>NC_090308.1:33402500-35902500 GCF_039906515.1 Pseudorca crassidens
TTTATGACAGAAAAGTTGAGAGATCAACTTAGGCAATTGGATATATAGGTCTAGAGTGCAAAGGAAATGTTTGGATTAGAGAACTTTATGAGACATCTGCTTTAGCTTGTAATTGAAGCTATTGATACTGATAAGAGATTCCAACATTTAATAGCCAGTGAGAGGACAGTGAATCTGCAAAGAAAACCTAGGAGTGGCCAGAAAAGTTGGAAGAAATAGTAGCTACACATCATGGAAAGCAAGAATGTGAAGAGGATGGAGAGGTTGTCAGTATTGAATTCTGCCGAAATATCAAGAATAGTGAAGGCTGAAAAATGTGCATTGCATGGGTGATGTGTAAGTCACCTGTGACTTTAGTTAAAGTGGAATCAATGGCATGATTTCTTATGGTGGGTTGTAATTCTTCTGGGAATGGATCCTTAAACTTGCCAGAAGTGGTCATTTGCTATTTTATAGAATTCTTATCTGTATGCAGGGTTTACTTTCTTCTTCTTTTCCTCCTTCATTTAACTTACCCTCTCAAAACCAAAATAGGATTTGCCATTGTTAACAATGCACTATTTGCCCTGATATGAACATAACTTTTCTTTGTTCCTCTTGTCCAAAATATAATAGTAAAAGCATCTTTTGTTATTTTTAGTATCTCTCAGGAGTCTTAGTTCCTTCACAGCTTTAGTCTCCCAACATTATTTGAGGGTACATTTCATCCGTGTAATTTAATTCTCTTAGTTTTATTTAAATTTTATGTATAGTAAATACCTTGGCTCAAAGAAAGTAATGTGTGCATTGCTTTTAAGTATACCCTACCTCTTCTAGCTGATTCATTTAAATCTCATATTCAGTTGTTTGTTTGTTAGAATGAGCCATACTCCCTTTCCTCTGTACTAGCAAAGTCATTATTAGTTTTTTCCCATCCCCAGTTAAAAATGATTTATTTAAAAAATGTCTGTATATCTGACCATAGCTGCTCTTCCCCACCCTGGTTATTAGGAAGGAAACTAATTCTCTCCCAGGTTTCTAATCACTTTGCATTTCAAAGATTTTCAAAAATTTTAAAATTTCTAGCCATTTTGTATATTTCAAAGGCTTGAAATGCAGCTACCGGCAGTTCTTAACCTAGGGCCAGTAGGAGTCTTGTACATTATGCATAGAAAACTTTTCAACTGTAATTGTTTTATTTTTTAGGTAAAAAAAACCCCTCTATTTGTTGGTATACTTGCCATTCTTGCCCATACTGTTGTCTTCTTTAAATGTCAGGACCGACTTGCAGTTTGTATGGTTTGTCTGACACATGAATTAATAGGTAAGATATTGTGTAGCCAGTGTATTTTTCTTCGTGTTAGATTTCTACTATTTGTAATTGTAGCATTGACAAAGACTTGGAGGTAGATGTTATGAAGACAGCTTGGATCAAGTAAAGTGGCAGTAGCTGCTACAAAGAAGAGTTCAGTAGCTGTTTCACTTCATCTGAATCACAGTTGTCAGGGCTTGCTTCATGGGCAGGCAACCAGTGCAGTCACACAGGGCCTCAAATTCAGAAGAGGGCACACACACGGGGTTTAATGCCCTGAGATTGCTGTCTTGAAATTCGTATGAATTTTATCTTTGATTTGAGGTTTGTAAATGGAGCCCCATGGGACAATGGAGCAGGAGATTAAGTAAGGCTTGGGCCCTCAGCTCACATGTGGTCCACCTCCCATTGCCTCTTGTCCCCATGGGTTGGGTTCTTGGCCACGTGCTCTTCTGTCCCACCCAGTCCAGTGATTCTTCACCCTCTGCCCTTGAAGAGAGCTTGGGTGCTGGTGCAGGGAGGGTTGAGTCTAGTGTGTGCCTCCTGCTTATTGAGTTAGTAAAGGGGCCCAGGCACATTTGAGGAGCTGTAATCACCCCATGAGTATTCCCACGTCTAAGAGAGCTTGACATTAAACAGCAAATAAAAAAATTATGAAATATTGAGACACTGTGAAAGAAAGAAGGATAAAAGAAATATTTCCTGGTGTTTTTTTTTTTTTTTTTGGCGGTACGCAGGCCTCTCACTGCCGCGTCCCCTCCCATTGCGGAGCACAGGCTTCGGCCGTGCAGGCCCAGCGGCCATGGCCCACGGGCCCAGCCGCTCCGAGGCATGTGGGATCCTCCCGGACCGGGGCACGAACCTGTGGCCCCTGCATCGGAAGGTGGACTCTCAATCACTGCGCCACCAGGGAAGCCCTATTTCCTGGTTTTTGAACAAGGATCCTGCATTTTCATTTTGCTTTGGTCAAATTATGTAGTTGGCCCTGACAACTGTTAATAGTGAACTACTGCCCAGAAACAAACTTCACCTTTGCAACTTATTGTGTTACAGTGTTATCAATAAAACATTTTCAGTATGTTTACAGTTTTCTTTGAAACATGGCATATGAATTGATTTCATTGTACTTAGAACCCAAATATTTTATAATAGTGGTTGTCTTTCCACAGATCGTGCTGTTAGTCTTTCAGTTTAAATTTCATTAAAAAAATACTTTTGAAACTGCTATTTATACCCTCACAATAGTAACAAATGGAATTTGAATTTAAAATATGGATTTTCAAAACTAATTCCAAATATTGTACAGTTATGTTTACCCTTTTTTGAAAAATAAGCTGCTTGATAGTAATTGTTTAATAAAAAGGCTTCTTCATAATCTTTTTTTTATTATGATTGCACTTCAATTCATGACAGTGTTGGGAGACTTATTTTTTATTATTATTATTTTTTTGCGGTACGCGGGCCTCTCACTGTTGTGGCCTCTCCCATTGAGGAGCACAGGCTCCAGACACGCAGGCTCAGCGGCCATGGCTCACGGGCCCAGCCGCTCCGCGGCATGTGGGGTTTTCCCGGACCAGGGCACGAACCCGTGTCCCCTGCATCGGCAGGCGGACTCTCAACCACTGCGCCACCAGGGAAGCCCGGAGACTTATTTTTAAGTTGAGCACGATCATTCATTACCTCTCCCTGACCCCCATTGTGCATCTCAGCCATTCTTTCACCCTCAATGCACTTAAGTTATCAAACTGCTTTCGATGGAAAATATAAATTTTATTTGTTTTACTGAAGGTCATATTTGCTTTGGACAAGGCCTTTTAATACATAAGAGTAGTGTAGGGCTGCCCATGGCAAATTCTCAAACCGCTTTTCAGCATAAAAATCAAACCCAAGAGAAAGAGAGAATAAGTTGTATTTAATCTTTACATCTGTAGCTCGTGTGACCTGTTATTACCGTTCCTGTAGACCAGCAGTATTTTTGTCATGTTGTTGTTATCTTAAAAAAAAAAAAAACCAAACCTCAATGACTTTATTTCTAAATAAAAAAAAATTGGTGTTTTTGTTTGAATTTTCTCTTTTGTCATGAGTTGGAAGAGTTGATCATGCTGGTGTTAAAGTTGCTTACTGGGTGGGGACTGTGCTGGAGCTGTTGGGTAGCTGTCGTCGTTGTTGTTTTAACTAAAACAAAGTTTCTAAAGGGCTCTTTGTGAAATACATAAGGGGATGTTCAAAGACTGCTAAGTTATTGCTTTTGATTTAGAGTTATATTAGTACAGCTTTTTTTTTTTTTTTTTTTAGATTTCAGAGATCTGCTTTGTTAATTTTATACAAATTATCTTTTAGCTTTCTTTAACGTCTACTAAGGCAGATCACACAAATGGGTGTTTTGGGCTATTAATGCATGCCTCTGTTTCTCAACAGTTCTAGAGATTTTTAAGGAATTTACTTTGGCTTCTATGCCAGTATTTATCTAGTTTTTGGCTTAGCATTTTCTTTCCATCTAGAGGTTAGACTGACCCTCTGACTTAATAATTGTTTGTGATTTTCCAATTGATTTTGCAGTTGAAGCAACTGTTTATCTATATAAAGATACAGGAAGCTTTTGTGCTGATTTTAATTTGGCTTTTTGCCTATATTATGCAATAATGAATAGGTGCTTGCGTACCAGGCATAATTTAGTTTATCTCTAAGTTTGTCATGGAGTTCAAAGGTGAAATCATTTATTTAAAAGGCAAGTTTGACTTTTCTAGAGAAGGCTGAATTATTTTGTAGAAATTATAATAAAATTTGAATTAAAATGTTTCAAATTTTGCTAATAGCTACCTTAATTTTATGTTGTAGTTATCTAGAAGGGCACATTATTTAAAATTAAAGTGTAAATTTGTTGTATATAAAACAACTTAAGGTAGAATACTAATGATGTAGAACTACATACCAATAAGAATTCTTAGAGTGGCTGGTGGATGTTGGCTACATATGGTATGAAGTTATAGTTTATAGGTAAGTTGAGGCTTTAGTAGTTTGAAGAAGAGAATGCACATCACAGACATGATGCATATGTAAGTAAGCAGAGCTCCAAATCTTACACTGGTTACTAACCCTGGGAATCGCATGCTAGAGGTTACTGGGTGATGAGTACACTAACATCAAGCAGGCTTTTAATTTTAAACTGTTCTAATACAGGCAATTCAAGTGTAAAAGAGCACAGAGTGAGGATCGGGCAAACTTGGAAGGGTAGTGCTGGATTCTCGCAGTTGTGAGTAAATTCCATCACCTCTAAACCATTTCCAGTCACTTTATCTGCATTTGTCATATAGGGGGTATCATTTTCTAACTTAGAGTTTTAAAAAATGTTCCTCTCTCTTTCTTGGTGATATTTTATCGAGGACAGGCATATATTGCCTTTCTAGTCTCCCCAGTAACCCAGTTAGTCGGTTAATTCTATCATGTGTCATACACTGTGGTAAGTACTATAGATGTGGGACTCAAAAAATGTTTCATTTAGAATTAAAATATGTCTGTTTTTTTTTCCCCCTGATAGTCTTCCATTCTCAACTCTGTTTACACTTTATGTTCTTCATTTCTCATTGTTTCTAATTATTCTCTTTTTTCTCTGCTGTCCCTCTCCTGTTACTCTCTAAATCTATCCAGTCTAAATGGTAGCAACTAGCCACATGTATCTTTTGAGCCCTTAAAATATGGCTAGTCAAAATTGAGATCTGAGATAAATGTATGTTACATAGTGGATATGTTTTGAAGAAAAGAGTGTAAAATATTTTCATTTTTATATTGATCACATATTGAAGTGGTAATATTTTGTATATATTGCATTAAATAAAATATTATTAAAATTAATGTCATGATTTTTACTTTATAAAATGCAGCTAACTAGAAAATTTAGTTACGTCTATGGGTTTAATTATATGTCTATTGGAAAGTGCTTCTCTAGATCCTTCTACTGATTTTTTTTACTAATCCTCTTCAGACACCTTCCTTCCTGTTTTATCCTCATTGCCCCCCTCCCAATATTCTCAGAGGTCAGAAATTAGAAAAATGGCAAATCTCCTGAAACTGTCTTTACAAACAATAAATGCTGAAGAGGGTGTGGAGAAAAGGAAACCCTCTTGCACTGTTGGTGGGAATGTAAATTGATACAGCCACTAAGGAGAACAGTTACTGTTCTGTTACTGTATAGTTACTGTTCTGTTACAGTATAGTTAAGTATAATTCCTTAAAAAACTAAAAATAGAACTACCATATGACCCAGCAATCCCACTACTGGGCTTATACCCTGAGAAAATCGCAATTCAAAAAGACACATACACCCCAATGTTCATTGAAGCACTATTTACAATAGCCAGGACATGGAAGCAAGCTAAGTGTCCATCGACAGATGAATGGATAAAGAAGATGTGACACATATATAGAATGGAATATTACTCAGCCATTAAAAGGAACGAAACTGGGTCATTTGTAGAGATGTGATGGACTTAGAGACTGTCATACAGAATGAAGTAAGTCAGAAAGAGAAAAACAAATACAGTATATTAGTGCATATATGTGGAATCTAGAAAAATGGTACAGATGAACCTATTTGCAGAACACAAATAGGGACACAGACGTAGAGAACAAACATGGACACCAAGAGGAGAAAGGAGGAGTGGGGTGAATTGGGAGATTGGGATTGATGTATATACACTACTATGTGTAAAATAGATAACTACTGAGAACCTGCTGTGTAGCACAGAGAGCTCTACTCAGTGCTCTGTGGTGACCTAAATGGGAAGGAAATCCAAAAAAAAAGGGGATATATGTATACATATAGCTGATTCACTTCACAGTACACCAGAAACTAACACAACATTGTAAAGCAACTATACCCCAATTAAAAAAAAGATTGATTATTTAGCAATAACAAGCCGTGGAGTACTGATACATGCTACCACATGGATGGACCTTAAAAACATTATGCTAAGTGAAAGAAACCAATCATAATAGAAAGTATACTAAATGAGTTCACTTATATGCAGTGTGTAAAATAGGTAAATATCTAGAGACAAAGTAGATCAGTGGTTACCTAAGGGAGGGGGGAAGTTGTGAGGAATGGCTACTGGTAGGTACTAGTTTTTTTTTAGGAGAGAAGAGATGTAAAATTACATAGTGGTGATTGTTGGGCAAATCTGAATATACTAAAAAACCACTGAATTGTATACTTTAACAGGATGAATTTTGTGGTATGTGAATTATATCTCAATAAAGCTGTTAAAACTAGATCATTCTCATCACATCATACTGTCATGAGGTTGGTCTTTTTGGTACTCCGCTTTCCTTTTTCTGCTTCTTAGGGCAAATTTTCCTTATTCTTTATTAATCAATTTAGCCTTCCTAGAAATTAAGTGTATGTTCTTTTTAATGTTAGTAGTGGTCAGGTGCTTTTGTGTTATAAAAGGAAGAAATAGGTCAATATGTGTTGGAACTTTTGTAAGCAGTTACAGTCCGTTTTTAAAATTGGTGTGTGTGCAGAATAGTTATTTTAATGCAGTTTTCCCCCTCAGGGGACTTGTTAGGCAAATGTATTTAAGTATCATTTTAATGCATTCTTATAGCTTTTATTTATTCCTTATATCTCCATGATGTTTCAACGTCTGATGAATTGTGGCTTTTCATTAGGACATCTGGATTTCTTATATATAAAAAAGAGTGACAAAAGAGAAAAAAAAATTTTCTTCCAAGATTGTTACACATATCTATTTTATACTACAAGTGCATAAATATGTATTTTTTCCTAACAGTTCTGGACAATACATGGGTCTGTGTGCTGAAGAGAAATATTTTGATTGAATTGGTCCATTATGAAAAATGATTAGTCTGAAAGAGTATTTTTTAAACAATTTCTTTCAAGCTGCAGTTTTTTCTTTCACCATTTTCCTTTAAAGATGGCTGCAAGTTGTAATATCTTAAGAAAATATTATTTTTATATTTATACCTATAAATGTTAATTATTTTATATCTGTCCTCCATTTTGAGGTGCTTACTTTTCTAACCTTCAAAAATAAATATGTAAGTAAACAGTTATAAAACTAATATAAATTTTGACAGATGCTACCTGCCCCTTTCATCCATTTGACCTTAAGTGAGAAAAAAGTGGAGAAATTAAAGTTTGACTGTTTTATCATTTCTTACAGAAGTTCAACATCTTTAATGGAGAAGCTTTTTTCTTGCATCTTTTCCATCAGCTGCAATTGTGTCTCCATTACATTAGGTGTGCTTTGTTTCTCCTAAGTGAAGAATATTATAATCACCTGAATTGTGCCAGTAGCTTAATGAGCAAGGAACCCCCAAATTTGCAACTATAATCGTTCTTAATGATTGCTTCTTTTGGAGGGAAAAGGATGTTCTTCATGGTTTTCAAGCCACAGTTGGGCCATATAACAAATAAATAATCAGTGATGTATTATGACTCTTTGTCTCTTTGCGTCTTTTCCCTTTAATTATAGACTACTTGCTATTGACTGAATGTTGGTGTTATCCTAAAATTTATATGTTGAAACCTAATTCCCAGCGTGATGGTATTGGGAGGTAGTGTCTTTGGAGCTATTATTAGGTCATGGGGGTGGAACTCTTGTGAATTGGATTAGTGCCCTTATAAAAGAGTTCCCAGACAGTTCCCTTGCCCACCTCTGTCATATGAGGACACAAGGAAAAGACAACCACCTATGAACGAGGAAGTGGGTTCTCACCAGACACCAGATCTGCCAGTGTCTTGATGTTGAACTTCCTAGCCTCCAAGACTGTGAGAAAGAAATTTCTGTTGTTTATAAGCCACGCAGTCTCGGTATTTTGTTATAGCATCCCAAATAGACTGAGACATTACTGTAATCTTCAATGTAATGTTGTTATTTTGATAGATAAACACCATTATTGCCTTATTTATTAGAAATGGTAGTCCATGAAGGTTTAGCGCTTAGAGAAACTTAAAGAATTATAGTAACAGACTATAGGCACACCTCATTTTATTGTGCTTTGCCTTACTTTGCTTCACAGATAGTGCAGTTTTTACAAACTGAAGGTTTGTGGAAACTTTGTGTTGAGCAAGTCTGTCAGTACCATTTTTCCAACAGCGTTTGCTTACTTTGTGTCTCTGTTACATTTTTGGTCATTCTTGCAATATTTCAAACTTTTTCATTATTATTGTATTTGTTATGGTGATTTGTGATCATTAATATCTGATGTTACTATTATGACTTGCTGAAGACTTAGATATTGGTTAGAATTTTTTAGCAATAAAGTGTTGTTAAATTAAGATATGTACATTTTTTAGACAATGCTATGCATACTTAATAGACTACAGTTTGGTGTATACATAACTCTTATAAGCACTGGGAAACCAAAAGATTTGTGTGACTTGCTTTACTGCAATGTTTACTTGATCACAGTGGTCTGGAACCGAACTCTTGGTATCTCTCTGAGATATGCCTATGCTAGCAGCTTCTTGTAGTCCATAGAGGGAGGAGCCAGCCTGAGGGCCTTTGTTTTTTCACTGGTCCAAATGACTGTTGTTGCTGTGGGTGTCAGGTTGTTTTTTAATAGCAGCTCTGGGTACAAAGGTTTCAAAGTCATCTTTTCAGAGTCCATAGAAAGCACTCAGATGGTGTGAGGATGGCCTGTATCATTTGCCTCCAAGATGGAACTTGGTGAGGTGGGAAAAGGTGCCCTGATGGCTCTGGGTTTCCTTTCCTTTTTTCTTTTTTCCATTGTAACAGTGGGCGGTGAACTTTGCCATGTTTTGGTACCGTGTCCTGACTTTTGTAGAAACTGGGTATATTAGTTAGTGTGATAATCTAACGACAAGGAGATGTTTTGATTTATTGGATATTAAAACTTTAAGGAACATAGGGATAATGATTTTCCAGATGAGGAGTCTAACGGAGATCCCACCGCACTTAGCATCCCCTTTCTTCCTTTATAATACACTCCTGATAAATTTAACCCATAGTACCCAGCTTTAGATGTACCAGCTTTCAAGCTATGAGGATAGATTTTTATATGCATATAATTTTAAAATAAATGCATGTATTTTCAAAATTCAGTGGGCTTTAATAATCAAAGGAATATGTTTATTATTTAATGGCCATGAGAAAAGTTACTGATCAAATATGTGTTTGCCTTTTTACTGGTGATAGAGATGGGTGTGGGGAACAGTAAGGAGAAGATGAATATAATGGATTTCTTTCATATGTTTAACAAAAGATTACATTTAAAAATGCTCTGGTTCTTTCAAGTGGTGTTTTTTTTTTTATTGTGAACAATTTAAATGAGGTAACCATTTATTTCTAGTCAACACTCAGATATCTAGTGCATTTATGATCTTTTCTGAGGTTGTATTTTAAATTTCTTTGTATAGAGTTATCTATCTATCTATCTTGCAGGTGTGTGGCAACATACTCCTAATCTGTGAAGAGATTTGTAGCTTTTTGTTAACTTTATTTTTGTCTTTATTTTATAATAAAGACGATAAACTGGTTGGCTTAATTTCAAGGATAAGCAATGCGTGTCAGATGAGTTACTCTTCATCTCTCCTCCCTTTCCTGGCTTTGTTTCCATCTGTTCCCCAAAACATTTACATCTTTTCCAATTTTTAGTTTTGATGAGGGAAGGGGATTGATTTTGTTGTTGTTATTGTTTATCTTTACAACTCGCACCATTAGATTCAGGTGAAATGGCTAGAAATCTGCCCATATTTCTGCATAGTGTTGCCCCAGCAGAGAAAGTTGAGAATAGGAATTGGACGCTTGTCTGCCGCTTGTACATTTGACAGTACAAGGTGTTTGAGGGCAATACATGTGGAAATGTTAAGGAGTGACATCAATAATGCTGTGGCTACACAGGTGGTGTAATTAGCCCACAATGGGGAAGAGCAACGTTTTCATGTTTGGATAAAAAGAGCTCACTGTGGGTGGTAGAGTAAGAGGTTCCATACGACAATATCTTTTTCTTTTTTAATTAATTAATTAATTTATGGCTACGCTGGGTCTTCGTTGCTATGCGCGGGCTTTCTCTAGTTGCCGTGAGCGGAGGCTACTCTTCGTTGCAATGTGCGGGCTTCTCACTGCGGTGGCTACTCTTGTGGAGCACGGGCTCTAGGCACATGGGTTTCAGTAGTTGTGGCGTGTGGGCTCAGTAGTTGTGGCACATGGGCTTAGTTGCTCTGTGGCATGTGGGATCTTCCTGGACCAGGGCTCGAACCCGTGTCCCCTGCATTGGCAGGCAGATTCTTTTTTTTTTTAAACATCTTTATTGGAGTATAATTGCTTTACAATGGTGTGTTAGTTTCTGCTTTATAACAAAGTGAATCAGTTACACATATACATATATCTCCATATCTCTTCCCTCTTGCGTCTCCCTGTCTCCCACCCTCCCTATCCCACCCCTCTAGGTGGTCACAAAGCACTGAGCTGATCTCCCTGTGCTATGCTGCTGCTTCCCACTAGCTAGCTATTTTACATTTGGTAGTGTATATATGTCCATGCCACTCTCTCACTTTGTCCCAGCTTACCCTTCCCCCTCCCCGTGTCGTCAAGTCCATTCTCTGGTAGGTCTGCGTCTTTATTCCCGTCTTGCCCCTAGGTTCTTCATGACAATTTTTTCTTAAAAATTTTTTTTAGATTCCATATATATGTGTTAGCATACTCTATTTGTTTTTCTCTTTCTGACTTACTTCACTGTGTATGACAGACTCTAGGTCCATCCACCTCACTACAAATAACTCAATTTCATTTATTTTTATGTCTGAGTAATATTCCATTGTATATATGTGCCACATCTGCTTTATCCATTCATCTGTCAATGAACACTTAGGTTGCTTCCATGACCTGGCTATTGTAAATAGAGCTGCAATGAACATTGTGGTACATGACTCTTTTTGAATTATGGTTTTCTCAGAGTATATGCCCTGTAGTGGGATTGCTGGGTCATATGGTAGTTCTATTTTTAGTTTTTTAAGGAACCTCCATACTGTTCTCCATAGTGGCTGTATCAATTTACATTCCCACCAACAGTGCAAGAGGGTTCCCTTTTCTCTACACCCTCTCCAGCATTTATTGTTTGTAGATTTTTTGATGATGGCCATTCTCACCAGTGTGAGATGGTATCTCATTGTAGCAGGCAGATTCTTAACCACTGTGCCACCGGGGAAGTCCCAAATGACAATATCTTATAAAGATTAGGAGAGTGATGGTTTCATACTTCACGGTTTAGGCATGTATGTATATACGTGTACATATACATAATCTCTCAGCTTATTTTATTTAAGTATATTAACCCTTGTTACATTTAGAAAAATTCTCTGTAAGTGAATTCAGCTTAGTCCAGGAGCTATGACTAAGTACTGTGGAGGATTCAGAAACAAATTTGGTCTTTATATCAAATAACCAGTTTTCTGGAAGAAATTCTTAGGACAGTGGCAAATAGAGGACCCCACAAACATTTTTATAGCAAAAGTATATTGTAAATGATTATTGTATAAGTTACTTAACCAAGTGCAGTATTCTTCAGAAGGAAAATATTTTCAGTAGATGGTGGAAAGACGTTCAAGGACTGAGTGTGTATCTTCATCATCTAACATTGCCACCACTTCTCTACGTGAAATAGTCTGCTTTTGTCAAATCTGGTTTATTCTGAACGTGGTTATTTATATTTTTACGCAGCACAAAACTGATACAACAAGCAAGAAAACACACTGAAATGGATAAAAAGACCATAGCAAGCCCTTCTGTTTGTATAATTTGAACGTTGTCCTCAGCAAAAATTCAGAAGTTGAAATTAGTTGTATTCTGTTCACATTGATCTTAAACTCAAATTTTTATAATAATGTAAATTTAAAATAATACCTGACTCTTTGGTTAATTATTAGAGAGATATTTGCAAAGATATTTTCCCCCCTTGTCAGCCCATCTGCTCCTATGGTACAGTCATAATGCAGAAACATTGACATCTCAATTATTTCCATGGCAACAAATTGATGTCAGGATCTCACATTTGACTTCACTGCAGGACCAAATAGAATTTGGATTACAGGGGTGGATTGGGAGTTCTTATTGAAGCCCAGGTCTTTAAGAAAGAGAATTTAATATCTTTGGGAAATAATTTTAAGCTTTTAAAACATGTAAGTGGGACTTCCCTGGTGGTGCACTGGTTAAGAATCCACCTGCCAATGTAGGGGACATGGGTTCAAGCCCTGGTCCGGGAAGATCCCACATGCTTCAGAGCAACAAAGCCCATGCACCACAACTACTGAGCCTGTGCGCTAGAGCCTGCGAGCCACAACTACTGAGCCCGCGCGCCACAACTACTAAAGACCGTGCTCCTAGAACCCGTGCTTCACAACAAGACAAGCCAAGGCTATGAGAAGCCCGCACACTGAAACGAAGAGTAACCCCTGCTCGCCGCAACTAGAGGAAGCCCATGCATAGCAACAAAGACCCAATGCAGCCAAAAAAAAAAAAAAAAAATTATAAAAAAAAGTACGTGTACTTTTAAAGAGGAAAGTATAAAACTATACATAGGGCTTCCCTGGTGGTGCGGTGGTTGAGGGTCCGCCTGCCGATGCAGGGAGCGCGGGTTCATGCCCCGGTCCGGGAGGATCCCGCGTGCCGCGGAGCGGCTGGGCCCGTGGGCTGTGGCCGCTGAGCCTGCGCATCCGCATCCGCAGCCTGTGCTCCGCGGCGGGAGGGGCCGCAGCGGTGAGGGGTCCGCGTACCGCAAAAAAAAAAACAAAAACAACTATACATAAAGTATATGACTACTCTTCTATCTTTCTATTTATACAAAGCCATAATGCAGGGCATTTACTCTCTGTGTGACATTTGCACGTAAGAATTTGCATCTGATTTAATGTTCACTCAAAAACTTAGAAAACTAGAAACTCAGGCAGTTGTCAGTAGTACAGAAGGTCCAAAACCATCTTACTTTTCGTTAAGTAATGTATATAAACTGTCAATATGTGGTAGCTCAGCCTTAAATTATATACTCTCTTCGTCTTTGGTTTAGGATATCATAATTATAGACGATCCTTCACACTGTATGGATGGCTTAGTTTCAAAGATGTGTGGTACTTTGCCTTCCTTCTTGTGTCATTTTGTGCTCCACTGAAGAATATTTAGCATTCTACTACTTATTCCAGATATGAGTTCTGCCCATTCTTAATTGCTAACTCTCAGGGGAAACAATTAGATTTGATCCCTATGAGCAAACTTCTCTATTGAATCTAAAGTTATTTCTGACAGTTCTCTGGTCCATAGCACTTTGTGTATAATTTGTCATAAGGCTGGCCTCATATTCAAGTTCGTTTGGGCTTCTGCCCTCTCTGACTATATAGTGAAGGCAGAGACCATGTCTTTATACTCTGTGTCTGGCAGTGGGTACTTTGTGTTTTTTTTGGTTTGTTTTTGAGGTACGTGGGCCTCTCACTGTTGTGGCCTCTCCCGTTGCGGAGCACAGGCTCCGGACGCGCAGGCTCAGTGGCCATGGCTCACGGGCCCAGCCGCTCCGCGGCATGTGGGATCTTCCCGGACCGGGGCACAAACCCGCGTCCCCTGCATCGGCAGGTGGACTCCCAACCACTGCGCCACGAGGGAGGCCTTCTATTAATTTCTTTTGCTGACCAAGTCCATGAAAGAGATAGCATTATAGATTAGATGGTTTCTAGGTGAACCAGTGCTGGAACTTGGTGAATTAGGTGTTCAGAGTATTTTGGTTGCTGTATAAATTGTCTCTGGACATTGCTGTGCAGTTACCTGCTAACCATCTCTAGGATGAAAGAGTTTTCTCACTCTGAACTGTACTAGACAAACTCCACTGCCGCTGTGATGGCTAATTTTGTATGTGAACTTGACTGGGCTAAGGGTATGCCCAGACAGCTGGCAAAACATTTCTGTGTATCTGAAACCCATGGTGAGGGTGTTTCCACATGAGATTTAGCATTTTAATTGATAGACTGAGTAAAGAAGATCACCCTCACCAGTGCTGGTGAGCATCACCCAGTCCTTTGAGGGTCTGACTAGAACAAAAAGCCACAGGAAGCGCGAATTTGCTCTCTGGTTGAGCTGAGACATCCATCTTCTGCTCTCGGACATAGAAGCTCCTGGTTCTTGAGCCTCCTGTTATCGAACGCAAGTCCGTGTGCCGGATGCACAGTGAGGCCAAACAATAATACCAAAACGTCGGAGTTTGGAGTGGAGAAAGGTTTATTGCAGGGCCATGCAAGGAGATGGGCAGCTCATGCCTTAAAAAACCCCGAACTCCCCGAAAGCTTTCAGCAAAGCCCTTTTATAAGAAAGGTGAGGGAGGGGCATAGTTAGTTTTTACAAGCTTCTTGGTGTCAGATCCTTTGTTCTTGAAGTCAGGTCACGAGGTTCCTGTAAACCTCCACCAAAACAAATGTTATTCTCTGTTCTGACAAGAAGGGGCAAGATCCCAAGGCTCAACGTTCACTCTGCAAGGTCCAGGCCCTGCTAAGAGGAGGGGTCCCTGCGTGGGCCGGTTACCCTGACCGGGAGTGTTTGTCCAGCACCCAGTCTGGGTCCTCCTGGCAGTGCCCAGGCCCCGCTGAAGAGGTAGATCTCAGCCGGTGGCGCCCTCGGGGCCTGGTCCTCAGACCCTGCCAAGCTGTCATCACTGAGGGAGCCAGGTGCCCACGACCCACCCGGCTCTCAGGGTTTTCATTTAAACCGGAGAGAATCATTTGTATAGGATCAATAGGAATACATGTAGCAAACACCAATCAGGTGAACTCCCAGCTCAAAGCAATTGCCCTTCTTTGAGAATAGCCCCAGCCACAGAGGTGGACCTGAACTAATGATCTGCAGTGTCCTTGCACGTTAACCCTAACCTCTGGCCACCTCCTAGGGGTAGATGGCTGATCTAAGCTGGCCCAAGTTTTGAAACTTGAACGGAGAGACTGAAGCTGGTTGAAGCTCTTACCTTGATGGTAGTGTCTGTACACTCCAACTGCTGAGGCCTCCATGCACTGTGACCCATGGAGACTTCCACCACCATTAGGTCACAGAGCTAGCGCTGGGGGAGAGGTTCTCTGCTGCTTCAAGGCCTGGGTCTGGCCAGTGGGTGGCCGTGAAGAGGACTCTGGAGCTCTGCGGGACACAGCCCTCAGCATGTCCCCGTGCCCCCCAGTTCACTGGCCGGCCCCGAGGCCAGAGGGCCTGGAGGGGTGCTGGTGAGAAGGCCGCCTCCATCCGCCTCTCGCTGCACTCTTGGCCTCGAGGACCACTGCGAGGCTGCGTGTTGGCGGAGCAGGACCTCTAACCGCAGCACTAACGGTTGCACGCTAATGGTCACGCGCTGTCGCACGATAACGGTCACACGATAACGGTCCCCCGATAACGGTTGAGCTAACAGCTGTGCTCCCACCCCTGCCTCTATTACATTCCCACTCAGCCCAGGACTTACACCATTGGCCTCCCTCTTCTCAAGCCTTCAAACTCAAACAGAATTATACCACTGGCTTTCCTGGTTCTCCAGCTTGCAGATGGCAGATCATGGGACTTCCTGACCTCCATAATCTTGTGAGCCAATTCCTATAATAAGTGTGTGTATACATATGTATAATATTATGCAATTATTTATGTGTAATATATGTAATATATATTATATTATGTATTTCTATTGGTTCTGTTTCTTCGGAGAATACTGACTCATACAACAACCAATAATTATGTTCTTCTCTTCCCCTAAAATGGCTTGCATATCTTTGCCCTTGCTTTAATTATTACTTCAGACAATAGAGTGTGAGTAAACTTGTAATAGTTCACTTACGTATCATGTTCTAAGTTTCCTAAGAATACACTCTGGGACTCTGCGACGATGACTGCCAATGTATGTCAAAGGTTTACTCTGTACCTGATATTGTGCTAAGTTCTTTATGTGCGTGATCACATTCAGATTGTTTTAATAACCCTAGGCGATAACTACTCTTGCTTTCCTATGTGACAGAGTGGAAAAAAGAGGTAGAGAAACATGCAGTAACTGGCCTCAAATCACATCCTGGGATAAGTGAGGAGCTGGGATTTGAATCTGATTCTGGAGTCAGGGCACTTGCCATTGGGCTCATATCCAGATTGACAGATTTTTTTTTAAAAGTGGGATATGCTGCTTTCTAATTTTTTTGTTGTTTTATTGTTGTTAATTTTTATTGTTTTCAGTATTGGAAGGTGAGCTTGTTTCCAAATTCTGAGAAAGTCTCACTGTAGTGAGAGCTTAAGTGGGAATGGTAGTTTCCTACCTGCAGTATCCCTGCTTCCAAGGTCACAGAAGCAGAGAATTGGCATGACGCTAAAAAGAAAATGAGTGTACTTAATGATAAGAATTTTAATGAGATTTCAAATGAGCAAATATACCCATTTTGGGATCATTTAATTTTTTTCCATGCAGCTTAATAGCATTGCAGTAAAAACTTACTAATTTAAGAATTGTGGGCAACACCTGTCTGAATTAACAAAGTCTAAATCATAAAATAATTTTGTAGAAATTAAGTTTTATTATTTTTCTGATACATATAATTAGTCTATCAATTAGGAGCCGAAAAAACTAAGCTTCTGAGTTACTTACTAGAATAGCTCATTTTACATTAGTACTCTATCTTCAATCTTCTTTATGCTATTAATTGCCTTCTAAATTACTCTGATATTTTCTACATAGAGATCAGTTCTTTGTAAAAGGCTTTCATATACAGCATTATATTTAATACTCACAAGAACCCTTGGTTTTCAGACAAGTCAATTTGATGTGAAAGGAGAACAGTAAAATGATTTCTTCAGGACAACATGGCTGGTTAGCCAGAGCCTGGTCTGGAACCTGTGTCATTTGAGGCATTTTATTATCAATACTTATCAATACATTACTATATACTGTTTAGACAATTTTTTTTTTTTTTTTTTTTGCGGTACGCGGGCCTTTCACTGTTGCGGCCTCTCCCGTTGCGGAGCACAGGCTCCGGACGCGCAAGCCCAGCGGCCGTGGCTCACGGGCCCAGCCGCTCCGCGGCACGCGGGATCCTCCCGGACCGGGGCACGAACCCGCGTCCCCTGCATCGGCAGGCAGACTCTCAACCACTGCGCCACCAGGGAAGCCCTAGACAATCATTTTTGAATTATCATCAAAGTTTGTTTAACAGCATCTGAACTTGTGTTTTTCCCCTTCATTCATCCCTCCCTCCCTCCTTCCCTCCCTTCCCTTCCCTTTCCTTCCTTCCTCCCTTATTATGAAGTATGCAGGGAATGTGTTTTTCTTTGGCAGATTTTCTGTTTTTTAATTTTCTTTGTGGTCATTTAAAATTTTCATTAAGTTCTTGTTACTATTCAAATTTGTGCTCATTGGATCGGATTATTTTAGAATGTGGTTAAGTTACTGATTGCATTTGTTTCCTAGTGTTTTGTCATTTGGAATATCTATCTAGATTTAATCTGAAATAGTCCCTGTAATTGACTATTGCAGTGTTTTAAGACAGGAATAAAGTAGATCCCTCTTCTGTTCTCTAAATTCTACTTGTATTCAGAGCCCTGAAGATTGTAAGTGATAGAATTGGCACTGGCTATTTTGAACAAAGAAACAAAAATCATTATAAGGACATTGGGGTGCCTAGTTACTAAGGGACAATGGTGAGTTTCAGGATCAACTAGAGTCAGGCACTTTTTGTGTGTTTATCTTCTTTCCCTTCTCTGCTTCCATCATACCCTCTTTTTTGCTTCCATCTCCATCACCACTTACTCTTCGTATCCTACCCTCCTTCCTGACCTCCCTTATTCCTCTTTTCTCGTTCTTCTTCATGCCTTTACTCTTACCTATTTTTCCTCTTCTCCCTTTTCTCTCTTTCTCTTCCCTTTCCTCTTCTGTTTTCCCTCTCCTCCTCTCCTCAAACCCCTCCTCCTTTCCTATTAACCTCTTCCCCATCAAGTACTTCTACTGCACCATATCTCAAGGAATATAAGGACTGATTGCCTTACATTTACCGGTGGTAAGATTGACCAGTGGCTTCAGGTGGTAAAATCCTAATTGTTCTATTATAGGATTTCTCATCAGCCTTATACCTAATGATTCATTTATCATTCATTGATGACCATTGCCTTATTCCATTTAGGGTTGTAAAATGGAGATTTCCTGATTATATCGTTCCTTCTCCATATATTATCTAGAAATATTTTCTATAGAAGAACTTTGTTTTAATCTGCTAGGGCTGTTTGGTTACCTTGAAATACAGTTCATAATGAGAAGGTGGGACAATTCTCTTATGTATCAGTTTTCAGCATGCTAAGTTGGATCCTCAGCATGCCTCGTATTTTTAAAAATTTCTCCAGATGATTCTTATATGCAGCTAGGATTGAGAAACACCAATCTAGAGCTTGGGTGTATCTCAAATCCCAAAGTCTTATTGCTTATTATAAAAGCAAACTTACAAGATAACTATTGTTTTTACTACATGATATATTCTTTTGCCAAACTTTATCACAGCATATGAATTTCATTCAAAGCAATTTATGTAGGTGTGTTCTGGGAGTTGCTTGTTTATTTCTGTTAAATTACAAACTAAAGTAAATGAACCATAGAGGAAGCACTCTCAAGGCAACCTGAAAATAATAATATGCTAGCTAACATTTCTTCCAGGCTTATTCTGTGCCCAGCTTTACGCTTAGCCCTTTACAATCATTAGTCCATTTGACCCTCAAAACATCTTGTAGAGAATCTAATTCTTCATGCAGTGGAGGAGGAACTGGAAGCTGAAATGTATCTACTTGTCTAAAGTCATGGGATTAGCAAAGGGTGGGGCTGGGGCTGATAGGTGCAGACAGCTGGGAGACCCAGAGCCTGTGCAGTGGATCCCGGTTCTCTGCTCCTGTCAGAGTGGGATATTTCCTATGTTTAATTCCATCCTATCCTTTGTGTGGATTTCTTTCACTTTTATTCTGTGGCAAAGAAATGGAATGACTCTGCGTTTTTAACCTTCAGATTATGCCATAGAAAAATGGTCATATGTGTAGTTGTATATGATGATTGGAATTTTATTAGACCATTATAAGTAGCATTTTTTGAATGGTTACAATGTGGTTACTTACCTTTATGATATCTTTCAATTATAAAGTCTGCAGGTTAGCTGTGTTTAGTCCTTCTGTATGTCTGAGGAAATAGGCTTAAGGAAGTTAAGTGTTCAGTGTCACACAGTGAACTTTGAACCAAGGCTCCTCTGCACAGGGTTTATTCTTAACCACCTTATGCTGACAAGGTAGAGGAAGAGTTAATAGGAATTAAGAGTGATTTGGAGAGCAGCATATAACCTTTTCCAGAAGCCATTTAAGGTTGTTTCTCAGACAGTACAGGAGACCTACCTAGCAATGAACAACATGAATTTTAGAGAGTGTGATCCAGTTAACTTTTTCAGTGTCAGAACTTGGTCATTTCTCTGTAGCCTGTTTACATTTTTTTAGTTACTCCCTAGTGTTGAACAGTGAAGGAATAAGGTGTTGACTAATCATGACCAGCTTAGAATTTTGCTGTGGTTTTTCAGTAGGTGTTTCTCATTATTTGGAAATGAGCACTCAAAAGAGATCTTGTTGTATCTTACTCTTCTGTGGCTTGCCTCATTGTAGATGTGGAATTTAAACTTAAGAAAGTATGCTTGTATTATTTTCTCCAGTGATTAAAGCTTAGGTTTTAGAGGTACATAATTTTACCTTATCTAAAGTTTTTAAAATCTTTAAGCTTAAGTGAATCCCTACAATACTCTTTGGCAGTAAAGAGTAACCAGCAACAAATTAACTCGGCGGGGAAAAAAGTGATTTCAAGGTTATACCAAACGCACTTTTGCATACTTTAAGTGAAAAAGAGGGAAGACTCAGATGGGAGGCCTTGCATATTTAAAAGGTGGGGGGGACCTTTTATATGAGAGTTGGAAAATCCAGAAAAAGTTAAGGGAGACCAAAACAAACAAAAACCACAGGAAATATGATAAGCAGAAATTAATAATGGCAACTTGAACTGGTAAGAAGCATTCTGCATTCTGAACTGGCAGAACAGTGATGCTGACTTTGAGCGTGGGTTCAAGCTGCCACATGTCCTGTACCCAAACAGTCCTGGGATGACGAGAACATCTCCTTGTGAGACTGTAAGCAACTTGAGGGCAAGAACTAAGCACTTTTGGGCTTCCCTGGTGGCGCAGTGGTTGAGAGTCCCTCTGCCGATGCAGGGGACACGGTTTCGTGCCCCGGTCCGGGAAGATCCCACATGCTGCGGAGCGGCTGGGCCTGTGAGCCATGGCTGCTGAGCCTGCGCGTCCGGAGCCTGTGCTCCGCAACGGGAGAGGCCACAACAGTGAGAGGCCCGCGTACCACAAAAAAAGAAAAAAAAAAAGAACTAAGCACTTTCATCTTGTATCCTGAGGAATTAACATAGTGCTTGGCATTTTATAGGCTCTGTTGTGTGCATAGGAAAAGCGTATCTTAATTTTATTAAGGGTTTGGTAAAAATCCTATTGGAGAATTATGTTATAAAGTAGTTAATGAGCCTTTAGTTTAGGTCAGTGGTTTTTTTTTTTTTTTTTTTTTGTGGTACGCGGGCCTCTCACTGCCGTGGCCTCTCCCATTGCGGACCACAGGCTCCGGACGTGTAGGCTCAGTGGCCATGGCTCACGGGCCCAGCCACTCCGCGGCATGTGGGATCCTCCCGGACCAGGGCACGAACCTGCGTCCCCTGCATCGGCAGGCGGACTCTCAACCACTGCGCCACCAGGGAAGCCCCAGGTTAGTGGTTCTTAAACTTTTTGGATCCATAAGGATCCATTTATGATTTTAAAAATTATTGGGGACACAAAAGAACTTTTGTTTATGTAGGTTGTGTCTAACGATATATACCATACACCATGTAAGAAATTAAAACTGAGAAGTTTAAAAAATAATAATTAAAAAATCCATTACATGTTAACATAAAACATTATTTTTGTGGGAAAAAACCTTACATTTCTGGAACAAAAAATTTAGTGAGAAGGCTGGCATTTCTCTACATATTTTATAGTTCTCTTTATTTTAATTTTATTTTAATCTATTTTTTTGGCTGCGTTGGTTCTTCGTTGCTGCGCGTGGGCTTTCTCTCATTGCTGCGAGCACGGGCTACTCTTAGTTGCGGTGCACGAGCCTCATTGCAGTGGCTTTTCTTGTTGTGGAGCAGGGCTCTAGTTGCACAGAGCCCTGTTGTGGCCCTGTTTCTAGTTGTGGCATGTGGGCTCAGTAGTTGTGGCTCGCGGGCTCTAGAGCGCAGGCTCAGTAGTTGTGGTGCACAGGCTTAGTTGTTCTGCAGCATGTGGGATCTTTCTGGACCAGGGCTCGAACCCGTGTCCCCTGCCATTGGCAGGCAGATTCTTAAGCACTACGCCACCAGGGAAGCCCCTACAATTCTCTTTAATTTCTAGTTTATTAGAAGACAGCTAGGTTTTTGTATGTTTCTGCATTCAGTCTCTTGTAATGTGTTCTTTTGGTGGAATATATGAAAGAAAAGGGAGGTGTATTTTAATAGACTTAGAAGATGTTCTTCTTTGATACTGCACTAAAACTTTACAGATTGTAATTTCATAAAAGTTAGTTTCAACGAAGAATCAAAACCTTTACAGTGAACATTTTGTACTTTGTTACAGTAAGATAACGTTGGTATTTTTGTTGTTTGTATAGATCTTTACCTATGCATGATTTATAGCATCATGCATTGGTCAGTTGGAAAATATCAGTTCATTAAGTTGTACAGATCTTCTGGATGTGGACATATATTTCATTATGTGTGTAATCAAACTAATATTTCTTAATATCAGAAGATGGTTTAAGTGTTGGAATGCTGTCAGGCTCAGGATGGTGGATAAAATTTTCAAGATATTAATTTTCACTTAAAAGTTCAGTTTTTATCATTGGCAACAGACACTGTCAGTTATTTTCCTTGAAGTGACAGGCTCACTTGCTCTTTTTCCCGAAAATATTAGTCATACCCAATTCTGAATAGGTTGTCTTCAGTTATTCATTCAAGTAAAAAAATAGTGTTTTATGAAAAGAGTGGCTAGTTCACCCCATATCTCAGTCTCATAATAAGTTAAGGGTAATAAGTTAAGGGTGTTTGACTCTTCAGTTACTGCATTCACATAGGGTCTAATCTACACGCAAGTATTAAATATTTATTCCTAATTTTGGTTAACAATTTAAAAGATTGCACATTGGGGAAAAAACCCATTTTTTCTTTTAACCTGGGGAGTAGAGATCGTATTGTCTTTCTGTTTCCCGCCTGCCCCCCTTTTCTTTCAGGTTTCCCTTGTGGGGAAAAAAGCAACACTAAAGTATTAGTTAGAACCACGAGAGACGTGTCCTTCTAACAATAATAATGCTTATAATGCATTTTCTTCTTTTTTTAAAAATAAATCTATTTATTTATTATTGGCTGCATAGGGTCTTTGTTGCTGCGTGTGGGCTTTCTCTAGTTGTGGCAAGTGGGGGCTACTCTTCATTGTAGTGCGTGGGCTTCTCATTGTGGTGGCTTGTCTTGTTGCAGAGCACAGCACGGGCTCTAGGCACATGGGCTGCAGTAGTTGTGGCACGCGGGCTCAGTAGTTGTGGCTTGTGGGCTCTAGAGCACAGGCTCAGTAGTTGCGGCGCACAGGCTTAGTCACTTCACGGCATGTGAGATCTTCCCGGACCAGGTTTCGAACTCATGTTCCCTGCATTGGCAGGCAGATTCTTAACCACTGCGCCACCAGCGAAGCCCTGCGTTTTCTTTTCAAGTTATACAAGAACTTAAAACAGTTCCATAGATTGATATCAAATACCAGGAAAGACCAAAATAGTAAATTCTAATGAAATAATAAAATATAGATATTAGTCTGTACTTTAAATAATGCAAAGTTACATAGATAAAGGAATAGGTTTTGTTTTTTTTTTTTTTTTTTTTTTGCGGTACGTGGGCCTCTCACTGTTGTGGCCTCTCCCGTTGCGGAGCACAGGCTCCGGACGCGCAGGCTCAGCGGCCATGGCCTACGGGCCCAGCTGCTCCGCGGCATGTGGGATCTTCCCGGACCGGGGCACGAACCCGCGTCCCCTGCATCGGCAGGTGGACTCTCAACCACTGTGCCACCAGGGAAGCCCCCAAGGAATAGGTTTTTAAAAATGTTTTACAGGAGGCTGTTTTCAACTATGTGCAGTATGCAATTTTGTGACGCCTCTTCCTGATGCATATGCATGTTTATGTTTAAAAATTACTCAGTACAAACATTTAAACACAATTTGTAAAACTGGAATATAATAAGAAAGGAACGCATAAGAACTGATGTGATCTTTCCTACTGACACATGGCAAAATATTTTGTCAGGGTACCACTTTTAAATGTTGTACTTGATTAATATTTTTTTGCGCTAGGTTAATGATTACAGTTGAAGTTGTAAATGATATTTGTAATTTCTTGCCCCTACCCTACTCCAAACATACAGAGTAAAACATCTTTGATTCCTGATGGCAAAGAGCTAGCATCTTAAAGAGCCACACACATAAATAATTTATTTCCAGTAATTATTTAGTGTCTCATATATGCCATGCTCTGTGCTGGGGGCTAAAGATAAAAGAGGAGCAAGATAATAAGGGTCTTTATAGTTTAACAGAGGGAGACAGTGGGGAATGTAAGTGAGGAAAAAGTGTTATGAGGTCTATAATAGGAATAGATACGGGGGGCTCAGAGTTTAATTTTATGGAGAAGGGAGTATGTGAAACGAAGAGACCAGAGAAGTCTTTGCAGAACAGGTGACCAACTGGAATTATGTGTACTCAAATGATGTAATAATTATAAATAGGAATCATTTATTGATTCTCTAGGAGTGTAGAACCAAGGTTATTAAAAAAATTAATAGTTCTTAGTTTAGTCCACAAAAAGTTTATGAAACATCTATAGCATCTATTATGTGGCAGACCCTAATGTTGCTGGCATGAATGGCCTGGTCCTTATTATTAACTGGGTCACAGTCTAGTGGGAGAGTCACATAATTTCAGTTTAATATAGTAATAAGTACTGTGAAGGTGAAATACACAGAAGGGCATCTAACATGGCCAGTGGCTGGCCAGATCAATAAGACATTTGTGTTTGTAAACGTAAAGAAAAATGTTCAGTAAGTCATGGAATATTTTCTTATGTACATGACACCAGTATTTCTAAATAAAAAGAGAGGCTTTGGGGCTTCCCTGGTGGCGCAGTGGCTAAGAATCTACCTGCCAAAGTAGGGGACACGGGTTCGAGCCCTGAGCCGGGAGGATCCCACATGCCGCAGAGTAACTAAGCCCGTGCACCACAACTACTGAGCCTGTGGGCTAGAGCCCACGTGCCACAACTACTGAGCCTGTGTGCCACAGCTACTGAAGCCCGTGCGCCTAGAGCCCATGCTCCGCAACAAGAGAAGCCACTGCAGTGAGAAGCCCACGCACCACAACGAAGAGTAGTCTTCGCTTGAGGCAAGTAAAAGAAACCGGAGCGCAGTGAGGACCCGACGCAGCCAAAAATAAAATAAATAAATAAATTTAAAAAAGAAGAAAAGAGAGAGGCTCTGCTTTTGCATTGTGCATATTTCTTATCATTAAGGAACATGGTCTTGATTCTGCACACTGGAAAATGGCCAAGGTTTTTCCACTACCTTCGAGCACCCCTAACAGGTTAAGCCTGGTTCAAACCCTAATCCCATCACTAATTAGCTATTAGGTTCTTGAATCAGTTATGTAACTCCTCTAAACTGTACTTTCTTCATCTGTAATGAGAGTAAACATAGTAGTTAACTCCTTGGGTTTTAGTGAGCATTTAATGAGATAATCTACATACAGGGCTTAGCATGGTGCCTGACATATGGTAGATGCTTTTTATATGTTAGCAATTATTATTTTGTCTTAAACTACTTTAACAAATCACATAGCAGTTAGACCTCAAAATAACTCCAAAATAGACTTCTTTCTTGTTTCCCAGGTTAGGTGGAAATATTGGCATTCTTGCCTAGCCCCATGCTACTAACCAAGAGAAGCTTGTCTGCTCAAACTAGTGTTGGTAATGATTTCGTAGAGAGTAATGCTATCCAACTGTTTTCCGTTAAAGTGGGATAATAAATATTTTCTAATCCCACACTGTGTACACAGTGCTGTGCTAAGTATTCTAGAGGTAAGAAACTGGAAACTGAAATTATCTTTGTCCATAAGAAGCTTACACTTTATCGTCATAAGTTAAGATAAGTATTTAAATAACTAGACATAGAACATACAGTGAAAAAAAAGGATCGATTATTACTTAGCTTTGTCTCATTTAAGCTTTAGATTTTCTGAGGGGTAAAAAACCGTAAGATTGTAGTTGTTAGAAAAGGCCTTTGTTTAAAAAGATGTTTTGAGAGTATTTCCCTACTGTTTTCCTTAGTTTGATTTGCAAGCTGGAGCAGGTTATTAAAGATGAAGTGTTCTGGTGGGAACGGTAGCCTGGAGCGCTTGAAGCATTGCTAATTTCGAACCTTGTAATTTAGTTAAATTGAAACATAACTGCATTTAGATGAATGGGCCGCTAGTTTCCCTTCCCAAAGCAAACATGCCAACCTTTCATTACTTCTTATCTGTGCTATGGCTTCTGTGCTATTCAGATCTGCTCTTTTACACATAATTGACATGTTATGGTGGCGCAGATTTTTTTATTTTGAAAAAAAGAGCTTCAAAAAAGAAAAGAATTAGGGATGCTTTCCATAGCCTATTGCATCAATCATTTTACGTTTTGAAGTGAGAATGAGGGAGTGATTCCAGGTAACTTGATGTTCCTGTGGAAGGTGGTTTGGCTCAAGCTTTTACGAACCGGGGAATGAGTAAGTGACACAGTAGGTCTGATTACAAATACAGTTTATCTTCATTTGGAATCCATGACTTATATTAAATTTAATTACTTCCCCCGTGGCTTCTATTAAATTTAATTAATTTCCCCTGCAGCTGGCGTAGTGGAGGTGCTGTTCCTAAATGAAGGTGATTGCTAATTGAGGGAGTTTTCTGTAAGAGGTTTCTTAGGCTTTCTCTTGTTTATCTGGAAATCTCTTACCCAGCCAGACATCTCAGGACATTAGTGAGAAGTCCCAGGTTGCAGAGTCGTACATGAGTTCATCACCATTACGTAGAGAAATCTTTGAGGTTTTTTGTTTTGTTTTGTTTTCTGTTCTGATCCTTCAGTTAACATGTCTTTTTGGTGAGAGGCCAGCCTAGGTTTCTAAGCAAAGAAAACGGGCCCAGTCTTAACCTCGACAAGATGGGACGTGTTAGGCCCATCTACACATGGAGGTTTCTGGCAACTGTACCAAGGTTAACTGCTGTTCAATTTCGAAAACACAGAGGAAGAGAGGCAAAGAATTCAGCATTTGTGGACAGTGTATTACCCGTCTAACAATTATTATTTGGGGAACTCTCTCAAATTAGACAATCTTATTAATTTGGTTTTTCTCACCGGGACTGTAGAATTGTACTGATAATATAAACATCAGTATATATTCCTAAGGCAAAACCAAAAATTTCAAAACATTAAAAAAAAATCAAGGTATGTAGGGACTTCCCTGGCACCTCCAGTGGTTAAGACTCCACGCTTCCACTTCAGGGGGCATGGGTTCTAACCCAGGTTGGGGAACTATAAGATCCCACATGCTGAGCTGTGCGGCCAAAAAAAAAAGAAAAAAACAAAACTGACATATTTTCATTAAAAAAAATCAAGATATGTAAATGTTACATACCTATTGCCCTTACTTGGTTCCTACAAGTAGGCCACATGGTAGAAAGAAAAAAAATGTAAAACGTAAATAGATCTATATTCATTTAATGCATTCTTATTCTCAGCCTTTCAATTTTTAATAGAAAAGAACTTTCATTTTTGAGCATCAGTATGTGCCAGAAATTATATATACATTTTATATACACACATATTATATATATATATATCTATATATAAATTTTCTTAGCAGCCCAGTAAAGTACTCTTTATACATGAAGAGTTGAAGCTCAAGTTCTTGTTTTTTCTGTCAATAATTAAATGCCCATATATATCTATATATAAATTTTCTTAGCAGCCCAGTAAAGTATTCTTTATACATGAAGAGTTGAGGTTCAAGTTCTTGTTTTTTCTGTCAATAATTAAATGCCCATTTAAGTGGTATGTGAAAGTCCTGGCTTTGGAGGAAATTCTCTTGTTCTTTGAATGGACAATACTTGGACGATACTCTTTTATCAACAAGCTCCTTCGAAAGCTATTTCCTGTGTTTTTCATTATTTCATTCCCTGTTTTTTCTCCTACCTTTCTCGCCCCATCTGCTTAGCTCAAACTGTGAAGTCCATTATCTCTTCAAATTTCAATTTTAGTTTGATGTCCTTGGGGCTTCATAGTGGCCTTCTCTTTTTTATTCTATATTCTCTTCTTGATCATTTTATCCTAGAGTTGCCAGTACCATCAATAAACCCATTCATTACCCTAAATTTATAACTCCCGTCCTGACCTCTCTTCTGAGCCTGTTAAAACCAGAGTTGGACAGTAGTTAAAGTGGTAAAAACAGATTTTATTCAGGAACTATTGCAACAGGGAAATAGAGACCTTAGTATATAACAGGGCTTCATTTGAATACAGCATGGACAAGTGGGGATTCACAGCCAAGGAGTAGGGTGGGTGTCAGTGGGTGGAAAATTACTAAGAGGAAACATCAGGAGTAAGGAGGGGATTCTGGTTGAACCTCCTTGGCAGGATTCTTGCTGAAGGCAGGCCAGGGTGATGAGATATCATGAGGGGAAATGGTGGAAGATGAGGAATTTGATCTGATATTGAGGTCAATCAGATTTCCAGGGTGGGTGCAGGATTTTTGCTAAGATGGGGCTATGCAGGTCTGGCAAACATGGGGCCTAGTCAAGAAAAGGGCTCAGAGGAGCCTGTATAAAGTTTGGTGAAGGAGATGTCTCTGTCTAGCTCCAGGACCTTCCTTTCACTCATTCCATGTCTCCATTTGGTTATTTCCTAGTCATAATAAATTGAAATAGTCGAATTCCTGTACAAATCTGTGTTTTCTTCTTCCAGCCCTCCCTGCCAGCCTTGACTCAGTGGTTACTATCAGAAACCTGGAAGTCAGTCTTAATCTCTCCCTCTCCCTTGTGCCTTGCCTTCAAGCATTAAGCGCTATTTAGTCTATTATCAGATCTTTCTTCTTTCTTTCTTTCTTTTTTTTTTTTTGGCTGTATTGAGTCTTCCTTGCTGTGCACTAGCTTTCTCTAGTTGCGACGAGCAGGCTTCTCATTGGGTGGCTTCTCTTGTTGCAGAACATGGGCTCTAGGCGTGCGGGCTCAGTAGTTGTGGCACGTGGGCTCAGTAGTTGTGGCGCACGGGCTCTAGGCACACGGGCTTCAGTAGTTGTGGCACACAGGCTCAGTAGTTGTGGCACACGGGCTTAGTTGCTCCGCAGCATGTGGGAGCTTCCCGGACCAGGGATCAAACCGTGTCTCCTGCCTTGGCAGGCGGATTCTTAACCACTGTGCTGCCAGGGAAGTCCCCAGATCTTTCTACTTTATTACATTTACCCCATCCTCACCATTTTAATCTATGCCACTGAGACTACTATATTTGCTCCCTAATTTATTTAGAGTTCCCTCAAATCCATTCTTCATGGAGTATGTTATCTTGAAATTGTAATTATGATCCTTTTACTTTTCTTTTTCCCTCCTCCTCTCCTCCTCCCCTTTTCCTCCCTTCCCTTCTCCTTTACCTATGTACTCTGTCTACTCTGCCCTTATCTCCTCCTTCCTTTCTTCTTTTCCAATCTTCCTCACTCCTCCTCTCTTATCTTCTCATCTCTCCCTTCTACAGGTACCTGGCGAATGGAATGATTAAAGACTTCTGTGTTTAACTCAACTGTGGTACTTATCCATGACTTAGACTGAGCTTATTAAAATAAAGTATAAATTATCTTGTCATTATTTTTTTTAGAATGACCAGAATGTTTTTCTCTGCCACCATTTTAAAGAAGTTAATCTATTTGTTTCTCGTATTTATTTCTTTGTGAAATGTAGCCTCTCTTGCTATGTTATAATGTTTTTATAACTTGATTTGCCAGATTTATTTTAAAATTGCAACCAACTTATAAAGTTTTGAGCTTTACAATTCTGCTAAAAATACACATTTGTGTGCTATTCACCAGTGCTATCAGAATTTGAATTGCTTTTACAATAAATCTTGATTTTTCTTCTCAATTAGTCATTAAGGCTCCTGATCACTTGTTACTTCACAGATACTGTATTAATGTACTGCCTATACTAATTAGAGCCATGGAAACGCATGAATTAGCACTCTCGGTTAACCCTTTGTATGCCTGTGACTGTCCTCAGTTATTCTACTCAGGACATAGTGGAGACTGCCCTACTATTTTGGTACAACTTTAGTTTGAATATATTTTTTTGCCGTGTATGTATGAAGACATACTTTTATTCCTTGGAATCTCATCACTGCATAGGAGAAATGACATAGGTGGTTGTTAGGGGACAAGAACCTGGGGTTAGAAACAAGTAGGTATATTTTATGGGCACTGGTGGCTCAGTTTTCTACAAGGGAGAGGCTTATGGGTGGCCATGGGTTGTGGGCAGGAGGCCAAAGGGCTTGTTATGAAGGTGCATTTGATAGCAAGCAAATTTTTATTTACTTGGAATGTAGTTTAATTGAGGTGATTTGGGGGGCCTGAGAAAAGGAGGGGGTAGGAGGTTAGACTTTATATTTCTCGTACACTCTGGTCCCACCAATGTTGAAGGAAATAAAGAGATAAATGACAGAGATAATAAAGTAATGGAAGAGAGAGTTACAAAAGGGGGTAGACAGTGTACAGAAAAGTGAGGTGACTATGGCAGTAAGGCTAGAAGCATTTTATCTGGCAGGGAAGAAAGAATTCAGTGAGGAAAATCTACCTGCTTCATTTATTTAGGGTTCCAGAACTAACCTTTGCATATTTAAACTTTTTACAAATCTGCATCTCTATTCAGAATTGTAACTAGCATAATAGTATTATAAAGTGTATTGAGGACATGTCCACTGGTATTCATATTTGTCTTTTTTGATATTTATTCAAATATCTTTTTAGTACCTGAGATTTGACTTTTGATGGTTCCTTGGTTGGTCTGGATTTGGAAGTCTGAGGACTCTGAAGGGTTAGTTATGCTTGTTTTTTACATGTGAGTAGCTACTGAGTGTTAGTGGTGGCTGTGGTTTCTTCTGAACTGTTTCTCAGCTTTCTTTTCTGCTGGCTTCTCTTTGGGATGATGGTACAGACCATTTGTGCTTTCTTATCCTTTTCTTTTTACTGTAATAGTGAATAACACTAGCTGCCTGGCTTTCATGTGTAACCACCCTCTACATGTCTGCTTAAATTACTAATCTGTGATTACCTTTTAGGAAGGCAATATTAGTGAATCTGTCTTGTTGATTTTTTTTTTTTGGAACCGATTGGGTTATACATTTATTATTTTGCCTTTCTTTATGGAAGACAGTTTTGTCTGACTCCCAGGCTAACATAGATTAGTGCTCTTCTGGGTTGTCTAGAGGAGAAAGATAAGTGCCTTAATATAGGGAGGCCAGGTCTGGCCTTAGGAAGAGGAGCTTTGAGTGTGAACTCTGGTCCTCACAAGCAAGAAAACAAGTGCTTTTAATCAATTGACTTAATTTTCTAATCTTTGGTTTTCTTATTCATAAAAGAGAACTTCAGAACACCTAGGCCAGGCTGACCTAGCTCAATCATATGTTCTCCCTGCACTGCCTGAAGTTTTCATTTCACATTTTCATATTTTCTGAAATAGCACCACTTAAGGGCTAATGTGGATGATTAAGTCTACTTAAAAAAACATCAAATGCTTTTCAGGGGTTTAAGTGGCTACCCAAAGTTCCTATTGTAGGTAGGATGTGAATAAACTGTTTATAGAAAAAGAAATACAAACTTTTAAATAGATGAAAAGATGCTCAATTACCCTCATAATAAAGAAATGCAAATTAAAATTATAGAGAAATGCTATTTTTTTCACCTCTCAGATTGACAGATGTCCAGAAATTGGATAATGCTCTGTTAGCAGAGGATTTGGAAACAGGCATTCTCTTACATGTTGTTGTTTGGTGTGTAAGTTGGAACACACACCATAGAGGATAATTTAGCAATGCCCATCAAATACAGATGGGTATATCCAATAACACCTCCCCTGGGAATTTATTAAAAATATCTATGTACAAGATGTTCATTGCAGTATGTTTTTAATAACGAAAGATTGAAAGCAACTAAATGCCTACCAATAGGGAACTACTTAAATCAATTTGTCCATTTATACAGTGGAATACTCCCCAGCTGTTGAAAAACGAATGAGGCAGTCCTTTATATACGGATATGGAAAGGTCTTCAAGACATTTCATTAAAGATAGAAAAAAATTTTTAAGGATACCCAACAACACGTATAATTTGCTGGCTTTTCTATTAAATAAGGGAGAAAATAAAGTGTATTCCCATTTGCTTGCATACACACATACATGCCTATAAAAAACAACTTAGCAAGAATCTAGAAGATAAATGGATGCAGTTACCTGTGGAAGGGGAAATTTTCACTATATTCTTTTAAATTAAAAAAAAATGAAACATGCAAATATATTATCTATTTTAAATTTAATTTTTTTAATTAATTAATTTTTGGCTGAGTTGAGTCTTTGTTGCTGCGCGCAGGCTTTCTCTAGTTGAGGCCAGCAGGGGCTATTCTTCGTTGCGGTGCGCGGGCTTATTGTTGCGGTGGCTTCTCGTTGCGAAGCACGGGCTCTAGGCGTGCGGGCTTCAGTAGTTGTGGCCCACGTGCTCAGTAGTTGTGGCTTGCAGCCTCCAGAGCGTAGGCTCAGTAGTTGTGGCGCACGGGCTTAGTTGCTCCACGGGCGTATGGGACAAGGGCTTGAACCCGGGTCCCCTGCATTGGCAGGCAGATTCCTAACCGCTGCACCAACAAGGAAGCCCTTAGATTTAATTTAAAAAAAAATACTTTAGTATGAAATAATTTAATTACATTGTTTCCTTCTTAACACTTACTTGAAATGAGTTGCCCTGAGGTGAGGGAAAAGTTTTGATTAGGAAGGAAGGAGGAATGTGGCAATTGCCTAGCATTCAGTCCTCAGGTGAGGCAGGAGACCCCCCCCCCATTCCCTACAATGGGGGACATCTTGCAGCCCCTGGGAGATCTCAAAATTAGGTAGTAGGAGCTTTGCAAGAAAATGGAGGTAAAAGGATGCCAAAGGCTAGTTTAAATTACTTTGAAATTTTGCTTACAGCCAACTAACTCCAAGCAAAGCAAAAGGTAGGATGGGGACATTCTTCTTCCTTATCCCTCTCCTGCTTCTTGTGTGAATCAGAATTTAAATCAGATTCAGAACCAAGTTTTAAAGCAAAGCTTTGAATTAGCACATGGTTGAGGTATATTACAGGCCAAATATATTTAATTATCTACTCTGGGAACCTTAACGTGTAGAAGTCTGGTTGCAATGAGTTTTCACTTTCAACAAGCTAATTCTCAAACATTTGGAAGACTAATTAGGAACAGCATGTAATCATTTGCAGGGCCCTAGACCCTGTCATCCATTGTAGACTTTACTCTTTGGTGTTTGGCCTTTTTTTCCCCATACTTTCTCTTTACCCTAAAGCATAGATTTTAGAATCCTGAAATCATACTAGAAATCATGAAGATAATATGTTAAAGGAGATTCTGTTATTGTAAACCTACTATAAATCTTTCACAGTTGAATTAACCCTACGTACTAAGGCTGATTGTTTCAAATTATATCAGTGTGAACAGTTTTTCATAATTATTCTTTTATTAAAAAATATATTGTACACTTGCCATGGGCAGAATTCATTTATGGCTGTGTGAATTCACTGGTGAATCGGACAGAGTTTTGGTGCCATTTAATTTGTAGTTTTATAGAAAAAGATGTTTATCTACTTTGTTCCTTCATAACCACCTCCCCATGCCCTTTGGTAATTTAATTGTAAAATATTATGAAGTAGGAGTAGAGGTGAAAGATGCATATTTGCTCAGCTGTTGTTTCTCTTTTAAGTAGTCAATTCACGTTTAGTAAAGAACTTTATCACCATTTATTGGACTTGATCTGTTAAGAAATGTTTCTCATTTTTAAAATGAGAATTAAAATTAAAAGTAATTCCTTGATTGCTGCTAAGAACTTTGTAAGCAAATCTTGGTGTGCTCCTTGTATTATAAATATATCATTGTGTAATGGAAAGAACATAAGATTTGGAGATCTGATTGGAATACTGACCCATAACTTCCTAATTATATGGTCGTATTTAAGTATTTGTCTTTGAACTTTAGTTTCAGTGGGGAAGCAAAAGCTACCTCCCAGAGTTGATGAGGAGATTGGAGGTGTTTATTATATGCCTGGCATAGAGTAGGAGCTCTATAAATGCTAGCCATTATTTGATAATTAGTTCAAAAGCAGCTAGCTGATCACTTAGAGCTTAAGAGGTGGTACTTGTATTTGGTAACATGTTCACATTTCAGCTTTAGAGCCTTATCTCCCTTCTCTTTAGGCTTTTCTCAGCCTAACTTGGCACCAGGGGCAGCCCTTGTTGGCTATTTATATCTCTTTGTAAGTTGATAATGCATTGCATCGGAGGTGGGGCTACAGCTCTTTGATTTGATCCCCAAATCAAAGGAGGTAAGATAAAGGCAGATGGAGAGAGCTAGAAGTAGATAGTTGGACAGAGGTAGAGGGATGAAGGCTGACTGGTTCTCTCTTCTCTATTCCCTGCCTGCGGCAAGCAGCCAGCTGTTTCCTTAATTCAAACTTCTCTGGGCCCCAGCAGTGATAAAGCACATTCTTCTTAGAGAAATCCCTTCTGGCAATTGCCATTTCAAAGAAGAAACTTAGAGTAGAAGAATCATTTTGATTTAGAGTGTTAATGTGTGTGTTAAGAGTAGATAGAGTGAAGAGCCAGGGATTGGCAGCCATTTAAAGGTGGCATGCCAAATCTTCATTTATTCCTTCACTCCTAAGCAGAGGTGGAAATGTCAGTGGGGGTCACTCAGAGACAAGCCTCTCTTTTGAATCCCCTGTGGTGTCAAGTGGTTTATACAGTGAATCAGCTTCAACATACACATTCCATTGAACCCAGTACTTCTAGGAATAGCGACGCCTTCTGGCCAGTGGTAGGAAATGTCTGTTTTATCAATAAGTTCCGCTCGTTTACTCTCCTCAGGGCCCTTGGGCTATATCCCTATGGCACCACCCAATAGGAAACAGCACTGCCTTACTGTTGCTTTTGGGTGTGCCTTCATAATTTCTCCACTCGCCTCATTTCATTTTATCTCATTCAATTTGTTTCTAGCAAGAACTTCTTTATCTCCATTCTTTTCTCTCTTCCACATTTGGCCAGCTAAATTTTAGGAGAATCTTTCACAAAAGCAATATAGCATTAAAGGTTAAGGCTGTAGAGTGTGACTGCCTGGGTTTTTAATTCCTCTTCCTACCTGGTGGTCTTGGGCAAGTTAGCTTGTACTCTGTGTCTTTGCTTTCTATAAAATGGGGAAAATAATACCTACCTTACAGGGTTGTTTTGAGGCTAAAATAAAATGATGCATGTAAAGTTCTCAGCATGTCATTTTTTGCAGAAAGTTACCCACTGATTGTTAGCTTTTATTATTTAGCTGCCACTGTGCCCTTTCATTTATGTGCCATAAATAATTTCAATTGATGAAATTAGTGTCAGTATATACTCAAAGCATGGAAGAGAAAAGGTGATTTAGAGAAAGTAGCTTTGCAACAATTTCTAAAGTGAGCAAAACTGTCAAAAGTTGTCTTCAGAAACTTTATGTATCTCCAAATACGCCTCCTCCACAAATTTTCGAATTTCCTTTTCTTTAAGCTCCAGCAGGTGAGATAGATATATTTTGAAAGATTCCTTCTTCAGTTGGATTATTTTACCATTTTAATTGCTAGTATTACTACTTTATTATTTTCTGTCATTTTCTAATTTAAATGCAGAATTTCAAAACTATACTTTAAAACTGGATTTAAACTGCCTACCAATCTTTAGGGGGCTATGCTGGGAAAGTAAGCATTGTTTTAAATGATTTGGAAAAATGTTGGTTGAGACCTTAAAGAGTAACTTACAAATGATTTTTTTGTATATCGCCTAGGAGGTTATTCTTTGTTACTCTACCTGTGACTCTCCAAAACTTGTAAGAAGTCTAATTCTTGCCTTTTATGTTGTCTTATTTTTTATCTTTTATTTTTTTCATTTTGGCAAACCAATTAGTTGGCTTCTCTTCTTAAACTACATTCAGTCCTAATGCCAAAATGTTTATTTCTGGTTATGTGAGAGCTTGATTGCATGACTAGAAAGGCAGGTTGTTTACAGTCTAATTTCTCAGTACTGGCGTTTCTGACAATTTTTGTCCAGCTTCACATATTGGCCAAGGTGTGACAATACAAAAGGGGTTTACTTCACAAATAGTCATGATTGCTCTCCTGCCCTTGATCCATCAACTCTTTGTGACTTGTACCTTGAGAATAGTCTCTAATCATTGTTTGGGTCAGCATTTCTCTTTCAAGTAACAGATAAGGAACTGCTTTAAAATCACCCACTAGAGAGATAGAAAGCTATCATTTTCTTCTACTTTCATCAGCTGACCCAGGCTGTTCTGTATGACTCTTGGTCTTTGCCCAGCCTCTTCCTGGGTGCTATAGTAAATTCAGACCTAAGCCATTGGATAGTTATGTTGAAATCATTTCTACATCAAGAAAATAAATTTAATTATCATTATTGGTGATAAATGTACATTATGCCTTCAGTCAAATTATTTCACCCTCAAAAGTCCAGCTGCTTTTTAGGAGAAGCTATTTAATTACACATTTGTAGGACACAGAATATTAGACCCGGTCATAATGGCTATTGCAAGCCAAGCTTTTGGAATTTTTAAACTTTGGGATTGTTTTAAACAACTGTGGAATCTATTTGGGAGAATTTCAACCATAGGCATTTAAAAATTTTTTATAATAATGACACATGAGGTTTACACATGAGGAATATTTAAATTCCTTCCTTGAAGTGAAATAATTCTATTTATTCAAGTTTATCTTGGAATGGACCAGCATAAGAGAGATTCTAGTACTTTGAATTTGATTTTTTTTAAATAAATTTTTTTAAACTTGTATTTTATTTTTTTAACATCTTTATTGGAGTATAATTGCTTTACAATGGTGTGTTAGTTTCTGCTTTATAATAAAGTGAATCAGCTATACGTATACATATATAAAAATAAATTAGATAACGTTTACTGAGTTTTTGAAGGGTCAGTCATACTCCATGTGCACAATCTCATTTAATACTTCGATGTATATATTTATACGGCAAGTTCTATGCCTGACTCATATAGCAAGTAAATTAACTGAGATTTCAGGAGGTGAAGCAGTTTGGTCAAGGTCACATAGCTATTAAGTGGTAAATCTACCCTACTGTAGCTGACAACTTTGCTCTACTGCCCTCTGTATTGTACATGTCTCCAAAAAAAGGTGGAAGGGAGGTTCAGAAGTATCTCCTTACTCTTTAGTACGAGTAGTTTTGAAACTAAGTAAAACACCTTATTGGCAAAGCCCCGTATGCCTTCTTGTCTATCCTGGCTGGTTTGCTCAGGAGAAGAAGCCACATCCTGTAACTGTGCTTAGAGACTGTGGGTTTTAGTATATCTACCTGTCTCCTCAGAGAGGTGGTGAGGATAATATAATATTATATTATCACTTAATATAATATTGTCGCTTCAATTCATCTGGGCTGTTTTGTAGGCTAGTTTGTCATCCTTCTGAAGGAGTGATTTTACCTGCGTGGTTCCTAGACTGTTGTCTAAATGGATTAAAAAATAGGTGTGTCAGCCGCTACTTGCTAATGATAGTTGGGATCAAAGTCTCCAGGATTGCCTGGGAGATCTCTGACTTGGGTTGTGGGTGGCTCTGTATGGAACTTCTCAAAAGAAAGTTGTCCTTCTGTCTTCTCTATTATGGCTTATGGATCGTGTTCCTGTGACTATCTGCTCTGCTCTCGGGCCTTCCTCATTATCTATTCAAAAGAGGGTGAAAGTTTCTTAGAAATTTCTAAAAAAAAAAATTAGAAAATGCTATGGAAATTGAATAATTAAAGAATAAAAGATAAAATACTTAAATACTTAAAAGATAAAATATTTAAAATATTAAACTCAGAATAAAATAAAACTACAAAATCAGCTAAATGAATACTTTTAAGGAAAGTATCAAGGAAAAAATTTAAAGTAACAAGATAAATACTAAATAAAAGTTTATAGCAAAAATATAAAAGTTAAATTGAATAAACTACATTGATATGTATGTGTGTGTGAGTGTGTGTGTGTGTGTGTGTGTGTGTGTGTATCTGTGAAACACAACATACCTATATGCTAGAGGTAACATTGGTTTAGACTAATCTCATGTTTCATGCTTTTGGTCAAATGACACAACTGAGCCCTTTGTGAGAATATTAGTTCAACTTTGGAAATCTTGAATTGATGACCCACCTTAAATAGTTTCATTTTGGGAGGAAAATAGGAACATAGGCATATTTTTGTAGGGTTCAGATGAGAGCTGATAATCTTATGGTTTGTAATGGATAGGGTCTACAATTTTATATAAAGCATGTTAAATTGCTACATAACCATAGTTCTACAAAAGCAGTAACTCGCGTTTGTTTAGCCCTTTGTCTCTAAGAACTGCTCTCAATTACATTATTGCATTCTCAGATGCACCAAAGGCACACTTTGATTTTATATATTACAGTAATAATTCCTAAAAAGTTTAGTTTATGTCAGCAGCTTTTTTCTCCCTTTGAAACTGAATCCTATTTAAAATATAGCAGGATATGCATACAATAATATGTTATCACAATTTACCTGTTATGTAAGTGACGATTTTTGAATTTCTGTGGGAAATTCAAATGTTTTTCAGTGGGATTTTTGAATTTCTGTTTGAGGTTTTTTTTTGTTTTTGTTTTTGCGGTATGCGGGCCTCTCAACTGTTGTGACCGCTTCCCTTGCGGAGCACAGGCTCCGGACACGCAGGCTCAGCGGCCACGGCTCACGGACCCAGCCGCTCCGCGGCATGTGGGATCTTCCGGACCGGGGCACGAACCCGTGTCCCCTGCATCGGCAGGCGGACTCTCAACCACTGCGCCACCAGGGAAGCCCCGTTTGGGGTTTTAAAAACAAAATCCTTTGAAAATAGTAGTTATAAATGTGATCTGTGGTGGTTTATGACAATCGTAACAAATTATATTACATTCAACTGTAAGCGGCTATGTTTTCAACACTTTCTCCTCTCTCACCTTCCCCTCCCTCCCTCCCTTTCTTCCTGTATCAAAGGTAAGAAAATACTTAATACATTTTCCTCCTATTTCTACAAAGATAGGGGGTGGAAAACAGTAAATTTTTTAATGAAAATGTCAGGGTACCATGATATCTCTACCCTGTCCTTAGGCCAAGTCTTATTCATTTGGGTATTTCACTTGGCTTTATAAAGGAAACAGTTTTACTGTTGGTATCCGTGATTTAAAAGGAGATCTCACGTTAAGTTTTACTGTGCACTTAAATGAGGTTTTATAAGAGACTCTTGCTTCATTGAAAAAGAAAGAAAAACAAGCAGTTAGATTCAGTAGGATGCTAGACTATTTAATGGTTCAAGATAAGCATGTCTTGAGCTTTTCCAGTTCACAATGAGGACTGCCTTTCGGTTGATGTGCTCTTGACATTATTTGTAGCATGTGATAAGTTTAAAAGCATATTTAAAAAAATGATTTTATTCTGGTATCATCAGCCTTGACTACTAGTTGAGTTGGAGAGATTGGAATCTGTTCTCTTATTTATTAAATGAAACATTTTTCAGAATGCTTAGCTCACAAGACAGTTTGTATTGTTTTCCAAATATGTTTTAGATATAATAGACACTTGTGTTTTAAGACTGTTTTATTTATTATTTTAAATTTTATTTAAAATTTATAAAGAACCTCTCTAAAGAACATTCCTAACACAACACAAAATCCAAATATTTGCATAATAATGAAGAATATTTTTAAAATCACCATGTTGACTAATATTTATTTTTATGTGGGAGTGTGTGATAGGCATTGGAGAGGGAGGGTCTAGTATGTACTTGCTCTTTCTGGAAGATGCCATGTATATTCACATCTCCAGACCTCTGCTTAGGCATACTTGGTGCCAGTCCAGGGCCTGGCACATTCTAGGCTGCTTAATCAGTATTTACTGAATTAATGTCTCCTTTTTTCCCAGTGTGGCCTTTCTTGTCTTTTTCCCATGACAAGTTTTTGCTTATATTTCAATGTCAAATCTAAAAGTCACCTCTTTGTGGTTTCCCTTCTTTTTTTTGTTTCAGCAGAATTAAATATTTTACGTGTGTTTTGTTACACTCATAATAGTATCTACTATGCTACATTAGTTATTGTTCTTTTTGTCTTTTTATCATCATTAAAGACATGTAACATGTTTTAGTTATCATTACATCACCAGCTTTTAAAATACTACTCCCTGGGCTTCCCTGGTGGCGCAGTGGTTGAGAGTCTGCCTGCCAATGCAGGGGACACGGGTTCGTGCCCCGGTCCGGCTGGGCCCGTGAGCCATGGCCGCCTGTGCGTCCGGAGCCTGTGTTCCGCAACGGTGAGAGGCCACAACACTGAGAGGCCCGTGTACCGCAAAAAAAAAAAAAAAAAAAAAAAAAACCTACTCCCTGATGTAATTGGCATTCAATAAATGCTTGTTAAGTCAAATAAAATCTAACAGGGTTCAAAGGGGGGTGACTTAGAAGGGGAACTAACATGTGTTGATTGCCTAGTCTGTGTTAAGCTCTTCATTAGTTACTTGAGAATTCAGTGCCACATAATATTTCAAATCTTGGGAGAGGTGGTACTATCCCTATTTTACCTTTTTACCTTCAATGAGGAAACTGAATGGCTGACAAGTACAGAACTAGGCTTTCTCCTCTTTTGTCTCCTATCAGAGCTGTATTAAGCTGTCTCCAGAGAGTTTTTTTGCAGCTTTTTTCTTTTTCTTTCTTAAGTCATTGCTAAGCTCAGATGGTAGAGTCTACTATTTTCAAATCTAAGTTTCTTCACTTAAATTGCTCATATTATAGAAACGTACCCAATTTCCCATTCATTTATCAAGGTGATTCCATTATTCCTAAAAGTAACCTTTTCATCATCAGAATCACATGTAAAATCTCTTACATGGATTGAATTCTGATTGTTTATGACTAAAATACCTTAGAAGTGAATTAAAAAATGAAAACAACACCCATAATTTAAAATTAACTTTATACAGCGTTGAAAATTATGCAAACGTATCTCATCATAGTGGATGTTCTCAATTGTGTTTGATCTTAATTACTTTAAGTCTTTCAAGACAGAAGTCATACAATTAATATACACTGCGTTGTGTAGAGTAAGTTTACATTCTGAATCACTAAGGCCAACTTCTAGAAGGGCCTCTAGTGTGTGTGTGTGTGTGTATATATATAGATAGATAGATAGATAGATAGATATACACATTTATATATTTGTATTTATATTTATTTATTCACAGTGATGCCTCTTACTTTAAAACACTTCTCTGCCCCTGTGTCTCATCACTAGAATGCATTGGAATACATTGTAAGGGGATATATTTTACAGATGAGTTGGATAGGGATGGTTTTAGTTGTCAGACTTTCTTTTGCTCTCACTCTGGAAGTGGTGCTGTTACCTTTGTTTCAGCATAGTCTAGCCCTTGCTGTTAAAATGGTAGGTTTTAGGGTCTTATTTCCAGATTATTTTTTAATTAGTAGGATGGGATCAGGGAATATGAATATTTTTATCAGGAATCCAGATAGATTTTGATGTTGGTAATTAGCTCAGTTGCTTGGAATAATGTAGTAGTCAATTTGAAGTCATAGGTTTATTACCTGGTGGACCACCTGGTGGTTCCTGAAAGATTGCTTCTACCTGGGCATTTTGTACTTGATGTTTGCTCTGCCTGGAATGACTCTTCACCACAAATCTTCACACTGGAATCCTTCATCCACTCATTACAGCTCCTCCTACGGGACGTGTGCATCCCCACTACTGTTCTGCATTACATTCTCGAATTTACCTGCCATTGCTTGTGGAATGCAGACTCTGAATATTTCATTGTGTTTTATTTTCGGAATGCTCAGAACAGTGCCTGGCATTTAATAAATATTTACAGAACAAGCTGAAAGTTTGTATAGATAGTTAGGCCTAAGATCTTTTTAGTGGTCCACTACGATGTGCATCTTTACAGTGCTAGGCTGGCTTTCCCCTAGCCTAGGGGTATGATGCTCAGTGATAGGGCAGTCCTGCTCTAGAATTCCAAGCAGCTTCAGTTGTTGAATAGACTCAGTGCAAGTGAATCCTTAGGAAGAAGATTCAACAGTCCACAGTGCCTACAGATTCTTATATGATTCTTTATTTCACTGTATATGGAAAGGACAGTGCTAAATGTTTTATTGTTTATTGTCTCGCTAGCTGGTGGTGGTTGGTACTGGAAGTTGGGGAGGCTGGTGGAGGGAGAGGTTAAGGAGAAAGGACTGATTCTGGTGTGGCAGTCATCTGGGACTGACAAAATTTTTAAAATTTTACTTTGAGGAACACAGAGGTAATTAATAAATTAATTAAATCTTTAAAAATAATTAAGTCATGAAAAGTTTTGAAAATCATGTTTGTCTTTTATGCTGTCATTTTCCTAGAGAACACATTTCACTTGTCTATGAAGGAGTACAGCCATTATTTTCCAGTATCTTGATGTACCTTCAGACTGTCAGTAATGGCAGGAAGTGTGCTGGTTGAGAGGAGTGGTTCTCCAACCACTGAATGTAATTGCAGAGTATTTCTTGTGTGCTTTATAGAAGGCAAGTAAGAGAGGATGGTGGCTAAGAGTTTGAGCTCTGGTGTCAGATTACCTGGGCTAAAGTCCCGGAACTGTCCTTAGTGTCCAAGCTGTGTGAACTTGGGTGAATTATGTAACACCTCCCTAGGTTTTCTTATCTGTGGCGATAATGATAGTTCTTTCTTCATAGAGCTGTGGGGAGGGTAAAATGAGATAATGCATGTAAAACACGTAAGCATTCTCTGGCACATCATGAGTGGCAATAATTGTTATTATTAATACAGTCAGTGCTAGCTCTACACCCTTAACACATGCCTGTTCAGTACTGATGCACATTAGAACACATCATGGGGAAATACATTAAAGGATGGTCATAATCTTTCAACTTACTGGTGTTTTATGTTTTGAAAGGAGAACTTGTGCTTTGGCAGTTGCAATGCTGGCTAAGTGGAGGACTCCCTATGGAAGGGTGAAATTGATGAATACCCGAAAAAGTCAAAGCTCTGAAATCTTCAGAGTGTTATCAGTTTATTAAAAAACAGAAAAACATTTCCTTGACAGTTCTAATTTGAAATTGGAACATTGTGTATTTAATTTCAGGTAAATCAAGAAAGAATGGCTTTTTAAGGTTATCTTATGCAGGAACAAATGCTTTTCTTTTGTTTTCACCTCCTCCCCCCAAACATGGGTTATAAAGCCTTTTTAGTTACAAATGACAAGATAAAGTGATGAAATGTTCAGTAAAACTTTAAAACTACAACTGTTTCCTTTGAAGATGTTAGATTTTGTTCCTATATAATTTTAAAGATGTAGTGAGTATTGAAAGTGCCGACTCTTTTTATTCATTTTCTCAAAGCAGAAAGCATTCGATGGAGCATGGTGTGTGATGGGGTCATAGGGAGTTATAAGAAGTTATAAGGATTAGGCTACATTTGAATTTTTCACTTAAGAAATAATCAAGACCCACTCTTGGGTGCTGGGAAGAATAAAAAGGTGAATAAGGCCCAGATGCTGCTTTCAAAGGGATTATAAAGATTGAATAAAATACTAGAAAAGTAGCTTTAATAGAAAGTAGAAGGTGGTAGATAATGAAAGAAAAGTAGAATCAGTGTTCTCTGGGAGGTATTTCTTCCAACGAGGGACCTCAAGAAGAGCTTTAAAAATGAGTTGGTGTTTGAACTGAACCTGGAATTGATAAATACCAATGCACTTTGGAGGCCATGAGGGGGAAATGCATCCTTGACAGGGCCAAGGGCCACAGGGCCTTGCATTATTGCAGGGCCAAGCAAGGAGAATGGATGGCCCACGCTCAAAAACCCTGAACTTCCTGATGGCTTTTGGGAAACGTTTTTATAGGCAGAATTTCTGGTGAGGGCTGTAGGGTGTGTGGCTTTCTTCTGATTGGTTGGTGGAGAGGTAGCAGGGAGTGCTTCAGGAATCTTGCCCTTAGCCTGAAGTTGCCATCCTCCACCTGGGCGGGGCGGCCTTGGTTCTGCAGAAGAACTCAAAGATATTGTTATATATATTCCTTGAGGAGGAACCAGGACCTGCCCCAAGGCTGCACTATTGTTTCTTGACTGCTCCTTCCTTGTTTCTGCATTCCCGCCCTTCCCTGATTAACAGCTGTTAGAATCTGCCCTTCAGAACTCAGGGAAGGTCAAGAAGGCTGAATGAAGCCTATTTCCTACAATCAAGAAGTAGGGGACACAGAAAGGATTTGTACCCAGGAGCCCCACGCGGTCCTGCTCGGTTTCAATGTTCTGTACTCCTTTTTGGAAGAGAGAGGATACCAGAAGAGTCTCCTCCAGTCGTTTGGGCCAAAGGAAGTACAGATTTGATTGAGAGAAAAGGAGTGACTGAGCATCAGAACCAGGATTCCCTCAGGATTTTTGCCATAGGCTTTTTCAAGCTGTTAGTAAAAGGGAGGGAATCCTTCTGAACTTCCACAGGTATTTACTTTCTAAGCCCTATTTTATCCAGCCACTGTGAATAGTGTGCCTTGAGGTTAAATGCTGCATTTTTGAGAGGTGTGGACCTTACCCTCAGTCTTCTGGATATTAATTTGACAAGATAAACAGGCTTAAACTTCCCTTCTCAAAGTGATTTTTCAGTGGTAGCCATTCTTTCCCTTCAGAAGATCTTTACTCTCTTGCTGGAAAAATAAAAAGTTTGTACCACATTTTATTTGCTATAGTTCTCTTAAGAGTAATTTAATCTGTTATTTTTCCTTAAGATTAAATGAATTAAAATATATGTTCACCGCTATACATTCTATTCTTACAGTCTGAAGAACTCAAGAAATGTTTATTAAAGAGAAAACACCAACCCTCTCGCCCAAACAGAAATATCGATCTAGCAAATTATTATGAAAAGACATAAGGTTTAAATATATAATTCTTACATTGCTCCAAAATATATTGTTTGACTCTATATACTGGCATAAATGTTAATGTCATGAAACTCATGATTGTATTTTTTTTCTCCTCTTACTCCCTGTCCCTGCCACCTCAATGAAACAACAACAAAAACTATTAAAGTCCCAGAACTTGTCCATACTAGTTTCATGGAGTTTAGTCACTTTATAAAATGTTAAGCTTTTCTTTTTCCTTTTATAATTTTTAGATTGATAGTGTTCCTAGGTCATGAGAAGAATCTGAAAACAGTTTTTATTTATTGTTAGTCACAGAGCTGTTATTACTAACCAGTGGTCACATCCTCATTAAAAAAAACAAGAGGAAAAATTCAGTTTCCTCTTTTTAAATCAGAAAAGCTGGACTTCCCAAGGTTTTTTGGCCAGACATTTTAATTTGATCTTAGGTGCTCAGAAAAGAACACACCCAACTTTACTCATCAAAGGGTTTTTAACTGCCAGAGAGAGCTGAACTTGTTTTAAGATGACTGTATGCTAGTCTGAGTTTGAACCGCAGAGATTAGGGAACACAGAGAGTAATTTTGAGGATTTTTATTTTAGCACAGAATGTATACCACTGACTGCCCAGGTTATTATGTTAGTCCCTTAAAGTTTTTAACCTCAGTTTTTTAACATTTCTAAAGATCAGAAATGCTCAGTTTATTTTTTTAAAAACATATGTGATATGTTATAAACTATTTTGAGATCTTTGGGAAAAAACCATTCTCCCATGCTATAACGAATGGGACCAATATTTTGTTAGTTAAGAATCGTTTGATTGTAGACAAAGATCTGATGGTTTGAGGGGGAAAAGAAATGTATTAGAAAACTACATGGGAATCTAATGAAGTCCAAGGATAAACTGAATAATAAACAAGTCATAGGGAGGTCAAGCATGCAGTCTGACCTCTGGAACAAGTAGAACCAGGACACAGAACCCCTCACCGTGCCATCTTCATTTAATTTCTCTATTTCTTTATGTGTTGGCTTCATGTTTCTTTCTTTGAGGAAAGAAAGAAAACACAGTAGTGTTTTTTTCAACACAGTAGTACAACCATTGAAAGTCCTTAAATTTTATATCCTAATTTCTGTTAGCGGAGTGAGTCTTAACCAGGCCCAAAATTCCAGGCAGGGAGTTCTGATGTGTTGGGTTTGGTTCCACCCTTGTGCCAATTCACTATGGTAAAGGGAATGGTCAGAGGAACTGGCATTACAGTTCCCTGAATAACCATGTTGATTTGGAGTGAGGCTGCTGTAGGACCTACAGATATGTGCTGTGCAAAAATCCCATGTGTGGCCGTGGCAAAAATAATGACTTGCACATGGTACTTGATTTGAAATTTACTGAATAAATTACTGGTAATTGTATCTGTATGAATTATCCTAGTGGCACGTGTTTTGTTTTCCAGAGTATAAGACAGTTTTGTGGTACTTCAGATCTTTCACAGAAAGAGAGTTGTATTTGTTGGGAAAAAGTGGAGAGGAGTGGATTTTTATTTTAGAATGATTACAAGGTATCAAAATAAATTTATACACACACAAGAACTACAACATTAAATTCATAGCTTAAGTAACATTAAAAATGTGTGCATGGGGAAAAATAATGCATGATAGAAAATCTAACCTAACCTTTTATCAGCACACTTAGGAAATCTACAATATGAAAAGGGCTGCAGGCAGGAGGAACTCGGAATAGAGGTACAAAGCAGCTCTGTTGGTTCCTGGTTGCTGGCCTGGGCTCTGAGGTGGGTGAGCCTTTGTATGTTGCTTAGCAATGTGTGTTTTTTTTGTTTAAATGGATCTTGCCTCATGAATCATGAATTGTTAGTTTACAAGAGTAAGGTGTTCTTACAAGCCTGCCAAAACGGTAACCAAACCCAGGCCCATTTTATACCAGAAGGATTTTAAGAACAGAATTTTAGCTTCTCAGTTTTATTGTGGAGCTTGAAGAAATATTATTTGATGATAATTCTGTCATTATAATCAACCTCTCACTCTCTGCTTTTTGTATGAAGATCTTTGTGATTCCAGCTGAAAAAGAACAATACTGACTAATTCTACTGTTTAGCAACTCATTCTGGGTATATTGTGTGGGGTGGGAAGCAGAGAGGTGCTATCTTGTTTAGTTACTGAGTCCTTCCTTCCTGAAATGGATTGTAACTCTGGAAGCGTGAGTATTCAAGATAGTCTCGAATGCTTTGTAAAAAATCTTGTTCTCACTATTCAAGAAGTTTAGAATCTCTCTCAGGAGAGTGTTCTGTTTGATTAAAAAAAAAAAGATTAAAAAAAAAACACCCAACCAAACAATAAATACTTATTTCCCCACTTTTACCTTATTTCCATTAAAAAAGTGAGAATCCACTTTTTTTTATCCTTGCGTCCAAAAAGGGAAAAAAAACTGACTAATATCTTCTGCCACAAACACCAGTGTCCTTTTAAAATACTAATGGAGGACTTCCTTGGTGACACAGCGGTTAAGAATCTGCCAGCCAATGCAGGGGACACGGGTTTGATCCCTGGTCCGGGAAGATCCCACATGCCGCGGAGCAACGAAGCCCGTGCGCCACAACTACTGAAGCCTGCACGCCTAGAGCCCGTGCTCCACAACAACAAGTCATCGCAATGAGAATCCATGCACTGCAACGAAGAGTAGCCTCCTCTCGCCGCAACTAGAGAAAAGCCTGTGCACAGCCACAAAGACCCAATGCCATAAATAAATAAATACTAATGGGACTATTTCTGACAACCAGTCCCCCTTTTCTGTTTTTATACCCTCATTTACTCCCACCTTTCCAAACTAATAAACTCAAAAATTATATTCCCCAACTTTATTTTATGTGGTGAGATTCCCCCCCACCTTTGTTGCTTTAATAATTTTTAAGACAAAATATTTTAATAGTTTTCTTTACTGGTTAATATACTAAAATAGAGTAAACTTTTATTTGTTTAAAAATGACAAGTGGGAAAAATAAACTTGCTGGTTTCATGAATATTGATTTAAAATAATCTGAGGATGAATGAATTTGTATATACAAGTGACTAGAAGCTGATGTAGGAAGGGCAGTGTGCAAGTTTGAGAGCGGCAGAGGAGCTGTTGAGGCAGGAAGATAGGATATCTCACCTGGGCAAAGAAAGTCTCTTCTGAATACCAAAATTGGATTTTATCATTTTCTCTATAGTTGAGGATGACTTATACTAAGAACAGCCATTTAATTTGTCTTCATCTCATTCAGATAAAAGCTGCACACACTGTTTCTGTCCTATGCTGTTCACAGTCTGAATGTCCTCCTTCAGTGCTAGTTGGTTGAATCTTTTAAGGCTTAGTCTTGGTGCTGTCATTTCCATAAAATCCTGACCATAAGTGGCAAATGTGAAAGTGTTCCTGCTTTCTTCCAAGCAGTTACATAATTTTGCTTGTGCTTTCTGTTGTAATTACCACAGATTGCTCTGTGTTGTTGTTTTCTATCCTTGCCCAGGCTTCTCCATGCAACTCTAAGCTCTCTGAGGGCTGCTGCAAGGTCTCATTCATCAAAGCAGGAGCCACTTATCTAGTGTAGGGTCTTGGATTTAGTAGGTGGTAATTAAACAGTTATTGATTTAAAACAACAGTTGATTCACAGATCAAAGAAGGAAAAAGATAATACATTTTAGCTTTTTACTAGGAAGACTTTCAGGCAAATTTGTGCAAAGTTATAGCTTTGTATTTATTTTAATGATTACTTTCACTATGTGTAGGAAAAAAGACCATTCCCAGAATTACAACCTCATTGGACAAGTTATATTTTTATCTTTTAATTTGAGTTAGTCATTTGGGCTGACTGTTTTTTTCTGTAGACTTTATAGCCAAAGACATCAAAGCCCTTTCCTTTTTTAGGGAGAACGAACAGCAATATTTTAAGCAATAGGCAAAGTAGAGTGAGTACACATGAACAGTGTTTGAAAATGTATTGGCATAAACTCACGACAAAGTAGATCTTATACATGTTCACTATTATGCATGATTATTAATTTGCTGTGTATTAATTGGGCTTCCTTACTAAGCATCTACTGTGAAGGATTTCATACCTAGCTAAACCAACCTCCTGAGTTTCCACAAGAGGAAAGTGTTGATCTTGGGAATCTTGGAAGCACACTTTTGGATCCTTTGGTACTTTCTTTTTTGTAGGGAAGATATTAGAGGAACAGATGTTTTTCTCACCATTTTTGCTTAACAGCTTTTTGTTGAAAACACAAAGAACATGTGATCCTTTATTTTTTCTCTTTTTTTTTTTTTTTTTTAAACACCTGGAAAACATGCTGGTATCCCCCCGCCCGTAGTCCATGTCCTGGCAGATATTGCTATTGTCTTTGTACTTCCTCACTGGCTTTAGATCAAGCTTTATTATTCTCAACATAGCACTCAGCACAACCACCATCGGTCAATGAGATTTTTTTTTTTTTTGCGGTACGCGGGCCGCTCACCGTCGTGGCCTCTCCCAATGCGGAGCACAGGCTCCGGACGCGCAGGCTCAGCGGCCATGGCTCACGGGCTCAGCCGCTCCGCGGCACGTGGGATCCTCCCGGACCGGGGCACGAACCCGCGTCCCGTAGCATCGGCAGGTGGACTGTCAACCACTGCGCCACCAGGGAAGCCCTGTGATCCTTTTTAATCCCAGAATTGTTCTTGCCTGGTTCTTCAGCACTGGTAGGGAGGGGTGCCCAGGGCAGCAAGTTTGTTGGAAATTTAAAGTCTTTAGCATGTTCTCAGGTCTATTTCCTATTGAATTCCAATGACCTGTTCTTCTACTTTCCATTGTTTGAAAGAGGCAACTAAAAGCCACATCTACTCCTTTTGGCCTCCATTTTCGTCCTTTCTTGCTCTGTAATACACAGATTGAATAGATCCCTATGTTTCAAGTTATAGCCCCTTTCCCCCAAATGTTTTATTATTATTATTATTTTGGCGGTATGCGGGCCTCTCACTGTTGCGGCCACTCCCGTTGCGGAGCACAGGCTCCGGGCGCGCAGGCTCAGCGGCCATGTCTCACGGGCCTAGCCGCTCCGTGGCATGTGGGATCTTCCCGAACCGGGGCACGAACCTGTGTCCCCTGCATAGGCAGGTGGACTCTCAACCACTGCGCCACCAGGGAACCCCTCCCCCAAATGTTTTTTACTCCCAAATGTTTTCTGAGCTTCATGTAGTAAGATCAAAAAGAACCCTGGTGCTACTATTTATAATTTACTTGGGGTTATTGGATCCTAGTTATTTGTAGACATTTGGAGATGTCTCCATGAAGCCCTGATAAGAATTTCAGAAGGAAAGAAGGCCAAAGTCTTTATGTAATTGACTGAGTATATTGAGGAAGTGTTGTGGATGGTGACATAATAGAGTGCTTTACACAGCTAGAGGGAATCATTGGAGTGTAGCATTAATGAGCAGGGGGAGGCATCAAAAATAGGGATAGGAACCCATGCTCTTGGATTGGAAGAATCAATATTGTTAAAGTGGCCATACTACCCAAAGCAATCTACAGATTTAATGTGATCCCTATCAAATTATACATGACATTTTTCACAGAACTAGAACAAATAATCCTAAAGTTTATATGGAATCACAAAAGACCCAGAATTGCCAAAGCAACCCTAAGGGAAAAGAACATAGCTGGAAGCATAACCCTCTTAGATTGCAGACAATACTAGAAAGCTACAGTAATCAAAACAGCATGGTATTGGCACAAAACAGACATATGGATCAATGGAACATAATAGAGAGCTCAGAAATAAACCCACACACCTATGGTCAATTAATCTTCAACAAAGGAGGCAAGAATGGAGAAAAGAGAGTCTCTTTGGCAAGTGGTGTTGGGAAACCTGGACAACAGCATGCAAATCAATGAAGTTAGAACATTCCCTCACACCATACACAAAAATAAACTCAAAATGGCTTAAAGACTTAAATATAAGACAGGATACCATAAAACTCCTAGAAGAGAACACAGACAAAATATTCTCTGACATAAATTGTACTAATGTTTTCTTAGGTCAGTCTCCCAAGGTAATAGAAATAAAAGCAAAAATAAACAAATGGGACCTAATCAAACTTACAAGCTTTTGTACAGCAAAGGAAACCATAAACAAAATGAAAAGACAACCTATGGACTGGGAGAAAATATTTGCAAGCGATGCAACTGACAAGGGCTTAATTTCCAAACTATACAAACAGCTCATACAACTCAATAACAAAAAAACAAACAACCCAATCCAAAAAATGGGCAAAGACCTAGAAAGATATTTCTCCAGAGAAGACATCCAGATGGCCAGTAGTCACATGAAAAGATGCTCAACACTGCTAATTATTAGAGAAATGTAAATCAAAACAGGTATCCCCTCACATAGGTCAGAATGGCCATCATTGAAAAGTCCACAAACAATAAACACTGGAGAGGGTGTGGAGGAAAGGGACCCCTCCTACACTGTTGGTGGGAATGTAAACTGGTACAGCCACTATGAAGAACAGCATGGAGGTTCCTCACAAAACTAAAAACAGAGTTACCATATGACCCAGCAAGTCCTCTCCTGGGCGTATATCCAGAGAAAACTCTAATTTGAAAAGATACCTGCACTCCAGTGTTCATAGCAGCACTATTTACAATAGCCAAGACATGGAAGCAACCTAAATGTCCATCGACAGATGAATGGATAAAGAAGGTGTGGTACATTTATACAATGGAATATTACTCAGCCATAAAAAGAATGAAATAATGCCATGTGCAGCAACATGGATGCACCTAGAGATTATCATACTAAGTGAAGTAAGTCAGACAAAGACAGATTTCATATGATATCACTTATATGTGGAATCTAAAATATGATACAAATGAACTTTTATTTACAAAATGGAAAGAGACTCAACAGACGTAGAAAATAAACTTATGGTTACCAAAGGGGAAAGGGGGGGAGGGATAAAATAAGAGTTTGGGATTAGCAGATATGACCTACTATATATAAAATATATAAACAACAAGGTCCTACAGTATAGCACAGGGAAGTATATTCAGTATCTTGTAATAACCTATAATGAAAAAGGGGAGTCCCCTGGTGGCCTAGTGGTTAGGATTCCAGGCTTTCATTGCCGTGGCCTGGGTTCAATCTCTGGTGGCTGAGATCCTGCAAGCTGCACAGTGCAGACAAAAAGCCAAAAAAACAAAACAAGAAAAAGAATGGGAAAAAGAAGCCGAATCACTTTGCTGTACACCAGAAACTAACACAACATTGTAAATCAACTATACTTTAGTTAAAAAAAATAGGGATGGGAAAAGAGAATGGTGTAGACAAAAAGATGGTTTGATTAAAAGTCACGGACACTCTGTTCAGCTTTTAAAATTTGGCAAGAACTGTGATGTGTCAAGTAAGTTACCTGCTGCTGCTCTTTAGTAGTGTTCTGGTACTGCGGAGGAGACAGGCTGTTTCCCAAGGGACACGTTTGCAAGACATGGGTGCCATAGACATATGCTTGTGGTGCATGCTAAGATGTTTAATAAGGACTGTGGTCTCTGATTCAAACCACATTTTTTCCTAAAGGAAAAAACTTCATTTGGAATATTTGGAATTTTGAGGGGAGAGTTTGAAGGAACTATAACTATGTTAAGAAAATGGCACCTAATGGATTTTAAATGGTCATTACTTTATAATAAATAGAATTCATTAAATGTAGTATTGGTAAAAATGCATTTTAATTATTTTTTGTGACAAGATACAGTGTCTTCTGGAATGGTGAGCGTTTATCTTGCATGTTTTTTATAAAAACCTTAGTTAAAAAACACAGCCACTTGCACCTGATCCCTTTTTACTTTCCTTTTCATCTCATGGATATGGGTAGGAAGTAATGCAGTGCATTACCCCAGACTGTGAAGAGTGGGAGAGGAGTTGCTGAGAATGTCTCTGGGAATTAGAGATGAAAAGGGCCATGTTCTTTTTGCTTTTTCACACCTCAGGTAAATGAGATATACTATGATGCAGTTTGTTTCTCAGGGAGGAAAGGGGAACTCTGAATTCATGACAATGTTATTAGGAATCAGAAAATTAAGGAAGAGGGACTGAGTGACAAAAATACTGCTGTCATCAGAGAAATGTTATTAAGCAGATCAAGATGGAAGCTTCATTGTTATGGCCTAATTATTAAATATTTGTCTGTTGGGGAAGTTGGAGTGATTTATAATAACGTTAGATTCAGAAAGAACATCTAATGGTACGCCAACAAATTAGTTTTCTTGTATTAAAGTGATCTGTGCCTGTTAGCATTATTAAATGATTCTCATGCTTTCTAATATAATATTTTTGAATTTGCATTATTAACAATTATATTTTTTCTATGTAAAACAGTATATAAACTTCTCTTTGGAGGTATTGATATTTAATGACTTATCCTTGTGTAAGGTTGCAGGGAGAATTGTGTTATCTATAGAGCAATTTTTTTTTTTAACATCTTTATTGGAGTACAGTTGCTTTACAGTGTTGTGTTAGTTTCTGCTGTATAACAAAGTGAATCAGCTATATGTATACATATATCCCCATATCCCCTCCCTCTTGTGTCTCCCTCCTACCCTCCCTATCCCACCCTCTAGGTGGTCACAAAGCACAGAGCTGATCTCCCTGCGCTATGCGGCTGCTATAGAGCAATTTTGAAATTAGGGTTAACCCTCTGTTGTTTTCCTATGTACGAACTTCAGAATGGCTCGCTCATCTTAGTATTTTAACTCCTAGGGTCTCTTACCCCTCACACATACCACATCTTTAATCCTGGACACTTGTTAAACCTAGGTAGTTTGTTTTCTGAAAATAAAAACATTAAACTGAGGGAAAAAAATGGGATTATTTTTTCATTGCATATCAGAGTATATACAAAAATAAGAGGAAAATATGAATTTTAAATAAAATTTTCTGCTTCACAGGATTTATACACATATTATGACATATGTAAACGTATGATTTGTCCTTACTTAGTAAATATCTACTGAATGATGAGAACATTCTCATTTGTTTTAAAATGTTTTTTTAAATTAGTTTAGAGAGTGAAAAGAATAAATCTATAAAATCTTTAAGATAAAGGAATTCATACTAAGGAATTTAGAAAATAGAAAGAAGCTTGTAATCCCGCTAGTCTGAAAGAAATATAGCAATTTTTTTTGAACTATCCTTTCCATCTTCTTTTGCACGCATGTGTTTATGGATGCATAGGTATGTTTTTGTGTATCCATGCATCGTCCTCTCATTTTAATTCTAAAGGAAAGCCAAGATACATTGCATATGTAAGCTTTTTATTTAAAAAATAATGCCTATCAATTTATAGTTTTAAATTATTTTCCTCAATCGCTTGCAAAAAAGAAAACATCTGTATACTACTGTAGTACTGTAACTGAAAGTGGGGTCCGGCTGCTTGCCGCTCAAAAGCCAATAAAGAGGCAAAGCTGGTGGAAAGGAATGTTTGCTTTATTTTGGATGCTGGCCTCGGGGTGGGATGTGGACTCCTCTATGAAGGCCAACTCCCCCCCACTGACAACCAGGGGGCACGGGCTGTTATAGATGGAGGGAGGGGGCTGCACGCAGAAACAGCACAGTCAGCTCTGACAGTCATCTTGAAATTGGTCTTGTGGTGGTCTGACCAGCGTCATCTGGATTGTTTTAAGTACGATTAATCTTCAGTTCCAGGGTCGGTTTGTTCCCGTTTCTTTGAGGCCAACTCTCGGAACTGTGGCAGTTTATGTCATGGCTACAGTCTGGCCATCATGTAGTTAACTTCTTCCACCTGGTGGGAGTTTCAGTATCTATAAGACAGCTCACAGGATATGGCTCAGAATATCATCTATAGCCTGTGAGGGGGAACTAAAGGTCCTTGACTTGGTTAATGACTGAACTATTATTATTTGCTTCTGTATTTTCTCACTTCTCTGATTAAACTTATTCTTTGGCTACAGTTTTTCCACAGACAGGAGGCAGGCTGAGGACATAGGGGGAAGGACCACAGGGTCTGGCTCCGTTTCAGTAACAGTAGATCTGGTTTTAAACCTTCAGACCTTCACCAACTCTCACCCAGACTATTGCAGTCACTTCCTCACATCTTGTCTTTCTCCCTTGTGGGTGGCCCTCTACAATCTGTCCTTTGCACTACTGCCAGCCTGGTCTTTTTAAAACAAAAGTTTCACCGCTGTCTGTCAATAATAAGGTAAGTCTGGGATACTTGGCATGACATACAATGCATGTTGTTACTGAGCATTGTTTACCTCTCCAGCTCTTCTCTTAGGATCCCTCTTTAAACCTGACACCCCCCCAAAACAAAGCTAATCCGATTTTAGTCATCCTTATTTTTGCACCTGCTGGTTTCTTTGTCTGGCGGTCTTCATTCTTCCTTCAACACTTAGTTCATATGTCAGATTTTCTGTGAAATCTTTGTTAACTACCTACCCAAGTATAGTGTTTATTAATCACTTCTCCTCTTGCTATATGTATGCTGTATACTTCTCATATTGTAATCGCTTACTTATATTTCTCCCTCTCCTTTTATGGCAGCCACTTAGTCCATTATCTAATGCAGTACTGGTACTACTGGTACTTCAATTAGTGTTTATTGATTTGAGTTCTTTACTGGTAATTAGATTCATTGAGGTCTGATACTACCTGAGAAGACGTTATCAGCCCCAAACATTTAATCCCAGCTATCACAAACTTAACACAACCAAGCTTTTTAAAAATCATACATATAATAATAAGGTTTTTCATCTTATATTTTTAATTATTTGCAACAGTTTTTATTAAAACCTTTCTATGTTTCATGTACCTAGTAGCTATGTTTACACAGAGTACTGTGATTGAGGGAACAAAATCCAGTCTCTCATAGATGGGGACTTAATGTTACTGTAATTGTAACAATTGTTGGGTTATGGGTTTTATTTTCATGACATTATCTTCTACAAGGCTCTTCTGCTGCCTCTTGTGTTCAGGTGCAACTCCTTAGCTCAAGTCTGTTCTCTCAGAATTGAGAAGGGGACTTGACAATTGGAAATTATCCTCAAGAGTCATCTCTGCCAAAGTGGTTTGTGAGAGTGATTTGTGAAAATAATGTTTTTTTTTCTCACTACTGTACATCTCAAATGGAGCCTTATTCACTACTGAAATATGAATACCTTTTTGTGTGTTTATTAAAATAATAAAATATTTATTGAAAGGAAAAGATTTCTTCAATTGTGGCAGTTGTGGCCTTGGGCATTAAAGCACAAATTAAGTTTTTATATGATGCCTCATCCAGGTTTTTCTCAAGAATAAAAAGCAAAATTCTTAGAGAAAAATCTCTTTTTAAAATTTTTCACACAGAAGCCTTAGCATTGGAGAATTCTAAGGTTGTTGAGGAGGAGATTTGGAAGGGGACATGCAGAGAATAGCTCTTCCAGTTTGTGCTGACCCTTGAATCATGGGAGCAAGTGAGCAGAAATTAAAGAAATTTTATCAAAGAAAAACTGATTACCTGCTTTACTAACACCTAATCTAGACTGTGTGCTTATGAACAGTTACTGCTGTTTCCTCATTCTCCTGTATGTCATCAAGACCCCAGTTGCTTTTGTTTTTCACATGGATTGAAAAGTATACAAGCTCTTGAAAGAGATACAGGTTTCAGTTTACCAATTAATAGTTGTAGGACGTTGGCCAAATTGATGAACTGTTCTGTATCTGAGTTTTCTGAACTGGAAAAAAAAAAAAAAGACTCATAAAAGTTAATAGGTCCCTAAAGGAAGCAGAAACTAAAGTACTGAGATTCTGATGCCCCATGGGTCACAACTTGGAGGAAAAAAAGAAACTGGATCTGTTCAGTTTCATTTTCTGAAAATGAGAACATTTTCACTGACTCTGTTTGTAGATATTAAATGAAATTAAGTATTCATATTAAATGAAAAAATCTGGAAGTTAATATTTGTAAATATTCAATTAATTATATAAAATTTTAAAAATGTTTATAAATTTTAAATGGTAGTATTACCTACAGTATCTGACACATAATATGTGATTTACAAAAAATACTTAAGTTTCTTTCTTTTTTCAAAAGTTGATCTTTGTTTTGAACTGTTTGGTTTCTCATATTCTAAACCACATTTAGAAAAGCTTACAGATGGCTTTATTACAATAGATTAACTGGGACAAGGCAGTGAAAGAACTAATCTCCAGAAGATGAAGTTTTCAAAATAGTGGCAAAGCAATCCAACTTCTCTTCTGTTTGATTCATTTAAAAAAAAAAAAATAGGTGAATGATATACAATATCTGCTATCTAAAAAAACCTTCCATTCTGAGGAAATTTCATTTGTGCGCACTAGCAAAAAAAATATTTTAAAAATTAAATTGGCTGATAAAGCTGAACAATAAACATTGGAGGACAGTGTGTAATAGAGGAAAAAGAATTGCTGGACAAGGAGAAAGGGATCCTGGGACAGAGTGTCTCTTTCATCATTTACTGAGTCTGGGAAAGTCAGGTAACCTTAGAGAGTCCCCAGTGTAAAAGGAGGCTGGGATACCTTTCCTGCCTGGAGGTAGGGAGCTGATTAAGGTAAAATCTTGATGTCCCTTTTCGTTCTGATACTTACATACCAGGAGGTGGATAAAATGTAGTCTTTTTCTATGAGCATTCATTTTACATAATATTACAAATATATTTAGTACAAACAGTCTTGTGCCTTAGAGTTTGGGAAGTATCACATAGAATTTTTTTCTCCACGTGCAGTTTCTCTTAAAGGCTGGATGGATCCAGTTTCTTTTTTCCCCAAGTTGTGACCCATGGACTCATCAGAATCTCAGTACTGTAGTTTCTGCTTCCTTTAGGTACCTATTAATTTTTATTAGTCTTTTTTTTTATTTGGATCAGGGTTGTAAGGTCAATTCAATAGGATGCAAAGAGAAAAATTAAGAAATAGACTTCAGTTTGAATATGAAAAAGTCAACAGAAATGAAGCTTTGTTTGGAAAAGTTGGCTCAGTAGGGGAGGGCAGTCCTCATACAGTGATCATTATAGGCTAAGCTTCACATATATACACCTGTAGACCTCCTACTTAACTAAACTGTGGTCAAGGTTAAACAAAAAGTGACCTATGCTGAAATGATCATTTCAGTCTTTTCCAATTCTGAAGTTTAATGGTTCTATTACACACAATAGGCTGTAGTCTTTGGGAAGATAAAATTTCTCAAAAGTGTCATACCATTCCATCGGAATTGTTAAGTAAGTTCACAGCCATCATGGTGCAATACCATTGATACCACAGAGGTCCTTGCCTTGGATGTGAAAATATCCAAGCAGATGCAGAGAGGCCATCTGTCCTGAGACTCTAGAGGACATTCCTGTACTGGGTGGAGAATTGTACTCAGTGAGCTTGAGGATCTTTTGCAGCTTCTCGCATTCTCAAATTCTTTAATTTTATTTCATTTATTTACCTTTAATTTATTTTTATTATTTTTATTTTTGGCCACACTGCGTGTCTTGTGGGATCTTCGTTCCTCAACCAGGGATCGCACCTGGGCCCTCAGCAGTGAGAGCGCAGGGTCTTGACCACTGGATGGCCAGGGAGTTCCCAAATTCTTTGATTTTAAATAAATGGGCATTTAAAATAAGTGGAGCCCTGCATTTTCCTAGAAAACTAGGGTGGACTTCATTGAGGTAAGGGAAAAATTAATGTTCTTCTAATACACTGGTCTAAACAGCACTCCATGCAGATAGACACTTGGCAGATATCCCTGATGTTTAGTTTCTTTTTCCTTATGGGATTGCTTTGAGCTCTGTCAGGAGTCAGGTTAGAATGTCACTGCCTGTCCTGCTTTATGTAGGCAGGCTTAAATACAGTCACCATCCTCAAATAGCTAGCTCTAGTAAATTAAATGTCGTCTACTACTAAAGAAATACATGGGTTGCAGATGCTGAAATAAACTGGGTTAAAAATATTTATTACACAAAAGAGATGCTAGCTGAAAGAGGCATGTATCTTTGCTCTCCCAACAGTTTCTCACTTGTAAATGGCATCTCTGAAGGGATGTCCAAATTCCTGGTGTGGGCATGGAGAGTAGACAGCTGAGTCACAGCTGCTAAAATGAGACTGTGCCTCCTTCCCCCTCTCCAAGAGAAGAAATGAAGAAAGAGGTGAAAGAGAATTCGTGCCAATAGCTTACTTAAAATTCATGGTTTGAGAAGTCTATGAGATTCTTAGGCCGAGAGGAAGCCATTACTTGACTACATGGGAGTGTTTGGAGCATGAAATCTGCTTTTCCTAAGGGACCTCTTGTAATTGGTCATAGTTTGTGCAAAAATGTATCTTATTTCTCTAGAGATTTGTCCTGCCTTTGTAGGAATGACTGTGTTATCTGGCCTATGGGTTGCGGCTGCTTGTTTAGTCTGCATTTTGATTTGGTAATACCTGGCTTGTTTGTTGGCTTTTCTCCTCAAGTTTGATGCTACTCTTCCCTTTGAAATGTGTATTCCCATCCATTTGAAGAAAGTTCAGAAATGTCAACTTTGCTTGGATTTGGATCCTGGATTGGTGCCTTACTAGCAATGGGACCTCGAACTAATAACTGAAGCTCAGGTAAACTGAGCTTACCTTAGCTTCTTCATCTACAAAATGGAAGTACTGATAGTACCCACTTGTTTAGGTTACTGTGAGGATTAAATGAATTACTTCACATAAAGTGTTTAGAATAGTACCTTGTCCATAGTAGCCACTCGGCATAGTTAGCTGCAATTATTGCTGTTGCTGCTGGTGCAGTTTTCATCTCTACTATAGTGACATGTGTTTCTTTTACTACTTCTAATACATTTATACTTCTGTATAAAGAATATCCTATATATATAAAGAATATAAAGATATAAAGAGGGCTTCCCTGGTGGCGCAGTGGTTGGGAGTCTGCCTGCCGATGCAGGGGACATGGGTTCGTGCCCCGGTCCGGGAGGATCCCACATGCCGTGGAGCGGCTGGGCCCCTGAGCCATGGCCGCTGAGCCTGCACGTCCGGAGCCTGTGCTCCACAACGGGAGAGGCCACAGCAGTGAGAAGCGCGCATACTGCAAAAAAAAAAAAGAGATATAAAGAATATCCCCTTTTGGTAGTAGCATTGAAGGTGAGTACAGAGAGATAGTAATCTACCAAAAAAGTTAACATGCCAGCTGAGAGGAAGAGCACCAAGAAATTAACATCTGTTCAATATCACCATTATAAATATTGTTTTAGAAATTCCTGTGGATTTAAATAATTATACATACACAAACACACAAAGGAGAACAAAAGCAGCATTATATAGACATTATGAATTTATACTTTGGAGTCCTGGGAGCGTGAATTGTAACATTATTAGATTTACAGCATTGGCAAAATGGCTGGGTACTATAAATTTTAGGAAAGTGGTAGCTTTCCTAAATCTTAGCAATAAGCAGTAAGATAATATAATGTTGGAAAGCCTAGAAAGAAATACACACCAAAATGTTTGCACTGATTACCTCTGGTTGGTGGGAATATATGTGATTATTTTTAATTAACAAAAAAAACAAACCTGATGTTTAGTGCTTACTATGTGCTGTGAACTGTGTTAAATATTTTTTTTCATGTGAAAAATAACTGTTGGCTTTACACTTTGTTTGCATTCTTATCAGATATTTTCATTAATCTCCTCTGAGACCCATAAAGCCTTTCTGAGTTTTATTTGTGAATTCTAATGCATCTAAAAATTGTAATTGCAAAAATACATACCAAATGGTACATATTGTAATTTCCTATTACTTATGTCTGCTTGAAGCTGTCAATAGATAGAGAATAGTTTTGATCATAGGATTGAAATAAAGCTGCTCTCAATTTTGGAGTGGAAACTTGAAAAATCTCCTCCTTTCTCTGTATGAAAATACGTGTTTATATGTTCTGGTGTATAATGTATACAATCACGTTAACTGGTTTAGGTCTGCCTTTTCTCCATGGTAACATTGAGATTTGGAAAGAAAAAAAAAAGCTATGCCAGACACACTGTGTCCTTAGAGAGATTTACTTTGTGTCTTAAATGTTTAAGAAGAGGAGTGTGTTCATTGGTTTTCTTTGGAAGCTGTGGTTGTTATTGTGATTATAAATTTAAGTCTGGGAAGAAAGTTTTACCACTGAAGCCTCAGCCAAGTTAGTGATTGGGCAGGAAGTCAACCCTCCTGCCTTCAATTACTTACTTTGCAGTTCCCTTCCCCTGCGCCTTCTACACCAGTTTTTTATAGTACTATAAAATTTTATTCTTTGACTCACACAATCCTCACTTCACCCTTGGAGGTGTAATTAATGTCGTTGAGTCAGATTCAATAGTCTTTCACTCATTAAGCTTTTGTGGTCTTTAAAGAAATTACAGATAACCCAGTTCAAGACTGCATTTTGTAGACATTGCCACAGCCTGGGGCAAGGCCACATAACAAGTCACTAGCTTTTAATGACTTTTAATGTTTTGGTAGAAATAATTTTTCTTGAAAATATGACCATGTTATATAGCCAGTATCCCCACAGCAAAAATGTCTTTTGGTCTGTGTTACAAGATGCTTCACATACATGGAAAACAAATCCTAATATGAAGCATAGCCAATCCCTTTTATGGACCACGGAGGGGTGGGGTAGGGGTGGACTGCAGAATCCTGTAAATGGATTATGCTCATCTTGTGGGGAGATATTTGCTTGTAGACCTGATCGCAGCAAGGAGAAGATTCCTAGCCTCACACATTTCCCTTTCGTGTGGCAGTCCTTAACAGGTTGGAGGTTAAAACCTGCTGAGCAAGAATCTGAATGCCTCTTACTTGTCTTAAAAACTTCTGTGTGTATGTGGGCAGTTCTTAAAGAGATGCAACTTCATACGATTCATGGTATCATGCGTGGTTGGCCACTTATACCTGAATTATGACTTTGCCACTTAGATTGAGTCAGGTACAGACTTCACTGTCATATCCATCTAGGCCTCACCTTAGTGGTCTCTGCCCCCTACCCTCCACCCCCTTGGACCCTTCACGCTCTTAGTCTATAGCACAGCTCCCCCACTCCCACCCCTCCCAAGTCTCTTTTGTTTCTTCCCCCAAAGATGCTTTCATTCCTCTGAGTCTCTGTCGCCTAGTTTCTGTAACCCAACTCCCTGTTACTACGCACTCCCTGTTACTACGCACTCCATAGAGCATTTCCTGAAAGAATCTTAGTCAAATACGACTACTTGGAATATCAGCTGACTGCTTGCTCTAAACCATGATTTTCGTGTCTCAGTTCCTCCAGTTCTACTTCCTCCATGCATCATCTTGATCAAACTAAAATCTATGTTAACATCTAACTTGTAGTCTAAAATTAAATGCAAAATTGAGAGATAAGAGGAGGGGTTAGGAAGGTACTTGAAGTTGGAAGGTATTTTCCTATTTCCTCTAATAAGGTTAACATGTGATTTCACTAATTGATTGAATTATATTCTACCAATTGAAAGTGCTTTTCTAGAAATAGGTTTTATTTTACTAATATCAGATTATTAGAAACGTTTTGAATTAAATAATAAGAAGCCACATAGTCATAATCATAGTCCATGCATTTCATATGGAAATACATATATGTATGCATTCTCTGACAAAGTTATTAACCCATCCTTTGCAGATAAAGTAGCATCAGAAAAGTTTTAGACATGTTTAGCTCTCTATTATGTCGTAATCTACTTTTCTTTCTGGTTGTACCTTCAGATGAGGCCTGAACTTACTGAAGTGATAAGTGGAAAGGAACTATGTTATATTATTAGCTGTCAGGAGAATACTAAGAAGTTATACTCAAAGCCATTCTTTTAGATAATTTTGTTTTGGAATGACGATGCTATTGCTGTAATCAGTCTTATCTTGAATGGTTTATCATAGACTGTTACTTCTCATAAGCAGTTTTTCTTTGTTTTCCCAATCTGGTTAAATATCCAGTTGAAAGAATTGGTGGCTATGGAGGGATACTTTCATATCATTGATCTCCTGTGGCATGTTCTTCTTTCCGTTTGTGCATCTGATTCAACATTTTTTTTACCTCTATCTTTGCATCTTTTTATTGTCTTAACATTTACCAAATAATTGTAGATTCTATATTGCCTCTTAATATATGCTTTATCTTTATCTTCATGAATCGATAGTGTTGAATATTTACATTTCTCATGTGAATTAAGTATTAAAATACCTTACTAGTGCTCATTAGTACAAAGTTTGTGATTTTATTTGTGAATAATTTTGCTATAAGTGCCCTTCAAGCTTGAAGTTAGTCCTTGTCTTTGGATGCTATTGAGAAGACCTATACATAATTTGTTTTGCTTTTTCTGTTTTTGGAAATTGGTTGGCCTAGCTTGTATTTATAGGACTGAGGACTGCACGTATGTGAACACTTATGTAGGGTAGATTTCGAGAAGTGTTATTGCTGGTTTGAAAGGCAAGTGATTAAAAACCAAGTTGCCCTCCCCCTCCCCCCAGCCAAAAGTGCCTTTTGCTCTCCTGTTGTTACCCCGTGTACTGTCAACACTAGATATTATTAATCTTTAAAGTTTTGCAAATGATATGAACAAAAATGCTCACTTTTGTTACAATTTGCCTTTATTGTAATAGGATGGTAAACTTAGGTTTACTAAGACATTAATTAGGGGCAATTTGTTTTTACTAATTATTTGCTAGGATGGGCTTGTCAGATTTGCACTGTAATAATGTCTTTTATTTTATCTATTTTTAGAGCTTTGACAATTTCAAAATACAAGCTATGGCTTGAGGTGAGAAGTGAGGCAGGAAAGCTGTCCTGCTGCACAGCAGATACCGTACTTCAAATGCTATCTCCATACTGTTAACTGGTTTTAATCTATTATTCAAATCTGTGTGCCAGCTTCTCACCCCTCATATTTGAAAATAAAAAATTTCCAGGTTTTCATGGTTCATTCTGAAGAAATGTGTTTGCCTTTTATCTGTAAACTGTACAGTTCAATGGATTTAAAGTCGGTTGTTATGTTTTAGAGCAAAACCTGGAGGGAAAATTAAAGTAAGTATGTTAAATAAATGGGATATAATGCTTTCAGTCAATCATCCAAATTTGATGAGACAAAGATATTTCAAGTCTGTAGACAGTTTTATACCTACTATTCTTGGGAGCCAAGAGCCGCTGATATGCATGGAGTTTGCAACAAAAGAAAGTTAACTTATCTGTACGAAATTATTCTTCCAGGCCCAGACCTCTTTTCTGCACTGAAGCATTTTTTTATATTTTTGAATTTCACATGAAATTCTATTACAGGCAGAGTCAACATCTTTAAAATATTTTTGTTATGTAAGAATAGTTGAATTGTGGTAGTTTATATTTTAGGAGTTCTGCTAGGGAGTAGAGTCAGTGGTGGCATGAATTTCTGACATATAAGCGAATTTTTTTATCATATGAGCCGCTTTATCTTTTTACAAAGGCCCAGGAATGATGGGATATTGTGGTAAGCTCATTTTCTGTTTTCTAATCCTTCAAATTTTGGTCATACTACTTTAAAAATGTCATGTAAATATGAAACAATAATAAGGATCTCACCTAGATGTTTTCCGAACTAAACCCAAACTTGATGCCTTAAATGTGCATAGCATGTAGCTTTACTAGTCATAGGGTATTGTGGAGAGATTTTTAAAATTAATTGGCACAGCATTCCTATGTAGTAGGTGGAAGTAGAAATGGGAAAGTGGAGCCAAATTGGTTGTTTTTGTTTTTTTTTTTTGGTATTGAAATGAGAAAATAAGGATACAGCCAGATCTGAATCTCACTCAGAGAGGCCCTGTGTAAAACCTTATTTATCATTCTCCCAATTATGACTCTCTTCATTAGGTTAGACTGACTGTTGACTTACATATCACTTAAATGTCTGTGTTGAGCATTGGTGTTTGCTGGTTGAGGGATCTTTATTTTATGTGGTGATTCCACTAAATGGTAACCATATGCACTGTCCTGAGAAAGGAAATTTGAGCAGAGAAAGTTATAATTCAGCCTTCAACACTGACTTGGTCAGAAGTCGAAGTTTTTAAAGGCTAGTAAAAGTCTCACCAAAACATTGGTTAAAGCCCCGATTACTTTCTTTATGAGAAAGGGGGTAGAGATCTCTGACAATAAGGTCTCTAACATTACTCAATATTAATGTAAGGATTTCCTTGTGTTTGGGTGAGTGGCTTGTTTGCTGTGGACTTGGTAAAAGGCCAAACTGACTGTTTAAATGATGCTTAGAATGAAAGAACTGGTTAATACATCTGAAATCAGTAGTTAATATACTGATAGAAATGATAATGTCCAGCTTTTTTTCCTAAATAAAGAAAATGGCAGAAAGAACTGTCTTTATTCTTAACAATATATTTTAAGAACTGTGGAAAACCCATTGACCTGTATACCTTCTATATTACACCAAGTCTAGAAACATTTCAATAGGAAAGGGGCTTCATATTAATGAAAAAGATAATTTTTTCTTTTTACTTTCAAGATGCATTTTAATTACCTAAATTAGTTATTTTTTTCGAAGTGTATTTCAGTCTCACAAAACCGAACTGTTGAACTTCTTAAAGTGTAGCTGAGAATATTTGATTCCTTTGCCAATCTGCTATAAGATTTTGAATAAAAAACCTCAAGGCAGATCTTTGCCCTTCCTCTAGGAGGTTGGGTTATGGAATTCTGTTTTACATGGCTTCAGCATTTTGCAGAACTCCCTTCATAAATGAAAAATGATCCATCACCCATCATGCTTGAGCTGAGTCAGGAGCAACTGCTGAAATAAGCCAGAATGTGTCTGATATGGGTGAAGTGGAGCCCACCATGAATCCCTCCATGAGAAAGAAAACAAAACAAAGAAATGTTTAAATGTGAGCTTGGATGGTTTCCAGTTTTACCAAAATGTAAATAATGGCTTCAGTTGTGAATTTTATTTTTCAGTACATTTACTCTCTATTACTTTGTTCAATGGGTTTCTCTAGATTGTGTATCTAACGCTAGACAAAAAAGATGAGATTTTACTGGAATAGAAAAAAATGATGAAAAATAGGAAAAGAAACTTGGGTAAATACATTAATGATCTTTGCAAAAGCACCTGGTTTCTTATCCTAGGATTCATGTCAGGGCTATGCAAAAATTGCCAGAACAAAATTGCTTTTGATTTAATGTTTTTAAAGGTAGAAAAGCCACTTGTTTATACGTGTTTTAGGGGAGATGAGGTGAAAGTGAAGGTTTCCAAGCAAGAGTGATAGGACAGTGCTATGATCATATACATTCTTAGCCTTAAGTCACTGTATTGAAATAAAATTCTTTGCTGAAGTTACTAGTTAATCAGCCTGGCTTGTATAGCTCTGTCCAAAAAAGAACCTTTCCTATTGCTGGCATCAAGTCTAGGAGACTTTGACATGTAATATGGTTGGAAGTTTACTACATTTTGTCCACAAAGGATGCAGCACCCCGTACTATCACCTGGGTGAGATGGGTAATGAATGCTGTCTTTGTTGAGCAGTAGCTTGAGGTTATGCTGATCGAAGGGAGCTGTATTGTATGATTCTGAAGATGTCTAATCACACTTCATTTGAGGAGCCATTTAATGTCATGGTCAAGAGTAAAGAACCTATGTAGTACCTGGGTTCACATCCTGACTCTGACACTTTCTTGCTCTGTAACTCTGGGAAATTTTAATTTTTTCTAGTATGAGGCACTTTTTGTTAATATGTTCCTTCTACATTTTAATAAACCTCTTTTCATCTGTGAAATCATTTCTATGGCTGTTTGGCATGTAATCATCCATTAGCTCCATAATGAGGTTGGATGAAGTCACATATGTACTGTCAGGGCTGCCCAGGTCTCAAAGGCTTATTTTTGGACCTCAGCTTGTACCTGAGACCTGAAAATTAGGCATAGAGACTTGGATTGCTTACGTCTGTCTTCTGGGTACCCTCCCACAATGGACATATGCTGTGTGTATTGGAAACAGAGGATTGCCATCCTGTTTTCTTTTTCTCATATCTATTGGGTTGGCCAAAAAGTTAGTTATGGAAAAACCTGAACGAACTTTTTGGCCAACCCAGTACTTCCCTGATTCACGCAATTACTCTTAGTTTTATTTCACTTATAGAAAGAGCACCCGACTAAGTGACCCATAGTTGGAGATAATAAATGATTGAGTGAATAAGTGTATTTGTGTTCACACATACTGTATATTTGACTATTTGCATGCATGTATGCATGTATCAATGTATGCTGGGTCACAGTGTAAAATATATTTCCCTTTGTTGTCTGAAAAGCTTGAAGCCCAGACTACAGGACCTTGAAAGCTCTCTCATATTCTCACTTTCTGATTTAGACCTCTGTCCAGCCAGACAATCTGATGTGGTTTTAGATGTAGAACTGTCATTCAGACCCCATTTCCAGTTTCAGTTTCCTGGCTGTGGCCTATTGCCACTCGTCTTGATATATGAGAAAGAAAATCAAGTCATATGGAGGTGAGGCAGAAATCAAAGACCCTTGTTTGTAAGCTTTTAACCAGACTGTGTACTGCCTGTAATTTTCAAGGATACTTAAGATCAGAGTGATCTAACCCAGGGGTTGGTGAACTATGGCCTGATGGCTAAATCCAGCTTGCCACCTGTTTTTGTAATAAAAGTTTTTTTTTTAAATTTAATTTTATTATTATTTGGCTGCATCGGGTCTTAGTTGCGGCACATAGGATTTTCATTGCAGCATGCAGGATCTTTCGTTGCGGCACCTGGGCTCCTCTAGTTGCATCGCGCAGGCTTCTCTCTCCTTGTGGTGCACAGGCTCTAGAGCGTGCAGGCTTAGTTGCCCTGCAGTATGTGGATCTTAGTTCCCCGAACAGGGATTGAACCCAGGTCGCTTGCATTGGAAGGCGGATTCTTAACCACTGCACCACCAGTGAAGTCCCATAAAAGTTTTGTTTGAACACAGCCATACCCATTTGTTAAGTATTCTCTGTGGCTGCTTTCTTGCTACAATGACAACAGTTATGTAGTTGTGATAGAAATGATATGGTCTGCAAAACCTAAAATATTTATTAATTGGCTTTTTACAGTTGAAGTTTGCTGACACCTTGATCTAAAGTAAGGTGTTTCCTTATTGAAAGCGTATCTGATGAGTGTTCAGGGAAAACTTGTAATGGTAATATGATAATATTGTCTTTATGGGAACTCTCTTTAGTCTTTCTGGATAAACTATATGGAAACCATAAGTTTCTTTCTTCGACTTTTGCTGTTTAATATGTGCATAGGTTTGCATTTGTATAGCATATATACAGAGTACACTGTTAAGAAAGGAACATGAAAAAATAAGGTGCTGTTAAAAAAAACTTGTTGAGTGTTAGGGGCTTTACATGCATTATCACTAATCCTCATACAACTGTACTGTAGCTATTATTGTCTTGATTTTATTGGGAAGGAAATTGAAGCTCAAAGAAATAAAATAGGAAAGCTGTATATGTGCTTAGCCATCTCTCCAGGCTTCATCTAGAAATGCTGTCTCTTTCTTGTACCATCTGAGTGGTGGTATGTACCAGTTCCTTAAAATTCCTTAAGTCTTCTTAATTGACGTTGAGGAGATGTTAATATTGCTTCTCTGCAAAGATGGAGGGGAGTAAAACTGGACTTATTTTTCTATTCTGGTTAATTTAGTCTTATTAAAAGAAGATTATTCAGTCAATTGGAGTATAGCATTTGCTTCAAATCATAGACAATTTGAATAGAAGTCTTACTAGCTAAATAATCTTGGATTGTATGTATTAAACATATATTCTTGGCTAGAAATGGAACTCTAGAGATGAACAATTAGATAATTTATGGGTGTGTTTGAAATGAGCTCTTCTCTCATCATTAAGAGTCATTTGTATCTATCAATAAATGTTGGGTTTGGATTTCCATCATGTGTTTCAAGTTCCTTTTCCTTTATGGAGGAGCTAGGCTCAAATAATATTTTCTTCTACTACTTAACTACTAGCAGGGCAAAAGAGTTTTTTTCTGGATCTGAAGTTGTTATCTTTTAAGGAACTCTTATTCATAAATTTTCTTATTTTTCTTCATTAGATCTTCTTTGTTATTGAACCAGAGTGACGCATTAAGACCAGTGACTCATACTTATGACCTCAAAGGCATTCGTCCTTTGCATCTACTTGGATTTGTTTTCCTATTTGAATTTCAGTACTTAAATTGAGAACAAGCATTGTTTATCCTTAGACTGGAGGTAAACTTCTAAGCATTGACTATGATAAGTCAATTCTTATTTTGTATCTTCAATATTCCCAAAAGTTGAAAGGAAAAAAAATATTTTAAGATATCCCAGTAGATTTCAGAGGAAATATGAACTTTATTTAAAAGCATCAATTTTTACACTTTGTAAAACTGCTTTGCTGGGAGAAGACAATATTGACTCAGATTATGAATGGAATTACATTTAAGAGATTCAGTAATAAGTTACTTGTCTGTTCTTTTAAATTTTTTTGTGTGAAATGTATTGGCTTCTTTGTAATGAGTTTTGGGGCTTATACCAGTAAAATTATATTATGGTTCTGATTAGCATAGACAAAGATGATCTATTCAAAGTTAGTTTAATTCAGTATTGCATGTGTCCTAATGTGATATATATTAATCTTTCATTGTGTTCTTAATGGAAGAAAGATTATTTCAAAGTTGATGATCACTTACATGAGCAAATTTGTGTATCACAGCTTAATTCACAATTGGAAAATATTAATTTGCCCATTTTTGAGGGTCATAAAACAACAGTGTTAAGGACATTGCATTTGCCAACATATTTTGTCTAGGACTTTACTCTTACTTTTCAAAACCCTGTATATTCCAATCATTTTAAGAAAATAATAACAAAAATGATCTGTATTTTGAGCTAAATGAAGATTGTTCTTTACAAATAGTAAAGAACCATGAAAGATAATTCTGTGTGTTTCTTGCTATTAGATTCAATCAGAAAATTAAGACTGCATAGATGCCTTGGAGGGGAGAATGTGGAAGGTCCTAGTACAATAGCTTTCAAAAGAATGTCCTCCATAACATGTTCACAGTTGTCCAGGGCCTTACTGACCTTTTATTTTTCTCCAATTCAACTTTGTTCTAAATTAACCTGACCCTGGGTTTTATTGAAAAGTTTGATATCAGAAGGGATTTGAGTTTAGTATTCATTCTTTTATGATTCCACAGAAAGAATCTCTATTTCCATACTCTCTCATAGAGCTGTCTGTTTAAATAAACACTCAAGAATCTCTCTAAATGCTAGATGTTTAGGCAATATAATTTTGGGGATAGGAATACTTCTATTTTTTGTACCTAATGTTTCTTAGTACCTGTCTTTTCTTTGAGTTGCTTAGGAATGTAAAGAAATTCAGGCAAGTCCAAATTAGCTTGACTTTTATTTTCAGGTGAACAGCTTGCAAAGGCTCACAAATGGGTTGTCATAGTGGAAGCAGACCGTTGCAGTGAAAGATCTGTCCTTTAGCTGACTGACTGGCATAGAGGAATTAGCAATCTGTGAAATGGCTCTTCAGAAGTAATTTTCCTCCAAGGGTCAAGGAACTTGCAGTTGCCCGTTTTGCTGAAATAATTTTGCTGTACTCCCTGTAGTCCTGTCACCAGTAGCAAATACAAAAACTGAAAATGTAAGGTGTTTCCTTGTTCATTTTCATCCCCTCTGCCTCAGGACATTTCTTGAGCACCATTTCAGTATTGCCTCCTTTTGTCTAGCTCAGTGAAACTTTAAATTCATAAATTATGTTTTTATTTATGAATTAGAACCTTGCTGTTTCTCTTTTAAATAGATCATAATACTATATATAAAAATGTCTGAACAGAGAAGCATGTGTATAGAAGACTATGTATTAAAGAAGACTTTGTTTTTAGGGCTTTCTAGTGAGCCTTAAATGGTAAACTGGGATTATGCAAAATGGAATTAGCTCAAATGATATTATGTGCTATCTGTTGTAAGGTTGAACCAAATTATCTACCTCCGTTTTCCCCCATTACTCTTTAAACTCTACATAACTGTTGTTATTATTGTTGTTATCATTATTATTATCAATATGGCTTGAATTGTGTCATACTCCTGGATAAAATCCTTTAACGGCTTCATACAATTATAGAATAAAATCTAAATGTTTTATAGTATCTAAAAATCTTTCATATTGTTTTGTTTCTGTTTTGTCCCCTACATACTTTTCATGCTCATTACACAGAATTATTTGAGATTACTTGAGACTCTCCAACATCTCATGTTTCTTTAGATTTGTTATGCCCTTGCTTTTGCTTTTTTTCTAATTTCAATCCAATTTCCTTTCTGGCCTGGCACATCCTTACTCATCTTTAGGCCTAACTCCGTGAAGCCTTCCAAAACCAACTCAGGTATAGGTAGCCAATTCATTTGTCATTTGTGTTCTTTGTGACTTTGGTCATACTGTTATGATCCCTTGTAACATACTGTATTTTATATATATATATATATACTCTCCCATGCATGTCTGTCTATCCCATTCATCAGGCCAATAATAGTATTTTTTTGTATTTTTTATACCCAGTCTGATATACTGTATTAGTCCTTAACTTTGAAATACAAAATTCTTTACAAAAAGATTCATAAACATCTTTTACCAAAGATTTATTCCTATGTTACACATGTGGTGGATAGATATATTGTACCTCTTAGACTAGAATTTATTGTAAATTATAAAATAAAAAGTCATCTTTAAAAAATTCTTCTATCACTCAACTCAGATCGACCAGGAACTTTCCCCAAGACTTTTGACTGATACGGGAGTGAAGTGCAGCAAATAACAGGGTTGACCCACTTACTTTGTATAGCTCTTCCTAGTTGTTATTGCTAATAAGAATCCTGGAGGCTAAAATTAACAATGGCTATGAAGGACAGCAATTAAGCCCATTTGTCTTCCAAATGAACCAATGTAGGTTCCATTGGTAGTTTAAATTGATACACAGAGGTCACTCACAAAGGGCAGTGGAAGCCCTGAAGGTATGGGTTGCACAGCAGTAAGTTATTTTAGGATTGTGAGAGCAAATTATATATTGAGAAAAACTTTCCCCTTGCTATGTGAAGATTCATTTCCTAGCAACCTCTTTTCATTGATTAATTTTAAATTAAAAAATAAATCATTTTTCATGAGAGCATTTATATAAAGGCTGTTTTAGGCATATTTAAAAGACAACATTAAGCTTTCAAGCTGCTGAAGTTTGGTTATTTTAAAGGATTGATGTGGTCATAAGAGTGATTCAAGGAATACCCATATATATATATTCCACTTTTGAAAAAGGTTCTTTGGGCCATAGTGTCATCTGGACATTTCTGATTTTGCCTTCTTTGCATGTAATGCTGGCTTGTCTCTGTCATTGGTGAGGAATATAACTTTTTCATATTCAGATTGATAAATTTTTGATGAAGAAAGTGAATTCTCTGTTTACAGAGAAGAATTTACAGGCCTGAAGTTTACCACCCCCAGCCTGCTGTTTGGTCAGAGAAATCACTGAGTTTCTTCACAAAGATCCCCATGGAAACTAAACAAATAAGCTACTTGAAGGGAGACAGGTTATTGGTTTTTCTCATTAAACCTACTGCTGAATTTTCATTAGTTCTAATCCATTTTCTTTCAAGATTAGACATATAGGCCAGTTCTGATTTTCATGAATTGAATAAACTAAATATGTTGAGTTGTGTGTGCCTATATATGTAGGCTGAGAAGCAAAAGTAATTATTCTACTTCTGCCATAAAATTACCCCAGAAAATAAAGCCAGGAAAAATGACTGATGTAAAGGGGAAAGGCTACCTCCATTTTTAAAAAAGAGGTTATTAAATAAAGTGGAAGTAGTGAGAGTGATTGTAGGCTAATCTGATCGGTTTTATGCTTCGTTCAGTTTTTCCCACTTTTAAGTCGTAATTGTGTGTGAAAGCAATCTAAATGAAGTATGGAAGCATGTTTCACTGACCTCAAACACTTTAGACCTCATAAAGCTGTAAGTATTTCATTTGCTATTATGAGTAGATTTCAAAGTGTTCTTCTAAAGCAAGAAATTTGGTAAATTTAATTATTAACTTCACCTTTTTGAACTTGCTGTATAAAGAAAGACAATTTTCACTTTTTTCTTTCCTCCCCTTCTCCCTGCTAAAGTTGTTAAAAACTATTTAGATTGAAGGTGGTTTGTATATTTCCGGAAAGCCTCACTATTACATATATCTTCTAATATTATTCATATCTAAAAATCTCAGCCTTACTTCTGAGGCTCAAACCACTATCTTATTCACACAAGATACGGATAGAAATTTCATTTTATGTGAACATTTAGTGAAAATAGTGATAAATAGGAGTACATTTATTATTAAATTTATGAGTACCACATTGTACATTTCAGTATAATGTTTTCTTCTCCAGCACATTCTACTGTTTAGAATGTAACAGTAGTTCTTCTTTTCCCCTTTCAGGTGGCTGTACTTTTGATGATGGTCCGGGAGTTTGTGATTACCACCAGGATCTATATGATGACTTTGAATGGGTTCATGTTAGTGCTCAAGAACCTCATTATCTGCCACCCGAGATGCCACAAGGTGAGAATCCTTCTGTTTATCCAGTGTTGGAAAAATCCCTCTGGAATGAATAGCATTTTCTTATGTTAGGTATAGTACAATAATTTAATCATTATAATAAACTATTGTGGTCAAACTGATTGACCCCATCAAAGACCCTCGATGGATTCTTTGCCTTTCCCTCAATAATTTTATATAATCCTATTTTCCTCAAGAATGTTCACTGTATCTTCATTGTCTCTAACTCTGGAAAAATAGAAACATTAGTTTTTTTCCCCCCTGTTCAATAAAAAAGCAAAATGGAAATGAAACCAAGAAATTAAAAAAAAAATAAAATGAAGAACAAACCATATAGTCTAAAAATGAGTTCAGCTTACTTACTACCTATTCTATTAAATCACAAGATTTGATCTAATCAGACTGAAGGGAAACATCTTTATTTCATGGTAGGGAGAGAGCTTATCTCATTCCACTGGCCCTGAGCATGCCAGTGGCTCTGAGGAGAGGCAGCCTGGAGACCAAACTGTCAAATGGAGAGATCTTTTTTGAGTGGATTGTAGAAAAATAGGGCTGAGCCCTACTTTCTTTACCTTGACCTTGTTATATCCTTTGAATTTTGGTTTTGTGAAATAGTACATCTTCTTATTGTTTAAGCCAGTTTGAACTGTGTTTTCTCTTAACTGACATAGGATATTAACATATACATACCATTTTATACACTAGCAGACTAATGTTTGTGCCTTCAATTCTGCATATTAATTTTGAATTAATTCCAAGCTCTGTGCATATATGTTTACCAATAACTTATTAAATTGAGAAATTGAAAATGCAGACAGGAATTTTAAAATACTAAAGAGAATGAATTATTTTTCTAGAATTTAGAAATAAACCAGCCTGGAATATAATTATGTATGATCACATATATAATATACAATATAATTATATTTAATAATGTAATACATTAGTTAGTATTTAATAATATGTAATCACTTTATTATAGTATGTTATCATACATAATTGATGGGATGATTGCCTATTATTAGTAACTTAAGTTTTAAAATACATTTTCAGTATTTTAATCATGATTATAAACACTTTATAACTAATTTTTCCTATTGGTCCACACTGTGATGTACTGTTTGAGAATAGGGTGAATTAAATCTACTTTTTATTCTAAATTGTCACTTATCCCACCCCCCACCCCCCTACCCCCCAAGACTTTCCATTTTGGTATCCATAAGTTTGTTTTCTAAGTCTGTGAATCTGTTTCTGTTTTATAAATAAGTTTATTTGTATCATTTTTTTTTTAGATTCCACATATAAGTATGTCATATGATATTTGTCTTCTTCTGTCTGACTTACTTCACTTGGTATGACAATCTCTAGGTCCATCCATGTTGCTGCAAATGGCATTATTTCATTATTTTTTATGGCCGAGTAGTATTCCATTGTGTGTGTGTATGTGTATATATATACACATATATACCACATCTTCTTTATCCATTCATCTGTCAATGGACAATTAGGTTGCTTCCATGTCTTGGCTATTGTAGATAGTGCTGCTATGAACATGGGGATGCATTATCTTTTTGAAGTATGGTTTTCTCCAGATATATGCCCAGGAGCGGGATTGCTGGATCATATGGTAATTCTGTTTTTAGTTTTATAAGGACCCTCCATGCTGTTCTCCATAGTGGCTGTACCAACTTACATTCACACCAACAGTGTAGGAGGGTTCCCTTTTCTCCACATCCACTCCAGCGTTTATTGTTTGTGGACTTTTTAATGATGGCCATTCTGACTGATGTGACGTGATACCTCATTGCAGTTTTGATTTACATTTCTCTGATAATTAGTTGTGTTGAGCATCTTTTCATGTGCCTACTGGCCATCTGAATGTCTTCTTTGGAGAAATGTTTATTTAGGTCTTCTGCCCATTTTTTGATTGGGTTGTTTGTTTTAGACTCATTTAGTTGTGTAAGTAGGTTTGTATTTTTCTGTCAGAGGTACATAACCTTATTTCTCTGGTACATTTTAATTAAAGAAACTCCTGTAATATTTCACCTGAGTTTTCTCTGTGGTACATTTAGACTGAATTTTTTATATAAAAGTAAAAAGGGTAGGCTGGGATGCACTGTTTTGACTGTTTATCATCAGAGTACAATCAGAAAGATGTTGATTTATGGAAATGTTACCATTGTTAATTACTATTGAAGATGGGTAATGAATAGCTGAAGAGATACTGCTCAGGTGACCTTGCTGGTTCACCTTTGATGAACAGCTTAATCGGTGGTTACAGTACGGGATGATGTGCACAGAAAATGAAAGTGTTAGAAATTCAGCCACATCTTCCAATTAATAGGACATTAATTAATTAATCATGCAGAGGAGGGAAAAAGGTCACAGCCACTTTATTTTTACCAAATATAATTTGTGCTTGGTTTTCAGAGAAGGTGAAAGAAAGCATCCATGTATATATTCTTCTTTTACTGTTCTCTTTTTACAATCTATACTGTTTTTTTCATTTTCCTTCTGATATTCCTTTAAAATGCTCACTGAACATTATTCATAAATTGGGAAAAAGGAGACATTTAGATTTATCTTATTAAAATTTTATGAATGATAAATTTATTTTAAAGTAAATAGTCAGTAAATGTTAATGCTTACTTTTTTCAGTTATTAAAAAAAGAGAACTCAAACATTTACCAACTCGAAAGTAAGAAGGCTGGGCCTGTGATGCACACTTGTTATTGAACTCTCTTTACAATACTTGGACATTGTTAATTGACTTCTGTTTATTGATCTTTTTGGAATGAAAAGGTAGACGGGAAGATGAAAGAGAGGGTGAATAAATAGATTAGAATAAGAAAAGAATTGGGCTTCCCTGGTGGCGCAGTGGTTAAGAATCTGCCTGCCAATGCAGGGGACACGGATTTGAGCCCTGGTCTGGGAAGGTCCCACATGCCGTGGAGCAACTAAGCCTACGTGCCACAACTACTGAGCCTGTGCTCTAGAGCCCACAAGTCACAACTACTGAAGCCTGCGTGTCTAGAGCCTATGTTCCACAACAAGAGAAGCCACCGCAATGAGAAGCCTGCACACCGCAATGAAGAGTAGCCCCCGCTCTCTGCAACTAGAGAAAGCCCAACAATGAAGACCCAACGCAGCCAAAAATAAATAACTTAATTAATTAAAAAAAAAGAGAGAGAAAATAAGAAAAGAATGAAGATGGGTAGAAAAGAAGAAAATTATTTCTTCTCATTTGAAGACGTAATGCTGTCAATAATTGCTTAAAGTGTTCTTTAGCAAAACTGCCTTTGTCAGGTGACAATGATGGTGGCTGAAAGGCCAGCTAAGTACGTTTAAAATAGCATGCAAAAGAATGAGTATATCCTAATGGCCAAAAATCATATGAAGGTGTGAGCACCTGCTCAACTCAGTCATCAAAGGAATGCAAATTAAAACCACATTGAGAAACTTCTACACACTGAGCAGAAAGATGAAAATCAAAATTTAAGTGTTGGTGAGAGTATGGAGAAAGTAAAACTCTTCATATACTGTACTATAGTCAGGTATAAATCTGTACAACCACTTTGTACAGCCTAATGACCCAACAGATCCATTTTGGGGTATATGCCCAGCAGAACTGAGTACACATGTTTTCCAAATGACATGTACAAGGGTATTTACAGCATCAGTATCCAAAATAGTCCCAAACTGAAAACAATCCAAATGTCTGTCAACAGTGCAATGAATAAATAAATGGTGATTAGTCACATAATGGAATATTACACTGCAGTGTAAATGAACAAACTGTTGCCATATATGATATGGATGAATCTCACACACATAATCTTGAGGGAAAGAAACACAAAAGGATAATGTACTGTATTTCATTTATGTAAATTTCAAAACCAGGCAAAACAAATTGATGATGTTAGAAGTCAGGGTATTATTTACCTCCAGGAAGGTCTGGCAGGGGTTGGGGATGGTTAGTGCTTGGAAGGTGGCATGAAGGGGGCTTCTGGATGCTGGTAATACAGTCTTTCTTGATCTGGATGGTGTTTTCACAGGTGTACTCAAACTGAAAATCATTGAGCTGTACAATTATGAGCTGTGTACTTTCCTCTAGGTATCTTATATGTTAATAGAAAATGGCAAAAAACAGAGTAAATAAAACCAATGCTCACAAGGATACTTTGGGGAAACTAGGCTAAGAATTAAAAAATGTTATAGTTTACAATGAAAGATATATAATAGGATACCTCAGATGGGCTCAAACTCCTTTTTTCTCACCAACCTGGACCCCCCACATTCAAAGATAATATGATCTTTGACATCTCTGAGCCTTTGTATGTTCTCTTCCCTCTGTTGAGACAATTCTCTGTTCACTTACCACTCACCAAACTCCTATCCATTCTTACTATGTCTACTTAAGTTCCATCTGCTTTGGGAAGATTTTCCTGGTTGGCATGGAGCTTTTTTTTGTTTGTTTTTTTCTTTTTTTTGAGGTATGCGGGCTTCTCACTGCTGTGGCCTCTCCCGTTGCGGAGCACAGGCTCCGGACACGCAGGCTCAGCGGCCATGGCTCACGGGCCTAGCCGCTCCGCGGCATGTGGGATCTTCCCGGACCGGGGCACGAACCCGCGTTCCCTGCATCGGCAGGCAGACTCTCAACCACTGCGCCACCAGGGAAGCCCGGCATGGAGCTTTTATATAATATTTCTTCTATCTTCACATTCAGATATGCTCCCCACTGTACTTGATACGTATTTCAATTGCTATTATAGTACTTTTTTTTTTTAAGAAGATGTTGGGGGTAGGAGTTTATTAATTAATTAATTAATTTTTGCTGTGTTGGGTCTTCGTTTCTGTGCAAGGGCTTTCTCTAGTTGTGGCAAGTGGGGGCCACTCTTCATCGCGGTGCGCAGGCCTCTCACTCTCGCGGTCTCTCTTGTTGCGGAGCACAGGCTCCAGACGCGCAGGCTCAGTAGTTGTGGCTCACGGACCTAGTTGCTCCACGGCATGTGGGATCCTCCCAGACCAGGGCTCGAACCCATGTCCCCTGCATTAACAGGCAGATTCTCAACCACTGTGCCACCAGGGAAGCCCTATAGTACTCTTAAAAATACCTCCTTCTTTCCACTAAACTATAATGCCCTCATGAACATAAATCATATTTTTCATCTTTGATTTCCTAAGGCACTATTTCATTTTACTTAGGAAAATTGTCAACTTATATAATGTGGTTTAAATATTTTGGTCAAGGGTTGAACAAAAAAGGTCTTTCTCTTGCTAAAAAATTAATTGAATAAGAAAAAATACTTCATTTCCCAATATTATATTCAGCTCAGATTTTAATGTAGTTAGAAGACCTTCACATACTTACTAATATTTAGCTTTGCCTTTATAAATGATTTCACCTGTTTATTTTGGATGTAATTTTCAATGTTATTAATACCAAAGAAGGAGCTCCCTTTTAGTATCTCGCTCTTTCTTTTGTCTTTTGCTAGTCAAATTAATCCCAATCTTCTACTCTTCAAAAGTCTAGTCTATAAAAATCAAATCCATAGAGAATGAGAAACGTTGCAGGGAACTGGAAATTGTTCTTCTATCTCAAATATATCTGTGTTCATGACCTTGTTTGTCGGTTGTTCCTTTATACTTGTGACATCATGAAACAAATTCATTGGATAATTTTACTACATGTTCTGACCTAGATCTGAGCATAGAGATCATGATTGACATCTCAATACATTTATCTTCAAGTGTAATTATAACTGCTTTTACTTTTTAACAGGGTTTTGTAAAATGACTAATTGAATTTTAGAGTCTCTAGAGTACCCATTTGACAGCATAAAATTACGCTACATTGTATCCTACCTTGAATTTGGTACCTTTCACTGATAATAATGTAAATCACTATACAGAGTTCCATCTGTAAAATGGAATAGAATAGACATTCTTTCTGTCTATGTATCTATGTGTCTATCTCTGTATCTAAAAGGCCTTTGTCATTAAATTAATCTGAAGATTGAAGTAAGAAACCATTCCTCCTTTGTTGTAAAGCTTAGTGAGGTGTGATTCAGTAGTTTAAGGCCCTACTAGATCTCAATTTTGCCCCCTTGTCAAATCCTCAAACTAAAATTTAGAGAGCAAATGGCATTACACTGAGAGCGATAAGAAATGAAATGTGCCTTTATATTTACATATTATTTTTAGAACTGTGTATCCTTTTTTTCTTTCTTTTATTTTTATCCCAGCGTTTAAACATAAATTATTAGCCACGTTGTTAAAATAAGGCTTGTTTCTTCAATATCTATTTGGAGAAACTAAATGTGTTTTGTACTCGATAGTGAGCATGCATGGGTCTCATGATTTTGTGCCTGGCTTTCTTCTGAGAGTGTTATATAGTGAAAATTGAATAAAATATTTGATTTATATGATAACATATATAACTAAGAGAATTTCAGCTAAGTTTTTCTATGTAATGATAATAGTCTCTTAGCTTTCTAAGACAAGACTTAGGCAAAATTTACTAAATAATATTAGTATCCAGTGTATCATATTTTAATATATCTAAGAAATTTCAAGGGAGTTTTTTTGTTATCTTACCATTTCTAACCTATAGTCTGTCTCTCTGGGAACCTTAGTCACTCATTAAAATGAGTGGATCACCTTGCCTAATATTTCCATTACCCTCTTGTAGACAATTGATAATAAGGCATGTGTTTCTTTTTTGTTTAATTGATTTTTATTTATATTTTTTACTTTAATTTTTTTATACAGCAGGTTATTATTAGTTATTTTATACATATTAGTGTATATATGTCAATCCCAATCTCCCAATTCATCCCCCCCGCCCATCTTCCCACTTTCCCCTTTTGGTGTCCATACGTTTGTTCTCTACATATTTGTCTCTATTTCTGCCTTGCAAACAGTTCATCTGTACCGTTTTTCTAGACTCCACATATATGTTTTAATATACGATATTTATTTTTCTCTTTCTGACTTACGTCACTCTGTATGGCAGTCCCTAGGTCCATCCACATCTCTACAAATGACCCGAATTCCTTCCTTTTTATGGCTGAGTAATATACCATTGTGTATATGTACCATGTCTACTGTACCCATTCGTCTGTCGATGGGCATTTAGGTTGCTTACATGACTTCGCTATTGTAAATAGTGCTGCAGTGAACATTGGGGTGCATGTGTCTTTTTGAATTATGGTTTTCTCTGGGTATATGCCCAGTACTGTGATTGCTGGGTCATATTGTAATTCTGCTTTTAGTCTTTTAAGGGACCTCCATACTGTTCTCCATAGTGGCTGTATCAATTTACATTCTCACCAACAGTGCAAGAGGGTTCCCTTTTCTCCACACCCTCTCCAGCATTTGTTATTTGTAGATTTTCTGATGATGCCCATTCTGACTGGTGTGAGGTGATACCTCATTGTAGTTTTGATTTGCATTTCTCTAATAATTAATGATGTTGAGCAGCTTTTCATGTGCCTCTTGGCCATCTATATATCTTCTTTGGAGAAATGTCTATTTAGGTGTTCTGCCCATTTTTGGATTGGGTTGTTTGTTTTTTTAATGTTGAGCTGCATGAGCTGTTATATATATTTTGGAGATTAATCCTTTGTTCGTTGATTTGTTTGAAAAAATTTTCTCCCATTCTGAGAGTTGTCTTTTCGTCTTGTTTATGGTTTCCTTTGCTGTACAAAAGCTTCTAAGTTTCATTAGGTCCTATTTGTTTTTTTTGTTTGTTTTTATTTCCATTACTCTAGGAGGTGGGTCAAAAAAAGATCTTGCTGTGATGTATGTCAAAGAGTGTTCTTCCTATGTTTTCATCTTAGGGTTTTATAGAATCTGGTCTTACATTTAGGTCTTTAATCCATTTTGAGTTTATTTTTGTGTATGGTGTTAGAGAGCATTCTAATTTCATTCTTTTACATGTAGCTGTCCAGTTTTCCCAGCACCACTTATTTAAGAGACTGTCTTCTCCATTGTATATGCTTGCCTCCTTTGTCATAGATTAGTTGACCATAGGTGCATGGGTTTATCTCTGGGCTTTCTATCCTGTTCCATTGATCTATATTTCTGTTTTTGTGCCAGTACCATATTGCCTTGATCACGGTAGCTTTATAGTATAGTCTGAAGTTGGGGAGTCTGATTCCTCCAGCTCCGTTTTTTCCCCTCAAGACTGCTTTGGCTATTCAGGGTCTTTTGTGTCTTCATAGAAATTTTAAGATTTTTCATTCTAGTTCTGTAAAAAATGCCATTCATAATTTGATAGGGATTGCATTGAATCTGTAGATTGTTTGGAGTAGTATAGTCATTTTCACAATATTGATTCCTTCCATCCAAGAACATGGTATATCTCTCCATCTGTTTGTGTTATCTTTGATTTCTTTCATCAGTGTCTTATGGTTTTCTGAGTACAGGTCTTTTACCTCCTTAGATAGGTTTATTCCTAGATATTTTATTCTTTTTTGTTGCAATGGTGAATAGGATTGTTTCCTTAATTTCTCTTTCTGATCTTTCATTGTTAGTGTATAAGAATGCAAGAGATTTCTGTGCATTAATTTTGTATCCAGTAACTTTACCAAATTGATTGATTATCTCTAATAATTTTCGGTGGCATCTTTAGGATTCTCTATGTATAGTATCATGTCATCTGCAAACAGTGAGAGTTTTAGGTCTTCTTTTCCAATTTGTATTCCATTTATTTCTTTTTCTTTTCTGATTGCGTGGTTAGGACTTCCAAAATTATGTTGAATAAGAGTGGTGAGAGTGGACATCCTTGTTTTGTTCCTGATCTTAGAGGAAATGCTTTCAGTTTTTCACTCTTGCGAATGATGTTTGCTGTGCGTTTGTTGTATGTGGCCTTTATGATGTTGAGGTAGGTTCCCTCTATGCCCACTTTCTGGAGAGTTTTTATCATAAATGGGTGTTGAATTTTGTCAAAAGCTTTTTCTGCATCTATGGAGATGATCATATAGTTTTTATTCTTCAATTTGTTAATATGCTGTATCACACTGATTGATATGTGCATATTGAAGAATCCTTGCATTCCTGGGATAAATCCCACTTTATCATGTTGTATGTTCCTTTTAATGTGTTGTTGGATACTGTTTGCTAGTATTTTGTTGAGGATTTTTGCCTCTATATTCCTCAGTGATATTGATCTGTAATTTTCTTTTTTTGTAGTATCTTTGTCTGGTTTTGGAATCAGGGTGATGGTGGCCTCATAGAATGAATTTGGGAGTGTTCCTTCCTCTGAAATTTTTTTGGAAGAGTTTGAGAAGGATGGGTGTTAGCTCTTCTCTAAATGTTTGATAGAATTCACCTGTGAAGCCATCTGGTCCTGGACTTGTGTTTGTTGGAAGATTTTTAATTACAGTTTCAATTTCATTACCTGTGATTGGTCTGTTCATATTTTCTATTTCTTCCTGATTCAGTCTTGGAAGGTTATACCTTTCTAATAATTTGTCCATTTCTTCCAGGTTGTCCATTTTATTGGCATAGAGTTGCTGGTAGTAGTCTATTATGATGCTTTGTATTTGCGGTGTCCGTTGTAACTTCTGTTCTTTCATTTCTAAATTTATTGTTTTGAGTCCTCTCCCTCTTTTTCTTGACGAGTCTGGCTAACGGTTTATCAATTTTGTTTATCTTCTGAAAGAACCAGCTTTTAGTTTTATTGATCTTTGCTATTGTTTTCTTTGTATCTATTTCATTTATTTCTGCTCTGATTTTTATGATTTCTTTCCTTCACTGACGTTGGGTGTTTTTTGCTCCTCTTTCTCTAGTTCCTTTAGGTGTAAGGTTAGATTGTTTATTTGGGATTTTTCTTGTTTCTTGAGGTAGGTTTGTATTGCTATAGACTTTCCTCTTAGAACTGCTTTTGCTGCATCCCATCGTTTTTGAACCGTGTTTTTGTTGTCATTTGTCTCTACTATTTTTTTTTTTTTTGCGTTATGTGGGCCCCTCACTGCTGTGGCCTCTCCCACCACGGAGCACAGGCTCCAGACGCACAGTCCCAGCGGCCATGACCCACGGGCCCAGCTGCTCCGTGGCATATGGGATCTGCCCGGACCGGGGCACGAACCTGCATCCCCTGCATCGGCAGGTGGACTCTCAACCACTGCGCCACCAGCGAAGCCCTGGTAGAGTTCTTTTTTTGAAAGCAATACTTCTCAGCACTCAAATATGTAAAATTGATAACAAGGAGCCACTGGTTCCAGAACCTGCTTGCTTTGTACTTCCTACCTCGCTCCTCTACCCGTTTCCTCTCTACCTTCCAGCTCCATCAAGATGGCTTCTCTGAAAAATACTTACAGAAGTAAGGCTCCAAGAGACATTTTGCAAACAATGGTTAGATGCACACCAAACACTTTGAGATAAGCATCTCTGAAATGAGGGTACTTGCTACCATTACCTGTGACTTACTGGTAGTTTACTGGGTTTTACTGTACCAGGAGAATGAGATATATTTTTAATCCTCACATGAGCCCTACAAAATTAGTGACGTTTTAGACATAAGTAGAGTAAATAACTAGGTGAAAGCAACCGAGGGGCAGAGTTTGAAGTTAGGTCTGTTTGTCTAACATCACAGTTACTCTTGCCACAGTGCCCTCCTGGTTCATAGTTGTAGTGTGGCTGATAAATTTCCTTGACTTGGTCTTAGATCTCTAAATCCTCTATAAAGTCAGCTATATATTAGCTTTAATCTAGAATGATTTCCTACTACTTCATTTGAAATACTGTTTCTTTCCAAAATTTAAAAGCTTTAAATGATTGTGTCTTAATCATCATATGAAATGAGATCTGAGAGTCACTGTTGTTTGGAATTTCTGCCAAGCTTCAGGGTTTCCTCTGTGACATTCTCACCCTCTAGTGAGATGCTTTGTCCTTTTTTTGATTTACCTGTATGTTATTTTTAGTTATTTGATGAATACTTGCTTGCGTGGCTGTCTGTCTAAGCAAACTTTTTGAAACACATATATTATCTGCTGTCTCATTAGAGCATGTATGGTAGAAGAAAAATTTTTGGACTAAAGAACTCAGACTAAAGGTTAGGGTTTGAAAATAATCTTAAGACTTTTTTTGCAATGGGGTATTTTAGGACTAGAATTACGGGCTTATTTCCATGTGCTCTTCCAAAACCATGTCATCATGTGTCTGTTGGTGCTTTTGCCCTCGGCACAGAGAAGACAGTTTACCACATTTAAGATGCTTATTAAAAACAATGGGAGTTGGAGGCAGTGCAGGGTCAGAGAGTGAAAGGCTGTAAAGGACTACGTGAACGGTGAGTTACTTCATGAGGTCCAGTTTTTAATGTAAGTACTATTACCCTTGTGGACATAAATGCAGCATGAAGAATATCCAAATTACAGTGGACAGAAATGGCATGCTGAGACAGGAATATTTTCCTGTTATTTCAAGTATGAAATGTATCTAGGTTAGATATGTCCCGATATATCTCAGGGGAAGAAAACAGGCCAGTATTTAAAAAAAAAAAAAAAAAAGGAAGAAAAGAAATTAATATTGGTGTCAGTGCTAGAGAACTTCCAACCTCCTAAATGAATTAGGGCTAAGAATACAGAGTAATCTCAAAGACTATGCAGTCACCTTTAACATGCCTTAAAATAAAATCAATACATGGCCCAAGGAAACAAAATTACTTTTCCTTGGGGGGAGTGTGACTGAAAGTACAGTTACGACCTTATACTTTCCTCTCTAAAAATAAACTTGCCTCATGATGACTAAAGAACTCTCTTAGACACTCTCAGCTTAAAAGCTTTGTCTTCAAACACAAGAAGAATAACGGGAAATAATTATGCAAAAAAGCAAAGAAATCTAAGTGATTAAATTAGAGATTATTTAAAAATATGTGACGTTAATTTTCTCATATAGTTAACATTGTGAAAAATATAGAGCTATGCATATATATTTATCATTACATAAAAAGATACTTTGGAAATCTTGGAAGATTGTCAGTTTTCCAACCTTATGTATGTTGAGAGTATGGTGGTATGTTGACAGACCTCTTCCCCCTACTTCAGAGAGGAAATTATTGATTGAGAAATATTTCTCAACAAAAGTGAATGTTTTATATATTTAGAACACGTGACAACTTAAAATGCCAGCAGCATCATGAAATCTTCACCTCGGGACAATAAAAAGATATGCTGACTTGCTTCTTGTTGTTTATGAGAATAAAATTAAATAGGACAGTTCCACAAATTTCATAAGGTCAATTATATATTTCTGTACCTCCCTCCCTTCCCCAATTCTGAAATAGTTGGTGAATTAAATAGAAAAGTAGAATGGCAAATCTGGCTATTTAAAAATTATGTTTTGAGTGTGTGATTTTTATCCAAGCTAGGTTAGACTTAATAGATAATTAAAAAAAAATGCTTTTCTGACCAATTCTATCCATTCCTATGACATTTCACTTAATTCTCATAAAAGCCCTTTCAGGTATGTATTAATGCTTGCTATAGATGAGGGAACTGAGGTTCCTAGAGGTCAAATAAGTTTCCAGAGGTTTCATGTCTTGGGAACCTCAAGATTGGGAATCCAAGTATGTAGAAATATAGGAGAAAGATCTCAATTTTGAACTCTATGTAAACATTTTGGAGTACAGATCCTTCTTTAGAGAATACAGAAAAAAAAGCTTCAGGGCTGACTTGGAAGTATCGCAAAAGTTAATCTGTCATGCTTTCTCCAGCTCCAAATAATGGAAAGCCCAACTCAAAATGTCTTTAAACCGTAAATAAGGAAAGCTGCTTTCACATAACAGGAGGTCCAGGATTGTCTAATTAAGTGGTTCAGTGATGTCCTCAAGGTTCCAGGTTCTTTTGTCTCTCTGCTCCTCTACTCTTAAGGTCATCTTTTAACCTCAGGCTAGCTCCCCTCATGGGTATAAGATCTGCAGCTATTCTAGGTATTAATTTCAGACATGAAGAAAAAGAGGTTGTCTCTTCCTTATGTCTGTTTTTATTTTTTTAATCAACGTAAAGAACTTTTCTGAGGTACTCATCAACAGATTTCTCTTCTTGTCCAACTGGCCATAATTATGTCCCATATCTATGCCTAAACCAATCAGTGATGAGCAGAATAAGACATGATTGGCTGATACTATAAAGCCTGTCCTCCTCCCCTAATTGGAGCTGAGGTTGAAGTTAATGCCGGTTTCTCCTGGTACATGTGGCTAGCCAGGTTGTAATGGAGTAAGGACGGGAGGATACTGGGGAGGTAAACAACGGTGCCCATTACAAAACTATCTAATGCAGATATAGTAGGAGAGATATATAGGTAGTAGTATTCAGAGGCTGTGATATTTAGAAGAGTGAACAAATAAAGCAGTTATAATAGCAGCATGATATTCTCTAATGCTTGTCAGCCTAGTGTGAGTTTTTCCTTGACTTCAAAGCATTTACTGTATCTGAAACTTGAGAAATGGGAAATCTTCCTGCCTTAGTAAATTTGTTTTCTAACGGCAATTGTTACTATTGAGAGTTTTTATATTATCTTTTTTCTTATGACATAGAAGAAATAAGTCAACATAGTTTATAAAAACTCAAAACCTAAAAATGACTGAAGTATTATATAATGTAAATGAACACATGCTAAAGATATGTTTAATTCATCAATTCAGGAACCAGCAATATAGTAAGACTGGTTCAAAAGATTATAGGAACAAGGGAGGCATTTATAGTCACTGAAAGAAAGAATGCTGAAGTAAGATTCCTAATTTTATACTAAATAAATTAATGTCTAGCAGGGCAATACATTTGAAACCTTTGAGGTTATCTTTACTACCAAACAGAAATCATTTGCCACTCTACTAGACAAAATTTATTTGTATTTTTCTCGTTTAAGTTTGTATTGCCATGAGCTTTCTGCAAATTAACATCTTCTCTCACAGATTTATTAAATGTCTTAATCAATAATGAATAGTACTCAGACAAAGGTACGTACAATTAAAGAATCAGCTAATTCTTGGGTGAAGGATATGTAGTCATTCTTTTGCCTAGTTGCAAGTTTTGGAACTTTTTTAACAGTTCCCCCTTATGATCGTAAATACTCTCCAAAGATAATTCTTGTTAAAAACAACAACAAAAAAAGATGGTTGAAATATATGGAGCATACCAAACAATTATTTTTAGTTTCTGTGGTCTCATAAGTTAAGGGAACAAATCTTTGTGGTTGTCCAAAGCCCCATAGGAAACTTCACAGTTTATGAGGAAAGGCTTTTTGAAATTTTTGTTTTTCTGAATTTAGGGTCTTATTATGCAGGCAGAATCAAACGATTTATTGCAGGAGGTTAGTCACTTGACTAAGATAGTAGCATAGGTGTCTGAGAACAAAGAATAATATCAATATTTTAATATTGCTCATAGTAATATTTATTACCATAGTAATTATATTAATTTCTATTAATATTTAGTATTTAAAAATAAAATAGAATATAATGTCATTATAAGAAAACTCTTCTAGAAGTAATGAAGTTGTGTGTTTGTTTTTAAAAATCAAAACCATAATAAAATCAGCTTAATGCACAAAAGAAGTTATCTGCAGAGGTACAGAATTTCTGCTCAAATTACACAGAAAGTTGGGAATAATTTTTACAGCCTCTTTTTAAGAGGAGATTGAAATTGCTAAGATCAATTTGTTATTTTAACAGAAAGAAAACATAATTCTAGTCTGGCATTAATGTGATGTTTGGCAGTAAAAGCTAAGAAAAAATTACAAAAAAGCCTGTCAAAACTGAGCCAAAGTTTTCAACACAGTTCATCGCCTCTTTTCAGGACACATTATTTGCAGGTGTTATACTTCAAAAATACTCCAAAATAAATAAATTTTCCTCTGCAAACTTGTTACAGTTTCTTATATCCACTGAAGTTTTACCTGGACTAATTTCTTTCAACGTTCTAAAACAATTATACTTATTTTTTCCTTTAAGACAAACTTTCTGTCTTTTCCCTTGCACATAATAGGTCATCCCTTGGTTCATAGACATCTCCACTTAATGTCAAAAGTCTGTTTCCAAAAAGTAGATATTCTATGTGAGAATGTTAAATAAGAAGGAGTCAATTTCCTATTGTTTTAAATGGGAAAAAATGTAATGTGTTAGATTGCTAACTAAAATGCCTGATCAGTTAATTAAAATGTAGCTGAAACATAGCATACATAATAGGTTATCAAAGTAGGTGGTATAATGCTTGAAAAAACTTTTTCCTGATCCAAAAAAATTATTATGATCCAAATAACTAAATTTATTACAGAGTTTCTTTGTATGGAATACGTTGCTTTATATTCATTATATCTGCACACATACCACTTGTAGTCACTCTGAGCTTTTCAAAATATTTACATAATTCTGATGTTTTACTGCATTTGGATGTAACACACAACTCTTGCCATGCATAGTTTTATTTATCAACTATATTGATGTTTTGAGTCATAAGTAAAAATATTTTTTCAGAAAAAATATTGGCCAAAAACTTTGTATTGAGAGATATCTCTATTAAGTTGGATATTAAACCAAGAATCATTCTGCTGATAAAAATGTTAACAAGGGAAACATTTTGTGGGAACACCTGTGTATGGAATGTATCAGAAGTTCACCTGACACTGGTTGTCAGGACAGAGGTTTTATTTATTTATTTTTTATTGGGTAAGATTGGTTTATGACATTATATGTTTCGTGTGTGTCACATTATATTTCTACTTCTGTATACACCATGGTGTGCTCACCACCAAACATTTATTTTCTATCCATCACCATACAGTTGATCCTTTTTACCCATTTCTCCACCCACCACACCCAGCCCCTTTCCCTCTGGTAACCACTACCCTGTTCTCTGTATCTTCATGTTTGTTACGACAAAGTTATTCTTTAATGAGAAAGGAGTAATTTTTAAAAAAGGAAAAAGTTAATTTGAAAGTCTTGATTTAATTGTTCGTAAAGAGCAAACCTGTTGAGGTACGAATATACTTCCTAAATTAGTAGCTACTTCAACAAATAGATGATTCTTCTCTGAAATGTTTAAGAAATAAATTCAGTATTAACTATAGATAGCATTTAGTATGCAGTTTGTCTCATGGTTCTAGCGTTTTACTCTACTTCATACAGGGCTAAGAAGTAACTTAGAATTTTACAGAAAGTAAAAATCTGTCCAACTGTAAATGACTTGTGAATGTAACCCTACTGCTATTTATTTATTTATTTATTTATTTATTTATTGTTGTGTTGGGTCATCGTTGCTGTACGCAGGCTTTCTCTAGTTGTGGCGAGCAGGGGCTACTGTTCGTTGCGGTGTGAGGGCTTCTCATTGCGGTGGCTTCTCTTTGTTGTAGAGCACGGGCTCTAGGCGCCTGGGCTTCAGTAGTTGTGGCATGTGGGCTCAGTAGTTCTAGCTCGTGGGCTCTAGAGCGCAGGCTCAGTAGTTGTGGCGCACGGGCTTATTTGCTCCGAGGCATGTGGGATCTTTCCAGAGCAGGGCCCGAACCCGTGTCCCCTGCATTGGCAGGTGGATTCTTAACCACTACGCCACCAGGGAAGTCCCTTGACTTTCAGTTTTGTGGCTTAATACATTGATATCTAAAACAAAGCTAAAGGATATGGTAGTGTTCATAAAGTTACGTAATTCTTGAAAATAAAGTTAAGAGACTGAAGCTTAAAATAAAGAGTAAGATGAAACAATACCACCATTCACTTTCGTGCACTGTTTGTTACATGGACCTGCAGTAAATAATTGCTGAATGAACGACTCAAAATCTTTTAAAATATGATTGAGCTTTTCTCCACATTTTTTCTTGAGTGCATATATTAATTATCTTGAAATTCAAATTATTTTTGCATAAATAAGTACAAGGAATGATAATATTGATAAAAAAGAGAAAAGGGGGTGTTTTAGAAAATGATTTGAATTAACTGCTGTTAATGTATTCTGTTGCTAAATTGGCCTTTTTAAACATTTCCCCATAGATGAATGGAATGGATCTAGTACTTACAAGGATGGTCTGAGTGGATTTAATTCCAACCCTGTTGTATTTCATCTTTCTGTATGTAGAAATAATCTCTGGTACTTCTCTTGTCATTTTTGTACTATTTTCTGATGGTTAACACTATAATAATACTTCATTGTGTTTGTGTGTATGCTATGTGAAATTTTTGGAGTTTCAGATCTTTGCAGCAGTTTTGGAAGATGATATTTCATGTTATGTTTTATAGTGTAACTTGGCTACTGAGAGTATAATTGTGACAATGAAACCTTGCTTGATGTGATAGGCACTGATTTTTAATTTCTTTTTTTTTTTTTTACTGAATTGCTCATGTAGATTCATTGTCAGTGAAATCGAGAAAGGGTCTTCTTAGCTTGGTAGAGGTGAATATTTCTTCTTTTCTCTTTTACTCAAAAGTAAATCAATGAAGACAATAAGCCAGTGGGAAGAGCTGACTATTGCTGTTATATGTCACATTCCTCATCATAAAGTCCAGGTTTCTCTCTAGTCACAGTGTTTATATAAACCCTTTGTACTGAAATCCATTTTAAAAAATAGGACAGCTTTCATGTTATTCTCTTGTTTGTGCAGGCTGAACAATTTTTTACTGGACCAGTGGCAGTGATCCAAATGTTGTTTGGAATTTCAAATGCTCTGTATCTGTATTTAGAGAGTGGATACCTATAGGCCCCAAGAAATCATTTAAGTGGAATGAATAAAGAGAAATGAGTGGTCAACAGAAATGATTTATAATTTTCATATAGGTTCTCACTGCTTTTAAATATCTACTACCCTTTTTTTTTAATGGACACTTGACTATACTATAATAATAAAATAATAATAGTATACCATTAAAGAAGGCATTTTCCTTTGTGCTCAATTTTCCTTGTATTTTGACACTTGAAATCCCCAAATTCAGTGTATTGTACCACCCTTGGGTGGTAGCACCAGACTAGTACCCTTAGCATCATCAAAATGAGTTTCCATTAAATCTAAAAGAGACTTCAGAGATTGTCTCTAGACCAACTTTTCATTTTACAAATAGAATAGTGTAGGAATAGGTTAACTGACACAGGAACCAGAGTAACCTGAATTCAAATCCACCTTCTGTTGCTTGCTATTTGGTTATGATACAGAACCTTTCTGAGTTTCCATTTTCTCATCAGCACATTTGGAATAATAAAATTCTCTCTCAGTCTCTCTCCCTGCCTCTTCCCTCCCTCCCTCAATTTTGTAGTATCAGTGAAAGTAAATGTCTGTGAAGCATTTGATAGTATCTAGCATGTAGTTGATACTTATTAGATATTATTTCTCTTTTTCCCTATGGCCCAAGGTGACATGGCTGGTTAGTAAACTCATTAATCTGTAAGAAATTGATTTGAATTTCTTCACTTACTTTTTTTAGCAAGGAATAAATTGCCTTTCCCCATTATACTTTTTCAGCAGCTCATTAGGAATTATTTTATGTCCAATTCAGAAAATTACCTTTCCTACATAATTGTTCACTTAATGCAAGTGCTTTGCACTATGACACATAATAATATCTGAAAATGATTTCCACAGAACAGTATTGCAGGTCAACTTGAACTTCTCAAATATTATTCTTAACAAGGATAGGATATTTAGGATACGGAAGTAATTTTGGAAAAGGTTTATTCTTTCTCAATTTTTTAAGACTTTCTACATAATTCTATCTCTATTTGGCTTACTGAATTGCTCTGTGATCATTACTTTAACATTTGAAAAATGAAATACATCATTTTACTTTGGATTTTATTTAATGTTGAAAGCGGCTGCAGCCTATAATGTCATAAAAGCATAGAAAGAAGATATGTGAAAGCATTTGAAACATTGTGGAATTGGAAACATTTAAAAAAAGTGTCTTGTGCCACCAAAACTGTGTCTGTTACTATACAAATATCTTCAAGCAAACGCCAGTAAATATCCACATTTGAAAAATTGCATCTGAATCTGTCTGATATGGTTTATTGTTATTATCTTTCAAATCTGAATTTTATGTCACGCAAACTGATTTTTATAGCTTAAAATAAAACTTGTACAAGTACTTACTCATCAACTACATATTGGGGAAAATGTTTAACCTTTTATCAGAGACCAAAGGTATGCTCAGGTTGCTAGTTGTAAGTTCTTGTTCTAATGAGAAAATAGATTATGTCGGCTCTTTTGATGCCTTGGTTTCCTCTTTTGAAGAATGAGAGAAAGGTAAGTTCAATTCCCTCTGCTCTTTATACATCTCATCTACATATTGCATTAATAATGAATTTTTATGGGGTTTATGAACCTTTAAAAATTGTCATATTGTATATATGGTGTTTGTGTCTGTGTGTAAGTATGTATGTGATTTTCCAGGGAAATATTAGATGCTGAATATCAGAAAAAATCACACAGAATAGTACAGAATTCTTTAATAGACTCCAAAATTGGACAGTTCTCTAAGGCACAGTTCTTAGGGGAAGGTTGAGTTTTTCATGGGGAACAGAACTCGCACTTTGCTCCTCTCCTACTCTGTTATTTTGTACTGACTCAATCAAAGATTATATCTTTCTACAAAGTTTCCCCTATGTCCTTTTAATTTTATCTTGACTACTTCAAAGAGAGTCATATCTAGATTTTAAAGGATTTTAAAATCCTTTATTTTCAAAGGATTTTTCTCTGAAACTTTTTTCCTCCCACTTAACCTGTTCCTAGGTTAATTCTGTACTAGATGAACCCACCCCCCCCTTTTTTTTTTTTTTCGGTACGCGGGCCTCTCACCCTTGTGGCCTCTCCTGTTGCGGAGCACAGGCCCCGGACGCGCAGGCTTAGCGGCCATGGCTCATGGGCCCAGCCGCTCCGTGACATGTGGGATCTTCCCGGACCGGGGCACAAACCCGTGTCCCCTAGCATCGGCAGGCGGACTCTCAACCACTGTGCCACCAGGGAAGCCCATAGATGAACCCATTTTTGATGTTCTTCATGCCACATGGTGTTGGGATTGAAGCCTTATTTTCAGAGGTTTATATCCAGGATGAACAGGAGTTGGAAAGTCCCTTCCCTACTTTTTCTTTCACGTACGTGTCCATGGGAAAGCTTAGATAAAATACTTCATTGTGTTCTCCATTTCCTGTAACTTATTGTTGATTATTCCAGGTAAAACCATCAGTAAAAACAAGCAGAATAAATAAGAACAAAACATGAAACAAACAAACAAAGAAAAACTGAGGGGATTTGCTCTCCATTCTGTGAAGTGAATACCCTGGACTCAATACCTTGGACTCAAAGCTTTTTCTCCCTGATCTAGCCAACTAGTGTTAGAGAGGACAGTATGACTTCCTAAGCATTTCCCAAGAGTCTGTGAATATCTACAACCTGTAAAGGATTTAATGTTTTGGGGAGATATACCCAATACCTTATGAGGAAAAGGAAGCAATCAAAGCAATTTTTATTGTGAGCTTATTATTTTGGAAGATGGAGGTTCTAGATTCTAACACTTACGACTTGGACATAAGTCTACATGATTTGGACAAATGGTCCCTTCTTTAAAGATAAAATCAGGATGTGACTTCCCTGGCGGTCCAGTGGTTAAGACTTCACCTTCCAGTGCAGGGGGTGCGGGTTCAGGGAGCTAAGATCCCACATGCCTCGGGGCTGAAAAACCAAAACATAAAACAGAAGCAATATTGTAACAAATCCAATAAAGACTTTAAAAATGGTTCACATAAAAAAAAAATCTTAAAAAATAAGATAAAATCAGGACATTAATAGTTGCCCTTCCTTTCCCAGATGGTAGTTGTAAGGACCAAAATAATACATCGTTGTGAACATACTTTGAAAACAGTGAAAGTAGATTTTAATAACCCCGACAAGTACTAAGGGTATCGTGTTGGTAACGTACATGGATTGGTCTTGTGTCTTTAATTATTCCATGTCATTTTAGTAGCCAGTACTTCAAAGGAGAGAGTGAATTATATGGTTTCCAGAAGTGCATTGTATTTCATGTAATTGATTCATGGTATTTTATCCCATGACTGTAGGTAGCAATGGGAGAGTGTAGAGAGAGAGTGTGGGAAGCAAGAACCAGGTACACTGGAGTATGTGGAAATAAAGTGGCTGAAACAGGAGTTGACTAAGTTCCAAAAAGAACAGAGTAGAGCTTTTAGTCAGAAGCTAGGCAGTCTAATAGAAGACTTTCAGGGAGATGAGGCAAGTGGCCAATAATTAGGTACTACGTTTTACTTTCTTTTCCTAATAGTGCCTACAGTAATACTTTATTGTGATAAATATTCAAAAATTAAAATAGCTTCTTACAATTTAGTCTCTAAGATCATTTTAGTCATAACAAATAACTCATCATTTCGTTCTGTTATCTTCAATCTTATTTGAACTTTATATAATGTAACAACTATACTGGAATGGAGGTAAAGGTAGAAGATAGTTATACATAAGTAACACTAGCATTTTAAAAGAGAAAATAGAAGACATCAGGAAGTGACAATATTCTGCTCTGTAAAATTTCCCCCAAAGGGGGTATATATAATTTTTAGTTATGTAGAACATTTTATGGAATTATTTGGGCTTCTTTGAAAAAAAAGAGAGGTTCTACATACGCATTAACAGTAATTATTTTGGAGAATAGTCTTTGCTTTCAGATTCATGATGGGTGTTTTTCTCAACATTTATTTCTTCTTTATTTGTATTTTCAGTGGAGATTTGTCATGCTTATTTTTTCTCTGATCTTATAACTATACATGTATAGTGTACAGAAATTTATTTATTAATTTAATATTTATTTATTTATTTATTTGGCTGTGTTCGGTCTTAGTTGTGGCACATGGGCTCTTTGCTGCGGCGCGTGGGCTTCTCCAGTTGTGGTGCGTGGGCTCAGCTGCCCCACAGCATGTGGGATCTTAGTTCCCCAGACCAGGGACTGAACCTCAGTCCCTTGCATTGGAAGGTGGATTCTTAACCACTGGACCACCAGGGAAATCCTCCAAAATTTAAATAACTCAGAAAACAATTAAAAAATCACAAATAAGTTTCATAACCAAGAGAAAACCACTATCAATATTTGATGTTATTTTTATTTTGCTCCCAATGAGAGTATATGTACATTATATTGTGTTAGCATAGTGTTTATGTGTACATCTCTATGTATGTATATGTATGTTTACGTGATGAAATAATGACCCTATAGGATATAAGATTCTTCCCTTTTTTTTAATTACCTAATATATTATCTGTATTTCCTTATCTTTCAAGATAATTTTGGAATGGGTAACATATAAATATTCTTTGTCATATGAAAGTGACATACATTTTAAAATATTTCCACAATACCAGGCATATATATCTTCCCTTCTTTTTTTTATTATTATTATAATTAATGCTGCAATAAATATCCCAAACTTCTATAGGTTATAATTGTCATCTTTGAGAAGGTTGGTTCAATAAGAACTATTCAGTCTTAGGCCTTCCTGGCAGTCCAGTGGTTAAGAATCCATGCTTCCAATGCAGGGGCCACGGGTTTTATCCCTGGTGGGGGAACTAATATCCCATGTGCCACGTGGCACAGCCAAAAAAAAAGGAACTACTCAGTCTTGTCCAGAGGCAGAGCATAGCTTATGTTTTATTTACCTTACTTTACTAATGTATTTACTCTCTACTATATAAATGTAATAATTTTTTATATATATATAAATGAAAGTAACTTATAATTCACATTTATTAAAATATAACTTTCACTTTAATATGTATAGTTAATTTGTTGTATTTCTGTAAAGATTTGTGAGGCTTCAGATCCTCAAAAGCATACAGTGTCCACAGATTACATCTGAAACATATTTCTTGACTGTATTGGAGTTAAACAGGGCAAGAAACAAGTCTTCTTTTTCACATTAAGAAAGGAAGAGTTTTAATGTGTTTAAAATACAACCTAATTTATATGCTTATAACAGTTCTGAAATGGCTTAAAGTCTGTAGAGTGAATGGAAATTGCATGTAGTTCTCATTTTAGTTGACCTTCCATGTTAATTAGGACATTTTTTTCATTTATTTTGTAGTTAAGTACATTTTCTTTGTCTCGTAAACTTTGATTCTGGTTTTTGTTTTTGTTTTTGTTTTTTTTGGCTTCTTCTTGCTTTAATGAAGTTGATCACTTTCAGATCCCTTTTGACTTTCCTCAGTATTTTGGATAACATTTAAGTACTGTGATGAAGATAATTCAGTCAGTTCTAATGACCACCTATTACTTACCAACTCATTCATTAATTCACTTTACAAATATTCATTTAATAATGTATGTGCCAGGCATTCTTCCAGGCACTTGGGATAAATTCAAGAACAAAATAGATGAAATTCCTTACCCACAGCGAGCTTATATTTGAGGGAAGAAAGATAGTAAAAAGTTAGAAGTAAAATATACAGTGATTCTGAGTGCCATGGAGAAAAATAAAGACTTAGAAGATTGTGATGGAGCAAACCATGCAGATATCCAGGGGAAAAACATTCCAGGCAGAGGGATCAGTGAGTGGGAAATCTCTGAAGGAGGAACATGCCAGCATTTGGGCTGAACAAGAGTGAGTGTGAGGGGCTGTAGTAGGAGATGAAGTCAGGGCAGTAACGGTGATTGTATAGGACCATCCACAGGACTTTGCACGGTTTTAAGTGGAGTGACGTGATTTGACTTGAATCTTTTTTTTTTTTTTTTTTTTTGCGGTACGCGGGCTTCTCACTGCTGTGGCCTCTCCCATTGCGGAGCACAGGCTCCGGACGCGCAGGCTCAGCAGCCATGGCTCATGGGCCCAGCTGCTCTGCGGCATGTGGGATCTTACTGGACCGGGGCATGAACCCGTGTCCCCTGCATCGGCAGGGGGACTCTCAACCACTGCGCCACCAGGGAAGCCCCGACTTGTATCTTTTTTTAAATTTTTAATTAGTTCTTTTTTTTTATTAATTTTTATTGGAGTGTAGTTCCCTACAATGTTGTGTTAGTTTCTACTGTACAGCAAAATGAATACATATACATATATCCCCTCTTTTTTGGATTTCCTTCCCATTTAGGTCACCACAGTGCATTAAGTAGAGTTCCCTGGGCTATACAGTATGTTCTCATTAGATCTATTTTTTATATAGTATCAATAGTGTATATGTGTCAATCCCAATCTCCCAATTCCTCCCACCCCCCCTTCCCCCATACATTTGTTCTCTATGTCTGTGTCTCTCTTTCTGGTTTGCAAATAAGATCATCTATACCATTTTTCTAGATTCCACATATATGCGTTAATATACGATATTTGTTTCTCTCTTTCTGACTTCACTCTGTACGACAGTTTCTAGGTCCATCCACGTCTCTGCAAATGACCCAGTTTCGTTCCTTTTTATGGCTAATAGTCCATTGTATATATGTACCACATCTTCTTTATCCGTTGACTTGTATCTTGATAGGGTCAAACTGACTGAACGATGTGAAGAGTGGACACTGGAATGGATCAAGAGTAGAAACAGGGAGACCAGTTAGGAGCCTTGTGATAATCTAAGTGAGAGAAGATTGTGACTTGGGACCAGCATATAGTCAAAGGAGGTGTTTAAACATTAGGGTTAATGGGATTGGGTGACAGATTGGATTCATTGTGTCTAGTATGAATAAACAGTGTTTCGGCCTGAGCACTTGGAAGGATGGAATAGATGTGAACTGAGATAATGATGAATGTGGGCAGGGCAGATAATTGGAGAAGAACAGGAGTTAGGTTTAGAGATGTTGTATTTGATATACCTGTATATTTTCCAAGTCTGATATTTGGGGGAGAGGACTATTTGGGAGTCTGCAGTATATAGATGATATTTGAAACCATGAAAACTAGATGCGATCACAATAGTAGGTATGAATAGGGAGCAGAAGGGTTCCAAGCTCTGAACCAAGCATTACGCCAATGACTAGAGATCGAACAGGAAGAGAAATATACAAAGTGAACTAAATAGTAATGGCCTGTGTCATCAGAGGAATATGCCCCATATTGACAAATATAGCAACAAATACTGAGAATGATGCAAGTGAATTTAGAGTAGCATAGAATTATAAAAATCTGTCTCTTTTTCTATCTTTATCAATAAAAGAAGGAAAATAATATGAAACAAAGTGTGAAATTAATATTTAAATGTACACTGGGGAGGTCCTGGAAAGTTGGAAGATAGGGACTATATTATTGTTTCTGTGGCTGTCTTCTGTCTTTTTTTATGCAGCAGATAAAAAAATGAAATACAATTAATTGCAATGTGATAAAAGGTAATCATACATGCAGTAGAAACATTTTTGCTACTCAAGAGATTGTTTCTGTGCTGAGACCACGAGCCACGAGATACCCATAGGTTGGCAAAAGGTTTGTCTCATAAATTTGGACTGACCACTAACACAAGGACAATTGGATGATGGAAAACCCCACATTCTTGATCACTATATATGAAAATGTATTTATTATATAATTGCCTTTAATAATTTGTAATGTATTAGTATTAGCATAATGGACTATTAGGATAGTAGGACTAGAAGAGAAGATAATTTCAAGTAACATTTAGGGAATGTATTAAAGCAATTGTTGAACACTTGTTCTCAGAGCTCTCTGCATTTTAGAATATCTGGGGATTCTTTACAAAGGACCAATGCCACACCTTCAGAAACTCTTGTTTAATTGGTTTGAGTTAGGGCCAGGGTATAGATATTTATTTAAAGTCCCCCAGGAGATTCTAATGTACAACATCAAATTAATAAACATCAAGTAATGGAAGCAAAGGGCATGTTTATCTGTGTATGTTTTGTATAAACCATTTCTAGCATTTTGCGTTACAGTGGTCCATCCTGTTTTGTTATAGATGCATCAGTGCCTGATTGATGTATATGTACTGCACATCAAAATGTGAATTGACATAGACGCGTAGTGCATAAAGTCAGGGAATAAAGTTTAAGGCCTAAGCCTTGAAATTGTATTTAAGCATATCATCATTGGGTGAAAAATTCTAAAAATAGCATATGAACACTAGGAACAAATTGAGTTGGTTGACTAGAAGCCTTAGTACAAAATTTTTGGCAGGAACTTCTGGTGTGCTGTTGTGCACCTTGCTTTTACTTGGAAATAGTAATTAAAAATATATTGGAGGGGGCTTCCCTGGTGGCGCAGTGGTTGAGAGTCCGCCTGCTGATGCAGGGGACACGGGTTCGTGCCCCGGTCCGGGAAGATCCCACATGCCGCGGAGCGGCTGGGCCCGTGAGCCATGGCCACTGAGCCTGTGCGTCTGGAGCCTGTGTGTCTGGAGCCTGTGCTCTGCAACGGGAGAGGCCACAACAGTGAGAGGCCCGCATACCGAAAAAAAAAAAAATTTTATATATATATATATATATATATATATATATATATATGAATGAATGTTTCCAGTCTTAGATTACCATTTCCTGCCTTGAAATTGCTTGTCTCACTTTCCAACATTTACAGTGTATGGTGCATCCACATGGGACTATATAAACACCCAAATTCACATACACAGATGTACCAGCCTTTTCTGTTCATTTCCCCATTCCATGTTCTATTCAAAATTTGGCAAGGGGAATTGAAACAATTTATGACACTGACTTATTAGAAATGTCTTTGTGAAATACCAAGAAGTTAGATACACTCTTTTGAGAGCAGAGTAAGTGTCTATTCTATATTCCATGGAGTAGTCATTTGTACCAGTCATCAGAATATCATGCTTGAGCACTTAAAATATAGCCTAACTAAAATTGTCAGTCCTAGTTATCATTATCTGTTCTCAGTAACTTAAAGTGAAGTAAAAAAGACCAACTCCAGATAGCCTTTATTTGTCCTTAGGTTTCTGGCTTACTTTTTGACTCTTTGAAATTCATTTCAAGGATTAAATGAACAATGTATACAATGTACCTACTGTACCCCTGTCACTTTTCCTTTGATTTCCCTGGATATATTGAATGTGGGAATGGATTGACACCTAATATTTGGCTTAATTCTCTTGTTCTTGGATGTTCTTGTGGATGTGTATATGAATCACCACATCCGGAGCATTAGAAAATCTTTTCTACAGACTCTCCCTCAGTTTTACTTATTTCTAGCTTGTGTTTATCACCATTCATTACCTAGTATGCTTGTGCCATGCCTCTGAAGTCCATTCCTTTATTATGATATAGGCACCTGGTAGCAGAGCTATTCCTAGAAAACCTTATTTAGAAGTTTAAAAGTTCTATAGTCATAACTTGGACATAGAATAAGAAGACTTAGGCTTCAGACTACGTAAACCAGTTAATTTATGCTAGAGAAAGGTGTGCTAACTGCATAGGCCCAAAATAACAGGGACAAACCTAGGACAATTGGGACAGTGTTCATTCCATGCAGCTGTGTGTAATCTCTAAGCATTTTTCCTTGCAATAAAATGCCATTGAACTCATAGCTTAAGCAGTTTCATCAAAGAGCTGAGAACTTGGGATGAGGAATGAAATCTGGAATGGCCTGTCTTTCTTGGGGTTAAGTACACATTTACTTGTTATTCAGGGAAGCAAAAGTTTGTGTTTGGTTGGGTGCGTTAGTGGTTACAGTGCTCCCAGTATCCCATTTTGACCTTTTGGGAGGAAAGAGGTTGGGTAGCAAAGAAATGAGCTAGGGTGGAAATATGCTGATGAGGTGTGAGAAGGACAGTGGCAGATTGAGGAGACATTGAGTTGTTACAGTTGTTATAGTAACTACCATTCAGATAAGAGTAATGACAATATTACAGCAGTAGTCAAAATCTAAATAGATTGCATTAAAATATTTTTATGAGATTATATACAATGAACATATGCTAAGAAGCTGTGCAATTTGGGTTAGAAATGCTTTGCAATAAAAGTGTTATTTCATGTGATTGATATGGAAGTAACCATTTATTTTTACTAACTCACTCCACATTGTAGTACAGATAGAGTCTGTTTAACTGATTAAACAGAGGCAACTAATAAAATGAATTGGCAGGATAATAATGGAGAGGGGCAAGAATCGAAGAGAAAGCAAATGTTTTTTGAGTTTCTTGTTGGTAGTGGTGGCAGGAGTGACAGAGTGTGGAAGAGCATGGTATAATTCACAGACAAATCCCAGTATTTCTGTTTATTCAGTTTCAATTCACTGAGTTGTCTGATTATATAATTGAGTTGTTCATAATGTGCTCTTGAAATGTTTTGAGGCAAATGAAATCTTCTAAGAATTCAATTATACTGAAACAATAGCCCTAAGACATCATAAAGTTATTGCCTGTGCTAACAAAGGGCAAAATGAGAAAATACGATGTATATTTAGCTGTGTTGGTGTGATTGCCTCGAACCAAATACTTAAAATTATTTCGAAGGCAAACAGACTTTAACAGCAAATTTTTTGTAATAAATCACAAAGTTAATCTTTTTATCCTTCAAGTAATAAAAGTTCTTTTTAATAAGTTAATGGATTTTTAAAAAAAATATAGTAACAAAAATCTAGAACTAGTTTACAAAATGGTGATTTTCTTTTTGGGTGGTACTTTTATAGCGAAATTTGAAATGTTTAGGTGATAATTTTTTGTGTTTTTTTCCCACCAGGTTAATTTTTAATGCAGACCATTGTTTATACTTTGGAAGTGTGATAGACAAATTAATAAACCATCTACTGATGTATTTCATTTATTTTTCTGTTGGGAACATTTTATTTTTATTTTTAAAATGGAGATAACATTGATTTGTAAGATTATATAAGTTTCAAGTGAACATTGTGTTTCTACTTCTGCATACCCTACATCGTGCTTACTACCAAAACTTTAGTTTCCATTTGTCACCATACAGTTTATCGTCTTTACCCATTTCACCCCCTCCCACCTCACCCCTTCCCTTTTGGTTATCACTACTCTGTTCTCTGTATCTATGTGTTTGGTTTGGTTTGTTCATTTATTTTATTTTGTGTTGTTGTTTGTTTGCTTATTAGTTTTTTTATTTATCACCTGTGAGTGAAATTGTACCATATTTGTCTTTTTTCACCTGACTTATTTCCAGGTGATAATTTTGAATTTAAAACTTAAGAGTTTTCTTGAGTGGAAAAGTTTCATCAGAAAAAAGTGTCCATTTAAATAGGTTTTGAAATAGAAAAATGCGAACTTGATAGGATGAAGTATCTTGATGTTAAAAAAGGCACTGCTTCATGGATAATATTACTATGAAAAACTACTTGAGACCCCTAAAGGCCTATAAAAGAGAGATATTTCATTTAGGAAATGAAAAAAAAATATTTGGAGCAATAGCTTAGGGAGCCCTGAGTTCTATTCCCTATTTTACTGTTAATTCTGTAGCTGTGAGCAACTAATTTAACTTTCCAAAACCGTTTCCTCATTTGGGTAAAGAATGAATAATACTTTCCAGCTACATCAATAACAGGGATGCCCTGTTGGATGATGATGTTTATTTAGTACATTAAGCTCTGTAGGTGGGAAGGCAAGTACTACAATATGAGCACAAGCTCTTATCATTGAACTGCTTGTTTTTTTAAAAAAATGTTTATTTAAAAAGATATTTATTTTGGGTCTGTTATGTGCAAGAGACCAAATGGCATGTCCTTCCTGGTAGATTCTAAGCCTCTGAAATGCTGCTTCCATTTTTTACTCATTATTGTATCCTGTCTGTTTAAGATCTTGCTTTGAACCTTCTACATGGGAATAATCAGCAAATGTTTATTTAGGCCATAAATATGAATGATGTAGTTTTATAAGTTTACCTTAAGACATAAAATGTGTGTTATGTGTGTGTGTATGGGGGAGACAAACTGAATTAGGAGGGACTTTTGTTTTGAACAAGAGCTCCTAACTTTATTTGCCTTCGCTGTTATTTCCTTCATGATTAAACTGTGCCTTACCCTCAAATTTCAATCTCTTATGTGCTTTTGTTTTATTCTGAGTTTTTTCCCCCAAATTTTGAATGGTTTGTCCCTCTACAAAACTGTTGGCTTTAGAGAAAAGGGGCTCATTTTCCCTACTTTCTACTTATCTTCCCTCATGAGAATGAAATGCTCAGTTCTGAAGTAGATTTCAGAAATATGACATCCACATCTATATGGCATAGGCCACATTAGGTACACACTGAAATGCAAAAGAAGAGATATAACTTAAATAATTTTTTAAGAATTTCTAAAGCTTGTTTTTAAAAAGATTTATTAAATTTTCATAATCTGTAAGTTTCTCAAAAAATGTATATTGAGTTTGGAAGAAAGTAATTTCTATAAAATTTAATCGACTAAATGTAATTATTTGGGCATGTAATACAACTAAATTTCTTTTAAATATCCACCTCTATGTCAAGAATTTAAGGATGAAGAATAGTCAGTTTTCATCTTTAGCATTTTATTTCACCAGGTGAAAGGCAAAATTAAATCTAGATTTATCAGATCATGGCCTGATACATTTTGAATGTCTTATAGATGTCTATCCATATTGTGCTTATCTACTGAGGTTTTACTTAGAATGCTCAGTTTTGAACCTTATTTACCTATGGAACCTTTTCATTTTCTCTTCAGAGCTCTTTGAAGTTAAACTGTACTTTGGAAAGATCCTACTTTCTAAAATCGTTATTATTGCACTTTCGAAAACTGCATCTCTTCTTTGGGAGTATATAAGTAGAAAATGATTCAGTGAAACTTCGGTAAGAGTGGTGGGACAGTGAGGAGGCAAAAATCGGCATCTAAATATACTTTCACGATAACTTTCTTTCCCTTGGTGAAATGCCTACTATATCTTAAAGGCAGAAATCTTGACTTATGTAGTGCTGGTGGAATTTAAATTGCATGCAAAATCAAGGCTCTTTAAAAGAAAGTGAACTAAGTCAACTGTGCAGTTTAGCTCTTGGGTGACTTTTGTTCTTTCGGAAAGAAGTGAAGAGTTTTATTCTTATATATTCTCTGAATAATGGAAAGATTTTCTGGTATCTGAATTTTAAATACCATTATTGTAGTCTGTAATCTTACAGTACTTTGGAACTAGGGAGCGATTTAGAAACCTAGCTCGATTTCCTTACTTTATGGATATGAAAATTTAGTCCCAGAGAATTAGCCATACTTGCTTGGTGAAGAGCATAGAGCTACTCAGAGTTCAGTTATAACAGGGGTGGCTGGCTGGTCTCTCACTCTGAACCTGTGACCCTAAAGAGTTAAAAAAAAAGAACTTCTGACTCAGATACTCCTCATTCCAGTTAGTAGGAATCTTGGGTCAGTAGCACTTACTTTGTGTTAAAAATAAATTGGAAGTAACTTGAAAATAAAGATAAAGCTTCACTGGGGGAGAATTAGGATTACTCAAAGGAAGCTACAACTAGTCAGAGGAAGCAACTCGTAAAGACAGGATCTTGCTCATTGGCCTTGTCACAGATTGCCTGCATTTTTATTTTATTTTTTTTAACAGGAGTTGATTGTTAAGGCACCTCTCTCCCTTTATTGGAATTGCTCTTACACGAATTGATTTTCTTTTGTTTGTTTAATTAGAGTAAGTATGGATCATGGCCCTGTCCCTTTCTTTTCATCCCAGACCCTCCTTCAATTTATTTTCTCTGCTCTCTGTCACCCTAAATTCAGTTATTCTTTCCTTCAGTCTGTGCTTCCTGTTTCCCTCCTTATCACCAACACGCTTCCTTTTCCATGTCTAAATTTCAGTGAAATTGATTTTACAGTTTCCTGACATTTGTAGATTTAATGCCAATGACATAAAATAAGCACAACGATTCTGGAATGAGATGACATCTATGCATTTTGCATTAGTTTTGATTGTGGAAGTGGGGAAGGCTATGGATGCACATTAGGGAGTCAAATAATAAAAATTAGGTGCTAGATTCACTTCATTTTAATTACTTTATAACATTGAACTAACATTGTAACTCATCAAAGTGAGAATATTTTTTTCCCGAAGGTTCTCTCAAACTCTCAAGCAGGGCATTACTTTGTGTGTGTGTTTTTTTTTTTTTTTTTTGCGGTACGCGGGCCTCTTACTGTTGTGGCCTCTCCCGTTGCTGAGCACAGGCTCTGGACGCGCAGGCTCAGCGGCGATGGCTCACGGGCCCAGCCGCTCCGTGGCATGTGGGATCTTACCGGACCGGGGCACGAACCCGTGTCCCCTGCCTCGGCAGGCGGGGCTCTCAACCACTGCGCCACCAGGGAAGCCCTACTTTGTGTTTTTTATAGTAGTTAATGGTTTCCATTTTAGCACTGCTATTATGTGCTGAGAGACCTGTGTTTGATGTAGAGACCTAGTATTCATGAGGCCCAAGTTAGGGGTTTGATTTATATATGAAACAACTTCTGAGTGTCTAGAAGGAGAGACACTCTTTATTGCCATACTTACTATTATCATTTGTTTTAATATGAGCCTCTGTCAACACGACTCAGAGATTCAGCAAAGGGCAGTGGTAATCAAACCTGATTGTGTAAACTCTAAGGGAGCTTAAAAAAAATATCGGTGCTGGTTCCACTTGAGGCCAATGAAATTTAACTCCAGAGAGAGGGCCAGAGTGTTGGTGTTTTTAAAAGTGCTCCAAGGTGTGTCAGGACAGAGAATATTGGGTACACTGTGAGGATTTCTGAATTCACCAAGATTTGGATTTGAGAAGTCTACTATTTTGGGCCCAAGTGGGTATTCTCTTGAGTGTTTTACAGATAACTAAAATTCTAGAATCCTGTGATATATTAGTAATTTTTCTTTAAGTAAATGTTGTCAAACTGGATAGAATCAATGGTAGAAGGGTTGGGGGGGCCTGGATAATTCGGTATCGCTTATTGCCAGTGCCGGAAAACAGCATGAAGACTACCATGTGCAGTAGAACTGCATTTAATTTAACCATACATCACATCAACAAATATTTATTTAGGGGCTGCTATATATCAGACACAGGGGTTAGAAAAGTGAACAAGATAGTAAGCTATTCTGCCCCATGGAGTTTAGATCCTTAAAGGAAGATACCGCGTAACGACCAAGGTACTTTCATTTAGTAGGTCCAACACAGCTCCTATCCTCCATGACCCCACCCCTGACATCCCTAGTGTTGGGACAACTGAGCATCAGATGAGTAGTTTGCTTGGAGTTAGAAGTCCTCTTCTATGAAGACACATATTTTCTTACACTGGAGTCATCCTCTGCATCTAAAGAAGCTGATACTGTGAGCTAGAGGAAGGAAGTGACAAGATGAAGCGTATAGCAGATCCACGTTTGTTGTCTCACATGCATGTTCATTAAATCTAAAAGCAGGCAAACTGCATTTAAATTCTAATAATTCTAATTCACTATCTTTCCTGGTTCTTGAACCCACACAGTTAATTTGATATCCTTTAAGTACGTACATGAGTTGCCTCCACATCCTCATTGTATATTATTATTGCTGTAAAACTGCAGGGTACTGTGGACACAAAGGCTCTGGGGTCAGAAAGACCTGGTTCATTTCTCAACTCTGTCTCCTATAGTGATTGGTACCTTAAACTTCTTTAGGCCTTTATTTTATTCAGCCATAAATATGATAAAATGATATCTATTTTGTAGGGATCTTGTGCAGGTTTGACAGATATAAAGCCCTTAGCCTGGTACTTGGTATATATAGAGATGCTTAGTAAACAGGAATATTTGTGTTATTATGGAAAGGAGCAGCAATTTTTATTTAATACTTAAAATCGAGAAATAGGGACATTATAAGAACTTTAATGTACCACAACAGAAGAGGTGTGAGACATAATTTGTATAAATCCTTTAGTTTAAGGTTTAAGTGTTTTAACTAAATCTGTTGGATTAGTTAGAACTGCTTTGGATAGCTACAATGTTTTTGCCCAAGTGATTCAAGCTTTCTTTTCTGCAGACTTTTTCAGAAGAGTGCCCTAACATCTATAATTTAGCAGCTAAAGAGCTGGTCAGAGTGATAAGCTACACAGAAGCATCTAGGGTTCAGTTCATTTCTGTGCTTACTTTGGGCTTCTTTGACTCCTATACTGACAAGTTTTTCTAATGGTGAAGAGCTAAGTCCATCAGGTGTACTCTGGAAAGGCTTATCTGTTTTACACTCAAATAACTCATATCTTGTGACTGATTTGAACACAGAGGAAATCTCCTGGCTCAGTTCTTCCACCATGTTCGCAAAAAGATTCAGAAACCGGGAAAACACTACTTTCTGTGGCTTGAGATATGGGTGACAGGTATCACGGTTATGATACTACTGATAGTTTCTTTGGAGTACTCAAGAATGGCTTGGCATTTGGATATCAAACCTGATAGGGTTTAAACCAATCTTATCAGGTTTTCCCTGTTTTTGATTTAACTTAAACATTACTCAGAACAATTGTCTTGGAAAACACCCAACCCTGGAGCTAGGAGAGGGACCTGTTCTCTCTGTTCTAAAAGACTGATATCAACAGGTTATGTAACAAACACATAATCACAGTCCCAAAGTGCCAAAATGCTATCAGTAGCTGAAGTAGGCACACCATGCTAGTGGGTATGTACCACTGAGGTACTTGTACACGTGAGTGTGAATGGCCACTGACTAGAAGAAAAGCCATTTCCACTTCAGGTCAGTTATAAAAGGCTTTGGAAGGACTTTGATAATCTGAATTTTAATCTGCTGAAAGTACTTTCATTTTGCCAATAAATTTGTTCTTAGATAAATAACACCTCAATTTTCCTTTCACCTCTACCTCTATTCAAATGAAATAAAGTCTCAAATGACACTAAGACCCTTAAACTTTAAACCCAGAAATGACTTCTATTTTTTAAATTAATTAATTAATTAAGTTATTTTTGGCTGCGTTGGGTCTTCGTTGCTGCGTGTGGGCTTTCTCTAGTAGCGGCGAGCGGGGGCTACTCTTCGTTGCGGTGCGCGGGCTTCAGTAGTTGTGGCACACGGGCTCAGTAGTTGTGGCTGGTAGGCTCTAGAGCGCAGGCTCAGTAGTTGCGGCGCACGGGCTTAGTTGCTCTGCGGCATCTGGGATCTTCCCGGACCAGGGCTCGAAACTGTGTCCCCTGCATTGGCAGGTGGATTCTTAACCACTGTGTCACAGGGAAGTCCCAGAAATGACTTTAAAACTGACTAAATATCATTTGATTGTTCCTGGCTATGGAGATTTAGATTAAGATCGTTAGGAAAAAGAAAACTGAGCATGTGGCTTATACCCCAGATTAGAGCTTGAATGTGGCCTATGATACCTGCAAGCTTTTATTCACATCCATGTTTACTTCCTGTGGCCTATTGTGCTAGGTTCTGTAAGGTGCTTCCAAGAAATTGGAGATAGGTTTGAATCACATTGTTTATTAGATATTCTTTGCCATTTTTGAAATATATCTAATGCAGATATATGCTGATACAGTATTTTTATAATAACCTGTTCTCAATTTTGCCACTAACAGTACAGATATATAGCTCATCATAATCACACTGTGACTAGGAAAGGAAGTCATTGATTCCATCACAGCAGTACTGTTTAATAAACTCATACTTGCATATATGAGATGACAGGAAAAGGAAAGTTTTTTTCTTTTTAAATTGATTCAGAATATTAAAGACATTATAGGCCTATGGGTCACCCTAAAAGGAAAAACCAGTATGTGGTAGAAATGATGTGACTATTCATTACTATATTTAAATTAAAATGTGCACGTGTAAACTGTGTTTACATAGGTGAAATAAACAAGTGAGGTAACTGTTATCCATATACTTTAAAGTAAATTATCTAAGCATTGTTGCTTGGGAAATATTATTTATTTATTTGTTTAATTTGTTTTGGAGAAGTCAGTGATCATTATTGACTCTTGAAAAGCTTAATAATGCCTTCACTTTCCTTTTGGAATGTTTTCAAAAGCTTATCAAGATGTGAGAGATATTCATGAGAATAAATTGAACCTGTTTTCATGCAGGTGACATATCAGTTATCTGTTTCTAATGATATGTTTTTACAGCCATCCTGTATTACAACATGTGTTGAATTCAGTAAAAGTAACGCAGACGTCTGCAACTATCTGGCAGGTTTATGTATGGATCATTTTCCCCCCATAATAAGACAAGAAATAAAATGTAATTGTTTGAATGCCATTTGCTTCTAAGAAATACATAAAAATCTGAAACTCAGCATTGAGAATGTTTAAGAAAAATTAAGCCTTGAACAAACCCATGTGACTCTGAATCACAATATGTTAGACTTTTATTATATAACACAGTGTAAGTTTCCACATTTGAGTTACTATAATTATATAATAATGAGATGATAAAATTTGAGTATGGTCTGTTTATTGCATAAATTGCTAGATATCTAATTTGGAGGTTATGATAACACCAAAAAGTTCAGGATTTTGCTCTGTTAATTACTAACTGAGGGATTTGGTTTCCTCATCTATATAATGGGAGGGGGACTGATTAAATAATTTGTTCCTTTTACTTCTGGAATGCTGCAAATTTGATAAGGTAATGAACCATGAATATGACTATGGAAGTATCATTGGAAGGGTATTGTCTATCAAAAGCAGCATGTTACAAACTAAAATTCTGGGCCCGAAGGAAACACATAGGTAATTCTCCGAATTTACAAAAGGGGAATTTGCTCTTTAATGGGCTTTCTAGGGACTGTTTGAATTGTGTTGTGAATATTTTTACTTCGCCATGATTGACCAAACATCAGTGGCAAAAGTAATAGATAGAAATGAGTGATCAGGAAACTGATCCCCATATAAAGAAGATGTAGTGTTTATGCCTGTTTCTAGTGAGACTGCAATTTATGAGCCCCAATAATAGGGAGGGACCTGAAGGAGGCTTCCAGATGTGCAGTTAGGAATGGAAGCAGATACTATTATACCAAGTAGTTTAGAACAGTCCATTGTTATGACTATCTCTTTGATTTTGGAAGGTCTTTTGGTTGAGCTAGACTAGATTATGTTGTAGTTCCTGATTAATCATGGCATTCAGAGAATTTATTTCTTATTGATGTTACATGTCCATAGCAGGTCATTGGGAACTTTGTACCCAATTGTAGTTGTAGTGACTACAACTCAGAGACCCATGCTAACTGAAGCTCTGCATGTTTGTAGTTGCACCGTTTGGATCACTGAACTTTCTCTATCTCAGTGGTAAGGGAAGACAGTGACTAGAAAATCTCCATGGGCATTCTGCTGCTTTTTTCATTGGTCAAAAAAGTCACATTACATCATCTAACTACAAGTGGGATGGGAAATGTGGACAGCAGATGGAATGCTTGATGCTCATCACTGCCTGTGACACAGAGATGGTACAGAAGAAGGTTGCCTACTTCTTTCTACCTTTTTAAGTTTAGAGAGTTGTATTAACTACAAAACATTTGACTTTCATTACTGGATTTGCAGTAATTCTTTTCCTTCCTATCTTTATTTCTCTTTTTGGTACCAGTTATCTTCAGTTTATAATGACCTATTTCATGATAGTTCAATTTTCTGTTTACACTGTGTCATTAGCACACTGACATCTTTGTTTGAGGGGAAAGTATATGTACATTTGATATGGAAATTTAAATTTATTTTACTTTATTTTTTTGGTGTACATGTATTTTTAAAAAATTTTCAATTTTATTTTTTACACAGCAGGTTCTTATTAGTCATCAGTTTTATACACATCAGTGTATACATTTCAATCCCAATTTCCCAATTCATCCCACCACCACCCCCTCCGCCACCACTTTCCCCACTTAGTGTCCATACGTTTGTTCTCTACATCTGTGTTTCTATTTCTGTCTTGCAAACCGGTTCATCTGTACCATTTTTCTAAGTTCCACATATATGTGTTAATATATGATATGTGTTTTTCTCTTTCTGACTACTTCACTCTGTATGACAGTCCCTAGATCCATCCACGTCTCAACAAATGACCCAATTTCGTTCTGTTTTATGGCTGAGTAATATTCCATTGTATATATGTACCACATCTTCTTTATCCATTCATCTGTCAATGGGCATTTAGGTTGCTTCCATGACCTGGCTTTTGTAAATAGAGCTGCAATGAACATTGGGGTGCATGTGTCTTTTTGAATTATGGTGTTCTCTGGGTATTTGTCCAGTAGTGGGATTGCTGGATCATATGGTAATTCTATTTTTAGTTTTTTAAGGAACCTCCATACTGTTCTCCATAGTGGCTGTATCAATTTACATTCTCACCAACAGTGCAAGAGGGTTCCCTTTTCTCCACACCCTCTCCAGCATTTGTTGTTTGTAGATTTTCTGATGATGCCCATTCTAACTGGTGTGAGGTGATACCTCATTGTAGTTTTGATTTGCATTTCTCTAATAATTAATGATGTTGAGCAGCTTTTCATGTGCTTCTTGGCCATCTGTATGTCTTCTCTGGAGAAATGTCTATTTAGGTCTGCTGCCCATTTTTGGATTGGGTTGTTTGTTTTTTTAATAGAGCTGCATGAGCTGTTTATATATTTTGGAGATTAATCCTTTGTCCGTTGATTTGTTTGCAAATATTTTCTCCCATTGTGAGGGTTGTCTTTTCATCTTGTTTATGGTTTCCTTTGCTGTGCAAAAGCTTTTAAGTTTCATTGGGTCCCATTTGTTTATTTTTGTTTTTATTTCCATTACTCTAGGAGGTGGGTCAAAAAAAGATCTTGCTGTGATATATGTCAAAGAGTGTTCTTCCTATATTTTCCTCTGAGAGTTTTATAGAGTCTGGTCTTACATTTAGGTCTCTAATCCATTTTGAGTTTATTTTTGTGTGTAGTGTTAGGGAGTGTTCTAATTTAATTCTATTACATGTAGCTGTCCAGTTTTCCCAGCACCACTTATTGAAGAGACTGTCTTTTCTCCATTGTATATCCTTGCCTCCTCTGTCATAGATTAGTTGACCATAGGTATGCGGGTTTATCTCTGGGCTTTCTATCTTGTTCCATTGATCTATGTTTCTGTTTTTGTGCCAGTACCATATTGTCTAGATTACTGTAGCTTTATAGTATAGTTTGAAGTTGGGGAGTCTGATTCCTCCAGCTCCATTTTTCTCCCTCAAGACTGCTTTGGCTATTCAGGGTCTTTTGTGTCTCCATACAAATTTTAAGATTTTTTTGTTCTAGTTCCGTAAAAAATGCCATTGGTAATTTGATAGGGATTGTGTTGTATCTGTAGATTGCTTTGGGTAGTATAGTCATTTTCACAATATTGATTCCTCCAATCCAAGAACATGATATATCTCTCCATCTGTTTGTATCATCTTTAATTTCTTGCATCAGTCTTAGTTTTTTGAGTACAGGTCTTTTGTCTCCCTAGGTAGGTTTATTCCTAGGTATTTTATTCTTTTTGTTTCAGTGGTAAATGGGAGTGTTTCCTTAATTTCTCTTTCAGATTTTTCATCCTTGGTGTATAGGAATGCAAGAGATTTCTGTGCATTAATTTTGTATCCTGCAACTTTACCAGATTCATTGATTAGCTCTAGTAGTTTTCTGGTGGCATCTTTAGTATTCTCTAGTATAGTATCATGTCATCTGCAAAGAGTGACAGTTTAACTTCTTCTTTTCCAATTTGTATTCCTTTTATTTCTTTTTCTTCTCTGGTTGCCGTGGCTAGGACTTCCAAAACTATGTTGAATAATAGTGGCGAGAGTAGACATCCTTGTCTTGTTCCTGATCTTAGAGGAAATGCTTTCAGTTTTTCACCATTGAGAATGATGTTTTCTGTGGGTTTGTCATATATGGTCTTTATGATGTTGAGGTAGGTTCCCTCTATGCCCACTTTCTGGAGAGTTTTTATCATAAATGGGTGTTGAATTTTGTCAAAAGCTTTTTCTGCATCTATTGAGATGATCATATGGTTTTTATTCTTCAATTTATTAATAATGGTGTATCACATTGATTGATTTGTGTATATTGAAGAATCCTTGCATCCCTGGGATAAATCCCACTTGATCATGGTGTATGATCTTTTTAATGTGTTGTTGGATTCTGTTTGCTAGTATTTTGTTGAGGATTTTTGCATCTATATTCCTCAGTGATATTGGTCTGTAATTTTCTTTGTAGTATCTTTGTCTGGTTTTGGTATCAGGTGATGGTATCAGGGTGATAGAATGAGTTTGGGAGTATTCCTTCCTCTGCAGTTTTTTGGAAGAGTTTGAGAAGGATGGGTGTTAGCTCTTCTCTAAATGTTTGATAGAATTCACCTGTGAAGACATCTGGTCCTGGAATTGTGTTTGTTGGAAGATTTTTAATCACAGTTTCAATTTCAGTGCTTGTGATTTGTCTGTTCATATATTCTATTTCTTCCTGGTTCAGTCTTGGAAGGTTATACCTTTCTAAGAATTTATCCATTTCTTCCAGGTTGTTCATTTTATTGGCATACTGTTGCTTGTAGTAGTCTCTTAGGATGCTTGGTATTTGTGCAGTGTCTGTTGTAACTTCTCCCTTTCCATTTCTAACTTTATTGATTTGAGTCCTCTCCCTCTTTTTCTTGATGAGTCTGGCTAATGGTTTATCAATTTTGTTTATTCTCTTAAAGAACCACCTTTTGGTTTTATTTATGTTTGCTATTGTTTTCTTTATTTCTATTTCATTTACTTCTGCTCTTATCTTTATGATTTCTTTCCTTCTGCTAACTTTGGGTTTTGTTTGTTTTTCTTTCTCTAGTTCCTTTAGGTGTACTGTTAGATTGTTTTTTTGAGATTTCTCTTGTTTCTTGAGGTAGGCTTGTATAGCTATAAACTTCCCTCTTAGGGCTGCTTTTGTTGCATTCCATAGGTTTTGGATTGTTGTGTTTTCATTGTCACTTGTCTCTAGGTATTTTTTGATTTCCTCTTTGATTTCTTCAGTGATCTCTTGGTTATTTAGTAACGTATTGTTTAGCCTCCATGTGTTTGTGTTTTTTATGTTTTTTTCCCTGTAATTCATTTCTAATCTCATAGCGTTGTGGTCAGAAAAGATGCTTGATAATGATTTCAATTTTTGTAAATTTACTGAGCCTTGATTTGTGGCCCAAGATGTGATCTATCCTGGAGAATGTTCCATGCGCACTTGAGAAGAAAGTGTAATCTGCTGTTTGGGATGGAATGTCCTGTAAATATCAATTAAATCTATCTGGTCTATTGTGTCATTTAAAGTTTCTCTTTCCTTATTTATTTTCATTTTGGATGATCTGTCCATTGGTGTAAGTGAGGTGTTAAAGTCCCCGACTATTATTGTGTTACTGTTGTTTTCCTCTTTTATAGCTGTTAGCAGTTGCCTTATGTATTGAGGTGCTCCTATGTTGGGTGCATATATATTTATAATTGTTATATCTTCTTCTTGGATTGATCCCTTGATCAATTATGTAGTGTCCTTCCTTGTCTCTTGTAACATTGTTTATTTTAAAGTCTATTTTATCTGATAGGAGTATAGCTACTCCAGCTTTCTTTTGATTTCCATTTGTATGGAATATGTTTTTCCATCCCCTCACTTTCAGTCTGAATTTGTCCCTAGGTCTGAAGTGGGTCTCTTGTAGATAGCATATATATATGGGTCTTGTTTTTGTATCCATTCATCAAGCCTGTGTCTTTTGGTTGGAGCATGTAATCCATTCACGTTTAAGGTAATTATCGATATGTATGCTCCTATTACCATTTTCTTAATTGTTTTGGGTTTGTTTTTGTAGGTCCTTATCTTCTCTTGTGTTTCCCACTTAGAGAAGTTCCTTTAGCATTTGTTGTAGAGCCGGTTTGGTGGTGCTGAATTCTCTTAACTTTTGCCTGTCTGTAAAGCTTTTGATTTCTCCATCGAATCTGAATGAGATCCTTGCCGGGTAGAGTAATCTTGGTTGTAGGTTCTTCCCTTTCATCACTTTAAGTATATCATGCCACTCCCTTCTGGCTTGTAGAGTTTCTGCTGAGAAATCATGTTTTAACCTTCTGAGAGTTCCCTTGTATGTTATTTGTCGTTTTTCCCTTGCTGCTTTTAATAATTTTTCTATGTCTTTAATTTTTGCCAATTTGATTACTATGTGTCTCGGCGTTTTTCTCCTTGGGTTTATCCTGCCTGGGACTCTCTGTGCTTCCTGGACTTGGGTGGCTATTTCCTTTCCCATGTTAGGGAAGTTTTCAACTATAATCTCTTCAAATATTTTCTCGGGTCCTTTCTGTCTCTCTTCTCCTTCTGGGACCCTTGTAATGCAAGTCTTGGTGCGTTTAATGTTGTCCCAGAGGTCTCTTAGGCTGTCTTCATTTCTTTTCATTGTTTTTTCTTTATTCTGTTCTGCAGCAGTGAATTCCACCATTTTGTCTTCCAGCTCACTTATCCGTTCTTCTGCCTCAGTTATTCTGCTATTGATTCCTTCTAGTGTAGTTTTCATTTCAGTTATTGTATTTTTCATCTCTGTGTGTTTGTTCTTTAATTCTTCTAGGTCTTTGTTAAACATTTCTTGAATCTTCTTGATCTTTTGCCTCCATTCTTTTTCTGAGGTCCTGTATCATCTTCACTATCATTATTCCGAATTCTTTTTCTGGAATGTTGCCTATCTCCACTTCATTTAGTTCTATTTCTGGGGTTTTATCTTGTTCCTTCAACTGGGACATAGCCCTCTGCCTTTTCATCTTGTCTTTCTTTCTGTGACTGTGGTTTTTGTTCCACAGGCTGCAGGATTGTAGTACTTCTTGCTTTTCATGTCTTCCCTCTGACATTTAAATTTACTGAGTTGACCTCTCTTTGGTGCTCCTTGAAGAAAACCATGTTACACACATATTTATATTTATACTATGTAATTTGTCTCTTTGCAGTTTTGACATTAAATGTGGTTTTTACCCTCATTTATAAATGGTTTTGTTTGATACTGGGTCTTTTAATTTTTTTTTAAGAGTTTTTAAAATTTTATTTTATTTATTATCATTTATTTTTGGCTGCATTGGGTGTTCATTGCTGAGCGTGGGCTTTCTCTAGGTGTGGCAAGCAGGGCCTACTCTTTGTTGTGGTGCATGGGCTTCTCATTGCAGTGGCTTCTCTTTTTATGGGGCATGGGCTCTAGGTGCGCAGGCTTCAGTACTTGTGGCTCATGGGCTCTAGAGTGCTGGCTTTGTAGTTGTGGCGCGTGGGCTTAGTTGCTCCGCGGCATGTTGGATCTTCCTGGACAGGGCTCGAACCCGCGTCCCCTGCGTTCACAGGCAGATTCTTAACCACTGTGCCACCAGCGAAGCCCCTGGGTCTTTTAAATTTTTAATTCAAAATTTAATATTCAGTAACTCTGGCAATTCAACGATCCTTAATCTGTCGTTTTAAATGTAGAAACCACAATTTCTGTTATTCTTTAGCAAAAAGTTGCACACCCATTCTTTCTCTTATTTCTCTTCAATGGTTAATGAGGAATCAAGAGTTGCCTTTATAAATGACTTTGAGTATAATTTAGATTCTGTTTATAAATCCTCTCCAGAGTAGTACATACTTAAAATGACCTGGTTATATCTGTGTACTCAAATTTACAAATTAAGTACACAAAAGATTCCGTTCCATGCTCTAAGATATAAAATATGGATTTATTTTAATAAAATTTGGTTTATATATTACTCTGTTAAAATGTTGAGATAGTATATGAGTGGGTGGGAATAAGCTGGAAACTATGAAGTGTGTTATTTGCAAGGCATTTTTTTGACAAAGCTATCTCTATTTAGATGAATTAAACAACTTAATATACTATTTAAATATACAAAATGTTCCATATTTTTTGGAAATTTTACACAAGTTAAGGGATAATCCACTGTGCTTAATGGCCTTTGTAGAGTCAAACCTGTGCTATAAAAAGTTAAAAGAAAACAAACAAACAAAATAATGGAAAGTAGTAACTAGATATTGTTTTGTTGATGTTTTTTAATGGAGAAGTAGAGGCTTAGTTTCATAGAGGAAAAATAACCATTCCTAGGCACAAAATGGGAGAGCAGATTTTCTCATAGGTAAATATTTTTCTTCTTGAGATAGTAATTTTATGTGAATGATTTTCCAGGGACTACCTATATGTAGGGTTAAAAATTGTATTGTTGAAATAACTTGTGGAATCCTTATAAACTGTGCTAATTATTAAACATTCTAAGTAACTGAAAAGCTAATCCTTATAGATTTAGATACTTGACACTTGGCCATATTCATTTCAAGTAGTTAATGATACTTAATATGCTCTGAATTCTTAAGTGTAGGAAAGAAATAATAGGGGTAGTGAGTGTCCTATGTCCCATTTTCAATATTTCAAAAAGTTTAAAGGCTATTGTATATTTACCATTGTAAATTTGTTCATTCTAACACAATACTGAAATCTCTAATTTTTATTGAAATTGTATTATTTCAGAATTGTGACATAAGTTATTTCATGTTAGAGGTCTGGATTGGCAGTATTTATATATCTGAAACTAAAAAAAAAAAAAAATTTAGTACAGTAATGTTATGTTGAAAACAAGCTCAGGCTAATTTTAGTCATAAGGGGCGTTGGAATGACATTGCCATCCAGCGCAGCTTATTTTTTTCCCTGTTAGTTTCCTCTGTGCTTATCTAAAAACATATAAAAGCACATTGACGTTTTATCAAGGCTCAAATCAACATAAAGAGAATCACATGGGGTCCAAGCAATTATGAATATTTTGGAGAAGTAGTCTAGGAGTTCTATCAAGGGAAGTAGAAAACATAGACTAAATTTGGCGGTGAGTAAATGGCTTTGTACTTACCATCCATATTAGGTTAATACTCTGGATGTGTTACTCAAATGCTAATTAGTGATTCACCTTGACGTTATGTAATAGCAGCTGTCCTCACGTCTTAATGTTCTCTGACTGATGAAATTTCAAGAAGATGCTGTTCAATAGAGCAAAGATTTGGAATTCTGTCTGTACCACTTACTGGCCCTTATACAAAGGGCCAGTAAAGAAATACGAAGATTAAGTGAGGATTAAATGAAATAATATTTGACAAGCTTTAGTAGTCTGACCTTATACATATTAGGAGTTCAATAACTGTTGGTTGTTTTTCTGATAGTAAAGTGAACAGGCCCTGGGAAATAAGAGGCATTTAAGTTTTTTAAACTTTCTTAGATTTATATTAAAATGATGGGAATTTTATGGGATGTTCTCTTAAACTTTTTTATTCTCAAAAAGATCATGCGTATCTCAAAGAGTTTTTTTTATTATAAAAACTTTGTAGGGGCTTCCCTGGTGGCACAGTGGTTGAGAGTCCGCCTGCCGATGCAGGGGACGCAGGTTCGTGCCCCGGTCCGGGAGGATCCCACATGTCGCGGAGCGGCTGGGCCCGTGAGCCATGGCCGCTGAGCCTGCACGTCCGGAGCCTGTGCTCCGCAACGGGAACTTTGTAGGATCTAATCTTGAGTAACAATGAATGTAAACATGCTTATATTTGAAAGGAAATAAGAAATTTCTATTTATTTTAGATAAATGCATGTTAATGAAGAAGGCTTTCCCCTAACGTACATCACTCAGGAAGTAGTGAATTGAACTACAGCAGTGGAAAATGTGTGTGAGAGAGACCGGCCTTCTCTTGATTCTATACTAAAGGATAATTCCAGCTGAGCAGTCTATTGAAATATTACTGTGTAGCCTATGGCTAACTCCTCACTTATCAACTGAGCTAGTTGGGAGGCACTTACAGATCTGTTTCAGACTTTTTTTTTTTTTTTTTTTTTTTTTTGCGGTATGCGGGCCTCTCACTGCTGTGGCCTCTCCCGCTACGAGGCCACAGCGGCCATCCCACTCAGCGGCCATGGCTCACGGGACCAGCCGCTCCGCGGTATGTGGGATCCTCCCAGACCGGGGCACGAACCCGCGTCCCCTGTATCCGGCAGGCGGACTCTCAACCACTGCGCCACCAGGGTAGCCCTCAGACTTTTTTTGACCTGCAAAGATACACACATAAATTTTCACTTTCGGATTTCTAGTAAATGTTATAAAAATTTTATTCTTTAGAGAAAATTAAATTATACCACTGTATAGAGAATAACATTAGATTTACTCAAAAATATTCTTTTTAAATCCAATAAAATGAATATGTTAGTACCTTTATGGAGTATAAGTACTATTGCAAATTTAAAACAAGAATTTTTGCAGGCAATTGAAATGCATGATTCTTAAATATTTAATCATGTGTATAAAATGTAATATAATGTAGTAATCCATGAGGCACAAAATGCAAGCTTAAAGTAAATGAAATAATATCATGTAGCTATCAAACTGGAAAATGGAAACCATTTCTTAAAATTAACTGTTTCTTACTCGATAAACCTCTCTGAGGTTCAGCAAAACAGTGATTTTTCTAGTGTTATATCAGCTGACTTTCCTAAAGCTTCCTTTAAGTTATCCACCATTTGTTTTCTTGGGCTGCCAGGGATGGAGCAGGTACAGAGTACTAGGAAATCCTGTCATTCTTTTTCACAGTGTGACCCAAGGACCCCACACATCAGAATTTCTTTGGGTGCTTATTTTAACTGGGAGACTCCGGGGCCCAAACATCAGAATGTGGTATCTGGAAACTGTGCTTATTAATGAGCAACTATTGTGTTGTGTGATTGCCCTCCAGTTGGAATCCTGTGCCATATTTGAGTGCCAATACCGTGGGGAGTATGTATCTTAATGAGGCAAGGCTAGATAGGATATTGCCTGTATCACATATCCTTCCTAACTAGCTTATGTGGTGGAAACCATGGGCAAAAATATCACACAGGTAAAGGCTTTTATCCATATGTGTATCAGTCTTCCCACTTTTCTCCTTCTGCCTTCAAATCTGAGCGGTCTATTATATTTTCAGGAACTATTCTTCCCATCTGAAATCTATTGCTGCTTTCCAGCTGCTGCCTGCAGATATTTAAAAATTGAAACGAGCATCTTGTTTCCTATTATCTTTCTGCCTACCCATGTGCTGAGATAATGCACTGGATATTTTTGTTATTCAGTTGAACAAGAGTTCTATTTGCATGATTTATCAAGATAATTATTTGCTTTGAAACAACAGATTGAGAAAGACATCTCACTTCCAGGTAATCTGCTACTGAGGAAAGCCCAGTATCGTTGAGTTATTCCACTGTCCAGTGAGAATTTTTGGTAGACTAAACCTCCCAGTCTTTGGGAAATGTCCTAGAGCTGTGCTCGAGGTTTCTTCTTTCATCTTTTTCTCATTCTTCTGCTGTGGCTGAAACTTAGGGATGTGCAACCCTTTCTACTAACATTTCTCTGTGGTTGGAGTAGTGTTTTCATTCAACTACACACAGCTGGGTTGTTCTGAATAGGTAGCAGGTATTGAACTCTTCAGTTGACACAGAAGCCATGAGCTGTGGTGCAGGAGGAGGAAGGGCCAACTTGCACAGAAATGTATGAGAGAGAACCGCCCGCCCCCTCCACTGATGGTGTCTGAATGGGATTGTAGGCTCTGGCCTGAATGTGCCCTCTCCTTCAGGGCTAAGGACCATTATAGTAAATAGTGATTATCGTGGACCAAGTGGAATTCGGCCTCTGCTTTATTACAACTGCTTAGATTATCGCTGGCTGCTCTTACCACTCTTTACTTCTGAATAAGTAAACCTGTTTTGATGTATTTGAGTATTAAAGGTGATAAAAATACATTGAATTTAACTTTGAGAAAAGTTTACAAGTCTGAAATAATATTGTAATTGATGCAGGCTCTTTGAATGGGCCTATTCTCTATAGTCATTCATGTACTTCACAGAAATTTCATGAGTGTAGACATGGCAAAGAGAGGTGATTGAATGGCTATATAACATCACTACTAGTTATTGTTAAAACATATCAGTACTTCATATATTCCTAAAAGTGATGCTGCATCTTAAATTTCTAGAAAAGAATGCACTGGTAAAAGAGATGTTTATAGTCAAGTTAGGAGAACAGACATAAACAATAGTTCCAGTATAGGAAGACATATTACCAATACAATATGATCAACAATAAGTTAATTATAATAAAGTGCTTGAAATGGAAATATTGTATCATTTTTCTTTCATTTTGAAAAATAAAGACAGTTGCTGTTGAATATTTATAATTAATTATAATTTTGAATGATAATTATGAATATTTATAGTTATTTAAGCATGCATTTTTATAACTATTTGGGTGGTGTTGATCTCTTTTTCTGGTTACAGAGAGCTAGTTAATTCTATAAATATAAATAGGCTGAGGCTGGGAACAGTGTGTACTGTGACAGTGGCCAGAAATGCTGAATTCTTAACACACATGGTGGGACTAGGCATCTGGGTGCTGGAGCTCCCCACGGAGGCAGTGAAAAATAGACCCCTCTCCATACTTCTTTCCTACTCCTGCCTTTCTTGCCCTCTAAGGGAAGTGACTACTTCTTAGATCATGTTATACAACTTGTAAAAGGCAGTTAGTAATCAGAGGTCCTTGATCTCTATCTTTGCCTTTTTCCTGCTGCTTAATATTGTGATATAAAATGAGACTATTAAAATATGAACTCTGATCCATAGCTGGTTAAATAGTTTCTAAGTTACAACTACAGAATGAAAACACTTAAAGCTCAGATTTAATAGCATGATAGATGCTACCTTGCATTGTTTCTTCTGTAATTGCAAATATAGCAAAAGAAAATATGGAAGTGAAAAATGTCTCAGTGTTTTGGTTTATGAGGAATGGATCTTTGTACCCTGTCTCATCTCCCAACACTTCCGGGCTCCACCTCATTCTTAAATTGTGTCTAGAAACTTTAAACATTCTTAATTTCCGAGTCCCAGCTTCACCATGAAGTACTACCCTTATGTAAAGTCCTGAAATTCACATTTCTTCTACTCTTTCTTTGAAATTTAACATTTCCTGCCTTGTAGAATTAGAAAAGCTATGTACCATGTTAAAAAATGCATGGGACTAAAGTGGAGTCAGAAATCATGGCTTATAGTTTCAACTCTGATCCTGCTTTATCTTCATGATGTAGAGCAAATTGAAATATTTCCAGACTTACATTGTCCATACTAGTTTGGAAAGTGATCTGAAGTAGAAATATAGATTTGTGCATCATCAGCACAGATTGATGGCTGAAGTCATGATCATGTGGTAGATTGTCCATGAAACATTGCAATTTCTGTTGTGAAGAAAGAAACTCAGATGAAAATCTTTAACTGAGGTATCGGCAGAGAATGAGGAGGCCATAAGAAAGTTGAGGAGGATCATCAGAGAGGTAGCAGGAAAAATAGCAATAGTTGTGTCAGAAGATGCAAGAATTTAAAGAATGCAGAAGAATGGTAAATTCCTCTTGTTTCTATGGAAAGATATACTAAGGTGAGAAACTCCCAATAGATTCATTAATTAAGGACTCATTGGTGACCTTGGTGGAAATAGTTTTACCCAAAGAAGCAGACAAAAACAAGGTTGCAGTGAAGTGAGCTCACTGTGCAAGTGAGGAACCCCATTGATTATGCCTTCAGTAAGCTTGGGTGGAGATGGGGAAAACACAGGAGATAGAGAGGAATGTGGACCGAAGTGAGGGGCTGCTGTTGCTGTGACGATGGAGGAGGTTGTACGCAGGGGCTAATCAGTCAAGAGGGATGGACTAAAGAGACAGGAGAGAATGGGTATAACTGTTGGAGGAGGACTGGGAAGAGGGTGAGGCCCTGCACCTAGAGAGAAGGCTTAGCCTTGAACAGGATGAGTAACACCTGTGGCCTAGACGTTTCTCCATTTGGCTCAGTTAAACACATTGTGTGGACTGATTTTCCTTTATTTACTTTGCCCAAAACTATTTGCCTTTCAGTTGGCTCACCGATGTTTAACAACGGATGCTTTGAGAATGACTAGGGGAAAACCGCATTCAGCAGCAATCTCAAATTATGAAATTCCAGCAGAAAAAACTGTTTTTGTGTAGAAAAATTGGGAACTTCAGTGAAAATATTTTTTAAAAATTTACTTAAATTCTTTTCTTTTCAGTTGCTAGAATTTTACAATATGATACGTACACATACACACTCAGACTCGTACATTATTATTGGTAGAGAACGGCTGCTCTACACACTCTAGGCCCTCTACAAATATGTGTGGACTGTGCCTTGTTAAATATATTAAAAAACCTTTCTTGGGTAAGAATGGAAAGGGAAAGTACAAGACCGACAGAATCAAATTTTAAGTATTTCAATTCTTCTATTTTAAATTTCAAATAATTTGGACATCCTGGATAGAAATGTACTTTTCTATTATCTTTGGTAAAATGGTTTGCCCAGCTGCTTCAGCCTATACTGTTATACTTTTGGACACAGCATAATTTACTGAATTCAGTTGTTCTGAGTGTAGGTGTAGGAAAACTCTTTCATCTTCACAACATAACATTCAGAGGGTAAACACTGCTGAAGAGAGGATGTTTAAACAGTGTACAATTATGAAGTCAATATACCTTTAAGAATTTCAGAGTTCACTCTTACCATAAGGAAAACATAGCCTTTTGTTTCTGTAAACATAATATTAACCCTCCAGCAAAGTGTTAAATTCATTAAAACATCTACTATGCTTAATTTCTGTTAAATATTTGCCAGTGAAATAAAAATACTTATTTTAAAACATGCTGCAATTTGGACTTGAATGGGTAAGAGCTGACCATGAGAGACTGAAAGCATGTGATTAAAGAGCAGTCCAGATGAAAATGGTCTGGGCTTGAATCTGAGCTCCATCATATATCAGCTGTGTAATTTTTAGTTAGTTTAAACTGTCTAAGATTTATATTTCATATGAAACAGGAACAATAATAGTACCTTCTCGCTGTCATACGAATTGAATGAGTTAAAATTTATAAAATGCTTAGCACATTGCCCTACTCTTTCTAATGATGTTAGCCATTCTTACTGCTGTTTATATTGATTCCTGTGTTGGGTAGTAAAAGATAATTGAATAAAAACCATAACACATTCAGAATATATTATGTAAAGAAATGCACTTTATAAGAACGAGTATCCTAGGAATTTAATTTTGTTTGGGAGAAAATCATTTCCATATATAGAAAACACAAATATGTTAAAATGTAAATAAACAGTGATTATCTCTGGGTGGTATGGTTATGAGTGCTTTTAATTTTAACTTTTTTGCATTTTTCATATTTTCTATGAGCATGCATTACTTTTGTAAAATGTATGTAGCAAATGTTATGAAATAATACAGATCATTCTAAATATGAAATATTTGGAGATTAAATGCAAAGTTTAACAAGAATACAAGATGAGTCTTTTTATATTTGGGATGCAATTCCCTTCTAAAAAATTGAAGCACTTTCTGGATTTAATCAATGAGCATGGTAATTAAGTGGAGGTTTTTAGCAGATTTTACATCCTGGGATAAGATTCTTTTGCTACCCTGCAGCGCACTTTTGAGATAGCTCATCCTAATGTCAGTGGGTGTCTGTTCAAGATGTGAAAACCAGCATTTTAGCATGGAAATTGCTGGGTAAAGAAGAGTAAAATTAAAATAAGATAAAAACAAAACCAAACCAAAACCCCACTAAACCATGTCTAAGTTATTTCTAGAGGTTTTTTTATTTCTTACATTATTAACAGTAGATAGTCATGAGATGATTTTAAACTCCAGAATTTGGGCAGTGTTCTTTCACTAGAGTTCCGTATTAACATGGTTATTATTATCAGTATGACTGTGTTTGTGGTTTCTTTTCAGGCTTATGTTTTCATGTTATGAGAGTTCACATTTACTGGGAACATTTATCACAATCTCTCTCAATATTTACATAAGGAGGAAATAAAGGATAGGATGAAGAATTTTTTGGCGATAATGCCTGGGAAAGTAGGGGATCACATACTAGTTGGTATATGGGACAAGTTCAAGCAGGCTTTGCTTGTACTGCTGTTTACCAATCCACCAGCAACATGGTCAAATTTCAGTTACTCTGGTTTATTAACTGTGAGTAGTTGCATAAAACACAAACCTTACTACTAGGTGTTCAGCCCACAAATCATTATATAAATAACACATGCATCATGATCAATGACATATCATGTCCCTTCTTTCAAAATCTGTTGGTAAGCGGTCGCTGCTCATCTGTCTTCAGTTCAAGCAGACAGCAAGCATGTAGTTGTATTGCCTCCTTGTCTCCCTGTGGTCAACCTACGTGACATTTTATAGAAATGGGTAATTTAAAGAGTAAATTGTCTGACAAAGATCAAAGTGCAGCGAAGAAACAAAAAATGATAATGCTGGAAGTAAAATTTGAATTGAACTTAAATGGAGTTAGTAGAAGAAATTGCTGACCATAGAAATGTTGATCTTCAAGCTCTTGAGACTAGACATATGGACAGAGAAACTTACTGAAGGAGAATATGTTGTCATAAATGAGGAAGGGGGTTGTGACAATAAAGGAAAAGATGTCCCAGACGTGACACTGGCAAAATACTCAGATTAAAGGAATTCTCATAGTTATTTCACGACATTACGAGTGCAAAGGGTAAAATGTTGGAAGCTAATCCAGATTTAGATAGGAATATGACAAATGATGGAGGCATAAAATACCCACTAGCTCCATATATAAGACTTATGAAGAAGGCAAGCCCTGCTCAAACTACTTTTGATAACTGTGTAATTCAGTTTTTATTTTTGAGATAATTGTAGATTCATATACAATTTCAAGAAATAATAGAGCTCTTCTGAACCTTTCATCCATTTCACCCCCATGATACTCTCTTACATTTTGCATAACTGTAGTACGGTAGCACAACCTGGAAAATAATATTGATACATCCTGACCTTATTCAGATATTGCTGGTTTTACATGAACTTCTGTGTGTGCACGTGCACACGTGTATGTGCATATGCATGTGTGTGTGTGTATGCAGTTCTGTGCAGTTTTATCACTTGTGTATATTCATATAACCAACCACCAACATAGTCAAGATATTGAACAGTTTTGTCACCACAAGTACCCCTTGGGCCGCCCTTTTATAGCCACATCCACCTCTTCCTGCCCCTTCATCAATATCCATTGGGAACCACTAAACATTTCTCCTTCTCAGTAATTTTGTCATTTCTAGAATGTTATATAAAGGGAGTGTGTGTGTGTGTGTGTGTGTGTGTGTACGTACAGTATGTATTTTTTTTAAGTCTGTGTAATTCCCTTGAGATCCATGCATGTTATTGAGTGTATCTATAGTTTGTTTCTTTTTATTGCTGAGTACTATTCCGTAGTATGTATGTACCAGTGTTTTTTTAACAATTCTATCATTGCAGGACATTTTTGTTGTTTGTTATTTGGCTATTATGAATAAAGTTGTTACACTTTTCTACATGTTTTTGTGTAACTGTAAATTTCTATTTTTTGATAAATGCTCAGAGTGCAGTTGCTGTATAGTATGGTAGATGAATGTTTAGTTTTATAAAAAATTGTCCATCTGTTTTACAAAGTGTCTGAGCCATTTTATATTCTCACTGGCATTGTGTGAGTGATCCTTTTTCTCAGCATTTTCTCCAGCACTGGGTGTTAGCACTGGTTTTTATTTTAGCCATTTTGATTGTTTTTTAGTGATCTCATTGTGGTTTTAATTTGCATTTTTCTAATGGTTAGTAATACTGAATGTCTTTTCATGTGATTATTTGCCATGTCTAAAATGTCTTCAGTGAGGTGTCTCTTTGTTGAGTTTTTAATGTCCTTTATATTAATGTTTTCTCAACATTTTTAATGTTTTAGTGTACCAAATAATTATTAGTTTCACTTTTTTTGATTTCCCTTTAAGTTTATGATTGAAAATAAGAATTTTTTATAGTTTTGACAAAAAGTTTTAAAGAATGTTTGAATAGTCATAAATTTCCTTACTGATTATAAAGGTTTATTTGCACAGGTTTAGCTTGCATGCTCATTTTTACAGCCCCACACTGCTGAGCAAAGTTGAGGACTGTCTGTAACATTATAAATGTGATATGTGGTTTGTTAGGGGGGGTATACAGGATGCTGTGGAAGCTCACAGCCTTTGAGAATGTGATGTCTTATTTGGGATCTGTACCTGGATAAGAGCTAGCCCGGCAGAGATAAGTGGAAAGGCCACCTTCCAGGCAGAGAGAACTGCATATACAAAGACTTGGAGGTATGAGAGAGCATAGCACTTTAGAGGATATAGAAGAAGTCCAGTATGGCTGAAGCATGGTGCAAGAAGGGCTATGGAGAACCTGCAAAGATACGAGATAGGGTCAGAAAGATATTGTAATCTGTGTTACAACACATGGTTTTTATACGGGGTCATGGGAGAGACCCAGTTAAATCTGAAATTCACAGAGATCCCTTTGACCACAGTATGGAAAATGAACTGTAGGACAACACAACTAAAATATTTAATACTTTATAGAAGTGTTTTACATTCAGAGATGTTCTAGTGTTTGTGCTTGTTTTGGTGTTTGTGGGTAGTGGATGATTTTTATTTGCAGAATGGTTCCAACTGATTATATACTAACCCAAATGCCTAATATCAAAATGTAAAACTGGTTAAAGTTGAGCTATTCTGCTTAAAGTTGAGGCAGATAGTCCAGACTCCAAAGCACCACCTGATTCTCCTTTCCTGCTTCTGATCAGATCTTGACTTCATCTCTTCAAACCTTGAATACAGTGTCCCTTGTAGGCTGGAGTGCCTGGCAGAGAGGCCCCTTACCATTTCAACCATGACATTTTAGCTTTTACTTATTTTGTGTAAATTTCATTGCATGATTTCATTTTTATAAAAAATCTTCCTAAGAAAATATTCGAAAATCCTTACCCTAAGCATTTTGGAAATTCACCTTGGTAAATTCTAATTTAGAAAAGGGAAGTTTTAAACACTGGGATACATTTTTAGTAAGACCCAGGTGAGAAAATGAACTATCAGGAACTTTCATTTAATCAATTTGACTTGTGAAAATTATGTCCTCAGAGATATCTTTTATTTTTGAAGTTTAAGTTGCCATGTCCTTTACAGTTATCTATCAGATCTTCTGTCAGATCTTGAAGGAATTATAGTGATGATTTTTCTCTATCCTACCTGTATGAACATGTTGTATTTAGACTTGCACTTCATTTTCTTTGGTATAAAACCACCAGTCCCTTTATACAAAGTAGGACTGCTGTTGTTTTTGGATTTACAGATGTTTTTGTTCTACATTTATATCAAGTCACCACTCATTTTGACACAATGGTGCTACCCTTTATTGCCTTGAGGTTCTCAGATTCCTTACTCTTGATCAAATTCCTCACTCTTCAGGCCCTTGGACTTCAATTAGTAGGATGTGGTAGAAGTTACAGCTTCAAGATTGAATGAGTCATTTTTTAACCATTTTTAGAATCCTGGCTGATTTTAGGATTTGTCTCACTGGTGTAATTCAATACCTAGCAGTACTTACGTAAAGTTCCCTAGAATTGAAAAAGTAGACAGAGCTGAAACCTTTTTTTTTTTTTTTAAACTTCTAGATTAGAGAGTAGGGGCAAAAAGAGTACTACATTACATTGGAGATAAAAGACTAGCTTTCTGGTTCCTAAGGAGTTAACACGGTTTGCAGATTCAAAGATCTGCTAGGCCAATAGGTAGTAAGAGCTTAGTGATAATTTTTCCATTTAAAATTTAAATATGAAAGTATATTCCAATCCACAGTGTTTTTTTCTGTTTGTTTGCTTGTTTTTTGTCATGCTGAATTATAGGCCCAGTGTTTCCATTACTTTCAGTTATTCTAGAAAAGCTAGAAATCTCGATTTTTATCTTAGTTTCTTTTTTAAAAAAACATTGGCTTAAGTGTTTACAAAACACTGTGTAAGCCACGCAAAACATTTCTGTGGACAGATTGCACCCTTCATCTATCAGTTTGAAAACCTTAATCCAGAACACACATTACTGGATTTTATCAATGTTCCTTTAATCGATGAATACCTCTCTGGTTGCTCATCCTTACCCTCTGCCCCCTTTTTCTTTAAGGGCATTTTGATACTGTTGATAAGTTTTCTTGTCCTTAAATTTTATCAAAGTTAGTTTCCTGTCCACCCTCCACCTTTGCACTCCCAAAACATGTAATATCTGCTGGGCTGTTTTTTTACAACAGACTGAAGCCTTTGAAGTTTAAGAACTTTTTTTATATCTGACCCTGATTGGTACCTTCAGTACTTTCTTCCTTGACTGTGAGGTAGTCTATGAGTATCCCATAAAAATTTAGTGTCTTTGGTCATCTAGCTATTCATTCTGGCCTCTTATTTCTGGCTCCTCTCCTGCTGCCTGGAGTTTTTAGGTCTTACTTTCTGTCATCCCCATCAAGTGTGTGCATGCATAGGTCCACCTACGTGGACTTGGTACATGGTTTTCTCTCAGTACTGGCCACAGTGAAAATGCTGCTTCATGTTCTGAAACTGGTGGGTAGATTGCCCACCTGTCCCTGATTTTTCTGGGACAGTCCTGGTTTATACTAGTTACCTGCGCATATTATATATAGTGTCCGTTTCACTCTGTTTTTGTTTGGAGAAAGTCTTAAATGGTCACCCTGGGCCTTTTCTTTTACAGTCGTTACTGAGTTTCCACTGTTGGAAACCTAGCCCAAACTCCAATACTCAAGTAAATTTCAAATGCATAAAATTTCCTTATTGCTCAGGTAAAACAAAACAGAATATAACACCTAAGTCTTTTCAGCAGCACTTCTTTTCATCAAAATTCTGCAAGTATTTTACAAATAAAGCCCATGATGTCCACTGATTTCTGTTGAGTACTGTGAACATAGTTGTGTTACCTTTCCCTCTTAGCAGAATCAACTTCTGAAGATACGCTTATTTGTTGTTTACTAAGTCAGTAAAACAGCAGAAGCTCTTTACCTAAATTGTCTCAGTGGGCCTTTCACCACACGTTTCATTTATTCATTTATTTATATTTGATACAATAAAAAGAAGATAAAAAGGCCGAGATCATGAAAGCATAAAGCTAGAATGAATTTCTATTTTTTCCTGTTGATAAAGTCTCTCATTCATTCATTCATTTATATATATATTCATTCATTCAATTATAAACCACTATCTCAGGGATTTAATTCTTGAAAAAAATCCTCTAGGGAATACTTACGAGCAAATTTATTTCTGATTTTGTTTCCTGCTTACATTTCACTAAATGAAAGAGCCTAAGAGGTGTGAGGAATAGTAACATCACATGTTTTTAGGTTTGCTGTAGTAATTCCCATTGCCCTTGGTTGACTGCATTATTTTTTTTCCTTTTTGTGGATTTCGTTCTTGAGTTCTTTGGGACTCTCATAAGAATTTTCTATTATGCCTTATTCATATGTCTTTTCATGATTTCTCATTTACCTTCATTTCTTTCTTTACCTGTAATTGCCTTCATGTGTAGTATAAGGGAAGGTTGGTACGGTATGGAAATCTCTGTTTGCAAAAGCCCATAGCAATTACTATCGTTCTTAGATAGTTGGGTTTTCATTTACTTTCTTATTTAATAAGGACACAGTCATTCCTGTGCTGTGGTGCCGCATATTTTTATTCATTGGTAGCCAAATTAGTGATTATTTTTCTTATCAGTGCTCAACAGGATGTTTGATTTGCTCCACCTCCAATTTAGAAATTAAATTATAGGCCTTCCAAGTTTTCATACATGGCTTATTAAGGGCATAGCTAAAAATACTTAATAACTAACTGAAAAGTAATTCTCTTCAATTTGACTGCTAGGATTATGTTTCTGGTAAAACTTCTCACATAATGCAAGTAAGAAAAAATAAAAATTGATTGTATATTTTGTTAAAATAAATTGAAGTATTTCAATTTAAAAATGGATATTTGGATTGTAATTGTCATAGAAAGTTTTTATAAATTGTTATGGCTTTAATACTATGAATAAAATACAATAAGCATAGGTCTTAATTGCAATCATATTTTAAAGATTTGGGGAAGGGTTTTGTTATGTAAGTATAACTAAGAGATGTTTCAATATATTGAACAACTTTTTTTTTTTTTTTTTTTTGTGGGACACGGGCCTCTCACTGTTGTGGCCTCTCCCGTTGTGGAGCACGGGCTCCGGACGCACAGGCTCAGCGGCCATGGCTCACGGGCCCAGCCGTTCCGCGGCATGTGGGATCTTCCCAGACCGGGGCATGAACCCGTATCCCCTACATCGGCAGGTGGACTCTCAACCACTGCGCCACCAGGGAAGCCCCTGAACAACTATTTTATTTGCAAGTGTAGGGTACTTTTTTTATTGGCCTAGAGATGGTAGGTTTGGAATTCAAAAGTTTAACTAGAAGTCTTCATCAACATTTGACTAAAATAACTCATTTTTGGCACAGTTTTACTGCTTGGAACTGTCATTAATCCGATATGTCAGTTAATATTACATTCTTTTCATATAATGAGTTAATTGGGAGTTTTATTTGCAAATTATGTAAATAAATGCATATTTGGAAATCATATAGCTTAATTTGATGTTTTCATACTAATAATGCTGTGGTGACTTTTGAATATTATTCTTCATCACAGCTTTTTACCAAAGCATCTGTGTTTGTGTGAAATCTACAATAGATGACCTAAATGTCTTAATATTTTTTGTCATGATGTTTGGGTTATTGACATAATCAAATTTCTATGGCTACTGTATTTCTGACAAAGCAAGATTTCAAGAATTTAGAATCAACATTTTGAGCAAAAATGAAAACAGCTAATTCATGTTGCTAAGTCATGAAATATTATGTTTTGTTGCTGGGTTGCACTTTTAAATTTCAATTACAAGGTAGAAATTGAACTGTTATTAATATATAAATGTAGGAAACTTTTAGATTTCTTAAACAGTTTATTTCCAGATAATAGAATTCACTAGCTGAATTTGTCACGGTTAAATATTAGTGTACATATATTTAACTGTATTTTGTGTGAGAATAAGAACAGTAATTAAGCTTAAAAAAATATATGAAGTATGAGATTACTGTACCTTTGCATGCACCTTCTGCCCCCTCCGTCTCTCATACATACTCATATATAGACTTACAGATTAAATGAAAAAATTAAAGGTCTCTGATATAGGGTGGACTTTTCTGCTTCTTAGAAACATAAGCAAATGAATGAAAAATAATCTCAATATATTACATTGACCTTTCTTCACTATAGATTTAATTCCTGTTCTACAAGTTTAGATATACCTCAGCATGGTAGATATTGGCTCTGCAATGAGTTTAGTCCATCTTTCAGTTGCCTGAATTAGCAACATTTTTATGGTACCATTTTGACAAGGGAGAAGGTATAGTCTATTGATGCTATTCTCATTGTCTCAAGGAGACAAAGTCAGACCTCCCCCTGAGTCACTAGACAAAGCCACTGTGATTTAAATGATACCTCTTCTCACCTCTCCTTGCCATTACTCCCACTGTCCCACCACGCTTGCTGGTGAATGACTAAGATTTCTTTCACCCTCACAGATCAAAGATTAAAAAGTAATTTATATTATTGTTCCTAGTGAGATTGTGATAGTAACATTGTAATAGTCATTTGTTAGGAAGCCTCATTTACTGTTTCATGTGCTTGAGAGTCAAAGTATTATCACTTAAGTTCAGAGTTTTGATGCATATAAATTAATATTTTTTAATTCCTTTCCTATTGTTATTAGGATAACAAGCATGGGATTCTCATTTGTCATAGATTTACTATGCTCCAAGCCTCATATTGAGTGCTTTGCTGATACTCTCCCATATATTCTTCATGCCAGTCCTATGAGGCAGGCTATGTTATCCTTGTTTGATCGGTAAAAGACCTGTGTTTTAGAAAAGAGAAATAATGTGCTCAAGATCACATATTAACATGTATTCAAGTGAGTTGGTTGACCCCATATGAATTGTTGGGAATAATTTTAAGCTTTATAAGTGTTTTATTTTTCCCTAAGGTCTGTTTATTGAGAACTAGAATCTGCACTGGATTAATTTGTCAGGCAGCTGAAAAGAAAAACAATTCTATTTCATATAATTTATGAAATATTTTGGATTGGGACTTCACAGCAGACTATCTATGAATAAGATCATTATACTCAGGAAATTAATTGAAGTTTTATTATACTATAGAATGTATCAGAAAATTGGCTAAAACCTCCAACTTTTTTAATGACAGGATTACTCACTGTCAGGCCAAAATAAAAGACTGCTTCTCAGTGTTCACCTTTCTGTTTTCCTTTGCTTCCTTGACTATTTAAAATATTTGTCATTTAGGTATGTCTCTCAAATTCAGTGTTTTCAGATTTTTCATGTATAAAACATATGGCAAAATGAAATGATCTCTAAGGTCCCTAAAACCTCAGAATTTTGTGAGATTGTGGCCACTCAGAGCCTAACAGGGAAACATCAGCAATATAATACCCTTCTGTCTCCCTTTTCTTTCCTGCTTCTGACTGTTATTCATTGGAATATTTTTGAGACAGCAGGTGTATACTAAGGTGAAAGTACATTCTTTTCTGCTTTTCACTAAAAAGATGAAAGTAGATAAATAGGACATTTATTGCCTGAGATATATGTCCTTTTAAAATATAACTTAAAAAAAATAGATACAGTAAGTATTAAAAAAAAAACACCAACCACTTTCCTTTGTAGTTAAAATTGAGTGCTTCTATTTTGAGGATTAGATACATATAATTCTAATGGAAATAAAGCTTATACATTTAGATTCATTATCTCAGAGCATTTGGTATAACACGCAAGGCTGTATTAAACACCTTCATGGTAACAAGATATATCAGTGAGAAGGGATACAAATGCAGGTAGTGTATTCTTCCTTTGCATGGTGATTAGCACATATATTCTCTCTCCAATCTGACTTATGTACTGAAGAGAAATCCTAGATAGTGTTGGAGGAGAAATAAATTGGAAAACATTCTTTCTTCTCCTGAAGCTGAGCTTCACATCATAACTTAATTATTTGTGTCTCAGATGTTGGGATTTTCTCAAATGTCAGTGATTGAATTAGCCAATACTTATTGATTCTTGACCCCTTCTTTAGTACAGTGCTGGATGCTGTGGCTTGGAGCAGTGTAGGGTGTTGTCATCAGCAAGATGACTTGTCTTCTTGAGGAGATGGCAGACACACACAGAATAATTAAGGAATAAACAGGATGAAAGCAGCTACCATCCACTCGATACTTCCTTTGTGCCAGTCTCAAAGTTAAGTGTTTCATGTATATAATGGGAACAAAAATGTACCTTCTTGTCCGTACCTGAAGGCTCAATTCCCTTTGGAGTCACATCAAAGAGAAGCATATATTCAATATCAAAAAGCATTTAAAATAGCATGCATGCATTCACTGAAGACTCCTGCAGATTTATGTATCAATGTATTTGTGTTTGTGTGTATGATACATATCATGATAAATGGAAAAACTGCTTTTATAAAACCTCTTTATATGGCTCCTCCAAGGTCCAAGGTCCACATCACTAATTTTGGCTCTAATTTTGTGCATCTTTGTAAAAAAGAATCTTTATATTGGCTTTGTATTTAGAAACCTACCTTTTACATTCAGGGTCAGTGTTTTCTGTTCCCCAGATAACTTTCTGCCTTTTGTTAAATAAATGTATAGTTTCTCTAGATTAATTTAAAAAATTTCCCCATTTATTCTCTCTGTCAACAGGGGTATGACAAAAACTGAGGAATACAAACAAAAGTCCTCCTTAGAAATGAGGGGTGATTGTAGAGAGTGAAAGAAAGACTGAGAATAATCATAGTTTCATTTTGTTGAGCCTGGTTGCATATGTCCTACATTGTGCTGTAGCATCTTATGTTTTACAATATTTTGGTAAACACAGATCTCCAATTGTTAGCAAATTCAGGATAAGGATCCCGATGTAACTTGAGTTTATTTTTGAAAGATGAGTGTGATTTCTTTGGCTGAGTGGTGATAGGAGGGTTTCTGAGAGAGGGAGCACCCTAAGTGGATGCAGAGAGGATGGCATAAGAGAAATATTCAGCCTGGTACTGTTGATCAGAATACAGTTGCTGACTCGATTATAACAAAGAATCAATATGAGGGATTTTGGCTTTTTTTGACAGGTGGTGAGAAGAGTGATGAAGGATTTTTTTTTTTTGGCGGTACGCGGGCATCTCACCGTTGCGGCCTCTCCCGCTGCGGAGCACAGGCTCCGGACGCGCAGGCCCAGCGGCCACGGCTCACGCGCCCAGCCGCTCCGCGGCACGCGGGATCCTCCCGGACCGGGGCACGAACCCGCGCCCCCCGCATCGGCAGGCGGATTCCCAACCACTGCGCCACCAGGGAAGCCCGATGAAGGATTTTTGACATAAGAAACCAAAGCGTAGAAATTTCTTGTTGGTGTTTTTTCTATGCAATATTTGAAACATTTAAAGGGATAAATCTATTCCATGTATGCCTCCCAAAATTTCTATAAAGCAAGTAGTGTTATCTCTCTTTTGCTGATAAGGAACCCAGTTCTCTAAAAGGGGAAGCAAGTTGTGAAAATCACTTAACTTTTAAGCAATAGAGCCAGGATTTGAACCAAGTTGATCTGACTTCAGAGTTCATTCTCTTAACTATGTGCTTAGAAAAATAGACAACATTGCAGATGTTTCTTAGTTTAAGATCTGTCCTGTTTATTTCAACTGGACTTGGGAGAAATAAGAACTTTGCCCTTGTATATTTTGTTAAGCAGCTAAAAATGCAAACAACTCTGTTTCACATAAATTTATGAAATGTTTTTGGATAAAGCATTTAACAGCTGAATTTCTATTTAAAAGTTTGTAAGGGAATTTGTTAATGGAAGTTTTACTGTACTATAGAGATAGCCTATATGAAATAACCTTTTATGTGAATTAGGTCATCTTCTATTTCTTTATTTTACTTTTATTATTTAAGTGTTAGAAAACCTTGTATGACTTTCATTAATGATAACAAAATATCTATTGATTTAAAAAAATTATTTATTAATTTATTTTTGGCTGCGTTGGGTCTTCATTGTTGTGCACAGGCTTTCTCTAGTTGCAGTGAGCGGGGGCTACTCTTCGTTGTGGTGCACGGGCTTCTCATTGCTGTGGCTTCTCTTGTTGCAGAGCATGGGCTCTAGGCACATGGGCTTCAGTAGTTCTGGCAAGCAGGCTCAGTAGTTATGGCTTGCGGGCTCTAGAGCACAGGCTCAGTAGTTGTGGTGCATGGGCTTAGTTGCTCTGCGGCATGTGGGATCTTCCTGGACCAGGGCTCGAACCCGTGTCCCCTGCATTGGCAGGCAGATTCTTAACCACTGAGCCACCAGGGAAGCCCCTATCTATTGACTTTTAAAAAGTGTTTTATATAGACATTTATAGCATCTGTCTTACAATGTTGTTCAGATATCCAGAACAATGTTCTTTAGGAAGATAGGGGACATCTTTCTTGCTTTTCTGATTTTAAAAGGAATCTTTGTGAATTTTTACTAATCAAAATGATGATTGATGTAGGTTTTGTAAGCTGTGCTTTTGAAGATAAGAAAGATTTCTTCTAATCAAGAGATTTCTTCTTTGAAAATTTGCTAGAATGAACTTGTTAAAAAGATGATTTTTCAAAGTCTTCTTTGAATTTGTGACAACTTTTTACTGTAGTTCTATCATTTAAATTTTGTTCTGAATTTGGATTTTCTGCTTTGGTTTAAGTGGGGATCCATTTACAATTTATAATACATTTTAATGCAATTTATAATACCCTGTTCTACAGCCAGCATACTGCTATTCAAGGAAGATGAGGTGGTGTTGGGACAGAGGTGTAACTACACGATGCGCATTTTTTTCTTGACGTAACTATGTTCAGTTTTAATATTGAGGTAAATAACTAGTAGATGGTTTTACTTCTTAGATTTAGCTTAGCAGGAAATCACAATTGACTGTCTTCTCCAGTCACAGTTTTATGTAGAATTGGCTTTTGGGCTTTTGGCAAAGTGGTATAGGCATGTATGGAAAACTTGACCTTAGTAACAAGTCAGGGTTGTCTTCATTTACTAATCATTCATTATTTAATTTGTATACTTTCATATAACTTTCATTGTTACACAAATAATTAGAGGTGACTTACCTCTAAGATAATTACCCAAATGGCCAAGATAAATAAGGAGAAAAGACTCCTGCTATGCAAGAAAGCAAATACGATTATAAAATCAAGTTCACAGCCAATAAACCTAAATTTTCCAGCCACTAAGACCTACATTGCTGTTCTAGCTGAACTTCAAATTAGATGCAAACTTCCTGGCACCAACTTGAAAAGAAAATACATAATTAGCTATTTAGTTTTTACTACTTTCAGGGGAAGCAAAGCCTTTCCTGGTATTAAATTCTAAAGCTGCGGGCAAAGAGGAAACCATAGAACATAAAGTGGTGGTTCTTACTTTAAGGGGGTGAATCCCTCTGAATACCTTTGAAAAATGTTTTTCTTTAGAAAAGTTAAAGAAACTTTAACTTTCAGATATCTGTATTGTAAATGATAAATTTACATTTACAGCTATCTGTATTGTAAATGATAAATCTTCCTTGAGGCTGAGTTTATTATTAACTGAGCTAGGGCAGTGCTTCTCAAACTACAATCTATAGGTACATTCTCTGAGTTGTATGAAAGTTTTAAAAATTGTAAGGGATTTTTTGAGTCTAAAATTAATATTATACATATTTAAGATGATGCAGATGATTAAGAAATAATTCAAAGGCATTATTTGCATTTGTGTTGATGTTATATCTTTGCTAAGGGAAAGTACAAATTGCATCATAGTTTAGGGCACAAATGAAGGTTTAACAGTAGTTCACACAGAGAAAAATGATGGGAGCGTTTAGCTACTATGTGGCAGATAATACGAACCATAAGTGTGAGAAACTTATAGTAAACTGTGCCATTTATATTAGCTGATATCATACTATTTTTTACCATATATATTGTGTAGGTCCTGAGTTTGTATATATTAGCTTGAAAAAAGTTCATTAACAATAAATATAGTAAATAATCAGAAAAGAAATGTTTATACATGGCTTTAAGTTTTTTCTATTATTGTAGTTTGGGATGCATTGTTAAATTATTGGCCCAACAGAAACATGAATCAGGGGCTATAAATCACTATCAAACAAAAGTAACAAAGATATAATAACACTGACTGAAATGGTGTTTCATTGTGATCAAAATCAAAAGAAGAATCAAATCCAAAAGTGAAATGTAATTATACAAAAACGTATACACGTTTTCACTGTTAAATGTAATATTTGCAATATTGATTCTGCAAAACATCATTTATTACATTAAATTAGTTTTAATTTAAATTTTATTGATTTTTACATTTGTTTGTATGGTTAGGAGTATGATAACAAAAACTCTTGTTATAATAAGTTAATGCTCAGAGATTATCTGTGCATAGTTTAACACTGAGGCCTGTGAGAAAGTTTTCCTTTTTAAAGATTAGTATTTTACTCAGGTTTGAGAAACACAGAGTTAGGGGTTTAGTCCTAAATGGTTTCCTGCCCGTAGGGATTTAACAGACCATGCTTTCTTGCACATTTGAAGTTTGCTAAAGTAAAAGTAATAATGCTTACTCAGTTGCTGGGTCTGCTAGAATGAGGGGATTCCTTATGTGATTGGCATACCGAGACTGGTGCTTGAAACAGATGTTTATCAACAGAGAAAGTCTTGAAACCCTATCTGGTTCTGTATTTATGTTATGAGATTTATGTTATTTATGTATTTATGTTATGAGACACATGGGTTTACTCTGACCGTTCAGACCAATGAACTCTTAGCTATTTTTACTGATTTGATAGAGAACCAAGAAATAGTTTATACTTAGACAAAATGACTAATTTTAGGAGGAAACTGTATCCACTGGAGAAATCTTATCCTTCTTGCAGGTCATCTGAGCAAATCTATGTAGTTGCTCTGAGAACTAGATTCCTCAGGCATCTGCCTCTCTCCTTTGCTCACCTCCTTAACAGTTTACATCTCTCTCACCACCACCCTTTTTATCTTGTTTTGTATTGGACGGGGCTTGGGGTAGTAATTTTGACCTTTGGGTTTCATCCTACCTATGATGCTGGGCACCTAGAAAGGTGGGTGGAACCATTCTTTCCATTACTACGTTAAGGAACTTGATCCTGAGGCCATTTCTACCTGTAAAAGAAGAATCTGAGTCACTGTGGTAAGACTGGTGTCCCTCGTGGGACCTTTTCTAAATCTAAGGGAAGTCCTGAGCCCTGTGTCCTTTGTGGAAGCCCAAGGTTGATATCAGCGTGAATTTCTTCATTCAGCAGATGTCGCTGCAGCTAGTATATCCATAAACTTGTTTGAGTCTCATTTATTTATTTATTTTCATTTTTTCAGATGTAGAAGGACATTTATGTGCTTTTCTGTGTTCCAGGAAGCAATTTTACGCCAAAACTACTGTGGAGAGGATAATCACAATGGTGTTTCAATCACAATTAGTTCCAATTTTCCCTCTCTAGATAGGTTTGTCTGTTTTAGCATCTTGTCAGTTTTTTCTTCCCCAGAGCACATTGTCTTTTAAAATGAGTGCTGTTCAGGATAAATATACAATACACTCAACAGGGAATTTTGGTTTTGTATTTGAAAAAAATAAATCAGGAGACAACTGTTCAGGTTCAAAGATGTGTTTAGTGAAGGTCAAGAGGTGAATATACTCGAGATACCCAAACTAGTTATGTGTGCTTGTGAGTGCAAGATTAAGTCGCTTTCATCCAGCTGCAGACAAAGTCTGTTGTGAGGTCTTGGAAATCACTGAAATGGCTAATCACTGTTGAAATAACATTTTGGTAAAAGATGGTAAGAACATTCGTAGTTATCAGAGACAGCCATATAAGTTAGTGGTTTAGAATGAATTTCTCTCTTGTCTTCTGAAGTATTTCTGTTAATATTAGTGATAAAAAGGTTTGCAATCAGATTGTTGTGTTCCGTGTTCCATAATAATATGTGGCGTGACACTAATTGGATTAACTTTACTTTGTAGTATCATGTTTATAAAATATTTAAGATTTTGTTGAAAGTTTATAAAAAGCAAAAAACACAGTAGGATTATGGAGTTTACTTACATGTGTAAATATAAGTGGAGATAATTTACAAATGCGTTTATAGCTAAGATCTTTCCTCTAAGATACAGAATCATATATCCAATTGCCTACTTGACATCTTCTCTTGTATGTTTCAACAAAATTAATGCTCCTTCTTCCTTAGATGATATTTATTATTCTTTTCGGCAGCCTTTCTTATATTTGGTGAATTTCTTGCCTTATGAGTTCTCATGGCTTCAGAAAGAAATCCAACACCTTTAAGCCATCCTTATAGCTAGGGTATTGATAGGTGACCAAATCTCCACTATTCAGACCACCCAAAGGAGGTTTGATCAGGCAGCTATTGGCTACAGAAAGGAGGCACCATGAGGTTTTCTTCTGCAGAGAGTAGAAGCATAGACATCCATGGCCAGCAATGTATAGGACTCAGCCTGGGTGTTGGGAGGAGTGTTGTTTGCACTGAACCATGGGTCTCCATTAAAGAGGTCCTGGGGTGTATTTTGGTCATTGTCTGGGCTTTCTAATGTTCTTTAATGGGTTTCTTTTTTGCTGAAAATGATATAGTAGCTTCTGTTGTTTACAATAAAAATCTTGAACTGAACTTTCCCCCTAAAATGATCTCTGTCTAGTGTGCCAAGACTCAGGAAATTGCACTACTGTTTATTTGGGTATTTGAGCAAGAAACATAGTTGTACATTATGGACCCCTGTCTCTTCTTCACTTCTGTTTCTCATGCAACACCAATTCTTGTTGATTTTTACCTCTTATATAGGTTTTGGATGGTTGCTTCACATTATCTTTACCATCTACTATCATAATTAAATATGAGGTTCTCTTCAGGGATGCTGTAACTATTTCCTAACTGGTCTCTACACTATAGCCAGAGTGATTTTTCCAAAATGTAAATCTGATTTAGGACAGCAACCTCTGCTTGCCCCAGCTTAACTCTTCTCTATGTCTTTCTGTAACAGTTAAGATAAAGGCGAAAGTCCTCATTTTGTTTATAAGGCCTTCTTGGGCTGTTCACTTCCTTCATCTCCATCTTCATCTCCCCCATTTTCTTCTACCCAGCCAAACTTTCAGTCTCTCTTATTCATTATACTCTGCCGTGCTCCAGGTCCTTCACGCAAGCTGTTTCTACTGTCCTAAATGATCTTCCTTCTTCTCTTCAGCTATAACTCTCATGCTTCAGATCACAAATCTTTCTTCATATCACATCCTTTCCTTTTTCTGAGATAAAGGATCTCATTATACAGTCTCACAGCCAACCTCTTTTTTAAGGAGGCAGAGATTTGTTTTGACATATATTTTTTGACCCTTTGATTATTTTTGTGATACTTCATCCATGTAGACAAGCCCCATGAAGGAAAAGTACTGAAATGGTATTTGTTAGAGCATTTTAAATACATTTCACTAGGTTTCCCAAGCAATTAAAAAAATTTAAATTATGTGTTACCTTTGTAAACTGAACTTCTTCTTATCCTCTTTGTTAGGCAGTATAATATAGAGGCTAAAGAAGATGGTTTTAGTGTTAGACTTGGATGGAGTTCTGAACAAGTTAAGTTACTTTTCCAAACCCCACATTCTTCTGTATAACATTAAGCACTTTACATATTCAGTATCTTTCTCACTGGAATGTTGGATGATTTAAATAAGATATTTTTACTGTTTTAAATAGTTCCATTAATATAATCCAGTTAGCCTCCATCATCATGGTGCTGTGTGTAGCGCATCATCTGCTATGTGTAGATCACTGTGCAGAATCTCAGGCAGTAGAAGTTTAACTTTAAGAAGTTTACTAATGAGTTTGGAAAATTCTATGTATTATAAACTCCAAGGTAGGAAATGTAAAATTTGTTGATTACTTACAAAGGTATATGTTCAATCATAGGAATTCCTAGAGAAGGTAGGGATTAGGCTCCACAGGGGAGAAAAAGAGACCAGAAGCCTTCTAAACAAAAAGGAGGGGTAAAACAAGGCAAAAAAGCATGTTGTATCATTATGAATTGTGAACTATGAGTTCATGCTGGTGATTCATGGCAGATGAGCAACACAAGGTTTACATGGACCATACTTGTGAGGATTCTGAGTACCAGATGAAGTGTATGGTATTATCTGTGTCTGTGCGTACATTTGGTTACATCTAGCGGATGTGTAACACCATGATTGGCGTGTCACTGCCAGTTCATGGTACTTGCAGAGTTTAGTCACTACTTGTAGGATCATTTAAAAGTAATTACTTTTTTTTTTTTAAGTTATGTAAACAGTTCTTAGGGAGATATTTGGTAATTTTCTAGTTAGAAGGAAAAAATGTTGGAGACCTATCCCTGCTTCTGGTTATCCTCAAGGGAGAAGAACTTGATCCTCTTCTGTGTGCCTAAGGTGTTTCCACTTATCTTATGAATATTACTGAAATCCTGAAAGTACATCTCAATAGTAGATTGAGTCAAAATTTTGAAGTTATTGAAATTTCCCTCTTCCCTTCTCCACATTCTCCTTTTGCGGGGGGGGGGGGCGAGGATGGTGGTTTGGGAAACACCTGTGCTTGATTGTTGGTCAGAGTTCCCACTGTTACTTGTTTTGGCTGAAACTATTTTCTATTTTAGCTTCTACGGTACATCCCAGAGGGAAGCTTTAAAAAGTTAGCATGGGAACTGAAACTCTACAATTTCTCAATGTTTGTGTTCACTCATTGAGCCTTCAGTTAGCATTTATGAAAACAAAATACAGTCCTTATTTGCTCTTAGGGCAACAAGAGCACTGTTGGAGTGGAGGTCACTTGTTCACTTGCATCATGCAATTTTTCTGGTTATGTTTAAAAGGAATGTTTTGTTGGAAGAATATCCTTGGGTGATTATATTTGCTAAGAGGAAGTTGAATTAATCGTATTTCAGCAGTCAGAGAAGTATTTGCCTGTTCTTCCTTTCCTCACCATTGACCAACACGGCAGTTTACAATTGACCAGGTGTGTTTTGGTGGGGCTTTTTTCCTTTTTTTTTCTTTTTTCTTTTAATAGCAGCTGGATTGGTAGCATTGGAGATGGAATAGCTTATCCTAGAGAACAGTATTATGGTTTGTTCCAGTATTGGGAACGACTAATTCCACTAGAGCTATCTTAAATTAATGTAGGCTCAGGAGACTTCAAAAGGGCCTTGTAGTTTCAAAAAATTTTATATCACATCCTTGAATTATAGAAGACTAATCGTCTTGTGACCAAAAGCAACAATCTCTGCCTTTGAGGTGATGATATCATTCTCTTTTGCTTTTTTGTTCCCTGGAACTTCAGTTTCTTTTATCATATTTGGATGGTTTATGAAGTGACTTGGGAAGACAGAAAATAAATGTAACCCCAGTTTTTTCTACCACTGTGTTCGTGCCTCTTTTGTCTTTCCAAATTTTACATTTAAAGTGTAAGCACTTCTTTCGTCTCTTTTTCTCACCTCACTTGGACTCTTTTCTTTATTTCTCTATATTCGATTTCTCACTTTTCTCTCATGTTCTGTGTTCTCATTCCCTTTTGCTTTTTTTACACTTTGTCTTATGCCTCCTAAGGCAGGCACTGTTTTCAAAAACAAGCAGGCAGATTTTCTGTTTAAATAATACATTGTAAATAAAAAAGTAAAAATATGTTTTTACTTTGATAGTTCCTATTTCTGTAATCCCCGTAACAATCCTCTCAAACAGTATTTTTATTATATCTATGGCACTTATCTTTTTTGGGACTGATTTTCATCAGTAAAATGGTAGCGGAGAGGTGGATGGCTGGGGTGAGTGGTGTCAGAGCCAGGCCACAGAATCAGGTCTCTGACTTCAGAGCCTGAATTCTTAACCTTTTCATAGATGGGAATATGAGTTCCTTTGGGTGAGAGTGGAATGAATGTTATTCCTTCCTTTCAAATCCTTTATAAAGTGTCTTCTATTGTAATTTGGAACTTCAGGGTTTACTAAAAGAAGCAACTTCCTTGGTTGCCAGTTGAATTCTTGTAGCCTGATTATCCTTGAACCTGAGAACTCAGCTGAGAAATTTTGCTCAAGCTGAGTTGTTCTCTGATTGATCATTGCTTGCCATTTCCTTATTTAGTAGTTGTTGACTCTTGTTACTAATTTTAAGTCAAAATAAAGTCTTATTCTTCTGGTATATGGTATATTAACAATTTAAAATAGATTTTTGGTACCCTTAGACAGACTGTGACTGCTGAGTAGGGTATTTTGTTTTTGGAAATATCCATTTATATGGAAATAAGTAAATACTGTACGCTCATTCTGGACTGACCTTAAGTTCTGGTCTTTCATTATTAACAGAATTAAGCTATATCCAGACAACAGGCTGGAATTGTTAATGTGATATTTAGTCTTTAGGCAGTTTCCAGAGACCGCAGCCTATACTATCTTCTCATACCTTTCAGTGTTCTTTTCAGTCTTGGTTCCTTTGAAAAGGCAAGTGATGATTACAAAATTGGCTACGGAATAAAGACTCTCTTGCCTTTTGGGGTAATGCAACATCTGATTATTCTCTCTGAAGTTGCTTTTCATTTTAGCAACTGCTTCTCAAAACATTTCAGTACCACATAACACAAAAGCTACACAGTTTGGAGAGCCATGGGGGTGGAGTGCCAAGATTTCAGAAATCAGAGAAATCTTAGAACAAAGATCTTCAACTTAGATTTATGAGTTTTATAGATGTTGGTAACATTACGTGTGTGTGTGTTTCCAGTGTGTATTTATATCAGATTTTAAAGATAAAAAGTGAAAAGGGTAGAGTTAGAAAGAAATAGGCAAGAAGGAGATGGGAAGGGGGGTTGATTCACATGGGTTGAAAGGAGTTAGGTAGAATCTTGAAGGGAAGGGTTGAGAAAGGTTTGAGTGCCTCTGTATTGGAAGTTTACTATTCTTTAACATTGTTATCTCATTTTTCACCTTTGAAAATGTTCTTTTCATACATTTTCCAGTTTTATTCTCTGTACTATTTGATAGAGAAAGGAATGAATATGACAAAGGAACACGTATTAAGGACCCGCCTAATCAGTGTGTTTTAGCACATCATACAGACAGTCTCATTTAGTCCTGACAGCAGACCTAAGGCGTTTAGGCATTCCAAGATAAAGAAACCAAGACAGAGAAAGGTTTAATTATTTGCCCAAGCTAGGGAGTTCAACAGATGGTTAAGGAGTAGGGAAAACTGGAGTCCTAAAAGATGAGAAAAGCACAGCACGTTATAAAATCAGCCTCTCTTTAAGAGGGGGTGGGTGATTATTAATAATAGGTCTTTTTGATAATATGTTGCACAGATTTTCTGTGTCATACAGGTGAAAATGAAAATTCAGGTAGTCAAAGTAAGGGCCAATTAGGTTCATGTTTTTGCTTTCTAAGATGTTGTAGGGGAAGGAGGTTAAACTGTAGCACAATGTTTGGCCCAGTTCCTAGATCTTTTTTTTTTTTTTAATATAAATTTATTTATTTATTTATGGCTGTGTTGGACCTTCATTGCTGTACACGGACTTCCTCCAGTTGCGGCGAGCAGGGGTTACTCTTCGTTGCGGTGTGCGGGCTTCTTATTGTGGTGGCTTCTCTCTTGAGAGCACGGCCTTCAGTAGTTGTGGCACGCGGGCTCAGTAGCTGTGGCTCACAGGCTCTAGATTGCAGGCTCAGTAGTTGTGGCACATGGGCTTAGTTGCTCCATGGCATGTGGGATCTTCCTGAATCAGGGCTCAAACCCATGTCCCCTGCATTGGCAGGCAGATTCTTAACCACTGTGCCACCAGGGAAGTCCCTTGTTCCTAGACCTTAATGTGTAGCAGGTAAACTTCCTGAGATGACTAGTCTCCCAAGAAGGAGAAATATTGTGCCATTTTACCTGAAACCTTCTTCTTACAGTTCTGTGTTTTCTGAAAGTTTCAGATGCTGTTCTTGAAAATAAAATACATTTTATTTTCAAATGTAAGTTGGCTACCTAGAACAAAGCCCTTACTCAGGGATTAAGAGAAATTGTATTCCTGCAGAATGTTGATGAAAAAGTTCTATGTTTTGTCAAGGCAGTTGAAGGGACATTTTCGGGAGAGTAAAGTTGTTGGAATAGAATCCTGTGAAGTTGCAAGTTCTGTCCTTTTGTGTTGGAGTTTGGGGGACGAATTTACTTTTTCTAAATGTGTGCCTCATTCTGTCCTTTAGAAACAAACTTTGTAATGTAGGGGGTGAATCTAGTAGAAGACATTATCTTAAGAAATAATGGAAGGTAAATGTTTGAAGAAAATAATAATAGACCATGAAAAAAGTGAGGGGCACCTGTGTCAACCTTACCAAAATAATGGAATCTCTGGGGGGAACTGTCAACATTGAGAACATTGTTTTCTTCTCTCTTTTTTTTAGAACATTGTTTAAAGTTATTTGATTCAATGATTTTTTTTTCTTTTTTGTTCTTTGAAAAAACAACACTGCTACAATTTTTGAAATTCTTCATTTTTGCTCACCTCTATCGGAGTTCACCAAGAGTTTATATGTGCAGAATTCCTCTGTTAGGTGCTTGGAGGAAAAAGAGGTTTCTGATCTTGAAAAGATGCACTGGGGCTGGGGGGATGCGCCAACCAATATGGTATATTTGGTACATAAGAGAGCATTATAGAAATGCTACAGACATGCAGAGCAGGAAACCTGAATAGATGGTTGTCAGATGTTGTCATAAAAGCCTTCCACTCCATGCTGAAGGCTCCAGATGTTGTTCTAGATTTTTGAATGAACAAGATAGATGAAGTACAACTTTTTTGTGGAGTTTTTCAATCAGGTAAACAAATTAATTAGATTCGGTAAATGGCAAGTGCTATGAAGGCAATAACAAAGAATGACATGTTAGAAGGAATCTTGGAAGGAACTACTTAACAGACCAAGGAATGTTTCACCAACATACGGTATTTGAGATGAGACCTGAATGATAAAAATAAGCCAGCTGAGGAGAGAGTACTCCAAGCGGAGGAAAATCCAGTGTAGAAACACTGACACAGACATAAGCTTGGATCTTAAAAAGGCAGAAAGAAGTCCACTGTTTCTGGAACATGTTGAATGAAAGCAGAAAGGGGTAGGAGACAGTGTGAGAGAGGAAGGCAGGGGCAAGATTATACTGAAGCTGAGAGGTTAAAGAGTTTGGATTTAATTCTCACTGCAGCGTGGAGATGAGAAAAGATTGTATGTTTTGAAAAAATCTCGCTGCCTGTAGGAAACTACTGTAGGGCTGCTGGTGTGGAATTCATGAAACCTGTTAGGAGCCTTTTCTAGTTGTCCTCCTGAGAGGTGAGAGGGACTTGATAAACTAGTGAGGTTGAAGAAAAGTTGGATGGATTGAGGAGACAGTTTAGAGGCAATAGGAATTGCCAGTGGATTACAAGAGGAAAGTGAGGGAAAGGGAAAAATCAAACTGATTTCTAGGTTCTTAGCTTTATTTACTTGGTATATCATGTTGCCACCTAATCAGATGAAGCAAAATTGGGGTGAGGAGAAAAAAGTTGATTAAAGGAAATGAGAAGATGAAAAATATTGTGAAAAATAAGACATTGCCTTCAGTTTAGTAATGTCCACATAAATGCTTAGAGATACTAATTTTACAATGAAGAAAAAGATCATCCCAGATGGACTGGGACCCAAATTGCTATTTCAGTTGTCACTAGTCTCTCTATCCAGCGGTCCTGATTATGGCTTCTTAAGCTGGCTGGGCATGAAATTATATTAGTGTTCATTAGTGTTTCTGGCATGTTCTTTGCTTCTGCTGGGAAAATCTCACTCAGGGCCAAGAACTAACTGTTTTGCACAGTGTGCTGGTGTTTTGGTAGCTATTCAACATGGTCTTCAGAACACACAAAAATGCTTTTCTTATTAAGGTAGAATATTACTTAGCCTTTGGACTTGGACTGGAACTATACCATTGGCTTTCCTGGGTCTGTACTTCTCAGCCTCTGTAATCACGTAAGCCAGTTCTGTCCAATAAACCTCTTTCTTTCTGTGTGTGTGTGTGTGTACTCGTTTGTTCCCTGATATACCTTGATCAATACACCCTTTATATTAATACTGGTGTAAAACTATTCAGTTTTTTTGATTTTTATTCTCCAGACATCCAACATCCCAGTAAAGACTTGTTTTATAGAGATCTTTAAACCATGCAGTGACTGAATGAGGAAGTAGATTCAATATAAATAAGTGCACTGATAATGTTCTCATTATAGCATGAAGTTAAAGAGAATTGTGCATATTAAAATATAGTGATTCTTCATATGTAGTCCAGGGACCACTGTGGGTCCCCAAGACCATTTCAGAGGAGCTGTGAGGTCAAAACTACTGTCAAAATAACACTAAGATACTCCTTTTCCTTTTTTCCCTTTCATTTTCTCATGAGTGTATGGTAGAATTTCTCAGAGGCTACATAATGTGTAATATTACAACAGATTGAATGAAGAAGTAAAAATGAGAATCTAGGTATCTTCTATTAAGTGATACATTGAAGAGATTTGCAAAAATATGCCTCCATACTATATTTTTTTGGGAAAATGTAGTAATTTTTCATAAAAATATTTTATTTTGGTTATATATAAGGGCTTTATTACTGTTAATATTAACTGAATTAACAAATGTTAACATTTTTGTCAGAGCCACTCGTATATATACAAAACCTTCTCTTAGAGCAATGGTTTTCAAACATTTTAGTTTTAGGAGACCCCTTTTCCACTCTTAAAAAATATTGAGAATATCAAAGAGCTTTTGTTCCTTTGAGTTCTTGTCTATCAATATTGACCATATGAGGAATTCAAACTAAGAAATTTCATAAACATTTTTCAAAAAACATTTCAAAAAAAATGTTTGTCTCCTTCTCACTCATTCAGTCATTCAATTAACCAAAGAAGTTCTCATTGAACCTCTACTATATGCAAAGTTGTTTAATGCAATGTCAGTTCATTGCTAAGCTGCTCTAAATCTACCCTGCAGTACCTGCTGTATGAGAGTGGAGCTTGACCCTTTAAGCATTTCTCCTTTGTAACTAGCACAATGTTAAGCTTTGTCAGTAGAGGGTGCTGAGGGGGCATTTTAGTGGGAAGGAGCTTTTCCTCTTTTTTTAAAAAAACTTTTTGGCTGCATTGGGTCTTCCTTGCAGCACACAAGGTCTTTTGTTGTGGCACGCTGGCTCTCCGTTGCAGTGCACGAGCTTCTCTCTAGCAGTGGTGTGTGGGTTTTCTCTCTCTAGTTGTGGCACGTGGGCTCTGTAGTTTGCAGAACGCGGGCTCTCTAGTTGAGGCGCGTGAGCTCAGCAGCTGTGTCACGTGGGTTGCCCCGTGGCATGTGTGATCTTAGCTTTCTGCCCAGGGATGGCCCCCGCGTCCCCTGCATTGGATGGCGGATTCTTTACTACTGGACCGCCAGGGAAGTCCCTGGAGCTTCTACTCTTAACTGAACTTTGTATTTTAGTTTCTTCTTGCTGGTCCTGTGTAGCTGTACGTCCCCATTGCATGCAGTGCCTCATGAGCTTGCAGCCCCAGCCCTGGCCTGGTGACTACCGTGTCCTGTCCTCCCAGCACTCACATAGCTCACTCCAAACCCTGCTATGTGGGAGCATTTCCTGCTTGCCCTGCAGGTGTGGACCAGCTCTAGACTGAGTGACCCAGCAAAGGTCTTCACCACCGAGTGGGCTGCAACCACACCTTCTAAGGGGATCTGATTCTAGGCAGCCTCACTCCCTTTTCTACATTTTTTTTTTCTGCCTTGGGTATTGTGGTTACCTTTAGAGTTCTCTTTATACTTTTAAAGTCTCTACCCTCTTGTAGTTAATAATTCTTTATATTATACTTTTACTGTTACATTTACTGTGTGACTTCTCTCTTCTGATTCGACTCTGAATGAATCACGTGCTTTCTAAGAGAACATTATTACTCTTCTGTGGGAGATAAATGTTCCTATGTAAATTATTTAAAAATTGTATAAGAACATTGTATTGTATAATGAAGGGATAGAACCAGAAAGGCAGAAACTGTGTATTGAAGGCAGGGAAAGGTCAAGGTGGGCTGGGGCTGAAGAAGAATAGTGAGTAAGAATTGGCTAGGGGCTGAGATGAGGGGAGGAGTTCTTATAAAAGCATGAACCTGTTCTGGAGGAGAAAACTGGCATGATATGTGGAGAAAATAGTGAGTGCTCTGTCAGTTTGGGGAAGCTGGTTTGTGAAGAGAAGTAGTGGGAGGTAATGTGGAAAACGTACTTTGGGGCAAGATCATGGAGTGTGGTCAGTACTAAGCAGAGAAGTAGAAATTTCTCTCTGCTTACTTTATAGGGAAAATTCAATGGATATTGAATAGAACTGATTTAATAAAAATATTGGTAATGTACAATAAAGGGGTTTTAGGAAGAAGTATGGAAACCTATTTATCATTCATTATTTTCTTAGCAATTAATCCTATTGTCTGTGTTACTATGTTTTTCCTAGAAGTATAGCTTAAAGATAAAATTTTCATTAATACAGAAAATCAATTGGGCATTATTTGTTTATCTAGATATTAGACTGTGGTGTTTATGAATATGGGACTTGTTTTCTTTGTGTCTTCTTTTAAATAAGAACTGCTACTTAGTCTAAGTACTTGCAGCCTCTCTCTTTTTTTAATGAACTGAAAGAAATGAGAAGTTCCTGGTTTTTGTATTGTGTGTTTTTGAAAGCCAAGTTGCTGTTAATCGGTAGGATTCAACTAGGATTTATTTTTAAAAGGCAAAAAAAAAACCAACCCTGTGTTTATTTCCTAGGTATTTATCATTATTCATTTGATGTTCCTGATGTAAGATAGCATTCGTGTAGTCTTTTGTTTTTTTAGCATACGAATCTAATGCATGTTCATTGTAGAACATTCAGTGAATATATGTGAACAAAAATAAGAAAACAGAAGACAAAGTACGGCTTCCCCCCGATAGTGCAGTTAACATTTTGCTATGTATTTTTTTTCTTTTCCAGTCATATGCATATTTATGTGTACATATGTGAATACACCCACATACCTACACAAATGCATTTATTTAGTATAAATATATATTTTCATAAATGAGTATAATATCTTATAATCTGCATATTTTATTTAACATATTATATCTTCCATTAAATGGTTTTAATAATATCATTTTTAATGACTTCATAATTATTGATCAAACTATTTTATCATAATTTTACAAATTGCCTCTTATTGGACATTTAAATACTTTTGCTTTTCTTTATTTTAAACAGTGTAATGATGAGATAGACATCTTTTTTAGGCTATATCTTTGTACATATACATGATTATTTTGCTAGTGTACATTCTTAGATTTGGAATTGCCAGACCAGAGGGCATATATCTTTTTATAAAGGTTTTTGATTCTCATTGGCAAATTACTTTACAGGAAGGTTACACTTTAAAAAAATTATAACCATTTACATTTTTCTCCTCTGTCTTAAATGATATATTTGAGAACTCTATTGTTCAAGAGACTGTAAGGAATATTTGTAAGGCCACACTAAAGAAGTTTCATTGATAAAAATTAGTACGTTATATGTGTGTGCACACAGATGTTTCATTATTAAGCCTTGAGGTAGCTAAATTACAACTGAATAGAACTAAACTCATCAGAAATCTAAGGGATTAGTTAGCTGATAACAAAACAATAGTAAATAAGCTTAAATTATAACAAAAAGAATGAAGGAAGTACGTATTACACACTTGCTTGACTCTTCTGGTTGGTAGCCAGTTATTCTGGGAGTCTGTGGAAGTAATTTTTAGAAGTTGATAAGAATAGCATAGTGTTCTCTATGTTTGGGATGATGGAAGGGAATCTTGTGTCAAACAGGCAGCTACCTTCATGGTTCCTAGGGGGTAAATTGCCACTCTTTGAAGTCAGATGGCAGAAGGATTTAGACGGCTTTTTGATGCTGGTGCTTCTTCCTTTCTGGAACTGTGAAATAAATACATATTATTGCATAGCACTCAGAAAATGTAGCAATAGTCAGGCTGCATTGAAAGAAGCCCATTTAGCAGAAACACTCTATAGAAATAAAATATCAGCACTTCTAAAATTTTATTTAACTTGCACCAAATGCCCTTGAAGTGCTGAAGTAGTTTGGACAAGGTTTTATTTTGTGGCTTTTGTCTTTCTAATGATCAAATTGATAATTCCTACAAATTAATTTACTTTGCTGATCCCATTTTCTTAATAAGAAAATTATTGTAGCTTAAAAGTGCAACTGGCTGAAAATTGCTAAATGGTCTTAATGGTAAATATCATACTATATAATTAAAATGTGAGACAAAACATTTTATTTCAAAGTTTATTTTACAATGGAAGAAAATAACTATTTGAAAGCCTGTAAATCATTTAGAGAGCACTACTTTAAAATTGACAATCAGAAGCCATAATTGATGCAGACTTATAAAAATAATTAAAACCCACTACTACCATAATATGTCGGTGAAAAAAGTTGTAATAGCATGGAGAAATAGGTCACTAGGTTTGTGAAGAAGCTGAGGCCCAATAACACGAAGTAACTTACCCAAGATCTCAGGGCTGGTCCTACTTAAAAGCCATAACCATAATTGATCTGTTCTGCTGTGGTAAATATGAATGACATCTCTGCAATTCAGCCATGGACTTCAGAATGTGAGTATAACCAAGAATAGAAACATCCTGCTTCTATAAATTGTGCTGGGATCCAGGATATCCTATTTAAAAGAGAAAGACATAATTTCTTCAAAATATACATGGCCATTTTATTCTGTTAATGTGCAATCTGCGAGAATCAGGGGAGAACAAAGGAGAAAAGAAAAGAATTCCAGGTTACAAGAGAAGATGAGTACTGGGAAAAAGGAAGTGAAAGTAATGTCAATTACTATCCCTATAGTAAGTTTATTCTGTACTTGGCTTGGTAACTGACAGTGTTATCACATGAAATCTTCACAGAAGTTCTGAACTATAAAGTACCACTGACCAGGAATTAGTAAAATTTGAAATTTCGGTTTCATAAGTAGTTGAAGCCCTCTTATCTGCTGTGATTTGAACTTGCTGTTGGGGGTTAATTGAACTAGTTAGATGGGTAGTCAATGAGTGTTTAGTGTGTCATGACAACAGTTACTGTGTTTTAAGGAGGAGACACAGAGGGTTGATTAAAATTCTTCAAGTTCATCCGTAAGAGAGGTCCAAGTGTAACAGTTGGTTCTGTAACACTGGGTTCTGTAACACTACATCTAATACATTTTGGTTAAAATTACACCCTGGGGAAAGATATTTTACAATAAAATTTGTGTTCTACCTTAAGTGTGATAAATGGGTGTCATTACTTAAAATGTAAATAGTTACATTTTTGTGATACATGTCTTTGTTAAAATCCAAAGGGACATGAGAAAAACTGGTTGTTTTTCTGAAGAGGTCCTAGGACTAATATCAGCAGCTAATGTATACTTAGCACTATATGACTTTGCCTGTCATGCAAGGAGTGTGTGTTTGGGGGTGGAACTATGAGGAATTGGGAGGTTGAGACTTTATGTTCTTTGCCTCCTCATGATAGATTACCAATGAATGTTTAAGCCAAAGGTAGTGGAGTAGATTAGTGATTTTCAAACCAGATTTCTTGCAGCTCTAGAAGAGCTTAGGGACTATTACTGAATTGGGGACAATAGCAATGGTGATTAGCTGACAGGTTAGGAGGAGACTTCAAGTAGGTGAATCTACTGTGTGTCAGAGTCTCAGCTCTAGAAGTTTTGGCATGTTAAACTTCAGTCCTCACACTTACACTGCAAAGTATCCATATTCCCCGAACAAGTCCAGAGTTCTAGTCCATTGCAGAAGGTCACACAACTTGCATAAATGATAATCTTGGGATCTGAAATCAGAAATGATTCCAGTGCCTGCACTCTTAGCCCCTCTCTACATTAGTATTATGAATGGGGAAAAGGAAAAATACACTCCCTATGTAAACCAGGCCAATAACATATTTCTTTTGTTTGTTTATTTATTTTGTTGGTTTGATAAAAGACCTTTGTTTAGCAAGACTAGAGATTATTTAGAGTGGGATCTGGACTTGAACCAGGCTCTACATGGTCTTTTTGACTTAGAATAAGTTACTAATTGTGCATCAATTTCCTAATTTGTAAAATAGGAATAATAACATGTTGTGAAGAGTAAATGAATTTGTACATGTTATGTACTTTGAACAATGTCTGTTACCCACTATAAATTCAATTCATCTACCTACTTGTTTGATACCTTTTTATACCTCTGTTCTGGAAGATAGTCTTTTAAAATTAAATTTGATACTCAGAATAGATTAGTATTTTAGCTTTCTTTCTATTATTATATTTCCCCTTTTGCTTATATATCTATTTAGCTTTATTTTATGTAATGTCATTTCAGGTTCCTATATGATAGTGGATTCTTCAGATCATGACCCTGGAGAAAAAGCCAGACTTCAGCTGCCTACAATGAAGGAGAACGACACTCACTGTATCGACTTTAGTTACCTATTATACAGCCAGAAAGGGTTGAATCCTGGCACTTTGAACATATTGGTTAGGGTGAATAAAGGACCTCTTGCCAATCCAATATGGAATGTGACTGGATTCACGGGTAGAGACTGGCTTCGGGCTGAGCTAGCAGTGAGCACCTTTTGGCCCAATGAATATCAGGTAATCACCTGTTCTTTTCTGGTTCACGCTTTGATGTCATTGGATCTCACTGTGTATGTAATACTTAGAGGTAAATACTAGCCCCATAGGAATGAGAGATTGTTTCTTTAGCTCTCCTCCAGTGTTATGCTTGAGGAAATGTTTGACTACATTGGCACAAAGTCTTCAAAGTAGGGAAAATATTTCAACATATGGAAAAATGTAGTTTAGGTACAAAATTTGTTGGTTGTTTGGCAAAGAGCTGCTTATTGACAGAAATATTTCTATGTCTCTGTTCAGGAAGAAATAGGCTTTTTGAGTTGAGTGTACGATTCAGACTGGATTGGTTTACTGGCTTCTTGAAGATAACATTTGAAAAATAAACATGAAATAGTGTTTCATGAAATATGTTATCTAAGGGGGAGGCATTTTCAGTAATTTTAAAATATTTTTGTCAATTACATGGAGTATAAAAATAGGCAAACAAAACCTCACCAAGACTTGAGTGGGGGACAGTTTTGACTTAAAGGTAGCACTGAAGAATTTCAGTAAGAGTTTAGAGTCTTCATTCTAGTGATGAAGTGAATGCTTCATTCCATCCCACTGCCACTTGACTGCCTCTAATTACTTATTATTACTCATAAGTCTCCCTTACATGGCCTATCATGGCTTCTCCAGCCTCAACTATAAAAAAAAAATAAGCAAGCAACAAAAAAAGTTGTCCACATGTCTTTGGATCCTTTTTCCCCCCCAGAAACATTTGATTTAATTATGAGTAAACCAGACAATGAATAGTGTCAATACCTACATTGTGATTTGTGTGACAGAGTTTATATGGTTGAACCAAAGAAGTCCATTTACCAGTTTGGAAAGTTGTTCAGTAATCTTCATTGTAAGGTTCAGGACCTGGTAACAGAAAGTTACCTCTTCTGAAAGTTCACTTCTGTGTTAGATCTTGAAATTTAAACTTTTAAAAGATTTGCCTGTTCGTAGCTTATTATAGAACCTAATGGGAATGAGTTTATGTAAAGGTATATTTTTTATTATTGTCGGTGAGTAATTTATAAGCTAATAGTTTTATTTCTGCTCTTTAAAAAAGCATGTTAGGCTTATCTTTATTCCTGGGAAGAGGGGAGAGGAAATCAATGCATTCTTTTAATTGCTTTGTTTTGAGTTGATTTTTTATTTTATTAGAAGTCTCTTCATACAGGTAAGGTTCTCCATTCAGGGTTATGTGTCTATGAAGATTTCAATGGATTTTTATTAGGTACTGGTTGATTCCATTATTCCTGAACAGAAAGATGTTTCTCTTCAGTCCTGGAGAGCCATCTGCTTCTTCAGGGTGCATAGCTCTGGGCGGGCTGCTTATGTGGTAGGTGAGTGGGTAGAAGTGTGTGAAACTAATGCTAAAGCACTGAAGCAAGATTAACGGGCGCATCTATGACAACAGTGGGTTGATAACTGTCATTGCTGTGTCACCCTTACAGCACATTATCATCATACTGATTTCTTTAGAATCTGCTATTGGAGCTTAACATAACACTAAAAAGAAAAAGCTCTGATTCAGCAAAATAAAACTGTCCACAGATTCAGCCTCCTTAAACTAAATTAAAGCTCAGATAACAAATCTAGCAAAATTATTAAAAATTTGGGTTCTGGAGTAAGGTTGCATATATTCAACCCTGTTTGTTGTTTGCTACCTGCATAGATGGTACATTAAAGAATCAAATTGTTAGTTGCATCTTTGAAAATAAAACCTATAGAAGTAGATTTTGATAAATCCAGCAAATAATGTATCTGTGGTATCATACGGCTGATCCTTTGTAACTAAGAAATGGCATACATGTAATTACTTTTTCCTATTTTTTTGCTAAGATCTATCTTTGAATCACTGATATTAATAACATTTTCTTTTTTTACCAAATTGTAGTTTCTATTTTATTTTATTATTTTTTATTGAAGTATAGTTGATTTACAATGTTGTGTTAATTTCTGCTGTACAGCAAAGTGATTCAGTTATATATACATATATACATTCTTTTTTATATTCTGTTCCATTATTGTTTGTCACAGGATATTGAATATAGTTCCCTGTGCTATATGCATTAGAACCTTGTTTATCCATTCTACGTGTAATAGTTTGCATCTGCTAACCTCGGACTCCCAGTCCATCCCTCCCTCACCCCCCCAATAACATTTTCTTACGGCACAGATTTCTGGAATGTTAATTTTAATGTTGAGTTATAGTACCAAGAGCTGGATGAACGCTTCTTTGTTCAGTCTCATTTTGCATGACACAGCTGCCTAGGTTACTTGTACCTGTGGTATTTTAAAGCAAACAGTGCAAAAGGAACCTGTGCAAGTTTCAGCCTGGCTAGTGAGATCATTTTGGAAATCTTTTGTTCGAGAAAATGATTGCTAAATACATAGAACCTGTGGGTAAATGTCTCTTTGTTGCAGACTGAAATTTGAGCAATAGGTCATTTCTTAAGTGATTACTTTGCTTCCACATCCTTTTCCTTAACTTGCAAAACTTAACAATCAATGAGAGCAAATAACAGAGCAGAATATTTTTTATTCATGTGCTTAGTGCTCAATAAATTACTTGATTGATGTTTTCATCGATTTTGTCATTTAGATACCTAGTGGTATCTGTATATCAGTTAATTAGAAACAACTATATTAATGTAGCATTTTTGCTATTAGGAAATAGCATGAAAAACTTTTGACTATTGCTTAATGCAGACTCTTTATGGATTTTTAAAAATTAAAATATAGCCATTGCAATGAGCCATGTTATAAGCCTACTCTTTCATTCTTAAAGAAACACTGCATATTTTTAATATTCTCAGACTCTAGATTAAATAGAGTTATGATATTCATAGAAATTGTTTTCCTTGGTTCCACAGTTTACTCAGCTTCTCTTCTCCAGAGATCTTACACTCTTCAAACTTGTTCTTTAACCTTGTTTTTTTAACTTCGCATTTTTCTTTTGTGTGTCTAGTGAAGACTCCTTTCTCTTCTTTGCTTGAGCCATTCCTTATCTGACCACCCCTTTGGTACAACCCCTTTTCACCCAACTTTAGCAATAACAACAGAAGCAATCAAACAGAAAATAGGCTGAGAGAGCTCCTACCTTTAATTAGTATAGGATAACTTTTGTATAAAAACCGTGATCCTGGGAGTGAAAGCAAAATACTCCTTACAAGTAACTCTTCTCTTTTCCATTTTCCTGTTGAACTAAATATCTGAAAAAGATATAGCACACCTTTGGTGTGATTTTCCCTTCCCAGAGATTCCATGTTAGCAGATGACTAAAGAGAAGATTGATGTGGTAATTTAATTACTTAAGCTGTGGACTATTCAATAATGAGGAGATGCCAGTTTTTAACCCCAAGAAACTTAACCTCTGATTTGAAAAAAAAATACGTGAAATTGTGAAATGAAGGCAAAAATGATTTTCTGAATAATGAATTTTGGTTACCTGGAAGATCAGGATAAGGGTCCTTGTCTCTGGGACCAGCCCTTCCTGGGCAAATGTTGACTCTACTATTTAGCGGATGTGCAGCCTGGGGAATATTCCTTAATCTCTTTGACTGCAGTTTCCTCATCTGAAAAATGAGGATCACAGCAGTACCTACCTCACTGGGTTGTTCTAAGTACTGAATTAATACACAGTGTTTAGAAAAGTATCTGACACATAGTAGAGGTTTACCATAAATTAGGTTGACGTTATGATGAGTGAACAAAAAGATTGTGAACTCTATTGGATTTAATAAGTGCTCAGCATTTTCTTCTATTGTGAAAGCATACTATTCTTTTCTTTTTGAACACAGTTTTTTTTTAGAGCAGTTTTAGGTTCACAGCAAATTCGAGAGGAAGGTACAGAGATTTCCCCATATACCCCCAGTTCCCACACATATATAGCTGCCCCCATTATCAACATCTCCCACCAGAGAGGTACAACAGAAGAACCTCTATTTGGTACAATAGATGAACCTGTCTTGACACATCATAATCACTCAAAGTCTGTAGTTAATTTTAGGGTTCACTCTTGGTGTTGTACATTCTGAGTTTAGACAAATGTATAATGACATGTATTCATCATTACAGAATCAGAGTATTTTTACTGCCCTAAAAGTCTTGTGTGTTCCACCTATTCATTCCTCCCCATCCCTACTCTCTTTTTCTTAGGTTTTTTGTTTATTAAAACATCTGATTTTTTGGCACATTATTAGCATGAGGTCACACCATGCTAACCTCTGGGGATATACAGGTAAAGTCCTTCTTCTCTTGAAGCTTACAGTCTAGCTTGGCCCTGTAGAAGATAAAAATGTAAATCAGATGTAGGGTCTGCCTTTAAGGAGCCTAGTCCAAATGGGAAGGTGAGATATATGTAGATAAAACTTTGAAACAATGTTGCATTATTAAATGACTTAAGAGGGGCAGATCTAAAATGTAGTGGGGAAAATGAAAACAAAAGACTTGTTTCCAAAGTAATTTGAGGCAGAAATGGGACTATAATTCTTGTTGCTTGATTTCTCTATTCCTAGATTAGTTTGCTTTCCACCGTACCTCATTGTTTTTGTTAAACCACCATTATTTGGAATGGACACTTTCTATAGTGAAACACAACAAGCAAATGTAAATTGCATTTATGACATAAGCATCGCAATGATACAACTAATATATAAGGAACTGTTTCTCACCTGTGTCTTCAAAAGCAATAGATGTCTTTTTAGCTCAGTATACTAATTATAGAAAGTATCATATTACATGTATTTTATTTGCCATGGTTACACGTTGCTAATTCTTCCTGTTTTTATAGGCCTTAAGTAAGTACTGTAAATTTTTTAATTGCTCTAAACAGAAGTAAAAAGAAAAAAAAAAACAGCAACCCAAACATTATGAGTTATTATCTCAGTGTTAAATTTCAACTGAAGATCAGCATACCCCTAAAAGTGTTATTTTCTCCACTCTGGAAATCTGACCTGTCTCGTATGTGTAAAACTAAAATTCTGCTCTTGGATTAAATCCATTAGTTTCTTACTGAACAGTGAGGTTGTTACCAAATGAGGCAGGCAGACATAACTTCCAAAACTATTAGTGGAAACCTAAACTGCTGGTTTCCATTAACTGGGTGCACATCATTAATCACAAAAACGTTGTGTGATGAAAACTACAGGGGTTTGGCCTGAAATTGGAAAGTGATAATATAGCTGAATATGCCTTTTTTTTTTCTTCACCTCCTAATTCACTGAGAAATAAATGCTGAACTTTTGCCACCCATTTTCTTCTTAACATTTTTCACTGGTTTAAAAAAATGTAAGAACTGGACAAGCATGGGGTCTTTTGTTTTTGTCTCCTTTTTAAAAGTTTATGTTAACATGCATTGCACTGATATTTTGGCAATGGAATGTTTGTTACACTCCAGAGATACTACTGCTTTGGATCCAAGAAGATTGGGATTTAAACCAAATGACTGTTTACTTAAATAAAAAGTCTCTAAAAGATTGATCTCGAAGGATGGAGCTGAAGTTAGAGCATGCTCATGAACCATCCATGCAAAGAGTGAGGAAAGAGGATATCACTCCTGTGCCATAGCTCTTGGAATGCTCCCAATTTTTACTGCTCTTCATCCAACCATGTAGAGCCCCACTGAAGAGAGGAGGGTGGCAAGATTTTTCTTTTGTAGATGGATTTTCTTTCCTAGTCTGCTTGAGCTACCATAACAAAATACTATAGACTGAGTGGCTTAAACAACAGAAATTTATTTCTCTCATGGTGTGAAGGCCAAAGATCAAAGAGTTGGTCTATTTGTTTCCTGGCGAGAGCTCTCTTTCTGGCTTGCAAAAGGCTACCTTCTCCCTGTGTCCTCACATAATGAACAGAGAGAGCTCTGGTGTCTCATCCTTTTCTTATAAGGGCACCAGGCCTATTGGATTAGGGTCCCACACTTTTGACCTCACTTAACCTTAATTACCCCCTACAGGCCCAATCTCCAAATACAGTCACATTGGTGATTAGGACTTCAACACATGAATTTGGTGGGAGTGGATACAATTCAGTGCATACCACTAGGTATATCTTATAGCTGTAACTTCATTTGTAACCATTATAAATGACTCTGGCTCATTATCTCATATGACAATATTGCAGATATTATTAATTTCCTGTTGAATAGTCATTCTACTCACTTCTTTCCACGTTGGCTAGGTACCCTCCCACCTTACTTACTTTCCCAACTTACTTTGCAGGTAGCAGTGGTCATGTGACCAGCTCTGGCCAATGAGTTATGATGGAAAGTCAGCTGGGAGACTTCTGGGAAAGGTGTTATTCCCTAATTAAAAAAGAGATACATGTTGTTGCATGAGAACATGATGCTTGGCACTATGGCAGTTATTTTGTAACTCTGAGGAAGAAGATAACTGAGGGTAACAGAGGAAAGTATGGAAGGAGCCAGGGTTCTACTCTCAGACAAAATAATAACACCAGCAACAATAGCAATAACAATAATAACTTTCAAAGCAACTTTTAGTTGAGTATTCTCCTATGCGGCCCAAAGCATCCTAATATATCATGTCACATCTTTGTTGACCTTTCAGTCAATCCCACCTCTCAACACATGTTTGTAGATAGCACATGTGAGACATATGGCAGAATTAAAAGTATACGTATCTATCTGTGAATGAAACAATTAATATTTTTCAGTCCAGTTGCAGGGAGAAGACAAAGCTATATACCTGAAAATGTAAATAGGACTGTAATAGAATGCGTCAATGACTGAAGGGAGTAGAAGGAAAGGAAGGAAGGATAATTTGTTGAGTGTCTACCATGCATAAGACACTGAACTGGATACTTCCATATATGTCATCTTTACTTTGTTTTAATATTTGATCAAGTGCTAAGTGACTGTTTCTTATCTTCATACATGGACCAAGTTGCTGGTTCTTAAGTGGTTGAAATTATTCCCCTTTTCCTCTTGACTAATTTAACCTTGCTTTTAAAATTTTGGAATTTAGCCATATCAGTGACATCTGAAGTTAACTAACTTCACAACTAAGTAGGCTTATTTTAGTTCTGGTAACAGTAATTGCCTAACATGGGCATTTTGGCTCATTTTTACACTGGCACCATACCTTCTGTTTGATAGGCTGTTAACAAAACAGCTTTTTGCTGCTCATTTTTACTCTTAATGTTTCCTTATTTGTTTCATTTAAAGTACTCCAAATAGGATTGAAAAAACTTTCACGTTATTATGGTCATTGTTTTCTTAAAACTTATCATCCTATGAGGATGACTTCTCTCTGTTTCCCGACGGTGATTTGCTTTTATTATAAAACAAAAGTTCCTTTGGACTCTGTTTGCATTGATTCATTGATGAAACTTACAGTGTGTAAACAAATGTAAACGAATGAAAAAAAGAGTCCTGTTAACACAATAATTATTGCAAGCAGATGACAGAAGTCTGTTGTTATTCTACTAAATCATACCTGTTTTCATTTAGTGTAGCAGGAGCTGTCAAGTGTCCCTTCACTAATTCTTTTTTTTTTTTTTTTTTGCGGTACGCGGGCCTCTCACTGTTGTGGCCTCTCCCGTTGCGGAGCACAGGCTCCGGACGCGCAGGCTCAGCGGCCATGGCACACGGGCCTAGCCGCTCCGCGGCATGTGGGATCTTCCCGGACCGGGGCACGAACCCATGTCCCCTGAATCGGCAGGCAGACTCTCCACCACTCTGCCACCAGGGAAGCCCCCCTTCACTAATTCTTTTGAGAAATATTTCCATGAAATTAATGCACTTCCCTTTTAATAGCAGATTGAAAAATAATGAGCAGTAAGCAGAGTTAGGCAGTGTTTGTTCAGCTTATGACTTTTTCTTAGGAGTTTATTTCATCCAAGGGGACTGGGGAAGACAGATGCTCCAAAGAGTGGAAGAGATGCCCGTACCTCTGTACCTCGCTTGCTCACTCACTTGCGTTCAGCCCAGCTTGTTGAATCCAAATTAACACACTACTAATTCCTTGTTTTCCATACCTCAGTATCCATTAATTACATACATTAATGGGCTGGTCTTCATATACCAAGATGAAAAAAAAAATGTATACTACTGGGGTAGGATTCCTAGCCAAACACACAAAAATGTAAGAACCATTTCCTTCTAATCCGTTTAATCTGACAATGCTGTACCATTTATTAATGCAATACCATATCAATGAGAAAAATATAGATAACAATTTAAAATCAATTCCTTGTTCAGTGATTTTTGTCTGCTGACTTTGATGGTTAATTGGAATTCTCCCCCCCGCCCCCGCCAGGGGCTTTTAATTTTCTGTACAATCTAAATTTCTATGCGACCTCTTTGTCCATTTCCATGTCAAAGACTGATTTTTCTTTATTTTAGGTTGTACGTGGTGTGTAACAAAATATCGCTTCCTCAAGGGAAAAACAAAACTAAGCTGGGTGACATTATGTTTTTATCTAAAATTTAACTTTTCTGCTGTGGTGATTTCAGTTTCCATTCTTAGAACATAATGGAAAAAGGAAAGGTTGTAATTATCTATTTTAGCATAAGCTTTTCAATTGAAAGAGTATGGTAGGGAGGAAATATAAAGGAAATGTCAGACATATTTGTACTATTCCTTTTGATTATTCTGTTGTTAGTAATAAAAGTTGGAATTTAAAGGAAAGCAAACTTTGGACACTGTAAATTAAAACATCCACTTATGTAATCTAGTGGACATTATGGTTAATTTTAGCTGTTTTGATTTTCAAAAGGTATTTTTAAAGCTGTCATTATAAAACTAGCTGCTACATGTTATTTCTGCATTTAGTTACATAAATAACCACTGCGCACACCACTGGAATTCCTTGATGAGATTTAGATCCTTAATATTCTTTGAATGATCTTTGAAAAAAATCATTCTTCTCAGCTTTCTGGAAGCAGTAAATCAATTCTCATTTTATGCTTAAAAATAAGATGTATACATTATATTTACATTCTTATATTTTAAAAACATCTATATGACTGGACACCCAGATTATAAACAAATACATTTATTGACTGAGTTAACTTAATTTGAGGAATTTTAATTTTTTTAAAATTTATTTTTAAATTTATTTAGGGCTGTGTTGGGTCTTCGTTTCTGTGCGAGGGCTTTCTCTAGTTGTGGCAAGCGGGGGCCACTCTTCATCGCGGTGCACGGGCCTCTCACTATCGGGGCCTCTCTTGTTGCGGAGCACAGGCTCCAGACGTGCAGGCTCAGTAGTTATGGCTCACAGGCCCAGTTGTTCCGTGGCATGTGGGATCTTCCCAGACCAGGGCTCGAACCCGTGTCCCCTGCATTAGCAGGCAGATTCTCAACCACTGCGCCACCAGGGAAGCCCCAGGAATTTAAATTTTTGAGTGAGTTATTTTGTATTACCCTATATATTGATTAAAATTATTTTATGTATTTAATAAAATATTGTCAAAAATAAAAAAATAAGGTGTATAGCCATAAATTTATACCAAGTAATAATTCAATAAAGTAATAGAGAATGGAAAATTTCTAGCACCTAGAGATCAAAGATTGGTTCAAACTTAAACATCTTTAGATCCTGGAGTTTTGCAAAAGCAGCACAAATATAATGCCTGGGAACAGATACAGCGATTCTCTGGGTTATTGTTTATTAAAGGACACTTTTGGTTTGGTTGTGAAATTCAGTATGTTAAACTTACGAAAGAATGAAGTCAGTTTAGCCCCATAAATATCAGAGTGAATTTCTGTCCTGTTTTTGTTTTGGTTTCTGTTTGTTTTCTTTTTCTTTTATGTTTTCCCCTCGTATTATCCACCCACTTCCTTTGGGGAGGGGTAGTTACAAGCAAACAAATAAATACATAACCAAATAACTATTTTTTGAGTATGTCTATAACATTAGGTTTTGTGATATGCTGCATGAGAAGTAGAAGTAGATGGTCTCATTTTTTTATGTTGGTAGAGAATAAAGTTGAGGTCATTTTATATATTGGGTAAAGGTTTAAATTAGAAGGCTTTTGGTCTGTGTTCAATCCCAGGTCCATTGATCATCACGTCCTTGTTCACTGAGTGACTCTTTTGTGTGACCTTTTGAGTTTCAGTCCCTACAATATGGGATGATAGCTAGTCTACTAATTATACATGTGTTTTATGAGGTAATGAAAGCCTCAAAGTATTCTCTTTTTTTTTTTTTTTTTTTTTTTGCGGTACGCAGGCCTCTCACTGTTGTGGCCTCTCCCGGTGCGTAGCACAGGCTCCAGACGCACAGGCTCAGCGGCCATGGCTCACGGGCCCAGCTGCTCCGCGGCATGTGGGATCTTCCCGGACTGGGGCATGAACCCGTGTCCCCTGCATCGGCAGGTGGACTCTCAACCACGGCGCCACCAGGGAAACCCTCAAAGTATTCTCTTTAAAGCTCTTATTTACAAATGAAAGGTACCAACTAAAGCTAGCAAAGTGAAAAAGAGATAGAATTGAAAAGATTTGGGATTCTGTCACAACATGTTAGGGAAGTAGAATATCCAAGCCTGAAGAAGGTAGGGGCCCTGGAATAGCAACAACAACATTGACTTTCTCTCTGTATGTCACTATGAATCACTCATTAATTTATCCCTTTCGCAAGTATTTATCAAAGCAACCTAATCTATGCCAAGCACTATTCTGGCTGCTGGGGATATACAGTTCTGAATAAATCTCAAGGTTCCTATTCTCCCAGGAGTTCTACTCTAGGGGTGGGAGTGGGGGGGAAACAGATAGATAAATAAATGAGCAAAATATCAGAATGCAATAAGTGCTAAAAAATTAAAATAGAATAATGTGAGAATTAGAGTTCTGGAAACGATCTTGGACCAGGTGGTTCAGGAAAAACTATTGGAGAAAGTTATTTTCACCTGGAGAGCTGAATGGCAAAAGGGACCCAGGCACACAAAGATCAGGGAAATGCAGCAGAAACAGAGCAGACAGCTAATTCAAGGCCCTAAATTTGGGGAGATTGGCATCGTGGAGGGACAGAGGACAGGTGGAGGAGTGGTCAAAGGAGACCTTTTCTAGGATGAGACGGGCAGGTTCTAGTTATTGGAGCTTTGTCATCCAAGGAAAGACTTTCAACACTTCTAAAAAGATTTTTATAAAGGGATTCTATTTACTCATTTTTGGTCTCATCTTGGAAATGTTCCAAATATATATTCTTCTTTAGTCTTTTCACTGCTTACTCTCCAGTCATAGCTCTGCTTGTGTCCCCTCTTAATGGTAACAGTTCCCTGTTTCCCTTGCCTTCAGTTCTATTATAAATCAGTTACTTTTGGGGGGATGCTGTTTTGCTGATATTGACCTCCTCAGAGTTTGCCAGTGTTTCCTTTAAAGTCAAAATGTTTAGCCTTCATTTGAGGTCCTTCATAATTTAGCCTCAGTCAACTGCTCCAATCTCTTTCCATTATTTTTTTACAGGCACCCTCTGCTTTAGTCAAACTGCGAGATGCTCTAATTGTTCTTTGGGCACTTTGCGTGTGTATGTGAATGTAAACATGATATATATATATATATATATATATATATATCATGTTTATATATATATATACCTTAATATATAAATATGTATACTATGTACCTTATATATAATATGTATACCTTATATATAAGTATTATATAATATATATTATATACTATATATATACCTTCTAAAATGCCTTTGTTTCTTTCTTTGCCTCGCCCAGGTTCTATTAATCCTTTAAGACCCAACGTTATGCCCACTTCTACCATGAAGCATTTGTTAGTCACTTCACTTCTCCTTATATCTGTATTGCTTACATTGCTATTTAGACATTTAGCTTGTAATATTTCAGAGAGTTTTATGTTTTGTGCCCCCAAGTGGATTATAGAACCTCTTTGAAAAGGGACTGGGTGTGCCATAAAGACAGTGTTAATATTTATGTGGTGCTTTGTATTTTGAAAGCAGTTTGACAAATTAAAAAAAAAAAATTCATCTTCACAGTAGCATTTTGAGGTCATTAGGAAAAGGAGAACTATTTTTATTTTAGAGATAAGGACTGAGAGAGGATAAGTGACTTATTTAAGGTCATGTTGCTAGTAGAATTGAGTTAGGTCCCCTAAAGGTAAATTCTAGTTCCTCTCTTATGTATCAGGTTGTCTGTTTGTTTATTGATAATGATTTTTCAGTCTCTGTCTCAAAAGAAAATTTGATTTGCTGATTAAATATTAAGTGATGGGATAAGGGTAAGGTTATAGTTATTTCACTTCCATGCAGTATCTCAGGAAGTTTTTCCTTATTATTATTTGCTAATATTTCTTTAAAAACATTGAATATTTTTACTGTTTGTCTGTCAAGAATTGATTGGATGAAGTAAGCTGAACACTTAAGGGCCAGCTCAGAACTTTAGTGGATTGGATTTCAGTTCCTTTCCATAACCAAGTATTTATTGAGTTGTTACTACATGCTTGGCACTAATCTAGGCTCTGGAAGAAAACAAACAAGTATGAAAACAATTTCATACCTTTCTTTAGGGAATATAGAGTCCAGTCAGGAAACTGGCCGTGTGTTGACAAGTTTGGTGGTAGGTGATGGTTAAATGGGGTTCTGTTATACAGTTATCTCTAATTTTATATATATTTGAAAATGCCATAATAAAACAATGGGGAAAAAATCTTCTGAGGGAGATGAAACTTCCATATTGGCGGTCTTGTATTGTTATTTAATTAAATGGCCAAAGGAGTGAAGAAAACAATGCTATTAAAGGAGCTCCAAGAAGGAAGCAACACACAGGCCCTGTGGTCAGACAAAAATGGAGTGGGATCTGCGTATGCAAAAGCAGGAGTAAAAAGGGGTTTAGGTTTCCTCATTGCAAGCCATAGATAGTGCCCTCTGCTGTCAGAAATGAGAATGATCATATTGTGTGAAGGGACAGCCACACTGGTCTGGCTGAAGTGGAGGGTTTTGACATGAAGAGGAGTGACAGATGATGTTGAATCGGTTGGACCCTATTATTCAGAAGTTTCCAAATCCAGGTGGTGAGATTGGTTTGTTAATTTGACTCCTAACTGTGGGCCACTCAGAAAAGTCTAATCAGCAGAGCAGCGTGATGACAGTGATGATTTTAAAAAGTCATTCTTTTTAAGGCTAAGCTCAGCAGATCAAAGGTGGACCGTAGCTCAGCATTTGCTGGTTATCCCCACACTGCTATTATTCAAGCTCCATGTGTTCAAATCAGACTCTTGAAGTTGTGATGTTCGACATTTTTGCATGAAGACCTGTGGGGGGCAAGGCATATTTTTGTTATTTAGTTCCCTTTCTGCTAGGTAGAAATTTATTTATTATGAAAGGTAATCAGATTTTGGCAGACAAACTCACATTTGAAAAAAAATGTCTATTCAAGGATTCTGCCTTTGTCAACAGAATTGCTAAATTTTGTTCATTTAAGCTTATTCTTTCCACTGGGATTGCAGGGGAACTTTCCTTTATTATAAAGGATGAAGGCTGTCCAGGTGATGTGCTTCTCCATCTGGCCGTTAAGTCCTTAATCTCCTACAGTGGGTGGCTTCTAATCCTTTATTTGCTTTATGTACCAGTGGTTCCAAGTTGGACAAGTTCTGTGTCACATATGCCAACAAAGTAAGTTTCCTTGTGCCGTAAAAGGGCATGCTATGACCCAAGATCTCTGGAAAATAAAGTGGCTTGCTGTTCATAAGCGGGCCTGCTGGTTTTAATACAACCCAGTTAGTAAATGGCATTCGCTCACTATACAACCGGGAGTGCCCTATTGATTGGCGGCTGGAAGCTCCTTGTTCACGTTGAGATTTCCTTTTTCAGAGTTGCTAGCCCCTGAGAATTGTCAGTGTGCTGGCTTTGTGATGCAGTGAAAGGTCCTTTCTGCTTTTTTTCATTGCTGTTTATTTCTCAGTTTGGAGCCAGCTGAGTTATTGAGTCAAGGGCCTGAGTTATAAGGCACAGAAGTTTCATTTTTTTTTATTTACTTATTTTAAAAATTATTTATTTATTTATTTGATTGCACTGGGTCTTAGTTGTGGCTCGCTGGCTCCTTAGTTGCGGCTTGCTGGCTCCTTAATTGCAGCAGTCAGGCTTCCCACTTGTGACGTGGGAACTCTTAGTTTTGGCATGCATGTTGGGATCTATTCCCTGACCAGGGATAGAACCCGGGCCCCCTGCATTGGGAACGTGGAGTCTTCACCACTGCACCACCAGGGAAGTCCCAAGGCACAGAAGTTTTAAATGAGTTTGTTTTTGGATTTTCCTTGGTCAGGGTTCTTTTTGGAAGAAAGTCAAGCAAGTAATAGAGGAGGCAAAGTTATCCACTGCTTCTTAGTTATCACTCTACTACCTTAAAGTCAGTGGGCTACCTTGTCAAGAGGTTATGCCCTGAATTGAATTTCAGCCTTGAACCCCACTCTAGTTCAGAGAGCGCTCACGTTGCAGAAACATTCTTCTCACTTCAGAAACGTAAACCTTCCTAACAAATCATCTTTACACCCGGTGAGATCTTTTATCTGTCAGCTACCTTATGTGCTAACTGGGAATCAGAAGGACAGGCACAATCCATTTCCCCTGTTCTTCAAGTAAAAGCCTATAAAGAGTATAACTAACTTAGTAGAGGATAGTGCTTGTTAAGTCAAGACAGGGGATAGCACACTTAACTTTAAAAAAAAGAAAGAAAAAGAAAGCGTTGTTCCTCGTCCATCACTTTTGCATCTCCGATTAGCTGTCACATAAATGGATGACACTGGTTTGTAGAAGCAGAGAATGGAACTTTTTATTTTATTTTTTCAATCTCATTGCCACTACTAAAACGACAGTGGTTAGGGAGATTACTTAAACCATGATTTGTGATCATATTGCCTGGAGGGGGTGAATTAGTATCAAATGGGAAGTTTTCTATAAAAATGGTGTTTGTTAACTTTGAGGAGAAGGAGAAATTTACTAAAATGATGAATATTTTAATTTGGAGGGAATCATATGCATTAAGAGAGACACTTGGGCTTTTTATCACAACACAAAATTGCTTTAATTTCTAAGTGTTACCACGTTCTCTCCTTCAGCAATACAAAACAGTTAGGGCCATGAGAAGTTAATTACACCTTCTGATGTAAGAGAGTCTGGAGGCAGTGCCTGCAGTGGGAGGAGGTTCAAGCTGTTTTACAGAGCAGCTCCCTGCATCCCTGTATAGCTGTTGTTTTGTGAAGGGTCCAAGAGCCTCCCTTATAGACCAGGGCTTCTGCATCTGGTCTCTGACACTTCCCTACTGTTTGGGTCATTCCCAGAGACTCTTGACTCTTCCTAGACTCTGGATTCCCTCGCCCCTCTCTGCCTTCAGCCTTGCTCCGGAGGCCCAGTAGCATCTACCACCCCTGTCCCAACGGAAACAATGTCCCTCTTAGGAGACAATCTTGTCCTTGGACCAGGAGCTAGGAGAATTGGGGAGTGGGAGAAGTGATGCTCTGCCATACCCTTTAATAAGACCCATTTTAAAAGTCTAGGGAGTGCTCAGTTGGATTGGACTTGTGGTGAGTTAAAAGGAATGATGAGAAAGTTGAACTCTTTGAACTAAGAAGCCATTCTGTAGCAGAGGTGTAATTTATAGCCTATTGACTATTTTCTGACTGTTGAGTGAGACATTTAGGGAATAGTTACCTTATCATTTTTTAATGCCCAAGATTATAATATTATTTATTTAAAAGTGACATATAATCTCTACAGTTACCTCCTTTCTCCTGTGTCTTTCGTTCCTCTCTCCAGGCCCACCCCAATATGTCCCATGTGCCCACTTGCCTGCCCCTCTCTCTGCAAACATGCAAAGTTTCATCCAGCTGAAAAAAATGTGTGCTGTACTTCCATGCGTAGCTATCTCCACAGCCCAGCTTCTGCAGAGCGTGGTTGTTACTTGCTGCCTCAGGTTCCTCTCAAGGTGTTCTCATACCTTATAGCTTGGTTGTTCTCTCTTTCATGCATCTGAAAATTACTGTCTTGAGATGATGTCTCTAACATTTGTTTCCCGTTCCAATTCCCCTTGACTTCTGTGTAACATTTGACATTCCTGGACTCTCTTTTTCTTCCTTAAATCTAAAAGCCTATATTATCCTTTTTTTTTTAAACGTCTCTGAACATTTATTCATCTTTATCCTTTTCTGGTCTTTTTTTCTGTCTCATTCTTCTAAATGTAAGCAGTTCTGAATATTTAGTCAGTTTTATTTTATTAATATTTATTTTAATGAAATATTTTATAAAAATATGATTATGCACAAGATACAAAGAACAGTAAAACAAATGTACATGTACCCATAAATCAACAGAAGTAATATCACCAGACCCTTCTGAGAGTCTCTTTCCATTCAGACTTTCTTTTTCTTACCTTGACTTACTTAAAACAAACATTTTATTAAATTTTTAATATTTTTGAGATACTATATAAATGGTATCATGCTCTGTGCATCTTGGGCCACTTAACTGCTGCTGCCAACCCCACAACATTCAATATCCGTAACATCTGTTTTTTGTGTAGCTGTATTCTTCTTCACTGCTGTATTGTATTCTGGTTTTGAATATGCTAAAAGTAATTATCCAGTTTTCTGCCTGGATATTTGGGTAGCTCTTGGGTTTCCTAGTTGCTATGTTACAAAGAAATGTTGTGCATGTGCATACATTCTTGTGCATCTGTCTTTGTGCGCAGGTACATGCTCTTCTCTTGCTGTGAAAGCAGTACACACTCTTCTCTTGCTGTGAAATGGCAAAGTCATACGGAGTATACATTTTCGACTTGATAAGATGACCTTAAGTTGTTTGCCAAAGTGATTGAATATTGGCATTCCAACCAGCATGGTGCAAACACTTCTATTATTGTATATTCTTATCAAAAAAATAACTATACTTGATATTGCTAGATTTTCAGAAAGGTATTTTTAGATTTTTCAGATTTCCTTTTCCATGGAGTGGGTGTAAAATTGTAATCAAAATTTGCAATTCTTTTTCTGAATTTTTCTGAGTATTGTTGAGGTTGAGAAGATTTTCAGATGTTTGTATTTGTGTTTCGACTTTCTTCAAGTGCCTTTTTATGTCATTAGCCCATTTTTCTACTATTTTATCTGTTTCTTATCAATTGGTAAACATTACTTAGTCTGGATATTAATCATTTGACAACAACTTGTTTTTTTTCAGGTTTGGCTTTAAGTTTTCACTTTTGTTATAGTTGTGTAGACAAAATTTTAACTTTGATGTTGATGATTTTATTGAAATTTCACGTACAGATTAGAAAAACATTTTAAGAAACCCTTCCCAACTCTGAGGTTATTTTTGTCTGTGTTTCTTTTAAACATTTTATGATTTTCCTTTAAAATTTAAGTATTTAGGGATCTTGGAAGTGATTATATATATGGTGTGAAGTAGGGCTTTTTATGATCATCTTTATTGGTGCTGAACTCATGAATGTGCATTCTCCCCTCTCTCTGAATGTGTGTATATGTATTTAATTCATATTTGCATTTTGTTTTGATACATTTTCTTGAGCCCTGAGCCCTCTTTCCAGCTGCCTTCTAAAAATTTCCATGTTGATGTACATCACCTTAAACTCATACCTAAAACAGAATTCCTTTTCCTACTCTTTCCCAGCCGTCACCCCTACATCTAACAAGTTCCTGAATTCTTTGAATGTCTCCTTTAAAATGAGTTTTTATCTGATTGTTTTTATTTCTGCTACTGCCCTTTTCATAATGCGACCTAAACCTCAGTTCTCTGTAATGTTTCACGTAGACTCCCTGCATCTCTATTTTTCCTAACCTAATCATGGGTGCTGACACTATATTGGTATTAATCTTTCTAAAGCAAAACTTTGGGTCTCTCCAATTAAAATACCTTTATTAACTCCTCGTTGTTCTCATGCTGAAGAGTCTAGTCCCTAAGGCTTTCCAGTTTTTCTTATGTCTAGCTCCAACTCTGCTTTACCTTATCTTCCTCTACAAAATCTCTCTTCTTCTAAATTCGTTTCTCTTTAAATTGTCTGGTGCTTTTTATTTTCATTCATTACATCATTCCATTGTACCCATTGTTCTACTTCTTGGAAAGCCTAAATCAAACCCTTTCTATCATTATTTTTTCATTCGTGATTCACTGACTTATAACTTTCTGAAGGTTTTTGTTGAACAAAAGGTACCAATTTTTATTACTTTGTTGTAGTCCCTGTAGCACCCATCATAATACTTAGCATGTAATAGATAATTAATAAATATTGGTGGGTTGATTAGTAGAAGGATACTAATTTTATGCAATGCAATTGTATTTGGATTGTCCTGGGTGAGTTTTTAAAATTTTATTTGATTTGAGGAATTGGGTTTTAAAAATTTCTATATCAAACAAATTTTATTTAGGAAAGTGGCAGACTATGTTTTTCTGAGAGATCCAATTTTTCAGTCTCCATGGAGAGTCTTTTCTTCCTAAATTACAGGAATTTTGTAATGCTAACTGTAAGTGGTTAATTTCTGTTATTTTCTTGATTTCTTTTTTTCTGTATCTTTCTTCAGTTTCTCAGTATCCCTGCTGAAAGAATCCTTCCACATTCTAATAGACATTTTCTTTCCTTTCTATTTTCCATAAACAGTCTAAGTACTAGTGAAAAATGCCTAGACTAACTATTCAAGCCAGATAGTGGAGAAAAGGAAACTTTAAATCCTCTAAGATGCTAATAATATAGACAGTGAATTTAATATTTTTTGGTGATTCATGCAAGGTAGGGAGAAAAGGAAAGAAAATGGAAAATCTGTTAAAGCCTCTGCATTAGTCAATTTTATTTCAGCTGTTAATTGTTCTGCACCAAATGGCAGTGATAAATCAATGAGATGGTGGCTTTGAAAAGGGGGTTCTTAAAAATCTACTGAAGGGCATATCAACCTTTCTTTTCTCTCTTTTCAAACTTGCCAACAGTAAGTCTCCTCTAAAGCAATCGAGAAGAAAATGCTTAGAAGACAGGTAGAATAAAGAGCTATTTTTATTTTCAGAAACATTTTTGTTTAAGAAAAGAAATACAGAAATAACAAAATAGGCATAGAGCTGTGCTATCCAATCCAGTCCTTAAACTGCTATGATTAGAATGATTCATTTCTCATAAGTTTTGTTTTATAAAACACATGTTTCTTGTCTTTTACCTTTTTAGATTATCAGCCTGTTACCACTCTCCTAGATGTAATAGGGAACATGTACTGATTGTATGTTAAAATGAATTCTCTGGGAATTTAATGTTCTCAATTCTCTTAAAGAAATAAATCTTGAAATGCTTTTTGTGTGTGTGTGTGTGCATAGTCACATTTCTTAATAGACATAAAGATGGCTTTTAAATTTAGTAATTGGTTGAGTTATACATGTTTTCAACTGAAAGGCTTTAATGATCATTTTATCCAACCCCCTGGTTTTGGAGACTCATTGAGGCTACAGGATCTATGGGTGTTATACAGAGAAAAGTGTCTGAGTGGGCCAAGATTCCCTTTCTGTTCAACTCCTTTCAAGATAACTAGCTATTTTAATCACATAACTTCTTCCCCTTAAAGTCAAAGATTATTTTGTGTATTTTTATAATTTGCATCCCTTGAAATTACTTGTTCTATACAATATAATGAATCACGGATAGTTAAATAAATTAAAATGTATTGGTAATGTTTTGCTTTCCTGATGATGAATGCTGCTACCTTCAATACCGATGTAAATTAAAGAATACATTACTCTGAAGGTTATCCTATAATATTTTTTTTCCATAAAGAAATTGTGTTTTTTTTTCTTAGTATTATACTTTGGTTTTGCTTGGCAGGATTATGTGGAAAGAGCTCTTACATCATCCCCAATTTACCACTGAAGAGCAGAAAACACTGGTGTGGCTCTCTTAGTCTTTTTAAGTGAGCCACAGGCAAAATACAGAACACACTTAATAGTAGTTTTAATGCTCCGGAATTGCATAAGTCACGGGCTGTGATTGGATCTTCCATGACTGTGTTTTATTCTGACCACAGTGCAGCTTTTGTTTTTTGACTGTAAACGCCTCTGTTATTTCTACAGGTATCAAGACTTCAAGTAATTGTTAAGTGAGTGTTGTAATTGAGATAATCTACTCCTGGAACTTCAATAACAGTGGAAATCTTTTGCTCTTTAAATTCTGTGTAAAAATAGTCCAAGCGTTTTAAAGAAAAATTTTTCCATTTTAGAAAAAGAGATTTGCTTGAACAATTTATTTTAATGGAATAAAATTAAATAATGAATCTTAATGCCACAGCTTTAACTGAAGTCTTCTAGCTTAAGAAAATCACTTTATAGGAGAGATTAGGTTAATCTCTTGAGGAAGTACAGAGTCACTTTTACTTAGAGACTACATGATTTATAACAAAGTAATATGAGTGAATATTGAATGGCATTCCACCCATATTTAAACACTCAGGCAGTGGCATGGAAAAGAATTGATGAAAAATATAATAGGACAAATACACTAATGGATGTGATCTCCAAATATTTATTACTGTCCCCATCTTGAGCCATAGGCATACCTTCACCCATATTCCTCTCCACCAGCCAAGGGCATCTTCCTATAGATTGACAGCTACCTTAACTCCTTAAAGGAAGCCCCCTAATAGAGATCCATAGTAAAAAAGTCTAGAGGTAGAGTTCAGTGGATGAAAAAGGGGACTAACTTTGTAAGATCTAGCTGGAATGCAGAGCTGATAGGGTACTGGAATTAGCTTACCATTTAGAAGACTCTTTTAGTAGTTTAGGTCAGAGATAGAAACAGAGGACCGGAAATAGGCTGAGACTGACAGTGCGGACTTGAATGAAATCAATTGATTTCCCAGAAATGGTTCGGAGATGGAATTGATAGGAGTTGAAGGTTGATTTGGCATGTGGGATTAGAGTAAGAAGGAAGCGGTAATGCCGTGTTTTCTAGTTGTGCCAGTGTCGTGGAGTGTGATGCTATTTGTTGTGATATGGGTTATTTGAGAGGAGGCAGATTGGTGTGTTTGAGTGTGTGTGTGTGTGTGTGTGTGTGTGTGTGTGTATGCTGAGAGTTGTGGACCTGGATGATGCTGATTTGGTTGACTGTGGGTCATCCATGTGGAGTTGACTCATAGTTTGGGTATCCTAAAGGTCAGGAGAAAGATCTTTTTAAAACAGATTTGGAAGTCATAAGCATGAAGATGCTGATAAAAATCAGAGGAGGCTGTTATTGCCCAGGATGAATAAATTGAGTAAGAGAGTTTCATAAACATTGGTAATCTGTAGAAGAGTCCGGCAAGTCAAGTGTGAAAAGGAGAAAGAAGGGAGATACAAAAAATGAAGAGAAAACCATGAAATTGAGTGACAGGAAATTTAAGGGAAGAGAACATTTCAAGGAAGTTTGATAATATCAAGTCCTGCAGAAATCTCAAAGAAGATCAAATAAAAGGGGTTTATAGACGTTAACGTGGAAGACTTTACTTTTAACTTCTAAATACATGTTTTGGGTAAATAGAGAAAAAGAAGGGTAAATAGTTCTGGGGCAGAGGATATTCTTTTTTTTTTTTTTCCCCTGGCTTCTTATAAAAATAAGGAATTTTGATTTTTGTTTCTTTTTGTTTTGTTTCGTTTGCTTTTTTGCTTGTTCACAATTTTTTATTTAGTGGTAGGAACTTAAAATGAATGAAACTGTCAGCATCATCTACCATTCTTAGTAGATGTTTCTGAATGTGCTACAAAATAACCTACCCGAGGCAAGCAAGACAATAAGTGTACATAGTTTTATTTTAGATTAGATAGATCATTGAGATAATATCCTTATCCTAAAAGAAGAGTAAAATAATACAGTTTTCCAGCAGCAGAAACAAGGCAGTCTAGTTATCAAAGAATAGCAGCAATGATGATCCTTTTAAAAGAGTATGTAGATTAAGACAAAATTCCATAAACTGTATTTATAATAGTTAGATGTGCATTTGTAGAATAAATGTTTCTTCTAAAAAGAAGAAGACATAATTTTTGCTTTTAAAATTTAAATAAATATTTTAAAAATGTAGGTACTGTATATGCTTGGAATCATAACGTGCTTTCGTGTTTAACATTTCTCTTCTTATGTTTTATCTTCTATTTTATTTTTTGTAAATTTATTTATTTATTTATTTGTCTGTTTTGGGTCTTCGTAGCTGCAAACAGCCTTCCTCTGGTTGCGGTGAGCAGAGGCTACTCTTTGTTGCGGTGCGCAGGCTTCTCATTGTGGTGGCTTCTCCTTGTAGAGCATGGGCTCTAGGTGTGCGGGCTTAAGTAGTTGTGGCACGCGGGCTCAGTAGTTGTGACTCATGGGCTCTCTAGAGCGAGTGTAGGCTCAGTAGTTGTGGCACACGGGCTTAGTTGCTCTGCGGCATGTGGGATCTTCCCGGACCAGGGCTTGAACCTGTGTCCCCTGCATTGGCAGGCAGATTCTTAACCAGTGCACCACCAGGGAAATCCCTGTCTTCTATTTTAAAGCAGCTAATGATTAAAACACAAAATTTACCTGCACTTGAATGTGAAACATACTTTTACTGAACAACTTTAAAATATTGAGACAGTGATGGAGAGTACTATTCTGGTTTCTGTACTTACCACCAAACATCAGGGCAGTTGAGAAAACTAACAAGAAAATTTCTAATTTTAAGATCTGAAAAAGATAGTGTGAGTAAAACATTGTTATTTCGGGAAAGGTAGAATTGTATTAAAAGCTATGCTAAAATTATTTACAGTCATACAATTGCTATATTTTATGCCTATATTAAAAATAAAGTGATATTTACATTCTATTATTGCAAACATTAATTCATTTATTCAACTAATATTTTTCAAGGGCCTTCTTCATGTCAGGCACTGTTCTGGGTACTCACAATGTACCAGTGAGTAAAAGAAACAAGTAAATTGCTACTCTGAAGCAACTTATATTATGGCAGGTCACAGGAGACAGTAAATAGTTATAATAATATTATAAGTAAGACTAGAAGGTAGTAACAGCTATGGGAAAGAAAATAGAGCAGGATGGTGGGGGCTGGTTGTAGTTTTACACTCCATATTCTGGGTGGGTTTCACTGAGTAGGCTCTTGGGCAAAGATGGAAAGAAGATAAGGGTATAAACCTTATGGTTACCTGTCAGAAAAGCACTGCAGGTAAGGGAAGAGCCAGGGCAAAGGCCATATGGTAAAACATACCTAGTGTGTTCAGGACTAGACACTGTGGAGGCCACAATGACTGAAGGGCCGTGAACCGGGGAGAAGAAAAGGTGGTGAGGTTTATATGGAGGTTGGGTCAGCTCATTTTGAAACTTGTAGCGCCTGGGAAGGACTTGACTTTTACTCAGAGGGTAGAGGGTGTGGAGATTCATTGGAAGCTTCTGAGTAGAGGAGAGACCTGATTTTGGTGAGTTTGTTTTTCATGTTCTTTAGCACATACTTTATAAGATTGTAAATTTAAACTTTTTTATTAATGTTTACAACAGTGTGCTATAGATAATTGCTACAGTGTAGCCTACAGGCCATGTATGGAATTGTTGTGTGACTCTATAGCATCCTAAAGTTTAAGGTCTGTCGGCTCTGCATATGCCTCATTTTCAGAATGCTGAAAGTTTAATTTTGGAAAATTAAGATTTATTTAAAGTAATCACCTTGATTCGTAGATGTGGAAACTAATTTGCCTAAGATTACTCAGTTGGATTTGCCAGAGCTAGGATTAGGGTTTAGGTTTCCCGAATATAAATGAGAATTAGAAGCGAGAACCAAAAACTACCTACTATGATCAGATGTGTACTCAGTGCCTTACTAATTTTCTTCTAATCTAATTTCACCACTTAAATTACATTGCCGCATCTAACACCTCTCTTTGTCCAGGTCTGAGTGGATCATTGCTTTTACTACTGGGTCTTTCCTATTAATTACTGTATCAGAATCAATCCTTTTCCTCCTCAGGATCAGTTTTTAAGCATTCTTGCTTTATATGCACCTTGATAGATACTTACAGTCCATTCCTGACTGATGTTTTTTGCATAGCCTGCAGCAGAGGTGGGAAAATTGTGATCAAATCTAGCTTATGACCTGTTTTTGTACATCGTGATCCAGTAATGGTTTTTGCAAAAGAAGACTATTTCATGACACGTGAAAATTATATGAAATCAAAATTTGTTGTCCATAAATAAAGCTTTATTGACACATGGCCATGGTCTCATGCTGCAGTGGCAGAGTTGAGTAATTGTGACAGAGAGCCTATGGCCCTCAGAGCCTTAAATATTTTTTATGAGGCATTTTTTTTTTTTAACATCTTTATTGGGGTATAATTGCTTTACAATGGTGTGTTAGTTTCTGCTTTATAACAAAGTGAATCAGTCATACATAATAAACATATGTTCCCATATGTCTTCCCTCTTGCGTCTCCCTCCCTTTATGAGGCATTTTAAAGAAAAAGTTTGGTGACCTCTGTCCCAGATCAGTGCTTCTCAGACTTTGCTATGCATAGAGTTGCCTGGACGGCTTGTTAAAACCCAGGTTCCCAGGCATCATCACTCTCAGAGGTTCTGATTCCATCAGTATAGGGTGGAGCCTGAGACTCTGGATTCTACTCTCAAGCAGTCCAAATCCAGCCAGGCCACAGAATGCACACATTTTATACCATTGCCTTAAAGTGGTCCTTCTTGAATTTAATGCCTATCTTAGCTGAACTTCCCCTGTCTTACAATCATTAACCAATTTTGGAGGAAGAAAGTGGAAAGGGTTATCTTTGGTGAACCTTAAAGCAGCCAGCTCCAAGCAGCAGACCTAGTTCAAACACTGTGCTCTTAACATAGATCTGAGCGTATTTTAATATAAAAATATCCATTCCTTCTTTCCTACTCTGTCCTTCCTACATAAAATCTTCTATATACTCCTGTTTATCCTGACTTAGATGCCTTTGCAGAAACTTCCTAATTGCCTTATATAAATGACTGTGTTAAACTGAATGGTTAATAACACTAATGGTATTTTACATTTTATTTTTCTGAATTATCTCATCCTTCTTGGACTGGTCAAGGTTCCTTTTGTCTTTTTAAACAGTGACAAATCAGGGCCATGAAGTTTCTATTAAATTACTTTAAATTTGAAGAACAGTGGTTCAAAAATATTCATATGGCGACACATACATAGTTTATTGTATCGTCTATGCCTCAAGTGCAAGCTAATCATATAGTTAATTTATGGAAGAAAATCCAGTATTCATAACCTAAGGATTTCCATACAGTATAATGAAATCACATATGTAGTTATATACTTGCTTATGTAGGATATTATATACTTCCTGTTTCACAATGTAATTCTGCACAAATGTATATTTTTAATGACTCTAGCTTTGCTCCCAGAGGTGTACGGTTTCTTTTTGAGTTGGTCAGCCCTCTGTCATTTATTCATATTTGCAGAATGGTAATAATTCCTACAGTCATGAATTATTTAATAAAACTTAATTGAATTTAGGATAAAGCAGAGGCAGGATATATATTATACAAATATTATGTAAACTCTACATTTAGCATATCTTAAGCCATCAGAGTGAATAAGGTGAAAATTAGACTCCTAGCCAACGTGATTTTTAGCTAAATCTAAAAGTTTTGTTGCTTACTGCAGGTATACTCCAGGTTCAAATATACTGTCTGTCTACCAAAATGAGAGAGATGAAATGCAATTAGCTTTATCTCTTGTCCTAAAACTTTAATTTAGTAAATTAGCTTAATAAAACTCAGTATGTAAAATGCAAGCAGGGAACTCAGTCTACCTTCTTTTTGGGCACCTACCCTGTGCTTTTTGCACATGAGTTACCTGTGCTACTCAGTCATAAAAAGGTTGCTGAAATGAATCGAATTCTATTTCAGTCAGTGGGGTACCTTCTCTTTCCTCAGATTGTTTAATTATTATTGTTATTTAATTTTAGTAGACCCAACAGATTGTAACTCAGATAATTTCTGGGAAAATGTTTTGATCTATTATATTGCTGTGGAAGAGGTCTGAGTTTTACTTTCCCTAAATTTTATTAGGCACTTTACCTCTGTCATAGATAGGCTGGTGAATGAAGTTTGGTATTTCTGGTAAGGTTTTAGAAATCTCAGCCACGTGAAACAAAGAATAGCTCTATGGAAGTCTGAAACACAGAATCATTTTTGTAACAACAAGCTACCTCTCCTTGCTTTATACTGATATCTTTACTTGCATCATCTATCAATACTTTGACTTTCACAACAACTGGATGAAGTGAAATATCATGTCCAATTTATAAAGGAGGAAACTAAAGACTTAGTGAATTTTACTTAATGAGGGTCACAAAGCTAGTTAATTTCACTTGTGCATTGAACCCCAAACCATCACACTCCAATGGCTATTCTTTGACCACTAAGGCATTTTGTTTTTTTAATAAAGGTTTTTGGAATTCCTTCTGCCAGATAGGCGTTCTTTTAGATAGATGTTGGGATAAAAATATGGATTACTGGCTTCCCTGGTGGCGCAGTGGTTGAGAGTTCGCCTGCTGATGCAGGGGACAAGGGTTCGTGCCCCGGACCGGGAGGATCCCACGTGCCACGGAGCGGCTGGGCCCGTGAGCCATGGCTGCTGAGCCTGCGCGTCCAGAGCCTGTGCTCCGCAACGGGAGAGGCCACAACAGTGAGAGGCCTGCGTACCGCAAAAAATAAAATAAAATAAAATAAAAATACGGATTACCCAATGCTGTTACCTTAGAGTAGTTTACTGTCTTGTTGGGGATACAAAGGAAACAACAAGTAATTACAGTAAAGTTCAAGTGCTATAATGGATGTTGTCAGTGTATTAGGGAACACAAGATGATTACCTGTTGCCTGAGACTGGCAAAAGAATTCATAGGGCACTACTCACCCTGTCCTGAAAGAAGCATGGCATTTTGTTTTGGGGAAAAGGGGGAAGTTCATGACAGAGAATGTAACACATATAAATCTAGAATATTAAAGAGATGTTTTGGGAATTGTATTTCTTTGTGTCTGGAGCCTGGGAAAAATAAATGTATAAAACTACTTGACATAGAAGTCAATGTTTTGAAAGGGAAATATGTTAAGTTCTCATTTATACTCATACTAATTTTTAGTTTTGATTAAATTGCAATTAGAATATCAACAGGAATGTTATTTAATATGCTTAAAAATATTCTGGTCTTCATATAAACCAGTGTAAACCAGTATTCTTCAAAGTCTATTTAAAAAGTTCATTTGAACTTTCTTTTCAAATATAATATTAAAAGATTTATGTTTAAAATATATGGCATAATTTTTATGAGAAAGGTATGGATTACAATCATGAAGTCAACAACACACAATTATATAAAACTTATTTGTATATATGTTACTAATATTTGTTTTTCTTGTGAATTTTTTATTGTAGTGTACAAATATACACTACAAATACTGTAGTGTATATTAATGTATTTCTTTGTATATTCTCAACTGTTTTTTGCAAGTTCGCAAAATATATAGTAATCTTTCTTATGGACATCTGACCAGCTTTTGAATTCAAATTTTTTTAGTATTTTATTGGTAGCCAATGACATCTTCTGTGACGAATGCCATATAGATCTTTTCCTCTCTAACAATGTTGTATTTTATTTCTCTTTCATGCTATAGTGCATTGGCATGAACTTCTAAAACCATAGATTTCCCCTAAGTAGTCAAAGGAGTTAAAAGTTCTGGTGAGAGGACCTCACTCTTTATCTGTAACAAGAGAAATAAAAACAAATGCTTATCAGGGGCAACCTAATAACATAGATGTGCGAGCTGGACCAGTTGTAAGAAAATTGAAAGTGACAGAACCAGAGAACTAGGGAGGGTATTCTTCCCCCCCCCCCCCCGCCCCCCGGTACGCGGACCCCTCACTGTTGTGGCCTCTCCCCTCTCTGGAGCACAGGCTCCGGATGCGCAGGCCCAGTGGCCATGGCTCACGGGCCCAGCCGCTCTGCGGCATGTGGGATGCCCCCGGACCGGGGCATGAACCCGTGTCCCCTGCATTGGCAGGAGGACTCCCAACCACTGTGCCACCAGGGAAGCCCAGGAGGGTGTTCTTTTTTTTTTTTTTTTTTTTTTGCGGTATGCGGGCCTCTCACTGTTGTGGCCTCTCCCTCTGCGGAGCACAGGCTCCGGACGCGCAGATTCAGCGGCCATGGCTCACGGGCCCAGCCGCTCTGCGGCATGTGGGATCTTCCCGGACCAGGACACGAACCCATTTCCCCCGCATCGGCAGGCGGACTCTCAACCACTGCGCCACCAGGGAAGCCCGAGGGTGTTCTTTTAACACACCATGTCAGTCAATCACAACACATATGCAGATTGATTCAGGTAAAGGACTGCTGTTAGGTGATCCCAACTGGAAAAGAATGTAGTACTCCTGAAGAGATTGCTAGTTGTAACCAGAGCAGCATTAGAAATATCAGTATGCTGTAGGAGCTGTTAAATTCTGGCTGTCAATGGTTATTGATGGTAAAACAACACCACCCCATGGAGAGCCTCCGAGTTCAAATTCTATAGCTCAGCCCCCTTCCAAATGTTGTGGCCTTGAACATGTTGTTTACTGTATTAGTTTTCTCTTGCTGCCATAGCAAATCAACCACAAATTAAGTGACTTAAAACTCCAAAGTGCATGATCTTACAGTTCTGTAGGTCAGAAGTCTGACGTGGTCTCACTGGGCTAAAACCAAGATGTGTTTAGCAGTGTGTTTCTTTCCAGAGGCTCTTGGAGGGAGTGTTTCCTTGCCTTTTCTAGCTTCAAGAGGCTACCCACATGCATTCTTAGCCCTTGGTCCTTTCCATCTTCAAAACGGACAGCAGCGGGTTAAACTCTTCAACATTGCATCACTCTGATTTCTTCTGTAGTTACATGCCTCCGACTTTCATGTCCCTCTTCCACTTTTGAGAACTCTTTATGATTATATTGGGCCTACCTGAGTAATCCAGGGTAGTCTCCCCATCTCAAGGCCAGCTGATTAACAACCTTAATGCCCTTTTGCAAGCTTTATTCAATCTGCAACTTTAATTCCCCTTTGCCACATAACAACATATTCACAGTTTCTGGGGATTAGTATGTAGATATTTTCTGGGGCCATTATTCTGCCTACTTACCTTTTATTTTTAGTTCCTTCATTTGTCAAATGAGACTGTTGTAAAGATTAACAACAAAGACAATAAATTGTATTAAGTGCCTTGTCTGATGCCTGGTATATAGTAGCTGACATTCAATAAGTGGTATCTGCTGTTATTTCTTGTTTCCTGCATTGCCTTTCCTGTTACGCTTCCACTTTCTTATTGTGCTCTGTGTTTCAGAAATCAATCTTCACAGATTTTCTCTGGTGATTAGAAGTTTCAGATGCGTTGCTTTCATACTAATAAGCATACAGAGGGGCTTAAATAAGTTAGAAATTTTGAGAGCTTAAAAAATTAAATTGCTTACACGTAGAATCCTTTAAAGCATCCTCTCATTCTCTATCCTATATCCTAATGCTCCTGTTCTGTGAAACTACACCTTGTTCTCAAACTTGAGCAGGCATCAGAATACCTGCAGGGTTTGGTAAACTTAGATTTTTGGGCCCCATCCACAGAGCAGAATCATTAGGACTAGGAAAGAACCTGAGACGTTGCATTTCCAACAATGTCCCAGGGGGTATTGAATGCTGTTGGTCTGGCACCACTGCCTTTTGAGAACTGCTGCTCTAAAAATAGCCATGAAGAAAATGGGGTTTATTTGGCTTTCTTCCTGTGTGCCCCTAAGTGTATCTCTGTGTTTTCTGTTTTGTTTTGTTTTGGTTGTTAGCTCCTTAAATACTGATAAGATCTGGGTGGTGGTGGAAAGTGTTAATTTTTAATGGAAACGCGTAAGCATTTCTTTAAATCCAGAATGCAAATATGGTCTCTAAAACATTGTTATTTGAAGTGAAGCAAATTATAACCATGGAGTAGATATAAAAAATCTGGACCTAGATTTAAAAAAACTAGCCAAGGAAGACTATCTGACCAGGATTCATGTGGATTTTTTGCTTATTTCCCATCTTTTTTTCAGTCAGTTTAGCAGGCAGTTTTCCAATTGTGAAAATCGTAACACCGAATGGTTCTCCATCTGATTGTGTTACTGCTTCACAAATCAAGTGTCTTTTAATAATACTGTCTTGAAGTTAGTAAACATAGTGCCATTATTTTGCAACATGGGGCAAAATTATTTTATTCATGAAAGGTAAAATGTTAAATTACTAATGTTGTTTGACACATCCTTGAAATTGTCCTTGAGTTATAGTACTATAAAATACCTAACAATTTGTGCCATGTTTAAACTCAGATCTACTTTGCTATAGAACCCTATAATAAGTCTCTGAAACTAATTTCTTCATAAAGTATATTACGACGGCACGGGTCAAATTTTCTGTATTTATCTATGTGGTAGAGAATGATATCTTAAAGAGAGGGAAAAAGACCTCAGAAAAGTCTCATTAAAACCTTCAAGTATTGTTAAAAAAGTTCAGCTGTACAGAATCAAGTGTTTTTTTTGAAAAAAAAACATGATTCTTTAAGAAGTTTAAGGTCATCGCATTGATTGGATAATAACAGAGAATCAAATGCAATGTTGAGATACTTTGAACTTTTGAGTGATTTAAACTATTTAAGTGAAACATTCTTTCTCAATACTTTTGAACTCAGACTGGAGTTGGATTTTATAAATTCGATGTGTGGCTCATTTCCTAGAAGACTGTCCCTTAAAATAGACATTAATTCATTGCTAACGAGTTGTATTTGTTGTAATATTAATATTGATTGAAAGATCTCAGTGACGCACAGCTTCCAGAACTCTGATATGCACAAGAATCTCTAGAATTTAGGGTCTACACCAGTGGTTTGTAAATGTCAGAGGGACTAAGAATCATTTGGTTTGCTTCTTAAAGATGCAGGTCGAAAGGATTCCACCACTCAGAGATGATGACTCACTAGATCCTCAGTAGAATTTAGAAATTCTCATTTATAGCATTTATTTTGGATGTTTCAGATGCAAATTACTCAGGGACCCCACTGTGAGAAGTACTGGTCTAGGTTATAGTGACGGTGGGCATAGATTTGATGGGAGAAAGAATGGATCCTTGAAGATGGAAAATGGACAAAGGCCAACATAGTGATAAAAAGGAAGAAGAAAGGTCCGGAGCCTGACATAGAAGGTGAATGTGTGGTGTGTCTGTGTGTACGTGTGTGTGTGTATGTGTACATGTGTATGTATAGAGAGAGGCATTGGGGAAGGCCAAGAAATGAGCATTGAGTAACATCCATAATTATGAAATAAATTAAATAAAATGAACCCCAAAATGAGATAAGCCAATGAGCATACAGTGAACTAAAAACTTTCACTGTTGTGAAGCCAAGGCATTTCAACGTCAGGAAGCAAGCCACACACCTGAAGAATGACCTTTGTGTCTAATAATTATCCTGCTTCAATGAAAAAGGCTCTGGTAGAGTTTCGGGTGAAGAAGCCATATCTCAGTGGGTTGATAAGTTAGTTGGAGTTTATAAAATACAGAAAGTAAGTAGAGAGTAGAAATTTGGATGAGAAGAGTTATGTTTGGACAGTAGCCACAGGATAATCGTGATCCAGGGAAGGGTTTTAAAAATGAAAGGAACTACTTGAGTATATTTATAAAAGGCTAATGGAAAGGAGCAAATAGAAAGGAAATACTAAAGATAACAGAAGAAATTGATGACAGATGAAATGAGATCCAGGAAAGCAAGTAGGCAAAGCATAGAGTTGGCCATGAAAAGGTGAGGTGAACTCATTGTCCAACAATGATGGAAAGCAGGAACAATGTTGGGCATGCACAGAAATTTATAGCTTGATGAGAAGTTAAAGGAAGTGGTGTCTGATTTCTTTGATTTTTCTTGATAAAGTTTGAGAGAAGAGGCTTACTGTGCATGTGAGGTTGATAAACAAGCAGTGCAAAGGAATCAGGGTTACAAGTTAGAGAGGAATTTCGATGATCAGCTGTGGGGTTTAAAGTAAACAAAGCACTGGCGCATCGGAGGTTTCTCTTAGGTGTAAGAGCAGAAAGTGAGGGGGGATTTTAAATTATGTTCCTTGGGAGAAATCCTGCTTTTGTCCATGAATGATGAACTGCTGTAGGAGTTGTCCTCCTGAGCAAGAGTTTTCAGACATTGGACATCAGGCAATAGAGTATTGTAATCCCTGATAGAAGAGAAACAAATGAGATGATCCCTAAGATTGTCCTAGTTTAGCCTGGAGGTAGTTTCCAATCCTGGCATGGGGAGAAGACCCTAAACAGAATCCAGCACTTTCGCTGAGATCTCTCTTATCTCAGGAGACTTGAGGTCAGAGTTGGGGAGGCTGAAGCGGTGGGAATTTGTGGGAAACGGAAGTGTAGGGAAAGATGCATAGAGAGAGATAGCTCCAGATATTTGCAGAAGGAACCTTGCAAGTTGGCATATACATGAGTGAAACTCCGAGAGGCAGAATGAAGAATCCCTGGAAAGCAGTAGGACAGATAATTCTCAGAATTCACCCAGAGCTCAGGCTTATTTGCATTTCCACCAGCCAGGATGGAGAGCCTTCATTACACACAGTGTTAGGGAGAGTCCTCAGAATGATATTGCCTATTCAAGGGAGTAAATTGGCCTTATTTTAAAGGCCGCTCAAGACCCACTATAACAAAGCTTAAAACCAACACTTCAGGGGATCATATCGAATCACATGTAAGAATGTGCGCCCGCACCCCCCCAAAAGCGCCATACTCTTTAAAGGGATACTACAAAATCTAGCACCAAATGTACAATCCACAATGCTTAGCATTCAATAAAAAAATTATCTTGCACACAAAGAGGCGGGAAACTATGAACTATAACTAGTAGTCTGAAAAAATAATTAAAGAAACATACCCTGGGAAGACAGAGATGATGCCGTTTGCAAACAAAGATGTTAAACAGCTATTATATGCATGTGTGCCGTATGCCCAAGAGACAAAGGAAAATGTGAGATGATAAGGAGGGAAATGGAAGATACAAAAACGAGCCAAATGGAACTTCAAGGGATATTCCTATTGTTTTGAAGCCATAGCAATAGAAAGTATCAAAACTAAAGAAGAGAAAAAATACAGATGAACAGAGTCTCAGTGAGCTCAGAGTCTCATCAAGCAGTCTAACATGTGTAATCGGGGTCCCACAGGACAAGAGAAGGAGAACAGAAAAATATTTGGAAAATAATGGCCCAATATTTTCCCAATTTGATGAAAACTAGAAACTCACAGATCCAAGAAGACAATGAATTCCAAGCAGAATGAATGGAAATTAAACCACACCAAGGTACAATCACAGTAAAGTGACTGAATACCAGTGATAAAGAGAAAATTCTAAAAGCAGTCAGAGGAAAAAGGCATAACCCTACTCTCTGCCATGGGGAGAAGATATTCACAATAGAGCTGGACTTCACTTTCACCCTGGGGTGGGTTGAGACAGCCAGCAAGCAGCATTCAGAGCTAGGTGACTGGGTCCCACACGGAGGGGAATTTAGCAATGGCAGGATCTTCCACAGGGCATGTGGAACAGCATTTTGGGGGGATTAGGGGGAGAGGGAAGGGAGTCATTGAGATTGAGTAGAACTATGAAAACTAATCCTCTGGTGTCTGAGGAGTATCAGGATTGTAATGAAGAGCCTCAATGTTCTTGACTTTGATTTGTGACATTTTGATCTTAGAAATGGCTAAGAATCTCAGACAGTGACCAGTGTGGCCTCAGGACAGTGATGTGCTTTGCTACAACATTTGCACAGGGATGGCAGAAATCTGTTTTCAGTTGTTCTCGTAAAATGTTGGTAGGAAGAAGAGAGCTTTCCTCTTAATATTGTGTATGAGTACAGAGTATTGGTATATAAAGTCAGGAAGAATGAGGACTACATTTGTTTTATTCAACTTTATATTCTCATGGCAGAGCACAGTGCCTGGCCCATAACTTGGGATTTAGTAAGATATTTAATGAACTTTTCCATGCGCTCTTAATTGGTGGCAATTCTTTAATACCAGAAACAAACTGAGATTTAAAAAAGTCTGCAACAAATCCCACATACTTACCAGCCAAGAACAATCAAAACGGCCTGAAGTTTTGTTAAATAACGGTATGGTAGAGCCTTTTGGAAGTATTATTTGCAGTCTACTTTCCTGAACTTTAAAGGGAAGATGATGCTTTCTGACCTATTTAGTGTGTATTATGAGCAATAATTATAAAATGTCATGTACTTTATAAAATGTTCTGTAAATGCATCTCTTCTATAAATATCATGCCGATTTTAAAAAATAGGTCATTGTGTTTTTGTCCTTCCAGACTCATATAAAATTGAGAAGAATCTTTAGGAGTCTTGTTGAAAAGTAGAAACATTCATTGTTACATTCTATACCATTCATTGAGTGAACATTTTAAGCAGGGGCCACATGAGGCCAAGAGTTGGAGAAGGCAGAGTTTCTGTCCTTTCAGAATAAACACATGGGTCAGTATTGATGGCCACATCAGTATATGAAAAGTATCATGTGATTAGCTCAGGCTACGTTCTCTGACTGTGAAGCAGGGAGGCTGAGTATGGAGGTGCGCGTCTAATCAACATGATGTAGAAAAGATTTTAAGGATTTTAAAGAGGGATTTGAATGGTTAGAATTGACTCCTGGGAACAGGGAGTGGTATTTAAAAAGGTGTTTGGGCTTTTTCAATGAATTGGGAAAGTCCAAACTAATAGAATTTAGATTAGTTTTGAGACGGAGAACCAGAACATAACAGCCTGAATGGGGCCAGATTGTGAAGACCTGTGAATGCCAGGCTAACAAGTTTGAGCTGTATTCAGGAAAAAAATAGAGAACCACTCTGAAGGTTTACCTGTGATGAATATCTTCGGAGCCTTGCTTTAGGGAAATTTAAGTTTCTGCCATTTCTAGATCACAGGAGTCAGGAGTCAGGTGGACTTGTTAGTGGGCTCTTGTAGTAGTCTAGGTATAGTGTGCTAATGGCCTAAAGAGTGGAGTACAGTGTGAAAGAGAAGTGAAGGGTGGATATCAGAGGTATTGTTAGGAACTGCTTATATTATACAACAAAATGAATGGATCCTTAGACTGATGAGTTGCTGCTTTGCTGCATCCTTCAAGGGCAGTTTAATTATTTCTGTAATTATTCTATTTTTCTAATAAATGCTACTGATTTTAATTTTAGTGTAAATATGCATATTGCTTCTATTCATATTGTTTTTCAGTCTATATTCCTGTATCAGAAAATGATCATTTAGGAATGATTAATTTGTGGAGTAGAACATGGAAAATTATTTAACCTACTAGGCAATGTTTGTGAATTTATAATAATAAAATAATGATTTGCATATAAAACTACACGCTTTTAAAAATGCTTTCCCCCCACCAAAGCCATATTACGGATATGAGAAGGAAGAACTATCTTTTACGTGGTTACATAACTGTGAAACTCCTCTCATAAATCAAAAAGGTACTAATTGTATTTTTAGCTCTCCTAAATAACTTTTACTCCTAGGTTAATATATATTTCTGACTCCTGTTTGCTGACTAGGTTGGGCTGTACTTTAGGCCTTCTCCTTTTTGGTTCCCTGCCACGCTTGTCGTTTTCTAAACTGAGGGGGGGGGCACCCTTGGAGGAAATGGTCTGTGAAGGACATTTGCACACTCAGGACTCTGTAGCCAGGGCAGGTAAGGAGGGAGCCTAGGGGTGAATGCAAGCTGGGTTCTGGCTGTACTTGCCTTCCAGGAGGAATGGGGCACGTTGTCCAGGGAAAGTGTGGCCTGTTTTAACCCCTTGTGGTGGGCTGGTTTGTTGCAATGCCCATGGAAGAAGCACCAGGCTTTGTTGTGTTTATCTGTAGGACTAATATACCCATATTTCTTATATTTAGTTTCCCCTCTAATCTCTTTCAGCAGTTATCTCATTCACTTTGGTCCCAACTGCCATTTCATTTTACTCTCATAGCTATATTATTGCCTCTTTTTTCTTTTCTGGTATAGTAAATACATGATGTTTGTAAGGTATTTTTGGAAAAGAACTCAGTGCTTTCTGGAGGTATCTACTAATTAATCTTTACAGAATCCCAATGAGGTAGATAGGGCTGGATAAGGGTATTCAGCACACAATTCACTAGACCATGCTATCTCTCTGTTATGACAGAGGATTATTATGTTAAAATGTTTATATATTGAGTACATAAATTTGTAGAGATTGATGTAAACCGAATCCTTTAGCAAAACTATGAACATGCTGTGGCATAAAATTGGAATTGTAAAGCATGGTTTATCAACTTCTGGTGTTTAAAGAATTATTTCCTGTCCACACAGTGAACCTCTTTTGGATAGATTTGTTTCCTTTATCTCGTCTCTTTAGGGAGCCAGGGGAGGGGAGGTGGGGCAGTGAGCTACTGAACTGGGATTCCAGCAAGTGACAAACTCTGATTCTTGATAGCATGATTTAAAAATTACAGCAAGCTCCTCTGCCATGTGTGAGACTCATGTACATGTGTAGAATAGCTTAACTGACTTATATAATTAGTGTTTCTGTCTTGATATACTGATAATATTTATTGAAACCAAGGCAGGTGTTTATGCTTCTATAGAGCTTGATGTGGCTCATCTGGATTACCCTTTTTTCAAAACAAAATCGTGCTAAAGACTTTCTGACTTAAGGCAGGAAGCTTCACTATGTTTCTTAATTAAAAGCAAGATGTAGTTCTAAGGTGCCTTAGTATTTCCCCCACTGTATCATATGGATTCGCTGGGAAAATAGCAAATAAGTGATGTGGAGAGGGAGGGCTGGAAAGGGAGGTCTTCCTATCTCTTCCCTTCTCTTTTTGCTCAATTTATGCATGCTGCCTTTCTCTTCCCACTCTTGCAACTGCTGAACAAGTAGGAAAGTACTGTTCTTAGATTCCCATTCTGTCTACACACACAAAGGTAGCAGATTAATTCTGGTGGGGATTCTTGGGTGTATCAGAGAGTCTTGGGGGCTGTAAGAAAATTGAGTCTGTGTGTAGATACATGGCTGCTACTCTGCACCTCTCTGTCTTCCACCAGGATTACAATAGAGAGGGATGTATTGTGGGCTTGGAATCTGTAGGATGACAAGTGCAGAGAGAAGTTGTTTTTTTTTTTTAATTTGTTTTTTTAATTTATTTTTTTGGATGTATTGGGTCTTCATTGCTGTGTGCGGGCTTTCTCTAGTTGTGGCGAGTGGGGGCTACTCTTCGTTGCAGTGTGCAGGCTTTTCATTGTGATGGCTTCTCTTGTTGTGGAGCACGGGCTCTAGGTTTGCGTACTTCAGTAGTTGTGGCACTTGGGCTCAGTGGTTGTGGCTCGCGGGCTCTGGAGCACAGGTTCTGTAGTTGAGGTGCACGGGCTTAGTTGCTCCGTGGCATGTGGGATCTTCCCGGACCAGGGCTCGAACCTGTGTCACCTGCGTTGGCAGGCGGATTCTTAACCACTGCGCCACCAAGGAAGTCCGAGAAGTTGTTTTAATGTGTAGGCATATGGGCTCCAGGTTGATGGAGAGGTGTTCTCTTATCACTGAGATTGAAGGGAAGTGCTCCTTCCTGGGAAGGACTTATGGGAAATAGGATTCCAATTTTACATAAGGCCCTGATTCTGGACCACTCAAGTGCCAGGCATGAGGGAGTTCCTGATGGTTTGTAAGAGGGAGAGTGGGGTAGTAAAAGTGAAATTAAAGGAAAACTAATTTATCAACCATTTAGCCTCAGAGAGCCTCCTGCTGGGCTCCTGAACTCCCTTTCACATGCATTTGGAGGGAATGTTTGGTGGGGGGCAGTGGGGTTTATCTTTCTTATATGTCTAAGGTACAGATTATTTCTGAATAGACAAAAGCTAAAGATTGTTTTCTTTGCCATTAGACCCTAAAGCTCAGTCCTCGCCTCCGGTCTTTGCCTTGTTTGGAGAACCCCGGTCTGGACAGGCCCTGTTCTCCATTTACCCCACCCTAGCCCCAGCTGCCCCCCAGCTGCCTTGGCTTTGGATGGCCATTTGATCCCTGACCAGCTCTGCAGGCTTCTGCAGAGGGGATCCAGTTAGTGGGGTCAGCACCATGTCGAACTATCTTTTTGTGTTGATGTAGAGAAATAATTGCTGCTTTTGTGCTGTAAAATGTGGCTGAATATTTGCAAATGTAGATTTCCTTTACCAACTCTAATTCTCTCAAACGGTCAAAATATGAAATCATTATTACATAAATTTTTTTCTTGAAAGCTTGATTTGCTTAAGGAACAAAGCATTTTTTTGAAAATAATTATTCAAGTAATTTGCTACAAAAAGTATGGAAAATAGATTTTGAAATTACTCTTAAGTCCTAAACATCAAACGTAACTATGATGACTATATTAGCATTTTCTAGATTTTTCTAAGTATGTTTCATAGTTGTGATCATAGTATAAGTAAGCTATCATATCCAGTTTAAAAATCTAGATGTTTGACTATAATAAGGTTTTCCCACCTCATTTTGACATTTTTTTGTGATTATAATTTTTTTTGTGTGTGGTACGCGGGCCTCTCACTGCTGTGGCCTCTCCCGTTGCGGAGCACAGGCTCTGGACACGCAGGCTCAGCGGCCATGGCTCACGGGCCCAGCCGCTCCGCGGCGTGTGGGATCTTCCCGGACCGGGGCACGAACCCGTGTCCCCTGCATTGGCAGACGGCCTCTCAAACACTGCGCCACCAGGGAAGCCCTGTGATTATAATTTTAAGACTGGAAATAATACTCCAGAAAAATGTTATAGTTGACTTAGTAATTCAGTTGATTTTATATTTCTTCTCAAATTTTGCATATACATTTTTTATTTTACCATATTTTATATTATTTCTTTACACCTTAATTCCCTCAGGATGGCATTTGACCTCAAAAACGGTGACTCATGAGCTATATTATTGTTAAATTGCTTTCTAAAAATATTGTGTCACCAAAAGTTATTTTTTAAACATATGTTTTATTAGGTAGTATTATTTTCTTCTTTGATGAAATTTCCTGATAGTACATTCACAAAGAGGAGAAGGACAGTGACAATTGTATGGCCACTAAGGTCATATATAAATATATTTTAAAATGTTTTCACTGAAACGGAGAAGCTACTAAGCACCTATCACCACAATGGGTTCCAGGCCCCTAGGGATGAATCTGCAGAGCCCTGCCCCTAATCCTGCAAGCCCAGAGGGACACTGGCTAGAGCAGACTGATTTAAGAGATGGATATGAGGTTGTTTTGTTTTTAAGCCTTGATATTTATCATAGATACATGATTTTTAAAAAGTTACTGCTACTAATAAAGGTAATCATCAAAAGCTTTTCTCTCTCTTTCTCATTGTTTCTCTATCTCTGTGTCTCTATGTCTGTGTCTGTTTGTCTGTCTTTCTGTCTCTGTCTCTCTGTTTCTATGTCTCCTTGTCTGTATGTCTCTGACTCTCTCTCTTTCTGGGTCTCTTCTAGTAAGTCAGTAATTAACAAACCCTTTACTGCCTGATCATGGGCTTTTCCAGACTGCTGGTAACTATAATTTACAAATTTGCTAGTAGTGAGATGCTTAGAAATGACTTGGTGGCGCTGTGGTTAAGAATCCTGGTGGCGCTGTGGTTAAGAATCCGCCTGCCAATGCAGGGGACAGAGGTTCGAGCCCTGGTCAGGGAAGATCCCACATGCCGTGGAGCAGCTAAGCCCGTGTGCCACAACTACTGAGTCGGCACTCTAGAGCCCGCGAGCCACAACTACTGAGCCCACGTGCCACAGCTACTGAGGCCCGTGTGCCTGGAGCCTGTGCTCTGCAACAAGAGAAGCCATTGCAATGAGAAGCCCGTGCACCGCAACGAAGAGTAGCTCGCCACAGCTAGAGAAAGCCCGTGTGTAGCAATGAAGACCCAACGTGGCCAAAAAAAAATAATAATAAATAAATATTTTTTTTTAAAAAAAAAAGAAATGACTTGGGATGGAATTTGAGAAGTGGTTAATAATAAAGGCTTTAGTGTTTACCATCAAGTCTTTCTTTCACCCACCGACTAAAATTTAGGAGGGAAATGTGTAGCAGAAATCATATATGACTATTCTTTTCAAAATACAATGAGTAATATTTTAATAGTCACTTTGGGGATGCATTTTTGCATTCCTTTTCATGCCTAACTATCTGAAATGTTTCAAAAGAAACTTGAGAGTGTTTTCTTCCATTGGTTTCAATTAAAAAAAGGGGAAAAAATAGCTTTTTGCTTTACTGCTAAAGTGTATATCCACTTGGCTTCCAACTGCATCAATCCCTATCAGATGACTGTTGCTGTAACAGATTTACCTGGCAAGCAATTCTGTAGTCTGCTAAGGAAAACCGTTCACCAGGGAATGAGTCCATTTTACTTTGTGTTTTTAATTAAAGGTGTCTAATGCTGGAGTGCCTGTTGCTTTTCCACTTTTCAAACATCACAATTCTTCTTTATTTTTCTTAACGTACGGTCTGATTTACATTAATTTCTTTGTTGTTGTTAATTGGAATCAGGCTGTAACACATTCAAAGAACAGACTTAAGCCCTAAGCAGTTTTTTCCAGGCAGCTTTTAAAAATCTGTCCTCAGTAGAAATTTGGGAGAATTGTTCCTCCAGGGACTGGTGTGATTTCCAGCTCTGAATTCTGTTATATTCAGCTTATAATGGCTCACAGTGTGAGCTACTTCTAGTCTAAATAAGTGCTTAGGCCATATCTCAGGGTGATTAATGACTGAGTGGGAAAGGTAAACACAGCACTTTGTAGACTGAAGACCAGAACAAACCAGTCTGATTCTATTCCCTTCCCTGGCCTCTTGGCCCAGGTCCCCTTCCTGGATTATTCTTATTACTGATTGGAAGTCTCCACTCTTTTTTTCTGTATGAGTATGTTGGGGTGTAGCAGGAGCACAAACCTGAGAAATCAGGAAGTTTGTGTTGGAACCAAGGATTGTACATTGTCTCTAATACATTTTATCTTGTTAGATGTATCACATTATCACAGCCTGTAAATAATTTTTTTTCCCCTAATTTTCTCAGCCAGTGTATTAGGTATTCTCTACGATCTTGTGTGTGTTTGGTAAGTATTAGCTAGTTATGTTCTCTTTCAAGTGTTTGATAATAATAATAAATAGACTAGGGCTAAAGACTGAGCCCTGTGGCTTTGTGCAGGATGGCTTCTTCCTGCTTGATAACAGTGCATTAGTCGCCTCTTTTTCCAGTATAGAAGTTAGACGAGTCAGAAAGTGACATTACTGTGTTATTATGCATTTGTCATTTCTGCATATTGCCCATAAGGGGAGTACAAGAGATTTTATCAAAAATGCTTTAGTGAAATATGGACAAATTATGAACTGCATCATTTCCTTTATCTGTTATTCTGGTAGTTCTAGCTTTTTGTTGGAATTACTCAGAAAATATTCATTTAAATATTAAAGAGAATTTCACTGCGAACTTGGAAACGTTGATTTGTAGGATTTTTAACTCAGTATGTTCAGTATGTAAAATAATGGGACTGTATTTGTCCTTGTGTTCGTATATTACACTCATTTTTATTATTCTCAGTATTCGCAAATAGCACATTGGATCATTCAGCCATTCATTCAGCAAATAGTTTTAAGTACTAGAGAGGAGACCATGTACTTCTCCAAGTTTTCTCCATAACTTAAGAGTATAAGTTGTTTGGACTAGGAGGCTGGAATTAATTCAAGGTGCTATTAATTTAAGCCTAAGTGATTGATTGAGGTCATTTCATAAATCATGCTAGAATGTTATTCTAACCACAAAGAAACTAATGTCTATTCTTTCCTCAACCTTTACTTCTTTGGCCAGGAGTCTCTTATGAGCTAGGCTGCCAAAGCTCAACATCGACTCTCCACCCCAGTTATTGATCTCATTTCAGAATCAGCCTCTATATTACTATTTCTAGAGTCAGGGTCAGCAGGAATATTGTTTTGAGAGAAGAAGTTCCATATTTCATTAGGGTAAAATATGATTGTATTCTAACCTCTCTTTTTAAATTGATTCACGGTGTTTTGACAGAGCTCTTACAAGCCTGTTCTCTAATAGAGGACAAAAGATAACCATTTTCTTATAGATAGTTTTTCATCATTTTGTTATCTCAATCTGAAAGTGGCATACATTGACAACTGCTCCAGCTGTTAATGTGTTATTTTCTTTTGTCAGTGTACTGTGACTGACATTTATTTGAAGGACCCATACAAGTTGCCTTGGGTTATACTTCATAGGTAGTATTTCTTAAGCTTAGCTCCAATTTAAACTTCCTATATTTGTTTTACTGAATTACTTTTTTTTTTTTTTTTCCAGTCAACTGAAGCAGACAGCTGCTTTCACATTAGTGAAACTTTTTCTCAGGTTCACACTGTTTTGCCATGCTATAACGAATAGACTTTCCAGGCAGCACATCATGCACTGTCTTTTAGTTAGAGAAAACTTAGAAAAACTTTTCTAAGAAAATCTCTATTCTTGTGGTGTTGCCCTCAACAACAAAGGGGCACCCGTGTGGACATGGTCAAGTTTTTTTAAGGCAAGATTCCTTAATTCTCATTAAAGTATATGAACTCCTTATACATAATTTCTTAAACTTTAGAGTTTGTTGAAACATGTGGCTGCATTTAATTGGCATTGTTGAATAGTTTTGTGCCATAGCCCTTTTCAGGAAGGGGAGCAGTCTTGAACTCATTGGAGCTCATAGTTTAGAGAAACAATATTTGGGGAAGATTGCTCGAAAGATAGGCAATCCTTTTTTCCTCTAGGTTTCCCATATTATCTAAAAGCCATCTCCAAATCAAACCAGATCTTGAGAGACTAGCACAAGGAACACGTTGCTTTGACTCCCAAAGAAATTATTTTAGTGAATCAAATTACACTGGGAGCTGCATGCTACATTTATTGCCAGAAAGCTTAGAACCAATTTATGGCTCTCTAATATGAAGTATATAAATGTTTATGGTAAACATATTTGAGCTTTATTTCTGGCTCTAATTGATGTCTTTATTCTCATTTTTCTCCTTCTTTCTCTCTGATTTTACACTTGTGGAATTTTCTTGTGGTTAATGTATCTTTTCAGCTGCCTTTAGTCTTTTCTAGAAAGGAGGCAGATCTAAATAAATAAATATAAAACATCTGTAAGCAGGAAGGAATAGTTAGGAAAGAAAGAAATTTGTTTTCTTTTTGAACTTCTTTTGAACTTCCGTTCTATGTTTAAAGACAATATTTTTGCTGTCTTAAGATGTACTGGTAAATGCTGTTAGTAGACATAAATAAATTTATGTTTAAATTACTTACAGACATCATAAAACTTTACATATGTTGCCTCGAGCAGAATCTTTTGCTCTTGTTTATTCAATGATTTAGTACACTGGCATTTGTAATTAAGACATACTATATATTAACAAATTATTTTAATATTTAATTATTTAATACTTAATTGATATTTAATTAAATAAGGTTATCTTATGTACATATTTCAAAACTCTTTAAAGGTTTACATGCACCATTATACTGGTTAAATTCTACAAAGTAAGCATGGCTTACATATAATACCCCCATTTTGGAGGGTTGGTTGGTTTTGATTTGCCCCAAAAAACAAAGAAAAATATATCATGTGGCAAAGAAAAGTAAGATACTCGATCTTGAAAGAACCTTAAGAGTTACTTATAATTTATCAAATATAACAAGTTATCTTTTTAGCCCCAGAAAAAATGAATATTTAAAGGGACCTTAGAAAGCATTTTGTCCAGCTTTCTCATTTTATGGGTGAAAATAATTGGGGTCCTAAATTTGCCACTCATGTGATATTGTACAATGGGTTATTGACAGTGGGATTTCAAGTCCTGTCTCTCAGTAACCAGTCCTCTTTGTGTTGTGCCATGTCTCCTGTTGCTGTTGTCCATTCTCATTCCAGAACACTCAAATGAATATTAAATCTCCTTGTAAAGTCTACTCATTGAGACCACGCTTACCCCTTGCAATAGAGTTGAGTAGTCTAATCCTTATTCCCAATGATTACCATCAGAAACTTCAAATCCTGGTTCAGTATTTTTCTCCTTTCAGTCCCTCATTATTGTAACCATTCCTGAAATTAATGTACTGCTCTCACTTACCAATTTAGTATCTCTTTTCTGTTTACAGACAAATAGACCCAGAGGGGGCTATAGGCACTTAAACTCCTTCTTTACCCTTTTCAGGTTACATTATGGAATCTTCCTGTTAGTTATAAACAAACAAACAAAAACCCCACAAATAAATATATAGAGTAAACCATCTCAGGGCTCTGAGCATTGAGCTTCACACTGAAAAAAGTAAACAAAAATATATAGAAATAATTCTTGCAGTGTTGCATGCAAAGTAGGAGCACAGGCTTTGGAATCATTTGAGTTCATTTACTGTGAACTCAGTGAAATTAGTCAACATCTGTGAAGCTTAGTATCTTCATCTCTAAAATAGGGATAATACCTACATCTTATGTGTGTTGTTATGAATAAAATGAAGCAGTGTCGTGTGCTGCACATGCTGTTGAAGCACAAGGTACTTGTGCACATGGTAAGTGTTCATACTAGTGTCTGATGTATTGCAGTCACACAGATTTACTGATTCTTCACTGGGGAAACAGGAGCCTAACATAGCTTATGGTGTAATTGGATTGATAGTATTGCAAGGTGCTTTCAAATGTGATTCTGTTGAATAATTTTAGTTATCAGACCTCAGCAGCAACAAAAAGGCCATGTTCATTCATATTGCTTTTGTTGATTAGCTTAATAAACCAGAAATTTGCCTTTTGACTTTTTCCATGATAATCAAAAATGGTACAAACAGGTATTCATTTTATCCAAATCAGGCTATTTCACTTGACACTCTTCCATGAGCTGGCCTACAGATTTAATGGTGAGACAACCTACTTGTAACTTTTAGGAGGTATTTCTGAATCATTTGTCTGTACCCAGAATAAAAATGCTTTCAGGTGTGTTTCTGTGGTGACCAACGGAACAACCTGGGCTTTTTATATGAGTGTGAATGCCAGTGATTTCCTCTGCAGATATATCTGCCCATGGGACTGTGACATAATTTTAAATTTACTTAGAATTTTAAGTCCTAGGAAGCAGTTCACTGTGACTCGATGGTAAATTTTAAAATGCTCTCAAAAGTATTTTCAAGTTATATTTTTAATACTGAGGTATCTTTATAGACTCATAGTAATAATTTATTTAGCCAAATATTTGATTACAGTTGTAGTTTTCTGATTTTTATAGAATGGCAGTTTCTTTAAGAGATGGAAAATTGATTTAGTTATCAGAGACAAAGTCTGGGCAGGGAGACTGTACCCAGTGTCCTAGGAATGCACTTCTTCCAGGAAAATAAAAACAATAACAACAAAAACAGCAATTTGCTGTTGCTGTTGTAATTTGTAAAAATCTTATTTATTTGAAATAGTGGGTCATTATTTGGACTTGCTATTTCTATTGGCCAACATTTTAAAAATTATAATTATATCGTAAAAGTGGAATTTAAACATTTGCCCCTTACAAAATAAGATCTTGATCTTTTAGTGACATTAGTCTTGTGGTTTATGTTGTTTTCACTTTACTATAATATATTCAATAAACTATGTTCACTAATAATTGAAAAAGGAACCCTGGCTTATCTATATAAGTATGTATTTGGGAAAGAGATGGGGTATAACTTTATAATAATAGTTTTAAATTTTATTCACTGAATAATTATTTGATTTTGATAGTGAGAAGAAAGCTTGTAAAATTCATACTATTATGGGGCTCTTGAGACATTACAGTAATAAATTGCTACTTCTGCATTGACTAATATTCCACATATCCTTACTAGAATTCTTCTTAACTGGGAATTCCATGAAAGTATTCAAGGGTGATGATTCTAGATATTCCTGTATCAAAAATAGAAGGACTGTTGGTCCATTTCGCATGAACATCCTTTGGTCTAGAGTTCAATCTTGAAGTGATTACAGCCAAAGACATTGCATGTTAGATTGTAAACTTGAAGGAATCTCGAAGCCTCAGGTTCAAAATCTGGGGTCTGTGGATCACTAGGTTGTCCAGTTTTGATCTTGAACTGCTTATAAACTTAATTTTACATACTCTATTAGGGTAGAGGATCTGTGGTTTTCACAGAGTGGGTTTTGGGACTTCACAAAGATTAAATACCACTGCTTTCTGTAAGTACTTGATATATTCTTTAACAGCGTACTAAAAATCCATTGTTTATTATTTTTAACTTACGTTTTCATGGTTAATCCATATGTGTTTAAATCCATTATAATTAACACATGCAAAACATTATGGTTGATATTAGGGTTCTTGTTTTAGAAGATTGAATTGTTAATATAATTAAGGGTGCTATTAATATGATAATACTTATTTTCCTGATAAACTTCCAATTAAACTTCCCAGTTTGATATTAATTTTACATGTATTTGTTCCATCTCTCCCAAATAGAGTGAATAAACCTGTCAAGTTTGTTAAGGGCACAGAGCATTGGCCAGAGATTATTCAACAATAGTCTTGGAAGAGAACCAGAGATACTATAATCACATTTCGCCAAGTTTGAGTAATGATTTCTTCAAAGTTGAGAACACCTGTGTGCTCGTGTTTTTTTGAATCCTTTAGACTTTGATCGAGGAGGGGGGCTTCAGAGCTTAGGCCAGGATGCCAATAGAGATTTGCACCTGATCAGACCTTTCTTTTTTTAAGTAGATAGTAACTGCTTCTGCCAGAAAACCAGATCAAAGCATAGCAGGGGAGATTACTACATTGGTTTTATCAGCCACTTTCCAGTTACAGCTCTTGTAAAGCTGATAACAGTGTGGGAGGTGAATAAAATCATGTGCTTTCAACCTTCCTGTGGTGCTTTCATCATGATTTGTTTAAGAACCAGGGAGGACCACGTCTACAGTGTGGGGACACCTGGTCGGTCCCCTCTCCATCCCTGTCAAAGTTTAAAGCTCTTAACTAGTAATCATTGCTCTCACTCCAGGGCAGTTGGGTACCATGTTTCCTTTGCTATTAACGTGGCAACTGCTGTGGCACCTTTGGCACCTGTTTTCTGCCAGCCATCTCAGTTACCTTGGATTAACTTCAGATGACTGGTTTTTGGAGGTTTGTGTTTCTCCTACTGTTATCAAGGCAAAGGGTTGCAGTTTCTATTCCCTCCCTCCACAGACCACAGCATTCATGCAGCCTTTTGTCTGTTTTTTTTGTTGTTGTTTTGTTTTGTTTTAAAATTTCTTCAGGGCTGTTCTTGATGTTAAGGAGCTGAATAAAGCAAGTCTTACTTGCCACAGATTGGCAGTCGAAGTCAGAATCCTGGCTGTTTTAAGATTTAAAAAAAAAAAGGGCCATAGCTACCCAGTCCTGCCCTCTTGTTTTATATAGCATATATACTAAAAAAACAAAGCAAGAGTTAGAATCTTGGCTTCTTGATGCCTGACTGGTTCACTGATTCCTGTGTGGCAAAATGCTACACTGGCTACATTTAAATAGACTGTTTCCTGAGATGGTTTTATTTTTATTTTTTTGGTGGAGGAATAAATTAAAAATTTCCTGAGTAGCATTTTAAACATATGTGCACTATCTGAATAATCTTCAAAAGTGCATTCTAAAATCCTGGGTGCTCATACTATACACTCCCTAGAGACACATGTATATATGATGTTTCTGAGATTTCTGACATCTGCACCATATGTGGAAAATGCTCAGAACTGAATATGTGAATTGCCTCTTTTATATGGAATACGTTTATTTTGTAGCACTTTGGTTCTCCTCTTATAGCCAATGTGTACTAATTACTTATGGCCATTGTATATGGTCTTGTAAAGTTGGGGAATGAAGTTTAAGTATCTTGACCTTTGAACCAGTAGAACTCAGTTAAAGTCCTGTTTCTGTCTCTAATATACTGAAATTGTTTTGAATCCAATTTAACCTACGAGTGTCTCTTTTTTTATCTGAAAAAAGTGTGATGTTACAATTTAGACACTTCCTGAGGTTTCCTCAGTACTGAAATTCTAGGAGATGACTTGGAATATAATTTTACTAGTTAAAATGATTATATTTGTGTATGAATATATTTGCATTTTTCTTTTGTTTTCATAAGGTATGATTGACATAGTCATAATTTATTGATGTCAGAAACTCTACTCAACTTATAACATTATTCCTATGGGAAAGCATAATCCTCTTTACAGCTATCTGTAAGATGTGGTTTCTAGGAAACCATCGTGGCCCAAAAGTAAGGACTGCCTGCTATGGGTTAAAGATAACCAGCTAGAAAGTACAGTCAGCAGAAGGGAAGTTAATTTAATTGGTTTAAAGACTTTCTTGTAGCCACAGAGAATGCTAAATTGATTTTGCCTTATTACATAGAAAAACTGCAGCACATTCATTAAACAGGAGGAGTTACTTTTGGAGAATGTATTACCTTCTACACACTACACCAATGATTTTAAGATACTTAAAAACAACGATCCCAAACTTATCATCTGTCAGTTCTTATCCCTAGGACTTGTGCAGGTGGTAAAGGAAATGCATGTAAATAAACAAAGATTTTGCATAAACATAGCTGGCTACTTTATGTTTTCAGTTATCAATAGTTTAGACATGCACTGTTTATATTTACTCTTTATACTTCAACTGTGTCCTGATTTCTATATTTCTATCAGTGACACAACATTCTCAGAATCTCTCTGGTTGGAAACTTTGCAGTTGAAACTGATTCAACTTTACCATGACCCAAACTGCTCTTCATTTTTTCATGATAAAGTCGGTTCTTGAATTGCATTGTCTTTGTAATGTGTTTCATGTCGGGGTAACATTCTTTATTCCCACCATTAGCTAGATTTCTATATGTCATTCTCCTGATTAACTGGCCTCTCTGGCATCAGTATACAAAGTTAAGGCATCCTGCAAACTGACTTTGGGGATTTAAAACCCTTTGCCTGTTTTTCAGGCCCCTCTAATCATACCCTTTTTTGCTTTCATGTTAGTTGAAATGTAACCTTTTGAGCCTCTCCAGCTTTACCTAACTTTTAGTCTCTCCTCTGTGTTTCAGCAGATCTATGCAGCTACAGCTACCACAGCCCATATAATGTTGTTTTGTAACTTACTTCATTTTACCTAGTCTCTGGCTTCTTGATTGTTCGGATTGTCTTTATTTTAGCTTTGTAGCCAAATGTCCTGATACATTGCCTGACATTATAAATAGATGCTTTTAAAAATTATTTTTTCTGCTGCTGAGCACAGGATTCATGTATTCTACTGTAACCTCTCTTCTCCATATTGTCTTGCTCAGTGCTGGGCACAAAATTAGTTGCTAAAATTAAAAATTGCCACTTGAACCCTTATCTCAATTTAAGTACTTCTGTATTTTTGATTTATGCTATTTAATGATTTTTGTTTCACAGATATTTGCCTATTCAAAGCATTCTTAGTTTTAGTACTTAAAATATCACGTACTACTTTTTATACATGTAATTGTGGAAATTTAGTTTTTCTTCATGTATTTTCAGTGACAGGTTTACAGCGTTTACTTGTAGCCGTAGGCTTACAATTAGGCAATTTCATTCTTATTCTAATAATGGAGAAGTTAATGAATTTAATGACTGGATTAGTTACAAATTTTTGCAGGACAGTTAGATGCCATTTTCTTTTTTTATAAGATTGATAGACTCTGGAATTTTGCAGGCCATTTTATTAAACTGTTTGCCTTTGTTTTATCAAAGGGAATAAATTCCTGCCCTCTGGGACTTTTCTGGAACTAATTATCCCTGAGCTTGTGAGCTTGAGACACTTTTACCATGTTGCTCTCCTGTCTCATTTGACAGGGGAATTAATGATCGATGTGATCTCTTTTTTCTGTCTGCAACATCAGAGAGATAGCTTATTGTATACGATTTCACCTGAATTGTTTCTTTTCACGAGGGTAAAAGTACAAGAAATGACTGAAGAAGATCACATAATAGGTGAACAGTCACAAAGCATCTTCATTGAGTTCATATTTACATTTTATTGGCAGAAAGCAAATGATAAGACTAATGATTATTTCCCTCAGGATGTTAAGCATACAGTTCTCCCTTTCCTAACAAGGTAAGGAAAGAAATCTGAAAAGTATCTCTCAAGGCAGTACATTAAATCTTCTACTTTTCTTTGTAGACTCATTGATAAACACGTTATCTTATTTTGTCTTAAGAGACTATATAGGTAGCAAAAAATAAAATACTAAGGATGGGTTCAAGATACTGAAAATAGTTTCCTTTAGATGACATTTATATTAAAGAGGACTTAGTACTCCAGATAAAGGACTGATTTAGGGGTAGATGATCATATTATTGTACAGTAATTTAACTAGAGCCATTATGTTTTAGAGATTGTAAAACAAATGAATTGTTAAAAATAATTTTACTGTTCAGTGGGGCACAGTGATTATTACAGAATAATGATAGTTTCTATTGGTAATGCAGCTGGCAAATACAAGTAAACTGCTTTACTCTTTTTGTCTGTCTTTGATGCTTTTCCTTTCTGAATATGGACCGTTTCCCAAGAAGACTGAGAGCATAAGTGTTTCTAATAGTTCTCTGTTTTGTATAAACTTTAATTAATGGTTCTCTCACTTTCTTTGCATTTTATATTTCCTCTCATGTAAGAAATGTCTTTTTGTGTTCAATAACGGATTACTCTTGGAATTTAGTGACAAAGGTGGGTTAATTTAAGTCATCACCATCAATTTAACAAGCACCTCTGGCAATATGTTTTTCATTTTTTAAAAATTGTATCATGAAGCAAAATGATAACAGCAATGATTATAGGATAATCACACACCTCTGGGGATAAGAATGGGAAAGGTGCAAACAAATGCATCTATTCCTTTGACATGATGATTATTTCATAATAACTGAGTGCTTCATTCCAGTCTTCCCTGCCGTTACTGTCCCATTTTTTTCCCTTACTCTATTAGACTGAAAGAGGAATAATGGAATTTTTCTCAAAAATATGATGTTAAAATATGATGCTGGTAGTTTTATGATGGTTCAGTATATATTTCAGCTCAACTGTATATTTCCTTATAATCACAAGGAAATCAGAATGGTCCAGTAGCCCAAGAAGTTTATATAATAGAGAAAATAGATTTTTTTAAGCTTTTTTGTTCATGCCTTTCCTAATACTTACCAGATCTTTTTTCATAAATCTCAGATTTTAACTTATATTCCATTGCTACTGACAGCTTTGATATACATTCTTGTGTGTGTGGATTTGCACTATTCTTAGGATATTTAAGCTAGAAATGAACATTTTACTCAGTGTTTCAGGGACCATACATAGCCATGGTTCTAAGACCACAGACAAGGGAGTTTTATATGTTGTTACTGTTAACTGTGGCGTCTTGTGGGTTGTTTGGTCAAGTACTTAGTGTAAACTGTTCTGGGGGAGATGTTTTGTGAATTGTTGGTAGTAGCTGAATATTGGGGGAAGAGTTACACAGTTTTAAAAAGCATCAGCTTTAGGATTAAATCCAGTTATAGTAAAATCCCAGCTGAATCGCTAGCTATCTTTTTCCTTATAAACTTATTTATGGCATCTAGACCTCAAACTTTTTCAGAAGGGCCTAAGGCACTGTGTGGCAAATAAGTGTTCAATGAATAGTAGTTCTTTGTTTTTTCCATCTCATGTTTGCCCTCATGTTCATAAGTTTGGTTGGACTATGTGTGTTGAACGGGTGGGTGGGTCTGAGGTAGTGGTTGATAGCCTTGTATAGAGACACGAATAAAGACACCCAGGCATTGTTCTATTCCTGGGGATAACATGAGTTACTCAAGAGATTCCTGAAATCCTGAAAGGTCATTGTAACTGTTTCTTGTCAACATACTGGAGGCCTTTGCTGAGAGCTGTAGGAAGCCTCACTGAAGCCATGACCCTTCTTGATGGGACTCTGATAGGAAATGAAGAATTTATTGAATGCCTATGTATTGAATCCATGTTAGAACAGTTCACATGTTATCACATGAGCCCCTCAAATCAGCCCTGTGTTTCAAAGAATGAAGAAGGGATGTGGGAGGCTCATATAACATTCTCAGAGTCACACAGTAAATGATGACCCAGGATCCCAGCCCAGGTGGGTCAAGGCTGAATTATAAACCTAATCATGGCTATTTTTGGTTTGTATATTTTACATATATATGTGCCCACATGTTTTTATTCTGTTTTTATTATAGATGTGAAAAAATATATAAATAAAGGAGAGATTCTTCATCCCATGAAACACAAGTTTTAAATGATACAGCAGTTAATAGGTTTTGGTGAAGTAATAAACGATAGAGAAATAAGAGAAAGAACATAAAATAGTTCATATTTTATTGACTGACCTAGTGACTTCCATTCTTGTAAATTGGTTTAAGAAATGCATTACATTTTTGTCTGTTCAAAGATGCATTTATAGCATGTAGATGAATCAAAGACTTTCCTCCTTTTCCCATTAGTTTGTACAGACTCGTCAGTGATATTGATTTGTTATTTTCTGGGTGTGCATTAATATGTGGATATGTTGTTTCTGCTTGTTCCTGAAAATCTAAATATCAAGAGTAGCATTTAATTAGCTGTACTTTTATAAGATTAATAACATAATAGCCAATCTCATAATAAATAATCAAATGTTTCATTGCAATATTTGTTGATAATCTCTAGAACAGAGTGAGATCTAATATTCGAGTGGATTGCTTAGCAGTTTTCCCCCCAAATTACACTCTTCTGTATGCCTTCATATTCTACTTCAATTTCATGTTTTCACTTACATCCACAGGCAAGCCCTGTTGGTTAAACAAACTTGGAAATGCTTGGAAATGTTGTTCCCAAGAAGCACATAAAAGCTTTTGAGTTGAGACTTGGTTTAGTACAAGATCGTTTGATTTCTGGCACCCTGTATGCCTTGCCTGAGTTCTTCCCTTTGGCATTGTTGTATACTTAGTTGTGTAATCACTACCCTGGTCTTCCGGACATGTTGCCTTCCCTGCTGGCGAACTAGAATCATGATTCTAGAGAGACCTTACAGATATTATGGTCCAGTGATTTAATTTTATGGAAGAAAGAATTGTGGCCCAGAGACATTGACCCAGTATCACCTGTAAGTGGCATAACCAGGATTAGAACCTGGGCCTGATTTCTAAAACCAGTGTTCTTTAGCTCATACCTAACTGTGTAGGCCTTTGAGTGTATTCAAGTTTTGGCTTGTAGGAGAGCATAGTATTTAATTTTTCTCGGCTTCATTTTTAGTATCTGTAGGGCATGACTGTTAATAACCGTCCTACCTACCTTGCATCTCTTTTCTGTGAAGCAAATAAAAGAAAGTAGTGCATTAAGATACTATAATGTTGTGGTTCTTAATAATGATGACTTGCATATTTAGAGCACTTTATAGCCCTTCACATTTGCTGTTAATCTGTGATGGAGAAAAGATGCCCACATAGAAATAGCAGGACAGCATATATCACCACTGTGTGGCATCATTGTTTAAAAGAGCAGGTTGTTTTTCTATTAAGGAAAGGTTATTTTTTAAATCTTGGTTTTCTTGTTGCGGTGGATACCTAGCATGCTACTCTAAATACCTTAAGCATATACGTAACCAGTTTGATGAGAGGTTTCAGGAAACCACTAGCCATTATTTTCATTTATACTTTGGACAGATTTCATAATTTTTGGTCATTTTCAGTTATTAAAATCCAGGTCAGCCCAGTTTAAGTTTACATGCTCTAATTTTGCCTTTCCTCCACTCACTGTCACCTAGACTTGCAGTTGAGCTTTTGAAGGAGAGAAATCGGTATACAGCTGACTGTTTCTTTTGTCTTTTTGCCAGGACTGGGTTCGGACGCAGACATAAAGGGGGCAGAGGTCTTCTTCCTTAACTGGACCTATGTCAGTTGTGGGGAGGAACCCCTGATTTTACTCTGAGTTTGCTTCTTTTATGGCTTTTTGCTTTGCTTCAAAGCTCCACTGATGGGTGTGGGCTTTCCTCATAGCTGCCATAGGGATGGTTTACTTGACATGGTATTCCGCTTCACCTCAGCCCCCTCTATCCTCAAGGACTCCCTTGGAAAGAGGCTACTATGTCCTCCCAAACCTTTACCAATGGTCCACCACTCTGACCTTTCCAGCTGGGGTGGCCCCTTACTTAGCTGCTGCCTGTGGAGACCTGGAGCTCCCAGTACCATCTCTCTTTCTTTGCACAGTCTCCATGTGGAGACAGGCGAACTGCCCCCATGTCCGCAGGACAGCAAGGAAACTCCCCTGTACCTTCCAGACACATTAGTGCTGTGCAAGAGCTGGCTTGTACTGGCTCACAAAAGCTGATTGCTAAATTTTTAGGAATTTTGTGATCTTGCTGTTAACATAGCCATTACTAATTACATTATATAAGTGAATAATCAAATATATTATATTGAAAACAAAGTAATAAATACTTAAAACTGATCACTTCCTAGTTAATTTACTGCATTTCATTATCTATACTCTTGATGTTGTTTGCATCTGTTGTCTTTTTATGGTGGAAAATACTATATAATAGCATGCTACTGCACGTCTCTTCCCACTCTGCATTCAGTAACTTCTCATTTGTAACTTGAAATTGGCCATGGTGGGAGTATTTTCGCCACTGAAATAATAAGTGCCACAAACCAGGATCTGTCATCTCCCCTGCTTCCCAGTAAGTTGTTGAACATTTACCAGCATACCACTGGGCTCACTACGTTATGGTCCCTTCTGATCCTACCGCTGTAGGCCACCACAGCAAGTGTCTCTCTGTTAACAGTCTCCTCTTCATTCTTATGTGATTTTTACCAAATTCTTCCAAGGGCTTTCTCAGGAAGCATTTTTCTGGGAGCCATTTGCCTTCTCACAGGTACTCCCAGTCCTGATGAGTGATTCTTTTAGAACTTCCTTCTATTTGGCCTTGGAAAGGTTCCCGTGGGGTAAGGTTCCCTGCTTCCCCTCCCTCGCAGAGGTAGGCGTGCCCATCATGGACAATAATGTATTTCTCTCCCTCGTCAGATCAGCTGGCTGTGAAGTTAGTGGGCTGTGTAGGGCTGGACCTGTCATTGTTCAGCAAACCCTGAAGGAAGATAGGCTCTAACTGTTTATGAATTATCTAGAATGTCAAGTATACTTAGAACATTTTTTGCCTTTGGTTTTGTACGGCAGTTTCAAATTCTTGCAAAAAAGAAGTACCAGTTAATCTGCTATTATAAGAAGACTAAAAGAGCCAGAGTATTTTATATATTTTAGTTATTTAACAAAGTAGACTTTTCATGTCGATGTTTCATATTGACATGTAAACTAATAAAAGTAAAATGTAGATATTTCTGTTGTCTAAGGCTCTGCTGTTAAACTGATTTTCTAAAGCAACTGACAGTTTAGATGATTTTGGGTAAAGTGTCTATTACTGTCTCCCTTCTTCTCTGCCCCACCACCCTCCATAGCCTGTAGGTGGGGATAGTTTAAGGTTTATCTTTTTAAAAGAAAACTTAAATAAACACTCTCATTTCTTTTCCTTGGGAAGTTAGTATTCTCTTTGTATGTGGAGAGTTTAACACTTTTCAAAGAATTCACTCTTACAAAAAAAAAGGTTCAAAAATTTAGGATTGTAAGACACATATTGATGATCAACATTTGTATTTTAACTTAAGACTCAATCTGATTCCCTTAAGATACAAATCTCCTTTTAAGAGAGTACAATTTATAATATATTTTCACTGCATAAACTTACTTGGTTTCAAAAATTTAATCTTGAGTTTGTCTCACACTGTTTGAATCTAGGGAGAAAGCATGTTGGAAATTGGACATTAAATTGGTGTATCAACAATTTTGTGTTGTAGTATAACTTTCACCCATGCTGCTTATTTTGTCGTCCGTAAAATTGGGATGAAATCCAAACTTGGAAAGTAATATTTGACTGTAATAGCAAACCATACAGCACTGCACAATACATATAAAGCACCCTTGACCTGTTTTGTTATTTGTACACATGGAGAGACTTTTCTCAGGCTGAGTAGCTACTGGTGTTGGATTCTAGATTTAATCATGTTTCTCTTGCTTGTTGGTGCCATTAAATAATTAGTCCACCATGTAAGGGCTCAACTCAAAGCTTTCCTTAAGAGTAGAGCCTATTCTTGATTCTTATGGAATTTAGATTGCTCTTATATGAAAATTTACTGTGATACTCCATTTATGTCTTTTTTACTTTTGACTTCACTATCCTTAATATACCTCCTAAATGCTATTCTCCAAATTTGTTGAAATGCATATTTCAGAGCTCTATTGTTCAATGAGGTAGTGACTAGGTAGATGTGATTATTTAAATTTAATGAAAGCTAAAAATGGCAACATAGTGCCCATCAATAGATGAATGGATGAAGAAGCTGTGGTATAGATATATATTGGAATATTACTCAGCCATAAAAAAGAATGACATCTTGCCATTTCTGACAACATAGATGGACCTAGAGGGTGTTATGCTAAGTGAAATAAAGCAGACATAGAAAGACGAATACTGTATTCACTTATATATGGATTCTACAAAACAAAACAAATGAACAAATACAACCAAAGATAAATACAGTCATAGATACAGAGAACAAACAGGTGGTTGCCAGAGGGGCTGGGAAGGATTAGAGAAATAGATGAGGGAATTAAGAGGTACAAACTTACAGTTACAAAATAAATGAGTCATGGCGATGAAATGTACAGTGTGAGAAATATAGTTAATGATAATGTAATATCTTTGTATGGTGACAGATGGTAACTAGACTTATCTTGGTGACCATTTTGTAATGTATAGAAATATCGAATCACTTTTTTGTGCACCAGGAACTAACATAGTATTGTGGGTCAATTGTACTTCAAAAACAAACAAACAAACTCATAGAAAAAGAGATCCTATTTGTGGTTACCAGAGGCGTGGGGGTGGGAGAATTGGATGAAGATGGTCAAGAGGTACAAATTTCCAGTAACAAGACAAATAGGTACTTAGGGATGTAATGTAAAACATGGTAAATATAGTTAACGCTCCTGTATGTTATATATAAAAGCTTTTAAGAGAGTAAATTCTAGGAGTTCTCATCACAAGGAAAAAGTATTTTTTTCTTTTTCTTTTTTTTAATCGATATGGGATGATGGATGTTCACTAAACTTATTGTGGTAATCATTTCATGATTTATTTAACTCAAGCCATTATGCTGTACATCTTAAACATATACAGTGCTGTATATCAGTTATATCTCAGTAAAACTGGAAGGTTAAAAAATTAAAACAAATACTCCTTTGTTTAAAAAAGAAAAATATATTTACTCAGTCACGCATTTCAAGAGCTGAATGCCTACATGTTGCTGGGCCACAATGTAGGATGAATAGAGAACGTTTCCAGGTGTCACACAGTTCTGTTGGATGGTATTGCTCTAGACTCTGCATCTCCCTTATGTAGTACCTGTCCTTTAATAACTGTAGACATGTGGCTAGATTATATTGTATTTTAACCATTTTGCTAATTCATAAATTGGGACAAAATGTATCTTATAAAGAAAGTATAATAAAAATAAACCTATGATAAAGACAGCATAGTGTTTTACCTGTTAAAATAACTTAAGGACCAGCTTGGAAAATTAACTGTTATTTGGTTTTTGTAACATTATTTTTCCCCTCTAGAAACATCATCGTCAAATTTCAAATCCATACAACCCATTGAAAAGTCTCTGTGAATATTGATTTCTGCTTTTATATCTTTGATCATATGAGCCAAAGGATATAAAACAGTGAATCGTCTAATATGTTGAAAAAGAAATTGAAGTTTTGTTTTGAATTTCTAATTTTAAGCATTGGGTTTGATATAGAGTAAAAAAGCTGTGACAAGATGGGATTTATATTTGTGCAGGTAAAATAGAAAGTGAAGTTCAGAGCTGGATAGAGTAATAGATCAAGTTGGGTATAAAAGAAATTATGGCTAAACAGGTTCAGGATGAAAAATTGATTAGAGACCTCAGCCTGTAACTAATGAGAGAAGTGGAAAAGCTAAGAGATTGCAAATCAGTTTTGTAATTTAGGTTAATATTTTGTTTTTCAGACTTTAAAGGGGAACTATACCATTAAATGTTAAGCTATTAAAGGAGTGTTTCTTAGGCACCTTTAGAGTAACTTGTTATGACATCCTATTTTTTTTTTCTGTAAAATCTTCTAATGTATTTGAAATTTCAGTGACAGCATACTTTAATACTGGACTTGAGCTAAAAATGAAGTTTGTTGAAAATAATTTTTTAAAATAGTGGTTATATAAATCTTTAATTGCTTAGGAGATTAATAAACTGCTTTCAGAAATGGACATTACACAAGTATCTCCAAGGAGAGTGTTCCCATCTCTCCAACTCAAATTAGAAAAGCGGTACACTACAGCCCTATGACTAGCTGGCCTCCCTAACTCTCTCACTTCCTTTTTTCCTACCTGAAGACATGTGTATGGAAGGCATACTACATGCCACTTGCTATGCTGGACATTGAGGCTGGCAAAGACAAGGGCCATTTTCTCCATTTCCTAGGCCATACCCATAGTTAATACCATCGTCACCCTTTCCTCGAGTAACTGCAGTGGTCCCCTTAATATTGCTTCTGCTTCTGGCTCTTACTCTCCCACAAAATACTTATCCCCACAGTTGTCACAATCAGTTTCTTTAGATCATAATTCAGATTAAGTCTCTCCTCTGCTATAAGCCTGTTCTACTACATTTAGAATAAAATTCGATCTCTTTTTTAAAAAATGGATTTTAAAATATATTTTTGAGGAAGCCATGTCATCAAAAATGTAGTTCAGAGAATGATAATATAATCTATGGGCCTAAAAATGATTTTCTAAATTATGTCAGTAATATATTGATAAATTATAAAAATTCAAATACAGAAGTTGAAAAAATAAAAAAGTGAAACTCCTCCATATTATTTCACCCCTTCCACCCAACACCTCACTTGAGGTAACTACCATTGGTTGGGTCTATATGCTTTAAGACTTTTTTCTATGAAATTACAGTCGTGATTTTACCTTCTCAGAGATTTCCCTGATCACACGTCTCATCCTCTGTTCTTTGTCACCATAACATACGTTCACTTATTGTCTTTCTTCTATATTAGAATGTTTTTTATGAAGGCACCAAATTTTTCCATGTTGTTCATCTCTTGTTCACTTTTAGGTGTTAATAGATAGCTATATAACATTCAAATGCATATGCTATGCTAAAAGGGTCAGTAGACAATGAAGCCAGTATTTTAATTCCATATTTATCTCCTTTACTTTCCCATTGCCTTGGATTTGTCAATTATCTCTAGTATTAGCATGGGCACTTCAGGAAAAGGGAAAGGAAAATATAAAATCAAGACTTAGCTGGGAATTCCCTGGCGGCCCAGTGGTTAAGATTCCGCACTCTCACTGCCAAGGGCCCAGGTTCAGTCCCTGGTTGGGGAACTAAAATCCCACAAGCTGTGAGGCCAAAAACAAAAAAACAAAAAAAAACCCCACTAACCTGTTAGCCAATTAAACCATGCATGATTAACTCTGTGGTATCATTGTATGTGTAAAATATTTTGATCTTTTAAGCATAATCATATGTTATTACCTTGCTTGATTTAACATTATGCAGTGATCTTATTAAAGAAATTTGAAGGTATTTCCCATAACCTTTATCCTTTTACAGAAGAAAATAGGTACAAACAGTATAGATACAGCTAAACTAGTGTCTTTTAAAAATGAATAAAACTGTAGTGTAAGTAAAAAGGAAATCATTTTATTTCCTGTAAACTCCTCCTTGTGCATCTCCTCAAAATATCATATTTAAGTAATTCTTAGTGGTCCTAATTCATTTCTGAATAAAAAATCCATTCTGGCTACTTTTCTTTCTGCCAAGCTTTTCACCAGTAAAGTTTAGGTCTATTTACAATTCAGAGCGCCCTCTGATTTTTCAGAGTCCAGAGTTTGAATTAGTTCAGTAAATCGTTGCTTTTTTGGTGACATACAATATAGGGAAAATTAAAAATGAATTCCATCCCTCTCCTATCTATGAAAACTGGGTTTAACATAGAGTGAAAGGAATAAAAACTTTGTGTTTTATTACATGAACCTCACTTACTGTTTTATAAATCTCAGAGTGAAGGCAACGTTTATGACATTATTTTCAGTCTCATATTAAATTTAAGTAAAGCCTCTAAGATTATTTACTTTAAACACTGGTGTTTTGGGAGTAAAATTCTGGATTAAAAAACCAAACAAACAAACTACACACACAGTTTTCCTGGAGATATAATAATACATACTTGCTCTCTTCATAAATATGTATATAAATATAGGGATAAAATCTTCTCACATTGTTGTACATGTGTGCAATAGATATTTCTTGATTGGCTGAGTAATATCCAAGCATGTTTAGGTACAATTTTAGATGTTTAGTTCCTTCTGATGAGATTCCAGTCCTTCATTCTAGTTATTGCTGCCAGTGTCCTTTTTTAGGTGCAAATCAATCACATTAGCTACTTCTTTCTTTCTGATGACTATCAAATATTACTCACTGCAGACATTTTTTTGATGAATAAATGAATAGCTAATTGTTTAAACTTTATAAAATTAGTATTTTATACAGACATTCATATATTTTAATTTTAGCTGGGTATCTGAAACAGAAAACCCATGAGTCCAACCATGAAATGATTTTCCATGCAAAGAGAAAGATACTGAAGCAAGAAGACAGGTTCTTAGAACCAACTCTTCCATTACTAATTGTTGGACCAAGACAAAGACTTCTAGCTCTGTTTCTTTATCTCTAAACCAAGGTAGATCAGTTTAGATGCATGATTCTCAGACTTTAGCCCGCATCAGAATCAACTGGAGAGACTTTGTGGGTGAGGCCTAAGTATTTTGCATTTCTAACAAGTCCCCAGATGTTGTTGATGCTGGACCATTGGCCTGGCCTCTCCAAGGTATTTTTGCAACCTTCAACATATGTATGATTTGCTAATATATTAATGTCACTGTGCAGAACCAGGGCAAAGTTTAAGAAGGTTAAATATCTTCTGAAGTCTCTGGAAAAGGCCTTTGATTTTTAAAAATTTCTGATCTACTTCTAGATTCATTTGAGTGACTCATTCAGATCACCTAAATCGCTTTAGGTTGGTTTCTATTGTTTATGCTGTTCATTAAAGAACATACTTGATCATTACAGTGACTGTCACATTCCCTCACCTATAACCAAATCCTGCAAAAAAAATTCTTTTCCTCCTTTCTCATTCCCTTTTCTCAGTAAAGATAGAGCTTATCTTTCACTATCTATCTTTGAAGGCCAATTTTATTCCATTCCTTTTGTCTGCTGTGGGTAACAAAAATGGTTTATAAACCAATCACATTTTTTATATAGTTTTAGGCTTTTGTAATTATACAAAGAGTTCCAATGATTTCTTTCTCATCAGTATTGTTATTTCTAAAATTCCCTGCTTCCGATAACCCATTTTTTATTGATTTCCAGATACCCTGAGGGGTTATGAGTATTCTTCAAAAATAATATTGATTTTATAATATAGAAAGGGATGTCCATTTTCCTTTTTTGATTGAGATTTCAGACTTCAGTACTAGCTAACTTCAGGTCTCTGAGTATTCTAGATAAAAACTTTTTGTCTTAAAATTTTATCAAGAAAAATTCTTAAAGTATGACTCTGTCCTTCACTGATGTATGACACATGATTATTTTATTAACTATGTCACCGAATATTTTAGTTGATATTCTGTAAAGAATTAAATGAAATGTATACTTTTAGTTAATTAAGCTCAGAATTTTTAAATAAAAAAGTCAAGGCAAATATGTGTCTGCACATTTCTGTGTATGCACCCATTTTTCAGCAGTGCTGGGATGTCTAACATTATTGTAGTGCTAGGATTTCTTCTAAAGTTTCCCACTAATATCTTAAATTATATAATAGCTAGTTATGTCTGTACTATTTAATCCTTAGAGCCAAAGATCTCACTTTGCCCATTTACCTGCAAAATAAAATGGGAAAAAAATTTATGGAGTTATTTATCCCTGTGTTCAACTAAGTACACAAATTGGTTACACTAATTAACTTTGTGTAAAAATCTCTCCCTTCCCTATAACCCTAACCTGTTTTTTCAAGAGGGAAAGGTTACTTGTAGTAGTTTTGAAATTATTTAATTCTTAAGCCAATATGATGAAAATAAAGAGTTCTTTTTTTACACGTGGTCTTAACAAAACAATTACTTATTAATATGTTTGCATTTGTGATGTGAGGGCTCAGGTTTAGCATTCAGTTGAACTTTGCCTTGATGTAGTCTGATCTGGTTATACTACCTGTTGAATGGTATTTAATTACCTGGTTCACTTAAAGCTTGCTTTTCTTTATAATATAAATGCATACTACCAACAGATTTTGTATGTTGATAGATTTTTAGTGTGATAATACGTATAGGTTGCTCTGCTCATTTTAAATTTCTTAATTGAGCTCCATGAGTATAGATTAAAGCCCTTGAGAGTCACTTATGTTTGGTGAGAAAAAGACTTACTGTGTTAGTTTGAAAGCATTTTTTTTCAGATATAGTTGTGCAAGTGAAATGATCTACTTCTGCTATGTGTGAGATTGGACTGTTGGTGCTAAAATTTAAAAGGTTCTGCCTGTGGATTGTAGGAAGACAAATGGCACATCTCTAGAAGCAAGGAAAAATAGTGCTGAAATTCAGTGTCATGTTGATAGAAATAGCAACCGTAACCAGTCATCTTTTATTTCTGGCTCAGACAACTAACTATAAAATATAACCCAGATGGTGGAGCTATGATAGCAAAGATACAGAAATGACATTTTGCTGATGAATTTGCTACCCTTTGCTTCTCCACCTTCAGTTTTACACCAGATCTTTTATGATGTAAGTTGTTTGCTTATGTATTTAAGGACAGACCCATAGGATGAAAAATGTGATGAATGGCGTTTTTAGATCTTGGATTATTTTAGTTAACTTTTGTTTCATTTCCCTCTTCTAATTGCCTTTTTGACTTTTCCTTCTTATTGCAAATTCACACTCTAACATAAATTAGGCTGTGCCATGAATAGTGGGTCCTACTTCAATTTATTTCTGATACATATTTAAAGGCATTTCGAATATAGTATTATGCTCAGTCTGTCTGCCTGTCTTGGAATTGAGTATTCTAAAGAATGAAGGGAGTTGGACACATTATACTGTGGTCTCTAGTCTCAGCTGGCTTCACCATAGTAGGCCTCCAATTGAGACAAAAAAGGTTTCATGTAAGGGTAGTTTAGTGATGCTGGTGTAGGATTGTTTAAAATGTTTTTTGTCTTAGAGATTAAGAATGGGTAAGGTAGTGGGTGTGTTACTGCCGTACTAAAGAGGTAAGAGAGGAGCTTCAAGATGGCGGAAGAGTAAGAAGTGGAGATCACCTTCCTCCCCACAGATACATCAGAAATACATCTACATGTGGAACAACTCCTACAGAACACCTACTGAACGCTGGCAGAAGACCTCAGACCTCCCACAAGGCAAGAAACTCCCCCACGTACCTGGATAGGGCAAAAGAAAAAAAAAAAACAGAGACAAAAGAATAGGGACGGGACCTGCACCTCTGGGAGGGACCTGTGAAGGAGGAAAGGTTTCCACACACTAGGAAGCCCCTTCGCGGGTGGCAGAGGGGGGAAGCTTCGGAGCCACGGAGGAGAGCACAGCAACAGGGGTGCAGAGGGCAAAGTGGAGAGATTCCCGCACAAAGGATCGGTGCTGATCAGCACTCACCAGCCTGAGAGGCTTGTCTGCTCACCCGCCAGGACGTGTTGGGGCTGGGAGCTGAGGCTCGGGCTTCGGAGGTCAGATCCCAGGAAGAGGACTGGGGTTGGCTGCATGAAACCAGCCTGAAGGGGGCTAGTGCACCACAGCTAGCCATGAGGGAGTCCGGGAAAAAGTCTGGAGCTGCCTAAGAGGCAAAAGACCACTGTTGCAGGGTGCACGAGGAGAAGTGATTCAGAGCCACCACCGAAACGAGCTCCAGAGACGGGCGCGAGCTGCCGCTATCAGCATGGACCCCAGAGATGGGCATGAAACACTAAGGCTTCTGCTGAAGACATCAAGAAGCCTGTGCAAGCACAGGTCACTATCCACACCTCCCCGCCTGGGACTTTGTGCAGCTCGCCACTGCCAGGGTCCTGTGATCCAGGGACAACTTCCCTGGGAGAACACACGGCACGCCTCAGGCTGGTGCAACATCATGCCAGTCTCTGGCACCGCAGGCTCGCCCTGCACTCCATACCCCTCCCTGCCCTCGGGCTGAGTGAGCCAGAGTCCCCTAATCAGCTGCTCCTTTAACCCTGTCCTGTCTGAGTGAAGAACAGATGCCCTCAGGTGACCTACACGCAAAGGCAGGGCCAAATGCAAAGCTGAACCCCAAGAGCTGTGCGAACAAAGAAGAGAAAGGGAAATCTCTCCCAGCAGCCTCAGGAGCAGCGGATTTTGTCTCCACAATCAACTTGATGAACCCTGCATCTCTGGAATACCTGAATAGACAATGAATCATCCCAAATTGAGGTGGTGGACTTTGGAAGCAATGATAGATATATTTCTTTCCTTTTACTCTTTTTCTGAGTGTGTATGTGTATGCTTCTGTGTGTGATTTTGTCTGTATAGCTTTGCTTTTACCTTTTGTCCTAGCATTCTGTCTGTACTTTTTTTTTTTTTTTTCCTTAGTATAAGTTTTAGAACTTGTTATCATTGGTGGATTTCTTTGTTTTGGTTGCTCTCTTCTTTTTCTTTTTCATTACTTAAAACTTTTGTTTTAATTTTAATAATTATTTTTTATTTTTTACTTTAGTAACTTTATTTTAGTTTAATTTTTCTTTCTTTCTTTCTTTTTTTCTCCCTTTTATTCTGAGCCGTGTGGATGAAAGGGTCTTGGTACTCCAGCTGGGTATCAGGCCTGTGCCTCTGAGGTGGGAGAGCCGAGTTCAGGATATTGGCCCACCAGAGACCTCCCTGTTCCACATAATATCAAATGGTGAAAGCTCTCCCAGAAATCTCCATCTCAACGCCAAGACCCAGCTCCACTCAACAACCAGCAAAATACATGCTGGACACCCTATGCCAAACAACTAGAAAGAGAGGAAAACAACCCCACCGATTAGCAGAGAGGCTGCCTAAAATCATAATAGGCCACAGACACCCCAAAACACACCACCGGACACGGACCTGCCCACCAGGAAGACAAGATCCAGCCTCATCCACCAGAACACAGGCACTAGTCCCTTCCACCATGAAGCCTACACAACCGATTGAACCAACCTTAGACACTGGGGGCAGACAGCAAAAACAACGGGAACTGTGAACCTGCAGCCTTAGAAAAGGAGACCCCAAACACAGTAAGTTAAGCAAAATGTGAAGACAGAGAGTCACACAGCAGATGAAGGAGCAGGGTAAAAACCCACCAGACCAAACAAATGAAGAGGAAATAGGCAGTCTACCTGAAAAAGAATTCAGAATAATGATAGTAAAGATGATCCAAAATCTTGGAAGTATAATGGAGAAAATACAAAAAAGTTTAACAAGGACCGAGAAGAATAAAGAGCAAGTGAACAATGATGAACAACACAATAAATGAAATGAAAAATTCTCTAGAAGGAATCAATAGCAGAATAACTGAGGCAGAAGAATGGATAAGTGACTTGTTACATAAAATAGTGGAAATAACTACTGCAGAGCAGAATAAAGAAAAAAGAATGAAAAGAATTGAGGACAGTCTCAGAGTCCTCTGGGGCAACATTAAACACACGAACATTCGAACTATAGGGATCCCAGAAGAAGAAGAGAAAAAGAAAGGGACTGAGAAAATATTTGAAGAGATTATAGTTGAAAACTTCCCTAATATGGGAAAAGAAACAGTTAATCAAGTCCAGGAAGCACAGAGAGTCGCATACAGGATAAATACAAGGAGAAACATACCAAGACACATAGTAATCAAACTATCAAAAATTAAATACAAAGAAAAATTATTAAAAGCAGCGAGGGAAGAACAACAAATAACATACAAGGGAACCCCCATAAGGTTAACAGCTGATCTTTCAGCAGAAACTCTGCAATCCAGAAGGGAGTGACAGGACATATTTAAAGTGATGAAAGGGAAAAAACTATAACCCAGATTACTCTGCCCAGCAAGGATATCATTCAGATTTGATGGCGAAATTAAAACCGTTACAGACAAGCAAAAGCTAAGAGAATTCAGCACCACCAAACCAGCTTTACAACAAATGCAAAAGGAACTTCTCTAGGTAGGTACAATAAGAGAAGGAAAAGACCTACAATAACAAACCCAAAACAATTAAGAAAATGGTAATATGAACATACATTTTGATAATTACGTTAAATATAAATGGATTAAATGTTTCAACCAAAAGACATAGACTGGCTGAATGGGTACAAAAACAAGACCCGTATATATGCTGTCTACAAGAGGCCCACTTCAGACCTAGGGACACATGCAGACTGAAAGTGAGGGGATGGAAAAAAATATTGCATGCAAATGGAAATCAAAAGAAAGCTGGAGTAGCAATTCTCATATCAGACAAAATAGACTTTAAAAGAAAGAGTATTACAAGAGACAAAGAAGGACACTACATAATGATCAAGGGGTCAATCCAAGAAGAAGATACAACAATGGGAAATATTTATGTACCCAACATAGGAGCACCTCAATACATAAGGCACATACTAACAGCCATAAAAGGGAAAATCAACAGTAACACAATCATAGTAGGGGACTTTAACACCCCACTTTCACCAATGGACAGGTCATCCAAAATGAAAATAATTAAGGAAACACAAGCATTAAATGATACATTAAACAAGATGGACCTAATCGATATTTTTAGGACATTCCATGCAAAAACAACAGAATACACTTTCTTCTCCAGTGCTCATGGAACATTCACCAGGATAGATCATAAATTGGGTCAAAAGTCAAGCCTTGGTAAATTTAAGAAAATTGAAATTGTATCTGGTATCTTTTCTGACCACAACACTGTGAGACTAGACATCAATTACAGGAAAAAATCTGTAAAAAATACAAACACATGGAGGATAAACAACACACTACTTAATAACCAAGAGATCACTCAAGAAATCAAAGAGGAAATCAAAAAATACCTAGAAACAAATGACAATGAAAACACAATGACCCAAAATCTATGGGATGCAGTAAAAGCCGTTTTAAGAAGGAAGTTTATATCAGTACAATCCTACCATAAGAAACAAGAAACATCTCAAATAAACAACCTAACCTTGCACCTAAAGCAATTAGAGAAAGAAGAACAAAAAAAGCCCCAAAGTTAGCAAAAGGAAAGAAATTATAAAGATCAGATCAGAAATAAATGAAAAAGAAATGAAGGAAACAATAGCAAAGATCAATAAAACTAAAAGCTGGTTCTTTGAGCCCGTAAACAAAATTGATAAACCATTAGCCAGACTCATCAAGAAAAAAAGGGAAAAGACTCAAATCAATAGAATTAGAAATGAAAAAGGAGAAATAACCACTGACACTGCAGAAATACAAAGGATCATGAGAGATTACTACGAGCATCTTTATGCTGATAAAATGGACAACCTGGAAGAAATGGACAAATACTTAGAAAAGCACAATCTTCCAAGACTGAACCAGGAAGAAATAGAAATTATAAACAGACCAGTCACAGCACTGAAATTGAAACTGTGATTAAAAACCTTGCAACAAACAAAAGCCCTGGACCAGATGGTTCCACAGGTGAATTCTATCAAACATTTAGAGAAGAGCTAACACCTATCCTTCTCAAACTCTTCCAAAATATAGCAGAGGGAGGAACACTCCCAAACTCTTTCTACGAGGTCACCATCACCCTGATACCAAAAGCAGACAGCGATGTCACAAAGAAAGAAAACTACAGGCCAATATCACTGATGAACATAGTTGCCAAAATCCTCAACAAAATACTAGCAAACAGAATCCAACAGCACATTAAAAGAATCATACACCATGATCAAGTGGGGTATATCCCAGGAATGCAAAGATCCTTCAATATAGGCAAATCAATCAATGTGATACACTGCATTAACAAATTGAAGAATGAAAACCATATGATCATCTCAATAGATGCAGAAAAAGCTTTTGACAAAATTCAACACCCATTTATGATAAAAACCCTGCATAGAGGTAACTTACCTCAACATGATAAAGGCCATATATGACAATCCCACAACCAACATCGTCCCCAGTGGTGAAAAATGTAGACCATTTCCACTTATATCAGGAGCAAGACAAGGTTGCCCACTCTCACCACTATTATTCAACATTGTTTTGGAAGTTTTAGCCGCAGCAATCAGAGAAGAAAAAGAAATAAAAGGAATTCAAAACAGAAAAGAAGAAGTAAAGCTATCACTGTTTGCAGATGACATGATATATACATAGAGAATCCTAAAGATGCCACCAGAAAACTACTAGAGCTAATCAATGAATTTGGTAAAGTTGCAGGATACAAAATTAATGCAGAGAAATCTCTTGCATTCCTATACACTAATGATGAAAAATATGAAAGAGAAGTTAAGGAAACACTCCCATTTACCATTGCAACAAAAATAATAAAATATCTAGGAATAAACCTACCTAAGGAGACAAAAGACCTGTGTGCAGAAAACTATAGGACACTGATGAAAGGAATTAAAGGTAATACAAACAGATGGAGAGATACACCACGTTCTTGGATTGGAAGAATCAACATTATGAAAATGACTATACTACCCAAAGCAATCTACAGATTCAATGCAATCCCTGTCAAACTACCACTGGCATTTTTCACAGATCTAGAACAAAAAATTTCACAATATGTATGGAAACACAAAAGACCCCGAATAGCCAAAGCGATCTTGAGAAGGAAAAATGGAGCTGGAGGAATCAGGCTCGCTGACTTCAGACTATACTACAAAGCTAAAGTAATCAAGACAGTATGGTACTGGCACAAAAACAGAAATATAGATCAATGGAAAAGGTTAGAAAGCCCAGAGATAAACCCATGCACATATGGTCACCTTATTTTTGATAAAGGTGGCAAGAATATACATTGGAGAAAAGACAGGCTCTTCAATATGTGGTGCTGGGAAAACTGGACAGCTACATGTAAAAGAATGAAATTAGAGCATTCCCTAACACCATACACAAAAAGAAACTCAAATTGGATTAAAGACCTGAGTGTAAGGACAGACATTATAAAACTCTTAGAGGAAGACATAAACAGAACACTCTGTGACATGAATCACAGCAAGATCTTTTTTGACTCACCTCCTAGAGAAATAGAAATAAAAACAAAAATAAACAAATGGCACCTAATGAAACTTAAAAGCTTTTGCATGACAAAGGAGACCATAAACAAGAAGGAAAGACACCCCTCAGAATGAGAGAAAATATTTGCAAATGAAGCAACTGACAAAGGATTAATTTCCAAAATTTACATGCAGTTCATGCAGCTCAATATCAAAGAAACAAACAACTGAATTCAAAGATGGTCAGAAGACCTTAATAGACATTTCTACAAAGACGATATACAGATTGCCAACAAACACATCAAAGAATGCTCAACATCATTAATCATTAGAGAAATGCAAATCAAAACTACAATGGGATATTACCTCACACCAGTCAGAATGGCCATCATCAAAAAACCTACAAACAATAAATGCTCGAGAGGGTGTGGAGAAAAGGGAACCCTCTTGCACTGTTGGTGGGAATCTCCTCTATGGAGAACAGTATCGAGGTTCCTTAAAAAATTAAAAATAGAACTACTATACGACCCAGGAATCCCACTACTGGGCATATACTCTGAGAAAACCATAATTCAAAGAGTCATGTACCACAATGTTCATTGAAGCTCTGTTTACAATAGCCAGGACATGGAAGCAACCTAAGTGTCCATCGACAGATGATTTGACAAAGAAGATGTAGCACATATATACAATGGAATATTAGTCAGCCATGGAAAGAAATGAAATTGAGTTATTTGTAGTGAGGTGGATGGACCTATAGTCTGTCATACAGAGTGAAGTAAGTTAGAAAGAGAAAAACAAATACTGTGTGCTAACACATATATATATGGAATCTAGAAAAAAAAAGGTCATGAAGAACCTAGGGGCAGGATGGGAATAAAGATGCAGACCTACTAGAGAATGGACTTGAGGACACGGGGAGGAGGAAGGGTGAGCTGGCACAAAGTGAGAGAGTGGCATGTACATATATACTATACCAAATGTAAAACTGATAGCTAGTGGGAAGCAGCCACATATCCCAGGGAGATTGGCTTGGTGCTTTGTGACCACCCAGAGGGGTGGGATAGGGCGGTTGGGAGGGAGGGAGATGCAAGAGGGAAGAGACATGGGGATATATGTATATGTATGGCTGATTCAGTTTTTTATAAAGCACCAGCTAACACACCAGTGTAAAGCAATTTTACTCCAATAAAGCTGTTTAAAAACGTAAATAAATAAATTGGTAAGAGTTGTTTCCTCATGGTCTCCGGCATCATTGCCACCTGAAGCTGCCCTCTTGCCTTTTTTCTCAAAGGCTGTGGTCTTAGGGCAGTGCCCATTATATCAGTCACTGGAGAAGGGTAGGAAAGAGAGGAAAGGGTTAACATTTATGGAGAACCTTCCAAATTGTGTATAATCTCTTTTAATCCTCACAGTGGCTCCATCAGGTCAGCACAGGGATTTGAGTTGACGTCTGTGACTCGGAGTTGAGGCTCTGCCTGATGCTGGTGTGCTCTTTTCTGTGTTTTGCGTGTGTCTCTGTGTGTGTCTCCATTATCATAAAAAACATATTAAAACCTTCTTTTTTAAATTAATTAATTTATGGCTGTGTTGGGTATTTGCTGCTGCGCACGCGGTTTCTCTAGTTGAGGCAAGCAGGGGCTGCTCATCCTTGTGGTGTGTGGGCTTCTCATTGTGGTGGCTTGTCTTGTGGAGCACGGGCTCTAGGTGTGCTGGCTTCAGTAGTTGTGGCACATGGGCTCAGTAGTTGTGGCTCGTGGACTCAGCGTAGGCTCAGTAGTTGTGGCACACGTGCTTAGTAGCTCCGCAGCATGTGGGATCTTCCCAGAGCAGGGCTCGAACCCATGTCCCCTGCATTGGCAAGTGGACTCAACCACTGCGCCACCAGGGAAGTCCCTCAAAACCTTTTTGAGAACGCAGTGTATGTCTTCCTCCTCCCCAAAGGCATCTTAATAATATAGACAACATGCAAAGAACACAAAAATTCCTCTTGCATTTATTTTGTAAGTATTATTTATTCTTGTTTCAAGTTTTAAGTTTATCTGTTTTCAGAGATGGAGTTTGGGTGTCTCTTAGCCATATAATGGAGTCATGTGTTTTTTATACGTATGAATCTACATCAATATCTTCAAATTAAAAGGACCATTGACAATTTTTTACAAGTGTGTGTTTAAGGAATGAAAATTAAATAACTAATGGACTATTAATATGAACGGAAACATTCTGGCTTAAGCTCTAAAATGATTATTATTAGTTCCTTTATTTAGATCTTCTAGATACTTTTGGTGATTACATTAGAGATAGCCTGGGCTAATTTGAAGCATAGGAATGTACTATGCTTGCTTATTCGTTTTAGCGTGGAGCTTTCTCAGACAGCCTTCTTTGGGCTTTTATTTTATACAGTCTACTCTGGTGTGAAATCTCTTAGGTTTTATTTTCTCCTTTTGATCTGTGGTCCTGCATTTTTTACTTTTGCCTGGACACTGGAATGTGCTTTCAGTGATGTTCTATTTTTTATCAGGCAAACACAATACCACTCTGGAAAGGGTTGCAGTTTCTTTTGATGCAAGTGCGGTCTTGTTATACCTGCTGTTGTCATCCATGTTAGGTAATGTAGCAGTCCCTCTCATCACTTAGGCAATTTAAACCTCAGGATATTTTTGTAACATTGACATTTTATTCAAGAATTCGTGTCTCCACTATACACAGAATTTGCATTCAAAAATCTACTTAGGTCACTATTATATTAGTATAATTGTGTGTGGAAAGATAGGACTGTGCGTGCGTACGTGTGTGTGCTTCTGCTGCATGGTAGGCCTTGTAACTATACAAAAAACCTGTATGTATTCAGGTAACAGTGTAGGTTTTAGAATCTCTGGAACCCTCGTTACTCTCTGCAGACTGCACGGTCCTAATGTTAAGTCGTGACAGGACTAGTCCTCCTAAGAAACCGATCATATATATATATATATATATTTTTTTTTTTTTTTTTGCGGTACCCGGGCCTCTCACTGTTGTGGCCTCTCCCATTGCGGAGCACAGGATCCGGACGCGCAGGCTCAGCGGCCATGGCTCTTGGGCCCAGCTGCTCCGCGGCATGTGGGATCTTCCCGGACCGGGGCACGAACCCGTGTCCCCTGCATCGGCAGGCGGACTCTCAACCACTGCGCCACCAGGGAAGCCCAGAAACTGATCATATTTAATCTCAGGACATCTTAAGGAAAATGACTGATTTTGAGTTTTTACATATCTGTAAGTCATAGAGGTGCTAAGGATAGCTAAAATCTGAAATATGAAAGGGTTTTAGATGAAGAATCAATTTCTGCTATATGTCTTAACTGCCTTCCATATTTAGTACACATTATAATTAGAATCCTCTAATTACTCTCACAAGCAGCTTTAAAGCCAAAGAGTATACCAGTATTTCTTTTGCTTACGTATTTTTTCTAGGTACCTTTTGCAGGTGCAGGCATTTATCTTTTTCAGGAGCTAAATAAACAAGCAAGCAAGCAGTAGGCAAAGGCTGTTAACAATGCATTTGTTTCAGAAAGTCCCCAGGCCTTTACTAAAGACATTTTCACGTGTTAGACTCTTAGAAACCAACTATTACATAACTCAGTAGGCAAGCCAGCCTGGCATGTAGGGGTCTAACAGGGAGAAGCTCCTTTTCTATAATACTTTCAGCAAATCTTTATTGAGAAAGCAGAACCCCAGACTGACAGTGCCTGTGAGAGAAGCTACAGTGGGTGACAGTGACGGCTAGCTGTACGCTGGACTTTTGGTATCACCTGCCAGTTATGTGTATATTAATTTTTAAGTATGAACAGAAATAGAATATTTTCACACTTGAAAAGAAACTGGATTCTATATTTTGAAGTTTCCACATAGGTATTTGACTTACTCAGTTTAAGATCTTCTGGGGCCTGTAAGCAGAAATTTATTCCTCACAGCATTATTTAACTATTCAAGGGAAGTGATTAATGTTTTCATGATTTCTAAATTAGCTTGGGAAAATTATCTGAAACTTTCTCAAGGGAGAGTCATTTTATTATGTCAACAAAATTTTATGAGTTAGGTAAAAGTGAATTAAATACCTTATCCTATAATTCCCCTGAAAGCAAAACTATTAGGTAGAATTAACTGATGCACTGTTGTTTTCTGTAACATGTTGGAACTCTTTCCGAGCCCCAGTTTTCAACAGGATTCTTGTGGTTCACTGATGCTGTGGGGGATAAACAGGTCACTGCCCTCAATGAGCTTATATTTCAGTAGTAAAGATAAACCTTGAAAATTTATTGAGACAATTAATTATGTTATAATCATCATGCTCTGTTTGTGGCTCTAGACTGAGGACACTTCTTCCCAAACAGTCTCTAAAAAGGCAGATATTAATACCTTGCAACTTAGGATCAATTTAATGGATGGGAAACACCCTTGCCCCTTTGAATTCTTTCAGCCATGCCATCACACTCATGATTGCCTTCCTCTGGATCCCAAGTCATTTTCTTCTATTCATCCTGAACTTTAGTACTGGTGTCAGACTTGCTTTCTTCATTCCCAAGGCCCACCATTATCCTGATGGCTTTGGTATATTTGTGGAAAGTCCCTAGGTAGTTCCTTCACCTCCTCATCTCCAAAAATCACCTACCTTTTTTTTTTTTTTTTTTGCTGTACGCAGGCCTCTCACTGTTGTGGTCTCTCCCGTTGTGGAGCACAGGCTCCGGACGCACAGGCTCAGCGGCCATGGCTCACGGGCCCAGCCGCCTCGCTGCACGTGGGATCTTTCCGGACCGGGGCACGAACCCGTGTCCCTTGCATCGGCAGGCAGACTCTCAACTACTGCGCCACCAGGGAAGCCCACCTGCCTTTTTTAACCTGCTGCTCTTATTATACAGATCTTATAATATCTCACAAGTGTTCTAGCTTTACATGTAAGCATCTCACCTTCTGACCATAACATAAATTAATCTCTTTCTACTTGATTAATTTCACTGAGATCATCCATCAGCCTCATGGGGAGCATCCGTTGATCTAACCATCTGTCTTTTGCTAATTCATCAATTTGCTCATTGTATCAAAATTTGATTTCTTTGTAATCTCTTTTTGGTCACATTTTCTATTTCCATAAACTCCTTGATTCCTTTTTTTCTGTCTACTTTTTATGAACTTAAAATCAAGGAAATTCTATTTTAAATAGAATCACGCTCCATGGTAGATCAGGATCACTAGAAAAACACAGTCGCTAACTTCAGATGGGCCCACAATACTCCTGGAGATCCTATCACATTTTTCTTTTCAATTCCTTTTCTCTTCTTCTGTCCATTCTACTCCATTCATTTCTCTCCAAACTCCAACCACTCGTCCTTCCCACTAGCCCATCCTTTGTAGCTGAGAAAACTGAGGCCATACAGGAGAAACTCCCTTATCTACCAATCCTACAAATCCTACTCATATCTTCATTCATCCTTTCCTTATGTTATGAAAGAAGTAGAGCCCCTCCTCTGACCTGTGATTTGGATCCAGTGCTATCCTATCTCACATTAACAGTTATTTCTCTCATGTACACTCAAACATTCCCTTCAAATTGAATCATCCTCATCAACTTCAAAACATCTAAGTGTTTTTCGTCCTAAAAATGATAATAAAAGGTTGAACGCTTCCCTTGACCCCGTATCTTCTTCCATCCTTGGTTAGATTTCTCCACCGATTCAGGCATACTTCCTGTAGGAGGGTTACAAACATCTCCACTCCTCTGCTCTCTTCATTATTATCTAGTATGGTTTCCATTTCTGTTACTTCATATGATGGTACTTTATTTGGTCACTCTTAATCACAGTGTTACACATAAGGAGTGGTTTTGTTCCAGCTTTACTGAGATATAATTGACATATAACATTATGTAAGTTTAAGGTGTATAATGTGCTGATTTGATACAAGTATGTATTGTAGAATGATTACCACTATAGCATTAGCTAACACCACCCTGTCAGATAATTACCATTTCTTTTTTGTCGTGGGAACATTTAAGATTCACTCTCTTAGCAACTTTCAAGTATGTAATACAGTAGTTTTAAACACAATCACCATGCTATACATTAGATCCGCAGAAATTATTCATCTTATAACCAGAAATTTGTGTTCTCTGGTATGACATCATTTATATATGGAATCAAAAAAAAAAAAAAAACCTCAAAGAAACAGAGGCTAGAATGTTGGATACTAGGGTCTGGGGTTTGGGAGAAGTGGGGATATGTTGTTTACAGTGTACCAACTTCTAGTTATAAGATATATATGAGGGTATTTTTAATCTCCATCTTACTTAGTGTTTGATCGGCATTTGGTCCTGACATCTCTTCTCCTTCAGATACTCTTTTATTGGCTTTTATGATACCATGTACCTCCATTTCCCTTTTTTATCTCTACACACTTTATTTTTTCTCAGTTTCCTCTGTCTTTTTGTAGGCTTATCTTCCTTTATCCTATCAGGGTGAAAAGTATGGCAAAAAGAGAGAAGGTGGCTTGGGATGGATCCTTGAGAATCCAATGTTTAGAGTTTACATGAGATAAAGAGAAGTCAATTATATTTAATGATGCTAACATACTTATGTTCATGTATATTATACATTGTGTGTGTGTATATATCTATGTATAATTTGTTATTGTTGTTGTTCAGCTAGCATCTACTGAATGTCTGCTATGTGCCAGGTAATAAGAATAAGCTTTGAGGACACAAAGTTGAGTCAAGCACAGCTCCTCCTTTGAGGCCTCACACTGACATCAGAGCACTGATACGGATGGACCTGCAGCTTTAGTAATGTTGGTTAAGATGACTGTTTTATTCAGGTGACTATTTTATTACAGATGACTGTTTTATTCATTATCCAAATTTGGACCGGAACATATAGAAATAAACCTATTTCTATTCTGTAGATTTTCATTTTGTTACATTTATTCTTTGAAGGCAAATGTGTAATTTACTTTGAACTTTACATTAACAATATTCAGTGTTTAAAACTTCAAATCACAGAAAACATATTTGAGGAGGTTTATGGGAATGAAATACCAGTTTATTCTAAGGTTTTTTAAATTTTTTTTAATTTTCCAAATTCAGGGCAGAGAGTTAAGTTTTTGAAAAGGGAGGAGGGAATGGGAAGAAATTTCATTTTAGTACATGTGTCCTTTATGGATATTTTCTTCCCATGATGGCAGTGGTGCCCCTTAACCTAGAATGCTTACCATGTACCAGGAGCTGTGCTAAATGGTTCACGTGTGTTATCTCATTTAATTCCCCCTTAACCCTGAGGTGGATACTAATAGTTTCTTTTTATAGAAAAGGAAACTTAGGTTTAGACTGTACATCAGTTAAAGTTACATAAGTAACTTTACATATGTTTTTCTATAAGTTAAAGTTAACATTTAAAGAATGTGAACTCAACGTATATCTGACTTTGGAGCCTACACTTTTAACACTGTGATATATTGAAAGAAAATTAAGTGCAAGTTTTTATTTCAGATTTTTCTCATATCCATAATGTCTTGTCTTACGTGGCATTCCATATATCATTTAATCATTTCACATATACCATTCAATCTTCACAACAAACCTGAGTTATGGGCAAGGCCAGTGTTGCCCATCTGAGGCTCTGAAGACATGGTTAAATTAGTTGCCTGGGTTACATGTGATAGCAAACCAGCAACCAGAGCCCAGGCTCCTTACTTTGAGTTCAGCTTTCCATTGTATGAGGTACTTCTGCGTTAATTCAGTTTGCCAAAAGATAAAGTTGTTCTTGTTCTTTAGGGTTCGCCTCCTCCCCTCCTTTAATTTGACCTGACTTCACTTATTTAGTTAGTAATCCAAGAATGTTGCTAGAGTAGCAAAAATTTGATTAGAATCATCACCTTCAGTATTTCAGGTAACAGAGTGGAGTGGAAACAGCATGAAAAGCAGAGCCCTTTCATTCTGTTCTCAGGCTGGCCTCCTGGATGGGTTCAAGTTGACATCTGGTATGGCTTCCCTTGCTGTCTTCTCCTGGGAAGCCCTAGTTTTCTATTTGACACCGAGCATTAGCTCTGACCTGAGCATTAGCCCAAGCAAGTTTTGCATAATTAAGCTACTGAGATTGGTTTTCCCTGAGTGGACCGAAGAGACTTACAAGGTGAGGGCTCTGATAAAGTGATAAAGCTGATTAGATACTTAGCAGTAAAGGAATCTGATCTTAGAAATTTCCTCTTGCTCTAGTTAATGAGGCAGAGACAACACTTAGGGAAAATGAGTCACTAAAAAGAGAAACATTTTTATTTTCTTTACTAAAGAACCAATTCTTTCACTCCCTTTTAAATCAAGGCCTAACTTTATTTTCCAGAATAAAGCTCAGTTTAAATGCACAAATAAGAAACTTTTCCTCAGGGGTGTAGTAAACATGTTTAAACTTACCACCTACCAAGTAAAACAATTCGAGAAAGTAAAACTAAGATAAGCATAGAATTAAAATAATTTAATTAATGCTGCCTGTAACAAACCTGAAATAATTAACTGATTAATTATTCAGCTGTGTGGTCTATTCATAAGACTGTATTTTTTCCAAAAATAATTTTCTCATTTTTTCTTTCTATACTTTCCCTTTCCTTGAACTACCATTCGAGCAAGTAAAACTTGTTTTCCTGGAATATACTTATACAAATGTCCTATATTAACAATGTTCGTAATCTTACCTTTTGGTTTATTTAGCACTTTTACAGATGCTACTGTTTAATCCTCACAAAACTTTGTAATGAAAGCTGCATTATCTCCATATTATGGGGTTGGGACTTGGCTCTTAAAGGTTATGTGATTTGCTCAAGAATTTGTAAATAGGAGAGTTGTGTGTCAAATACAAATTTTCTCACCCCCAAGAAAGTGGCCTGTACCACAATTGCTCCAAGTTATACATTATTTAAAGTCTCTACTTCCCTCCTCTATTTCTTGCTAAACCTTTGTTCCAATATTTAGAAAGTGACCTGACAGTTGTTATCATATCAAATACCTTCACATGAAATGCAAATGATATGTATACACACACTCACGTATACACACACTCACACATACACACACATATATTTCTGTCTTTATAGGTTAGCCCTCCTTTCATCATGAAATATTTGTCTTCCCCCCAAAACCTCATTCTCCTACTTCTCAGCTTTAACTTATTCCAGGGAAATTAATAGTCATAAAGGGCAAACTTGAAGTAGAAAAGAACTAACACAGGAGGTAGCTTATGATGGGAGTGATTGGAGGGGAGGTGAACCATCCACCCAGCCTGCTGTGTCCTGTTGTCATTGGCTTTGGGGTGGATGTAGATATGGTATGAGAATGGGAAGGATGTAATGCTGATTGATGATACTGCTGTTTAGTCAATAGAATATCTAATTAGTTTGCTATTTAAAATAACACTTTAAAAATTTAACATACTAGACTTTTAAAGGAAATTTAAAGTCTATTTAAATTAAATGTTCTACTGTGTTTGTTTCTTGATCTTGAGAGGAAGTGTAGTGAAGTTGATGGAAGATTAGATCCTGGAGGTTGACTTGGGTCCATCCCTGACTCTACGACTTGTTAGCTGTTAGACTTTGGTGCAGTCACTTAACTTTCTTTAAATTGAGGATAAAAATAATAACTACCTCATATGATTGTAGTGAAGATGTAATGAATTTGTGTGTGTGCAGAGAGAGAGAGAGAGAGAGAGAGAAAGAGAGGAGGGAAACAACAGCAGATGTGAGCATGAATGGGCATACTCAGTTAGAACAGTCTCTTGAGTATAGTAAGAGCTCAGTAAAAACAATCAAACTTATCCCCCTCCACTTTAGTGGAGTTACCAGAGAACCCTTAATGGCTAACTTTAATTGATACTTTTTTAGTTTCCCTTGACCTCTCTCCTACAGCTCATGTTTTTTGCTATAGTTTGCATCTATTTTATTCAGACTCTTAAATTTCTAGTTTGTTGTTCTATTTTTACACAGTTACAGCAAGCTTCATTGTTTTCACTTTCTCCCATAGAGGCCCTAAATCTGTGCTGAGCTAGAACCACAGCCTGTTTCCAGAATTGGCAAATAGTCCCATGGGAAAGAAGATCCTGGGATCACACTCGAGAGATCCTGTCCTCCTAAAATTTGTGCTCATCTAGATGCCATTGTTTATGCAGATATCTGATGTTTTAAAATTATGGTCATTGTAATTTATCTGGCCTTTTCTAATCCTTTTGGTGGGAGTGTTGACCTGCCTGACTGGGGGGAGTGCCTTCCTCCACCCTTCTGTCTGAATCGTACTTTGTTGGCCTTACTTCTGCTGGCTGTCTTCTTGCCTTCCATTTCATGGTTTGCTGCTTTTTATCTTCTATGCCGTCTTACTCACCAATCCCTGTAACTTTCAAATCTATAGCTTACTCACTGCCATGATGATGACTTCCAAATCTATAGCTTTATTTTAAACCCATCTCTTCTCTTTGAGATATATCTGTCTAGTTATCTCCTAAGCATTTACCCCATATGTATCCTAGGCTAATGGAATCTGAAATGTCTGAAATGTACTTAGTTATCTTCTCCCTCAAATTTGTATCTTTTTCTGTATCACGTGTTCTGGCTAGGGATCCTGATAGTGTTGGGTCATGGGGTAGGCTGCCCCAAAATGTGCCTCAACGGTATACTGATTATTTTCAATTAGTTTCTTAAGAAATGGCCAGGGCAAGAGGGACACTCTGACCCTTCTTTCTGTCTTTCTGAAAACAGGAAATAAATCTCTCATGTGAAAGGTGTACCCCCTGCATCTGGCGGTAGAAGAACACCCTTATCACTCTTATCTCTTAGCAGAGATAGAGAATGCGGAGCTGAAAAGTCTGTGTAAACAAACCTTGCCACTTCACTAATTTACTACCCCAGGTCCAAACTCTGTTTAGGTTCTTCACTAATTGAGCACCCAAAACTATTTCCTGTCACTTCCTCACAAATTTATTGTTTCTTTGTCTAAAAAGCATAAAAGCTACCTGCTTTGGCCACTTCTTAGGTGCCATTTCTATGAGACCTGTGGGAAGTTTCCTCCTTCTTGACAACAGACAATAGCATTATCTACCTAAGGGCCCAGGCCAGGAATGAGAATTTTCCTATTATTTCTAAACAACTAATGAATCAATAATTTCTATTTTGTCTGTTTCCTTAGTATTATTTCTTTTATCTCTCCTTTTTCTTCTCATTTTTCTGTGTTCACTGTTACTAGCATATTATTTGTTTCTAGTCTTACCTTCTTTGGGGCCATCCTCCACCTTTTAGCCAAATATATTTATTTTTATTTTTTAATATTTATTTATTTATTCATTTATTTTTGGCTGCGTTCGGTCTTCGTTGCTGCACGGGCTCTCTCCAGTTGCGGCGAGTGGGGGCCACTCTTCATTGCAGTGCGTGGGCTTCTCATTGCAGTGGCTTCTCTTGTTGCGGAGCACAGGCTCTAGGCGCACGGGCTTCAGTAGTTGTGGCACGTGGGCTCAGTAGTTGTGGCTCGCGCGCTCTAGAGCGCAGGCTCAGTAGTTGTGGCACACAAGCTTAGTTGCTCCACGGCATGTGGGATCTTCCCAGACCAGGGATCGAACCCATGTCCCCTGCATTGGCAGGCAGATTCTTAACCACTTCGCCACCAGGGAAGTCCTGAGCCAAATATATTTGTAATACACCAATTTGATTATATTTTATTCCTACTTTAAATATCAATTTCCAATATGTTTCCTAAAACGTTTTGCAAAACAGTCCAAAGATAACCTATGTCTCTCCATGAATAATGGAGCCCATAGTCAAATAAAATGTTGAAATGTGGCATGCTTAATCCGTTTTCTCTTGAAGAGTCACAGCACACGTTACTAAGGGAAAGTCTTTACGAAGTTCTGTGATTGACTGTAACAACAAAATTCTAAAACATTAGCTTATATCTGAACATTGATTTTTAAAAATATATTTATTAAAATATTTATTAATAATATATATATTTAATATATATATATTTTAATTGATTAATCATTGACAGGATATACTCCTGACTTCACTCCCATGGTATTCAAAGTCTTCCATGCCTACTTCTCTAATTTCATCTCTTCCCTCTTGAGTCTTTGTAGCTATACAGATTACATTCATTTGGTTTCCCAAACACAGATTTCTGTTCTATTCCATTGTATATGGTTCCTTTTGCCTGGAGTAACACTAATCTATCTGATGACCTCTGTCTTTGAAAATTCAGCTATTTAAAAGCTTAGATCAGTTGATGTCTTTGCTGGTTAGCATACTGCTTGGCACATTTGTAGGTGCTCAATATATGTTAAATAAATAACAAAAATGGAAAAAGTCAATAAGGGAAAATTTAGAGATATGAGATTTGCTATATCTGCCTATTCATTCTGCCTGTATATTGCCCATTCAGGAAATCTACAACACTTAATAATAGTTGCTTAAGAAATTTAGTGAGAACTGCTTGACCTCAATAATTTAATTGCTCTTCAAAAAAATGTTGTTTACCTGTACAAGGTTTAGGAAATTACTCACATTATAAGATGAAATTTTAATTCTTATTGGACGAAAATTAAATTTTAATTTTCATAAGTGTGTTATAGCTATTTTTCTTTCACTGTGAAAATTCCTTAAAAATGATTGTTGTAAGTGTTTTCTATTTCTTCCTGACAGGTAATATTTGAAGCTGAAGTCTCAGGAGGAAGAAGTGGTTATATTGCCATTGATGACATCCAAGTCCTGAGTTATCCTTGTGGTAGGTTGTGATTAAGAACTGTATTTTTCTATATCCTTTCAACACTTGTCTTATATTGGTAGTGACTATTGATTATCACTTGGTCATTGCTCTCTCTTTTGTTGTTGTTACTCCTAGCCTTTTGTTCAGTTTTAAAAGAACACTGAAATATTTCTAGAGTTTTTGAATCAAATATTTTTCAGACTTGTACTACACATGTTAAAGGATTCTTTTAATTAATTACTGTTCAAAAGAAAACCACAGTCCCAAAATGGCGTCACTCATGCTAAAAGTTCATAATACAAAACCTAGATTTATACCTGATCCAACTGCAGTTTCAGTTTCTTCCAGAAATGTTATCTTAATTGACTAGTCTGGATTTCATGGTCAAGCACCAGTAGGATAATCTGTCCTGTGATCCGTCTCTATCTCCCAGAGGAAGAAGAGGTGATCTGAATCATAAAACCCTTGCTGTTCCTTTTCTTCCTCAAAGAAGATGTCCTGGCCTAAAAATAATTACTTCTTTTCTTTTTGCTAGTAGCTCCCTTGCCCCACTCTTCTTATCATAAAAACCTTCCATTTTGTACAACCCCTTTGATCTGTCTTATAGTTAATAGTTGGGATGCTGCCTGATTCATGAATCCCCTAATAAAGCCTGTTAGATCTTCAGTTTATTTAGTTGACATTATTTTTGACAGAAAAAATTAAAAATGTAAATGAAACTCTAGGTAGGACTCTTTCCTTTTTTTGGTATTATTAAATTGCCTAGGAAAGCAAAGAATAACAAATCAGTTCAGTGAAAAGAAAATAAGAAGAAGCCTCACCAACTTATGTGATCTGCTAAGTTGAAAGTTGGGGTGAAATGAAGAAAATGAATTAACTCATCTTATTCCAAACTTAAGACTAAGTTTTTAATGTCATAATAAATTTCTGGCTAATTCATATTAAACAACAAAACAATAGAAAGCACACAAAACAAGAAACTCAATTTGTTAACACATAGTTTGGTATGTCCTTAGATGCACATTGATTGGTCTTCAGATGGGATAACTACTTTTGTGTTTATATCACATACTCTGAAAGGCAATTACTGCATGCATTCAGTAGAGCCAGGCATAAAACGGTTGGTATAAATTCAGACTTAAGCTATATCTCCCAACAGCAGTGATTTATAGGGCCCATGAATTCTAGATGATCTGTTCAGTAACCCTCCTGGTGGAAATTCTCTAATACTTTGTAAGCAGCATGCACAGGGGGCACCGTACCAGGGGCCAAGGCTCATGCTCCTGCTAACTGGTTGTCAAACCCTAGTGTGCCTCAGAATCACCAACTGGATGTGGCAAATCACACATTGCTTGGCCCCTCACTGGGTTCTGATTGTTCCCAGGTGATACTAATGCTGATCGTCTTGAGTTCACAATTTGAGAACCACTGTTCTAGCTTGTGTTCTAGTGCAAGCATTCCTTTTTCTGAAGCACCTACTGAGGTGAGGCACTGGAGAAGGATGTAGCAGGCAAAGGTGAAGTGATTTATTACATGTGGTGTATTCTAAGAAAAAGGAGAAATTATCTCACTCAAAGTTCAAGCTGGTTTACTAAACTCCTTCAATCCATTCATATATGAGAACGGTGTTTCCATCTACTGTTCATTTACACTTCTTGAAAGAAGATATTAAAGAAAGGCTTTCATGAGTAAACAAGTTAAAAAATACAGAAATTGAGCACAACAGTAGTTTCATTGTGATATGATCCTTCATGCACTATCTTTACTCACTGAGGCTTAGCTTTTCCCGTTTATGTTTTCTTTCAGTTGAAAACCTGAATAAGCTTCAGTTTTAAAAGGTAATTATAGAGAATGCTTGTTTGACAGTCATGTAACTCATGTATATTTTGATGGCAGTCATCACTTTTTTGTTGGTCTAATATTTCTTTTGGGTAACTTTCTTAGGACTATGAAGGAATAGGAGGTGGATTTAACAACAGTTAAGCTAATACTCTGAGAGGAAGAAAAACAGTCCCTTACCTTGTTCTTTGAAGTACTAGAGGATTATAGTTATTGAAATTTCTTTAGAAAAGAAAAGAAAGATGTAACTGCTTAAATTGTAACTTAATAGTTCAACAGCCATGTATATGTCAGTTTTTGAGCTGTCATTCTGTGTTTTTCTTATAGTTTTCTATTATGCTCTGCTTTGTGCCTATTTGATCTCTTTTGTTTGCTTTGACTTGTAACTATTATTATCACCCGTATGCAACATGCTACAGGGGTCCTCCAGCAGTAATCGTTGGGTGCTCACTCTGTATAGAATTGCTCTAACAATTATGGGGCGATACGTAATAAAACTATTTAAAAAAGAGAACTTAGCGTGAGAGAGGCAACAATGTCTTTCAGCACAGAGAAAACTGAAATTTTCGTCCATACGACATTAGTCTTGGCCGAAGGTAAAAGTATGAACAACATTATTCTGTTGGGAAAAAGTAACACGGCATGTTTTCTTCATGTGGAAAAAAGTAAGTTTTTTCTTGTCTTCACAGATAAATCTCCTCATTTCCTCCGTCTGGGGGACGTAGAGGTCAATGCAGGGCAGAATGCTACATTTCAGTGTATCGCTACAGGGAGAGACGCTGTACATAACAAGTTATGGCTGCAGGTAAGGCCGCATTGGCAGCTGAACTAAAGGGTACACTTGATTTTTAAAAAATCACAAATTCTTTTTCCCTGTATGTGTGTGTGTGGGGGTGGGGGTGGAATATGTGTGTGGCAGGTTGTCTTTTGTGTAGGTTTGATTTAATTCGCTGCAGATTCATTTCAGATATTTCCATTTTTGGAATATGAATAAAAATATAACAGTGTATAGTTAATAAGTATTTGGGTGAGTTACTCATTAACTCCTTAGAGAATCATAATTCTCTAATGTTATGTCCAAACTGTAAAAACAATTTTTCTAGATCCATTCAAAATAGGAAAAAAATGAAAAATGTCTCATTTAACATTTTGAAAACAACTTACAAGAGCATAGTACTTAAGCAGGAACTGTCATACTCTGATAAAGTTTTCAAAAGTATTTTAAGAAACCTTTGGGAGTATTTCTGGAAATGTGAATTGGAAGAGAGCCAACTAAAATTGTTTTTCAGGATTTTTGTGTATAAGGGTTAATCACAGATCTGAGGACAAGATATTTGCCTTGCACATATTAAATCTGCAAAAAATGTGTATTTAATGAATTGCAGTTTAGCATACATGTTGGGGAAATGTAAATGGTGCATACAAAGAGCTTTAAAAGAATCTGTGAGAAAACAGTGACTAAGGAATGTGCCATATCCTCAGAGAATATCTGTGTCAATCCTGGGACAGAGGTGGGTGGGGAGGTGGGAGGAGCTAAGAGCAACTAAAGCCTTGAGGCTGGACCTAGGGCAGAATATTTGAAGCTAGAATGTAAGAAATAATATTCTCTGAGCACCTTTATTATTATTATTATTTAATTCTGTTTGCATCAGAATGAGGAAAGGGATTTAATTAGTTAGAATTTTAAATTCCTGAGAATGCCAATAGAGACCAAAAAGGAAAATCATTAGCTTAGTTTCTTGAACATAGACATCAGGCTTTATTTTGTGATATCTTTAGAGAGAGAAAATTAGTGTCAAGGATCATCATTAGGTTTCAGGAAGTTGGGATCATAATTATAATCAATGATTATTGAAATCATACGCGTATAATGCCTGATATTGTACTGGGTGTTATAAATGTGTTTTTTCATTCAATTCCCACATCCAATCGGATGTTATAACAGATGTATTTCATATAAATCTAATTATAGCTACTTTTGTAATTTATTTAATATGTGCATATCAGGATACCATCCTGAATACGTGAAAAGGAAATGTACTCTCTCCTTTTTACCCTGTGATTATGCTAATTTCCACTACAGGTATTTAAATATAAGATAATTCTTCCTGTAGAGTGTATTGTATAATGTACAAATTGTTTCATCATCTAAACATCTAGTTAGAATCCCTCTTACTTTCTCTCTCAGCCTATATACTGATAGTATTAAGAATGTGTTTAGATATATTTTCTAATTACTTTGCTAGTCGTTTGTCATTTAGGTAGAGACATTTTTGGCATTTAATTTTTATTGTTACCTATATAGTCTTGTCTTGGAGAACCAGAGACTCTGCAGTCTGCCCCTGGGTTTACGCCCCAGGATTTAATGGGACGTTGAAATAAAAAGGGTTTTGTGTACTTAGACACCAGCTGCCTTGTGGCAACAAAGACTTTCTGGCCCCGCTGGTCTGAGTGGGTTGCAGTCAAAATACTGCTCATTTATTGTTTGTTTCTTACTTTTGTAAATTGGCTCATTTCATTATAGTTTTAAAAAATTTTCCTCTTGCCAGTTTTTAAATAAAGATGAGAGATAAAAATATTCTGTTCAATTTCTGTTCTGCTTTCTTTTTTCTCCTCTTCTTTCTCTTTACATTTTCCAAGGTGAATTTATATATTTCTCGTCTATTTTGACATTGCCCAATTCTTCAGCAATTTACATGCTTATTCATGAAAAAGCTTTTCTGCCTTTTTCAATAATACCACTTAAATTACCTTAACTTATTCCCTTGAATCATTCTTCTCCATATTTAAGAAACATTGAAGATTATCAATTGCCTGGTTTAGGGTTGTTTTCAAATAAATAAGACTGAGACGTAGAGATAATGGTGTAGATATATAGATGTAATTGATATGTGTACATCTATAGAGTGAGTGAATCAGAAAGTGGCCAATGATTAAAAAAAATGATCCATCTTTTGCTGAAACTAGTAGAAACATAATAAAGGAAGAAGAATCTTGATTCGACAATGCATCTACAGGCCAACACACACGGATAGATGTCAAGTTATTTTTGCTTGGTGTAGAACAACTTCCTAAAGGTCAAGGGGCCCAGTTCTTAATTCTAACCTTAATTCTAACTCTTTAATTCTTATAACTCAGTTAATTATATTGGCTTAGAGAATTCATTGAACTTTTCCTGGCCATAGATTTTTTTATCTATTAAAGGAGGTGTGGGTAGAGACCAAAATCCCTTCCAGCTGTAAGATGCTAAACCAGGTCTCTACATTATTTTTGATGGTCTGAAACATGGCTTTGATCACCTTTGTTTTGTTTCATGGAGGAATGTAAAAATTTTTTTTTTTTTTGCTGTACATGGGCCTCTCGCTGTTGTGGTCTCTCCCATTGCAGAGCACAGGCTCTGGACGCGCAGGTTCAGCGGCCATGGCTCACGGGCCCAGCCACTCGGCGGCATGTGGGATCTTCCCGGACTGGGGCACGAACCCGCGTCCCCTGCATCGGCAGGCGGACTCTCAACCACTGCGCCACCAGGGAATCCCCCTAAAATTTTTAAGTTATTAGTTTTGTGTGGGAAAAAAATCATTCCTCAAATTAAGTATCATTGTGAGGACAACTGCGTAAAGTCTCTGCTGACTGCTGTGAACGAATGTACTCTGAAGTAACTCAGAATGAAAGGTCTTTGCATCCTATTACAAAAGTAATGGAATAATGGAGTAGCTGTTACACCTGCCACGGTCAGGTGTAATAAAAATGGCCATCAACTTTTTATGTCCTCCAAATCATTTATATAATATAATAATATTGAGCTTCAATTGGTAAATGTTTGAATATGGTGTAAAAGAGCAAAAACTAGAAAGCTTCCAATTTTCTATTTTAAATGAAAAATGGTACACTACAACTGCCATGAATACCTGATAGTATATGACATTCAAATTAATTTATGTATAGAAATACATTTAGAGAATAACTTCGCACTTGTTTATTGTCTTTAGCTTACAATTGATATTTCAGTCATTTTTATTGTTTAAAATGACATACAAATTAGGTAAATTAAAGAATGGAGCATAAAAAAGCAAACACTTAGTGACTTACCTGAGATAATCTGGGATAGTCCATAAGACATATCATAGTGGGTCTGCTATATCTTTAGGGAGTGTTCTTTTTGTTTTTTTAATATTTATTTATTTAATTTATCTTTTTGGCTGTGTCGGTTTAGTTGCCACACAGAGGCTTTTCTCTAGTTGTGGTGTGCAGGTTTTCTCTCTCTAGTTGTGGCGTGCAGACTCCAGAGCACATGGGCTCTGTAGTTTGCGGCACGTGAGCTCAGTAGTTGTGGTGCGTGGGCTTAGTTGCCCTGTGGCATGTGGGATCTTAGTTCCCCAGCCAGGGATGGAACCCTCGTCCCCTGCATTGGAAGGCAGACTCCTTACCACTGGACCACTAGGGAAGTCCCTTTACAGAGTTTTCTTTCCTGCAAGATCTCAGATTATAAAATTAGAGAGTCTTAAAAGAAGGTCATTCACTCTAGACATTTAGAAAACAATGACAAAATACATAAGCCAAATTAACCTCCTTGCACATGCTGAGCAAACTACTGATGCATAAAACAATATGGATGAGTGTTTTTAAAAGTCCATTGGTGTAGCATTATGCATAATGTATATAGCACAACCAAAAGAAATACCTTCAATAAAATATATCATGCTCTAGTGTAAAAAAAAAAAAGTCCATTGGTGTCAGCAAGCTATAAATCTGGTGAAATCATGAGGTTTTGTGGGATGTAGTTTAAAAAAGTATGTTATGCAGTTCATATTGGATAAGGGAGTTGGGATAAAGTCTTTAGTTGCTCCTAGAGAATTTCCAAATTCATTTTCTTTCATAACGCTCAGTGAAGTAGCTTGCATTCTAGATATGAACACAACTTTTTTTTTCAGCTTACAATTTGCAGTTTTCCCCACATGAACAGATGTTTTATAATGCTTACAACAAGTTTTAAAACTATACCATTTTGTGTTCCTAAGGAACCCCCAATGGTAGAGAATTTGTGGATCATAACTTAAGGCTTATGATAAAACCCAGGTTATAGGAAATAAGATCATCAGTGAGATTTTAATGTACAATTTAATGTTTAATGTTTTTCAGTGTTCAATTTATAGTGAAATAAAATAATAAAAATGTCTGTTTATATTCCTGAGAGGTACCAGATAATTTTCTCACAGGAAAGAAAAAAAATAGGTTATATATGTTCGTGGGTTAAAAATTTTAGTCACGTCCTTTTTATTTCAACACAATAATATGGATAGTAGATAAAGTGATCGCAGGAAAAAGTGAATATATAAGGGAACAATAACGTATGACACAGAAGTTCCACTCCTGAGTAGTTACATAAGAGAAATAAAAGCATGTGTTCACAAAAAGACTTGTGGAAGAATGTTTATAACAGCTTTTTTATTCATTACAACCAGTAATTGTAAAGAACCCAAATGTCCGTTAACAGGAAAATGGATAAACAATTTGTGGTTCATTCACACTACTCAGCAATAAATTAGAAAGCGTGCACTACTGATACCAGGACTTATAAAGCTCAGCAATGTTATGCCTTCTGGAAGAGAAGAGACACAAAAGAGTGCATGACTCTCTAGATGCTAATCTATGGTGCTAGAAATCAGAACAGTATTTGACTGGGGTTGGGGGGTGATTAGGAACCGGAAGTGAGCAGGGAAACTTTTTGAGGTAAGGTAAATGTCATATAGCTTTATTGAGGCTTTGGGTCTATGGGTGTATATACATTTGTCAGAAGTTAAGATTTATCCAATTTGCTGTATATAGTTTACTTTAATAAACCATGAATGAGGAGAAAGTGAGTATATGAAACATTTCCTCAAATACCCAAATCACTGGCAGTACTAATCATGCTGTAGATCAGCGGTCCCCAACCTTTTTGGCCCCAGGGACCGGTTTTGTGGAAGACAGTTTTTCCACGGATGTAGGGGGTGCGGTTCAGGTGGCAATGCGAGCGATGGCGGGGATGGTTCAGGTGGCAATGCGAGCGATGGGGAGCTAAGCCTTACCAGTCCGTGGCCCGGGGGTTGGGGACCCCTGCCGTAGATGGCGATAGCCTAGTACAAACATTACCTGCATTTTTGTCCGTCTTGTCCATTTGAAGTCATTTGATTAGGTTCAAGGGTGATTTTTAATCATCAGTGTAAACTGAAATATAGAATAAAGCATGTTCTGAGTGTTCTATTATCAGAACACGTTATAACGTTCGAGGATGTGAAAGAGTTGAAACAGGAGTTGGACTGTAACTTACAAATTAGTATTCTTTCATGAAGGTCCAGTGTAAGTGGACACCTACATGACAAGTCAAATAGAACCCATTGCTGGAACATCTGTCAGACCATATGCTTTGGCCTCAGGTTCAGTGTAGAAACTAAAATGCTAATGACTCCATCCATCATTACAGAGCTTGGTGGGCATGCATCATTGGGTTGGACAGAGAAATTCAACAGTGGAGTTACTGAAAGCAGGGAATTGTGTGGGGAGATTTGGTGGCACCGTTCATTTTGGTGAATTGAAATGAGGCTGTTTAATGTGTGACTGGTAATTCTATGCAGATTGCCATCAAAGCTGTGGCAGTTGGGCCAGTCTTTCAGTAATCTCCCCAGGTGCTGACACGGTGCCTCCTGAGTAGGCCTGCCAAAACAGGAAAGTCAGCCATCACTTTGCCCTTGGTGAAGCTCGTCACTGCTAATGTAGTGTGATACAGCTAGTTTCTCAGCCAAAGGAAATGTCATTCCTTCTGGAGCAATAGATAATTAAGCAATACATTGAGAGTAAAATTAGTATAATTAGGTGCAGATTGCTCTAAAAAACAACCAGAGAGAGGCTGACCTTTCGCAGTACCAACTGTTGCCAGCTGAGGGTCAATGAAAATGGTTGGTCTGAAACTTCTGGCCATAAAGTGTTTTATCTATCCAGGCAAATGTAATAGCCTTGTTCCTATACTACATGGGAACATCGTCATGTAGCATTGGAAATGAGAAGCATGATTTTTTAAAAAATGAATAATTTGAAAGTACAAAAATTTTATCTGGTGAAATATATCACTACAGTGTTTCAAAGGCCAACTAGTCATTGCTCACAAAGCTCTTTTTGATGCTGCCATGCTATAGTATTTTCCTGTATCTATTTATACTGTCATATGAAGTGCCTGGAACCTTGTATCATGTTTAATTTCCACAAGAGATTTTACTATCGCTGAAACTATTTCTTTTTGAGAAAAAAAAATCTGGTAATTTTCCATTTATTATAATGAAGGGAAAATGTTGGAGGGAATTAATCTATGCCTAGAAGCATGCAGTTTACAGTGGGCAATTCATTGAGAAATAATTTGAGAGGACTATTTCAAAGCCAAACTGATTAAACATTTAATATATGATCAGCTCACATTGGATACCATGGGGGTGGGGAGAGAAAGGAATGAGATAATGTGAAATTGTCCTAATGTCTAGACTTGGTGAAAGTTCTGACATTTTCGAGATTGGCCCTAAGAGTGGCTGACACATATCTGAAATATTAGAATAACAAAAGGCAGCATATAATTACTAGGACATTTGGTAAAGTTGAAGAAATGATGTCAGAATGGCTAAAGGTACATCGTATAAATATATCTTGAGATTTGTGGGAGACTGGATAAGTTTCTTAAAATCTTAGAATATTGGGAATATACAGGAGGGATTTAGTTTGTTTTTTTATAGATAGTAAAGTACGATAATAACTAGTAGTTTGAAGCTATTTGGTGAGAGATATAAGCTGATTATGAGGAAGACCTTTGTAATTGTAGGGCTGTTGAAACCTAGAATGAGCTACTGTAGGAGGTAGTAAAATTAGGGGAAGTGTCCAAGCATAATCTGGTTAAGTACTTGCTAGAGATGTAGAGGACATTTAAGCATGAGGCTGAATGCTTTTTTAAGATCCTTTCAGCCCTGAGAGATGCTTGTATAACCGAATAAGAAAAGATCATATGGAATCTAAGCCCAGTGCTTTTTCAGAGTTGAGAGAGAGCATCACAGACTGAAGTGTTTGGTGAAATCATTAAAGAAGATTTGATAGAGTCTTTGAAGGACATATAGGACTTGGATAAGCAAGGATTAAGTGGGCATGGTTATCACTGCGGTTTAGTGTATGTGTGTGCTGGTGGGGTAGAAACATCAAGAGAAGAATCTTCTTGAAGTGTAAGGTTCACAATGGGAAGTTGAGGTAAATATAGTTTATGGGAGGGTTGGGACTAGGCCGTGATGGAGACAAAAGCAAGAAAGAAGCTACTGCTGGCAGTACAGACATCAAGTAGTGAAGGCCTAGGATTGGACAGTGCTGGTGGATTTGGAAAAAATGTGAGGAGGGGAGGAGAGGGACCAATGAAAGAAGACACAGAGTTTGGGTCTGGTTGGTACCAGATGAAAGAATTTGGAAGAGTGAAATAATAAAGATGGCTTTTAAAATTTCCTCAAACGTTTATTTTTTACAGCCGGTCTGTGAATTTGTTTTCTCATTTTCTGTCTGGGAACTAATTTACCTGCTCCACGCGTTTGTTTACTTTTTGCCCCTTCTGCCTTGATAATTGCATATGAGTTTTCCTAAATAGGAGTGAAAAATGAGGAGACATTCCCATTCCTTTTGACTCTTTAGCCTTAAAAAAATTTTACCAAGACAGTTTGAAGCTTGTGGCCAAATTAGAAACCTCTGGGTGTTCCCGATTTCACTTAGGAGAATTCATCTGTGGGAAGGCTGTTGGTGCTTTCAGCCTTGCCTTCTGTATCTTGTGGCTCACAGAACAGGACCCGTGTCAGAGAAGAGTATTAACCATGTCTGTTGTGCTTTCCTGACTCCTTGTAAACTGATAGATGAACGCTAGCCTGCTACTTAATTCTAATTTTCTCTGTTTATCCTGTTTAAGCATTAGTGATTTTTTTTCTGTGTATATGCTGATTTACAATTAATTCTGCTCCACTTAAGAGACCATGTTCTATTTGGTAGCTAATGGCTATCACTCTTATCAGTCCTGCTTTTCCTGAGGACCTTGTTTTATTCGAGTTCACGGCATTATATTCTTCCTTCATGGCTTCATGTAAAGAATTATAATCATTGGTCTTGAAGTAAAATCACTGACCAAGTATCATGGATTGTAATGTTTATCTTTTACCCTTGGCATTTTGGGTGTGTATGTATGTAACAATGAGCATCAGAAAGTTTAATCATATTTAAGTTTTAGAACTTACAAATATTCCTGAGGTCATTTTGGTTGACTTTGTGTGGCTTTCTACCATAAACAGCTCAGTGCCTTAAAGATACGATGCATTCTTTTCCTTCTTCAATAATTCATAAACTCTGAGTTTGTTGTCTACAGATTACATAATTGACCATAAATGAATGATGTGTGGAATAGTCTTTATCTTCTTTATGTATCCCTGGAACATGACTCGAAAGGCCTGGCAGTCATAGAAGCTCAAGGATTTCTTCTTATCAATATCTATAAATAACAATTTACTGCTTTTTCTGTACAAGAATAATGCACTCTCCTACTGTTCTCAGAGCTGCCCTTTCAGTGTTTTTCAGGTCACGTCAAGCACTTTACAACATTCCATCGAGCTCCTGTGATCAGTGTTACAACATGGGGCTCTGGCAGTGGGCTGGGTTTCTTCTTTATGAAAAGCAGTCTGATTTAAAGATAGTATATTTATAAAATTCTTTTATTTGAAAATAAAACATAGAGAAAGCCTCACAAAAATGAAAAACTATGACTCAATGAATTTTTATGATACCCACCACACAGGTCAAGAGAAAGGCTTTGCCAGTCATCGTAGAGGCTCTTTCCAAGTGGTCCATCCCAGACACAAATGAGCCATCTCTCTACAAATGATAAGTTGTAGCCTACCCCTACAAATAATAATTATCATGACTTTCAGCCCTTGTATTTTTTTCCTGTTTTTTTTCCACTTACATATATTTAGTCTCCTTAGATACTATAGATTAGTCTTGTCTGTTTTTAAAAATATGTCTTTTAGAATCCCTTTAATCTGTGTGTTTGTCCTCTCTTGTGTTTGTCACAATTTATCTGTTGAGGAACCCAGGCCATTTGACTTGTAGTTTTCACACAGTCTGCATTTTACTGATTGCATACAAATGTCCTCTTCAGTTCAACATGTTCCTTTGAGTTTCCTGAAAATTGGCAGCCAATTTTCTAGAGTCTAGATTTTCAAATCTAGAGTCAAGTTTGATCCTGTGGCAGTGCTAGAGGAGGTGCATGGTGTGATTACCAGAGGCACAAAATGTCTCCTATTTCTTTTTGTGATTCTGATACCAATTGATGTTTAATGCCTATGTTCATTCCTGGTGGTTGTAAGTTGTGATATTCTAATTTTATTATTTCTTTTGTATTTTGTTTAATTAATGAAGACACACTTATCATCATCTCCTATCTGGCTACCCAGTGTTATAGTTCATTTTAGGAAGGGCATGGTAACTTCTCAAATCTTTGCTTTAATTATTGGTTTTTAATATAATTAGTTGGTTCCTGTCATCCTCCAAAGGTGACTGATTCTTCTTCCTCTTTTTTTTAATATCAAGAACTTATGGATTTAGGCATATTTAATAGACTTCAATTCATTGCAATTAATACTATTTTTAAGACTCACATCATCCCAGGTTGGCTCCAGTGTCCATTTGATATAACTTCAGTAATCTTCGATAGCTTTCTTGTATTGCTATCTGATGTCAGTGTCATCTTGCACATTTTCTCTTTCAGACCTGGTGCCCTGTTTTACAATTTTGAGAAATTATATTTCAGGACCATTATGTGAATGCTGAGGGGTATTCATTGCTAGATCTTTTCAGTGAACAGAACTAAGAAAAATATACATATATATTTAAAGGTAAAATAACTATTAGTTTATATTGATATTTCAAATTCAAGCCTAAAGTTTTTCACTTAATGTTTTCTTTATTACAGTTTGTCAGTTACATCTTTTTTTCCACACTCATATTTTTGGTTCTCAATGACACAGAGAAAGAGACAATTACAATATCCCATAATCACTCATTTTAAAATCTCATGTTGTTTTGAATACTTGTACCCTATCTCCATTGTTAGCATAGAGCCATTGCATATTGTACTCTCTCCCATTTAGCTCTTATTTGGTGTTAGTTCTACGTGTAGCTTTGTTTTTTAATGTTCATCATCAGTATGTATGTCATGTCTTAGTAATTTTGGTTGTTTGAAACTTATTTTCTGGGAGATTCCACAGGAATAAGCTCATGTAAATAATATTCCCTGAGTTCTTGGATGTTGATAATAGTTTATATGTGCCCTTGGTTCTTATGTCAATTTTGAAGGTTATAAAATCCTTCATTTGCATTTTCTTTCCTTGAGTAACTTAAATGTGTTACTTCATTTTCCTGTGGCATAAAGCCTTGCTGTCAAAGTCTGATAATAAATTTTCTTTTCCTTATAAGTCTCCTACCTGCTTTTCTAGATAGTCAAAGGATTCTTTTTCTTTAAAGATTTTAGTTTTGTAAGAATCTATATCAAGGTAGCAAATACATGGTTACCCAGAACTTAAACTTCTATAGGTATTTGATCAAGAATATCTATCTAATGGTGATATTTTGCATATCTCTGTTACTACATCATGCTATGGACTAGCATTGTCTTCTTTACCAATGACACTGGAGTTCTTTGTACCTTTAATCAGATTAGAGAACCAATTCCAGAAAACCCAGAACCAAACCAAATCAGAAAACTCATCCCTAAAATTCTTTTCTTCCAGAACCATTTCTGGTAACAAAATCATCTCTGTTAGTCAGGGTTCAAACATGAAAAGCAGATCAGAAGGAGAGATGATAGATAGATAGATAGATAGATAGATAGATAGATAGATAGATAGATAGATTTTTTTTTTTTCCCAAGAGATTTGTTGCAAGGAATTGGTTTATGTTATTGTGGAACCTGGCTGGGCAAGTCTGAAGTCTGTAGTCAAGCACTTCGAGAGGGCAGGCTGGAGTATTCAGGCACAGACTGAAGTTGCTCTTCACAGGTAGAATTTCTTCTGCTTCAGGGAAGCCTCAGATCCATTCTTACGACTTTTCAACTGATTCAATCAAGTCCACCTAGATTATCTAGGCTATTCTCCCTTATTTAATGTCATTTGGGTATGGACTTTAATCCCATCTGCAAAATACCTTAGTAGAGACACCTAGGTTAGTGTTTTGATTGAATAACTGGGGACTGTAGCCTTGTCAAGTTGATATATTAAAAGACCATGACAGTTATCAAATATATTATCCACTTAGATATTGTTTTGTTTATTATCTTCATAATATTGCTATTACCAGGATTTGCAGTTAGAACTTTTGCACAATTGTCTCAGCTAATATTCTCAGCATCTCTGTTGAATAAGCTGTTACAAATTGATATCCCCATTTTTAGATGAAAAGGCAGAGATTTGAGAAGTAACGAGAAACTGTGAAGCTAATAAATAGTCATTGCAGGACTAGAACGTAGGTATCATCTCCCATAGTTCCGTCTACTTACTCTGCCCTCTTGTGTGGCTCCTCGTATTGTTCACCTTGTCCCAATATTGCAAAAACACCTTCACTTCTTAGGTCAAACTTCATTTTCTTGTTTAATACCTGACAGTTTTTGTGAAACTTGGTTAATTATCCTGATTCTAGTAATTTGCTATCGCCAGCACATTTTTACCCTATGTTATATCAGAATTACAATATTTGCCTCTTTCTTTTTCTGTGTCAAATATCATTTGCCTTGTTCATACTTTCATTGCCGTACAGTAAATATGTTGTGAACTTAGTATTGTAATTTTAGGGTAATTTCTCCTAGAGGAATGCTATTTTCTTTTGGTTTAATCTATTGAAATCAATATAATAATTTCTAACGGATATAAATGAGTGCTTTTCTCAAAATAGTAACAGTGTTTCTAATTTTAGAAATTTATAAATTTCTAAACCTTTAAGTTTGCCATGATCCTTCATTTTTCTAAAATTCTTTGATTTAATTGTTCAATAATGATGATGATGATGATAGCTTTATCATACCTATGAGAAAGAAAAACATTTCCTATGGCAGACAAGCCCCAGTAAGGAACCCCCAGGTCCTTGGAATTAATTTGGCTGGATTGTCGTATGAGTCACATCAACCCTACTTAATTATGGTGTGCAAATTTACAGACGTTAGTTTTGGAAAAAGGGCAAGTACTGACAAATTATATGCGGTCCTCTTAATATTATTCAATAGGAACTTAAATACCAAACATAGGAAAACAGTCTCTTTCCAGTTTCTCCACCTCTAAGAGGATGGAGGAGACCTGTATCATTATGTGCCCAGGAAAGGCAGTGAAGAATAAATAAAGCAATAAATGTAATTTAATTTTTTCTTCAAGTCAATAGAGTGAAATAATCTCTGCAAGGGTTCTAAGTGCTGCATTATTGAATTTAAAATTAAATTGGATTAATTCTATTCCTCAAGCTTTGAAAAGAGAAGCTGAAATAAACTGTTCCATATTTTAACCATATCACATTAGCTTTTAGGATTTCAAGTTGAAAGTAAGTAATAGAAAACCAAACGTATTACATCACTTAACAGGAAGTCCAGAAATAGGGGGGCTCTAAGAGCTGTTGACACCATTTTATTTTATTTCAACTTTAAATTTTTCTCAAGAGAACAAAGTAAGGGTTTATTAAGTGGTAGTACACTCTCGGGGGAGAGTGGGCAGACTCAGGTGAGTAGCTGCCGACACCGTTTTAGAGACGTGATCAAGAACCTGATCCTGTCTTTCTCCTCAATGTGCCATTCTCAGCATTTTAGTCATGACATTGAGAAAAAGAAAAGAGGACCCACTGTGTTTTCTCTAGAAGTGAGGAAACCTTTCTGGAAATGACTTGGCTTATTCCTATTATTTCTCATTGGCGAGAATCACACCCATTTTTAGACCTGTCAACTTTTCATGGGAACAGGACCTCCATCATGTTTTCAACCAGTGTCTCAAGCTGAAATATCTTGATGCATAACCGAGGGATCTTGTAAAAATGCAGATTTTGATTCAGTAGATCTAGAGCGATCTCTAGACTTTGCATTTGTAACAATCTGACAGGTGATCCTAATGCTACAATTTATTATAGATACTGTGAATTAACCAATATTACCACTACACTACTTTATGCCAGGAACTGAACTTGTCAAATAAATACTGCATGCACCCTGCATGATGAAGCTTACTAAGTTTACTAGTGGAGTCATAATAGTAATTCCAGTGACTTGCCTAGAGTTACTTGGTAAGTGACGAGTCTCAGCAACTTGTACTGGAGACAGAATAAATAAGAAAGCATGACAAGGATCTGGGGAGGAAGGGAGAGGAATGAAAAAACAAAGTGCTAGGTTATAATCCTTGGATGTATAATTTTGTGGTTCATTTCTTAGTATTTCTCAAGGTTGGGGATTTTGAAATGGAGAATCACATAAAAATCTCAAAGCAGGATAAAGAGCCCGGAACTGAAGAATATAAGGTAGAAAACTATATGCAAACACTGCTGTATAAGAGATAAATTTACCATTACTTCTTATTTCCTTCTTCCATAGCCCTGCCTACTCTGCTAAATTGATAGCTTGTAGGCAGGCAAAGACCTATTAGTTTGGATTATAAAAGAAAAAGTTACTATTTTTGACTTCTGAAATATACATATCATGAATTGCTACTTTGAAATGTAATGCCTTACTGAAAGTAAATAAAGCAAATGAAGTAAATAAAGCAATGTCTAATATAGTAGATTACATTTCTCATTGATACAATGCATTGATCAAGGCTCAACAACAAATAATCAACTCACTGGACTGTACCTATGATACAAATGAAACAAAAAGCAGCTTTGGTTTATTTTAGAGGAAATACTACTGGATTTTGTGTCTTTAAACCTAATTTTGAGTTTTAATCCTGCTACTAACAGGCTGTGTATCACATTTTTAATCCTTCTGAATTCTGATTTTATAATCTTTAAATGGAAATGACTATCACAGAAGGTTTGTAATAGAGAACAGTGACAGAACCAAGGTAATAGCTAATATAATATGAGGTACATGGAGACGCTTATTAAATGATTTTTGAAGATAAATCTGAATGTTATGACTCTATAATTATTTTTATTGTTATTTTATTTCAAGAGATAAATAGCACCTAAGTGTACTATGCTCATTAATTATAGAAACAATGTGTATCCTATATAAGCATATATAGTTATTGTTAGTATAGTAATACACACAAATACAAACACAATGTAATCAACTTTGTGATCTCCTGATGGTCCTCAACATCTCTGAGTTCAGAAGGAGCTTGGCATAAATGATCTCTAGATGTCCTTGAGGTTCTGTATTTTTGTAGCTTCCTTTTATTATTAATTGTAATTAATGATTTTTATATATTTTGTTATATAAATTTATGAAAAACTAAGGAAGTTTTACATGACTTTTGTCTCTAAAAATACCAGCGATTTTAGTCCATTTTAACAAAGAAGTTGAGTACCCACTAAATAATGATAACATACTACATATATGATGCTGTGGAAGAAAAAATACAAAATTTGAAGCCCTACCTTCAGGATGATTTCAGTACACAAAAAGGTAAAAGGACATATATAGAATATATTGTAGAAGAGATTCAAGATAGAAATGTTGGTGATTACATTTTTATGATGATCTTTGAGTTTTTGAGACACTATTCATGGTAATTTCAGTGGGAATGGAAAGTGAAGAGTATGTATAAGTTGATGAAATGTGAGGTTGAGGCAGAGAGGACGTTGTTAGATTTCATAGCTCGTGGCACTGTGGGCATCAACTAGGAATATCTAAGAGCTTTTGGTCTCCCTTGTTGGGTAATTCAGATTTTTCATGAGAGCAAATGACTGATTGCAGCAAAAGTCAGTAGTGTTCTTGTAATTGTTGCATAGAAATAGTGTATATCCTGTATTGGCAGTGTATAACAATGGAAAGTTTTTAAAAATCCAGAATTCTTTCAGGCTAGTGAAAATCTCTGAAGTGGCTGCTTGTAAAAGTAAAGGGTCAGAAAGTAAGGTCTCACTGACAATGCGGAAGATTGAAAGAATAGGAGACAATGTCCCGGGCAATTGTGATTCAAACTGAGAAAACTATCTTAGCGTAGGGACAAGGTAGTAACGAAGGCTGTTGGGCATCACTGAGGCCAGAGTGAGTTTTGGGATCACTGAGAATATTCACAGAACTATGGTGGAAAGGATAATCTGACCTGATAGATAACTGACTGGAAGGCTCTTTGGGCAAGCTGGGAACTCTGGAAGTTGAGAGGCTGTTGAGTGGGATAGTGAAAGAGTGGCCTGCAAGTGAGGAACAAGGATAAAGGGTAAGAAAGTAGAAGAAAATGTGCCCTCCTTTGAGAAAAGTTTGGAGGAAAGTGTTATTGTGAGATGAATGTCAATTAAGATGGAAAGATGAAATAATAATTATTCAGAGGGAAACATTAAGGGTACTTAGTAACTCTTCACAAGAGAAGACGGATTTTTGAAAAAGACATGGTGTTAAAAGACGTGAGTGTTGTGTGTGCACAAGCAAGATGATTTAGAAGACAAGGTGGGCAGCAGGAGTTGGCTGGTCTTGCTAAAGGAAGAACTGAGAAAGGTGATGGAAGATGGAGAGTGCCACTGGAGGGGTAAATTAGGGGAGGATGAGGTGAGGGCATGTACCTGTCTAAACAGTGCTGCCTTCCAATTAGAAAGATGGTATCAAATGATATGATAATTGAAAACCATGCTGTTTGAGATTCTCATGTGTAAAATTTTTGTTTGTTTGTTTGTTCATGTGGTTTATAGGGAAAGAGAATTTAGGCTAGATTTTATGGATTTATATTTTAGGGCTTTTGAGTATAAGTTGCTTTTTCTCTTTATTATTATTCAAGGGAATAAGCAGAGGATCTTGGTGCAAAAATCATGGAATCTGTGGGTCAGGAAAGAGGAGTCAACAAAACACTGAATGAGTGAAAAATTTTGACTTTAGTCAAAATTGGGACTTTTTTATCCTTAGGTATATATGCATATACAGGCACATACGCATATGTATAACATAATTTGCACATATATATCATTTCAGATATGGAGAAGGGTGTTAAAGGTACAGTGGATTTTAGGATTTTAAAAATTATTAAAGTAATAGGGTGATTCCTTTATTATTTACCTGTTTAAAAAAATGCAAAGTGTTTCAAACATACAAAAACAATTATAAAAAAAGATAAATTGACCACTAACATACCCACCACTCTAATTTAATAGAAGTTGACATTTTTCATTTTTGTCTCCTATCTTAATTTTTGTTAAGGATTTTGTTGTTGTTGTTGTTAGATTTAAACATGTATTTCAGTGGAATGCAGGAGATGTTCAACTTTTTTTTTTTTACCAGGACCCTACTGGTTTTAGTTTGCTTAGTTTAACTGCCACATTGAATTTTACTGAATGGATAAATCTCAGTTTATTTATCCACCACTCAGGAATATGTGGATCTTTCCCATACTTAACTATTACAAACGATTCTGAGTTCAGCATTCTTGTACATATCTGTGTGAACACACATAGAAGAGTGATCCAAACATAGAAATGTAGAAGTGGAACTGTTGGGTCCTAAGTTTTATGCATCTTCAACTTTACTAGATAGTAGCAAATTATTTTCTAAAATGACTGTAACCATTTACAATTCTAGTAATTTTACGGTTCTGTTTTCCATATCTAGTGATGAAATGATATTTCAAGTAGTGTGAAAGGGTACCAGGAATACTTAGCATTTTACCAACAAGAAGTTAGGATGAGGCTCATGACCAATTCTCTCTCATAGTTGTAGCTTTTCTTTGCCCTTTGTGCTATCTTTGACATAAAGAATTTTTAAATTTAGGTTGAGGATCTCTTTTCATGGTTATTAGACATACACATATTCTCTTTTTATAGCCTGTCCATTTTTTGATAGGGTGGTTTGTCTTTTTTCTTATTGAACTGTAGATGAATTTTACATAATCTGGCTATTTATCTTTTGATGATTATTTTCATGACAAATATCTTATTACAGTTTGTGGCTTGCTTTTTTCACTTTATTTATGATGTCTTTCAACATATACAAGTTAGAAATTTTATTATATTTGAATATTTCAACCATTTCCTTTATGGTCTTGTGTGAGGCACCCTGATACTGTAAATATGTTTTTCCAATAGTTTATTTTAAAAGTTGACAGGTATGCTTTTAACTTTTAGGTTCCTTGGATTATTTCTTTTAAATGGTATAAGTTGGCTGTCATTAATGCCAAGAGATAAAAATTTGCAAAGAGTACAGATTTTGGTTTGACTGTAAATTATTCATTAGTATTTTATAGTCACGATCGCATGCTACACATCTAGAATAGATGCATTGGGCATGGTCTCAGTCTCCTGAAGGGGACAAACCTATTAAGCACATGCAGTATAGTATAAGGACGAAAAGAAGACTTTATATATAGGGAGTCTGGCAGAAGGGAGGGGGCAGTGGATCATTTGCCAAAGGGCCATTAACTGTCCTGCTAATTCATATACTGTGGGCTAATAACAATTTTATGGAAAACTGAGATTACTATTATATAGTTTCAGCACTTCACCCCTTAAAGGATAGCAGTGTTTACTTACATACTTCTCCTGATTGAAAGACAATGGTAAAAATTTGTGAGGCTACACAGATATTTTCCGCCTAATTTTAACAAACAAGAATAACTTATCACAGATGTTCATTGCCAGGATGCTTTAGATTTCTGGAAATGTTAAGAACCTGTTTTTCAAAGATTGGTTTCTGTTTACAGAGGCGAAATGGAGAAGATATACCAGTAGCCCAGACTAAGAACATCAATCACAGAAGATTTGCTGCTTCCTTTAGATTGCAAGAAGTGACAAAAACCGACCAGGATTTGTATCGCTGTGTAACTCAGTCAGAACGAGGTTCTGGTGTGTCCAATTTTGCTCAACTTATTGTAAGAGGTAAAGTAAAATTGCTTTCACTTCATGAAATGACATCACTTCATTAGAACAAATGCAACTTTTGTAGATATTTGGATCGATTTTTAAATCAAGTACTCTTCATCTCAAGTCACTATAAAACCATATCATTATAAAAGTTCTGAAAATGTCTTAAGGTCAAATTCAGACTGTGGTTGTATGGTTTGTCAGGCAAGTTTATAGTTGTATAGTTTGTCAGGCAAGTTTTCAACAAATGATTTCTATCGAAGGGAATCTATTTTTAAAAGCTCTAATAGGGCTAAACACATAAAATACTTTATTCCATATTGCCATCATCTAGTTTGCATTTTAACTTTAGATTGATTTTTCCTGTTTACAATAGTTCTCTAGATACTTTAGTTTTTCAAAGCATTATGTCAAGGTCAAAGTTTCTATCCCCGTGTATACCCGTAAATTTTACCGGTATCAAAACCCAGTTGTGGCTGTTCACTAATTCTGGCCCCCTGTGGAATCTTAGAAAATTACACTTTCTAAGAGGTCCTCAGTATTCTGGGATACTAAGGCTACCAGAAGAATTGTGAGGGATTATGATGTATCAGTACATATCTTTAGTGAATACTGGAAAAACAAGTACAAGTGCTCAATGTATATTACATTCATTGAAAATTGACTGAGTCCCTATATATTCCACTCTTCTAGATTGTGGAGATACAGTGGTTAGTAAAATACAGAGACTCTGCCCATATATAGCTTAACACTGAGGTATATTAGGCACATCATATAGGAAGATGTTGAAAATGTAGTATCAAGTCATGGTATGTGTTATGAATAAAAATAAATACACAAAATGACAGGGATTGATATTTTAGTTAAGATTATCTGGAAGGACTCTTTGAGAACGTGACAACTGGGCTGAAACCTTAAAAAAATGACGACATCAGCCGTGTGAATATTTAGAGGAAAAGCAGCTTTGTTGAATAGGCTATCATGCATCAATCGATTATGACACAAATGAAAATAATTATAAACCATGTAAGTCTCTTCAAGGGGAAGTTTGGCAGATTTTAACAAAAACATCTAAAGTGGACTGAGATTTGTCAGAGACATCAGGGAAGGCCTTTGTCAATGACTTTCTTTGAGACAGAATCTGAAAGTTGAGAAAAAGTTGCCCAGATGAGGATTGTGGATGTGAGGGGCAGGGGTAAGAGAAAGAAGGACCAGCAAGCAGAGAGCAAGGCATGTGGCAATGCTTAGAGGCTGGAAGGAGAAAATGAGATACATCCATATTCAAGTTAATATATTTTATAATGCTTGACATCAAATGTATTTTGATGTCATGTATTATTTTAAGATTTACTTGATAGCAGAAGCTAACACACCATTGTAGGGCAGTTATACTCTAATAAAGATGTTAAAAAAAAAAGATTTACTTGATTTTAATACTTTAACCTTTAATACTTTTAAAAGAAAATTGAAATTCAGACTATTTGATAATTGCCCAGAGCCACAAAGATCTAATAACTGGCTGAGCCAGAATTTAATTCCATGTTTCTTTTTTTTTTTTGTTAAAGGAATTTTGCCTTATTTATTTATTTATTTTATTTTACTTTGGCTGTGTTGGGTCTTCGTTTCTGTGCGAGGGCTTTCTCTAGTTGTGGCAAGCGGGGGCCACTCCTCATTGCGGTGCACGGGCCTCTCACTATCACAGCCTCTCTTGTTGTGGAGCACAGGCTCCAGACGCGCAGGCTCAGTAATTGTGGCCCACAGGGCTAGGTGCTCCGCGGCATGTGGGATCTTCCCAGACCAGGGCTCGAACCTGTGACCCCTGCATTGGCAGGCGGACTCTCAACCACTGCGCCACCAGGGAAGCCCTAATTCCGTGTTTCTTAACTCCCGGTGCCAGGCTCATTCCTTTCCACCACAGCTTTATCTCACGTTAACATTATTAAATAAGGCTATTAGCCACTTGTAATGCTTTTGTCACGAGAGATTCTGTAGCTCATCAAAAAAAAAAAAGTTTTTCTTTGTAAATTGTATAGGACTCTATTATAAATAAAACTTCTCTCATGGCTCCTGAGTTAGCTTATATCACCTGCTTAAGTTCATGAAATCATAGCCCCAATTCACTGACAAATAAGAAAATATGATAATATTTAACTCTGGTGTTTAGATAGAGAGGCAGTTTAACTTATGTTCATATATGTTTGTATATTCATCTTTGGTGAGCCCTGTTGCTGAATCTTTCTCACCGGAGCCTGAAGGTACTTTTGAAAAGCCTGAAGGTGTCCTTGGGTAATCTTCAGAGTGATTAAGATGCTGTGGATACAGGAAGGTGGGTGTATTCTTGAGTCATCATGCTCACTGTATCTTCACTGTACTTGTATGTGCGTGCACGATGTGCAGCCCCTGAAGCAGATGGTGGCTTTTAATAGTGCAGCTAGAGTGCTTCTGAATAACTTACAGTTACATACTTATATCAATATAGATATAAATACATAGATATAAAATTTTTTTGAGGGAATGGCCCCCGATGTATTCAACAATTCATAGAAGGCAGAGTTGAAGCTTTTATCCAGGTGTTCTCTTTAAAGATAAATTTCCTTCTTTCAGATAGCCATTTAATGCCTGTTTATTTATTTATTTATTTATTTTTTGTGGTATGCGGGCCTCTCACTGTTGTGGCCTCTCCCGTTGCGGAGCACAGGCTCCGGACACGCAGGCTTAGCGGCCATGGCTCACGGGCCCAGCCGCTCCGCGGCATGTGGGATCTTCCCAGACCGGGGCACGAACCTGTGTCCCCTGCATCGGCAGGTGGACTCTCAACCACAGCATCACCAGGGAAGCCCAATGCCTGTTTATTTTTAAAGAGATTTATTTTGGATTACTAGATTTCTCTTGTTTACCTGATCTGAAAAGTACATTTTATCAAAGCTTGGTGTTCTTTACTTGGAGAAACTCCATTATTTCTATTCTAGGAGTGTCGCTTGTGGAGTGAATAATTATTTCAGTAAGATTTATAAAAGGACACTTCTTGAGTTTCATAGAAAGTTTTGGCTGTTTTTCTTTCCCTTTTTAAATTTTTTTATTTTTTAAGAAAGTCCTGGCATTTAACCTATATTTTGTTTTAGGTTTTATATTGTACCTGTTGGTTTAAGATATGATGGCACTTTGAATGTACTATCCAGAGTGTGTTAACATCTTAGAAATGTATTTTGATAGTTTTGGCAGTTTTCTTTTTTCTTTTCAACATATTTTAGTTTGTTATGTATCTGATACTTACAGGTGATACTCTGCTTGTTGTTTTATTTGAAAACTAATATAAAGCAACACGTTTTCTTGTTTGTCCAGATAACCACCGAATAAGTATTGCTAACAACAAAACACACCCTTCAGGGTCAGCTCTCCTGGTGTTGAAATAGTGCTGAGAATTAACTATGGTGACAGGTCTTGTCTCTCATTGGCACTTTCAAAGCTGACATCCTGTTACATGCATATAAAAGATGGTAATTTTAAAGGAAATTTTTGGGGCAGTGATATGAATAGTCCTTAATAAGATCTGGCATAGTATTGCCTGTTGTCAAAGATGACCCAAGGGTAAGAGTTTATTAGTACATTTTCTCCTAAACTGAAAGTGACAGGGCATGCTTAAGGCTTTTTGGTTGCTGTTTGTTACAAATGAAAATTTCACTGCAAAATTCTCATGTTGAAGAGTATTGATCCCTGTTCTCCCACAGCCAGAGGAAGAAAAAATAAAATGTGCTTAAACAGAATATACTTTATCACGACTTTAGGTTTGCTTCCAGATCGTTTTTAGTAATGATAACCTTTTGTTTGTGAAAGCCAATCTTTATTGACAAAGAACTTTTTACAGAGATGAGATGAAGAGCAGATGTTTTGCTCCATGTTTCTACAAAATGGAAGTGTAAAAAATGTGAAATAGTTAAAATGATGTTTACAAGCTTCAGACTAAAAGCACCACCTTTGTAGTCTAAGTTATGTTATAGATTCCCAATCTTGATCTCATCTGCAGTCTTCTCCTTTCTTTTCCACCTGGCTGAATCAAAGACCCAACTAAATTTCTAGCCAACTGACCCACAATGAACTATAAAATTCTGATTGCTACAACTGACACTCAATTTCCATTCCCATTTATTAGCTGTGTTTTTTAAATTTTTATCTGTGAAACTCCAATTACATTTTTGAAGTTCTTTAATGTGAAAAGCATAGCATTTTGTTTGTCTTTGTTGTTGGTTGGACTTTAAAATTTTAGTGGCAACTATCACCATTATCAAAATTCTCTGGACATACATATTCTGTTAATATTTTTATCTATTCCTAATGAATACCACTGACCTCTAGCTGTAAAGTGAAGTGAATGTCAACACATGTACCAGTGTAGGTGGGCCTGTAAAACAGATTTTGGTGTTAAAATCGTGAGGACTTTGGATTCTTGTTGGTACTTCCCTTTGTAAGACAATACAAATTAATGTAAAAAATAAAAATGTATTTGCTGACTTTCATAACTACAAGGTGCAGAGATAGGCTCCAGGGTTGGTTCATTTAGTCAGGAAGGATCCAGGTTCTTTCCAGTTCTTCACTCTGCAGTTCTTAGTTTTGGTTTTTATCCTAAGCCAGTGTCTCTTCATGGTCATAGGATACCCATATGGCTACATACTTCTTTGGTCTCATCCACTTGGGGATAAAGAGGTTACGACCTCTCACAGGTATCAAAAATTGCATGGCTGCATGTGGAGAGACAACTGGAATGGCCAGTAGAGAACTTCTGTAAATGGGACTACAGAGCATAACAATGCTATTCAAAGGCAGTCATTAATTCTATTCAGGTAAAATAGGAATTGAGGGAATTTTTCAGAAGAAGGTACAACTTTACCTTGAAGGACATGCAGAGTTCGGAACTTGGTAATGTGGGAGAAGGGTGTAGTTTATGTTCCATTAGAGTATGTCTAGTTCATCTTTGCTTGCTACAGCACCTAGCACATGTTTTTACGCAAAGACAATAAATAAAATGTAGTTGAAGTCAGAGCGTGGGGCTGACCCCAAAAGCTACAGGGAATGGATGATGAACCGCATTTCCCCCTTACCTACAGATGGAGGGGAGATTGCTGGCATACAGGAAAAGATGATGGCAGGTGTTTTTTGTAGGGTCTGAACCTGTCGCTTTCCTTCTCGTATGAACTGGGGGGGGTGACTTTTTGTTTAGCATGAATATTCTTCTCACTTGAAAAGCAATCTTGATTTAACTAATATGTTGTATTCTATTTTTTGTGTGTGTGTCTATCAGTTAAAAATCAGATCTGACTGTCTCATTTTAGTATTTTTATATTAGAAGCAAGGACATTTGGGAAGTGGAAAACATGACATATTAATACTTTTCGTAGTTGGTGATGAAAAGCCATGGAATTTCTAGCTTGAGTCCTTCAGCATTCTGCTTAACACCACACACTATTGATTTTTAACTAGTTTTCATAGCACAGCTGCCAGACTCTTGAATTCATATAAAGGTCCTTTTTCTTAATGGTGACTTGAAGATCCCTTTTCTTTGCTTCCATTGTGAAAATTAGTCAACTTGACAGGAAATTTAGAGTTACCTTGGAGAATTCAATTTAAACATTTATGTTTTACAAAATCTGAACTATAATAAAAGTTTAAGAATGCATGGATAAACCACATACAAATTTCCCCCAACTGCCCCTACGTGGCTAGGAAAGCACCTGCAGTCAGTCAGGGGATACCAAATGTTTCAAATATGAAGGAGATCCCAAATGTTGCATATCTAAAAATGTTACATTGCTACCCTTGAGTATCATAAAAGGAACATTTGGAGTCTTCAGGTGATTCAATTTACAAGATGCCTAGTACATTTTTAAATTCTAAATGAGCAAAAGGATACTGGAGGTCCTTATTTCAGTTAGTATATTATTACTGAAGCTCTGTTCTATCCACTTTTGTGTACCATTATTACAAATACTTTTTGCTGTTAATTTTCTCCTCCTCTGAGTTTCCTCATGCTACTTGATGAAAATGGTAATGTGCAGCACTTGTCTTGCCTGAGTGGTTATTTTCATGCTATTTATTTTCTTGTTTGTTTTAAAAATGAAAATGCAATGAGAGTTCTTTCCCAAAGGATTTCTGAGTGTATTTGCATTGGTGAGGCACGCTTAGAGCTCTGCCTAATGTTTAGCAGTTGAGTTGCTGGTCACTATTTTTTTGGAGTGTGTCTTTGGGGATTTTGCTTTTGTTGAAGCTTTCTTCTTAAGAATTTGAGAAAGATCAAAGAGGAAGCAGAATGATTTGCATGCCAAATAATTCTTTCTGTTGAACTCTAGGGAATTTGATTTCAGAGCACTATATTTTCCTTCTGAGCCTCTTAATTCTGTTCTCTTGGGGTCTGTGATAAATGTAATTTGCGTTCGTTTGTTCTAAAGGATATATATCAACTTCCCAGACTAACAGTTTGGGGCTAACTAATTTATATTCCCCTCTCTGCTCATTCTTTTTCTTTCTCTTACCTACCCCAAACCAAAAAGGAAGCAATGAAGTCAATTTGTAACTTCATTGAAAAATCAGCTAGCAGTCTTTATTGAGTATTTAAAATGGTAAGTAATAGGCACCAGGAAATTACAAAGAAACCTCAGACATAGTTTCAGCTCTCAAGCAATTTATAATTTAATTAATTATATAGGAAAATGTAGAATTCTTGAATATTTTGACAGAGTTTTGACTTTGATTTTGGTCACATTTTTAATTCCATAGGGAGGAAAAAATAAGATCCCCTAACAAGTAGAAAATATACCAATGGGTATTTACCAAATTTATTAAGCACTATTTTGGTAAATAATGTTGTACTATAGAGTCTTATACCATTATAAACAGAAGCTCTTTAGCTGACAGATTGAAATCAGTCATCAAGGCAGAGAGATAATTCATAGTGTTCAGTGGTACAATGTGTATAGATGGTGGTATAAGTATTGTGGTGGGACATGACTTGAGTTTCTTCCACTTTCCCACCACTTCATCTTCTTAGAGAGTCGATAATAGCAGGCTTCCCAACCAGTGTATGACTGACAGGTGAATTTCAGTGTTTAGCTTTTTGTAGTTAATATAAACTGTTTACCAGTTAGATGTTCACATCTTTTTAAAAGCTAGCTAATACACATTCTGCTTACTAGTAAAATGGCATCAGGAACTTGACTTACTAAGTACAAACTAGGAAATACACAGAAACAGAAAACACTCATGAAATGTTAGGTAGAAGTTAAATATTAGGTAAATCAGTCAAAACCAACTTGTTCGACAAAGTCTATCGTATTACCATAGAAAGCACTTTTCTTTCCAGCTGGGTTAATATAAATCATGTTATTTCCTTTTCTGAGAAACATTTAGTCTAGTAAGAAATAAAAACAATTGTAAGGTCAACACAAATAAGTACAGATAAACATTTATGTTTTGTTAGTCCTCAGCATGGATTTTATTTAGTTCATAGTTACTAGTTTTTATAAAAAAGAAAAAAAATTGTACCATTTTTTAGTGTTAACAGTGAGGATTTGGAGACTAAGGACTGGACAGAGGTTAAATAATTTTGGGAGTGTATGTGCAGCTTTTCTCAGTACATAAATCCATAAGAACCTCTCCTTAAACAGCTTTCTCTTAGCTCTGATGTTTGTTTTTAGAGAAGTGGCCTACAGAGGTGGTCTCATCTCTTATGGGCTATAGGGACAGGATTACATTTAACTTTAGGATATAATTTGGAAGGTAACTTTGTTTTGCTCTCCATTTCCTGCTTTCTGACCCCTAAACCAAGAACATATTTTGTTGTCTTTTCTGCAGTGTTGTGCAATTCGAAATCAGATTTAGTTATGATGGCAGAGAATCTGTTCTTGTGTTACGGCAACAAAGAAACTGCAAATGAATGAACCTGTACGCTTGTTGGAAAGAAATTTTACCCACGTGGTTATTTACATCTTCCTAATTGCCACTGGCATTTTCTGTCATCTTCATATGCATACGGAAGAAGCCATTGCTATTCTCATGTTACCATGTTACTCCCTCCAGTGACTTTCCTTCACATTAAGGAAAAAGAAAAATTACAGCACTTTCCTGGTCCAAAAGGCTTTAAATGAAACACGCCCTGGGTACCACTAAAAATTTATTTCCTATCACTCACTTCCTTCCTTAATCCACAGCAAGCACACTGACTCTTCCAAGCATACTCCTGCCTTAGGGCTGTTACACTTGCTGTTTCCTCCACCTGAACTTTCTTCGTTCCCTCAAATACATGTATACTTTCACATTATCTCATTTGCGTTTCTTTCATTTCTTCCCAAAATACCTAAAGGCCAAATGATAGTTATTTTCTAGTACAGAAGAAAATTCATTGATTTTGTTTTACAATTTTTTTCTCCAGAGTTATTTAGCTCTAACTTTTCAAAAGATCTTTATGTAATGCCTACCATTACTATGTGCAGAACAAAGATTTGTACAAGAAAGTGGTCTCAAATACACTCACATTGTTGGATGAAATACAGCAGATAGAAATATGAATGTTATTTAACTGCTTCTTTAATTTTCCAAATTTTATTACGTATCCTTTGGGTGCTCAGCACTTTCTTTACCTTTAATGCCGTTGCTTTTATCCATATCACCATCTTCTTTTTACTGTACTTTTTACTTTTTCTAAATTAAGAAAATTTTTTGTGCTGATACTTTATTTCTTTGTTTTTTATTGAAGTATAATTGATTAACAATATTATATTAGTTTCAGTTTCATTACAAAATAATGGCTATATTTCCCTGTGCAGTACAATATATCCTTGTTGCTTATTTATTTTGTACATAGTAGTTTGTATCTCTTAATCCCATACCCCTATCTTTCCCTCTCCCCACTCCCCACTGGTAACCACTAGTTTATTCTCTATATCTGTGAGCTTTTTACTTCACTAAAAGTGCTCACTGGTCTCCCTACATCAGCACTTGCCTCCTCCAGGTCAGTCTTTACACAATAGTAGACAGACTGACTATATCACACAAAGTAAGTCAGTGTGTGCTCTTCCCATTCTCTTGGCTTCTTGTTCATGCAGTATCAATCCCAGATGTCTCATTGCGATCTCTGAGGCCCACCATCATCTGGCTCTGTCCACCTCTCCAGTCCAGATTCTCCTTTGCTCACCAAACTCTAGCAGCACTGGCTTTCTTTCACTTGCTTTAACGTGCTATGCTGTCTTCAACCTTAGGGCCTAGGTGTTTTCTGTCTCCGGTGCATCTTCACAAGTCTTCAATATATTACTGCATTCCTAACATCTGCCTCCACCACTAGATTGACTAAGTCAAGGACTCTTCCTTTTTGCTTGTTTACTATTATATTTCTATAGCCAGCACCATGGCCAACACCCAGCAGATATAATCAAATAATTGTTAAAGACACAAAATATAGTATAGATTGTAAAGTGCCATATGAATGACATGGTCTTCATGTGTAGAACAGAGGAGGACAACCTCATCCTTGACTTTAGTGGTCAGGGAATGAGCTGAGGAAGAGGCAATGTTTCATCTTACCATTGATGGACGGGTAGGGTTTGGATAGCTGAAAATAAGTAAGGGCATGTCAAGCAGAGGGTGTTACATAGGAAAACATATGCTCTTGGTGAGCAGTATTAAATATGGACCGTGACACAGTGTCTTCCAGGGAAAAAGTCTGATATGAGCCTGAAAGTGTACTTTGAGGCCTAACTGTGGAGCAATTTGAATGCCAGACTAAGGAATATAAATTATTATGTCATTTGATCTGGGAACTTCGGGGAGTTTTGCGGTAGGTTACTCATGTATTCATATCTGTCTCAGAGAACTAGGATGAGAGATGATTTGGAGAATGATGAGTTTGCAGGGAGTAAGTTTAGGGGGATCTAAAAATCTTAAAAACTTGAGATGGTAAGGCATCCTTGAGGGGGACTGTGATGGAAAGGGCAAGTCAAGGTTGAGAGATAATGGTGGAGATATTGTTAAGAACATAGTGAAATGACAGGAGAAAGAACAGTCAGCCTGGGATACTAGGCGAAATATGGTATTATGGACAAAAATTTGGAAGGCCTGTAGAAGAACTTATTTGAGAGCATAGTTGGTAATTTTAGTTGTAAACTCTTGATTGGGGTACTGGAGAGACAGGTTTTAAATCTTTAGGCACGTGGGAAAGGCTTCAACTAGTTGAAGGTTATTAAATGGGGATTCAACACAAGATAAATTCAACAATAGATAGTGTATAGAAATTCTTCGTATTTTGTAAGCTTCCATTTCATTGTCTTTAGCCAATATCATTAGAATTTTTCATGTTGTTAAACTTAGGATAAAAGCAGATGTATGCAGTTAAATGGAAAATTTAGAAAGAGAACCCTGACATGGTTAAATATAATGTCTGTCTTTATTCCTGACATTATTCATATATAAAAACACATGTGAGATATATCATGTGTAAACACTTTTTCCCCTGCTGCTTCCTGTAGATTCCTGGTCGGATTTGAGACTATCTGTTAAGTGGAAATCTTTTTCCTGTTCTCTGTGAAAACTTTTTACTTCATAGAAACAAAGCAAGCTCTCCAAAGACTTCACTTTCTCTGCTCTTCAGAATTTGAGTGTCCCGGATAATAATGCTCCTAGACATGTCTTTTTTCTTACATCAATCTTTTAAAGCATTGGAAGGGGGGAGGTTTTCTTTCTAAGACTTTTGGCCAACAGCATTTCTCACTCCTCAAAGAATGTCATTCACTGCAGCGCGTCATTTAAAAATATTTACTTAAGGGTAGATAAAGAGTTCCCACCTGCCATAATTGTGCTATGTTAAACCCCCCACCAGGTTTGACATTTCTTTGTATTGTGCAGGATTGTTAAAAAGTAGTTACCATGACCAGACTGGCTGATGCATCACAATGATGAAAAGCCGGGTGTTTGGGATTCAACGTGGATGATGGAAATGCAAGATGTCAGCGGAGCTGTATATTAAAGAGAATTTGAATTGGAAACCGAATCCCAATCTGCCACTGGGAACATTTTGATCATTTTGATTTATGAAACTTTTATAACAGCATTCAGATGGAGCAGAATTAAAACCTTTTAGTCTAGGATAGTTTATGGTACACCAACCACTGTGTAACTGGTATCATTTTTGAAGGTTCTCTTAGCAATCAGTGAGGAAGGAAAAAAATGGGTAGGTGAGAGATTTATTTTAAAAGGCAGTTTTGACAAATATTCTTGCATTTAACTTTTAATCCCTGTCTTTTGTTTGCATTGTGTCAAGGATGAAAACACATCTTGCTGTTTCAACCTACTAAGTACATTAAAGTTCTGATTTTTACTGTTAAGTATATTTGAAACTCTGATTAATAGTTTTCAGATTAAAGTATTGCATTTATGTACATATTATAGGCTATCTTTTCTTTCTGGCTTGTGTGCTTTTGCACTCAGAGGCATCTATATCTGTCTATATCTGTGTTTCTGAGTCTTATGAATAAATATTCAAGTAGAAATACTAATGCAATTCTGAAGCCTAACTTGCAAAACAAAACAAAACAAAATAATGTATTTTCCTACAATTATTGGAATTCTGTAACTCGGGTTTTTTAAAAATCATCTTTCGGCATCAGTAAGCATTGGTATTCTTTTCTGAACTGTGGCTCTGTAATAAAGAGAAATCAATTACTATTAGAGAGGCACTGTAGGTTAAAGGCATTACAGGTTCACATTTGGTTTTGCAGCTGGGAGAGGGTACTTAGCTGTGAATCAAGAATGATGCAAAAGATGGATGAGACAGAGTTCAAGGAGCAGTAATGTGAGGGTACAGGACTATCGTTTCAAGCTGTCTGTGCAGTAATGATGGATGGTTTGGTGGCAAGAAGTAATAATACCAGATGATGAAAGACGCATCTCATCCTCTTGAGCCACAGCATACCAGCTACCTGTTGGAGTTCTGCGGCATAATGATTCCTGATTTGCAACCAAATGGTTTTGCTGCATTTAGCAACCCAGATTTTTGGCAGCTCTGAAGGAAGCAAGTAGCATATCAAACACTCCTGACATTGTAAATTTAATTACCTCATATTTATGCATAGTAGTTGTTAACGGGATCTTATAAGCTATGCTAATATGGTAGGTAATTTGTTACCTCCAGAAATCACTTTCCATGTGTCTTCTGATCATTATCATGAAACATGATAAATGATCTAGCCCATGAGGTATAAATGAAAATGAAATGGATAATTGGATTCTATGTCTAAATTGTGGCTGGAATAGTCACAGCAATTATAATTGAATTTATCTCATAAAAATGTGTTTGGCAATATATTAGTGACCTTTCATCATCTTGAGCCTATGGTGTTACATGAAACTATTCTTAAGATACTTATAAGAAGCTTATCACAATTATTTTTAAAAATTCTCCAACACTTTAAATTTTCTTGCTTTACTTGCCTATATTTTTAAAGTACTATCTTGTTTATCTACAATGGGTTTAAGCAACTGATTCTGATAATCTTCTTTTGATACTGAAAATAGTGTTCTGTTGTTGCCAATGCCTTGATTGAATGACTTAGCAACAGTTCAGGATACAATTGAAACTGTTTTTATGAATACCTTTTGTCATTAGCAGCACATTTCTTTCTCCTGGGTGTTAGAACTATACCTTCTTGCTGAATGTGTGTTTTCTTTGATTCCTATAAGAGAATTTCTCTGAAATACTAAAATAAAATAGAGTTTGTTTCAAATACCATCAGACTTTTATTCTTTCTCTCTCACTTCTTTTCAATTCACTTTAAATAACAAAAATATTATTTTATTATAAACATTAAAAACTCCAATTTATTCATTGATTTGATTAACATTTTTGAGCAGTGACCATAGGCTGATCAGTGTAATTTTTACTAATAAAAATAACTATAAAAATAACTAAGACACATGATCTTTAGGGTCTTATAATTCTATATGTAGCTATGGGGATATCTAAGTCTTTAAATTATAACATATTATTATACTTCTTCTGTGTGCATGATAATACTATAATCTCTTTCTCTTTTCTAGTTTTTTTCCATGATAGTCCAGGAAGCCAATAAAACTTCGGTTTATGCCTCTCCTTTTAATTTGCAACTAAAAAATAACTATTCCAGATGTAGTTAATAAGAAGTACATGGAAATTAAAAAGTTATCTGTAAATGTGACTTTTCTTTTGACTGAAATATGTCAGTAAGGAGAGCATGTCCCTAGGGATTTGTTTCTCCTCTTGAATTTTTGTGCCTGAAATTTCTTCACTTTCCTTTTATGTTGGTAGTCAGTGTAGCTTAGCACCAACTCATAAGCTTATTTTAGTAACTGGTTGAAGTAAAAGGGGATGGTGAACATGGGTAAGCCATTTACTCTTCTTTCTAGGTGAATATAAATTTAATAAATCAGAATATAAATATTTAGTATAACCTGTAATTAAAGCACCCATTTGTAATAATTTTACAATGTGTCAGGTGCTGTGATATATGGCTTACATGCATTATTTCTCTAATTTCATATTAACAACTTTTAACATACCCATTTTACCCATAGGGAACCTGAGGCTGATTGGTAAAGTTGCTCAGATCAGATGGCCTTTAGGGGCTGACCCCAGATTGTAACCTCAGTCTAACTCCAGAGCTCATACTGTTTTCACCTCACCGTGGCAACACTATGCTATACCATGTGCTATAATGCTTGACTACTGTTTTTAACTACATCCTGCCCTGGCAAGTAGCATGATACCTATAACCTATCATTTTATACCAGTGATTCTCAACAGAAGAATAGGGAATGTATGACACTGTTAAAATCAAATACAGGGTATTTTAAAAACTGTGACCACCACACATGTCCCTATCCTAGATTCTGATGTACTAACATAAACATTTGCGTGCATTCATGTTCACATGTCAAATTGTACATGCTCACTCAAGCTAAATTTCAGCAAGCCTAGGAGGGCTTTGTTAGAATCTAGGCAGAATCTTGCACATCTGTGGTTTATGAAAAGCTAGGAAACTATTCTGATATTCCTTCTGCATTCTTCTTCACCCTCTTCCCCGAACATTTCTTGGATTTTACATCAAGAATTATGAATTGCCTCTGTAGCTCTACAAAACTTTGGAAATATTTTACATCTCTAATAAGATTCTCTGGATTTTAAAGCTTCCTTGATCGTGGAAAAAATAAATTATTCAAAATTCAATAGCCTGTCCTCTTTCTGAGGGTACAGTGCTTGGTAGTAAAAGAAAGTCCATCAGCTCTTATCCTTAATTTCATAAGAATATTAAAAACTTCAGGCAGCTTCCTGGATGGCAGTCAGTAAGGTGGGGTTTTCTTTGGTCTAGTCATCTTTGATCAAGTCAGATGAAAATCTCAGACTCTCAGTCTTGTTCGTATTTTTAAAAATTTCTTTCTTTATAGACTACCTCTATCATCTTATCATTTTTAGCTTGGTGAAGTAGGATTTAGAAAACTTTTAATGTATGCTCTGGAGGAAGTTTTCTCCTCCACTTACTCTATTTTTATATTCAAGGTAGGGATGTGCTCTGAGTAGCTCTTCACATTGAAAGTCAAATCAGGAGCCAGATTCTCTTTTTCAAATTATTCACTTGCAGGGTAGCTCCATTTCTGTGTTTGCTGAGTAAAAATCCAGAGAGATGCTATGAGATGGGCTCACAGAGTTTTTCTTTGAACTAACAGTGACAGTGCAATCGAAGTTCAAATAACGTCAAGACACTAATGACCTAAAATTGGCATGATTCCAGAATAATGTTACATAACAGTAAATTTCAATAGAGAGATGCTGTGGGAAATGTGTGAACTGTGTAAAAGTAGTATATCATATATAGATGAATTCAAATAAGTAATTCTCAAGAACGTATAGTTAAAAGCAGAAAAAGTTCACTTGATGCTTGTATATAATGTAGTCACCACATAATATGTTTTATTATACAAAGAACTCAACTGCTCCCTCCAAGATGAACTTGACTCCTCTTAAAAGCAGAAAGATTTTAATGCCTAAACCTTTGCAGTTAAACATACGTCTTGTTTCTTTTGAACTCAGAGATTCTTAACATCTTACAAGCCAAAAGAGCTGGTACAATGATGTATATAAGGAAAAAGATATAAACTAGTCTTTGTGAGTGATTTAGGAATTTTCAAGAGAAATTTTGACCTAATTAGATTTTTACCATAAATAGTGACTTTAAATTTCAAATCTCAGGATGAGATTCTAATTGTATTGTGTTGAGTTGTGTGTGTGTGTGTGGTGGCATGGGAGTTTCTGGGCAGGAGTCTGCCCAGAATTAGATTAGATACAGAGCCACCTTTCTCTTTACTTATTTTTTAATTTCTTATTTAAGGAGAGTGTAGATATGCAGAAAATTGTGCATTAAATATATAGCTTGATAAACGTACGGCTTGATGAATTTTCACAAACTAAATATACCCAGAATCCACATCAAAAAATAGAATATTACCAGCACCTCAGAAGCCTCCATCACTCCCCTGCAGTCACTAACCCAACTGCTCCAGAGTAACGATTGTCCCTGGTTTCTAATAGTAATAAATAACTTAGGTAAATGGAATTCTACAGTTTATACTCTTTCATCTGGCTTCTCTCTCCAACATTGTGAAATTCATTCATATTGTTGTATGTATCTGTAGATCATTTGACATCATAGTTGTAAGATATTCTATCTTGTGAATGTGCTACAATTTATTCATTTTACTGATGATAGGCATTTGACTTTTAAGGAACAGTTATACTCATTTTGGGGGAGCGTCTACCTGGAAGTGGAATTGCTAGGTAATAACATATACTTATGTTCAGCTTCAGTAGGTATAGCAGTTTTTTGAATTTACTGTATCAATTTATACTCCACCTTTCAGCTTGAAAGTTCTAGTTGGTCCATGTCTTCACCAACACTAGATACTATCCTACCTTAAATTACCTTTTTATGTTCATTCTTTCATTTGTTCATAAATACATTTATTCAACAATCATCGATTGATTGCCTAATGTGCTAAGCACTGAAGTCTGAAGTCACAGACTTAAAGACAATATAAAATGTTTGTCTTTAAAGAGCTCGCTAACTAAAGAGAGAGAGAGAAATATATAAATAAATCTCTTACAAGAAAAGGTACATTTATTTCAGGCTAGAGAGTGTGTGCTGAGGAAGGCTTCTCAGAGGCAGTGATAAATGAGCTGGGAGTTTTGCTAAGTCTATAAATGGTAAAAGAGCACTTCAGGCAGCACATAAATGGTGAAGGTAGATGAACACAAAAGAAAATTTTCCCATAGAAAATACAAATTGTTATATATGAACATGCGATTGGAATTGGAGAGTGGTAAGACGTGAGGCTGGACAGGTAAGCAGGGGACAGATCATGGAAGAGCAGTATTTTTATGTTAAGAAATTTGCAACTTTCATCAAAGTTTTCCTTCAACCTCTTAATAAGACATAATTTTCCATAATTTTCCATTTATCTACTGCTGCATAATAAAATACCCCAAAACTTACTGGCATAAAACAATAACCATTTTATAATGCTCACAGCTTCTGGGAACCAGAAATTCAGAAACGCACAGCAGGGGTGGGTTTTTCCTGTCCCAGGATGTTTGCATCCTCAGCCAGGAATACTCAAATTGAACAGCTGAAGGTGACTCAAACTCCTGGAGGTGAGAATCATCTAGAAACTTCTTCATGCACATGTCTGACACCTGGACTGGAATAACTCCCCAGCTAACTGAACTTTTAACATGGTGGCTCAGGGCTCCAAGAGCAAATATTGCAGGTTCCACTGAACAGAGGGGAAGCTGCATGGTCTCTTGTGACCTAGCCTCAAGTCTCATTCCACCACTTCCACTGTGTTCTATATATTTAGGCAGGTCCAATGTCACCCAGATTTAAGAAGATAGAACATGGATGCAACCTCTCAAAAGGAGGGTTTTCAAAAAATTTGTGGCCGTGTTTTCAAATCACCACAGTAACTATGTTATTTTATGTTTTTTTAAATTTCCTGTGTGTTATCTATAGTAGTGTGATAATCACAGAAACTAATATTTTTTTCCCCTAGCCATTCTGCCTGTATCCCACACCTGGCACCATGGCTTAGAGTGCATAGGCTTGACCTTTGACTTCGTCCTTCTCACCTAATTGACGTTTGATTTCATAAGGAAGCGAATATGAATTTACAATCAGTAAAGTATCCATTTAACATGGTTTGCGTTTATATATTAAAATTAACTTTTGAAGCAAGATGAAAAATAAACAGGTACAAATTAGTGCCTATACATTTTCATAACATTATGCCTTACAGGAGTAATACATCTGATATAGCTCTATGATTAATTTCCAAAATAACTTTCTTGACCTTTGCCCAATGTCAGATTCTTAATTTAAAACTCAAACATGGACATAGACATACATTTAAAAATATAAGTGTATGGTTTTGGAACAAGAAATGGTATCCTTCAGGTACAACAGGGAGATCTCTCAGCTATCTACTTTTTTAAGTGTGTCATTTTACAAAAATTAATACCAAAGAAGCATGATACTTCTTCCTTCTTTTTATAATACTTAAAATGGTAGGCTTCCTTACCCAATACCTAATTATCTTAAGTTCACTGATAGAGGTACTGTTTACAAGATTCTTTGGTGCCTATGAAAATTTTTGCACATTTTACTTACGTTTGTTTTCTTCTCCCTACCAAATTTTCAATTGATCTGGCTAACGTTGCAGAAGGATGGGAAATTTGAAGTTCACAGAAAGAATATATGAATAGTTTGCATCAGTAGCCATTTCATGCCCTTATTTGTAAAAGGCGTGATATTTATCAAAGTAGAAAAGGGAGGTTTCTTGTCACTTAGTAGCAGCGGCTGTGGAAGAAGAATCCAACGCCTTAGCTGTATAATTGCATTACTTATGGTCTTGACACCCTTTATTTTACACCTAGAAACTTTCCCTAGCTGTGCACTGATGGTTTACAACTTGGACTGCCTTCCAACATTTTATGTTTAGATGATATACTTTATTTTGATATTCTGAATGTCTAGATGCCCCATTATGGTGTAGAAATAGGGGTGGTTGAATGGAATGGAAATAAAAGGTCTCTTGCTGGCTGAGCTGTCACACTAGCGTAAAACGTCCTTGGGCAGGTAACTGTTTACATGGCTAAATATTTTTAAAGTGTCACTATCTTGTTACTTTATCAGATAGGTCTGTAATTATTATTGCCAGCCTCCTATTTCCATCTGATTATAAAACTAGGTGTGGTTATCTTATTTTTGATGACATTCTGACTAATGGGGATGACTAAAATAATTATTCAGAAGGCCTTGTAATTATGGTGACCACATTGATGGCTCTATTTTTATGGCATTCCCTTTTGTTCATTGTTATACTTGTATACTCTTGAGTTACCCATAAAAACCTGCTTTTATTAGTTCAGAGACTAGGTTCAGAAATCTGTCCTGTGGTCCTCTGTTCAAGTCCCCTGACTCTTTCAAAGTTGCCATCAGGAAGAGTTGATCTAGAGTCACTGACCACATTCTGATAAACTCATTTCATATCAAAAGTTATTGATTTCCTGATTTAATCAAGGGCATCTAACCCCATAGGACACATAATGGTTTTTTGTTTTGTTTAATCTCAGAATTGAGGAAATGTTCTATAATTGCTAATTTGTATCATTTGTTCTTTGAAATGAATATATATTAGGAATCTTTAAACTACAAAACTGACTTGGGTCCATATTAGCTAATGACAGTTTCTTTGATGTGAAGATTTTGAAAGTCTGAAATTTTATGCTTTTTGAACTGGAAAGCATCCTAAAAATTATGACTATGCTGGAGTTAGTAGTACATTCATAAAGCCTATTATCTAAAGGAGCTATCTATAGGACTGAAGTCTTATTTAATTGTTTTTACTATGTTATCAAATATTCTCATAAAAAAGTAACTATATCACTTATATACATAGGGGAATATGCCTGTCTAAAAGATGGTCACTCTCTACCTTCCAGAGTCATGTAGAAATAACGGGTAAATGATAGTTTCCTGATTGACTTGGGGTAAATAAAGTGTTAGATTTTACATGCCTGGGAACCAGGGTCATTGAATGGAGGGAGTGAATAGTATCTCCTGATTCCATTACTTGACTAAGTCATTACACTAAAGAAAAATAGCCATCTGTTGCTGCCTACCTATACATAAAAACTTCATGCATCATTTTGAATTGACTTGGAATAATCACAAAGTATGTATTCATAACAAACATATGCTTATTATATGTTATATTACAATAAGTCAACACAGCAGAGTATTTAAACCCAACGATCAAGATGGCCAACTTATATTGTGTTTGGTTATAATTAAATTTTGGAAAATTCTTCTAATTTCATAGGTTTAAATTTTTTTATTTTGGAATTTAGATTAATGAGATTTTTAAAAATGTTTTTAATATTCTAGATTTGGAAGATTCAGGATATTTTTAAATAATACTTTTTTCTTGGTTATGTTATACGTGTTACATATACATGTATATATGTGTGTATTATGTGTGTAGAGAAAGAGAGAGAGAGAAAAAAGAGATTATAATCTAGTTACAGAGATTTTGCAGTGGAGTTTTTCTTTCTTTCTTTCTTTCTTTCTTTTTTTTTTTTTTTTGCGGTACGCAGGCCTCTCACTGTTGTGGTCTCTCCCGTGGCGGAGCGCAGGCTCAGCGGCCATGGCTCACGGGCCCAGCCGCTCCGCGGGCATGTGGGATCTTCCCGGACTGGGGCCCGAACCCGTGTCCCCTGCATCGGCAGGCAAGCTCTCAACCACTGCGCCACTAGGGAAGCCCTGGAGTTTTTCTTTTAATTGCTATCTTTTGATTTAATGGAGTCAGCCATTGTGTCTTTACACATATTAATATAAAATGAATATAAATAGCATTACCCCAAATTCGTTGGCCTATTTAAATTCTAGGCATATTTAACATATTACTGGGGCATATATTATCATTGCCAAACACAGTTCCCCTCCTTTCTCCTACCATGTATTTTTTATTGTCTTACCTCATAAAGGTGACTGATGAGATGGTGATGTGATTACCTGTGTATAACCCTAGACTTGAGGGATCCAAACAAAGAGTTGAAGGCTCTCCCAGTTTTACTACTTACCTGATTGTTATTCTTGAAATCAACTGGATGTTCTTTCCCTGGAATGCATGAACAGTTTGAGCTCTGACCAAGCTGAAATGAGGGATTAAACAGCCATAAGAGAAATATTCTGTATTAATGACTCAATCAAATGGATCTATAATTTTCATCATAACATATGTGGTTTGCTGCCATGCCATATGGATTGTGGTAGTGATGGAGTCTTTTGTAAAGTTGTTGAATTATTACAGTAATTCATAATTCTGAACCAATTCATTGCATAGATATAATTAGAGTACAGTTTGGGGACAAAATGAGATAAAAATGTATAGTTATCTTACAGTTTTATATTACATGGGCTAAAAAGCAAATAAACTTTACTTTAAAAAATCCCTTTTCATATACCCTAAATATGAACCTAACCTTGTTTTTAGTTTCTGCTGGCAGATCTAAAACAGTATGCTGCTGCTGTGCCTTTTTATGTCAAGCAGGTAATAAAGTTATTGCAGCAGTGTTTTCAAATCAAGATGAATAAAATGCCATGGTAATGTATAGGATATAAAATTCAGTATGCAAAATTTGCAGTTTTGTTGCTGAAATGATTCTTCTTATTTCAGCACTTTAGGCAGCCAGAAAGAGCCATGTCATAGAGATTAAATACTGTAATTCCACAGACCTTGCAGTTAAAAAACAATGAATACATATCCCATGGGGACTGAAAGACAAAATAGCTGTTTAATATGAAGAGTGGCATGTTTAGTATCAAAATTTTTTCCTACTCTGAATTAAATTTTTGTTCAAGAAACTCAAGTTATTGGTATGCATTCAGCTATTATTAGTACAATTGTGTATTTTGATAAAATGATTGATATTTTATGTTCAGATTTGTATATATATATGAAATTTTTCTTCACATGGAAAATCTTTTTTTTTCAAAGTTTAATTAATTTGATTTGACTAAAAGACAAAAAAGAATTATTATATGGGTTTGTAACTGTGCCTTTTTTTACAAGCTGGATAAATCATTTGATGCCAGTCAGTCACTAAGCAATTGCCTAGAAAGTGTTCCTTTGTTACAGTCAACTAACTCCTTTAATTAAATAGTAAAATTTTGTAGGTGCTGTGTATCATTGTCAGAGCAATTGGCTAGCTACATGGTTCAGGGCTCAAGGTGGTAAATCTTACATTTTGAGGACTTAATTTCATCATCCAAAAATAAACAAATTAATAGATAAATACACGAAGTTTTACTATTGCCATCTCCAAATTATGGTTCTCACACTGGTAGCAGTCTGTGTTTTCTTGTATGGAATAGGCAGAATTTATGTAGATAAATTTTTCTTACAGTGGCATGGATAACTTTTTTTTCAAGAAAAAAAATGTTGAGCCAGCCACTCATTCTGTAATTATATTATTGAACTTAGGCACCGCGACAGACACTGAGATTGTAATGGTGAGAAACTTTTATGAGCACATTACAGATTTTATTGGAAAATAGAGAAAAAAGAAAAAGCAAGATCACTCGTGGTCTCACAGTTCCCCAATCACTGTTATTAGCTTTTTGATGTATTTCCTTCTGGTGGTGGTGGTTGGCAGTTTTCCTTCCTTTCTTTCCCTTTCTTTCTTTCTTTCTTTTTCTTTCTTTCTTCCTTCCTTCCTTTCTTTTTCTTTCTTCCTTTCTTTTTCTTTCTTTCTTTCTTTCTTTCTTTTATTGATAGTGATATACTCTTTACTTTTTAAAATGAAAACAAATGACATTTGTTGTATAATCTTCACAACTTGTGTTCTTGAACTATATGGTGAAATTCTATTGAAATACCATAATTTGTGTCACCATTTTCCTATTGTAGAATATTTTGATTTCTTAATTTTTTGCTCTTCTAAATATAGATTTAATCATCCCTTACATTAAATTTCCAGAAGTGGGATTACTTTAGTCTATAAACACGTTTTTATTTCTTGATATATAGTTTTCCAAAAACGTCAGTTTAGCCATCGATAAGCAAGTTGTATACTCACATGCCCATTTAACTATGCCTCACTGACAATGGTCAAGCCTGTGTGAGTAAATGATCACATGTTTAGGGTTCACACCCTCTTCAAAATTCTGCTCCAGTACTCTTTTGAGAAATAGAAATGTAAGTGATGTAATTTTAGGTACACATTACCCATGGATTGCTGAGGGGAGATTATTTTTAACATTGTGGTGTTTTTCCAAAGGAGCCTTTGGTATTTTGGACTGGAGGATTCTTCATTATGTGGGACTATCCTGTGTATTTCATGATCAAGTAATCCTGGCCCCAGCCTACTCAAAGCAAGTGACACTCCTCAATCATTTAACAACTACTGTCAGTGGAAAATCACTGGGAGAGAATGAAGAAACTCTTGTTTAGATGGATATAATTAATGCTGATAAAAAAACACATAATATAAACAAACATACATATCATTAAAAAAGGACTTTGTTATTCAATTGCATTTTTTCACTTTATTTAAACTATTTCTGCCTACTTATAGCTGTAAAATCATGGGTGCTTACTTCATGCTTCTCAGAATTTTTTGTGTATGTGAAATTTTGTGAGTATGGGCAGTGGGGCACAGCACACACTCTTTCCATGGTCTACACCCATGTAATTTTCATGGTGATGATAATAGGTAACAATGGCTACTTTTGATTGATACTTGGTCTAGGTGCTGGCATAGGAACCTCAGGTTTAACAACGTCCAAACTTTGTCATATCTTATTATTAATTTTATTTGACCAGTTCAAGCTTATGAGCCACCTGAATGATATGATTTGAAAAAAGTATCTTTCATTGTATTGTTGGATTTAAAAGAATTTTAATATATTAAATAAAATTTTTTATTTAAAAATCTATCAATGCACAAATGTACAAACATAATTAAAATAGTAATTTATCTGAAAGATGATTTATAGAATTTACTGACTACTTAATTAATAGGAGCAAACATTATGCGATAGTAGCCAAAAGAGTGAAAGGAGAGGTATTTGGCTGCATAAGGAATTTGTTAGGACTGGAAATCTGAGCTTTCAGAGAGGTAACAGATTGAAAATCATGAAAGAACTGTTACTCTTCTCATAAATCTACATTTCAGTTTATAAAATGTGGCTGCAGGAGAAACCTTGTTGAATATGTCTGAATATTTTCAAATATGTATTTCGTGTTTTTGCCTCTAAGGAAAAAATGAAACAAATTATGTTGCCATACATATGATATTAAGTGTGCCAAAACACTACTTCTAATTATCTATAACCTGCTTTCTATTTCTTATGGGAGAAAAGGCCACCTTCCATTCATCAGTGTTATTATTTCAAATTTCTTGAAACACTCAAGTACCATTAAATTATATTGTTATCCTTTTGAGGCATAATTTAAGATCATTTAAAATTATTATAGGGTAGCTGATAAATAAATGCTTGAATTATTTAGTACACTGATGTTATTCTTCCTGCTCTCCATCTCTAATGTTCTTTTCTGTTTACTTGAGCATTTAATATGTGATAAGGAAGACGATTAAACAACATGAAGCATGAACTTGTGAATATTCTTTTTTAACTGGAACTAGATCAAAATTTTAATGAGAAGAATGATAAAGAAATAGAATAACATTGATTTGAAGTGATCTGTTCATTTAAGTAAACAAATGATAGCAAATAAGAAAATATCTATCTCCAAGGCAAATATTCTAATTTGATTTTTACAGGAATTTAGACATAGTAAGGGAACATTGACTCTTTATAGCCATTTTGAATAGTAATTTTTATCATCTCTGTTTTCATTTCATTAAAAAAATAGCAAAAACCAGACAATGTAGTTACATTATTGTCTCTTAATTCCACTGCTCTGAACCTAGATCTGAAATTTTCCTAAGAGAATTATTTTCCTAGCTTCCTACTACCTGGAGAAAAGATGGAGCTGAGATGTCTCCCAGGAGGAAGGATGAGTTCATAGTCCATGTCAGTGATAGGCTGAAAAATGACACCAAAGATACAAGATCCTAATCTCTGGAACCCATGACTATTACCTTATCTGGAAAAATGGTCTTTGAGGATGTGCTTAAGAGTCTTGAGATGGGAGAGTATCTTGGATTATCCATGTGGATCTTGCATGTAGATGTAATCACAACTATCCTTACAAGTAGAGGGGAGAGACGGATTTGACTACAGAGAGAAGAGGAGAAGGCAGTGTGAACAGTGAAATAGAGATTGCAGTGATGTGGCCACAAGACAAGGAATACCAACAGCTAGCAGATATTGGAAAAGGCGAGGAACTGATTCTTCCCTAGAGCCTTTGGAGGAAGTATGTCCTGGTACCACCTTTATTTCGAGCCAGTGATACTGATTTGGAACACCTGGTCTCCGGAATCATGCGAGAATAAATATCTGTTATCTTAAACCTCCACATTTGTGTTAATTTGTTACAGCGGCCTTAGGAGACAAAGGCATTGTCATTGCCTCCTTCTAAAGTGAGAAGGCTAATCTCGAGATACTTTTTTGTCAAGGCTTCTTTGACAAGTAAATAAAACAATTTGGAAGGAGATAGGATTGAGAGGTATTTAATATATTTATTTGGAAAGACAAATGTAGAAGTGTCATTTACTTGATACTTTGTTGAGTGACTTTTTTAGCTTCATAGCTTCTACGTCTGATTTTGCATTTTATTAATTAACTCAATGTTGATAAGTGACATATGTTTGTAATATAGCATTGTAATAATTGGATGAGAATACTCTTTCATAATGACTTACCTTGATTTCAAGACACTTAAAAATTATTTGAAATAAAAAAGACAAAGCAATTTGAATGTATAAGTGCAATTTTATAATAGGTTTAGCTCTAGAATAACGAATATAAGTCATTAATAGAAAGTTAGTTGGTAACAGCGGCAAAGTTTATCTTGTATTTTGGGGATTGCATGCTTCAGTTGTTACCTACTGTACATTTGGGATTTATTCACACCGCACCTCTGGGTCTGATAGTGTATTAAGTTATGAAGAATATTAATATTGCTGCTGAACAATTACTTGTTCATTTGCTAACTGATTAAGATTCATGCATAATTTATTGAAATGAAGAGAGATTTTATAAATAAGCCTCCTTGTTCTCAAGGGCCTAAATACAAAATGCATATGCTAATAGGAGGCTACTTTTTACCTCCACCATAAAACTTTAATATGTATTGGTATATTAGTCTCATTAATGCTAGGTTTCACTTATAATCATGTTGTTAGTCAATGTATATGTTTTTAAGCCTCTCTGAACTTTGCCACAGTTCCAAATCTGAGCTACTGCTTTGATTACTGGACTGCTCCTTTTGTTGGCTTGACCACTGTAAGTGAGATGTAAAACTGATCAGAGTGAATTGTTGCCCTTCTTTGGGCCAAGAACCTGATTATAGCAAACTCCGTTATTCACGTACACAAAACACTAGTGTTGAATATTAATTTTCCATTTTAAAATTTATATGCTCTCTGGCAGAAACAAAACAAAGCAAAATAGCATCAAATATAGGGCTTGTTGACATATTTAGAAATGTAAAGTCTTTTAAAATTCTGTCTAGTTTACCAATGAGGAAATTGTAATGCTAAGAAGTTAAATAACAAATTCAAGTTTACTCAGCTATTAGTGTATGCATTTTTTGAAACTAGATCTCTTGACCTTAAATTTCATTTTCTTTTACATGTCATTTCTTTAAAGATAGAAATGATAGAAGAAATGTTATGCTTTACTTTTTCACTTGTTTCTAATCATATGTTTTGTTGTAGCTTTCCCCCTCCTCTCACTTCCATCTTCTGCTCTCCTCTTTTGTTTTCTCCCTATTTTCCATGACAGTGATGTGCAGGGTTTTGATGGGTGAGATTTAACATTCAATATACACTTATTAGGTCAGGTTTCACAATACCCATAAATTTATAGATTAATAACCAAGGCTTGTTATTTATAATTCATTTGACAAATTGTTCTGTCATGTTAAATATAAGACCTCTTCAGGTTATTGTTCAGCTATAATGTGAGTGAGGCATTGCTGCTCTGGGTTAGAACCCCAGTAAGCTGTGAATTTAGCATCATTTCCTACTTAGATTAGTCAGTATATGAGCCATCTGGAATGAAAACAAACATTGCACATATGAGGCAGCTCAGTTTATTCGCAAAATACAGACTGCTTCTTAAAATATGTGGAACATTTAGATAGTCTGGGAAGATATTTGCATTTTTTCTATTACATTCATTTCTCTATTCAGTTTCATTTTAGTTTAAGGTTCAGAAAGTATATCAATGTTCTGTTTGTCTACCAAAACTTTTGTGAACTTGAAATACAGTTGTTAGACTAGTTGGTAAAACTTCATGATATGAATTGTCTAGCTTTATCTTTCTTTAGCTGATAAATGAAAATTCTAAACTATTTTGGTATTATTTAAACATTTTCTTCTGTAACTTCTCAGTTGAAGTCAGTTGTGAAATTGGAAATAATTCACCCTCTACGCAATTTTGACTATATATTGTTGAAACAATTTTTAAACCATAAGGAAGAGATTTTGTACTTAAAGTTTATAAATCAGGTGTTAAGAACTACTTTTCCGTAGAAATAGAAATCTAAATGTAAACAGTTTAAATAGCATGTGAATTATCTTTTTTAACCTTAGCTTTATTTTCGCTTATTAGTTTTTCCCTTTGGCTGCGCTATGCAGCATGCGGGATCTTAGTTCCCAGACCAGGTATTGAACCCGTGCCCCCTGCAGTGGAAGCACGGAGACGTAACCACTGGACTGCCAGGGAAGTCCTGCTTTATTTCCACTTTGAACAGGAGGAATAGTGAAGCACAAGTTCATATAATTTTACTGATAACTGGTTTGAAAGCTGTTGTCATAATGAGCCACGATTTTTTGATGGGAGTAACTTTATATTCTTCAAGTGATTTTGGAGAGAAAAAAATTAGTATTACTCACTAGATACCTCTCCCCCCACCATCTATTATTCTTTATCTCAGTATCTGTTTTCTACATAACTCTCAATTTAAAATAATGAATTTGTCGATTTATTGTTATTATGTCTCCCTTGCCATATTACATGAATAACCAATGTGTGGAATAGCTTAGCAATTAGTAGCTACTCAGTAAATATTTGTCATGTGAATTTTGGAGGAAGCTTCTTGAAAATTACTTTAACCTGTGTAGTGATTTAGGCCAGCTGTCTTATTCCTTATATTAAGGATGTTTGTAATGCAGGGGTTCATAAGGTGGAAACTATACTTTGAAGTTTAAAAGCAAATCCCGGGCTACAGCTGAAAACCTGTAGCAGAAGGTAGAACCTGTCTATGAGTTTTTTGCACTGTCGTATTCTAAGCATTCATTGCCATTAAGATAGAAAATCCAGTTTAAAAAATATTGACTGTTTTTTCTTAGCTTCTGTCTATCTGCATCTTCTCCAATCCACCCCTACCTGCGACGGAGGGGAGGACACCAAGAGAAGCATTGTGTGGCTGCATTTAATAGTTTGTTTATTTATTTTTTACCAGATGTAGAGCATCCTTTCATATTTTTATTGGCCATTTTGGTACCCTCTTCTCTGAAGTGTCAAACTCTTGCTCATTTCTTTTTCTTTTTTTTCAGATTTCACTTACTTTTTTTATACTTTTTTTAAAAACATCTTTATTAGAGTGTAATTGCTTTACAATGGTGTGTTAGTTTCTGCTTTTTAAAAAAGTGAATCAGTTATACATATACATATGTTCCCAAATCTCTTCCCTCTTGCATCTCCCTCCCTCCCACCCTCTATATCCCACCCCTCTAGGTGGTCACAAAGCACCGAGCTAATCTCCCTGTGCTATGCGGCTGCTTCCCACTAGCTATCTATTTAACGTTTGGTAGTGTATATATGTCCATGCCACTCTCTCACTTCATCCCAGCTTACCCTTCCTGCTCCCCGTATCCTCAAGTCCATTATCTAGTAGGTCTGCGTTTTTATTCCCGTCTTGCCCCTAGGTTCTTCATGACCATTTTTTTTTTCTTTTTTAGATTCCATATATATGTGTTAGCATACGGTATTTTTTTTTTCTCTTTCTGATTTACTTCACTCTGTATGACAGGCTCTAGGTCCATCCACCTCACTAAAAATAACTCAATTTCGTTTCTTTTTATGACTAATATTCCATTGTATATATGTGCCACATCTTCTTTATTCATTCTTCTGTCATTGGACACTTAGGTTGCTTCCATGTCCTGCCTGTTGTAAATAGAGCTGCAATGAACATTGTGGTACATGACTCTTTTTGAATTATGGTTTTCTCAGGGTATATGCCCAGTAGTGGGATTGCTGGGTCATATGGTAGTTCTATTTTTAGTTTTTTAAGGAACCTCCATACTGTTCTCCGTAGTGGCTGTATCAATATACATTCCCACCAACAGTGCAAGAGGGTTCCCTTTTCTCCACACCCTCTCCAGCATTTATTGTTTCTAGATATTTTGATGATGGCCATTCTGACCGGTGTGAGATGATATCTCATTGTAGTTTTGATTTGCATTTCTTTAATGATTAGTGATGTTGAGCATTCTTTCATGTGTTTGTTGGCAATCTGTATATCTTCTGTGGAGAAATGCCTATTTAGGTCTTCTGACCATTTTTGGATTCAGTCCTTTGTTTTTTTGATATTGAGCTGCATGAGCTACTTGTAAATTTTGAAGATTAATCCTTTGTCAGTTGCTTCATTTGCAAATATTTTCTCCCATTCTGAGGATTGTGTTTTCGTCTTGTTTACGGTTTCTTTTGCTGTGCAAAAGCTTTAAAGTTTCATTAGGTCCCATTTGTTTATTTTTATTTCCATTTCTCTAGGAGATGGGTCAAAAAAGATCTTGCTGTGATTTATATCATAGACTGTTCTGCCTGTTTTCCTCTAAGAGTTTGATAGTGTCTGGCCATACATTTAGGTCTTTAATCCATTTTGAGTTTATTTTCGTGTATGGTGTTAGGGACTGTTCTAATTTCATTCTTTTACATGTAGCTGTCCAGTTTTCCCAGCACCACTTATTGAAGAGACTGTCTTTTCTCCACTGTATATTCTTGCCTCCTTTATCAAAGATAAGGTGACCACATGTGTGTGGGTTTATCTCTGGGCTTTCTATCCTGTTCCATTGATCTATATTTCTGTTTTTGTGCTAGTAACATACTGTCTTGATGACTGTAGCTTTGTCGTATAATCTGACGTCCGGGAGCCTGATTCCTCCAGCTCTGTTTTTGTTTCTCAAGATCGCGTAGGCTATTGGGGGTCTTTTGTATTTCCATACAAATTGTGAAATTTTTTGTTGTAGTTCTGTAAAAAATGCCAGTGGTAGTTTGATAGGGATTGCATTGAATCTGTAGATTGCTTTGGGTAGTATAGTCATTTTCACAATGTTGATTCTTCCAATCCAAGAACATGGTATATCTCTCCATCTATTTGTATCATCTTTAATTTCTTTCACCAGTGTCTTATAATTTTCTGCATACAGGTCTTTTGTCTCCTTAGGTATGTTTATTCCTAGATATTTTATTCTTTTTGTTGCAATGGTAAATGGGAGTGTTTTTTTAATTTCACTTTCAAATTTTTCATCATTAATGTATAGGAATGCAAGATATTTCTGTGCATTAATTTTGTATCCTACTACTTTACCAAATTCATTGATTATCTCTAGTAATTTTCTGGTAGCATTTTTAGGATTCTCTACGTATAGTATCATGTCATCTGCAAACAGTGACAGCTTTACCTCTTTTTTCCGATTTGGTTTCCTTTTATTTTTTTCTCTTCTGATTGCTGTTGCTGATACTTCCAAAACTATGTTGAATAATAGTGGTGAAACTGGGCAACCGTGTCTTGTTCCTGATCTTAGTGGAAATAGTTTCAGTTTTTCACCATTGAGGACGATGTTAGCTGTGCGTTTGTCATATATGGCCTTTATTATGTTGAGGTATGTTCCCTCTGTGCCTACTTTCTAGAGGGTTTCTATCATAAATGGGTGTTGAATTTTGTCAAAAGCTTTCTCTGCATCTATTGAGATGATCATATGGTTTTTATCCTTCAGTTTGTTAATATGGTGTATCACATTGATTGATTTGTGTGTATTGAAGAATCCTTGCATTCCTGGGATAAACCCCACTTGATCATGGTGTATGATCCTTTTAATGTGCTGTTGGATTCTGTTTGCTAGTATTTTGTTGAGGATTTTTGCATCTGTGTTCATCAGTGATATTGGCCTGTAGTTTTCTTTCTTTGTGACATCTTTGTCTGGTTTTGGTATTGGTGATGGTGGCCTCGTAGAATGAGTTTGGGAGTGTTCCTCCCTCTGCTATATTTTGGAACAGGTTGAGAAGGATAGGTGTTAGCTCTTCTCTAAATGTGTGATAGAATTCACCTGTGAAGCCATCTGGTCCTGGGGTTTTCTTTGTTGCAAGATTTGTAATCACAGTTTCAATTTCATTACTTGTGATTGGTCTGTTCATATTTTCTATTTCTTCCTGGTTCAGTCTTGGAAGGTTGCGCTTTCCTAAGAATTTGTCCATTTCTTCCAGGTTGTCCATTTTATTGGCATATAGTTGCTTGTAGTAATCTCTCATGATCCTTTGTATTTCTGCAGTGTCAGTTGTTACTTCTCCTTTTTCATTTCTAATTCTATTGACTTGAGTCTTCTCCCTTTTTTTCTTGATGAGTCTGGCTGGTGGTGTATCAATTTTGTTTATCTTCTCAAAGAAACAGCTTTTAGTTTTATTGATCTTTGCTATTGTTTCCTTCATTTCTTTTTCATTTATTTCTGATCTGATCTTTATGAGTTCTTTCCTCCTGCTAACTTTGGGGTTTTTGGTTCTTCTTTCCCTTTTTGCTTTAGGTGTAAGGTTAGGTTGTTTATTTGAGATGTTTCTTGTTTCTTAAGGTAGGATTGTATTGCTATAAACTTCCCTCTTAAAACTGCTTTTGCTGCATCCCATAGGTTTTGGCTCATCGTGTTTTCATTGTCATTTGTTTCTAGGTATTTTATGATATCCTCTTTGATTTCTTCAGGGATCTCTTGGTTATTAAGTAGTGTATTGTTTATCCTCCATGTGTTTGTATTTTTTACACATTTTTTCCTATAATTGATATCTAGCCCCATACCGTTGTGGTTGGAAAAGAAACTTGATACGATTTCAAGTTTCTTAAATTTACCAAGGCTTGATTTGTGACCCAAGATATGATCTATCATGGAGAATGTTCCATGAGCACTTTAGAAGAAAGTGTATTCTGTTGTTTTTGGATGGAATGTCCTATAAATATCAATTAAGTCCATCTTGTTTAATGTATCATTCAAAGCTTGTGTTTCCTTATTTATTTTCATTTTGGATGAGCTGTCCATTGGTGAAAGTGGGGTGTTAAAGCCCCCACTATGATTGTATTACTGTCAATTTCCCCTTTTATGGCTGTTAGCATTTGCCATATGTATAGAAGTGCTCCTATGTTGGGTGCATAAATATTTACAATTGTTATATTTTCTTCTTGGATTGATCCCTTGATCATTATGCAGTGTCCTTCTTTGTCCCTTGTAAGTCTTTATTTAAACTGTATTTTGTCTGATATGAGAATTGCTCCTCCAGCTTTCTTTTGGTTTCCACTTGCATGGAATATCTTTTTCCATCCCCTCACTTTCAGTCTGTATGTGTCCCTAGATCTGAAGTGGGTAGATAGCATATATACGGGTCTTGTTTTTCTGTCCATTCAGCCAGTCTATGTCTTTTGGTTGGAGCATTTAATCCTTTTACATTTAAGTCAATTATCGATATGTATGTTCCTATTACCATTTTCTTCATTGTTTTGGGTTTGTTATTGTAGGTCTTTTCCTTCTCTTGTTTTACCTGCCTAGAAAAGTTCCTCTAGCATTTGTTGTAAAGCTGTTTTGGTGGTGCTGAATTCTCTTAGCTTTTGCTTTTCTGTAACGCTTTTAATTTCTCCGTCAAATCTGAATGGTATCCTTGCTGGGTAGAGTAATCTTGGTTGTAGGTTATTCCCTTTTATCACTTTAAATATGTCCTGCCACTCCCTCTGGCTTGTGGAGTTTCTGCTGAAAGATCAGCTGTTAACCTTATGGGGATTCCCTTGTATGTTATTTGTTGTTTTTCCCTTGCTGCTTTTAATATTTTCTCTTTGTATTTAATTTTTGATAGTTTGATTACTATGTGTCTTGGCGTGTTTCTCCTTGGATTTGTCCTGAATGTGACTCTCTGTGCTTCCTGGACTTGACTAACTGTTTCCTTTCCCATATTAGGGAAGTTTTCAACTATAATCTCTTCAAATATTTTCTCAGTCCCTTTCTTTTTCTCTTCTTCTTCTGGGACCCATATAATTCGAATGTTGGTGTGTTTAATCTTGTCCCAGAGGTCTCTGAGACTGACCTCAATTCTTTTAATTCTTTTTTCTTTATTCTGCTCTGCAGTAGTGATTTCCACTATTTTGCCTTCCAGATCACTTATCCGTTCTTCTGCCTCAGTTATTCTGCTATTGATACCTTCTAGAGAATTTTTAATATCATTTGTTATGCTGTTCATCACTGTTTGTTTGCTCTTTAGTTCTTCTAGGTCCTTGTTAAACGTTTCTTTTATTTTCTCCATTTTATTTCCAAGATTTTGGATCATCTTTACTACCATTATTCCGAATTCTTTTTCAGGTAGACTGCCTGTTTCCTCCTCATTTGTTAGGTCTGTTGGGTTTTTGCCCTGCTCCTTCATCTGCTGTGTGATTCTCTGTCTTCTCATTTTGCTTAAGTTACTGTGTTTGGGGTCTTCTTGTCGCAGGCTGTAGGTTCGTAGTTCCCGTTGTTTTTGGTGTCTGCCCCCAGTGGCTAAGGTTGTTTCAGTGGGTTGTGTAGGCTTCCTGGTGGAGGGGACTAGTGCCTGTGTTCTGGTGGATGAGGCTGGATCTTGTCTTTCCGATGGGCAGTTCCACGCCTGATGGTGTGTTTTGGGGTGACTGTGGCCTTATGATTTTAGGCAGCCTCTCTGCTAATGGGTGGGGTTGTTTTCCTGTCTTACTAGTTGTTTTGCATAGTGTGTCCAGCAGTGTAGCTTGCTGGTCATTGAGTCGAGCTGGGTCTTGGCGTTGAGATGTAGATCTCTGGGAGATTTTCGCCGTTTGATATTACGTGGAGCTGGGAGGTGTCTTGTGGACCATTGTCCTGAACTTGGCTCTCCCATCTCAGAGGCAGAGGCTTGACGCCTGGCTGGAGCACCAAGAGCTTGTCATCCACAGGGCTCAGAATAAAAGCGAGAAAAAAAAGAAAGAAAGAAAGAAGAAGATAGAATTAAATCAAATAAAGTTATTAAAATAAAAAATAATTATTAAAAAAATCTTTTTAAAGTGAAAAAGAAGAGAGCAACAAACTAAAAAGCAAAGCCACCAATGATAACTGGTGCTAAAAAGTATACTAAGAACAAAAACAAAAACGGACAGACAGAACCCTAGGACAAACGGTAAAAGCAAAGCTATACAGACAAAATCACTCACAGAAGCATACACATGCATATTCACAAAAAGAGAAAAAGGGAAATATATATATATATATATCATTGCTCCCAAAGTCCACCTCCTCAATTTGGGATGATTCGTTGTCTATTCATGTATTCCACAGATGCAGGGTACATCAAGTTGATTGTGGAGCTTTAATCTGCTGCTTCTGAGGCTACTGGGAGGGATTTCACTTTCTCTTCTTTGTTCGCATAATTCCCGGGGTTCAGCTTTGGATTTGGACCCACCTCTGCATGCAGGCCGCCTGAGGGCATGTGTTCTTCTCTCAGACAGGACGGGGTTAAAGGAGTAGCTGATTCGGGGGCTCTGGCTCACTTAGGCCAGGGGGAGGGAGGGTTATGGCGTGCAGGGCGAGCCTTTGGTGGCAGAGGCCGGCGTGACGTTGCACCAGCCTGAGGCGCGCCGTGCATTCTCCCGGGGGAGTTGTCCCTGGATCCCGGGACCCTGGCAGTGGTGGGCTGCACAGGCTCCCGGAGGGGAGGTGTGGGGAGTGACCTGTGCTCGCACACAGGCCTCTTGGTGGCGGCAGCAGCAGCCTTAGCGTCTCATGCCTGTCTCTGGGATCCGCGCTGATAGCCGCGGCTCGCGCCCATCTCTGGAGCTCCTTTAAGCGGCACTCTGAATCCCCTCTCCTCGCGCACCAGGAAACAAAGAGGCAAGAATAAGTCTTTCCACTTCGGCAGGTCCAGACTTTTTCCCGGACTCCCTCCCAGCTAGCCATGGCGCACTAACGACCTGCAGGCTGTGTTCACTCAGCCAACCCCAGTCCTCTCCTGGGATAAGCTCCGAAGTCCGAGCCTCAGCTCGCAGCCCCGCCCTCCACGGCGGGTGAGCAGACAAGGCTCTCGGGCTGGTGAGTGCCGGTCGGCCCTCATCCTCTGTGCGGGAATCTCTCCGCTTTTCCCTCCGTGGCACCCCTGTTGCTGTGCTTTCCTTCGCAGCTCCGAAGCTTCCCCCCTCCACCACCCGCAGTCTCTGCCCGCGAAGGGGCTTCCTAATGTGCGGAAACCTTTCCTCCTTCACAGCTCCATCCCACTGGGGAAGGTCCCGTCCCTATTCTTTTGTCTCTGTTTTCTCTTTTACCCTACCCAGGTACGTGGGGAGTTTCTTGCCTTTTGGGAAGTCTGAGGTCTTCTGCCAGCGTTCAGTAGGTGTTCTGTAGGAGTTGTTGCACATGTAGATGTATTTCTGATGTATTTGTGGGGAGGAAGGTGATCTCCGCGTCTTACTCTTCCGCCATCTTGAAGCTCCTCCCATTTAGGTTTTTCTTCATATAATTTGCTTTAACTGATTTTAAAAATACCTTCAAAAGAATTTAGGGGGGCTTCCCTGGTGGCGCAGTGGTTGAGAGTCCGCCTGCCAATGCAGGGGACACAGGTTCGTGCCCCGGTCCGGGAAGATCCCACATGCCGGAGCGGCTGGGCCCGTTACCCATGGCCACTGAGCCTGTGCGTCCGGAGCCTGTGCTCCACAACGGGAGAGGCCACAACAGTGAGAGGTCTGCGTACCTCAAAAAAAAAAGAAAGAAAAAAAAGAATTTAGGGGCAGTTATCACTTTTTATAGATTAACACTTTCCTTTAAAGTTTTTTTGCCTCGCCAATGAATGTTCTTCCAGAGATTCAAAGAAGATCCCACCTGATAGCAATGTACTAATTAGAGACCATATGGACAGAGCTAGAGCTATGGGGTCCATAAAATTCAGTATCAAATTTCACCTCATTGTTGTTAAAGGAAAAAATGCTGTAATTCAATATTCATCATTTCCATAAGTTCAAACATTGGTATAATGTTTCCCAAAGTTTCTTTCAAGCAAATTATGTAAGCTATTCAAAATTAAATTACAGTGTACCTTTGACATTTGAGTTTAATACCTGATGCATTGCCTTATCACATGCTACTCACAAAGGCCAGTGATATACAATGATTTGTGATTTTCCCCCGTGTACATTTCAGTTTCCTACACTGAGAGGTGGATGTATGGAAACAGGTCAGCACCGGGCATCAGCCCCTGAGTTCAGCTTTGCTATGCCGTCTTTTCATTTCATCTGCAGGAAGTCTTCAGAAGTAAAAAGAAAAATACAAAACAAAACCAGCAAAAGCAAAAACAATACTTGGCCATATTTCATGAACGAAATGAGTTATAGCAGTATTCATTAATTTTGAGATTTGTAAAGGTCTTAGTACGCCAAGAATGTCAAAGATCAACTGTACTGTGTTTAGTTGCTAATCAGAGCTATCCATCTCTAAATATTTTCTCTTTATTTCCCTTGATAACCGTGTCTTTACAAATTTATCTCCCGGAGAGGTATGTTTTTAATAAAAGAAAACTTGTGGTAAAAGGGTCATATTCCATCTGTGAAAGTATTTGCTCTTTAAAAGTACAGTTTCTAGACCACTCATTCCCAATTTTAAGCATTTATTATGAACTTCTAAATAAATTATTCCTTAAGCCTTTAGACTTCAAGAGATATTACTATAGTCGTTTGGATTTTTAAGTAATGAGATTGCACATTTGTCTCTCCTAGAACCACCAAGACCCATTGCTCCTCCGCAGCTGCTTGGTGTGGGGCCTACATATTTGCTGATTCAGCTAAATGCCAACTCCATCATTGGTGATGGTCCCATCATTCTGAAAGAAGTAGAGTACAGAATGACATCAGGATCCTGGACAGAAACCCATGCAGTCAATGCTCCAACTTATAAATTATGGCATTTGGATCCGGATACTGAATATGAGATCCGTGTTCTACTTACAAGACCTGGTGAAGGCGGGACGGGGCTTCCAGGACCTCCACTAATCACCAGAACCAAATGTGCAGGTAAGACTGAAGAGCCGGCCACTCTGCCAGTGAAGGAATCTAGCATAAGGCATACAATATTCATACAATATTCAAAGTACTAATTATTTGGTACATGATTAGTCACACTATTCTAAGAGTTCCAGTTGGAGCCTTAAGTATGTCATAAATTTGAGTGATTTAAGGGCAGTGTGAATGTTTCTCTTTTATTTTTCAGTAGTATTATGAATCCACAGTCTTTTCTTGCATGGTAATTTTGCTTGGCTTGCTTATATTTAGTCCAAAATCTCTGATTGATGCAGGTGAATGTATTATATAGAGAGAAAACCTTTGCAGTTCAAGCAAACGTTGAATACCTTTCTACTATGTGGAAATTGTCTTCCTCGATAATTTTGTTATGGTCAGTGCAGAGGCCATATCTGATAATACACATAAGAAAAGTTACTCTGAGCCAATCCTCAGTAAGATAACCCTCCTATTCAGAAAATCCTGTTGTCGAGGATGAATGCAGCAGCTTGGCACCCAGCTGTAAAATACAGAGGCTTTCCATATGTTTTTAAGCCTTGTATTGCCCTCCTAATGCCTGAAACAGAGTGGTGAAAATAATAGCACATGGAGAAAACACAAAGAAAGAATAAAAAGTGAAATAAAAAGTAATATAAAAGCATACATCCTAGTTCCTTATTGTACGATTGTTATAATGAGAGAAAATGTTAGCTATTTATTAAAAGCCACTGAAAAGTTTGTCTAAGTTATTAGAGTATACTTTTAGTGCATTGTTTATTTTATTGTTGAAAATAGTTTAATTTTTTAGGTCAGTTGAAAGAAACATTTTTTATCCATCAAGCATTATGTTGAAACACCTGCAAAGTTAGTACCTGGGTCTATGCGTCTTGAACATTTATAGATTTAGGTTCTGAAAATTGAAAACTAAGACCATGAGGATCTATGAAAATGTAAATGCCTGTAAAATGTCTTTCGTTTCTTTAACATCTGTTTAGCAGTTACAGTATTCTGAGGCTACCCACCAAGAGTACTGATCTAAGATCAAAGCAAAATCCATGCAATTACCTAATGTACTGTCATCCCTAAATATTTTTTATTCTGGTTCAATTTTTATATGTTAATATTTATATATTAATTGTAAATATCAATATATTTCATATATTAATATTGAAAAATGCTCACCAATAGGAAGCTTAACGGCTCCATCATTAGTCTCAGATGTAGACAATAGAGTCTAGTAATTTGCTGATTGGTGTCATACATTTATCCTGTGGTTGAAAAATAGCTTAACCTCAAAAACACTGGGTAAGTCTCCATGGCTCAGCCTAAATCACACAAATTGCTTTTCAAATTTGTTGTACAGCTATGTCTTTTCATTCTAGGTAATGTGACAAATTATTCTTATTGTAGTAGATGAACTTCCTGAGGGGAAAAACAATTTAACTCTACAACCTCAACTAGTCAGAGAAATAATTTAAAAAGGAGACAGTATGGAAACTGAGAAGTAGCTCACTCTTCCAAAATTAATATCCAGTGCTAACATAAAAAGATGAATAGTGATGTTCATTTTACTGAAGATATTGCCTACACATATTTTCTGATAAAATTACCTTTTTCTGCCTACATTTAATCCTTATAAGGTATACACAAATTAAAATAATAAGTGTTGATTTACTATTCCAGAGATCTTCCTTGTGACTTTTTGTGCCCTAACTTCTTTCTTTTAAATACCTCATCTGCCTTCTTATTTTTTTTGTTTCATCAAAATAGATCCTTAAAAATTTACAGTACCACACAATGTGTTGTTAATATAATGTAATTTTTTAACTTAGGAATTATTTGAAATCGGCCATTGGTGTGAAGGCCAATGGAGATGGCAAATAAATGAAACTGTGGGTTTTTTTTAATATATCTTTATTGGAGTGTAATTGCTTTACAATGTTGTGTTAGTTTCTGTTGTACAACAAAGTGAATCAGCTATAAGTATACATATATCCCCATATCCCCTCCCTCTTGAGCCTCCCTCCCATCCTCCCTATCCCACCCCTCTAGGTCATCACAAAGCATCCAGCTGATCTCCCTGTGCTGTGGAAAAGCTTCCCACTAGCCATCCATTTTACATTTGGTAGTGTATATATGTCATTGCTACTCTCTCACTTCATCCCAGTTTCCCCTTCCCCCCCGTGTCCTCAAGTCCGTTCTCTACTCTGCGTCTTTATTCCTGCCCTGCCACTAGGTTTATCAGTACTGTTTTTTTAGATTCCATATATGTACATTAACATATGGCATTTCTTTTTCTATTTCTGACGTACTTCACTCTGTATGAATAACTCAATTTTGTTCGTTTTTATGGCTGAGTAGTGTTCCATTGTATATATGTGCCACATCTTCTTTATCCATAGCAAGATCTTTTTTGACCCACCTCCTAGAGTAATGGAAATAAAATACAAAATAAACAAATGGGACCTAATGAAACTTAAAAGTTTTTGCACAGCAATGGAAACCATAAACTAGACGAAAAGGCAACCCTCAGAATGGGAGAAAATATTTGCAAACGAAGCAACTGACAAAAGATTAATCTCCAAAATATATAAGCAGCTCATGAAGCTCAATATAAAAAAAACAAACAACCCAATCCAAAAATGGGCAGAAGACCTAAATAGACATTTCTTCAAAGAAGACATACAGATTGCCAACGAACACATGAAAGGGTGCTCAACATCACTAATCATTAGAGAAATGCAGATCAAAACCACAATGAGATATCATCTCACACCAGTCAGAATTGCCATCATCAAAAAATCTACAAACAGTAAATGCTGGAGAGGGTGTGGAGAAAAGGGAACCCTCCTGCACTGTTGGTGGGAATGTATATTGATACAGCCACTATGGAGAACAGTATGGAGGTCCCTTAAAAAACTAACAATAGAACTACCTTATGACCCAGCAATCCCACTACTGGGCATATACCCTGAGAAAACCATAATTTAAAACGACACGTGAACCCCAACGTTCATTGCAGCACTGTTTACAATTGCCAGGACATGGAAGCAACCTAAATGTCCATTGACAGGTGAATGGATAATGAAATTGTGTTTTAAGGCTAGTTATGCTCTATTAAGTGGATGAAAAGAACATGTTGATGAGCATTGACTTATCCCTATTGAATACTTATGTTCAGAATGCATATTGAGCTGCAGTAAGTAAAAATAGGACTGTAAAGTGTTTGAGATATTTTACTTTGAGAATAACCTTATCTGTATGGGAGGGGATAGAGTAAAAATAACTTACACTCATAGGTGCTTTCAAATTTATAAATGTCTTGACATTTTGAAATAATATTGGTCTTTTTTTCTGATATGTTATTTGAGAAACATTTAAGTTGTGGGCTCTGTGGCATACAATGGTATCAAGCTCACTCATCTGTAGTTTTACTTCCAAATGTAAAAAGTTTTTTTTAAAACTATCTTTCACATGTGGTGAGTCTTTGTCACATATCTTTATTAATTTATTTATGTCCTCACAAGGTGTGTTTGTTGCAGGTTTTAAGGTTAAAAAAAAAAGTGCTTATAAACTAGATTTCCAGGTACATTGTAAATTGTAGAGAAACTGGTTACTGTTTTATAGGAATGTCTACTAATCTTGCTCTATTATTAGAAAAAGAGGGAAAGCTTATGCAATTATATATTCTATTAATTTTTAAATAATCCTGAAAAGCAGAAGTTGGATATAATTGATAAACATTGCATGTCTAAATACAGAGTCAGTAAAGGTTAAATTTATGATGTCCATCCACTTCTCTTCAAGGTTCCTTTCCCCAGGTTTAAGATCCCTCAAACCCTACCAACACCAGCATCATCACTAGACTCAGCCTGGTGTTTTATAACAACAAAATAGAACACAACTTACGCTATGATATTATCTGATATTTAGTACAAAAATTCTTCATAGTCTGGGGAAATGATCCCTTTAAGACACCAAACATAACTTTTGGAGAAGTTCCCATCTAATTCTATTAAATTGTGCAAACTCTGAATACTGGTTCTATAAACCATTCCATTTTAACAAATATTAGGAGAATGTCATGGTGTAGGGTAGTGTTTTACCATTAATATCATCTGGTTGAGTAAATATTTATTGTTTTGAAATAGCTATTTTAATGCATTCTACATGTTAGACCACCAAGAAGCCTTTGAAGATAAGTATAAATTTTTTTTAGCTATATGTATGTGTCTGATATCAATTTCACATGAATTTCTTATAAGTAACAAAGGGGTGATGATTACTTTCATTCTCTCAGAAATTCTTATTTTATTTTGGTGTATCACAGAGGAACAATTTTTGACTACTAGGGAGCTATCAAAGAGTAAATTAGTTACTCTTTAGTGTCTTAAAGACTCCATTTTAATGTAGTTAAGCCTTTGAAATTTTACTTCTGGCAATAGTAAACTTTTTCATTCTTGGCAGAGATCTGTCAATAAATAATTTTACAGCAAATTAATGAAATGGTTTTATTTATGTATTAATGAGTATATTTTGTATTTTAAATGCAAGTGTAGATTTTCATAATTTAGTATTGATTGGTACTGCTTTATAATTATTTGGATATTATTATCCCAATTTTGTAGCTGGTGAATCTAAGATTCAAGAAAAACAAAATAAAAACAATGATTTGGCTAACCTCAGGCAACTGGGCAACTGGGGCTCACACCCATTTTCTGGAACTTGAAAAGCCTGAATTTTTTCCCGTCTTTCTCCTACTACAGGCGATCTTTCCCACCCCCACCCCCTTTCAGAAGAAGAGTGTAGCCTGAGTAAATGAAAGTATGACGTCTGGGAGGGATGTACATTTTAAAAAATTGAATAATTTTTTAATTCATGGCTGAATTATTCCTTGAGAAAACATAGCTTAATGTTTGCAACTTCAATTTTATTAAAAGCACAATTGATTAGTGTGTTGACACTCAAGTATACACTCTTAAATATTTTAAACAGTTAAAGAAGTGTAAAAAATGTTTTACATTATTCTTTTCTGAAAATGTCCTACCTAGTTGCCAAAGCTGTGTCTTTGTTTTCTTTCTGAAGTACATTAAAATCATTTGGTAAGTGCAATTACCTGCTTCAGGGTTACTCAAGTTAGGAGAGGTGGTAATTACAGCCCCTGGTGCCTGTAGCCACCTACACTTGCCTCATGCTTCTCTATGTGCCTGAGGGGTATGATTACTTCGTTGTTAGCTTACAGCCTGACCCATGTTATTGTTCACATAATGCTTTTTCAGGCATTTTATACATTTTTAAAAAGGTATAAATGTGACATTGTCTTAAATGGGAAGTAATTCAAAAACTCCACTGAACAGTCAAAGAAAGCACACTTGTTTTTTCAGTGTGTCTATTTCCTCTGGGTATACCATCTGGTACAGAAGCTAAGAAAATACAGTTTTCTCTTTCTCTTATTAAATGGAAATAAAATATGCCATCATCAGAAATTGTCTGCATTGCTTGCTTTGGCAATTGCATGTTAAAATTGCTCTTTTAAATTGCCTTCTGCTTCTGGGTAACCCATTGTGGCACTGCTTTATGATTAACTGACATTTTAACAGCATCTTCTTCCTAGGGAAGTCAAGAGTTCAGGGTGTCCAGAACGTAGTATATTTACACAGTTGGGAAAGCTACTCTCTACTCTTATATTGAAGTTCAGTGCTCTTGGCAATTCTCATTGAAAAATGTAGATCTATGAAGCAGTGAAAAAGAGAGTGTCTTATTTTAAACGTAAACATTTGCTAAAACTGCATTTTTTTCTCTCCTAAGTCCAAAATGGAAGGAAACAAAACAAAACAATACTCAGGCATACACCAGAAACCACAGAGCAAGGAATTAAATTTTGGCCTTTTAGCTATAGTATCATCAGCAAAGTGGAACCATATATTGATTTTTATTGTGGTCTAAGATAGTTATCAATCACAAAGACTATTTATCATTGAAACTCAGCCTTGCAGTTAAACAAAAAACAAAATAAACAGCTCTGTAAGAATTGGTATGGTTTAACAGTATACGGTTGCCATATGGTTTGATTTCAGTTGAAGGCTTATATCAGTGCTTGTTTTAAAATTTTTTTTGAAATTTATTAATATGATTTTTACATGGCTTCTTTATTGTTTTTGAGCAAAAAATTTTAAAGGCAATGCTATTATTATTGAAGTTAAAAAAAACTAAATCTAAAAAGCCATAAGAAAAGTAATGGAAAACAACAGTTCTTCAATTTTCTTAAAAATCTAAAAGAGTAAAACCCTCTTATAGATTTTTTTTTCTTTTTTAGTGAGTAAAACCTGATTTTGTTTTTCAGATTCTGTAGGGAATATTTCAGTTTGAAAAACATTTATCTATTCAGAGAAATTTTATTGGCTTTGTCGTTTGTTAACAGCACTGGGTTAAGTACTAGGTCTTCAAAGTTATACAAGCAGTGCCTTGCACTTAAGTTCCTAGTAGTCACGAGGGACAGCCCTATAAACAAAGAGTAAAATGCAAAGTGAAAGCAGTGAAGCTCTTCCTGTTTTTCAAGAAAGTGTTTCCGAGAAGCTGTCACCAGGAAAAGATGGCTTTTAAACTGGATCTTAAAAATTGACTATGAGTTTTTAAGGCAGAAAGAACAGAAAACAGAATAAAAAACAGAGGGGACCATATGCTTATCCCAGTTGTTAACATTGCTGATGTTTTTTGGATTATGAAAATAGATGGAGCACTGGCTGACTCTGGGCTGTGGTAGAACAGAAGCTGCAGGTGGGATGTGGCCAGGGCTAATGTAGCCCAGGCTGCTATCCTGTTGTTTTTAAGAAGCAGATTGACATTACTGGATTTGCTTTTAGAAAGGTCATCTCTCTGTGGAAGAGGAGTTAGAACTAAGGAAAGACTGGGAGCGGAAAAACCATGAAATCATGCTTATAATCAAAATATGCTGTCTATTATCTTCACTGTAGCATGTCTCTCTTACTGTAGATCAGAAATAGGATATCTATAAATTCCTGGAAATATTGTCATTTCTAATAATCAAAGTTCCTTTCATTAAAGGGATTTTAAAGATATTTTATAGGTGATCTAACTTACTTTATTGTTTGATTTACTTTTCTTTTTCAAATATGTGGGTCAGCCAGTGTCCTTAATGCGCATGCAAAATCCATGGTATAATACATTATTGTAGAGGAGAAAATTATGAAGGATTGGAGAGAAATTCAAGAGCTACTGTGTATTTGGTGGGATATTTATTCACTTCATAAATTTTATTGAGGTTGGAGTTGTATACATTGCCATGCTGAGGACTGTAGAAGATACAACATTAGTAGGACAGGCTTCCTACTCTTCAGGAACTGACAGTCTAGTGTAAGAAACCATAATACCAATAAAAGTATAGTAAGTTATATAATAAAAATACAAAGCACTTTGGAACTCCAGAGATGAGGGGGTTCATTTCTGACCCCAAAACCATTTTTCTCAAGCAATATGTTTGAAAACAATATCAACCATTCTTTCCTGAACACAGCTGGATTAACACTTCTGTTAGCCTTATCCCTAATTCCTTAACTGTGAAATAATGTATAAAACGATGTGCAGCCGGTAGTCACCATAAGGATGATTTGCCTTCTCTTTTTCCTTTCTTCTAACACATAGGGAAACTATATGCACAGATGGAGGCATTAAATTGAAAATATAATTCACATCCTAATTTTTTTAAAAAAGATTTATTATTTTATTTATTTATTTATTTTATTTTTTGGCTGTGTTGGGTCTTAGTTGCAGCATGCAGGATCTTTGTTGAGGCATGTGGAATCTTTTTTTCGTTTGGCGCGCGGTCCGCTGGGGTTTCTTTCTAGTTGCAGTGCGCCGGCTTCTCTCTAGTTGTGCCATGTGGGTTTTCTCTTCTCTAGTTGTGGCTTGCAGGGTCCAGGGTGTGTGGGCTCTGTAGTTGTGGCACACGGGCTTTGTTGCTCCGCGGCATATGGGATCCCAGTTCCTCCACCAGGGATCGAACCCGCGTCCCCTGCAGTGTAAGGCAGATTCTTTACCAGTGGTCCACCAGGGAAGTCCCTCACATTCTAATTTAAATTATCCAAGTAATTTGTGTGGTTGCTTTTGAATTCTCTGGGGCCCATGGATGATAGCAATGTTATTCTAAATTTCAATGGAGAGAGAGATTAATTTATAATATAAGCAACTTCTGTTAAGTCTCCTAGTAGTCTATAATGCTAGGAACCCCAGTATAAGAGTCATGAAAGGTAAACAAATATGAAATCCTCTTTCCCACTGCCCCTTTTGTTTTTTGCCTCAGGCATGGGGTGTACTTTTAACCATACGTACAGTTTATGGCACGTTTTCTAATAGCTGTGTAACTAATTAAGTAGAGTTGGGCTGCTTTCAGCTTAAAATTGTCTTCTTTTGACTTATTTCGTTGCTAGAAAGCATTTGGTACCAGTAAAAATGACACTTTTAATTTATCCACAGTACTTTACTACATGCTGAGTCTGTTAACAGTATCATTAAGTACTCTTTTTATTGGCTTCATTTGTTTTTATTGAATTTTGCATATGCAGTAAAGCTGACAGGTGAAAATGATTTGAATAACAGCATCAGTTCCATTAAATATCCTGGATACCCCTCTGGTCCTAGGTTTTTATTTGATATTAGGAAGTAGAAATAGCAGTAAAATAATATCTTAATAATGTCTTAAGTGATAATAATATAAGAATATCCGAAGAAGAAAATGACATGGGTAGAATTAAGAAGCTATGGGTCAGTCATCTCCTAGAGAAATGGAAATAAAAACAAAAATAAACAAATGGGACCTAATGAAACTTAAAAGCTTTTGCATAGCAAAGGACACCATAAACAAGACAAAAAGACAACCCTCAGAATGGGAGAAAATATTTGCAAATGAAGCAACTGACAAAGGATTAATCTCCACAATTTACAAGCAGCTCATGCAGCTCAATATCAGAAAAACAAAAACCCAATCCAAAAATGAGCAGAAGGCCTAAATAGACATTTCTCCAAAGATATACAGACTGCCAACAAACACATGAAAGGATGCTCAACATCACTAATCATTAGAGAAATGCAAATCGAAACTACAATGAGGTATCATCTCACACCAGTCAGAATGGCCATCATCAAAAAATCTAGAAACAATAAATGCTGGAGAGGGTGTGGAGAAAAGGGAACCCTCTTGCACTGTTGGTGGGAATGTAAATTGGTACAGCCACTATGGAGAATAGTATGGAGATTCCCTAAAAAACTAAAAATAGAACTACCGTATGACCCAACAATCCCACTACTGGGCATATACCCTGAGAAAACCATAATTCAAAGAGTCATGTACCAAAATGTTCATTGCAGCTCTATTTACAATAGCCAGGAGATGGAAGCAACCTAAGTGTCCATCAATAGATGAATGGATAAAGAAGATGTGGCACATATATACAATGGAATATTACTCAGCCATAAAAAGAAACAAAATTGAGTTATTTGTAGTGAGGCGGATGGACCTATAGTCTGTCATTCAGAGTGAAGTAAGTCAGAAAGAGAAAAAGAAATACCGTATGCTAACACATATATATGGAATCTAAGAAAAAAAAAAAAAATGTCATGAAGAACCTAGGGGCAAGATGGGAATGAAGACACAGACCTACTAGAGAATGGACTTGAGGATATGGGGAGGGGGAAGGGTAAGCTGTGACAGAGTGAGAGAGTGGCGTGGACATATATACACTACCAAACGTAAAATAGATAGCTAGTGGGAAGCAGCCACGTAGCACAGGGAGATCAGCTCGGTGCTCTGTGACCACCTAGAGGGGTGGGATAGGGAGGGTGAGAGGGAGGGAGATGCAAGAGGGAAGAGATATGGGAACATATGTATATGTATAACTGATTCACTTTGTTTTAAAGCAGAAACTAACACACCATTGTAAAGCAATTATGCTCCAATAAAGATGTAAAAAAAAAAAGAAGCTATGGGTTAAGATTGATCAAACACTAAAGGATGTGTTCTGTATGAAGGATGGGCTCAAGAGACTCAGCCTGTGAACTTCAGACCTCTTCAATGGTGCCATTGTGGTTACACTGGTGCACAGACTTGTCCTTGATTTTCTTCCTTTTTACCCGGAGAATCTACCTGTGTCTTCAGTTGTCACTGCCTGTTTACTTCCTTATTTGAATTTTAATTTATTTTCTTTGCTTTGGAATAAAAAGCAAAATTCTTAAAGTCAGGCTTTGGCAAAAAAAAAAAAAAAAAAAAATTGCAATCCCGTTTTCTTGAGCAGGGTTTGGTGGGGGAGGAGTACAGCTTATTATTTTTGGAACTCATTTAGAACCATTCTAGTTAGTGTTTTTGAAGAGTGTTGGTCATTCTGTACGATTTCTTGAGTGGAAAAAATTACTTTATAAAGATGTATCATTATTTTCATAATTTAACTTTACTCTTAAAATCTGAGGATGTGATCATCCTCTGAGAATTTCATTTTTTGATCTTCACTGTCTTCCTACAAGATACGGCCTTATTATAGCTAATAATTACTGTAAGGATGACTCTTCCATCCTTTTTCCTTTGCACCAACCTGTATATAAACTACAGAGGAGAAAAAAGCATATTTGAAGGAAAAATAATGAGTGGATTCTAATCTCGGGTATTGTAAGTTATGTTACACTTTGTGAACCCAACAAAAAATGAACTTCAAAGGGCAGAAATTCATGCGTTCATGTCACCCTAAGCAAGATACGTGCAAATTCAGCTGTCACTACATATGATATGGCCTAGAAATCATTGAGTGATGTCCATTTTAATTGTCTCAGCCAAATAATATGGGTGAAGTTTGAGTTAAAATAACTCATCTTTCATTCTCTGGCTTTGTTACTATTTCCTACCTCTATGTAATACTTCATAATAAAAAAATAGTCATCAAAAAAGTTTATTTTTATGTGTTATTGTAGTTTTAAGCTGGTACTGTTAAAATATATGAACATCATATTTTTTGTACTCTTACATGTGAATCTATAATACTTTATTGTCAAAATACCTTTGTTTTAACATATTATATATATATGTATATATATAATAGGATCCCCTTTTAACAGTAATTATAGAAGGAAAGTGAAATAATTTCTCTGCCAATTATTAGGCATTTCTTAAGTCAAGAGCACCATATACATAGGATGCTTGCTCAAAACTTACGGTAACATTTATTGGAAATCATAATATATTGCTTTGCTATACCTTTTTCTTCTCTAAGATATATCTTACAGGTGAACAGTGGAATGGATATGTAGTTTTGAAATATAAATGGCAGTATTCTTTGACAAGTTTGTTTAGATACTTCATTAACTTTTCTTTAAATCTTTTTTTGCCATCCAGTAAATTATAACAATAAAAGAAGTTTAAGAACATGTTTTAGAGGTTTAATTTATCCAGTACTGAACAACATAATCTTAAGCTGCCACTCATTTTATCACCATTATACGATGGCATTTTAAAGCTTTTGGGAAAAAATGTAACTTAAAAACAAATTGGTATATTGATGAATTTGTGATTTTTGGACAGATATGTTGGAGCTCACTCTAGTAGTTTAAGAACTGCAATATGAAGATAACAATAGCTGTTCCTTCACCGTGCATTAGCATGGAACGTGATGATGCTGTAGAGCATGAAGCTTTGTTTTCTTAAAACACAATTTATATACATCAGATTATTAACATAGACTTTCTGATGGGTTGGGCCAGCAGTTCTCTTGTCCTTCATTTAGTCAGTGAATTTTGAACTCCTACCAGCACTATGGTAGAGCTGGGCAAAAAGTGAAGAGATGACAACTTCTCTCATTTATCTTGTTTTTAAAAGTAAAATTAACAGGTAACTTAGTTAACTTCTAACAAGTGACAGAATGTGGAAACTGACTCATTCTATTTAATTTTACTTAAATGGGTTATTTTCCTCTGTATTTCCAACTCACATAAAGTACATCAGTAGAATACAGAACTCTGCTTATTCTGGAAAGCAACAGGGAGAAAAGTTTTTCTCTGAGTACTCCTTCCAGCTGCTCAGATAATCCTTTAATTTCTGCCTCCTCTTTATTTCTGGCTTACTGTCCACCAAGAGAAACATGCATTTTTGTAAGGCTAAGTTATATCAACGAACCAGTCAATTTTACAACAGGTCAGCTCATTGAATTAAATTAATATTTGATTTTCTCAGCTTAAATGAACCAGTTTAGGTTTTCCGTTAAAATTTTTGCAATCAGTTTTAACAATTTGGATACCACCTTAAAAATTATATAACTGAGGAATACTGAAAAGCAGAATTATTGTTCCAGAGTTCCCTTTTGTGTTTCTCCATTCTCTCTTCTGGTGAATTCCACATCATAGGTATATGTGTGCACTGTGCATGTGTCTGCTCTCTAAAATAACCAGCTTTGCTCTGCTTAGGAGGAGAAAATGTGCTAGGGGAGCACTAACTATCCCTAAGCTTAATTTTTTTGGAGGTGCCTTACTGGAAGTCCCAGATTTTGTAAAGACTTCATTAAAATACATATACCTGAATAGTTTTTGTAAATTATCCATAACAAAGCATTACACTAAATTTCACAAATAGAATTTTTTTAAAAAGCATTTTCAACACTACAGTGTTTATGCAACTATTGTCATTTTTGTCAATGCAGTATTAGTTTTCTCCATGCCCATGCTTTTTTCTTTAAGATGTATATACCAGTTTACATTCTGCTTATTTTATTTGCTGTGATATTAACTCATTTCCCATGTTTCTACAGGACATTCTAACCATCATCTTTAGTGATTGCTTAATATTCTATTGGATATATGTGCTAGAATATATTTAACCATTCTACTAAAAGTTTAGGCTAACTCCAGTGATTGGCTATTGTGAATGTTGCAGTGAGGATTATGCACTTGTCCTTTTTCTACGTGGCTGAAAAGTACTTGACACATACTCTTCAACTACTCTGTAAGTACTGTATTAGTACACTTTAATGGACCAGCAAGGGCATGCATTCAGTCATGCAGTTTTAGCACAAGAAAGTACTTTATAATTAATCAAGTCCATGTCCCCCATTTATCACTATTCTGCACACTGAGACTCAGTTAGTGAGGTAATCTGATCAACATCTTACAGCTATTTGATGAGAAAACCAAAACTATTATTCAGATTGCACTTTTTGTTTTTTTTAAACATTCATGTGACTCCCTTTTTAAAAGAAGAATTTTTTTTTTTTAATTTATATTTTTGGCTGCGTTGGGTCTGCATTGCTGCTCACAGGCTTTCTCTAGTTGCGGTGAGCGGGGGCTACTCTTCGTTGTGGTGCACGGGCTTCTCATTGCAGTGGCTTCTCTTTTTGCGGAGCACGGGCTCTAGGCGCACGGGCTTCAGTAGTTGCGCACGGGCTTAGTTGCTCCGGGGCATGTGGGATCTTCCCAGACTAGGGTTTGAACCCGTGTCCCGTGCATTGGCAGGTGGATTCTTAACCACTGCGCCACTGTGTTTGCACTGATATCCTAATAGAACTTTGAGTTATAACAACTTATTTTTTCAGTTTTGTATCAAATTCTACACTTGAGTGCTTTGAAAATGAACTAAAATAATTATTGTGATTCTTTATACCCTCAAACCAGAAGCCTCTGTAGGACAAATTTAAATAACTAGACTTTCCAAGGATTTTCACCAGAGCAAGTGAAATAAAGTACCTATTTCAGTGAATAGCAGAAAATAAGTGTTTCTTTGTCAGATTTTAGTGGAATGTTCTTGTAGTCTAAAAAGTAGGTCGGCAAGACTGAGATTGTATTGTAAAACAGCAGTACAAATATCTTCTTAAGGAAATGACTCTTCAGTTACCTATTATTAAAACAAAAACAAATTTTAGTGATTTATTCCTTAAACTATTCCTTAGTCTTTGAGTATAATGCTAATTATATGGGCTAGGTTAATTGGATTTCTACTTTTTTTAGCTGATCACTTTTTCTCTCAGTTGCAATATTTTATAATTGTAATTTTGTAAGTAATCAGTAAGCCCTTTTTAAACCTCTGTTTATTCTAATCATTTATTTAGTTGTGTACAATTTCAATGAAAGGATTCTCGAAATACATTCTAAAGTTGGTTAATCAATTCTTTTATTATCTTTTAAGAAGATGAGTTGGTATGACCTCTATTATGAAATTGACTCCGAGAGAAAGTGTCAAAGTTGGAAATCTATTAAGCTCCTGGAAATATATTTTGACAGAAATATGTATACATATATTTGTAACAGTAAAGTTAAAATTGGGTAATATTACTATTATTTTAAATTTAAAGTCACGAATTGATCTGATGCAGACATCTTTAGGAGTTAGAAATATCCTTTTAAAAAAAATAAGAGGGTATAATCACAGCCTTTTAATATACCTGCCATCGAAAGTCTGAATAATAGAGAAATGAACATGGACCTGCATGCAGCAGAACAGTAGAGCATAGATGCTCCCATATTACAAACAGTACACAATATTTTAATTTTCATGGGACTAGTAAACCATTTATTATATTATGGTTTTAGCAATGAATAGTGCATATGTCTTCAGTTAAAAATATATCCTTGGCTTGGAGAGGTAGTATTTAAGAAGTTTGGAGTGAGAAATGGTTTGGCAGTGTAACAAGGCATGTTAAAGTGCCTACCTTGAAAGGAAAGAAAAAGAGATAGACATTTCCCATTACTACCTACTGTTAAGGTGCTCACATTATCCCTAAACAACCTCATGCTTGTGGCAATAATCATGCACTGTCATTTTTTGTACTAATATGAAAGGGCAATTCAATCTTTTTGACAAATACTGCATCACTTCTGGCTTGGCAAATTTTCATCACACAAACCCAGTTGATACATATATAGGTTGTGACACTCTGGCTGAAATGACTTTGGATTAACTGTATCGAGGAAAGTAAAATTTTATTTAAGGTGTTATTTTTCTTCCATTTTCCTTTTCTTCTCTTCCCACCCCAGCCTACCCTCACTCTTGCCCTGAGTTCAAATTCATCCTACTTCCTTGTTCCTTTATAAGCTATATCATTATATCCAGAAAATGTCTTACAGTGAAATCGAAGGAAGCTTTCCATGGATATTCGTAGTTTCCTTCTTTGTTTATATTTTCTCAGTTGTCTGTGCACATCTATGTCCACATGCACCAATGTACAGTCTAAGGGATTCACAAAATTTTTGCTTTCTTACTGGAGCTCTTTTTTCTAAAAAGACCTATTGTATAGTTTTTATAACCGTAGCCTCTCAGAGTCATTCATAGTCTCTGAGTTGGTGTGAAGTATGAACAAAAAAACAAAGCATTTTTGCTTTGATGATTTTATAGTTACAAGTTTTGTACTCCTAAAATGTCCTTTGCAATCATGCCTGGTTTGGAAGTAGTTGTTTTACTTTTTTTCTTCTTCAGTTGCTACATCTTCTTAGTTGCTATATATCTCGTGGAGAGGAAATGAAAGGTTTATTACATTATTACTTTAAAAGATGACACATGAATTCTGTGCTAACTCCCAAAGTGGCACTCCTGAGAAAGAGGTCATTTCTCTGGTAACTTAATATGCCAGGTAAGATTTGTTTGTACTTTAAATAAAGTTACTGAGTTAGGAAATATTAACTTTAGAAAATGCAGACTAAAATCAATAGTTTTTCTAAACCCCCAAACAAGATTACAAAGGAATTATTCATGTCTTTAGCCTCTTTATCATTCTTTCTCAGTGAAGTAGCCTATATTGAGTAAAAGCGTAACAAGAATAACAAGTAGAAAAATAATTTTATGTATGACTTTAATTTAGAAATTAATGATTACAGTCTTTTTTCCATAGCAAATAGCAATGTAATAAACTTTTGGGGAAAAATTTTTGGTATAGTTTTTAATTTAAACTTGTACCTTTAAGATTGATTTCATTTGATAGACTGCTTGCCATCAAGATATTAATGAAATCTTTACTATTAAAATTGGATTGTTTTTTCCTGGCTCTGTACATATTCTGTGCCATTTTGCTTTTCTCACCAACCAAGTTGTAATAGTATTTTGTATTGTGGTGAGGTTTGAACATATACTTATTTATAAGGCACCGTACAGGCTTTGTCTCAGGTTAAACACTGGAATGATTCCAAAGAAGTTTTTTTTTGTTATCATTGTTGATGAATTTTGGAAATTTGTATATTTTAATCCTGAAGTGGGTAGTTGTTGTTTGATGATATTGATAACTAAGTGAACTTAAGTAACAGAAAACATAATACCAGTGTTGATTCTACAGGATATAAAACATTATTCAAATAGTCTTTATTTTATTATTTATATATTTACATACAATTATATGTGTTATTTACATCCTTTTTAATTTCAAGAACAATTTGAGATGGTTTACTAGATGGTCATTTACATCCTTTTTAATTTCAAGAACAATTTGAGATGGTTTACTAGAATATACAAGATTGAACAGAAGAAAAGGAATTGATAAGTAACTTGGGAGAAAAAGGGACACTAGGGGAAAAAAAACAGATAGATTTAGAGGGTAATAAGAGCAAACAAACATTTATGTCATCTAATCTCGTGTTATTAGGGAGACCATGGATTTGCTTCTGTGTTTATTAGTAGTAAAAGCAAAATCTAAAACACAGATTTATTTTGTTTATAATAAAAAGCTAATGTTTCAATCACTTACAGCATTCTAAGAACTGTGCTCAGTATTTGACACGTAATTATGTTATTTAATTATTGCAATGCCCCACAAAGTGGTGATTTGTTCAATTTTACGTATGCCAGAGAGGAATCTCAAAGAAGTTAAGAGTTTTGTCCCAGGTCACACAGCTATTAACTGGTTGAGCTCGGATGTGAATCTGGATACTTCTGACTCCAAGATCCAAAGTCTTATCCACAGAAGTCATAGTTTCATAAGATAAATAAGTCAGTTTCTTCAGGAAAATATACCTTGTCTTAATTCTGAGGCTAAGAAAAAAAAAAAAAAATCTTCTCTGGAGCTCAGCCTTGGTTTAAGGATAAAATGGAGCCTGTCTAGAGGACTGTCTGTAATGCATATCCTTCAGGCAATCCTTTGAGTATCTCTTTCTTCTTGTGGCTACCAAATTATTTTGTCTTGAGGCTATGAGCAAATTGATTTTCTAAAAGCTAGTCTCCTGTGAACAGTTAATATTAAAGCCACAGGAAAACTTGCTGGTCAGAATTTTAGTATCTTTTTCCTCATCAATATCTAGAAAAAAATACTCATATAATTGATACCTAATCTAGAGATTCATCTATCACACAGAATTTTGATAAATATCCAATGCTATATCACATAGTTTTAAACCATTTTTACATATCTGTTTGCTTTTTTGTCATCTTTTACCTATCGAACTATAATTGTTCTATTGTATAAACTTTTACAAAGATGATAAATTAGGTTTTAGTTTCATTAATTTTTAATAAATCCTTGAATATTCATTTACAGTACCACATGAACTTTATAATAAACTTTATTACTTATTTTATTAAGGTAGAGGTATTTTTGAAAGTTTGTCTTAGTGAAGGCAATGCAAAAGAATTAAAAAATATCCTCATTAGTGGTTATGAAAATCTTGATTATTTTACTTACCTAGTTGTGTGTAGGTTTTGGGTCTGCTTTGTATTACTTTATGTATGTAGATATTTTAAAAATAAGGTTTGTATTTCCTAATTGTTTTTAGTGCCCGTGAAGTCAGTTTGATTTTTCTATTGCATTCATATCATAGTTTTAAAGGTTGAAATCAAGTGTACAAGAAAAGAAAACAAAATCGCCTAAATGTTCTATCATGCAGGAAAAAAAAATTTGATCATTAACTTTTGGTGAATTTCATTTCATGCATCACTTTCTATGTGCATGTATGTGTATGTATGCATATGTGTGTAAAGAGGAAAAAGAGAGAGGAAAGGGTTAATGGTTGGATAAAATAACTTGTAAAATGTATTCCATAGGCACTAGTTCTTAACAATAAATATTTAATTAATTTTTATATAATAAAATAGGAAAGTAGGTAAAACTAAAATAATGACCATCAGCTAGGTAAAATTTTCCCATCACAAGTGTTTCTTTCCATTCTTTCTTTGGTTCCTTCCTTCATAGAAGTTTTATTCAATGCAATGCACCAAAAAGTCCTGGGTGATTTTATAGCAATTCTAAACATAAACTTGCACACATAAAATTTATAGGATATCCATGAAAACATGTAGAATTGCATCTGTGAGATTTGTATGAGGGAGTGTTATGTTTGTTATAATATGGGAAAACAAATCTAGTCAATGAGGTCAAGTATGTTTTAAAGATCACACGAGGTAAGAAAATGGATCATAAATAAATATTAAAGGGTCAAAATCATTATTTTTTGAAATTCAGTATTTATTTTGGATGGTAACTCTTGACTTTTTGCTATAAACATGAATATCCTAGTTCACTACCACTAATTATTAATTAATAATGTATCAGAAATATTGTTATTTTACATTGTGATGTTATGTAACATTTGTATTTCATTTTGTAGCCATAATTCTTACTGCTTTTTCACACTACTTCCACATTTAAGTGCTTGTAACCAGTCATTTTACCATGATTTATCTACTCCTTTGTTTTTCATTTGATATATCCCTTTTGTCTGGAATTTTCCCAGTAGATTGTTTTGGAGAATGTGGTGTTTTGAAGGTATTTTTTAAAATGTATTAAATCTATGAACAAATATATCAAATAACCTTTTCTCTTAGTTGTAAGTTTTGATAATTATCCATGTAGAACCATATCAGTCCAGTTTATTAGCTTGTGGCTGAAAAATTATTCCACTCTGTGACTTGTCATTTAGTACCATTCCTCTGTAGATGGTCATTTACATTATTTCCAGTTTTTTTTCAATTATAAACAATGCTGTAATGAACATTTTTTTGTATGTCGTCTTCTAGAATGTACAGGTTTTCCTCTGGTATATAACTAAAATTGGAATGGTAATGTCATATGGTATATCCATATTCACTTTTACTAGAAATTGTCAAATTGCATTCCAAAGTCTTATATTTGTTAATACTTTGACCGTCAATTACTAGAGTCCCAACTTCTGTACTTCTTCTCTAGTATTTGATATCGTCAGACTTTAACTTTTGGCACTCTGAGTGTAAAACTGAAATTTGTTATTTTAATTTATATTTACATATTTTAATTATTTACCTAATTAACCCAAGCTTGAATATCTTCTTACTTGGTCATTTGGATTTCCTTCTTTGTGAATTGTGGCAACTTAATTTTCATCTCCTTTTGTTTTATAGCCCCTTCTTTGAACTTTAGTTGTTTACAATTAGAACATTTTTATTCTCTGAAATATCTTTGAAAATATGGAATCACTTGAATGTCTCCCTGTTTTCCTTCAGCTAATTTCATTTTTCTGTATATTGTCTACCTTTTTACAAATGTTCCTTTCCTCTGCCCTTCCTCCCACCTTCAGTGATTTGCTAAATGTTTTTAATCTTCCACCATCCCCAACTGTATCTTTATTTTATGCCTTTTTAAAGCAGTATTTATTAAATGCACATCAGCAAACTAGTTCATTCCAACTAATGATTAGAATGCAGAAATTAAGACCCAGTTCTGTATTTAATAACTTTTTTAAGATGGAGATATTAATTCTGTATTAATGGTGTCAAAGCCGACTCATATTTTTTATCATAAGTTGGAGGTGCTGGAGAGTTGTAGTTTTACCAGAATAAACCATAATATGCTGGTCAGGCAATTTCATGTAATATCATGTATAAAACTCAAAGTCTAAAGCTATTAATAATCCAGTACAACCAGTGGGTAAAGATTTTCTTTTATGGAGAAAGCAGCTGAGACATAAACATAGGGTCACAACTTGTAATAACTAAGACTATAGGATCATGCTTTATTTGAGAACAGATGCCATACTTTCTCCATGATGAGAGTTACAAATTTTTCTGAATTTGAACATTTGTGTCAGAGTATTGCCTCTGTCTCTGATCATCATTAAAGTTCCTTTTCGAATATCTTTATACATGGATGTCTATATTTATGTGTAAGATGTGCCATATAGTAGCTTCAGTGATGGCCATTACTGGGCGATGTATAGAGTTGGTTATGGCATGTCCTCTAGAAGACAATGGTTGGAGATAGTCATGAGGGATTTGTGTGTGTGATGGGAGGGAGTTGTAAGGAAAGATGATGGAGGAGACTGGAAAGTATTCCTTTGAAACAAGCGTTCTTAACCTGGGTGTTTTTGAATTGAACTCAGACTGCTGGAGAATTTGTACATAAAAAAAATTACATCTTATTTTCTCTAATTTCCAACTCTGAGTATTTCCTTTAATTGTGAATAAAGGCCACAACCCATGATAGTATTAGTAACATCGATGACTTTATTTCTAACAAACATCACAGATATTTTCATATCACATTACAGATGTTGTAGGTAACTTGAAATATCACTTACTGTTACCACTACTTTTAAATTGCAGTAGTTTATAGACCTGTCTCTATTTAATGCATTACTAAACACATTTATTACTGTATTACATATTTAAAAGATAATATATACTATTCATTATAACTTGTTTCCAATGCAATTCTCTGTATTTTATGCATTTGTAAACCTTCTTCTCATAAGAGGACTGGACTTCAGTAGACTGCCAAAGGGAGTCATGACATAAAAAAGTGTAGGAACCTTTACTGTAAGTGTAAGCTAACTCAGCTTGCTTTTAGCCTTCCTTTTCCAAATATGACAGCATCTCTCCATTTTCTCTGCCATCAAGCATAAAGTTCTAAGGGAAATTGAACTTTGAAATTGAAAAATATTTTTCTACCAATCTGTTTATCACATTGTTTTATTTTTATGGAATAAATGTACCCCAAATAATAGGGGAAAAGACAAATTGGTAACTTATTTATGTCTGTTCTAGCCCAAAGACATTTAAAACATCACAGTGGAGAAAAAGCAGAATGATAACTGCATTTACAAAAATTTCTTGTTAGAAAAAAAGGATTTTGTTTTAATAAATGATGGCGTAGAAACATCACAGTTCTATTCCTTAATAATCTTAGGTTTCATTTTGATGGTTTGAAATAATTCTAAGAAGAATTACTGATATAGTGATAAAGTAATAAGAACACCTAAAATTGTGCTAGTCACATAGAAAAGAAAAAGGAAAAGCATGTCATTGTTGATGTCCACATACTATTGTTTTCTGAGGTCTTGATCACCATCTCTGAGAATGACACTCTACAGATCTTATTAATATTTGCAGCTTTCTGTAATTTGTTTCACTGATCAATTTTGAACATTAATGGACCTCACCCAGATAGAGTTAACTGGAAAGAGAGTTTACTCATTGACTAACTGAACACATAAGAACGTATTTAGCTCATTCCAGAATTGAAATGCAGCCTTTGCCCAGGATTTGACAATTATTTCTAAATATAATTGGATCTATTGCTTTTACCTCAGGCTCTTTCTCTATATGTAACAAGTTTAAGACAGTTTTAGTGAGTGTATTAGCTATGCCCACATTCTGGCTTTCTTACCACAGATAGACTTGGTCAAGCTTAAAAGATCCAGGCCATTATCTTTTTTTTCTCTCTCTTACACACAAACTCAGAAACACACCCACAGACATAGAGGAGAAAACAAGATAAAATGAGTAAAATTAGAAAAGAAAAGGTTAAGATTCAGTTCATTGGTAGTTGTGTTATATAGCATTTTTATTCACATATGTAAAATCTATGTCTTAAATAATATCAAACAGTTAAAATGCTTGCAAAACATCGAAGTCTTGCAGTCCTACATAAAAGATAAACATCAAAACTAATATCTCCATTAGGTTGTAAAATAGTATATTTTCAATTACTGTTACTTAAATATCATCCCCATTTCCTTTTTTCTAGTGCTGATGTTAACCTTGTGAGCTCTAAATTGTCTGGAAGTTAATGGTCTGTTATATGAGTATAATAGTTCTTAGTGAAAGAATATTAGATTATGTTATGCAGTTTGAAATGTAACAATCTCTATCTTGTAATAATGACATAGTCTTGCTTGAAATTAAGAACATTTGTTTCTTTTTGCTGGTGCTGTACTTAGTATAAATGAAGGATTTTTTTTTTATCTTGATAAACATTTATTTGCCCATCATCACACCCTGGTTCAGGGTGAAACATAAGAGAATGAAAATGAGCATACATTCTAAAGGGTAGAGTGTTCTTTGTGAAAATCAAAATTTGAAAATTATTATATTAAAGTTAGCAAATTCAGAAACATTATGTTCTGTCAGGACCCATATATGACCCTGTCAAGCTTTTTGAGAGTTTTATTTTTTTTAATTTTATAAGAGTTAAATTTGAATTGAAGCTAATGTAACTGACAAGAGGGAAATAGAAGCAATTGGCTTGCACTAAACAAGTTTGAATGGTTGTTAATGTGAATGACTTTCAGGCAGTGAATGTCAGAGAACAGTAGATTACTTTCTTTACCTCAGGCGTTTTAAGCCATCTCCTGTGGTAGAATGACATAATTTCTCTCCCTCTCTCTTGAATCTAGGAAGCAAAGTAATTGGAGTCTGGTAATTTTGGCCTATGGCTGATGAAGATAAATCATAACGAGCTATGGAATACACACTGACAATTCACATAGGGCTACTAGAACATGAACTTTCAGTGATGCATCAATCAAATATTATTTCCTTCTGATTTATACTCAAGAAAGCCCTGGAAATGTTAATTATGAATGCAATCATCATTTGTTATTTTTGACAAAATTTCACATGCTAAACAAATTGTTTCAAAATGTAAGCTATTGTGTCTTTTAGAACATGGGCTAGAGTCTTATCCTTTCAATTATATCCAGTATATATGATTTTAAGCTAGCATATTTAATACAAACTATTTGAGGTTTGAAAATAATAGAGGTGGAAGAGAATTCAAGACCATCTGGTCTAGCCCCTTTCCTTAAGGCTCATGAATGTATAAAAGTCATCTTGAACAGATGGAGGTGTAGTCCCCTAAAATTTTATAGAAATAGTTCTAAAGCTTCCTTCAGTAACTCATTTGATCACTCTGTTGTTTGCTCAGGGACTCATATTCAAACTATTTTCATTTAAATCCATCTTCTAATATCATTTTCTAGGCTTTCGAAGACTAAATCACCTCAGTGTTTCAAGTGGTCAATATAAATTTGTTAAACTACATACTAATTAATATTTATTTAGTAGCATGTATTGATTATTTTCAGTGCATTAGACGCTGTACTAAGTATTCATTTACATTATTGCACCAGTTCAACAAAGGAAATGTGGACAAGACAGACATCCAATGAAAACTTGAGCTATAACTTTAATTCAAATTCTTCTGACTCAGTTCTTTTCCACTGAACTGTCTCCTCAGTGTGAGAGCCCAAACTCCTTCTTCCCTCTTTAAGTTAAATTTCCATGGCTTTGTGGTTCCTCTACTTTGTAACATGTTACTGACTCCCTTCCTTAGCTAATGGGAGTATAACCACGTTCTCATTGTCACCCACTCCCCTCAGAGCCATTTTAGAATTTTTAAAATCTCCTCCCATGAAATTTTAATTCCACGCACACACTATATACCTGTTTATGTACTGTATATTAAAAAAAGAGTAATATTTTTTGTCCCCTCCAAGAACCAATTTTCATCCCCTTGGGGTAAAATTGCTCCCCTTGAAAATGAATATGGTACATCTCTATTACTCTATCTCTTGGATTGTATAAGTGCACAGTTATTTTACTTGACATTAATGACGTCTATTTGTTGTAAGAGGAGTAATAATAAATCGGTAGTAATCCTTTTTCAAATTAAATGAGTTTTTCAGTGTCCTGAAAAAAGAAGAATAATTTTGAATAATTGTATAAATATCAGGGCATAAGTGAAACATGATACTTCTTTAACAATATATAATTTGTGCTACTGGGAAAAAACCTCTCAGGACATAAGTAAATGCGATACGGCCATTTTTGTCTATTTTGTAGACCTTGTGCCAAATTTTGTATCTACAGACATCCCATTCTTACTATAAATCTATATTCTTTTCTGTTTTGACATCACAATCTATTACCATAGAAATGATTGATACCTTACATTTATCTTTCTGTCTTCACAGCAGGTTCGTAAGGAGATTGTCAGGGGAATAAATAGACTTTATTGGCACCAGCAAACTTTTAAAGACAATGTACTTTGTTTTATGTTCATCTTCATTTTCCTTTAAAATTCAAGAGTTACAAATTGCTGCTTCAGAAAGTGTATAAACTTTGCTTTTCATTCTGTGATTTCTTTCAATAACCACATTGGAATGTGATGTTTTATAAAGAATTAAAATAATTGGTTTTACACAATTTTTATTTTATACCTTAAATATAAAATTAGCTCGTACTGCTGGCTAAGAAACTGTACTAACTGAACATATCCAGCTTTATCATGCTCTGTAGGAATATAGCAGTTAGGAGTAAACCTCACTGGTTGGTTCTTATACTGGGCAAGAAACCGGAAGGTGAGAGAAGTTACTTGGAGCTTCCAAATGTAGTCTGTGGAAAGTTTCTAGTCTGGGACTTGGATCTACTTCATTGGATCAAAAAAGTGAAAAACTGAATCTTGAAACATTTTCATACCTTTTTGGAGGTACACTGTATATGCAATTAGTCACAGAGATGAAATTGACAACTTAGGTTTTAGAATCTTCCTTTCATAATACTATCCATTTCTTTTTTTCATGAAAGTTATTTTGTTGGGTACTGAATTTTACAACCCTTCAGATTTAAGAGAGGCATTTCAGCGGTGTCTTTTGTCACCTAAAACTAATTTTGACCTCATTGATGACCCCATCTATGTCCAGAAATTAAAAGGAATGCTATATAATAAATTGAAAGCAACACATTTGGCCCTCAAAATCATTTTCATGTATATTAGTCCTGAGGAGTTCAAAGGAACTTCAGAAATTATCACTTGTGAGGGGAGACTTTTGCCAACTGTGACATTTTCCGGATACATATAGGAAAGAAGGGTAGTATATATCAAAGTGAATGAAATAGAAGAATTAAACAGGTTTCCAGTTCAAATGGAGAGAAAGGGGAGAAAAGCTAAAATAAATGACGATTTGATAAAGGTCTCCGAAGAAGACAGAGAAATCCGAAGTGGCCACTGCAAATATGTTTCAAGTTACTTAAACAGTCAAGTATTTGAGAGCACTAGTGCTTCATGTGGTTTTAGATGTAGACCTCTGTAAGTTAACTCCTGGCGATTTATCTTGAAATGTCTGTGTGTTACGGAAAAAGTACTCAGGCTTCCCTCAGCAGCCTTGCCCCTCTACTGTTAAGTGTGTTCACATCCCAGGGTTAACTCAACTCAGTCAATAAGAGCTACACGGAGAGGCCATTCATTAAAGAGTTGTCATTTTATCATGATGCTTTAAAAATTATTTTGCTTGAGTATTTATATTTAATGCCTTTAGATGAAAGAGAAAATTAGATATTCAAATGATTGTGGAATGTTTTTGACCATTCCACAATGGTGATTGTCATAACAATCTAAAACAAATAATCAGGTCACTGATATTAGAAAAATGTCATTCTTTGTAGTGCTTGTGGTTGTTTTTAGTCAAATGTGATGTACTTCATATGTTTACTTTATGTATATATACCAATTAATGTAATAAATATATGTAAAAATGATAATAAATAACATAATATAATTTATATGTTTTAAGAGGTGAGATAATCCTGACAAGTCTTGAAGTACCTTTCCTCTTTAAAAGGAAAAGTGATAGTGTCCAAAGGATGCAATAGTGTTCAGGGGGTTTAAGGAGACTGTGAAAAATCCATAGTCTATGCTCAGACATGAAAGCATAGTAACTCTCCAGTGGGAACTAGAGCAACGTTCCGTGATCAGACACATTTATACCTCTGCAGAAAAAAGAAGGGGGATGACCAAACACTATAAATTACTTCATCAAAGTTCAGAATTTGGATAAACGATTATAGGCCTATGTTAACTCATTTAAATTCTCACAGTATCAAGATGAGGTATTAACCCCATTTTAAAGGCAAAGAAACGGAAACAAAGAGAAATTAGGTGCTTCTTTTTAGTCACACAGTTATTAAAAGAAGGAACCAGGATTTAAACTACGGCAGCCTGGCTCCAGCAATCCATATTTGTAACCCCTGATGCTATGGTTGCTTCTCTGACATACATACGTGCATGTGTACAGACAGGGACACTTACACATAAGTAAGCAAGCAAGACCCATTTAGAGATGGGTTCTTAAACTTCCAATCATTTATGTGATTGTTTTAAATAAAACTTATATTCTTATAATAATAACTATTTTATGTTGCATTTAAATTTTGTTGCTAATAGATATTAAGTTTTTTATTCTCTATTTTAATAAATATTGTTGAAACTTGATATAACTTATATTTAGTTTGTTTTTCTGGAAATTCCAAATTTGGAGTTTTAACTTAAGGTAAAATATAAATTATTAGTTTATGCTAGGCATTGCAATTCTGTGACAGATGATAGAAAAATACTTGGATGACGAAACACAGAACAAAATTAGATGAAGATTTGAACAAAGCAACTAATAACTATTGAGGCTAAGTACATGATGGTTTATTACATTATTCTACTTTGCCATATGTTTAACATTTTTCATAATAAATAGAAAAATGAAATATAATTTTGTGCATCTAACTGTATTTTCATCTTGTATCACTACCCAAGTAACAAGTTATGAGAATTTATAATAGCTAGAAATTGGGTTATCGTTTTCATTATATTTGAAATTATCTCTAATTGCATTTTTATCTCCTCTTTGATGAAGTAATTCCTTAGGTGAATCATTTATTTTGTACCATATATCCAGTTAGTTTTAATTATGTGTACTACATTGTGGTCACAAAATGAGATAGTACAATTTATGCCTTTTCAGAACTCATTAAACTTTTCTTCATTAACCAAGTAAATGATGCTTTTTTCTTTTTGCACAGATATGTGTACTGTGAAATGTAGGCATTCTCTTTTAAAATGTGATATTTCACTATAATTCAATCTTTTGTCATTATATTATTAAGGTCAGCTATGTCACTTTTGGTTACAGTGATCTTTTAGAGATGCTAATAATAGAATTATCAAAAATAAATTTTGAGCCCAGGACCATAGATGGCTTTGTAGGAGAATTCTATCAAACATTTAGAGAAGGGCTAACACCTATCCTTCTCAGACTCTTCCAAAATATAGCAGAGGGAAGAACACTCCCACACTAATTCTGTGAGGGAACCATCACCAAGATAGTAAAACCAGAGAAAAATGTCACAAAGAAAGAAAACTACAGGCCAATATCACTGATGAACACAGATGCAAAAATCCTCAACAAAATACTAGCAAACAGAATCCAACAGCACATTAAAAGGATCATACACCATGATCAAGTTGGGTTTATCCCAGGAATGCAAGGATTCTTCAATATATGCAAATCAATCAATGCAATACACCATATTAACAAATTGAAGGATAAAAACCATATGTTTATATAAAAACATATTTTTATATAAAAACCATATCTCAATAGATGCAGAGAAAGCTTTGGACAAAATTCAACACCCATTTATGATAAAAACTCTCAAGAAAGTAGGCAAAGAGGGAACTTACCTCAACATAATAAAGGCCATATATGACAAACCCACAACCAACATCATTCTTAATGATGAAAAACTGAAGCCATTGCTTCTAAGATCAGGAACAAGACAAGGTTTTCCACTCTCACCACTATCATTCAACATACTTTTGGAAGTTTTAGCCACAGCAATTAGAGAAGAAAAAGAAATAAAAAGAATCCAAATCGGAAAAAAAAGAAGTAAACTGTCACTGTTTGCAGATGACATGATACTATACATAGAGAATCCTAAAGACTCTACCAGAAAACTACTAGAGCTAATCAATGAATTTGGTAAAGTAGCAGGATACAAAATTAATGCACAGAAATCTCTTGCATTCCTGTACACTAATGATGAAAAATCTGAAAGAGAAATTAAGGGAACACTCCCATTTACCACTGCAACAAAAAGAATAAAATACCTAGGAATAAACCTACCTAGGGAGACAAAAGACCTGTATGCAGGAAAACTATAAGATACTGATGAAAGAAATTAAAGACCATACAAACAGATGGAGAGATATACCATGTTCTTGGATTGGAAGAATCAACATTGTGAAAATGACTCTACTACCCAAAGCAATCTACAGATTCAATGTAACCCCTGTCAAACTACCAATGTCATTTTTCACAGAACTAGAACAAAAAATTTCACAAGTTGTATGGAAACACAAAAGACCCCGAATAGCCAAAGCAATCTTGAGAAAGAAAAATGGAGCTGGAGGAATCAGGCTCCCTGACTTTAGACTATACTACAAAGCTACAGTCATCAAGAAAGTATGGTACTGGCACAAAAAGAGAAATATAGATCAATGGAACAGGATAGAAAGCACAGAGATAAACCCACGCACATATGGTCACCTTATCTTTGATAAAGGAGGCAAGAGTATACAGTGGAGAAAAGACAGCCTCTTCAATAAGTGGTGCTAGGAAAACTGGACAGCTACATGTGAAAGAATGAAATTAGAACAGTCCCTAACACCATACACGAAAATAAACTCAAAATGGATTAAAGACCTAAATGTATGGCCAGACACTATCAAACTCTTAGAGGAAAACAGGCAGAACAGTCTATGATATAAATCACAGCAAGGTCCTTTTTGACCCATCTCCTAGAGAAATGGAAATAAAAATAAACAAATGAGACCTAATGAAACTTTAAAGCTTTTGCACAGCAAAGGAAACCGTAAACAAGACGAAAACACAATCCTCAGAATGGGAGAAAATATTTGCAAATGAAAAAACTGACAAAGGATTAATCTCCAAAATTTACAAGTAGCTCATGCAGCTCAATATCAAAAAAACACATAACCCAATACAAAAATGGTCAGAAGACCTAAATAGACATTTCTCCATAGAAGATATACAGATTGCCAACAAATACCTGAAAGAATGCTCAACATCACTAATCATTAGAGAAATGCAAATCAAAACTACAATGAGGTATTACCTCACACCAGTCAGAATGGCCATCATCAAAAAATCTAGAAACAATAAATGCTGGAGAGGGTGTGGAGAAAGGGGAACCCTCCTGCACTGTTGGTGGGAATGTAAATTGATACAGCCACTATGGAGAACAGTATGGAGGTTCCTTAAAAAACTGAAAATAGAACTACCATATGACCCAGCAATCCCACTACTGGGCATATACCCTGAGAAAACCATAATTCAAAAAAGTCATGTACCACAATGTTCATTGCAGCACTATTTACAATAGCCAAGACATGGAAGCAACCTAAGTGTCCATCGACAGATTAATGGATAAAGAAAATGTGGCACACATGTAAAATGGAATATAACTTAGCCATAAAAGGAAACAAACTTTAATTATTTGTGGTGAGGTGGATGGACCTAGAGCCTGTCATACAGAGTGAAGTAAGTCAGAAAGAGACGAACAAATATCGTATACTAACACATATATGTGGAATCTAAAAAAAAAAAAAAAAAGTTATGAAGAACCTAGAGGCAGGACAGGAATAAAGACGCAGACATAGCGAATGGACTTGGGGACATTGGGATGGGGAAGAGTAAGCTGGGACGAAGTGAGAGAGTGGCATGGACTTATATATACTACCAAAAGTAGAATAGATAGCTAGTGGGAAGCAGCCGCATAGCACAGGGAGATCTCCTTTGTGCTTTTTGCTTTTCAGTGCTTTGTGTAGAGCAGTGGGATAGAGACACAAGAGGGAGGAGATATGGGAACATATGTATATGTATAGCTCATTCACTTCGTTGTAAAGCAGGAACTAACACACCATTGTAAAGCAATTATAATCCAATAAAGATGTTAAAAAAATAATAATTTTGATCATTTTCTCCTTTTTTTTACTAATATTTTTTGCTGCTGCTATTCTAATACTATAGTCTTAAATACATACTCTTTCGTAATTTAGCAATTATTTATTATGAATTAAGTTATCTCTGTCAGTATACAGTACCTCAATTAATTATTAATATATTGATCATTTAGTAGCAAATGCCTATAAGAGATGTGACATGCGAATGGGATCACTAAATTATTTATAACAATTGTGACCCATTTGTTAAGTCTAAGCAAATAACCGACTCAGCTTTCTCCTTCCTTCTTATGGAATTTTTCTATCATACTCATAGCCTGTTTCAGTCATAAATCAGTTCTTAGCTAAAGAATACATGTTTCCAAATTCCTAATCTTCCATCATCATTATTGATGGTATTTATGGAGTTTTACTTTTTTCTTGGGACCATGGAGAGTGAAGCTTATTTTGATAAATGGAGGCTGTAACTGCACCTTTATATTGGTTGTCGTAAACCCTTTTTAGCTATTTTAATATTTAGAAGAAAAGGCCATTTTTATGGGAATATTGCATGAATACATTTCCATCAAATGAAATGATTAACAAGGACTTGACGAAGTTCATATTTTTCATTTAGCAGGAATTGTATCTAGAATGTTGTCGTTGTCTGTCAGAACAGCAATGTAATGCTTTTATCTTAAATTCTTTCTCAACTGGCTGATTCTTGAAGGGGAGGGCAGTGTTTTTACTTACATAGTCATTGTAGCCTGAAAGATGGATTTCAATCTGTAGAGCTGTGGTGAAAATGTAATGCTAATTGTAGTTTGAATGGTCCAGTCACCTTCTGATAGTACGGTTTTATACCCAAGTAAGCTAAGTCAGATTCTGGAAAACACATTTTCTTTCTTCTGTTAGCAAATGCATAATATGCTCTAACTAATGGGAAAACCCACACGCTGGAGAAAGATGAACATGATTAAATAGATTTAATTATTTTTCTTATACTACATATTAATAACTTTCTCAACTATGTCCCTGTGGCTGCAGCATGTTGTGCTATGTAACATGCTGAGAAAATTGTGTCATTTTATCAGTCTTCACCATCTTGCCTTTTTTTCACCTTTGCCATTTTAACTTATTGCAGTTCTGTTTTTCTCATGTCTCTGATCTTCTTTTGATTTCACATATAATGTATACCAGTTATTTATGTTTTGTTTTGTTAATCAACTAATTTCTTCATGTATTTTATTTTATTTTTCCCAAACACATTCTATGCTCCTTGAAGGCAAAAACTGTCCTAGTTCTGGGCCATATTTCTTATTGTATTTCCGTTTTAGAGAGATGGAAGGCACGTGACAAATTCTAGTTCGAGTTATTTAATTTTAAAAAGAGCAGTTGGTCTTCCGTGGGTCAGTTCTTCAGATATGTTTGAGTCCTGACCTGTCTTAGGCAGGTCACTAGATGTTTCCCCTGAGACTTAAGTGGTACCTGATAATTCTATCACCTTCTGTCTTTCCTGAGGTGCTCCGTCTTTGTGAGGCACAACATATAAATGCTGCTCTCGTTTGTCACGATCCTCCAACTCTCAGCGAACTTTTCTTATTTTTCATCGTCATTTTACCACCTAGGTCATGCTTTTTCCACATTTCACTCTACTACCACTTTAGGTGCCTTAACTAGCCAGATAGGTAACTCATTTCTTAGAGTATTTTCTTTTTAAATGAATCCATGCATGCATTCCTCAGACCCTTTGATTTCTAGCATTAAACTTATCAATTCAACCTCTTCCTCTGTACTACTCTCATTCTGTTTTTTCTAGTCCCATTATAAACCCTAATTCCTCAGTCTCTCTCAGCTTGTCCACACCCTCCGTCCTCTATCAGATTCTGTTACTTGAGTATTTTACCACTTTAGTCCTTGGCTCAATTGAATAAACTTTCATGTCTCCCCCTTCATGATACCGTGTGAACAGAAGTTCTTTCACTGTACTGATTGGCTTTACTGCAAGCCCTGTTTACCATCAGTACTTTCATTCATCAGTACTCTGTTCAACTCATTTCTGAGAGCAAATGCTGACCCTAATAATGGCCCTTTCTTTCAAACACCTAATTACTCTCTTAACTTTCATTTGAAAATCCTACCTTTGATTTTAGTGAGAAAAATCAAAGCCATCTGATCTCAACTCTACAATTGATTACTCTTTCTTTCCTGAATGTAACCATTTTTCAGAATTTACTACTTCCTTCCTTCCTTCTGATCATGTGGCAAGTACGTCCTATGTCTTTTTCAGGTATAATAACCCTTTTCCAAATCCACTTAATCTTGGCTGCTTGTATCTTTCCAGAGACCTTTTCCTTCAAATAATTTGTCTTCTGTGTTTCTCTCATTCATCACATAGATTCTTTCAAACAGCCTGCAAATACTCATATTCTTAAATCTCTATCAAAGAAAAAAACCTGTTATTTTGGGCCCAATGGTCTTTTTTTCCTTCACTAATAAAGTTCTCAGAAGAGTTGCCTGTTTCTACTATACTTTCTGTCCGTATACTATTTACTCACTCGTTCATCATCTGTTATGCTGTTTCTTTGAACACTCCGTTGAAACTTCTCTTTTAGAAGTTTGTAATAACTTTCTAATAGGCAAACCCAAGTCATCTGTCTTACACACCACCTCTCTAGAGGAGAAGATTTTGTGTAAAATACAGTAAGCATAAATTTATAGGATATGCATATTACTTGCATACATTTATGCTACACCTGAATATATATGTATTTTAAAATTTGTTTTAAAATTTCATCTATGAAGAATTTATTGTTTTTTCTGCTACTTGTTGGACATCAGCTCATTAGATGAGTGTTGATCTCTGCCTGGGTTCTTTTACCATTTACATTTTCTTCTCGTATCTAATATAACAAAATAATCTACTAAAGTTGACGTTATGTTCTCCTGTAGTGATGAATAAACATAGAAAGTTTAAGTTAGTTCTCCGAGATCACATAGACACAGTCTGGGTTTGACCTTGAATCTGCCTTTTTTTATAGCCTGCGTTTTCTTCCTTCCATATTTGTATGTTTATAAACTTGTGACTCCTCAATAAAAATATGAGATCAAGGAAGGAAGAAAGAGAGAGATAAACAGAAGTTTATGTTATATGATAACAAGGCACACTTTCAAAGCATTGGTAGCAGTCAACTGTTTGCAAGTGGCAGTGAAGCAGGGAAGGCTGAGCAAAAGGAGTGACATTTGGGAGCCTCTGGAAAGATGAGCAGGACAGGCAGGGGACGGAAGGGATTTCGGATCACCGAGAGAGGGAACGGTGAGTGCAAAGTGCAGCCCCTTCTGAGTCCAGTGAATCTAGAATAGAGGGCATACACCAATTTAATTGGTTTCGGTTGTTTGCGTCACAAACAGTGGAAGGGTTACATAGCTCCTCTCTCACGTCCAGTTGTTTTTGCTTTTTTGAACACTCAGTTTATTTGGCCTATTGCCTCGTATGTATTTGTGTTAAGTCAAAGGAGTAAAATCAGAAATGATTTTATGTGATATTAAAAGCTTTTAAAAGCAGCACTAGTCCCAGTGCAGTAATTATAGATCTGTTACCTCATCTTCACCCCAACCCCTGGGGCCTTTATTTTTTGGCTTGCTGCTTCAGTGATTGTATCAAAAATTACAGCCAAATTCACTGAACTTCTTGGTATTCTCGGCAACCCAAATTGATACTACTGAATGTTGTAAGACTACATCCTGCTTCTAGCCCAGGAGCATGCATTCTGTCTCTTTCACCTAGTGGAATGATAAGAATCACTTAGGGTTACTGAGGAAGAGCCCATAATTCTTATGAAATCCTGGCATGTTGTAACTCCCAGGCACCTTTCCACATAGCAAACATCTATAATTACCTGAAAGTGATCTCAGTTTTAAAGGCATTTAGCAATGATTATTTCTTCTCTTCCCTATCATTTATTTGCACACATATCCAAAGCTGATTTAGTTTGGCAGAATGGAGGAGGGAGAGAGGAATGATGAGAGTAATAAAAATGGGCTTCAATGTCGAAAAATAAAAGAGTTATGCTCCCAACACTGTATAATCTTCTATTTACTGAGACTTTGCCCACCCCTGCCTTTATTGAGAATTTACCAAGTGCTAGATTCTTTACCAAGTATTTGCATGCTTTATCTATTTAAATTCTCAAAGCTACCCAGAATGTACATATCCTTAACCCCACTTAAAATAAGTGAAGCTCTAACCTTAGCAAGATTAGGCGAGTGTCACACAGTGAATGCTAGATCGAGATTGGACTTTATGCTCATCAGATTCCAAAACTGTCTACTGCATGTGCACAACACTGTATTGCTACTGCAATATAACAACTATTAAAAGTTTAAAAGAGTGTTCTTAAGTCAGACAAATCTAAAACACCATTACAGCACATTTCACATTTATTATATTCTATTTTCATCTTACGATTATCATCAGTTTATTATTTCATTAGCTATGCTATGTCATAAAGATTGTGTTTGATATTCAGTGACAGCCTATACCATAATATGAAGCAGGCAGATTCAATTTATGGTTCCCTTTGATTAAAATGCATCATTCATTTATGTAAGATATGGTAGATGAATTCCCCTTGAAATCATGGGAACAGGTAATTAAGTTCTGTCATTTTCCCAAACTTTGGCTTTGTTCTTTTTCTGGAAAGACATTATATAATCTTAGAGTAAACCAGATCTCATTCCCACAAAGTTAATTAACACACAAATAAATTTCTTACATACTAGTAATTGTTTTTACTAAGTAAATCAATGTAGCTAGAATTATTTTTAATCAGAAAAGTTTTAAACATTTTTTTTTTCATAAGACTAACATGTTTTGGAAGTCTTGCAAAGATAAGAAACAGAAAGCTAATGCATTCTTTCTGCACAATCAGCCAATTCTCTGTTTTTGCTCTGATTGGTACATTGAAGAAATGCTAATAATGTATTTGGTGACCTGTTAAGGAGTATCAAGTCTTCTCAGGAAATGAATAACAAAATGCTAATGGTTAGCATTAACCATCTGAGTCAGAAGGGATTATAGAAGAACATTTGTATATTCTCCCTACCAAGGGAGGGTTGCCCCGTGTAATTATCCAACACAGGAGTTAGTGGTACCTTCCAGATCATTTCTGGAGTAGAAATTCTTTGAAGGAAGAACTGTTTTGTTATAAGTATTAACTGTAATTCCTATTGCCTTGCATAGCCCTTTGTATAGTGTATGCTATATAATATACGATAATATATGCTAATGAAATTTCTGAATGAATATTTTTAAATAATCAGGATTTTCTACCTCACAAAGCAACCCTTTTTTATTTTTAGACAGCATCTACCTACTGAAGAAAATGTATTCTCATTCATCCTTCTGGCACTAACTAGCAACACCCTAATTATTCTTCCATGATGGTCCTGCAGATGTGAGAACAAGTTCGTCAGCGTCCCCCTTAAAATATTCAGTGGTTCGACCAATTCTGGAGATGATAGGTTTTTTGCCTCCCTTTTTCTGGTCACTAAGATTACATTGCAATTCTTGGCAGCCGTTTCTTGGCTCAAGTTAGCAGCCAGTTCAAATTCCTGTGTGTTTCTTGTTGTTTGTCTCCATCATATGATTATTAGATAAATTGAGCTTTTAACCTTCTCCGCCACAAGGAAGATTCCACACACTGTACGAGCAGTGAAATGGGGGAAATTGAGCAGGCGAACAGCCTTTGCTTTAGTGGGTATAGGGAGGAAGGACAACTATAAACTTACATTCATGGTTTTTGTCCCTCAGATATTTTCTTATGCAGAACACTGTCTCATTTCTCAGGTTTTATTGTTTGTATGTTTGTTTGTTTTTTTATCTTATGTTGTTTTCACATGAACTGTTGTTGGGCCAGGGCACACACATATGCATTTATATGAGAGAAGTTTTAAAACACAACTGCAGTGCTCTTTGTTGAACCCTTACAGTCAATGAAGATTTCTCTGTTTGAGTATTGAAAGCTATTGACTTTTATTTCGTGCATCCATTTTCTTCTTAAGCTTTGGTGCTTATTCCTAATGATATTATGTTTTTGTCAATTGTATAGTCTTAAGACTCTATAAAATTTATAGATGTTTGGAAATAGCTCTCCCCTGGAAGAGAGGCACTGGTTAACTTGTTTGAATGATGACCATCTGAAGGACCATCCTGGAAAAAAAAAGTTAGTGTTTTGCTGTTTAGTGCTAGAAGGATGAATGTTTCCTCTGAAAACATAAAATGTCCCTGGTTTCTTATAATTTTAAATACAAAAATTATAGAAAAAGTATAACTATTTAGCCTTAAGCAGATTATTACTTTATTAGAATGTTTAAGTACTTCTAAATGTTATCATTTTTATTCATAAATGTTTCCCATACCTATTTGCATAAACCATGTGTAAACGTTATGTTCTATACATCATACTTTTTTTTTTTAATTTAGAAATGTTTATTCTTGGAGATCTCTCTATTTACCTGGGCTGTACAGCACTAGTTCCAGATCGAACTGCTTTAACAGAAATATATTTTAATATTATGTGGATGATTTTCACTCAGAACTTTTCTAGGCAACCGTCAGCTTTGGACAATCTCTTTGTCTTTTGTCAATTATTTCACAGGCCATCACAAATTAGGTTGTTCAAAACCACTTAATAGTAAATCAACTATACTTCAATAAAAATAAACAAATAAATAAATAATTTAAAATGCAAAAACAAACCAAAAAACCCACCCCAAACCACTTAATAGAAAACATCCTGAAAAAATCCTGTCAAAGAGTAGAGTTAGCTCAATTTTTGTCTTATTTTCTTTTGTCTTTCTTTTCTTGGTTTCTTCTTTAGACTTGCATTATTTACTTTGGAAAAAATTGCATTATTCCTAATTATTATAGTCAATAACAAATTATCTTTGGGAACATGTTGAGTTTAAATCAGTGACTGCAAAAATTCCATATAAAGTATGTGTAGATCTATATTACACAATATATATTAAAACTTCTATTACATTTTTATATATGGTGAAAACCAGTATATTTGCTACTTAAGCAAATAGTTAAAAAATGAAAGTAATATTCTTTTTATACAAAGCAATACCTCAGAAGATAACAGGAGAGCAAACTGAGGTAGAAGAATGAGCTAATTAGATTGGAATACAAGAAATGTTCCCACTTTCGTTCTCAAGGGCCCATTTTTTCAAGCTGTTCATTTGTATTAAAACATGTTCCAGGGCTTCCCTGGTGGCGCAGTGGTTGAGAGTCCGCCTGCCGATGCAGGGGACACGGGTTCGTGCCCGGGTCCGGGAAGATCCCACATGCCGCGGAGCGGCTGGGCCCGTGAGCCACGGCCGCTGAGCCTGCGTGTCCGGAGCCTGTGCTCCGCAACGGGAGCGGCCACAACAGTGAGAGGCCCGCGTACTTCAAAAAAAAAAAAGAAAAGAAAAAAAAAACAAAAAAAATGTTCCAAGTTAAAGCAATCATATGATGCTTATAGATTGTTCAAGTGATATATGCAATTGTTGAGCATTGTACACTGCTCCACAGAATGACATTAAAGTATTAATTTTAATACCTGTCTTGGCTTCTTATATCATATTTCCGGGATGGATTGCAGAAAAATGTCATTTTGCTGAATTCAACTATATATTAAAACCACATGGTAAAACACAACTCCAACAAACAACAAATTATATAAAGAAGTACATTGGAATTTTAAAATTTTAAATCAGGTTGAGGTATTATTTAGATAGAATAAAATTAAATTTGCCCTTTTCAAGACACAGTCATTAGTTATCACAAACCACTTCCATAATCAGGTTATAAAACATTTCCATCACTCCCAAAAGTTTCCTCATGCCCCTCTGTAGTCACGTTTCAATGTCAGTAGCTTTACTGTCTCCATTCTTGCAGAGCCACAACCAGAAAGGGAGTAAACCTCTAACCCCAGATTCAGTGGAAGTAGCTGACCTAGGTCAGGGGCCACCCCTCCATCCATAACCACATGTGGAGGGGCAGAGGACCACACCTGACCCAGCTGTGGCCAAGCCTGGGTTTGTGAGGAGATGGGGCGCCCGTCAAACCAAATCAAAGAAAGAGCATTTCCCAGAAAATGCTTTGTCTTCCCAAAGGCACAGGTTTGGAGTGCTAGGAACGTAAAATAATGAATGTCTATTCATTATACTAATTTAGTAAAAATTAATTAACCAAATAGTTACAATTTTTTTTAAATAGGAAAGACTTTTAATATGCTAACTGTGAGATATCTAGTTTGCAAGGTAATAGATATATCTGATGTAAAAGGAAATTTATTTGTTATGCCCATATAATTTGAATTTATGTTTACTGTTTATTAAAAAATAAGGGTAATCTTTTGAAACTCCTGTTTCTTTACCTCAAGAATAAAAAACATATGACTTTTTAATTTTAATTTGTTTTAATATTCTGAATCTCACCTAAGTATATTTGTTGTTTACTGTAATGAGTACACAGTAAAATCAGCTTTGATCCAAAGTCAAAGAGACTCAGGTCGCTTCATAAGTAAAGGAGCAATATGTTATGAATTGACTTATAGTTTTCTTGAAAGGCAATGTGATTTAATTGTTCATGATTTCATTTCATTAGGTGGTTTTCTGTAGAAAGCTTGTTACATGTGATTGCATCCCAAACATCTTAAAGTAATTGTAGACACTTGTTCTTGCATAGCTTTTGTGAAGTAAACTTTAAACAACATGTCTAACAGTTAAAACTTAGCCCCTGTCATGACGGTACTGCCCTTCCCGAGGGATGGAGCTCATGCCTGCTATTTTTTCCCTAACTTTGGAGCACACAATAAAGAAACATTAAAAGTATAATTTGAAAAGATACATGCATCCCAGTGTTCATAGTAGCACTATTTATAATAGCCAAGACCTGAAAGCAAGTGCCCATCAACAGACAGTGACTGGCTTAAGAAGATGTGGTATATATATACATAATGGAATATTACTCAGACAGAAAAAAGAATGAAATATTGCCATTTACAGCAACGTGAATGGACCTAGAGTATATTATACTTAGTGAAATAGGTCAGACAAAGACAAATATCATATGATATCACTTGTATGTAGAATCTAAAAATAATACAAATGAATCTATATATAAAACAGAAACAGGCTCGCAGACATAGAAAGCAAACTTATGATTACTAAAGGGGAAAGGAAAGGGAAGGGGGTACAAACTAGCAGTATAGGATTCACAGATACAAACTACTATGCATAAAATAGAAGCACAACAAGGATTTATTATATACTATAGAGAAGTATACTCAATATCTTATAATAGCCTATAATGGAATGTAATCAGAAAACAATAACTGAATCAATGTGCTATACACCTGAAAGTAACACAATATTGTAAATCAACTATACTTCAATTTAAAAAAGTGTTATCATTGTGAAAGAAAGTGCACATGTATGTTTACAAAACCACAGAAACCTTTCACCATTATCCAAATACTTGTGAGAATGCTGTACTAGTTGTCTTAGGTTATACATCTGGTGAAATGCATAGAGTTATTCAATACCATTGAATACCTGCTGTGTGCCAGGTAGTATGGGAACTCAGTAGCAAAAAAATAAAATTATAGACTTCATGGAACTGAACTTGTGTTGGAAGAACAAACAATAAAAAATAACCATGTAAGAATGCTAAGTAAAATATAAAAGCTAGGAGGAAAACTAATGCAAGGGGATGGAAAGGGTCGGCAAGGTTTTATTTTGATAAATAACAGATGATGGTCAGGAAAGTCCTCTCTGAGATGGTGACATGAGAACTGAGGTGAATAAGATAAGGAGATAAAGCCATGTGGCTTTCTGAGGAAGAATATTCCAGCAAGGGAAACAACCAGAGCTAGGCCTGACCCCAGCAGTGCTGCTCAAAGTGTGATCATTGGGCTGGTGCCTGAGACAAGCTGTTTATCGCTGATGTACAACAAGACAAGAGAGAACGTGAGAGTGAGCTTTTATAGCAATTTGATATAGTAATTGTGTGTGTTGAATCTGGTATTTGATACATGGTGTGTGTCTTTGCTTTTCTATTTCAGTATTAATCATTTATTTTTATTGTATTCAACAGAAGTTTAGGTTCCCATTAGATTGGGGTGTAGGGGCTGGTCATACCGAAGATAATTTGAGAAACACTATGTTAGAGGAAGAGAAAGGACCACTGGTGTAAGAGAGAGGACCTTGGATCACTGAGCTGCTATAGGACAATGAAGAGGTTCTCCTGAGTCAAAAAGAACCAAGCTAAGCAGCTAAGAGTAAGAGTGGGGATGGAAAAGATGTGGGGAGAGAGGTGTGAAATAGTCCTCCCAGGGGAGTGAATAGATTGGGGAATAGAGGACCCACCTCAGGTTTGTGGTCAAAAATTGAATGTGAAACCAGTCATCATGGTTGTGCAGGGTTTATTTGTTTTTTATCCTTGGGCAAATTTCAGCTATTTCATTACAAGTGCAGAATAGGCAGAGAATGGAATTTAACTGGGAGTTGGGATTTCTCCAGGAAGGTATTAAGAGGAACAAAAGAATTGAGAGCTTATGAAAGGATGTACTTATAATGATGTTCTTGGAATCTAGGCTGGGCAAGGAGGGAAGAGAGGTCATAAGAGGATGATGATCAGTGAATGGTTGGATCAGTGGACTAGAAGTCCCAGTGAGGTCAAAGAAATCCTGCAAGGGGAGTACTGGAGAGTGTGACCTGAGAGTTGAGAATAGATAGTCAATGAGAGGGATGCCCAAATTGGTGTTTTGGAAATGTTGCAATTCTTGGTAATGATTGAGGTGGGAAAGAGGTCACAGTGATTATGGTAATATGCTAAAATACTAATGAAGAGCCTCATTTTCAGACTTACGTAGGACAACATAGCATTGCACTACCATAGCGCTACACTACCACAGTTTTAGGTGAAGCTGTCACCATTGAAAAGAAAAATACGTAATTGTTCCAATGACATTTAACGTTTCAAATCATATCATTAAAAAGGTTTTCATCAAATGCTCTTATTAAGTGAATGTATAGTTCCCTTCCATTTCTGTGTCTTACGAGAGGTGAACTCTGTTCTGTGTTTGGTGATAAGTCAATATACTGGAAGAAAGGGAAGAGAGAGTGAGGAGTTGAGTTACAATCTTTGTGTCTGATATCATGTAGCTTAATACCAATCTCTTGCTTTTTCTTTTAGCTGCACTATGTATGGAAGTTGGAGAGGAGGCATTTCTAGTGGAGGGATCTGCATGATAGGAGAGAAGGGGTGGGGGAGTGTAATAAATTTCAGGATCAATCAGCTTTGGAAAAGTAATACTGAACATTTTGAATCATCTTTAATGTGGATAGGTTTTGAGAATAAGTCAGTGTTTTAGATCAGAGACTATAAATGTCTTGAAGAGTTATATTACAATAATATAAAATTATGTTTAAGAAGCAATGTACCAAATTGTCTCTGTTTTGCTGTGGCTTAATATATGATAGTACCAAAGCCTTCCTGTATGTGAAATATGCATTTATATGTATAATATCAGAATACTTAGATGATGAGGTATTGCATGAATAGAAGAGCATTCGTGCCTTATTAGACTTTATTTTTTGTTAAAGACTAAGATTTACCGGTATTTGCTTCTTGAGTCCACTTCTGTATAAAAAAAGCACTTCAAAAGTTTCCTCTACGTTACCATCTCTATAAGAAATATATTTTTATTTGCAAGACACATGTCTGTGAAAGCAATATATATACGTTGTGGTATTTATATTCATAACCTCCAAAAGAATGTTATATTCATAACTTTCAATGTACTTATGTGTTTGACTTGCCTGGATGAGAGTTGTGGTGGATTTGTTCACCTTAGATGATATTTATTCCTTTTGCTTCATTACACATAATCCACCTGTACGAGATCTTAAGGCCTGTGGTAGACTTTATACTCTACTAGACAGGTTATCAGCTTCTCTGCAGGCTTCTCAATTTGAATTTTAAAATAAAAACGAATGAATTTGTGTTGCTTGTTGAGCCCGTGTTCTGAGCTATGTTGGCTCTCTGGTTCTGGGATGATAACTAAAGAATCGAAAGCAAGTTCATGATTGTCATTTACAATGGCTGTATTGTATCTATATGGTCTTTATATATACATATACACATACATTTACATATACATATACTTATATGTCTAGATACACATTAATATTATGTAACTGTATGCACACATTTATGTTAGTGTATCTTTGGGGTATTTAAGGAGTAAGGGAAAAGAGCCAGTTATTGATTATCAGAAAGAATTTGATTCTTGGAAAAAAAAATACTTTCTCAATTTAGATGTGCAGTATAGTGTACCTTCTACTTAAAAAAATTATCAGTCTTATAAAATTAAAGGTAAAATTGGAAAACACTGAAATGTTTTCCTTCTGGCTTCTCTATGAAAGAAGGTTTAAACAAATTGTTAAAACGCCTCCCAGTACTTAAAAAAGGGCAGAGTATCAGAAACCCAAGGCCAAGGTGAGAGGGAACAATTTTATAATCAAAACAAATAAATATAAAATGCTTTTGCAGCCAAGGTTGAATTAATACTGTTGCTTTAGCGCATAAGAAAGCTTTTTAAAAGGTAGTCAAAGGCTGTTCCTCTATTGCGTTTAGCTGTTTGAGGACTCCATACTTCAAAACACCATGGAATTTTAGTAGAGGAGTTTTCTTTTGTTTTGTTTATGCTTTTATTGTTCTAAGGTATATGTTAAGGACTAAAAGTATTTTAAAGTCATCCTCTCACATTTATTTCTTTTCGAAGAGCTTATTATTTAATATATTCTTTGTAACTTTTCTGGTAGTAGTTGAAAATATAAATAAGAATTTGTCCCATTTTTTAAAATCTATATCTTTTTCTCAACATATATAGAAGAATATTATTTTATCTTTGGAGATATGACAATATTAGTCAATAATTTGTACAGAAATTTTAAGCTTCTTTGTCAAGATTGTTCCCTTGAACCATAACGGGAGTAAATGTTAGTTATATATTTTCAAAGTTTCCTTTATGGTACAATAAATTGACATACTATTTAATAAAATATTGCACAAAAGAAAATAATCTAGATCTTCCTTTGTAGTTTAATTTCATCAAGAATCAAGCGTTCACATGCTTAAATTTTTCTCACCAATCATGAAATCAAGTTGTGTTTAATAGGTGATCAAAATGCATTGAGTGTAAAAGTGCCAGTTAATAGGCTTCCTAGAAGAAAAGTGATGGACACCAAAACAAGCTTCAAGCCATGGAAGCAATTCTCCTTTATGATCCTTGCTTCTAAATACAGTCTTCTACCTGATGAAAGCAAAATGCTGTGTCCTTTTTACATAGCTAATCTTCATATTTAAGGGGTATAGATTATTTCTGCCAGTATGAGATTATTTTGTTAAAATGAAAACTGAGCTTTTGTGTGAATTTTAAAGTATTTTCAAATGCAAAAGCCAAGAAAAAAAATTAAACCTGTAAGACCAATTGCATTTATCTACCGCCTTCATTTGTATCTGGTCTTTTCTCCTGAAAATGTTTACCTGTAAAATGGGCATCCTAAATTCTAGTCATAATAGTTCTTGAGAGTGTATTCAGTAGCTCAAATAATCAATTTACTCCTTTTTGAAAAAAATCAAATTTTCCCACAAATCATTGAAAAATTACATGTATAAGACTCAGTAGTCAATGTATTCAAATCACGTTTGTTATAAGAATCGTGGAACCAAAAGACACCATAGCAATAATTCAGGCTGGGGATGGGACTGGTAAAATAGAGATCTCATAAGCATCTTGACATTTATTGTGAGATATTTAACTGCTGTTAAATATACTTTGAGTTATTTATTTCAAAGTTAATGTTTGAAATTAAAGGTAAATATGCTTATATATATATTTTTAATTCACCAATTTCAAAGGCCTCTTGTACAAATTACATCTCATCCCTATAGCATTATAATATTGTCTCCTCATTTTGTTTATCTGGTTCTAAATGATGCCTTATGTTTAGGGTTATTCTTCAAAATGGTGTGAACAGTATTTTAGCTGTTGTGTCAGTCATATACATCTAGATTCCCAGGTGTGCAATGAATTCTACATATTGCCTGTGTTAAAGAGTCAGGAAGCAACGTATGCATTTGGATGGAAGAAAAGTGTGCAGTAGCATTTTGAACAGGAAATGAGGATATGTTTCCTCCACTGCAGAAAAGGGGGTGATGGGATGATCGCGTCCGAGTAGTCAGAGTTGTTCACAGCATTTGTTGGAGTTCTGTTTTCTGTTCTCTCAATTTTAATTTTAATTACTCAATGCAGGTTTATTTGGGTTTAAAAGAAAACGTTGCTAGGGAAATAAAAGCAAAACCACTGTGTCCTAAAGTGTAGAATTAAAACTAAGCGATTGGTATCTGACATCAGTTGAATTTGGAGAACTAAAGCAGTCTACTCTCCTTAGCTCTTCAGTACCCCGTAATTGACCCAGAGCTCCAGATGTTGATTCTCAAATCCAGGAACTGTCAATGAAGGATGACCTGGATTTAGGTATGTTTACATATTAGGATTAGTGCTAGAAACAGAGAGACATTAAAGGAGAGGAGAGGAGAGGAGAGGAGAGGAGAGGAGGGGAGAAGAGGGGAGAGGAGAGGAGAGGAGAGAGATTTATTGACGCATTAACTTTATGATCAAAAGGAACCCTAAGCATTCAAAAGGACTTCCCCAAAGTTTTATGTTTCTTTATTAGTGTAAAAACCTATTTTCCTATGATGATCTTAATGGGGGACCTTTGAGAGCCAAAAGAAGATAGGAGCTCTTTAAACTATAGTTTCATGAAATTCCACATTTCACATGTTAGTGACATGACTTTTTTTGGTGACATTTTATTCTTAAAATGTCTGCATAACTATAAAGCTATTCAAGCTCTCATCACTTCACATGTGGACCACGTAGCTGCTTCCAAGATGACTTATCTTTTTCCAGGCTTTCCTAGAAAAAAAAAAAATCTATTCTATACACCAACAGATTTATTTTTTCTTACACTGTTTTTTATCATACTTGGTTTCCATGCTCTAAACTTGTAAAGGCTTAGCACTGGTTGCAGAAAGTCCAAATTCTTCATCTAGAATTTAAGATTCTCGATAATGTGGCTGTTCTCTGTGTAATTTTACCTCCTACTGGTCTCTGACCAGAGCCAAAACTTCCACTGGATACATTCTTTTCATTCTGCACTGTCTCCTGACCACAAGGGTTGTTCATGCTGTTTTCTCCAGACTGCTCCAGCTCACGTGATTCTCCCTTTCTCTGAACTTTCACTGATAAATACCCCTGCATGTGTTGCTTAGTTGCCTACCTCTCACTCCATTTGATTGAAGTCTCTTGGGGAGACAGAAACCTTGTCATTTCTGTTGTATTTCCCACATTGCTGCTCTGATGAGGAAGGCTGTCTGCAGAGAAAGCACTCAAGTGATTATAGAATATGTCCACTAAGTTTCCCCAGTGCAAGACCCTTACTTTGTCTCCCATTATGCTTCTACTCCGAAAACTAAACAGAGGATCTGAAATGCTCAGGATTGCTGGTGCTCCAAAGACAGGGCGTCTAGTTCCCTGAAATCCTGAGTAATGGGTGGGAAAAATCATTGTTCCAGTATAAAAATGAAATTGATTAGCAAATGACATAGTAATAAAGAAAAATGAGCATGATTTCACTTAATTGAAAGAGAGGTGAAAATAATCAAAACCAGTACTTTCAAAAAAAAGTCAAGGTGGTAAAGGCATCAAGGAGAGTTTAAGAAGTTTTGGGTAAGTCAGTTGGACATTAATTTCTAAGATGTAGAAAAAACATTGAATCATTTTGAGTAAGAAATGAAATTATGGAAATATGCAAGTAAATGAGGTTTCCCCATCTTTGTTGATCACTGCTCAGGAATCTGTACCCAGACTGCCTATCTGATCTTCCCTACTGAAAGGCAGGACAGAATCAAAAAGGGAAAATGAGACACATAATTTAACTACTGTATATGGTTTGTATACCTACTTTATATTCATATGAAGTTGGCCAAAAAACAATCTTTAGTAGGCAAGATAAAATTATCTGGTCAATCTCTGGTATTTACAGGGCCAGTACATGTTCAACATCTCTTTTATATTTCTTACTATCTAAACAAGAAGGTGTAGATGATTTCCATTTTTTATTTGAGGACTGAGTATTTATTAGCTCTTTCAAAGAAAAATAATTTGGCCCAGATCCAGAAACACATGTTCCCTTGATAATAATAAGCCTTTATTTTTATAAAACTATATATGTTGAAAATGAAGTATTTGTTGCTTAATGAATTTGTAGCAGGTGTTTATGTTTCAAATGGACAAGAAAAAAACTGAAGGGGGAGATAACCAATTTTGTGAGCTGATCCTCCTTTGTTTTTCTTGATTAATAGTTGGTATTCTTGGAAATAATTCATAAGAGATATATAATCTTTGCATTTGCTGCTTGGAAAGTTCCATATGATCTACTAAATATTGCATTGCTATATTATTGTAGCTTGTGGGAACATTTAGTATAATTACTTTGGCTGTTCTTCACTAGAAGAACTAGAAGCCTCCCTTTGCTTCAAAAGGAGTATCTTGGATGCTGTTTGGGTTCAGTAAATAGCTATTTGTTACCGTTAAGAGATACTGAGATTTCTATTTTAAATAGTGTTTGGCTAGCAGCGCTGGACATAACATCTCTAAACTTCCCACCAAAATGACTATAAAGACCCAGAAAAAGATGAAAGTTCACAATATGGAAAACGTAGACTTTTGGGCAGCTTGTTGCCAGAATTTGGGAGGAGTTCTGGACGTTTTTCCTGTATTTAGTTGCAGAAGACTTCAAGAGTACAGCAGTTGAAGTGATTTTTTAGTGAACACCTGTATACTAACCAGCTATTATCATGTTACTCTACTTTCTTTGTCATACATGTATCCATAGCTCTGTTGTTGGAACTGGATTTTTAAATGCAGTTGATGGGTTACCTGTGCTGTACTTCTGGATAAAGCTTGGATAAGCTTGCTTGAAGCACGAAGTAAAAACTATATTGAACCTGACTTTATAAAAGTTTTTCTCAAAGTGAAAAACTGGGCAGCTACTCCTATATTGTAGAAGTTTTGCTTTTCAAAGTAAACCCCATCTTCAAGTACCTACCTATTGGTTTAAAAGTACATTCAAGAAAGTAACAGAGGGCTTCCCTGGTGGCGCAGTGGTTGAGAGTCCGCCTGCCGATGCAGGGGACACGGATTCGTGCCCCGGTCCGGGAGGATCCCACATGCTGCGGAGCGGCTGTGCCCGTGAGCCATGGCTGCTGAGCCTGCGCGTCCGGCTCCGCAACGGGAGAGGCCACAGCAGTGAGAGGCCCGCGTACCGCAAAAAAAAAAAAAAAAAAAAGAAAGTAACAGAGTATAAATGAGAAATAGGGAGGAGAGGATATGTGGTTATATTCTGCACCCTGCAGGGTAAAGTTCCTGCAAGTGGGACACTATAAACAAAAGAGGAAAAAACCAGGTAGCAGATTATGCAGGAGCTTCTCATTTTTAGGGTATTCCAGCTGTTCTGAACATTAAACTTCTTAGAATGGGAGAAGAATAAGATCCACCTTAGGGCTCTGGAGCTTCACCAGAGATAGTCAGCTAGATTCTAGAGCTTGGAAAGGAACCATGCACATCAACTAGCCATCACATAGCCATGGGATCAGCCGTCACAAGAGGACATATGGAGTGGAACAAAGAGCAAAAGATGCATTGTTTTTGTTAGATATCACCCCAAGTTCAGTCTAGCTCTAGGCTTATCCAAAAATACATAAACAAAGAAGTAGCATAGGAACTTTTTTTTTTTAATAAAAATACTACAGAATTAGTAAACAATAGTAAATACCTGAAGAAAGTGCAACAGCATCTACAGTGTTTTGAGGAAAAGTAGTGAGTCAGGAATTTTATACCAGTCTGATTAACATTCATATGAGAAGGCAACAAAAAGGCATTTTTATTAAGCAGGAATTTAGAAAATACACCCTCATACAACATGCATGAAAAAGGTTAGACTCTGAAGATGCCATGACATTCCATTAGTTGGACATCTTCCTTTACACATTTGGATCCCAGATCTGAGGAACTTAGTTCGGGTGTATGTTTGATAGGTGAGGCCCAGAAAGAACTTTGTGTTGTCTGTAATGTCTTTCTCAGATGCTCTACTATTTCCTCATTTTCTGATACCACATGTATGAGTTTGCCAAGGTTGCCATAACAGAATGCCAGAGACTGCATGGTTTAAACAACAGAAACTTATTTTATTACAGTTCTAGAGGCTAGAAATTCAAAGATCAAGGTGTCAGCAGGTTTGATTTCTCCTGAGGCCTCTCTCATTGGCTTGCGGGTGGCAGCCTTCTCGCTGTGTCATCACATGGTCTTTCCTCTGTGCACTTGCTGCATCCCTGATGTCTCTGTGTGTCCAAATTTCCTCTTCTTATAACACCCAGGGCCCACCTTAAGGGTCTCTTTTTAACTTAATCATCTCTTTAAAGACCCTTTCTCCAAATACCATCATATTCTGAAGTACTGGGGTTGAAATACGAATTGGGGGGGGCACAATTCAGCCCATAACACCATATTTAATCAGGTATCTGATGACCTCTTAAAACTCTACCAGATGCTGTTCTTTCTTGAGCACTTGACAGAAATGGCCAACCTCTTTACCTGAGTGTAACACTCAGAGGCAAACTCAGAGCACATCCTGTAGACTTGGTTCACTGTAACAAAACAGCAGCATTTGAAAATTAGCAGCACTGAGAGACTCAGAAATCACAGCAATATCCTAGATGCAAAGTTAGCTAAGAAAGCCTTGCTCCTAAAAGAAAGTGGATGGTGCAGACCCTCATGCAACTCCACCAGAGTGTCCATTTTGAAAGTGTATTAAGGTTCTAGCAGGCAGATGGGCATCACGTTGTTCAAGGTCACTTCCTAGGCGGAATCTCAACAGCACTGAAAAGCAGTGCTGGGAAACCCTGGCTTCACGTGGCTGAGTTTAAGCAAAGAGTCAACAGGGGCTTTTTGTTGTAGAAGCAGCAAGTGGCTAAGACTCAGCAATGGCTTCCACTTGGGGGAGCCTAAGTCATAGTGAAAGGTGGACCCTGGCACAATGACTTCACCAAACCAAGAGCTCCAACTCTCCATCAATAGCCCTCCAACTTGTTAAGAAACAGAGTTCAACAGCAGTTGCCATGAACTATGAGGGTGAAAAGAGGAGGTGACACAGGCTTTGTTTGTGAACACAATCAGTCATGGTTAGACCTTGCCCCTCATCTTTAAGACTAAATAAAGAAGAAAATACAAAATGTGGTGATGTATTAGTCAGGGTTCTCCAGAAAAACAGAGCAATTTGAATGTGTGTGTGTGTCGGGGGGTGGGGGTTGCTGAGCGGGGTGGATAGAAAGGAAAAAAGAGAGAAAGACTGATGTTTAAGGAGTTGACTCATGGGGTTGTAGAGGTTGGTAAGTCCAAACCTTGCAGGGCAGGCTGACAGACCATAAAATCTGGCAGGAGATGTTGTTGCAGTGTTGAGTCCAGAGGCAGTCTGGGGGCAGACTTTTTCGGGGGATCTCAATCTTTTCTCTTAAGGCCTTCCACTGTTTGGATGGGGCCCATCCATATAATGAAGATTAATCTGCTTTACTCAAAGTCTACTAGTTAAATGTTAATTACATCTAAAATCTTCCTTTACAGCAACATCTAGTTTGGTGTTTGCCACACAACAGGGCACCATGGCAACATAGCTAAGTTGGCATTTAACATTAACCAGCACAGGTGACTAGGAAAGGTTCCCCAAATTTGATGAATGAAGAATACCACACTCACAATGGAGTAGGAGAGCACAGTGATGACAATATTATAAAAAATACTTCAGAAAATATCATATTTGACTACTCAGCCATAAAAAAGAATGAAATAATGCCATTTGCAGCAACATGGATGGACAAATCTAGAGATTGTCATACTGAGTGAAGTTAAGTCTGAAAGAGAAAGACAAATACCATATGATATCACTTATATGTGGAATCTAAAATATGGCACAAATGAACGTACCTACAAAACAGAAACAGACTTATAGACACAGAGAACAGACGTGTGGTTGCCAAGGGGTGGGAGTAGGGAGAGGGATGGACTGGGAGTTTGGGGTTGGTAGATGCAAACTATTACATTTAGAATGGATAAACAACAAGGTCCTACTGTATAGCACAGGGAACTGTGTTCAGTATCCTGTGATAAACCATAATGGAAAAGAATATAGAAAAAGAATGTCTGTATGTGTATAACTGAGTCACCTTGCCGTACAGCAGAGATTGTCACAACATTGTGAATCAGCTATATACTTCAATAAAATTTTTTTTTTTTTTTTTTTGCGGTACGCGGGTCTCTCACCGTTGTGGCCTCTCCCGTTGCGGAGCACAGGCTCCGGACGCACAGGCTCAGCGGCCATGGCTCACGGGCCCAGCCGCTCCGCGGCATGTGGGATCCACCCGGACCGGGACACGAACCCGTGTCCCCTGCATCGGCAGGCGGACTCTCAACCACTGTGCCACCAGGGAAACCCAATAAAAAATTTTTTTAAATCAATAAAAAAGGAAAATATACTTGTATTCTTAGTACAACTTAAAAAAAAATAAAGCCTCTGAAATAAGAGCAGCTTGAACTCAGGAATATTTTTTTCAGGTTATGCATGCTTAAGAGAAGCTATAAATATGCATGTATGTTTGTTTTGGCATCATAGAGGTGCATTTGGCTGTGGAAATGGAAATATATGCATCACCACAAATGCAGTTTACTCTGTGCTAATCAGTAGTGAATAGTTTTATTAATGAGTATTGCAATAATATTATTATTGAAACCATTCAAAGTAAAAAATCAGAACTCATGGTGTGCCAAAACTGTTTTGCCAATTTTGTTTCAGGGAACAGTGTTTGAATCTTAAAATAGTTGGAATTTTATACCATTCTAATGATTTGTAGGTAGAAAAAAGCTAGAATGTTTGGCATTGGGACCATTCTGTAATAGAAGGGACATAGAGTTGTGATAAGTATTTGAAATTCCCAGCATCCAGTGTATTACTTTTTACTTTGAAGATTTTCCTTTAGTCATTATTCCATACAGATAGTGATGAAAGTATTACTGTTTTATACTTGCTTGTGACTTTGCCCTTTAACAGCATACTCATTAAGATATCCAATTTGAATTTTTACATTGTGAAATGCATTTCTTCAAAATATAAACTCTTGTTGTTTTGATCCTCCAAATGAAGTTTAAAAATGTTATCTCATTTATAATTTTTTCATCAATTGTGGATACATAAACTTGAATCAAATGTAATCCCTTCATAAGGATGTTTCAAAGTAAAAAAAAAAATCTAAAGTCATTGCATGTTTTGTTTTTAAAATTTTGTCCAGGCAAATGAGAAATAACAAGATTCCTAATATTCTTAAGTTTAGCTCACCATCTGTATGTGCCCTGTACGAAAATATGTTTTGTTTCTGATACTTATATTAGATATCAGAATGATACACATTTTGAAGTGGAAGAGATCTTAGAGATCGGTTGTCAGGATCGTCATCTTATAAATCATTCTATTCATAGTGTCCAAAGGAAAGTTACTGTATAGAGCAAGGGATATCAAACTCATTTGTAAATTATATGCCTAAATTCTAAATGTTCATTTTCAACATTTGATATTAAATAGCTGGGTTTTTTTGTTTTTTGGGGTGTTTTTTTGCGGTACGCGGGCCTCTCACTGTTGTGGCCTCTCCCGTTGCGGAGCACAGGCTCCGGATGCGCAAGGCTCAGCGGCCATGGCTCGCGGGCCCAGCCGCTCCGCCGCATGTGGGATCCTCCCGGACCGGGGCACGAACTCGTGTCCCCTGCATCGGCAGGCGGACTCTCAACCACTGCGCCACCAGGGATGCCCTAAACAGCAGTTTTTAATCTCTTCCTACATAAATACTCTGAGCTAAAATTTTCAGCATGTTCCTCTCATCCTTAAGATTGAATTTTGACTAATGACACCTTGTTAGAAAGGTATCTGTTCTACTTCATTTTGTAACTGATGTGATAATGTGAGTCAGTCTCTGACAGTCTCGGTAGCTTTTGAGTGTCTCTCTATGGAGAGTTGCTCTCTTACTGGAATGGAAGATCTTGACATCCAGGTGTTCAAATCTGGCTGATGGGAAAATCATGATCATTCTCTAGTTTACATGTCATCAGGTTTTAGAAAATGAAATGAAGAATAGCTATTAATATTTGCTAGTTTATCATTAGACTTAAATCAGCATAGGTAGAACTCAGGTTGTGTGTGGTGGGAAAATTTTTGTGGAAGATAGAATAAACATGATATTCATATACTAAATGAAAATCAAGTATGCCATAAATTTAACTAATGTCGCTTATATTTTGTCCATGTAGTAGTGGTGTCATCTGTGTGATTCTGAAAAGATCTATGATAAAGCTTGATGTTAGTAATATTCTCCAGAATCAGGGAAGCAGCTGTAACTCATGACACTACTTCTTGTTTTAATTGCACAGCCTATAAATATTTCTATTCTTGATCTTTTATCTTATAAAATGTTTTTAGTGTGCGCTTTATTTCACTGCTTTGATTGTAGATGTAGAGCATTTTGTAGTACAGTGGTTTATAATTATTTGTCTGAAAAAAGTATTTGGCCTTTGAAGACATCAATGGCAATAATTATTTAAATATTTTGTATACAAACTATTAACCAGTATCACTTTTCTTTAGTGCAAAGATCAGAGCTAAAATTTAAAAACACTAATGACTCAGTTTGCAGATTTTGAATCACATTATCACATTATCATAGCATTAGTTGCTTCTAACTTAACATTATTAAATAAAAATAGTGAAAAAAATCTTAGAAGAGTTAATCATGCTTTCTTATAAACTGTGAGACGGTTGTTTGGGGATATCCCTTTTAAAACTCCGTCTCATTAAAAGAAAAAAAAAAGCACGATTATAAAACTTCACTTGACTTGAAGGAAGGCATTTTATTCTGCAGGTATCCTAATTTTACTTCTGGCTGGAGGGACACTGGAAGGTTTTCAGCCAACATAGCAGTGAGAGTTGGATATCTATTCTATACTGAGATGCTGAGATGTCTGGGAACAGAAAAGAGCTAATTTTACTGTTGAGCAGTAGTTAATAGCCTACCTGTGTCCAAATGCACACCTGCCATCCCCTCACAAGCAGATGCAGACTAGAGCATGCCTAGTGGTCTCTCACCTGACGTGGCTCCCCCTAGATTTTTATTAGGTCATGTGTCCTTTGTTGCCCCCACCTGATCACCATGTTTTGCCACCAAGAAGTAGTTTTTCAAGTAACACACAGCTGAGATTTGGAAGATTGCCAAAGTCACAATTGCTGCTTTATCTTCCAGTGACTTTGAAATAAAGCCACGGCATGAACTGAATGCTCAAAACTCTGTCCTGGCACAATCTGTAATATATTATTTCAGTTATACTTTTTACTGCATCTTAGGGAATTGATTTTTCTTTTCAGTATAACACCCTCCCCTCAATTCTCTCCTCTTGAAATGGAAGAGAGAAAGAAAAAAAATTTAGTACACAAGGTGTTTGAAAGAGGAGCAGAAAGTAGGCATTTACAGTCCCATGAGGATGTGAAATGGATGGAAATTATAAGACAGAAGACAACAATTGCTCTTTCATGCAACAGCAAAGGAGTGGAAGACTGACCCCAGAACCTTGTAGCTTTCAAAGCAAGTTCCTTAAAATATAATTCAATTATTCAGTTGTTTGAATGTGTTTCATATCCAGTGTTTCCTTATTAGTTAGTGTGTCTGTTTCCAGAATCGTGGGCTTCTAAATTAGAGGTGAAATCTCCCCATTTTCATATACGTTCTGTACCAATGCCATCCTTTTGTCTGTGGAAAAACAGTTCAGTGTTCAACTAGTCCCCAAGCATTTAATTGCCAAGTGAATTTTCAAAATGTGATGTGGAGAGTTAAAATGACAACAGACATGTTCAGTGCTCAATAAGTCTTCTGGTAAATACCTGTATTTAATTTGCTTAACCCAGCATTTCCTAAATTAGAAAACAAACAAACAAAAAGACCCTTTTACCCTATGATGCCTATTTTTTTTTCCTCACTATCTTGGATTAATGTGTAGATAAGAGAATTGCATAGATTCAAAAGACAGACAAGAAAAATTGATAGGACTTGATGAGATAGGAATATGCAGGTAAGGTGAGCCAGGTTCCTAGGTCTCCAACTTGTAACTTAGTGGCTGATGGTACAGCTCACTGAGATGGGACACTGGTGTATATGTCCTGGCAACAAAGTGGGCCTATTGTTCTTGCATTGAAGGAAAGCTGGTCAATCAGTACATTGCAAGATTTACTACTGAGAGCACATCCTTAGAAGTAATGTAATATTTACAGAAGTAGGTTTCGTATTCTAGCTATGTGAGGAAATTGAATTTAAAAGTATGAGCTAGAAAAATTATAGCCAGAATAATTAGAACAAATTATATTCCACATTAAGATGCCTTAATCTTTTGACCCAAGCCTTAATCTTTTGACCCAAGCAATTATTTAATTTATGCGTTATTATCATCTAAAAATATTCTATGATTTAGACAAAATATACCATATTATAACTCTTGCTGTATTCTCTTAAATCTTCTCACCCAGCAATAGGAGCAGAGTTGTGCATTCCGAACTGGCAAGATGATTGTCTGAATGTGACATTATCTGATGACACTCAGAAAGCCTTTAAACATAAAAGATATAGAGAAATGCTTCATTGCTTTCCTTGGATGGAATTTTTTTTTTTCTTTGAGCCTAAGCAAGATGAATGTTCTCAACTGACTTGATGACACATCTAGTCATGAAATGACAATGAAGAGAATACGACATGGGAGTAGGGACATGCCTAATAAAATGCGCTACCTTAATTTTTTTCTAAATACTATTAGTTTGAGGTTGTTCTGAAGGTAATGATGTTCAACTTGTAAATGGATTGAATGGGCTATTACGTTTTTACATTTATGTGCGTGCACTGATTTTGTTAGCAGTGATAGATCACCTCACGTCTGCCTTAACTCTTGTGTCTCAGAGAAGTGATGGCATTTCTTATTCCCTTCAGTTAAATTTAGCAAACATTTATTGAGTAATTTCTCTGTTGAAGGTACTGTGAAACTGCCTCTTGCATGAATGTAACAAAAAGGAAGACAAGGATCTGAGAGCATCAACCTAATTTAGGCAAATACTTAATTCCAGGCAATAAAAGCTAATCCGTGATTGAATGAAAAAAGTACCTAGCAGTGTTACATTGAAGCAATGGATTCTAGTGTGATAAGGCAAAAATATATTTTTATTTTTCATATAAGCCAATATATTACTGAAAACATGCACCACACATGAATAATACTGGTTAAATATTATATCTTGAATAGCTATGATGAGATGGCTTACTCTGAGAGGTATGGAAGAATCATTTGTGGAGCCATTGAGCAAGGAGTAGAATAATCAGAATTACAAGAAATAAGCAGATGTAGGCCAAGTCCCAAGCCAACTTAAACAGATAATGGATAAGGCAAATTGTATAATTTTCAAAGCAAGAATGAAGACCCATATTAAACCAAGATCTTTGGCTCTACAAATCATGAGTCAAATGAACAGTATAGGCAGCTAGTGGAAGTATTTCATGATGGAATCAATAGTTCCCTTTTAGCCTCACTTTTCAAAATGGGCACTGGTAACATCTTTGATAGAAAGAACTCTTGTTGCAGTACTTGGTTGAAGTATTAGTTCGTGTCATTTCTGTGGCTTATTTAGCTCTCATCTGTCATCCATTCCAAAAACATCTTTTTTGTACCTTATATTAGCTTGTAAATATACAAAATTAACTCAGCCATCAGACTTTTCCATCAAAGAACTCTAGCATTAGAGAAGAAGGACCACAACCTCTGGGAGAGCCTGACTTCTTCATCTCCAACAGGACAATTCCTTTGAAAGTTTTGGCTATGTCTTAAAAATTCATGTGAATTTTCTATTCTTTCTTCTGGCATTTTAACATAATTTCTCCCCTAAATTTTTGGAATCCAAGGAAGGTTGGACATAGTTAACTTGTGGTTCCTCCTGTTTCTGGTGGACACACACACATATACCCTCATTTGAGATACAATATCATACAGATGTTGCTCTTAAGGACTTTACCATGAAGTTTTGAAACATTTGCTCTGAGTACTCTGAGAGTTCTGGGAAGGGAGGTGGTGGCTGGGCCTGTGTCCATTGAGAAGGAAATTTTTCAGCAGGGCCTTGAAGGATAGGAGTGCTTTTGGTACCCTGAGAAAAAGAAAAGGAGAAGACCGTCCAATCTCAAGGAAGGTGCCAACACTTGCATAGCAGCGTGCCTGGAGGATGGGGTGAGAGTATCTAAAGATGAAGGGAAGATGGATAGATACCACCTTTTAGGCTTACTTGGAAAACTAAGGATTTGGGTCCTCATACAGTAAGTTTTTCTTCAGCGTTGAAAGTCATTTTTTAAAAATGAAATCAATGTGAAAGCCCAACAGATACTTCTATAAACATACGTTTATTTCAAAAGTTTATAAACTTTTCTTATAAACCAAGGGTATTTTGATAAAAACGAAAATTGAACTTTGTTGCTTTGGGATGAGGGCTGCTGTCTTACTGGCCTCAACATCAGGTTGATTTCTGCACTTTATTTTGGTTTCATGGTATCAGGAAAATCTCAATTCATGTAGATAATTCATGTAATTGAAAAAATGTATTTTAGTAGTTTATTTTGCAATCTTAGGATAATCTCTTATAAAGCTGATTCAGAGGCTTAAAAGAATAATTGGAAATTGTTGTTTTAGTGCAGAATCACTAAGAGACTTCAACTGCTGTTCACAGTGCTTACCAGCAAAGAGTTCAGTTTGGGTGAAGCAAACCGAAATGTTGTAGGGTACCATTTCAAAATACTCTCAATTATGTCAAGGTTCTGCTCAGTCAGATATTCAGTACCAGTTTGCAAAGTCATTTTCACCTTACATTGTACGTTGAATCTAAATAGCAAGTTTTAGTTTCATCAAAGACATATTCCCGGCAGTAACATTTTGACCCTGCATCAAGAAAGTGAGTGTGTTCAGCTAAATAAAATCCTAAGCCAAAAGCAAGCCAAAACATTGCCTCTGTGTCCTAGTTGAGATGTTTATCTAAAAAGGCTCCTCAGCAGAAAAAATTTTAAAAAGTAATTATTCTTCTCATTTCCAGTGGTTGATTAACACCTTTCCTCATGAGCAGCAGTGAGCTTTGGTTTGTAACAAGAAACTCTGAAAGTCCCTGCTGTAATTTATTTAAACACTGTTCGTGACTATGAAATACAAGTTGTAGGCCATTATCTCACAGTGTCTGGAAAGATGCTGTCCTTCCTAAACAGAGTGTGCTTGGTAGTACAGCACATCACAGCTGCCTGCACGTAGTTCAGCCTTTACTTTCGTACAAGCTGCCACTGCGCTTGCTCCCACCAATGCCATAGCATTTTCCTAATGTGCTGCCCTGTGTGGCCTTGGACAACTGAGTAGACCTCTCTATAGCTCAGGGCCCTAACTGGATAATATGATGATCCTAGTAATATTTCATAATCCTAGTACTATTTCATAATAATAGTTGTGAGAATTAAAAGAGCTAACGTCTATTAAATAATTAGCCTTGTGCGTGGCAGATAGTAGGTTATAAAGGGTTGAATTGCGTCCCTTCAAAAGATAGGTTGAAGTCCTAATCCCCATTACCAGTGACTGGGACCTTATTTGGAAATAGTATTTTTGAATATTAATTAAGATGAGGTCATACTGGATTAGGGTGGATCCTCAATCCAATCACCGATATACTTGTAGGAGGAGAACAGACACTCAGGCAAGAAGGCCATGTGAAAATAGAGATGAAGTTAGGAGTTATGTTGACACAAATCAAGGAAAAAGCACCAAGGATTGCCAGCAGCCACCAGAAATTAAGAGAAAGGCACAGAACAGTTTCATTTCAGAACCTTTAGAAGAAACCAACTGCCCTAACACCTTGATTTCAGATTTCTAGCCATAATGACAAAAGTGAACATTTCTGTTCTTTTAAGCTATCCATTTTGTGGTAGTTTGTTATAACAGCCCTAGAAACTAATACAGTAAGTAATCAACAATTTGTAGCTATTATTGTCAACACTGTTATTAAAACTAAGTACATATTTAATGTCAGACATAAATTCTGTTGGTTTTTAATAACATGGCATTATAGAATATATGCTAAAACAAACTCAGAACTTTGTTTCATCCCATGGTCATGTTGTAATTTGATTCCTCCCTGAAATAATTTTTCAGGTTTTCACTGCATTCTACACACTGAGGTCTCAGACACTTGTTATTGCCACAAATAGTGAACCCAACTGGCAGGAAGTAATCATAATATTTTCCATGTTAGATGAACCTTTGCTTCTGAGTGATAATTTTGGATATACTGCTTTTATACTGTTGTCAATATTGTCTACACAGGTTGAAAAATTACACTGTACAAATATGATCTGTCACTTATTATTGATCCTTACAACCTTGACCCTTCTATCATCAAATTTCTTCAGAAATTTTTTTAGTAGTACTTGTTTTGAATCACTTGAAATATTTTAGTATTAAAATTTAAATAAGCAGTACCCACAACTGAGCCCAACAGTTTAAATTCATTCTACAAGTATTTATTGGCCCCCTCATATGTGCCAGAAAGTTGTTCAAGGTATTTGGAACATGTTGGTGAACAAAACAAAGATCTCTGCCTTTTGGGGACAATAATATAGTAAATAAGTCAGTTATATAATAAGTTGGAAAGTAAAAATTAGGAAAAATGTCTTCACCATGACAAGAACATGAGCCAAAGATACGTACCTCAGCTTGGTTTGAAATTTAATTGAATGCACTGAACATACCTAAAAGTAATATCCTTCCCTTAGGATTGAGAACAAGGTAAAGATACCCTTTCTCACCAATTTTATTTAACAACATACAGTAGTCCCTCCCCCCTTTTTTATGGGGGGATACATTCCAAAACCCCCAGTGGATGCCTGAAACCACCAATAGTACAGAACCCTATATACACTGTTTTTTTCCTGTATATGCAATCCTATGATAAAGCTTAATTTATATATTAGGCACAATAAGAGAGTAACAACAATAACAATGAAATTGAACAAAAAAAAAGTTATGTCATAAAAGTTACGTGAATGAGGTCTCTCTCTCTCTCAAAATATTGTATGGTACTTCTTAACCCTTCTTCTTCTTGTGATGGTGTGAGATGATAAAATGTCTATGTGATGAGATAAAAAATGGTGAGTGACTTAGGTATTGTGTCCTAGCCTTAGGCTGCTATTGACTTTCTAAGGATGTGTCAGAAGTAGGATTACCTGCTTCTGGTGATCCTGGATCACCGACCCATGTTGATGTACATGGCTGGATGTCAGGATAGATGATGTGATGGTTGGGGTCTCAGGGGTTATGGAGTGGGACAGCTTGAGATTCCATCACGCTACTCAGAACGGTGCACAATTTAAAATTTATAAATTGTATGTTTCTGGAATTTTTCATTTAGTATTTTCAGACCACAGTTGACCGTGGTAACTGAAACTGTGGAAAGAGAAACTGTGGGTAAGGGGGGAATACTGTACTAGAAGTCCTAGTTAGTACAGTAAGGCAAGAAAAAGAAATAACCTGTATACAGAATGTAAAGTAAGAAAACTGTCCTTACTCAAAGATAACATAATTATTTATGTTGAAAATCCCAAAGGACCTACTAAAAATCTCTTGGAAATAATAGCAAATATAAAAATGTCACATAATATAAGGTCAATATAAAATAGTTGCAAAAAAAAAAAATAGTTGCTTATTTCTGTAGCAACAGTAAATAACTGGAGTTTCAAGTTTTCCCTCTGAAAATGATTTACTCTCTTATTTGGATTTCCTTCTCACTAGTATAATTTTCTTCCCCCTCCTTCCTGCACATGCACACATATGCTTTTTCATCCATCTAATTCATGTCTTCCCCTCAAAACTTAAAAATTCCATCTTAATGATGTAAAGGCAAAAACTCTGCTACAAGCAAATGTAACATTTCTAAAGGCTAATAAAAGTAGGTAGTTGCCAGGTAAATGTATATGATGAAATAAGTGATTCAAATAGAACAATTAACAGATGGTAGGAACAATTATATATTCATATTCCTGGCCAACAGCATTTGGTAGATATAATTACCTTACAGGTGTTAACTGCCCTTCTGTCATGGAATGAGACATCTCTGAACATTAGAGAGGCACAGTTAAATGACTGATGGTTAGTAAAAATTCTTTTGGCTCATTTTTTTAGACATGGACCAAAGAACTAAATTCAGTTCTTGGAGGCTAGTGCTAAGTTCAGCAAAAGTGAAACTTAAATAGGAGAGCAGGTGTGGTGTAATCTTAATGTTGATTGCTGGGGTGGGGAAAAAAAAAAAAACCTGAACATAAAAAGACATTTAAAATTCACTCAATATTTGGAAGGTACAAAGTCCAAAAGGCAATCATTTAGGGAAAAAGAGGCAGCTGTTATGAAGTATTCCTTTGAGTTTTAAAAAATTAGCTAAGTTTCATATGCAAAATAATATTATAATACTATTTTCAAAAAAAGGTTCTGTGTAGATAAGTTTGTATATATTTCATTATAGCCTTAAGAGTATTATACTAGAATGAAGAGAAAATATAACTTTTAATGTTGTTAATCATTTTGACCAGAAATATTTGAAAACAAAGATAAACACATACATAAATTAGGTCAGTCAAGCATTGCCATTTTAATTTTATTTTTGTATTGTGAAGAATAAATATTTGGCATTTCCATTTAGCATTTCCATCAGTTGCAGCTATCAGCCCAAGAAGGTGTTAAATGAATCTCAGTTCCCCCCAGGAATGATATTGTCTGATAAAATTTGGAGATTTCCTCACTTCCCTTCTAACTTCTAGTAACACTGAATCTCTGAATTTGAGCTATACTCAGCATCATCATTTAATGCTTATTTATATTACTGTCATTTAATTTTTCATTATACTTTTCTAATTGTTGGCTTTATTGTTTTACAAAGTAATAGCTTCACAACTATTTTGTAAAGTCCTTGAACATAAATACAACTCTTCTCAATTATCTTATTTATTGCTGGACAAATAGTTATTATCAATAAATATCAATGGTTTTGATTGATAAAAACATTCTAAGTAATCTATTTTTAATTGTATTTCTTCTCTTTCAATTCTGTGCAAGAAAAACAGAATGGAGTTTTTTCTCTAAAAATTAGGGGGGAATATTCCTTTAATTCATTTAGTACTTTAAAATGTATATTTTTGGTAACACATTTTTAAAGTTAAGTTGTCCACCTAATGTATGGAGGTGAATTAGTATGGAGGAATGTATTTATTGTGGTATATTCCTTTTTTCTCTTGTAATGAAAAGTTGGATTTTAGTAATATAAATGTTATTTTATTGAAATAGCTCATAATTTTCCTTTAACATTATATTCCCTATGATAACAGTTGAAATCAAGTTATGTGTTGAAATCCTTTAAAAAAAATCAAACTGAAAGGCAGGATTTGACTTCTATTGTCTAAAATATTCGTCAACAAACCTGGTGCTTTAAATTTCTCCTTCTTCTTGTGAAGTTAAAGATGTTTTACTTTTCTGCCTTGATCATGGTGAATAGTCAATAAGTAAAGTTTTCCAAAAGCAATTAAATATATAAAATACAATCGTTATCACACACCTCCACTCTTACCTGGTATCTACGTTATGACTTTGGTAATACATTAGCATTAAAAAATTGTCACTCCACCCACATGGCAATGTGTATGCAGTGCCTTTTTGATAGATTTCAAATAGTGGAATTACTGTATTCAAGATAAATAATCTGAAATTGAGATAAAGATTTATGTTCAGTGACACTCTTGCTTTAGGTTGGAAACAGCTCAGAAGCTTCTGAGTTGGAAATTGTTTTAAAAAAAGAAAAAACTTGCACTTCCAGATTGAAGACTTTTAAGAATAATATTTCAAGTATTTCTTAATATTAGGAGCAAAATGCCAAACTCATTATTGGGACTATAATCTCAATTTTTAACCACATCTGTGAGAAGAGATTTGTATAGGAAAGAACTAGGATTGGTATGAAAAAAAATTAATAGTATTATCTTTGAAAGTAGGATTAAGTTTAAAAATTATATAATGATAACAAAATATAAAACTGGAAAGTCTTTGATAAATTAAGAACATTTATTTCAATTAACATTTTTTAAAACTTTTACTGGATTGCAATATTGAAGAACCAGAATTCTTCCTACATTACTGTGACCTTGGACGAAACATTTAACCTTACTTTTTTTTTTTTTTTTTTTTTGCTGTACGCGGTCCTCTCACTGTTGTGGCCGCTCCCGTCGCGGAGCACAGGCTCCGGACGCGCAGGCTCAGCGGCCATGGCTCATGGGCCCAGCCGCTCCGCGGTATGTGGGATCTTCCCGGACCGGGGCACGAACCCGTGTCCCCTGCATCGGCAGGTGGACTCTCAACCACTGCGCCACCAGGGAAGACCCTTAACCTTATTTTTAATATGAATATAACAATAGGAATAATCTCATATTGTTGTTGTTGGAATTAAAGGGAATGACATGTAAAGCACTTAAGTTCCCGATTTACACCCACTATGCTGTCATTAATTAATTTTTAAAATATGTTCAGTAGTTCAGTTGAACTCAGGGGACGTCTAGCAACAATACATCAGAAGCTTTTCTAATAAGCATTGTAGTTACTGATTTTCCATTCTTCAGTGCATCATGGTGTTGCAAAATTCATCTGGAAACAGGCAAAAGCCATGACTGAGAAACTTATATAAAACTGAGGTCTTTCTCTTTTGGGATAAAGTCAGTTTGGTCCTGAGTAAATTTACCTTTCTAGCTATTATTTTCTCATAGACAGCTTTAGCTTATTCCTGGAAAAAACTGTCAAAGTCAGCATCACTATTAGAAATAAATCCTTTGAGGAAATACTTTCAAGCCATTATTATATAGTTCCGAATTTTTAAAATATACCTAAGGAAGTTTGTGAAATGTTTTTAGCAAGAAGGCAAATATTCAAAACCTTTTTATATTTTAAGAGACTTTGTATTCTTCACTTGGAGAATAAAGTTGATATTTAAGAAACAATCCATCTAAAATAGAATGTCATTTTGATCTTTGAAAATTAAAAGGAATAACAATCAAAAAGTATAAGTTTTTAACAGATCCACAGCTTGTCAATTTTCTGTTTAGTTATATTTTCATGCTAAAATTTTTTTAAAATACGCTTTTATTACTAGAGAGAATCAAGCCCGTATAAGTATGCTTTACTAGCATATTAGATTTCATTTAATTAATGGATTATGTATGAGTCTAACAGATGGGTGAAATTTGAATTTACTCATGTCACTTTAATTTGTTCGCCTGGCTTTTTCAAAGCAGCTAATTTATACTATTAGGGTATTTAAATTATGTTCCTGACTGTTCTGTTCAAGACTAAATAGACCCTTACCTGAGAGAAATCCAACAAATGAAGTGTACTGGCAAAATTATGTATAGGGAAGGGAAATGCTTGTGTGGTTCAGAACTTCTGAAAAAGTTCTTTACAAGACAAAGCTAAAGAAAGCTGATGACCAAGGATTAACAGGAAAATTTCCTTCTCAGATTTAAAACTGTAGAATTGATAGAAAGCAAGACCATAAATAAATGGACTTCTCATGTGGAAAGAGGTTAATAGTGGGTGCCCTCAGGATCAATTTTAGTACTGATGGTATTAAATCTATTAATGATTTAGAAGACAAGATGGAGAAGTTTTGCTAATGTCATCATTTTTTTTATCATAAAAACAGGGAAAGATTAAGAACATAGCTTAAAGAAAAAGTGCATTTAAAAAAAATTCATAGGTCATTATAAACATAAAAATCAAAAGAGTGAATTCCAAACTTTTGTCTGTCCTGTACATGCATATTAATGACTCAGAGGAAACTGATGGGAGAAAACTTTTCAAGCTTTACTGTTAACATACCAGAAATGATGTGTAATTCAGCTTTCTTCTTGCTTTTCTGAATTCTGTTTCCCCTATTCATCAAGTCTCCGTATTAGAGAAAAATATAGTAAGGAAAAAAAATATATATATATATATGTATATGTGTACACACACACACACACACACACACACACACACACACACACAACACACACACACACACATATACCAAAACTATATTTAGAGCAAACTGCTTATTCCTTTTAATTCCTGAATTGAGACTAGATAGCTGACGCTAGTGCCATGGTATTTGCTCAATGCAGGCATGCCATGATGCAAGTCCATGGTAATCTAGATTTATTGCCATTGGATGTAAATCAAGTCAGAGATCCCTTTACTGTGAAGTCTGATGGATAGAAGAATAAGTGGAGTTATTTTAAATCATAGGTCATTATAATTATTATTTATTAGCATCATTTTTGTTTGCCTGTGAATGTTATTGTAATCAGAAAACCTTTGGATGACACCTGGATCCCTTCTACTTTGTGCATTGAGGCAGCCTCCTTGTGGAGTTTGTGCATTTTCTGGCTAAATCACAAATAAATAGCTTAATTATGAAAACACAAGAATCTTAGAACTTTGGAACAAGAATATATCAATAAATACCTATATCCCCCAAACTAAATAACACTGAAAAAGAAGCTATGTAGATCTTAATGGATTAAAAAAAAGTAGACTGGAGATATAAAATACAGAAAGCTGCAGAATATAAATATAATATTATGAAATGTCATCTTTGGGAAATACCAATTTCTGTAAACAATGCAGTTAAACTTATTAATTTGAGATTCCTCCTTCTAAAGCTTTCTGGAAGTCTGCACAACCAAGAATGTCATACTCCTTTTAGCAGTATTACCTAATCAATTTGTTTTTGCTCAATTGTTATTGAATATATACTGATAATTACCCCAAGTTACAATCACACACAGCTTAGTACAGAAATTGGTTTTCAAACTGCATTTTATAGAACTGTGTCTTCTGGGAGGAACTTTAGGAGATCATGAATGCTGTCATCCGTAAATCTGGAATTCAGATAGAATTGTTCATCAAAACAGCTTTGCTATCTGCCACATCTTACCTGTTTCTCTTTGGTTATTCCATGCCTTATCTGTTTGAAAGATTATTATAGAGAAGACTCCTAATTTTCTTCCAGATACATAATTATCAATATATTAACGTGAACTTGTAGCATGACCTTTTCATAATCAAAGAATAAATCAAATGACTTGATATTTTAAATAAGGATCAGATGATATTGCTACTACATTTCAAAGATTAAGTATCGAACACATTAATTAATTATAAATTAAATAAGGAAAGACAAGAAGCATATAAAACTTCTAAGAGGTTATGGACTCTAAATCTAAGTTTAGATAGTTCTATATCCCTGTTAACCTTAAGCCATATCTCACCAGTTAACAGATTCTGTAGACAGAAGGCAGACTAGGACATCAAGTATCGAAGATACAATTGAAAGCATCATAGATTCCCTAAAAACATAACGAAGACAGAAAAAATCTTTTGAGAAGCAACAGATCATTGAAACAAGCTGTGACTTGCAAATATATTAACAGTAATCTGTGATTAGGCTTGGGGAAGGTAGTAGTGGGAATTCAGTGTGAGAGTAGAGAGAGGTTTGTGATTGTATACCATTCTATGCATTTATTTTGCAATTAAAAATTTGTTTAAGTTTGTGGCTAGTACGCATTAAGGATTCAAGGTTAAAAAAGGATATTCATTGCATAACATATTCAATTAATTCTCATCTATTTTATTTTTAAGGTAAGACTTGGTCAGTATAAGAACATGTGAACATTGAGATTTTTAATTCTAAGCTCAAAACTAATAATAAAATGTACTTATAGATATATATTTTTTCAAATCCCTTTCCATATATAACTTAATGTCATAATCATATCAGCCTTGAGGGCTCTTTTAAGATAATTATTAGTATTCCCATTTTATTGATAGAAAAAAGCTTCTGTAAAATTGTAGTGTGAAATTTCTCTCACTCTTTTAATTAATGTTACATAGTTTCTGTTTTTTACCACGTACTTCCAAAGTTTATTTTGATAATCCGTTTTTCTTGATAAAATCATTTTCTTGTAGCTGTATACATTTCTGTATATATCTTTTGGCATTCTGCACATGTTGACCTAAGCATATGTTGAATTGTGCGAGGGAAACACACATGGGAAAATAGAGGCAGGGTGGAGAATCCTAATTTATACATGAGCACAGAGGTATTGCCTGGAGAACTTGCTTAGTTCTGATTGTCCTACATGTATGAGCCAGAGGATCTTGGGGGACAAGTGTGTTTGACTCAAAGACACAGAGAGTAAGTGACTGTGTTCAGTCACTGAGCCATTCAGGTTAGCTGGAGTCCATCATGATTGTGGGTGTGGTGAGAGGTGCAGGCCAATAATCAGAAAATGCCCACAAAGCAGAGTGTGTGTGCTTTCAGGGCTGTTTGACATTATCCTGAATGTGATAGGGAGTAGAGGATTGACATGATGGCATTACATATTAGGAATATTACCTTTGAGAACAGTATTTTCATTTTTTTTTCAATCACAAAGTAAGACACATGCATAAACAGACTGGTGATTGCAGAAAAACATAAAGACTGTAGTCTTTTTATCTATGGCACAACTTAACGTGGGTACCACCTCTTTCATAAGCCTCATCGCCTGCACTTGCCGCTCCTGTTTCTTTATCGCCACCACACCTGCCTTTATTTCCATGGCCTCTCTGGGCTGCCCTATGCTCTGCCTCTGGGCTTTCAAGCTGAGCTGCCTGCCTGGAACACTCCAACAATTGATTAATCAGTTCTCATACCCCTGCAAGGTGCAAGTGACATGGTTCTTCTTCAAGGGAGCTTTCTTGATGCCTTACTACCAGTCAAAACTCCCTTGTTGTATGTTGTCATAATTCCTTGTAGTTTACCTTTAAAACAGTAATCACAACTTTAATTAAACAATATATGATACCAGTAGGATATATATATTATATAAATAAAGGCAGTATGTATATGTGTGTGTATTTATGTATATACATATGTATATCTGTTATTGTGTGTGTGCAGAAAAAGTTAACATTGACACTTTGTAATTTTTTCTAGGTATTTTTCTTCTATCTGTGTGTACACATGTGTATTGTATCTGGGTATGGTTAACTGAAACAAGTCCATAGATATGTTTTGTGTCCATCATTGTATGGCTATTATACTAAGAATATATTTTCCTGTGTAATTAGAAACAAGGGAAGGCAGAACTGAAGGAGATTAGTACGGAGGCTCTTTCATTGTTCTAAGTGAGATCTGGGAGTAATAAGGAAGGGATGAATATTAGAGTAATAAATAGTAAGACTTGGAAGTGGATTTGATGGGACTGTATGGAAGATGGGGACAATTAGTTTATACAGGGTGACTCTTGGGTTTGAGCAAACGGGTGGGTGATGTAGAAGGAGGAACCAGTTTGGAAAGAGAGGGAAAGAAAATGATGAGTTCAGTTACTGACATGAGTTTGAGTTGCTTGTAAGAACTCAAACTACATTTACCCAGTGAATTAGGCTATTCTAATTCACCACTAAAGTGAAAGCAAAAGAATATGACCTCTGAACTCAATGTGCTAAACTGTCTTTAGGTACCATGTTTAAAAAAGGCTTAGTGAATTATTAAGGGAGATTATGACTCCTCTTCCCCTAGAGGCATGTTTTACATACACAAAAGCATTTGTCTGCTTTGTTTTGAAAATGATCTTGCCAAGGCAAGGGAATTGCCAGCCCAGATAACCTGTCAAGAACTCTCACATCCCAGAGCTTGGAATCTGTGATAACTTATCTTTATCTTGACTCTATCACATGCTTCTTGTGTACCACAGGTTCCATAAACAAATGTTTTCCTTTTGCTAAGCCAATAAGAATTCATTGTAATTTACTAAAATGTTTTCTCCATTATAAAATAAATGTCAAGATCTCATATTAAATTAAAAAGTACTAATCCTTCAATACCTTAGTTTTCTTTTTAATGAGGTTTCATCTGAGAAAACTATAACATGTGCTTCAAAAACTGTATCATATATACTAGCCTTAAATGCAGTTGTTTTTGCATTTTTTACCCCATTTGCTTCATTCAGTTTCTTTTCAGTGTGACCTAAACTAAGTGCAGAAAGCAAGGGCTTAGCATCATTAAAAGCTACAATTTAAATAGGTATATTAAAAAGTTTGAATATTAAGTTAAAGTCAATTTATAAAAAGTAAACTTTTTGTTAAGTAAATCTGTAACTGTCCTCGTAACCATCTGTCTGGCTCATCACGGTTTACTTCACCTTCCTCAAACATGGATAGTGAGAGTAGTGATTAGAAGAATAATTTTATTAAAGCTATGAAACCTTTACCATTACCCTCCCCTCCATTCTTATAGGTAAAATTGAGCATTCATTTGATTGTAAGTCATGTTTTGATACATCTCCTGTGTATTAGATATTGGGCTAGATTCTGAAAATATAAAACCAAAAAGGAATTAGAGTTGCTTACATTCTAGTAGTAGAGATAAATATATACATTGATAATTTAAAAGTGTAAGTTCCATGATATCAGTATCACAAAGCCTTATAAATGCAGATAACTGAGCAAGGAGAAGATGTGAGATCAGGGAAAAATCCCTGGAGAACATCTAAGCTCATATAAAAAGAAAATATCTAAATGATATTGAGCTAAGTAATATTAAACGATGGCAAGGAGGAGTTAGCCAGATGGAGTGTTGAAAGAGGGAGGGTCTATCAGAGAGGGAAGTGTGTTATATTAGGGGACACAGCAAAACAGAATTATGGAGGTAAGAAAGATGCATGTAATATGAAGGACTACAGATAATTTGGTATTCCAGAAACATGCAAAGGGAAACAGTGGTGAGAAGACAGTGAAGAGGTAAAGGGAGCCTGGATCAATGAAGGTATTATGTACTTTGCCAAGGAATTTGAACTTTACTGATTAGGTCAGTGTTATTCACAACTTTGGTATCTACAGATGGCATGTGGGAGTTTAAAGCAACTTATTCTAACACAGTTATAGGTACATTTTTAAATAAAACTTTATTTTCAATTAAAATTGATACTTGTCTCATATTAGAAAAAATGTCATTAATTGCAATTTTCATTGTTACTTGTATGTAAATTTAAGATGAATATTCTGAGAAACATCTTAAATTCTAGATCCATTCTGTGTTTTCTCTTTTCCTTATTTCCTCTAACTTAGTAAGTACTAACTCTTAATTATAGGTCAATGGGAATGATCTCTAGCAAGTGTTTAGTGGCTCTCTGTTCTGGGTGTTTAGAACTAATGTGGAACCAGAGATGATGAATAGATATTTTATTGGAAAATACATTTAGCAAATTGTCAGAGTCTAAGTTGACAAGTGTATCCTACTCAGAAGATAGAGAGTTAAATGTTCAATTAAATGTTTTAACTTAAGACATAATGCCAAATTGATATTAATATACTCTTGTTGAATTCAGGACTAGAATTTTTTTTTCATGTTTCATTGCAGCATTGGATATGTTTTTAAATATATGTACCAACAGGACACCAACCTCTATCTCTAAAAATATAAAAAACCATTATGTGTTGAACTAGATTAAAGTTGCAGCAATTGTATTGTTGTATCGCTATTCAGTCATTTTAAGAAATCTTTCTGATCCTCAGAATTAAATATGGTGATATTTTGTCTTTGATGTGATAGGTTTAGACTATTCATTAAATTGAATATTGTGGAAATTGGGCATGCCACTTGAAATCATTGAAATGGTCTTGTGGAGGAAGAAATGTGTTTATCACATCCTTCATTTCGAAAACCTGTGTGAGCTTCTTTCCCCTTGACAGTATGGCAGGACAGTTTCGTATTCATTGCCCGTTTCTTCACTCAATACACAGAAAATCAACGTGATTATATTCCCCACTTTATTATTTCCTTCAACACTGAATGAAGATCTGATAGCATTACGCTTGACTCTTGGCTGTTATCAATGAATACAATATCTGTACTGACATTTGAGTTTTATTTAATTCTCTATTCAGAGTGCCAACTTTCCCCTCTGCATACTTAGCTGTGTTCCACCGTGTTGAATTCACTGCCTTGTTCCCACATCTGTATGTAGTCCTGGTTTGGGGAGATGACCAGTACCCAAATTTATGGAGCATTCTGCTCTCAAGTTTATTCCACATATCCATCAAGAGCAAATCCTCTGCACATCAGTGATTTGTTCAACTGTTGAATGGAATGTCTGTTAGTACTTCCAAGAGGCCTTGCTCTCCCATATCATAGAGTTCCTCCATGTTGACATTTTGCAATGTCTAACAATGTTCATTGGTGTAGACATTTTGTCAATAATTTTTCCTGACTTTTTGAGTGTATAATATTTATTATTAATTGTCTCAGTGACTTTATGAGCCTCTCAGAAATAGTGTGAGTTTGGAATCTGCTTTTGGTCCTGTCTCATCTTTGGTGACTAAAGTTATCAACTTCATCATGGAAAGCATTACTTTGCTCTTACTCTGTAAAAACTTGTTTGGTTTATTACAGAGATTAATGAGCTTGTTTCATAAATGCTGAGAATGTGTCAGTAGATCTAAGTCACTATTTGACAATATTTTATTACAGACAGTACAGTGAGATTTAGAAATGTAAGAAACTGCAAGTTTCAAGTACTTAAGTTGTATGTAACTTGTTTAAGTTGTATGTAACTTGTCTTTTTAAATCACTGCTTGTCTTAGGACAAAGAGATTTACATTATATTTTGACACTTGAATCTTGTTCACTCTTTATTTTAAGGACATGGATATGTTGTTCCTTATGTTTTTAGGTTTCGATAAACCAATTCTGAGACATTAATACATTTTTAATTGGTGCCATTTAGCAACAAAAACTAACAATTAAAAAAAATTTAACATGTGTGAATAATAGCACACACAGCTTGAAAATAAATAGATGAGAGAACTAGACCAGCACAGTACTTATGGCAGGTGTGTGCCATTAATAATGTAACAATTATTAAGGATGTTAAGTGGGTTACACTGAAAATCATAATGAACCTTATATTTCAAACTTTTGACACATGTGAAAAAGGGCAAGGATGGGAAGGATGAGCTCATTTAGAGGGCTAGTTTGGCTATTCATTTGAATTTAGCTACTCTGATGTTATTTAAAGAGATATGGTCACAATTGTATAAATTAAATGTAACTACTAGAACATAGTAGGTATTTTACATTTCTAAAATGTTGTAGTAAATTTTAATCCCTTTCTGTGGAAAACTCTCTCTATATATATATCATTACTTATGTTTTCCAGATTCCTTAATACAAATTCTGTACACTGTTAGAAACTAGTTTTGTTTTTGAGTCCGCCAAAATTTGAATTCTGGTTGAGCCATCAATAAGTTACTCATATCCCTCCTAGTCTCAGGTTCATGTTTTATAAAATTTGGGGGAAAAAATATCTACCTTTTAGAGTTGCTGTGAGCATTGAGTGAAATAATGTACTTGAAGCTTTTTCCATGGCATGCAGTATGTATTTAATGCTATGATGCCTGCATTTTTTTCCTGCGCTCTATAACCACATCAAAAATTTTAAATTTCGTTTGGCTTCTTCTGTCATTTTCTTGTTGTTGTTTTTTTTTACTGACAATGTTTAATTGTCTTAGGTAATGTTTATTTAGCATCATGACTAATTTGCTATTTTAGCATCAGATAGAGGAAGCAATAAATTTACTGTAATTTTTTATTTGAGAGATCATTTTCAGCTTCGTGTAAAATTAAGAGAAAATTGCAAGGATGAGATGGTTGACAAATGAAAAGAAGTACCATTGTGTCAAAGAGAAAGTAGAGGCCTCTTGCTGCAGGGTCTGTGGCCTGTGCCCAGGAAGGGGGCTGCATCTTGCTCAGCAGGAAATGCTGTCTCAATTGTGCCTCTCAATGTGAGTCCTCACCCAGTGATGCAGAGCAGCACTGAGGGGATCACACATTCTATTGGAGAAACTTGAAAGTCTTTCTTTCCCAAATTGTCACAAGTACGATTATTTAACACAGATATTTTCATCATATTTTTAAAAGAAACGTGATGGAGTAATACGCATGTAACTTAAGGCAAATTGATATACTATTAACACTTTTCTGTTTCAGTCTTTGAAAACATAACTAATGATTCTTTTATTTAAAATGATATATATATTTTAGTTGAACATAAAGTTTGAAGATATTGAATAAATATTATTTATTTCCCCATCACTTTTTTGCACTGTACTACTTTGGACTAGAGGTTCTATTACATGCCTTTTGCTCACTCAGGGGACATCAATCAAAAAATGAGATGGTTGTGTTTAAAGGAAACAGATTTAATGTGTTAACTACTGCAAGTTATTCATTCTTTCATTCATTAGGTTAATTTTAAGGAAGTATTTACTATGTGACATTCTGCTTGAATCCATGATGGATGCAAAGAAATATGGCATAACTCTTGTTTTCACAAAATGCATAGTTCCCTTGGAAGAGAGAAGACATTCTAAAAAACCAGCAAATATTCAAATTAGAGACCATTAACTTTACCAGGAGAGTAACAGCTATGATGATGAGCTTGAATAATTGTTTTAGTTAATATTTTCCATATATAGTGTTTAGGATGTCAGGAAAATATGGATGACATTCTTGAAAAAAGATTCCCTAAATGGTTATAATAATCAAAATGGGAATGCTTTAAGGAAAATGTTTCAAAATGTCTTTAAAATATATATTTCTGATGTACTTCATTCCTTGATGAACCAGAGAAATGAGTTATGCTTTACTTTAGAAAATGCACACAAAAATACATTCTCGAAGGGGGAAAAAAAAAAAGAATGAGATGGAACTGCCAAACCTCAGTTGCTGAGTACTACGTTTTTTTTTTTTTTCTTTGCGGTACGCGGGCCTCTCAATGTTGTGGCTTCTCCCATTGCGGAGCACAGGCTCCGGATGCGCAGGCCCAGCGGCCTTGGCTCACAGACCCAGCCGCTCTGCGGCATGCAGGATCCTCCCAGACCGGGGCAGGAACCCCCGTCCCCTGCATCGGCAGGTGGACTCCCAACCACTGTGCCACCAGGGAAGCCCTGAGTACTACATTTTAATTTTAATATATTTTTAAAGGCCCTTCCCTTATGGTATAATTTTTTTTAAACAAGCAAATCTTACATGCAAGTGAAATTCAGTAACCTTAATTGTTGAAGTATAATTATTTGAATTTTTATATGTGGTTTATTTATGAGAATGTATTAGTAGATGACTGAATATATTGTCCTATATTTAAGACAAATTATCATAATTTCAGAAGAATCCAAATTAACCACTTGGATATTTCTTTAAGTTAACCCCAATTTTGAAGACTTCATAGTAAAGTACCTTTTGTTAAGCACTTAGATAGTTTGGGCTTGCCAAGTTCTTTTTTTACATTTACAAAAGACATGCTAAAATGTTCCAAGAACCATTAGCGTATATTAGAATATTGAAAATAGCTAAAGTTTGATCATGACATTTGGTTGCTGGAAATGTCCTTAAGCAACCATTCAGATAGAAGGTAAATAAACAGCAAAACCTCTTAACTGTCCCTATAGCTTTACATTCAAAACAAGATTTCTTGAAATTTTCAGTCCTAGTGTTTAATTATTTATTGAAAACTTCACTTATAGAGAAAAAGTGTATGCATTCACACGTGAAAATGAGTGGGTAGGCTCAAGGGATTAGTTTATGTTCAGCAGCATTATCTATCCATTTGTAAAGTTCTCTGTTAGATTTCTGTTTGATTTTAGTTTTTATTTCAAGTTGGTGTTTTCCTCAGTACCTTACACACATATTCTCCAAGTACCTGAAAATGGGCCAAGTAATCCAGAAGCTATGCTTTAAAAAGTTTATTTAACTTGACATTTTGAAAATTATAAATGAATGCTTTTACTTTCTTCTTGGAGAGTAGAAGGTGGATAAATAGCTATAGGTGACAGGTAATCCAGTTTGGGGCGAGGCTGGGGAGGGGTGAAAACTTCTTCCCAAACTTCTCTGGGATTTTATTCTTACAAGTGATAATGTTCGTAGACCATCAATGTAGAATTATAATAAAATTAATAACTACATTTTATTTATAAAATGTGCCAGGTATTTTTCTAAGCACTTTACATATAGCATCTTCCTTTATTCTTACTACCGTTCTTTGAGGTAGGTACTAATTTTTCCCCAATTTTGTGGATTTGAGAATGATGCATACGGATGTTATGTAACTTACACTCTGGTAACCAAAAGTCTGGTTCCACAGTCCATTCCCTTTAACCTATTTCATATATGTGTATGGTCTATTCATGAGCAGGGTCTTTGTTCTATTGTGGCTATGTTCAGTAACTTAAGAAATGTACCACATGTAGAAACACATAGAGGCTAAGAAATAGTCTTGTGAAATTTGTTCTAGGTCACTAAAATAAACAAGCTAGTATAAATAAAAGCAGTGCCCAAAGGAACTTGGCCCCAGGAATCAGAGAGCTTGATTGACAGTAAACTCATGGTAAACAGTACCATACTGAGGCAGGCTCTAATTAAAGAACTAATTCTTTAGGTCTCCATGCAAATGAAAAAGATGTTTAATATGTGTTTAATGACGGCATCTGTTCTACAGTGAAACCTAAAACAAAATCAATTATTTATGAATTAAGCTCAATTTATATAGAATATCTAATTTTTAAGCTGAAGTATCAAATAATCTAAGATACCAAAAATTTATTCTTCCTATGCTTTGAAAATAACATCCATTGACTTCAAGGATTTTTTTTTTTTCTGTCTTGATGAGGTTTATTTTGATATGTAGTGTTCAAAGCCCGTAGATTTCATAACAACCCCTTTAGGGTAAATTTGCTTGAAGTTAATATATTCATCGCTTTCTTATTCTATTCTTAGCACTGAATAAGAAATAAGTGAAGTAGTAAATATGTTCCTTGCCCTGGAGAAACTTGCTCTCTAGTTGAGAAATTAAGAAAAATACTTGAAAGATCAAAAAACAATAGAAGGCAGTTTAAAATGAATATCATTAAACCAGCCTGATATTCATGATAGATAAAAATGTTAAAGTACTTTTCAAGTTTCTGACATTAAATGAACACTTCCTCTGTCAAAGATTTTCCACCTTAGTTTTTCGAAGGTCTGCAAGAACGTTTTCCCCTCCTGTCACTTGATTTCTCCCAGTAATTTGACATTTTTATTATTCAAATTGAAATCTTTACTTTGCTTCTTAAGAATGAAAACATGTTAAGGCTATTTCTAGAGGATGCATGTGGTCAGTAGTGTACATTTCATTTTATAGCTAAATTCAGATGTAGAATTTTAAATGTGGCTTTTCTGTTATTAAAAGTTAGCTTCAATCAGCCAAAATATGTAGCTCATTTATTATGTGCCAGGAACTTACTGACTGCAGAAGATACAAAGATCCATTAATTCATCATTCATTCATTCATTCATCAGCCCAAATATTTATTGAATAGTGATTATGTACCAAGCATTTCAGTATGACAAAGCAGGAAATAATAAAAGTAAAATATAGGGGCTTCCCTGGTGGCACAGTGGTCGAGAGTCCGCCTGCCGATTCAGGGAACACGGGTTCGTGCCCCGGTCCGGGAGGATCCCACATGCCGCAGAGCGGCTAGGCCCGTGAGCCATGGCCGCTGAGCCTGCGCGTCCGGAGCCTGTGCTCCGCAACGGGAGAGGCCACAGCAGTGAGAGGCCCGCGTACCGCAAAAAAAAAAGTAAAATATAAATGATATTAGATGGCAGTAAGTACTAGGGAGAAAAATGAAGCAGTAAACAGACACTGGATTTTAAATAATATGATCAAGGAAAGCTTCACTGACATGTGACCTTTGAATAAAGCCCCGTAGCAGGAGATGGAGTGAGACAAATGGCTATCTGGGAGAACATTCTAGGCAAAGAGAAGAGGAAGTTCAAAGGCCCTGCCAGAGACAAAAAAATGTGCCTGACATGTTTAAGTGGAGTCTGCTGTGTAGATTAGACCAAGAGTAGTAGGAGATGAGGCCAGACTGGGAGCAACGTTGGGGGTGGGCTGGGTAGGAGAATGTGCAGCACCCAGAAGCCCACTGTGGTGACTGACTTTCACTCTTACTCTGACTTAGGTGGGTATCACTGGAGGATTTTTCAGGATCCCTCCGACAACTGTGTGAAAGAGGAGCAAAAGAAGAAGTAGGAGTTCATTCCAGTTTAGTCTAGCTTCAGTTTCACTGATGGCAGCCCCAGCTGATAGTGGCTAAGATCAAAGAAATAACAGTGGTGGAAATAACCATAAGTGGTCAGATGCTAAAATTATGTTGCAGAGAGTAGGAATGGAATTGATGATGAAATGGATGTAAAGTATAAGGTGAAAGAAGGCCTTAGGAGGACTCCAAGGTTTTTGGCCTGGATACCTAGAATATGGAGTTATTTTACTGAGATGGAGAAGACTTGCATAAATTGTTTAATGATAAATAGGCTGTAGTATAGCAGTAGCTCAGCTTTGCAGATATTGTTTGAGATGCCCATTAGACCACTCAGCTGAGATGTTCGGAAGGTAATTGGATATATGAATCTGGAATTCAGGGAGAGAGCCACCTGGAGATTAATATTCAAAAGCGTTTATCTTTCCCATACACACTTTGCTTCTCCCTACATGAATGAATACAGTGATGGAGAAATACTGAAAGTATGTGGGTGGAAGTTCTTCTCTGTCCAAAATGGCAGCCAGGATTCTCTGCAACCCTGTTATTATTTTTGTTCATTTGTTTTTTTTTTTTCCCTGAAGGCCCTTCATATCCACTCCCTTCACAAATGAAAATATCTAGTTATCCATAAAAGAGCTTGACTGTTACTGCTATGGTGAAACAACTGATTGTTCCTGTCGTTGAAGTTGTACAGTTTCATTTACCTCTTTGGTCCAATAGTGTTTTATTCTTACCACATTAAGATACGGCTTACCTGCCTGTGGACCTGTACCTCACCACATTGTGAGTTGTACAGGGAAAGGAGTCATGCCTTAATTATTTTTTTATCCTAAGGAACTAGTCTGGCCCATTTGTATTTACTTGCTAAATATTTGTTAAAGTTAATTATTCTAGTAAGAGCTGATTTTAGAGTTTATTCTATGTTTTAAAAATTGATTCTATGTGGCAAATGTATTAGCTGATTAATTATTTTAACATTTATTTAGCACTATTTCTTCAAGGCCCATTTTATATGTACTATTTATTTCTATATAGGGCATAGTTTCTGATTTCAAGTTTCCATATTAATATAGGAAACCTGAACACACAGACACACAGAATGAATGGAAGATATTATGCATTAAATGCCTTAATACAGGTACCGGTAAAAGTTTCTGAGAATTAAAGATCATTTATCACTTTGTCAGGCTTCCTGGGGCAAACTTGCACTGGGAAGATAGTATATTTCTAACTGGATGTTGAACTACTTCAATAGGAAGATCTACAAAAGGAAGATATTCTAAATAGATGGAATGAAATGGACAATAGTACATATGTTGGGCAGCTCTGTACTAGCTTTGGTACCTGATGAGTTGACTGGCTACAGTGCAGGGCATTGGGAGAAGTATATGATATAAAGTTGTATTAGGGAATACTACTATGTACTTTGTATTAAGAGATCCTTGGGTTATGCACCAAGTTTTTGGGGGCTTTGGGTTGTTCGCTTTTTGTTTTGTTTTGTTTTTTTAAAACTCTGTTTGTTTAGCCTACGTAGGAAACCTCCAACAATGGTTTGAATGGACAAGTTATGTAATTAGAAATACACTTTGGAAGATCTGGGTGAGGAAGGCACTGGGAAGTCTTGGTAGTAACAAGAATTTCAGGCCCTGGGTTAAAGAGAGGGACTGAGAAATGCCATGGGTCTTACAAAATGATGTAGTAAATAGATGTGGTAATTTATGAGGGGCTATGTGAGGAACAGAGGAGTCAATGATATGGTCAAGGTTTTAGTCTAGGAACTAAAGCCTTAAATAGAAGCAGGGAGGTTAGAATGAGGCACTCATGAAAAGAAGATGATAAATCTTGTTTTAAAGGTATTGTATTTGAGCATCCAGGTGGAAATCTACAGGCAATTGAAATTCAGAGCCACCAAGAGATGGTTTGGAACAGGTCACATGGATTTGGATATGGAAAGAATATGATGACTAAAGTAGCATATGCACAGAAAAACATAAAAATAATTCTTCAGTGCTTTTACACTTTTACACACTTTTTCTTTCATTTACAGTTTGTAAATGTCTAGAAATTAGGAACTTTCATAATACTTCTAAATTTAGCATTACTAGGACTTATTTGTGGAAACAAAAGAAAGCAATCTCCCAGGTTGTTGTTTCTATGTATTGTCACCGTTTTATGATATTCTGTGGAATCATTTAAAAATATTAGTAAATTTTATTTTTTATTTATTTATTTTTACATCTTTACTGGAGTATAATTGCTTTACAATGGTGTGTTAGTATCTGCTTCATAACAAAGTAAATCAGCTACACATATACATATATCCCCATATATCCTCCCTCTTACATCTCCCTCCCAACCTCCCTATCTCACCCCTCTAGGTGGTCACAAAGCACCGAGCTGATCTCCCTCTGCTATGTGGCTGCTTCCCACTAGCTAGCTATTTCACATTTGATAGTGTATATACGTCCATGCCACTCTCTCACTTCGTCCCAGCTTACCTTTCCCCCTTCCCGTGTCCTCAAGTCCATTCTCTACATCTGCGTCTTTATTCCTGTCCTGCCCATAGGTCCTTCATAACCATTTTTTTAAAATTCCATATATATGTGTTAGCATATGGTATTCATTTTTCTCTTTCTGACTTACTTCACTCCGTATGACAGACTCTAGGTCCATCCATCTCACTACAAATAACTCAATTTCGTTTCTTTTTGTGGCAGAGTAATATTCCATTGTATATATGTGCCACATCTTCTTTATCCATTCATCTGTCAATGGACACTTAGGTAGCTTCCATGTCATGGCTATTGTAAATAGAGCTGCTATGAACATTGTGGTACATGACTCTTTTTGAATTATGGTTTTCTCACGGTATATTCCCACTAGTGGGATTGCTGGGTCGTATGGTAGTTCTATTTTTAGTTTTTGAATGAACCTCCATACTGTTCTCCATAGTGGCTGTATCAATTTACCTTCCCAACAACAGTGCAAGAGGATTCCCTTTCCTCACACACTCTCCAGCATTTATTGTTTGTAGATTTTTTGATGATGGCCATTCTGACTGGTGTGAGGTGATACCCCATTGTAGTTTTGATTTGCATTTCTCTAATGATTAATGATGTTGAGCATTCTTTCATGTGTTTGTTGGCAATCTGTATATCTTCTTTGGAGAAATGTCTATTTAGGACTTCTGCCCTTTCTTGGATTGGGTTGTTTGTTTTTTTGATATTGAGCTGCATGAGCTGCTTGTAAATTTTAGAGATTAATCCTTTGTCAGTTGCTTCATTTGCAAATATTTTCTCCCATTCTGAGGGTTGTCTTTTGTTCTTGTTTATGGTCTCCTTTGCTGTGCAAAAGCTTTTAAGTTTCATTATGTCCCATTTCTTTATTTTCGTTTTATTTCCATTTCTGTAGGAGGTGGGTCAAAAAGGATCATGCTGTGATTTATGTCGCAGACTGTTCTGCCTATGTTTTACTCTAAGAGTTTTATAGTCTCTGACCTTACATTTAGGTCTTCAAGACATTTTGAGTTTATTTTTGTGTATGGTGTTAGGGGGTGTTCTAATTTCATTCTTTTACATGTAGCTGTCCAGTTTTCCCAGCATCACTTATTGAAGGGGCTGTCTTTTCTCCATTGTATATTCTTGCCTCCTTTATCAAAAATATGGTGACCATATGTGCATGGGTTTATCTCTGGGCTTTCTATACTGTTCCATTGATCTATATTTCTGGTTTTGTACCAGTACCATAGTGTCCTGATTACTGTAGTTTTGTAGTATAGTCTGAAGTCTGGGAGCCTGATTCCTCCAGCTCTGTTTTTCTTTCTCAAGATTGCTTTGGCAATGATTCGGGGACTTTTAGTTTCCATACAAATTGTGAAATGTTTTGTTCTAGTTCTGTGAAAAATGCCATCGGTAGTTTGTAGGGGATTGCATTGAATCTGTAGATTGCTTTGGGTAGTAGAGTCATTTTCACACTGTTGATTCTTCCAATCCAAGAACATGGTATATCTCTCCATCTGTTTGTATGGTCTTTAATTTCTTTCATCAGTTTTCTGCATACAGGTCTTTTGTCTTATAGTTTTCTGCATACAGGTCTTTTGTCTCCTTAGGTAGGTTTATTCCTAGGTATTTTATTCTTTCCGTTGTAATGGTAAATGGGAGTGTTTCCTTAATTTCTCTTTCAGATTTTTCATCATTAGTATATAGGAATGCAAGAGATTTCCATGCATTAGTTTTGTATCCTGCTACTTTATCAAATTCATTGATTAGCTCTAGTAGTTTTCTGGTAGCATCTTTAGGATTTTCTATGTATAGTACCCTGTCAAACAGTGACAGCTTTACTTCTTGTTTTCTGATTTGGATTACTTTTATTTCTTTTTCTTCTCTGATCGCTGTGGCTAAAACTTACAAAACTATGTTGAATAATAGTGGTGAGAGTGGGCAACGTTGTCTTATTCCTGATCTTAGTGGAAATGGTTTCAGTTTTTCACCATTGAGAATGATGATGGCTGTAGGTTTGTCATATATGGCCTTTATCAACACCATTTATCATAAATGGGTGTTGAATTTTGTTGAAAGATTTTTCTGCGTCTATTGAGAGGATCGTATGGTTTTTCTCCTTCAATTTGTTAATATGGTGTATCACATTGATTGATTTGCATATATTGAAGAATCCTTGCATTCCTGGGATAAACCCCACTTGATCATGGTGTATGATCTTTTTAATGTGCTGTTGGATTCATTTTGCTAGTATTTTGTTGAGGATTTTTGCATCTATGTTCATCAGTGATATTGACCTGTAGTTTTCTTTCTTTGTGACATCTTTGTCTGGTTTTGGTATCAGGGTGCTGGTGGCCTCGTAGAATGAGTTTGGGAGTGTTCCTCCCTCTGCTATAATTTGGAAGAATTTGAGAAGGATAGATTTTAGCTCTTCCCTAAATGTTGATAGAATTTGTCTGTCAAGCCATCTGGTCCTGTGCTTTTGTTTGTTGGAAGATTTTTAATCACAGTCTCAATTTCAGTGCTTGTGATTGATCTGTTTATATTTTCTGTTTCTTCCTGGTTCTCGGAAGGTCGTGCTTTTCTAAGAATTTGTCCATTTTTTCCAGGTTGTCCATTTTATTGGCATATAGTTGCTTGTAGTAATCTCTCATGATCCTTTGTATTTCTGCAATGTCAGTTTTTACTTCTCCTTTTTCATTTCTAATTCTATTGATTTGAGTCTTCTCCATTTGTTTTTTTATTTGATGAGTCTGGCTAATGGTTTATCAATTTTGTTTATCTTCTCAAAGAACCAGCTTTTAGTTTTATTGATCTTTGCTATTGTTTCCTTCATTTCTTTTTCATTTATTTCTGATCTGATTTTTATGATTTCTTTCCTTCCGCTAACTTTGGGGTTATTTTTCTGTTGTTGTTCTTCTTTCTCTAATTGCTTTAGGTGTAAGGTTAGGTTGTTTATTTGAGATTCTTCTTGTTTCTTGAGCTAGGATTGTTTTGCTCTAAACTTTCTGTTAGAACTGCTTTTGCTGAATCCCGTAGGTTTTGGGTCGTCATGTTTTCATTGTCATTTGTTTCTAGGTATTTTTTGTTTTCCTCTTTGATTTCTTCAGTGATCTCTAGGTTATTAAGTAGTGTATTGTTTAGCCTCCATATGGTTGTATTCTTTACAGATTTTTTCCTGTAATTGATATCCAGCCTCAGAGCATTGTGGTTGGAAAAGATACTTGATATGATTTCAATTTTCTTAAATTTACCAAGGCTTGATTTGTAACCCAAGATATGATCTATCCGGGGGACTGTTCCATGAGCACTTGAGAAGAAAGTGTATTATGTTGTTTTTGGATGGAATGTCCTATAAATATCAATTAAGTCCATAGTGTTTAATATATCATTTAAAGTTTATTTTTCCTTGTTTGTTTTCATTTTGGATGATCTGTCCATTGGTGAAAGTGGGGTGTTAGAGTCCCCTTCTATGATTGTGTTACTGTCAATTTCCCCTTTTTTGGCTCTTAGCATTTGCCTTATGTATTGAGGTGCTCCTATGTTGGTTGCATAAATATTTACAATTGTTATATCTTCTTCTTGGATTGACCCCTTGATCATTATGCAGTGTCCTTCTTTGTCTCTTGTAATAGTCTTTATTTTAAAGTCTATTTTGTTTGATATGAGAATTGCTACTCCACCTTTCTTTTGATTTCATTTGCATGGAATATCTTTTTCCCATCCCTCATTTTTGGTCTATATGTGTTGCTAGGTCTGAAGTGGGTCTCTTTTAGACAGCATATATACGAGTCTTGTTTTTCTATCCATTCAGCCCATCTATGTCTTTTGGTTGGAGAATTTAATACATTTACATTTAAGGTAATTATCGATGTGTATGTTCCTATTACCATTTTCTTAATTTTGGGGGGGTTGTTGTTGTAGGTCTTTTCCTTCTCTTGTGTTTCCTGCCTAGAGAAGTTCCTTTAGCATTTGTGTAAAGCTGGTTTGGTGGTGCTGAATTCTCTTAGCTTTTGCTTGTCTGGTAAGGTTTTAATTTCTCCATTGAATCTGAATGAGATCCTTGCTGAGTAGAGTAATCTTGATTGTTTTTTCCTTTCATTGCTTTAAATATGTCCTGCCACTGCCTTCTGGCTTGCAGAGTTTCTGCTGAAAGATCAGCTGTTAACCTTATGGGGATCCCCTTGTATGCTATTTGTTGCTTTTCTCTTGCTGCTTTTATTTTTTTTCCCCTGTATTTAATTTTTGATAGTTTGATTAATATGTGTCTTGGCATGTTTCTCCTTGGATTTGTCCTGCATGGGACTCTCTGCCCTTCCTGGACTTGATTGACTATTTCCTTTCCCATGTTAGGGAAGTTTTCAACTATAATCTCTTCAAATATTTTCTCAGACCCTTTCTTTTACTCTTCTTCTTCTGGGACCCCTATAATGTGCATGTTGGTGCATTTAATTCTGTCACAGAGGTCTCTGAGACTGTTCTCAATTCTTTTCATTCTTTTTTCTTTATTCTGCTCTGCAGTAGTTATTTCCACTATTTTATCTTTCAGGTCATTTATCCGTTCTTCTGCCTCAGTTGTTCTGCTATTGATTCCTTCTAGAGGAGTTTTCGTTTCATTTATTTTGTTGTTCATCACTGTTCGTTTGCTCTTTAGTTCTTCTAGGTCCTTTGTAAACGTTTCTTATATATTCTCCATTCTACTTCCAAGATTTTGGATCATCTTTACTATCATTACTCTGAATTCTTTTTCAGGTAGACTGACTCTTTCCTCTTCATTTGTTTGGTCTGGTGGGTTTTTACCTTGCTCCTTCGTGTGCTGTGTATGTCTCTATCTTCTCATTTTGCTTAACGTACTGTGTTTGGGGTCTCCTTGTCACAGGCTGGAGCTTCGTAGTTCCTGTTGTTTTTGGTGTCTACCCCAAGTGGCTAAGGTTGGTTCAGTGGGTTGTGTAGGCTTCCTGGTAGAGGGGAGTAGTGCCTGTGTTCTGGTGGATGAGGCTGGATATTTTCTTTCTGTTGGGTAGGTCCGTGTCTGGTGGTGTGTTTTCGGGTGTCTGTGACCTTATTATGATTATAGGTAGCCTGTCTGCTAATAGGTGGGGTTGTGTTCCTGTCTTGCTAGTTGTTTGGCATAGGGTGTCCTGCACTGGAGCTTGCTGGTCATTGAGTGGAGCTGGGTTTAAGCGTTAAGATGGAGATCTCTGGGAGAGCTTTCACCGTTTGATATGGAGCTGGGAGGTCTCTGGTGGAACAATGTTCTGAACTCGGCTCTCCCACCTCAGAGGCACAGGCCTGACAGGCCTGACACCCAGCCGGAGCACCAAGACCCTGTCAGCCACATGGCTCAGAAGAAAAGGCGAAAAAAAAGAAAGAAAAAAAATAAAATAAAGTTATTAAAATAAAAAATAGGGGCTTCCCTGGTGGCTCAGTGGTTGAGAGTCCACCTGCCGATGCAGGGGACGCGGGTTCGTGCCCCGGTACGGGAAGATTCCACATGCCGCGGAGCGGCTGGGCCCGTGAGCCATGGCTGCTGAGCCTGCGCGTCCGGAGCCTGTGCTCCGCAACGGGAGAGGCCACAACAGTGAGAGGCCCACGTACCACCAAAAGAAAAAAAAAATTATTAAAAATTAAAAAAATTTTAATGTAATAAAAAAAGAAAAGAAAGAAAAAAAGAAGAGAGCAATCAAGCGAAAAAACTCCACCAATGATAAGAAGCGCTAAAAAGTATACTAAAAAAAAGAAAAGACAACAGAACCGTAGGACAAATGGTAAAAGCAAAGCTACACAGACAAAAATCACACACAGAAGCATACACATACATACTCATAAAAAGAGAAAAAGGAAAAAAAAAGTATATCGTTGCTCTCAAAGTCCATCGCTTCAATTTTTGGATGATTCGTTGTCTATTCATGTATTCCACAGATTCAGGGTACATCAAGTTGATTGTGGAGATTAAATCTGCTGCTCCTGAGGCTGCTGGGAGAGATTTCCCTTTCTCTTCTTTGTTCTCAGATCTCCTGGGGTTCAGTTTTGGATTTGGCCCTGCCTCTGCATGTAGGTTGCCTGAAGGTGTCTTTTCCCACCGAGGCAGAATGGGGTTAAAGGAGCAGCTGATTCGGGGGCTCTGGCTCACTCAGACCCGGGGGAGGGAGGGGTACAGAATGCGGGGCGAGCTTGTGGCGACAGAGGCTGGCGTGACGTTGCACTAGCCTGATGTGCACCGTGCGTTCTCCCAGGGAAGTTGTCCCTGGATCACGGGACCCTGGCAGTGGCGGGCTGCACAGGCTCCCGGGAGGGGAGGTGTAGATAGTGATCTGTGCTTGCACACAGGCTTCTAGGTGGCTGCACCAGCAGCCTTAGCGTCTCATGCCTGTCTCTGGGGTCCGTGCTGATAGCCGCGGCTCGCGCCCGTCTTTGGAGCTCGTTTAGGCGGTGCTCTGAATCCCCTCTCCTCACGCACCCCTAAACAATGGTCTCTTGCCTCTTAGGCAGTTCCAGACTTTTTCCCGGACCCCCTCCCGGCTAGCTGTGGCACATTCGCCCCGTTCAGGCTGTGTTCACGCAGCCAACCCCATTCCTCTCCCTGGGATCTGATCTCCGAAGCCTGAGCCTCAGCTCCCAACCCTCACAACAGCGGGTGAGCAGACAAGCCTCTCGGGCTGGTGAGTGCTGGTCGGCACCGATCCTCTGTGCAGGAATCTCTCCGCTTTGCCCTCTGCACCCCTGTGGCTGCGTTCTTCCGTGTCTCCAAAGCTTCCCGCCTCCGCCACCTGCAGTCTCCGCCCGCGAAGGGCCCTCATAGTGTGTGGCAACCTTTCCTGCTTCACAGCTCCGTCCCACTGGTGCAGGTCCCGTCCCTGTTCTTTTGTCTCTGTTTATTCTTTTTTCTTTTGCCCTACCCAGGTATGGGGGGAGTTTCTTGCCTTTTGGGAAGTCTGAGGTCTTCTGCCAGCATTCAGTAGGTGTTCTGTAGGGGTTGTTCCACATGTAGATGTATTTCTGATGTATTTGTGGGGTGGAAGTAGATCTCCACATCTTGCTCTTCTGTCATCTTGAAGTTCTCCCCCTAAAAATATTAGGAAATTTTAATAGAAAATACCTTCATCAACTATCTTGCATAAAGTGTGATAAATAGGTTCCTTTTTTAGTTTTACAATTTAAGGGGATTTCATTTTTTTCAAGTCCATTATAAAACACACTGAAACATTTGCCTAACCATGTAGACTGGCTCAAGGCAGTACATGCTCTAAGACTAATTGTTGAATAACTTTTCAAATATAAGGAGAGGAATTCTTCAGGATTCCCATCAAGATGAATCACCTTTTACTTATTTCTGCCTTATGTGTCATCATATATAGGACTTAATGCAGATCTGGGACATACTCAATTAGAATAATAAAAGATATTTCACAAAGGAATAAATTTGAAATAATATTCAGAAATCTGTAATAGAATATTAAAAAAGTAAGATTTTTATTGTGGAAAATATTAGCACCACCACCCCCACCCCCCCGGCATCTGTTGAGTATATAGAGGTTTATTGATTTTTTTCTGGACAATCTCAGACCTTCAAATAGTGGACATAAAATATACAGCAGTTCCTTAAAAGTTTTTAAGGTAGGAATATTCATAAAGCAAATTTGGATGTGAATTTTATATTCACTAGTTTATTTGCTAACTTTAAAATGATTATATTTATTTATCTAGTGATTAAATTTGTCCTTGTTCCTTTATCTTAAAAGAGATCATGAATCTTCAGTTGTAATATAGGCTCAGTTTGTCCCAGGTGGAAGTTAAGGAGTTCATTATTCTTATCTCTGTCAATTTCCTAATTTACAAATGAGCTGAAGCAATTAATTCTTGCAAGTCTCCTGTATTAATTATAGTGTTAGGCAGGTTTCCTTGTGGTTTTGTAATTCTTTTTGTCACATTTTCACTCTCCTTACTATCTCAGCTTGATACTTGTTGACATGCTGATTCATGTTTTAGTGTACTAGAAGGGTTTTATTCATCTGGAGGAATGAGTGTAAAGAGGTCACACCTTATCATCACACTGGCATTTCTAGTGTGTGTCGAGCATGTATCTCCCTTTAATTTAAATCTGAAAAATGTACAGGGATTTCTGCAGCTAAGCTGTACAAATCGATAAAATTTGTAATCAAGGCTGTCTAATCTCTAAACCTGATATAAAACTTCACAACTATTGATTACATGTGAAGGTTCTGCAAGCTGTTAATCATGCATGAAAGCATAGAATAAATGGTGGCTTCAGAAAAGGAAATGGACAAATAATCATCACCCCTGCAGTCCTTATCTGTCTTTCTGTTCCCCTGAAGCAAGCATGTTACCAGACTTTCATTTTATTAAATCAAATGATGTATTAAAGTGTGTTAACAGCCATTATCACTTTGAAAATTTGTATTACTCTAGCTTTTTTCTATTATAATTTAGAAATTTTCTCATCTTTCTTCAGAAAAGTGATCCAAAGCAAATTAGTTTATTTTGTAAGTTTCCAGAAGGAATGAAAGAAGGACCTAAGTTGGTGTATTAAAATCATAATCTTTGCTGGGAGTGAAATGAGCCATACATACTTGGAATATCATTATAATGTAATTGTTGTAGTTTATTTTGGGCAGTCTTGGCGGGTCTTCATGCCATAAGATAGCCTCACTTAAAATGGGCCCTCCTAACCTCTCACTTACTAATATACTTTATAATAATTTCCAAGTTTGAATTGACTGGCTTGACTCATTCAAGGACAGATGTAAGGTGTTTACAAAGGAGTTATGTAGTTGAGGAAAACATGTACTATTTCTGCATCTAAGTAGTATTAGAGGGATTTGGATTAAAATGTATATGTAAATGTATGTTTCTGTTAGAGCTATCCACTCAAAAGTAAGGAAATTTAGATTATATTGCTGATTCACTTTATATATACCTGTAAACTTATATTGATATAAAAATTAAAATATTTTAATAAATGTTGTGTTGCAGCGATGGATTAGGGTGCTAGAAAATGACTCTAATTATTATAGCTTAGAATAAAAATTGACATGTCTTATACCTCATAGAATTATTAGTCCAATATTTAATATATTAGTATCTGTGGGAGCATAGTGAAGAAATGAACCTGCCCTCAAAGAGCATACAGGAAATAAAGACAAAAATATATTCATTTAAAGTAGTTTTTTAAATCTTATGCTGCCACAATATTTGGCACATGCCAGGCCCTTAATAAATGTTTACTTTAATACTAAAAGAATACTAAATAAGCATGTAGTGGCTCAGCACAACTCATTATTAGCGAAATACAATTTGTAAAGTACTGTTCTATGGAGGGATCACTGACATAATCTTCACAAAAATATTAAGGTAATTTACCAAGTGAAGAGATTAGGGATAGGGATTATATCAAAATGCTGAACAATTACTAACCACAAAATCTCATCTGTGGCAGAAAGCCTCTGATGATCTTGTCTGGATCACAGATCTGCTGGTGGACTGACGATTGGCTGGTCTAGATGACCTCTGCTGGCACGACGAGGTGACTAACTCAGCTCTGTTCCACATGCATTTCTTAGTCCAGAAGTGATGGTGGAGTTGTAAGAGCAAGAGGGGCTCACAGGACTTTTTGAGATACAGGCTGAAAGCACACCGCCACTTTTGCTTCATTCTGTTGACCAAAGCAAGTCATGAGGCAAGCCCCAAATCAAAAGATGGGGAAATAAACCCCACTTCTTTGGTGTGAAGGGTTGTAAAATCACATGGCCAACAGAGTGGATACAAAGAGAGGTGAAGAATTGGAGCCATCACAGAATTGAGTTCTTAAGTTCTATTTTCATTAGCTCTTGAACATAAAACATATTAAAATTAGTTGCTTTATTGTTCAGAAAATGAAGTTTCCAAGCATATACTATGGGCCAACCACTTTGCTTGGCATACAAAATATTTACCTCATTTTTTAGTACAACCTAAGAAGTGTGTCATTTATCTTCTTTTTAGGGGTGGAGAAGGCATTGAAAATTACCTCTAGAGTTTTGTCATTGCTGTATACAGCTCCTCTCCAGTCATCTTATTTTATACACTGTATATTATGAAGTAGTTTTTTCCATTTTACTTTTTTAGGGTAATATACAGCTCACTGTACGTTTTTGTATGTGATTAATGCTGTTGCTAAACATTTTTATGAAAAATAAAGTTTGTTTTTACACTAGGGGTAGATTATTCTCTTCTTTTTTTCCTTCAATAAATTTTTTTAAATGCCTTTTCTCTTTCTGTTTTATGTTTTATCCAAGTATAGGTGGTTAGCTATACAAAATGTTTTATTTTTTGCATTGTTTAAAGTATAACATATAAGCAGAATATGCAGTATGAGAGATGAATTGAAGTAGATTGATTGACTGTAATTACATGGTTCTTCCAACACAGTCTGGTATCATTAGATAAAAATTTAAGTGAAAAACATTAAAGGCCCCCTAAATTTTCAACTCCCCATGTTTTGAGAATTAGGTTTAATAAGACATTCAATAAGATTTATCTATTGGAAAAATAGTTACTTTTGTCTTTTTTTTCCACGTCACTTTGGTAGTAAGTTCTTTTGAAAATCAAACAGTTTCCTTAGCATTATTGTAGAGAGTATGCAAATGTTATTAGAATTATCTGATGAACTTCAGTCAGATTCTTGAGAGCAGTGAAGATGACATATTTTGGTTTAATTTGATGATGTGCTTAGTATTGTTCTGATGGTACTGGGTAAATATTTCTGTGACTCTGCAGGAGAGCTGAGTGAGCCATGCACCCCCTGTCATTCTATATCCCCTGAGGGCAAACATGTCATTTCAACAACACAGCCAGAAAGCCAAAAGAGCTGACAGTTGGTTTGTGGTTATTCCTGGACCTGAGGCTCCCTCATATTACAGTGCTAATCAAGTCATCTCACCAACTTATCATTAACTCAATTTGACCCGTGGGAGCAGAGATGAAATCTTTCTGGCAAGACTAATGAAGCTCTAAGACTGAAAAGATGTGCAGTGTAAAACCTTGATTATCCTCAGTCATTACCATGAGGAAAAGAATAAAAATACAAAGCATCAATAGAGAAAAGTAAAGACAATGTCTTCCAAAGCACTTCAGTTTTTTCCTCCCCCAAGGTATGCCAATGTTTTCTTCCTTTTTTTAAAAAAAAAAAAAATTGCAACTTTGTTCAGAAATTTCATCTCAATTATTTTTTATTTTACACCAACAAATATTTTCTCTAACAGTCAGGAAGTTCACTTTCCTTGTGTTTGTTTTGATAAATGGAATGGAAATTGTGCTTTGCAGTCAGCTTCTAAGATTTCTGATGAAAAGGCAGCCAGGAGCAAGAAGCTCCCTGTCATGCTTCAGTGTTCTTAGTTTGTGACATCTTTGACAACATCTTCCTTTTCTTCTTGGCATGAGCTTTGGGACATCTTCTATTTCTCTCTGAGTGACAGCTGGATAATAAGTTTTATCATTAGAAACTGATTCTAGGGAAATGTGATCCCTGCCCCCGATTCTCTTGTAGCTGCTGAAGCTTTTGCTTTCACAACTCTTTCAGAGTAACCGAGATTATCACTAGAGAAGGACCTGGATACTGACCTGTCGTGTCATGTGTTGTTTAACAAATGCCCAAAATTGAATTTCCTTTTATCTGTTATCTAGAACCACTTATTAAGTCATCTTGCTGTTGAGAGGTGACTCAAAGTCAACAGGTCCTGTTTACTCATGTTGCCTTAATTTTTCTTAATCTTCAGAGAATTATTAAGTAGTTCTTCATTTTATCCTATCAAGTTGTGTTAAATATTTGACACAAAAACTATTACAAGCATAAATCCCATGCTTGATCTGTTTAGAATTTAAGTAAGGGCAGTGATATGTTATTTCTTTATTTATCTGCTAATTGTATATTACTGGTCATAGATTTGATATGTAGCTTTTCTGCTATTTCTTTTTGATTTCATGTGGCTTTTCTCACTGAAACAACTAGGAAATAGGTGAACAATAAAAGGAAAAATGGAATGGGAAAAGTGGAATGATCAACTTTTGGCAGAAAAATAAAGAAAACCATTGTCTCCTGAAGTCACACTCCTTCTTGGCCCCTTATTCTCCCCTAACACATTGCAATCTTTGGATTTTTCCACTTCCAGTGTCTGCACACTTGACAAAACCTCCAAATTAATTTTTCTAAAGTAGTTAGTTAATTGTGTTAATTTCCTGCTCAGTTAATTTCCATTGGCTCTTAGATCAAGTTACCTCTTATCATGACATCCAAAGTTTTTCCAATCTTTTCCCAACCAATTTTTCCGATATAACCTCCTATTAGATAACTTGTACAGCAACCAAATGGGATTACATATTTTTTCCAATTGTGTTTGTATTTATTCATCTTGTTTCCTCTGCATTTTTATTATTTATCCAAGTTATGTCTATAGATCTTCCTGCCTTACCCATTGAGACCAAATGCAAATATCTCTTCCATTTGACAGGTGGAAGTTGTTTCTCTCTCTTGAATTCCTATAGTATTTTATTCCATTCATATACCATTTATATCATACTGCTTTAATTTTTTTTCTTAGCTTATCATCTTTACTGAATAAATGTTAAGCTCCTTGAGGTCTATTATTGTTTTATTCACTTTAGAATCCTCCACAGTGTCTGGTATCATACACTTTATATAATAGGCAATCTATTTTTGTTTCACAATAGATGGATTACTTGTTCAGAATATTTTAATATGATCCTTTGCTGCATGAAGGTCACTCCCTTGCTATATTTATTCCCAAGTTTCTGCCAGAATTTTGCCCCACAACTTTTTCCAATTCCTTGTTTCTCTCCCAAATTTCCTTTTACTAGAAAAGCAAAATGAGACAGAAGGAAAGAGAACTGTTTTATAAACACATGTATGGAATACCTAACAAAAATTTGAAAATGGAAAGTAAAAAATTGGGAAGAAGAAAGAACATTTAGTAAATTTCAAACCACCTGACAAGTAGTGCATTGATGAATGTGATCCCCATTGTTTTATCATCATTGTGGTGACCTATGTTGTTATAAATACTGTTTACTGTGACGCCTCTATGTGCCATTCACCACACTAGGTCATTTCTTTAAATTATTTAATCCTTAAAACAGCACTTATGCCCAGCTTTATATAACATAGTGAGTCCTGAGCAATATCCTTCTACTTCCGTTTATTCTACAAAAGTTAATTATTCCAATTTTAAAAGTTTAAATTTTTACTTATGCATTCATATCTCAGAAATACAACACAATTATTGGTGAGGCACAAGACTAATGGATCAGGTTGAGGAATTTAGTTAATTTTCTTGTCGAATTCTGATAGAATTTTCTTCGAATGGATTTCATAGTAGTAGAACAGTCTCAAGTCCCTGCTGTTTATATCCTGATTTTTAAAAATCTATGTATACGTGGTGGTCAGCCCATGTCAGAGCTAACAGACTTCAGAGGTGTTGCATAGCAGAGTGCCTATTGTATGCGTGTATGTATGTGTATGTGCTTATATATGTATATGTGAATATATACATAGATGTACATGCATGGATACATATATGTGATTATAACATAGATGAAAATACAGCTGAGAATATCCAACCTCAATAAAAACTGGAAAAAAATAGAGCGCATGTCAATTAAATAACTGTAATTAGACAGTGACTTCCTCTGAATTACTGCAGATGCCTTAGAGCTCAAAATAATTGAATTTTGACTTTAGATGTGTTTCTGCATACGTGTGTGTGTGTGTTTACTTTGTTGTATGTTGGTTTCTGAATATTGCCCTAGATGGCAGTAAGATTATATTTTAAGTCACTATTTTAGTAATAACAATTCATTTTGCAGCATTTCTTCAAGCCTTTGTGAAAAATATAGATGTTAAATACCATATTGACCTTGTAGAAAGATTCTTTGCCTATTAAAAAGCTATTTCTTTTCACAAATCTTTGGTTTTTTACCAGTTAATAAAGTGTGGGCAACTGATATTATGATTGTGGTTTATGCACATACGTATAGGATTTCTAAAGCTACCTTTTCCAGATTTTAAATTAGAGTTTTAAAGTCTAATTTATATTAGTGTCAAAGTTAGCAGCATTTAAATACACCAAAACAGAATTCTCACTCAAAGTGAACTCTATGTATTTTTTTACATACTACCAATACATAATAAATATATCTTTTGTCAACTCTTAAAAATGAATAATTGAGGATGTAGAGCTATTGTGTCTTTCACAGTGTCTGGGTATGCTTTTATTTTACTTTTTTTTTTTTAAATTTCAAATATGAGAATAAAAAGAGTGGGGGTAGTGAGTTACTTCTGCTTTCGACAGCGAGTCCCTCAGTATGCACACATTTACATCTCTTCTGGCTCTTCTAAGCCTAGAGAAACACTAAGTTCCTCCAAACTTTGACTTGCTCTAGGGCTATTCAGAATGTCAAGCAGTTCTAACAGGCAGTCAGCTAGCTGCAGCAGCTGAGCAGAAATTGAATAGCACATATATTCCCTATTTTCAGTGCTCCATAAAAGGGTGAATAAAGGAAGCCAAAAGGCAAAAGAAATTGGATATAATGAGATTAGCTAGGAGAAGAAAATTTCTATTTATTTTTATAATTATTTAACTTTATAAATAGAGAAATTAATTTTTAAAATTATTTTATTATTAGTTTGGGAGAAAATGTAAATATGTAGTCAGTAATTTGACAGGCAAATTGTAGAGGCTTTTAGTACATGAAGTGTTAAGTAGGTTTTTTTTCTTTACCATTTTGCATTTCCACTTTTTTTCACATTCATGTGTACACTTTTTTTTAATTTCTTTTTTTTAAAAGAGGCCTCTAAATTTGCTGTTCAGAAATATAGTCCCTCTGTGATGACTAAAGTCATGTGTAAACTTTAAACCATTCCTATGAATATCCACTTTTTTGTTCTGTCTTTTGGGGTTTTATTGGTCTTGTAGTTTCTACTCATTGCCAAAGTTACTAAGGTAAAATTTTCCTCCACTCCTACCAATGAAGTTGTGTCATACATCTGTAAAACAGATTCTTTTTAAATTTTTATTTCATTTTATTTTTTAATACATTATACCCCCTTTACTTATTTCTCTGACCCCTCATCCCCTACTTCTGGCAACTGCCAATCTGTTCTCTCTAACTGATCTATGATCTTGTTTTTTTTGTTAATTTTTGTTTTTGTTTTTAAGACCCCACACATAAGAGAGATTATATGGTATTGTCTTTCTCTGTCTGATTTATTTCATTTAGCATAATACCCTGGAAGACATTTGCTGCAAATGTCAAGATTTTGCTCTTTTTCATGGCTTAATAATACTCCATGGTATATACGCATAGATATGTATATGTAAACACATTTTCTTTACTCATTCATCCCTTGATGGACACTTGTGTTGTTTCCTTGTAAATAGTGCTGCAGTGAACATGGGGATGCATATATCTTTTCAGTTAGTGTTTTTATTTTCTGCAGATAAATACCCCGAAGTGGAATTGCTGAATCATATGGTAGTTCTGTTTTTAATTGAGGAACCTTAATACTGTTTTCCATAGTGGCTGCGCCAATTTATATTCCCAACAGTGCACAAGGGATCCCTTTTCTCCACATCCTCACCAACACTTGTTATTTCTTGTCTTTTTGATGACAGCCATTTTGAGAGGTGTGAGGCAATATCTTGTACTTTTGGTTTGCATTTCCCTGATGATTACTGACGTTGAACATCTTTTCATGTACCTGTTGACCGTCTGTATGTCTTCTTTGGGAAAATGTCTATTTGGATCTTGTGCCCATTTTTTAATCAGCTTGTTTGGATTTTTTTGCTATTGAGTTGTAGGAGTTCTTTATATATTTTGGATATTAACTACTTATCAGATATATGATTTGCAAATATTTTCTTCCATTCAGTAGGTTACCTTTTCATTTTGTTGATGGTTTCCTTTGCTGTGCAGAAGCTTTTTAGTATGATGTAGTCCCACTTATTTATTTTTGCTTTTGTTGCCTTTGCTTTTGGTGTCAGATTCAAAAAAATCATGGCCTAGACCTGTGTCAAGGAGCTTACCACCTTTTTTCTTTTCAGGAGTTTTATGGTTTCAGGTCTTACTTTCAGGTCTTTAATCCATTTTGAGTTAATTTTTGTATATGGTGTAAGACAGTGGTTGTGTTTCACTGTTTTGCATATGACTGTCCAGTTTTCCCAACACCATTAAATGAAGAGATAGTTCTTTCCCCATTGTATATTCTTGACTCCTTTGTCATAAGTTAATTGACCAGATATGTGAGCATTTATTTCTGCGCTCTCTATTCTGTTCCATTCATCTATGTGTCTGTTTTAGTACAAATATCATATCGTTTTAATTATTTTAACTTTGTAATATAGTTTGAAATCAGAGAGCGTGATGCCTCCAGCTTTGTTCTTTTTTCTCAAGATTACCTTGGCTATTTGGAGTTTTTTTGTGGTTTCATACAAATTTTAGGATTATTTGTTTTATTTCTTCAAAAAAAATGCCATTGGAACTTTGATTGGGATTGCACTGAATCTGTAGATGCTTTCAGTAGTATGGCCATTTTAACAATATTGATTTTTCCAATCCATGAGTGCTGAGTATCTTTCATTTATGTCTTCTTCAATTTCTTTATGCTTTTCTTAGTCTTTTAAAGTTGTATTAGTATGCAGGGTAAGTGCAAATTGAATAGTGGTATAAAATGAAAAGATGTATGAAAGAGAATGATCACTCAGAAAAAGAGAAGTTTATAAAGGAATAAGATGTCAGGTTCAAAATGAAGGGTGTATGAAAACAGGTATATGACTACTAGACCTAAAAAAAATTAAAGCAGAGGGATAAATATTTATTGGTGTTTTCTCTTATTGTTGTATGGGATATTTGCATTCATATGCATCAGGTATTTTCTGGAGAAATTTCTCAATCTAGACACTTTTAGAACAATGTATGGACTAACTGCAATGTGGCCACTCAGTTGTATCTGATTGCTACCTAACAGGCAGCAAAGTCACAATTTATCTGGGAAGTTTTTGGATGATCCTGCCTATAAGTGCCTGGCCAGTTTGTGGACAGTGATGCCAAACACTGTGTTTTTACTCTAACTAGATGGAAAGGAAAATGTCATCATCTCACTCTTGTGCCTGGCGGGGAAAATGATAACATAGTGCTAGACATAGAAAGAGATTTTTTTAAATGATTAAAAGACCACATCTTTCTTCCAGCCTACTTAACACTGAAACAAAAGCGGTAAAATAGGGGGACTGGATATTGTAAACAATCAGAAGATCAGACAGAATTTAAAACCTAAACTTTGGATTCTACCAAAGATTAATTTGCATATATTTTTTTTTATATAGTTTTGAGGTTTTAAATTAAATGGCCACAAAAGTGTACTTCAGATTTCACATTAAATATATTGAACTGGAATCCCAATTTGGGTTTGCCATCTGTGTGCCATGCTGATTATTTTTACACAACTAAGATTTTAATCTCAAAAATGAAAATTTATAAAAACACCCATATTGGGCTTTTTGTATTACTTATTTTTCTTCACTTTTTCCCTACTGATTTCTATTTTTCATGAGCACTAACAATCCCTAGTGAGTTAATGGAGGCACCAACAAGGCCTCAACCTTGACCTTGACTTTAATCTCTTTGTCAAATCAATGTATTAAAGTTTTGCTGTGTATTGGTTTGTTTACTGTGTAGACTTTGCCATGGCCATGACTTTCACAGGGTAATTATTTTGATTAAGTTAGATGATTAAAGTTAGTCTTGCATGAGAAAAGTATACACTTGGGAAGCAGTGATGGATGGATTCCAGTCTTCAGAGTGTTTAGTTCTGCCAGCATTTTCCAGTTGAATGGAAATTCACTTCCCAGTTTGGTTTCGGTGACACTGGATGGATTGTCAGACCTGAGCAGTTCCTAGAGAAAGACAAAAAGAGATCAAGAAGGATAGATGACAATGTGAATATCCACATGTGTTCTTGCAATTTTTCTCAGATATTTTTCTGCTTTGATGAACAACATCATTACTGAAATAATAAATGTTAATTAATATCTGCATCATTTTTGTAAGTGGTAGTTTAGTGTTACGATTAGACTAATTAGTATACAGCATAGCTTGGTGACATGACAAATCAGAGAGCAGAACATGTTGACTCTTATCCATTATGATGTATTAGCTAATTCACTTGCTCAATAATGACCAAAGAAAGATGGGGAATAGGGCAGTAACAACAGAAACAACTATAAAAGCATTGTGGCCACATTTTCAAGTTTTTATTTTTCTGCCATGTTCCTGAGTACTATGGATTGTGGACATTTTACTTCCCATTTCTCTTCCCATTGGTAAATCATAGCCCTAACAGAAACCTTTAAGAATAAGATCATGAGTAATAAAGAAAATGAGAATAAACGATGACTTCCAGATTTTCCTAGGTTTACACATGCTATGTCATGCTCAGTGTTAAATTTTTTCAAGATTATTCATGGTAAAGTTGACAGCTATCTGTGTCTTTGATTTATTTTTCAGAGCCTATGCGAACCCCAAAGACTTTAAAGATTGCCGAGATACAGGCAAGACGCATTGCTGTGGACTGGGAATCCCTGGGTTACAACATCACTCGTTGCCACACTTTTAATGTCACTATCTGCTACCATTACTTCCGTGGTCACAATGAGAGCAAGGCAGACTGTTTGGACATGGACCCCAAAGCCCCTCAGCATGTTGTGAACCATCTGCCACCTTATACAAACGTCAGCCTCAAGATGATCCTAACCAATCCAGAAGGCAGGAAGGAGAGTGAAGAGACGATTATTCAAACTGATGAGGATGGTATGCTCATACTTCCTTACTTTTAAAGGGGGGAATTATATGACAAGAATTATGTACTTGCTTACAGTTTTGCCTAGAGTCCCCAAAATTGAATTGGATTCCGAAATCTGCTAAATACTTTTAACAGAGTTAACTTTGGAAAGGATTTGCCTTTAACAAAAACCTTAATATTCTTCAGGGTAGCATCAAATACTAAATGAACGATTCCTTTATTGTTTTCCATTTTTATACAATATTAGAAAAGTAGCAACTACACTAAAAGTCTAAAGTTTTTATCAAATGTTCAAAAATAATTTTCACCATTTGTGGCACTACATCGATTACCTATTGGTGAAATGCACTTAGTTAAAATTTTAGTTTTTTGCATTTTACAGATCAGTAGTAATAGCTTTCATTTCCTTTAGATTTGAAAGCAACATTGTTTACCTATTCTGTTCATTTTTAGATAGTTTTATGTAATTATAAAAATAAAAGAAGGTCAAAGTTTATATGTTTAAGTCTAAATAAAGGTCCTTATCAGATATTGGCAAGCTATCATCTTTTATCCATCTTTTTACCACCCAAGTAATTGAATTATAACTTGCCCAATTTCTTTGTGTGTATTACTTCTAAATTATTGAATAATAGGAAGAAACAGTTATATTAATATTATAAATTACATACACATACTATAGTATGCCATTAATGTGAATTTGAATACATATTCTGATTTAAAAAAAATGTATCCGAGACAAAAATGATTAATAATAACACTGTATTCTTCCAATGTAAGACATTTCATTTGCAGTATTTCCTTTTATGAATGAAAGCGTGCAGGGGGAAAAAGTGTGCTATATAGTGAATTGAGGCAAAACCGAACTGGGAGTCAGGAATCATGAGTTTTCAGTCCTGGCTCTAATAACTCTGTAATCTTAGCAAATCCTTTCACACCTCTAGTTCTCTATTTCTCAACTCTATATGAAAAGGTTAAATTAAATGATCTCTAAGGTTCCATCTACAATTTTTTTTTTTTTTTTTTTTTTTTGCGATATGCGGGCCTCTCACTGTTGTGGCCTCTCCCGTTGTGGAGCACAGGCTCTGGACACGCAGGCTCAGTGGCCATGGCTCACGGGCCCAGCCGCTCCGCGGCATGTGGGATCTTCCCGGACCGGGGCACGAACCCGTGTCCCCTGCATCGGCAGGTGGACTCTCAACCACTGCGCCACCAGGAAAGCCCCCATCTACATTTTTATTTGGGTTTCAGAAAACAGGATGTATTTGATACCTGAGTGTTCCCAATTTCCCTTGAGTTCTGAACTTTAGGCTCAGATGTATATTTTGATGCCTACCAAGTATGAGATTGCCATAAAATGGGTCAATATTCCATAGTTTCTAGAAATTCTCCTTGTTACTTCAAGCTTTCTCACTCTGAGAAATGGAAATGATCTTGGATTGTTCTGTTTTTTTTGTTGTATTAAAGGGAAGTGAAAGCCTTTTAACCTCATTTAGCTCAGATTTTCAAGGAAACAATATTGTCCTAAAATTATGCATATTCATAAAATTTCAAAGAATAAACCTAAGACTTATTCATGATAAATGTATTTTTGTCATCTTTGATTCAATAAAACACAGTCACCTCAGCTATCATGTTTGAACTTGCACTTAATCAAAACATTAACAACATTTTAAAGAACAAACCCTGCTTTTATACATAAACACACAAACACTCGTATTACCCCCCTGTCCCCCCACACATACACAACACACACACAACACATGCTTATGAAAGAAACAGTGGTTGAGTGTAGTTGTTTCATAGGTAGAGTATCAAAATGGGAAGTCTAAGCATGGATTCAAAAGCTCTGAAAAATCTCTGTCTCATTTTATAAAGTGGGATAAATATTATGTCTATATTATACTAGACATTTTTAAGTATAGTTGATTTATAAATTGTGTTAGTTTCAGGTGCACAGCAAAGTGATTCAGTTATTTTTTTTTCAGATTATATTCCATTATAGTTTGTTTCAAGATCTTGAATTTAATTCCCTGTGCAATACAGTAAATACTTGTGGCTTATCTATTTTATGTATAGTAGTTCATATCCATTAATCCCATACTCCTACTTTATCCCTCCCTCCCGCCATCTCCCCTTTGGTAACCATGAGTTTGTTTTCTGTGTCTGTAAGTCTGTTTCTGTTTTGTATATAGATTCATTTGCATTGTTTTTAGGTTCCACATGTAAGTGATACCACATAGTATGTGTCTGTCTGACTTAGATCAGTAAGTGTAGGATTCTCTAGATCCATGCATGTTGCTGCAAATGGCAACATTTCATTCTTTTTTATGATTTAGTAATATTTCATTGTGTATATATATACCACATCTTCTTAAGCCAATTGTATGTTTATGGGTACTTGGGTTGTTTCCACGTCTTGACTATTGTAAATAGTGCTGCTATGAGCATCGGAGTGCATGTATCGTTTTGAATTATTAGAGTTTTTGTCTTTTCTGGATATATACCCAGAAGTGGGATTGATGGATCATATGGTAGCTCTATTTTTAGTTTTTTAAGGAACCTCCATACTGTTCTCCATAGTGGCTGCCCCAGTTTACATTCCAGCCAACGGTGTGCAGATATTCCCTTTTCTCCACACCCTCTCCAACATTTATTATTTGCAGACTTTTTGGTGATGGCCATTCTGACCAGTGTGAGGTGATACGTCATTGTGGGTTTGATTTGCATTTCTCTAAATTAGGTTATTGACCATCTTTTCCTGTGCCTGTTGCCCATATGTATGTCTTCTTTGGAAAAATGTCTATTTAGGTTGTCTGCCCATTTTTTGATTGGGTTGTTTGGGTTTTTTTGACATTCAGTTGTACAAGCAGTTTGTATATTTGGGTATTAACCCCTTGTCAGTCACATTGTTTGCATATATTTTCTCCCATTCTGCAGGTTGTCTTTTAGTTTTGTTGATGGTTTCCTTTGCTGTACAAAAGCTTTTAAGTTTGTACATTTGTTCATTGTACACTATACATTTTATAATCCGTGATTTTAGTAATAAGAATGTACTCACATTTTATTGCCTGCACTTAAAATTGAAAAAAAAAACGATTTCTTTTTTTTTATCTTTATTGGAGTATAATTGCTTTACAATGGTGTGTTAGTTTCTGCTTTATAACCAAGTGAATCAGCTATACATATACATATATCCCCATATCCCCTCCTTCTTGCATCTCCCTCCCACCCTCCCTATCCCACCCCTCTAGGTGGTCACAAAGCACCGAGCTGATCTCCCTGTGCTATGCGGCTGCTTCCCACTAGCTATCTGTTTTACATTTGGTAGTGTATATACGTCCATGCCACTCTCTCACTTCGTCCCAGCTTACGCTTCCCACTCCCCGTGTCCTCAAGTCCATTCTCTACATCTACATCTTTATTCCTGTCCTGCCCCTAGGTTCTTCAAAACCTTTTTTTTTTTAGATTCCGTATATATGAAAAAACATGATTTCTTAATTGGTAATGTTAGTCTCAGTTATGTGAGTTTTGTGGTTCTTCAGTCAGTCATTCTCTAACAATATAATTCATTTTGATGGTATTCTTTGGTATGAGTTTTTAGTCTGCTTTTCTTTCCACAAACCAAAGAATGCAGTCAGGCTTATATAATCTTTTTTCATATTGCATTAAATTTTTTAATGTATTTTTGGGTACACATATGACTAGATTACTAATCAGGAAGTGAATTGCTATGGAAATTTAAATTATGTCTTAAAATTTATCAAACTCATGACTGTGTTATTTATTTCATCTAGAAATAGTTTTGTAAAAGTAAAATGGCATTAACTATTCGGTCTAATTTCAATAATATTTCTTACTTTTGTTTTATTTTAACCTCTGTTTTGAAGAATTTTTTTATTTTTTGTAATGATATTGAGGTGCATGTTATTATTTCATGATAGTACAGTCACAAAGTAATTCCTTCTACTGTAAGGGTTTTTTAATTTTTTGCTTTATATATAAGACTAAATGATTGAAGTACAAGCTTTCTATGAAGTATTCGCAAATAATTCAGGCTCCAAATCTGCTCATTATAAACTCCGCTTCTACATAGAGTACTTGATGTGTCTCAATGTTCCTGAATTGGGGGGGTGACAGAATATCTAAATCATAATCTATTGTTGGAAGATCGATGGATTATGATGATCTAATTAAGTCAGTCTTGCTAAGTTATTGCTGCCCCATATACATAGAAAAATAATAAATTATCAGCCATCTAATAAAAGAATATAATTTCATGAAAAGAACTCTGGGTACATCCATAAACCATGAGAGCAAAGCTAGAATGATTTCCCACCAGAACCTTAAGGTAGAATTTATATTTCATTTATTGCATGCATTTTTTAATGCACGGGTAGAATTTTGTGTAAGAGATTTTGTTTTCACTTTTTATTCTAGCATTCATAAAAATCAATATTGTGAAGTTAGCTCAGCAGAAAAGCCTGGTTTGGGGACATTTTTTGACTAATACAAAGCTATTTTTAAATGTACATTTATTATATTTTAAAGGCTGTAAAGCTTATTTAATATAATCTTGCCCCACCCACATTTCATTTTCCTCTCTTCCACTTCGAGAGTTATATTTTTAGGGACTTTTTTATGTGCAAAAAAAAAAAAATTTAGCTGAAACAGCTCTCCAATAAATTATAAGTAGGGGAATAAAAGTCAGCATTCTGTCTTCATTAAAATTTGTTGATTTGGAAATGTGAGAGGACATTTCCTGCACTATGAAGACTGCCATGATGATGAACTTAGTAACTTCATGTTGTATTTGCACAAATCATATGTACATATAGCTGTCTGTATAAAGAATTGTCTTCCTTCCATCATAGAAAATTATTGAATACAGGTTGTCTGTAGAAAATTATTGAACATAGTTTGTCTGTGCCCTCACTCCTTTCCTCCATATGTTTTATGTGTGTGTTTTGTAGTTCACCTAAGTGTAATTCTTTCTCTCATTCACTATGCTGGTCTCAGTGCAAGATCAGTAGTGTGGAACTCTCTTGGCTATAATTTTCCCACAAACTTTTCCATAAGTATATGAAGTGAATCCTGTTGACAAAGTAGAACATGTATAAGAAGAGCAGAGAAATACACAAATTCCAGGAAGGCTACTTTCCATTTCTACCCTTCTCTCAATGTAGAATTTACAAACATTTAAAACTATCCTTGGGACTTCCCTGGCGGTCCAGTGGTTAAGAGTCCGCACTTCCAATGCATAGGGCACAGGTTTGATCCCTGGTTAGGGAACTAAGATCCTGCATGCCATACAATGCAGCCAAAAAATAAAATAGAATAGAATAAAATAATAGAATAAAATAAAATACCACCTATAGCTTTCAAATAATAAAATTTTAAAAAACCTATCCTTATTTGTGAACAATTTGAAACATATCCATGCCATTTCATATTATTTTTTTGACCAAATCGTGTTTGGTGAACATGGGTAGTAATTATAATACCATCAAATAAACATTTACTCACTAGTTGAGGCTTTACTTCCTCCTCCCCCCAACAGCCACCCTCTATGAGAGGTGTGGAGAGGCAAATAACTACAATTGTAAGCTTATGTCATTTGAGTGGAATGGAAACAACAGGTATTCTCTTAGGAAACAAACCAAGGCCCATGGTAGCCTCAGCAGATGCCACAGATTACACACAGGGGCCATCACGGCCCCTCTGCCTCGATAACTGCATAGCCTGTGCCAATACTGTGGACCTGGGGGTCGAGGGGAGTGGATGCCTTAGGTTAACTTTTCCCCAAGCCCTCAGCTGTTAGATGCATGAATATATCTTCTGGAGTTTAGTCCTGGCATCTTTTCTGTTTATTGTGTTTTTTTTCCTTTATGAATTAATTATTAATATGCCAAATTATGTTGGCTCTCCCAGAGGTCATAACATCATTCATCGTCTGCTTGTAGATTGAAATAAATCTTACTCTTTTGACATATCATTCAGAATTTCTTGATGCTGCTGGCCACATTGCAATGCATTTACTTTGATCCAGTGATTTTTAATTTATTTCAGTCCTCACAAAATTGCTGTGTACTCTGAAACTACATTTCTAGATAATATCATGTGTAAAGTTCACTGAAACGTTAGATTATGGAAAAATATTAATTAAAAAACATATTTGCCCAATATTGGGTTGATATTTTCAAGAGAAAGCATATTTTTAAGCAAAGTAGGATAGATAGGTTATATTTTTAAGAATTATGAGAACAAGAAACTGGATATTTATGTAAATAAATAGCAACCGAATATTTAAATAAAATATATAAAAGGAAAATACACAATAGCAAAAGTATCTCGTATCTTGTATTTTGTCTATAGAAACTGACACATCATTCATTGCTGCCACTGGGTTATATGGCATTTGCAAATAAGGACTGGAATGGTTTCTCAAATCTTGTCATACCTGGGGACACTTCAAAACCAGTTATGTTGATAGTTGAGTTCTAAAGAAGTCCGGTGTTATAAAATGGTTTGATTCTTAGCTTTGAAAAAGGGAATTTCATTCGAAAGACTGAAGCAATGACTTTAGAACCTATTCATCTTAAGGAGTTTTTTAAAAATTGTAATAATCAATGCTCTCTTTTTAAGTTATAGAAATGTAATAAATATAGCTATAAAAGTCAGATTGACTGTTAATGAACATTTCAATTCAGTACTATATAGTTTGGCTTTTGAGTCTAAGGAGTTTTAATTATTATTATAATTTATTATTGTATAAACATTGTTATGGAGACACTTTAGGAACTTATAATAATCTTCAAAAAATCTTTCAGGGAAATCTTTCAGGGAAAGCTGTGTTCTTGAAACAAATTACAAAGGAGATCTTCATGTCATTAGAGGTATACAACAGAGAAAACTAGACTACACAATTTATTCAGCTCTCTAAGGTGATAGAATATTCTTCTGAATAAAAATAACTTTGCAGTTGTACATAATCTGCATTAGAAGCTTATAGATTGATTTACTTTGAATTCCCATGTATTCCCATGTATTAAAAACTTGCCATACAGCTTATTTTCTTTTTTAAGGACATATTTTTATTTATTTTATTTACTTTTAACCTGTTTAGCTTATATGTTTACTTTTTCTGTTTCTGATATAAGGATCCTTGTAACCAAAAATGTATTTATTTGTAGTGCCTGGCCCTGTACCAGTCAATTCTCTTCAAGGAACATCCTTTGAAAATAAGATCTTCTTGAACTGGAAGGAACCTTTGGATCCAAATGGAATCATCACTCAATATGAGGTACTGGGAGAATAAGGAAGTTTATTGAAATATGGATTGAAGGGGAGAGTAAAAGAAAATGTTAGCGAAAAATAATGGAAAAGAAATAAGTGAGAATTGGGAATTAAAATCAATGTTAGTTCTTCTCTGTTTTAATTTATAAATTCCTTGATTCCAAAATTAAGCATCAAAACAAATGTTGTATGGCACCTAGAGTTTTCAAATTCTTAAGTAAATGTTGTTGTTTTAGAGAAGTAGGATGGGCCTTGTCAAACAGACTTACTGGTGATTGTAAAGAATAAATTTTTATAAAATTAAGAAACTCATATTTCACACTGATTTAGGAGAGGCCATTCAATGTCAGTTGTTTCAGAGTAGGGGAGAAACACCTGAAAAGCAAAATATATCATAAACCTGACTATTACAGAGCTTCATCTCAACTTTGAATATAAATCATTATCTTATTTTTAAATATGAGAACCTGAAAAGAAGAAAGGAAAGCATCATTTTAATTGCACAAATGTGTACTTCTGTTCCTGGGAAATCAGTGTTGATTATAGCATAAAACACTTACTTTCTAGTGGCAACAGAGTACATCACAGGAATGGGGAGTTCTGTTTGCAGAGAGTTTATTACACTATTCTATTTCACTTCTAGTGATTGGTCTGTTCAAATTATCTATTTCTTCTTGATGCAGTTTTGGTGGGACTTTCTGGGTTTCATATGCATTATATTATATATGTCCATAAGATTATATATAGATATATATTCATATTTAAGTATATTCATTTATCTTTTGATGGAAGAAAATAGATGTATATTGATCCAGTCAGATAACTCTAGGTTTATCTGTGGATGAATAGGTAAATAAATAGAGAGACAGCCAGACAGACAATAGATACAGAATGACAGTGAAATAACCATATCAAAAAGAGAAGGAAAAGAAGTGAAAAAAATGTGATTCATTCCACACAGATGCCCTTGAATGCTATCTTACTCAAGGGGGTTTATTTAGAATGTATTATGACTTATATTGGATATGTAATAGGAAATATATTTCTTAAAACAGGTCAGTTACAGCAGCATAAGATCATTTGATCCTGCAGTTCCAGTGGCTGGACCTCCCCAGACTGTATCAAATTTATGGAACAGTACACACCATGTCTTCATGCATCTCCATCCTGGAACCACCTACCAGTTTTTCATAAGAGCCAGCACAGTCAAAGGCTTTGGGCCAGCCACAGCCATCAATGTGACCACCAATATCTCAGGTATGCAAATGAATACAGGGCAAACAGAATTGGTTTGTAATAGCATGTCCTAGAGAATCACATATATACTGAGTGTAATTTACCTCATTTATTGAATCTTTAATATAATTAGTCATGATTGAAGGCACTTTAAAGTGCCTTCAATACAGATTTTACAGATTATTTGTTATATGTCCAAACCCCCCAAATCTCAAAATCTGTCATTTTTTAATTGACAAAGGTCTTTTTAAAGACTATATTATATCTTAATTAGAAATTTTTAAAAGTTCATTATGAAAGTTCATATTAAAAACCTATTATACGTTTGAGGAGTTGGTAATTATTATGGTATCTGATCTTTACTGTAAATGGATTTTATCAAAAGCATGGTAGAAGATCCTTGCAGTACTACATACTTTGTCTCTCTGTTCCATTTTTCCCTGACATTCTGATAATTTTATGACAAACAAATATGAACTTTTCTTTCTCTTAGAGATCTCACATAAATTCATCTAAATTTCAGAATGGTAATGTGCAGGAGAATTTTAGGTTGATTAACAAATACAATTAAATTTCACATTATGTTATGTTCACAATTCCATAGTTTGCTAGGAATTAACTTTGTAATATGCCCTATATCTACCCCAGTGTATGTGTATTAATATTTTATCTTATTTATTTAAGATTACTAAAACGGATATATGTTACTTATGTAAATGAAAAGTTAAATTTGAAAAATAAATGTTTTAAAGGGTCAACCACTTAACATATTAAAATACTAATTTTGAATTTGTAAATTCTTTTTGTTCCTTCATGTTCATTTTTATTATAGTTCTACATAGCGTATATTGGTGGTATATCATAATACATCATTAAAAAATCTCTACTATTCTTCTGAAATTATATAATTTGAATCAGAAAGAAACCACATACTCTAATTTCTTTAAGTCTAAAATTTTATTTGGAAATTTTGAATATAATATAAAACTTTAAAAATTTATGTCATGGAAAAAATTATTCCAATATGAGTTATGGTTCCTTTTGCATAGCATTTGATATATCTTAATAGTCTAATAAAAAAGAATTTTAAAATAGTATTCATTATGTTAGAAAATAGCAAGGTATTAAAATTGCCAATTCTTTTCTTGATGGAACAATTCTAAATCATCAATTTAAATATTTATTGAAATTATTTTACTAGAAAATATGACTTAGTGATATGATGATATAATAAAACATATTTCCTACCCTTTAGAATTAGCAATAGTGCTATAAATAAGATCCTTCAACAGAGATATGTACAAAATTTACATAAACTTTATAAAACTGAGAACACTGAACAAATGAACATTATTGAGAGCCAAAATTTATTGTGGTTCAGACACAGTTTTTTTTTTATTGAGTAAAAAAACTTACAAGGACCAGAACACCCACCTAGCATTTTCTTTGAGTTATTTAACTGCAGTTTCACTTGAAGCAACCTATGTACATGGATACTTGATTTGAACTTTAAAACTTCGTTGCAATCACTGTATCTTGGGAACACATAGTAATCAAGCTAAGGCTAATGAAATTTATGGTTAGTGTGGTTCTCAGGCTCACTTGAACTTTTAAGGTAATTTATTGTTATTTATCCCTTGAGTCCAGTAATTCTATCTTTCAGCATTTTAAAAGCAACTTAAATTAAAGTGAAATCAAGTTATTGAAGGCATGATGCTTGGCAGTATTGTTTATATGTATGTGTGTGTGTGCGTGTATGTATAATACACATATGATATATTATACACCCATATAAAATAATACTCATATACATATTATGCCTATATAGTATCTGTTGATTCTACTTGTAAATAAGTCTCAGATAATTTGCCTCTTTCTAAACTGTTTCTTTCTTTCCATCTGGATCATATTTTAAGCAGATCATTGACATATCTTTCGAAGCAGCATCCTTGCCTTTAGACTTGCCTTGCTCCAGTGTTTTTTTCTATTCATCTTTGTACAACATATATTTCTTCCTTAATTTTTTTCAAAATCAAGTATATTATATCCAATATGATAAAGCCCAATCATCCTTGCATGATTAGCATTTATGACCCTTCATTTTATGGCCCCTCCCATCCTCCACTCCTACCCATGAATCCAAAGTTCCAGGCATAGCAAACTAATTGTAGCTGTTAGAACACTCTGTGTCCTTTCACGTGATGATATCTTCAGATATTCTGTTTCCTCTCTCTGGAATATTATTCCATGCATTCTCTTTCTGATGAGTTTTTATTCTTTTTTTTTTTTTTTTTTTTTTTTTGCTGTACGCGGGCCTCTCACTTCTGTGGCCTCTCCCGTTGCGGAGCACAGGCTCCGGACGCGCCGGCTCAGCGGCCATGGCTCATGGACCCAGCCGCTCCGCGGCATGTGGGATCCTCCCAGACCGGGGTATGAACCCGTGTCCCCTGCATCAGCAGGCGGACTCTCAACCACTGCGCCACCAGGGAAGCCCCTACTCTTCTCTTAAAATTCAGCTCAAGCACTGCCTAAACAGTGAAAGTCTTCTGTTTCATCTTCCCGGTCCCCAACACTAGTTTAGACAGCTGTGGTCCCCCAGCATCCAGATCACCTGGAAATATCCTGGAAATGTACATTATCAGGCCTCTCCCCAGACCTACTGAATCAGAAACTGTAGGGGAGAGGGGCAGCGATCTGTGTTTTAAGAAACCCTCCAGGTGCTTCTGATCTCCCTAGTTTGAGAACCACTGTGTTGGCTAATTAACTGTCCCCTCTTTTGGTGACCTAAATTTTGCTATAATTTTTTTGCTTTTTATAAGACTCTCACTCTTGATAAATGTGAATCCCTACTTTTAATTCTATAAATGTCAAAAACCACACTTCATTTGCTTTTATATTTATAGCATGTCTCGTAAAATTTGACACATAATAAATATTCAGTAAATGTTGAATGAAATACTCTAAAATTTTTATTAAATACTATTTGTTCTCAATTTTTCTGTTAATGCACACATTTCACTGTTCATATACTCCCTTAAACATCTTTCTGCATGGAAAGCATCAAAAGCCATTTGAGGTTATTCACCCAGTTCAAGATTAGGAAGCCCTCTCACCCCCAAGCATTGTCAAATATTTTGAAAAATTTTAAGTTTCTTCTTTTCAAGAATGTGGCAACTAATGCACTAGTTCATGGTAAATAACAGCTAAAGTTCCCATTCCCATTCAACATACTTCCTAGATATGTTTCTATTGTGACCACAGGGGTGAAAGCAGTCCAGGCTAATGCTGGGTCGTTCCACAACCATTAGGTCATAAGCAGCACCACCTCTCCCAGGCAGCCCTTTACCTAGGTTCCTGCCATTTCTATCTCCACATCTCCAGGTGCAGCCAGGCCTATGCTGTTGACACCTTCCTCCCATCCCATCAATGCTGATTTCACAATCTCAGGACACTAAAAGCTAAAACATCTTCACAAAATGTTTGGAGTGTGTGTCACAAGCTGCCAGATTATAATTTAAATTTCAACAACAAATCTTTGCTTCATATCTTCTGCTGCTTTAGATTCCTGGAGTTAACACTCAGTGGCATATGTTAAGGTACAGTTTAGATATTAAGTATTGATTTTTCCCTTAGTCAGGATCATTTATTCATCTTGAACTATGATATATTTCTGTTCATTGATTGAAAACTTTTTTTCCTCATTAATCATTTATCAGCTCCAACTTTACCTGACTATGAAGGAGTTGATGCCTCTCTCAATGAAACTGCCACCACAATAACTGTATTGTTGAGACCAGCACAGGCTAAAGGTGCACCTATCAGGTAAGAGGGGGAGGGGATTTTGAGATATTCATGAACTGAACCATTCACTTCTCTGTGCTGTTTCATTTAACAGCTTTGCTCTTTGATTTTATTTTCTCTAGTCCCATTTCATTTCCCTTCCTCTGTTGGCATCTATGGTATACGAGCTGTGAAGATATTTGTCAGGTATAGAATGAGAAAATAACTCCTGTCCATTGCATTAAATCTGTTATGAATAATTTCATGAGTGATTGAAAAATAGGAAGCTTTGAGGAAATAAAAGGAGACTAGTTAAAATGAATGCAGCCAATGTGACCTTTAATTCCTAAATTGTTGCTTATCGGGAATTCCATAGTAAATATTAAAATTCAATTTGCCATTTACTTTATCCAGTATTAAAATCTCCCACCTTATCCTCATCTTGCAGAAATTATGAGCCATGTTATTTTCAGGGATTGAGTCAAATCATTCTAACGATTTTAATTCCTGTGTGTTTGTAATTAGACAGATTGTCCAAAACTTAGGCAAGTTTCCATTTGAAACTTGTAGATTTTGTGGATACTTTTGTTTTCATACTTCTGTTGAGAAATAAATCAAGGCAGAGAAATTAGTGCATGTAATTCATAATTGAGTTATATCAAGTTGTTTACATATTCATTAAAAAATAAAATTAATCTTTTTTCTGTGTGTAAAATGAATACATTTGATCTTATGAGCACATATTAACCATTTAAATAATCCTATATCATTGGAAAGGAAGAAATATTTTTGTTAATTTAAAAAAAAATTGATAAAAGAACCTGAGTCCATAAAGGAGACTCTTACCTCATGTCTGGCTGAAAATCATGGTAATACCACACCAGAGAAAAAGAGATGATTGGATACATTTGTAATATAAACACTTGTGAAACACTGGCTACGTGAAGATGCAAAGTGCATACTGCTATTCATGAATGAGTGATCTGTGAGTCTCATTGCTGATCCAAAGGAGGAAGAGAAAATGCCTGCATTCAACATCGTTTACTATTGACCAGTAATCAGAGTCATTCACATGTTCCTACCTGTGATAAAATTTACTTTATAGTTGTTCAGTTCTGCTACTGTTTAATGAGCTACCAGGTACTTGCAATTATCTTTTAAGAGTTAGATATTTGAGTGAACTCAGCTTTACTTAATGTAAGCTGCAAACACAGTATATTATTATTATTGCACAATAGTGCTACATAATGTAAACTACCCTCTTTATTAATTTAATCAAATTATTACACAAACATTAACTGACCATGTATTTTGTGCCAGACACTGTGCTAAGCATTGTAAATCAAAGATAAAATGATCACAGCAAAACACAAACCTTTGCCCAGATTTGTCATGGACGATCAGAGGGGTCCGCAGCCTTGTAAATCCTTTGCTTGTAGTTGGTGTTCACAAACTTTATTGTATTAGTGAGTATATTATCGATAACATGTTTTTAAGTCAAAAGTCTTTCTTTGACTTTATTTACATTTACTTACCACAAAATTTCTAATTTCCAGGAATACTACAAGAAGAAATAATTATATACTTTTTAAAATAAGAAGTTTTTTAAAAGAATGTTACTACCAAGAAAAAATCTGTTTTCCAACTGACTTGCCCAGCTACCTGGGATCACCCATAGTGGGGCCTGGTGGCAGGACCAGACTGGTCTAGTCAAGCTATTAGGCTTCAGATGAGCCCTGCCTCCTTTGCTTGTTTGACTCACGCAGTCAGGTAATCTTGTCTTCCTTCCTCTGACCACATCCCTACCTTCAACACCGCTACCAGTGACTGGAGGCTGATCTTGAGGCTCATCTTGTCCAATGCTCGAATTTCTTTGAAAATAAGAACACAATTTGATGTAATCCATTTTCATATCACTGTATTTATGGTACTTCAAATCTTTGATTGGATCCTCATCACTCCCTTCAGATTGTTGAAACTAGTTGACTTTCTACCCAGTTTCTTTTTATTTATGTCAGTCTATCAGAATCTCTTTTCTGCTAATGCTTGTTGCCATTCCACTTTGTGGCCCATCACCTCACCTCTGGGTAAAAGCCAGACCTGTTTACCACCTAGCTAAACCTCCTTAGAGTATCCATTTGTTAGCTTTGTCTGCTATCACAGGCCCTAAATACTAGGTTCTATCTTTCCCTACTTTTCAGTACTACTAGCCTCTGCCAGACTGCATTTTACCATCAGTTTGTTCCAACTCCAGTGGAAATATAAATCTTTCTCCTCTGGTGTACCTAATGTCAAACAAGCTCCAATTTCCAAAGCCTCTGTTATAGCACATAGGAAATCCTTGTTATGTAGAGTTTGTACATTTAGTTTAGTTTAGTTGTACCAAGAAAGCTAAAATTATCAATGGTTTCCATATAAATTTATTGATTCAGTAGCATTCAATATGTGCCAGAAGCTGAGATGGATACTTAGAATAGAAATCATGAAAGCAAATGTAGTATGTACCCTCAAGTGGAGGTGGTAGACTCATAAATGAATGGTAACAATGCAGTATGATAAGTGAAGTGACAGCAGCTAGAAAATGTGGTACTAGAGCTGAGTTTTGAAGGAGAAGTAGAAATGAGCTTAGCCAAGGGTCACTTTGAGAAGAGGAGAGAGGTTGCTCAGAAGAAAAGGGACAATGGGCTTTCCAAATGACCACAAAGAGAAAGACTGGATATGTGACATAGTGTAGCGTGTTCTATTGATAGAACAGCAAGTAGTTCAGGTCGTTGAGAAGGAAGGGTGTGTGGGAGAAGTAACAGGAGCTGAGAGTGGAGAAGAAAGCAAGAGCCCTAACAAGAGGCTGTTTAGTGTCCATCTAAAAACTGAAGGTGGCCACAGAAGGATTTTAAGTGGAAACTATCTTGAGCAATTGTATATTCTTAGAAAGATCACTCTGAGTAGAAACATGGAGAATGAACTGAGGGTAAACCAGACCTGAAGGCACCACGGTCTCAATGAGAAGAGCTACTGGACCACACTACAATGAAAGCAATGGAAATACAGGTGAGGCTATGCCTCCCATATAAGGTTTTACAGTGGTAAGGTGTATAAAGCTTGGTGAGAGGAGTGATAGAATGGAGACTATGGGTGAGAGATGATGGTAGATTTTATTCTAGAGGTGATAACAGAGCAAAAAGTCATCTAAGAATTCAAGATATTGGTTTTTTGAGGTTTTCAAGTAATAACAAATATTTTTATTGTTTTATTTGATTACTACCCCAAATCAAACAAAAGGCGTGCTCTCTCTTTGGAATGAGTTCTTTGGTATATTATAAATTATATAGTATTTCTGTATATTTGCCTATCTTACCAATGCTTTAACCTAGCTTTCTTTCTAAGGTGTCATGATGTGTACAAAATTTTGTACACCCCAGAGAAAAATCCTGTTCTGAATAATGCAGAACTCAGTATCACCAACCACTTTGTTCTTCAGTATTCATTAAGATGGTGTCCATATGCTAATGTAAAACTTGTGCAATGTAGTTCTGGCAAGTGTGGTTCTTTGACAAAATTAATTTTTGAATATATAATCATTCTAAAGGTTGTAAGTTGACTTAACTAGACCTTTGAATCTCCTTACCAACTTTTTTGAGATCTAGCCTTAAAACTGTCATCACTTGACAATCATTACTATGATTCAAAATGAATATTGCCCACATTTGGAATCAGTTCCCTAGAATGCATAATTTATTTTTTTCTGAAATATTTTATATTCTTCTTAAATGAACTCAAATTCTAACCTGAGTAGGTATAATTATAAATTAGAATGTGTAGAATGTCCCATTTATTAAAAGATTGACCCAATGTAGCTGTGTTTTCAAATAATGAAAATAGCAGCAGAATATTGCTAAAACACAGAGAAGAATTCCTCATTGGTGAACTCAGTTTATTGTAAGGTGTAATAATGAATGTGTGTTTTATCACAGCATTTTCCAAATATAAGCTCTACCTATTTTAAGCTGGCAGGAAGCTATCTATTCTAGGGTATAACTAAATGTTTATTTTGTAGGTAAGACCTAAACCGGCATTTTAAAATATTAAGTACCATATATTTTTAGATAGGTAACTAGGATATAGTCATGAAATGCCATCAAAACCATCATTTCTTCCACAGTTATATTAGGAAAAGAAATTGTCTGATGCTCAGTGTTAGCTTAACAGATATACGGATCAGAATATAGAACTGAGTTTAGTTGGAGTACAAACCTTGTATGTTGGAGTTATTTCCTGGGTCAGATGGTCACATATACACAGCTTGAAACATTAGGACTACCGTCCTCATAGATCTGCAGAGTATTTCATTACAAAGAGATCAAATAGTTGCATCTGATTTTCCTTTGGCCCCATTTTATGGGCACACAGGTCATGTGGTCCAAGTAAAATCAAATAGATGTTATTTTAACTTAATGTTTATTCTGTAGAATCATAGCAGGTAGGATTTTTTTTTTTTCTAACCGAAACCATGAGGAGGTGTGCCCTTTGTGTTAAATCTTCTTTCCAGCCTTTAGAGGACTTCAGCCCAGCCAACAACTTTTGCGACCTTGAGAAACTCTGAGCCAGAACCTCTAGCTGAGCCACTCCCAAGTTCCTGATCCCTAGAAACTGTGGGATAATAAATGCCTGTTGTTTTGAGCCACAGAGTTTGGGGATAACTTGTTATGCAGCAGGAGATAACTAATACAAGCACCCACAAAGCTGAAGCTTTCTCTTCCTTCAGGTTTCTGCTTAAAGGGCACATAGGTCTTTCTTGACCACTGCTTATAAAATAGAACTCTTCATCCTGTCATCCCCTATGCCCCATCTTGATTTATTTTTCTTTGTTGTTTTTATCCCCTCTTCAACATATGTGTAGTTTTTTTTTTTAAATTTATGTTTATTTTTTTATATTTCCCTAGTAAAATGTAAGCTTCATGAGAGGAGAGACTTTTACTACTATGTTCATTATTGTAACCTCAGCACTTGAAATGGTGCATGGATACTATTATAATAGTATAATACCAGATAGTATTTGTAATGTAGCATGGTAGTGATAAAAGCAATAAATATTATAAGACAGTGGTTCTTGGCCTTTTCTCAACCCCAGAATTCCCAGAGAGATACTACTGATGGTACCTATCAATGCATCTGTGGCATTACCATTTGTGGGTGGATTAACGACTAAATTGAAAAGGCATCCCACATGACTGAGTTCTACCCATAGTTCACCCTTTCGTTACCTCTACCTCAAGAATTACTTCCATTGGCTTTAGGAGACAGAGTAATTACTGAGTGAACTAGTTAGAGAAGGCTTTATGTCAGAAGTAGAAAAGCTAGAAAAGGAGAAAGGAGGAAACTCTTTGACAGTATATTTGGTATGTTTAGGTAACAATGGTCATACAAGTTTGAGATGGGTGATATACATTAGGAGGTAGTGAGAGCAAGATGGAGCTACCAGGATGTGGTAAGATATTAACCCCAGTGTAGTGAGAATAGATTTTGATAATGGGAGAGCATCACATAATTTTGACAAAGATGAATGTTGGAGAAGAGTAGTTAATGTCCAAAGTGGTGTTTTAGGAAAATATCAGCAGTGTTCAAAATGATTCTCTTTTGCATTCTCCATGAACAGTTCATGGCATACAGAGAATACTCAAAAGATAATTGACAGAATGTATGGCTAGGTAGGTGGGTGCCTAGATTACCTGAAGGAGAAAATGAAGGCAAGAAAACTAGACCAGTAATATGAACATAAAGTTATAAATATCTCCCTAATGCTGGAAGCAATGGATATAAAAAGAAATGGTATATTGCAAGGGAGCTAAAACATGATTAAAAATAAAATTGGTTAAAGTTAATGCCAGCATTTTGAGCTTTGTTGATTCAGAAACTGGTAGTTCCTCTTACAGAAATAGGAAAGTTGTGATAGACCTGGATTGTATGTTTAAGGAGTGAAGAAATGGAGAGCAGGAAACATGATGTGCACCAAAATGGTCATTAAACCTTTACTTCTGTGCATTATCAAAATGTTGGCATTGGGGCAGTCAGTAGGAACAATGGTGGTTATGGGATCTTGGGAAGTCTATTGATGAGAGGAACTGTAAAACATTGGAGCTAAGGAATTTCTCCTGAAGCTTTAAGCAGACATTTTAGATAAAAAAGTGAGGAAGTATACAATTGTATAATTTGTTATTTGATATCACCTAGAAGTTGTACAAGCTAAAACTTAAACCAGAATCACAGAGGGTATACTTCCTAATGGGTTAAAAAAAAATCCATTGTAGGTTGTTATAGGCGACTTTGAGTTCATCTGCAACATTTTTAAACATTAAATAAGGAAGAATATCTACCATGTCTATCATACAATTGCTTTGAGCTAATGGCAAAATCCCTGCGCATATTTTTTTTACAGTCTTATAACTGAAGGGAAGTTGTACGATGAGAAGTCATTATTTGGCCTCCTAAAAAACTAAAAATGACTACCTACCAATGTTTAATCAAATTAAATTACAGTATAGTGAAATCATTTTTAGTTTTTTAACATAAAGAAATCATATTTTGAGTGTTAAGTAAAGATTCATGATGCCAGTATATTGATTTTAACTTAATTGTAGAAATATTTTAAAAATTAATTAAAAGGAATGGGGAAATATGAAATATAGGTAGAGTGAATAAAACTATCTGATGGCTTTGGAATATTTAAATTTGCCAGAGTACTAAGCTCAAATAATATTTAGATCTTGCTAGAGTTAAGTACCATTAGGTAATTAGACCCCACAAGGATGAAAGAGCACAGACCCATTACATGTAATCGGTCAAATCACTTCTAATTTGATTTCCCATTCCTTATTTTCTGTCCTTTAATTTGTATTGATAAATAAGAAAGTAGCAGGGAAAAAACAACTTTAGAAAAATGCGGAATATGGGGTAAAGAACAACCTACTCAGACAAATTGAACAATGAAGGTAAGATCATTTATTTTAAAAAGAACTTCATAATTTTTAGTTTGGGGCTCCATCTCAAGTTCGATGAGATTTTTCCCAAAGAGCAGATCGTACCTTTTCTTCCTTTACTCCCCTCCAACATCGGCAGTTTGCTTTTGTTCTTAATAGATCTGAAAAGACAAGCTGTCTTGTGTGAAGTTCCTTAATTTGGAATGTACAACCTATGTCATTTTAATAGAATTAGTTAAGACTGAATGTTCACCAGATGTTCTGGATTTTTCTAGAGGTATGGACTAATTAACAAGGAATTTATTTATAAAGATTAGGTTAAACAATTAGCAAGGATGGGTAATTATCATTTTTGCAAGAATATAAGGTTAGATTTATTTGAGGAGTGTGCATGTGAGAGTTTATCTACACATATGTATGTATCCACAGGATACACAGATGTATAACATACAGATATAGATTCTAAATTAAAAATAAACAGAAAAAGAAAAGACTAGGTTTGCCTAACATACCATATGTCAGCTATGATCTCTCTCCTTTTTTTTTCTCTCCAAGGGCTATGCTTATGTATTTCCTGTATTTTAAAAGTGACAAGTGCCTGCTCCACAGACCCCTCAGAGAGCATGTATCTTGTCAATAGGGTTCCCTGGAGCTTAGAGAACCAACTTGGCAGAGGTATAGAGAATGATACAGTATATATAATTTCAAATAACATAGAATTCTGCCTTAGTTACTTGCCCAAATCTCAATTTCTGACATTTGTACAATTTCTGTCCTATTTCTAAAGGAAAGGAGATGGATACCAACCTACCAATTTCTTAGCATTATTTTAATGAAAAATGGGAACTTGAATAATTAGGAAGAAAAAAAAATCTTTAATTTATAAAGCTCCTTTCTCTTATTCTATGTTTTCTGTTTCTAGGTATAACAGAGTTTATATTAAATTAGAGTTTTATACTAGATTCTAAACTGGCATAAAATTTAATGTCTAATTGCCTTCGATGCAAATTTTATCTCTCTCTCGCCTTTCTTTATTTTTTGGAAGTTCATTAAAGAAAATATTCTATTGCTGCTGGAGATCCCTTGAATAGCAACTGGTTTCTCCATATAGAATGAGCGTATTTGCCTGGAAGTTCAAGATTCAAACACACATCCCTACACACAGCTTATTTATATTTAATTTATATGTGACCATAGTGCATTCTCTCATAATTGTCAGGAATTTAAAAATATATTTCTTTTAAATTCATTATATATATGTAATATACAAAATATATAAAAATATATTGATAATGTCAGTTTTCTCAGGTGTACATTACCTAAAAACAGTTTGCCTAAAGAATGTCCTACAAAGAAAATTATTAATATACCAGTTGCAGAAATTGATTAAAATTTTAATTAGTGATGAGGCAGATCTTTATTTTAAAGTTGCATTATTTTCTCTCTCCTTTCCTCTATAAAAGATTAGCTATTAGAGAAAAGTTTTAAGACTTTTAAGAAAGGTATTAGAAGGTTTAAGTTTGAGGTTTAATAGGCCAAATGCCATCTGTTCCTACAATTTGTAACATTTTATTATTAACAACTCTAGCAGAAGGAGGCAGTCTATTTCGGTGGCGAGGACAGATTTCTGTCCATCTGTGCCCGTATTGCAGCGTGTCACTTGTGCTTTAGATCTGCATAGCTCTGAGCCGAAGTTGATGCCATGGCAAGGTCAAGAGGTGGAGAAGCCTGTCAGCACATTCTGTCTCTAACACGATGACAGCCACAAACTGGGGCTTCAAGCCCCGCCCTGAGGCAGTCACTCTGTTGGGCCTTGGAGCTGGGCCTTCCACACTATGATTTCAAAGGAAAATGTTAAGTTTAAACATTTTAAAATATCAGACAAAGAACTTAATGTATGATGTGTCTCTGCTTAATGTCAGGTTCCTTATTAGGGTGGTTCATCTCTCAACATTTAAAAATGTGTGGAGTTCTGTGGTGATTCGTCTTTTTTTTTTCTTCAGGTCCTTAGTAATTGCATTGGGGTTAGAGGGAAGCAGAATCCATGTGAAATTCTATTTTACTGCAAAATAGCTTGAAAACCAGAATGCAGGAGGATAAGTCTGACTTGAAAGACTTTGAAACGTTGCATGTTGACATTAAGTACGCTGTTCCTTTTTTGAGAAATCTCACTATCTAGAATCTCTAAATGTGTGCTTTTTTTTTTTTTTTCTTTTTCCAAAAAGTGCCTATCAGATTGTTGTGGAGGAATTGCACCCTCACCGAACCAAGAGAGAAGCCAGAGCCATGGAATGCTACCAGGTTCCTGTCACATACCAAAATGCCATGAATGGGGGTGCACCGTACTACTTCGCTGCTGAACTACCCCCAGGGAATCTTCCCGAACCTGCCCCATTCACCGTGGGCGATAATAGGACCTATCAGGGCTTTTGGAACCCCCCTTTGGCTCCACGCAAAGGATACAACATCTATTTCCAGGCAATGAGCAGCGTGGAGAAGGTGAGCTTCCTTCGAGATTTTGCTTTTTCACTGACCCGAGGAAAAGCTGCTGTTGAATTTTATAAATACTCAGTAACATTTGTCAGGTGAAAAAAATAAAAAGTACGAAACAATCGGTGTGTAGCGGGTGTGTTGTTTCTGTTCCCAGCAACATGCACAGTTTGGGGCCTACTGTAGGGCTGGGGCTCCATGCCAGTTACATCGCACAGCATTCCTGTTTCCTAGTAACTGCTTCTCCTTGAGCCCTCTTCAGGAAAGCCCACAAGGGCAATTGTGAGTAAAATGATTTGAAAAGGTGGGTGTGCTGCTGCCGGGACTCCAGCCCCAGTAAATATGGAGCATTGTTCTGTCTTCTTTGCTCAATAGTGGCACGCTTCAGAAGATTAAATTTACTGCAGGATAAACAGAATGCGTGTTCCACAGCAGGCTAATAAACCCTTATAAACTTTTCAGGGGTTACAAGCCAAATAGTAAATAACTAGTAACAGTCCTCTGATTACAAAGTAATACGGCGCCTGTGGTATATCGTGACAAAACCGAAACAGAAGGCAGCCTGGCAAGGGTGGGATGCTGTGCAGTTAAAGAAGTCTGTTTTCCGTCTCCCTGGCTGCCCTTCTTTTTCCCATTCTGGACACAGTTGTTTTTGAACACTGCCATGGATCCCAAATGAGTATTGAAGAGGGAAACACAACAGGAAGTTAGAAACTACCAGTAGTTCCATACGTGGGGAAATAACCTGGCCTTTCATATCTCATGCTGTTCTCTTGAAAGATTTTCTTTCCTAAAACATATTTTTTTAATTAATTTATTTATTTATTTATTTATGCATGGAGGTGTAGAAAAAAAATGTTGAGAGTAGAAACCTTTTACAACTTAAAATTCAATAGAAGAATGACATTTTCACGTACTTGTAGCTATATAGGAAATTGCTGTATTGGGGTAATTGAGTTCCTGACGTGGGTACCTGGCAGATGTGAAATATGTGCTGTCCTATGGCAAAAGCCGTATTATATCTTGGAATAGTTTCATTGGAAGATATAACAATCCATTTGCATTTCTGTAAGGGGCCCTGAGAACTTAGGGTATTGACTGGCTGCTTTTGAATGAAAGCTTTATCTTTGTGCTTACCTGCATGGCTGGTTTACAGTATATGGAAAGAAAAATGCCACAGCATCTTCTAAGATGTACTTCAAAGCCAGAGGCTGCTCATGTTTTAAAATGCTCTTCTCATCTTCTAGTTTATTTTTACCTAAGTGGGAGTTGGCTGCCCACTTCCCACCCACACATCATTCCATGCCACTACCATGATGGGACTGCTCAAAAAAGAGACAACCATGGAAGTTTTATTCCATTCTGGGTATAAAGTAGTATGGTTCTGTGTTTGGGTATTCATCTTTAGAAAGGTGAGAGATTCCAGATTAACTTTTGTTACTTGGTCTGTGGTATGAGAGAAGTGTTAATGAATGTCTGTTACTTACAAAGAATTTCCTCTGGCACTCTTTAAAAGCTTTGATATGAATTTTCTCTTCTAATGGCTAATATGTCTACATGTGGTTTAATCAAAGTACAGAGTAGCAAGAATATATTTCACAGTTATCTTGGAAAAAAGTTTTAAAATTGACATGGCTCCTATCAGCAGAGGCTGGTAATCCTGATAGACTTAACAGCAATTGCTTTTAGGAAATCAAAGTCCCTTTGAGCCTTTATGGGAATGTGAAACAGTTTCTTGGAGCTTACTAGGAAGGCTTCAGGTCACAATTAAGTAATAGAAGTGCAGATTTTCATTTTTAATTACTAATTTCCCCCTCAATGCTTTATTTTGTTTAATTTAAAAATAATAAATGCCTAAGAGAAAAGTATATAAAGTCTTGGTTTATCAATCTATAGAACTGCTCAAGATGGAGTTACAAATACACCTTGAAAACAAATAGCCTCTGTTTTGTTCACTGTCTTTAACATCTAGAGGAGGAAAATAATCCCACCAAGAAATATTTAATCTGTAACAACTAGATTAAAAAGGAAAAAAGAACAGATAAAATATGCTGTAACTGTGATGCAATTTTTTGATGATCTTTCTAACTTTCATCATTTAGCTCTTTAGTCATGCTGGGATCCAAGTGAAAGTATGTAATGTTCAGCTTTGGTCTGAGTCTACAGCTATGAGGTGAAAATGAAATTTATATTTGGGGGACTTCCCTGGTGGTGCAGTGGATGAGACTCCGTGCTCCCAATGCAGGGGGGCCTGGATTCGATCCCTGGTCAGGGAACTAGATCCCACATGCCTGTCGCAACTAAGAGTTCGCATGCCACAGCTAAGGAGGCTACATACCTCAAATAAGGAGCCCTGGAGCCGCAACTAAGGAGCCAGCACTCCACAACTAGGGAGCCCTCCTGCTGCAACTAAGACCTGGTGCAACCAAATAAATAAATAAATATTTTTTAAAAAAAGAAATTTATATTTGGGTCTGATTTGTATTAGCTTTGCAAATACATTTTTCTTTCTGATCGTTCAGAAAGTACAATAAATGCAAATAGAATGGTATACTGCTTGTCCCAGACAAGATAGCCTGTTTCATTACAAGGTGAAGACAGATACCTACACCTTTAGAAAATACTAAAATTTTTAAGTTATTTTAGATTTTTTTTAAAGTCTCTGCATGAACATAAATAAAAAATGATGTCCTTAATACCGCTATTCTTTATAAACCTGTTTTGTAACCCCAGATTGATCTTCATACTAGTTATAGTTTATGAAATATCTATACCTGACCATTTTCTTTTTTTTTTTTTTTACTCCCTCAGGAAACTAAAACCCAGTGTGTAAGAATTGCTACCAAAGGTAAGAGGTTTGCTTTTTTTTTTTTTCCCCAAATTCCATTCACCAACTTTCTAAAATGAAAGAGCTTTGTTCCCAGTTTCAGGGCTAATTAAATGTGGCACGTCTATTACAGAGTATTTGTAGTAGGGCCTAGTTAAACTGCCAGCCAAGTTCTCTGACTCACTTGGGTGTCTTTAACATGTAATGGAGTGATACTTTCCATCCTCTAGTATTTGACTGGAGGAATCTTGTTCTGAGAATAGGAAAGATTTAGAAAACTTTAGAAGGACTTGTTTCTGCCATTTATTAGTATCTGAAAGGTCTTGTGCTGCTGATCAGCCAACATATTAGGAAAAGCTCAGCAATATCAGCTGAAAATAGCATATTCCTTATTTAAAAACCTCTGTTACTTTCTGTGGTAGACAATCAAACACAAAAAGATGGAGCTGGTCTAGGCATATGCAAGGGTGTGGACAGAGACGGGTCCATATTGCTAGTGCAGTTTGATTGAAGATGCTTTACTTTTTTTTATCTAAAAAATTTTTTTAATCCAACTGATGCCAAGAAATTAGATCTGGGAACAGCCAAGACTTCTCCTCCTTATATTGCATATTATAGTTTAGTTGCCTTGTTTCTTTAAGAGAAAACATTTTCATCTTTGAATGAATATTTAGAGTTCAGAGTGGGAGAAAGTCTCCTGCATTCACAATGTTTATAATCTTTCACTTAAGAGTTATTTGGCTGTGCCAGCAAGGGAGAGAGAGCTACTTGGTGTATGTATTCTAGCAAGAGAAATGAGAAAAAGCTGTTCGTATGCAGAGGTGGGGCTCCGCAGAGGGTTGGTGCTTTGGGTGGTTTGCTGCCAGAATTAGTATTAGGCCCCCATTCATGAGCAGTAGTTGATTCATTTGGAGTAAAAATGAATGGCCATATTCTGTTTGTGCTGGCATCTTTCCTTTCATCATTTTTCTCCATCTAATCATCAATCTGCTCAATTAAGCATTTGTTTTATACTCTTGATTTGTAAAGGCAATAACAAAAGACTTCCCTTGACTCATGAGGAGTAATAAAAAAGCTTCACAGAAGAGAAAAAATATACACTTTTTCAATTCAAATACTAAGATTCCTCGTGATATTTTAAACAATAAAGCAATCCTAAATGAAGGAAAAGAGAAAGTATATACAGATGCATATAATGTATAGGCATTTATTTTATTTTAAAAACTTGGCATATGGATCAAGAATTAAAGTTGACATTTTTAGAAGATAATAGCAGAAGGCATTTAGGACCTATGCTTTTCCGGATTTGAAATAGAACCAGAAATGTAAAATGGTCTCATGTCAGCCTGCGAGAAGTTTTTTAGATATGGATAAATGATTCTAAAATTTAAAATTTTCTTATTCGGCTATTTAATTATTTGCATTTACATGAGCTTAAGTGTCATGTTGTCCCACGCTCAATACAAATAAAATTATGATGACAAATATCATATTATATTTTGACTGCAGGAGAGCTGGGATTATGGAAATTAGATTTACCATGTGGCATAGAATATTTGCCAGAAACTCAGAGGTAGTAAGATAGGGAGCATTTGTGGTAGTTTCTTCTTTGCCTAATAATCTAGCCCTGCTGTACTTCTGGGTCTCAGGTTGACAGCGTGGTTTACTGCGTGAAAGAAATCTGGCCTCAGACTATCTGGGTTCAAATCCTGACTTTGCCCCTTCTTACTGTTATTTAAAGTTGGGCAAAATTTTTAACCTCTCATTCTAAAAATAAGAATGATAGGGCTTCCCTGGTGGCGTAGTGGTTGAGAGTCCGCCTGCCGATGCAGGGGACACGGGTTCGTGCCCCGATCCGGGAAGATCCCACATGCTGCGGAGCACCTGGGCCCGTGAGCCATGGCCGCTGAGCCTGCGTGTCCGGAGCCTGTGCTCCGCAACGGGAGAGGCCACAACAGTGAGAGGCCCGCGTACCAAAAAAAAAAAAAAAAAAAAAAGAATGATAAGAGTACCTACCCCTTACTAGTATTGTGAAGATTAAAATAATTTATATGTACAAAATGCCTGAATAGTACCTAGTATACTATAACTATCAGTTAAGAGTTAACTGCTGTTTTATCATCACCATAATTATCATAATCCTTTCGTACCTTGCTTCAGAAGGACATAATCTGTGTTATGTAGTAATGAAAGAAATAAAAATGAAACTAAGTTTTCGTGATAGAGATTACTTGGGGAAAAAGTAAGGGGTTTTGTTTTTATTTTTTATTTGTTTATTTTTAATATATTTCTATCCAGATCTAATGTAATGCCTTCTCTGGACACTTAGCATTTTTCTACATAGAAAAAAAACACATTATTAAGGTAAAATTACTTTTTGCCTGACTATGTTTTAAACTAACAACATACAAGTATGGTCAGCTTTCATACTAAAAATTTTCAGTATGAAAATTAAAACATTTCTGGCAGGGCATGTTGAAGATACACTTATTAAATGACATAACCATATTGACTAGGAAGGGAAGAAGGAACCTTCTGGGCAAGGAATGATTCAATATTTCACAGGTGTCTAGTATACGTAGGCAAAAACCTATTAAACTGTATACTTAAAATGTGTGCACTGGGGCTTCCCTGGTGGAGCAGTGGTTAAGAATCCGCCTGCCAACACAGGGGACACGGGTTCAAGCCCTGGTCGGGGAGGATCCCACATGCCCCGGAGCAGCTAGGCCCCTGCACCACAACTACTAAGTCTGCGCTCTAGAGCCCATGCGCCACAACTACTGAGCCCATGTGCCACAACTACTGAAGCCTGCGTGCCTAGAGTCTGTCCTCCTCAACAAGAGAGGCCACTGCAATGAGAAGCCCGTGCACCGCAACGAAGAGTAGCCCCCACTCGCCGTAACCAGGGAAAGCCCGCGCACAGCAACAAAGACCCAACACAGCCAAAAATAAATTAAAATATAATAAATAAATTTTTTTTAAATGTGTGCACTGTACTGACTTAGGGCACTGGAAATTCTTGTGGGAAATGTGAAAGAATTTAAAAGCCAAGAACAAGTAGCCCACACACTAAAATAGCATGATCGTTTTGAAAATATTTTGACTTGTGAAAATTATTCTAAAAAATTTCCAATGTAATGGATTGCTTCCTGCCTTCTTGGAAGTCACACCTGTTGGTAGCCAACACATAAAGAGAATACAGACATTGACTTGACTGGTAAAGAAAACATATGAATAATCAACGTCATAAGGTCTAAAATAAATAGTGATGTGAATATATATTATGAGACAAAAGAAGCGTTCTGGGAGTTAGGTTCATTGCAGTTGGGATCATTGGTCCTGCTCTCTGACTCCCATTTAGTTAAGAAGTCCCTGAGAAGACATGTGTCAGGAATGGAGTGGAAAGGTTAATCTAAATTATACTGGAAATCATGAAAGTCATACCGTTTATACAATAGCATATCCAAACCCAAAATTGTAAACATACAAAAAGGAATTTAGTCCGCTGCTATCTTTGGAAAGCAAAAAGGAGAATAAGTCTCAGGAAAGGTTTCTGTCGTACATCAAGAAAAAGGGCCAAGCTTGGAAAGTCACTTGTCCAGTGAAGAGCATGGTGCAACTTGCATGCTCAACATGTATAGGTACAAGTCTCTCTGACCACTGAAAGAACACTGTTTAGACTGATATCAGTTTGCTTTATGTCTTTTTACATATAATTTATAACAATGCTCAAAACTGGTATACACACACAAAATTATTTGTAAATTAGCAGCTAAGAATCTTGTGCCATGGTACCATAAAGAATGTATACCACTATAACTTTATTCTTTTCTCAAGGAAAATATTCAGTGAGTGATATTTTAATGGTTAGATTTAAATATGAAAATATTATATGATTATAATAGAAATTACTCAGTGGGTTTTCAAAAGTATTTCTCAGGAAATATGCTTTATCCATATTAAACTAACGAGATGTATTTCAATTGAATTTTTATTTTATCTTGGTCAATAATATCTCGCATATTATGTCATTTAAAGTGTTCTCAATATATAAATAATCATTTATGGAACCACATACTCAATTTACATAAAATTATTCTATAAGCAAGCAAGCATTGGTAAGTAATCAAGATATCAAATAATTCCCTAGAATAAAACTAAGAAATAAGACCAATAGTATATGAAATTGAAAGTATTATAATCTGTTTATATAAGTAGTTTACATTTTGAAACTATTTTGATTGTGTCCAATTTCCCCTCATGTTCATTTCTGGGTTTTTTTAGAAGAAAACTGATAATTTAAAATTTTAATTTCGATGGAGGTTCCTATGTTGGTAAAATCTGTCCATTTCCAATAAAAGCTATCAAGTTTAATAGAACAGAAAAGTGTAATATAAGTAAATTTATTTGAACATAGCATTTAAGGTGAAAAAGAGGATTTTTTCCTTAAGTTAATGAAATACAGCTACTTTTTATGTTGTGACAAACCCTTAAGTTTTCAAGTCAAGAATGGATTTTATTCCAAATCTCCATTTGTAAATAGTTTGCTTTGGCAAACTGCTGTTTGTCTGTCTACCCATTAACCATTCTTTGACTTCTTCCAATTTCATTTGGATATCAATATGCCAGTCATGTATTTAGCATTTATTTAATGCCTGTTTTACACCAAACAACATTCTAGGCCTTGGAGATAGAGCAGTAAATAAATATAGACAAAGCCCTAACTTCTATGAACTTAAATTCCAGTAGAGGGAAACAGACCAGACACAAATTCTTTGCCGAGAAATAAAGCAGTAAGTGAGGATAGGGAATGCTGGGACTTGTGTCTAGGGCATCGCTATTTTGTATACAGTTATCAGAGAAAGACACACTGGTGAGGTGAAGGAAATGAGAGAGGGACCCATGCAGGGGAGCAGCTTTCACGGCAGAAGGAACACACGCAGAGACCTTGAGGAGAAAGTACCTTCGCTGCTCAGGGGAGGTAGACTCAAGACGCAGGGGATGAATCAGATTGGTCTTAATTAGTGATTCTCAAACTTTAGCTCGAGTCAGAATTACCTGGAGGGCTTGTTAAAGCGGATTGTTGAGCCTCAACTCCACAGTTTCTGAATCAGTAGTCCTGGAGAGGGGCTCAAGAATGTGCATTTCTCACAGGTTTGCAGCTGAGACTGATGCTATTGCTCAGGTGACTACACTTTGATAGTCACTGGTCTTCTAAGAAAATTTTTTCTTCCTGACTTTTGGAAGGAGAGATAGCAGAGACAACCCCCAACCCATCCATCTTATTTTGAGCATTATTTTGTAAGGATGTGATATTTAGAAAGTTGAGAACCAAATTGGTTAAAAAGAGGAGAACATTAAAGAAAACAAATAAGCCAACTCAAAGCCCTAACAACTCTGAGCTGAGATACCAATTGCTGGAACTCCTTAACTCCAAATATTGATGTGTGAAAAAAATAAATGTCCTTATTATCAAAACCACTACTGGTGGGTAATCTGTTACTTGCAGCAGGTAATGTCTGAACTGACATTTGATTTTTATTTCCCCTTAGGAATAATAATGAAAAATAGTAGTTTGGTTCCAAGATGAGGTATAAAGGACCAATTATTTCATGGAACGATTGGAAGAGAGCACTTAAACTCCATATAACTCAATCATTGACCTTTAAAAGTAGGGAATCTCCTGTTAGGTGTCAGTCTAGAATATTAGGAACCCGTTTGTTGCCTTGGAATAGGTACTTTGGTAGGATTATCCTTACTTGGTCCTCGAAGGAGCTGGAAAGGAGGAACCCACATGGTTCTTCTAGAAGCCATGGAAAGAAGAGAATTCCAAACACTAAAGCATGCATGTGTCCGTTCATCCATTCATTTAATATCAGCTTATTTATTCTTTTGATAAACCCAAAGTTGACCTGTGATTGTGAAAGGTGTTGGTTTAACTATTTTGTATATTCCCATCCTGGGAACGGTCTAAATCAGATCATTATTAATTCAGAATATTACTTATATTAAACAGTGATGATATAGGTCTTTGCCAACCCCTCAAAATATCTTGACTTCACTGCTAGCATGCATTTTAAACATGCATTCCAATATTAAGAAAAATTCGCTTGTTACAAAAGAGTAGGTGTGCATGGAAGATTTTATCCAATATATATGGAAGCATACAAACACTGGTAATATTTTATTTACTTTATTCTTTCTTCCCTCCTTTGCTATTTATTCCCTAATTACTGGATAAAGAATAGTTTCTTAAAAAGCATTTGCTTCATAGTTTTAATTTTTTCTTATGCTCCTTTTGTCAAATTTTTTCATTGGTGCCCTTTTCTCTGAGTGTGCAGATGGATGAAAGTGCCTTATTTTAAGTGATCAGGCATTCAAAAATAACAAGCATGAGAAGTAAAAGAACACTTAGCCTGTCAAGAAGTTACAGTAATACCATGGAAGCTCCATTTGGTTGTACCATGTGTGTAGAATCTTTCTGACTGAATTCATTCCCACCATGTTTATCACACATGAACTTGAGTACATCTCAACAATCTCGGCTCTTAAATTGCACTCTTGGGCAGTATCCTTCACAGCTGCAGAGAAGGGAGATTTGAAAGTAGGGGTGAGGTTTGAAGAAAAAAATATATTTAATTGGATTTCAGGCTCTAAAATCCTAACAGTTTCTTAAATTGTACGAAGATGCTTTATATTTTGCCAGCTACATGTTGAAGGAAATGGTAAAGCATCAGGAAGAAATTTTCAGATCCATTTATACCGCTTTTTATGCTGATGGAAACTAAGGTCAACTGTGATGCTTTAGTCTGGCTATTAAGAAATCCTGGGTAGGGGTGGGGCTTTTCTGGGTCCTGAGGATAGAATTAGCTTTGAGGAAGCTGCCAGCTCTTCTGAAAAATTGTAATCAGCGAGACTAACTTTGTTGTTCTTCCTCTGAATGCCTAAGTACTTTTGCTGGTACTCACACTCCTTTCTCTCACGAGGGAAAGGAATGTGCATCATTCTTCTTGCCTATTGTATCTATGTACTCGTTTTCAAAAATTAATCTGATTTGGGGTTTCCTTTTTCTTCAACTCAGAAGGGAGGGAATTGCAGGAAAGTATATTAGTAATAGACTACAGCCCGAGGAAAATGAAAGTATATCTAAGTGAAACCAAGCAGGGAGGAAGTACAGTTTTAATAAAGCTTAAATCAGTGATTCACGGCTTGGAACTAACCTCTGTCAGGCAGCAATATTTCCTTGTGCTCTGTCAAAGGCCTTATCCTTGTAAATTCTTTTTTTTTAATACAGAGAAAGTTACAAAAAATTAACAGCTACTAGAGTTTTTTCAACTTATTTGCAAAACTAAAATATTCCTTTGCTTTTAAAAAACTGGAGGAGAAGAAAAGCATAATATTTCTACAGTGAAGTCAAAGGCTAATGATTCTCTAAATTATATATTCTTCCGAAATTTCTTAGGATGAAGAACTGTCTAGGTGGACTGTAAGGTTTATGAGGGTAGGGGTAACATCCGCTTATATTTGTGAAGTCCATGCCTGATATTTAATATAAATGCAGTCTCTTTGGAATGAATGAATATTAATTGTCCAGAATTATTTCACTTTTCAATGCCTTGAAGATATATTAGTCGTCTTCTTTTACTACATCTTTGTTTTATTGACATACTTTAGAAATAATTTGAAGTGTTTCTTTTTAATCTACAGAAAAGGAAAAAAATTAATGAATAAAAAGTTTGCCCTCTTGGTATTCCAGTCAGTTTTTGATTCCCTTCCATCTAAACTATACTACAGTCTTAGAATGGAAAAAAAATTATGTAGAAAGAAAAGTTTTGCTTGAGTTATTCATTTTATTTTTTCTTATATTAATTTTTACCTTTTTCTTTATGAGGAGAGTAGGTTTAAAAAGTAAAGACTAGAAAAAATAGAATAAAAATTATATATGTAATGTAATTATGTATACTGTGTAAGTATTCTGCTAAAGTAATGGGCAGTTTTTAAAAACAGAAGAGTTACTGATGGGAAATTTCTGGCTAGTGATGATTTTTAATTCATTTTAAGAAGACAATTGAACTTTATTTACTTATTATTATACTTATTATAATTTTTAGCAGTTGTACATTATGAAAATATTACTAATTTATTTTGCAGACATTTTAGAAATTTCAATAGCATTTCCTCTATTTTTATAACAAACTATTTTTCAAATTGAAAATAATGCTGACATACACACACCTGTTATATACAGAATATTAACATGAGCCAGGAATGCAGGTGGCCTCAGGAAACTAGAAAGGACAAAGAAACGATTTTCCCCTTTGAGCCTCCAGAAGGGAACACAGGCCTGCCAAACCTCAATTTCAGTGCCATAACATTCATTTAGGACTTCTGACATCTAGAACCATAGATAATAAATTTGTGTTGTTTTAACTCACGAATGTGTGGCAATTGGTTACAGCATAAAAAGTAACTAATACAGATTTTGGTGCCTGGAAATGGGGTCCTGCTGTAGCAAATACCTAAAAATATGGACATAACTTTGGAAGTGGGCAGGGGCAGGGGCTTGGAAGAATTTTGAGGAGCAAGACAGAAAAAGCTTGAATTGCCTTTAACAGACTGTCGGTAGAAACGTGAATGCTGAAGTGTCTACTGTCAGAAGAAAACAAGGAACATGTTGCTGGAAACTGGAAGAAAAAGGATCTTTTTTATGTGCCAGAAATTTAGCTGAATTGTGTCCTGTGGTTACATGGGAAGCAAAATTTGTAAACGATGAACTTGGATATGTAGGTGAGGAGATTTCTAAGCACTGTTGAAGGTGCAACCTTTCTGCACGTTCACACCTTCACACACACACACATTTATTATTTGTTGACATTATTATCTTTATATAGTGGCAATACAGATTCCCTATTGTAATCCTTTGATTTTGAACAAGGCAAATGCTAAACAATAGAAAACTTAAATTATTTTTATTCTTAGTAATTAAAAACAGGTCTTTAGAGTGAATCCCCACATCAAAAGGATTACATTAGTTTTATTGCAGTATTATGGTAACATGAGCTCTGCCTCTCTTTTCTTCTGTATTTATCCGATTGTAGAAATAAAAGATTAAAATCCAGTTTGGCCTCATTGAAACACATTTTCAGAGTGTTATAGTGCATTGGTTTATGATTATTGCTCCATAATACACAAAGTATTCTTTATCCCCTATCAGTTTAGTGTCTGAAATTATGCATTCTATTCAGTTTTTAATGAAATGTGGATTACTTTAAAGATTATCTCTCTGATTTAATAAATGGCATTAGAATAGAAAGTTAATTGGATCTTTCTTGAATGAGCAGTGACCACTATGTGTGATTGATAGGAGGAAAATACAGTGAATGCCATTTTTTAATTTGTTTTATGTGTTTAAAACTTTTAGATTAGTAAAGTGGGTATTTTTGTGATCAGTTTTCTCAAGTAAATTATGTAGCACCTATTACCCTTGTAAAAATCATGGTAAAATTCTAATTTCTTTTAAAAATAAAAATTTCTCAGATTTTGTGAAATTGAGATATAAAAAATGCCCCATACTTGAACACATATAATTTAGTGTGTTTTCATTTTAAAAACAGAAAATGAATGTTATCACCCAAACATCGAAATAGTTCTAGATTTGTCACCTTCCGTTTTTTACACTAATTTCAACTGAACTTTAAAATTCGGAAACTTGTTCACTTCTTTCATTGTCTACTCTTTATTCCAAGAGCCCCTGCTGTATTTACTGACAAAGGGATTACCACTTACGCGTCCTTGCTTTAGGAAATGCAGAAATTCATGTTTGTAAATATGATGCTAGAGGTGACAAAGTGATTATCACCACATTTTGTATACCCCTGGTGGTAGCAGAAGGAAGTTTACAGTTTAAGTATCACTGGCCTTTCATGAAATATACAAATTGTCCTTTTAAACCAGTGTTACTCTTCCTGATAGATGTTTGTGTGTGCAAGTGTGCCTTCCATAATGTGAATTCAAAAAGACAGTGTTTTCTTTGCTGGCTGTTGCTGTTATTTACAACACCTGGCTTTACATCTGTGCCTTTAAAGTCCCAGTCTTTGCCTTTGAGGAAACCATCAATTCTTGTATACCTCCTGCTTTCTTGGTCTCTTTGCTGCTATTCTTTCCCAGGTGAAAATCCAACTAGGCTATGCCTTTGAGGTAGGATTTCACTCTACTAGTAAAAGTGTCCTCTGCTCTCCCTAAAACCGCCATCTCAGTTCTGACTCCTTTATAAAAAGCTGCTTTGGGGGGCTTCCCTGGTGGCGTAGTGGTTGAGAGTCCGCCTGCCGATGCAGGGGACACGGGTTCGTGCCCCAGTCCGGGAAGATCCCACATGCCGCGGAGCGGCTGGGCCCGTGAGCCATGGCCGCTGAGCCTGCGCGTCCGGAGCCTGTGCTCCGCAGCGGGCGAGGCCACAACAGTGAGAGGCCCGCGTACCGCAAAAAAAAAAAAAAAAAAAAAGCTGCTTTGTATTGGCCAGGTATTCTTCTGACCTATTCAGCCAGTAGGGGAGATAGTTTGAAGTAAACGTGGTTCATTGGTGGTGATCTCACAGTGCACTAAAGACAAGAGCAAATAAGAAAATTTTTGTGGAGAAATAAGGAAGAAATAAAACTCAAGGTCCTAGGAAGTATGTAGCTAAGACTCCACCTCACATAATTTAGCTTTTCTGTAGGCTTCCTACCATATCGATTTTCAGAAGTGCTCATGGTAAAAACTACTTTTGTTGGTCTGCTAAACATTGGGAATTTGGTCATCCATCCACAATGTATTTACTGTGTGCTTACTCTCTGTCAGGCACTCAGCCAGATATTGAGCTTCAAGTAGAGGGTTGTGGGATGGAGAGCAGGACACCTGTATGCAGTTACTATGCAGAGCAGGTTTGAGGTAAAAATAGTCATTGGCCACATCTGTCTTAAATCATGAGCTATCATCTTCAGGGAGATTCCTCAACTCTTTTAGGATCTGTTCTTGGAAATAGGATGCTTCTCTTTTCATTTTGGTAGGATATTTACAGTCTATGTTATAGAGTTGCTATAATCTAGAATTAACTAATAACCTCCATTAAACAAATATCTTCCTGTATGAAAACTATGGAGGTGTTTTTGTTCAGATTTTATGAATCTAAGGTTGTGTTGTAGATACAAAACTTTACATGTTTACCTAAAGTGGGGGTCTCTTTCCAGACTTATTTATGATCATAGAGGCATATCTATATTTCTATTTCTACCAAAAGATAGATTTTTTAAAAATTTGCCATCATCCTAAGACAGTGGTCTGAGGCTTGCATTTTTTTAACACCTTTGTTGGAGTATAATTGCTTTACAATGTTGTGTTAGTTTCTGCTGTATAACAAAGTGAATCAGCTATATGTATACATAAATCCGCATATCCCCTCCCTCTTGCATCTCCCTCGCACCCACCCTATCCCACCGCTCTAGGTGGTCACAAAGCACTGAACTGATTTCCCTGTGTGATGCAGTTGCTTCCCACTAACTATCTATTTGACATTTGGTAGTATATATATGTCAGTGCTACTCTCTCACTTGGTCCCAGCTTACCCTTCCCCTTCCACGTGTCCTCGAGTCCATTCTCTACATCTGCATCTTTATTTCTGTCCTGCCCCTAGGTTCGTCAGAACCTTTTTTTTTTTCTTTCGATTCCATATATATGTGTTAGCATGTGGTATTTGTTTTTCTCTTTCTGACTTACTTCACTCTGTATGAGACACTCTAGGTCCATCCACCTCACTACAAAAACTCGATTTCGTTTCTTTTTATGGCTGAGTAATATTCCATTGTATATATGTGCCACATGTTCTTTATCCATTCATCTGTCGATGGACACTTAGGTTGCTTCCATGTCCTGGCTATTGTAAATAGTGCTGCATTGAACATTGTGGTACATGTCTCTTTTTGAATTATGGTTTTCTCAGGGTATATGCTCAGTAGTGGGATTGCTGGGTCATATGGTAGTTCTATTTTTAGTTTTTTAAGGAACCTCCGTACTGTTCTCCATAGTGGCTGCATTGATTTATATTGCCACCAACAGTGTAAGAGGGTTCCCTTTTGTCCACACCCTCTCCAACATTTATTGTTTGTAGATTTTTTTGATGATGGCTATTCTGTCCGATGTGTGGTGATACCTCATTGTAGTTTTGATTTGCATTTCTCTAATGATTAGTGATGTTGAGCATCCTTTCATGTGTTTGTTGGCAATCTGTATATCTTCTTTGGAGAAATGTCTATTTAGGTCTTCTGCCCATTTTTTGGATTGGGTTGTTTGTTTTTTTGATACTGAGCTGTATGAGCTGCTTGTGTATTTTGGAGATGAATCCTTTGTCAATTGCTTCATTTGCAAATATTTTCTCCCCTGAGGGTTGTCTTTTCCTCTGGTTTATGGTTTCCTTTGCTGTGCAAAAGCTTTTAAGTTTCATTATGTCCCATTTCTTTATTTCTGTTTTTATTTCCCTTTTCTCTAGGAGGTAGGTCAAAAAGGATCTTGCTGTGATTTATGTCATAGAGTGTTCTGCCTATGTTTTCCTTTAAGAGTTTTATAGTGTCTGGCCTTACATTTAGGTCTTTAATCCATTTTGAGTTTATTTTGGTATATGGTGTTAGGGTGTGTTCTAATTTTATTCTTTTACATGTAGCTGTCCAGTTTTCCCAGCACCACTTATTGAAGAGGCTGTCTTTTCTCCATTGTGTTCTCTTGCCTCCTTTATCAAAGATAAGGTGACCATATGTGTGTGGGTTTATCTCTGGGCTTTCTATCCTGTTCCATTAATCTATATTTCTATTTTTTTGCCAGTACCGTACTGTCTTGATTTCTGTAGCTTTGTAGTATAGTCTGAGTCAGGGAGCCAGATTCCTCCCGCTCCGTTTTTCCTAAGCAAGATGGCTTTGGCTATTTGGGGTCTTCTGTGTTTCCATACAAATTGTGAAATTTTTGTTCTAGGTCTGTGAAAAATGCCATTGGTGGTTTGATGGGGATTTTGTTGAATCTGTAGATTGCTTTGGGTAGTATAGTCATTTTCACAATGTTGATTCTTCCAATCCGAGAACATGGTATATCTCTCCATCTGTTTGTATCTTCTTTAATTCCTTTCATCCATATCTTATAGTTTTCTGTGTACAGGTTTTCTGTCTCCTTAGGTAGGTTTATTCCTAGGTATTGTATTCTTTTTCTTGCAGTGGTAAATGGGAGTGTTTCCTTAATTTCTATTTCAGATTTTTCATCATTAGTGTATAGTAATGCAGGAGATTTCTGTGCATTAATTTTGTATCCTGCTGCTTTACCAAATTCATTGATTAGCTCTAGTAATTTCCTGGTAGCGTTTTTAGGATTCTCTATGTATAGTATCATGTCATCTACAAACAGTGACAATTTTACTTCTGCCTTTCCGATTTAGATTCCCTTTATTTCTTTTTCTACTCTGATTACTGTGGCTAAACTTCCAAAAGTATGTTGAATAACAATGGTGAGAGTGGGCAACCTTGTCTTGTTCCTGATCTTAGAGGAAATGGTTTCAGTTTTTCACCACTGAGAACGATGTTGGCTGTGTGTTTGTCATATATGGCCTTTATTATATTGAGGTAGTTCCCTCTATGCCTACTTTCTGGAGGGTTTTTATCATAAATGGGTGTTGAATTTTGTTGAAAGCTTTTTCTGCATCTATTGAGATGATCATATGGTTTTTCTCCTTCAATTTGTTAATATGGTGTATCACATTGATTGATTTGCATATATTGAAGAATTCTTCCATTCCTGGGATAAACCCCACTTGATCATGTTATATGATCCTTTTAATGTGCTGTTGGATTCTATTTGCTAGTCTTTAGTTGAGGAGTTTTGCATCTATGTTCATCAGTGATATTGGCCTGTAGTTTTCTTGCTTTGTAACGTCTTTGTCTGGTTTTGATATCAGGGTGATGGTAGCCTCGTAGAATGAGTTTGGGAGTGTTCTTCCCTCTGCTATATTTTGGAAGAGTTTCAGAAGGATAGGTGTTATCTCTTCTCTAAATGTTTGACAGAATTTGCCTGTGAAGCCATCTGCTCCTGGGCTTATATTTTTTGGAAGATTTTTAATCACAGTTTCATTTTCAGTGCTTGTGATTAGTTTGTTTATATTGTCTATTTCTTCCTGGTTGAGTCTCAGAAGTTTGTGCTTTTATAAGAATTTGTCCATTTCTTCCAGGTTGTCCATTTTATTGGCATGTAGTTGCTTGTAGTAATCTCTCATGATCCTTTGTATTTCTGCAGTGTCAGTTGTTACTTCTCCTTTTACATTTCTAATTCTGTTGATTTGAGTCTTCTCCCTTTTTTTCTTGATGAGTCTGGCTAATGGCTTATCAATTTTGTTTACCTTCTCAAAGAACCATCTTTTAGTTTTATTGATCTTTGTTATTGTTTCCTTCATTTCTTTTCATATATTTCTGGTCTGTTATTTATGATTTCTTTCCTTCTGCTAACTTTAGGGGATTTTTTGTTCTTCTTTCTCTAACTGCTTTCGGTGTAAGGTTAGGTTGTTTATTGGAGTTGTTTCTTGAGGTAGGATTGTATTGCTGTAAACTTCCCTTTTAGAACTGTTTTTGCTTAATCCCATAGATTTTGGGTCGTCGTGTTTTCATTGTCATTTTTTTCTAGGTATTTTTGGATTTCCTCTTTGATTTTCTCAGTGATCTCGGTTATTTCATAGCGTATTGTTTAGCCTCCCTGTGTTTGTATATTTTACAGCTTTTTTCTTGTAGTTGATATCTAGTCTCATAGCATTGTGGTTAGAGAAGATACTTGATATGATTTCAATTATCTTAAATTTATCAAGGCTTGATTTGTGACCCAAGATATGATCTATCCTGGAGAATGTTCCATGAGCACTTGAGAAGAAAGTGGATTCTTTTGGTTTTGGATAGAATGTCCTGTAAACATCCATTAAGTCCATCTTGTATAATCTGTCATTTAAAGGTGTGTTTCCTTATTTATTTTCATTTTGGATGATCTGTCCATTGGTGAAAGTGGGGTGTTAAATTCCCCTCCTATTATTTTGTTATTGTCGATTTCCCCCTTTATGGCTGTTAGCATTTGCCTTATGTATTGAGGTGCTCCTGTGTTGGTTGCATAAATATTTACGGTTGTTATATCTTCTTCTTGGATTGATGCCTTGATCATTATGTAGTGTCCTTCTTTGTCTCTTGTAATAGTCTTTATTTTAAAGTCTATTTTATCTGATATGAGAGTTGCTCTTCCAGCTTTCTTTTGATATCCATTTGCATGGAATATCTTTTTCCATCCCCTCACTTTCAGTCTGTATGTGTCCCTAGGTCTGAGTTGTGTCTCTTATTGACAGCATATATACGGGTCTTGTTTTTCTATCCATTCAGCCAGTCTATGTCTTTTGGATGGATCGTTTAATCCACTTACATTTAAGGTAATTATCAATATGTATGTTCCTCTTACCATTTTCTTAATTGTTTTGGGTTTGTTTTTGTAGGTCTTTTCCTTCTTTTGTTTCCTGCCTAGAGAAGTTCCTTTAGCATTTGTTGTAGAGCTGGTTTGGTGGTGCTGAATTCTCTTAGCTTTTGCTTATCTGTAAAAGTTAATTTCTCTGTTGAATCTGAATGATATCCTTGCTGGGTAGAGTAATCTTGGTTGTAGGGTATTCCCTTTCATCACTTTAAATATGTCCTGCCACACTCCCTTCTGGCTTGCAGAGTTCCTGCTGAAAGATCACCTGTTAACCTTATGGGATTCCCTTGTATGTTATTTGTTGCATTGCTTTTCTCTTGCTGCTTTTTAATATTTTTTCTTTGTATTTAAGTTTTGATAGTTTGATTCATATTTGTCTTGGCGTGTTTCTCCTTGCATTTATCTTGTATGGGATTCTCTGCTCTTCCTGGACTTGATGGACTATTTCCTTTCCAATGTTGGGGAAGTTTTCAACTATAATCTCTTCAAATATTTTCTCAGACCCTTTCTTTTTCTCTTCTTCTTCTGGGACGCCTATAATTCAAATGTTGGTTTGTTTAATGTTGTCCCAGAGGTCTCTGAGACTGTCCTCAATTCTTTCCATTCTTTTTTCTTTATTCTGCTCTGTGGTAGTTATCTCCACTCTTTTATCTTCCAGTTCATTTATCCGTTCTTCTGCCTCAGTTATTCTGCTATTGATTCCTTCTAGAGAATTTTTAATTTCATTTATTGTGTTGTTCATTATTGTTCGCTGTTTAGTTCTTATAGGTTAAATGTTTCTTATATTTTCTCCATTCTATTTCCAAGATTTTGGATCTTTAGTATCATTACTCTGCATTCTTTTTCAGGTAGACTGCCTATTTTCTTCTTCATTTGTTTGGTCTGGTGGATTTTTACCTTGCTCCTTCATCTGCTGCATATTTCTCTGTCTTCTCATTCTGTTTAACTTACTGTGTTTGGGGGTCTACTATTCGCAGGCTGCAGGTTTGTAGTTCCTGTTGTTTTTGGTGTCTGCCCCCAGTGGGTGAGGTTGGTTCAGTGGCTTGTGCAGGCTTCCTGGTGGAGGTGACTTGTGCCTGTGTTCTGGTGGGTGCGGCTGGATCTTGTCTTTCTGGTGGGCAGGGCCACATCTGATGGTGTGTTTTGGGATGTCTTTGAATTTAGTACAATTTTAGGCAGCGTCTCTGCTAATGGGCAGGGTTGTGTTCCTGTCTTGCTAGTTGTTTGGCTGGGGCATCCAGCACTGGAGCTTGCTCTCCGTTGCATGGAGCTGTATCTTAGCATTGAGATGGAGATCTCTGGGAGAGTGCTCTCTGATTGATATTATGTGGGGCAGGGAGGTTTCTGGTGGCCAAGTGTCCTGAACTGGTCTCTCCCACCTCAGAGGCTGAGACCTGACACCAGCCCGGAACACCACAACCCTATCAGCCACATGGCTCAGAAGAAAAGGCAGAAAAAAAGAAAGAAAAAATAATAATAAATTTTTTAAACATTATTAAAATAAAAGAAATTAAATAATAATTTTAAAAAAGGAGAGCAACCAAACCAGTAAACAAATCCACCCATGATAACAATTGCTGAAAGCTATACTAAAATAAACATGAATATCAGAAACAAATCAGTAGCAGACAGCAAACCCAAGTTTATAGTTGCCCCCAAAGTCCACCGTCTCGATTTTGGGATGATTCGTTGTCTATTCAGGTAATCCACAGATGCAGGGCACATCAAGTTGACTGTGGGGATTTAATCTGCTGCTCCTGAGGCTGCTGGGAGAGATTTCCCTTTGTCTTCTTTGTTCGCACAGCTCCTGGGGTTCAGCTTTGGCTTTAGCCCCACCTCTGCGTCTAGGTCGCCCTCAGGCATCTGTTCCCACCCAGACAGGATGGGTCTTGCTTATTCAGGCTGGGGGGAAGAGAGGGGTATGGTAGTCGTAATTGGAATGTGAGGCTAGCCTGTGGTGGCAGAGGCCAGCATGATGTTGAAAAAGCCTGAGGCGCTCCGTGTGTTCTCATGGGGAAGTTGTCCCTGGATCATGGGACCCTGGCATTGGCGGGCTGCACAGGCTCCGGTGGCGGGGGAGGGGGGGCGGATAGTGACCTGTGCTTGCACACAGGATTCCTGGCGGCTGCAAAAGCAGCATTAGCGTTCCAGGCCCGTCTCCAGGGTACGCGCTGATAGCCTCAGCTCACACCTGTCTGTGGAGCTTGTTTAGGCGGTGCTCTCCCTTCTGTGGGCAGACAGGGAAGGAATCCTCTCTCCTCGCACATCCCGAAACAATGGTCTCTTTCCTCTTAGGCAGGTCCAGAGTTTTTCCCGGACTCCCTTCTGGCTAGCTGTGGCGCACTAGCCCCCTTCAGGCTGTGTTCACACAGCCAACCCCAGTCCTCTCCCTGGGATCCGACCTCGGAAGCCCGAGCCTCAGCTCCCAGCCCCCACCTGCCCCAGGAGGTGAGCAGACAAGCCTCTCCTCTCAGGAGTGCTGGTCGGCACCGATCCTCTGTGTGGGAATCTCTCCACTTTGCCCTCTGCCCCCCTGTTGCTGCGCTCTCCTCCGTGGCTCCGAAGCTTCCCCCCTCCGCCACTCCCTGTCTCTGCCAGTGAAGGGGCTTCCTAGTGTGTGAGAACTTTTCCTCCTTCACAGCTCCCTCCCAGAGGTGAAGGTCCCATCCCTATTGTTTTGTCTCTGTTTTTTCTTTTTTCTTTTGCCCTACCCAGGTACGTGGGGATTTTCTTGCCTTTTGGGAAGTCTGAGGTCTTCTGCCAGTGTCCAGTAGTTGTTCTGTAGGGGTTGTTCCACATGTAGATGTATTTTTGATGTATTTGTGGGGAGGAAGGTGATCTCCACTTCTTACTCCTCTGCCATCTTCTAAGTCCCCCCATGAAGCTTGCATTTTTTAACTTAAAATGTCTTGGGCATATTTTCAATTTAGAAAATACACATATTCCATTGTGTGAATGTATGTTTAATCCTTCCCCTATTGATGGACATTTAGGATGTTCAAAAGTGTTACTATTACATACAATAGTGAATTAAACGTTGTTGCCTAAGATGTTTATATTTTCTGTTATAGGACAAATTCCTAAAAGTGATATTTCTAAGTCATATATATATGTTAAAATATTACAAATTACAGTCAAAAAAATTATATAAATTTACATTTCAAACAGTATATTAGAATGCTGGTTTCTCCATACCCTTATCACTACTAACTGATACCAGTCTTTTAGGATTTTGCTTATCTAATGGGTTTCATTGTTAAATGATCCACATAATGATACCACTGATTGTTGCTTTAAAACCATCTGATAAAGAATGAAGGGGTGATCACAGGAACACAGTTAACTATTTATGTGGTGAATTTTGTTTCAAGTTGATGAATGAAAAAAATTAACAAACATTCCTAAGTCTTTTACTGAAGTCTGCTGCTTTGAGAAAAACCTGGAAGGACTTCAGTTTGCTTTGAAATATCTTCAGGTGCATAGCGGTCTTGTTACATTTCGTGAGCTACAATAGATTATAAACCATCTTGGTTTATGATACGCGTTTATTAATCACTGACCGTCTGCTTTCAGAATTCTTCAGACATTCTCACATTGAGTGGGGCAGTATTCATAGAAGTTGTGAAAAGTGTCCTTTTTCTTTATTCTTTAAAAGCAAACAAAATGTGTCAAAAAATAATCAAAGTGGAGGAAATCATGAGTAGCCACAGGAATAAGTTGGGATTCATTTGGTAAGCTGGTTGGCAGAGGCAAATGTGGAGAGTATTTTTAAATTCACTGCTAAGAAAAATTTTTAATCCAGTTTAAAGTAGCTATTTGAAAAAGTCACACAATACTTTGCAGAGTGACAACAAGACAAATGTCACAACAATCATAAAAAAATACATAAAGTACATTAGTAGTTTAAATTTCTCCTGGAAAAAAAAAGTGGTTACATCTCTTTTAAGATATATATCCAAGCTGAAAAAAAGTTAGAAAAATATGCACATCACCAGCTAAGTTCAGTTTGAATTGTGTTTACCAGATGTTTTCATAGAAATCTTTTTCAGTGTTCAATATATGATGTCTGTGAAACATTGCTGTAAAACTTCTAAGCTGTATATCCTGTTTGTTGATAAAGAACATACGTTTTGGGGAATTGGTGTTAAAACCACATGGAAATTTATTGTAAAGCAAAAATTACAGTTTTACTCTCAATATAATAATTGTTTTAAAATTCTTAAAAAACAAAGGGAAATTTCACCATGATATATACAGTCATCTAAAGTAATATATTGCAGAGAAAATATAAGAATATTTCACACTGCTAAACTGTGGATTACTTCTTTTTCAGAGGAATTCAGTTTTAGACCTACCCAGATAACCTGTGATGTGCTCATCTCCCTAATATCTTGTCATGATCACAAGATATTTATTTACTGAAATGATGCTAAAAATGATTCTTGCAGTTGCCTAAAACATGACTTCCTTCTCTCTATTTTTCTGTATCGAAATAAAGACATCATTGAAATAAATATGTAGTAAAATCCTAATTATGCTAGACTTACATGTGTTAGTGTCATATGAATAATAAAATCTAAATTTGATTTTCTAAATATTTTAAATAAGCATCTTAAGCCTTGATAGGCCAAGGTCCAGGAGACTCTGAGAAGTCTGGGGCCTCAGGTAAAGAACTCTCTCAGAAGACTGACTTGCCCCGCATTTTCTTCATGCTTTTATTTGGATTCATTCACAGGAACAGTTGCTCATCATGCAATGGGTATCGGGAAATGACCTAAATTAACTTTTCTGCAGGAAGTAGAAGGACCTCAGGATAGGAGACTCCAGTTTCAAATTTCCCCTGAGATGTAAATTAATTCAGTCTTTATCTGGGATGACTTAAACGACTTAGTATATAATGTCTCTTGTTTCTCCCAAAGAGGATCTATGGGCATCAGAGACCCAGGTCTAGTGATCAGATACACAGGAGTGCTTACTGAGAGGAGGCAGAAAAATCTGATCGGCTCAAAATAAAAGGGTGGGGGCGGGTGGCACTGTGAATAAGACTCACAACTAAAAGACTGAGTTAGGAGGAAGACTGAAAGAAATCAGGTCATTAATTTAAAAAAAAAAAAGGGATTATCGGTAGTCCTTTTCAAGGAAGCATTATAATTTTGTGAGGTACCTATTTTTTTTTGGCCATTTTGTTAATTCTTTATTTCCTATATTTATTTCAATATGTTATTAAGAACATGTCATGCTGTGTATTAAGTATAAACAGTCTCAGGAGAACAAAGATGAATGAGATATGTTTATTGATCTGTAGGCACTGACACCCTACTTTTCTACATTCTTTTTCTTGCTATTTTCCATTGATGAAGGTTATTTATCTTCTCTTTTGTTTATGGCTTGTAACTATCATTTCCCCTCTTAAATATTTTTTTGGTAATAATTTCTTACCTATAAAGGTAGTGTTATTTATACAACTATGTTACTAGCAGCCAACTTAGAGTTTGGTTATCTGAAAAACTATTTGTCTCCAAAGATCTCCTGAATGGAGCTGCTCCCAGGACCATGATGTGGCCACCACAGAATATAAGATTTTGTAAAACTCAGTGGTTTGTTGAACTCATTCTCCCTCGGCCCTTGGATTCCCTGTGCCTTAATTGCCTGGACCTCTTTTTGTTCATATTTTGAGGAATTTTTATGGAACAGAGGTTCCCAAACCATACTAGTCCTCAAAATAACAACTATTTGGTAAGACCTTCTTTACTGTCATGAAACAAAATCCATTCAGTGTACGAACATACATAATTTTTAAAAGTAATCAATAAAGTTTCCCAACACTAATATATAAAAGAGCTAAAGGAAATAACTTAAGACAGTGTGTACTTCATTACCTAAATGATTGGACACAACCACACAAAAAACATATGGAATACTCTGACGTTTGCTGCTATTCTTAGAATCACAGACTGCAACATGTATTAATGCAGACTGCTCTGCCGTCCCACAACTAAATATTATAGAGCCTCAACTGTAACCATTGGGAGACCTAAATGTCCCTACACATTTTCTAGATGCTTCCAGAAGCCACTGGTTGCCCTACTGAGAACCACTGTTATAGAACTTAACCTGCCATACCAGTGCATATTTTTGGCATTTGTCTCTATTTGGTTGCTCCAAGGAATGCTTTGCTGTGGAACCTCTGTGAGCACAGAATCACAGAATATCTTCTTTTTCGAGTTCCCAAAATAGAACCCAGACATGCCACACTTGGACATGATACATTTTAGTGAGCGTATCTTCAAGTGGTAGATTATAAATTGAAAATCTGAATTTCCTTGTATCATTACCATGTTGCCATCATGTGTCCAGATGTATTGGCAGAAACCACTCACTGAAGGATTTGGTAATGTTTCATGAAAAGATAATTAATATAATTGTTTTTAATAAGTAATGTCCTTTGAGTGGGAAGACAGCATTTTAAGCAGCAAAAAAAAAAAAAGAGAACTCCCTTAATTTTTTTTTAACCAGCACAAACAACATTAAATAAGTAGTTTCAAAATCATGTGTACTTCACTCTCCTCCTTCTTGCTTCTATTTCTTTGTCACACAGTTCACATAGCCACAAAACACGACATTCCTTCACATATGTGCTTCTCTACCAATTTTTCACTTTATACCACTTTGATTTAAACGTTTCATTCAAATCAATCCACAAATATTAAGGAATTATATACTTTACATATCTCCAGTTCATGTTTCAGCATCACATCTTGTCCATCTACTGCTGATTTCCCAATCCTTTTTCTTCAGATTAAAAACAAAACAAGGGCTTTCCTGGTGGCGCAGTGGTTTAGAGTCCGCCTGCCAATGCAGGGGACATGGGTTCATGCCCCAGTCTGGGAAAATCCCACATGCCGCGGAGCAGCTAGGCCCGTGAGCCATGGCCACTGAGGCTGCGTGTCTGGAGCCTGTGTTCTGCAACGGGAGAGGCCACAACAGTGAGAGGCCCGCGTACCGCAAAAAAAATAGCATCTGACACAACTACTCTGCTCTCCAAAGAGGAATTGTAAAGTATAAAACTTTAACAGTTTTAAATGCTAAAACTGTTAACATTTTAAAATTTTAAAAACTTTTTTGAAGGCCTGTTTTAAAATCTATGGAGACTATAGGTTTCACAAAACCCAGATCCCTTGTCTTCTTCGGTATCAGTCTCTACATCACTTCATTTACTTTACAGTACCCCGGATATTTACTATTTTTGTACTAGCTACATGAATGAATGAATGAGTGAATGATTAAAATGTGTTTGTTAAACATGCAAATATAAAATATAAAAAAGTAAATATATTTCTTCAGTGAGGATTTCAATGATTCTTTTCCTTTACCAAAGGGTAGCTTGTACGAAACACTTTGGTTGAAACGCTGCTGATCACAAAAAGGCCATCAATTTGAATGTGTATTATAGCTTTTCAATCACGTTGTTGGATTTTTTCCTGAAAACCTATAAAGAAGTTGATTGGGCTGCCTTAGTTGCCTTTCTCTGTAGTGAGACACATTTAGACTAATGGCTTTAACTGTGCACATAGTTCTTTTTGGTTTTTATTTTATTCTTTTAATGCACTGCCCTTCGTATTAAAAAATAATGTGGATAACACAATTTTGAAGATGGTTTAGTTACCATGTGTACATTTTGACCAGGGCATAGCTTGTACTGGAGAACCCATCTGGATTCAAGAAACTGGTCATATGTGTAAAGGAGTGTTTCTTTTTATGTAAAGACGTGTGATACCTGAGGGGTTCAAATTCTCATTGGCATTCATAGGACCCTAATTAGATCCAATGTTGTGTACAATACTATTACTGACTTGTGAAACTGACATTTAATCACCAATGTTACCTTATAATACAAAATCTTTCATTAAATATAAAACCACCATTTCATTTAATTTCTAAACCTGTGTCAGTAAAATAAAACAAAAATTTATCTTAATGCAGTAATAGCAGACATATGCTGTTCTATTCTAAAATCCTCAGAAATCTGGCAAGGTGGAAATTGTGAACATAGCTATGATCTCATGAAGTTCGAATATAGTCCTAAACGTTTTGGAAAGAGATTTGCGAGCTGGATTTTCATGCTCTAAATCTGACTTCAACAACTGCTACTTTCTACCACAGTTTAGCCAGTATACCCCAGTATCTCCAGACATTTCTCAGCAAAATCCACTTTCAGACTAAGAGCATAGCTATGGCATCTGTGTCAGGTTCTAAGTGCTCCCCTTATGTACCAAAGTCTGTAGTTCTTTTCTTAGTTACTAAGCAGGGAATACAAACAACTGGAAACGATTTAGAAGTACTGAAAATGTGTTCAGTCTTTTCCTATCTTCTTCACATCTCTTACTTTCTCCACTTCCCAAAAGCCCCATATTGTCTTCACCCACATTCCCATCAGTTTCAGACATAAAAACTGAGCTGCTTTCTTTCTGGAAAGATCACATAGCTTAGAACTAGTTTAAGGTACACTTCTGTACCTTAAACTAGGTACACTTTAAAAGGTACACTTTTAAAGATTGATCAAAATCAATCTTTAAAAAAATATTTATTGGGCTTCCCTGGTGGTGCAGTGGTTGGGAGTCCGCCTGCCGATGTGGGGGACATGGGTTTGTGCCCTGGTCTGGGAAGCTCCCACATGCCGCAGAGCGGCTGGGCCCGTGAGCCATGGCTGCTGGGCCTGCGTGTCCGGAGCCTGTGCTCCGCAACGGGAGGAGCCACAACAGTGAGAGGCCCGCGTACTGCAAAAAAAAAAAATATATATATATATATATATATATTATCCAAGGGAATAAGATCTGGTGCCAGGTGCTGGCAATCCTGTCGTGACTGTGTTTTTGCGTTTCACCTGGTGAACCTCACTGCCGCCGATTTTCCTTCAGCAGCCAGACCTACATCTGTGCCAGATGCTACTGACTCCTTTCTTCATGGGACTGATTTAAAATATAAAACACTGTAGAAGCTACATAACCTTTCAACCCTTGGAAACCAGAATTACTGCATCTGTTCATCCTCTTAGAGAGCTGTATGTTTTCACCCTGATAGTTTGACTGTTCATATTTGATGCTTGGCTTTTTAACCTAATTATCAGTTTATAGGCAAGTAAGACATTATAAATAATGACCTTTATATTTGGTTGAAAATTTCCTGGATTATAATCAGAGTTTAGAATTACTCTCCTAGAAGTGTGACTTGATGAAGCTATTGGAGCGGTGGCCTTCACAAACCTTTAACAAAATAGGGAAAGTCCTGTTACTGATCTTCATTAGGTGACTGGCTGAGCTTGTGGGAATCAGCATGACGCATCGCACAGAGCCAGAGGCCAGAAGGAGGAAAACTACAAGGAGGCTGGGAAACTGCACAGAACCCAGAAGCATGGGTGGGGTGGGGCAGGAACCAACCAGTACTGACTTGAAGGGAAGACTGAGTTGGGAGGCAGAGCTTACATGCTGGAGGTGAGAGGCAGCAGCTGAGGAAGCCGCCAAAGTCTGCCTTCTGCAGAAGCTGGAAGTTAGGAACAGGTCAGAGGTCAAAATCAGACAGGATTTTGAGATCAGAGCAGGCACAACAAACAAGAAACGCTTGAACTGTTCAAATAAAGCCCGCCTTCACAGGAAGTCCCTGATCTTGTGACTGCTACTAGACTGCCACCAGCTGGAAGCTGAGACAAGTACAGCTTGGTAGCTTGTCACACCTGGAGGGCCTTGACCTTGGGGGAGGGTACAGCAAAAGACAGGGCCTGTGCTCCAGGACACTGATTCAGACAGGCCACTGGACCAACTGGTCAGGTGCTTTTCTTATAGGGAAAGAAAGTAGGGGGTGATTCATCTCTTAGTCACTTTAAATTTTAGTGTTTCTTAAGCTGTCTTAACTTAGTTCAAAATCTACAAATTGAAAGACAAAGGAAAAGACAAGGAAAGATGAGAAAAGAAGACTGGGCTCAATTTGATTGCAGAAACAGTTGGAGGAATGGGTTATTGGGGAACAGAAGCATAGGTGATTTTTAAAACTGGAATTTGAAGTTTTGAGTACTTGCCTTTTTCTAATGATCTGTCTGCTCCCTGCAAAACCCCACAATAAAGCTGATTATCACAGTCTAGTCTTACATAGAACATACAGAAGTTTTATACCGACACTGAAATTACTGCATCAGTTTTTTTCTGAGAATGACTCAGGAGAGTTCCATTTCACATCTCTCCTCTTCTGAGTTTCCAGCATTTATCCTGCAGCATTTACATAGTCACACAACTTGTACTGTGATTTTGTGCATTTTATTTCCAGACAAGGTGCAAAGTTTCAGAAGACAGGAACTATACCTTTAGCTGTGATGTGAAAGAAAATGTACCAGGCTTTGGAGTCAGATAATCTGGGTTCTACGAATCAAGTTGTGTGGCCTTAGCCAACTCACCAGTCAACAGTGTTACCTAAACTGTACCTCTAGTTAGATGAGTGGTTTTCGAGGATGTGGGGCAAGGTGAAGTCAGAGCATTCAACGCTTAAGTTCCTTATCTCTGCTTCAGCTACTGTGTCTGCCCTCTCATTTATTTCTTTTCTTGGGCTTCTACATAGGATTTTTAAATTTTTAAAAAGTTTCCTTGCTATTAAAAGTTTTGTTGATATGGTGATGTCTAACATCACTTCCGAACGTGGAGTTTCATTTTATTTTAATTTATCTGCCAGACATATCTTTAGTGTCTTTCTTTGGACCTAGTAAGTGTCTAGTAAATATTTGTTAGGGGAGAAAAATGAATGCTGTGACTCAGTCATGCAATGTTCAGATGTTCATAACAATTTCCATGTGAAAAGTTTAGTGTAGCCTGTGGCGAACGACATTTTTGACTTTTGAGGAGAACTCCTTTCATGTCAGCTTGAAATTTTTCTTGAACTTGATCTCTGACTTAGGGAACTAAGAAGGAAACCTGATGTGCACGTGCTTTGTGCAGAGAATGAGCTGCTTTTAAGAGAATAATCCAGCCGCTATCTGATCAACCATGTAGGATTGATTCTGTGGAAATGAAGAAACCTTCCTTTTTCAGTTTGAGTCACACATATGAAGGCTTTGATAAGATTAAAATAATCCAAGGAAGCAATTTCAAGACACACAGCTAGAAACAGGAGCTAAGAAACATCCATGTCTCACATGACACAGTCATCTAATGGAAGAATCAGGTTTTAAGGACCTTCTACAGGTAATGTCAGGATATACAGATAAATATGAACAGCTCTGGCTGAGCTAGAAACACTGCTGGCTAAGTTAGAAATCCTATGATGTGTATCTTTCAAAATGTCTCTTGCTGCTTTATATTCTTCTTTTAAAGAGCTGGTTATGCTGTCACTTGAAGATTGTACTTCTGTATGATTCTTGTCGCTTTGGGCGCTCTGTCTTTTACCAAGCCTGTGGACCCATTCCCGAGTTTCTGTGAGTGTTAGTTGCCAGTGGCTCACAACTCCCCTCTGCTCTTCAGAATCATTTCTGGTTTAAAAGCATTCACATTTCCCAGGGCTTTATGTGCTCACCTTCCAACTCTGTCAGCTTACAGCCAATAACTAACTGACATGAAGGTATAAAAGCCAGCTCCCTCATTTCAAGGTGAGGTCGGCTCTGGGGCAGTTCATGCTCCTGAGCTTCCCCTTGGGATCAGTCTGAAGTTAGACCCCAGCTGAGACCACAGTCTTATCTGTCTTATCCTGCTTCCCTCTCTCCTTTTCTCCTGCGAGCACTCCCTTCAATCATGTGCATCCGAATCCTTCTCTCAGGCTCTGCTTCTAGGGAACCTAACCCAAAGCAGTGATGCATTGAAGAGCATTGATCCTGTCATCTTCTCTCTTCCATCCTCAGTCTCCAGCATATCTGGAACACCATGCTCACAAGTATTTTGAAGAGTGGGCAAAGTAAGACATTTGACCTTCCATTGGCCAAGTCCTCACTGTGAAATATGGATCATTGAAGTCACAAGCAGTCTAGCACAATTTTAACCTTACTTTGAATCTGAATTCTTAGCTCACTAAAAGAATTAGGAAGTTGGAAGAATTGGGGAGCAGAATTATGACCATGTCAAAGTGGAATGAATTTACCATCTTAACCTGCCATCAGAAACTGTCAAAACATCATATCAAATACAAAAGGTCCCCACTGATGGAAGTGTACAAAAATACTCAATTAACATAATTATGTTGCACACCTACCCTCTGCCACATTGAAAAAAATAAGATGTGGCTCATGCTTTCAAGGAATTGTGAATAGTGAGAGAGCCTGACAGACGAGCTAATAATTGTGATAGAATGTGCCAAGACAGAAAAAAGAATGCTGTACAAAAATGACACTGCGATCAGCTGGTGGAAAGACCGGAAACCTTATCTAGAATAGGGACCAGTACGAGCAAAGTTAATGGAATGTTCAGGAAAAGCTATGTAGAGAAATTAGGCTAAAAGGTATGTTGATGCAGGGTTATAGGAGGACTGTAAGACTCAGGATTAAACTTAATTTTGAGAGCAGGAGCCAGCTATCAATAGTTCTTTAGGGTTTCATTTTCTCCTCTGCTTTAAAAAATTATTAAAACAATTTTATAACATGAAATGTTTTGAAACTATATCCTTACAGAATTATTATTATTTTTGCCTGTTTCCTTCCTCTTATCAAATGCTTATATAAATATTTTCCATAATTGTAGTAATTGTAATTTCTTATTATTTGTACTTACTGTTGTATCATGAGCTTGTCCCACATTATATGTTTTCATTTTAGGTGGCTAAATACTGTTATTTAATTTACATTCTCATTTTCATTTTCTCTGAAAGTTTTGTAAGATATTAAACAGGCCAATAGTAGGAAAACCACACATGAATGCTGGAGATAGATAGAGTTGAGTGGGACTTGGAATCAGAAACTTCAATAAGGGAAGCACTGCCAGGTAGATCAGGGAAGAGGTGATACCAGCCTCTGTGTCTTCATCCTCATCTGTAAAGGAAGACACAAATACCTCCTACCAGCCTTATAGGTGCTTGTGAAAGTTGATTGAAATAATATATCAAAAGAACTTGGCATTTAAGAAGCTCTTAAGTAATCATTCATTCAACAGAGGAAGTTGTGAAAAAAATTTTTAGAAGGTCACTTTGGCTTTTAGGCGCACAATTTCCTGAAAGATTCATTGAACTCTTTGAAGGCAGGCGCTGTCTTAACTCATTTTCATGTGCTAACTATACCATTTGACTTACATTTTTGCCCAACGTACATATTTATTCAATGAATGAACTAATGAACAGCCAGACAATAATCACCTATTTGCTACAGGGACAAACAATTCTGTCTATTGGGAATCATGCTAGTAGAGTCTGCTTCTAAGAAAAATGATGTATGCGCTGTTCCAAGATACAATGAATAAGTGAAAATACTTTAGTCTTCACATGGTGATGTTAGGTATTTTCTTCTCTTGCTAGTGAAAGTGTGTGTTAGCTGTGTACATTAATGGGGCCAGACTAGTGATTGTTGTAAATTATGAGACAAGTGGTGAGGTCCCTCAAGAATCCAGACTTCTCTGGGCACTGTGAAATATAAGTCAAGTCTGGAAAAGAAGTGAATTGTCTTTTTCCTTTGTGGCACTGAACTCAGTTATAATTTTTTGTTTAATATCTGTCTCCCCTTCTGGACTGTAGGCTCCATGAGAGCAGGGCTTGGGTCACCCTTGAGTCTGCCCTCAGCTGCTTTCACAGCAGGTGCTCAAAAATATTAAATGAATTAACAAATACAAACTGAATGAATGAAATGGGGAGATGGTTAGAATGTTGGGTAAGCCACAATTTCAGTGTGAAGATGTGTTCTGTTTATTGCAAGGGGAAGGGAAATAATATAAAATGATTAATAACTTCCTCATCTACCACTGAATCCCTGTTCCATTTTAAAAATAATTTGAAAAAGGTTTGCATGAGACACTATGCAAAAAAATGCTAGTAATATTTTGCAAAATTATGTAATCTTGCCAAAGTGTGTTGTATGTTGCATGCCAGTAATTTTTTACTCCATAATTTTGATACTTATATCTATATATTAAGTTCCTGCTATGTGCAGAGCACTTCCAGATGTATATTCAATGATCTAAATATGTATTCAGTGATCTTCAAAACAAACCTAAAGAGCAGGATTTATCCCATTTTAAAGTTGAGAAAATTGGGTCTCAACAAAGCAGAGTAACTTGCCCAGAGTACACAGCAATTGTTCCTGCTGCCCTTTTGATCTGTAAAACGGTGTCATACCTGGTTCTTTGGCTATTCTAATAACAGTAAGACAAACCTGTAAACTCTTTCTAAGATATTTACAGAGAGATCTCATAAAAATACAAGCTAGACATAATATGATTTTCATCATTATAATACAAAACCACATATGTAGATAAAATTTTCATGGACCATAAACTTTTGCAGAACTGTTGATATACTGTCAACTGCTTTATCAAATTTGTCCCCAAAATGCTCCTTGTCAACTTCTAGTTGCTATCTATTAATGGATTATAGGCTTTAGATGTATCATACTTAGTAACTCATTTATTCCATGCATGAGGTTTAAAATAATATATATATATTTTTTTCACTTTACAAAGAACTTAAGTCTTTTGTGCAATTTGAAAATGTCCAAATAAACATGTTCCTTGCCCTCTAGTTCTCATACTGAAAAATCACAATTAAAAATAACCTGTTGGGTAAATACTTCCCCTGTCTATCTAAACTTAGAATAGGACTAAACCAAGACTTTTGCTTTCCTTGGCTTCTTCCATAATAACCTACTATCATGGTTTGTTGGGGGTTTTTTTCCATCCACAATTTCTTAGCATGTTTTACCAGCTTTTACTCCTTTTTTGGTGTTTCTTGGGGCTTGGATAGGGGCCCTCTTCTCCTCTCACTTGGATTTGCTGTACAAGACTTTACCATAGCTGCAGTCATGTTCTGTTTTAGGATGACTTTCAAACCTGTATCTCTTAGCTATCTCTTCCGAGTTACAGCCCTGTAGCTGTAATATCTCTTTCTCACTGGCACATAGACTCAAGAAGTTCAAAACTAATCTGATCTTTCCCCCCCTACAACTTGCCCCTATTCCAGTGTTCTTTATCTCAGTTTATATCACTACCATCCACTGAGTAGTTCAAATACTTGGGAATTATGGTTGACTCTTTTCTCTTCCTAACATCCCCTATCCAACCAATCATCAAACATTATTAATCCACTACCTACATTTCTTAAATCTGTCTGTTTTTCTTCCCCATGGCCACTGCTACTAATTCAGTCAAAGCCACTTTCATGTCTTGTGTGCACCGCTGTAGTATCACCATAGCTGGTCCTTCCGGTCTGCCATTGCCTTCTTCCTACTGCCTCTTCATATTCTAACCAGAAAGAACATTTAAAAATGAAAATCTGTTTATGGCACTTGTTTAAAATACTCGTTGTTGTTTCCAAATGCTCTTAAAATAAAGCTTATAATCTTTAGTGTGGGGGCTTCCCTGGTGGCGCAGTGGTTGAGAGTCCGCCTGCCAATGCAGGGGACGCGGGTTTGTGCCCCGGTCCGGGAAGATCCCACATGCCGCGGAGCGCCTGGGCCCGTGAGCCATGGCCGCTGAGCCTGCGCGTCCGGAGCCTGTGCTCCGCAATGGGAGAGGCCACAACAGTGAGAGGCCCGCGTACCGCAAAAAAAAAAAACTCTTTAGTGTGCCTACAAAGCCCTGCATTATCTGGTTGTAACCTAGCTCTCAAGTGTAGCCTTTTGTCAGTTCCCACTAGTTAGCCACACTAAGCTGTCTAATTGCTTGTTGCAAGAAGGCCTTTGAACCTGTCTGAAATGCTTACCCACCCTGCTACCTTTGTTTTTAACCCCTACTCAGGGCTTGGATCTGGGCCCTCTTCCTTGTACTCTTGCTACAAGATTTTAGTATGGCTGCAGTCACTATACTACAGTACACTAATATTCTATAGTAGGATGCTCGCAAACCTCTTTCTCTCATCTCTGACCTCTCTGCATAGTTACAGCCCTAGGACTGCAGTATCTATTCATTCAACATCTTTGTCTCACTGGCACACACCCTTGAGGCCTCAGTATAATTATCCTTTTCTTATTCCCCAAACTAGATTAGAATCTTCTCATAATACCCTATCTTTTATGTCAGAAGATTTATCACGATTAGCTGTATACTGTCTCTTTTCCCCTTTAAGCTAAAAAGATAGGTTCTAACTCTTACGCGCTGATACATCCCCAGCATCTATCCAGCACCTGGCATGTAAAAGTATTCAAGTATTTGTTGAACAAATAAAGACTCTATACTTCTTGGCTTGGATAAAATAAATTTGTCTATGATCTCCTATATTTTGAAATTTTAAAAGTGATGTACTATTTGATAGTATTATTTGAATGTACACTTTGAAAGAGGTTTTTTTCCCCAGAGAAATTATATCATTTGAAAGACTAAAGCATATGCTATAATGTACTCCTTTAACAGTTATTTCTCTTCTTTGAAACAATAATTTTTATTCTGGGTAGCTTTTTAAAATAACCAATTTCAAATATAAATCTTACCCCTGTTTAGTCATTCAAATTCTTAAGAAATGTATATTATGTGCCTTATAGTAACTATCCTTTTTACTAAGAAAAGATCATCTTTCTCCTTTATAATTTGACTGGGGAAGCAAAGTCATATAGTCAGAACTACTTTGCCCAAAGTAGAGAACAAGCTTAATTAATTGAACAGTTATTGAACCTCAGCCATATGAAAGTCTCTTTAGCAACATATGGATGGATAGGGATGGGGATCAGGTCAAAGAACATCCATCCTGAGTAAGACAGTCCTTGCCTTTAAGGAGCTCACAGTGTAATGGGGGAAATATATGTATATTTAATGAAGTATGAAACAAGGAATAATCCAGACCTTTTTTTTAAAAGACTGTGAGATTCTAATTTTAAAAAGTTTTTTTCAAAAAAAGATCATGAGATTTTCATATATGAAGTGGTAATTTGTTACCAGAGCAAGTGGTGGAAGCGTCATGGAAAAGATGGATTTGAGATAGACATTGAAGGGACAAAGGAGATTGGACTTGCAACAAAGGAATAGAGCAGGACCGCAGCTGGAGATGCAAAGAGTTTGGAACATGTGATGAAGCAAGAGGAATTAGGGTATATACTCCTTTCATTATATTAAGGGCTTTGTGAAAATAAGCTTGATGTATATGAATGATTCTCATACCTTTTCCAAATATAGCCCTTCAGCTCTTGAGAAACAGCTATTATGACTGCATTGTGTTATCTTACCTGATTTAAAGGAAGGACCATTTTGGTACATGTACACATAGAATAATAAAGTTTTGAAGCACATCACAGGCCCTTCTCTAGCTACTGTGTGTATGAGTATGTGCAGAATGCGGAGAGGTTCTGTTAGCAATAAAAACAAATAACTAAACAGTGGGAATGAAGAGAAGCAGACCTGTGACAAGCACTGTCAAAGGTGGCAAATTGTCAACTTTGTCTTCTCTGTTCCCTGCCACTCAGCACCATCACTTTGATTTCTTTCCTTTGGGATTCTTTTGATTACCTACCACGTTTATCTGGAAAAATATTCTTTAAAACACATTAGAAAGCATACAGATTTTAATAGGCTGAATAATGGCCACCTAAAACTATCAGGTGCTGATCTCTGGAACCTATAAATGTGACCTCATAAGGGAAAAGAATATCTGCAGATATAATTAAGGATCTTGACAAGAGGATTATCCTGTATTAACTGGATGGGCCCTAATCCAATCATGTGTATATTATAAGAAAGAGGCAAAAGAAAACTTGACACCCAGAGGAGAAGACAACATGACCACAGAGACAGAGGTTGGAGTGATGTGATGCTAACAGCTGCCAAAGCTGGAAGAGCCAAGGATGGTCTTCTCCCTTAGAGCCTTTGGAGGGAGCATAAACAGGCCAATACTTTGATTTTGGCCCAGTTATACTGTTTTTGGACCTCTGATCCCCAGAACTGTAAGGGAATAAATGGCTGTTGTCTTAAGCCACCAAGTTTGTGGTAAATTTGTTACAGAGACAGTTGGAAACGAATATGTATCTTAGGTGTAGCTGTTTAGTCGGCATTTTATCTTTTTTGAGCAAGGATATAACCAGTGTTTTCTAAACTACAAACCATTGATTTTCATCTTTATTTAAATGTGTTTATGTAGTCTTTCTCTATAAGATAAGACAATTTAGCAAAGATTTATAAGAATATCTTGTCTCCTTTGAGGTTCAGCGTAGATAACTTTGATATTACAAAAGTTGGAGAAAACAATCTGTCTGAATCAGAGACTTTGGAATAAGAATTTATAGAAACTAATGAAGGAAAAACAAAACTTGGCCTCATAGGGAAAGAATGTCTTATGCAAATCTTTGTTGTTAGCCAAGTTCACATACCCAGAATACAGAACTCTGTTTCAGTGTTTGTTGGGGATTTGGAAATAGCTTGAGATAATCTAATTTAAAAGATTATTATTATTCCTTTAGCTTTGTAGAATTTATTCCATATATGTCAGAGATATGCTTGTTGTACTGCAAAATAAACTAGTACTGTATGGCCTTCCTTTAAAAGGTAAATATTGCTGTTACATTTTATTCTTTCATATTCATTTTATTGGTACATGCTAGTGAACTGCAAAAATGTAGTGGTAATACTACAAAGTCTACTGGTAAATTCTGGGAATTATCATAGATCAGTTCAAATGTAGTTCTAATTTTATGTACTACAAAACTAGTAAATTATTAATTTATAATAATGGTTGGTTCCTGCTACTGAATTTATATTTATTATAAATGCAAACATATAATAGTAACCATTAATATTTTCTTTTCCCTTAAAAAATGTACTGGGTAGACAAGAGAATTCATAAGATTGTGGTTTGCTGATGCCATAGCAACACAGTCTTATATTGAGAGCATCATCTGTTACATTGCAAGTAGTTGTGGTCATGTGCTTAGAATCGACTTTCATTTGCTAAAGTACATGGTGACATGATAGGATATGATTTATCCAGATGTTTACACAGCTGTAACGAAGAAATATTTTAGTGTGCTCATATGGCTTGAAATGTTATATATTTAAAGGATTGAGTTACTGTTATGACTTGGAATATTTAAGTAGCTTGAACTTCATGAGTAGGTTCAATGCCTGTTTTGAAAACAAAAATATGGATGGACAGAGACTAAAATCTCTGAATTATCTGATTGCCCTAGAGATGTCCTCTGATTGCAAAAATAAGAGATTTAAATGGTTCTATTTTAAAATATACTACTTGAGAAGTGATTGTTTCTTTGTTTTTATCATATTTTTGAAAAGAATACTTCCCAGAAGAGTTTTAATAGTAAACCATAGCAAAATATAGAACATTCAAACACGCTGGAGGCAAATTCAGTGCTGGAAATAATATGAATGGTAGTGTATTACTTAGAGTTCTCCAGAGAGATGGAGCCAATAAGAAGTTAGTAGGGAAGGGCTACAGAACAGATGAATGGGTCTGAGGTTGTCTGGTCCTCTCTAAAGAGGGGTGCTGGTTTCAATATACACGTTTAAGTCATACAGATGCCCAAGTGAGTGGTAACCACTGATCTCTGATAGAAGCTCCCTGCCTTCCTCTCAGTTCTTAATTGGAACACTAGTATAGCTGGGCACCCTCTCTGTTCCTGTCCAGAGGTGGGTCTCTTCACTTAGCTATGCAGAACAGTAAAATGTGTTTATTCTTACCATGGTGTGCTGCGTAAAATTGCTTGTAAATTCTCTGATAAATTCTAGTAGTTTTCAGAGATTAGTTAAAATGTAATTCTAGCTTCATACCCTATTAAAATAGCACTTTTTTAAACTTGATACTAAATTTATACATTTATTGTATTGCAAACATAATAGGGAATCATTAATCTTGTCTTTTTCTTTAAAAATGCTACTGGAAAACAAGAGGATTTATAAGATCATAGTTTGCTGATCCATTTTAAAAGCCAACTGGCTTCCCAGATCCGAGGAAATGGAGCAAATCAGGCCCATCCCTTCCCACCCATGTACCCACCCCATTTTGTTCCAGCAGATTAAATGGTTCAAACTGCAAGCAACACGGTTATTCAAGGTCTTGTCCTGAAGGAAGACTGTAATGGTGAAGAAGGGATAAATAGGGGAATTATAGCTGACTTAAGTATACTTAGTTCCTTTACCATCAGTGAGAAGCATGCTTCTATACTTAGACCTTCCACAAGAGGTTTTCTTTAAGGACACCTCTCCTTCCTTCCCCATTCTTTCCTTCTTAAAGCTACCCTGAGAGTCTTCAGACTCTCACTCCTTCTTTTAGAAACCATCAGGTGTGTCCTCAGAAGAATGTGTCACACTTGGCATCCTTCTTTCCTGCTACAAAATGAAGCCCTCAGTCATTAGCCAGATGTTCTATTTCTTCAGGCCTATGAGGCAGGTTAGAGGATGTTGAGAAGGTAAATTCAGGTGGATTATGATATGACTGCAGGAACCTAATTCCAGTGCAGTTTCCTTTCCAGCGAGAGTTGTGTCATGGTTGGTTCCTTTTATGAAATCCCCTGTGATAAAAGGATACCTTGCAAAGAGAAGAATATTTTTTTCTTTGAACACAGCACAGTTGAAACCCAGGATTGAATTTGTCTCCTATCAGCATGTTTTGGGGCTCATCATTTAGAATAATCAGACCTACTCCTTCCCACTATCCATTGGTAGCAGGTAAACATGTCCATGACTGAGCAAAAAGTTTGCGCTACCTGGGAACTGCCTGTTCACAAGCGAATTCACACTCATTGTCAAGGTTCATTCATTTTGCTACCAGAGAGGGATGGGGCCAGCTGTCTTGTGTCGATTTGGATTCAATTCCTTTTGATTCTGTGTCCACTTCTAATGAAAGAGTAGAGGGTGGAATTTTGCCAGTTCACCCCTTATAAATGCAGCTTGGAAATCACAGGTGCAACATGGCTGTGCAGGTGAGAGTGGAGAGCTTGTGTGAGGCACACACACACACATGCACACACACTACTGCTCTTGTTTTCTGCAGACTCAAGACTAAGCTTTTGGAGAAATCTCACAGATCTAATATGATATGGAAAAGAGATGTGGAGCAAACCGAGTGAACGTTATCTAGAGGAAATGAAAGGAAAAGAAGTTGAAAGAAGGAAATGAAACAGTTAAAACAGACACTAATCTTTATTCTTGCAAAATTGAAGGAATTATTATGCTGCAAAAACCAATAAGAAAAACAGAGTAGAGCCTATGATTTTACCTGATTTTTTTGCTTGTAATTTCACCTTGTTCTTTGTCAAGGCAATTAGAAATCAATCTTCAGTTAAGAATCTTGGAATAATTGTTAGTATGCACATGATGTTATTATTAATAATTTATTGACTATCTTTAATTATCACAGTTCCTCAAGTTATACTTCATTGTTCAGATTTTAATCTTTGCTTTACCTCTGTTGCCCTTTTCCTGGCTTCTGTTGATCCCACTATTGAGTTCACTACAGGTAAGAGAAGTTCAGTATTCTTAAAGAAGAACAGTGTATTGAGGATGGGATTTTATGAAGCAAGTGTCTTATCTCTGTGTCAGAGCATGTTGGTTTACGCAGTGATCTCCAGTACTTAAGGTTAGACGGGATCTATCACATCATCTACCAAGTGTGTATAAACTTTGTAGAAGAGCACAATTTTCCTTTGAAACGTTTGGCTTTCTATATCCCAAAAATATAAAAACGTATTAGGTTGGGGGGACTGGAAAAGAAATATGCTTATAAAATCTAAGACTCAGAGAAGCCCATGAAAAAGAGCAAGTTCACATTGAGGTTAATGGAAGAATTGTGGTTCAGCATTGTCCAAGAAGAGCAGATCTGCCAGCGAGTACTGAGGACCGGGAACCCAGCTGTGGGATCTGGTCATACTGGGGGACAGTGCCTCAGAGATCTCTTCAGAATAAATGACATTTTTCTTTTTCCCCATAAGCTAGGAGTCCTTGACAGTAGCAGGACTCCTTTGGAGTGAGGTGCTTAGAAACCAGCTTTAAGGAATTCAAAACAGAAAGTGGAAGAAGTATGTGAGCAGTGGATTCAGTGAGCTTGGAGGTAATTGAAAAAGCAGATATACTAAAGGTCAAAGAAAAATGAGGCCACTTGTTTGAGGGCTCTGAGAATTAGCTCTTAAGGGAAGAAGAGTAAGGGACCAACAGTTGGGATGGCAAACAGGCAAAAAGACAAAACAAACAAAACAAAAAACCCACCGTGGTTTAAAAATTAGTCACAGTGGAGTATAAAGCGAGGATAAAGGAGAAGAGGATATTTCTCAGGGTATGGGAGAGCTGAAGCCACCACTGATGGGCATTCTTCTTCTGAGAATGAATTTATACCAAATACATACCTTTTAAAATAATAGACAAAAAGCTTAGGTAGCCTATTTGCATTTACACTGTAAAACTCTGTCTCCCAAACAGTGAAACATAGCCAGGGCTTAGATAACTTTAGACCATCAAGAACCATTTAAAAATGTGGCTCCTAACTGTTCACTCACAGCCAAAAGATATTTTAGGATTAAAACCAATCTCAAGTTCTAAAACATATATTAATAATTTAGACTTTATACTAAATTATCTTAGAAAAGCTGGAACTCAAATAAAATCACTTTTTAATCTGGCTCCTCTGTACAATATTAAGGCAGGCTATAATTTAGTAAATAAACACCTGTGAAAATTGCACTGCAACCTCTATTAATATGATTTAAACCATGTTGCATGCTCTCCTGAGATACGGCAGATTAATGAATTTTCCAAGGCTTGGTGGAAAATGACCTGCTGAAAATGAAAGTGGGATTCATAACTAAAAGCAGCCCCAAAGCAGCTAATCTTAACCCCATTTTACAAATAATGAAAATGGAAATAGGTTAAAGGTAGGTCATATTTATTTTAGATTACATCACATCCTTATCACATCCACATTTGAGCACTAATAAAGGTTTTCTTTGGTCTCTGTTTCTTTCTCTATTATTTCAAATTATATTACATTCAAGTGTGTGTGTGTGTGTGTGTGTGCACGCGCACGTGCATGTGTGTGTTTCCTGTTTGTGCTCTAAATGACATATTGGGATGACTGGCCCAGATCTGGCATTCTGAGTTCTGTGCCAACAAAAATGTCAAGTGCATTTGCCTTTTAATTAAATGCAGTGCCTGGATTTTAATATTCCAGATTTTTCCCTGAAGAAGAGACTTTCCTGATCTTGTAGTTTATAGGAGAAAAAAATATCACTGACATTATCATGAAGCTTTCTTCCCCCAACAACACCAGATATCTACATTATCACTTTATAAACATTTCACTTTAAGGTTCAGGTTTAGTTGTTCTGTAGCCTACTTTTATAAACACTGTGTGTGTATATGTGATCCAGCGTTGTTTGTTTCGATTTATTTCTCAGTAATCTTCAGCTCAATCTACTTTATTCTTAATAGGCCACTACTACTTGGATGTCCTACACATAATAATTAGTATGTGGAAAGTGTAGTTCCTTATCATTTACACTTTCCTTTCCACTTCCTGTACCTTTGGCATAAATGTTGGCCAGCTCATTATTCCCCAGGGTCATAGCATTATATTATTGGTCTTCTTATTTTTTTACTTCCCCAAGTTAATTTTAATTCACTCTACTGTTATTCGTTGATCACCTGTATTACTTGAGGTTTAAAAAAATAACATTTTTTTTAAATCAGGTAGACAGCTCTATAATCTCTGAACCCCCTTTAATACCTAGTACAGAGAAAAGGTATTCAAAACATTTTGCTACTGATATGGTACACTCTTCCTTTTAAAAGTCAGTAAAAAGCCACACTATCTACCTCCAGGTTTTGTTCAGAGAGATCGTTCCTCACCTTTGAATCTAAAGAGGTCACCATGGTCTTATGCCTCATCCCCTATTTTAATTCTCAGTGTAGAACTTCTCACTATCAGATGATGCTTATTTACTTGCGTCTCATCTGCTTCACAGCACAGGGATGTAAATTGCATGAGAGCAGAGATATTCTCTGTCTTGTTCAGTGGTGAATCTTCAGAGCTTAGAACTGTGCCAGGTACATGCCAGGGACGACAGTTAATTCATTTATTAATGAAAGGAAGGAAAACCATGCCTTCTTCATGGATTTAAGATTCCATTCATCCATCTATCTACTCATGACTGATTTTTTCTAGAAAGGATTTGGTTTGACTGCCAATTTATTTGTACTTTTATCTCTCCAACTTTACTCCTTTCTTACGTTTAGGTAGTGATTGAAGTTGATACCTCTCTGATCTCTTTCTCTCACTCTCTCGCTCTGTCTTTGAGTTCGTAGGGGCAAAAAATATTCCTAAAATAGGTGGCTAATCACATTTCTCCCAAGTGAAAGTGCTAAATAGGAGTCAGGAAGCATGAACTGTATTTTTAATTGTGTCAATGAAACTGTATTTTTAATTGTGACCATGAAAAAGCCATTCACCTCTTCTGAGTTTTTTCCTTATCTAAAAATCAGAGTTGGACTTTGATGTTGAATAATTCTAAGAAATGTTTTAGGATGTCAGCAAACCAGATACAGTTCTATGCCCCTATTCAGGACCCCTAGTTGTTCCTCTTTTTAGTACTTGGCATATTCTGCTAATAAGTACAATTATTTAAGTACTTACATTTTGCTTCTAGATTATATACTCTCTAAAGGAAGAGCATTTGTTCATCTTTCTGGTTTTTAGCCTAATACAGTCTTTTGTACCCCTGAGGTATTCGACAAATATGGGATGTGATAAAGAGTAATGTTAATAACTCTGTATTTTTAGAAATTAGACTTCTCTCCATTTGATGCTGTTTATTTGAATACGTATTAGCTATCGTTCAAAAATCTAGATTTGGTAAAAGAGTTTCATCCGAATTTAATTATGTTTTATTTAATTATTACACTTACTGAGACCTTATGTACCAAGTATTGTCCTAAGGACTTTATGTATTTTAGCACATGTCATCTTTCCATCGACCTAGAACCTAGGTATTTTTATCATTTCTATTTTACTGATAAGAAAACTTAGGAATGCCGTGGTTAAATAACTTACTCAAGATTACCCAGCTAGTGAGTGGCAGAGCGGGGACTGAAACCCAGATCAATTGTTTTGTTATAGCAAAAATATAGAGCTGGTACTTTTGAGGGGTGCAGAGATGGTCCGAGCCCTATGTCACCTCATGGTTACTGGCAGAAGCTGATGCAAGTTCTCTTTTTTAGATGAAAGCATGATCAATTTAGGTCTGCAGGATTCTCACAGACTAACATAAAGCAGTTAACTCACAACCAAAGGTCCCCAAGCATTCATGAAAGTAATTCACTGTGAGGGATGTAGCAGAAAAAACAGATCTTAATTCCCAGAGGACTGCAGGGATTAGGATTGTCAAGTACAGAATACAAAAGAGCTAAAGACTGTGTACAAAATATTTAAAGAAACAAAAGTGCAAATCATAAAGATTAGCAAGATACTATCAAGAGTTACTAAACAAAGAACCAGTTGCAAAGAACCAAATGGAACTTTTAGGAAGAGAAGCACAATTGTTCGAATTGAAAAATAAGCCTTTTGCTGTGGCTGGACTACTTTGACAGCAGCTTTAACAGAAGTGAAGGGATCATTTATCAGCTGGACTTTAATCTGAAGAAGTTACCCGTAGCAAAACATAAAGACCAGTCAAGATACTTCAGAGGAAAAGGACTAGGCATGGAAACATGCCCATCATATATTATAACATACTATGGAGCTATAGTACTTAAAACAGTGTTATGTCAGTACAGAATATTCCCTCTTGGGAAATAATGGAAAATCTGGAAACTGAATTCCTCCGTTTATATAATTTGGATATAGGACAGAAGTGGTTTTGTAGATCATTGGATCAATTGAAAACTTGTCCACAGATAACTGGATATTTATGTCAGGTGGAGGGGCCTGAAATACCTTCCTACTGTATATTATACTCAGAGAGCAATTCCAGATAGAGCCAGTTTTAAAACTTTTAGAGAAAAAAGAAGAGATTGTTTTTATGAATTCAAATAAATGATTAATATATTTGACTTCACTAAAATTAAGGACTGCTATTCATCAAGATACTATATTTAAAGTGAAAGAAATGTCACCCACTAGAAGGTATTTGCAACACTTATAACTGACAAAGGATTAGTGTTCACACATAAAGTATTACTATAAACAGATAAGAAAAAGATGAAACCCAAATGGAAAAAATGGGTTAAAGTTGTACACCAAGCATTTCAGAAAAGAAGTACGTATAAATATTTCAAACAAGTATCTCAAAGATGATTTTAGTAATCAAATGCATATTAGATATCATTTTCTAGCACTAAATTGGCAAAAATTACAAAAGTCTGATAATACAAAGTTTTAAGATGTAATTTAAACAGAGTTTACATACACTGCTGTGGGTATGTTAAATCAGTAACCATTTGGCATTATCTTGTAAGGTGGAATATTTGCAATCATAATAATAGTTGCAGTCAAAATCTGCTGGATGCAATCCAAGGGAGCACAGTTTGCCAAACCCTGGAATAGATCGAGGAGTATTTCAGAATTTGGGGAATGGCTGATGCTTTTAACTGATTCAGGTTGTAAGATACCCTAAAGCAGTGGTCCCCAACCTTTGTGGCACCAGGGACTGGTTTCGTGGAATACAATTTTTCCATGGACGGGGTGGGGTGAGGGGTTGGTTTAAGAGGTAATGCAAGCAAAGGGGAGCAGCAGTTGAAGCTTCACTCCCTCGCCCACAGATCACCTCCTGCTGGGCGGCCCGGGTGGGTTGGGGGCCCCTGCCCTAAAGTAATTGTCAGTAGATGAGATTGAAAAGGTTGATTAGAGCCTCATATTGAAAGGCCTTATATGCCATACCAAGAACATTTGCCATTCCTCTTGAATGGAAAGCAGTTAAAGGAGTCATTTAATCGCATTTGCGTCTTAGAAAACTCATTTTGGTGGCAATATAGAGGATAAATCTGAGGAGGCCTACATGGGAAGCAGAAAGGCTTAGTGAAAAAGCAGGATGACTGGGTCTTGATCTGAGGCAGTGAGAAGATGGAATGGAGAATTAAGGACAGATTTCAGAGGTAACTTGGTAGACAGACTCCACTGTGTTTCAGAAGTAAGAGAACACAGTAATTAAATTAATTTACCCAATTAAATAAATTGAAATGGGAAGCTTAATGGAGAATCCATATGTAAAATTAAATATTTGCCCTTCGTTAAATTACTGTGAAATAAAAAGTAATATTTTACATGGTTTTTGACTTTTAAGTACATTCCTGAAATGTGATACCTATTTCTTTTGCTTTTTCAAAAAGTATTTCTATTATTTCTTCAGGATTTTATATAACATTTTGAACTATGGTTTTAAAAACAAATTCAGAGAATCTAAGACTACAAAAAGTTGCCTTAAGCAGTGTGAAATTAAGTTTAAATATTTGTAATATTAATCTATACTTTAATTTCATAGTTGTTTAAAGCCTCCATAGACTTCTGCACTGTTATTTTCCACATCAGAAATTTTCAGATAATACCCATATCTTTATTAAGAACAAAAATTATATTCTAGTTAATTATTTAAAGAAAATGTGTGACATATAGCTGTTTTCCCTTTTCACCAATATAAAACTCTGACAGACCCTGTGTTTTATTCAATAATCTAAGACAAGTTTCATAAGATCATATGACATGATGAAGCAAGTGACTTCAAAGAATCACTGAGTTAAATAATGCATGTTTCAAGATGCCCTTAAGGCTTAGACATCCACTGTGGCAGACTGTTTAATTAATAACATGCACTTTACAAAACTCATCATTATATATTTATACAATAGACTGCTAAGATTTTTTTAAAACTTTTTCAGTAATGTCAGTTCCCCTATTCGTAATTTTTAATTTTTATATGATAGGCCCAAAGGGCTAACATCTAGGCCATCTCTACCCAGGGCAGCAGCATCTACTTCTGCTTTCCACTACAAGTGTTTCAGTTTATAAAAAATATTTCCCGTCATTATGTCACGTACTATTTCTAAAAGCTATATAACATAGGCACTGTTATTATTTTTACTTTTTGATGAGATATTAACTCTAAGAGATGCTAACTTGCTATTGCCACACAGCAAGTAAGAGAAAGAACTAAGAATTAAAATAGAGTCTTGCTGATATCAAATCTCCTGTACTTCGCATGATGCTGGAATTTCCCTGCACTTGGGTTTGGTGGTAGATGTGGCAGACGGTAGAAAAGGTTAGCCTTGTGAAGGAATGGCTAGCAGAAGGGGTCGAAATTTCTAGAGACAATTTAGAAATGTATGTACCAAGTTCGTCTTATGCCAACACTCAGAAAAACAAGATATATGTCTGGTCAAATATATCCTTGTGTTTTTTTAAAAGACAACTGATTTTCTTTATGCCATTACAATCAACCATAGGCAGGTTTAGTTTTATTCTTTCATTTATGCAACCAATACTTTGTACTGTTGCTCCTTTCCAGGTCCTACTGGAAATACAATGGTAAGCAAAATAAACATGGCCCCTGCTTTAATGAACTTTATTTTAACAGCTGTGGGAAGCCGTTGGAAGGTTCTAATTAGTGGAGTGGCATGGTACAGTCTTAGAAAGGCTATGTGCTGCAATGTTGGTTTTGATGTGGATTAGGCTTAGAGAATGCAGTCAGGGAGATAAGACCGGTGGCAGCTGTAATTTGGGTGAAGGATGATGTTTACCGGAGTTAAGGCAGTAGCAGTGGGGATGGAAAAAGTAGAGACAGGAGATATTTAGGAAGTAGTAGTACTTTGCAACTAATTGTATGAGGAAAAAAAAGTCAAGTGATCATACATGCCAGTTTGCCCAGGACAATTCTAGTTTTTGCCTTTTGTCCTGTCATAATTATTAAGAGTATCCCCCTTTACTTTCAAAAGCATTCCAGTTTGGATGATAAATTATATGTTAATCCTAGAGATAAGGAGAGGAGGATTCAAGAATGATGCTCAGGTTTCTGGCTTTGAACACTGTAGAAAGTTGTGTCATTTTCTGAAAGGTGACACACTAGGGGAAGAACCGGTTTGAGGGTAAGATTATGAGTTCAAATTTGGATATAGTGTGTTGAAGGTGACTTTCCTACATTGAGGTGCAGACATATAACAAGAATCAGATGACTATATGGGTCAGCAGTTCAGGTTGGAGGCCTTAGTTAGAGATATGTGAATACGGTATCTCTTTCTCTCTCTCTCTCAAAATATCTTATTGTATGTACCCTTCTTCTTGCAGTGATGTGAGATGATAAAATGCCTACCTGATGAGATGAAGTGAGGTAAATGACATAAGCATTGTGTCCTAGTGTTAGGCTACTACTATTGACCTTCTAACGATGTATCAGAAGTAGGATCATCTGCTTCAGGTGATCCTGAATCATGGAGCCATGACGAAGTTGATGGTTGGATGTCAGGAGCAGATGACGTGATGGTTGGGGATCCTGGGTGGGAAGGATTGGGATGGTGCAAGATTTCATCATGCTACTCAGAACAGTATGCAAGTTAAAACTTATGAAGTGTTTATTTCTGGAATTTTCCATTTAATATTTTTGGACCACAGTTTACCACAGGCAACTGGAACTATGGAAGGTGAAACTGGTTAAGGGGGGACTACTGTGTATTGATTTGAGAGTGACCAGCATGGATGGCAACTGAACTGACAGAAGTGGATGAAATTATCAAGCCAGAAAGTATGGAAAACTGTGTCAAGAGGTTCAAGTTTTCGCTGAGGAACTCAAAGCAGCACCCAGTTTTAAGGGAAACAAGGGAGGGACTCACTCACAAAGGAGATCTGGAAAGGAAAAGCTAAAGTCATAGGAAAACTGGGAGATGGCCAAGTAATGGAAGCCCTAGGAAAGGAGTGTTTCAAAGAGAGAGTGGATAGCAATGTCAGATGCTATCAAGAGGTTGCATGAAATAAGAAAATTTGTACATTGAACTCAGTAACCAGTAAGTCATTAGAGATGGTGGTGATGGTGGGGTGGTGGCATTGGGAGACATAAGCCTGATTCTAGGATTTTAAGTAATGATTGGAAAGTGAGTGTGAACAATTTTTCAGAATTATAACTGAAGAGGAAAGAAAGCATTAGTGAAATACCTGGAGAATATGTAGAATTTGCAGGACAGTGGTGTCTCTAAAGCCGCTGTGAGATCACCTAATATATTGTACTTAGAGGCTTCTATCTCTAATATCCATCATGAAGATGGATTGCATTTGTATGATTGCAGCTATTATGTAATTTTAATTTTTAATTAAATTTATGTATTTTTAGGTATTTGTATATTTTTTACCTAAACGTTTTAGGTAAATTCTTTTTAAGTAGTGGGAGCAAGGACACAATTTATAAAGTTGCTTTAACTATTTTTGCCAAAAAAATGCATCTCATAAATTTGCTCCATAAAAATAAAATACTGCCTTAGTTTTTTTCCCACTGTCCAAAAAATTATGCTGCTCTAGGCTTCAGAACACTGGGAACTCTTTGAATATTCTTTGGCAGATAAAAAAGGTAAAGATTTATGGCAAAGGAAAGCATTTCTGAAAAAGGTGCTCCACATTGCCTTTGTGTACGTGCATAAATTATAAACGGGGCTCAGGGGTGCAGTCACTGTAATAGCTTTTTGCTCTCTTTGAAGAAAATAGAAAATGCTCACTTAGGGGCTACTGCTTGTGTTTCCATTAATGAATCTTCTAAGGTTGAATGATTTTTAATAGGATATTTATGTTCCTTGGTTTAGCAGGGCAAGAAGTGGGAGAAATACATGTGATTAAGGTATCTAATGTAATAAATTTATACAGACATTTAATAAGAATGCTGTTAGTAATAGTAATAATAAGTCATAGCTAAAGACTTTGAGGAGGATTCACAATCAGGGGAAAACAACCACCAAATCACATGTTCCTGGAGAATTTGATTAGCCTTCAATGCTCAAGATTTATAATGATTTGAAGCATTGACGAACAACTCTTTTGCACCAGAGTTGTAATCATGACAAACAAGCAGTCTTACCCAACTCAAATGAATGAACTTGGTGTTTTTTTCTTTCTTAACCACTTGGTAAATATTAATTGAAGTCCATTGTTTTACAAGTACATATATTCTATGACTTTAAAGTAGTAACACTGTTTTACATAATAGATTATAAATGTTTCAGTACTTTGCACCCTGAATACACCTGCAAGGTTATCAGTATCCTTGGTCAGAAATTTACTTTTAGATTTGGCTTTTCTTTTCTGGAAATATGTTTAGATTAATTTATAAGCAAATCTATATTTAAGTAATGAGACTTTTAAAAAATTCTTCATCTTCTGTATTTGAAATTGTTTAGCCATCACCTACATGTCACTTTTGTTATATAATAATTAATCACAGTATTAAGGCTGGATGTTCGTATTTCGTGATGATAGTCCATTTTGCACCTGTGTATATTGTGAGGGTTGTCTGCTTCTGGTGGAGCTTAGCAGTTCTGAAGATTCTTATGAAATATAACATACACTACTTACAGCATAATATCTTTGTAAAGTTATTCCATAATAGCATGTGTTTAATTGAATTAAAATGTTATATTAAAAATATATTTACTGGGCTTCCCTGGTGGCACAGTGGTTGAGAGTCCGCCTGCCGATGCAGGGGACACGGGTTCGTGCCAGTCCAGGAAGATTCCACATGCCGCGGAGCGGATGGGCCCGTGAGCCATGGCTGCTGAGCATGCGCGTCCGGAGCCTGTGCTCCGCAACGGGAAAGGCCACAGCAGTGAGAGGCCCGCGTAATGCAAAAAAAATATACATATATATATATTTACCTCACTGAACAAGAAATAATCTTACAAAGACTTTCAGAAAGTTTAATTCTGTGAGTTAAGTCAGAAAATCACAAGTGGATCATTATCATTACCCTTTGAAAGCCACGTGTAGCACAGAAACTTATGATCCTAAGCTTTAAATAGTGAATAATGATTCGTTGCATGCCCTGAAGTTTTTTCTAGAGATTTCTACATCAAACATTGTCTCCCTATTTCAAGCAGTAACTGTGTCAAACCAATCCAATTTGAGAATTACAAACAATAAATATATTCTTTTTAGCTTTATATCCAACTTTGAAATATACTGCCCCTGTTTTTATTGAATATATATGTATACATACATAAATACACACATACATTTATACATACACACACACTGATATACATATGTATTTCTAAAGTTGCTCTTGGGAAAGAAGAGCTCTCCATTATATTTAATGCATGTTTTGATGAATTGAAACATAATATGTAGTTTGAAATGTGGTAAGCATTGAACTACCTCTGTTTGAGATTGGAAATTCCCTGAAGCCTGGATATAATGGAAAGTGTCAAGTCAGAAAGGAAAACTCCCTTGCTTACCAGAAGAAATAAACTGAAGGCTTGTTTTTCTTTCTTGAGAATAATGGGAACCAAATACTGGTCCATGGGGATTTTATCCTATCCAATTGAAATAGATACATTAAGACAGTTATAGTGAATTATTTTCCAAAGTTAACTGTGTTCTCTCTAACACTTTTCTTCAAACTATGTTTCCTACTGGTTTACCTTTAAAGCACCATTTTATGAAATGACACTGATATTAGATATATTAGTTCTTTTTAATTTCCTACTTGGAAAAATTAAAAGTTAACGACCTTGTGTCCATCCCCTTTGGGAGGAAACTGTGGCTGGTTGGAAAACTGAAGTGGATATTTAAATGTGCAGAACTGGAGGTGAAAGCAGAGGTTTGGGGGTAAAGAAGCCAAGAGAGAGAAGCTAAAGAAGAAAGGATTGGAATGTAGAAAAATGGGTAATTTTAAAGGGGAATTATCAAATTATCCATTGGGAAGGTCTGAGGTTGGATTTAGGGATCCTTTTGTTTGTTCATTCAGCCATCATCTCTTGACACTGATGGCTGCTTTAAGAGTTTCCCAAATGTGCCTAATTCTAAGAATCACCTGTCCTCCGTCACACAGATTCTTAGCAAGAGGGGCCATGGATCTGGAAACACTGAGAAATGCTGCTTTAGAAGATAGAAGATATGTTAGATTTTTGTCTCTGTTCTTGAGCAATTTCTAATCTGTCCTATATCTCTAAGCCTCAGGTTTTTTAATCTGTAAAATGTAGATAATAATGCTTTCCTTGCCAGTTTTCAAGGCAAATGAGGTAAAGGAAGATGTCTTCCAAGGGTTACTGGAGATTGTAAATTGAGTAGGATTTATAATATTAATTGTGTATGTATGTGGAGGATGGTGGTGGCTTTGAGAAAGAAAGAAAGTGAGGCGATTATAAAGAATTAAAAAAAAAAATTCATCTTCTCAGAGTTCTGTTTCCCAAGTTTATTACCTGGCTTTTATTTGTTAAGAGAATGTGAAATATTACTTAATGAATCTGTTTTCCTTTGCTTATTCTTGTCTTCCTCCAAACTGTTTATTTCACATCTTTTTTACCACATCATAAACTCACACCTCCAGCACTTAGACTAGGCATTTATTTAACCTAACCCTTTGTGTCCAAGACAAATGCCGTTGACACTGCTTTAAAGGCCCAAGCACGACACCTTGCATTTTAGTGGAGAAGTGATTATTGAATGAAGTGATAAAAGAATGAATCTCTAAATTTGACCCTGTCTCTTTCCACTGTACTATTTGCTAAAACTCCTGTGTTCTTACTTTTAAGGATACTTGGAGAAAAACTGTTCCCTTTGATAGTTATTTCTAAGTTTTTATTTTTTTATGTTAACAAAATCTCCCTTCAAAAGTTTCTCTTTACCATAAGTCTCTCATGCTCGAGTTTAGCATGCTACTGTATTTATATTTTCAGATTATCTTTATTCAAATAAAATAAGTTGTCTTTTTGTGGTAAGCTTTAGCTGGGAATAATTTTCCTTTCTGTGATAATTAGCTGCTTTCAGTAACTTATATTTTTGATTCATTTAGCAGCAGCAACAGAAGAACCAGAAGTGATTCCAGACCCAGCCAAGCAGACAGACAGAGTGGTGAAAATAGCAGGAATTAGTGCTGGGATTTTGGTGTTCGTCCTTCTGCTTCTAGTTGTCATATTAATTGTAAAAAAGAGGTAAGACCTGATTTTGTTCTGTCCCACCCACTTACCATATGTCACTGTCACTAGTTTTGAAGCACTTTATTGTTTCCCTGAGTGCTTTTAAATTAGAACACACAACAAGAATTGAATTTTAACAATGTTGCCAGCATCTGGGTCTGTTTCTTATGCTTTGTAAATAAATTCTTATTGGTTATTTGCAGTTTAATTTTGGATATAAAATATACTTTTTGTCAGTTTAACCTTGAAATTAGTGTATGAATTTAAATTCCTCAAACACTTGAGTTATTAACATATCTTATGTTTTGAAGCATTATGTATTGCGAATGGCAAAATAAGAGTTTATTATGATATTTGGGTTATGGTCTATGAATTATTTTGTACTCTTACTCTGTTTTTCTAAATGTTGGCTACAAATAAGATAAGAAGAATATGGGCATTATTTTACAAAATTGTATATTAATATTCACTGACTAAATATTTCAGCACTTTAATATGAAGAGTCAATTTTTTTTAATTGAGCATTAGTCTTTTATACTATATCAACCAATATCGCCATCTTCTGGAATTATATGAAGATATTAAGACCTACAGGAATTTAAATTGAATTCTATTTGGGAGATTAAGGTATACTTCTACCAGAAAACATTTCAAAGAATACAGTTTTTATAACTTGAACTTTTTCCTATTCCATAAAGTGTCATTATCTATAAGGCATTGTTTTAGAAATTAATACAACTCTCCAATCTTTCCAATTGTATGTTTTAAATAATATTAAAATTTGGAAGGATTTAAAAACAAATCTTTACAGAGTATAGTCCTAAAATACCTTGGTGTATAGAAGTGTTTGTCATTCATTAATTATATTGAATATAATAAAAGATGTTGCTTACATTATATTAAATCATATAATGTACTATTTTGATTGTTATTTTGTACTCAAAATAAATCATTAATAATATAGATAAGACTCATACTACATGTTTAATGATTCCATGAGAGTTTATTTTAATGTATTGCCTCTTTACAATTATCCCCTGGAGATATATATGTTGGAGAAGACACATCTGCATTAGAAACATTAGGTATGCATTGTAGTGTTTTGTGTTAAATTAGCTACATACGTGCTTTCCCCAATAGTGCTTTCTCTTTTTGCTGTTGTCTACCTCTGTGGTTGGAAAATACATCATATTTGAGACAGGAAGATTTAAGTATTTTACTAACACAAATTTGCCAATCAAGATCAATAAAATCTTTGAATATAACTTTCAGATCTTATGTTTCTATTTAGTTTATATTTATATTTGGAGAGTTAAACTAAACAGTTTAGAGAGTTAATTAAACTTTGCTTTAGAGTTAAAATTATCTCAGCCACTTCAGATTGGATATGAAAACATAAAAATGGCCTCTGGTTATGTCTTCACTCAGTTAGAATTGGGTTAAACTTACTGATTTTATTGGTTAATTATTTGAAAACACTTATTATTGTAGCCTTTCTTATCTGTGGCCGTCTGTTTTAAAAATAACCCAAAAATTGAAACATAAATTTTCTAAAGTACACCAAAACAATCTCTAAGCATGATTTTTTTTGTGTGGGTAAAATGCTCTGACAGCTCTCTAAAATTGCCTAATGCATCACATTCTTTTTCTAGTTCATATTTTAAATGGTTGGATAAATGAGCCTTTCTATTAAAATGTTTAATGTTTGAGTTTTCATGATTATGCTTTAATTGATTGTCTTCTACTAGAAAGTATGCTAGGGCTTTTGTTTCTCTTCCTCATCACTACCTCTAGGACTAGAGAAGTTGCAATTTTATAGATAGATGAAGTTACATGTTTAGATATATTACCTTCTAGTGCGTAATATAACTAAGAATCCCTTACTTACCTAAGAAACTTTGTAATGACTTTTAGTTGTATGTAGTGTGTCACACATATATTGTGTATGACAATCGAAAATATGTTTATTATATATACACAAAAGCATAGATACATAACAGTATTGGTTAGTATCAAAGTTAACAATTTTAGTATATAATGTAGTTTCCCTACATTATATACTAAAACACAAATTTATAATAAAAATAATGGAGAAGCAAATTATTTTAGCCCCTTAGGATCTTTATTTTTGTGGGAAATTGTTAAGTTTCTCAAGACTTTATCCCTCACTGGGAATAGTATTTGTAGGTATATTTCTCATGTTGAAAAAAAAAAATCTGTGTATTTTTGGTTGTTGTATAAAGAAATGGTTTGGAATTTAATTTAGTAAAATTCTACAGCTAAGGGTGTATATAAAGTAAGTTTTTAGGCTAAGAAAAGGGATATTGCATCTTTCAAAACGCAATGTCATTTTAATTTAATCACTGTTGAATTATTTCCAAATGTATGCTATTTTTTCATTGGTTATGTATTATTTTAAATTCGCAGCATGAGTACATTAATAATTCCAAACATAAATTTGAAATTATGCTTCAGTACAGTAAATGTTTGTGTGTGATATCATGGTCACATACATCTACTGTAGAAATATCTTTGTGCGTATATAGTGTGTGGTGCATATGTATATTCACATAATATATGTATGTACCTGTGTATTAATAAGATATAATGACTTATTTATAGAAATTTAGGTGTCATTCTGCATATATTCTGTATTAACCTAATAGATCTTTATGTTTTGTATCTAAAAAAAAATAGCCAATTTAGTGTAGAAGTTCTATACACAGCTGTTCCATCTGTCATGACATTTAGATGGTAATGGATGATATTACGCTTAACTGCATGTTGAAAATACACAATCCATTTAATTTTTCAATTTTTTTGGCTATAAAAAAGTCAGCATGTTATTTTTTCCAAATTATGTATTTTATATTTTATTTTCTATTGCGTACCTGTTTAATTGCATGGCAAAAGATATCTAACCAATGCATGAGCAAATTGAAATACAAACCAAAAAACATGAATTTTATTTTATTTTATTTTATTTTTTAACGCACATTTTTCTGCTTTATTGAATGTGACAGAGTCACGCTTTTCATTCACCATTGCTTCTCTTTTTCCACTGTCTGTGATTTGCTTGCCAGGAGGAGCTACTATTCTTACTCCTACTACCTGTAAGTAGAAAATGGGTGATATATGACTTTACATGTGTTAAAGATGCAGTATCCCTTTTCAAAAAAATAAATAAATAAAACCCAAACCAAAAAACAGAATGTTTGCAATTTTGGTGACATTTCAAAAAATATGTTTTCCTGGACTCTAAAACTATAAAGTTTACCTATTGACCTATTTTGTTAATCTTTTTAAAAAGGGATATTGTATTTCTGTATGTTCAGCTACTTTTAATTTTTATTTACAATTTTCCATAAGTAGCCATAGTCTACAGCCTAAAGCATCATTTATTTACTTAAGTCAAACCTGTACCTTATCAATGTGATGTCTCACTATCTGGTAAAGTAGAGATAGGGTTTGTAATTCACTAATACCTATCTTTACATAACACTTATGTTTGACAAAATGAGCCAAGTGATGTATTCATAGAAGAACATTCAAAATAGCTTCACAGAATGTGAATCAAGTCAGGTCTTACTGTGATAACATCTCTCTCCACATTTCCAGGAATCCAGGATGGGTTATAACTTCAGAACACCTTTTGGGCTGCTAAAAGCATAATGTTGCAGTGACAAAGAAATAAAAAATTCTTTTTAGAGAAGAAATTTTGAGTTTGTTTATTATGACTTAAATAGGAAAATGATTTTGTAAAACCAAGACCAAAAAAAGAAAAAGAAAACCTGTCAACCTACACAAAACACACCTAGGTGTCACATATCTCCTTTTGTCCTCCAAAGTTTTAGCTATTCCTATGCTTAGGTATGAAATGCTACTTTGGATGACGAAGGCGAGTATTGTCCACTCTATTTCACTAATCATTTTCAGTTTATTACCTTAAATTCCAGGGTATTCATCCAGTCCAAAGGAATGATACAACAAAGTTTTCTTGGTCTTTGCTTGATCAGTATTTGATCCACAAAATTTTGAGACTTAAGGATGGTGATTAAGTACTTTTGGGGCATATATCCCACAATATTATTTCACTAGGTAAATTTAAGCTAGCTTTACTAAAAATTTTGGTAAGAGTCTCAATGAATATAACGGAATTGTGCCAACATTTTAAATATTATAAACATTTGGTTTCTTAAAATCTGCTAAAATAAGCAGGTGTAAACTAGCAGTACTCCTAGCTTATTTTGATGAATTATAATATCCTTGTTAAATCATGTTTGATGAAGCCAAAGGTAATTAAATGTACCATTTCATACAATGATGGAGCACTTTTCCTCTTTATAGCCCACCCATATATCCACCTGCAGAAGTTTATGCTGTTGGCTGTTTTGATAATGAAAGTCATTTGCACATCTGTCAAACTCAAGGAGTTGCAAAATGATATGCTTAACTGTCCTGAAGTGTACATTATATATGCTGGTTGTTCAGAGAGAGACAAAGCATCAAACATGCAGGAATCAATAAATGTTTAATTATGAGAACATCAATAAGCTTACCATTAGCCATCCATTTATCTATAATGTTAGAATGGGATTGCCTTTTTAGTTGATAGGTAGCATTTCTATATTCTAGACTATGTAGTAGGTTTTGATACTGTCATTGTAATACTTAGGGTTACTGGCATTATCAATCATAATTAGAAAAAAATGCCACAGACATATTTTTAAAAGCTGCTTAAATAGATGTAGTGAAGCTACTATGAATTAGACATTTTTAAAATAAAACTAGAAATAAAATAGAGTAAAACTTAAAAGAAAACCAGGTGTGATCTTTGAACTAGAATTCATTGGCATCATCATAGTAAACTGTCAGTTCTTGATCAAAACACTTAACTCTAATGCTGATTTTTATTTCTTTTGTAATAACCTGAATTAAAGCCTACCTCACAGGGTTGTTGTGAGGATTAAGGTATAAGAACCAAGGTGATAGTGTACAGTTGGCAGATATTAACAAAGGTTATATATATTCACCCATAATTTGTCAATTACCTTCAGTGCCATGAAAACTTTTACCTGTCATACATTTGACAAGTTCATTACTTCTTATTTTTCCTCAATCATAAAATATGTTTAAAATTTTATGTTTTAAAGTAAAGCCTCAAAATTTAAACATCTTTTCCACTTGCCTTGAACTATCCATCTTCAAATTTTTTACATTATTTTTAATCCAAATTTCAAGTTGCCTTATTTTTATCCACTTCAATCTCTCAAATTTTTTGAGGAATGAATTCATCCTTTCTTCTTATCCAAGAAACAAAGATTGGAAGTTATTTCTTAAACTATTTTTTTAACTTTAAAATGGCAAAACATTTGTGCTACATTCATATTATTCTCAAATTTATAACAACTAATGTTTAACTCCTAGAGCAATGGATGCTTCATATTACAGTACACTTGGTAATGTGGCAATTTAAAAAACAAGTGAGTAACTGGATATAGTATAAGGGCTTAGGCCTTGGAAACAGGTCATTCTTTACTGCTTATTAGATTAATAACCTTGGGCAAGTTATTTAACTTGTCTGAGCCTGAGTGAGCTCATCTATACAATTAGAATTCTCATGGCTTTTTCAGTTCATTGATCTGAGAATTAATTGAGTTAACATGACAAGCGCCAAGCATATACCAGACCTAATTCATCTATTCAGCAAGTATTTATTGAGTGTTTGCTATATGCCAGACACTGCTCTAAGTGCTAGGGATATACAGATGGTCCTTCCCTTCATGGAACATACAGTGGGGAAAACAATTAAAAGGATACTCACAATAATAATGTGATGAGTGTTATTATAGGCAGAAAACATGTTGCTATAAAAATACCTACCAGGGAAACCTAACCTGAGACAGGTTGTATTGGGTTCAGTCAGAGAAGTCTCCCTGATGAGGCAAGACAGAATGGAAGTTAACCAGATACTAGAGGTAAAAAAACATTGTAGGTCAAAGAGGTAAGTTTGGAAATGTCCTAGAGGTGAGTTTGGAAAGTGAAGCCTATAGACTAACATATGACCTGCTGATGTGTAATTTGCCCCACACATTCTTTCAAAAAATAGAACCACTTTAAAGAATAAGGAAATTTAACATAAATATTCAGAGTCATGACTTCTCTTTAAAAATAATTTTAAAATGAGAAACTCAGCTCTGGGTTCAAATGCCAATATTCACTTAGGCAAGTTGCCCCCTAAACTGCTCTCCAGTTCTCTGCAGTCCCCACCCTACTATGCGGTGTCTCATCACTGGCAGCAGCACTATTTATATTCCCTGTGTGAAACCTGTAAGGGTTTTACAGGGTTTTTGCCTCCTAACCTAGAAAAAAGAGACAAGAGATCTTTCAGTGAATAGAGCAAATATTGCTACTAAGTGATGGTGGTGGTGACAGTGGTTGTGATGGTGTAGTGGTCGTGATGGTGATGGTAGTTCTTGTTACAGTTTTGTCATTGTTTTCTTATTGATAATACTTATCATTATTATTATTTCTAAAAAAATTAATGCCATTTCCATCCCTAAAGTCTAGTTTATGACTATCTTACTTAGGTATCAGATCTGCTATGTCAGTATATTGGGTATTGTTGGGTATGTACACCTGAAGCCAAGTACTATAATTCTCTAAGAAAAATATCTTACACATGAGTAGCTCTCAAATCATCAGATTAATTTTCTAAAGGAAAAGCCTTTGGACATAAACACAACTACTAAGTGAGTCTTTTTTTTTTTTTAGGTATTTGTAGTATATTTACTCTAGTACAGATACTCATGAGAATCAGAAGAATTTATCCTAGCTAATAATCCAGCTGAGAAATGTTACTCTTAAAACAACTAAAAAATACTTCCAAAGCACCATAAACTGCTGCCATAAACTTAGAAACATAATCTGGCTACTACAGGCATTTCGAGTTTCTTTATTTCTTTTTAGAGTGCCTTATTAATGTGAGATAAATGTTTTATATGCCTTTAATAGGTTTTTAATTGCATGTTTCATGTGTAACATTCACAAAGAACCAGAATGTATTTCACATCCTTGATATGTAAGATAAAGATATCAGTGTTTGAGTAGCTCAAAAGTCTAACTCTGCTAATTTCCAAATCCCCTGTGTCATTTGCCTTGCCGCATTCGTAAGGCCATTCTGTAGTTGGTACTCTGCCATGGGGTTCTGAAACACATTTTTAGGATTTGACCATGTTTGTCATCCAGTATTATGATCATTTGCATAATACCTCTGCATAGCATTTTCCAAACTTTTCTTAAAGTACTTTCCTTATAAAGTATATAATTTTCCCATATATTCCTGAGTATTTGCATTATATCTAGCTGCGGTTGATTCTACAAGTTTCTAGGTTAGGTTTGGATTAATGTTATAAATATATTGCTACATATGTTAATTCTACATGTTGCATTTTTACTGAACAATAGAACAAAGACTGAAGAATGGGATTTCTTTATCTATTTTAGTTGGATGACTATTGTAAAATATACTTGAAAAAGTAGTCATGTTCTTCCCCCAGAAGAACTTCTAAAAGTTGCTCAAGCGTGTTAATCACCCAGAGGAAAACCAAAATTTAGCATTAGCTTAAGTTTTCCTTGAGCAACTCTACTAAGGAAGTATTTACTTACTGTTCTAATAAAGTATAGTCATGCTTTATGATAATTTATTTATTTTTTTATGATAATTTATTTTAATGATAAAATAGAAGAAGTGATGAGACATTTGGGTTGACAGCTTGAATGTTGAAATATCCATATGACAAAACAATTTTATAGCAATCAACAAATATCATTTGGATGTCAAACTTAATTCCTGAAATTATGACATGTTTTTAGAGTTTCTAAACCAAATCTGTATTCTTATCCTCGGGCTTCCCTGAACTATTTACTGCTGGTGTCAACTCTCCTTCAAGCCTCACGCTAAGGTTTCCCTTTGGTATTTGTCTTGGCAGCAAGCTTGCTAAAAAACGCAAAGATGCTCTGGGGAACACCCGGCAGGAGATGACGCACATGGTGAATGCTATGGATCGAAGTTATGCTGATCAGAGCACTCTGCATGCAGAAGACCCTCTTTCCATCACCTTCATGGACCAACATAATTTTAGTCCAAGATGTAAGTTGTTCATCAAAATTTTAATCAAAGATTTTTAAAGATCTTTAATGTCTCTCTGAATTCAACACATTACCTTTTGAATAGTGAGGGGAAATAAGAAAGAGAGATGGGAAAAGTAGCTGGAAAGAGAAAAAGTGATATAGAATAGTATGGAGTTTATCAGAAGGCTTATTTTCAGTCTTGATATTGGATTTAGTTTAACTTCAAACTGTATGAATTTTATTACTGTGTTATAAGACATATCCATATACCACTCACCAAATCTTATGTTATTGCTTTAGGTTAAAATATACTTGATTGCCTACATAAAATTAGTTCATGTCAGAATTTTTTTATAATTGTTTTGCCATTTGAGTCTTCCTTTGTGTAAGATAAAGTTCCTTTTGAGATAAGAAATATCATAATTCTTTCTGGGAGTTATTGGCATGGGAAAGTTATTTTACTTAATTATTCTATAGACTCCTGGAGAATTTCAGTAATAAAAAGTTAACCAGGGGAAAGAGGAATCTACATACACTTAAGTATCTGGTGTGAAGTCCAAAAGTTTACTTGAATTGAGGGATTGGCAGGGAACGGTGAAATCCGTCCATTCACCCATCCATGTTAAGAATTCCTCATGTTGATCTATGAAGGCAGATCTTTTAAAATACTGTCTTTTAAAATATTACCTCTGAAGTAGTTTACTGCTTCACAATCAATATTATTATCTTCAATTTTTCTCTGATTTTTATATCTTGTTCTATAGCACTGTCTTTATTTTGTTACTTTAAGTTAAATTACCTGTCTCTTCAAATCCCCAAGTAAAATTGGTATTTGAAGAAGGCAAATTTTGTTTATCCTTGGCCTTGTGTACACAGAGGCATTTTGTCACAGATCCCAGAGGTATGTTTACCTCAGTTTGGGAAACACATGTATAAGGAAAGAAGTAAACAATAGAAGTATTATTTTCGATACAGATTATAAATATATGGAATGGTAAGATTGAGAAAATAAAGTATTTGTAGGTTGTATGCATTTATGGCTTTTCAGAAAGGGATTTTTTTCTGAAATGTTCAGCTTGGTGAAAACTTTTAGTAATTATTGGCCATCATTTTCCCTGATATATATCTATACCAAATTATTAGTTAGAAATGTTGTAATGAGTCATTTTGGATTTAGTTTTAATAATGATAGAGCTTTTCTGATCTATTTTATTTTCATTTCACTATAAGATAAATGATAGAGAAAAACATAAAATCTTATTATTGTTGAAGGTAAGTTTTGTTAAAAATATAGATGTATCATCTCTCTAACCACTTGCTTTAAAAATTAATCAGTTAAGGATTTGAAAGGATTTTTGTTTCCAAAGCTTTTCTATCTAATGACTGTGTACCTTATTAGGAGGCTTGAATTTAGCAGTATAACTATAAATATACACTTATGAACTTGGAGAAAGGATTAAATCTATTTCCCAAAGTTAACTAAAAATATTTATTTGGAATGAATATAAGATAATTACTTCTCTAAGTACCTCACACTTGATAAATCTAAAATACATGTTTTTCCCCCCTAATTTTATAATCCTTATAATGTCATGCTGAATCTTCTTGGCTTTTAAAATTGAACTGACTACTGAAATATAATTATAGATGCACCTTTCCTGGTATTTTGAGATAACGAAGGCTTTGAAAAAGAGAATTTTACCTTTGCAGGTTATAGTAATCAAAGAAAGTTTAATAGATATATTTCTTAAGAAATGATAAATCTATTTTAAAGGGAAAAAAGAGCATAAAATACAACTTTAGGGCAATATGTTCCTTCATGAGCTTTGTTTTCCTACAGTGCCCAATGATCCACTTGTGCCGACTGCTGTGTTAGGTGAGGCCCTAATTCTTTGTCATCTTTTTTTGCATGGATCACCCTTCCTTGCATGGGTTATAGCTTTGTCCACGCAGTAATTATTTACAGCACAGGAAGCAGTTTGATTTCGAAAATATAGTCCTGGTTTTATCAAAGAGAGCAACTGTGGTCAACACAATTAGATCTAGTGCATTTCAAATTAGTAAGGTATGCTTTTTTAAAAACAACATATTCTTTCATTCTTGGTTCTGTTAGATTTGGAGTGAAAGTACAAGGGCCCCCAATATATACCTAATGTTTATACATGCAAGTAAGTAGAATGAACCCAAATGCACACATTTCAGGGGCCAGTGCTACCTGAATCATTAGTTTATATATAAAAATCTACCTGATTTAAAGGGCTTTTCTAAATCCTCCTAATTTTATAGCAACTAAAGAACACATTTCCAAGTAAACATTAGGAATGTGTGCATTTGCTTTAGTTTTGTCTTTGTTAAGACTTTATAAATGCAGGTAAAGTTGCTACAATATTGATATGGAGTTTTGCATTCTATGTGCATCTTACATAAGCATTATCTTTCAAAAAATTTAGAATAAGCCAAGATTTACCACTATATAACATCCAAGACAACTGATATTGCTAGTGATGAATAAGACCTTTTCAGCGCTAAAATTAAAATAATGTTTAATCCAACGGTATATTTAAGAATAGAATGAGTTTCATTTCAATTTGTACTCTATTCCTTGACTAATTATACACCAATGATTCATGACCAGCTTGCTCATATGTTCGCAAGTTGTCTTATCAGTTTGACCCCCCTGCTTCTAATATTTAAGATTTAACCAGAGAAATGTAGAAATTGCCAGATAAATGTATCTTAAAAGTTCCCAGTTCTCATGTTTTATATTTAAATTTCTTTGAACACAAAACATTAGCTTATGCATGTTTTTATTATCCATGTATTCAATGTTTAATTATATTTTAAAAATATGTTGGAACAATACAACTAACTCAGTTAAGCAAAATATACCTCTTTTTCACTAAAATAATTATTAAAAATTATAATTTTATAATCTAAAGATATATTCTAAAAGAATCTGTCTCTGATTGCACTCTCCCTTTGATGTCCACACCAGTAATGGCAGGGAAGTGAGCTGGGGAATTTGCCCCAAGGGATGGTCTGATCATGTAGGAAGGAGCCAGGAATCATGATCTTTGGGAGGCATCAAATGCCTCTGAAAACGTCATCTTCTGTTGAGAGCTGTAGAATGCTGTCAGCGTCAAACTAATAAGTTAAATTCAATTAAGTTATTAAAAACTCAAGGAAAAAGATAGTTACCTCACTGTTAAAATTTCGTTACAGTAATATTCAAGGACATGTAGAATTGGGTCTAAGTCTCAGTCCTCTTGTGGACTCACAGTATGAACTCAGGAAAATACCTTTGTCTTTGCTTCTCCATCTGTAAAATAATATAATATTTCTTACCATACCTTTTCCTCAGAGCTTAGTAAACAGAAAAGGAGATAATGTATAAAGTTTAAAAGACTATTGTAACAGTTTTCCCCATGAAAGAAGATATTTTTGTTTAAGGAAGGCTAGAGTTAACACAATAGAATTATAAAATCTGTTCATTTAAACAGTCAGTGTGCATTTTATTTCACTTTGAAGGTCAAGCTGATTTTTTTTTATGTTTCTTCTTAAAAGCTAAAAAGCTCTTTAATCATACCAGATTTAGAAATGATTTGTTGCATTTTTTCATCATTCTTGGAATCACTGTGTTTACAGTTGTTTTGCATCCAGCTGATTTTGTATTTATAAAGCAATTTTTGAAGTCACTTCAAATATTGCTTGATATTAATATCTGCTTACTGATTTAAAAAGAAGTTAGAAATTTTTGTATTGATTCATATTTTTGTTTTTTGTGTTCTACTGCTTCATTGGGTTAAAGTCCCTATAACTGGTAAGTGTATTACAAAGAACTCTAGGAAACCTTTCCGTCAAGGAAATATTTGAAGTTATTCTTAAATGTGTGATAAGGATAATGATTAGTACATGTACTCTTACTTCTAGTCACATTATTAGGTAATTTAATGAGGTAGAAATGTATAGAGATTAATAATTCATATGTGATAATTTAAAAAAATACTGCTCATTGTACTAATGTATTAAAGCTTAATGCAAAACAAAAGGCACTGTCTACTTCATGTTGATAATCATGTAAGATTTGGAATATGGGTGAATTCTGTTTTTCTCACTGAGCCTTTTACAAATGTAAATATTCCACTGCTCCAGCAGGTACAACGTGTGCTCTGGGGCTGCTTCACAGAGCACTGACTACCTTATTCCAGCTTGGGTCATTGCGTTTTGCCTCCCTGACATTATTCTCTTTACTTCTCATCCTAAGCTTTATATTCTGTGGTAGTGCCCAAATCGGTGGCTTCTGAATTTAATTTTACTGGGAGATGTATATATTCTTTATGTCAGTGTATTGATTACAATATTTTAGCAAAGATAGATCAATTGAGTGTTGTCTCATAGAAAAAACAGGAAACTCTCATAAATCATGTTTGCTAGCAAACGTTTGTGTGTAGAGGAGTGGGAAACCAGAGTAAAGAGCATTAATTCATTTGGGTGTTTTTAGGTCACAACAGAATCCAGCAGAGTTTTGTTTTTTTAGTTCAATGTAGAGTTTTAGAAGTAAATTCAAAAAGAAAAACTGCATTCATCCTAATAAGAGAAAGTAAAGTAAATGCAATCAACCTAAATTATAGAAGCATACAAATCTGATTGTGGGGTTCTTTTTTTTTTTTTCCTTCTCCAGGAAGAAAAAATGTTTATCATGGGGACAACAATTCATTTTTTGCCATATCCTATTTGTAGAGTTGGTGATAGAACAGGCAAATGTACCAGCACTTGAAATATGTTTAACTGTTAACTAAATATCATTCTCTACAGTATGCATTATCATTAAAACAAAAGTTCCCCTAAGAGTGTATTTTCTCCTCTGTTAATGAGTATGGCAGTGTAATGTTTTCTAAAGTAACACCCCTTAAAACATTTGTTTTTTTTTTAACATGGTAAGTTTAAATGTGGTAACTATAAGCATGCTTCTTCTCATTGTAATGATTAGTACTGTGGTCATTAAAGTAATATTTATTTTTCAGAGGTAAAATGTTCTTGTTCTTTTCTTCCTTCTTATGACAGAGACTTAAGAGTTTCTTTTCATTTTAAGCTAACAACACAGTTGAGATGGGGCCTATACTTAAATGTGGGTCGTGAGGGATTTAATAGATTTCTAACTAACTGAGTCATTGAAATATGTATTGAGTGACTGCTTTGCACCAGGCACTAAGAATAAAGAGAAAAATATGACTCTTGTCTCTACATGCTAAGTATTGAGAGTTTAGTGAGGAAAATAGATCAGTAAGTAAATGATTAAAGTACATTGTAAGTGAAATGAATGTTGGAGAACAGGAGGCCATGGGAACACAAAGCAGGTGCTTTGTAGCTCAGCCTCAATGGGCCGAGGAAGAATTCCAGAGGAAGTACCTAAATATTTTGCCCCAGAGACATACCCCCATTTCTTTTATACAGTAGCCAGAAAAGTCAAAATGTATCAGCAATAAAAACACAACAGTAATAATAAACCAAGGGAATGGAGATCAAGTATAAATGCACATGTAACCTGGCTAGCAGACGTAGTGGGCCCAGGGGCTGATTCTGTAGAATGTTCATGTTTCCCAGTCTGGGAGTGTATCGTGGTAAAAAGCCAGAGGTGGAAGGGCATAGTACGGCCGCAGGGCAAGAAGAGCAGCCCTGTGGGGATGGGTTGCCTAGAGGGAGGTTGGGATATGGGTGGGAAAGGATTTGTTCAATTTAATCAAGAATGAAAACACTCTCCAATTGGCAACTTGATCTTCTGGTCCCACTCTATACTGCTCTGACTGCAGGTACAAGAAAAAGTCAGAACTCAGCAAAATCTCCCACTTATAGTTTTTAAAAGTGGATCAGGTGTCTCCCTCTACATCTCACAGCATGTATTGTCTTACTGATAGACACATAATATACCCTGACCTCCTACCTTGAGCTGAAGTAAAAGGCTTTGTCTTTATAGGGGTGCTGCCCTAGGTCTATACTATATTTCTTTCCCTTCCTCCTACTATTAGAAAGATCATAAGATCTTAAAATCTTATTTGCATAGATATATATTAAACAAGGTAACTTTGTCTTTTTTTTAATCTTCTGGAATCTGAAAAATGGCAGATGAGAACCACAGTGCTACAGCAGAATCCAGTCGTCTTCTAGATGTACCTCGCTACCTGTGTGAGGGGACAGAATCCCCTTACCAGACGGGACAGCTGCACCCAGCTATCAGGGTAGCCGACTTACTGCAGCACATTAATCTCATGAAGACATCAGACAGCTACGGGTTCAAAGAGGAATATGAGGTGAAAGTTTCAATACTATATTGAATTTCATTTCTAACCATGATACCCAGCGCCATGTAACAGCTTTAACATAGCAAGCAGTGGAATACTCTGTCGACTGTCTAATCCTTTCTCTGTAAATGTACAATCAAGTGTACATATGAGGAGAGGGGGGTAGATGGATTGAAAGAAAAGGGTACTTCCTGGGGATATATCTGGGTCAAAATTCCTTTTAAGAAATAAAAAAATATTGGATCCCATAATTTATTTGACTGTTACTTAAAAACCACTTTGTTAGACTTTATATTTCCCCCGCTCAAAAATCCATAGCAAGATACCTTGAGTCCCATTGTATCATTGCAGGTTCTGCTATTTGAAAGACCTAAGCAGTGGATACTTTTCTGCCTCTTTGCTTGTTGACCCTCTGTTGAGAAATAAGATCTAGCTTTTTGCCCTAAATGTACTACTTGTCACTCTGAGTTTTGTTTTGAGGATTATAGGTTGAGGGGGGCTGGGAAGAAAAACAGAGCGCGGAAAATCCAGACAACAAAAAGAAGCCCAAAAAAGGACATGGGAAATTCTTCTTTCATCGTTATTGCCCCTTGTTACTCAAACCAAAATACCAAGATTATACTACAAAAGAAGTGATTTAAACTAAACATCCCAATAAACATAGTATAGCAAAAAAGAAACAGTTCCTCTGACACTTTTCAATTACTGAGAAATATCAGTCTGGGGTGTACAAGAAAGTTCCTCCCCCACTGTACACACATATGTAAAGTAAAAGAGAACAAACAGTACTTTACTTTGAAAGACCACCTAAAATACATCTAACTTTGTAAGGAATCTTCTAAACATTACCTTTAATTTAAGATTACTTGTTATACCTTAGTTTAGGAATGAGTAAAATTATTTTTGAATTTTGAATGTTGATTTTAGATATATGCAGGAAACACTATGCTGTGTTAACAAAATAGTGCAAGGAATTACAATATTCTGCCAGAGCTGGGGTGTTTTTTGTTTGTTTGTTTGTTTTGTTGTTGTTGTTCATTACATGTATATTCCTGTGTACCTCGCTTCAAAGACCGTTGACTCTTTGAAGACCCCATTTCCTGTGTTGAGCAAAGTTTAAGTTTTTCTGCAAAAAGAAATCTATACCCATATTTTAAATTGCTGCATATGGTAATTAAACCAATCAACAATTTCATCTGTTCCAAGATTCTTGGAGATAGTGGCTCTTTTTAATTTCCATATGGTCTCTTGTAGAGACTCAGTCCTTTCCACGATCTTCAAAGAAACTGAAATGTGGTGTATTGCACACGATTTAGTGAATAATTATGGGAGAAAACAGGTTTTCTTTTTCCTGTTAGAAATGCTAAAGGAAGCATACTTTTGAAAGATGCTCATTAAAAGTAGTTTTGAAGCTATTGATGCTTCCTCTAGTTCCATCTCACAAAGTTATAGTGATCTTAAATTTGAAATACTTTCAAGGTCCTTTTTTTCCCCTAAAGTTGTTTCTTGTCCTTAATTTAAACTCAGTCCAATCCAAGATGAGCAAGTAGGAGTCCAACAAACAAGCTTTGAGGTCTGAAAATTGAACTTGTTTACTGCTGTAGTACTCCCTTCCTCCCAGAGAAGATGGCTTTTACTGTTTTGTCTTCAGAACAAACAAACCTGATTCAAGAAAAGGAATTAAATTCAGTGCGCTTGTTAATTTTGGTTTTTTTTTTTTCTAGAGCTTCTTTGAAGGACAGTCAGCATCTTGGGATGTAGCTAAAAAAGATCAAAATAGAGCAAAAAACCGATATGGAAACATTATAGCGTGTAAGTTCTCTTACAATTCTTGGTGAATGTAAATACTGTGTGTAGAAGATAAAGAGTAATTTGCAATTCCTCCTTATATGGTTTTAAACTTTAAAAAAATCCCAGAGGGTGACACATCTGTTCATAAAATAATCCATTTAATATTAGAACAGCATTGGCTATTGGCAGGGATTCAGAAATTGTCACCATCCTCATTAATTAATTGACTCAGACTCTTCACCCTGTGGAGATAACGTGCCGCTTGATTTTATGTTTGTACATAAATATATGGGGGTGTCATTAACAGCTGAAAATATTAGAATAACAAATACGAAGGATTTTTTCAGTGATAAATTGCTGTAACTCTTCCACCAAACATATTCAAGGTGGGAGTGTTATTCTTTCCATATACCATATTTCCTTTCTTGGAGCCAGTGCCTGAACCCCAGGTGTTCCATGTTACTTATCATAAGGGACTTCCTCCTGATGAAGTCTTTACAATGTATTCATGAGATAAATAAATTGATTATCATATGAAACCAAAGGGGCAGTAAGAAAAGTAACAGATAGTTTAGCTTGTAACTAACTGCTGATTTACTTAGACCACTTTATTCTCGATTTAAATTATTTTACACTGTCTTTTGAATACATCAGAATTTGACCTTGACTCTCACAAAACAAGTTGAGATCAGGGGTTCGAAATTCACTCCCTAGTTCTGTGGCTCATTTTCTGTAAAGTACGGGGAGAAAAGATCCCACCCATATAGAATCATGCCTAACAAGCAAAATTAGGAGTTAAGGCAAGTTCAGTTCTTTAGAAAAATTTATGACTCAAATGATAATTTATCAGACATTATCATGTCCCGTAAAAGCTTTCTGACTATAAATGTTAGTCATTGAAGCTTTATTAACAGAATATTATCATTGTAATAAGTAATGAGCTCATTAAAGTTCTTGCATTTCTTCAAATGACTGGTATCCAAGGAAATTTTGAAAGTATATTATGGATAATCAGCTGTTAACCACCGAATTATTTTAAGTCTCTACTAGGGTCATTGTCTCAGAACAGGGGGAAAATTTAATAGCTTTTATTTTATCCTTTAAAAAATTTAGATGATCATTCCAGAGTAATTTTGCAACCTGTTGAGGATGATCCTTCTTCAGATTACATTAATGCCAACTATATAGATGTAAGTATTTTTATCCTTCAGTATGCCCAACTTGTTGGCTTATATATGTAAATCTTTTTGCTTGTTATTACCTATAAAGTGATTGCTAGCTTTTTAAAATAAAGAACAAACTGTACACTTTTCCTTGTTCTACGTCCTAGTACTTACTGACGTTGTTGTGCTTTCTTTCACACCTGACTTTGGTTTGGGCTGTAGATTTGGCTGTACAGGGATGTAAGTACCACTATATGTAAATAACAGCACCCTATCATAAATATTTAATGTTAACTGCTCAATTACAGTTACTACTAATGCTCACTACTAGCTATCTCTGCATGCTTCCCCTAATTAGCCTCATACGGTGTACCTATGTTCATTTTTTTGTAACTCCTTTACATGTGTAAAGATCTACTTTACCTCTTTCCCTTTTCTATGTTTAGAAAAACAGGACCATTTTTAGCTTTTGACAATTTATTATGTACTCGAGTTTTATTTGTTGATGGTTTCTGTTTCTGGTTTTTATTCCTTACCCTTCCCCAAACATATGTGAGAAGCTGGATAGTATGATGTGTATTAGTGTTTCTGAAATTTTACTTTTTTACATTTGACTTCTGATGTTAAAACTGGGTAGGGAGACTATTTTGTGGTGTGTGGTATTGGTTTGTAAAGTATTGAAAATCCTTAGGCAAAATAATTACTAAACTGCATTTGTAAAATACGCATATCACACATATATATTGAATCATACAAATGAAAGTTTGTTTTGATCATACATTCTGCTGTTCAGTTTTGGTTGCAAACATATCTACATGTAAATTCTTTATTTAATGGAAAGTAATTATCAAATAAAATAAAATATTAAGGAGGCAATATATTACATTACATATAAGAAGGACAGGCTCTGTTCATACTTCCTGGTTCAAAATCACACTGGAAATTGTGAGAATGTTGATTCATCTCTCTGTGCCTCAGTTTCCTCATCTTTACAGTGGGGGTAATAATAATACCACTAACCTCATCATTTTGTTGTGAGAATTAAATGAAGTAATTCATGTTGAGCATTTAGCACAATGCCTAGCACATATTAAGCACTCATTAAACTTAAGCTATTTTTTAAAAAAAATAATCCAAACCTAGGTGTGCTGAAATTAATTAATTCTAAATATGCATTAATTGTGAGGCAAAAGGTAGAAATATCAAGTATTGCAGCATATATGATACATTTTTAGATATATAAAAGATACGAAAATGAGGACCCAACTTTTTCTAATTTCTATAAATAGGAAATAATTTTTATCACATTTATTAAGCTCATGTTTTACTGTTATTTTGTGAAATGTCATTATTTATATATTTGATGAATGAATTTTATTAAGTATAGTCTCTGAGTATATTGGTTAAATTTCTGCTCATCATTTTACTCTCATTCAATATTTCAAATTTATCAGACATCTCAACATGGAAAACTAAACTTAACAGTCTACTCTCTAGAGTAAATATATCAGCAGTCCTCTGACAAATTTATACTTGTTCTTACCCATTTAGTTTAACCTTGGTTTTCTGCCAAGACCCTGGCAGGACATTTGGTCCTATCCAAAATGTCCATGGAGACCTTTGGTCCACGCCAAAAGTTCTTGATATTTGGTGCCATCCGAAACCATTAGGCATGGACCTAGTAAGCTCATGCACATTTTAGATGGAACCAAATTTTAAGGGCCTTTCAGCATAGACTAAGTGTCTTATGGACATTTTGGACACAACCAAGGGATCCTGTAAATATCAAGAACCTTGACGTGGACCAAATGTCTTATGGATATTTTGGTTAGGACCAGATGGTCTGCTAACTCAGGCTTTTACTAAAGCCCTTTGCTCAAGACACAACAAAGTCAAAGCTTAACCTTATTATACCATTAACATTTTTGCTATTCATGGTCTTTTGGAATTCAAACCAGTTGAAAGCAGCTAACAACTTATCCCTTATCTGGAATAATTTCTTTATTGAAACAATATTAAGTGCTTAACCACATAGAACTCAAGGCACACTAAAAAAAGAAAGAAAAAAATACTAAACCTTTTGTTCAGGATAAGATGCATTTTTTAAAAGATTTCTTTCCCTATATATGTGTGTACCTATAATTATGTGTGTGTAAATTAATGTTATCAGCACACACAAAATAGTTTTGGCAGATTCCTGAACATATTATAGAACAGAAATATTCTCTAAAAAATCTCAGCAGGACTTTGACTTGATGCACGCATGCATTGTCCAGCTCTAACATTGGAATGTTCTGTTATTTTTTTATGGTTCTAATATGTCGTTGTCTATTTGTAATGCAGTGTGTTGTACTTTTGGATGATAAAATAAGAATTAATATTTTTGAACACAATTTTGCCAGGAATGAATGACTAAAGATTAACATGAAGGCATAAACATTTTAGTGAAACCAAACAAAATCTATGAAGTTATTTCCTAGCAAACAAAACTCAATTATGTAATATATATTTTAATCAGAGCCCTTAAAATATTTAATTTTTGCTTTATTTTTACCTTTCAGATAACCTAGGTTTGAGAAGTGAACTATGAGTTCACTACTCATTTCTGGACTTTTTACTGTAACTTAATCTTAACAGGTGGTTGTCTTCATCTTTTTATGCCTTCATTCATTTATTTCTGACGCTGATATAAAATGATGACCAATTTGTTCTCCTATTTTAGGGCTACCAGAGACCAAGCCACTACATTGCAACTCAAGGTAAAACTTTGCCTTTTTAAATGTAATAGAGTAACCAAACTTGCTTAAGTCATCCATGTGATTTTTTTTGTAATTTTATCTGAATTAACTGAAAAAAAAAAGATCAGATTTTCTGCTTAACACTGCTTTTTATTCATTTGTATAATACAAATTGTTTTCTCTGTTTAAAATGTATATAAATTAAACCTTGATTTTTTTTTTAATTAAAAGTAAACGAGAAGCTGCTGGTAGTTTTGAGATTTGGTTCTTAGTATCCTGATGTCCCAGACCACTAGTCAACAGGGATGGGCAGAGAAATTACTTATTTTTTGATGAAAGCAAGTTAGATCTCATCTTGTGTAAGGTGCCTGTTTTCTTGCAACAGAGGCTGTCGGCCTGGCACGTAATAGTACCCAAGACCAACACTGCTATAATGAAATACTGGACTGTCTTGCAACAATTGTTTTAAAGTCAAGACTAAGACAAAACAAAGGGCTAAAGGGAACTTAGTCGAGTTCATTCTTCGTGGAAAATAAGAAGACAGTAAAGAAATCTTGTTATAGTGGCACACTGGGAAATAAAAGTATACTAACAGTAACACCAAAACTACTCTAGTTATCTCCCCAAACTGACCACTGACCATCAGAAGAGAAACCTGCACATCTTATTTTATAAAAGAGGAAAGTAAAACAAAAGTTAATTTGCTCTTTTGACAGCGGTCATTTTCTAAGTGTTTTTCACATATCTTTGGTGTAATTGAGTTTAATTATAAACTCTTTAAAGTTAGAAAGATCACCATGGTGAATAATATTCTGGTTTCATGGTATAGGGTAGAGTAGAGCCCAGTAGCTGCTTTTGCAGTTCAGAGATGATACTGTAAGATTAGAATGTGTCCTTATATGTATGATAGTTCTTCATTAACCCCTAAACATGCACTGTTTATAAATGATGTGTGTATATTTAATTGGTAATATGTGCTGTTTGGTTGATGGTGGTGTAAGACTTCCTATTTTGACATGTACATGAAGATGCATTAAAGTAACTTAGAGATAGATATAAGTACCCTAAAAACTAGTGATTTCTTCTTCTGAATTTGGAAACATAGAAGGCAAACTGAAACAAACAAACTTGTACATGCCTATGTTTTTGCCTTTAGTGTGAATTTAGATATGAACTGAATTTAAGTACTTTCAGTGACATTTTGTGTTACACCTTTAATTTTTCTTCTTTGGGTCATTTAGTTTATATTGCTTTTTATCTTGTCTAAACTTCTTAATAACTACAAAATTTCTCTGATAACATAATATTCAAATTAATTTTTTATAGGCCCAGTTCATGAAACAGTATATGATTTCTGGAGAATGATCTGGCAAGAGCAGTCCGCCTGCATTGTGATGGTTACAAATTTAGTTGAAGTTGGCCGGGTAAGAGGCACAAAAAAATCTGTGTGTCACAGAATATGACTGTAAGTTGAATAGCAAAACATAACACACTTAAAATAGAATATCATTCAATTGTTTGAAAAAAAATTCTTAGGCATACCATTTCAAGTGAGTCTTTGATTGCTGAGAAATTATTTCTTATTTAATAAATAAAGTAAGCTTTGATTTTATACTAGAATCTAATTGCATTATCAGGCTTGTATGTTTTTATGAAACTGCACAAAATCTTTCTATTTATTGTGTAACAGGTTATTTTATCTCATTTGTAGATTTTTACACTGTCTTTTAATTGTGACCTGAAGAGTTATCACTGAAATTAAATCATCTTGGTTAATGGGTATTATATACTCAGGTTCACCTATATATACTTTTTGTTGTTTAGGTTAAGTGCTATAAATATTGGCCTGATGATACTGAAGTTTATGGTGACTTCAAAGTAACTTGTGTAGAAATGGAACCACTTGCTGAATATGTAGTCAGGACATTCACCCTGGAAAGGGTAAGTACCCTAAAGTTCTACAAAAATATGTATATTGAAACTTTTTTTTTTTTTCTTAAAATCCATGTTAAGATTTGTCTTGATGATGCTATCAAATCTATTCATTCATTCATTCCACAGATATTTATTTGAGAGCATAACATGTGCCGGGCATGTTTCTAAATCTTGGGACACATATTAAATCCCTGCTCTTGTGGAGCTTATAGTCTGTTGAGGGGAGAAAGACATTAAAAATTATCAAATAAACAAATACACCATATATTTTGAAAAGTACCATGGAGAAAAATAATGTTGGGAATGGAAGTAGGGAAAATTGCTGAGGTAGAGGAAGGAATGGCCTACAGTTTTAACAGAATGATCAGGAAAGGAGTTGTTGAGAAAGTAACATAAGTAAAGGCTTGAAGGAAATGAGGGAGTGAGTGATACAACTATTATATATCCCAGGGAAGGATCATATCCCAGGGAAGTTGTCCCAGGCAGAATATTCCTGATGGAGGGAAGAGTCATTTCAGAGACCTAAAGGCATGATATTCCTGTCATCATGAGAAACAGCCAGGAATCTAGGGTATTCAGAGATAGGTAAGTGAAGGGGAAAGAAATACGAGATAAAGTCAGAGAAATAACAGAGCCAGATAAGTGAGCCCTTATGAGCTACTATGATGATTTTAGTTTGTATTAAAGGTAAAAGTAGCCAGCCATTGGAGGGTTCAAGCCCAGGAGTAACATGATCTGACTTTTTTTTAACAGGATCAGAAAGACTGAAGCAGAGTGGGCAGTGTAAGTAGACTGAAGTAAGACGTAGGAGCAATAACATACATTGTTGCAGAAAAGTTTAATAAATTTGACCACACAAAAGTGTAAAATTATCTGTATCAAAAAATTTTAAATTAAAAGATGTACACGCAACAAAACAAATCTGTGATTATTTAATATTCTTAATTCATAGCGTTAGTATAAATAGAAAGGAAACAATAGAATCCCCCCCAAAAAAAGGAACTGCTAAGCTGCCTATTGAAAATGTTTAACCTCATGCTATACCATTTTGTACTTTCAAATCAGCCAGACCTTTTTAAAAAAGAATTCTAATCCTCATTGATTTTAAGGATATGGTGAGACAGATATTTTCATATGTAGCTGATTGTACTTAAATTGACATAAACCCTCTGTAAATCAGTGTATCTACAGAACTTTAAAATATTGATGTCCTTTGACCAAGAAACTTACCTTCTATGAATCTATCCTAAAAAATTTATTAAAAATACAATGACTCATATATAGTCATAGAAAATTATAGATAACCATAACTGTCCACAATAGATAGTTAAATTACACATCTATGATCTGGAAATACCACTCTTTGCAAATGATATTTATAAGTAATTTTACCATCATAAAAAATAATTAGGGCAAATATTAAATGGAAAGTACCATCATACAGAACAACATGATTATGATGATCACAGCTATAAAGTATGTATGAAAATTTCTTAGACAAATCAAGTAGAAAAAAATAAGCAAAGATGTAGGAGATTTCAAGAAAAGAACCATCAAGCATGATTTAATGAATAGCTAGATCCCATTATTATGGAAAGAGAGAATTTGGAGTATACATTCTTCTTGTAAGTTCATTAAAGTTTTATAAAAAAATCAATCATGTACTTAGTTATAAAGGAAATCTGAATGTATAACGAAAATTCAAGACATTTCCAAAACCAATGGAAAATAAAAAACAAATCACTGACCAATGATCCCCCAGATTAGGCTCAGAAATCACCAAAGCCTCTTTTGAATAATCTTTGAACTATAGCCTTAAAACTAAAATTATATTGTAAAGATAAACAATTTCATGTCAAAATTTCCCACAAGTTATCTTATGAGAAAAATATATACTCAAAAATGATTTCTATTTTGAAAGGCAGTCTAAAATCTTGTGAAAATTCATAAAATTAGAAAATCAGGGAAAAAAAGTCAATAAAACAAAGGAAAAATTAAATATAAAACCAAAACACAAACAAAAAAGAATAAATTTAATCAAAGAGCTATTGCCTTGAAAAGAGGAATAAAGTAACTAAACCACTTGTCAATTCCAAATGAAGAACAATCAAAACAAAACATGCAACATTAGATAACACAAAAGGTATATAACTACAGTTACAGTGCTATTAGGAAAATTATAAAAAATAGGACGTGTGAACTTGGAGACAGATTTTAGTCTAGGTACACTGATATTCTAGCAAATAATAATTTCCAAAAATTGACTCAAAGAGAGTTAGGAATCTGAACAGATAGTAAAAGAAAATAGAATGAGTGTTAAAATTTGCCATTAAAATTGTATTATGGTTTCGTAATTGAGGTTTCTTTAACCTTTAAAGAATAACTAATGAATAGCTAATGCCTAAGTTAATCAAACTATTTAGGCCATAGAAAATCATTAAAACCAACTAAATGTATTTTAAAAGCTAGCATAACTGTGATAACAGAACCACATAGAAATAGGACTCTCTCAAGCTCTTCTCTCTGTCTCTCTCTTTTTCAGTCTCTCTCTCCCTTTCTCAAGTATGTACACACACATACATTACAGACCAACTTCATTCAAGAACATGCTGAAAATTTGAATCCAGCAGTGAATTAAGAAAAGATCGCAACACGATCTTTCATGATTGTTTTTTAAGAATACAAGGATTTTACAACTGTGGTAGGAAATCTAGCAGGATATTTCATTATTTTAGTGCATTACAGGAGCAAAACCATGGGATTTTATTAATAGATATTGTAATGCACTTAATTTTATTTAAAAGACATTTATAGGCATACTCTAATTATATTAGAAAAATAAGGAGACTTGCTAACATTGTTAACATTGTAACATTATTGGGGTTTTATTTTTATTTTATTTTCTTGTTATTTAGAAAAAACACTGAAAAAGAGTGATTTTTTTTTACATCACATATTTGAAAATTACTCAGGAATATTTAAGTAAAATGAACAATAAGGGAACATGCATTGCCAGATATTAAAATTTTCTAAAAAGAGCGAGGTCCTTACAGCAACTCCAGCAAAAGGATCAATGCAGAGGAGATGAAGTGATTGTCTAAAGTCAGATCTTTGAATAATTTATGGCCTTCCTCACTGGAGCTGACTTGAAAAGTAGTTAAGAAAGTGATTTTATTTGCACAATTCCATGGTGATGTTTTTCATTGTCACTCTTATACTTATTTGTTGAGCCCTGCTTTGTGTATGGTATTGTACTAGGAACGGGAAAGAAAAAGAATTATAAGATATGATCACTGGCTTCCAAGGTTTGGGTGGTATTAGTCTGTTTAAGATGGAATCTAGGGCTTCCCTGGTGGCGCAGTGGTTGAGAGTCCGCCTGCCGATGCAGGGAACACGGGTTCGTGCCCCGGTCCGGAAGGAACCCACATGCCGCGGAGCGGCTGGGCCCGTGAGCCATGGCCGCTGAGCCTGAGCGTCCGGAGCCTGTGCTCCGCAATGGGAGAGGCCACAACAGTGAGAGGCCCGTGTACCGCAAAAAAAAAAAAAAAAAAAAGATGGAATCTAAAGATAAACTTTCTCAATTTAGTTCATTTATTTCATGCAATTTTCCCACCTTTTCTGAGGAACAAGTGAAACTGAGATTCACAGATCTCACAGTAGAGTTGGAAATATATGGATCATAGTGGGGTTTGGGGGGCTACAAATGTGGATTCTTAAAAATAAATTATGCAGCATTTCATCTATATTCTCCAAGCACTGCTACTACAATGTACAGGCTTCTTTTAACAAAAAGGAAGGGGGAAAAAAGAAAAGGAAGGGAAGAGCTTTGAAATGTGCATTGAAAGGGTTCTCTTAAGTTAACCCAACAGGAGAGAGACATGACGATGGATGCTTTGCTTCTTTCATTTTGTATTTTTGTTGCCATAAGTAATCCTCTGTGTGCTGAATTCTTTCACAGAGTTTAGAAAAATAGTCTGCCCAAAGAACAGTTTAGTTGTCTGTATATTTTTACAAACCAATCTAGAGTAGTACTGTTCTGGAAAATCCCTACATGCTATACATCAAAACTATTTTCAACATGGATAAGCAAGGCATCAGAATCTCTTTGTGAGGTGAGAAGTAGAAAGTTGCTTTTATACACCACTTGAGAACTCAGTGCATTGGGTCAATAGGGCAGCGTTTTAACTTCCCATTTCTTCCTTTTCCCCTAATCATTTTATGTGTTGTCATTCCAAGTAAGGAACAGACTGTCAAGGTAAATACAATTTACCCAGACTTATAGAACTGAGCAAGACTTCTAATTTTCTTTCTTTGGCAGTTGTCTGACAATAAAGGTAAGCTCCTAGGCCATGTCAGCATCCTTTTTCAGAAAAAGCATGGTCTTTGATAAATTTCTGATTTTTTTCATTGTCAATCAGGTCTAGTACTCGTGGTTGTCTTTAATGGCTCTATTTTGGTCCTTTTGAAAACACTTCTTTACATGTTTGCACAGAGGGGATACAGTGAGATGCGTGAAGTTAAACAGTTCCATTTCACCGGCTGGCCTGACCATGGAGTACCCTACCATGCTACAGGCCTTCTTTCCTTTATCCGGCGGGTCAAGTTCTCCAACCCTCCCAGCGCTGGCCCCATCGTTGTGCATTGCAGGTAAGTGGTAGTCCACATGGCATTGACTGTGTGCAGTCAGCTTTTTAAAAATATCCAGACAAGGCTTGTAAGCACAAAAACTAATGCATACTGACAACAGGCGTCCCCACCCCCTGGGCCGGTAGGGCAAGAGGTGGGGAGAGAGAGAGAGAGAGAGAGAGAGAGAGAGAGAGAGAGAGAGAGAGAGAGAGAGAGAGAGAGAGAGAGAGAGACGTGAGCGAAGCTTCATCTCCCACTCCCCAGCGCTCCCGAGCGCTGGCGTTACTGCCTGATCCATTCCCCTACCCACCCCGCCGGGGGCTGTGGAAAAATTGTCTTCCACAAAACCGGTCTCTAGTGCCAAAAAGGTTGGGGACCGCTGGCTTACAAGGTTTCAGCTTTCATGTATTACAGATAAGGTAAAACAGTAATAAAATAAAAGTTAACTCTAAGGAAGATATAAAATAGAAACTTCAGAAATAAATATATTCATCGTAATGTGTGTAGTACTGTCTATAATTGCGAGTGTAGAAACTCTGCCTTTTAGTGGCAACATCTGTGTGTGCAGATGTGTTGTGGTTTGTTTTTTTTTTAGATCACTTTTGCAAATCCCGTATTGTATTTTGGAATGGTAGGTAAAGATAGAGATTTCTTGCCTATCTAGTAAATTCCCAATAGAATCCCAGCTTTTAAAACTAAATTTGGTAAAAATAAAATACAATGTGTGTGTGGAGGGGGGAAGATAACAATTCCATCATTGCTAGAAGTTTTCTCATACCCTATCCAGCTTATTGTCCTTCCCACACAGAGGCAACCATTATTCTGATTTCTGTCACCACAGATTTGCTTTGCCAGGCCTTGAACTTCACATATATAGAATCATACTTATGTCTTCTTTGCGTCTGACTTCTTTTGATCAACTTAATGTTTTGGAGATTCATCCAGTGTGTTGCTTTTATCAGTAGTTTATTTCCTTTTACTGCTAAATAATATTCTATTTTATGACATATATCACAATTTGTTTATCCATTTTCCTGTTGATGAATATTGGCTTTGGTGCCAATTTTTGGTTAGTATGAATAAAGCTTCTAAGAATAAAAAAAAACTAAATTTGAGGCATAGAAAGTTATTAAATGGTTTAAATTGCAAGAATTTGTGCTGTAAAACAGCTACTTAAGAATTTTCTTTTTTAAAAGCCATCCATCAGAGAACCTTGAAGACTACATCAGTAAAATCCAGCAAATATATGCCAGAAAAATCTGATTATCCAGACTTTCTTCTGATTAGAAACTTCTCTTAAAACAAGCATTCAGAGACACTAAAAGCAAATTACATGGCCTCATTTTGAGATATGAACAGAAAAATATGTACTGAATCTGAAAAGCTTTTCCTAAATGCTGCACACTATTCTCAAATACTGTCCCTTCCAAGCTACATAATAGATTGTGCTTAAGCATTTTTTTTCTTTCTGAAAATCGAGACTATTCAGTATTTAAATGACCATGTATAAAAGGGGGAAAATAAAGCACAAAGAATACAGTAAAAGTAAGGCGTCCCATTAGGATCAGATACTGTGTACCTTGCAAAAAAAAATCTGTTCAATCCTCCTCAAGAAATCTGATATACTCTTCAATTACTTTCTTGTCTCAAACCCTGGGAACAGTGATTGAGAAGATGGTAGGCAAAAAAAAGAAATAGAGATAGCCACAATACCTTTTACTTAAATTTCTTAAATAACAGTAAGTTTAAGAGAAATGACCAAATCTGGACAACAAAGAAATAATGTTAATAGTCTATCTATGCATTTAGAAAATGAGATAAATGGGTTTTCAATTATGGGGTGTCCTGACTTATCATAGAGGTTTACTTTCCTATGAATGGCTTGCTTCAGAAGTGCTCCAAGATTCTCAGATACTCTCTTGAAACAGAAGTGTCATTTTTCTACTTACACTTGGGTATCTGAATTTATGGAAAAGAGGAAGCTAACTACAAAGTGAATTTCCTGTAAAAATCCCAACTATATCTTGTTTGCTCCATTGACTTCTATATATGATTGGAGAAATATTTGTAGAAATATTTCCAGTGGGTAAAACAATCAACAGTGAATTATGATTCAACTACTGAATTAAATACAGTAAGATAGTGGCATCTTTGTGACCTGTTAAGAATTATATTTCATACCTCACAATTCATTTTCATTTTCTCTTTGTATCACCATTCAAATATTCTTTTTACTGTTGGTCTCCTCCCCATTGATAATCGCCATTTTCTTCCCCACCCTCACTATTAACACTTCCCCTGAATTGTGACTCCTCAGATTTTCCATTTAAAGGTTTTGGAATTAATGTTCTTTTGCCTTGACAAGAGTCTGTCTGACTAAGACAGCATTCCTGCATTTTGCCCGAGTGCCCACAACCACGTGAGTGTGAGTCTCTCAGTCTCAGGTGAAAGTTTAAAGCACGAATCCACTCCTTGATCAATTCTACGAGCTTGAAATTTATGTAAAGCGAAGACTGTAAGAGAGCTATGGAACTTGAGTGACATATATACATTATTTTCAAAACACAGTTTGATTTGCAAAGCTTGTATCTTTTCATTTGTTCCAATCCTCAGTTTACACCAAAGTAGATACTCTACATGAAGTTATTTGTTCATTAATAAGCATTTACACAGTAAGTACAAATTATGTCTTATACTTTGTTAAATCAGTTTGATTCCACTTATTTGAAAATCAGAAGGCTCTTTCAATTTTCATAGACATGCTTCCTGCAGTTCTTTAGATCTGTTTATTTTTCAGTGCTGGTGCTGGACGAACTGGTTGTTACATTGTGATTGACATCATGCTGGACATGGCTGAAAGAGAGGGTGTTGTTGACATCTACAACTGTGTCAAAGCCTTAAGATCTCGTCGTATCAATATGGTCCAGACAGAGGTGTGTTGATTGCTGATTAACCTCTAGTGGCCTTTTTTTGTTGTTTGCTTTCCAATATTTATCAAACTAAATACTAGGTGCTTTTCACATAGAATCGATATTAGCTCATCAAGTCATATAGAAAAAATTCTTTGATGAAAGAACATTTATATTAAATATTATGAAATTTTTCTTTCTTTTGATAGGAACAGTACATTTTTATTCATGATGCCATTTTAGAAGCCTGCTTATGTGGAGAAACTGCCATACCTGTCTGTGAATTTAAAGCTGCATATTTTGATATGATTAGAATAGACTCCCAGACAAACTCTTCACATCTCAAAGATGAATTCCAGGTATTAACTATTTCTACAGCCTCTTTTTTGAACAACTTATTACAATTTATTTTGGGCAGTCTTACTTCTTCTAAGAAACATGTTTCAAGTCAAATTTATAACCTTTGACCCAATTTTAAGTATAATATAATACCCATCTCTTTCATTATACGTATTATGGAGTCACTTTTGTGTTAATGAGCTCATATCTGCTGTATCTTGAAGGGCAAATGAGTTCAGACTCACGGAAAAGTGCAGGAAAAGGTATCATAAAAGTCAAATTTAGTGGTAATTTGGGTGTGTTTAAAACCTTTTTCCAAATGCAGTCTTATGGATTTTAACCTTCTGTGTTACTCACAACGTGAGATCAAGAACATTAATAATAATAGCTAGAGTTTGTGCTAAATATCGTCTCTCAATAATCCCCAATGTTTTCATTGCCCTTAAAACACCCCTAAAGCTATGTGACTGTGAAGTCAAGAATAACTCTAGAAACCTAATACTTTGATTCTTTGCCCAGTGCTCTTTCCAACATGCAATAGCATGTCTTCAAATATGGCATATTAAAATGTTATTACAAATGATAACTTTATGATGGGTCATCATCATGGGCCACTTTGATTGCATTTTCTTTGGTTAGGCAATACATTTTGCAGGTTGCTGTGTTGTTTAGCATCCCTTTCCCTTTTAAGAAGAGGCCCATTGTACAATGTGTGTATTGTTTCTTTGTCACTTCTCTGGCTTCATTAGCTTTAACTACAAAGTCTATCAGCGTGTCATCGTGGCAAATGCCATTGGCTTGCACAAATCCTTCACTTTCTACTTGGCCTCCTAAATGCTTGATAGATCAGTGTTATGCTATTAAATGGGTCACTGTCTTTTAACCTGGGTTCCCTTTTCTTTTCAGACCTTGAATTCAGTCACCCCTCGACTACAAGCTGAGGACTGCAGTATAGCTTGCCTGCCAAGGAACCATGACAAGAACCGTTTCATGGACATGCTGCCACCTGACAGATGTCTGCCTTTTTTAATTACAATTGATGGGGAGAGTAGTAACTACATCAATGCTGCTCTTATGGACGTAAGAGACTGCTCTCTTTGTTAGTGTAAAGTGTCATGAAAAGCTGCAAAATTGATGAACACTGGCTAGTTCTCTTTTCAAGAAAATTTAAATGGCCTAAAAAGGAAAATTGGAAACTTTCATTGAAATACGAATTTTTTTTGGAGAATGATTTTGAATTTCCCTTACAATGATTCTTAGGCACTATAAATTTTAGACTTGACTATAAGTTTGGCACTTGGTTGTCAATTATTATAAAATTTCTGTACAAGAAATATCTACAGGTGATAGTTTTTATCCTAATTATTTTCAGGAAAGAGAATCATGCTTATCTATTTCGAAGTTTTAAAATCACAGAATGCCATATTCTACTGAAATTGTGTTAGTTTGGAAATTTTTATCTCTGACATTTAGTGTTCCAATAATTTATAGCTAACTTGTTACATTGGTTATTAATTGAGACTAGATATAAATAACTAAGGAAGGCATGGAAGATATCATGTTAACACATCGATCATAATGAAGGAACTCTCTTACCCCACCCCAATCTTCACACTGTAGATGGTAGAGCATGTACTCAGCGTGTTAGCGTCCCATAGACAGAACAGTACAGAAAGAGAATTTTAAATTAGTCTTTGGCCACCTTATTTTGCTTACCTTGGGAAGAAGTAAGAAGCGTTTCAAGTTCAGAATCCTTTTAGTTTATCACCTTCATTCATAAGCATCTCTAGTTTTTGCTCTTTAGTCTATGGAACTGTAGTAAGGAGAAATCAGAAGTCAGGGTTCACTCCTGGGTGACTAATAATGAATTTCTAAGTAATTGCTCCTATCGTGTTTCCAAAATTAGCTTCTGATAGTAAGACTTAGAAAAGCCCACATTCCAATTCTAACTTTCACCCAGTTGCTTTGATCTTTTTTATTCTACAGCGCAGAACAGTTTAAAGGCAAGCTCAAGTAGAAAGATGCCACTCCTGCTGTGACCAGAGTCTTGCCTAGTCATTACTCATATTTCCTGAAATCACATTGGATCCTCATTGTACTTTTTCTTCCAACTTTAATTGTCTGGAAAGGCAAACATACTAAATACAGAGAAAACACACAGAACTTTTTGTTTCTGAGCCAGTTTGGATTTGGATGAAAAAAGGCCGTGTGAAAAAGGGGAAAAGAAAATATTAGGAAAGAATATTGATGAGGCATGTGTTTGAGGCATTTTTTGTCTTTGGCTTTTCTTTCAAATTTTTTCCTAATTTTCAGAGTGTTTTCTAGTCAATATGAAGACTGAAGCTTGTATTCTACCTGTTCTTATTCTCTGTTTAATTCCCTGTGATTCAACACAGATATATTTTGTAGTTGAAACTGCCCTGTGGATTTAGTAGTGTGGTTAGGGCTTCAGAAATTTCGGTTCGGTTTGGCTAATAAGAGTGGGCTCACTGGTCAACACTCCCCACTTTCCCTTGCCCTCTACCCCCATCGTAAGGGTCATATACCCTGCTCCATGCCTGTGAAGAATTAGGAGGTAAGGCCAAGGATCCTGTGATTTCAAAGCCTTAGATGTGCTCTTGCACTTAGAGAGGAAGGAACCTCCCCTCCCCTCCCTTGTGACTCAAAAAAGGAATAAAAGGCTTTTAGCCTTCCTTGACTTACTTTCCCATGGAGCAGACGTTTAACTGGAAGGGAAGCTTACTTCTTTCTTCTGATCCTTTCCCATGAGCTTTCATACCCTCTTTAGGAGGGTACTCACCCCAACTGTGGGTGTGACTTTGTAAGGTCTTAAGGTCAAGTAGAAGCAGCTGGTGAATTACTATCTCCTCAGATTTATCCTGAAGTCTTCCATGGAGTGAAACGCTATGGTTAGCAGCATTTCCCAAATGGTGATAGGATCTATGAAGTTTAAAGGTCAATTTCTACACTGGTTTAAGACACTTGAAGGACTTAAAGAGTAGTATGATACAGATGAGTTAGGAGATCACTGACAATTTTTATCAGCATTAAAGAAATCCATCTCAGGCAACTGTCTAGTTATATTTTTACAAATCATTAATTTAGTTCATAGAAATATATATTTCATTGTTAGTGCAGATCATTAGTCTGTAGAATGACAGATTGGCCAGATGAGCCTATCCTCTCCTTCTGGAAAGAGATAATGCTCTGTGTCCCAGTCAAGGGGCATTTGGTAAACAAGGAGACATTCCCTCTTATGTGGGCCCAGGACATGCATTGGTTTTACTCTTTGGCACTTGAAAAATCTTAAATGATTGAAACCATCATTCTGCTCATTGATATACATTAGAAATGCCCAGAAAACTATGGAAAGTGGATTGCCTACAAGATGTGTTGATAATGTCGATATAATATAAAAGCACACGAGTTTGAGGCACACGTGGTTTTTCTAATTTGGAGTGGAGGAGAGCCAAACAGTTCCATTCACAGCTGATAGCAGTTAGACATAGATAGATACACGGAGACACACATACATGCCAGGGAATTTTATGCCTTTAACCTCTTAGACTTTGGAAGACTGAAACAGCCCAACAGGTACCTCACGAAGGATGTTAGCCTCAAGAAGTTTTCTTTTTTTTTTTTTCTTTTGGTATTTGTGCTATATTTACTTTTATAAACAAAATAAAACAAATTCTTGGCTTAAATTACTGCTGAGGCATCAAAGTCATACAACAGATTGACTGATTACTAGTTGCAGTATATTGCAGTGGTCCAAACCTGTTATTCCAGGGCTTAAGCAGCAGGCTGGCTCCATCTCCATATGAAGCTGTTGTGTCTTACTGGCCCTACACTGAAGTGTGCTGAATCTGTTTGTACAACTAATTATTCATTTGAAGTTCTTATGTTTCCCCATCTCCCTTGTTTTTTCACAGAGCTACAGGCAACCAGCTGCTTTCATCGTCACACAGTACCCTCTGCCAAACACTGTGAAAGACTTCTGGAGATTAGTGTATGATTATGGCTGTACCTCCATTGTGATGTTAAATGAAGTCGACTTGTCCCAGGTTAATGGTTATAGGTTGCTTTTGTGTACTTACGCACAACTTAATAAGGTAGTAATAAAATGGTAAAATCTGCTTTATACTACCCTATTTAGAAAAAATAATGCTCATTTTCTTTTTCTTTCAAAACATTCATCATCTAGGGCTGCCCTCAGTACTGGCCAGAAGAAGGGATGCTACGATATGGCCCTATCCAAGTGGAATGTATGTCTTGTTCAATGGACTGTGATGTGATAAACCGGATTTTTAGGATATGCAATCTAACAAGAGTAAGTCATTAATGATTTTAACTGAGCTGATCCAGAACCAGGTGACCATAATCATGATGGGGTATATTTCCATTCAGACAAAAGAGAGAGTAAAATTAATAAGCTAATAAGCATTATATAATCATTCCCAAAGCTAGTAATCATCTTATGCCTTAGCACTAGAATAAAAATGCATTCTAAAAACAGGAAAGCAGAAATGCTGGAAGCTAGGTTTCCCGGTCAGTTACTAGCCTATTGTAGTCTATATGGAAATCTAAACTCAGATTCCTAGGTTCAAGTGAGTTTGATTGTCTGTGCCTGGCCCCTGAGTATAAGTAGACTTATCTCGAGGTTGACTGCATGTTTTATTAGCATTGATAGTCCAACCCAGAAGAGGCATGCCATTGAAAAATAAGAATATAATACTGATGACAGGAGGAAGTGATGTGTCGGACTAGCCATTATAGAAGGGTTCCATGTCACTATTCCAGTTCTGCTTATAAGAGAGGGCCCCAGGCATGAAGGAAAAGATAAATCACAGCCATCACTGATTCTGCTCCTACAGCTCATCTACGATTTCATCTTTCTAAATGTCCCAGCATCTGGCTTTGCCCAGATCTATAGCCAGATCCAGTGCTGCTACCACTGTGCCTTTTCCCAGCAGCTAAGTAGGAACTGTGTCCTTCAGAAGTCTTTCTTTCCTTGACACTTCATGTGTTTTGCCTTCAGTGACAAATTGTGTGGGGTCTCTCCTTCAAAAAACCAAAAAGTACTAATGAAAACTGTTTATATTATGTAACCACATAGCAAGCAGAATTTGAAAAGAAAACAGTAATAACTTCCATGGAATTATGGTCTTTTTAAAGAGCTAGGTTACTCTCTTTTAGAGCAGCAATTCTATGTATATGTCTTGTTTTAAGTGTGTGATTAGAATTGTCATGTTTCAGTGTTTCTCACATCAAAATGGCTATATGTGTTTCTGCTTAACGTCTCTATGTGTATAAGTAGAGAAGAAATTCATATCCAATTCTATTGCTCATTTCAGTGGAGAAAAAAAGGATAACTTCAATCATGTCATAATATTCATGCATATCTTAGATTTTAATTTAAAGGAATCTCATTATGTCTGCACATCTGTTACATTATGGTTCTAGTAATATTTTAGCTGAGAAACCGTAGCTGCTAAACTAAGAAAGTAAGACCTGTCTGTTAATTGAGCTGTTTATATGAAAAATATTCTAGGAACAGGAACTGAAATTTGCGTTACATTTTTTTTTGGTCAGCATATTTATCTTCCTCTATATTTGGTATTCTGGTCCTTACTAGTGCGTGATTTTTCTTTCTGTTCCCATTCTCATTATTTAATATCATTCACCTCACCAAATATTTAGTATGCGCCAACTAGAGGTTGGGTGTTATACTAGATAGTTCCCTGTCCTACCAAAAGATGCATGAGCCCTTGCCATGTGAAGCTTCAGATCTGATGCCTTATGATATGGCTCACTTGTGCATTACAAATTCTTCCTTACATTTTCATATGAAGGTTTACGGTCTTGATTCATTTATTCAACAATACTGTTCTTTGGAAAGTATTTTGCTAGGTTCTAGGGATAGATATTTTAAGGGAAAAAGACTTTCTTGTCCTTAAAGAATTTGTATTTTATCAGGGAAGACAAACATTAAACAACTTATATAATCATTTACAAATAAATGAAATTTTACAGAGAAAAATACAGAGGATTTGGGTGATCTGACATAGCTGGGTGATCAGAGAAGACTTCTTTGAGTTAGTGATATTTAAGTCAAAATTTGAAAAAATTTGTAGGAGCTCTTTGGGCATGGGATATCCAGCTACCTTGGTTTACACAGGACAGGAAGGTTTCCTAGAACACGTGAATTTTAGTGCAAAGACCAGAAAAGTCCAAGGCAAACCCAAGACAAGTTGATCACTCTGTTTGGGACTGAGAAAAGCAAGCAAGAAGGAGATGTTCAAGGCGAAGGGGAGAGTATGTGCAAAGTTCCTGAGGCAAGAAATGACTTGATAAATAGATTAAGGGAAGACCAATGTGTCTAGAACTTGAATAGGTTGTTCGAGTAAAGTGAAGTTAGAGAAAGAGGTGGAGCCTTATCATATAGGTATTTTTAAGCCTTGGCAGCAAATTTGGGTTTTATGCTAAGATCATTTGGAAGCCATTAAATCAGGAAGTGACAAGATCATATTTGCATTTAAAAATAATCATGATGCCTTCGGTAAGAATGGTTTGAAAGGAGATCGAAGTTTGTTCAGGGAGATCAACTAAGAAGTGATTATTATGATTTGTGATTGAGAGTGCAATGATGTCAGTGGCAATAAAGAGGAGGTGAATTTGAAAGTTATTTACGAAGTATAAACGTAGGAATTGATTATTGGATATGGAGCATGAGGGAGAATTTTGTATAACTGATAATTCTCATGTAACTTAGAATGTTTCTGCACTGGTATGTACATATTTTGGACTTGCATCAGCTAGATTCAATCCATTGTCAGTGTCATTTATGTCATGGTGTAAATTGATATGAACCTTTTACTTTTTAGTAAAAATTCTAGCCCCAACTTATTTACATAAAAATACTTTTCCCTCTGCAGCCACAGGAAGGTTATCTGATGGTACAGCAGTTTCAGTATCTAGGGTGGGCTTCTCATCGAGAAGTGCCTGGCTCCAAACGGTCATTTTTGAAGCTGATACTGCAGGTGGAAAAATGGCAGGAGGAATGCGAGGACGGGGAGGGCCGAACGATCATCCACTGCCTGTGAGTGTGGCAGCTTGGCTTGGCCATGTGGGGGGCCTCGGTGGTCATTTCCTTATTAGCCTTCACGTCTGTGTTAAAGAGTAACCGACTCCCATCTTACAGACCTTGACTAGACATTCTTTTGAAACAGTCTTCCTGTTTCTTGATTCTATAATTCACTACTAACTTCAACTTTTGTATTTTTTAAATTGATTATCGTATAGTTATTATATAGTTTAAACTCTTTTGAACACTACTCTGAATAACTTTTCCGATTTACACTGTGTACAAATCTATCAAAATCTCAAAGTATCTAGGTTGCAGCCATCTATGCCTGTAACAGGTCCCTAAGTATAAGCTACTAAGTTAATGTCATCCTCAAGTATCTTTCCTTTCTGCTCTTTACACATACATGCACACATGTGAAGCAAAATTAAAACACAAAGGGAAAAAATTTAAAAGATAATGTTTTCTTTTCCCAAACATGATTGTGTGACCTGTGGTCACCAAAAGCTTCGATCTAAAATGCCTTTGCTTTCTTTGCTTTTAGAAATGGTGGTGGGCGAAGTGGCATGTTCTGTGCTATAGGCATCGTTGTTGAAATGGTGAAACGGCAAAATGTTGTCGATGTGTTCCATGCGGTCAAGACGCTAAGGAACAGCAAGCCAAACATGGTGGAAGCCCCGGTGAGTCACAGTCTTGTACACAGAAGGGAGGGTAGAGATTAGTCAATCATATACCTACTTGTTGATTTGACTTGATACACGCATAGTGAATCATATGTATAAATGTGTCTTTGTGGGGACTTTCCTGCCTAATTGATGAACAGCCAAGTGTCCCTCTTTACCCACATAAACGTAATCACATATTGCCTAAGCTGCTAATGATGAAGAAAACTACTTTCATTTAACTTGGGAAATGTGTAGGATTTTTGTTCGTTTCTTCTGAGCAATAAATATTTGCTACAGTAAAATTTGTTAAATGGTTCTATAATAAGAAAATCCTGCTATCTAGGTTTTATTCTTGTTTATTTTTATTTCTTAAACAATATTAACTGGTAAAACATTTTGAGGGATATACTCATAGGTTGCATCTAGCACTTTTTATGTCAGTTTTTTTTGTTTGTTTCTTTGTTTTTTTAATTTATTTTTGGCTGTGTTGGGTCTTTGTTGCTGCGCACGGGCTTTCTCTAGTTGCCTCAAGTGGGAGCTATTCTTCATCACAGTTCGTGGGCTTCTCATTGCGATGGTTTCTCTTGTTGCGGAGCACAGATTCTAGGCATGTGGGCTTTTGTAGCTGCAGCATGCGGGCTCAGTAGTTGTGGCTCGCAGGCTCTAGAGCACAGGCTCAGTCGTTGTGGTGCACGGGCTTAGTTGCTCCACGGCATATGGGATCTTCCCGGGCCAGGGATCAAACCCGTGTCCCCTTCATTGGCAGGCAGATTCTCAACCACTGCGCCACCAGGGAAGCCCTGCATCTAGCACTTTAGACACCCAGAGTTTTTAAAGGGCAAATGAAATTTATTTTAGTCATTATCTATAATTCTTCATTGCTGGTCAAATTATAATTTTTTAAACTATCGCCTTTGACAGTTTTCAGCTTGACCAATTTTAGAACGTAGTTCATGTGATATTATTTGAATTAGCCAGGGCTCACTAAATCACAACACAGATTACAAAATAAGAGCAGGGAGGTAGGTGTATGTAGGAGCTCATCTGGTTGAAGCTGTATGCAGAGGAAGAAAGTTAAACTTCTCTAGCACATTCGACTTCTAAAGTGATGGCTGTGGGTTACACATATGTGCATGGCACGATAAGGTCAGGGGCAGCTGTGTAGTTTATGCTCACAGAAAAGTAAACCAGGAAAACCAAGACATCATTGTTGCTTGCCCTACATTTATCAAGATGATCAGATAACAAAAGTGAGCAATTCAATAAACCTTTAAAGTATTTTCACCACTTCCTGCTCATGGATTGTTCACACAAGAGGTGCATTGCTTCCTGAGACAAAATCTGAAGTTACATTTATACCGTTTCACTTTGAAGAACGGTCACAGACTTCTTCCCCTTCTACAAGTCCTCAAAGCCCCTCTACTCCAGCTTATACCTTAGGTATTGCTCTTGTCCCAATAAGATGATATTGGCTTTGACTGGGGTGTTGGCAATGGAGCTGGAGGAAGTGGGGTATAGATTTGAGGGATTTTTGAGGTAGAACTCCGAGGTCTTTTTACAAAATGGGCAGGTAATGGTTAGGTCTTTAAACTCTCTGCTGTCTGAAGAGTTTTTAATGTAAACTCTGCCTCTATCTCTCAGATCAAGTCTTCCAAAATCATCAATAAGATCACTTCTGGCCGCAGCGTTCAAATCGTACTTCCATATTTAACTCTGATTTCTCACTGTTCCTTAAAAAAAAAAAAAGTCTATGATTAAACTCTGCCATTCTAGAACCTTCTTAAGAGTTACTATTTACCTTTACATTCATGTCCCATGAATCCTGACTAAACACCCAATATGTGTTTAATCAAGGTTAATGATTAGTTCAGTGTGCTGTTGAATTGAACTGACGAGTTTGGTAAGAAAATTTAGAGAGTAAACCAAATTGCTAGAGACTGATTAAAGAGATGTGACAGTTCCCAAGCACTTTTTGGTTCTTGAGATGCACTTGCCACAGTGGTAGGCTAATTTAAATCACAGCTACTTGATAATTAGGGTAGGATTGATAAAGACCTCTTGGGGAAAGTTTTTATTTCCCTCATTTATTGCTGGAGACACCTGGAAGTTCTCTTTAGAAATAATATGTGTTTTAGATTGGTCTCTAATTCAGCCTGAATTTTACCCACTTGGACTGAATTGGGAAGATTTTAATACATATTGCAAGTAATAATTTGTAATGCAGTCTGAATTTTTCTAAATTCTTCATAATGGAGCGACACACAGATGGACTGAGAGGAAAGGCAGTTTTAACTCAAAAATTTTTGTTAACCAAGTTGTCTTAAATAAATAAAGGCAGAAGAAATAAATTTTTCTGGTAAAAGTAAGCTCAAAAAAATTTAAGGACCACTAACCATTTTTGAAAAATTTACTTAAATTCTCTGATAGACCAAAAACTGTGTCAAAAATTAAGAATTTGGAGCTTCCCTGGTGGTGCAGTGGTTGAGAGTCCGCCTGCCGATGCAGGGCACACGGGTTCGTGCCCCAGTCCGGGAGGATCCCGCATGCCGCGGAACGGCTGGGCCCGTGAGCCATGGCCGCTGGGCCTGCGCGTCCGGAGCATGTGCTCCGCAACAGGAGAGGCCACAGCAGTGAGAGGCCCGCGTACCGCAAAAAAAAAAAAAAAAAAATTGAGAATTTGGATGTTCACGTATGTAAGTCAAATCGTTATGCCGTACACCTTAAACATACAGTACTGTATGTCAATTACATCTCAATAAAATTGGAAGAAGAAATTAAGAATTTGGACTTGTTGAGTGGCAGTCTGAAATGACTGGCTTTTTTTTAATAACACTAAGGAAAGTATCTGAAGTGAGGAGAAAAATATTTGCATGTTCACTCTAGGATTATTTATAGTAAAGAAAAAATAAATGCAATATTACAGTCAATCCACATATTAGACTTTTATGAAGTATTAACAGAGGTGTTAAATAACATAAGAAAAGGACACATAACAATGCTAAACAACAGGAAATAAAATATAAAGTTATATCCCCAAACATAGATAAGCAATTAATATTTATTCTAAAGTAATTATTATTTCAACCATGCATAAAAATGGACTGAATTGACACTAAGGTAGTATTTTAAACAGTTGTTTCTGATAACAGATTTATAGAAACTTTTTCTGATTATCTTTTTCTATACTTGGAAATTTTTCTGTACTGATCAGGTATTACTATTATAATCAGATAATACTGAAGATTTTTGTAATTTGATATAAAATATGAGGCAAAGACAACATATCTTTTTACATCAAGTTCCTTTTTCTTAAAAAACAGCAATCATTAGACTCAAATGTAAAATATGCATGCCTAGATGCTAAACTTGTATATAGAAAAAAAATCTGTAATTCTTGAAAAATCTAAATTGAATGCAAGTATTCATTTGATAGCTATTATTCTCCATTCTTCTCCTTTTTCTTAACCTTGCTCCACCCTTTTGTTTTAACATCTTTCAGGAGCAGTACCGTTTCTGCTACGACGTAGCTTTGGAATACCTGGAGTCATCTTAGTTGGGGGGAGACTTCACAGTGCATCCAAGCAGAGCCCATTCATCTGTTGAGCCAGCAGCTGTTGTACGTGTCACACCTGTGCAGAAAGATTTTAATGTGGGGGGTGGGAGGCTTTTACATTTGAGAGGTAAAAGTATTTTTCTTATGAAGTTGTGTATCTTAATAAAAAGGACTCAGTTTCTATTACTGTATGAAAGCATCAACATTTCGTGCCACATAAATTTTATTTAATAAGAAGCAGATTCAAATGAGAACTTCTCAGTGTTTGTCCAGTGAACATGCAGCCTTTTCTCTCCTGCTTTGGTAGAGCAGCCACCACGTGTTGCATGAATTAATACTTTCTATGTGGCATTTTTCTCCCTTTTTCAGATAAAAGATGTTAAATCTTTCAAGGAAGAAGAAAGAAAAGCTGTGCAAATTCATAGGAAAGTTCATTTTTTAATGTTTCAAGTGTAGCAGATCTCTATATAAATATATAAATATATATAACTGGCTTATTTTCCTTTAATGTGCAATGATGGCTGGATCATTTAAAGTTCTTTTTAGAAAACAACATAAGCCAAAGACTCAAGTGTAAATATGTCTATATGGAGAAAGCACATTATATTTATTGGTTACTTACATTCCTTTTTTGATGGCTAAACTACTACCACCACACAATCATTTTTTTTTCTGAAGAAAGCTTTTTCTTTCACTAAAATCAACTGTAAACAATTTTTGTAGATTATTTTTTGTATGTTTAGTGTAAGTAGAGGATAAACTTTTTATTCATAAACGAGGAAGCAATGTTCTTTATAGTGAATCTCTTGTGTACATGCTTGTGAATTAAATTTATGTAAAACACCTTGGCAATTGGGTCTTTTAATGTAGGACCAAATTTAAGCATTTTGCTGGCAATATAATTTTCCACAATTTCCTTAGGTCAGTAATGGTTTGGTGATCATATATGAGAATTGCACACATTCAAAGGCCTTGCTGATGACTTGCATAATGTTGAACATAACCTTTAAGCAGAATTTAAATTTTAAAGGAATTGGTCTTTTCAGCCTATGACCAAGCACTGGTCAAGAAATCAAGATGGCAACATTTATGCTTTCAAGGTCAAGTGTTAGCAAACTGTAAACTGTCAAGGTGAACCAGTGTTTCTTTGGGTTCTGAGCATAGGAAGTGTGAACAAATTGATGCCAGAATCCTGTTTTGTGCATCATCGTGGGATTCTCAAGTGAACCTTTCTAAATGTGGTCTTGTACACATGCTCCGTGTAGCTGTAACTTCATATCATCAGCTTGCAGTTTGTTATTGACTAAAGCATTCCAGTGTCCTCTTTCTAGATTGCCAGTTCATGACATGGTGCTTATGAAGATTTAATTAAAGTAAGAGTGAAATAAAATTTTTATAATTACAACAGTTATTGTTTGCACATCATTTTCTCCCCTTAATTTTCATACCTTCACTCCCAAATAAATACCTTATTCTCATTGATACAAGTAGACCACAGAAAATGTATTAAAAGTAAAACTTGGGACTTCCCTGGCAGTCCAGCGGTTAAGACTCCACGCTTCCCCTGCAGGGGGTGTGGGTTCAATCCCTGGTGGGGGAACTAAGATCCCACATGCTGTGTGGCACAGCCAAAACAAAAACAAAACACTGATGTCCAAACAGTAATTTCTTTCACTTTTTTTCTTTAAATTGAATTTCAAAAACTCCAAATGAGTGGAAAGAAAAAAAGGCCAGGGGATTGACATTGATTTTTTTTTTTGAGTTACTATATTTATATGTTACTATCCCTTTATATACATTTCCTTATTTCTTCCTTATAACAAACTTGACAGATAGTAATTGTCATCCTTATTTTACCAATGTTAAAATTGAAGCTGAGAAGGTAAATGATTTGTCAACAGATTTAAATCTGAGTCTGCTTTAGCAGCTCGCTCTCTTCCAGTAAACACCTGCTTCCCTGACGGCAAGGGAAACTTGGCACTTCATTCTTCTTGTTCCTTTGATTTTCTCATAAAGTATTATCTTTATGGGTATCTTCAAACTCCCACTTGCTGTGTACATTATTAGAACATTTGTGACTTCCATTAGTAAGAATTTAGATAAGAGAACTTATCGTTTCCTAGGAAGACTAATTTTCATTTAAACACGGATGCATTTAACAAAAAATCCACAAACTCACTCAAGATTGCATTACCCAGTGATGTTCGTGATGTTAACTGAAGGATTCTGCTTTGCAGCATGACCCTGATTTCATATCTGTTCACAGGATTAAACCCACACGTAACCAAAATCACCATGAATACCGCTGACCACAAAACTCAGAGGTCCGTGTGGCCTCCAAAATTCAAGCAAAGGACAAAAAGAGTCCTCTTTCTCTCTAACAGAAAATAAAAATATCATGCTTTGTTCAGGTACCACCACAGAGGCCAGTGCATCTGGAGACAACTGTACTGGGGGAGAAGGGTGGGATGCTAAATCTGTTTTTCTTAATACTCTTATTCAAAAATTCATACTTTATACCATTGTGGAGAGTCCCTTGCATGGCCATGTCCCACTCAGCTGTGTCCCTTTAGGCAGGAGATGTCTTGGTAGAACTCTTAAAATGTGCTCTGCTTTTCACAGTTAAAGGCCTCCTATCTGTATGTCATTTATTCCTTAAATGGCTGTCATGACGTGGAATTTTATAGATCCCCTTCCTCTGTATTATCACAAGGGAAATGTTGGAAGTGGGTGGGCAGAGACACACAGCAACTGGGGATTCGAGTTTTAACCAATCTTGAAAATAAGTGTTAACCTTCTTGTCTGTGCTGCCTAGCCTTTTTCTAATATTTAGTCTTTGAAGAAAGGGAAGGATTTTGCATGAATGTGTTGCAGCCAGATGATCTCTGACATTGAGAGATAAACAAAAAAGAAGATATTTCTGACTGGACCAGTAGGGAGAGGAGACGTGTTTACCTCTCTACTGATGTGCTCATTCAGTGTTCACCTCACGATCTCTTGGGTTCCAGGTCCTCATGTAATAAGCCTGGAGATCAGACATCAACAGCTGCTCCCTCTCAAATCTGCTCTGTTGCCAGAAAATGGTGTCCGTAAAAAATGTTCCCGGCATATTATTTCATAAAGTCTCCCCGCAGCTTAGGGAGGCTTGGAGTGGGAGAGATATTATCTGAATTTGTTCACAGCTCTGGTCTATTCAAGCGGTCTGCAGAGTATTAGAAAATTCTCTCTCTGAAACTAAAAAGAAAAGCTCTGTCTTGGGATCTGCTTTAAGTAAGCTATCAGTGGCTTCTGGAATATAAATTGTCCAAAAATCAATGGAAATGTGGTAGATCTATAACACTTCCGAACTTCCAGCTTCCTCCAAAGTGAATTGAAATGCTAACCTGGAAGATAACAAACACCAGAGAGACAGTGTTGTTATCAAATCCCGAAAGAAACCACTGGAAGGGGTTTCTAAACTGTTGAAGCAAACATAAAGTCCCTGTTGAATATCTGAAAGCTCTTTCTTTAATGTTCAGATCTGCTTGGGGGTGGGGGGAATGGTAGGGAGATTTTATGACAGATACTATCTCTCGTGATGTACTTGCCAGTTGTAGAAAAGGAGCTACGATACCTGAAATCTAACCCAGAAAATTGTGTGCTGATTTATTCTGATGTAGTTGTGTTCATTTCAACTTAGCCTTATTAGTCTTATCAGTTTTATCAGTCTTAATTCAGACAGAGGAAATATAGCATTTAAGACAAAAATACAGACCCTCAGTACTTAGATGCAATCTATGTGGATATAGAATATGAAGAATAAAAATATCTAAATTGAATCACCAATGAGTTATTTCCTTAAATAGATGTTTGAATGTACAGACGGACAAAGGCCATGTGTTCCTACTTCGTTGCACGGTCTAAGAGATAAAATCAAACTGGAAAAGTAGAGAAAACAAGATCGTCATGGCATCCACTTGTTATTTGTTGAGAAAGAGGAGATGCCTGCGGAGCCGGCGGGTATTGTGAGTGAGAGAATTAGGCCAGGTATATTTCAGAATGGTCATTCAGGTTGTATTATTACAACAGACATCTTCAGTGTATGGATTTCTAGTAGGGGTATTTTTCATCTCAACAAAAATATATCTGCTTCCCATTTTTACTAAAACACATATTCCTTTTGGTCCATTTGGCTTTTTCCTACTTTTTTTTTTTTTTTTTTTTTTTTTGCGGTATGCAGGCCTCCCACTGTTGTGGCCTCCCCCGCCGCGGAGCACAGGCTCTGGACGCACAGGCTCAGCGGCCATGGCTCACGCGCCCAGCCGCTCCACGGCATGTGGGATCTTCCCGGACCTGGGCACGAACCCGTGTCCCTTGCATTGGCAGGCAGACTCTCAACCACTGCGCCACCAGGGAAGCCTGGCTTTTTCCTACTTTTGACTGAAATATGGATAGTAGATATTCTGCCATCTTCAGCTCTACTACAAGAAACACAATAGCATGAAACTGATGATAAATGACAACTGTTGTTTGACATGGGGACAAGAGGCAACGATGTGGGGAGGCCGACTCCCACTTGGACCCGAAAGCACAAGTGATGCCCAAAGAGAACGCTCCTCATCTCCCAGCAGTGTTCGCCGCATGAGAATATGGCCCAACAGTGTCTCATCTCTCAAGAGGATGTGGAAATCTAAACTTTTATGTGAACTCCTAAAAATTTTGAATATTAGCAACCAGTTAAATTCAAAAACAAAAATATACCTCTGGCCCAACTCTGTGAAAAACAAAACCTGTCAGAAGGCTGCATCTGGTTGTCTAAGTTTGTGACCTCCATTGTAGAATAATTGTTGTTTTACTGTTCTGACTTTCTAAAAATGTGTTTTAGAGAAACATGAGTTGTAGTTGTCTCTGAATAGATATCATAACTTTTTCATACTTGTTCTTGGTTTCCTATTTACCTTATTTTCTCACATATTTTTCTGTTTTAAAAATATATGTCGTTGAATCTTAACTCTTAAGATGAAGAAAAACAAGGTCGATGTCCCCGCTCCCTCCTACCTGGACTAAATTCAGAAGAGCATATTTCAGAAAGTAATTCACACATTTCACCTAATAAGCACCCCCAAAATGATGACTAGAAAATAATTCTTCTGGAGATAATAGTACTGAGAGCTCAAAAGGGGAGCCCTTGTTCTGTGAGCCATGGGATAGCCTGAACTGTTTTAGCACAAGTGCAGTAAAGCATCTGTGGAAGCACCACACTCCAGATTGTGATGGTACATGCTGACTTACCTGGCAGGTGCAAAACATTTTGGGCTCTTGCCAGCCCACAGTGGGAACCTGAACTCCAGTTCCATAAATCTAATTACCTGGCGCACAGTCAGCAGACTGGATTTCTCTTCACCTTCATGTTATATTCTTGGAATGATAGTGAGTAAGTATTTGTTAATTGCTTGCTTTCCAGTGTTAAGTTCTGTATTGCCTGAGTGCTCAAATGTGGTCATTGAGGAAAAAAATACCTTCACATAAGAAATCCACATGAAATCATGGATGTTGCAGGGATATTAGAGATTATCAAATCCAATGCCTTTATTGTTAAGTTTAAGAAATTAAAACCTAGAGGAGTCATATGTCTATCAGTAAAGGGTCAGATAATAAATATTTTAAGTTTTGCCCACCATTGGTCTTCGTTACCTTTGTCGTTAGACCTTCCTAAGAGAATGGCTAAAGGAAATTCTTCAAACAAAAAAAGAAATAATAAATTAAAAAAAGGAAATTTCAAGCATCAGAAAGGAAGAACAGTGGAAAGAGCAGAATTATGGGTATATACAATAGAATATCCCTTTCCCCATGTATGTGTTTTATAAATTATATTTGATTATTGAACCAAAAATTACAATACCATCTGACATTCAAGAAAGTAATATTTTAAAGTAGGAAAGAAAAAGGGATCTAAATAGAAGTAAGGTTTCCAGACTTTACTGTAAGTGGTAAAATAATGATACCACTAGATTATAATGTCATATATTTATACTGTAATGGCCAGAGAAACCACTGAGAAAACTACAAGAGACACACTCAAAAACACTATATATGAATGAAGATAAAATCTTAAAACATGTTTACACAACACACAGAAATTAAGGAAAGCAAAACTGGAATAAGAACCAGAGAAAAACAATAATGAAAAGGCAGATTTAAGTGCTAACATACCATACTCAACAGAGACAGTACAAAAACAGTAAAATTATAAACAAATATGTCATGAATTTTACATAAACATTTTCAACAAAATATTAGCAAACTGAATCCAATAAAGTAAAAAGAAATGATGCACATAAACAAGTGGGATGATTTCCATGTATGCAAGGCTGGTTCAACATTTGAAAATCAATCAATGTTATGCATCATATATCAACAAGCTAAAGGAAAAAAAACGTGATTATATTAATTTGAAAAACCATTTGATAAAATCCAACACTCATGCATGATAAAAACTCTCTAGAAGGGAACTTCTTCAACTTGATAACATCTAAAAAATATTTACAGCTAACTTCATAAAAAATAGTGTAAGACTGAATGCTTTCTCCCTAATCCTGAGAACAAGGCAAATAAAATATCACTATTTTATTCAACACAGTACTGGAATTTCTAGCTTGCAATAAGGCAAGAAAAAGAAACAAAAGCCATACAAATTTGAAATATAAAATAAAACTTTTCCTGTTTACAGATGGCATGATTATGTAGAAAATCCCAAAGAACCTACAAAAATCCTAGAACAAATAAGTGAGTTAATTCACAAGATACAAGATCAACACAAGAATTTCAACTGCATTCTTATACATTAAAAATAAAAGTTATGAAACTGAATAACAATACCATTTATAATTGCTCCTAAGAAAATGAAATACACAGATATACACTTATCAAAACATGTACAGGATTTACATGCTGAAAATTACAAAATTCTGATAAAAGGAATCAAAGTATACCTAGACAAATGGAGAGATATATTTGTTCAGGGATTGGAAGATTCAACATAGTAAAAATGTCAGTTCTTTTCAACTGATCTATAGGTTTAATGTAGTTTCTATAAAAAATTTTCTAAAAAAAGTTTTTTTAGATATAGACAAGCTTATTCTAAAACGCATATGGAAAGGCATAGCTAAAATAGCTAAATAATCTTGACAAAGGATAAAAATGTGTGGGGGAGGGAATCATTCCATCCAATACTGAGGCATCTATATTGCTATATTAATCGGAAGAGGGCAGTATTGGTTTTAGAAAAAAAATAGAAGATTTTCTGGATTTAGGACTAAGCAGAGTTCTTAGACTTAGCCCCCAAAACATGATTCCTATAACTAAAAATTGATAATTTGGGCCTCATCACAATTAAATAGTTTGCTCTGTGAAAACCCATGTGAAGAGGATGAAGGCCACGATTAGAAGAAAATATTTACAAATTATATATCCAGTAAAAGGACCAGCATCTAGAATATATAAAGAACTCTCAAAACTCAACAGTAAAAAACCCCACAATTTTAAAATGTGCCAAAGACATGAACAGACACCTCACTGAAGAGGATATACAGATAACAAGCTTATTGGAAAGATGTTCAACATTGGTAGCCATTGGGGAAATGGGTATCATAATGAGCGTCACTGCACATGCATCAGAATGGCTAAGACAAACCTTAATGACAACATCAAACACCAAAAGTTAGTGAGGTTGCAGGGAAACTGGACCAGGCATATATAGCTGATAGAATGGCAGAGCCATTCTGGAAGAGCATGACAGATTCTTATAAAACTGAACATGCAATAACATACAACCCAGAAATTATGCTCCTAGGCATTTATCCCAGAAGAATGAAAACTTAATGTTCACACATGAATATTCATAGCAGCTTTATTTGTAATAACCCAAAACTGGAAACAGCCCAGAGAGCCTATACCAGGTAAGTGGTTAAACAAACTGTGGTACATCCCTACTATGAAGCACTACTCAGCAATAAAAAATAAAAAACTACTGATATAGGCAACAACTTGAAAGAATCTCCAGGGAATTATAATAAGTGAAAAAAGCCAATCCCAGTAGGGTATATGCTAAAAAGCCAATCCCAATAAGGTATATGCTATATGGTTCCACTTACATAACATTTTGAAATGACAGAATTTTAGAAATGGAGAATATATTACTTGTTACCAAAAATTAGGAATGTGGGTGTGGTGGGTGAATGGGAGGTGAGTGCGGTTATAAAAGGGCAACATAAAGGATCCTTGTGGTAATGGAACCATTTGGTATCTTATCTGTGGTGGTGGGTGAATGACCCTACATATGTGACAAAATTGGACGATATTTCAAGTGACCTGGCTAGCTGCAGATAATAAGGGAAAGAATCCTTTCAATCCAAGACCCCAAAATAGGAAGAAACTGGATGTGTACAGGGAAGAGAAAGTGGCCAGTGAGGCTGGCGCCCACTGAGCAGAGTAGTACAATGTGAGGTCAGCAAGAGTGGTCCACGGCATGTGGGCTTAGTAAACCAGAGCCAAGAGTTTGGATATATTATTCATCTTTGTCCTCCATTCTCTCCACCCTCACAGTTTAAAATTCATGGCTTAACGCATTGTATTACACATGGCAGATTTCAATAAATGTTTATTAGGTGTAATTTAAGCCAGATCTAGAATCTAAGCCTCGTTTTCCTTCTGTTTTCCTCACAACATCATACAGTGTCTCTGATTCTAAAAAAAAAAGCAGACAAATAAATGAAACCCACAGGCATCTGCTCCTGGGAACTCTCCAGGATTTTCCTTTGAGTACACGAAGTAGCTCATTCCCCTGAGTACTTTGGCACTTCATACGTAGTATTCATGAGTTCAATGAGCTGTTTAGTGAGTAATTTGACTCTGGACCATGAGAAACAGAAAATAAATCTGGGTCTAAGGAGACTATGGCAATTCATCCAGTTCAATATCACTGATGGAATATAAGCAAAATCTTCCTCCATTCCAGTCCAAACACATAAATGACAGCAACATATAAACATATAAGTGCAGAGGCTACTATGAAAACTGGAAATGAAAATCTCATCAATCAGAAATGGAAAGGCTTTCCTAAAAGGTATATAGAACGCAACAGCAGCAAGTAGGGGCTGAAACCGTGTAACCTGCGGGTGTCAGGGAAGATGGGCTAGCCCCAAATTGAAGGCACAGGGCTGACTGTGGGCTCTTGGACCACACTGTGTCTGCATATTGGAGCCTGAACTGTATCAGGGCAGGAGAAGAACAGCCTGCCCTTGACTGAAAGATGGCATCACCCACCTATACCTAATAGAGACTAAAAGTCGAGAAACATGTTACTTACTCTGGGTAAGAATCCTGAGATTGTATTAGATTCTTAAGGCTGTTGTAACAAATTACCACAAACCAGGTGGCTTAAAACAACAGAAGCATATTGTCTCAGTACCGGAGGTTGGAAGTCTGAAAATGAAGTGTAGGCCAGGCCATATGCTCTCTGACATCTATAGGGGAGAATCCTTCCTTGCATATACTAGCTTCTGGTGGGTTATCAGCAATCCTTAACACCCCTTGTCTTGCAGCTGCATTACTCTAATCTCTACCCAGATCTTCACATGGTATTTCCTCCTGTGTCTCTTCTCTTATGAAACCGGTCATGTTGGATTAAGGGCTCCCCTTACTACAGTACGACCTCATTTTAACTTAACTAATTGCATTTGCAATGACCCTATTTCCAAATAAGTTCATATTCTGAGGTACTGGAGGTTAGGACTTCAACATGTCTTTGTGGAAGACACAGTTCAAGACACAACACACAGCAATAGATAATTAACACACCCAGCCAAACTATGCAAGTGAAAGGGGGGAATGAAGATATTTTCAGACATAGTCATCCCATAACAGTGATGTATACAGAACTGCATCTGCAGTGGTTACTGCTAGACTATCCTTTTTTACATATTTATGTATCCATAAAATATGGTTTTATTGGACTTTAAATATTATATAAATGTTATAGTGTGGGTATCCTGCTGCTGCTTCCTGTTTTTCACTTGTTATATTCTTGAGATTTACTTACTTTGGAATGCTGGTTCAATTTTTTAAATTTCTATATGGTATTTGATTGTAGACATATAACCTATTTTATCAAAGTTTTCTCTCATGGAGGAATGTATGTTATTCTCTATTTGCCTTTCAAGAGTGCATATTTTTCTCTACTGATCTTTTAAGAGTCATCCTCTGCCCTTGTCTACCTAGCTGTGTGTCCTGGGAAGCTGACCTCTTAGGACAGCATCACTGATACTCCCTTGCTCTCTGACTTAGTGCTGGGTTTGGCCAAGGCCAGGCACCAATGGGAGAGCAGGTGGCAGGAGGACAGTGTGGTGGTGCTTTCCCCCTGCTGGTCCACATTTTTTATAGTGGCTGCCCTCTACCAACATTTTGGAGGGCAACATTTCACCTCCGACTTCAGCTCTCCAAATTCTAGTAACACTGCTTCATCCTTCGGGTCTCAAGCTGATAATGACTTTCATCCCTTTCTACTTCCTGGGTGCTTTACCAATCTTTGTTGGTCCCCTAAACTTGCTAAAACTTGTAAAGAGTCTTTTTTTTTAATTTTTCAATTTACTGTTTGACTATACCATCTATTTCTTGTCCAAATCTTGACTGATACACTAACTGGTTCCAGAAGTTGCCCTAAGACACAGTCCATCAAATTGGATTACAGAATTAGGTCATTTATACATTTGATGAGTGTGTGGATGAACTCTTCACCAAGGGGAAATGGGACCTTGGTAATATGAGGCAAACAATAGCTGTTATCTTTATTAAAACAAATCTGCCTCTGGCATGTGATATGTGCCTACTGAACTAGCAAATGTCTTTCCTTTAGTTTCCATCAGCAAGTATAACCTGCAACATCTCACCTTTGCCCAGGGGTTCAGCAGTACACCTTTGCTGTCTTTTATCAAAGCAATGTCTGATCTTTGTCATATTATAATCTAGACTAGAGCAGTGATCCTCACCAAGTGTCATTTGTGAACTGGTTTCTGGTCCATGTTTCTTACGTGTTCCCAATGAATTAGGGAGCTTGCACCAGAATGTGAACTATGGCACTAAGTACACTGTTCTGTTCAGCTGACAATTTTTTCTTAGCAAGACTTTTTCGATGAGGGAGCAGTGCATTGATTTACATTCTGGTATAAGCTCTTTTCATCATTGTCACAGACCATGGCTTTGAATAGCTGATATTCTGGTCTGGGGGGGACCTTGATTACCTTGACATGGAACAGGATATCATGTTGGGACATCAGGAAGAAACTAATAACCAGATGCCTTAGGAAGAAAAAGCGTAGCTGAGGAAGGGAGGCAACGATGTGAAAGTTCACAGACCTCTGATGTTATGAAGTTTCTAGTAGGACAATGGTATAAAAACATCAAGACATTCCCTCTTAAATGAGAGACAAGTTGCCTCACTTTGCACAGCCCACAGTGGAAAGAACCCTAGGACTTAGCTTATCTAAGGCATTATATTTGGGCATACTGCTCTGATCCACCTACAAGGTAACTTGTAAGGCTTCCTGTTGCAAGAGATATGTGGAGCAAGAGAGGGTCTGCAGCAGGTCCAAGCTTTTATACAAGGTGACCTGCCATTTAGGCCTATGACCCAGAAGACCAAGTGGTACTTGAAAAATGTATGGCAGAAAGGGATGAAGTATGTGCCAGCAATAATAACATCACAAAGCAGATCCCTGAGGTTTTGGAAGGAAGCCTATTTCCTCTTCTGCCAACCACTATTTTCCAGTGGCAAAGCTGCTTTGTGTTTACTACTAGGCTCTAATAGAAAAGGAACAGCCCAATATGGTGTAGAACACCACGTGACGCTAAGAATGGACTATAAGAATGTCTACCATCGGGGCTCCCCTGGTGGCGCAGTGGTTGAGAGTCCGCCTGCCGATGCAGGGGACACGGGTTTGTGCCCTGGTCCGGGAGGATCCCATATGCCGCGGAGCGGCTGGGCCCCTGAGCCAATGGCCGCTGAGCCTGCGCGTCCGGAGCCTGTGCTCCGCAATGGGAGAGGCCACAGCAGTGAGAGGCCCGCGTACCGCAAAAAAAAAAAAAAAAAAAAATGTAAATGGTTGGGGGAAAAAAATCAAAAGAAAAATAAGAGTTTATAACATGCAAACACTCTCTGAGATTCAAATTTCAGTGTCTCTATGTACTTACTTTTCACACTACATTGACAAAGCCTAAAATATTCACCAACTGGCCCGTTATAGAAAAAATTTGTTGACTCTGATCTGGAAGCCTGGAAACTATGTTGCCCAAAATTCCTAGTAGATTAGATCCCACTAATGAGAGGTTCTCATAGGAGATTTAGAAGGAAGAAAAGAAGCAGAAGGTAGTTTTCTCCTATGAGGTGTTAGGAAACATCATGAGCTTTGGCAAACAGCTGATAGGAGGTGTCACTAGCAGCTTCTAGGCTTCCTCTTGTGAATTAGCCACAAAGGTCCAGCAGAGATCACAAGGGACTCCTGTACTTTATCGTATCCTGAATTTGAATGGCATTTTCCCCTAGGCTTCACTCTTCCCACCCTTCCAAAGACTTGTGTGGGCTTTGCATTCCCATATTTAATTCCTTCTTCCTGGAAGTACCTACATTAAGTATTTCTGATCTTCTACCCAAACCTTTCTGAGCCAATAAGAAAAGTACTGAATCACTGAGAGAAAGAGAGTAACTAGCACATAGCTGCTGCCATAACTGGAATTATGTGTTCTGTGAGAGCATATGATAAAGGAATTCTTACCTATTCTGAGAAATCAGGTAAAGTTTCCCTGAGGAAGTGAAGACTGATCTTAGATCTGAAAGAATAAGAATTAACCAGGCAAAGGACTGGAACTTTCAGGCCAGAGGAAGTGTTATAGGAATGAGGGCTGGTATGCAAATAACACTTTAGAACGAAGAATATGGTGCTATAAAGAGAAAAATGCCAGTAGGACTGAAACTTCGAGAGCAACATGCAAGAGAAAGCTGGACAGAGAGAGAGAGAAAGGCCATATAATGCAGAAGCTTCTAGGCTGTGTTAAGGATTAGTGTCTTTCTCCCATGAACTATGGGAAACATTTTCGTGACCTCTGTTGGTCATGAAAACTTTATGAAAGAGATGACATGAGAGATGGGATTCACTAGCGGGTGGAAGAGTGGTGAGAGAGGAGGGCACTCCAACAATGGCACAAGACATCTTAGTGAATTGTATATCAGCCAGTGTAGCTGGAGCAGAGTATAGTGGAGATTAATTTAAAGACAAAGTGGAGAACCTACCATTGCAAGGGTTTTAATTTTATTTTGTCGTCAATGAAACATTATTCAGACAACCATAACGACACTTCTGGGGATGGATTTTGTAGTAAACAAACTGAAATATCCAATTTGAATTTAGGTTGAGAAATACTGCTGGCTTTTGTTAATGATAGTGTTTTTGTGGTTCTTGAAATGAGACGAGGCTTAAAGATACAGGAAATTGGTGGCTTTGGTAAAGACTTTACATTGTTTCATATTAACAAGAGCTGCTGCGGGGGGTTCAAAGGAAATAGGTTATGGCACTTTTTAATACTAGATGAGTAACTGCCACATCTCCTAGACTGTGTCTTCAGTATCCAGCACTGGCAATCTTATCTCATGAAGAAGGCAAGAAAAGGATGCTAATTGAAGTTTGACACACAGGTCTTGAGAGACATGCGCACAAGCAGTTTATTGGAGAACAGCATACGAGAGGGGTGAAGAAAGCAGGATTGAGCAGAGGGAAAAGTTTAACCATGGTGCAGTTGCAACAGAGCTGGGATGGCCCTTCAGAGTTGCAGGTTGCCCCGACTGAGGCAAAGAGGTTAGGTTTTGTACCCTGCATCAACCAGTCACTGGCACCAGGCTACCCAGAGGGAAGGGACGTAACCTTGGATGAGGAAGCTTCCACTAACCAAGGGTAATTCTCAGAGAAGCGTTCAGCTAAGAGCTGTCAATAGTCAACACTTCTGACAACTGGGGAATGGGCACATAGGCTTCGAGGAGGGGCCTGGGAGGTACGCCGCAGCATTTATTACAGTTTACCCCTGTGTGTCTCTTGTATCCATTTACTTCACATAATGAATTCATCCTATCTGAAATCAGCTCTTCCAGGATTCTGGTTGGCCTCTGTTACCGGGAAAACATGCAAGAGAACAGTTAACAGCACAAACTGAAGACCCCACTGCTGCAGCTAAGTTCAGGGATATACATCATCTCCCTCCTTTACTACTCATTCTGGATTTACCTCACCATTGACTAGCTCTCTCCTGGTCTTGATGGCTTATGTGGTTGAGTGATGCAGACTCTTATCCATGAGGGATGAGAGCCCCTAGTCCTGTGCATTTCCCAAGCAATAACTGCTGTACTTGACTATTTACTGTCAATAATGAACATAGGAGAACCAATAGATGCCCCAGTGGACCACTTGGATGCCAAATGAATTCTTCCCTGTCCCAATTATGAACCAGCAGCCTTGCCTCCCTATGAATATCAGGATCAATTATACCTGCCATTGATGGTGCCACCATTGCTTGCCTGCTGAACTCTGGGTACAAGAAGTTTGAAGTGTCCAATTTTGACTTAAAGTTTGGTGGGACTCTTACTGTGTCCTCTGGCGGACACAGTAAGGGGTTCTCTGTCTGGAAACCAGAATATCTAGAGCCATGGGGTCTAGAGTTAAAGCTATAGGAAGCAAAACTCCAAGTAGGTCCCTGAGATTGATTATCATTAGAGACACTCTTACCTGCACCCCTTGGTTCCTGTGTCCAGGTGTTTATATATTGGGGACCCAGCACAATATAACGGATGTTGATTTTGGGGATGTGTCATATCATGAAGGATGGTGCCCCATTATCCAAGCTGGTGTCTCATCTGCACATTCCATCACCCCACCAAGCTGGTAGTTTCCGGGTAACACAGAATGTAACAGGACCAATGGAACCCATGACCATGTGTTCATGACTGGACCACTTTTTCTTTAAAATGTTTCCTCTGGTTTTGTTGGTTGTTTTGAGGGATCCCATGTTGGTAAATCAAAACTCTGTAAATCTTTGTATAGTGATACTGGTTGAGGTCCTGAAAGCAATAAAGGTAACCCGTACTCAGAATAATTGTCGGTTCCAGTCAATATAAATCACTGGTTTTTGCAGTGTAGAAGGAATCCAATGTACTCAACTTGCCACCAGATGACTGGTTCATCTCCTCAAGGGATTGTACCACATTGGAGGCTCAGTATTGGTCTCAGTTGCTGTCAGATTGGACATTTGCCAGTGGCTAAGGACATAGGCTGTGTAAGCATCAATTAGCTGTTGAATTCTGTCCACTTGGTTGTGGTGGATATTCTCTGGTATTAATATACAATACAAGGATCTTCATACTCCGTATCCCCCTTGATAAATAGAGCCAATACATCTTTCCCAAATATCTTTACCTGCAGTCTTCCAATTTTTCTCATATCAGGGCCCCGAACAAATAGCCAAGCCATTCGTCACTGTCCATGAATCAGTGTATATTCATACATGACCATTTCTCTTTCCGTACAAAGTCAATGACCAGGAGCACTGCCCAAAGCTTTACTGAGTGCTATAATTTTCTCTAGCCACTGTCTTTCAGGGCCACCACTAAGTGGGGCTGTAATGAAATAGCTGTCTATTTTCAGCCTATACCCATATGCTGAGTCAACCAATTTATGAATTTAGCTTGGCCTTTTCTCCTCCAATTTTACATGGTCACTTCTCACTTAGCTATTGCTACCTGATGAGAGAAGAGTGTTGGTGCAACGGTAATGGGTGACATGGCAGTCTGCACTATTTCACCAGTATCTCATTCCAGTTCACCATTGGTAAATATTCTAAGAATTGCACTGCAAATGATAGGGTCCTTATTGCCACATAGCCAGCAGTGGATCTGGATCCAAAATCACATTTCTGAGTTTGCTTCCTAGGTATACTCCTAGTACCAAATCTCTCAGGTTAAATTCCACAGTAAATAGATTCTAAGACTCTAGCATCTGCATGCAGGTTTATTGGGGAGTGCTTTTACTGGGGAACAACACAAATGAGGGATGAGGAAGGCAAAATAGGGCAGAGGATGAAACTGAACTGTGATTATTTGTAACAGAGGCTTCACCTGATCCTATGGAGGTTTCTGGAACTGGGATAGCCCTTCAGAATTGTCTCAGTTGAGTCAGGAGGACCAAGAACTTTGTACCACAACTTTGACTACTCATTAAATTCAAGCAGCCCTCAAGGAAGTGTTTTAATATTGACTAAGGCTATTTCTTTCAACCAAGGATAATTCTAGAGATGAACTCAGCTGAGAGCCATTGGCAGCAACACTCCTAGTAGCTAAGAGAATGAATGCATTAGTTTTGAGCCCTTAACATTTATTTCAACTGAAGTAATAATCAAAAGTGTGAAAATAGTTACTAAAGTTACTAAAGTAATAACCAAAATATGAAATCAATATATATTTAGGCTTTTAAAAAAGGAAAACATGCAGAAATATGTAATCTTGTAATATTTGTATTACAAGAAGTGGAAAGATAAAAGAACAGAAGCCCTAAGCCTTTGGGGCCAGTCCACCTTTAATGATTTATATTTCCCCTCCAGCTAAATTTGACTTTAAAGAAATCCCTGCCCACTATACCGGGTTTGAAGACCCAGAAAAGACAAGCACTGAGGATTTTATAATAATGCTCTAATCAACTTTGGGCAGAGGAAATTTTTCAAAACTGATACCTCTGACATTAGGAGTTCTGGTTCTTAAGGAAACACAGGGGAACTCTCTTATAATTTCATAACCACTTTTAAAGAATTTTAAGTAGTTCCATTTTGCCACTTGAGACATCTCTTTTACATAAAAATTAGAGGAGGCATAGACTGCATCCTAAATGTTTGGTTTCAAGTCCTATCTGCCACCTAATAGCTGGATGACAAACAAGTTTTTAAATTTCCCTACGCCTCAGTTTCCTCATATTTAAATATATGGGAAAGGTAATGAACCTACCTCATGGGTTGATAGGATTAAATGAGCTAAGAAAAGTACTTTGTATGGTGACTGACATCACTCAATCAATGATTGTGGTTATTATTTTGTTGTCTAAGTAGGTGTTTTGCTATCCCTTCATACATAATCCTGATAATCTTATGGTATCTTAGCAGATTAGATACACTGTGTCTTCTCTATTGTGTTGTGTTGATCTTTATTTAGGATTCCGTATATTGCTGTTGGGGCAGATGCAAACTGGTTCACTGAGATTAACTGTGGAATCTGTGTCAAAAATAACCCATTTATGCCAGGACTGACACTACAAATCTAGACCCTTGGTACCAAAATAGGAAACGATTCTTAGTCCAGATTTTGCCATATTTCAGTGTTTTTAGAGATCATGAGGATTATGTGATATTCCTTTTTAATTATTTATTTTTGGATATATTAAGGCTAGATAAAGTACGAGTGCTATCATTGTAACATGTTTACAGAATAATCCAATCTTGGTAGGGTACAAGCAGGAAAGTCTAATTTTTCTTCACTATTGCTTTCAACCTGTTTGGTTTGATCTAGTCTTCATCCCTTGATGAAGAAGGGCGGACAGATGTCATAGCTTCCTGAGAACTTTCAATTAAAAGGAGCTCATGTGTTATAAGTTCCACATCAGACTACAACATGACTTACATCTTAATCCAGTTTTTAAAAGCAACTCCCTTCCCTATCCTAACTCACGCTGGCCTGGGGCTTGTGGTCTTGAATTAGTGGAGGGCCTATTCATTTATTCCTCCTCCCTCTTACCTGACATGAAAGAAATCTGAAGCAGCACGGTGAAGGAGAAGAGAGATTAGAACCAAAGTGTAAGCTTTTAATTTACTTTTTACTTCTTTGGTCCTGCAATTTTTTTTTTTTTTTTTTTTTTTTTGCGGTACGCGGGCCTCTCACTGCCGTGGCCCCTCCGGTTGCGGAGCACAGGCTCTGGACGCGCGGGCCCAGCCGCTCCGCGGCATGTGGGATCTTCCCGGACCAGGGCACGAACCCGCGTCCCCTGCATCGGCAGGCAGACTCCCAACCACTGCGCCACCAGGGAAGCCCGGTTCTGCAGTTTTATTTTCTCTTGGCTACTGTTGATAGGTTGCCTGCTCTGGGACAGACATCCAAATGCCAGCTTGTGCTGCATTTCATTCTTTGACGGAGTTGTGTGGATTTCTGCACTGCATGGTTTAATGATATCGACCATGTCCTCTCTGGCTGACATCTTGTCATGCCCAACTCAGACCCTACACCTGGTGGGTTTATTCCACAGTCTCTAACTTTTGAGCTTCCACTGTGCCAGCCATCCACCTTCATAAATGGGGACCTTCAACATAGATTCATCCTGGCTCTGTCATGGCAAACTGTTGGGAGTTGTGACTGTTTATGGCTCCCTACCTTCAGGCCCTGCAATAAGGGGCTGCTTCACTGAACTCCAGCGTTATCCAGATACGAGGTAGGTATATGATTCTATGTCTGTGCATGCTCCCAAACTCCAGAGGACGCAGGTTAAGCTACTGAGAATTCTCTCACTGCACCCCAGCTTGGTGCAGTGAGCTTGGGAGGGTCTATGAGTTTCTGACGCTTAGCAAATATGGGAGTGAGATGAGCATCTCAGGATTCTTCTCTTGGGCAGCCCAGCTCTTGAGGAGAAGAGGAATGTAGAAAGAAGAAAGGAAGATGGGAAAAGCCATAGCCCTTTTCTTCAACCTAGTAATGACTATCTGAAAAGACAACAATTTTTACTTCCAAGAATCCCTTTCCAAACTTCTGGTCTTCTCTGGATGTGGGTGATGGTCTGATGATGGCAGGATTGTTTGACACACCTTCAAATAAGTCCCTCAGAGTTGTGTATATTGGCCCTTCTTTAGGCTGAGTGGGTTCCTATAATTTGTGACGTATAAGGTTGGTAATTTAGACAAAATTCCAAAAGATAAAAAAAAATTCAATTTATCTCTGGGGTACGGTGGATAATTTTGCTCTTTGTTCTTTGGCTTTCTCATTTGCAAAAGGGATAAGATAATAGTACCTACACAGAGAGTTGTTGTGAAGCTTAAATAACGTAATCCATGTAAAAGCTATAGCTGTTTAACACACTTTTTTTTTTTTTAAACAAAGCAAACGGAAAAACCAAAAGGCAAAGCAACCCCAGGCCCCAGGATGGGTGGCGCGGGGCGGGTAGGAGCTCCTGCGGCTCTGGGGATGAGCGGTGGGCGCCAGAGGGCGCGGCTGCGCTTGCGTGACGTCCTGCCGCTCGGCGGCCGGCGCACGTTCCGCACGACGCACTTCACCGACGCTCTCGCGCAGCCCCTTGCCTGTGAGGGCCGAGCAGGCCTGGGTCAGGCTGTCGCGCCCTCCCGATCTTGGAGGTGCAGTCCCTGGACGCAGTTTGGATGTCGCGGATCCCGAGGCAAGTCTCAACGTCCTGCTTGCTGGCCAGCACCAGGATGGGGACGCCGCCCAGCGCCTCGCTCGTGACCATCTTCTCCAACGCTTGTACTCAGACAGTCTCTCCTCCGTGGAGCCCATGACACAGAGAACGCCGTGGCCCTCTGCTTGGTCCTTGTACCACAAAGACTGCAGCTCTTCCTGCCCCCTGCTAAGCCGCACAGCAGGAGGCGAGGCTTTCCAACGTCCACAGTGCCGATGTTTAGACCCACGGTGGTGGTGATTTTGGACAGACTCCTCCCCTTGGAGTTCTTATGAAACCGGGTTTTTGACCGCTCCAGGACAGTAGTCCTCACGGCATTGTCCAGACCCAGGATCAGGATGCAGTACTGGTCCTTCAGAAGCATGTCCTTGTACAGGTCTGACATCCTGCACCCACCCCTGGCCACCGGAGCCACCGCGTGCCTGACGCACAGACCCTGCGCCTGACGGCACGTGGGCCGTCCCAAGCACAGTTCTGAGTACACGGTAAGAATTCAATCAGTGTGAGCCACCATCGTATAACCTGGTATCTTTATTTCACTATACATAAATGTTGATGGAGTGTATATTTATTCATTTACTTAACATATATTTACCACTTAACTGCCATAGGAACTTTGGGGAGAGGTAATGAACAAATCAGCCGTCGTGAAGCTTATGTTATAGCGGGGGGAGGGAAATAATAAACAATCGAATAAGATTTATAATGTGTCAGAGAAAGATTACTGCTATGAAGAAAAATAAACGGGGAGCGGATCAGGAGTGCGAAGAAGTGCTGCTATTTTAAGTGATGTAAGGACTCACTGATGAGGTGGCATTTGAACAGAGATCTGAGGTAAAGAATGTTATTCAGCATGTTAGCAGAAAATGTGTTAATTAAATTCAGTATTACAATCTTCAAAAGTTTGATACTATTTATAACTCAAGCAGATAACTAAGCCTTTTGCCCAATGAAGAAAAAATTACCTTGAATCGAGTAGATTAATTCAGTTGTTCAGGAGAGAGTTTATACTGTATATTAAAAATATATATTGGTCTAGCCTGGAAATCTTCCTTTTTCTTGCCTTTTAGCTTGCCTTGTGATTTTTTTGTTTGTTTGTTTAAGGTCAGGCATGAGGTAATAGGAATTATAAACAGGCCCTTAGCGTGAGGTTCTATGTTAATCTGGCTAGAAGTTGGGCTGTGTTTAATGTTTGCTCTAGCCGTAGGTGCCACTGGCTTCAGATTCCTGGAGTGTACTTGTTTTTGTCTCCCTGTTTTTGGAAGCTTCCCTAAGAATTCCTCCTTAGACAAAGTCTGCACCTTGCAGCTCTTTCAGTGTTATCTATTGTTATTATACTGGAGTCCTGTTGGCGTGGTAGTAGGGTGTGTGGGTGGAAAAGTGATCTATAATCTTATGATTAAAAGTCAGTCATGGGCTTCCCTGGTGGCACAGTGGTTGAGAGTCTGCCTGCCGATGCAGGGGACGCGGGTTCGTGCCCCGGTCCGGGAAGATCCCACATGCCGCGGAGCGGCTAGGCCCCTGAGCCATGGCCGCTGAGCCTGCGCGTCCGGAGCCTGTGCTCCGCAACGGGAGGGGCCACAACAGTGAGAGGCCCGCGTATCGAAAAAAAAAAAAAAAAAGTCAGTCATTTAGTGGGCCTGTGTCCCTGGGTTTTGACTTTCATAAGTGTTTCTTTGCTTTCTCCTTTCCCCCTTAGGTGAGACAGGAAGGCTAGAGGGAGCTGGAGTTGGGTGAAGACCCTTCCTTCTACCTAGGGTAAATTGCTGGTAGAGTCTTTTTCCCTGGAGAGCAGGCCTTTGTTATAGAGAATGCTCCAGATGTATTTCAAAATGATGACTTTTCCTCTGCCTGCCAGAGCCAGGATGGGATAGTTCATAGCTCTTCACTGAAAACCTGGAGGGTTCCCAGAATGAAAACCAATGAAAGTATAGGAGCAAGATCTTATTTTTAAAAGAATAATTATTGACATATAGCTTATTAGAGATATGCACAAATCATAAGTGTACAGCTCAATATATTTTCACCAAGAGAAAATACCCATATAACCAGCAACCTGATCCAGAAATAGAACATTGGCAGCATCCCAGAACCCCACTAATGACCACTTCCGTTCACTATGCTTTCCAAGGTAATCATTATCCTAACTTCTCACAGTATAGATTAGTTTTGCCTATTTTTGAGCTTTATATAAATGAAATCATAAAGAAGGAATTCTTTTGTGTTTGGCTTTATTTCAATCAACATAATGTTTGTAAGATTAAACTGTGCTCTTACATGTAGAAGGAGTTCATTCACTCTCATTACTGCATAGCATTTCATTGTATGAATGTAAGATCATTTATTCATTCATTCTGCTGTTATGAACCTTTGAATTGTTTCCTTTTTTACTTTATTAAGGAGAGTGCTGCTATGTACTAGTGTACATGCCTTTTCGTGAACATATGTAGTTGTTTCTCCTAAGTGTATATCCAAGTTTATATCTAGGAGTGGAATATACACGTTTGTCACTAGTAGGTATTGAATGCCAAATAGACGTGCAAGTGTCTGTAACACTTTAAACATATGAGAGTTTGAGTCACTCCACATGCTCACCAATACTTGCTATGATCAGTCTTTTTCCATTTAGCCATTTTTGTGCATGTTATGTGAAAACAGCAGCTGATAAAATGTAAAACCTACCTGTTAGTTTTGAATATTGGCTGCATGGCAGTCTTGAACTCCGAGTTTTGTCTCTTCAGCACCTTGATATTTTCAGAAGTTCTCTGTGGGTTCTCTGCCTCTGTTCAGTTGCCCCCTGACTAGACCCATTTTCCAGAACCTTGGTCTCTCACTGTGTTCCAGAAATTGGCAGATTCCCTGAAGGAAGTATGTTTTCCATCTCCTTTTTTTTTTTTTCTTTTTGTGGCTTGAAACAACAATCATCATTTTGTTATCTCTCACAGTTTCTGTGGGTAAAAAATTTGAAAAGGTTCAACTCAGGGTATTGCATGAAGTTGCAGTCGGTGATGTGAAGCAAGAACAGTGGAAGCTGCAACAGCTGGGCACTGGCTCTTCATGTAATCTTGGGGCCTCTCTCTTCATGTAGTCTTGAGTACCTCCATATGGATTCTGCATGTAGTCTAGTTTGGGCTTCTTACAGCATGCTGGCCTCAGGACGGTTGGACTGCTTATGTGGTGGCTGTAGGACCTGGCTCCTCAAGTTCTGTGCTTCAGCAGTTCTCCAGCACCTTCAAAATTGTATGTGTGTGTGTGATATATACATACATACATATAGACATATGTATATATGTATGTATATATACATATACATGCATGTATATATCACACATCATAAACAGAAGTAGAAATAGAAGTCCTATTTGATGAGTCTTATTTATTTGTTCTTAGGAACACTTGTAATGGTTTCTCTGAAACAAAAAATGATTTTTGCTATTTGATTCGTTTGCTTGTTTTTTAAGAGAGAAAATTCTGGCCAGTGTAGTCTCTAAACATTATATCTCTTCCACAGGAGAATCAATATAGAATAAGCTAGTCTGAAATTTGTGGATTTCCAATTCTAAATAGAGTGTCATGAATTCATGCTTAAAGCTTTTGGTATAACCCATTTTCAGAAGTGTTGAGGACAGCACTTATAATACACAGTATACATCAAATGCCCTGCATTGATCGACAGTTTAGTAGAAAGGCAGATGGATTAAATGCATTGGCATCATTTTGTCATCCACAAACATACCACTAAATGTATTTCTGAAAGTGTTGAAAAGAGCAGTGTGTACTGTCATTTTATGAAATGTACTGCATTTGTATTGAGAACTGATGGGGAAAAGAAGAAAATAATCCACTGTGAATGTGCTTTAAACAAGAGGCTGGATTTTTCTAAAAACAAAAAAGCAAAAAACAGTAAAGTAGTTGCCTTAAGGTCACAACACTCAAAGAAGTGGTGAGTCATCAAAACAAAACTAAGATAAATCATCAGGAGGAAGAAAATGTCGAAAGGCAAATATAGAATTATTTTTGTTCCTTTGGTTTTTTATTTTTCCAAATAAATTACTTGCAATTTAACCAAGGTCTACTCAAAGGGTAGAGAATTGTTCTGTGATTTTTTTAAAAGAGCAAATATTACATGATGCTGTTATCAAACTTCTAACCCCAACCATATTTAAGTTGCTAAAAATTTAAAGCATGCTTTACTGTGTGAATGGCTACACCAAATAACAGATTTTCAATTGTAGCGAAAACAGCCTTACATTGGAAGAAGATGCCATCTAGGATTTTTATAGCTAGAGAGGAGACATTAATTCCTGGCCTAAAAGCTTCAAAGGACAGACTGACTCCCTTGTTAGGGCCTAATGCACCTGGGGACTTTAAATTGAACCCAGTGCTCACTTACCGTTCTGAAAAATCCTAGGGCCCTTTGGAATTATGCTTAATCTACTCTGCCTGTGCTCTATAAATGGAATAACAAAGCCTGGATGACAGCACATCTGTTTACCTCATGATTTACTACATATTTGAAACCCACTGTGGAGACCTATTGCTCAGAGGAGAGATTCCTTCCAAAATATTACTGCTCATTGATGATGCACCTGGTCACCCAAGAGCTCTGATGAAGGTGAGAATAATGAGAATAATGTTTTCATGCCTGCTAACACAATATCCATTCTACAGCCCACGGATTAAGGAGTGATTTTGATTTTCAAGTCTCATGATTTAACAATATATTTCATAAGACTATAGCTGCCATAGATAGTAATTACTCTGATGGACTGGGGTAAAGTAAATTAAAAACCTTCTGGGAAGAATTCACCATTCTAGATGTCATTAAGAAAATCCGTGATTCATGGGAAAAGGTCAAAATATCAGCAATAACAGGAGTTGGGAAGAAGTTGATCTAACCCTCATGAGTGACTTGGAGGGGTTCAAGACTTCACTGGAGGAGAAAACCGCAGATGAAGTGGAAATAGCAAGAGAATTGGAATTAGAAGTGGAACCTGAAGATGCAATTGAGTTGCTTGCAATCTCATGATAAAACTTGAATGGATGAAGAATTGCTTTTTATGGATGAACAAAGAAAGTGGTTTCTTGGGATGGAATCTACTCCTGGTGAAGGTGCCGTGAAGATTGTTGAAATGGCAACAAAGGATTTGTAATATTTCATAAACTTACTTAATAGAGCAGCAGCAGGGTTTGAGAGGAGTGACTCCAGTTTTGAAAGTTTTATTATGGGTCAGATGTTATCAAATGGCATTGCATGCTACAGAGAAATTGTTCGTGAGAGGAAGAGTCAATAGATGTCGCAAACTTCACTGGTGTCTTATCTTGAGAAATTACCGCAGCCATCCCAGCCCTCAGCAGCCACCACCCTGATCTGTCAGCAGCCATAGACATCGAGGCAAGACCCTCCACCAGCCAAAAGTTTACAGCTTGCTGAAGCCTCAGGTGATGGTTAGCATTTTTAATTAAGGCATGTACACTGTTTTTAGGTATAATGCTACTGCACACTTAACAGACTACAGCACAGTGTACACGTGACTTTTATATACACTGGGAAACCCAACAATTTGTGTGATTCCCTTTATTGTGACATTTGCTTTATTGTGGTAGTCTGGAACTGAACCCACAGTATCTCCGAGATATGTCTGTATTTTCTGCACCTAATTGGGTGAAGAGTATCTTACTTTGAGGTGGCGACCAAAGCATAAAGGTCAAACAGATGCCTGCCCTTGTCAGAGGCTCCCTCTTCCCCTTCCATGTTCAGGAATCTTGTGTGTTTAGCGTTGGCCAGGTTTGCCAGTGCTGTTCAGTCCGAGATCTCAGAGCTGTTACCGGCCCCCAGTGTATGCCCTGAGATTGGAGAATGGTCTGCACCCACCATGTTATTGGGTTTTTATGGTACTTCTGGCATGCTGGGGGACCTGTAGGCCTGAGAATTATAGGGGTGGACTGGAAGGCTTGAGTGCTTTCTCCTGTTGTCCAAGGTAGATAGGCCTTCAAAGAGGGAAGCTCCCTCTCGTTCCCTCAGTGTAGTGTCAGAGAAGTTCAAAGCCAAAACTGTTTTGGATTCCCAAAGCTACAGCTTCTTTTGTTACAATAAAGTGTTGTCACTGATAATACGATGTTTACAGTGAAAAATAGGTAATATTAACAGTAAGAATTTATTACATTGCTTTTAAGCTTAGCTTATATAACAGACATGTAGTTAATAATAGGTACTATTGGGGCTTCCCTGATGGCGCAGTGGTTGAGAGTCCGCCTGCCGATGCAGGGGACACGGGTTCGTGCCCCGGTCCGGGAAGATCACACATGCCGCGGAGCGGCTAGGTCCATGAGCCATGGCCACTGAGCCTGCGCGTTCGGAGCCTATGCTCCGCAACGGGAGAGGCCACAACAGTGAGAGGCCCGCGTACCACACACACACAAAATAATAATAATAGGTACTATTATTAACTTCATTTCACAGGTGAGAAAATAGAGGCACAGAAATGTTAAGTAAATTACACAAGATCACGTAAAACAGAAGAATTGTCCACAGTAAATAAGTATCATCATTGATGGTCAAGTTCACAGAGATGTAGTTGGATTATTCCACTCTTCTTGCCATGCTGATGGCTGCTAGTGCAGATTCCTGGCCTGGGCAGAGGGGATAAACCCCACTCCTCCGGAGATACTGTGTCAAGAGATCTCCATGCAAAAACTGGCCAGGGCTGTCAGGGCTACAGTTTTTGAGATGCATTCACTTCCCCAGAGTGTCAGTCTATTCTGCATCAGATCTCCTTCCAGTTTTTTCAGCTCAGAGATCAAACATTTTATTTTCTCCTTTTCCTCTATTCCAATCCACTGCTTCTGTCTCTTGTGGTAGTTTTATTTTAGGTTCTCCATTGTCCTTCCTGTAACTAAACCTTAGTCAGGCCTTCCCTTTCTCTCTCCAAAAGGTTTCCTTACTTTTATGATTTTCTCACTGAATGTAATCCTGAAGATGATGCAGTGTGCAAATAGGTATAACATGATAATGATGATGATGACGCTGACGATGATGATGATGATCGTGATGATGATGGTGAAGAAACTTCCCTATAATACAACTTTGAATCAAACTTTGGCCATAGTATATAATATTCCAGATATGCTAGTATCGGTCAAGTCTGTCTATTTAGAGCTTCATCATGAATAAGGGAGTACTCACAATATTTACCTCTAAGGCTTGGATAAGTGGATTTGAAGTTTCTTCTGGTTGTATTAGAAGAAAGATTATTATCAATTTCTAACTTGCCAAACAGCTACACAAAGTTCCTGCTGCTTCATGTTTGCTGTGCACACCATTTGTTAAACATTTTCTCACTGCACACGTCTTCCCTCTGAAGGACTCCTAAGAACCCTTGACTGCTGTTTTGATTCCATGAGCATTTTTTTGAGAGCCCATATATGTTATATATAGTGTTGGGAGACCCAAACTCGAGTTAGACAAAGTCCCTTTCTCCAAGGAGCACTTTCTATCTGTTTGGGTAATAATCTCTATGTCTAAGGGTAGGATATATCTAATACAAAAATGTGTTCCTTCCCTCAACTAAACTTCATCTAACAAATGAAGACATAACTGTCAAAAGGCTAGATCTCTGATTTTCAATGGTTAGCAAAAAAGAAAAAATGTTTCACGTTTAACAGCTATATACAAAATATATAAAGACACTGGATTGTCAGATAATTATGTCATCCAGTTAAATTTGAATTTCAGGTAAACAATGAATATTTTTTATTTTTACTTGCTAAATCTGGCAACCTTAACAAAGTGAGAATGTATGTTAATTTCTGTTTATGATAAATATTATAATTTTTTCAAGAAGGAATGACATAGTAGAAAAGGAAAGAGATTTGGAATCAACTAGATGTGGATTAAAGTGTGATTTTATCAGTATCTTGCTAGGTGACAGTGGGAAAATAATTTGTCTCTGAACCTCCGTTTTCTCATAGAAATGGTAACAATTATGGTCAGATGTTGAATGGCTCATTAGTGATATATAAAAATGGCTAGCATATAGTGGGGACTGTATTATTTTCACTTGCCAGTGGCGGTAATAGTAATAATAATAATAATAAAACATTTATTCAGCACTATGTGCTAAGGACTCCACATGTATATATTAACCCAGTTCACCCTCACTACAACCTCTTGGAGTAGATAAACAATTATTTTTGTTTTAAGGATAAGACATATGAAACACAGAAAGTCACACAGCCAGTTTATGTGCAAAACAGGATTAAACATTATGCCATAGTGTCTTTCCTCTATACATCATTTAGAAACAATGATTTTAGACAGACTAGTGTAACTAGCAGCAATACAAATAGTTGATGGCTGTTGAGGATCAAAGATGCTCAAAAGAACATTAGTGTGAGAGGCAGAAGCATAACTATGGACTCCTTTACCATGAAGGGCCAGCAGAACTAACTTGGCAGAGTTATTGGTCTTTTCAGTTACATCTTGGGATGGAGATGCTTGTCACTGCCACTGCTGCTGTTGATGATGATGATAATAATAATAAAATAATAATAGCAGCTGACATATATTGATCATTTACCATGGGCCAGACCATATTTTAGGCATTTTACATGATTAATCTACTTAATCCTTACAAGATTTATAAATAAGGAAACTGCATCTCAGAGAAAATAAATAATTCACACAGTTCAATCACCTCTCTTTTACTTCAATGAACATTTACACAACCTGACCCTAGCTATAATTAATCCTTTATTCCTCTATGTTCCTGTAGATTTAGTCACTTTTAAACTACTTCTCATGATGTTAATTAAAACTTTTCTACTTTTTCCTTGAGAAAGAGATTCTTGTTTTACTTTTCCCTGGAGCCTCCCAGCATTCTACATTGGATATGGCTGTTCTGGTTATCTATCGCTACATGATAACCCATTCCAAAACTTAGTTGCTTAAAATAACAATGTATCTTTTTTCTGGGTGTTGATAGACTCCGTGGTTGGTTGTTTCTTTGGGTCATTCATGTGGTTGCAGTCAGATGGCCTGTGGCTGGAGTCATCAAAAAGCTTCCTCACTCACGTGTCTGTCACTAGGGCCCGTCGGCCATCTCTCCCACATGGCCTGTGTGTGTGGTTAGCCTGGACTTCCTCATACAGTGATACTCAGGGGCATTAACCTTCTCACAAGGTGACTGACTTCCCCCCAGGACAGGCATTTCAGAAAATAAGAAGTAGAAGCTACCAGTTTTTTAAGGCCTGGCTCAAGAAAGGAACAACATTAATTCTGCCCAGTCAATTATTCTAATTGGTCAGAGCTTTTGCAGAGCCCATCTAGATTCAAAAGGAAGGAAAATAGACACCCCCTGCCACCTCACCAGATCTCAATTTCAAAAGTGTCAAAGAATGTGTGGGCATCTTTAATCTACCACGCTAGAGTTTCTCAGTAAGTGTTAGATAGGTGGATTAATGGATGGATAAATGAAAAAGATCTAAGCCAAAGAAAGCAAATGGATGAGAAGAAATGAGGGGTAAAGATTAAAAATAAAAATATTTACAAAGAATACTACTAGTTAAAGTTTACAAGTACCTGGGAACATATGTCATGTTCTAGATATTACAATGGAAAATATATAGGTACAAGATACAATACATACATATGTTAGATATGACACAGGTTCTTCCTTTTCATACTAATACATTGGAATGGAGGTATTTGGAAATTTTTAATAGGCATAATGGCTCTTGGCATTGTCTTTTGATCAGATTGGCTTATTCTTCTCTCCTATTTTCATTCAAGTGTTTCTTCTCCACTTAAGAGTTTACTTTTGAAAAGTCAGAGACTTGGAGTACTCTACCGTTTTCCGCCATGTCTCTCCTATTCTTTTGCCTAAGAAATTTCAAATAACGTAGTGGTTTTATAATTTTTTTCATTCCCTAAATGCTGAAAGTCATTCTAGACCTCAGCTTCCATTTTATTTTGAAGACTTCTACGTGGTAGGTAGAAGAATTCAGTTATTTCATAGCCATCATAACCAGAACAAACTTCCTTGACTCTTGATATGTTCATTGATGCTTCTATCTCAAACCTTCTTCTGTCCCCATCTCTGAGAAATTGCTGTTTAAACTTGCACAAATTATTTCAACTTCCTCACTGCTTCTTAGAGAAGAGTAGAGAAAAATATGGGACATGAACAGGGACGTAATGAGAGACTAAAAACCACCCGGACTTTAAATGTTAAAATCAACAAAATATGCAAAATGCCTTGAGGCAATGTAATATCACTGTCTCACAGAAGGCAGAAAATTACTAGGAGAAATTTAAATGATGTGCTGGAGAATGTCAACTGCATTCGGAATGGAGCTTTGGATTTTTATAGGAATTGAATACACATTTCAGTCATTAAAATGAAACAGTCTGAAATTGTTTCAGATTGAACTTTACATGGGCCGAGGAAGAAATTACAATTAAATATATCATGCCAAGTTTTTAATTTATGAAATGAGACATGGGGTTTTCTGAGAAAGGAGATAAAATGAAAGTTTGTCTCTAGAATCCCTTCCATTCCTAGGTTGTCAAATTTGGGGACCAAAATTTCACCTCCATATCCACCCCATTAAAACCCTGTGGGAAATGATGTAGATACGACCTTCAGGGGCTTCTAGAGAGTGAGTAATAACCAGAAGAAAACTGATAATAAATCCTCTTTGCAGTGATTTGTTTTTAGGTGTTTCTTCTTAATAACCCCTGAACAAAAATTACAATCTCCCCTCCGCTTCACTGTACCTCAACTGTTGGGGTCATGGGCTTTACTTGGTTACCACATTCTGCTTTTTATTTCTGATCTCATTATATTTCTATTTTGTTGATTTTGCGTCTCCTCAGTTACAGGTATCTGGGTTTCTAATCTAAATGCAATTCTTAATTGCCCATGTAATTGATGATGTGGATGTCCTTGACCTTGGACAGTAACTAGGTGAACCACCCAGTTAACCAAAGAGGCCCAGACTCTTTCTGGGGAGTCTTCCCAGACATTCACTCATGAACTGGGCCTCTGTGTCCCCTGCTCAGAAATACACAAAATCTCAAAGGAACTGCCAGGTATATCACCCGCTTTGCCCTGCAGATGGTAGGGGCTTCCAGCCATCCAGACAAGAATAATCCTCTGAGGATCACAGGTAACACAGGGATTCTTGACTGAGTTGACACCACCTTTTATATCCAATTAGCCTTCTAACACACCACATCTTAAAAATCCCTTCCCGAATACTCTTATCAATTTTGTTCTTCCCACTGGTCCCCACCAAACTTCGTTTGCTACCTCAGGTTGTTTTTAGATTCTGCCCAGCATGGTTTTTTTTGTTGTTTGTTTTGCTTGTTTCTTTTAATATCCTTTTCTTTCCCATATTACAACCCACAACACCAGATCTTTCTTCAACTGTGGAAGAAAATCATTTCAACTGAAATCATTCTTTCAGTTAAAAATAAAAATGTGTAGTTACTCACATAAATACGATATCAGAATCTGGGTTCTTAGAAGATAATAGCCCAGCTTCACAAAGAACTTAGTTCTTTCTATGCTTCTTCCTTCTCTCAGTCCTGTCATTCTTCTCTCACACCTGAGACACAGGATACTCATTTTTCATTTTCTTGCTCTGATAGGAAGGATTTGAAAATTATATCAAGAGTAATTAGCAACACAGAAATTTTCTCAATGCAATAAAAAATCTAGCAGTAGGTAATCCTGGATTGGTATAGCAACCCTGTGATACCCTTAGGATGATCCAGTTCCTTCTGTAGTTCCTTTTCTTTTCTTCTTCTTTTTTTTTTTTTTGTGGTACGCGGGCCGCTCGCTGTTGTGGCCTCTCCCGCTGTGGAGCACAGGCTCTGGACGCGCCGGCTCAGCGGCCATGGCTCACGGGCCCAGCCGCTCCGCGGCATGTGGGATCTTTCTGGACCGGGGCATGAACCCGTGTTCCCTGCATCGGCAGGCAGACTCAACCACTGCGCCACCAGGGAAACCCCCCCTTTTCTTTTAAATAAACTTTTTATTGTAGAATAGTTTTAGATTTACAGAAAAATCATAAAGATCATACAGAAAATTGTTATGTATGTCCAATTTCCCATTATTAACATCTTGCATCTTATGTACATTTGTCACAATTAACAAATCAATATTGATACACAATTATTAACTAAACTCTAGAAATTATTCAGATTTTATTAGTTGTTTCCTAATGTTATTTTACTGTGCCAGAATCCCATCAAGGATACTGTATTACATTTACTTGTGACATCTTCTTAGGCTCCTCTTAGCTGTGACGGTTTCTCAGACTTGCCCCATTTCTAATGACCTTGACAGTTTTGAGGGGTATTGGTCAGATATTTTGTAGAATGTCCCTCAATTGTGGTTTGTCTGATGTTCTTCTCATTGTTAGACTAGAGCTATAGGTTTGGGGAAGAAAACTCTAGAGGTGAAGTGCTCTTAGTATTTCATCATATCAAGGGTACATGTGATCACATGACATCACTGTTGACTTTGATTATCTAGTTAAGGTAGTGTTAGGTTTCTCAACTGTAGAGTTAACTTTTCCCCTTTCCAAAGTGTACTTTTTGGAAGGAGGTCATTATAAACACGACAGCTTGGGGAAAAAGCTTGGGGAATTATGCTCTACCTCCTGGGGGAGGGGGGAATATAGCTACATAAATTATTTGCAGTTGTTCTGAATAAGATATTTGTCTTTTCCTTCATTTATTTATTTATTCAAACATTTGTTTATATCAGTATGGACTCATGAATATTTATTTTTTACTTTGGGTTATAATCCGATGTTCTTTTTCAGATCATTTCTAGATTTGGCCATTGAGATTCTTTCAGTTGGTTTCTGTGTCCCTTTGAAATACCCTATCAGTGTGTGTGTGTGTGTGTGTGTGTGCGCGCGCGCGCGCGCGCGCGTTTGTGTTCTGTTGTGTTTGAGTACTTCCTTTCTGGCATAATGAAATACTCCAGGCTCATTCTGTATAGTTCCTGCCCCAATCCTAAAATTAGTCATCCATTTACTTAACGAATTAAATACCAGTAAACATGTATAGCAGTGTCAGAATTATATCCCATACCCCCATGGGAAAACACTAAATGGATGGTGGTTGTAAAAACCAGTCTCTACTGTTGGTGTGGGAGGTTAGAAATAAGCAAGGGGAGGAAGCCAGAATGATCCATGCAGTAATAGATTAGCATTGAAGACATCACAATGAACTCATGTTTAGCTTAATAGAAATACGAATATATATAGAAATATTTATAAATATGCATGTACATGAGGGATTCTATACACATAGACATATTTCTTTGCTCTGTCATCTGAATAAGCCTAGAAACAATGACATCCCAGAGGCGATGAGTACACCTAGTACTCAGATCTTGGCTTCTAGTACCATCCTGCAATAAAAGGAACTAGGACTCCTTGGAGAAATGACTGATTGTAGGATTGGGGCAGGAAATATACAAGATGAGCCTGGAGCCTGTATTTGCATTTGATTAGTTTTCTCATCCTGCTTTCGGTCTTTGGAAATTAAAAGTCCAAAGCACTCTTTTAATTTTAAATATTCTCGAACACAATTCTTTTAAAACATTATAGGCTTCTGGTGTATTAATTCTGATTTATTTCATTGGACAAAAGCCACACCCACAGATCTCTTCAAGGTTAGCCCTTTTCTACCTTCAGTTTACCTGTGAGGTTGATGAGGGACAGTGCTCTTAAGGTGCACAGAAATCCTTTTGTTTAACTGAAAGGCATGCCCTTAAGGTCTTTTTCAGCCTTTTTGTCTGTCCAAAAGATGCCAAGAGGCCCTGCCTTATGTTTTTCTGATACTCCGTAGTCACATTTTGGATTTGATCTTTGGCTTGGGACCCCTCCTTATTTTGAGAGGCTTTTGATAGCTGAAAGGACTGTTTCGAGGCCCTTTGCATACTCTTCAAATCCAATTCAAAACCTGAATAATTGTTTTTCAGTTCATCTCTTCTCTCATTTTACCGTAGGCAGCTCAGAGAAACCAGGCAGCGCTCTCAACGTGCGGCCTGGAAGTTTCCTTAGTTAGATCACCAAGTTCATCAGGTACATTTTCTGTTTTCCATGTTACTTCAGATGACAGCTTTGTTCAATTTTCTGTCACTATATAAAAGGATCTCCTTTCCTTAACCTTCTAATAATATTTTCCTTACTTTCCTTCAAGCTTCCACAGACAGCTTCCTTGGGGTCTTTTAAAACCTTACTAAAATTTTCTCCAGGCCTTTTAGGCTTTCCTAAATAGTGTCTTCAAGGCTCTTCCAGCTTCTGCCTGGTCTCAAATCCAGTGTCACATATTTTTGGTTTTTATTATGGTACCCACTTTCAGGTATTAAATTCTGTTCTAGTTCTCTATTGCTGCATTACAACTTATGGGTCTGCAACAATAATTTTATTCCCTGCTGTGGTAAACTTGAGAAGGGCTTGAGTGTGTAGTTCTGATTCAGAGCCACATGCAGCTGCAGTCAGTGACTGAAGCCGGAGAAGGTGAGAGCTGCATCCCTCTGTCTTCCTGTGGTCTCAGGGCTTCTTTACTGGTCTCCCTATGTGGGTTGGTTTGGGCTTCCTTACAGCATGGTGGCTTCAGGGTAGTTGGACTGCCTATGTGGTAGGCGAGGGAACCAGCATGAGAGTTTGAGCAAGCAAGAAAGAAGGTGAAATGCCTTTAGGCATCTATCCTCACAATTTATACAGCATGGTACCTCCCATATTCAGCTGGTTTCGAGAGCCCCTATACATTCAAGGGGAAATTACATTCCATCTTTTGAAGGAGAAGGGAAAGGGTATAAAGTCACAGTTTTATTTTGTATACCTGTGATTAGTACAAAAAGCCTTTGCATTTGGCATGCAAAAATATAGAGATGGTGAACCTGTTGGAAAAAAAAAGGCCAGGACCCTCTGGGAAGCAAGCCCCCTCTGCTGCCTAGAAATAAAAGTTAGAGATAATTACTTTTTTTTGCAGTAAAATATACACAATGTAACATTTACCATTTTTAATCAATTTTAAGTGCACATTTCATAATGCTGTCCATTGAATACCTTCACAATGTTGTATAACGATCACCACTCTTCAAGAGAAATCATTGCTTTTGGCAGAGGACCAGTTCCTGAAGACCTGAACCAAGTTCAGTGACAAGGAAGAAACCACAGCGTCCAAAGAGGAACTGTGCTAAGACTGAAAGATTTGGGGCTGGTGACCTAGGCTTAGTGCAAGGGTTGTGGAGGACTTAATCAGGTGCTTATGTATCACCCAGATACCCTGCTGTTAGCAGCCGTGATGGCAGGTGCTGGGCTTTAGAAAAGAGTAGGAAAAGTAGTTGGAAAAATGAAGAAAATATGACTATATTTTCTCTAATTTTGTATAACTCATCATGCCTGTTGCTTAGAGTTAAGGCTGCATACACTGATCTTCAAAAACTAGAAGAAGTTGACTTTGAATTTAACTTTCAGTTTAATATATTCTTAACAACTGTGTTCACTAGAGTGGGGGTTATTTCATTTCTGACTCCTAGTAACTCAGGCATTAGAACAGGTAAGGAAAGTGACAAGTCCGTTTTCATTCTAGCATTATAGCTCTTTGCTGTCAGGAAAGGCAGGCTGTTTTGCTTCTTTTCTGTAGGAAATTGTCAGTTGATAGGCAAAACTAATTAAAGAAATAGGATGTGTTCCCTCCCTTGGGAAAATCAGTCTTTTGCAAATGTATTTAAATGAATTCAGTATCCTTTCCTTTTAATAGTGCTTATCTGGGTGAAAACATTTATTTTAGATTTTATTATGGCACCCAGAAAACTATGATGCCTCTTTAAAAATAAATTATAGTGTAAAAGCCACAGAGGAAGCTGACTGAAAGAAAAACCTCAGGAACATTCCTTGTGTGTCTCCCGCTGTCTTATATGTACTTAAAGTATGCCAAGTAAGTCTCACAACACTTCCTGTTACCCGAGACTATCTTGAAGTGTCTCAGTAAATGTTTAATGCCTCTCTGTCTCTTATTCAGCATGCCAGGAGGAGGAAGATTTGTTTTTGGCAGAGGTGGGTTTTGACAGATGCCACAGGTTAATTCAGCAGGTGTTACTGCATTTGTGTAAATCAAGGAGGTTTGACAGCTGCCCAGAAATACTGGCCATTCTCTTTGGGAAACCAGACTTTGACACGTGGAATAGGTCACAAATGAGTGTCAATTCATCTGTTCACCTCACTTCTTCCTCCATAAAAACACGAAAAGATTGTTTTCATCAATATAAATACCCCTACTTTGAGAATGCTCAAGGCCATGGTGTTTGTGTTTAGAACTGGAGATGAGATGGCAGAGCTGTTTGGAGGGCTGACATGGGAATAGAGATACTAATAGTTCTAGAACCATCAAAAGGTTCACCATGTGCTTGGTGTACTGTGGGTGTGTGTGATATGTCATTTCACTCTTATGGCAATACTCTGTGAGTGATACAGAGTTTTAAAGATGAGAAAGCCAAGACTTGCAGAGTTTAAATGACTTGCTTAGGGTCTGCCTGGTGAGGTGCAGTACAGGAACTAAATGACTTCATGGTCAATGGTACCACCTACTACACTGTGTTGGAAAAGAGGCAGACAGGAAGGAGGAAGGAAATATGTGGACCTTCATGAAACTATTCAACCTCATTTGATATGTATTCATTCAGTGCAATTTACCAATTGTAAAACATGGAAGACATTAGATTTGCATAGCTGATTATAGTTGCTCTCAAAACAGAGAGTAAAGTGAAGTAGAAAATTGCTCAAAACCAGAAGTCAAAAGATTTGGATTTCACTTCCACCTCTACTACAAACTAGCTGAGTGAACATGAGAGGGTTACTTAGACTCTTTTGTGACATGCAGAGAAAATAAAAATGAAAGATGGAGAGAGAACACTTTAAGTTCCAGATGGCTTTTTGATTTGTGGTTCCAGTTTTTACCTGATCCCCAGCTGCAAGCTTGCCATTAAACGATTCTGAAAGCTTATAATAATTTTACTCTTCAGATTAATCTAACTGGAATTGGTTGCTGTTACTTTCAGCTAAGACAGCAGGAAATACTGAATCTGGTCCAACGTGAGTTTAACCACATCAAGATTTTAGAGCTGCACACCCCTTTGTAGACATACCAGGTTCACAAATTGAGCATTCTGAAGACTCAAGGTTTATATTTACCTTTACAAGGTTTATATTTACGTTGGTCTCCTTTGCTGGTGTGTGGGCATGAGGGGGAGGGGCCTTTCATGGCACCCTTCTTCCCTTCAGGAGAGGAGAAGACCTGGGCTGCCCCTGTGCCCTTATGTAGATAGTAATTCTTAGCATCAGCCTCTGTGATCAAATGTACAGCTCTTTGCAGAATAGTACCTTCTACCTAAGACTTTTGAGGGCCATAGTTATGACAAGTTATATATATATATGTGTGTGTGTATATATATATATGTGTGTATATATATATATATATATATATATATATATATATATATAGTCTCAGGGTTTTCTTCCTTCAAGTAGCCAATCAAGTAGCCAGACACAGTTTAGATAAGAATTTCTTTAACAAAAAGGATTGCCATTACCAGCAGTCAGGTTGATAATCCTTCTCTTTCTTTAGGATTAAAATGCTAATCATAGGGAATGTGTTATGGGTTTATTCATTTACTTTTAATGGTGGGAGTCTGTCCTTTGGAGTCTTAAGCGCCAGTTTGGATTTAATGATAAGACACTGTCTATACTGCCATTAAGGTCTGTCTAAGAAAATGGCCAATAGAGAATGACTTCTAAGTTTAGTCAAGTCATGCATGATTCGTAACAACCACCACTGAACTTTGGAGTGAGAACTTTAACAGCCTAGTGGTCAAGGTTCTCTCAGATATCAATGAGATCAGGTGAGTCATGCTAACTTCAGCAGAAAGGAGAAATGTATTAGAAGCATATTATGATACCCCATATAATCCGAGGAAATGTTAAAAACCATTAGGCCTTTGAAATGTGGAAACCAGGAAAGGCAGATCTCAGAAGCAGGAGTTTGTGGCTAGTTCTGCAAAAGTTCTATCTTTAAAGACGCTTAATTCCCAATTTCCAGCATGTCTTTAGTCCAAAATCTAAAATTCTGGGGAAAAGAATCTGATTGGCCCAGCTTGTCTCATCCCTTGAGGACAGATGTTGGTCCCTCCTCAATCAACTATGGTCCAGAAAGTGATCATACAATACGGTTATGGCTGGGAGGCACCCCAGCTAATCATTCCAAGAGCAAGGGCTTGGCAGATAGATCAAAAGGATGTTAAACGATGATCATCCTGAGGAGCTTTGACACAAGGAAGCACTTAGAACTGCCGATTTGGGGGACTAATGTGAAAGACTAGGTAGAATGCTCATACATTCGATTCTTCTGCCCTGGTTCCTGTCTTGCTTTTAGCATCCTGTCAATTCTGTGTACATTATTCCTCTAATACATTCCTCCATATTGCTTTAATTAGCATTCATAAGTGTTACTTGCAACCAAAGGACTCTAGATGACACAGAGGTTGGTACCAGAAGCAGCTACTGTGTGTTACAGTCCCAAAGTATAACTGGAGGACCAACTCCATTCTGCTCTCTTGACTGACTTCCAGACCACATCTCAGATAGCTTTGGGAGGATTTGGAGACCATCGCACTTTTGTAAACCTTATTTTATAGTTTGTGAGATTTCGGATTATTTTAGAGTTTGAGTAATCCAGTACTTTGTCATTTGTCAGGCTTTGTTTTCTTCAGAAATAAAACTCTTTAAAATTTTTTTGGTCATTTGCTTCTGTCTATTTCTATTTCCTGGACTTTATAGACTAGATTTCAAACCCAGTGATTTTACAGAATCAAACTCTTGGATTCTAGTTCTGACCGGAGAGTCTCAATTTCTTATCAGTGAACCTGAGCCTAGATGTTTTGACTGGTCCAACAACTTAATGGTCTCTATCTTGTGCTTTGGGGCAATCTGAAACAATTGCCTGGTAGTATGTTATTTAAGGTCTTTGGCTGCAAGCAACAGAAATTGAATCTGGTTTAAGTAAAAAGGAAATTTATTTTAAGCATATTAGAGAGTTCACTGACTACTAGAAGGTGGAATTATCAGATTTAGGATCTAACAGTGCAGCAGGAAGTAATTAACTATCTTGTCTTAGTGTTGTTAACCACCGAAATGAATGAACTTCATTCATTTTATTTTTCTTGCTCTCTTTATCTTATTGTTCTCAACATTTAAGTTTCCCACAGAGAGGATATGGTTCTAACTTTGGTCATCCTTCTAACTCTTTCCCTAGGTTTATTTTTTTTTTTCCAATAAAAGAATTTGATTGTGATGTTAAAAAAATAGAAATTCTTTCTAACACTTTCTCTAGGTTTCAAAATATGAAATAATTTTTAAATTAAACAAATATAAAGGTAATTTTCTGACTCTGCCCATTTCCATAAAAATAGGAACTTAAATGCTGGAAAAAAGTTTGCCCATTCATCTTCCTTACTTGCTTCTCCCACAGGAAAAAAATCCTTTTCTGGTAAGATTGGGATAAAGGTTCCTGTGTGGTTCACTCTTTCTCTCTCTCTCTCTCTCTCTTTCTCCCCTGCCCCCAGGTGGGCTACTTTATCTTTCTTTGCCCCGCTTTAATTAGTAAGCATAGCCAAGTCAGAGCCCAAGACCTGTTTTCTAGAGATAAGCCAGAAGGTATGACTTGTGAAGGAGGTTGTGAATTTTCTAAAGTTTAGAATCTGGAACTTAAACTCTCTCAGCTGTCAATTCCAAACTCTGGACTTGGAGGAAGGTAGTTGGAGGCTCTAATTTAGCCAATATTCACAGATCTGTTCTCTACCCTAGCTGTACCAAACAAACAACAAATAGATAACATACTGCCATCATCACTTTGCTTCCTATGTTTGCTTTCAGTTTTGTTTGTTCCTAAAGGGGAGGAGTACTAAGCCCCATTCAACACCCCCACAAAAGCTTTAAAAGGTTTTTCTGTGGTTTTTCTAAAAGTACATTTTCTATAAATAGGGCAAAAGATGGATCCATCAGTAATGTACTGTTATATTGGGACTTCAATATATGTAAAATTAAAATAATATATAGTTGAGAATAGAATGTTGAGGAAAAAAATTAACCAAGGAATTGAAAGATGTGTACACTGAATACTATAAAACATTGATGAAAGAAATCAAAGACACATGTAAATGGAAAGATATCTTCATGGATTAGAAGAATTAATATTGTTAAAATGTCCATTCTACCCAATGCAGTCTACAAATTCAGTGCAATCCCCATAAAAATTCCAATGACATTTTTTACAGAAATAGTGAAAACAATATTAAAATTTGTGTGGAACTACAAGACAACCCAAGTAGCAAAAGCAATCTTGAGCAAGAAGAACAAAGCTGGAGACATTACACCTCCTGATTTCAATTGATATTACAAAGACATAGTAATCAAAACAGTATGGTACTTTTTATAGAAAAACAGGCACAGAACAATGCAACAGAATAGAGAACCCAGAAATTAACCCACACATATACAGTCAACTAATTTTTGACAGAGGAGCCAAGAATGCACAATGGGAAAAGGGTAGTCTCTTCAATAAATGGTATTGGGAAAAGTGGATGGCCCCATGCAAAAAAATTAAATTGGACACTTACAAAAAAACCTCAAACTCAAAATGAATTAAAGATTTAAACATAAGGCCTAAAACCGTAAAATTCCTAGAAGAAAACATAGGGAAAAAGTTCCTTGATATTGGTCTTGACAATGATTTTTTTTGGATCTGATACCAAAAACATAAGCAAAAAATAAACAAGTGGGAGTACGTTAAACTAAAACGTTTCCACACACCAAAGGAAACCATCAGCAAAAATGAAAGTGGAACCTACAGAATGGGAGAAAATATTTGCAAACTGTCTATTGGATAAGGGTTGATATCCAAAATATATAAGAAACTCAGACAACTCATAACTAAAGCAAAACCAAACAACCCAATTAAAAAATGGGCAAAGGACCTAAATAGTCACTTTTCCTGAGAAGACATACAAATGGCCAGTAAGTAAATGAAAATATATACTCAGCATTGCTAATCACCAGAAAATGCAAATCAAGACCACAATGAGATATCACCTCAAACCTGTTAGAACAACTACTATCAAAAAGTCAAAAGATAACAAGTCCTGCTGAGGATGTAGAGAAAAGGGAACCCTGTATATTGTTGGTGGAAATGGAAATTGGCACATTATGGAAAATAATATAGAGGTTCCTCAAAAAATTAAAAATAGAACTACCACATGATCCAGCAATCTCAACTCTGCATATATAGCCAGAGGAAATGAAAACAGGATCTTGAAGAGATATCTGTACTTCCACTCATTATTCACAGTAGACAAGATATGGAAACAATGTAAGTGTATATTAGTGGATGCAGATAAAGATAAAGAAAATGTGATATATATGGTGGGTGGAATATGATTCAGGCTTAAAAAAAGAAGGAAATCCTGCCATTAGCAATAACATGGATGAAGCTGGAGGGTATTATTTTAAGTAAAATAAGCCAGACACAGAAATAAAAATATCACATAATCTCAGTTACATGTGGAATAAAGAAAAAGAAAACTTGAACTCATTATAATAGAGAATAGAATGATGGTTACCAGAAATTGGGGGGTTGGGGGAAAAGAGGCATATTGATCAAATGGTGCAAACTTTCCCTTATAAGATGAGTAAGTTCTGGAGGCCTAATGTACAGAATGGTGACTATATTTATGTGTTGTATACTTGAAATTTGTAGATTTCAAGTGTTCTCACCACAAAAAAAATTTAAAAAGGTAACTATTTGAGGTGATGGATATGTTTGTGATTGTGTTAATTAATGACTATGGTAATCATTTCACAGTGTATGCATTTATCAGGCGTGTTGTACACCTTAAATTTTTATTTCTCGATTATACTTCAATAAAGCTGGAAACAAGTAATACAGAGTTGATTCTAAAAATGGTTCAGCACCAACAATTAGCAGTTCTTTGGGTTCACTGGTAATTGTAAAATAAAGTCAAGTTGTGTTTCAAGTCACTTCTTCTGATAACCAATCCATGTACATTTATAAAATATTGTACTTGGAATTTTATCTGTAATACTGAATTATTTCAAACAAAATTGAACTTTGTAGAGGTTATACAGCTATGTCCTGACTCTACTGTAGAAAAGGATCCTTTCACTTTTAAAATTCTATTGTTATGTGAAATGATATATAGCATAAGGGATTCATGCCATAGGGATTTCCAAAGTAACCAAAAAAAAAAAAAGGAATATAATTTTTTCTTAGTATCTTCACAGATATGCTCTTATAGGAATAATAGTATAAGACTTAGCATCTACCATTTCTCCACTATTCAGTAAGGGATTTGAGAAAAATATTTTCTCGAGATTAGGTCCTAAGACACACACAGTCCTTGATTGTCACCACCGATTCAATACTGGTAGTCCAGGAATATGGTACATGTGACTGAATTCTAAGGTATGAGCTATAAAATCTTATTCAGAAAAAAAATATTTAGCCTCTTAATGTGGTTGATATTTGCTTCAAAGACAGATTAAATAATGCATTGGAGATTCAAAGCCTGGATTTATAGTCCTGCTTCAACTGAGAGTCTCTGCTTGAGACATTGGCCTGTGACCAGGTCTGGTCTTGAGCTCACTCTGTCATCTTGAGGAAAAGAAGAGGAGGGTGAAGTAGAACTTAACCTGCTTCAGTTTCAGATAATTCAGTTAAATACAAATATGTGAAAGCTGTTCATTTCTTCGTTTAGAAAATATTTTTTAGCACAGTGCTTGGCACTATGAAGCACATGCAGCTGAATTAGACACAAATACTTCCCTTAGGAATTTACGATCTAGAAACAGAAAAAAGCACACCAAAGCCCACTTAATAAGAGATGTTTGGCTAATGAGACTTCTGTGAAAGAAGAGAGGATTTTGAAAATAGTTGAAAGATCAGAAAAGGCTTCATAGAGCTAAAGGAATTAGAGCTGAACCTTAAAAGATGAGTGTAGGAGACATTATTATTTCTTTCTCCCCCAGCATCTCTTTGCCTTTCTTCAAGGGAGGAATCACTTCCTACTTCACTGTTCATCGAGGTGTTTTTGTGTTCAGTGTCCAAATGGGCTTCAGACCTAACTGGCCAGTCAGAGCATTTCAGTCTCCTGGCTGCTGAGGCTGTTCGGGGATGGATGAATAACCCAGCCAGACTGCTGAGAAAAGCACACAATAATGATCTTTTTTCCACTGGATTAGCTGCATGTTCCTGGAAGAATAAGTGGTTCTGGGCATGGGTTAACGTATCTGAAATCTTTGTACATGTATACTGGGATTGAACAAGTAAGTAATTGAATGGCAGATAGTGGGAGGCAGATTTCTCCTGTTTGGAGTGGAAGGTTACAAATGAGCAAAGGGAGAAGGCCTGAATAAACTAGAAGTACTGGTTTGGAGTTGGAGACATCAGTATGAATTCATGTCTAGCTTTATGTAGATACAGACAAATGCATATAGAAATATTTATAGGTATGTATGTTTACAATGGTCAAAGCTGGAACAATTTGAGCTACAAAGTTTATAAAACAAAGTGGTATTAGAGTATAACCCAAAGTATAAAATAAATATCCATGAATCCATACTGATGTAAATACATGATTGAATTAATAAATAAATGAATAAGACATTTTATAAATCTCTCATTCAGCAGAATTACAAATTATTTATGTAGCTACTCCCCCCTCAAGGAGCTGGAATGCAAATTCCCACCCCTTAAGGGTAGACTATGTTAATTACTTGCTTCTAAACAGAATAGTATGAAAGGAAGCGAAATGTAAATTGACTTTGGAGAAACCTGGTAAACACACTACCTTAGATGATTAAAGTTATCATCATCAGTGACAAGTCATATTAGCAGCATAAATCCTTGATATGATGAAATGGGAATAGATTTCATCTCTGTGGTCTTTCTGCCCAAGCCCATAACCTCAGTCTAACCATGAGAAAAACATCAGACAAACCCAAATTGAGAGGCATTCTACAAAATACCTGACCAGTACTCCTCAAATTGCAAGGTCATCAAAAACAAGGAAAGTTGGAGAAACTGTCACAGCTTAAGGAGCCTAGGGAATCATGGCAACTAAATGTGAATAGGTATCTTGGATGGGATTCTAGAGCAGAAAAAGGACGTTAGTAAAGATTTAATAAAATTCTAATTAAGTACAGAGTTTAGTTAATCTCAATATTGGTTTCTAACTTGTGACAGAAGCACCACAGCAATGTAAAATGTTAGCAACGGGGGAAATGGGTGTGGAGGTTACAGGAAATCTCTGTACTAACTTTGCAACTTTTCTGTAAATCTACAACCTATTCTAAAATTAATTAAGTACAAAAAATGATTGTTGCTCTACTTTATAAGCTCCATTTTAAATGTGAAGTCCTCTAATCTTCTTTGCAGCATGGTGATAGTAGGAACTGGCTCCCTACACCTTATTCTATTCAGACAGTTTTATTTTGGGAATAGTGTTGCAGGAAATAGATTAAAAATATTAACTTACTTTTGAATACATACCATCAGAAAACAAATACTCACATAATGTGGTTGTTACTGTTTATGATGTTAAGAATTTTCTTCCCTGATAACAAACTCTTGAAGATAAAGAATGAAATAAATACATATCCTAAAACAATAAGCTCTCAAAATAATGAGGCCGGTTACAGTGCTCTCAGAGTTTAATTGGAAAACATAGTCACTGAGAAGGTAATTTGAACTATGACTATAAATTTTTGTGAAGAATTGTCATCTGTAACAAGCCTTTTACTTCATTTATTCTTAGCTATTTCACATAAACAGAAAAAATTTTTCTTAAAGAAATTGGATGCACTAGAAAGTAATGAAATCTAGTCATTCTTTTTTTTTTTTTTAAACATCTTTATTGGGGTATAATTGCTTTACAATGGTGTGTTAGTTTCTGCTTTATAACAAAGTGAATCAGTTATACATATACATATGTTCCCATATCTCTTCCCTCTTGCATCTCCCTCCCTCCCGCCCTCCCTATCCCTACCCCTCCAGGCAGTCACAAAGCACCGAGCTGATCTCCCTGTGCTAAGCGGCTGCTTCCCACTAGCTATCTACCTTACATTTGGTAGTGTATATATGTCCATGCCTCTCTTTCGCTTTGTCACAGCTCACCCTTCCCCCTCCCCATATCCTCAAGTCCGTTCTCTAGTAGGTCTGTGTCTTTATTCCTGTCTTACCCCTAGGTTCTTCATGACATTTTTTTTTCTTAAATTCCGTATATATGTGTTAGCATACAGTATTTGTCTTTCTCTTTCTGAAAGTCATTCTTTTTGTACAAAGTGGATCTGTAAACTTCTCCAGTTGCTACCTTTTCAGTCCCTTTCTTTGAGATTTTTACTTGACGGGGGTGGGGTAAGGGAACGTAGTTTCTCAACAAATTACCTTCTTTCCATAAGTAGTTCCTACCCTGGGTTTTCTTGTCACAAAAATCTGTAACTTTTCCAACTTTGAAAATTATTTCAGTCAAATTGTGTATCATGTGGTAACTTTGTAAAATAGAAGAACTTTGAGAAGCATAATGATCTCAGTCTGTATTGCTTATCTGCCAAGGGAGAAAATTAGGTTCTTCAGTTATTTAAATACTTTAGGAAATAGGAATCCTGGGTCATTCTCTCTTTAGCATATATATATGCAAAAAGTAATAATATATTTTTAGTGGGGGTTGTTATTTTATGTTTGTATGTTTTTATTGCTATCTCTATCACTTTCCCCATAATCAATTTGCTATCGATATTACAGAGTTTTGGTCACCTGTTACCACCCAGCCTTAATCCGGTAGCACCAGGTACAAAAAGGAGTTGTTTATAAAGAATAATTTCAGGTGAAGAGAAAGGTCTGTTACTCAAAAACCAGACTTGGGTTAAAGAAGTACATAACCTAAGTTAAATTTACCAAGCTAAATAATTTACATTTAACATGTATTTTAATATTTTATTTTGATAATATATTTTATTTTTATAATGAATTTATATTTAATACATTCTTTTATTTTTAGGCCCAAATTCAGAAAGAAAAGTCCTGACTTTTTAAAGAGGTTGGCAACCTATCAGTGTTTAATTTGTATTGTAACTTATTTTAAATATTTTAAAAATTTATTTTTATTAATGCTTAGGACTGAATTGTTTCTCAGAGACTGTAAGATATTACCACACTGAAACGTGACATCCTCGATTATCCTTCAGATATAAGAAATTTGTGAAAAAGAGAAAAGAACTGTTAAAAATGGGAATATCCTTTCTACAAGCATGTTGCAGTTAAGTTTTTAAATAATGTTATATCGTCAGAAGAAAACATTAGAGTTATATCACAGAACTTGCACCATTTGGATAGAAAACATGGAGTCTCTTTTATTAGTGAAGGGGTTTTATTTTTTGATTAGTCATTATGGTTCTGAGGAGAGGGGTTGAGAACTATGGCAAGGAGAAATGCCAGCGACGAATTCATATGATGATGCCAACATCCACATCATTCCTCTCCCCATGATTCATATTTCGACTGCTGCTCCGGCTCTGCACTGTCTGGCAACAGGCAGAACTCCATGCAAAGAAATCCATCCATTTGAATAAAGCCTCCGCAAGGTGAGCAGGTTTAGCTACCTAACTGCGGCTTAACCTGAGGAACATTCTCCTTAGGGAAACCCAGTCTTAACTCCTCACGTCTCTTGGGTCTGCTGTCCCTCCTGTGTGTTCCCATAACGTAGGCTCCTCATCTCTACGGAGAACTTTATACAACTTTATACACTGGATTGTGATCTTAATTTGTGTGCATCGTCTGCTAAAATGTAACCTATCTAAGGGCTTATTTATATTCTCAGTGCCTTGTATAACCAAAGGCACAGAGGAAGGGTCAACAGATGTTTGCTGAAAGAACAAACATTAAGCATTAGGGTAGAAAACAGGATGACCAGAATGATAAACCTACTTGGGAAGAAATATGAGCCCTGCCTTGAGCTTTATCCAAAAAGAGAATAAAAATGCTAGGAGGCATAAGCTGCTTTGAAAGTGGGGCCATGATGAAGGTTATGAGATACTTACACAGAGAGTCACTGGGGAAGGTGAAAGATTTTAATTTAGCAATCCTTTTAAAGATGTGCAGTTTTAAAGATGCCCATGTGGATTTTGACAAGATAAATAGGTTGTTTTATAGCAGATTTTAATTTTCATTCTAGATTATTAAAATAATTTGTACTCATTTCTCTGAATTAAAAATGTACACAATTACGTCTCCACTTGGAGATGGAAAAGCAAAGTGATCAAAGTACTGGAAACAGGGAGCCATTTATGGCACTGGGAACACTTTTGGTAGACATACTATGATTTTGCCCATCGAACACCGATTTCTCCTATTTGGGGTGATACCACACTGCTTTTCCTTTGAGAGTTCTCTCCCAACTCTGTTTTTTGTGACTTAGCCGGGGCAACTGCCTAATAAAATCTGGGGTAGAGCACATGAACTTGATCTGGGCAACTAGTGTATTCCATTTCCTAAGTCCTAGTAGTTGGTTTAGAGATAGGCATGTAATACAAATTGAATCAATCAGAGCTTATCCTGGGACTTTTCCTGGTATAAAAAGAAAGTACACTTAGTCCTCCAAATCCACAGGTTTTTCATCCACAGTTGGTTGAATCTGTGAATGGGAAACCTGCAGATATGGAGGGCCAACTGTATTCATTGTACTGTGCCATTTTATATAAGGGACTTGAGCATCTGATTTGGGTATGGCAGTCGGGGCTTTTGGAACCAATCCTGTGCTGATACTGAGGGATGACTGTAGTTTCTTTCCATTGCACTTGGATCTATGAAGATGTAGGTCTTGAGTTGCCAGGGGTCAACACAACCTGAAATGCAACCCATGCAGAAGAAAGCTGAGCCTGATGCCCTGATAATATTGTGTAGCTTTCCAGAAGCAGCCATCCTGTAGCTAGAATTGCTTCTTAACTCATCAGTGACTTGAACCAATAAATTCCACATTTTAAGCAAAAATCAGGGCGTGATTCCTCTTCTCTAGGCAAGGCCAAATTTTTGATTTTTCAGAATAAAACAATGAAGAGAAAGTTTTAGAAAGTGAAGAGATTTATGTATCAGTCAAAATAATCTCTAAGATTGAGTCTTCACCCAAAGGAATAGTGTGTCATATTCAGATATTAAAATACTGGTATTAAATCCCTGCTTTGTAGTTTATGCAGTGAGGGGGTTTTGTTTCTTTTTGTTTGTTTTTTTAGTGTTTGGGTAGTTCTCACATTTTAACAAAGTAGCTACAGAGAGATTAGCAAAGGAATAGACATTTTATGCAAAGCTTGTTTTTAGCTTTTCTTTATTTTTTTCTTTATTTTTCTTTTTTTCCAGCATTACTTTTCTTAGGACTGAAATCATTGGCAATGACAACACTAACTATAACTCTAGTATCTCGTTTGAGGTGTGTTGATGGGCAGGTCCATCTCTGTTCTTTAGTAAAAGCATTGAGGAGCAAACTCAGAGAGTTTTCTCAACAGAAATAGATGTTTTTCAGCAGGAACTTTAGAAGCATGTTTGAATTATTGGAATGATATGAAATGCATCTATCTGAGAGAAATGCCATTAGATATTTGATGAGGCTTACTTGAGAACAAAACCTTTCAGTCACAAGTATTTGTTCCCTCTTTTCCTAAAAGAAAGGACCAAATTTCATGCACAGGATGCTTCGTCTATAAAGTGGTCAATTTGGCCACAAGTCCTGTGGAGCAGACTGTTTGAGTTGAGTTCCTGTCACTTGTAATTTATTTATTGCAAGGGAGAGACTTCCGATAATAACCACTGAAGAGTAAAATGCTGAGCAGTTTTAATAAGGGGAATGACTTGGTGAGATTCATACTTTAGAATGATTACTCAGGCTTAACAGTGAGGAAGGAGGCTCTAAAAATGTGATAGTCTAAGAGCTTTTACCCTAATATTGGCAGGAGATGGTGGTGGCCTTCATTACATAGGCACAGTAGGCTTGGGGAGAGGTAGAAGACTTGAGAAATGTCCCAGCAGTAGACCTGGATTCCTTCAGTGATCATTTGGTAGAGCAGACGGCAGAGAGGAAAGTGTCACTAATAAGACCCAGGATTCTGGCTTGGAAAGTTGGATGGAGGGTGGTGTTTGTGTGTGTATGGGGGGTGGGGAGGTTGGGAGTGGGGACAGCAAGAGGAATGAAACATTCAATTTGGGGCATGTTGAATTTAAGGTTTGAAAAATATCCAAAAGGTTTTATGTAGATCTGGATCTCAGAAAAGAGTATGAGCCCAGAGAGACAGATTTAGAAGCCATCACCATACCAGTTCAGATCAAAGGATCAAAGATCATAATGGAAAACGCTTTGATCTATTTATTTTTGGCTAGCATTCCCTTTTCTGAGAATAAGTTACACACATTTAGTAGAGATCGGGTAATTCCACATAAAAGTAATAATGTGGCCATCATTTTAAAAAATGAGTATTAGTTGCAAACATATAAAGGTGAGTTAGCAAGAAAAACACCATCTTAAATTTTTCTTGAAAAATTTGAAAAAGCTGGAGATGCAACAGCCTTGTTTCCTTGAACTCAGACCTTCTGGTGCTTTATATTACCTTTTACATTACTTTTAAGATAAAATTTGCATTTGAATACCCAAGAAAAATGTTGTGAGTGAAAACACCACAATATTTAAAAAGCAGACAGAAAGGAGGCTGTAAAAAAGACCAAGAAGTGGCAGGTAGAAAAATAGAATGAAAAATGAGGAAAGCCAAAAAAAGGGTATTTCAAGGAAAAGGCCATAATTGTGAATATGAAGGTAAGATAAGGAATAAAAAATGTCTGCAGGATATAATAAAGAGGAACAGGGTAATAGATGGCTTGGGTGAAAACAGTGCAAAAATGGTGCTAGAAACCACAGAATTTAAAAAGAAAGTAATCTTTATTTGTTCAAGAGAAAAAAACCTTAGTAGTTCATTGACTTTTAATCTTTAAAATTTTTTCTTCTAAAAATACACATTCACACACATTAGAATATAAAATTTGTTACCTACTCTGTTTTTTTTATGCTGCTTCTCCTCTATCCTCAATTTTTAGCATTATATTGTTAGTATTTTCTCATAACAGTTTTTTCTTTGAATTTTTTTTTAGTGGTAGCATAGTATAGTCATGTGGATAATAATACTTCCCCATTCTTGTACTTTAAGTTTTCTTTTGCCTTTTTTGGCCGTTAAAAAGAATAAGCACTTCAATGAATGATATAAATTTTTTGCGTATCTGATTATACTGGGTCAAATTATTTTAAATATAAGTTACTAGATCAAATGGATTTCAAGATAGATCACATCAGTTTTCATTATATGTCAGTGACTATATTCTGCACCCTCAGCAATGTGGATTTCATGAGTTAAATATTTGGTGGTTCCATCAGCTATTGAATATATATATAAATATTTCTTACTGTGAAGGTGGATTCTTTGTCTTAATTTGGTTAAGTTTTCATTAGATACTTTGAACTATGTTATTGGGTGCATTACAGATTTAGACCTGACATCTTCCTTGTGAGTTGATCAGTTTTTCATTAAGTACCTTTTCTGTCTAATAATGCTTTTTTGTCTTTAAATCTACTTTATCTGACATTGATGTAGTTTCCTGAGCTTTCTTTTGCTTAATATTTTCTTGGTATAGATTTTCCCATCCCTTTACCTTTAGACTTTTCTGTGTACTTACAATTAAAGTATATCTTTTTAAAGCAACATATATTTTCAAAATGCAATTTGCCGATATTAGTTTATTACTCACTGTTAATTTAATATTTATTTGTATATTAATTTAATTTAAATTAATTCAACAAAGAATATATTTGAGTTTATTTCTACCACCTTATTATTTGCCAACTATTTTAGGGTCATTTTTCTTTCCTTCCTTGCCTTTTTTTCTGGATTAATCAAAAAATAGTTTTATTATTCCATTTACTATATTTTAGTGGTTTTCCTAGAAATTATAACATGCATCCTTATTTCAGTCCAGTGCTAACAGTTACTTTTACAACTCCTCTAGAAGCCTAGAAACTTGCATATTTAAACTAATTTACTAGTTCTTTCTTTTGCATTATTGTTATATGTTACGATATACACACGAACTATAACTAGTTTGCATATATTTAACAAATTTTAAACCATTAAAATTATTGTTTTGTACAGTCAAAACAGTGTATTTTGTTAACCCATGTATTTACCCTCTTCATTCCTTCTTGCATTTTTGACTTACAGTCTGAGATTATTTTCATTTTGCCTGAAAAACACCCTTTAGAATTTGTTTTAGTGCAGGTCTACTGAAGACAAATATTTTTAGTTTTTGTCTGAAAATGTCTCTGTTTTGCTTTAACTTTTGTAGATCATTTTCTCTGGATGTAGGATTTTAAATTGGTAGTCATTTTCTCTCAGCATTTTAATGATGCTATTCCATGTATTCTGGCTTTATTGGTTTTTGTAAATAAGTCAGCTATAGTCTTACTGTTAATTCTTTGAAGGTGATGATGTTTTCCCCTTGTATTGCATTTAAGAAATTCTCTTTGACTTTGGTTTTTAAAAGTTTTAGTATGTTGTTCCCTGGTATGTTTTTCTTTGTATTTATCCTCTTTGGTATTCTTGGCAATTCTTCAGTCTAAAGATCGATGTCTTTTTCAGCTTAGGAGACTCTCCAACCACTATTTCTTGAAATACTGCTTCTCCCTCTATTCTCTTTCTCCTTTCATGTTATGACTCAATTTACATGCACTTAAAGACCTTTTTAATATGGTGGAAATATCCCTTATATCCTATTCTTAATGGTCCCTTAATTTTTATCTCTTTGTAGATAGAGTGTAGATATTTTCTACTCCCCTTATTTCCAGTTCAACAATCTTCTCTTACTAATACATGTCCACATTGCTGTTAAATCACTATTGAATTCTTTTTTTTCACTATTGAATTGTTAATTTCAATTATTGTGTTCTTCAACTCTAGAATATTCATTGAATAGTTTTTATGAATGGTGGTTCTCTTCTGAAATTCCTCCTTCTTGTCTTATAGTTTTGAACATATTAATAAAAATTATTTAAAATTGCACACGCAGTAATTCCTATATCTGAGACCCCGATGGGTTTGTTTTAATGGCCTCTTCTTTTTTTCTTTGTCCTGTCTTCTGACATGCTTATTCTCTCCTTTCTTTCTTTCTTCCTTTCTCCCTTTCTCCCTTCCTTCCTTCCTTCCTTCCTTATCTTAGATGTTATCTTTAAAGAATTTAGAAGTTCTGGAGTTCTCGTTATTTTTCTCCTAAGGAAGCTTTTATCTGGCAGCTAAAATGTGCAGATTACCTTAATCCAATCAGGGATTGATCTCAATTTAGTCTGGGCTTCGATTTTTGTGAGGCCTATTTTATCCATAGTCAACTCTCTCTTTTAGGGAGCAGTCTTCTGGGGCCCCTGCTGAAGACACAGGGCATTTACTAGAGCCCCTCCCTGCAGGCCCTGTCTTCCCAGCTCTGTGAGACTCTGACAAGCACTGCTGGATAGTTCAACTTCTTACAGAAGAAACTTTCTAGCTACTGTCTCACACAGTGAACCCTGTGCTGCTTTTGAACGGACAAAACCCTGAAGGGGAAATGTGCTGAACAACTCATTCCTCTGAGTTTCCCTGCCTGCCTTGCTAGCCCCAAATTCCAATTTTTGTCTCCCTTACTATGTGCAGCTGCTAAAGACTAAACTTGGCTTCTTTCCTGCTTTACCAGACCCCCCTTTTTTTTTTTGACATACCTAGCAATAATCACTTTATTTTTATATTTTAAATTAAATTTAATTAATTTATTTATACAGCAGGTTCTTATTAGTTACCTATTTTATACATATTAGTGTATATATGTCAATCCGAATCTCCCAATTCATCCCACCACCACCCCACCCTCCATATATTTGTTCTCTACATCTGTGAGTCTATTTCTGCCTTGCAAACCAGTTCATCTGTACCATTTTCCTAGATTTCACATATATGCGTTAATATATGATATTTGTTTTTCTCTTTCTGACTTACTTCACTCTGTATGACAGTCTCTAGATCCATCCAATCTCTACAAACGACCCAATTTCTTTCCTTTTTATGGCTGAGTAACATTCCATTGTATATATGTACCACATCTTCTTCATCCATTCATCTGTCGATGGGCATTTAGGTTGCTTCCATGACCTGGCTATTGTAAACAGTGCTGCAATGAACATTGGGGTACATATGCCTTTTTGAATTATGGTTTTCTCTGGGTATATGCCCAGTAGTGGGATTGCTGGATCATATGGTAATTCTATTTTTAGTTTTTTACTCTTCTCCATAGTGGCTGTATCAGTTTACATTCCCACCAACAGTGCAAGAGGGTTCCCTTTCCCCATACCTTCTCCAGCATTTGTTGTTTGTAGATTTTCTGACGTCCATTCTAACCGGTATGAGGTGATATCTCATTGTAGTTTGATTTGTATTTCTCTAATAATTAGTGATGTTGAGCAGCTTTTCATGTGCCTCTTGGCCATCTGTATGTCTTCTTTGGAGAAATGTCTATTTAGGTCTTCTGCCCATTTTTGGATTGGGTTGTTTGTTTTTTTAATATGGAGCTGCATGAGCTGTTTATATATTTTGAAGACTAATTCTTTGACCGTTGATTCTCTTGCAAATATTTTCTCCCATTCTGAGGGTTGTCTTTTCGTCTTCTTTATAGTTTCCTTTGCTATGCAAAAGCTTTTAAGTTTCATTAGGTCCTATTTGTTTATTATTGTTTTTATTTCCATTACTCTAAGAGGTGGTCAAAAAGGATCTTGCTGTGATTTATGTCATAGAATGTTCTTCCTATGTTTTCCTCTAAGAGTTTTATAGTGTCTGGTCTTACATTTAGGTCTTGAATCCATTTTGAGTTTATTTTTGTGTATGGTGTTAGGGAGTGTTCTAATTTCATTCTTTTACATGTAGCTGTCCAGTTTTCCCAGCACCATTTATTGAAGAGACTGTCTTTTCTCCATTGTATATCCTTGCCTCCTTTGTCATAGATTAGTTGACCATAGGTGAGTAGGTTTAACTCTGGGCTTTCTATCCTGTTCCATGGATCTGTATTTCTGTTTTTGTATCAGTATTCTATTGTCTTGATTACTATAGCTTTGTAGTATAGTGTGAATTCAGAGAGTCTGATTCCTCCAGCTCTGTTTTTTTCCCTCAGGACTGCTTTGGCTATTCAGGGTCTTTTGTGTCTCCATACAAATTTAAAGATTTTTCTTCTAATTCTGTAAAAAATGCCATTGGGAATTTGATAGGGATTGCATTGAATCTGTAGATTGATTTGGGTAGTATAGTCATTTTCACAATATTGATTTTTCCAATCCTAGAACATGGTATATCTTTCCATCTGTTTGTGCCATCTTTGATTCTTTCATCAGTGTCTTATAATTTTCTGAGTACAGACCTTTTACCTCCTTAGGTAGGTTTATTCCTAGGTATTTTATTCTTTCTGTTGCAGTGGTGAATGGGATTGTTTCCTTAATTTCTCTTTCTGATCTTTTGTTGCTAGTGTATAGAAATGCAAGAGATTTCTGTGCATTTACTTTCTATCCTGCAACTTTACCGAATTCATTGATTAGCTCTAGTAGTTTTCTGGTGGCATCTTTAGGATTCTCTATGTATAGTATCATGTCATCTGCAAACAGTGACAGTTTTACTTCTTCTTCTCCAATTTGTATTCCTTTTATTTCTTTTTCTTCTCTGATTGCCGTGGCTAGGACTTCCAAAACTATGTTGAATAATAGTGGCGAGAGTGGACATCCTTGTCTTTTTCCTGATCTGAGAGGAAATGCTTTCAGTTTTTCACCATTGAGAATGATGTTTGCTGTGGGTTTGTCGTATATGCCCCTTATTATGTTGAGGTAGATTCCCTCTATGCCCACTTTCTGGAGAGTTTTTATCATAAATGGGTGTGAATTTTGTCAGAAGCTTTTTCTGCATCTACTGAGATGATCATATGATTTTTATTCTTCAGTTTGTTAATATGGTGTATCACATTGATTGATTTGCATATATTGAAGAATCCTTGCATTCCTGGGATAAATCCCAATTGATCATAGTGTATGATCCTTTTAATGTGTTGCTGGATTCTGTTTGCTAGTATTTTGTTGAGGATTTTTGCATCTATATTCATCAGTGATACTGGTCTGTAATTTTCTTTTTTTGTAGTATCTTTGTTTGGTTTTGGTATCAGGGTGATGGTGGCCTCATAGAATGAGTTTGGGAGTGTTCCTTCCTCTGCAATTTTTTGGAAGAGTTTGAGAAGGATGGGTGTTAACGCTTCTCTAAATGTTTGATAGAATTCACCTGTGAAGCCATCTGATCCTGTACTTCGTTTGTTGGAAGATTTTTAATCACAGTTTCAATTTCATTACTTGTGATTGGTCTGTTCATGTTTTCTATTTCTTCCTGATTCAGTCTCAGAAGGTTGTGATTTTCTAAGAATTTGTCCATTTCTTCCAGGTTGTCCATTTTATTGGCATAGAGTTGCTTGTAGTAGTCTCTTATGATGCTTTGTATTTCTGTGGTGTCTCTTGAAACTTCTCCTTTTTCATTTCTAATTTTATTGATTTGGGTCCTCTCCCTCTTTTTCTTGATGAGTCTGACAAATGGTTTATCAATTTTGTTTATCTTCTCAAAGAAACAGCTTTTAGTTTTATTGATCTTTGCTATTGTTTTCTTTGTTTCTATTTCATTTATTTCTGCTCTGATCTTTATGATTTCTTCCCTTCTACTAACTTTGGGTTTTGTTTTTTCTTCTTTCTCTAGTTCTTTTAGGTGTAAGGTTAGATTGTTTATTTGAGATTTTTCTTGTTTCTTGAGGTAGGACTGTATTGCTATAAACTTCCCTCTTAGAACTGCGTTTGCTGCATCCCATAGGTTTTGGATCATTGTGTTTTCATTGTCATTTGTCTCTAGGTATTTTTTGATTTCCTCTTTGATTTCTTCAGTGATCTGTTGGTTATTCAGTAGCGTATTGTTTAACCTCCATGTGTTTGTGTTTTTTACGTTTTTTTCCCTGTAATTTTTTTCTAATCTGAAACTGTTGTGGTTGGAAAAGATGCTTGATATGATTTCAGTTTTCTTAAATTTACCAAGGCTTGATTTGTGACCCAAGATGTGATCTATCCTGGAGAACATTTCACGTGCACTTGAGAAAGAAGTGTAATCTGCTGTTTTTGGATGGAATGTCCTATAAATATCAATTAAAGCTATCTGATCTACTGTGTCATTTAAAGCTTGTGTTTCCTTATTAATTTTCTGTCTGGGTGATCTGTCCATTGGTGTAAGTGAGGTGTTAAAGTCACCCACTATTATTGTTTTGCCGTCGATTACCTCTTTTACAGCTGTTCGCATTTGCCTTATGTATTGAAGTGCTCATATGTTGGCTGCATATATATTTATAATTGTTATATCTTCTTCTTGAATTGATCCCTTGGTCATTATATAGTTTCCTTCCTTGTCTCTTGTAACATTCTTTATTTTAAAGTCTATTTTATCTGATATGAGTATTGCTACTCCAGGTTTCTTTTGATTTCCATTTTCATGGAAAATCTTTTTCCTCCCCTCACTTTCAGTCTATATGTGTCCCTAGGTCTGAAGTGGGTCTCTTGTAGACAGCATATATATGGGTCTTGTTTTTGTATCCATTCAGTGAGCCTGTGTCTTTTGGTTGGAGCATTTAATCCATTCACATTTAAGATAATTAATGATATGTATGTTCCTATTACCATTTTCTTAATTGTTTTGGGTTTGTTTTTGTAGTTCCTTTTCTTCTTGTGTGGTTCCCACTTAGAGAAGTTCCTGTAGCATTTGTTGTAGAGCTGGTTTGGTGGTGCTGAATTTTCTTAGCTTTTGCTTGTCTGTAGAGCTTTTGATTTCTCCATCAAATCTGAAGGAGATCCTTGCCAGGTAGAGTTATCTTGGTTGTAGGTTCTTCCCTTTCATCACTTTAAATATATTGTGCCACTGACTTCTGGCTTGTAGAGTTTCTGCTGAGAAATCATCTGTTAACCTTCTGGGAGTTCCCTTGTAGGTTATTTGTCGTTTTTCCCTTGCTGCTTTTAATAATTTTTCTCTGCCTTTAATTTTTGTCAATTTGATTGCTATGGGTCTCGGTGTGTTTCTCCTTGGGTTTATCCTACCTGGGACTGTCTGTGCTTCCTGGACTTGGGTGGCAATTTCCTTTCCCTTGTTAGGGGAGTTTTTGACTCTAATCTCTTCCAGTGTTTTCTCAGGTCCTTTCTCTCTCTCTTCTCCTTCTGGTACCCCTATAATGCAAATGTTGGTGGGTTTAATGTTGTCCCAGAGGTTGAGATTGTCTTCATTTCTTTTCATTCTTTTTTCTTTATTCTGTTCCATGGCAGTGATTTCCACCATTCTGTCTTCCAGTTCACTTATCCGTTCTTCTGCTTCAGTTATTCTGCTATTGATTCCTTGTAGTGTGTTTTTCATTTCAGTTATTGTTTTGTTCATCTCTGTTTGTTTGTTCTTTAATTCTTCTAGGTGTTTGCTCTTTAATTCTTCTATGTCTTTGTTAACCATTTCTTGGCATCTTCTTGATCTTTACATCCATTCTTTTTCCAAGGTCCTGGATCATCTTCACTATCATTATTCTGAATTCTTTTTCTGGAAGTTTGCCTATCTCCACTTCATTTAGTTGTTTTTCTGGGGTTTTATCTTGTTCCTTCATCTAGTACATAGTCCTGTGCCTTTTCATTTTGTCTATCTTTCTGTGAATGTGATTTTCATTCCACAGCCTGCAGGATTGGAGTTCTTCTTGCTTCTGCTGTCTGCCCCCTGGTGCATGAGGCTATCTAAGAGGCTTGTGCAAGCTTCCTGATGGGAGGGACTAGTGGTGGGTAGATCTGGGTGTTGCTCTGGTGGGCAGAGCTCAGTAAAACTTTAATCTGCTTGTCTGCTGATGGGTGGGGCTGAGTTCCCTCCTTGTTGGTTGGTTGGCCTGAGGTAACCTAGCCCTGGAGGCTCAGGCTCTTTGGTAGGGCTAATGGCATACTCTGGGAGGGCTCACGCCAAGGAGTACTTCCCAGAACTTCTGCTGCCAGTGTCCTTGTCCCCGTGGTGAGCCACAGCCACCCCCTTCCTCTGCAGGAGACCCTCCAACAGTAGCAGGTAGGTCTGGTTCAGTCTTCTATGGAGTCACTGCTCCTTCCTCCTGGGTCTTGATGCACACACTACTTTGTGTGTGCCCTTCCAGAGTGGATTCTCTGTTTCCCCCAGTCATGTCAAAGTCCTGCAATCAAATCCCGCTAGCCTTCAAAGTCTGATTCTCTGGGAATTCCTCCTTCTGTTGCCGGACCCCCAGGTTGGGAAGCCTGATGTGGGGCTCAGAACCTTCACTCCAGTGGGTAGACTTCTGTGGTATAATTGTTCTCCAGTCTGTGAGTCACCCACCCAGCAGTTATGGGATTTGATTTTATTGTGATTATGCCCCTCCTACCATCTCACTGTGCTTCTCTTTTGTCTTTGGATACCAGGTATCTTTTTTGGTGAGTTCCAGTGTCTTCCTGTTGATGCTTGTTCAGCAGTTGTGATTCCAGTGCTCTCGCAAGAGGGAGTGAGCACACGTCCTTCTCTTCCACCATCTTGAACCAATCTCTTTACTACCACTTTTTGCTTTGCTTCTCAGCTTCTCTCTTGGTGCCAACTACTAATCCACAAATGCCTTGAGGGGAAAAGAAGTGTAGAATATTGGAATCCCCTCACCTTGTGTTTCCTTGCCTTTCAAGATCTTGACTCTCAAGTCCTGACTGCCCTGATGGCTCTCTTGTTCTTTAAAACTGGTTTAAAAAAATTATCCACTTCTCAAGTTGTCCTTGGTGGAAGAGTTGGTCAAATCCAAGCTCATAGCCAGAAGCAGAAGTCCTTAAATATTTTTATTTTGCATAAATAATAAGTGATCTTTTTAGATCCAGGACATTAATTTTTTATTTAAAGTATTTTTTCTATTTTGTTAAAGCTCATTTTTAATTTATAGAAATATTTCGTATGTCTGTTGTCAAATTTATTAGTCTTTTCCCTTAAGACTTCCATTGATGCTAAGAAATAGTTCTTTCCTTACTTCTCCAGATATTTTTCTATTTTTTCCTTTGGTTTATTTTTACTTAAATTTAATTTTTCAATTGATATAAATTGAATTTTGTTGCATAGAATTTTGGGAAACTTATTTTAAAAATTATTTAACCACTATTTGTTGGATGAAATATTTTTCCCTAGTGCTTTGAAATTTCATCTTTTTCATATAGTAAATTATTACCTATACTGTTGATCGAAATAAAAATGCAAAACATGAGAGCTGTGAGTTTCAGTTTTATTTGAGGACTTATTGAGGACTATAGCCCAGGAGACAGCCTCTCAGATAGCTCTGAGGAACTTCTCAGAAGGGGTGGGGTGGGAGGTTAGCATATATGTAATTCTGGAGAAGGCATACGTGCAGTCAAGCACACAGCTCAGTGGAAGATTGCTGCTAGTCATGAGGAACAGATACTTCAGTTAATGATTTTAGTACTCTTCTATGAATGGGAAGACGCAAGAAAATGAGTTCTTAAAATTTTCTCCTGAGAATATCTAACTATCTGAAGGCCTGTTCTGCCAGTTTTCCTGCAGCACCGACTGCCTCATTCCTGATCTCTGTGCTGAACTCCTTTCAGGATGTGTTGAAGACCAGCAACTGCAGTGGCTAATGACTCAGTTCTTATAAAACTGGGTGGTGAGGGACCGTCTTTAGTTGGCAATGCTTTGCTTTATTTCTGAATTCTCATTGATCAGACTATTATTACACCGGTAATCTGCTGTTTCAGTTATTAAACTTTAATAATTGATTTTACTACTTGGTTGTTCAGGGACTCTCTTATTATTCTTATTTGTCAAATTCATCTTGGCTGTTCATGTCAGGATTTCTTTGCCTACAGTGTCAGAAGTGATTATGATCCGAACTAAAGTAGTAATAGTGGAGATACAGAGCAAGAACAAAGTGAGTGTTATTGATTATTGCCACCTATAGTGCTTGAGGGGTTTGGAGGCTGGGTATGGCATCTCCCCTGATGCAGCCTTCTGGCTTGAGAAAGTGAGAGAATTGTAGTGTCGTTAACTAAGATTGAGAGAAAGAAAGAAGCAGAATGTAACAGAAAGGGAAGATCATTTATTGAAAGAGCAAAAGCAGGAGTAGCAAAGACAATTGTAAAAGATTGGTAATATTTTGAAATAGCTTCTTTGACTAGTAAGGTAGAAAGTTGATGTGGGAAAATATTTTAAAAATCAAGTGAATCCCAGTTTGGTTTAGATAGCAAATGAAATTTGCTGTGGTACCAGTTCTAACAGATGTACGATTTTTAAGGAGCAGTCCATAGCAGCTCTTTTCATATATTGAACCATGTGAGATACAGTTAGGCTGTAAACAATTTTTGTAGTCGATTGAAGGGCCTAAGCTTGGGAGAAGGGCTGCGGAAGGCAGACTGATCAAGTTTAGGAGGTTTTTGAGCAAAAAAGTTGCAAATGAGGAAGTAGAAGCTACTGGTGAAAAAACTATTGATGTGGCCTTATAAATTTTAGTTTTGTAAAGAAAGAAATGAAGCCAGGCAGATTATTGCAAGTATCAAATATGATTTTAAGAGCTGAACGAGTTTTATAAGCTCTATATCAAAATAAGGCAGTGCTGTTTATTTTCTTAGATATTTACGTGAAGGTGGAGCTGGGATGTGCCCTGACTCTCTCTACCTGGCTATGTATGCTCTTTGCAGCCTAAGGCTAAAACAGTTTCTAGACGGGGAGCCTGGAGTCCAATTTATAAGAAGAATATGCAGCTTCTTAGCTTCTTTCACTGTATTTATACCAACCAGTGTTCTTTTAGTCACCCTTAAAGAGACTTTAAAAATATCACCTTGAACTGTATACTCTAGCTCTAAAATATTGTCTTATTTAAATACAAAGACTAGAGAGTGGAAGATTTTTAAGAGATTTATTTTTATGAGGCTTTTCTTTCTGCCTTTGACTTTGGTCATCCTCACCCCTCCCCACTGCAAATTTGGACCTCATGATCTGAATTGTAGAATTTTGGCCTTGGAAGAAATGATACAACTTATTTGACTCTAACTTTTTCTCCATTAAATAAATGAGACAAATGAGGGACAGAGAAGACAAGGCTGATGTCACCTGTAAGTCAAAAGCAGAGCTAAACCCAGAAAATTCAGATTTCCTAATAACGGATTTAGATACTTTCACTGTAGTGCGACGATTAGAAAATTAATATTAATTTACTGTATCACTTTGCATAGTGCACTCCTCCCCCACTCTCCTTTAATATTCAGTTTTAATGTGGAAGAGTAAAAGTGGTTTCGATCCCCTCTCTTCAGAGTATCAGATTTCTGAAAAGAGCTGACACAAAGCATTTTCGTAACCAAATTTAGTATAAAAGCCCTGAGAGTATGCTAATAAAGCACAGAGCCAAACTTTAGAAGTGAAGTGAAGAGATAAAGAATTGATACGGTGCCCTTTTTAAGATTAGACTTTAGTCCTGAATTCCTGTTCTTGCCTGGTTGACAAACCACAAGCAACTGTGGCCTCAAACATCCTAGCCCCTGCTTGAGATGCACACCTGGACCAGCGACAGACAAAGAGAGCTACTTGTCAATTCTCGCTTTTTTGGCAGTGTCTGTTCAGATATGCTCACCACACCCCCATCCTGTTCTACTTCAATGTCAGAAGGAAATGAAGCCACAATGAGAACTAAAAAGAGCTGTAACACCTTTTGTCCCCTGCCTCCTCACTGCCCTCCCTACACAGAGCTACTCCACCCAAGTCGGGCTCCAGTGTGACATTCCTGCCTGAGAAAGGAATGATGAAGTGAGACTACAGTTGCAAACAAGTGACACCCAGAAGCCAAAAGCTTCTGTAAGTACCAGGTCTGCACAAGACCCAAGCCAAAGCAATGGCATTGTCGCTGGAAGAATTCATCCACTCCCTTGACCTCAGGACCCTCCCCAGGGTCCTAGAAGTCCAGTCAGGCTTCTATTTTGAAGGTAAGCACCTTCCCATCCCTGGCTAGAAAGTGCTCATAAGGTATATACTCTGGGGAATTTCAGTGGAAAATTGTAACAGAGTATATGAATTCTGTTAGAGGAAAGGTGGTCATCAGAGAAAGTAATTAACTGAGGAATGGTTGAGACCCAATAGTATTGGAGAAGCGAGAAATGAGATAGGACTCTGGGGGGTGGGTAGGGACTAGGAATTGAGTGAAGCTTCTTGGCCTTCAAATAGTTCAACACGAATGATGAATTATTTCTGCCTTTTCTTTGAAATTGGTTGTAACTCGAGTGAAAAGTTAAGTTTTCCATATCTGTGTTTCTAGAATATAAAATACAGTTTAAAAAAAGCAACTATTAAAAGCACAGCATTTAGAAAGAAAAATTCACCAGACTCTTAACCACTTCTAAAAGTTGCTTGTATCAGCGCTTCTCTCACTCTGCAGTGGCCTAACTTCCAATTTCTTAAATAATGGCATTCTTATTTGAAGGTATAGAAGTTAATGTTTACTAATTACAAGATAATTTTTAAAGAATCTATGGCAGAGTTCTAAAGTCAGAGCTCAGCTAAGATTATTGAATAAGTTAGTGTGCTTTGGTGTAACTTACTGTATTAATTCAGTAAAAGAGCATTAAGACCTACAACACATACAACACATACCGTAGAATATTTAAGCAGTGGTTTGAATACATGTAAGACAGAGTCATTTTCTGGGCAAATAAGCATTTTTGGTTCCCAGAGTCATAGAATTGAGGCAGTAGTAGAGTTAAATACAGACAAACTACTGGGAAGATGAAGAATTTTTGGTAGGCAAATCTTTCCCTTTTATAGACAAAATAATTTTTTAGGTATTATATTATGAAATAAAACAAAGCTTGACAAATGTCAGACCCAGTTCTCACACACACACACACACACACACACACACACACACACACACACACACAAAAGCACACATACACACACCTGTAGGCAATGAATTGGTGCAGGCAGCCTTCAGTTTTATATAGACGGTTTTGTTTAATTCATTTGTAAATTGATTATTTTGAATCAGACCATATTTTTCCATATATATAATATCATGAAATGTATCTTTGTTCTTAAGCTGGCCGCAAGTCATTTTTTTGTCTCATTTTTTTTGTGCTTTTGAGGTTTCTCATAAGAAAGTTCTTCTTCATGTTCGGTTTACAAAGATATTTTCCTATGTTATTTTATATCAACTTTACAGTTTTATATTTCACATTTAATTTTTAAACTGTGCCATGAAGGGGAGAGGAATCCAATTTTAGCTTTTTTCCGTATAGTAACCACAAATTCCCAGCACCATTTACTAAGCTAGTTATCCTTTCCCCTTTGATTTGTGTTGCTGTCTTAAAATTATGCTCACATCTGGGTTGGTCTGTCTCTGAAATATCTCTTCTATGTCATTAGTCTGTATTTTCTCAATTGTGTTGAAGCATTATTTTTGTAACTATGGCTCTAGAATAATAGTTCATGTATAAACCAATCTCTTGTTTTTACTCCTTTATTCTAAGTTGATGTAGCTATTCATAGACCTTTCAAATATGTCTTTAAATAAATCAACTGATTACTTTAAAAATCCAGTCTTACAAAAGAACATAGTCTCTCCATGTGTTCAGACTATCTTCATCTTTTACTACTTTACTATTATGTTATACCTCAGTTAAGAGAAAGAAGCATACATCTTGATGAATTTTCACAAATTAAGTACATTCATGTAACCACCATCATGGTCAAGAAATAGAAAATTACAAGTATTCTGGAAGTTCCATCTTATACCCTTTCTCAATCATTATCCACATTCCTCCCCAAAAGTAACCATTATCATGAATTTTGCCCATTTATGAACTTTATATTAATGGAAAACTATAGTATATATCTTTTTATGTTTGGCATATCTGTTCAACATTATCTTTGTAAAATTAATCCATGCTCTTCTATATAGCTTATTTATTCCAGTGTGTATAATATTCCATTGGATGAATATATCACAATTTATTTATCCATTCCACTACTAATGGACATTTGGATTATTTCCAGTTGGAGATGTCAACAGTAATGTTGTCATGAACATTCTTGTACATGTTTGTTCACATGTGTATAGCATTCAACTGGGTGTATAAATGAGAGGAATTGCCACATCACACAGTGTGTATATGTTCAGCCTGGGTAGATAATGGAAAACAAGTTTCCTAAGTACTAATAGTTATACCACTTTACATTCCTACCAGCAGAATATGAGAGCTCTAATTAACCCATATTTTTGACAACACTTGATATTATCAATCTTTTTAAAATAATTGAGATTTAATTTAGATATAGCATTGTATTAGTTTCAGGAATACAAAATAATGATTCAATATTTGTATGTATAGCAAAATGATCACCACAGTAAATCTAGTTAACATTTGTTACCACATGTAATTACAATCTTTTTCTTGTGATGGGGACGTCTAAGATTTATTTTCTTAGCAACTTTCAGAGCCTGGCTGTCTTCTCAAAAGACAATTATTTAATTATGTAAGTGATAAGCATTGGGCTTTTAAAAAATCTCCCTGATGATTAAAAATGCAGCCAAATTTGGGAACTACTACTGTAAAATTGGTTCTCCCATTTGTTATTAGCAGTGCATTGGTTTAGAGAGAATTCACATCATTTTAAATGAAGTCTTCTGATCCACGAACCTAGTATATCTGTCTAGTTATATGAATAGACCTCTTTTCACTTCTTTCAATAACATTTTATAATTTTTATTTGTGGAGTTCTTACATTTCTATTTCAGATTTATTCTTAGTTATTTGATTTTTTTTTTTTTTTTTTTTTTTTTTTTTTTGCGGTACGCGGGCCTCTCACTGTTGTGGCCTCTCCCGTTGTGGAGCACAGGCTCCGGACGCGCAGGCTCAGCGTCCTTGGCTCATGGGCCCAGCCGCTCTGCGGCATGTGGGATCCTCCCGGACCGGGGCACGAGCCCGTGTCCCCTGCATCGGCAGGCGGACTCTCAACCACTGCACCACCAGGGAAGCCCAGTTATTTGAGTTTTTAAATTCCATTATAAGTGGTATCTTTTGAAGTTTTTATTTTTTCTTTGTTGTGTTTGTTGAATTCTAAGAATATATCTTTAGATTATTTTAGATTTGTTATATACACATTTAAGTTTTCTGTGTATATTGATTGAATCTTATTTCTTCTTTCCAATGATTATACTTTATTTTCCTTCAGTTGAAGTACTAGCTAGTGCTTCTAGTATAATATTGAATAAGATTAATGATAAAGGACCTCCTTGTCCCACTCACAACCATAGAGAGAAAGTTTTAATAATTTATCATTAAATATAATGTTTGTTTTAGTTTAAAGAAGTTTCTAGTTTTTTACCAGTTTTTTAAAAAGTCATGAATGTATGTTTATCAAATATTTTTCTATAACTTTTGTGGTGATAATATGATTTTTTACATTGATGTTTTTTGAATGTTAAGCCATTTATTTGTGGAATAAAATCAATTTGGTGATATATCACTGAATTCAGTTTATTAGTTTTAAAGAACTTTTATATTTCTTTTAGGGTATGAAATTGGCTTATAAATTTTATATCTTATAACATCCTACCAAGGTTTTTGTGTTATGTTGAAATTATAGAACTTGGGTTAAGTCTTTTTCTCTCATTCTCAAGATATTGTATAAATTAGATGTCATTTTTTATTTAAATATTTAGTAGAATTCCAAATGAAGCCATTCTGAGCTGGGATTTCTAAAGTAGACATGTTTTTAATTATGAATTCAGTTTTTTAAACAGTAAGGTCTTCCCATCCATGAGCATAGTGTATCTCTCATTAAAACAAACAAACAAACAAACAAAAAGCTCATTTTTTGGATCATGTATTAGAATTTAAAAAATATGTCTCCATAGAGATCTTATGTATTCTAAGCTAGAATGCAGACACGTACACATACTATATTGCTATATTGATAGATATCGTATTTCCTCTAGTCTCACTGGTTACCACTGAAGTGGAAAAATGCAGGTGAGTATTATTAGCAGTACTGATGAACTCTCATTAATTCTCGTAGTTTATCTTCTTTATTTCTCTGGTTTTCCTAAATAGATATTGATGTCATTAGAAAATATCAGGTTGTGTCTCTTCCCTACCATGTTCTACAACTGTCCGTTTTTTCTTACCTCATAGTATAGTCCAGGGCCTCCAGTACTGTGTTAAATAATGGGAATTCTGAATCATAAAGAAAATGCATCTAAAATTCCTCCATTAAGTGTAATGCTCTAGAACTGGTGTTTAACTATCACTAAATTAAGCAAGTTCTGATCTATTCCTTGCTTTCTAGGTATTTTCATAATAAATAGGTATTGAACTTAATACTGTATCATTGACTAAGATAATAACATGGTTTGGTTTCTTTAGTCTGCTAATGTAAATTACCTTTAAAGACTTTTCAAATTGAAGGATCCTTTCATATTATACATATATACATTTGAAATACAGTGTAGGAGTTTGATATTATATTTAAGATTTTTACATTTGATCGTAATTGAAATGAGCTAATAGACTCATCTACTATTTTAGATTCAAGATAACACTAGCTTTCTAAAATGAGTTACATAGATTTTGTTGTTTTCTATTTTCTGAGGTATTTGCAAAAACAGAAATGGGCTTTAAACTCTTCCTTTAATTTGGTAGAATTCTGTAAGAACTACTGGACATAGAATTTTTTGGAGGGAAATAAGAATTTGGTTTTGTTAAAATTCTCTGTTGTTTTGCTTCTCTTATTGATTTCTGACTTAGTCTTCATTATTTTCTTGCGTCCTCTGTTTGCTCTCTTGCTCCTTTTCTAGCTTCCTAGTTTAAATCACAGTCATTTTAAAAGCGTTTCTTGCTTCTTGATAAGTGTGCTTAAACCTGTATTTTTCTCTAAATATTTCTTTGTTTCCCATAAATTTTGCCATGTAGTATTTTCACTCTTACTCAGTTCTAAGAACATTTTTTCCTTTTAAATCCAATGGCTATTTATTTTATTTACTGATATTATAAAATTTCCTTTAGCTGTTCTTTGCTTTTAATTACTAATTCTATTGTATGTTGTTAGAGAACAATAGTCTGTATTATATTATTGTTCCTTTGAAATTGATTCAGGCTTCCTTTATGACATGAAACATGTCCTATTTTGGAAATATTTCATGTGAGCTCAAAAAGCATGTTTTGTTGTTTAGTACACTATCTCCCTATATATACCAGATAGCTTGTTTTTAATTGTTTTGTTCAGATCTTGCTCTCACTGCTTATTTTTCTTCTGCTTTACCTGTCATTTTCTGAGAGGGTTATGTGAAATAGTCCTTCAGCAGTTCATTTTTCTAGTTCACTCCTCATTTCTTTCTATCTTTTGTTCCATCATATTTTTGAGGTTTAGTTGTTGCCATGTCCTTATGCTATGAGGGTTATATCTTCAACTCTATTATTATCATCCTTTTCCCTATATAGCTTTTTATTAAGTCCTATTTTGTTTGATAATCATATTGCTACTCCAGTTTTCATTTGGAATATATTTTCCTAAGCATTTATTTCCATTTTTTTGGTGTCTCTTGTTTTAAGTGCAAGGAAACATATTCTTCCTCCTCTTGATGCGTCTCGTGTTGGTGCAGGCAGTGGAACCAGGCTTCACCCATGCTGTGGTGATGACTCCATGACAGGAGATTTTTGGGGAATGGAGGTTTGAAGGAACTTGAGGAAGGCGACATGAAGTCATGTAAGGTTCTGTGGTACTGGATTGAATACTCCCAGTTTACAACAACGACAATAGGCAGCATGATACACTCAATATCATGTTGCTCAGACACTTATTGGATTGCCCTACCTCATGAGATAAGGCATAGATCTGTGTGTTATACATTCAGGACTTGGCCTCCTGACTGTTTACGCATGAGAGATGATTTCATGGTCAACTTACAACATTCAACATTTGCTCTGTCCCTCTCTTAAGAAAAAAAAAGCTTCATCATAACCTTGAAAATTGATGTGAAGTTTTTTTTTTGATGTGAAGATCAATTGAGCTATTGTATATAAAATAGTTAGCAAAATGGCTGACCAATAGAAATCTTGCAGTAAATCTTAACTATTATTATTGTGATTACCATAATATTGGCATATTATGAGGAAAACTGATCAACCATTTCTAAAAAGTAAAACTAATTTGAATTCTGCTACTGCTGCATATCCCAACATAAGTTAAAATGGAGAAAAAATATTAAAAGTTAAAATATTAACAATAAAAATGCTCAAAGAAGCCACAGAAGAATATTAAACTAGGGACTCTAAAAAATGAAAACATCGAATTTATGAAATAGAAAACTTCCTTCTTGAAAAAAATTGCATAAATGTGGATGAAAGACAAACTACAAACTGGGAAAATATTCATAATATATATAGCAGATAGAATGTAAATATCCTCAGTGTATAAGGAATTTATTAAATAACAATAAACAAACATGAATATAAAATTTTTAAATGGGAAAAAGACATAAAAGGCAGCTTACATGCCAGAATCATATAAGAATTTTCAAATTTACTAACAGTAAAATACAAATAAAGCAATAAATCACTCAATCATTTCTTAGGTCACAGATATTAAAAAGATCCACAAAACCCATTGTAGGTGTGAATGTGCAGAAATGAGAGGAGGCACAGGCGGTGGGTGTGTAAACGGTTACAGACTTTTTAGGTCTCAACTGGGCAATAAGCATCCACGTATAACATGTACATAAACATCTGACCTCTAGAAATTAACTTAAAATATAATTACAAAAAGCAAAAATGATTGTATTACAATGATCATAGCAGCATGTTTTATAGACAAACATCAAGTAAGCCTCAGCATGTACTAGCTTATATAAATTACAATAACACATTACCAAGCATTATTCAAAAGGCTAGAATCATGGAGGGGATGGGGTAAGCTGCTACCCTATTGGAGCTTATGTTCCAGTGGCTGGAACAAATGACAAACAACCCAAAGGTTTAAAATATACACAAGTACCATGAAGATCTAAATAGGTAGAGAGTAAAGCAAAGCAGAGGGAAGAGATGATCTTTTGATAGGGTGATCAGGGCAGATATCTCTGATGAGATGAAATTTGAGCAGAGGCCAGAAGAAACTAAGCTAATGAGCCTTGCACATTTCTGGAAGAACATTTCTGCTGAGGACAGAGCAAGTGCAAACCACATAACAGATTTCTTCATCTAATTAAGAAACAAAGAGGAGACAGTGAGGATAAAGCAGAGCAATTGAAGGGAAGTGTAGTGGGAGATGAGGCTGAGGACGTGGGGATGTACAAATTTTGTAGGCCTTAAAGGCCATGGAACACATAATTTAGTACAGAGTGGGGCTGGGGAAGCAGGTGGAGACCTCTAAGATAAAATGATCAGGGAAGGCCACTCTAAAGAGCTGATTTAGTAGCAGAGACCTGAATGTTTAGAAGGAATCAGACAAGAAAATATCCAGGAGATGAGTATTTCAAACAGAGTGAACACCTAGTGCAAACATTTGGGGACCAAAAGGGGCTTAGTCTGAGGAAGAGAAAAATATTCCTGTACGTTGAACATACAGAAGAAAGCAGAGAGGAAATCTTATGAGAAGAGGTTTAAGGAGCAGGCAAGAGCATTTCAAGGAGTTTAGATTTTATCAGTGCTAATGTTGACAGGACCTGATCACCTTTTTAGGAGAATCATTGGCTGCTCTGGTGTTAGTGGGGCAAAAGTGGGTTGAGACACATTAGGACCATGTAATATCCAGAAGAGAGATCATGGTGCCTTCATTCAGCTGGAAGAGAAATGACCAATTTAGGATATGCTTTGAAGGTAGAAATGTCAGGACTTGCTAATGGATTTGATATGAGGTGTGAGGAAGGGGTAGACTAAAGGATGCATGAGAGGACTTTGACCTAAATGATTAGGTTTGTGCATTTGACAAAGTTATGAAGATCTGGGGAGAGAGAGTTTTGGTGGAAAAAATAAATTATATATAATTTATTTTTGTTTATAATATAAACCTTAATATATCAGTTTCTTTATTGATACTTATGGTCATTCTAAGGCATACCAAATAATTAAAATTGTAAGAGAATAAAGTAAATATAAAATTAATAGTATTTTAAACAATTTAAATTTTTATTAATAATAAAACCCATTTTCTCTCACAAAAGTTAACTTTGTTATAACATATTAACTATTATTGAACATTATTGAAAATATTAAACATTTCCATTACTGAATACTTCAATATTTATAAAAATGTTGATTTAATATCATGATAGAGTGATTCAAAGACATAGCTCTAATGTATTTATTTCAGTACTTGTAAATAATAGCTCTTAAAGATATCTTATAAAGGTCCAGTATACAGCATGTATACACCATATAAAATATATGCTTAGGGAAAATTTATCATTAATGTTGGTGGCCATCAATCCATATGTGAAGTAACCTTCTTTATAAATCTGGTTTTGGCAGTTTCTTTAGACAGCAATTGTATGTAGCTGATGACAAGTTTGTACTAGGAATAGAAGTGTCGTTCTGCCATCTTCTTGATAGGGTCTGCAATTCTCAAATGTCTTTGTAGGCATCTTACAAAGTTATTGTCTATTTTATGATAGTTGAAATTAGATTATAATAATTCTTAAAACAACCTTACTTGACTCATGTAAAATCCATTATATGGAAGTATTGCAAGTATATGAATGAATTAGGACAATTCTTTTAACTCTTATTCTTTTGGAATTCCCAATCTGTCTCAATATATTGTAGACTATACATGTCATATGACCATCTGATGTAGGAATAAATTAAGATTTCTTTATTATTAAATACTAATGGAGTTTAAAATTAAATTTTAGAAAACCTTTGTATTAAATATTAGTATAGGTTAATTTTGTTTATATAAAAATGAGTATGAATTGAAGGTCTAACATTTTCTTCTCTTATCTCACATCTTGTAAAAATAATTATCATAGATTTTTCTCTTTCTTTCAAGTACATCATAGAATTGGACTTCCCTACACTTTTGTGGCCATAGGACTTGCATTGGCCAATGTAATGAGAGCAGAGATAAGGTGTATCATTTTGGACTGATGCTTTAAGAACTAGTTCATAATTTAACATATTTCATCCTGGTAGATCATGTCAAAATGGAGCCTTCAACAGTCTGGGTCCCTAAGTAACTATAATTATTAGAGACCCTTCCCTCACCCACTTGAACTGGACATATAATGAAATGAGAAATATACCTTTGTTACTTAAATCTCTGAGAATTTGAGGTTGTTCATTATCTCAGCATAACAAAATTTCCTTACTGATATAAGTTATATTTATTATGACTGGAACTGCACTTACTATCAGTTAAAAAAATTAGACATTAGACATTCTGGAGAGAGTCATATAATGCCAGGAAAGTTAGTTGGTAATAATGTTACCACATGTTTATGGAAAGGTGAGTTCGCCGCTCTGTATTCAGGAAATATCTGTTGCTTCTTTGACTATTCTGCATATTGCTAACATTACCATCTATTACTATTTACTTCATATATGGAACCAGTTTGGTGTTGACTTAAAAGTTTTGCAAAAACAACGTTTGTTTGCATTATGATCTTGTTCAATGAACTGGATATTGAAAAATTCTATTTTTCTCTATAGAAATAATATGTGCACATGGCTAGAAAGTTAGACAAAGTAGAAGCACAAATATTCAATAACTTTATCAAATAGAGAGAAATATGATTAACATTTTGATGTATTATCTTCTAATTCTTTTAAAAGTATGAATTAACTTTTAAAAGGAGAAAAATTGATGCCACACTCTTCCCTTGGGTTGGCAAGCTCTTCGACCAGATGTCAACTTGGCTAACTCCTTTCTCTATGAGGCTTACCTAACCACCCTGTTTAATACTGCAAATTTTCTGTTCCTCCTTCGCTATATTCCCTATCATTATTATATTCTTCATTTTTTTTTAACCAAAACACTATCTTCTTCTTATATATCATGTAGGTTATTATTTATTGTTTATTTTTCTATGCTTTCCCATTAGATTTTTCTTACAGCTTAATTGATGTATAATTTTTTAAACCATAAAATTCATCCATTATAGGTGTTCAATTCATGATTTTTAGTAAATTTATAGAGTTGTGCAACCACCACCAATTTTAGACTATTTCCATCACCTCAAAGAAGTCCCTTGAGCTATTTGCCAATCATTATTGCTTACATTTCCAGCCCCAGGCAACCACTGCTCTGCTTTCTATCTATAAATTTGCCTTTCCTGGACATTTCATATAAAATAAATCACACAGTATGTAGTCGTTTGAAACTAACTTCTTTTACTTAGCTTAATGTTTTTAAGGTTCATCTATGTTGGAGCATATATTAATATTCTGGTGTGTTTTTGTTGCTAAATAGTATTTTATGTATGGATATACCACATTTTGTTTATCCAACACCAGTTAAAGGTCATTTGTATTATTTCCCTTTTGGAGATAACATGAATAATGTACCATTTTACGTTCCCATTTACAACGTATTTGGATTCCAATTTCTCCAAATCCTTACCAAAACTTGGTACTGTCTTTTGTATCATAGCCAAAGGTATCTCATTGTAGTTTTAATTTCATTTCCTTAATGACAAGTGATGTTGAACATTTTTTCCTGGGCTTATTAGGAATTTATTTGTCTTTTTTAAAATAAAATGTCTCTTCACATTTTTTGCCAATCTTTGTCCTCTTGTTATTGAGCTATAAGACTTATTTCTGTATTCTGGATATTTGATTTGCAAATATTTTCAGATATATCATCGAAAATATTTTCTTCCCTTCTGTGGCTTGTCTTTTCACTTTCATAATGTTATCTTTTGAAACAAAAAGGTTTTAAATTTAGAAGCCCATTTATCAATTTTTTGGGGGCTCATACTTTTGTTATCATGTTACCTAACCCAAAGTCACAAAAATTTCCTCCTGTTTTGTGTTGGGGGCCTACCAGATCACTCCCAGTCTTGTTGATTTTCTAGAAATACAGAACTCAGAAAACCTGTTATACTCAGAGTTACGGTTTATCACAGGGAACGAATAGAAACTAAAGCCAGCAAAGGAAAAAGGCATATACGGCAAGGTGTATGAGAAAACAGGCACGAACTGTCAGTTATCCTCTCCCAGTGAAGATACACGGATAGTGCTTAATTCTCCTAGCGATGATGTGTCACAACAAGGACAAGGTATTTCCAGTTAGGGAAGCTCATCTGTGCCTTTGTGTCCAGTGTTTTTATGGGAGCAGTTACATAGGCGTTGAAGATTTGTGTGACTGACCTTAGCTACTGGGTCTCTAGGCCCTCTAGAGATTAAGTGGTATGATCCAGGACCCCAAGTGAACAAAAACAGGCATTCACCATAGATCACATTGTTCCCATAAACTATCTGGTGTGGCCCAAGATCCCAGATATACAGAAACACTCTATCTGGCAGCATATTCCAGGGGCTTAGATGTTATCTCTCAGGAGCCAAGCAAGGGCTAGTCGTTTCTTTGAAATGTGCAGAGTTTGAGCACCCCAAGTAATAGTTAACCCATTACTGCACAGTTTTTTTTTTTACAAGAGTTTTATCTTATCTTTAGATCTAAGATCCATTTGAGTTAGCCAGAATTTTCAAAAGCCTTAATTCCAAGTAACAGAAGAATTAATCAACTTTCTACACAGTTACAAAGCATGCAGGGGATGATTTAAGTACAGCAAGCTCTCTCTAGCTGAGAGAGGTGAGGGAGTTAACCAAACAGATATCTGGGTAAATGGCTTTCCAAGTTGAGAGAATATCTTTAGCAAAGTGTTATGGTGAGAGTGTGTTGGCATATTCCAGAAAAAGTGAGAAACCAGTAAGCCTGGAAGGAGGAGGAGAGTGAACAGAAATGATACTAGAGAGGAAATTGTGGAGAACCATATATGGTCCTTTTGGATATTGTAAGAGTTTTACTCTTAGAACAATTGGCAACTTGGAGATATCAGTCTACATTAGCAAAAACAACTAAAGCAATGCTAGAACTCTTGTCTTCACTATGACTAGAGACTCCATTAGCCATTTCTTCTGTTTATCAAAAAGAATACTGATGAAACCATGTGTACATTTGCAGAAGTCAGAGCATAGTTTTGCTTAAATAAGCCCATAAATATAATGTTCAAAAGTGCTTCTTATAGCAATTTTTAAATACCATGAAAATGTTCTTCCCTCTTGGGAAAAGTAAGATTTGGAGGAGATAATATTTTTAAATATTGTGTTTTGAATATAGTAAATATCATATTTCTTTTTCCTGCCAAAATATGTTAAAATCATGGAAATTATTCCTTTAAATTGTATATCTACAATTCTTTGTATATCTACAATTCATTTCTTCCTTCTATCCTTCCTTCTACAAAATGAATAGAGTTTGATTCTTGCCCTTAAGGACTCCTTAGGCCAGTGAAAGAAGTTAGATTTTTAAAAAATCAATATTTGTGATACAATGTGAAAGGTGCTTTAATAGATATAAACTGTTTTGAGAACACTGGGAACTTACCACCCAAACAGCTTACCACACAAAAAACTTACCAAGAGGTGGTGACTTTTTTTTCTGCAGCCTATATAGAAGTTGAGCAGGCAAATAAGAAAATTTTAGAATGAGAGAAAAGTGTTTAGATCATTATACAAGTTTGGAAATTCGAAATATGGTTCAAGAACAGCTTAGGGAATAATAGGTGATCAGATAATTTGTGGTCATATTTTAAGTGGCTTCTGAACTATAATAAGGGTATTGAATTTATGCTGTAATCAATAGGAACCTTTCAAAGGATATTATTTTTATAATGTGTTTTCCTGACGGTAAAAAAGTAGATCATGTTCATTGTAAATTTGAAAATTATAGATAAAGCTAAAGAATTTCTGAAATATTTAAGGCAAAAAAATCATCTCAGATGGTAGATTAGACATCCATTCCTGTAGAGGTTTACTAGATGGATATGAGACAAAACAACAAGGAGCTAATAGCAGCTACAAATAGAAGGGAAAAGACAGGATCGGTGGTCTTTTTGGGTAGAATATTCTGAACTTGACAATTTATGAGAAGCTGTGAGCAAGAGGGAGGGGTTGATGACAGACTGGAGGTTTCTGGGCTAAGTAAACGTGGTAGGTGATAAAAATATTACTTATAAGACTTTCCGCAAGAGCAGCAGTCGTTTTGGAGATAGAGGCATGATTCAGTTACGTTCCAAAGAGTATGAAGCTCCTGTAGGACATTCAGATGCAAATGAACAATAGCCCATAAAAATGTATGTCTGAAGTAAAAAGCATAGTAAAATTCTCAGATTTAATATTACAGAATAGTAAGTGCATGAAAGAAGTTTGTTTCAGGGATTGCCCTGTAGTCCATGTGTCAGGTCAGAAGAAATATGTGGATCTCAGAGAACACCAACATGGAAAATATGGACAGAGGAGGAGTTGGTCAAGCCAAAAAAAAAAAAAAAAAGAAAGAAAAAAAAGTCTCTGTTGGAGGAGAAACAGGAGAAAGTGGGCTAGTTTGTCAATGAAAATAAATGAATTAGAGCACTAGAATGAGAGGGTGTCAGAGATAGATGTTTGTTATCAGCACATAGTTTATGGTAGCTTAGTGATTATGATTATAGCTCTAAATACTGAAGGATTATTATGGGCCAGATGTCTTTGTATAGATTTGGGTGTGTAAGCATATGTAATACATGTATAAATGTATTTTATATGTGTATATGTCTATACATAAATACATGTGAATATATCTAATACAACACATTAACACAATTTAATTAAATAATACTTTATATATTCTCATCTATACACAAATTTAGTACAAGTACACATATATATTTAATCTTATTAATTTTTTAAATTGTATTTATAAAGATATTTAATCCTTGGAGTTATCTGCTGAAATTATTATTATTACTTACATTTTCAAGTCACCTATTTGCCTATTTGCCCCAGGGATAAAACTTATAGTGAAGTTTATTCTTGCTCTGCCTACTTGAAGGGTTTACAAAATTCTATAGTGAATCCTATCCTTAGAGAACCATCAATGTTTTTAGAAATTTTATAACTATTTACTGTTTGACTATACAGTTGGGTTATAAACATACACAAGAAATAACTTGTATTAATAAACATTTGTTTTGTCTTTTAATATCTTATTACTGATTACTAGTTAACAATTGCAGTTTGATAAGTATTGAAATATGACATTAAAAAATTAAACCGGTTAGATAAGTATATTGAATAATGATACATAGTGAATTATGCATTATATGAACATGACTTTTATTAATTTGATGCATATATAAGAGTTCATATGGCAAAAAATTGTGCTATTTTAATTCCGACATAATTCTTTTATGGCTAATTGAATTTAATTTTCTTCAAGCTTAATTTAATCAGCTAGGGATATGGTAGTAAAATCAGCGAAAATTTGAAAATTATAACATTGTATTCAACTTGCATTTATTCATATTTCATAGGCTTTAAATATTAGGACAAAAGAAAACTTTTTTCACTTTTTAATATGAATTCACAATATTGATATTGGTCCATACAGACTCAAGAGGAATAAAATTATGTAAAAATCTAATGAAATATGGCCTGTCACATTCTTAAAAAAGAATTTCAGCTAACTCAAAACAGAGCACCAGTATTTCTCTACATGAGCTTATATTTATCATGATTTATTAAAGACAAGAATTACATTTCTACAGTAAAATTTGCTACATATTTACAACATATTCTGTTGAGCTTCACAGGTTTAAAACTGCTCTTGGTTCTGGATGACCTAAGTTGACAGAGAGTGAAAGTTGAATACTTTTTATATCTAAGCTTTAAAATTAAGTAAAACATTATATCCCAATATTTGAAATTGATAATATGATTTATTAAATAAATATAAATTTGCTCTATTTGTGTCAGTGGTATATGGTTGGACACTAAGATGACTGTCAGAATAGAACTTGATAAACCTAAACGTTCAGTTTTATTTGAAAAAATGTTGATTTGGTAATATGCAAAAATTATATTCATTAAGGCATAATCTTATTTGAAATGATGTTGAATTTTTTCCTATAAAAACTTTGGAATCATTTTTTATCTAAGGCTTAACACTTCTAAGAGCCAAATTGTAGCTGCTGTACAATTTGGCTCTTAGATTGCCTGTAGGCCATACACTACAGATCAATGAATTACCCTTTCAGTCTAACTAAACATTACATTTTTTAAAATAGAATCAAAATATTTGAAGTTTAAAAATGTAAAAGAATTTTTAAAGTTTAGGGCAATTTTGTGTTTGTACTTGAATGGAACACATTTTTCCCTAAAACTTAGCTGAAGCAGGCCTTATTTTAGGAAAAATCCCTAAAATAGGTACATTAAAAACAAGCAAAAGAAGCTCAGATAAGATAATATCAGTTGTATTATTTTCAAAAGCTGTGGAGGAAAATAACTGCCAGCAAAATTTTTGTGTTGTTTACTTAAGTGGAAATGTTCCAAAATGTGGGCATTTTTGTACAATGGCACACGTTATTCACATCTATTGTAGAATGTTCATACTCAGAATTTTTTAACTTAATTGTTAAGTACCAACCTTGACTATGCAATAAAAATATTAAAAAATGGAGAGCTAGCCTATGTTTTTACATATAATCATATAAATATAGATTATTCATATACTTCCTTCATCTTATAAGTATAAAGAAGTGAGTAAGCAATAAATTAAGTAAAACTTGTATTTTTTATTGGCTGCTAGATTTTCAACTGCTGTGAAATAGACATTTTGGTTAGGGTTATTAACTACCAAATTCATTTGAATAGGTACAAATTATCAGTCAATTATTTAACACTGAAAAACACTAAAGGAAAAGAAAAAACTTTGCCTTACATGTAGTAGTTTATACTTTTGTATACTATAATACTAATAAATTTTGTTAGGCCCTGCTAAATGACTGGTGAGTAAGCACTGAGAACGGGAGAGAAGGTAATTTCAAGTAAGGTATTAAAAAAAATCTAAAAAATTATTTTTAGAAATGTCTATCTTTGATGCAGTATTCAAAGTCTTGAATTTGAAAACTTTACATTTTAATTGGGACATCTACTTTTTCTACTTCTAATAAATATTTGGAAAGATTGCACCTTTTTAAAACTAAGATTTTAGCAAAGCTGTTAGATGAAATTTACTTAAATGAAACAGAACTTTTTCATGTGAAATAATATTTTTAAATGGCGAAAGGCATTATTTGAGAAGATTTTGTTATTTTAAAGAAAATAATTTATTAGGAAATGGGGACGGCTTCTACTAATCTATGTAATGAAATTAACTTTCTGATTTTCTGATTGTTATAATTAGGTCTAAACCGTTTTACTCTAGATTAGAAGGGTTGGTTTTAGTGATTCAGCACTTGTGTCAGTTAAGGAAAGAACACCTGCCCCATAAACGATGTGTGAATTCTAACCACAGACCAAAGGACTTTTTTTGGTTACTTCTTTATTGACATCCGGAAAGGCCTAAAACATATTTAAAACAGTTTTTCCCAGAACTTGTGAAATCAAATCATGTGAGTTTTGAATTGTGTTCATTATCAGAGACCACTCTGATTTTGAATATTAGTAACATAGTTACTAATTTAAATAAATCCCTATTTAAATATATTATAGTGTACGTATTTATTCCAGTAATTAAAAAAAAACTCAGCAACGATTTAGCATGTTCAGAGAGATAATGGGAACTTGACAATAATAAAAATTTGAACTTGTCTTAGGACAGACACAGGCTGGACCTTCCTCTTTTCCTTCCCTCCCTCCCTGCCTCCCTTCCATTCTCCTGTGTACTGTAGTCATATGCAACTGGATACGTTTACAGATGCTCTTTGACAGTAATGTACTTTGAGTACCAGTTATGTGCTGTAGTAAAACAGAAGCCGGTTGCGGGGGGGAGCACATAAAATAACATCCACTGCTATCAAGTTTTTCTCTCAAAGAAAGGACAAATAATTAAGAAGATAATAATAGAGATGACACCTAAAAAAATTCCAGGTCGACTATACACGCACTGCATGCTTTAAAAAATCAGGATTAGGAGGTGACTGTGACCCTAGTGACCGGGCTGGGAGCGGGCTCTGGGGTCGGGTGTAAATCATGGCCGCCCGAGGAAGGTTAACGCAGGTGCAGCTTCCGTTGGCAGGTAGGAAAATACGCCACGGCGGGACCGGCCTGGAGAGGGAGGGTTGTAAATCCTGGAAGACCAGCTTAGTGAGACGCGTCGAATCGGACGCGGAGGGGGCAGCTCCGAGCTTGGAAGTTCAGCCACAGGCTGTGAGATTGCTATGCTGACGTCCCCACGCTGGCTGCCTCGGTCTGGTCTCTCCCAGTGCATCAGAGCCGCGACAGGAGAAGCAGCTGACTGCCCCAAGGATCCATTTTCTTTTTATTTTCTCTATACCCTGCCCTCTCGTAATTTGTCCATTAAAAAAAAAAAAAGTGTTTTTCTGCATTTCTAGTAAATCTACTCTTTTTAGAATAAGACAGCATTCTGGATCAACAAAATTAACCTCCTTATTTTATAGAGGCAGAGACCTATCCACAAAGTCTTTGTGCAATTATTCTATCCACTGATTATTAATAAAAAGAAGAACAAAACTTTCTTTTTCAAATAACAGGATCAACGATTATCTTTCTTAATGATAATTAACTATAAGGAAACATAAATAATCAAGTGATTAAATAAATCCCCAAGAATATCCATTTATTCAGCTAATTCACTGAATGGCTGCTGAATACCTGGCAGTATGCTGAATTTGCAGTAACAAAGCTCATTAAGTCACCATAGCCCTCTCAAAGAAGTCAAGAATCCTCATGAAGTCAGACAGAACAGCTACAAAGGTGTGTCATGTGGTGCTCTACACTAACAAGTGCTTGATGGGTTGTGTGATCACTCCTGGATTGATATATGATATAGTTTTGGTCAACTACTAATTAGAACATCGGAATTTTCTGATAATATACCTAATGAAACTTTTTTGGTATAGAAATAACATTATGTTGAAGAAGACTTCTTTAAAGATGACATTTAGTAAACTACTTCTTATTGCAACGTGCTTTAAAGTTTAAATGAGTGCTTTAAACCACTAAACATGGAAGTAAGAATGGAAATTTTAACTTCTGCTGTTAAGAACGTTCTCTTCTTACTTGGAACAATAAGCCATTCGTTTTCAAGTTCTCATTAAAAATTTGACAGTGAAATTATCTACTGATAGATGCCATTCATCTGACAAATGACCTGCAGCATTGTATTTTTACTGTTGGGCTTCATGCTGGTTGGTTCTCTAAGTCAGTTTTCTCTAAAAAACAAAGCAGAATTATTCAAGGGAACATCATGTTTTAAAAAACCACAAGCTCAATGCTCAGTAAAATTTAGTAGCTCTTATTTATTGAAATAAACCCATGGTGAATATTAATTTCATCCTATTTATTAAGAGTGACTGATAAAAAAAAAGTCATGCCAACTTTTCTGGAGAAAATGACTTTTGTTGCAAACTGACCAGAATGGATTTTGTCATTCACCGTTATTAGGTTATTTCTGGTAGATTTTGGTAGCCTTCAATCCTTCGAAGTACGTGGTCTCATGCAATGAAATTTTGTCAAATGTAAGATGTTTATTTGCAAGCAGGCATCAAAACACTTATGTGACCTGTGTGTCAGCTTGATGTAGTCCCATCTATTTGTCTTTTTAAATACTCTGACAGCACCTTGCATGAAAGGTTCATTAGAGACTTCTGCAGCAATATTCCAGCTATCTTTCTAGTTAGATGACAAAACTGCTTTGAATCAACTGCTGAACCAGGATTGTGAAGCCCAGGGCCTATATTGGGCTCACTAGATTCTTATACCCCTTTGCAGGAACAGGAGCTCCTGTGTTACATTTGAAACTAATCAACACATTTTAAACACCACTCATTTCACCAATAAGGCAATCTTAAGACTGGTATTCATTATTCTAATTAAGAAAACTATGTTAATATGAGATAAATGTAGGTGACACTTGTGATAGTTGTTTTAAGAGTATGAACTTCTGATTAATCTTTTTTGTGTTAACTAGTCACCCTGGGTTTATATTTCTGATTAGTGTACTTCAAATATTAACATTTTTCTCATCCCTTCCTCAGGGCTATAGGTTAAAAGTATTGAACACATACATATGTATTTCATTGTCTATGCTGATGTATTTCAGGTAATAACATTAAATATTTATCTTTGCACGTGTCCCAGATACTCTATTCTCACTCTCAGGGGAGCAGATCTATCCAGAGTTGCTTTTGTTTTGTTTTTATTCTTGAAGATTTAACTAACTAACTCCCAAATTTGAATCATTTCCCAGGTTGACATATGTAGTCCTGATTTTCTTTTACATATTTCATGATTTATAACAGTATTTCTCAAACCTAAGTAAACTTTGGTATCTACTAGGGAACTTTAAAGAAAGAAAACATTCCTGGGTTCTACCCTGGAGAATCTGATTTAGAATTTTTGGAAGCCCTACTAGAATCTGTATTTTAAAATTTTCCGCAATTAATTCTGATGCAGCCTGCTGGCAAACAGTTGTTTAAGAGGAACTGGATAGGACCATCTCTGCTTAAGGATGACCATTTGACGTTAGAAACAATATATCAGGAACTGAGCACGGTGTTTCCTTCCCAGTTTTTCCACATTTTAGTACACCAGCCTTCTCTTAGTGCCCCAGCATCGTGGTCTGGGAGTCATTTTGGCCCCATTTTTCTGCTTTTCTTTAACCAGTTTGTGAAGGGCCATTTCAGTGTTTGCAGCTGCCATTATATTCGGGCTCTCCTTGCTGCATACTTACACTCCATGGCACCTGGTAACTTCTCATTGCCTCTCCTGTCTTTTGTTATTCTGCAAGAAGCTCTTAGGGGAACTTACTTAGAACCATAGCAATATATTGCCTACAGTTCAAATCTGCTCTAAGTTCTCTCCAACCACTGGCTTTTTATTTTGTAATCAGATCATCTTGGAAAGACACTAGATGTCAGATAATTATTTAATACATATTAATTTGTTTAAATCTGAAAAGTGATATTTTTACTTTCTGGAATGCCTGTCCCATGAATATTAATAACCAGCCTTCCACATCGACCCCGTTTGGCCATAATCATACATCACCTACTGCATGTGTAAGAGACTATAAGTTGTTTGTTGCTGACATCATTAGTATGAGAGGACAATCAAGGTGATACAAGGATGCCCAAATTACCCAAGCTCTGAAGCACTTTACCAATAGCAAAACCTAGGCTCTCGTATAAGCTTTTTTTTTCTTTTAGTAGAAAAAGGAAATGCTTTTCAATATGGTAGCCACTAGCCATTATGTGGCTATTTAAATTTAAATTAATTAAAGTAAACAAATTTATGGGTTCCTCAGTTACCTTAGTTACATTTCAAGTGCTCATGAGCCCCATGTGGCTGTTGGCTGCAGTGCTGGGCAGCTCAAATTATATGTCCATCCTTGCAGAAAGTTCTAATGGACAGTGCTGCTCTAGAGTCCCTCCGGAAGTCCCAAAGGTAGGAAGACGCTCACATCTTTTCCAGTATCAGTATAGCCCACTGCCTCTATTTCTGCTATCATGACTCTCCTAAGGACTTACTGCAGTTTGGGGGTTATTCATTTTCTTCAGGCTCCTTCTACTACTTCCCTTTGTCTGCATGTGTTCCTGTATTTGCCTGTGGCTTTCTCAGTCTGACACTGGTATGAGAAGTTGCACTGCAGCACACACATAGTACACACACACACACATATATTTAAATTAAACCCTTTATTTTGAGATGATTGTGGACCCATGAAATTGTAAGCAATAATACAGAGAAATCCCATGTATCCTTCATCCAGTTTCACCTGGTTGTAACATCTTACAAAGCTATAGAGTACAACATCACAGCCGGGGTATCGACATTGATACAGTCAAGATACAGAGCATTTCTATCATCCTGTGATTCATGTTGCCCTTTTAGAGCCACATCCATTTCCCACCTCCCCCATCTCCTCCTTAACATCTTTTAACCATTATTCTAGTCAGCATTTTAATAATTTTGCCATTTCAGAAGTGTTATATAAAGAGAATCATACAGTATGTAACCTTTTGGGATTGGCTTTTTCACTCAGCATAATTCTCTGGAGATTCATCCAGATTTTTGAATGAATTAATAGTTCACTCGTTTTTACTGCTGAGGGGTATTTCATAGTATGAATGTATTACAATTTGTTTAACTATTCACACGTTGAAGAATATTTGGTCTATTTCCTGTTCAGGGCTATTATGAATAAAGCTACTATAAACATTTGTAGATAAGTTTTTGTGTGAAAATATTTTTTTATTTCTCTGGGATTAATGCCCAAGAGTGAAATGCTGGTAGTTGCATGTTGTTATTTTTTTTTAGGAGACTGCCAAACTGTGTTTCTGTGTGGCTCTACCATTTTACAGTCTCCTCAGTGATGTGCAGGTAATTCAGTTTCTCTGCACCCTTGCCAGCATTTGTTGTTGTCACTATTTTTTAGCCATTTTGATAGGTATGTAGTGATTCTCATTGTGGTTTTAATTTGTGCTCAGTAATGGCTAACAATGTGCTCATTTGCCATCTGTATATCTTCCTCAGTGAAATGATTGTTCATGTCTTTTGCCCATTTTCTAATTGGATTGATTTTTTTACTATTTGATTTTGAGAATTCTCTGTAAATTCTAGATGTAAATTCTCTATCAGATACATGGTTTGCAAATATTTTCTCCTAATTTGTAGGTTGTCTTTTCATCATTTTCACACTGGCTTTTACAGAGAGTTCTTTTTATTATTTTGAATGTGTGTTTAACTTTGTCAAATGCTGTTTCTACATCAATTTATTTGGTCATATGCTTTTTCTTCTTTAGCCTATTAATATAGAGGATTACACTGATTGCTTTTTGAATATTGAGCCAACCTTGTATCTTTGGGATTAACCACACTTGGTTATGATATATAATTTTTTATATGTTGCTGGATTCTATTAGCTAAAATTTTTTGAAGGATTTTTTTTGTTTGTATTGACGAGGGATATTGGTCTGCAGTTTTCTTTTTTGTGATGTCTGTCTGGTTTTGGTATAATGGTAGTATTAGATTCATAAGATAAATTGGTACATATTCTCTCTTCTGCTTTCTGGAAGAGATTGTGTAGAACTGGTGAACATACTTCCTGATAAGTTTTATAGAATTCTTTAGTGAAACAACCAGGGGCTGGGGATTTCTTTTTTAGGACTTTGTAACTATGAATCAATTCTCTTAATAGTTATAGGACTGAACCAATTATTCATTTTATTTTAGGTGAGTTGTGGTATATTGTGGTTTTTTGAGGAACTGGTTTGTTTCACCTCAATTGTTGAATTGTAGGCTAAGTTGTTTGTAGGATTCTCTTTTTTCCTTTTTGATGTCTGGAGGGTCTGTAGTCATATTCTCTGTTTTAGTCCTCTTATTTGTAATTTGTACCTTCTCTCTTTTTCAGAATTGCTAACGGTTTGTCAACTTTATTGATCTTTTCAAGGAATCATCTTTTGCTTCATTGATTTTCTCTTTTTTTATGTTTTTCTTTCCAAGTTCTTGAGGAAGAGGCTTAGAATATTTGAGAGTTTGCTCTTTCTTAAATGAGCATTTAGTAATATATATTTTCTCCTCAATACTACCTTATCCTTATGAAAATTTGTGGTTTGAGATGTTGCAATTTTCTTTTGGTCCACAGATTATTTGGAGGTACGGTATTTAGTTTTCAAGTGTTTGGAGAATTTTTTATTATCTTTCTGTTATTTATTTTTAGTTTAATTCATTGTGGTCAAAGAATACTATGATTCAGTTCGTTAAGTTTGTTGAGACTTGTTTTATGGCACAGGATATCTCAGTATATGTTCTGATGGGCACTTGAAAACAATGTGTATTTGCTGTGTTAGGTATAGTGTTCTGTAAAGGTAGATTAGATCCTGTTGTTTGAAAGTGTCCTTGTTCTTCTGTATCCTTACTGATAATCTATCTAATATTTTATCAGTTGTCGAGAGATGGATGTTGCAGTCTCCAGCTATAATTGTGGATTTATCTATTTCTCCTTTCAGTTATATCAGTTTTAGTTGGCATATTTTGCAGCTCTGTTGTTTGATATATACATATTTAAGATTGCTGTATTTTCTTGGTAGACTGACCCTTTTATCATTATGTAATATCTATCTCTGACCCTAGTAATTTTCTTCACTCCGAAGTTTACTGTATCTGATGTTAATATAGCTACTCCTGCTTTCCTTTGATAAATTTTTGTGTGATATATCTCTTTCCATTCATTTTCTTTCAACCTGCCTATATTGTTATATTTGAAAGGAGTCTTCTGTAGATAGCATATATTTGGGTCATGTTTTTTTTAATCCACTCTATCAATCTCTTTTTATTGATGTATTTAGATCATTTACATTTAATGTAACTATTGATATGTCAAGGCTTAAGTCTATTATATATTTAGTTTTCTGTTTGGTTTCTGTTTTTTGTTTCTCCAACAGGGGGTGAGGTGTATGGCCTCATTATTGCCATAATAAGGGGGTTAGAAGCCCAGTTTCCCCTTTCAGCCTCTGTTGACACTAAAAAAGGAAGGGGTCCTTCTTACTGCTGGTCAGAGTGGGAGTACTGTCTCCTCACTAGGCTTTCGCTGATACCACCCTTGATAGGAGGGATAATAGTGCTTATTACTCTTGCACACATGGCCTCCAGTTACACCTTGTGATGGGGTGGTGCCTTATTACATTGGCTAGTGGTAAAAGTCCTAATTTTTCACTGGACATCCTCTGACATCACCCCAAGGGGAGGAGAAAGTGTGCCTCAGTACTGCTCGGTAGGGTTGGAAGTCCAGGCTCCTCACTTGGTTTCCCTGACAGAAAATGGGAGTTTATTACTGTCTCACAAAGATACAAGTCGCATCTCTGAACTCTGCCTTTTCTGACACCACCTCAGCAAAGGTTGGGTGCGTGTCTTATTATACTCATTGTGGGTGAGATTCTAATGACTCTACTCAGCCTTTCCTGGTGTAGGTGGTTGTGGAACCAAACATTTTTCTGTGGTATTTGGCTTGAGTAGAGTGATTATTGTCAAAAAGTTTTCTGTTTTACTAGGCTGTTCCTTTCCTGCATTTTTGGCTAGAGAGAACAGAATTTATTGGAGATTTTTTTTTGTCTGTACCCATTGGCATTTCTAGGTTGCTAGTATCTTCAGCTTCAAGTCTGGAATACATGAGGTAAGGAAAATGTATGTCTACTTCATCTTCCCAGAAACAGAAGTCCCGGTTGAAGCCTTTTAATAAGACTTTACTATAAACTTGAGATTAGTACGCCTAGCACTCAATAAATACTTGTTGAATGGTTTTATAAATAAATATAATACAGATGTACTATTCATGGAACCCAAACCCAGGCCCTTTCTCCTAGTACATGCAGTTTTCTTTCATAGTAATTATCATTTTGTAATCATATATTTGTATGATTGTTTGATTAATGCCTTTTATTTCAGTGTATTAAATATTTTGTGAAGGTTAAGACTACATATCATTTGGTCACCATTATATCAGTAGTACTTACCATAGTTTTTTCACTTGGCACATAGCATGTATTCAGTTAATTTGTTGATTATATTAATGTGGAACCACAGATACAGAGGGCTGACTGTACAGTATAGGCAGGTTTTCAACTACCTGGAAGGTAGGCACCCCAAACCCCAGCGATGTTCAAGGGTCAACTGTATTTGTTTGGGTGGGGTAAATAGACAAGGTAACTTGCAGCCGGAGCCACCAGCCAAAGCCACTAGTCATCCCAGACCTATCTTAGTTGGTCACCTCAAGGAAGACAGATTTCAACATGTTGGCATACTTGTAACCCATTTGTGGCATACCAAGGTTCGTTGGTACAAGGTGGGAAAAAACTGACCTTTGATGTATCTTTATTCCCAGCCCAAGTTCATCTCTCAAGTTTCTATTTTCACTTCTGTAATTTTCTCTTTCTTAGGATGACAAAGAAAATAACAATTTTTTTATTCAGGGAAAACCCCATCCCTATCCATAAGAAGACCTTTATTTTCATTTTAACCAAGAAAATCACACCAGTTTACAATAGTATAACGTTATACTGAATTATTCGGTCTTAAACAACATCATATGAAATAATAATAATGACACCAATAATGGCTAATATTTACTGAACCCTAAATAGATGCCACATTCTGGGCTATGCACTTAAAAATTGATTATCTACTTTGATCCTCAAAGCAACTATCAGAGGTAAAATTACCACCTCATTTTAAAGATAAAGAAATTGAGGCACTATCCCCATTTTATAGAAGAAGATATTGCCTGAAGTCACACATTTATCAAATGTAGATCCTGGTTTTGAAACTGACTCTAGAGAAGGCATTCTTATCTGTGATTTTTACCTAATTAAATGCCTAGGAATGAATGAAGAGAAGAAGTGTGTGTTTGTGTGTGTGTGTGTGTGTGTGTGTGTGTGTGTGTGTGTGTGTGTGTGTTTAACAGTTGTATCTCTTAAGGGAGATAAAGTTCAACCCTGAAATTTCATCCTGCAGTCTCAACCTCAGCAACAGACCTCCTGTCTTTGGTGTTTCAAATAAAAATATACATTTTTTCCTTCATAAGACAATGTAAGTTTTATAGGCACATGCAACCCAATTTAAATCCTGAAATATACATACCTTTCCCTCACCTTTTGGATCAGAGACTGTTAGCTGCCCCTCTAACTATATTTGTTCTCTCCATCTTCTGTGGTAATAAAGCTTTCAGCTGTGAATGCAGCTGCCTGGCTAACGATGCTGCACAGCTCTCTTGAAGCTTAAAGTGGCCACTTGATTAAGTTTTGGCCGATGGGTTGTGATAGTAGTATTTGACATGTGAAATTTCTATTGCATGCCACTGAAACAAAAGGAATGTTTCCTTCTCTTTATCTCTCTTTCTCACTGGCTGAATTTCAAACATGATGGTAGGAGCTGAAGCAGCCACCTTAGAACATACCCAACAGGCACTATCAAACCTCTTCTGGAACAGTCAAGGGCATGTGTGTTTTTGAGGGGTATGATACCTTGTCACACAACTCCAAAATGCCACTGACATCCTTATAACTTGTGCTTCAGGTAGTTTTATAATGGGCAACCTATGCTGTAAGCAGTGGCCCTGAACATATTTCAATCGTTTGACACATTGGTTTGTTATAAGGAACAACTGATGATGGCTATCTTCACACATTTTAAGGCTGCTATGTATAAGAATTAAATAGTTGTTTTCTGTATGATTCTAAGGGTAAAAATTGTTCTAATTGTGTGTATATCCCATAAGAACACATATTACACTTAAAATGTAGAGCTTTTTAACAGAATTGCTCAAAAGTAGAGTGGGTCACCTTAAAATAATTGGAATTCTATCAGTGAAAGTGTTCAGATATAGTTTGGACAACCAGTTGGTAGAGACATTGTATAGACACTCAGTCATTTTAATATGTTAGTAGGATGTGATGGTATTTAAGCTCCTGATACTAAGACCAGTGATTCAAGAGATCATTAGAATTAATGGCACTTGGCTTAGAAATATAAAATGAAATTGAAACTAATCCTACAGCTGCCACTGGGCTATATAAAGTTGTGATTATTATCAAGTTAGATGTTTTATGCCTCAATTCTGACAGCTGTCTGGAAAAAATGATGGATTGAGGGACCCTGTATTCTTCTGCCAGATGTCTTTTACTAAGCCTTTGAGGGTAAATTAGCCCAATCTGAAGATTAAAATCTTTAAAAATAAATATCACCCAAGGGGGCTTAAAGAAAGCAAGAAAAGTCATAGTACAGGACTGGGCTGGAATAATTTATGCCTGGCTTGCCATCTTCAATTGATGGATAGTCACCAGGAACTTTATGTTGAGGAGGATTATTCAGCCTCATCTGGATTCAGCTGGAAATGTGCCATGGATGATTATTGATGGGAAGGGAGAATGGTAGAATATAGTATAGATATTTGCCATCTCTCTCATGGAGAATACCTGGCAAGTTAGTTAGATAGAACTCACAAAATTCATCTCTTAGGGGATTTCACCTGCTCCTGGCTTTGGTTCTTACTGTGTAGATCCAACAGTTCAAAGTGTCCGGGGTCAATTAGGTTCAAGCACTGCCTCATACAACTCAGAAGAGTAAAATGTACAAATCAGAATGCCAATGTAGTAATTTGCAATTAGGACTGTTACTGTCAAGTTGATTAAACTTCCTGTGTCTTTTAGTCAGGGCACTCAGGCTGCTGGTGACATTGAGATAGATGAGTTAATAATACTAAGATTTTGTGTATTAGGCTATAACTTCCCTTTTTCCAGTATGTTCAAATTTTACTCTAACTCTTTAACTCCCTGAGGCTACATCCTGTTTCCCTGCACTGACTGACTGTGGTCATATTTGTACTTAACCATTTAGAGAAGTGCTTCTCAAACTATCTGTAGTGAAGGTCCAATTTATTTTCTTTTCCCAATCGATTATGGACTGGTACTTTAATAAAATGCAATACAAATGAATTATTATAAAAATAAAATTAAAAATAGACATACAAAATTCAAGCATTTTTAAAATTATTTAAATCAATGAACATAAAATAACTTCAAAATTCATATTTCATAAGCAAAATAGTTAATGAAGTATTCAATACTAATGAACTTAGGGAAAATTTGTAATGTAGTGAAGCTTCATTTTGTATGCATTGGATAAACACATTATAGTTCATTGGAGCCCATGTATAAACAATTCAATCAGTGCATTGATTTTATGATTTTAAATGGCTATAGAGGTCTATGATAGCTTTATTTAACATTTAGGATATAAAACATAGGCAAGTATTTATACTTAAGTATAAAAAATGTACTTGAAATCAAGTCATTCCTAAAACAATAAACCAACTCCCAATGCAACATTGTTCATATAAGAAATTATAACATTACTTACGATGTAATTTTGAGAATTAAAATCTGGGTAAAACGTGGGGAGTATTTGGCCAATAATAATGTCCGGAGATGCAGAATCACTGATTTGTTCCATCATCATAAGGAAATGTTTCATAGATATGTAGGAGGGATATCCATTTCATACATCTCAAATCCATTTGGTCTGACACTTGTTGACACAAAGAGCTGTGATAATGACTTCTATTGTAACACCAACTTACAAACCCTCTAAGTACAGTTTTATTTAATCTATTAAATTGATTCCACCATTAAACAAACATCAAATTTTTAGCTGGTGAAGGAAAGTATTAATCTTTCTTCCTCAGCCACTAAAACTTAATCATCTAAATGCCTCACATTTCACTCAGAGTAGTTGAAAAGTTGGACATTTTCTGTTTTCTGGGCTCACTATGATTTTAACCTGCTTTATTGACTCTCAGGCTCCACCCTTTTCCACCCATTGTGGTTTTCATTGCTTCCCCATGTTCAAATTTTATAAGACTCACCAAAATTCACTATAGTTTCTAGCATATTTCTGTCTCTAAACTTGATTTCCAGGATAACACTTAAACCCTAAATTCCCATTAAAAAACCCCATATTCTTAGAAGTAAGAGAGATTATACCTTAGCTCTACTTGGTGTTGGCCATCATTTTCCTTAATACTTGGTGCCACTGTTTTGCCCTCTTTATATTGATATTTTGGCAGAAGGGAAGAGAGTCTCTATGACCTTGAAAGATCATTTTCGATCAATATTCAGATATACCTCTCAGTGGTATACCCAGTATCTAACTGGTAGACTCCATCCCTAGTAAAGCTGCAAGCTTGCTGTTTTATGCTTATTTATGTGCAAACTACATTCAAATATCATGTTCATATAGTTTTAGATCTATTCTTCATGTAGTGCATGGGAATGACTTTGCCTTACAGGAGATGGAGATCGTCTCTTTATGGAATACTGGCCATGTAATAATAATAAAGAATAATCACAATTGTTTATGAGGAGCAAGGATAAATCTCTACCAGCAAGCCCAGTCTATAGATACTGTCATACAATATCAATCCTACTTTACAGAGTAAATTCCTAACTCCTCCAAACATATCTCAGATCATTTTATGAGCCTCATCCTCAAGTCCAGCAATATAAAAATGGTAAACATAACGAAAAATGGCAAATTTAACAAGCAGAGATTCATATTATAGAATTACCTGCCCTTAATATTCCTTGTCTAGGGAATTCACAAGGTGACCAGCTAATCTCACATATGCTTGTACATTTGTTATTAGTTATACCAAATGAAGATATAACCCATGCCAAAGCCTTGGGTTGACTATGCTTTAAACTGTTAATGGAGAAGGACTTCTATATTCACAATAATTTATTGTCATTTTACAGTAAAGCTAAGTTATAATTTAACATTCACTAAGGATCCACTAATTGACAAAACTGTGCAATTAGCTGTGTGTATGTGAGGAGGGGTATAAATATAGTTAAGATGATGTCTCTTCTTTAGAATATCATAATAAATTCTAAAGTATACATAATATCAATGGTCAGAAAATAATACCCTAACAGCAGGCTGTGATAATGATCACATAGGGGCCATAATGGAGATACATGCAAAGTACTATTGGAGCACAGAGGAAAGAATTAATTCTTACTTAGGTGGGAATAAAGGAAGGCTTTCAAGAAGACAGTGAGCTCGGTGCTTTGTGACCGTCTGGCGGGGTGGGATAGGGAGGGTGGGAGGGAGGGAGACGCAAGAGGGAAGAGATATGGGAACATATGTGTATGTATAACTGATTCACTTTGCTATAAAGCAGAAACTAACACACCATTGTAAAGCAATTATACCCCAATAAAGATGTTAAAAAAAAAAGAAAATGAATATGAGCTGAATCTTTATGATTGGTTGAACTTTGACAGGCTGATTCACTTTGCTATAAAGCAAAAACTAACACACCATTGTAAAGCAATTATACCCCAATAAAGATGTTAAAAAAAAAAGAAAATGAATATGAGCTGAATCTTTATGATTGGTTGAACTTTGACAGGCTGATGATGGGATGAGTGGCTGGTATGGTGGGGGTGGGAGATGGTGGGGTGGGAGATGGTGGGGTGGGGAATGGAGGAAGTGAGTATATGTTGAGTAAAGGGAAAAAAGCCTCTAAACAATGTAAGTTTCTTCTTCCCCGACTGCCACACATTTTCAACTTTGTAGAGGAAAAGGAAGAAAATCTATGGAGCCAGTTGTTTTGGTTTCTTCCATGTGATCACAGCATTGCTTATATGGATTGTCAAATAAGGGATGGGCTCATAAAAGGATATTAATCTGTCATTTTTATTGAGCAAAGTAGCATTTCAGAAAAGGTGATTTCAGAGGCACATGACTTTCATTACAGCCTTCAGGGGCAATGTTTGATCACTGAAAACAGGCTGCTTTGTTCAGCTTTCTCTGATGTTTGGCCTCATCCTGAACACATATGCTCTGACTTGGAAAGAATCAGTCTGTAAAGATTTAATAGATTCTAGATTTGCATATTCAAAATGCATGTCTTGTGGTTAAAAATGAAATGAAAACTATTTTTATATCTATATTTACACAAACACATAGTTCAGACACATCTCAGCAAATTTTTAAAAGGCAATTAGGCATATTATATGTGCTTGTTCTGAGATTATGAAAGTTGGCTGTTTTTTAAATTAACCATTTTATATTTTCACTGAAAAAAATGTATTTTAAGAGACACTATAATGATGATAACGACGTACAAGAACTCTTCAAGTTTCAGGGGTTTGAGATTTGCTGTATGTTCTTGTCACCTATCAGGGACATAACTTTCTAGAGTTGGGTGTCACTGACCTCTCTCTTTATTAAAATGAATTAATAGCTTTCTTGCTTAGAGAAAATTGGAAGTCACAAAGAATTAAAGATAAATGTGAAAGATTAACATTTCCATGAGGCTCTTTTCCTTACATGACTGAAAAAAGTGGTTTTCTTTTTTCAAAGCGAGAGGGATGATTAGAAAGAGACCTGAGGTGTCAAAAGCCTTTTGTGTGGTGACTAAAACTCACAGAATTTTCTCTTAGAATTCTCTGGCTTCTATCCCCTGTGAACTGATATGTAATCTCACATAAACTCATCTTTTACTTTTGAATTCCAATGGAACCTTTGAAAGAAAGATGGCATTCCAAGTGAATCAGTTTGCTATACATTACATCTGCAATTAGACATTTGTTGCGTTGAAATTAAGCCAAACAGACTTCTGCTGAAACAGGATAGGTCCAATTACGTTCTATTTCGTGTGACACAGAAAAATCTTACCATGTCACTTTGCTGTTTAAAATCCTTCCCTTTCCCTGTCCTTACTTACAACATCCTCCATCTCAATGACGCTGAGTGCATCCTCTACCTGACATGTCCTTCTCTCTCTTGGTAAGTTTTGCAACAATCTCAGAACAGAGATTATTTCAGTTATACATTTGTTGTCTAGACCAGTGCTTTCCAAACCTTAATGTACTTATGAATCATCTGGGGGTCTTGTTAAAAATGCAGGTTCTGATTCAGCAGGTCTAGGGTCTGGCTGAGATCCTAACAAGCTCCCAGGTGATGCAGCAGGACACACTTTGGATAGCAAGCGCCTAGAAACATATGACCTCTCATTAAATTGGCATTAGTTCCTGGACATTGATAACTGAAAATGTAAATTCTCTGACTCTGAGGTTGCTTCAGACTTTGATTGGCTTTTTTGTTTATTGGTAATTTTATAAAGACACTGCACGATCTGGATTCCCTCTATTTCTCCAGCCTCCTTTCTTACCAGTTCCCATTTCTTACTTTATATTTGAGACATAACAAATTATGTGAAGTTTCCAGAATGTATCAGACTCTTTCGCATCTCACTGCCTTTTCAAATACTATATCCTCTGCCTGTCCTAACATTTTGTGATGCTTCCTTTAAAACTCAGCTCGGCTGTCATCTCCTCCACAAATCTTTCCCTAATCTCTTTCCCATATAATTGCTTAATTAAATGCCTCCAATTTACTCCCTCAATGCCCTGTATTTTCTATATTATAACTTTCTCATAATCTGCTTCAATTGTCTGCTTACTTGTCTGTTCCCTTCAAAACAGTGCTTCTATGGGGAAGGCATATGCATTTTGTACTACTGCCAATTGCAATGTCTGACACATAGTAGGTATTCATTAAAGTTTGCTGAATGAATGAGGAAGGGAGGTTGATGTGTTGGTAGTTATGCAATAATATAATGCAATTTTTTTTTCATGAAGCTTAAAATTGAATTGGGAGTAACAGAAACTAAAGTCATAAAAGGTTAAGTACAGGATGAGATAATACTGTAGAAGTAAAATGTTACTATGTGATTAATTTCCGAATGAGGATCATAGAAAATAATTATTCTGAGTTCACTGGAAGAAAATGTCACTGTGGATTTATTATTATTTTTTAATATACCAGTTTTTTCCATGAGGGATTTGAGATGGCTGACAACACAATGTATTGGAGTTAATAAAAAGTATGAACGCATGTGTAGTTAAGGCAATAGTATGAGAAAAGGAGGGAGTTTAGAAGTATACAAGGAGCTCATATACTAGCATGTCTGCAAAAATGATCCTCATTAAATAATAGACAGTAAGGTTGGTGTGCTAATTTTCATTTCCACTCTGCCTGGGAGGCTGACTTCTGTGGAGTCAGCAGCTCCATTGTCCTCTGGCTTCTGGCTGAATTGGGGCAATGGGGTGCCCTGGCAGATGATCCAATGGAGGAAAAAGAGTGAGATCAGGACATTTATATTCTTGTGTTGCCTAGAACTGTCTGTGCCTGTGTGTAAATTGTCCCTTTATTAAAATCTCCTTAAATTGTTTTAATTTGCGTGTGCCCCCTGCTCTCTGTAGAGACTCTGATAAAACCACAGAGTTGTTTAAAGCTAAATTGAATGCTGGGCTTAATAACTTTTATGATAACCATTAATGCTATAAAAATATTTCAGGTACTTGCTACATATCAGGCATGATTCCGTGAAGGGGTGTTTCAACAGAAGAATTCAGAAAACCAACCAACAAACCTAAAATCTTGTGCTCATATTATTTATATTTTAGTGTGGTAAAGAGGGTATAAATCATATTGGAAGCAAGGAAAAATTGATATGTTTCAAACCCCACAGTTCTGCAATATTTATTTACATCAGCCTCTAGTTTACTGCTTTATTGTAAAGTGATAATATCCCAGAGATGTAGTTTTGGGGTTGTTTCCTTTTTACTGGGGCTAGATTACCCAGAACTTTTGCTTCTCGTCTTTCCTGTTGCTAATCTTTCGGTTATTTCACTGCTCAGTGTTCCTCCATCAGGAGATATAAAAGGGAAATAAATGGATGAAAAATTTAGCTTTGACATCTATGATAAAAGGTTTTTTAGGAAGGAGACTGAAATCCTGAACTAAAATGAAGCTTTTCAGTTTATCTGGGTTTGTCTGCCCCCTATTGCCATAAAGATGTTGAGAGTTGTTTCCAGCTTGTCAAAAACAAGAGATAAAATGGACAAAATGTTATATTCATGCAGATGAAGAGAACTAGGTCTTATAAATAGATATGGTGCTCTTAATATGAAGCCTGGTGTACAAATGCTCTGTCTTTGGATGTTAGATTGTATTACAACCTTGTTTGCAGTACTTACTCAGATCATTGTTGACTCATGTGAGTTTAATTCTATGACCTAGCCAAAAAAAGATCATAAATCCCAGCAGGGGAAGACATGGTTGTAGCTTGACCTTGGAAATATGAGCTAAAGGTGCTGAGGACCATAAATTCAATTTACAATAATAACAAAAATAAGATTGTTTACACTTTGCCCAGTGGATGAAGTGAAAATCTAATATTTTTCCTGGTACACGCTGTATATTTTGCCAAGCTTGATTAAATTCCTGTTTAGCAGGTATCTGAGAGGAACTGAATAAAAATGCTTCGTATGAGACTTTTGACTCCTAATTTGTTCTTCATTATTGAATTCTTTTTTTAAAAGCTGTTTTTCTTTTCTTTTTTCAGGTTCTATTTATGAAATGTTTGGAAATGAATGCTGTTTGTCAACAGGAGAAGTGATTAAAATTACTGGCCTCAAAATTAAGAAGATCATAGCTGAAATTTGTGAGCACATTGAAGGTTGTGAGGCTCCACAACCATTTGAACTGCCTATGAATTTTCCAGGTACAGTATTTTGCAACCATTTCTCATTTGTAAAACTGTATTCTTAAATGTTATATACATCTCTACAACTGAAAACAATGAAAAAGTGGTAGTTTTTGTTTTTTTTTACTCTAAGGCAGTGGGTGAAAAAATCGGGCTTCTTATAGTTTAGTGATTTTAGGGACTAATAGAAGGCAAATATTTTCTCCCCTTTTCAGTAAACATTGTTTACTTAGGACTTAATATTTTCTGATAACAAATATTTAGTGAGTTTAACTATATGCACCATTAGTTGTGCCAGATAGTGGGAATGAAGAAATTAAAGATATATTTTCATAAGTTATGTAAAAATAATTAATATTTCCTAAACATATTTACCCTCTTTATTCCTAGCTCCCTGGATCACTGCTAAACTTCACTGTCTGGCCTTACTGACAAGTTTGGCTGCTCTTCTTTAACTAGTTAACCTTCAAAAATTAGGTCAGATATCAGGTCTCCTAGAAAACTTTTGCTGACTCTATAATCTAATCTAGATATCTCTATGTTCCCGTAGTATCTTGGGCACCATAGCATGTACCTTATTGGGTAGTAATTAATGATTTTCTTATTTGTCTTATTCTTTAGACCAGGGTTGGCAGACTTTTTCTGTAAAGTACCAGATAGTAAATATTTTAGACTTTGCCTGCCAAATGGTCTCCATAACAACTACTCCACTCTGATGTTGTAACATGAAAGAAGCTACAGATAAACCAATATAAACCAACTGGTATAAACCAGTGAGCACTACATAAATCAATGAGCACAGTTGTGGTTCAATAAAAATTTATTTACAAAAACAGGTGGACAACAGAATTTGGCCTGTGAACTATAGTTTGCTGAACTCTGCTTGAGACTAAAACTCTTTGACAGATGAAATATGACATATGTGGCTTTATTTCTATGAACAAGCACATTTTCTGGCACAGGGAACATGCTCAATAATTTCCTGTTGGTTGAATAATTGTTTATCAGTGAATGATTAGTGAAAGAGGACAATCTAGTAAGCTGTTACAACGTAATGTAGTTTATGGTATAACTGAAGTATGTATGGGTTCTGTGAGAGTCTTGATAAGATGGATCTAACTCCAGTTGGTTATGCTTCAGAACATGGATTTTGGAATCATTATATTTGAATCCCAACCCTGCCACTTCTTAGTTAGGTAACCTTGCCAAATTATTTACCCTCTTCTCATGTAAAATGGGAATAATAATACTATCTCTTAGTGTTGTTGGGAGGATTGAATATTGAAATATATTTATATTGGTTAGAGTGATACTTGTCATATAACAAGGGCTATAAAAAAGTGTCAGCTTATATTACCATTATTAACCTTGTTATCATCATTGGTGGAGTCAGGGAAAGCTTTTCAGAGAATGTTATTCTTGAACTGAGGTTTGGAAAATTAAAATAATTTAACTGTATGAGGAGAGGATTATTCCAAGTGCTCCAATATTTTTTCCCTTTCAACTGAAATCTTATTCCTTGTTTAATTCTAATTACTCCTCATTACCCCATCCTATATAGCAATAGACACCCAGTTAGATTTTAAACTCAAAGAATCCAATATGTTTTTAAACCATCCTTCCTTATTTGTGAATTTTCCATTTCTTGGGGGGTAATGGTTTCTAATTTTATTTTATTGTGGTCAGAAGACATACTTTGTCTTTAGAGACTAGTTTTACGGCTTAACATATGGCCTATCCTGGAGAATGCTCTGTGTTCACTTAATAAGAATATATATTCTGCTGTTGTAGTATAGAGTGTTCTACAGATGTCTGTTGATTTATAGGATTGTTCAAGTATTCTATGTCCTTGTGGATCTTTTGTCTAGTTCTATCCCTTTTAGAAAGTGGAGTATTGAGGTTTCCAACTGTTATTGTTGAATTGTCTGTTTTTCTTTTCAATTCTGTCAGCGCTAGCTTCATGTATTTGGGGACTCTGATGTAAGGTTTACATGTGTTTATAATTGTTACCTTTTTTTGGTGGAGTTTCCCTTTTATCATTATATAATATTCTAAACAATTTTTGTTTTAAAATCTATTTTTTTTCTAATATTACTGTAGTCACTCCAGTTCTATTTGGTTACTATGTTCATGGTCCACCTTCTATTTTTTGCTTTCAAATAACTTGTGTCTTTGAATCTGAAGTATGAATCTACAAGTAAGTCTCTTGTAGACAGTATATAGTTGGATGGGCTTTTTTTTTAATCCATTCTGCCAACCTCTGCCTTTTAATTATTTAATCCATTTATATTTAGTGTAATTATTGATAGTGTAAGATTTACATCTTCCATTTTGCTATTTGTTTTCCATATGTCTTAGGTCTTTTGTGTTTCTCTATTTGTCCATTTTTTGCCTTCTTTTGTGTTAAATAGATATTTTCTAGTGTACAATTTTATTTCCCTTTTTTTAAAAAAAAATCTTTATTTTTTAGAGCTATTTTAGGTTCATTAGCAAATTTGAGCAGAAGGTACAGAGACTTCCCATATACTATATTACCTGTCTCAAATTTGCACAGCTTCCTCAATATCAAAATACCACTGTCTTTTCATGGTGTGTAACATATCTTTTTAGCACTGAATAATAGTTCATTGTCTGTATATACCACCGTTCATTTTGCTATTCACTTATTGAAGAACAACTTGGTTGCTTTCAAGTTTTGGCAATTATGAATAAAACTATGCAACTATGAATAAAATTATGCAGGTTTTTGTGTGAATATTAATTTTCAACTGATTTGGGTAAATACCAAGGAACATGATTGCTGGACCATATGGTAAGGATATGTTTAGTATAAAGAAACTGCCAAACTGTCTTCCAAAATGGCTGCATCATTTTGCATTCCTACTAGGAATGAATGAGAATTCCTGGTACTTTGCATCTTCATCAGCATTTTATGCTGTCAGTGTTTTGGATTTTGGCTCTTCTAATATGCATACAATTATGGTATCTTATTGTTTTAATTTTCAATTCCTTAATGACGTATAATGTTGAATATATTTTCATATGCTTATTTGCCATGCCACGTTCTTTGGTGAGGCATCTGTTCATGTCTTTTGCCCACTTTCTAATCAGGTTATTTGTTTTATTATTGTTGGCTTTTAAGAGATCTTTGTGTATTCTGGATACAAGTCCTTTATCAGGTATGTCCTTTGCAAATATTTTGCAAATATTTTCTCTCAGTCTGTGGCTTGTCTTCTCATTCTCTTGACAATATTATTCACTGAGCAATTTTTTAAAAATGAAATCCAGCTTATCAATTATTTCTCTCTCTTTTTTTTTTTTTTTTTTGCGGTATGTGGGCCTCTCACTGTTGCGGCCTCTCCCGTTGCGGAGCACAGGCTCTGGACGCGCAGGTTCAGTGGCCATGGCTCATGGGCCCAGCTGCTCCGTGATGTGTGGGATCTTCCCAGACTGGGGCATGAACCCATGTCCCCTGCATTGGCAGGCGGACTCTCAACCACTGCACCACCAGGTATTTTTCTCATAGATTTTGCCTGTGGTGTCATGTCTAAAAATTCATCATCAAACCTAAGGTCATCTAGATTTTCTGCTACATTATCTTTTAAGAGTTTTATAGTTTTGCATTTTACACTTAACTCTGTGATCTATTCTGAGTTGATTTGTGTGAAGGGTGTTAAGACCTGGGTCTAGATTCTTTTTTTTTTTTTTTTTAACATGTGAATGTCCAATTGTTCTAGCACCATTTGTTGAAAATACAATTTTTGCTCCATTGTATTGCCTTTGCTCCTTTGTCAAAGATCAGTTGACCATATTTAGATGGGTTTATTTCTGGGCTATCCATTCTGTTTCACTGATTTGTTTATTCTTTCACCAGTACCACACTGTGTTGATTACTGCAGCTTTATAGTAAGTCTTGTCAGTTGTCTGGCTTTGTTCTCCTTTAATGTTGCTATCCTAGGTTTCTTGGCACTCCATATAAACCACAGAATCAGTTTGTCAGTATCCATGGAATAACTTACTGGGATTTTGACTGGCATTGCATTAAAGCCTATAGATGCAGCTGCGAAGAACTGACATCTAAACAATATTATATATTCCTATTCATGAAGATAGAATATATCTCCATTTGTTTAGTTCTTTTATTTCTTTCATCAGAGTTTTGTAGTCTTCTTCATATAGATCTTGTACATATTTTGTCAGATTTATACCTATTTCATTGTTTTGGTGCTAATGTAAATGGTTTTGTGCCTTTAATTTCAAATTCCACTTGTTCATTGCTAGTATAAATAAAAGTGATTGACTTTTGTATATTAACGTTGTATCTTGAAACCTTGCTATACTTATTAGTTCTAGGAGATTTTATTGATCCTTTCAGATTATAATTGAATACATTGTTGATATTATTATTATGAGCAAACAAAATTTGTAAGATTAACTAAGAATAAGAAAATAAAAGTTTTTACTTTATCCTCACTCATTTCTTTTCTGCTGCTTTCCCTTTATGTAATTCCAAGTTTCTGACATATAATTTTTCTTCTCTCTGAAGAACTTTTTTTAACGTTTCTTGCAAAGCAGGTCTATTGGAACAAATTCCCTCAGTCGTTGTTTGTCTGAGAAAGTCTATAATTCTCCTTCACTTTTAAAGGATGTTAGGATTCAGATTTCTTGGTTGGTGGGGTTTTTTGTCCTCAATGCTTTAAATATTTCACCCTCCTCTCTTCTTGCTTGCATGGTTTCTGAGGAGTAGTTAAATGCAATTCTTACCTCTGTTCTTCTACAAGTATGATAGGTAAGATTTTTTTCCTCTGACCTTTTTCAAGATTTTTTCATTACTTTTGATTTTCTGCAGTTTGAATATGATGTTCTTATGAAGTTTCTTTTAGAATCCTGTTTAGTGTTCTCTGAGCTTCCTGGATCTGTGGTTTGGTGTCTGACATTAATTTGGGGGAAATTATCAATCATTATTTCTTCAATTATTTCTTTTGTTTTTTTAAAAATAAATTTATGTATTTATTTATGTAATTATTTATTGATTTATGGCTGTGTTGGGTCTTCGTTGCTGCGTGCAGGCTTTCTCTAGTTGTGGAGAGCAGGGGCTACTCTTTGTTGTGGTGCCGGCTTCTCATTGCGGTGGCTTCTCTTGTTGTGGAGCATGGACTCTAGGCACGTGGGCTTCAGTAGTTGTGGCATGTGGGCTTCAGTAGTTGTGGCACGTGGGCTCGGTAGTTGTGGCTTTTGGGCTCTAGAGCACAGGCTCAGTAGTTGTGGCGCACGGGCTTAGTTGCTTTGGGGCATGGGGAATCTTCCTGGACCAGAGCTCAAACCCATATCCCCTGCATTGGCAGGCGGATTATTAGTGCCACCAGGGAAGCCCATTGCTTCTGTTCTTGCTTCTCTTTCTTTTCTTTCTGATATTTCCATTATGCATATGTTACACCTTTTGTTGTTGTCATACAGTACTTGGATATTCTGTTCTGTGATTTTGTTTTATATTTTTTTCCTCACTGCTTTTCTGTTTTAGAAAGTTCTATTGATATATCCTCAGGCTCAGAGATTCTTTCCTCAGCTATGTCCAGTCTACTAATGAGCCCATCAAAGGCATTCTTCATTTCCATTACAGTGTTTTTGATCTCTAGCACTTCATTTTGATTTTCTCTTATGCTTCTGTCTCTCTGCTTACGTTGCCCACCAGTTGTACTTTATCCACTAGAAACCTTAGCATATTAATCATAATTGTTTTAAATTCCTGGTCTGATTGTTCCAACATTGCTGCCATATCTGTGTCTGATTCTATGCTTGATTTGTCTCTTCAGTTGTCTTTTTTTGCTTTTTTTAGTATGCCTTATACTTTTTTTCATGATGGTTAGGCATCATGTACTGGTTAAAAGGAGCTGTAGTGAATAGGCCTTTAGTAATGTGGCAGTAAGCTGTGGCAGGAGCGGAAACATTCTCTAGTCCTATGATTGTTATAGTATTTTTGTGAGCTTGTGCCTCTGAATTGTGAACTTCACAAATGCTTCTCAGTCCCATTCTCTGCATCTTTAGGTGGCATGGGATGGCTGGAGTGGGTTGGAGTTGGGTATTTCCCTTCTCCCCTGTGGAAGACCAGAGCAGGCTAAAGCTGGGTATTTCCCTTTCCCCAAGTGGAAAGGTGAGAGTGGGCTTTTGTTGCGTATTTTCCCTAAGTGGAAGGCTAGGGTGGGTGTTAGTTGTGTATTTTCATCCCTCTGGGTCAATGAGTCCTGATAAAACACCAATAGTTTCTCTCGAGGGCAGGTCTTATTAAGAACAGAATGCTCTGGCCTATTTCAAAATGGTTTCTTTTGCCTTCCCCCGACCAGAAGCATGAGGGGATTTTTCTCTGATATTCACTGTGAGAGCCTGGTTAAGTTTTTGGTGGTAAAACTTACAAAATTGTGGGCCCCCCTATGACTAAGTTCCCCTGGAATTTTTTACTCTCAGACTTGTCCACTCTGAGCCTCTAGCAATTCATCAATTACAGGTCGGATTTGTCTACCCTGGTATTGGTTTTTGTAGCAGTTTCTTCTGTGGTAAATTGAGATTCTCTGTACTTGCCTGTCTGTCTCTCCAGTTTTGGAGGCAGTAGTTTGTCCTGTGATCTCACTTCTCTGATATATCTAAGAATAGTTGTTGATTTTTCAGTTTGTTCAGCTTTTCACTTTTTTTTTAGGACAGAGTGACAACTTCCAAACTCCTTATATGCCATGCCAGAAACCAGAAATCTGGTGGTTTTTAAAAAATACCCATATATATATTTAGTTATTTTATCAGTGGTAGCCTGGGGATTACAATTAATGTCTTAATTTATAACAATCTAGTTTGGATTAATGAATTTAATTCCAACAGCATATAAAATTTGGCTCCCATATAGCTCTGTTTCTTACCCCTTGGTTCAAATTTTTATTATTATAAAAATTACATCTTTATACATTGTGTGCCTATCAGCACAGATTTATAACTATTTTTTATGCAATTGTTTTTAAAATAAGATATGAGAAAAAAATTGAAAGCAAAACATACATTTAAATTTTCTTTTAATTTACTTTCAGAGTTATTTTTATTGATACTCTGTTTCTTCACATGGAATAGAGTTACTGACTTGTGTCCTTTCATTTCAGCCTAAAGGACCCCCTTTAGTGTTTCTTGTATGGCAGGTTTGGTAGTGATAAATTCTCTCAGTTTTTGTTTATCTGGAAATGTCTTAATTTCTCCTTTAGTTTTAAAGGATTTTTTTTTTCTGGATAGAGAATTTTTGGTTAATAGTCCTTTTCTTTCAGCACTTTTAAGTATGTCATCCCAGTGATTTCTGTCCTCTGTGATTTCTAAGTAGAAATTAGCTTTTAATCTTATGAGAAACCCTTGTATATGATGAATCTTTTCTTCTCTTCTTTTTTCAAAATTCTCTAACTGTTGGTTTTCAACAGTTTAATCAAGATGTGTCTAGCCATGGATCTCTGAGTTTATTCCACCTGGAGTATGTTGAGATTCTTAAATGTTTAGATTAATGTTTTCAATCAAATTTTGGAAGTTTTTACTATTATTTCCTGAAATATTTTTTCTACACTTTTTCCTCTCTCCTCTCCTTCTGAGGTATTCATTATTCACATATTGATATGCTTAATGGTGGACTTCCCTGGTGGTGCAGTGTTTAAGACTCCACACTCCCAATGCAGGGACCATGGGTTCGATCCCTGGTCAGGGAATTAAGATCCCACAAGTGGTGGGGCGCGACCAATAAAAAGAAAAAAAAAGAGGGTGTATTATATGCTTGATGGTGTCTCATAGGTCTTTGAGGCTTTGTTTATTTCTCTTCATACTTTTTATTTCTTAGAATGGATAGTCTCAATTGACCTGTTTTCAAATTTGACTTATATTCTCTATTTGCTAAGACTTAACAAAATACTTTAAGTATTTCCATACTTCCTTTTCATTTGTAAACATAGTTTCTTTTAGTTCTTAAAACGTATTTAATATAGCTGTTTAAATTCTTTCTCCAGGAATTCTAGTGTCTGGGCTTCCTCAGAAACAGTTTCTATTGATTGATTTTCTTTCCCCTTGTTTATGGGCCAGACAATTCTTGTTCCTTTGCCTGTCTCACAGTTTGTTGTTGAAAACTGGATATTTTCAACAATATAATGTATCAGCTCTAGAAGTTGCTTTCTCCTCCCTCCTTAGGGCTTGTTTTTGCTGGTTGTTTAGTGACTTTTCTGAACTAAATCTGTAAAGTCTATGTTCTTAGTCATGTGTGGTCATTGAAGTCTCTGCTCAATTAGCTTGGTGGGCAATGAATGTCTGGACAGATATTTCCTTAAACAGCTGGAACCAAGAAGTCTCCAGTCTTTGTTAAGGGGTTCTGTGTTCATTTGGAGGCATGCTTTCAACACTCAACCAGGCAATTGAAAACTCTTGCTTAGCTTTTACTTCCTGTTCATGTAGCGCTTCAAAGTCAACCAGATTTGAGAGCTTACAGACTTCTCAGGTCTTTCTTGAGCATGCACACAGTTCTGGGCATGTGCACAGTAATATACATGTATGTGGTCTTCTAGATTTCCAGGAATATGTTGGAACTTCTCAATGTCGTTATGGACATCTCACTCCTCAGCTTTTCCTTTTAGGCTTTTTGGTTAGCCCATTTTTTTTCCCCAACTCTTAAACACCACTGCAGGCAGCCACAAAAATTAAATAATTGCCTCTCATTGTTTTTGACAAATGCTCTGAGGCAAAGTATTTTCCACTCACTGAGCTCAAAATAGATCAAATAGAGACAGCATTACAAATAGAATCTTCCAGGAAGTCACCAGACATATCAAATAATGACAATTTTCTGAGAATGATCTTGGCAGGAACTCCAACTTCTTTCTCCTCCATCTTGTGACTGCTAGGCTGCTGGCTTTGCCATGATTGCGGGCTGTTGGTTTTCAAGGCTACTGTGGAGTTGAAGGGGTTTGGAAGAATGGGAATACAAACAAGTTAAGATGCCACAAAGTTTGCTGTTCTTACCAAGATTCAGCTACTTTTTCATTAAGAAATGTTCTCCAGATTGCTGCAATTCTTTGGTTAATTTCCAGAATTCTGAAAATATTAATCCTGACTTTTTTTTTTTTTAACCAGTTTCTCTACTGCTTTTTGGAGGAGACAATTTTCAAAGGTCCTTATTCCACTATTACACTGACATCGTCCACTGTTCTGTATTGAAGTAAAGTATATGAACACAGATCCTTAATTTCTCATTGGTAGTTCAAAAGTTTTGATGAAGATGACCATAACCTTGTCAAGGGTACCTAGGGTACCCTTTCTTTGCAAATAAAGATGCTCTACTGAAGAAAGATATCCAGCCTTCAACCAGTAAATATAGCTTTATAGATGCAGCTCCAGCAAATGAAAACTCAAGCAACAATTAAGAAAGAAAAGCTTTGTTAATTTGGCAAGGACTCTTTAAGGGAACAAACTGGAAGGTGATTTTTCACTAAAATGTGAGTGGGAAACTAAACTTGCAATATACATAACTGGTTGCATAGCCTATATTAATGTTATGTTTCCATATATCTTTATTATGTCATCTCGAAAATGTTCAATATATTAAAAGAAATAAAAAGCAATCATTTCAGTTCTTTATGGAAATAAACATACTGCTTTAGAAGCATAATTTGTTATTTTAGAAGAAAGCCCTCATAGCTAAGTCCTTTTATGAGCTAGGAAACATGCCATTCTTGCCAAACACAACAAAAATATATTCTGATATTTGGTAGTTGATTGCGTTGTCTACATAGATCAGTAAATCATGTAATGTTTGGGTTATAATGAAGTTCCAAATTTCTGGATTACTTCTTGGAAATATTTGTTCCTCCTATATAGTGTTATTAAGCATGAATAGTAAATGCTTTCTCTTTAAACATAAGAAATATCCTGAAAGAGTTTCAATACACTTTTTTCTGATGGACAGAGTTTATTTCTAAACAGCAAGTTTACATAATATCTCTAAACCATATGTTCAAGGAAGGTTGTGGTTGCATCTATAAAACCACCATTAAAATTACAAGGCTAGATTGAAGATATTTTTCTGTTTGAAATTTTAGATCATATTTTATGAATTTTATTATTGTGGAGGAATTTTGTTGCTGGAGGCAACAAAATGTGTAAGAAATGTGATAGTAGAGCTTAGACATAGAACATTCTGTACTACTCTACAGTCTATCCTGACCACATCACACTCTCAAATGAGAATCCTAATGATGTGCCAGACACCGTTCTAAATACTTTTGCATATAAAACTGTTCTAAACACTTTTATGTATACATAGGTTACTAATTGAATTCACATTTTACATATGAAAAAACAGAGTTACAGAAAGGTCAAGTAACTTGCCCAAGATCACATAGTTAAGTAAGTGGTTATGTTAAATCTACACTAGCACTGTTGAATAGAAATATAATGTGTATTCATCCAACATTATTTATGTGGCTATCCCAGGAAGCTTCACTTCTTCGACACATGGTCCACTCCGTAGGGTTTCCCCTGAGTGAGTGATCAGAGCAAGCCCAAGATGGAAACCATAGTCTTCTGTAACCTAATCTCAGAAGTGAAATACCATCACTCCTGCTATATTCTTTTGATCAGACAGACACATGCTGGTGCAATCTGGAAGGGGATTGCACAAAGGTGTGACAACCAAGTGGCAGGGACAGGAATCATTAGAGCCATCTTAGAGGCTACCTAGCACAGATATTTTTAAAAGTAAAAAAAAAAAAAAAAAAAGTGAATTAATTTTAATAATGTATTTTAGGTAAAAATATGTATCTAAAATATTATCCTTCTAATATCTAATCAATAGAAAAATTATTGAGATATTTTACATTCTTTTCATGTTAAGTCTAAAACCCAGCATGTATTTTCCACTTACAGCACATATCAAGTCTGGCCATGCAAATTTCAAGTGGCCAAATTTCAAATGCTCAATACAGTGCTCCAACTGTGGTACTGTATTGGAGAGCACCAATACAGATCTAAACTGTTCCAGAGTTTGTGCTCTGAAGCACTTCTTGCTTAATCATAGAAAAGAGTGAGATGGTCTTTTTGTCAACCAACATCAGTGTTATAATGGGGATCCACAAATCCCCTGGATATGTGACATCCTTTCTAACTTTCCTGTTATATGCAGTAAGCATTGTAATGTTAAAAAATCTAAATTAATGCTACTTCTAAATAACATGACATAGGAATTTTTAAATGAATGTTAGAAAATTTATTAACTATAAAATTGCCTTCATATGTTTAATGGATTTGAGTCATGCTTTAAAGACAAACTTTAGGCATTGCTTCCTACATAAATTAATTTCTACCAGATAAATGGAAAAATGGACTTCATCTGTCAAGAGGTCAAGCCATCTTTAAGTAGCCTTGCAGCTGCCAGGCCGACTTGCCACACTTCTTAAATTAGATTAGTAATGAAACAATAAGCCCATATGAATGTAGTAGTTGATTCCTCATGGTACAGCAGACAGCATGAGCATCGTGCTTTAATGGTTCCCCTTGAGCCCCATCTCCCACGGGTGAGATAGAACAGGCCAGGTGGGTGCCCAACGCACAGTGGAGGAACACTGAGTTTAGGAAATCCCCAAAGTATAAGAGGCTGATGGCCAATCTGCCATTCTTTGCCCTTGAAGAAAACATGTCTTTATTACCTTGGGATGTAAGAAAATCTCCTTGGAGGAGAGGAGGGAGACTTTAGTATCCTAAAATGCCTCTCAGGAAGGAGATACTCCCTATCATTGCCATACTGGTCAGGAAACAAATATTTTACCTCCAGTTTCTGAGGCATGTAGAAATGCTGTGGAGGATTATCTCCCAACGTATCTATATCCCTTAGCAGTAAGACTGTTTCCAAAATCATTTTAATTATAAATGTGAAAAATATAGGAAAGTAGTAAGAATAACCAATGACAAAATTGGATTAATAATATAATTATTTCTTCAAGAAATTGATTAAGTTTAAATGATTAAAATTTATAAAACTTGCTCCTTTATGCATGGATACCAAAACACCTAATACATACATAATGTATGTACATTCATACATTAAATATATTTAATAATAATTCACTTAAAATTCAGAACGAATTTTCTCATTGTTTCATTTGGGAAACTATGTACTTAATCAATCGAAAACATGTAATATTATATTCAGTGGTGATTTATTATATTTCATGTACCGTTGAAATGACTAAATCTTTCACATTTAGCCATTTTGTGATTGTAGCTATTTTTTGACTATAATATCAGTTTATAAAGGGACCTGATAGGAAAATTATGTAAAAATACTTAAAATATATTTGATAGCTTTATAGTAAATAACTTTTTGTCTTCTGTTTTTTAAATGACTTATGTTAAAAGAAGTAAGCTACAGGGCAGAATTTGTTCTTATTTTTCCATCTGGTTGTTATGATGACACATGATTCAGAAAAGCCCTAAATAGGGCTCCCTGCTTTTTGGACAATTTTCTATTCAAGGAATCATGGACCATTCTTCCAAGTTTTCTCGGTCAACCTCTCTTAAGGCATCTCTTCCCCACTGTGCTCACTTAAGCAAAATAGATTCATCTATGCTTATTATACAAAATATTTTCCTAGACAAAAAGGGGTATTCTGCATATACGATGAAAGAAAATGTGGAGTAATCTAAATGCACAAAAATTTCAGACTTTTACACTAATTTTCAGTTCCATTTTTTATTGGCCTATGTTTTCTTCTCTTCAGTACATGATCAGATTTTTTTTCTAAGTCTTTGGTCTTTTGATAACTAAAATATATATTATCTGGAACACAAATGGACTGCAGTTATAGGTCAAAATGTTCTTTTCACCCACCCATGTACATTTGAGAATCAGAACAGAATTCTGTCAGAAATATCATTTTAAAATAGGCTTTTCTACAACTGGCACTGTTCTATAAGTTCTCATCCTATTAATATTTTGTGCACATCTTCTAAAAATCTATCTCATCACTTTTTGCTCTTACCATCTCCTTATCTTTCATGCACAATTCCTTCAAAGCTCTTTATGATGTTGCCTCAACAGTATCACCATGGAGGAACTCTCATGAGAGGAACCAGACTGTCCAAACAAATTGTCTACTCGGTCTTCATTTCCTGAAGTGGACATTGGCAAAACACATTACTGTATTTATACATAATTACGTATCAGAGATTTAGAAGTTCTGTCATTGGAACAAAACATTTTTTTCAGTAGACTTTATTTTTTAGAGCAATTTTAGGTTTTCACAACAAAATTGGCATAAAGTACAGAGATTTCCCATACCTCTACATATGCACAGTCTCCTCCATTGTTAACATCCCCTACCAGAGTGGTACTCTTGTTACAACTGACAAATTTACCTTGACACCTCATAATCATTCAAGTTCTTGGTTTACATTGTAGTTTACTCTTGTTGTTTTATGTTCTATGGGTTTAGACAAATGACATGTATCCACCATTATGGCATCATACAGAGTATTTTCACTGCCCTAACAATCCTATGTGTTCGGTCTGTTCATCTCTCCCTCACAACCCCTGGCAACCACTGATCTTTTTACTGTTTCTGTAGTTTTGCCTTTTGCAAAATGTCATACAGTTGGAATCATAGACTATGTAGTCTTTTCAGATTGGCTTCTTTCGCTTAGTAATATGCATTTACAGTTCCCCTATGTCTTTTCATGGCTTTCTAGCTCATTTCTCTTTAGCGCTGAATAATATTCCATTGTCTGGATGTACCACAGTTTATTTATCCATTCACCTACTGAACGACGTCTTAGTTGCTTCTAAGTTTTGGCAACTATAAAGCTGCTATAAACGTCCATGTGTAGATTTTTGCATGGACATAAGGAACACAACTTTTTGAAGTTATAAAATGTATTGATTTTTCCCAAATTTACCAATGCCACATCTATCTTGTAGAAAATTAGAAGAGGGAAGAAAATGCAGGGGTGAGAGCATAGCTCCCTATAATCTCATCACCAGAGCTATTTAGCATTAATATTTAGTTTCCTTCTATTGTTTTCCAGTAGTACACCTACACACATACAGACATGTTTTAATATAATGAGAAGTAAGCCTATTTCTGAGGACTTGCCTATGTCATTAAATATTCTTCAAAACATAATTTTTATTTTCTGTATAATAGTCCATCATATGCTTATACCATAATTAATAAATCCATTCCAAACATGGTCATTTGTGCAATTTATGCTATAATGAACAGCCTTTTAACTGAAGTTTTGCCTGCATTTCTGATTATTATGATAATTTCATATACATAAAATTATGACTTCAAAAGTAAAAATGTTTTTAAAGCTTTTGATGCATATTACCAAATCACATTCAATAAAGATTTTGCCAATTTACATCCCACCAGGAACTAATGACAGGGCCCATCTACCTGCTTTTTTCAAGCTATTACTTAACTGTCCATCCTTCCTCACTCCCACTTTTTAAATTAACAGCTTTATTGAGCTATAATTTACATAACATAACATTCAGCTGTTTTAAGTATACAGTTTAAGGGTTTTTAGTGTCTCTGTCTCAGGTTTTTTTTTTTTTTTAGCGACATGAATTTAAATAAATGAAAAGAGGTAATTGTTAAGTGCTTACTACAAACTTTGGGCTGTAGAGGGTACTCAGTGATTGTTAAATATCTTTAAAAAACTTTAGAGAGGTTTCTTTGTTTCATGAGACCCAGCATGGTTAGGCCTCTAATGTTCTCATTTCAGCTCTATCTTCCTTATTATGAAAATAAGTTCTTCTGGCCTTTGGGGACAGCTGATCTGTTATGCTTAGTTTTTGATGATGGGGTAAATTTTCGTCTTTTTCTAACATATTCTGTGTCTTTTTGTGGTACTTTATTGGGAAGTTAGAGACTGTCACGTCTAGGCTGCTAGACAGTTGACATTTAAATCCCTCTTGATCAGATATTAATCATATGAAGCTCCAATTTGTTTATCTGTAGTGTCTAAAGTGATCAACAACAGCAAGTCCAGTCTCTCTGATCTTTCCTGCAAGCTATAGTCGGGGCATATTTCTGAATAGTCTGAACTAGTTCCAAAGGCGTTACCTGCGCCAGATCTCTCAATGCTCTAACAAGACATCTCAAAAACTGCTCTTGAGCTCTTGCTGACTAAATACCCAGTCAGATCTTCTGTATGAGGTCCAGCAAACTGTTTTCCAGACCCATTCCAGTGGAAATGATAGTGGGCTTGCCATTTGAAGAGTTATTGCCAGTTTCAGGTGGGATTTTCAAATTTATGTTACTCGAGTTAGTTTTTTGGTTGCCTAGTAATATGGGATCAAAAGGATGTGCTTAGGAAGAAAATGTTCCTTTATATATGCTGGCGAATTTAGGAAAAAAAAAGTTTGGTTTTCTTTATTGTGCAAATCAAAATCTATTTAAATCTTAAGCTCTGAAATCCATTTAAAACTTACGGTTACATTGGAAAATTACCTCTCTTCCTAATTTGAATTTAATGTAAACTGATTTTTAATTGTTTTGCATAACCATGGGTAACAGATTTTTTTGAACACTGCATGGTAAAAATCAGCAAATATGTCAGACAAAGCACAACATTAAAGGAAACACCACAGCATATGTTGACAGTTATAGAAGAATTGCTGCTGTTTTCACCCTTCACACCAGAATAATTTTTTCAATATTTACCTCCCATGTGTAGAGAGGGAAACATATGGGGTTTTATATAATCATAAGCATAAACAGGTGGCTACTTAGGTACATTTAATTTGCAAGCAACATCAATACTGAACAACGCAATCAGCACCACATGGCTCCCAAACTCTTTCCACTAACATTCCATTAGCAAAATTAAGATCATTAAAATAGAGGGAGGGTATACTCCTCCCTCAGTTGGCTTCAACTACCCTTCAGAGCCATGAATAAAACACATTTTCAAAAATGCCTTGGCATTTTGCTGCTTCTTTTGTCCAAGGGAACTTCAGCAACTGTGTATAATGTATACCTTGTGAATAACTACAACCAGCACAATATTTGCATTTAAAATGTGGTTACATCTCCCTATAATCTGCTTATTATGAGCATAAAATTTTGGTGGTTAAATTCTAAGCAGTTTATCAAAGCCTGGAGTCAGACAAATTCCTCAAAGCCACCTGGAAATATTTCCCCAAAGGCCGTGCACCTAAAGAGGTCACCTGAGGCTCTTTTCCATAATCAAACACTCTGGCAAAATCTGTAATGGTAGCTGGGAACATTTTTTGCTCAGCCTGTGTCAGATACTGAACTGTGGATTCTACATATTTTGTCTCATCTAATTTGATCCAAACTGGATCCTCTTTGGCCCTGTAAGTATTCATCTCTCTGATGTTATAACCATCCTACAATGGCTTAGAATTCCAGAGTGAAAGAAAATGGTATGAAAGAATAGCTATTATTTCTTGTATTTTGCTTTTTCAGTGCTTGCTCTGTGTCAAGTGCTATCTAAGCATGTTACATGTATTGACTCATTTAATCATCACAATGACTTTATGAGGTAGGTGAAACAATCTTCTCCATTTTATAGAAAAGGAAATTATAACCCTGAGAGTTTAAGTTCTCAAGTTTACACAGTGGGGAAAGGACTAAGGCCAAACTTAAACCCAGGTTGTTTGAATCAAAAATTCATACTTTTAACCACTTCACTTTCCTATTGGGATAGTAGTGTGTTGCTGGGCCTGAAAATTCTATTGCCTAAAGTCAGCACGAGCCAGGAGTAGTAAATGTGTGATATTTTGACGGTCTCCTAATAAAGCCTCGTGAGAGATTTGGGAGACCTAATGTCTGTGGGCGTTCTTTCCAGTCCTGAAACCTCTATGTGTCTTCTCCTAACATAAGGGGCAGTGCTCTGAAGAACTGTAAGAGTCCAGAGAACTGTGCTCTTGCCAAGGTTTATGAGAAGAAGAATTTCTGACATCTTCTCGCCTCATCCTAGGTCTATTACTCATTCTCACTGCTTAGGAGAGAGAAAGGTTTAACATGAACAAGGATGTATGGCACTTTTAATAGTAAAGCCATGATTATAACAGAGATTTATGCATTGATATCAAATTATATCATTTGATTTCAAAGTCTAACATTATTAATGTAAATTATTTGTTAAATATCTCAAATGTATTAGATATTGCATATCACTCCTTTCAAGCCTTTACTGGGAAAATAAAGGTTTTTTTCATGCAGTGGTTGAACCATCGAGGTAAAAATGAATCAAAAGATTTTACGATTTATTCTTTTTATCGCCAGGTAAAAGAACTATTAAAAATTGTTAATAGCTATTATAGATCATTCTGATTTCATTATACATGTAAAGACATTCACACGTAGGAATTCTACAGCCACACTTAGCATCTAACACTTAACAAACTTGGTTACTGTCTTAGATATGTCTTCTCCCCCTGCTAAATACTCCATTAAATTACTACATAAAATTTTCTTATGAATTTGACTTTCCTCACATTCCTTGTTTCTGCTCTTGGAGACTTCTGTCAAGATTGTTTGAATCACTCATTAGTTGATGATTTTCAATAATCTCAGAAATCTGGAGAATTTTCTCACAGTTTGGACATTATTATTATTATATGTTTCATTACTTTGCTCAAGAATTTTGAGTTTTTTGCTTTGATAGGGTATTTCATGCATCTCGTTTTAATCTGAAGTTAAATAGAGATGCTTGAGCTAAGATTCTAGTCAAAATACCAGATTTGGGATAGTCTTGAAGAAGATAGTTTTTGTAGGATGTGCTGACCTAAGAATTGTCTTGGAAATGTAACAAAATAATAGGAAAATGTGGAATGAGAAACCTATATAGGCAAGTATAAAATAACAAGGATGCTTAGGAACTTGATTGCAGGACAAAGTGCCATTTTAAAGAGGCAGAAGCATACACTCACAAAAATAAGTGAAACACACTTTGCTTTATTGGCAGAGAGACAAGACACATGATCAAAAATATGTAGCAGTCTGATTTGTCTCTAAATCTTCTCCTTCACGTAGCTCAGTCCATTAGAAATTTTTGAGCAATATCTCAAATATTTATGTATTTATTTAAAATTATGGCAGCTATGCATATATATGCATGTGTATTTGATGTGTTGTTCATCTGTATCTCAAAGGCAAATTTCTTTATGATGATAGTGGATGTGAATCCACATGTTGATAACTTTAAAGTGTTAAAGAAGTTTCAGCCACTCTTCATATTTTATTAGACGAGAGTGTCATTGTTTTATTTCATAATATATCTAAAGAAGAGATTGAGTGAGAGTAGAAATGTCGACTTCATCCTTGTTTTTGTTCACTTGTGTTTATATTAGTTTTATTTTCAATACATGATTTCTTTGCAAGAAATGTGTGAAGCCATTTATCCATTTTGTGAGATTTACTTTATTTAAAAACTGTGATAATGTATTCTGGAAACCCACTTACATATGGCCAGGTGGTCTGGAACACACTCAAAGAACATGATCTTGTGGACAGCACTGTCAACTCCTTCAGCTTGTGCAGTTCCCAGGCCTCCCACATGCCTGTACCTCCAGGCACGTGGCCATCTGATGAGGAGATGAGGCTAGTGCCAATCAATGTCAAATATCAGTGAAGTTCACTTTCTTATGTTGCTCGTTTTAAAAAGTTCTAAGAATTTCTGCACCCAAAAGGAGGGTGAAAGGCTGGACAAACAATTTACGATTTACAATAATAATGAAAGGCTTAAATATGTAACCATGTGATTAAGCCCTTGAGCTTTAGAGACACAAAATCCTACTTGTATCTTATGAGCTGTGTGATGATAGAGAATTTATGGTATCTCTTCAAACTTTCCTGTGGTTATTTGTGAAGTGTTTGTTTTTTATTTCTAGCTACCTCATATTGTAATTTGGAAAATTGAATTCTATCAGACATGTAAATTTCCAGCACATTCTAAGCTGCTAATATTTTAATAATCCTAATTTTGATAATATGAGAGGAAGATGAGAATTAGTACATAAAGTTCACTCTAAGATTCCTTATCTCAGAGATAGAGGGAATATATTTGGTTGGAACTGTGAAAGCAAGCTAGAGATTAGACAAAGAGAAAAGACTGTGAACTCTTTTCACACATAACATCATACACAATGATCTTATGTATATAAATAGTATTGTGATACACAGGGGGAAATTTTAATTTTTTAAATTACTCCCTATTTGTGTTAGAATTGATGAGATAGAGAAAAATGTAGAAAAAAATCTGATGAGTGTAAATTCTTCACTCTGAACCAGGAAGTTATTTTTGCTCTTCTCATACTGGAGGGTCTGGAAAGGCTGACCAATGCAAAGGGAGGGCCAACCTGTGAGACCCACGTACATATCTTGTGAACTGGAATAAACATGTTCTCATAGGAAATGTCCTTGTAAGTCATTTGTGTGACAGGGAGGTGGCCTGATGTGGAGGTAAGATTATGAGACTTGGATTTAAAAGGTCTGGCTTGAGATTCCATAGCCACGACTATGAAAATCATGACCGTTTTTATATCCCCCAATAATAATATTTGTTTTACTGTTCTTGAAAGAATATAAATGATGCATATGAAGAAAATTATTCAAGCTTGTAATGTTTTAAGCAAATTTCAATTGTTACTCTTACTATTAATAATAATGATTGCAGATCATTAAGAATTGGATAAAAATATAAACTCCCCAAAAGCCTGAGATTCAGGGACAAGATCTTAAAGATTAAATTTACTTATTGACTATTTTTCAACAGATCAACTAATTGCATTTCCTTATAATTTTTGTTTCTCAAGTAACGTACTCCTTATGAACAATTTCTCCTAGGTAAAAATAACACTAATATCCATTTTAATAGGTGACAATAAATTTGGAAATAGAAATCTATTTTCTTTCTGCTTTTTAACTTACATTGTGAGGATTACATATTGGCTTATTTTATTATCTCTCTAATGATCACTCAGCTCCTGAAATATGTTTTGTTTTGTGTTTTGAAAAAATAAATTATATTTTCTCTTGTATAAAACTATTATAACACTCTGAGAAAAAGATGGAGAAAAAATTGGTTGAATTTAAAGCTGATCATATCTATGGTGCTATAGTTTATTCTGAAATTAAAGTTCCAATATGACATCATTCACATATATATGTATATATACATATATAGCTGTATATACTTGCCCTAGTTTATATGGTATCGAGTGGCTGTTTGTAAGAAGGGACTCTTTGGACTGGCTGCAATAACATATAAAGAAATGTTAATAAAATATTTTTCCTGTACTCTGCCACTTAGCATGCTAAACTGTGTCCTTAATCATCTCCTAAGGGAAAACACACAGATTTCTTAGATAGATTTTTCTTGCAATAGAGACATCCAACAAGACAGCTCTGAAGTGTGTGATTAACTTGAAATAATAGTGGCCCTTAGGGTTTCAGGCTTTTTCTACTTCATAACATTTTGGGTCTGTTATTACCTTAGGTGAACCCAATTCCCCAGGAAAGAAGATGCTGACTTAATTCTTCTGTGACTTATGTCATCAATATAGCGAGGATAGAAATGAAACCATGTTTCTCTACGCTTATGAGATTCTAGGTAGCTATTATTTAAACTTATTTCACAAAAACTGCTGAATTTTTTATACCCTGATGATGACTGTGGACTCTTAGAAATAAATCTTCACATGGAAACAAATGAGATTAAACATGTGCATGCACTTGCACACGGGCACGAGCACACACACACACAAATTCAGTTACTGTGGAGAATTCGAAAGTACTATTTTATTGGATTTTCCCTGATACAAGACATAATAAAATAAGAAGTTCCTTTAAAGTAAATGTTTCTTTGCCTTACTGTCTTCAAGCACACTATGCAGGGAATGAACACTATTCGATTTATAAAGGTTTTCAGGACAGATTGCACATGCTACCTTCCTCAGCCTTTGCCAGGATTGTATCACCCACTTTTTCAGGACATTTATATTTAAAAGTAACCAAAATCCTGTATTTTTTTTCATTTGAGCAAAGATCGACTAAAAAATAACATCATAAATCTTTGTACTATAACCCAAAATACACATAAAAGACATTGTAACCTGGTTAATAATAATTTGATACATAGATAAATTTAATTGGACTGTATTTTTGACTAAATGAATAAATAACTTTTACAAGCTATATCATTCTAGTAGAATTCTTTATACAGTGCCTTCTTAGTGTATGCTATTATATAATAATTGTCTTAATTTACTTTGAGGTTAACAAAGCAATTACCTAATTTTTCCTTTGTTCTTATTTTCTCTGGAATTTATTAAAATGTATTCAGTAAATAAATTTCTGAAAGTGCTACAAAACACATGTGCTTATAAAATAAAAGCAAAATAATTCAAAGAGGAGAATGAAACTTAAACATGCAAGCATAAAAAGCTGTGTCTTAAAGAACAAAAATTCATTGTGTCAGTGACTATCCCAATAGTATTAGAGGAAAAAACTTGAAATAGTGAAACCATGGCAAAATTAGAAAAGTAATGAGAAGAATGAAAGATATATAATCAAGAGTATTCAATCCAGAACAACTACCTAACCTGGCATTTCTCAAGGAGAGTTATGTGGATCACTAATATATCGTGACATACTATTTTGTAATTTATTTATGAATGTTTCCCCAAGAGTTTTAGAATGAAAGAAATTTGGGAAATTCTGCATGTTATATTCCCCTCTTGTGAGTCACAGTGCATCTAAAGTTTCTGAGAAATCTTAAATTACTTGGAAATATGTAGATATTTTTTTTATTGTGGTAAAATGCATATAACATCAAATTTACCATTTTAAAGTATACAATTTAGTGTCATTACGTACATTCACAATGCGTTACAACCATCACCATGGGCTAGTTCCAGGTAATATCTTTGTAATCGTTAATTTGACCATGAAACAGTTTCCTTCTGGAATATCTTTTAATTTTGATGTTTCCAGAGAATATATATGTAAATATTGATCCAATCCTTTCATTTTAAAAGTTAAAAATGCGATCTTGAGAGATTAAATGCCCTGCTCAAGATCACACATGTGGTTGGGAGATAGCCAGTATCTCATGCAGATTGCATTTCCAAGAAGTGGGCCTTTTCTATCTCACGCTATTTCCCCCTTTCCATCTATGTGGCCTGTCTGGATCTGACAATCCAGTAACCTACAGAAAATACATTAAGATTTTACCTAGAAGAATTCAAGATTAAAACAAATATCTCTAATCTTGAAAAAGGTACATTACTTTTAAATGCTACGTTTTACTTGTTTTATAACTCTCTCGCTGTGATTTTCTTATGAGAACTTTCTAATTCATAGAATTCTGTTCTCAGGTCTTTTTAAGATTGTGGCTGATAAAACTCCATACCTCACTATGGAAGAAATTACAAGAGCCATCCGTATTGGACCAAGTAGACTGGGGCATCCTTGCTTCTATCATCAGAAGGGTATAAAACTAGAGAATCTCATCATAAAGCAAGGTGAGCAAATCATGCTCAGCTCAGTCGAAGAGATCAATGGAGAAATAATGGTGAACTGTGGTGTGCTAAGGAATCATCAAAATCACTCATTTACTTTGCCTTTGTCACAAGAAGGAGAGTTCTATGAATGTGATGATGAACATATTTATACCCTAAAGGAAATTGTCCAATGGAAGATCCCCAAGAACAGAACACGAACTGTGAAACTTACAGACTTTTCAAATAAGTGGGACTTAACAAATCCATTCCCTAAAGGTTTTTATGGTGCTGTGATTCTCAAGCCTGTTTATGAAATTCAAGGTGTGATGAAATGTAAGTATCCCCTGAGAATGATGCTTTATGAACATGATTGTGGGGTTTGGGAAAGAGAAAAGCTTTAGTCTAAAGAATGGGACTCTGTCCCTAACTTGCCCATTAAGCCCACTGAGAGTCAGATTCTCATCTATAAATAAGCAAATCATGAAGACTCAAATTCAGTAATGTATGTAAGCAAATATTTTAAATTGTGTGGTGTTATCCAAATGTAAAATGCTGTAATTGTCAGGTACAGACAGATTAAAATATTTATTTTTATCACTGCCAGTTAAACAGGATCAGAAAAGAGCTACTTTTTAGAATAGAAAATTAATTGACTAGAAAGAAGCTTTCTTGTATGGAGGTGGTCAAAAAAGAGGTAAGACACATAAAGTTTCTTTATGTGTCCCTTACTCCTATTTTTGTGAGAGCCTTTTTTCTTTTTTTTTTTTTCAGCCATCCCTCATTGGTCATAAATCCTCCTATTAGCTTGGAGTCCTTCTGACTTAAGGGAAAATAATATGACAAATTAATTCACACATAAGTGTGGGTTTAAAAGGATTCTATTGAAATATAGTTGTTTTACAATATTATATTAGTTTCAGGTGTACAGCATAGTGATTCAATATTTTTATACATTATACTCCCTTTAGAATTATTACAAAAATGGCTATATTTCCCTGTGCTGTACAATATATCCTTGTTGCTTATCTATCTTATACATAGTACTTTGTATAACTTAATCCCATACCCCTATCCTGATCCTCCCCCTTTGCCTCTTCCCACATAAGTGTATTTTAATATGTAATCTTCATAAGATTTTTGCATTTTAAAATAAGAATAGCTGGAGAGAGCACTGTAATCCTAAAGAAATTAACACCTTGACTTTTTAAGATTGTGGCACATAAGCATAACAAGTATGGAACAAAGAGTTCTGTATTTGCAATAAAAAGTCCTGGATTCTAACTCTGGTCAATAACTTAACAGATGGTAGCTTTGGGTGAGCCATGTAAACTGCGTCTATACAAAGGGGATGATGATATCCCTTTTGTCTATGACTTGGAGTTGTTTTGAGAATGAAATAAGGTTCTATTAAGATACTATATGTAATACACCTGAGGAAAAAAAGCAATATGTAAAAATGTTTGGTCAAAAGTACCCCTTGGATATCTCAAATTCTATTTATCTCTGCTCCCATTAATATTGTTGGTCACATGCAATTGTGAAAAACTTGACATGCCTTTTGAGTAGGTTTTAGAGCTATGTTAAATTTTGTTACATACATATATTTAACCAGAAATCAATTAATTCATTTGAGCAAAAGGTGTAGGTAAGGAATTCCACTCAAGTAGTGATTTTCTTTTTGTACTACAAAAAATTGAGGCCACAGCATGATTATTTTTTTAAGTTGACAAAATATTGAAGTCGCAGCAAAGTTTAGACCTCACATTAGTGTTTTGTCAGTTTTCCCAAAATGTACAATCAAAATTGATAACTGAGTTTTCCTAAATAATGGATAGCATTTTCTCATTTTAAATTTTGTTATTTTTCTAAAACCATTGGCATCTCCTATCATGCAGATGCAAATGAAGGCGAACCCAGAACCTAAGCACATGAACAAGATGGTTACAGCATTTAATGAATTTAGGTTAGAGATCACGAAGGCCTTCACTGAGGAAATTACATTTAAACTAAGATCTGAAGGGTGAATAGGAGATGGGCAGGCTGAGAGAGAGGGGTCAACATTGGAGGAAGCAGGAAAACAGGAAAGCAGGTAAGCAAGAGACTGTGGTTCCAGTGCACCTGGTGTGAGAAAAGAGAGGAGAAGGCAGGCTGAGACAGATATCAAAACATGCAATGGGGTAGTGGAATCAGTCATGGAGGATCTTGAAATATATGTTAAGGGGTTAATATTTGTCCAAAGAGCAAATTAATAATGGTTTTTCAGCTGGAGAAACAAGGTGGGAGAATTGTAGTGAGGCCACTGGTTCTGTGGCAGAGTACTGGGGGGTTAATACAATAGTGATAGGGACAGCTCTTCTTAATGGGTATTTCAGAAGTACAGCTAGCCAGATCTGAAGGTCTATTGGAAGGGGAAAGACGTTAACCTGATTCCCAGGCTTCTGACTTGATCTGCTGGTTGAATGGTGGTGCAGTTTATTACATATAAACATTGACAGAAGAGCAAGGGATATTAACAGAAGTGTTTAGATGGACTTAAATATGGTTTCATGTTAGCTAAGGTCCCAGAAGAAAGCCTTTAGATGAAGTAAAATCCTTCCCCAAATGTTTTAGTCCAATTTCCATTCTTTAATGATATTAAAATTGAATTTTGATTTTAATTATTTTGGACCTTTAATTTCTTAAGGATTATTTTAAACATTAGTTCTCATTGTATAGCAATTTCAGGACAGATACTGTATGAGACTGCTTTGCATGTATACTGACTACAGAATATTTCCTGAAAATAGAGGATGGGTGTCCAACACAAAAAGTCAAATTTAAAAAATTATTGTTGTTATAGGCATTTTTCTTCTAAATATAAATGTAAACTGTTTTTTAATCAATTGTGGTCTTGTTTTACATGATTCTTTCTTATATTGAAGATTCAAACTTGCCTTGAAGTCAAGGGCACGTTGCCTGCTAAATTGTTTTCCAGTGACTTTGAGTGTCAGGCACAGTTCAAACTCCTCTTGACTTGAGTCCTTCTTTTCTAAAGTGACAAGAAAAAGAATAGGTCTGTCAGGGGTAGGAGATTTTAGAGAAACCTTAGGGGGAAAAGCAAGATGGAAAAGACTGAGAACTGTAGGAAGCTATGAAATATTGATTTGTGGAAAAGAGAACATAGCAAGTAAATAGAGAAAAGAGGAAATATAAGATATTCTACTCCTAGTACTAGTTTTTAATGTTACTAATGGGAAATTTTAGACTTTGTAAAAAAGAAATGTAGCACAAAGTGTTTAAATGGAATATTTGTTTCTGGGAACTCTTGGTCACAGGCCAACCCCCTCTAACCCTTACCCTACATTTAATGATTTTTTAAAAACTAACTCTCTTTGGAAAAGAGGTATAAATAACCATCCAAAACCTCTAACTACTGGTTTCATATAAGTCATAGCAAACTCTGTTTGTGTCTTTAACAGGAAGATAAAATTCATATTAGTTTAACAAATGGAATGCATAATATTTGCAAATGAAAAATGGAGCCAGCCGTTTAAAGCGGCTTCAAAAAAATCTTGATTTTAAAACTTTTTAATGGAGTTATGTTCTGGTGTATTGATTGATAAGTAGTTCTTTACTTGTGGAAATTTTAAGAGTTGGAAAGTTACGTTTTGCTTTAGGAGAAAAACTTAATGCCATCCAAATTTGGGAAAAAGTTTCTGCTCAAGTATATGACATAATTCATTTATAAACAGAGGGCTAAAATCACACAAGCAGAATGATGATATCAGAAAGGCAGTATCTGAATATTGTATAATAGGTGACAAATGAATAGAAGAAAAGAATACATTGATCTTTTAGTGTTCTGAGACTTTGTCTTTCTCTCATGTATTTTCAAAAATAATTTCCATTTTTATCAAAGTGAAAAGTGTCAAAAAGTAGTAAAAAGACAAAGTTACCAACAAACCTTGTGCCCTTGACCATTCCCAAATTTCCCCCACATTCTGCTACTCTGAGGTAACTCCTTTAAATATTTCACTCCTGCTTTCTTATATATCCATGCACATTTCCAATAATATACGGATACTGCTATTTTTCAAGTGATCAGTTTTAGACAGCAACTACTGACTTCCATGTATGGTGATGAAGATTTAATGGTCTTATATTCCTACTTCCTCTTCCCTTTCCCCATTCTCTCAGTATATGATAAGTTATGGTTAAGCATTTGCAGTTTCATTATTGTGACAGTTCATTGCTGAATCAAGTGGTAGATAATGACCATAATTCCATTTTTGTATAGCTTTATTTTTCTGTAATAATGACCTTACTATTTCATTTCTTAGTTTTCTTCAATCCTCTCCTAAGTCTTGAAGTATTTTCCAACATCTTTGTAAAAGAAAACAAAAAAAGCCATTCATTGCAATTTTCCAGAGCCCAAACTGTCAGGAGATCTACCTCTTCTGTTATTTTTTTTATCCTGAAGTATTCCTCCTGGAACCCTCCAACCTCATGCTCCAGTCTGTATTTGTGGCTCTCTAGAACTAATACATAGGTGCTTATCTTAGCTTGGGATACTATTATAAAAATACAATAAACTGTGTGGCTTATAAGCAACAGAAATTTATTTCTTACAGTTCTAGAGGCTGGAAGTCTGAGATTAGGGTGCCAGCACTGTGGAATTCTGGTGAGGAAACTCTTCCAGGTTGCAGATTGCGGACTTACAGTATCCTTTTCCTTACAGTATCCTTACACAGAGAGCAGAGAGGGGAAGCAAAGCCTCTGGTGACTTTTATAAGGCCTCTGATCTCACTGATGAGGGCTCCATCCTCATGACCTCATCTAATTCTTATCACCTCCCAAAGATGCCACCTCCTGACCCCCTCACATTATGAAGTTGAGTTTCAACATATGAATATTAGGGGACACAAACATTTAGTCCATTACAGTGTTGTCCTGGGACTTCGATTTAACGCCATCCTGGTGGTTACTCTTTGACTTGCTTCTGTGTTTACTAGCAATTTCTGGACTCAAATAACTTATTGTTTCCAATATTGCCTTTGAGAGATTACATGGTATTCAGAAGTTTCACAGTAATGTGCTTTGTGGTAGGTCTGTTCTTTCATTGTGAGGAAAGTTTTCAGGTTGGAAATTCAGGTCCTTCATTTCTAGGATAAATTCTTTGATAATTGCCTTTCAACTGTTTTTTCTCTTCTCTCCTTCTGTAACTTCTAATCTCATGTTGAAGCTCCCATACTAATGTAGAACTATTTTCTTTATTTTATGTCTCTTTGTCTTTGGTTTACCTTCAGGGAAAATTTCTTAACTACATTTCCAACTGTTTTAATGAATTTTTAATTTCAGCTATCATATTTTTAATTTCTAAGAGTTATTTCTTATACCATTTTTTAACTGTTAACATGTTCTTGTTATAAGGACTCAATATCTTATCTCTCTGAGAATATACTACTATTTCTTAAAGTTTTCTACTGTTCCTTACATTTTATCTGCCTCTTTTGGCCTTTTTTAAAGTTTTAGTCTGTCATTCTTGTTAAATGTTTTCCTCAAATTCTTGGTGGTTATTTCCCATTTGTTCATATTTACGTGTTAGACACATTTTTAATTTAATTTACAAGTGAGCCCCTATTGATATACAAGCTCCTTGTTTTATGAATTTTAGGTTTCATTTTGTTGGCTTTTTCATTGGAGAATTCCCCAAATTCAGATCCTGTGAGTCTTTCCTCCAGGACTTGTTCAATTTCATCTGAAAAGAATCTTCTTGATACCTCCTGGGGGTTATGAAACTCTTGTAACTGAGTGGAGAAGTTGCTGAGGCTTTCACTGTTCCCCCATAGATTTAGAGTTCCCTTCTTTGCTTTCAGTTCCATGCTTCTCCCCTGCTCACCTATGCCTACTTTCCAGATTCTATGACCCTATACTGTTTCCTGCAGAGAGAGAGGTGGAAGGGGCTCTCACCTGTCTTCCCCAAATTAAAGCTGAAGACCTGGGTTTAACCATGCTTCAAACATTCACATAATCCCTTGTTTGTCCTCTACCTTCTCCTCCACCTTCAGAGGGGCTTTATGCCTCCAATTCGAAAACTTTTGGGGAGTTGTGTGGGGCAAAAAAGGCTGACTTTTCACTGGACTCAAACTCCTTAGGCACATAGGCTTTCCTTTTTCTATTCTACCGAATCATTGACCGTTCTTCCATCTGAGTTCAATCTTTATCTAGTTTAAGGATTGCAGACATCTTTTAGATTCATTGAAACTTTTTCTTTCTTTTTCTCCTTTTTACCCTATGGCAAATTTGAGGGAAGAAAGAGTTGAAAAGCAACATATTTTACCCATAAGCCTCACTACTTACTTAAATTGGTCCTAGGCCAGAGTTTTTCCTGGACCTAGTATAACCCTGAAAGGACTGGTTGCTAATATTACTAAGTGATAAGTGTAATTTATAAACTTAATTTTTTTAACACAACATAATTTTTAGTAATTTATGGAAGCATCTGAGTCAATTTCTTATGTATTTCTTTTTATCTTCTCAATGCTTGAGATAAAGTAAATGTTCATTATTCAATAAATTAAATACATGAATGAATGAATGAAACAACTAAAATAATTGCTTCTGTCTATATATGTTGTACAGTACAAAGTTCCTATTTAGGTATCAAGAAGGTTTTCTCACCCACCATATCCAGATTTGATTTGTTACAATGACATATTTATGAACTTAATAGCTAAGGAGAATGAATATTCACTTTTTGGCACCAAAATTGATATCACTTATATTTATATAATGGGTTCAATTTTTATTAGTGATGTTTTTCCTAATGTTTCCCTGAAAGTACTGTGACATAACATGATCTTTAGAACCCGTGGATGCTCTAGCCAGCTTCCATTTCATTTTCTTCCTTTAGGCAGAAATCTTACTGCTAATAAAAACGTCAAACAGCAAGCAAAGTACAGTTTTTACTATATATGTGTGTATATATATGTATATACATATATTTATTTATTTATTCTTAAACTACCAATAATTAACGCTTGATCATTCAGGGTTCTCCAGAGAAAAAGTATATAATATTATATAAATTGATATTATATATAATTGTATTATATTATCTATACATGATTATATATTAATTAGTTATTTAATTAATTTTAAGGTCTTGGCTAATGTAATTATGGGGGCTAATAAGTTCTACATCTATAGGACTAGCTGACAAGCTGGAAACTCAGGCAGAAGTTTATGCTGCAGTCTTGAGGCAGAATTTCTTCTTCTCTGGGAAACTTTTGTTTTTGCTCTTTAGACCTTCAGCTGATTGGATGAGGCTTATCCACATATTGAGTATAACATCCTTTACTTAAAGTCAGGTTATTTGGATGGTAACCACGTCTACAAGATACCTTCATGGCAACACCTAGATCAGTGTTTGATTAAATAGCTGGCTACAACAGGCCAGTCAAGTTGACACATCAATGAAGAAAACATGTTAGTTGTATCATTCAGTATAAGAAAATGGCTCTTCACTTTTGTTAGCTTTTATAAACTAAATGAAAATGTAAAAGACAGAGTAGTGTTACAAATAAAGCCATATCAAATGCAAGGCTGTTCAAGGAAAGTCCTGATGATTTTTTTTCTGCTACAAATGTTGGAGAGTGATCCAAAAGGAACTTTATCTATTTATAAATACAAACAGAAGTAGAACCAGAGGAGGACCACCCAACAAAATGGAAATTCACTGTATAGCTTCTCTTAAGTTGAAATGAAACTGAATAAATGGAAAAAAATTAATTCACAGAATATTTGTAAAGAAAATTGAGACCAAATAGATGAACTATAAAGCAAATTTTAATTTAAAAGTCTGGAATGAGGCAAGTTCAGAAATTATTAGTGCATTGAATAATCATTGTATAATGAAGAGTATAATGTGATGCAAAAATGTAAACAAAACAATTCACAGAATAAATGAGAGCTGGAGACAAAATTTATGAAAGCACTTTAGAGAAAAATAACTATAGTCTTGGAAAGTAAATTAAAAAATCAAACTTAGAAAGTGAAAATTTGCAAAAAATACATGAATTGTTTAATAATAATAATATAGGAGAAACTAGAAATTGAGAAAAACTGCAGGCTAGAATTTACAAAATTTGTAAAGAAAAAAATATGTAGAAACAACCATCTTGCTTCAAGACTTGAATAAGATTGTCTCAGTAGATTTCCTACCATGTACTGCTAATTCAGGCCTAATTGCAAAGGATAGGTCCTTGAATGCTGAGTTGAGACAAAGAGTATTCCAGAATTGAGTATTAGCTCTTCAAGGAAACATGCATTGCCTAACATTAACCAAGCTTAAATGTATACCTTTATTTTCTCTTTAAAGATAATTTTTAGTGGGGTCCCCCAAATTCACACTTGGCTAAAAGAGTTGTTGCAGTGGGAAATGCAGAAAAGCATCACATTATGATTAACATTAACCCTAACTGTACAGGGACTTTCCCTGAAAGAATAGGCAGAAAGACAATGTTTAATGAAATGACTCAGAAGCAGAGAGAAGAAAGCAATGCTACCTTTTTAGAGAAGATGGAATGGAAATCTTTTTCACAAGAGCTCCCTTTGGAAAAACAGAAAACTTACCCAAACCAGAACAATTCATGTTTACCCAGGAAGAAAATTTGGGAAGTGTAAACTAATGTTGCATGAATATATGCTGTTTTTACTTTAGATTAGTTTGAAACTGAAAAACTTGTAATAAACACCATCAGGAATGTCTCTCATGCTCCGAGTTGCTGTCTTCTTATCTCTTTATCAATTTGAAGTCAAGATAACTTTTTTTGGGAAATTTTCTAATTTAGCTCATTTTCTATAACCATTTTCATTTCTGGTGGTGGGAGGGAGGATTACTTGTAAGATAAAAATGCTTGTTTAAAAATGTATAATACACACACACACACACACACACACACACCCCCTCACACTGGATATACCAAAATATAAGCAGTGGTAGTCTAAAGATGATAAAGATTGTAATGTTTTATCTCCCCTCTTATTTTTAAAAAATATTTTTATATAATTAACTTCTTTATAAGAAAACAAAAAATGTTGATTTATCTTTCTTTTAGACACATACTTAGATATAATGAAATTTGCCATAAAAATTAATTAAGCCTGTTTCAGTTTGAAAACTTAAGTATGTCACTTCCAAATTCTAGGTAACTTTTTAATTTTTGAAAAATTTATTTTATTTTTTTTTATACAGCAGGTCCTTATTAGTCACCAGTTTTATACACATCAGTGTATACATGTCAACCCCAATCGCCCAATTCATCACACCACCACCACCACCACCCCGCCGCATTTCCCCCTTGGGGTCCATTCATTTGTTCTCTACATCTGTGTCTCAATTTCTGCTCTGCAGACCAGTTCATCTGTACCATTTTTCTAGGTTCCACATATATGCGTTAATATACGATATTTGTTTTTCTCTTTCTGGCTTACTTCACTCTGTATGACAGTCTCTAGATCCATCCACGTCTCAACAAATGACCCAATTTCATTCCTCTTTATGGCTGAGTAATATTCCATTGTATATATGTACTACATTTTCTTTATCCATTCATCCGTTGATGGGCATTTAGGTTGCTTCCATGACCTGGCTATTGTAAAGAGTGCTGCAGTGAACATTGGGGTGCATGTGTGTTTTTGAATTATGGTTTTCTCAGGATATATGCCCAGTAGTGGGATTGCTGGATCATATAGTAATTCTATTTTTAGTTTTTTAAGGAACCTCTGTACTGTTCTCCATAGTGGCTGTATCAATTTACATTCCCACCAACAGTGCAAGAGGGTTCCCTTTTCTCCACACCCTCTCCAGCATTTGTTGTTTGTAGATTTTCTGATGATGCCCATTCGAACTGGTGTGAGGTGATACCTCATTGTAGTTCTGATTTGCATTTCTCTAATAATTAGTGATGTTGAGCAGCTTTTCATGTGCTTCTTGGCCATCTGTATGTCTTCTCTGGAGAAATGTCTATTTAGGTTTTCTGCCCACTTTTGGATTGGGTTGGTTTTTTTTAATATTGAGCTGCATGAGCTGTTTATATATTTTGGAGATTAATCCTTTGTCTGTTGATTCATTTGCAAATATTTTCTCCCATTCTGAGGGTTATCTTTTCGTCTTGTTTATGGTTTCATTTGCTGTGCAAAAGCTTTTAAGTTTCATTAGGTCCCATTTGTTTATTTTTGTTTTTATTTCCATTACTCTAGGAGGTGGATCAAAAAAGATCTTGCTGTGATTTATGTCAAAGAGTGTTTTTCCTATGTTTTCCTCTAAGAGTTTTATAGTGTCTGGTCTTACATTTAGGTCTCTAATCCATTTTGAGTTAATTTTTGTGTATAGTGTTAGGGAGTGTTCTAATTCCATTCTTTTACATGTAGCTGTCCAGTTTTCCCAGAAACACTTATTGAAGAGACTGTCTTTTCTCCATTGTATATCCTTGCCTCCTTTGTCATATATTAGTTGACCATAGGTGCGTGGGTTTATCTCTGGGCTTTCTATCTTGTTCCATTGATCTATGTTTCTCCTTTTGTGCCAGTACCATATTGTCTAGATTACTGTAGCTTTGTAGTATAGTCTGAAGTAAGGGAGTCTGATTCCTCCAGCTCCGTTTTTTTCCCTCAAGACTGCTGTAGCTATTCGGGGTCTTTTGTGTCTCCATAAAAATTTTAAGATTTTTTGTTCTAGTTGCGTAAAAAATGCCATTGGTAATTTGATAGGGATTGCATTGAATCTGTAGATTGCTTTGGGTAGTATAGTCATTTTCACAATATTGATTCTTCCAATCCAAGAACATGGTATATCTCTCCATCTGTTGGTATCATCTTTAATTTCTTTCATCAGTGTCTTATAGTTTTCTGCATACAGGTCTTTTGTCTCCCTAGGTAGGTTTATTCCTCGGTATTTTATTCTTTTTGTTACAATGGTAAATGAGAGTGTTTCCTTAATTTCTCTTTCAGATTTTTCATCATTAGTGTATAGGGATGCAAGAGATTTCTGTGCATTAATTTTGTATCCTGCTACTTTACCAAATTCATTGATTAGTAGTTTTCTGGTGGCATCTTTAGGATTCTCAATGTACAGTATCATGTCATCTGCAAACAGTGACAGCTTTACTTCTTCTTTTCCAATTTGTATTCCTTTTATTTCTTTTTCTTCTCTGATTGCCATGGCTAGGACTTCCAAAACTACGTTGAATAATAGTGGTGAGAGTGGACATCCTTGTTTTTTTCCTGATCTTAGTCGAAATGCTTTCAGCTTTTCACCATTGAGAATGATGTTTGCTGTGGGTTTGTCATATATGGCCTTCATTATGTTGAGTAGGTTCCCTCTATGCCCACTTTCTGGGAGTTTCTATCATAAATGGGTGTTGAATTTTGTCAAAAGCTTTTTCTGCATCTATTGAGATGATCATATGGCTTTTATACTTCAATTTGTTAATATGGTTTATCGCATTGATTGATTTATGTATATTGAAGAATCCTTGCATCCCTTGGATAAATCCCACTTGATTATGGTGTATGATCCTTTTAATATGTTGTTGGATTCTGTTTACTAGTATTTTGTTGAGGATTTTTGCATCTATATTCATCAGTGATATTGGTCTGTAATTTTCTTTTTTTGTAGTATCTTTGTCTGGTTTTGGTATCAGGGTGATGGTGGCTTCATAGAATGAGTTTGGGAGTATTCCTTCCTCTGCAATTTTTTAGAAGAGTTTGAGAAGGATGAGTCTTAGCTCTTCTCTAAATGTTTGATAGAATTCACCTGTGAAGCCATCTGGTCCTGGACTTTTGTTTGTTGGAAGATTTTTTTTTTTTTTGCGGTACGCAGGCCTCTCACTGTTGTGGCCTCTCCCGTTGCGGAGCACAGGCTCCGGATGCACAGGCTCAGCGTCCATGGCTCACGGGCCCAGCCGCTCCGCGGCATGCAGGGTCTTCCTGGACCAGGGCACGTACCCGTGTCCCCTGTATCGGCAGGTGGACTCTCAACCACTGCGCCACCAGGGAAGCCCGAAACAGGCTTTTTGAAAACCTGATTAACAGCAAGAAGTTAATGGAGGGAGCAGTAAATTAGAATGAGGCAACCCAGTGGCAGATGAGATCAACGTGGTACCTAGGACCTCGGTAAGGGCTTTCACTTTTACTGAAGTGAAAAGGACTGCCACTGTGGGGCTATGAACAGGAGAAAGATATGATCAATTTAACATTTAAAAAGACTGTCTGGCTTCCCTGGAAAGATTTGACTGTAAGAAGACTCTTTAGGAAGCCACTGCAATAAACCAGGCAAGAAATAATGTAGCTTAGATCAGAGTAGTTCTGAGGTAATGGATGTTGAGTGTTAGGAAAACAGAGAGAGAAGCTATGGATGTCTCAGATTTCTGCACCAAACAAGGAGAATGAGCAACAGATAGATTAGGTTTGGGTTGAGAAGATCAGAATTTCAGTTTAAGCATGTTAACTTTGAGACGTCTATTAGATAGCCAAGTGGAGATCTTAAATAGTTATCTGGAGTGCAGAATTATTTAGCTGGAGATACATGTTGGGGAGTCATCAGCATACAGATGGTACTTAAAAACATGAGACTGTGTAAGATCATGTGGGTGTGAGTGTGGACAGAGAAAGGAGGAGAACGAAGAAACATTAAAAGGTGTGTGTGGGGGGGAGTGGGTGGTATGTAGAGGAGAAGAAACCAGAAAAAAAGTTGAGAAGAATTATAAGATAAGAAGGAAATAAGTGAGGTAACTCTAGCAAAGAGTCTAATGTACTCTGTCAAATGCTGCTGATATATCAAGTAGGATGAGATAGGCTAGCACATCTTCAGTGAATTTGGTATAGAAGTACTGAAGATAGGTCAGGAATTGGGTACATAAAAATTTAACAGACGTTAGATAGCCTGGCCCGGAGGCTTTCTCTGGCAATAAAGTTGTCCTAAGTTATTAAGACAATTCTTTCCCCACCGTACCCATTGTACCGAAATACAGACTGGGATCTAGCTTGCATTAGGGTCCCTATGGTCAATTTAAAGCCCTCAGAAAGTCCTTAATGGCATCTATTCTACCAGTGTCAAGTTGTTCCCTCAACTTGAGAAATGTTCTGAGTCTATGAACCCGTCTAGTCCTAGCTCTACAATTCTTAAACACCGTTCCTTTTGATTCAAATAAGTGTGATTTTAAAGTTTCTAAAATTACCTTGGGGTTCAGGGAAACCTGTGGCAACAATCTCAAAGGTTTGGGTTTGCTAAACTTTATAAAATGAACTGGTAAAGGTTTTTTTTTTAGCGTTCCCCCTCCGTTCTTTTTTTAATGGAGAATCTTTATAATTTTTATTGAACTTCAGCCTATAGGCAACCGTCGGTTTTTTTCTTTTCTCTATTTTATGTTCAAGAGAATAAAATAATGCAATTTCATACTGTGTTTTTGGGAACTCTGTTACACAGCATGTGCAAGTAATATGACACAAATTATAGTTTTCAGAGGCTGCATAAACAGTAATATAAAATGTAATAATATAGGTAATGTTTTGTAAGAGAAACATTCTGTCTTCTAAATCTTCCAAATTATTAATTTTCAAAAGCATACAGGGAAGAAAGAATATTGACAGACGGGTGGCTAGATGTACTGGGAAACGATGGTAGATTGTGAAAAGGCTATAAAACATTAAGTGTTAGGAAAATGTCAAGAAAATATAAACCATTATAAAATCCTGTTGATATTAACATATAACTTTATTTTTAAATGCAAGACCATTTATAAGGATACTATGTGGGACAGTATATGGAGAGCAGAGGATTTCAGGACAATATTTTAAGTGTCTCTGTAGTCTCAAAGAAAGACTTCTGAGACAGTGGGCTCTTGGAAAGAATACAGAGATTCATTAGTCCCCAGGGACACATTAGGCAAAGAATACATTGGTAAGCACTCTACCAGCAAATCTAGGGCTCCTGAGTGGCTCCTTTGACTGTAACCCATCCTATGCCACTCCTTTTCTAACTAGATGTTAATATAGCACCAGCAGAGAAAGAAATAGTTTTCACATTGGAAAAAGATTGCATTTTGATATCCATTTCCATATATTAATCTTGAGTACTTTATATCCCAAGATTTTGCAATACGGTTATATCCCACAGGATAGAATTTGTATATAGAATGTGTCTTGGGCCTTATGCAGGAAGAGTCTTACTTGGAGTACCCAAACTTTCTTCTAAGATAATTTTATGTACAATATCTGGACCTCAAAAGCATGACCTAAAATGATATAATAAATTTTCTGGAAAAACACACACATATACATTTAAACACGTGCACATATATTCATGTATGTTATGTGTGATAAAACTACAAAGAAAAGCAAGGGAATGGTTAACACCAAAATCAGGAGAATGATTACTCTTAGGTTGCAGTGAGGAGGATGTGATTTTGGTGAGGTTTGTGGGGCTCCAAGATACTGGTTAATGTCTATTTCTAAAATCAGGCAGATTTATGGGTATTGTTTTTATTTACCATCTATTTCATTTTTAAATTTAAAAAAGGAAAGTCATACATAAGAAATGTTATATCATGAGCATCTGAGATTTTTTTTAATGAAATTTATTTATGGTACCCCTGGAGTGATTTTAATACTACTTCAGAGCAACATTTTGATACACAAAATGTCTTTTTGTTTTCCAGTTAGAAAGGATATAGTCCGTATCCTCCCCAGTCTAGATGTTGAAGTCAAAGACATTACAGACAGTTATGATTCCAACTGGTTTCTTCAGCTGTTATCTACACAAGATCTTTTTGAAATGACCAGTAAAGAGTTCCCCGTAGTGGCTGAAGTCATAGAAGCGCCCCAAGGAAACCAGCTACCCAGAAACGTTTTACAACCTGGGAAAACCATTGTGATCCACAAAAAGTGCCAGGCATCAAGGATCTTAGCTTCAGAAATTAGAAGCAATTTTCCTAAAAGACACTTCTTGATCCCCCCTAGCTATAAAGGCAAATTCAAGCGGCGACCTCGGGAGTTCCCAACCCCCTATGACCTTGGGATAGCAAAGAGTGAAAAGGAGCCTCTCCACGTGGTGGCCACCAAAGCCTTTCATTCCCCCCATGACGAGCTGTCATCTGTATCTGCCGGGGACCAGTTTCTAGTGCAACACTCACAGACGACGGAAGTCCTCTGTGAAGGGATCAAAAAAGTGGTGAACGTTCTGGCTTGTGAAAAAATCCTCAAAAAATCCTATGAGGCAGCACTGCTCCCTTTGTACATGGAAGGAGATTTTGTAGAAGTGATTCATGATAAGAAGCAGTACCAGATTTCTGAGCTCTGTGCACAGTTCCACTTGCCCTTCAATGTGAAGGTTTCTGTGAGAGATCTTTTCACTGAAGAAGACATTTTGGCCGCTACACCAGGATTACGGCTGGAGGAAGCTATCACAGACTCTTATCTACTCATAAGTGACTTTGCCAACCCCAAGGAGTGCTGGGAAATTCCTGCTGGCCGCGTGAATATGACTGTTCAGTTAGTTAATAATTTGTCTGGGGATCCAGGATCATTTCTAGTCAAGACTCTGGTTGAAGAGATCCCTGAAGAACAGTATTATATGATGCGGAGATATGAAAACTCTTTCTCGTACCCCCCACCTCGCCCTCCCAAACATCCCTCCGTGGAGGAAACAAAGTTAAGCCTGCTCAACTTAGCAGAAGAAAAGACAGTGGGTCTGCCCAAGTCTCCCAAGGTAAGGCTATGATTTTGCAGTTTTTCCCCTTGAGTGTTTTTCTGGGGGCAAGTTATTTCAAGTCTCTTCTGAGTCTGGTTTTTGCTTACTTTTCTTCCTTTCATGCCATGTTTGAAATGAGCCTTTCTGGTGCACAGTAGATGACTGAACATCAACAGAGCCTAAGCTGTTACAGCGTTTTGTATTTTGATGCTTAACCAGTAGATGTGACAAGAAGGTTAGGAATTAGAACTAGCAGGGATGACACATGATTACAAACTGCTGTTTCAGTGTGTTTTGGTAATTAGGAATGGCTTATAAGGTGCCTCAGAAGCAAACCTCTTTTGTTTTGGAAGTGCTGTTCACTTTTTTCTAGGTAGAGTTGTTTTAATACTTCATCCAGGAAACAAGCACACAATCAACTCCCTTCTTCTGGGGGCGGGGGTACCAGGAGCATGCATCTATAACACATGTCTTCATTTCGTTTTATGTGTGGAAAGATGTAAAAATATCTTGGCAGAACTGTGTGAGAACATGGGCATCTGCCCACATTCTGCCTGTCTGAGAACTGTCATCTTTAACAGTTCTATTGAAAAACAAAATCAATAAAATTGCAGGCAGTATGAGATCATCGCAGAATCCACAACTCCATAACCACTCTAAAGATGGGAGGGGAGGCGTTTCAGCTTCATTTCTGCTTAAAGTTTTTGCCTCTTGAAAACTCCCTGCTGAGTGCCTGGAAAGCACTTGCCCTTACACCACGGAGCTTAAGTAGTTTATCTGGCAGGCAGTGGTTCTCTGGTGTGTGGAAATAGTGCATTCTGCCCTGGCAGATGTTGTGCGAGCAGCTTGGGGAAACAAAGCAATTAGTAAAACAAAGAGAGATGCTGTGTTTACTCTCTATACTCAGGAATGATAGCAGCCTCAGGCTTCAAGGATGTGGGTATGGAAATACATTTAATTCTACATTTCAAAGATTGAATTCTGATTGTATGCTGGGGAAATCCAGTAAACATCTTCAAACTCAATCTCAGGAAAAGATAAAACCAGCAGAAATTTCCTTTCCAGAAAAATCAATTTTGAAGGAGTCATTTTGAAACTAAACTAAACAACTGTTTCCAAATAATGTTGATTAACAGGCTGCTATTAATATGCAGAGTGCCTGACTTCTCCTGTTTAATATATTTTTATTACTGAATTGAATGATGTGAGAGATGGAGTGCTGTTGTCATTTTTAGTGGGAAGCAGAATAATGTCCCATCCCTCTACCCCCATCCTCTCACCCCCACCCAAGGTGTCTATACCTAAGCCTCCAGAACTGTGAATATGCTACATTGGTTAGTAAAAGAGACTTTGCACATGTACTTAAAATTAAGGACCTTGAGATGAGATTATCCTGGATTATTCAGGTAGGTCCAAGTTAATCACAAGAGTCCTTAAAATATCTTTCTCACTTAAGGTCAGGGTCAGAGAAAGATGTGACTACAGAAGAATTTTAAAGAGATGCAGCATTGCTACCTTTGAAGATGGAGGAAAGGATCATTGAGCCAAGGAATGAAGATGGTCTCTAGTAGCTAGAAAGACAAGGAAGCTTTCTTCCCTAGAGCCTCCAGAAAGGAGCACAGCTCTGCTAACACCTTACTTTTAGTCAATGAGACTCCTGTTGAATTTCTGACTTATAAAACTCCAAGACAATAAATTCATATTGTTTAAGGCACCAAGTTTATGTTACAGCAACAGTAGAAAGCTAACATAGGACATAAAATTGGGAGGGAGGAATAAATAAAAACTTTAGATAGAAAAATCTGTATTTAAGTTAAGACTTGTTTTGCCGGCAAAGTGGCTCTTTTTCCCTTTTTCCTTTTAATGAAAGTAGTAGCTCAGGTACCCTTGGAGAACCTCAGGGTATACAGCTAGGCTTCAGGGACAACTGGAAACAGGATCTAGAACACAGACAGAGTGGGTCTTCCTTTTCATCACACATGGGACATTACTTCTGACAGTTCCTGCATCTTGTAGTTTCATCACTAGAGAAGAACATAATCTCTTTGTTTAGTTCCAATTTTTAAAAAGGGAAGGACTTTGGATCACATGCCCATCTCTTGGTTCAATCAATTCATTGGCTGCCCCAGCTACAGCCAGGATTGGTGGGGAAGGGAATAAGGACTAGTTGTCTCAAATAATAGAAATATGTCTCAAATAACAGTATGTGAAGGTCTGGAGATATAAAGAAGTAGATGCCTATTACAATCAGAAAGGAATAGATCAAAAATCCTAAACTTCTAAGAAACCATTTGTAGAAAACAATAAATTTAATAAATTTAAAATGCCCTTTGAAAGAATGTCAAATGAAAATGATCTACGCGTTTTATTAGAGAAACTCACAAAACAGCAACGTTTCATCTAGGTTACTGCTTGGAAAAACCTTCAGTCCTCCTCCTATGTTTCTCCTTTACTCTCACACTACTGCCACACTCACAACACCTCCGACACCAGATGCATGGAAATTTTCCCTCAGCAAGCGATTCTTTGACACCAGTTGGGTGTCCTGCAGTTACTTAACTCAATTCAGACGCTATCTACCTGGAGATAACATCAGATCCCACAGGTTAAGAGCTCAGTCCCACAGGTTAAGAGCTCAGTCCCGCACGACTGCTCCCCACTTCAGATGCCAATTGCAAGTAGTAGGTCCTCAGGTTACCGACAGCCTCTGTCTGACTTGGCTGCAAATCAGAGGTCCCCAGGACCCCCTCCTCAGGTTCCATTAATTTGCTAGAGTGGCTCCCAGAACTCAGGGAAACACCTACTTACATTTACCAGTTAAAGGATATGATACAGAATACAGATGAACAGTCAGATAAAGAGACTTGAAGGGTGAGGTCTGGAAGGGTCCCGAGAGCTCAGGAACTTCTGTCCCATAGAGTTAGGATACACCACCCCCCTGGTGTGTGGATGTGTCCACTAACCTGAAAGTTCTCTGAACTGTGTACTTCTGGGAATTTTATGGAAGTTTCCTCATGTAAGCATGATCGATTATTAACTCCTTTTCCAGTCCTTCTCCCCTCTCTGGAGAATGGGGATTGGGGCTGAAAATTCCAAGCTTCTAATTATGGCTTAGTGTTTCTGGTGACCAGCCCCAATCCAGGAGCCATCCGGGAGCCCACCCAGAGTCGCCTTGTTAGAACAAAAGACACTCCTATCACCCAGGAAATTCCAGGAGATTTAGGAGCCCTGTATTAGAAGCTGGGGTCAAAGACCAAATATTAAAAGAGAAGATGTTCCTAGTGCTCTTATCATTTAGGAAGTTACAAGGGCTTCAGTAGCACGGTGCCAGGAACCAGGGCCAGAGACCAATACATATATTTCCTATTATCTCCAGCTACTAAAAGAAAACAAATGCAATCTTTGACTAAATTCATACGTGTAGGATTCCAGATCAACTAAATAATTCCGAACTACTTGTTTATTTTTCAGGCCCTGTATGGATTCTTGTGTCTAGCTCTGCGTCCCACTCCTAAAGAATATTGATTACCTGAACTTTGTTAAGATATTAAGAGTTGTTTGTTAAGACGTTAAGAAGTCCAGGAGCCATTTCCTTCTGTAAATGGTTTAGGGAACTGAGTGAGAGTCTAAACTTGAATGACTTGGTACTAGATGATATTAGTTATTTTATACATTTAAAGAGCTATTTTGTGGCAAAGATTGCATTCTTATTTTCCATTACAACACTAGCTGAGAGTGAAAGGGAGGACAATTTTGGAGTAATATGTTGGAACTTATTTCTTATCCCTGAAGAGGGTTCAGCAGGAGCTAGGAAACCCTAGGCCAGTAATGGTGTCAGGAGGTTCCTGCTTGGTTAAAAGTTTATCAATTGATTGAGAATCTATGATTCTTTGTTTATGATAAGTTTCATAATTTCTGGTGTGGTCGATAAAGAGCTATATTTTCTCTGAAATCAGTTCAAAATGTCAGAGGATGCTATAATTTACCTGTGTGCAGACCTACTGACCTCCTTATTTTCAACAATTTTTCTCACCATGAAGGTAGGACTCCACTTAGTAGATCGTTTTTGAAATTTAAACAGATGCCCTGTCAGTTTCTGCATAGTGTACTCGAAAAGTCTTGCAACCAACCATTTCTTATGATCACAATGTCATCCTTTTATATATTTCTTTTATATTTCTTCTGATATCTACATTAAAGCTCTTCTATTTATGTATGCGTTTGAAGTGGTTGGATAAGGCTTTTTTTTAGCACTTTGCAGGCAGGAAGCAGCCACTGAAAACCAGCCTCTAAGGTTTTGGATTGTATATGGAATATTGCTTTAAATTCAGAGAACAATTTGTGACGGTTATTCAGGGTTTAACTATTCAAACTGACTTAGCTTATTAAAATACCTTATTACATATGTAGAGAAGAATATCAGATACTTCATTATGTAGTTTACTTTTGTCTTCCTAGTGTCATTAGCTTTACTAGATCATTTCTTGCATTTCACAACTGGATAGTTGTACGGGCTGTCTAATTAAGAAACTAAATGTACTCAGTGTTAGACAAATTCACTTGTAGTAGGTATCCATTGTCGGTTATGAGCCCTACACATTCACCTAAGAAGTTTAGAAATTAAGACTATCTGAGGACAGGTTGTTGGAACTAGGATAAATAGAAAGAATTGTTTTCCAAGGTAAGATTGTCAACTGTTCTCTAATACCTAAATAAGAAAAAGACAACTGTAGTAGAAATTTGAGAATTGTGGTTTGGATATAAGCAGGGGCAGATGAGATGGGGGATGGATTTCAACAGAATTGACTGCACACTTCCAGGCCCATGAAGTTTGACATTGAGGGATTTTATTCTTGTTTTTTAAATGTGCTCGTTAACGGTTTGGGAAAATAATGTATGAAGTCTAAAAAAAAGGGATGAGAATGTACCAAGAGACCCTTCAAATTTCCTCTTAGGCTTATAACAATGTAAAAATAGTACCTTTAAGATTTGTGCATTCTGATACTTGATCAGATGAAAACAATATTATAAAGTGACTAAATAAATGAGGCTGGGCCTAAAATTCTGTTCTAAATAGCAATGTTGTGGGGTAAACACTCCTTCCCTGGTGGTTTGTTTCTGTGTCAGAATTAGTTTCAGATAGTTTGAAAGAGCATATTCTCGCTGGGGTTTTTGCCTGTCGTGGATATATATGGCTATGACTTCTGAGTGCCACACAGGAGAAATGTAACTTCTGCATTCTCATGAAAAAGTCTATAACCAGATAGAAAAACAAACCTTTGGTTGAAAGATGAGATATTCCACTCCTTCGGAGACTGCATCTGGGACCAGAAATCTTGCATTTCACTAACTCTGGCCATTTAATGCCCACGTGTCCACTTTGCTGCCGGAATTTCTAGATTTTGTCGGAGAAGAACACCCATGGGAGACATTAAGGCAAAGAGCATGGGAGGCAGTTATGGGAAGGTACTGTGAATTGAGCAGAAAACAAACCTTGTACCAGAATTAGAGTGAGAGCTGAAAAAGGCAGAAGGAAAGCAATAGTTTCTGGAAAGTGCAGAGAGAGAACACTTCAGCAGCTGCTGCTGGGTGCTAAGACTCATTTCTGATCTGGTGTGACAGAGTGGCTGAAAAGTGGTAAAGATACCCACACTCCTAGGCTAAATCTAGATCTTTAGAGACATCCACTCATTTGTTGTCTATAGCATATAGTCCCAAAGGGTGTGATTTGTTTTTGTTTCTGTTAACCTGATGTGGTGTAAAGACATTAAGCATGTTTGGATTTGTTACCAACTTTGCAATTCTGAAGACTGATGCCGGTCTATTCTTGGTGTGTCCTCTTGGTCTAACATAGAAGCTGAAAGTCTGTTTCCCTGTGAAGAGAGAAAATTAACATTTCAGCCATTTTCAAAGACCAAAGGCAAAGAATGTGAAACATAGACATACTTAAAAAATTGGGGGTTTAAATCCAAATAACAAGGAAAGTTAAGGGAATCTATGATCTTACTTTAAAAAGACAAATTTTAACTTTGAGATACAATTTTAGCATACTTTAGCAGATATTTAAGCTGTTCTTAAGGCAGATTACTACATCATGATTTTTGAATTGCCTGTGGCTTGTGGTCTAGTAAATGGCATTAGCTTGTAAACAGCCAGCTATAGTAGGAAGAAATGAAAAAGATGGGAGAAACAGGCAAAGGATAAATAAAGGAAGTGCTGAGTTGAAAATTAGCCAAACTCAAGTTCCAACTGAAACCTTGCAGGTAGAAATCTGTGCCCAATGGGAAACACAGAATATTTATAAGTTCTTTTTGTGCTTTTGGAAGTGGGAAGGTAATCAGAACTTTCAAACTTTTACTCTAGTTATGACATGTACTACCTTAATACTTCTAGCTGAATAGCCGAAGAATGGTTTAGATGAGTTTTAAATGAAAAATAATTGGTTAAAGTAAGACATTAGAAAATATTGCCTGATTTTAAGGGAATTACAAGCATTAAGTGAACAAGCTATCAAACTTATAAAAAATTTATTTTCTCTAAAGAGCTTTTGTCCAGAGAACATTGTTTCCATTCTGGGGTGGTTGAAATACACTCCTGCTTGGAAATACTTGAATGAATCAAGAATTTACCCGTCTTTGAGCTTTTTACCAACTGAGAATGCTCTCACTGGGGGAGTGAGGAAGGGCTGATGAAAAACATTAGTTAATATTGTTCCTTGCTTCTCTCTCCCATCTTTGGAGTCAAGAACTAAAATACCACCAAATATGTGATTATTATATTTTCAGTGTTAGTATTACTTTTTGGCTCCACAAAAAATGTAAATTAAAAAGTATTTATTTTTCCAGTGGATTTGCAAAATCATTGAATGAAATTTGGAGTAAATCATTTCACATTTAATTTTTGGCCTTTACAAAGGTTAGAATAGTTTTCACTTTCTTAAATGTCCGTAACCTGTTTAGAAATGAGCAGCCATAACAGAAGACTCAGCAGTTTGGAATGTTCGTTGCACAGTATGTATGAAAGGAGGGCATTTGACTTTCCAACTTCCTATAATCCCTATAGTGATTTTAGTGTCTAGAATCTTTGAGATGAGTGTGGGCTCACTAGATATTTAACTGCTGTTTTTTGAGCTCACTACCTTCATTTTCTTTAAAATTTTTTTAAAAATCCAAAGAGTAATTGGAGAAAGCTAGAGAAGGTAAGTTCCAACTGGTTTTGCAGTTTCCAAAACTGATTTATCTGAGTTTTTCATTACTATACTTATCGGGTCTGAATTTATTTTAGAATAAAAACCTTGCCTCGAAATAAATTAAGAAGACATAAGCTATATATTTGAGCAAATACGTTTCTTGCAAGTCAACCATGACTTTTAATCACTGATGTCAGACCTACATAAATGAGAACATATGCTTTGCTCTGCAAACCAAATTTCCTGTGTAAATGTTAAGATAGAAAATGAGTGTAAGATGGTTCTGAAAGAATGCATAAGATAAGCTTCCAAAAATTAGTATTTTTTTCAAAAAATTTATAGAGAAAGAAATCATTCACACAAATGCATTATTTGAGGGCAAACTTTCAACCAGCCTTTTACAGCATTAAATTATTTTTCATTATACTTCATCCAGACTCTAACTTTAATATGATCATGATGTCCTGGTCATGCTGATCATGATGAAAAACACTTCTAATAAGGCAAATTGCTTTTAGTTATTTTGTAAGACATGCCATCGCTTACGACTTTTACTATGAACCAAGTACATAGCTAATTTTAAATCTGATGAGGAGAGGAAAAAATTAGGAGAAATCTTATAAAATCAGAAGGCCACTGACTAAAAAATTAGCCAAAATGGAATAATTTTATATATCAAAGACCACAAGAACTGTATAATAAGTCTATCATTATTTATGCAGATACAAAATGTAAAAGGGCTGATTGTAAAATTATGGAGGTAGACAATATATAGTGTAAGAGATAAGAATGGAATTTTAACTTGTGATATTGTGCTTATTTAGATGACTAAGCTTTACATACCGTTTGTCCTTAAGGGAAGTTTGTTGTTTTCAAATGTTTTCCAAATATTAACTAATGTTTAAAAGGTATGCAATTACCAGTTGTGAGATAGGATAAAACACAAAGTCATAAGAGGTGTGTTCCTTTATTTGCTGTCCAAGGATAGGAATTGCCCTACACAAGCTATTTTTCTCCTCATTGTCTCTGGTTCCAGCTTCTTCCCTGAGCTGTAATCATTTCTGCTTTTTCCATTCACACTGGACTCTTCTCCAGCCAAATTCTCTCTCACAGGGTTGTCAGGCATCCTGTGTTCAATAAAATTTTGCAAGGTCTATGATACAGACAGCTTCGGGCTGTATCAGTAATTTAAAACCCTCCTGCCCATTACTGAGCTCTTCCTCTGTTGCTGATATTATGCTAGGTGCTTACAGGTATTGTCTTATTTAATCCTTCACACTGCTTCATGAAATGGGTCCTGTTATTTTTTGCAGGGGAGGTAATTGAGGCTGAGAAGTATGTAATTGTCATGGTTACAAGTGACACTTGGGTTGCCAAATTTTATGGTCAATCCTTAGTTCTCATATTATTTAGATACTAAGCAGTAAATGGCACAGTTGGATACCCCCTACTTTATGAAATTGTTTCTTTGTCTTCTGGAAAATCATGCCCTCCTGGTTTCCTTATGCTGCACTGGTTGAATTTTCTTTTGAACTTCTTGCTGCTTCTTCCTCTGTTCTTCCTCATATCTAAATGTTCAAGTGCCTTGGAACACAATCCTTAACCTCTTCTCTATCCATGCTCACTTTTTAAGTTCCCATCTATACTCACAAATTTCTCATTTTATACATATAGAATGCTCAGTAGAATTAGTCATGTATAAGGATTTATTAAGGAAAGCAACTGGAAATGATCTGTTTTTTAAAAAATCTATTTAAATGTGCTTGGATGTCATCTTTTAAGGAAAGTTCAGTCTTTGAGAGATGCCAGCCTATAACAGTGTGTCTGGTCTATAGCAGTTAACACTTTTCACATACTCTAGAAGATGTCAAATGTCAGGAAAGTGATGACATAAAAAAAGACGGTTCCTTCTAGCATGTTATTCTTGTAAATGTGGGTTTATTGCGCTCAGGATTTTTTTTTTTTTTTCTGATCCAGTAATGGGAAAAAGCTGGAGAATACCTTGAATTATCTGAGAAGTTAGAATTTTAGGGAAGGTCTAAGGCCATTTCCAGCATCAGCAGAATGTTCTTCAGTAACAATTCAGGTTTAGCTGAAATAAACTTCAGGAACTAGAACTAAGACTAGGACTAGGACTAGTAATTCTGAAATTTCCCATCAAGTCAGTGATAACACTGACTTCAGGAACTAGAACTAAGACTGAAATAAACTTCAGGAACTAGAACTGAAATAAACTTCAGGAACTAGAACTAAGACTAGGTCTAGGACTAGTAATTTTGAAATTTCCCATCAAGTCAGTGATAACACAGATCCAGAGAGAGCAAGAAGCCTTTTCTTCATTAAGGGAGCTATGGACCTATAAAAGGAAAAAGGCTAATAAGGATTAATGGGTAAAGGATCTCAGAATAATGGAAACATTCTTAATAAGCCAAGAAAAAGCAAAGCACATTACTGATACATAGAGGAAAACTAGAACTATATAATTGCAATAACAGATTGAGGAGAAAGATTTAAAAATCTATTGGCTTGCATTTCTTAAAATGTTACTCTAATTGTGCATTGTACATACAATGCTTTTAAATTATTTATATCAATAATTATTTTTAAATGTTAAAAATAATTATTGTAATTGTTTATACTTATTTTAGTTCCATAGATACAAAGCCATAGTTATGTGCCATTTGCTGTGATAAGCACTGGGGCCACATTAGGTGAATGAAATGCAGTATCTGTGCTCAGTGGACTTTCTGTCTAATGTATTAGACACAGGAAAACAGACAATTACAGTATGGAAACTGGAGAGAAGAGTCCTATTAGGGGGCCAGTATAGGGATTTGGAAGACAGCTTATTAAGATTTCCTATTGAAATGTGGGATTGAGCTCAGAAAATGATATTTAATGTCTGGGTTGAAATATGTAAGTTTAGACAAGTAGGAATAGTCAGATGTAAAGTGATGTTTAGTGTGATCTAGCCAGAAGGAACATCCTGTGTTGGCAATAGTATGGAGACATAACCTTATCAGGATCTAGGAGATGCTTAAAATGGCTGTAGCAAAAAAGTGATTAATATGAGGGTAGAAGACCAAAGAGGGTCAGACGTAAAAGGTGGATCATTACCTAATTTCTTAGCTCAGGGTTCACAATTTGTTCAGTTCACTTCTTAATCACTCTGTTTCAGATGGAGAATGAGACTTTCTCTATACCGACTTATTAGTTTTCCTGCCACACCATGCTTTCCCAATGGACAGAACTCAGTTTTCATGTTACTAGACCTATCTATTACCTGGTTCCACCATCAGGTGATTACATGATTGTGGACCTCTCTCTTCTTAGCTAATTTCCTAAGGCTTGTTACCGTGTTCTTGGAGATGTCACCCACCATTCCTGATTTTTCCTCCCTTTAATCATTTATTTTTTTCTGTTTTTCCAAGAGGTACTTTTTTTGTTACTTTCACCTCTTCTTTGACAATAAACTTTGGTGCCCCATGAAACCCACAGCTTAAATGTTTATCTTAGCACTTGAAACAAACTAGTACTCATTTTCTCCTTATCCTCCTAACTGTTAAAAAGAAATACTGCATTTCATTGTTTTAGTATACCAAAAAATGAAGACAAACAAAATCAGTTGTATTCCATATTTAAGAAAAAAAGACTGGTCCTTTCTAAACTGCTCTGTTTTTTAAGGAATTTGGACATTCTAAAGAGAAAAAATGGAGGCTATTGTAGGGTTTCCAGTTGGGAAATACAATAAAATTTCTATTTTAGATACAAAACATCTAGAAAAGGCAAGTTTATAGAGACAGAAAACAGAGAAGTGGTTGCCTAGGATGGGGGGTAGGAGTAGTGATGAAATGCAAACAGGCAGCATGGGGGAACTTTCTGGGTGATGAAAAAGTTCTAAAACTGGATTGTGGCAATAGTTGCACAACTATAAATTTATTAAATTCATTGAATTGTACACTTATAATGGTGACAACATCAATTATACCTCAATAAAGTTATTCAAATGTCTATTTTAGAAAAACACTCTAACTATAAAGCAAATAATCCAATCAAATAGAAGCAGGGAGACCATTTAGAAAGCTAAAGTACTAATATAAGAGATAGAAGATGATTGCCTCTGTGATTGAAAGAGAAATATTCAAGAGAATTTTAGACGATGCTATCTGTAAGATGTGTGATTGTTGAAATGTAGGGAATAAGAAAGGCACTGTGTAAGGAAAATATCCAGACTTCTGACATACGCATCAGAGTGGATGGTGATGAAATTCATTAACTCAGGAACACAGGACATAGGTAGAAGGATGGTTTTGCAGGGAAAAGGTGAGAGTTTATCTTAAAGTATGCTCAGTTAGAAATATCTGTGAGATGTCTGAGATGAGGTGTCTGGTGTGAAGTTAACAACGGTCTGTAGCTTGGGAAAGAATTCCAGGCTGACGTTGATGATTCAAGTGTCAGCAAATATAAATGGTAAAAGAAGTTCTGTGAGAGGATTATATGAAGCTGGAGAGTGTGTAGGTCATGAGGAAAAAAATGGACTTCTGTGAGGAAGTCCAGCATATAAGGGACAAAAGCAGTACATAAAAAGCATAAAAATGAACAATTGGAGAACTTTATTAACTAAATGCTTACAATGAATTAGTCACCATTCTGAACTTTTTTTACATTGTATGGACTCATTTAATTCTCACAAAAATCCAGTGAAGGTAGTCCCAAAATTATTATGTCAATTCTACAGGTGATGAAGGCTCATCAACACTGTGTAACTTTCCAAGACCAAAAGCATGGATTATTACCCTTCAGGTAGAAATAATGAACAATATTTAAAGAGACTCAATGCCATTGAAAGTACTTCTGATTTTAGAATCAAAATTCAAACCACGACTGATTGATGCTTTTATTTTTCTTCACAAAAAATTGTAGAAATCATCCATGTACTTAATTTGTACATAACTTAGAGTTTCATGGGATTGTAAATTGTCAAAGGCAAATTTTCTGAAACACGGCATCCTCTGTTAAGGAACCTCCCTGATGGAGGCTCCTTTCCTGGAACATGGCGGGTTGTCACTGTGTAAATAAAGGAAGCTAGAGAATGGTGACCTGGGAATAAGGCACTGATGAGAGATCTCTAGCTCTAGCTCTATCCACTGCACACACTTAATTAGCCAAAGAAAAGTATAGTCCATGTCTAATTGGGGTGAGAAAGTGTAACCTTCCCTTATTCTTGGAAGTAGAAGGAAACCTGATACTAGTGAACAATACAATGACTACTATACTGTCTTTAAAAACATTAATCACATTTAATCCTCCTTCTGTATTTCTTATCTTTCCAAATGCCACTACCATCTACTGAGTAGCCTAAACCAGACACCTAGGAACAATTGTTTTTTTTCATCTTCCCACTTTTCAATCATTGACTTTATAGATTCTACTTCTTTAATATCTCTTAAACAAATATCGCCTTACTTCAGGTCTTCATCATTTCTTGTATGGATTATTGAGACCATCTTTTAACTACATTTGATTCTCGAACAACACAGGTTTGAATTGAGTGCATCCACTTGTATGCAGATTTTTTTTACAGTAAATATAGTAACCTTTATTTCTGGTCACACTATATTCAAATATATTATACAAATCACTGATATACTGATCACTGTAAAGGGAAAATCTTACTGAGTAACTCTTCTGCTCTCTGTGGTTTTCCTTTGAATTTTTTATCATCTTTATTTCTAAAGCCTTCCTCCTCTCCGTACCTTGCCTCACATTTACACTTCAGCCATACTGAATTTGTAGTTTGCAAAGACTTGATTCTTTCCTGAGTTCCCAATCTTTGAAAATGGAATTTTATTATTTTTATTTTTTTAACAACTATTCATTGGGGACTTACTAAATTCCAAATAGCTAATTAATTCTCATTAAATCCTTTAAGTGTCCCTATGAGTGTTACTCTTATTCCTAATTTATAGACAAGGAAACTGAAACTCAGAGAATAACTGCCCATGGATGGACCTGAAAAATGTTATGCTTAGGGAAATGTCAGGCACAGAAGGACATGCACCTCATTATTCTACATTTATGAAGTATCTGAAGTAATCAAATTCATAGAATCAAAGAGTGGAATGGTGGTTGCTAGTGGAAGGAGGGGAAAATGGGAATTACTAATCAATGGACATAAGTTTCAGTTAAGCAAGATGAATTAGTTCTGGAGATCTGCTGTATGATGTAGCACCTATATTCAACAATTTTGTATTATACACTTAAAAATATGTTAATAGGTAGCCCTCTTGTTAAGTGTTCTTACCACAATAAAGCAATTTTTCACTTAACTTTTCATGGGACATGTTACAATTGGAGGATTGAGTAGGGGAATGACATAAACTGACAACATTTTAAACTCATTCTGACTTTTGTGATGCTGTTAGACAGTAAGGGAGCAAGGATGGAAGCAGGGAGAGCAACTGGGGGACATGCCTCCATAATGCTGTCCTGAACCAGGGTGGTAGCAATGGAGGTAATAAGAAATGGTGAGTTCTAGAAGTATTTCGAGTGCAAAGCCAAAAATATGTTTCTGGGTTGCATTTTTCCCTCTTACTTTCAATAAGGAATCTTCATCTTATAACTTCTCTACTACTGACCTTTTAAATTTAGCTTATCTCTACCTGGGTTCTCTTAATAACATAATTTTCTTCTCTTGGACTTTATATGGGCATAATTCTCTTTTTAAAATATTGAAAATTTAATCTTAGATGGCTATGATTTAAAAAAACAAAAAAAAATCTGGAAATTAGGAGAACATGATTCTTGTCCTGGCTCTGTTACTAATTTGTCATGTGATCTGGGATAATCTTAGCATCCTTGACTGTACAATAAGGTTGGAGCAAATAATCAGTACCATTTCTTTGAGCTGAAGTATTCTACAAATCTCAGATTCCATATTTATACACTGGTCAGTAAAGAGTTAAAAGTAACTGAAAATCTTCATTTGAGTTCCATGAAATATCAACAGGTTGCTTTGCCATTCGTAAATAATTTTAAAGAGAAGAAACTGAAGTATCCAAAAATAAGCTTATGGTATTTTGGGGGGATGGTGGTCTCCCTGGTGACATTGCCTATAAGAGAAGCCCTTATCTGGAATGCTTGATTTAATGGGGCCTGTTTGGGCTTATTAATTCTGCATTTCGTAAGATTTGGCCCCTGTTTTCTCTTTTCTCTTTTTGTACTTCTCTGGGATGATTTTCCCAGGAACTGCCTTTTTCAGAACCACCCTTCCCTATTTCAGTCCTGCACTTCCAAAACCTGTTTTATTGTGGTTGTGTCACTCCATTAGACATTCATACAGCAATATCTCCATCACCTTTTTATCTGCTTCATCTTAAAGTTTCCCTGTATTTGACACCCTTCTTGAGATTCCTTTCTAGGGCTACCAATTCCATCCCCATGTTGCCCACTAGAACCCATTCTTTGTGTGTAACTTGTCTTTGTTCTCACCTAGGTCATGCAGTGCATCTGCTTCTGTGCAGTGGTGCAGCCTAGTCCTTCCAGATGCTAACTTAATTTGTTTTCAAAGGAATATAACAATATTGTTTTCCCCATCTCAAGGGTGTTACATTTGTGACTTTATTTGGCATTGAGAGACCAGAATTAAGACACTAAGAGGCTATGGAATGAAAGGCAGAAATAGCTTGTTTTTGCAGATGGAAAGAAATTTACTCCCATTTAGCTAAAAGCACAAGACCTTCCTAATCAAACATTTAACATCATGACCAGGGCAGGGAAAAAGTATACTTGCTTAGTTATAATTGGTTCAGCTCACAGAAGTGGATTTCTCATTGTCTGTGCAGCTACAGGAAATATGGTTAACAAAAGCACATGTCAGCCTGATTGAAGCTGTCCTATAAAGCCCTGCCAGACCACTCTGTACAACTGTTATTTCCTATTATGAAAACTAAATCTTGAGTCATGGTTAAAAGGTAATCAGTGTTCAAGAGAGTGGTCTGTAGAGGTAAGCAGTAATTCGGATTTGATTGGCAACATAGGCTTTTCAGGGAATAGTTCAGAATGAGAAGCATTTTGAGAGAGCCAGAAAGAATTCAAAATGATGATTCTCAAAATTTTCCTAACATTAGGTTATCGATAAATATGTTACATAACTTTCAAGTTGTGTCTTTCCTAGCAACTATAATAATAACACAAAGTGGTTTTGTGTATTCCATCTCATTTGACCCCTATAACACAACTTTGTGATATAGGTACCATTATCACCATTTTATAGCTAAGGAGACTTGCCCAAGGTTCCCAGTTTGCAGTCAGTGTCAGGGTGAGCCTTTCTTCCTGCTCTCCTGTCAGCAGAGCCCCTGTGCTTCTTATGTTCCCATGATGCCTCCTGGAAAGGTAGTGTATGAATGCCTCTATCAGTTTTTTGCTGTATTGTTCCTTGCATGGAATCCATGTTGATTTTTCCATCATTGGCAAAACAGAGCAATAGTACCTTCATCGCAGGGTGATTGTAACGACAAAATCCTAAAAAATAACACATGTCTAAAAATTAACATATCGAAAGGGACTTACTATGGCCTCACCTAAAAGCTCAATTTCAGTTGTTTTATATGCAAATTTCATGATTTGAAATAAAGTTATTTCCTTTAGGTAAAAGGCATTGTGATGAGGTACATCAGTAACTTAAATTTAGAAGCAAGCGCATATTTGTTTTTATATAAAAATGCTGTTGCTACACATTGTTGGAGAGAGGGATGTTGTAAACCATTTTCCTCTTTGGATCTGCACTGTTTCTGTAGTTCTGTGTGCTAACCAGAAGAACAAAGACTGTGGTAAGCCAATACGCTTGGATTGTATATTGGCGTTGCTACCAACTTTTCTTTGAACTTTATAAGATTAATGACTCTCTAATTCTGTTCTATCTTCCTCTGAGAGAGAGCAGATCTAAGTTTCTGGGTATTCCTCACTTTCCTTAGGAGAATTTTCCAGTTCAGACCAAGTAATGAAGTTATCTTGGCCATAGTTTCCTTGGAATTCCTTAGCATTTTATTTTTTATTTTACTACTTTACTTGCTAAAATTAATATTGATATACATATCTCCTTTGTTAGACTGGCATAGTCTGTGCACCAAATGCCATAATTCAAATGAGTGTATGACTGTCCTCAAAAGATGCTAAATAAGTCTTTGTCTAGGGTTGAACAAGAGAACAAATTTTCAAGGCACTTGAAATATCTACCAGAGAAAAACACTTGAATTATATACAGAACTCATGTAGTTTCAGTGCAAAACTAAATAACTTTAGGACTTATTTCTAAACTACATGCTAATCATACTCAATTATTTATCAAACTGTCTATCAGTTGGAATATGTAGGTATAACAAAACAAAACAAAACAAACAACAAACAAACAAAAACAACCGTAACCCAGGATGGTCAGGCCATGTAGGTTATTACAGGCTATCGAAAGGACTCTTTTTTTTCTGTGACTGAGATAGGGAACCACCAAAGGGTTTGGAGCAGAGATGTGGTATGATATGACTTATGCTTTAAAAGAATCACTATGGCCCTGAGTGGGCCCAAATTATTAACATCAGCAATGCTCAAGATACCAAAGCTTTGTTTCTACAGTGTGACCTAGATATTATGACCATTTAATTATACTTTTGAAATTTATTTGAAAATATTTTTACTATATCAAAATAAATAGTCAATTTTATGTCTCTAATATTTTGTCATATTCTGGGCAAGCAGGTAGAGGGTAATGAGGATTAAGTGAGGTAGACTTGTCTGAACAGAATTTATAACATACAAAAATGTATTGTCTATTCAGTGATAAAAAGGGAAAATCTCTGCTGACGTGATCATTTTTGTTGTATCTTTTCAAGAAGAGACATAGGAATAAAATGTAAAAAGAACTTATTTTCAATTAGGATACTACAGTCTAAAAATATATTTTAGTACCATGTTACTGCCAGTAAATGATTACTCTCAAAAAAGTTCATGTAGTTCAGACTAAGACAATAATTATGAATATCACTGATTTCTTTCATGAAAATGTCAATAATGATGAAGACAGCATTTTACCTTTTTTCCCTTTACATTAGTCTCCTAAACTTTTATTATTCAATAATAGAGAGTTGTAGAATCAGGAAAGGTCGCTAGACTGTTTAGCCTCAATCCCTAGATCTGGTTACTGGAAGGCAATTCTCTGTGAATGCTATTGTGTTACCACAGGGTCCAGACTTTCTGAGGAAAGACCAATGGCAAACTTGGTTAAAGGATAATTGAAGAACAACCATGTCCTGGAATATAGAGGTAGTATATTGCTTCAGAGGGATTATGAGACTTCTCTTTCCTGTACATATTCGCTTATATCCCAGAGTAAAAGTCTCTCCCTATTCAGAGGGGAGGATGGACCACTGTGCCAGCCAAATCTCTGAGTGTCACGCTTTTGTGAGTCTGTGGTACAATCCCTCTGTATGTGTAGGGTAATATCATGTTGCCATAGCCTTGCCAGTACTAAGATGCTCTGTAAATGATAAACTATGTTCTGATCCATAGACTTTGTATTTCCTGTCAGGATATCTGTCTATCTATCTGTCTATCTATCTATCTATCTATTGATCGATCAATTGATTGATCTATCTACCTCCCTACCTATCTATCCATTTACCTACCATTTACCTATCTACCCACCTATCACATTGGTAGTCTGACTTCTCATCTTATAAGTAATGTCTCAGACCCATCACAATTTCAGATTAAACACTGATGTGTTCCCTTCATGAGGCTCATGCCATAGTGATGTTTGTATTGATGAGGAATGAGAGTCATTTTATGATATTAGTTGTCAAGATATTCTGTGTCATTTGTTCTCTATGGTACATTCAAAAAAGTGATCCCAGAAATAATGTGTGTATACATATCGAGTTCTTCACACACACATACTTGCAGGACTGTTCAGATGGATAGATGAAAACATTTCCCTGGCTGTGATGATGAGTTTAAATTTCACTGAAACATAATAGGTTTAAGTATAGATATGATGTCATATAAAGAACATGGTGACATGAGCGCATCAGAGTGTCTTGCTGGCATACTCGGTGGATTGGTGATCTCTGGAGCTTTTTTTTTTTTTTGCATGAGTAACTATGCAAGGTTTTTGCTTCCTGGTTAAAAGAAGGTGATGTGGTATGTATGGTATACATGTGTTTGTGTGTATGTGTGTGTATCTGCATGCAAGGGTGATGGAGAGAGCCAGAGGTAAATGAAACAAGAAAGGTAGGAGATTTAGAATATGAAAGGGATAACCTGATATCTTATATTTTGATTGCCACAACGGGTATCACAGCTTCAAGAAGATGCAATGCTGAATAATTGCTGATAGTTGTTTTCAATAAAAGTCCTAGTGATAGGGCTATTCCTAGAGAGTGTGTGGAGTCAAGTCAAAGAATGGCAAGTCCTACAAAAGGAGCTTTTCCAGAGAGCTGCCAGATTGGTGTAACAGTGGTAATGCTCTAAGAATGAGGCTTTTTCTTTTCTTAAAAAAAATTGCTTTATTGTGGAAAGAAAACTTAAGAGGGTTTCCTATTAACATATTTTTAAGTGTATAATACAAAATGGTTGAATATAGGTGCTATATCATACAGCAGATCTCCAGAACTAATTCATCTTGCTTAACTGAAACTTATGTCCATTGATTAGTAATTCCATTTCCCCCTCCTTCCACTAGCAACCACCTTTCCACTCTGATTCTATGAATTTGATTACTTCAGATACTTCATAAACGTAGAATAATGAGGTGCATGTCCTTCTGTGCCTGACATTTCCCTAAGCATAATGTTTCTCAGGTCCACCATGTTGTCACAATTTCATAGGATTTCCTTCTTTTTTAAGGCTGAACAGTATTCTGCTCTATGTATAGACCATATTTTCTTTATCCATTCATCTATCATTGGGCATTTAGCTTGTTTTCACATCTTGGCTATTATGAATAGTGTTACAATGGATATGTGAGTGCATATATCTCTTTGAGATCCTGATTTCAATTCTTTTGGATAAATATCTATAAGTGGTATTACTGGATCATATGGTAGTTCTATTTTTAATTTTTTGAGGAACTCAAAACCCAGTGTGCCACTCTGCTGGCTGTAAGGTTGCTGGCTTTCACATCTACTGTGATTGCAAGGCTGCTGGTTTTCAAGGCTACAACAGAGCTGGGGAGAGAGAAATAGGACTAAAGCAAGTCAAGACCCTACAAAGCACACTGTTCTCATCAAAATTCAGTCATTTTTCTTGAATAATGACTTCTTGGATTCTTGCAAAATATTTAATTAATCTCTAGAGTTCTTAGAAAGTTGATTCTGATGATTTTTGCCAGTGTTCATTGCTTTTTTGGATGAGTGCAGTTTGGAGGTCCTTAGTCCACAATTCCTAACTGTTGATCTTGGGCAAATTAGTTAATATCATTTTCCCCTCAGTTTTCACATTTGTGAAACAGGGATAATAACATGCCTCAGAAAAGTTGTTGTGAGTATTAGGCAAATCCATTGAGGAAAAGCACTGAGAATAGTACTTGGCACATAACACCCAATAAACACTGACCAACAAGATCAGTTACATTCATTTTAAATACATAAGTTCAGATATTAACAAACTTATCCTTTTTAAAATTTTGGTTTTATATTTACAATATAATCACATTTTATTTTTTCTGAATTCGTTTATCTGGGTAGATAGATTTATAGATTATATTATACAAAGTTTCAGACCACAGCAGTTGCTAATGTTTTACATTCCATTACATTGAATATTCCCTAAAGCTTTTTGAAACAATAATAGATGGCCAACCTGTTGGAGATATTATGATTATACTTACTGTTCAAATATGTAGGCTGAAAAATCACACTAAAACAGGGTACTTATGCCTTTTGTTACTTCAGAAAAATAAGCCTGTTACATTTATTTATGTACTTTTTTCCAATGTGATTTACAAAATTGCACTTTTTGAGAGGATTGTCTCAAGATGAAAATATAAAATTTATAATATTTTATGAGATACCTAGCTTATCAAGTCATTAAGTTTTTATGAAATATTTTAATGACAAACAAATATGCTTCCTTAAGAGATCTCCTCCCAAGGGTGAGTAGATGTTAGAAGATGGGGCTCTTTCAGTGACTTAAATGTCAGCAAACTTGAGCCTGTCAGAGAAAGTAAATTCGAATTACATGAGTGGGTTTAATATACAATCAAAATGGATAATTTGGAATATTTAGCAATAATAATTATCTATGAAAAATCATCAGTTGCTCTCTATTTTATAAATATATTGAGCATAATAGTCATGTAAATATTCATTTCATGTTTTTCTTTGGGATGTACATTTTTAGTCAGTATTCTCAAGGCTCTGATTTTTGAATAAGCAAGCAAAGATGCCTATGTTTGTTTACCAGATGTTCTTCATCTTTAAGACTCAACTGAGATATTTTACTTATTAAATTTTTGAAGTATTTTTATATGTTAAAGATTACATCAAATCAGATCTAGGGGAGATAAATACACTTCACACAAAACTTTCTAATTATATATCATTCTGAAAAAATATTTATTTCTTAAGAATCAACATTTTTAATATAATCATTTTTAATTTCATGTAATCTTTTCATGTGTACCATGGATATTTTATATATATGTTGATATTGTGTGACTGCCTTTGCTATTTGATGGTTTGGAAAGAAAAATGCTTTCATAGGTAAACCCTATGATAATTAGACTCTTTTAGTTGTTAGTACCAAAAAATTCATCCCAAACTGGCTTTAGTCCCTTTCTCCTCTCCTCATCTCTGTGGTTGACTTAAAAACCAGTCACTTTGCAGCCATCAGAGGGGCACACTAAAAATGAAGGGATGGAAAAAGATATTCCATGCAAATTGGAACCAAAGAGAGCAGAGGTGACTATATTTATATCAGATAGATATATTTGTCTGAGCTTATATATCAAAAAATTAGACATTAAGTAAACAATTGTCACAAGAGAGACAAAGAAGATCATTACATAATGATAAAAAGATCAGTTAAACAAGAAGACAAAACAATTTTAAATATATATATATATATATATATACCCAACATCAGAGCATCTAAATATATAAAGCAAACATTGACAGATCTGACAGTAGCAATAGACAGCAATACAATGATAATAGGAGACTTAAATAACCCACTTTCAATAATAGATAGATTACCCAGACAGAAAATCACTAGAAAATCACTAGAAAATCACAGAAACAGGACTTGAACACCACTAAACACCAAATGGACCTAACAGACGTACACAGAACTTTTCACCCAACAGCAAGTAGACTACACATTCTTTTCAAATGCACATGGAACATTCTCCAAGAAAGATCACATGCTAGGTCGCAAAGCAAGTCTTAACAAATTTAAGAAGATTGAAATTATCTCAAGTATATTTTCTTATCACAATGGAAATAAACTGGAAATCAATAACAAAAGGAAATTGGAAAATCTCACAAATTAGTGGAAATTAAGCAATATACTCTTGAACAACTATTGGGTCAAAAATAAATTAAAAGAGAAATTAGAAAATATTTTAGACAAAAATGAAAGCACACCAAAATGAGATACAGCAAAAGCAATACTGAGAGGGAAGTTTAAAAACACCTACACTAAAAAAGGAAAATCTCAAATAAACCACTCAATTTTATACCTCAAGAAACTATAAAAAGGACCAACTAAGCCAAAATTAGCACAAAGAAGAAAATAATAAAGATTAGAGCAGAAATAAATTAAACAGAGAATAGGAAGACATACAAAAAATCAATAAAACTAAGAATTGGTTTTTTGAAAAGATAAACAAAATTGATGAACCCTTAGCTAGACTAAGAAAACATGAGTGATTGCTCAAGTAAAATCAGAAATAAAAGAGAAGATATTACAAATGATGCTACTGAAATAAAAATATCATAAGGGACTATTATGAGCAATTATAAACCAACAAATTGGGCAATTAAATTCCTAGAAACATACAACCTACTAACACTGAATCAAAACAAATAGAAAGCCTGAACAACCCAATAACAAATAAGGAGATTGCATCAGTAATCAAAAACCTCCCAACAAAGAAAAGCAAGGACTAGCCAAGGATGGCTTTGCAGGTGAATTTACCAAACATTTAAAGAAGTATTGGGGGCTTCCCTGACGGCACAGTGGTTAAGAATCTGCCTGCCAATGCAGGGGACACAGGCTCAAGCCCTGGTCTGGGAAGATCCCACATGCCACAGAACAACTAAGCCTGTGAGCCACAACTACTGAGCCTGTGTGCTACAACTACTGAAGCCCGTGTGCCTAGAGCCTGTGGTCTGCAACAAGGTAAGCCACCGCAATGAGAAGTCCGTGCACCGCAACGAAGAGTAGCCCCCACTCGCCGCAACTAGAGAAAGCCTGCACGCAGCAACAAAGACCCAATGCAGCCAAAAATAAATAAATAAATTTAATTAATTAAAAATACATAAATAAAGAAGTATTCATACTAATCCTTCTTAAACTCTTCCAAAAAATAGAAGAGAGAACACCTCCAAACACATTTTATGAGGCCAGCATCACCATGATACTAAAGCCAGACAAAGATACCACAAGAAAAGAAAACTACAGGCAAATATCCCTGATGAACATGAATGCCAAAAGCCTCAGTAAAGTATTAGCACACCAAATTAAACAGCACTTTAAAAGGGTCATGTACCATGACCAAGTGGGATTTATCCCTGGAATGCCAGAATGGGTCAACATATGCAAACCAATCAATGTGATACACCATATTAACAAAATGAAGGAGAAAAATTGCATAATCGTATCAGTTGTTGCAGAAAAAGCATTGGCGATATTCAAGACCCTTTTATGACAAAATTCTCAAAAAATTAAGTATAGTCAGAACTTAACACAAAAAAGACCATAAATGAAAAGCCCATAGCTAACATACTCAGTGGTGAAAACTGAAAGCTTTTTCTCCGAGATCTGGAAAGTGGGCAAGGTTGCCTACTTGTCAATAAATGGTGCTGGGAAAACTGTGTATCTACATGCAAAAATTAAATTGGACTCTTAGCTTTTACCATACACAAAAATTAACTCAAACTGGATTAAAGACTTACATGTAAGATGTGAAACTCCAAAGAGAAAGCATGGAGGAAAAGCTTCTTGACATTAGTCTTGGCAATGATTTCTTAGATACGATACCAAAGGCACAGGCAACAAAAGCAAAAATAGACACACAAAAAAGTGAGACTTTCTACATAGTGAAGAGGCAACTTATGGAATGGGAGAAAATGTTTGCAAGCTATATATCTGATAAGAGCTTAATTTCCAAAATATATAAGGAACTCCAACAACTCAATAGTTAAAAAAAAAAAAAAAAGACGATTTAAAAAATGGGCAAAGGACTTGAGTAGACATTTTTCCACAGAAGACATACAAATGGTCAATAGGTATACAAAAAGGTGCTCACATCACTGATCATCATGAAAATGCCAATCAAAATTACAATGGGATATCATCTCACACTTATTAGGATGACTATTATAAAAAAGAAAAAATATTACATATTGTTGAAGTTGTGGAGACATTGGAGCCCTTGTACATTATAGTGAAAATGTAGCTGCTATGGAAAACATTATGGAGTTTCCTCAAAAAATTGAAAATAGAACTACCATATGATCCAGCAATTTCACTTCTGGGTATATATCCAAAGAAAATGAAATCAGGCTGTTACAGAGATATGTGCATTCCCATTTTTGTTGCAATCTTAATAACCATGATGTGGAAAGAATCCAAATATCCATTGACAGATGAATGGATAAAGAAGATACATACATACCATGAAATATTATCCAGCCTTAAAATAGAAGGAAATACATGAATTTGTGACAACATGGATGGACCTGAAAGACATACAAAGTGAAATAAGTGAGTCACAGAAGGACAAATACTCTTGATTTCTCTTATTGAGGCATCTAAAGTAGTTAAGTATATAGAAGTAGATAATAGAACAGTATACCCAGTGATGGGGGAGGGGGATATGGGGAGTTGCTCAATGGATAAATGTTAAAACAGATGCGCAAACTCCAGTGATTAATGTACAACATAGTGGCTATAGTTAATAAGGTATTGTTTACTTAAAAATGTGTTAAGAGGGTAGATATCATGTTAAGTGTTCTTAACACAAAACAGCAACAAAAACAAAGGGTCACAAGGAAACTTTCAGAGATGATGAATATGTTTACTACCGTCATTGTGGTAATAGTAACACGAGTGTATACCTATGTCACACTCATCAAGTTGTATGTATTGATTATGTGCAGCTTTTTGTATACCAATTATACTTTAATAAAGGTGGAGAGAAGCAAAAAAGAAAGAAAGAAAGAAAGAAAATACTAACCTGGTTAGATGAAGTACTGCCTTCTGTAACTTACTAAAAATAAAATGCAACTGCATGCTTTGTACAATATAGAAAGTGAAACCTTATACTCTGGTGATTTTGTTTCAAAGAAAAAATGATTTATATAAGACAAAAAAGATCACTGTCTTGGTATACCTTTAGCATTCTGCCTGTTCTATGTAAAGGTGCTGGCAAATTTTAAAAGTTTAAACATGTAAGAAATTTTCAAATTTTATCTGATAATTAGATTCCTAGAAAGAGATGATAATCAATAAACATATTAAATGTAAATGGGTATACATGCCAATAAAAGGCAGAAATTCTCAGACAATAAAAAATAAAGACCCAACTATTATCTACAGAAAATATATTTTAAATATAATAATTCAGGTTGAAAGTAGAAGAATGGAAATATGTATTCATTGGTTATACAAATATCCACCATTGGGAGTGAGAAGCAGTTAAAAAAGGAAAAGTTCTCTCATTTCTAAATCTTAATTTAGTCTCAAATTCATTTCTTATATTCTGTGCTATAGGGAAAATTGTGAGAAAGCATTTTTCTCTTATATTTGCTTCTGTTTGTTATATAGTGCCAACTGATTTGCTACTTTGGATCATTAGCTTATATTATTATTATTTCAATTATTATTACATATATTATTTATTACATATATTATTATTTTACTCCCTCAATAATTCCTCCAGCATTAAGAATGCATTGAAATTTCTACATTCAGTGTAGGTACATACTCAACAAAATTCTGGAAAGCACCCCATTAGTGTGTTTGCATTTGTGTATTTGTCAAGTTCCCACCTCTGTAATAGTAAATTAAACAGCATTCCTACAGTCTTGATTTCATGACAAATAGATTCTGATAATTAATATGTTAGGAAACCTAGTTGCTCCTCCAGAGACAATTGCAAAACTCATGGATGTCTGTGTCCTTTCCACATATGCTCTACAGTAAAAGAGAAATTTTTAATGAATTATCCTACTCAGAAAGTTCAAGTAATATTTTTTAAAAGCCAGCCCTTTTATCATGTAAATAATTATTAATTGAATACACGATATCAAAGAATCTGTGGGTAACAGAGCATAGCCCTAGCACAGTGGTGTTTATCCATCATCTGGTAAGCAGCACTTACCTTCTAGTTCTTGATCCAGCACTAAATAAATTTTCATAGTCTAAAAGAAAATTAACATGCTATTCTCGAAAGAGCCAAAATTGTTTTTTATTATTTTTATTAAAAACATAATTATTTGCATGATGATTTAGTCCTTATTAGGTTATGCTATCATATATCTTTTCTCTGTTTTGTATTTTAAGGAAAAAAATCTTCAGATTTAAAATTTTCTTCTCCTTTAAAGATACTCTATTGAAAATGAAAAGAAAAACCCCAGTCCGAAAGAAAATATTAGAGACTCTTATAGCTGACAAAGTGTTCGTATCTGTTTTACATTCCAAAAAGTTACAACTCAACAATAAAACACACAAACACAATTGAAAAAAAAGAGAGAGAAAAAAGATTTGACCAGACATTTTACAAAAGAAGTCATTTAAATGGTCGATAAATATATGAAAAAATGCTCTACATTTAAAATCATCATTATTAATAGTTAAATCACTATGAATTTCCAAATGGCTAAAGTTAGAAAGACTAATGATATCAAGTTTTAATGTGCTTGTGGAGGAACTGGAACTCTCATACACTACTGATGGGAGTTAAGTGAAACAACTTTTTTAGAAAACTATATGACAGATGTTTTTAAAAAATTATATATAAATCTTCCATAAGACTTAACCATTCCATTTTAAGGTACTTACCAAAAAGAAATGAAAACATATATATCCACACAAAGATATGTATAAGAATATTTATAGAGTCTTTATTTACTGTAACTCCAAACTGGAAACAATCTAATGTTATTTCACAGATGCATGGATAAACACATTGGTGTATAGTCACACCAGGAAACCTTACTCAGCAATGAAAAGGAATGCAAAGGCGTGAATGAATGTCAAAAGCATTATGCTGAGCCAAAGAAGACAGACATTAGAGAGTAAATATGATTCCAATTTATATAAAATTCTAGAAAGGGAAAACTGATCTATCAGAACAGAGCAGATCGTATGTTGTCAGGGGTGGGAGACATTCACTGAAAAAGAGGCGTGAAATAATTTGGGGGGGTGATGGAATATTCTTAAAAGTTTTGTTTTCTTAGGGGAAAAATGGCAAACCCAGAGTGCTGCTAGTAAAGTATTGTGGCCTCCAGTTCAAGATCAGACAAAAGGTGTAACTGTAATTCTCTTGAGACTTCAGGAAATTGTAAAAGAGTGTCTCAGTTTTCCTCTCAGTAGAAATTACTTCTAAGAATCTTGAGGACATGCCTCTTTGACCCTCTCTGCTGTGAGCCTCTGCATCCTCATAATTGATCCAAAATAAAGATCCCACCTAGAAAATATATGAGTATCATTTTTGTCTAATGAATTTGATTATAATTTATACATAACAAACCCACAGGTTTTGAAAAGAATTATACCAGCGTAGACTGAAAGGAACAAATTATTCAAAACAAAAAAAGCTTTTGAGCCCTCGAACTTTGTCCTGGCAGGAAAGAGCCTGAGAACACTACTCAGCAGCAAACATGAACCATTTCTTAAGGAAGGACGATGTCTCAGAGGGTAGTGTCATGAGTCCTGAGCATGGGGCCAGTAGTCAAGAAGACCACCACCAGGGAACATATTTGGGTCCTAATCAACATATTTGCCTTCTGAGCAAAGTGAAATGGCACCTGTGCTCGCCTGGATCTCAGAATTTTTTCAGACCAGTGACCCCTATGTTATTCCCATTTTTCCTCCTCTTTTTGAGTGGAAGTATCTACTATAGTTCTCCTGATCCTGTCTCCCCATTGTATGTTGGGTATATGGGGGTCATATAGCTTGTTTACTTCATGATCTACAGATCAAGAAGAGGTACCCATGACTAACGTCAATTGCACCTGGGTCTGATTTACATTATGTGATCCTGGATTTAAAGTGTGATCCTGATGTTGAAATGGAACGCAACTTTGAGGGTTTAGGGAGTTTTGTGAGTGTTTTTTGAAAGCAGGAGGAATGTGCATCATCTTTGGCCAGAGGAATAACAGTGGTAGCTACTTTCCAAAGATGTCCCCTGTTGTGACTTTATTAAATAAACATTTGTTAAGTAGAGTCTCAACTAGTTGGATGGTGAGCTGAGGTTCAACAAAAGATTGCAAGAGAATTAAGACTGAGAAATTTATTACTCACAGGTCCTGGAGAAAGTACATGACAAGCCTGGGGGGACCACATAGCGAGGTCAAGGCAGGATGCAGCAGAGAGACCTGGCAGGAACTGGGGCACATGCCTTTATTGGGGTCCCAGTGGGGTGCTTTGGGGTTTCTGATCTAATCCTGGATTGGTCAAACCAAAAAAGTGAAGTTTGGTAAGCTCCATGGGGGTCTTATCTGTGGGGTGCATAAGGGAAAGACCTAGGAGGCAAAGGAGACTTTATCACAAGGGCCTTTGAGGAAGTCATATCAGGAACTTACATTTGCTTGGGACTCTGAAGGCTGTCATCTAGGACACGTGCTTACATGAAGGGCTGATGTTAGTTTAAGCCCCTCACAGGCTGCTTGGCCAAACAAAATGGAGGCCAAGACAACAATACCATGGAGTCGTTTAGCTATACTCTTAACAGCCCCCAATGAACCACACATCCTGGTCTTCAAGTCTCTCTATAGTCCTCTGTCACACTGGATCTGCACTCTCCTTGTGATTTGCTTTAACCAACTAAATGTAGTACAGGTGTCATTGAGCCAATTCCTGGTCTAAGTCTGAAGAAGTCTTCGGAGGTTCTGCCTTGGTTTTTAGGAGAACCCTGAGCTGCCAGGTACAAAAATTGGCTGTCTTGTTGAAGAGCCCATTGGGATGCTCAATCATCATAGCATCCCAGCAGAGCCCAGCATTCTCCACCAAAGTGTCAGACACATAGTGTGCCACCTTGGATGCTGTAGATCCAGATGACATCCCATAGAGCTGGGCTTAGTTGATTCGCAGAATGGTGAAGATAATAAAATGGTGTTGTTTTAAACCACTAAATCTTGGGGTGATTTGTTTTGCAGTAATAGATAACTGAGATACTCATACAAGCCACTAAAGATAAGATTTTATAGAATAAAAATGAATAAATTGGCTAATTATGATTTTCTCAGTTTGAACTTGAGTTAAGGTTAACTCTTTTTCTCTGGTGTATAATTACATGGCCACTGAGTCTTGTACAGCTGTTGCTGTATTAACTATTATGCTTTTGGTTGTTTAGCTTCTTTCTTAAGGCTGCTTTTTACAAAGTTAAATGAAAGTTTAAGCCATTTATAGATCTTGGAATGAAGAAGATACCAGATGTCACATATGTGATGAAAATATTCATAATCTTTCTGTTGTCTTTAAAAAAATCTTTCAACATCCTTTAGTGGAAGTTTAGATTTGTATCTGCTATCAGTCACAGGAAAGCAGATAGTTTTTTTTAATTCATAAAGTATTTTAAAGAGATCTCTAAGTATTTTTAATAGTGTTTTTGTTTTAATGATGGAAAATGGGATAAAGAGACTCAAGCATGTTCTAAAAATGTAAATTAATCTTTTGGAAGTTTCTAGCTTAGAACTTGGCATACTAGTCATGCTGAAATATATTAGGAGTATATGTGATGATCAGAAACAGCGATTCTTTAATAAGTTGGTACTCCAAAAACATTCTGATAGGTCTCAATGCTTCCACATTAGCTTAATTATAGGTGGCCATTACAAAAAGCTACATTCTTTGCCTTATTCCTCAAGGAGCTGCATTTCAGGCCAAAGTTTTATTCTCTTATCAGCAAAATCTTGGGATTACCTCTAGCTTCTTAATTATTTTTCATCCTCAAAACCATGCAAAAAGTAACTTAGAGGCTTTTGGTATTTAGTTTGAATCAACATATCTTTATACACACACAGACATTGAACTCTGGAATTTATCCAGTACTATCAACTTGATTTAGCATAACTTCATTTTTATGCTAAGTAACTCATGACTGGAAGAGCCAAGAGAAGTGTAATAAACAAATTTTACTTTTTATAGAACAAGAATTCCTTGGAGACTGAGTGTTCTCCAACCTCCCCCACCCCTTAAGTGAGCTACCTAAATGAAAAGATTGGACTTCTAAATTATTCACTAGAACTTTTTACATTTTTAGACTTCTCTGAGAGTGTACACATCATAATGACATTAGATTTAAAAGTTATTGCTGTTGTTTCCAGGAAAAAGCCTTAGGAATTAGAATCTGTTGGCAAGTATACTTACTAAAGAGAAGAATGGAATGACAGAAAAAGGAAAATATTTGAGTGATTCTGGCTATACAGAAACAAACTATCACATCCAAGTTTTTTCCGGAGGATAACCTCTAGAGCTTAATCTTTAGGCAATTAAATTATAAAGAAACATTTGTTTTTAAGCTCAGATATAAGGACTCTTCCTTAAAAATACCTAGTGAACAGGTAAACACTCTCTCTGAAAAGTGGACAAATGATATGAATAGCAAATTTACAGAAATACAAATGACAAAAAAGATATGTGAAACACTTCTTAATCTCACTAAAAATCACAAATATGCAAATTTAAAAATATGATATTTTAATTCACTAGGGGCAAAAATGGGGAAAAAAAGAAAGATAATAAGTTAATCAAAAAGTGTGAGGAAACAGGTTCTCTTATACCCTGTATGAATACTTTTTGACCTGGCAATTCCACTTACCATTATCTGGCTTAGAAATCCCTCCGTATGTGCATTCATAAGTATAAAAATTGTTGCATTGTTTCAAATAATGAACATATGGAAGCAATATAGATATCTATTAATAGGAGATGATTATATAATCTAAGAATATCCATAATGCGTTTTATTTTATTTTTTACTTTTTAATTTTTTTATTGAAGCATAGTTGATTTACAATGTTGTGCTAATTTCAGGTGTATAACAAAGTGATTCAGTTATACATACATATCTATCTATTTTTTCGGATTCTTTTCCCTTATAGATTATTACAAAATATTGAGTATAGTTCCCTGTGCTATAACTTCCTTGCTGGTAATCTATTTTATATATGGTAGTGTGTATATGTTAATCCCAAATTCCTAATTTACCCCTCCCCCACCTTTCCCCTTTGGTAACCATAAGTTGGTTTTCTATGTCTGTGGGTCTATTTCTGTTTTGTATATAAATTCGTTTGTATCATTTTTTTTAGAGTCCACATATAAGCGATATCATATGATATTTGTCTTTCTCTGTCTGGCTTACTTCACTAGGTCCATCCATGTTGCTGCAAATTACATTTTAAAAGACTGAGACAGATGTAGATGTATTGTAAAATAAAAATATTCAAGCTATATTATTAAGTGAAGAAAGCAAGTTGTAAACCAAAATACACATTTTTCCATTTATTAAAAAATCACAAAACAAAACTACAAGTTTACGTATGACCATATATGTATTCTGATACATATATGTGATGTGATACATGCATGCCATGCTGAGTATAGTGACCCTGGGGCAGGAGGAGGGAAAAATAATGAAGTAAGGGCTCTGCATATATTTATTCTGTAATTACACAGAAATAAAAAATGGGAAAAATTTAAGGTGCAACTTGAAAGAATCCCTTTTTTGGTTTTAAACTATGTTTAGGTAAACAATCAGTAATCAAATACTTTCATAATTCCAACTTTCAAAGTGAGGTTAGTGATTGCTGTGGAATATAAATGTAATTTTTAAGGTCCATTATCTAGTGGGGTATAAATAAAATCTTTGTAATCCAGAACAATAAGCATGATAGACAATAGACAGCAAAGCTTGAGTGTATGGACTTAGTGACACTGAACATGTTGCTTCACCTCTGTTCCTCTCTTTCCTCACTTGTAAAATGGACCTAGTAAGTTCCTAGGGGAGATCAAAGAAGATATTGTGGGAAAATATTTCATATGCTGCCAAGCACCTAAGTCCTCAGAAATTTATACCTATTTTAATTTATTCATAATAAATAAAACAAACTTAGAAATTTAAAACGACATCTTCAGTCACTGATTAGAACAAAGTGAAGAAAGCCAGGGAGCACTAACTCAAATGATTAACCCAATTTAACAGAATCCTTAAAAACGTTAGTTTTATTCCACTCTATTTCTTTCCTCATTAAACTTTTCACTTGAAATGTAGCTTTAGCAAATCAAATAATTCTTCTAAATATAAGTAAATGTTTCCATGTCCCTGTAGAGCCATAAGCTGACCAGAATTCAGAATGGCACCTGGTAAAGGAGGGTCTGCAAAGTGAATTAGAAATGAACGTTGTCTTGCGATATGTTTGAAACACTGTAATACTTGCATTTTAAATTTAGCTCAACTTTGTATTGTTTAAGGTTAAAAGATTCTTCAGGGTTAGCCATATGATAAGCAAGAAAGACTGATTCTGTGCCACAGGAGCTAAGTAAGACCAGGACTGCCAAAACTATTAGAACCTGTTAGAAAGCAAAGCCAATAAGAGGAGCACAAAGTGGTACTTCTACACTCAACATTGAGCTTTATCTAAGTAACTTTGTAGAAACGATGAGTAACTTGGGAACTTTTGCTTAGAAACATGGTAATGTTACTGGAACTGTTAAATTTCTGATCTGAATAATTGTCTGAATGCACAAATAATTCAGCTGATAATAGTGTGTAATTTTAATATTCTGAACTTAAAAAACATAATTAATACTGCTTGAAGATCTCTTTCACATTTTGCCTTTATTCCTTCAAAAAAAGAAAGTTCCCTTGTCTTTTTTCTTTTTGGAGGGTGAGGCATACTCATATTTTAAAAGGAAGTGGTGATTAGCATCCCTATTCTGTTGTCTTCATTGGAAAGTATGGATTCTTTTTAGGTAAGCCAAGTCTCCCTTCAGACTACAAAACTGATGATGAAGCAAAAATATTCACACTTTAAAGTCAGAAGGAACAGCTTGCTGGGTTGACAGAGGCAAGTGGAGAGAAATGTGCCTGGAGTTGTTAATGAATCCAGAAACACAACATGGCATTTAAGTTAGTTAGAAGGGATGGAAGATGAATCCCTGGAATACAAATAATGTTAGTTAACATTTATTTTGCTCTGAAAGTACACTTATTTAATTAAATGAAAGAAGCATCATATTCCTCTACCAATTTATAATCTGTATGAATGGAAAAATCATTAAGTAGCTAAACTCAGAACTAAATAGACAATTTGTGTGTTTGTGTTCATGTGCTCAGAGAAAGAGATTGTAAGAGGAAATAGGAAGATGTATTTATGGACCTTTGGGGGTTCTATCATAAACCATTAATAAATAACTCACCAATTTATTGGACCTGTTGAATACATTTTACATTTTTACTTACCTGAGAAAGGGAATTCTCTTATTTCTGGAAGTAGAATAGAAAAGAGGCTAACTGTGTATCGAATAACTACTATTTTTACCAATAGTATAAATTAAACATTTTTTACAACAAAGATTTCCAAATACAACTCAATTCATGGTTTATGTTACATGCAATAAAATTATTCGTTACTGTATCAGAGAAATAAAAGCTATATGGAATGTATGAAATTCACTTAAGGGATTCCTGGTGGGCGTCATAAAGATATACGCTCTTAAGAAGAGCTAAGACTGCAATGTAATGGGCCCACTGGATGATGATACAGAGTTTGTTAGAATTCTCATGTTAAGGTGCCATGGACAGAGAAAATTAAACAGTGATTTCAGATGGGTCCCACAAATTGAAAGTCATGAGGGCAGATGCTCTGAATTTTGCAGGCTAAATTTTGATCCATTTTCATCTACATTAGCACCTCAATAAAACCTTGCTCTAGATTGTGTATCAATAAGGATTTATTTAAGGATAATTACAATGTTTTTTAAGGAATACTGTAATGGTCAGTTAGCATTCAAATATACTCAGTATACTTTTGATTAAACTGCTTTTGTAATTCTTTTATTTGGCATTACAAAAGTCTCTTCATTGTTTTGCTAACAATCTTTAGGCACAATAATATTTAACAATTTGCAATTTACCACAACTGAAATTGAATCTCTTATGTTTTGAAGCTAGTGTGCTGTACTTAGCTTCACCATCCATCTTAATTTGGGCTTTTATTGTTCTCTCTTCATCATCTTCTACACAGCTACACTCCATGATGAAAACTTTGTTGCTCTGTGAAATATTTCCCAGAAAATAGTCAACTGATAATGTTGGTGAGTAGTAAAGAGACCTAAGAAAGTAGCAATTCTTAACCCTCAAATAGCTTTATGCATGATTTTGGCCTTGTGTTTGTAGGACCGTTAAGAGTCTGAAGAAACCACTTTTCTTTTTTTTTCATTCTGTATTACTGAATTTTGAAAGAAGTAATTATGTACTATAATAGTATTCTTGACTTTGAAAATTCTTGAAAGTCTCAGGGAGTATCCCTTGAGTATGCTAGGGTCTCCTGTAGCAGGAATAGATTTATAGGACACTTGTAGTTTACATGAAGCTTTGAAATTCAAAGTTAATGAGGTTCCCCCTTTCCCCTCCACATGGTGGCCCATACAAATGGAGATGTCAGAACAAAATGAAGTATAAACTCCTACTGCAGTTGGGGGGTGTCTAATTTTATTATAATGTGGAAGGAAAGAGAGAGGACAAAACAAACAATAACATTTATATTCATCTCGTAAGGAAAAGCAGTGTTGGAACAGTTTCTGGAGATTTTAAGTAAGAAGTTAGAAAATATAGATATTCAGAAATCAAATGAGAGAATGTGTGGAATAAGACAATACACAAGCTGTTACTGAGTCACGGTGTGATTACCAATGATCGCCATTGCCTTAGGGTAGAGCCAGCATGTAGAGCCAGACACAGGGTGTCTGTCCTGAATCCTTACCAAGGGCATTATTTTAGACAATAAAGCCTTAAGTACTCAAGGTGAAGACAAGGGAAGGTGTTAATGAACTAGAGTCCCATTCAGTCCCTCATTGAGGCTATGATATCTCTGTACACACTTAATGAGCAGTTTATTTTATACTTTAATCTTGTTGATCACAGTATTCTCCTGCACACATACATTTCATAACCACTTTTACTTTTTAATGTTTTAACATTTATTTAATATTAATTCTACTCAAAACGAAAGGGAAGCTACTAGAGTAAAAAATCCCCAAGTTTGTAGACTACAGCCACATGAAAGAGAAAGTCAAGCTAATATTTGGCAAGTGACAAATATGCCAAATGGGAAAATATGCAGCAAATAACTTTGGTCCTGAGCGGTTTTGTGAGTATTAAATGAGATAAAGCTTACACAATCCCAGGCATCTAGTAAGCACTCAGTGTTAGCAATCGCCTTTATCAGCCAGTCTTAGGATACAGATTATGTTACACCCCTTTCTGTGTTTCTCTAAACTGGTGATTGATAACTTTATGCTCTCATTTATCTTTCTTAATTAAATCTAATTAAGCCAGCTTTTAGGAATGATAAGATTTATCTGTTATGTTCCCTCTAAGAATTGTCTGTCCAGTAGTGATATAATGTGAACTACAAATATGAGCCATATATGCCATTTTAAATTTTGTAGTAACCATACCAAAAAAAGAACAAAAATAAAAAAGTGAAATTAATTTGATTTATATACTTTAACCCAGTACTTACAGAATATTAATTTCATTGATTTATATGTAATCATATAAGATTATTGAGATCATTTACATTTTTTAAGTTCAAAACTCTAGTGTGTATATTACATTTACACACATCTCGGTTCATACTAGTCATATTTCAAGCATTCAATAGCCAATGAGACTATTAGTTACATATTGGATGATGCAGATGTATATAAAGACAGAATAAACTAAGCTAAAGGAAGTCATCTCTAATTATGTATTTTCAATTATTTGCAAGTGAATGAGCTAATTTTTTTTCATGGGTCATGATGGGTAGGGAGAGTAGCAAAGCTAGGACCAAAGACCTATCCTCCAACTTAGATATTTCAAACTTTTGTAGGACTCTATGATTATCTAATCATTAGAAGTTATCTATCCCTTTTTTTTCAGTGCAATAAAGAGCCTATTAGGTTTTTCTTTGATATTTATGATTTTGGTAAGTTTGATGGACAACACTGAATGTCCTACTTCTGTTTATTTAGCCTAAAAATGCTTAAAGAGAGAAATAGCAGGAAGAAGAGATAATGTAGAAAGGATGATAGAAATGATTAACTTAGCAAGGTCAAAGGTCAATGCCAAATATAATTTTCAGTGATTGATAAATATTGAAAACTGTTTAGATAGGGTAGAGAAAAATGATGTGGGAGGGTGGGTGCAGCTATTTTAATTAATTAGAGTAGTTAGGGAATGAAGTGAGCAGTCATGTGTATTTCTGGGAGAAGAACAGGCCAAGGGAACAGACAATGCAAAGGCCTTGAGATGATAAAGTTCTTATTATGGTTGGAGTAAATATAAGAGGTAGAATACTAAGTTTGAAGTTTATCAGGGAGCCAGATCATGTAGGCAATGATAATAAGTTTAGATTTCTATTCTGAATAAGACAGGATGCTAACAGAGGGTTTTGAATAGGGAAGTAACATGATCTAATTTACATTTTGAAATGATCCTTTTAGCTGTTCTGTGAAGAGGAGATCATAAAAGGTAAAGACAAAAATTTTTTAAAGTCTTTTAAATAGTCCTGAGAATAGGTAATGGTGGCTTGGAGCAGAGATGTAGGGATGACTGTGATGAGACGTGGTTAGATGCTGGATATATTTGAAGATAGAGCCATCATAATTCATTGATATATATGAGACAGAATCAAGGATGACTCCAAGGTTGTTAATTTGAGCAGTTGGAAGAAAGAACTTGCCAGTTACTGAGATAGAGAAGATTGGTAAGGAAACATGTTTAAGAGGAGGGGAGCAGTTAAGTTTCAGATATAAGTTTAAAATGCCTTGGACATACAACTATACCCATTGGAGGATAGTTGAATATATATTATGTATTTAAGTCCAGTGATTAGGAAAGAGATTACAGTTGGAGATGTAATTTTGAGTGTCTTCAGTCTATACATGTGTGACTGAGCAAATCCCAAAATTTATTTATAAATATTATTCATTGATTAATTTGATTAACATTTATGAGAGTACTGTGCTATGTTCTATTTAATAATGATAAAAAGAAATTTCTTTGCAATCACATCCCTTTATTTTAAAGTGTTAATTTAATTACCCTATGTCAAGTTATACTTAAATATTAAACTTTTTTTTTTTTTTTTTTTGTGCGGTACGCGGGCCTCTCACTGTTGTGGCCTCTCCCGTTGCGGAGCACAGGCTCCGGACGCGCAGGCTCAGCGGCCGTGGCTCACGGGCCCAGCCGCTTCGCGGCATGTGGCATCTTCCCGGACCGGGGCACGAACCCGTGTCCCCTGCATTGGCAGGCGGACTCTCAACCACTGTGCCACCAGGGAAGCCCAAACTCCTTTTTTTAACTAATTACAATAAAGGCACTCTTCCTAAATTCTGAAAATATAACCATTTTCTGTAAGTAACACATAGTCATTTTATAAATTTATTTATTTATTTTTGGCTGCATTGGGTCTTTGCTGCTGTGCGTGGGCTTTCTCTAGTTGCGGCGATCGGGGGCTACTCTTCGTTGCGGTGCGCGGGCTTCTCTTTGCGGTGGCTTCTCTTGTTGCAGAGCACGGGCTCTAGGCGCACGGGCTTCAGTAGTTGTGGCTCGTGGGCTCTAGAGCACAGGCTCAGTAGTTGTGGCACACGGGCTAAGTTGAGGCATGTGGGATCTTCCCAGACCAGCGATCAAACCCATGTTCCCTGCATTGGCAGGCGGATTCTTTAACCACTGCACCACCAGGGAAGTCCCCACATAGTCATTTTAAAAGAGAATACCTAATATGACTTCAGGCTTTTAGTATATCTTTTTCAAGACTCCTTGAATCTCTAGCATTGAATTCTTTTGTTAGTTAAGTATTTTATACGTCCTTAAATTGTGCATAGAATTGCACCAACTACCTAAGTATCTGCTTAAAAGTATAAAATTTAGACTAAAAAGTCTTGTAAACTTTTATTATAATTTGATCATGTTACCAGTAAAGAGCCAGTTTCATTTTTCATAAAATGATCCAGTAATACTTTCTTTTAAGAATGATTACCTAAGTGATCTGTAGTCCATTCATTCTTTGATATACTCTAAACTTTTTCTTTGTATCAAGTCACACAATTATTCATATACTTGCTTTCTTGTAAAATATATTCTACTTTATTGAGCTTTTCTACACATTAAGTGACTTTTTGTGTTGCTGCTGTAGGAAACTTGACATTCCTGTTATTTTTAAAATTCAATAAATATCTGTTGAAAGCCTGCTAGGCTCTGAGTTCTTTATTTATTGTAGTGATATATATTTAAAATATGTATTTATTTCGAGGTAATTGTTAAGGAATTAGTTTCATTGTCATATAGAATTTTCATATATTTCTCTAAGAAATTGATTTATTTTTATCTTAAGATTAATATAAGTGTTAGAATTGATAATGTTGCCCTCATTTAGTATACTAGGAAGTTCAGAATCTTTTTTACAATCCAACTCTCTCAACTGTAGAGGACCTATGATTTGATGTTTGTATACTCTTTTTTGACTCTAATTTTATTGTATTCTCAATTCTTAATTTTTTGTATTCTGTTGGTTTCATATATAATTGTAATCAATTCAGATCTCTTTTGTGATGAAGCCAAGTATATATGTATATATACATATATGCTTAGGTATATACATGTACATATTGTGGATATAACTACATCTATATGTATCTATGGAGAATAAGTTGTATTATCGTCAAAATATTTACTGCCCTTCTCTATCTGATTGTTCTTTACCAGGTTATTACTGAAGGAAGATAATATTCTCGGTACCACTGGTATCAGACTGGTCCAAGTGTCTTGACTTGGTTGATGAAATGTGACACATGTGACATATGCCACTTCCAAGCAAAAGCTTTTAGAGCCTGTACTTGGTTCCGCCATTGTTCTGTTCCCTCTGCCAAGAAATTAGTAAGTTCTAGGTAGTAGCCACTCATCACCTTGGTCTCAGAGCTTAGCTACAGCTGAACCATGAAAAGCATATAACAGGAATAACAAATAAACCTGTATTGTAACCCACTAAGAGTTGGTGATTGTTGATACCACAACTAACTAATTTAAGCTAATACACTTTACTCATATATATATACATACACACATGCATGTATGTGTGTGTATCTTATCTGTTATCTATGTGATAAGTGAATTGATTTCTCTTTACATATAAAGTACCTAAACATATTAGTGCCTTTAGAGATTATTACATTTTAAGTATATTTTTGTCTATTCAAAAATATAAATTTATGTATTTTTTCTAAGGTCTAGATACATCATCAGTAACTCCAAGTATAATTGTAGAAACAAGTAACATATTATACCATACATCATAGCTAATATGGCCACTAGCCATGTGGGGCTGTTTAAATTTAAATTAACTAAAATTAAAAATAGAGTTTCTTAGTTCAACTAATCACATTTCAAGTGCTCAAATAGCCACATGTGGCTAGTGACTAGTGTAATGGATAGCACAGATATAGAACATTATTGTCATCCCAGAAAGTTCTGTTGGAAAGTTCTATTACAGAATAAAAGAATGTTCTTTTTACTTGCAGTACAGATATTTTTGATTTCCTACTTTTCCTTCTAAGTAAAGTGGTGACAATTTTTTGATCATGGCACTGTTTTATTATTATTTTTGCCACAAAATATCACAAATTGGCAGAAGCATTTTAATGAGGAAATGTCTGAATGAAAAGTCATTATATGTTGTCCACTTAATAGATGAAAAACCCAAGATAAATTTTTATGGCATTTTCTATTAGGATATAAATAATTGGACTGCAGAGCAGGCATATTTCAGAGTTCAAAGTGACATTACTACTCCCCCTATTAGAGCTAAATAGTGAGCCACTCTGATGAAACTCACTTTTAGAATTAATTTGACGAGTGTATTAAAATACTACAAAATACGCTATCACTCTAGACTTTATTCTTCAGCTAAATGAAGTAGCTGTCATTTTAGTAAACAGTTAATAATTAGTGAAAAATACTAGATGATGCATTTGAGTGACAGTTAAGGGAGTCAGAGGAAAAAGCCAAAAGCTTCATTTAAAAGTGCCAGAATGCTTTCTGAAATGTTCTGTATACCGATCATTCTCATCTTATTATTTTTATTATCATCTTGTCAAAAGTAGCCATTAGAGGCAATGGGCATTCAGCCATGTTGAATAAAATTGAATTTCGTCATGGAAATATTCTGTTAGAAAATGTCACAATAGTTTCCATCTTTTGTGCTTCTAAAAGTGAAACTGATTAGTAATAACATTAGGTATAGTAAAATGTGTCCAGGATTTCACAGTTGCTTTTGTGGCATTGATCTGCAAGTTAATGAGATTTTTGTGTGCTACCTTTTTAACCTGACAAGCCGCCCTGTACAGTTGTTCTTACAAAGTCATACAGATGAGTACCTGCTTGCGTATTGGTAGTTTTATATGTAGATTTTTAAGAGGTTACATTGAACAGGATTGAAATGAAATTCCTAATTTTTTAAAGATAACGATGATAAAGTCTTTCTTTTTTCAAAAAAGGAAGATAATTTAATGACATACCTTAGTTACATACCATGAATCCTTTTCTGTACTTGGATGAGTTAGTGTTGACTATTGATTACTAAAGCATGACATGTAGGATGAGAATGTTGCTGATTAACTGCTGCTACTTTGATTGTGGATATTGTTGGTACAATGCACAATTAAAAGTTAGAGTCAGTTGATATCAAAGTAAAAAAAAATTTTAATGGTATCTTGATATACCAGATAGTTTCTTCCAGCATTCTGTAGGGTGTTGGAAAAAAATGTTTATTTTGGATCACAACATGAAATGTTAAACATTTTATTGGAAAACTCACAATTCTTGTTCCTTGATATCTCCGTAGCTGTCTCAGTATAAATCCCAAACTTGCTTAGACTAGGAAGTCGAACTAACCAGTCTCTTAGAATAACATTTAATTTGAAAACTATTTAGGTCTTTTTCATTTAGGGAGTTAATGCCTCTCATGTGCTATAACCTTGAATTGTGTTGCCTGCATCTAATTGGTGATGATGATGCTAATGCCAGATATAGTTTGGGAGCATCATGTGTTCCTGGAAGAAATGTGTTCTGTACACGCTGGCAGTTTTAGAAGAAAGAGGCCTCGCATACCAGCAGACCAAGACTTTTCTTTAAAGAATCTATTACCAAAATAACAAGCTGTCATACAGTTTTTTAAGGAGGTCTTTTGAAAAGAATGAATGTGATGAAGTTTTAAGGTAACACTTAACCTGATTTCTTGGGAAATTTTTCCAGGTAGTTACAATATTTGCTAGAAGCATAGCCCTACATACATATTTCATTATGAACATTATGAAAATTCCCCAAATTATCAGTAGGTAATTTATAAACAATTCACTAATTTGAACAGTTGCCACAATTCGCCATTCTTTCCTCATCTGTTTTTGTTATCTCCAGGGTTGTCTTTCCCAAATCCCTAAAGCAGCATTCTGAATGTCCAGAATGCATTGCTATCTTCCTTCTTCCTAATATAACCCTCTTTTTAAAACTTCTATTCCAAGCTCCAAGGTTATTTTATGATTCATTTAAAGCAATTTTCCTATCAACCATTATTGGTCAGGAGATGGGCACATGATTCAAGGTTGCCCAGTGAGACCAAAGAGAGGAAATTGTATTCCTTAGTTGAGGGAGAGGTGTCTCTGTCTTACAGTGGATGTGAACAAAGAAGCATTTTGTGGAGTTGCTGCTAGTAGTTATCTTGTGACTATGACAGAGTTGGACAGTGGAAGAATTAACATGCTAAGAATGGCAGAGTGCAGAGAAGCAAGAATCTGGGTCCATAACAGCATCATTGCGCCACAGCATCATGAGTTGCAACTTCATACACATTTCACTGTAAAAATTATGTATTAAATATCAGTTTGAAAATATCACTTGTATTAAAGTTCAGCTGCATTAAAACAACTGTTATGAGAAAGTCCAGAAGTCTAGGCATATGGTTAAGAACACTTTTATAGAAAAATTCTCTGAATCACTTACCCAAGTGTAGGAATACAACCCTTTTGTAGGATGGGGACTGCTTGTGTAATCTATGCCTTGTAAAGCATTTAAGTAATGCGCAATGAATATTAAGTTGCCTCTTTATCATATTTTAACTTTCCCATAAATTTCAACCATTAACTTAAAATCGTGTCAGTAATTATCCAGTCTTGGAACAAACAGATTTTTCCTGCCTTGAATCAGATAAAAAGATTGAGTCTGACCATGTTTTGTGCTACCATTTGAGAATCTAAATCCAAACATTTACTAAGAGAATAGCTCTTATATTAATGATGCATTGACATCCTGATTTAGGATTTGTGATTAGGCACAAATAAAATTGTGCCTACAATTAATGAGTTGTTTTGTGTTTTCTTTTTCAGATTGACTATATAAACAAAATCAGTACTTGAAATATATATGAGGTGATACTTTCCATGTAGGTCAAGGCTATGATGAAAAACTATGGTTTCATCTTTTCAAAAAGATGATATATAAACCATAATATGTCATTTCTCTCAAGAGAAAATTTTTTTTCAGCTGCAGGTGATCAGAATATGCTATGACTTAGGAAAGGATACCAATAATTTCTTCTCTCCCCTGCAAGGACAGCTTTCTCATTACAACCCAGGTCCCATGGAGTTAGTTGACTGAGACCTGGACAGAAGTGTGGTAATATCTCCTAATAACAATGTTTATAATGAGGCCAATGACACTTTATCTGTGTAAACATTTTTGACAAGTATTTCCAAGTGCTCTGGGAGATAGTGCTCCCATTTTATAAAGAAATGAGCAGAGATTAGGAATGGCTTTTTATTAGTATCCCAGAAAAGATCAAGCAAAGTGCTTTTTTATTAATACCTTGATCTACCCAAAATTCCAAATCTATTTCTATATTCTGTAATACTCAGAACATGGTGTTTTTATGGTCAGAGAGCTGGCTGCAATTCTCCATGAGGTATTATGCTCTAATGAACTTCCAGTTCAGCTATCAGTCCAGGGGATAAGGCCTATTTTATAGCTTAAACTTCATCTTCAATCTAGTAAGGTCCAGGAACTTTTAACCCTATGGCCTGGTAATGCTTTGTCGGGGTCTTATAGAATAAGATTGCTTAACTGGAGTCTTAACCTCCTTTCAAAAATTCTCTAAAAAAATCTCTGGTCCTATCAAGGCATCTATTTCAGACTCACCTGTTAAGTTTACTGCTACCTTAGTGATGCCACTTCCTGTGAAGGCATATAGCACATGAAGCAAAAATCCTGAGGGAGAAGTGAAAATGTGATACATCCCTTTTGTGAATATAAATCATTCTTTTGTGTTTCAAATATTCTTTCAAAGTAAGCTGCTGATGTGCATTGCTTCATATCTAGTTTCATGAAGACTTTTCTTCCCCATTAACTTGACATAGAGAGCATCAATCCTGGGGTTGGAATAAATATCGAGTTCAGTTGCTTTGCTTGCAGTCAGTTTATAATCACCACATATCCTTATGCTCTTGTCATATCTGAACAATGGAGACTAAAGAAGTTGCTCACACTGTGAGGGGCATAGACTGAATAATTACGTGCTTTTCCAGATAAAGGAAAGATAGCTTTCACCCTGCAGCGAGCTCTAGATTCAACGAGGTATAACATCCTCAGGGCTGGATCAAGTTTTACATATGAGGAAATTTTTTACCAATGGCAATATTCTGACATATGAAATTGTTATAGAGGCCATACTGAAAGAATCATGGAATGTTAAACCGAGTGAGACCTTAAAGTTCATCTTATGCTACTCCTTCATATACAGATATGCTATTTGCTCCTAATACATTGTCTAGCCTGGAATCAATAAAAAAGTTAGGAGTCGAACTGAGAATGGACATTTAACCTCCTGGCTTTCAATTCAGGCTGCTTTCACTATGAAATAATTTGAGGTATGAATATCAAAGTTTAATTAAGTAAAGCATTTCATAATTATATTATTATAGGGTAACATGGAAAATGAGTTTCTGAGAAATTGTGACTTTCTAGATGTTATGTAGTAGTAACAGAACTGACATTAACATCCTTGTTTCTTTTTTAAAAATCGATGTATAATTGACATACACCATTGCATTAGTTTCAGGTGTACAGCATAGTAATTCTATATTTGTGTATTTTGTGAAATGATCAACACATTAAGTCTAGTTAACATCTGTTACAGTACATAGTTAAAAACTTTTTTTCTTGCAATAAGAACTTTTAAGATTTACCCTCTTAGCAACTTTCAAATATGTGACATAGTATTATTAACTATAGTCACCATGCTGTATATTACATAATTATGTCTTATTTATATTATACTTGGAAGTTTATACCTTTTGACCCCCTTCGCCCATTTTAACCACTTGTAACACCCCACCTCTGGCAACCACCAATTTGTTCTCTGTATCTATGAACTTAGTGGTGTTTTTTGTTTGTTTGTTTTTGTTTTGTTTTTTAGAGCTGAGACCATATAATATTTGTATTTTTTTCTATCTGACTTATTTCACTTAACATAATACCTTTAAGTACTTATAGTTTGACACAGTAGTGCAAGTTCATTGTATAACATACCTGCTGCACTGTTGTTTTTTCCATACAAAATTATAGCGTAAAGATATTTATAAGTATTATAGGCCATCTTTTTAAATGACTTTAAATATCTACCTTATGGAGTCACCACAGTTTCTCTAGTTATTCTGCATTATTTGGAATTTTAATTGTCATTTGAATGGTTGTTTCTAATTTTTCTCTATAAAACATTTTGTATCTAAGATTAGTTCTTAGGCTTATTTCCCACAAGTAGAATTATGGGTCAAGGGTATAGTAATATTTAAAAGCCTTGATACCTATTTCCAAATCACTTTCCATAAGAGCTGGGGAATAATTTAAGCTCTCTCAAGTTAGTATGTGTGAGAGTGCTTTTTTGGTCACCTTGCTTGATTGCTTTGTGAAGTTAGAGGACTATGTTTAAATATCTCTAAAGCTCAGGGGCCATCTTGGCATAAGTTCCACTGTGTTTTATTTCTTTCTGTTAGTCTTTTCCCCATACTTTTCAGTTATACATTTAATACAATATGAAGGATCTGGAGTAATATAAGGATATTAAGGGGAGTTGGGAAATTGAAGGAGGAAGAATGAGCAAAAAGAGACTACTAAAGACAAATTTTGTTTCTGCTGAAAATTTCCGAAGGATCAACCACTGTTTAACTTTCTGAGGTCAGTGAGCAGATGATTCTGGAAAATCCAATAAAGACATTTTCAGCTTCTGTAACTTATTGAAGAATAATTGCCAGGAGCAGGCAATGAAAAGTCTGTTCTAGGGGCAACTCTGATTATTGTATCTGATATCAGATTTTGGAGAGTTGGTCAATTTTAATGATTTAATAAAAGCTTTATTTCCAGATCTCAGTTATTTGTCTTTACTATCTAGGTTTTTTTTCTGTGCCAAAAGCAATTTTCAAAGGGTAACATATTAAATTGTTAAAAGTAAAGCCTAGGGCTTCCCTGGTGGCGCACTGTTTGGGAGTCCGCCTGCCGATGCAGGAGACATGGGTTCGTGCCCCGGTCCGGGAGGATTCCACGTGCTGAGGAGCGGCTGGGCTTGTGAGCCATGGCCCCTGGGCCTGCGTGTCCCGAGCCTGTGCTCCGCAACGGGAGAGGCCACAGTAGTGAGAGGCCCGTGCACTGCAAAAAAAAAAAAAAAAGTAAAGCCTAGCGAGCTGTTGTGCTTTTACCTAAGGAAACACTTGTAGGCATAATACAGAAATGACTAGAATAATTAACATACACTACTTTTCACTATTTATTCATATTTTCAACATAACTTATTCTAAGTGCAAGATTTGCTTTTATGATACATTGTGTACCTGAGAAATTTGGGTTAAGATTTATGAAAGAAATTGAGTTAATCATCTTCATCTTCATCATCACACATATGTCAAGCAGCCTGGGACACAATAAGATGTCTGTAGTTTTGTTTGAATTCAGCATCTGTCCACAAAGCTAATTACCAAGGCAACTAGAAAATGCTTCTGCATCTTTCTTAAGAAACCTTTCTTAGGAAAGGTTTCTTGAGAAACCTTTATACTCCATCCCCACTACCTTTAAAGACTGAATAGCTCATCCTCTGAACATTACAGTTCTGCCCTATTCTTTTCCCAGATATCTCATTCTTTAAATCCTCTTAAACACCAAGCATATTTCTAACATGAATTTCTTTCTTTCATTCCATTCACATCCATGAATTTCTAAATGTTAAGCTGACTTTTCTATTTAATTTAACTTTGGATAAGAGAAAAATTGAGGGTGATGACATTTTCTCAGTCTTAAACTTCATATCTGGAGTGTTTGGTGCCCAGATTAGCATACAAGTGACAAACTTGAAATTAAGAGGCTCTAATGCAAAACTAGCAGCAGAGCTGAGATATCATTATTTTAACCTAGAGAAGACAGTCACCTACGGGTGCTTCTTGCCCTTCAGTCTCCTCTGGACCACTTATTAGGATGCTGACCTTCCTCAAGGGAGTAGCCACTTTCTCTTTCTCCTTTCTTTTGTGAATCATCTTTTCACACACTGTATATTATTTTAAGAGTAATTTGATCTTTTATTTGTTAGCCTTTTTAATAAATGATTTTTTTAACTTAGGAAGAAATATTCTTCATGTCATTTTTTTATTGTGATGAAATATACATGAAGTACATTTACCACTTTAATTGACTTTTAGGAAGACAATTCAATGAGATTAAGTGTATTCATATTGTTGTACAGCCATCACCACAATCCATCTTAGGAACTTTTTCATATTCCCAAACTGAAACTTTGTACCCATGAAATAATAACTCCCCATTATCCCCCGCCACTGTCACCAGACCCTGGCAACTACCATTCTACTTTCCACCTCTGTGAACTTGACTACTCTAGGTGCCTCATATAAGAAATCATACTATATTTGTTCTTTTGTGTCTGGCTTACTTCACTTACATAATAACTTTAAAATTCATTCATGTTGTAGCACGTATCAGAATTTCTTTTTTAAGGTTGAATAATATTCTACATTTTGTTTATCCGTTCTTCTGTCAATGGACATTTGGCTTGCTTCCACCTTTGGCTACTGTGAATAACGCTACTATGACCATTGATATACAATCATCTATTTGAGTCCCTGCTGTCTGTTCTTTTGGATGTATATCTAGAAGTTGCATTGCTAGGTCATATAGTAATTCTGTGTTTAATTTCTTCAGGAACTGCTGTTTTCCACAGTGATCCATATACTTTTCTCCCCTCTATTTCATGTAATTCTCTTGGCTTCTCTGCAAAGAACTTCTTTAAATTGTTTTCATTTACTTGTTCTGCAGCAACCACTTCTTTTGGCATTTTTCACTGGTGTCAGTTTATTATTTGCTTGGGAATCAACTGTCTCCTGATGGGAAAGTATCTGTGTTCCAATGATTTCTTCTGTGTTCCATTGACCCTGAGCAGCCTCGTGTAACCTTGACCCTTATCTTGGTCAGCCAGTGACTGTTATTCCTATTTTGCAGATTGAGAAATTGACTAGATGAGCAGGTCTGTTATGAGAATGAATTGGCATAGCAAAGGATTAACTGAAAGGCAGAGTAACCATAAACGACTTCCACAGGTCACTTAGGGAATTGGAGAAGCTGGTTGTAAAATCAGTTTCTAAATTCCTAGCTGAATACTCTCTGCTGTGTCTCTAGATTTTTGTATGCTTTAAGCCATAAAATTTTATTCTAGAACAGTTGTAAATCCTTTGTGGCCTATCCTCCTCATTCGCTCCATTTTGCATTTTTGTTTTGTTATGGAAAAGAGTGCATAATATGTCTGGGAGATTCTTCCTCCCTCTATGATTCTAAGTCTATAATGTTGCAAATGCAATTTGATAAGCAACAGCAAACAATGGTATTCTAGGAGCTATTTTCAAGATCAGAAGAAATATCAAAACAAATAAAAACCATGATTTTATATTTAAATGAGCTGTAGATTATTTGACCTTTAAAAGTACTGAAAACACACCAGAAAAATTAATAGCAAAGTTTAAAGGAAATGGTAAGCTTATCCATATGTTTATAATTTATGTATTGTGGACTGTTATCTTTTGCTGTTCCATTAACCACATGTTTGTTGAAAATAGTGAGGCTAGATAGTATATTTGCAGATTTAAAGCTCACTTTCCTACAGAGTTACAGTATTTGTAGGGTTTTATTGATTCTTATAGATAGTATCTATAAAATTTCAGTACTTTTTAGGTGTGGGCAAGCAAATATGTGCAAATGTCTATATATACAATGAAGGGGAAAAGAAGGTGAAAATATTTTCAAACATGATTACAAAGGCAAAAATGTTTTAAAGCTTTTGATTTATATATATATATATATATATATATATATATATATATATATATATATATATATACATACACACATGTATATATCATAAAATACCTCCTAAATTCTTATTAGAATTTCTTAAAAAATATTGCAGGAAATGGTTTATAGTTGCATTTTGGAATCCTAGTAACTCATAAATGCTCTCTGGAGGTCTAATGCTATGTCCATCACAGATTGCTTCAATAAATAATTCCTCCCCTTCTCCACAGCCATTTGTAACCATACTAGCTCTCTTTTTAAATAGCAAAAGAAAAAAAATGATCAGGTTGTTTATGCCTTCATATCTTTATATAGCAATGCAGCAAAATGAGGCAGGTCTTACATATGATCAACATTTTAAAATTCCATTGGGAGGTTTTAGGCCAATTAAGAGACACTTTGGGGAGAATTAATTGGATTGGCTGTGCAATTGGGTTTTATTAATAATAAGGTTATAATAAATAACCTTATTAATCTCTTTTGTTCTAGTTTTCTAACCACTGGGGTATGACTATGAACAACTTGAAATTTACATCCAATAAAAAGTTTTAGCAATGTTCAAATTCACTAGAGGCTTCCAAACTTCAGTAGTATTTGTCTGACAAGATACTGTCATTAAACAGGGTCACAAACTGGTAACTTCAGCTCTGGAGTCGGTCACAAATAATGGTCCTTACTTTTTTCTCCCATTGTTCATCTTCAGCCCTGCTTTATGGGCTCTGAAGGTGTTTGAGTTTCTAGCACCTAATTTCATGGGTATTTTAAGATGTCCTTTGTGATAAGATATTCCCAGAAAAGACCCATTAAGCAGAAAAAAAAAAAAACCTAATTAGGTTCCTATTGCCAAAGCTCTAATTATTTTTCTATTTCTTCCCCTGAAGGAGTCAGGGGAGAATCTCTGCCTCAAGGTCCAAGGATCCCTTCTCCAGTGATTCTTTTTCCAGCCCTGTCCTGACATGACCATGCATACAATGAGATGATACTGGAGAAAATGGACACGGGCACTGGCCATTCAGACCATGTCTTACTTGAAAAGAGATGCTCATCTTCTTGGTACCAGTGCACATCAGCTGAATGTGAGCGCTTCAATTAATGATATTGAAGCTACTTTATGTTTTTAACAATTAGTATAACAGAATCATAAAGTACAAGAATATTGGCAAAGTGGCAGACTGCAGACTTATACAAAGCCTCATTTTAGTTTGGAACAACTTGTTAGGTTTACAGCATTAAGTAGGCTGCCCAGGCCCTCCCTGTTTCACATTCCACCTCCTCCTTCCCACTGGCTGTTTTTTTCTTTATTCTTAGCCTTTGGAGTTAGTTGGAAGTAACTTTCATTTATTTTTGTCCCACAGTTTGCTCACACTTGCTATTTCAACTCCTTTGTTCCATGGAAATGAAAATTTGTTTTTTTGTCTTGGGCTTCTTATCCACCTTTTGGATCTAGCTCCCAAATGCTTCTCTTTGGTCTGCATGTTTTGAGGTCTCCATCCCCAGGTGTTCACAGCACTGGCCTGTCCAATATACAGGACCAGAAGGCATCGATCAGATCTGTCTCCCGAGTTACTCTTCTATCACCAGGGTCTTCACTTCTGTCTCTGCATCCTCTTGTTCTCTAGGAGGTGTCAGTTCCTTTGTAGTTCACTTAGCAACAGCAATTCATCTGGGTACTATATGTAAAAGTTATTCTTCAGAGCTATAGAAACATCTAGGCTTAGATGTAACCAAGAAAATATTGTGTTAGTGACAGATATCCTGAACCCAGTTTGGACTTAGTGTCCTCATATGGTTAACCATTTGCTCTCAGGTTTTGGTGGGCTACACGTGGTCCCTAAAAATGTCTACATTTCAGTCACATGATAATTTAACTCTTACTCTGTATGACAAAAGAATGAATATTTCTTTGTATGGCAATGATGTGGTCAAGTTAAGGATCTTGAGAGGAGGAGGTTATCCTGGATTAACAGGTAAGCCATAAATGACATCACACATATCTTATAAGAGGGCAAGTGAGGAACTTTAGACACACAGAACCACAGTGGAAAAGGCCATGTGAAGATGGAGGCAGGTGCTGAAATGAAGCAGCTGTGAGCCAAGAAACACCAAGGAATAGCAACAACCCCAGCAGCTGTCAAAAAAGGCCCCTCCTCCAGAGTCCCCGAAGAGAACATGGCCTTGCTGACACCTTGATTTCAAACTTCTGACCTCCAGAACTTTCAGAGAATAATTTCTGCTGTTTTAAGCCACCCAGTTTGTGGAAATTTGCTACAGCAGAGCTTCGGAATGAATATCAGACCCAGGTATCTCAGGGCTTCTCAGGGAGCAATGAATAGGCATTTATTTCCCAGGCTTTTAAGAATTTTGCAGAAATAGGCTAGTCAGAAAACCAACCATGAGTTAATTAATTGATTAACTAATCCATCACATATGTATTAAGAACTCACTGGAAATTTCAAAGGTGAACAAGCAGAGAGACTGGCAGCAGCACACTATGTAGCGGGGTGGACTCAAAAATAAGCAAAGTCAGGGCCTGCTAGTGCAATGACAAAGCAAAGCACGGAAGAGGAGGCATGAAATGGGGCTGAGAAATAATCTTAAAGGTCACAGAAAGTAGTCTGGAATTTGTCCTTTGGGCTATAGAATAGCGCTTATAGAGGAATTTTAAATACCAGAGAAGTTAAATTGAAAACTCTAATTTTATATGAGAAACCTATGACTCTTCACTGTTGAATAAAATAGAAATATCTCTGTTTTCAACCCTCATGAACAATACCAGAGCCTCTCCTCGTTGCACTGTTTCCCCGTTTGATTTGGTCTCCAATTCCCCATGCAGAGGAAATTTGACTTTTCTATGCATGACAGTATCCACATATGCTACATTGCTTGGCAATTGATTACAATCCCATTCTCTGTGGATGACTGTGAATTAGTTCTGGATAATGAATTTTTTTTTTTTACTTAAATTTATACTGAAATCTAACATTTACTTTATATTATGTATATGAAAAATAATTTAAATTCTCTAGATGTGCAGCAGACTGTGTTGTATGAAGTGGGGTGACGGGGAGAGAATGAGAATCTGGGGAAGGGTGGGACTTACCCATAGCTTTGTTCAGTAGTTGAACTTTTCTCTGTTGGTGTGAATAGTGTAGGGGAGGAAAAATATTTTTCCCTCTACTTTCTGGGTTCTCAGCTGAGACCCTTGTAATAAAAGGCAGGTCAACAAGAGGAAAGTAAACAGAAGTTTATTAACATGTAGACCTCATGTGTACATAGGAGATACCCAGGGTAGCTCAGTATCCCAAAGAGATAGCTTTAGAATTTATGTTTAAATAGCATCTTAATCAGGAAAGGGGAGGGCAACATAGGCCCCTTAGGGGAGAGTAAATGATTTTTAGGAAAGATGAAGGCCCCTTAGGGGAGAGTAAATGATTTTTAGGAAAGAAGAATAGATGGGAGCAATTACAGTTTGTGACAAAGTTTTTCTGAATGTGTTGTCGACTTCTGGTCTCTTCTGTGATAAGAGCCAATCCCGACCTGGTTGATGAAACCCCTAGGGAGGGAAATCTATGACAATTGAGTTCCTTTTGGAGGATCTGTCTATTAGCTAGATAAGGGCAGTCCAGAGACAGTCTCTCCCTGCATTTGCTACTTTTCAAGTGCCCACAGATCAAAATAATAATTTTACCAAAGCAACATATTTTGAGGTGGCATGTCCTGAACTCCTACAGTCATATACTGAATTTACATGTTCTGCTACCTTCAGTAGGAAAGACCCAAGGAGAAAAGGACAGAGCCCGACCTCAGATTTGCTCTCTCCAGTCACCATCATGCCCTTGACTGAAAAGATTCTTTTCCCAAGGCCCCTGTGAGAATATTCCTAATCTATTCCCTATATAAAGCATAGGGGTTGTGAGAATTCCCGTATTGAAAAAGTAGTCCACTAATACTGATCCCTGTCAGGGATGTGAATTTGTTATAGGTACAAATAAAAAATAATTAAGTTTGAAAATGCAATAAGGTTCTCGCTAGCAATGCAAAGAATGGTTAAATTCTCAATTGCTATAATTTCTGAATGCAAATGTCACTGATCATTGAGATAAGACTTTTATTCTAGAATTAGTTTATGATATATTCATGCACATGTAGAGAGTAAAATTCTCCAACCTAACACATTAGTCAAAATGTCTCAGGGACATATGTATAAAAGAGGTAAAATTGAATGTATTTACATAGCTCCTTGCCAAGGAAATGAAAATGTTTTAAGTAAACACTATAGGAGCTGAGATTAGATGAGAATACTTGAGATATGGGTGGCATTTGAACACTTCTTACTTGGCTCCGCTTTGAGAAATACAATACTCTGAAACCTTCACTAGTGCATTTACCAGCCTCTTGGCATCCTGAACATCAAGAAAAGTTGCCAACTGTGATCCTGAGAAACTCAATGTAAGCCTAGAGTTTATGTAAATACCCTTTGTCCTGAAGATATACATATCACTTGAAAAACTAAAAACCTCTGCCCATGGAAGTCTCTCTTCAAATGAGACATTTAATCTTGGAGCCATGGAGTTCTGGCAGATTTCCCATATTCCATCCGAATACATAGATGTAATGTCATTGCTTGGTCAGCAATGAACAGCTAGACTCTGGAAGGTAGCTGCAAAGAGTCAGGGAAGACTGCCATCTGGTGGGAATATAAAATTACTACTAAAACACAGTCACAACCTCCCTCCCTGTTGCTTTATCAATATTTGCCTACAACCTAACTTTTAAAGCAAGAGTGAAATGATATTTTACTTTATTTTTAAATTTTTTTCAAGAGTTAAAATTTTAAGGCTCTTTTTTTCAAATTTTTATTGGAGTATAGTTAATTTACAATGTTGTGTTAGTTTCAAGTGTACAGCAAATGACTCGGTTGTATATATACACATATCTCCACTCTTTTAGATTCTTTTCCCATATAGACCGTTACAGCGTATTGAGTAGAGTTCCCTGTGCTATACAGTAGGTCCTTTTTAGTTATCTATTTTATATATAGTAGTGTGTATATGTCAGTCCCAGTCTCCCAATTTATCCTTCCCCCACCCCTTACGCCCCTGGTAACCATAAATTTGTTTTCTACATCTGTAACTCTATTTCTGTTTTGTAGATAAGTTCATTTGTACCCTTTCTTTAGATTTCACATATAAGCGATATCATATGATATTTGTCTTTCTCTGTCTGACTTGTCATACTGAGTGAAGTAAGGCAAAGAGTAAAATGATATTTTAAATCAAACACCCCCTGAGCAGTGTTTTAATTAATAACCAAAACACTATTATTGTTTTGCGAGTCCCTTCCTGTTTTTTGTTCTCTTCTTTTACTTTTTCTCTGACATGAAAAAGTAAGGCACTGATAGATATTTTTCTTTTATCCCATTTGGTTATTCAGTTTTCCCTACTCATCCTTTTCTGATTTTCAGAAACTGAAACAACCTTCTAATGACAGTAAGGGTGATATAATACACAACTACAATTGAATTAGAGATCAAGAAGAATATAGAGGAATAAATAAAAAGCAAGTAATAAAAGTAATCTGAACATAGGTCTGAATCATAATGATGAGCCTTTAGCCTAGACTCTCTTGTCTTGTTTGCTTTTGAGGCTATTATGTAATCTTTTGGTACTTGAGTTTCATTTATCAGTTTTGGTTCATGGCTTCTCTTTCAACTGAGCTTCAACTTGACATGATAATGACAAATCATGTACTTGTGTAGGGATTTTAAAAGTGCTTATATGACGCTGGGTCTAGATTTTTGTTTTATAAAGCTCATATCAATACATCGTTCTTAAATATCCCTTGTCATCAATTTTACTCTCTACTGAATTTCTCTTTCTTCAGAGTAATGTGAAAGTGAATTGAAGCATTTTCTGTAGAATTTCAAATGGTACATATGTATGCATGTATGGGTGTGTGTATGTTAGCTGTACTCCATATTCAATATTTTCTTAGTATGAAATTAAGGTCTCTCCACTCAGTGTAAAAATTATACATAGTAAAATTAATTTCCTCTCAGTATAATACTTTAGACAAGAATTACTGAAATATCAAAAGAGATATGTCTAAATTAGGGTTTTTTTTAAGTGAGAATTTCAGATATAGGTAGAAAAGCACCTGGATCCAAACATCCTTCTCTTCTCTCTTTATTCACTATAATTAGCCAAGAACAAATGCCGTCATGAATGGTGAACTGGCCATATTGGAGGATCTGGTCTGCGTTACTAACAAATCCTCCGGGGGTGGTCCAGATCTATATGATTGGACTAACTGATTCTTTCATTAACCAAGATTGTATGCAGTTTGATGAATGTCTAGAAGATTAGTGCCCCAAAAATCTTCAAGAAGAATGCATACTAGCTGATTTTCCTGGAGTCCCTTGGGAGAAACACTGATCATCATGAAATAAATACATCTCTATGTTCCACATCTTAGAGCAGGCGACACAGAGTTGCCCATGTAAGAAACAGCTTCATCACCTGTTCATGCCTACCATTCAGAGGAGCTGCCCTGGTGACTGTCATTTAGGGCTTTCCGAGGCTCTCAATATGCAAGGCAGATTGTCCTGGTCTACAGCACAGGGCCTCTTGAACGCGGTGTCGCCTGATTCAGAAGTTGTCTGGCTAGTTTTTGTTCTTCGAGGTGCCTCTCATGATCCCCATTGTTGACTTTGAACACGCCACCAGGCAGCCTATTTTTATTCCTTCGCTCTGCCTTGTTAGATTGCAGCCTTGCTCCCTGACCCCTCCCCCACTCCCTGCAACATTGTCCAAACTGCAAGTTCTTGTGTAGCTCCTAGAGCAGTAGAGTCAGGTCTCTGAAATTCTCCTCCTCTGAGACTGTAGGAGACCTATCTATATCATCCTGGCCAAGAACTAACCACCAACCTCAACCTTAGAGAGATAAGAAGATTTAAGAAACTATAGCCTATTTTCTGAAATTCACTATATTTTTCATGTGTCCTCACATTGTACATGAGTTTATTATTGTCCTGATCTCAAGTTAGGCCAAACTACTTTTTATTCTGGAAAATTTCAAGTACATGCAAACATAGAAAGAAGAGCATAATAAACTTCCCAGTATCCCTCACCCAGCTTCATCAACTACCAACTCAAGACAAATTTTTTTTCACCTATATCCCTCACTCTTCAGCCCCACTGATATTTTGGAGAGGGGAAAAAAATAATTTTACTTAATTTCATCAGCAAATACTTCAGTGGATATCTCTAAAATGTAGGGATTCTTAGAACAAACAATATCGTTGTCATACCTGAAAACATTAGCAATAACTCCTTAATGTTATAAAATATCAAGTTAGAATTCAAATTTGCCTGGTTGTCTCATAAATGTTTTCTTACAGTTTGAATCAGGATCTAAATAAGGTGTATACATTGCAATTGAATGACATGTTTTCAAGTCTCTTTTAATCTATAGATTTCTTCCTGTTTTTTTCTCAACTTGTTGGAGAAACTGGGTTAGTTCTATAGTTTTCCACAGCATGAAGTTTGCTGATTGTTTCCCTGTGGTTGCTGGGAAGCAGGAGTGGAAATGCTTTTTCTTTTGCCAGTTACATAGAGCAACTTGTGTAGAAACTGGAATCAACTGTGATATTTTAGGGCCCTTTGCTGTTTTCCAAAACCTTCTATTTTTAGATTTCTTACACTTCACTTAGGATTTCTGTATATCGTTTGTTTTTTTTTTCCTGATCTACCACATGTGATATATTCTAGATGAAATATGTTCTAGATGTCATACATTCTAAGATTGCTTTGCCTGTGAGTGGGCTTCCTTTCAAGATGTTCTGATGTGTTTTCTTGTGCATTGATAGTTGAATCTTGAAGCTCGAAATACACAGATTTGAGTTTTTGGAAAGACTACTCTATAAAAACTGCTACGTATTTCTAGCAAGAGATACATAACATCTGGTTGTCTTTTGCTTTGGGGGGTTTTGTTTTGTTTTGTTTTGTTTTTATAAAGTTAGCAGCTGTTGATGATCATTGTTAACTCAAATTATAGAGCAGTTCTGGCCACTGGATCTTGTTTCTGTTTCCAGAGAGTGGGTATCCCTAAGATGGCACCCTGCCTAGGTACACAGTGGCACCCTTGATTTCAGGAAATTGCACTACACTGCAGATTTGATAAACCTGGTCAAGGTATTTGAAAACTGTATTTTCCAGTTTAAACAAAACCAAATCTCACAAAATGGACAATTTTTTTAAATTACAGAAAAAATACTGTAGATTAAAGATTATACTACTAAGGACACCATTAAAAGAGTGAAAAGATAAGCTACAGAGTGAGGAAGTCTATTTATAAAATAAATAAGGGATAGTAAAAAAGACTTGTATTCAGAGTATATAAAAAACTTTTACCAATCGATGACAAAAATACAGATAGCACAATAGAGAAAATGGGCAAAACACTTGAATGTTTACTTCACAAAGTAGGTACTTCACAATGACCAATATAACACTGAAGAACAGTTTAATCTCATTAGTCATCTGGGAAATGTAAATTAAAACCACTGTAAGATAACACTACAGAATCACAGAGTGGTAAAAAAAACTGACAGTCCCAAATCTTAGCAAGAATATGGAGAAACTGAAACTCATATACTCCTTATAAGAATAGAACGTGGGAAATCATTTTGCAAGATCTACTTACTAAAGCTGGGCATACGCACCCTCTATGACCTAACAATTATATGCCTACAGAAATGTATGTATATGTGCACCCAGAAGGAACGTGTATATATGTGCACAAAAAGACATGCATTGGAATATTTATAGCAGTATTATTTGTAATAGCTAAAAACTGGAAACAGCTCTAATGTTCTTCAATAGTAGAGTACATAAATAAATTTTGGTATATTCATACAACAGTATACTCTATGAAGTTATGGATAAAAAGAAAGAATCCAGCCACAAAAGAGGATATACTCTGTTATTCACAGTATAGAAAGTTTCCGAACAAGAAAGAAAACTAATCTATGATATTAGAAGTCAAGATAGTGTTTAGCTTTGGAGAAGAGGAATTGGAAATGTGAGTGGGTTGGGGCATGAAGGAGCTGCTGAGGTGCTATTAACATTCTATTTTCAGATCTTACATAGGTGGTAGTGGTTACATAGGTGCATCCAATCTGTATCAAGTCATTGAGCTGTCATTATGTGTGCATTTTTCTGAGAGTATTATATACCTTAGTAAATAAATTTATTAAAATATTGTACTTATAATGTAAGCAAAACAAAAAATAGACCTGACAATTTTCACACTTCTAATATCTCTCCATCAGCCACATTGAAAGGAAAAAAAAAAAAAGAAGATGAATTAATCATCCCCATCAAGATGTCAGCCAAAAAATTGAAATTATCAAAAAGATTGAAATAAGGATTTACAACCACTCTAAGCAACAACGAACTTCACCATATTTTGTACTGTGTTATGTGACATTAGCAACTGAGAAAATGAAACCTTAGTGATTAACAATATATTTGAAAACTAAGCAGTAAGAATATGAAGACAATTGACTGTAGTCAGTGCTGTTTATAATTATGTTATTCTAAATCCAGTACTTCATTATATTTAAAGTTCACTAAAACTAATATTAACTCTTTTGAGTTTTTCCAATAGTAGTAAAGAAAATAATTACATATTATTGTATAAACTAGTTCTTCCTAAAAATGACTAATGTAATACAAAGAAGCAATATGGTGACAAATTAAAACCATTTCATTTTATGAAAATACTCTTAGAAGATGTATAGACAAAAAATGCTGAAGATTTCAATATGCTAATACATGTAACAGGCATAGAATAGTGCCTGACACTTAGTAAGCACAAAATAAATGTTAGCTATTATTATTATTTGTACAAACAAATGACTCAGTGAGGGAGATTTTCTATAAAGTTGCAAGGGAGTTCAGTTTTTTCCTGAGATGCATGTTTATTATATTTGCTAGATAGTGCTTCAGTAATAAAACCCATAAAGTATTTTTTGATGCATTGGAGAAGCCATGATTCTATACCTTAATAATTTCTTTAGTGAAAGCATTGATTTATGGATGAACAAAGTCCAACTAGTTGATAGAGGAGCTGCCTTGTCTAGAAGTTTTAAAAGTGATCCTACAGGAAGATTAGAGTGATGAATCCACATATGAAATGCATTCCCAGTGTCATTATACGCAAGTTACTATAGCAAAGAAACTGTAGCCAAAAGTTTACAAAGTCCTGCAGGATGTTTTGAATATGGTTAATTTATAGAAACAAAAGTAAAAAATATAGTAGTATCCTCATTAAACTTTGTGAGGTGGGGAATGATTATGACATTCTCTTGTGCCATATAAAGATTTATAAATTATGACAAATTATTTTTTCCAAAATTGAAGATTATTAGTATTAAGATTTATTTTACAAAAGTCAAGTGTTCAAATTCACCTACCTAATCCATGACTCCAAGTGCCTGTCGGTAATCTGTAACCTAGAGGAATACACACACACGTTCACAATTGAGCTGGCCCTTCAATTAAAAGGACAAAAAATAACTGTCATAAAAGAATCATCTATAATGAAGATTTTAAAAATGTATTGTTTTGAAATATTTCTGAATGCTATGTGCTTTCATTCCTGAAAACAATGTGCAACATATAAAACCTCTCATCCTACAAACTTTAAAAACTTAGAAACAAAATTTTTAACCATTTACTAATTCTTCCAAAGAATTTCAGTGGGTTTTGAACACAGTAGTTAAAATATTAATTAACTATCAACTCAAATCTGTTTAGTTTTTAAAAAACAGTTGTACATTAGGGAAGATAGGGTGTTACTAGCTAACTTCAACATTATCTTTGCAAAATTAGTAGACATTGTTGAAAAATATGCCTCATGAGTTAGTGAGAGCGATTAACAATGTACTTTTCCCATTCGGATCCATGTATTTTTGTGAAGCATCATTTTCTGTGGTTTATACTCAGTTTAACCATTTAAACTCAGTTTATAAATCAACTGGATTGTGAAGGAAACAATTGAATTGCTATAACACAAAGTGTTAAACCAAGATTTAGAAAATAATGAAAACTATTCAATCATTTTTCTCAGTATTATTAATAAATGAAATAAAATTTTGCTTAAAATATTTTTATTTCAACTTTATTATTTTTAAAGTTTCTACTTTGAGTTTTATAATGCATATGATGAATTGGTAGAGTAAATACACATAACTATATGTACTTTTATGTATTGGCACATGCATCAAATTTATGTTTTATACTTAAATTTTTTTTGTTATGAACACGTGATCAGAATGGTTTAGAGATCATTGATTTAGAGGCTGGTAGGAAAGAGAAAAGGTGGAGAAAGAGATGAGTGAACGAGGATCCAAGAGAGTACAGTGTTTCTGGAGACTGAGGGGAAAACGTATTTAAAAAAATGTGAGGTGGTTAACAGTTATGTGCAGCCGAAAGCTCAGGAACCACGAGGTCTGAATAAAGGCCATGGGATTTATGACTGATGATTAGAAAGTTATTGGTGAAAATATTTTAAATCAAGTGGTAGGAACAGAAACCAGATTCCATGCAGTAAATACCAGTTAATACGTAAGTGGGAGGGAAGGAAAAGGAGCAGTAAGAATAGATCAGTCTCACTAAAGTTTGGCAGAAAATGAATGAAGAAATGGAGAGGCAGAGTCAGAGAATACAGTAGAAGTGGGCAGAGTAATTGAGTCAAGGGCAAAGTGGGAGAGAAAGGGTCACAGTCAGAGGAAGAGGCACTTACTTTATAAAGAGGGCAGGATGCTTTGTAAGTCAGAAAGAAGAAGAGATTAAGTGACTTTCTAAGAAAAGACAAGAAAGCTGTGGAAATTGATTTCAGATGGCCATGATATCAATAAATTAAGTGATTACATAACGTCCTATGATTAAGGAATGCCAGGTTGCAACTGTGAGCTTGATAAAGGAGGAAAAGATTTTGGAACGTCATCTATGGATGCCTCACAAGGAACTGAAGCAGAGATCCTGAGATTACTGAGCAACACTGAGGACCCGATGTCACCAGGCAACATGAACTTACGTCAGAGACAAATAGGAAAATTATAAGACTTTTTTTTTTAAACCAGCAATGAGCTACCTCTTTGTGAGTGAGAGAACAGAAAGTGACTATTAGGGATTGGCAAAGAGAGTGGAATGGAAAATGAGAATCTCACAACCACAGTGAGAAAACTATTAACATGTGGGTTCTAAGGACCCCTCAGTCCTTGCCTTAGTGAGGCAAGGAGGAGGCTAATAGAGTGAAGTGACTTGAAGACTGAGCGGAAAGAACAGGGCTAACTAAGCAAGTGTGAGCACAGAAGAGAGTGCTAGAACTCAAGATCTTGATGATGGAGAAATTCTGAGGAACAATGAAGTCCAAGTTCTGACTGTACTTACAAGAGGTTAAAAAAGAGTAGAAAATAAAGTTCCACAGAGGTGTGAGCATGAAAGTCCTCTGACGTCATGCTGGTAGAGGGATGGCAAAGAGCAGGACAGGAGCCGAAGAGGGCATTGTGAGCAAAGTGGGAGAGGATCCTGGAGATGATGGAAGGGTCATGCCAGGATTGTGTAGAAATTTAGAGAAGTCGTTGGATGGTGGTGCCAGACAATGCTTTATAAAGGGGTTGGGGAGTAGGGTGTGTGAGTAGAAAGAGGTCAGAAAGGCAGCCTTCATGGGAAAGGGTTTCAAAGGAATGTTGCCAGGCTTGAGGTGAGGAGGTGGGAAGCAGCCTTCGAGGACTACATCCTATGTTGGTCTCTTGTTCACGATAGCAGGGGATTTTTACATTTTAGCAACACTTTGATGGCAAGAATGCCATTTAACATTTCATATAATGCAAATAGCTGAAGAAATAGTAAATTGTACTCAACAAAATTGTTGCTAGCTCAAATAATAGTATAGCAATGCTTTAAATCAGGTTGCCAGGATGGATGCCTTTCAAAGACTCATGTGCAAGTCTGTGTTCTAACACCCAGAAGGTTAAAAAGATTTCAAATGTAATTTTTAAGAAATGAATTTAGAATTCTTTTTATAGATACAGAACTATTATATGGTACACCGCAGTTCCCATCTGCCATCTGCAGCAAGCATTGCTCTGCTGGACATTTTTCAAATGCTATTCATATGTCTACTGATTCAAAACTAATTTCACCAAAAACTAATCTAAACAAAAAAAGTGTGTCACATAATTTATGCTGCTGGAATTTCTGTTCTCCAATTCAAATTAAGATTAATTTTCCTGCCCTTTGGCCACAAATTACCCTTACAGAGTCTAAGAGTTAAGATTTTCCAATTAAGATAGGAGCCATGAAAGTTATAAATAATAACCATGTGAATTAATACTTTTAAAATTTTCAGGAAGGCAAAATAAAGAAAAAGAAGGAAATTTATTTATACACGAAGAGCTATTCCAGTGTTCATAACAGCAACGCTATAAGTAAGGCAACCTTGGTTTTTTGTAGGGGATGCACTTGTCACAGCAGCTCTAAAATAGCAAACGTTTTTGCATACTTGTCCATTATCTAATGAGGCAAACATCTTTGAGGGCAGCCAGACTTCTCATTTATTTCCTTAAGAATAACAAATGTATAGGTTAGCTGTCTCTTCTGACCTTATTTTAAAATAAAGATATGTTGGTTAAGCATTTACCTCAAGTGTCCATTTCATCTTTGGCTAAGATCATAGAATATTAGAGTGGCAAGAAGTAGATTGAATTGAGCTTTACAGAACAGTGTAAAGAGGTTCTCTGCCCTGAGAGTCTGGAGGAAAATTCTTAAATTTCTTTCAATCAAGGTGTGTGATTATATTGAGTTCTTCTTGCATTTGAAGCTAGGATTTGATTTTTCCCAAGGCAGTGGCCAAATCAACATCACATCAGGATGGTGGGACTTCTAGATGTCAAATTGTCTAGTTGCCAGTTTTCAGCAAAGAGAGAACGGTGCAACTGAAATATGTGAGTAGTTACAATATCTTCCTTTAGTACATAATATGTTCTGGAAACAGGTCTTTGAAAGTAGGCTTAAAGGTTTAAAGTAGGCTTAATAGTAAATGAAGCGCTTCTTTCCCAGAAAACATCGTATAATCTGTGATGTATGATGTATGATGGGTGATAAGATCTCTAATCACAGTTCCAAAAGGGATAGTCTTCTTTGGATCTGGTCCCAGCAAGTCCATCAGGAAGAGGAGGTCCTTGAAGGGCAGAGATGGAAGATTCTCATCTCTTATCAGGGCAACTAGGGAAGCAGATACAGGCATCTTTCTTTTCCGTGGGCCAATTGTCTCTTCTCTGACCCAAAGGAAAGGGCAATGCAAATAGAAAACCCCAACTCTTTTAAATGTCTGAGCTTCTGATGATACATGCAGCAGGCTGGAAAAAGGGGGCTTGGTCCCACCTGGTAATCACAATTAGGTGCAAGAGCATCTAAGTGTCAAGCCACATGCATGCACCTGGGACTGTTGCTGAGGCCCCCAGTCAATCGCCAGCTCAGAGCCTGGCCAGTGTGATCCCAACGGAAGAAGAAGGTGTGCGTGGTTGAGGGGGGAAGAGCCCTGGCTGAGGAGCGTAAGTGATGCCAGCAAAGGGTCTCACCCAGGAAGACCACAGCCTGAAGCTCTGGGAATGGGAAAGGTGGAGATGGGCTTCTGATGGGCTGAAGAAATGAGGCCTGCCTACTACAGGCCTGGGCAACCCCCATGCCCTCCCACCCACTGCCCACAAACAACCTAAGGCTGGAAGGGACAGGAACGGTGTCAAAGGTGGCTTGTCTTTGGAATTGGGCGGAAGAAGCTCAAAAGCAGTCTCTTTCAGTTGGTATGAAGAATGTTTTGTTTGCAGAAAAGACAGTTAATTTGTATACATGGATAATTGTGTGAAACCTCAGATTATTGTCTGAAAGAGAGGACTATTTATATGGATTGATCCATTTTAGATTACTTGCAGTTTATAGTCTTGCTTGTTTAAATATTTTCCTCAGGAAAAAAACCCAAACATTTGTCTCCATTTAATTGAATCTGTATAGTGCACAATGAGAATTTATTACTTTTTCTAAACCACTTGATAACCTTCTAAATTATTTATGGTGATTCAACCATATAACGAACAAAAGAGAAAACACATGCAAACGCACACATGCGTGCACACACACACACACACACACACACATTAGAAAGACTATATAGAGGATTACATGTTCTCCCGGAATGATAATTTGATTGTGCACAGCAAACCTGTATTTCTTGTGGTTGGATTTTGATCCTTTATTTTAATGTATAGGCTCTGATTATTGTTACTATTGTTTTTGTCTTAAGTAGAATTTAATTCTGAGGAAGAAAGTTCATGAGAAATTTTTTCCTGAATATCATTTGAAATTTCTTCTCGGCTATCCCTTGAGTTCACTACTCTGAAATGAAAAAGTACAGGCAGTGGAAAGGGGCAGTTGTTTATATAAGCAGAGAAGGAGGTCACTTTTTTTAGTCTGTTAGGAGAGTGATTGACTTTTTGTAAAGTAAAAAGTAAAGTACATTATCTGGGATACTTCATGTTGTTTTAAATGAGGATGATGTTTAGTCCCTGGGCCAAGACAGTCCCTATATGGCCTTCTAAGTTTGAAAAGCAAACCTTATTTGCCCTTGGGGAGAAAAGACACAAAGTGAATGCAGTCATGAACTGGGAATCTCAATAAATTGTTTGGAAAAGGGTAATTTTTACCCAACAACATGGCCTGAGGTATGAGATGAAAGATAGATTTGAAAAAGTCTTTCAATGTTTTTCATAGATGTCTGGGTTGACTTTTTTGGGGCAGTGTTTATTTGTTCCTTTCTTTGTACATGAGGAAAATATCCAGTACCTTGTAATTGGATCATTGCTTTCAGCAAGAACACTAAAAGCCGTACTCAAACTCCAAGCCAAGAATAACATGAAAAATAATTTAATAGTCATTTTATATTAGCAGACAGGATGTTAATGACTCATTTCTAATGACAAGTTAAATGGAAATTACACAAAATGAACAGGATCTATTTTTCAAGTACTATAGAGTGGTCACAAAGGTCCGAGGCCTGCCAATTCAAATTTATCTGTGTTCCTCTCTATTCTTTGCACACATCTTATTTTTCTCATTTTTCTATGGACTTGATCTTCAGGTTGAAAGCTTGACATCACTGCAGCAGTGCCTGACAGAGGGTTTTATTGCTTCTATTATTATCAGGCCACAATCTCATGCCTCAGGAATATGTGTATACACTCTTTTCTTAAGTTCTCACTTTCCCTGGCATCACCATTATTTGATTTATAGTTTCCATAGATAGTGACCAGTCTAACTTGAATCAGACATATGTATGGGATGTTACATAACCATAGTGTTTGCAATGATTGCAGCAATGAGTTCATTTAAAAGCATGGGATTTGTGATGTGTTTTTTTAATGGATAAAAGAAGTTAAAAATGTGTGTGCCTTTCGACTATATAATAAGTTTTACTGTTAGGAGTGAGTGGCTATCACTCCTAACATGTGAACATGTGACTATGTATTGTTCATTGATAAGCTGGCCTCTTTTTCTTTAAAAGTCATAAAAATTAAGTCTGTATATTATTCATGCATTTCTTCATTCATTTAATATATAGCTATTTAATATTTACTATATTTAAATGCTGAAACAAGGACTAAGAATGGTGAATAGGAAAGACATGGTCTTTATTTTCAGTGGATTTCTATTTTAATCAGAAGATAGACACTAAACATTAAACCAGGTATTATTTAATTGCATTTGTGAAAATTGCTGAGGAGAAACTTGTAGGAGCCCCGGACTTAGTAAAATTAAGGAAGAAGAGTTAGTGAACAATGTTCTAGGCAAATGAAATAGCTGAGCCACAAGACAGGAGGGGAGAGGGGTGGGATTGTAGAGCTAAAGGACATTAGAATTGGAGTCCAGAGTGCTTGTCATGGCATACAAACCCCTGCCTCATCCCATTTCATACATCTCTCCCCACCCACCCCTGGAATCATAAACATACACAGTAGATGGTAAATTAAGCCACGTGATTGTTGGGATTACCTAGGGGTGGTAAAAAGAAAGCTGGGTCAGTAACAAAACCTTGAGATACTTTTACAGTCAATGTTTAGGTAAAGGAGGTTGAACCAGCAAAAAAGACTAAGAATGATTGGTCAGAAGCCAAGCATAGGGAGGTGACTAGACACAGCATACACTGCTGATGGGAAAAAGGTAAAGTCTGACAGATTACAGACCAGACTTAAGTTTTAGAACTAGGATGGATGCTATGTAGAGAAAAAAAGGAAAAGATTCTAGAACACTAGTGGATCTGAGGTCCTAATGAGATCCAAGTATAGTCTTGGTGAAAGCACTCTAGGAAGTGAGAGCATTCACCGTAGTAGAGAGAGAGAGACACTCTACTTGAGGACAGGAGATTAGGTGAGAGAGGGGGACATTTAGTGATTTTGAAAGTGGAAAATGTTCAGGTTATGTCAGGTTTCAGACTTGACTCTGGGCGTGAAAGGCTAAGGTAGAGAAATGAAAAGTTCATTTGTAATAAGGAGATCCAGTCAAGGTGTTGAATGGAATGTTTGTGTAGATGTGAACATCATTCAGGATCATGGGGCTAGAAGAGAAAACAATAATCCAGTCTTTTTATGAAGGATGAATTGTGACTAGAGATTAGTAGGTAAATGATACCAACAATAAAGGAGATAGTGCATAGCTAGATGGCAAGAATGTCAAAGCAGCAGGGATTTTTTGAAAGGAGTTAAGGATGCAATGGACAGCACTAGGTGCCAGAGTATCATCAGCCTGAGGGTATCTAGGGTGTTGAGGAATAAGCAGCCATCTTCATTTGTGACAGAAGTGCTGTCCTCAGTGGAGAGTGGAATTTTAGTCAAGGTTGGAAGGTAGAGGAAATGTTCTGAAAGAAAGTTAAGTATGCGGTGAAATTTCCAAAGGCACAGTGGAAGAATCTGAGAGATAGGAGAGAAGAGAGGGAGAGAGAGACGGGGGCAGAGTGGGAGGTGGGATGGGGTGGGGAACTGGTGCTCAGTGGAGAGCAATTGGCAGTAAAAAATGGAGCATTATGGGAATTTTATTGTAGCAGAAAATCAATACCTGGAGATGGTTTGAAGACTCAGGGACCTGGAGGGAAGGGCTAAGGAAATAAGGATTAGAGAACGTGTCAGGGTTAGTAGCTTAAGAGATGACTGCCTCACTGGGGCCTGGGAACAGGAGCTTGGCTGTAATAACTAAAGCAAAGAAGAGCCTGGAAAGCCTGACAGAGACCAAAATGTGGGGACTACCTCTAGCAAAGTGGGATTTTTAATTGTTGAAATGCTAATAGGCTAATATTAGCATTAAATGCTAATATTATAAAATGTCCATCCTCATGGAAGCAGCCTAAGTGTCCATTGACAGATGAATGGATAAAGAAGATGTGGCACATATATGCAATGGAATATTACTCAGCCATAAAAAGAAACACAATTGAGTTATTTGTAGTGAGGTGGATGGACCTAGAGTCTGTCATAAAGAATGAAGTAAGTCAGAAAGAGAAAAACAAATACTGTATGCTAACACATATATATGGAATCTAAAACCAAAAATGGTTCTGAAGACCCTAGGTGCAGGACAGGAATAAAGACACAGGCATAGAGAATGGAGATGAGGACACGGGGAGGGGGAAGAGTAAGCTGGGACAAAGTGAGAGAGTGGCATGGACATATATACACTACCAAATGTAAAACAGATAGCTAGTGGGAAGCAGCCGCATAGCACAGGGAGATCAGTTCGGTCCTTTGTGTCCACCTAGAGGAGTGGGATAGGGAGGGTGGGAGGCAGACACAAGAGGGAGGAGATATGGGGATGTACGTATATGTATAGCTGATTCACTTTGTTATAAAGCAGAAACTAACACACCATTGTGAAGCAATTATACTCCAATAAACATGTTAAAAAGAAAAAAAAAAAAGGAGAGAAAAAATAAATAAATAAAATGTCCAACCTGGCCAGAGGGTTGCACCAAGAAGCACCAGGCCTTTACAATACTTGATCCATTCTGACCAAGAGTTCATTTTCTCTCCTCAACCCTTCATGTTAAGCTTTCAGGTTTAACAATTTTATTTAAATTCTGCGTTTCTTCTCTGAAGTCTGGGATATACTATAAATTACATAATTTGCATGAACTTTTTCTAACATTTCAATTCCTCACTTAATATCATTCAATTCCTCACTTAATATCATCAATTGAATTTGGTATGAAAAAGCAGGAAGCTACACTCCTTCTTTAATCTAGTTTATTGCTCAGTATTGAGAAACTATGATTTAATACTCATCTAATAACTTGAAATAATAATACTTTTTCCAAAGTATCTAATTCAAAATCAGGAAAAGTATTTTTTTTCAAAGCTATGTGGTAGTACATGCTTGACAATAAATTTAAAAATTCATATCAAGTGATGGACTTAGCTTTCTGTGGGCTGTGGATGAGTCAAATGTAAACAAGTGTAGTGGGTTAGTTCTAGTTAATATCAACATTCAAACTGATCTTTTGAGTTGTCCCTGGTAGTACCATCAGGATTCCATCTTTTGTCATTTAAGAAGGAATTTGAGAATTATCTACAAATGACTTACCACACTCTTAATTCTCTGCTTAAACAGTTTAAGAAATTGTAGTTGAACAATTTAGAGACTAAGTTATATTTATGTTTATATTCTCACAATACAACTAGTATCTGGGATACTATATATAAATGATTGTTGGATGTGCCAGTTATCTATCACCACGCAATGCTGCATACTCACCAGAAAAACTTAGAGGCACCCGGTAAAAAACACATTTTTCATGAGGCTCTGGGGTTCAGCTGACCTGAATTAGTTTTAGCTGATCTGGGTTGGGTTTGCCCAAATACCTGAGTCTCTTCTGGCTGTTGGTTGTCTTAGCTTGGATGACTAGGGTAACATGATTCTGTTTTCTGTCCTGCTCAACCTCCAGAAGACTGGTCTAGGCATGTTCTCATGGCAGAGGGGAAGGGCAAGAATGAGCAAAACCAATTATGCAAGCATCTTTCAACTCTCTGTGTCACGTGTGTCAATATTCCGTTGGTCCAGAAAAAGTCACATGAACAAGTCAAAAGTCACAGTAGGAGGGTACTGCAAGATTACACAGAAAGGACATGTATACAGAGAGAAGTGAAGAATTGGGGCCATGGATGCAACTGGTCCACCACATTGAATGAATAAATGAACAAATGGATCACAGAGTGATGGGAAGAGCACTGGACTAAGGGATGGGAGACATATCCCTGAGGCGTGGCACTGTTCATTCTGTTAATTTGGGTAAATTGTTTAATCATTCTGGACCCTAATTTCCTTATTGGCTCTTTCCAAGCTTTAAAAGACTTTGATTCAAGCTTTTAATGAATATTTAATGAATTTAATGCTGTACACAGTCTATAAGAGAAACTTAAGGAAAGTTGTTCATTATGCTATCCTTCAGTGAACCAAAATGGCTAGTGTGGATGGCCAAAATTCACTGGCTACTTTTGACTCTATGAATCTGAATATTTTGTAATCAGATTCAAACTGAAAAACTTCTATTCTGAATTTCGCTATGAAGCAATGTGCTGAAAGTTCAATTTCCTTTTTACGTCTTTAGTGTTTGCTCCTATATGATGATTCTTTTGACGAATACAATATGTCAGTACTACATCAAACACTATGATATTTCTTATATGTGAGATGTGTTTTAGAGTCCATTGATGTTTTGCCTTAATAATTCATTGTTAGGATGAATTATCATTCTAAAATTGACTAGAGGAGCTTTATCAAATTTGGATAACGCTGGTAAAATTGTGGGTTATTTTAAAGTAAATATTATGATTAGTTTTATAATATAAAAGGTACAGATAATACAAAATGAATCCTGTTCATTATATAATAAATAATTATGTAATATGTAATGAAATGGTGGATTACTAAACTATAAGAATAAAAACTGAGTGAAAAAGTTGTAAATAAAAATATTTTATAAGCTCCACAAGAAGAAAGTAATATACACAAATGGTCTCGAAGATGATATTCTGTGTCTGAGATAACTTCTTACTTTAGTCACTTAGATTGCCTAAAAAATTCAACACCTAGATTACCAAAATAGGTTGATGAAGATATAATCTGTAACTCACTCTGACATATAGAATGCTCTGTTTCAGATATACAGAAATAACTTGCCACATGATAAATGTTTATCCTTGTCCTACCTCTGGGAAACATTTAGTTTGGACTGATAATTTACTTGTGAAATCAATCACCCGGCCTATGTCATTTCAGAGTCTCCATGTAGACAGATCCAAGAAACTGCACTCAAGTCAAGCTGGCCTGGATTCCCAAGTACCAGTTGGTTGTCAAAATGATTTGGCTGATCTGGAGAAAGAGAAGAGAAAGACTGGGAAAACTGCAGTAGCAGGCACCAGTGCAACCACAGGTCCGTTAAGCCACATGATATTGGTTTTAACTGCCTTTATGACAGATGCACAATGTACAGCTTCTTACTGCCATTTTATTTGGACTATATGACTTAGTCAAAGTGATGGACCTGACCCCGCGAATCTCACTGAAATTTAGTTTTAAGTGAAGCATAGTATTAAGCACTCATATTGATGATAGGTCTGTTCATTGTTTGCTGTTATTAGATTTTTCTTCTCATTTATGGTTTTCATGGCCAAGGAAGTGTTCTATTTTAATATTGCTTTTATTATCATGACAATAATATGTGTAAATGTTTGCTGAAATTAACAAGAAGGTTTAATGGCTTGAGAAGAGGTCAAAATAATTGAGATGCTTTTAATTTTAAAAGTGTCAGATGAGTGACCTAATGCAGACTTGAATTATAATAGTTTAGTTTATAAAGATGGCGATCTGATATTTTTCATCTCTACTAAAAGCAAAACAAGAGAAAATGGACTTGTGGAGAAGTTGATATCATTCAATTAAGCTACCCAGACTAACTTCCATATTGTGGAAATCTTGGATGAGTTAGCACGGGAAATGAGAATTTTCTTTCTTGGCAATATTTTAAACACACCAAAGAAGCTCAATATCATTATACTTTATCTTTAAAACTTCACATTTCATTTGTAGATAAGTTGAAACTGTAATTATTCTTAAGCATATGATTTTTTCTTTTCCCCTCCTTATTTGATTTTGTAGCCAGCACTCTTTTTTCCTCCCAGGGCATGTAAAAGTTAAAATACTACATATAAAGTCTCTGAAGTGTTTCTGCTGAAACTGTACAATTTGGGTTCTTTCATGTAGTTAACTTACTGGCTTCTGACACTCCTATAAAAATATCCCATAGAGCTTTTCTTATTACCTTTTCATTGACTCTTTCTGAATGATAAAAATGAAATTCTGTAAAGGGCTTTGAAAACCATGCACATTGCAATTCCTCCAAATTTCAAATACTAACCAAGTGTGACTATACAAGAAACAGCTACTGCAGTGAAAATTACTGCACTGTGTTGAGTCTCAGGCTATTATTAATTCATTGGAAACTATTTTTTCCTTAAGATTATGGATCCTAAAAGGTACCAGATAATACAATTGCTGAGATCAAAGTTTTTGTTTCAATCATAGAAAAACTTATTATCTGATCTTCCCCTGTGTGTGCATCTTCCTGGGATGCTATGTGACAGCCCCAAGTTTGTGCTCTGAATGAATAGTGCAGAGTATGTTACAGACCAGGGCAGAAACTGCTTTGAACCTATTGCCTATTAGTGATGGTTTAAGAAAAAAAGAGCACCTGAAATTAAAGTGATGGTTCTACTAACCATCACTTAGTAGTGATGGTTAGTAGTAAGACTTACTAACTTTACTCAAGAGAGTAAAGTGAAATCTCCTTTCTTACATTAATTTCAACATGTATTTATTTAAAAATTACCTAGTATGTGGATCTGGGCAATATTTTCACTTGCTTTCCCATTTGAAATTACAATAAATTATAGAGTCTATCTTCATTATGAGTTATAATTGAATGACAATTCCATACATAAAAATACAAAAGTAAAGCAGAAATATAATTCTTCAAAATTCATTTTTTTCTTGTGGAATATTATATATTTTCTTCATTAAAAAAACGCTCTTTTGATCTGTACTTCACATTTACTGTCCTTGGAATGGATAGCTCATCTGTGAATATTCATCAACCACCTTGGAGTTCAGGATAAGCAAATCATACTCTTTCTGAGCTTTCTCCTCTTTTTAAATTTGAGACATAAGTCAGTCATTTCCTAAATTCTCTTTGGATGAAAATGGCAGTTTTAGAGGCTCTGTGGCGTATCACAGAGAAAACAAAGCAGAACAAAACAAAAAAACCGTATTAAGACAGGGGAGCTGCATCTCCAGTTTTGCTCCTTCTAGACACCCAGACCTTATTCTTTCAGTTAGATGAAGTGGAACCATTTCAGATATGTATCTAATAATTATACTAAAGGGAAGTCTTCATTTTGAAATTCACCATAGACAACTAGAAGATTCGCTGTAAATGGCTGAACACATGTTATCTAATGAGAGTTTGCTCTGTTGAAGCCAGGAGCACAGGAAACTCTACCTCAGGATTGGTGCTGTCAGTCCCAGCTCCTCTTCAGTTAAGAAGCTGGTGAAAATGCTTCACCAGATCTCATGGGTGACCTTCCTCTCTGGGTCCCTGATTCACTCTGGTTGCTCAACAGGCCCATGTCTTATTTGGGGAACATTGTTATTAAGTCTGCACGTTGTTTTGTCCATAAATTACTAAAAGAACAGTTCTTTAAAAGTAGGATGATTGAGTGGTTAACTTTTGGAGTCTGAACTTAAGACTGCTGGGTTTAAACCTTGGCTCCCCTACTCGCCAGCTGTGTACCATGTCTCTATCTCTTTATTTGTAAACTTGGGTTAGTAATAGCGCTACACCATAGGCTATTTTGACAACTACATTAGATAAAATAGGTTAAAGTTAGTATAGTACATAATAAACTCCAGTTGAATCATAGCTATGCTAATTAACTTCTGCATATTTATGAGTTGATGGCCAAGGAAAAATGTGCTTCCTGACAGTATATTTTGCAAAGTGCTGGCTGTGACCACCTGATGTGGCTCTTGCAGTCTCTGAGTTTCTGTCTGTACTTTTTTCTTTTGAGAACTGTATCCTCTTGGGAATTTCATGGCCTCTATGAATTCTATGGATATGGGAAGTGATTAGAACTCTTTTGGAGATGAGTCACTGAGTCCTCTGAGTCTAAGAAACAATACTATTGTGCAGAGACATGGAAGCCCTGAGCCTCCCTAATGGACCCCTTCCCCTCCTTAACTCAGCTGCAGTAGCTCAGGAAGAGCACAGAGCTTCCCTGTTTAATCAGTGACAGTGCTGTTGTTGGTAGATGACGTGTTAAGTGCAAATGTTTGTTTTAAGCTGTTTGTTTTATGTCCAGTTCCCAGGATGAACTTGCAAGTGGAAAGTTTATTGAGAAGTACTCTCAGGAACAACACATAAGGCAGAGGAACGAAAGCAGGTCTGAACAGAGGGAGAAGTGAAATCATAATAGAGTCACAGGAAAGACCTCAGCTGATCACACAGGGAGCTCTGGAGCTGGCGTGGCTCTTCAGAGTTGTCTTGTATTAAGGCGAGGGGACCAGGTTTTTATAGCCCCTGCTTCAGTCGATCATTGGAAGCAGCTGCCTTTGAGAAGGGGGCATGACTGTGGGCAAGGTGACTTCCTTTAGCCCAGGGCAAAGTCATTTGGTATCAGAGGATTATCATTTAGTTGTGAGAAGGATCTGGTTATTATGTAGGTCACACATTAATTGCAGAGATTGCTTCTGGTGATCTGACTGGCTAAATAGAAGGCCATTTTCTTTTTTCCTCTTTATGTGTCTATCTAGAAACTGCGATCTTTGCCAGAAAGGATAATCTTTTAAAATATACCTATTTGGTTTTACTCTACATAAATGTTCTCTACTTAGTAAATTTTATACTCTCCTGATCAACATTCTCTAATGGAATTTCCTTGCTTTTGAAGCTTCCACTATATTCTAATTATTCTTACATCTTTAGACTCATCCTCCATTAATTAGACCTGTCAAGTAGTGAGAAGACCCCTGGGCCAGAAAACAAAAGCAGGTACCATAAGGTCTAGTCCCAGCTCTGTACATCCTAGATGTGCAGTCTTTCACAGGCCATTTTATTTTTCTGAGTTATATTTCCCTCATCAAAATAAGAGGTACCCCAGGAAATTTTTGTGCCAATTTTTGTGTCAATTCTGAAAGCATGTGATTACATGGCCTATTCTGATATCATAGAGTCATGGCGCTGTTGTTCACCTGTAAATAAGACCCACATAGAAATGATTCACGACATTTAGGGACATTCTTATTATGGTAAATTAAACAGGTAACAGGAAACAAGCTCCATGGAAAAGCTCTTCACCGAGGTCAAGATGGAAGCTAGAAAGAAAGAATGCATTTATAGGAAGGTAAAGAAGTCTTCATACTGAGCTTTAATTCAATCTTATTTTTATTTTTTAACATCTTTATTGGAGTATAATTGCTTTACAATGGTGTGTTAGTTTCTGCTTTATAACAAAGTGAATCAGCTATACATATACATATATCCCATATCTCCACCCTCTTGCATCTCCCTCCTACCCTCCCTATCCCATCCCTCTAGGTGGTCACAAAGCACTGAGTTGATCTCCCTGTGCTATGCAGCTGCTTCCCACTAGCTATTTTACATTTGGTAGTATATATAAGTCCATACCAATCTCTCACTTCATCCCAGCTTCCCCTTTCCCCTCCCTGTGTCCTCAAGTCCATTCTGTACATCTGCATCTTTATTCCTGTCCTGCCCCTAGGTTCTTCAGAAACATTTTTTTTCTTTTCGATTCCATATATATGTGTTAGCATACGGTATTTGTTTTTCTCTTTCTGACTTACTTCATTCCGTATGACAGACTCTAGGTCCTTCCACCTCACTACATATAACTCAATTTCATTTCTTTTTATGGCTGAGTAATATTGCATTGTATATATGTGCCACATCTTCTTTATCCATTCATCTGTCGATGGACACTTAGGTTGCTTCCATGTCCTGGCTATTGTAAATAGAGCTGCAATGAACATTGTGGTACATGACTCCTTTTGAATTATGTTTTCTCAGAGTATATGCCCAGTAGTGGGATTGCTGGGTCATATGGTAGTTCTATCTTCAGTTTATTGAGGAACCTCCGTAATGTTCTCCATAGTGGCTGTATCAATTTACATTCCCACCAACAGTGCAAGAGGGTTCCCTTTTCTCCACACCCTCTTCAGTGTTTATTGTTTGTAGATTTTTTGATGATGGCCATTCCGACTGGTGTGAGGTGACACCTCATTGTAGTTTTGACTTGCATTTCTCTGATGATTAGTGATGTTGAGCATTCTTTCATGTGTTTGTTGGCAATCTCTATACCTTCTTTGGAGAAATGTCTATTTAGGTCTTCTGCCCATTTTTGGATTGGGTTGTTTATTTTTCTGATATTGAGCTGCATGAGCTGCGTGTATATTTTGGAGATTAATCCTTTGTCAGTTGCTTCATCTGCAAATATTTTCTCCTGTTTTGAGGGTTGTATTTTCGTCTCATTTATATTTTCCTTTGCTGTGCAAAAGCTTTTAAGTTTCATTAGGTCCCATTTGTTTATTTTTGTTTTTATTTCCCTTTCTCTAGGAGGTGGGTCACAAAGGATCTTGCTGTGATTTATGTCAAAGAGTGTTCTGCCTATGTTTTCCTCTAAGAGTTTTATAATGTCTAGTCTTACATTTAGGTCTTTAATCCATTTTGAGTTTATTTTTGTGTATGGTGCTAGGGAGTGTTCTAATTTCATACTTTTACATGTAGCTGTCCAGTTTTCCCAGCACCACTTATGGAAGAGGCTGTCTTTTCTCCATTGTATATTCTTGCTTCCTTTATCAAACATAAGGTAACCATATGTGCGTGGGTTTATCTCTGGGCTTTCTATCCTTTCTATCCTATCCTATATATCCTTTCATTGATATATATTTCTGTTTTTGTGCCAGTACCATATTATCTTGATTACCATAGCTTTGTAGTATAGTCTGAAGTCTGGGAGCCTGATTCCTCCAGCTCCATTTTTCTTTCTCAAGATTGCTTTGGCTATTCGTGGTCTTTTGTGTTTCCATACAAATTGTGAAAACTTTTGTTCTAGATCTGTGAAAAATGCCATTGGTAGTTTGTTAGGGATTGCATTGAATCTGTAGATTGCTTTGGGTAGTATAGTCATTTTCACAGTGTTGATTCTTCCAATCCAAGAACATGGTATATCTCTCCATCTGTTTGTATGGTCTTTAATTTCTTTCATCAGTGTCTTACAGTTTTCTGCATACAGGTTTTTTGTCTCCTTAGGTAGACAAAAGGTATTTTATTCTTTTTGTTGCAATGGTAAATGAGAGTGTTTCCTTAATTTCTCTTTCAGATTTTTCATCATTAGTATATAGGAATGGAAGAAATTTCTGTGCATTAATTATGTATCCTGTTACTTTACCAAATTCATTGATTAGCTCTAGTAGTTTTCTGGTAGCATCTTTAGGATTCTCTATGTATAGTATCATGTCATCTGCAAACAGTGACAGCTTTACTTCTACTTTTCTGATTTGGATTCCTTTTATTTCTTTTTCTTCTCTAATTGCTGTGGCTAAAACTTCCAAAACTATGTTGAATAAGAGTGGTGAGAGTGGGCAACCTTGTCTTGTTCCTGATCTTAGAGGAAATGGTTTCAGTTTTTCACCATTGAGAACGATGCTGGCTGTGGGTTTGTCATCTATGACCTTTATTATGTTGAGGTAAGTTCCCTCTATGCCTACTTTCTGGAGGGTTTTTTATCATAAATGACTGTTGAATTTTGTTGAAAGCTTTTTCTGCCTCTATTAAGATGATCTTGTGGTTTTTATTCTTCAGTTAGTTAATATGGTGTATCACATTGATTGGTTTGCGTATATTGAAGAATCCTTGCATCCTGGGATAAACCCCACTTGATCATGTTGTCTGATCCTTTTAATGTGCTGTTGGATTCTGTTTGCTAGTATTTTGTTGAGGATTTTTGCATCAATTTTCATTAGTGATATTGGCCTGTAGTTTTCTTTTCTTGTGACATCTTTGTCTGGTTTTGGTATCAGGGTGATGGTGGCCTCGTAGAATGAGTTTGGGAGTGTTCCTCCCTCTGCTATATTTTGGAAGAGTTTGAGAGGATCAGTGTTAGTTCTTCTCTAAATGTTTGATAGAATTCTCCTGTGAAGCCATCTGGTCCTGGGCTTTGGTTTGTTGGAAGATTTTTAATCACAGTTTCAATTTCAGTGCTTGTGATTGGTCTGTTCATATTTTCTATTTCTTCCTGATTCAGTCTTGTCAGGTTGCGCATTTCTAAGAATTTGTCCATTTCTTCCAGGTTGTCCATTTTATTGGCATATCATTGCTTGTAGTAATCTCTCATGATCCTTTGTATTTCTGCAGTGTTAGTTGTTACTTTTCCTTTTTCATTTCTAATTCTATTGATCTCAGTCTTCTCCCTTTTTTTCTTGATAAGTCTGGCTAATGGTTTATCAATTTTGTTTATCTTCTCAAAGAACCAGCTTTTAGTTTTATTGATCTTTGCTATTGTTTCCATCATTTTTTTCATCTATTTCTCATCTGATATTTATGATTTCTTTCCTTCTGCTCACTTTGGGTTTTTTTTGTTGTTGTTGCCCTTCTTTCTCTGATTGTTTTAGGTGTAAGGTTAGGGTGTTTATTTGAGAAATATCTTGTTTCTTGAGGTACGATTGTATTGCTATAAACTTCCCTCTTAAAACTACTTTTGCTGCCTCCCATTGGTTTCGGGTCATTGTGTTTTCATTGTCATTTGTGTCTAGGTATTTTTTGATTTTCTCTTTTATTTCTTCAGTGATCTCTTTGTTATTTAGTAGTGTATTATTTAGCCTCCATGTGTTTGTATTTTTTACAGATTTTTTCCTGTAATTGATATCTCGTCTCATAGTGTTGTGGTCAGAAAAGATACTTGATATGATTTCAATATTCTTAAATTTACCAAGGCTTGATTTGTGACCCAAGATATCATCTATCCTGGAGAATATTCCATGAGCACTTGAGAAGAGAGTGTATTCTGTTGTTTTTGGATAGAATGTCCTATAAATATCAATTAAGTCCATCTTGTTTAATGTATCATTTAAAGCTTGTGTTTCCTTATTTATTTTCATTTTGGATGATCTGTCCATTGGTGAAATTGGGTGTTAAAGTCCCCTACTATGATTCTGTTGCTGTTGATTTCCCCTTTTATGGCTGTTAGCCTTTGCCTTATGTGTTGAGGTGCTCCTATGTTGGGTGCATAAATATTTACAATTGTTGTATCTTCTTCTTGGATTGATCCCTTGATCATTATGCAGTGTCCTTCTTTGTCCCTTGTAATAGTCTTTGTTTTAAAGTCTATTTTGTCTGATATGAGAATTGCTACTCCAGCTTTCTTTTGATTTCCATTTGCTTGGAATATCTTTTTCCATCCCCTCACTTTCAGTTTGTATGTGTCCCTAGGTCTGAACTGGGTCTCTTGTAGACAGCATATATTCAGCTCTTGTTTTTGTATCCATTCAGCCAGTCTATGTATTTTGGTTGGAGCATTTAATCCATTTACATTTAAGGTAATTATTGATATGTATGTTCCTATTACCATTTTCTTATTTGTTTTGGGTTTGTTATTGTAGGTCGTTTCCTTCTGTTGTGTTTCCTGCCCAGAGAAGTTCCTTTAGCATTTGTTGTAAAGCTGGTTTGGTGGTGCTTAATTCTTTTAACTTTTGCTTTCCTGTAAAGGTTTTAATTTCTCTGTTGAATCTGCATGAGATCCTTCCTGGGTAGAGTTATATTGGTTGTAGGTTTTTCCCTTTCATCACTTTAAATATGTTCTGCCCCTCTCTTCTGACTTGCAGAGTTTCTGCTGAAAGATCAGCTGTTAACCTTATGGGGATTCCCTGGTATGTTATTTGTTGTTTTTCCCATGCTGCTTTTAATATTTTTTCTTTGTATTTAATTTTTGATAGTTTGATTAATATGTGTCTTGGCATGTTTCCCCTTGGATTTATCCTGTATGGAACTCTCTGCCCTTTCTGGACTTTATTGACTATTTCCTTTCCTATATTAGGGCAGGAATATAGGAAATAATCTCTTCAAATATTTTCTCAGTCCCTTTCTTTTTCTCTTCTTTTTCTGAGACCCCTATAATTCGAATGTTGGTTCCTTTAATGTTGTCCCAGAGGTCTCTAAGACTGTTCTCAGTTTTTTTCATTCTTTTTTCTTTATTCTGCTCTGTAGTAGTTATTTCCACTATTTTTTCTTCCAGGTCACTTATCCGTTTTCTGCCTCAGTTATTCTGCTATTGATTCCTTCTAGAGAATTTTTAAGTTCATTTATTGTGTTGTTCATCATTGTTTGTTTGCTCTTTAGTTCTTGTAGGTCCTTGTTAAACATTTCTTGTATTTTCTCCATTCTATTTCCAAGATTTTGCATCATCTTTACTATCATTACTATGAATTCTTTTTCAGGTAGACTGCCTATTTCATCTTCATTTGTTTGGTCTGGTGGATTTTTCCCTTGTTCCTTCATCTGCTGTGTGTTTCTCTGTCTTCTCATTTTGTTTAACTTACTGTGTTTGGGGTCTCCTTTTTGCAGGTGCAGGTTTGTAGTTCCCGTTGTTTTTGGTGTCTGCCCCCAGTGGCTAAGGTTGTTTCAGTGGGTTGTGTAGGCTTCCTGATGGAGGGGACTAGTGCCTGTGTTCTGATTGATGAGGCTGGATCTTGTCTTTCTGGTGGGTAGGACCACATCTGGTGGTGTGTTTTGGGATGTCTGTGACCTTTTTATGATTTTAGGCAGCCTCTCTGCTAACGGGAGGGGTTGTGCTCCTGTCTTGCTAGTTTTTTGGCATAGTGTGTCCAGCAGTGTAGCTTGCTGGTCGTTGAATGGAGCTGGGGCTTAGTGCTGAGCTGGAGATCTGTGGGAGAGCTTTTGCTGTTTGGTATTACGTGGAGCTGGGAGGTCTCTGGTGGACCAGTGTCCTGAATTCAGCTCTCCCACCTCAGAGGCATAGGCCTGACACCTGGCCAGAGCATCAAGACCCTGTCAGCCACACAGCTCAGAAGAAAAGTGAGAAAAAAAGAAAGAAAGAAAATAAATTTATTAAAATAAAAAAATTATTAAAAATAAAAACATTAAAATGTAATTTTAAAAAAAGGAAAGAAAGAAGAGAGCCACCAAACCAAAAAACAAATCCACCAATTATAACAAGCACTAAAAACTATACTGAAAAAAAAAAAGGACAGACAGAACCCTAGGACAAATGGTAAAGGCAAAGCTATACAGACAAAATCACACAAAGAATCATACACATACACACTCACAAAAAGAGAAAAAGGAAAAAAATATATCTTTTGGGAAGTCTGAGGTCTTCTGCCAGCTTTCAGTACGTGTTCTGTAGGAGTTGTTCCACATGTAGATGTATTTCTGATGTGTTTGTGGGCAGGCAGGTGATTTCCACGTCTTACTCCTCCGCCATCTTGAAGGTTTCTCCCAGGCTTCTTTTTAATGCTAGTTTAACTAGTGCCTTCTCTAGGGCAGTGTTTAATAGCTTCTTCTGCTAAATGCTTCTATTTTTGCTGGTGATTCTCAGCTGAATCAGATCCATTGCTTTCTGCTAGTGTTGGAGGATCTCCTGCAGAGTCAGAGGGTGGCTGTGGCTCACCACAGGGACAACGGCACTCTCAATCTTAATGTTTAAACCTCAGATTTTCCTTTATGATGGGAAACAAAGCATAAGGCACTTCTCTATTAAAACTATTTTGAGAATTAGACAATATTCTATTTTAAAGACCTTGACTGAATGACTGAACATGTGTTATCAAGAGTTTGGTATTTTAGGGCTTCCCTGGTGGCGCACTGGTTGAGAGTCCACCTGCCGACGCAGGGGATACGGGTTCGTGCCCCGGTCCGGGAGGATCCCACATGCCGCGGAGCGGCTGGGCCCGTAGGCCATGGCCGCTGGGCCTGCACGTCCGGAGCCTGTGCTCCGCAACGGGAGAGGCCACAACAGTGAGACGCCCACGTACCGCAAAAAAAAAAGAGTTTGGTACTTTAGAAATAATAAAATGTATCCTTGTTTCTCAATTTAAAAAAATGTGGACTTCAGTAATTCACTGTTATTCTAGATAATGTGTAATTCTAAGCACAATAATTACTTTTACTCCTAAGGACTAAATAAATCACTGTTTAAGATATTGGATAATTTCAAACTGGTAATCCTAAAATCTGGTATATCTTTTGTTCTTCTACTTAACATCAATGCAGATTTTTCATAATGTAAACAAAATAATGACACCAGTAGAATTTCCCTTACATTTCCAAGGAATACTGTTTTCAGTTTAGAAATACTGGCAGCCTAAAGTAAAACGTTATAAGATTGCTCTTCATTTTATAGCAACCTATTTCCCTCCTTTTGGAAGGCTTAAATGTTTAAGAATATGCTGGAAGAAGAACCGCAGTCATTTCATTCTTTGAACAATTCTGAAATATCATTTCCTATTAGGCAGTTGTGTGCGTACTGACAGCCTTGCCCCTCATCTTCCCTAGAGGTTAATTTATTTCCTGCAGTGCTTGCTTTTCTTGGAAAATCTGACTCGTCAGCCTTCACCAATGGGCGATCTCATCAGCAGAATGTTAATTATAAAATCAAAACAATATACCACATTGAAAGGGAAAAACAACTCTCCAGGCAATGCAACCTTTTTCTTTTCTTTTCTTTCCACTTCGTTCTCTCCTCAGTCTGTGGCTGGACAGGAACATTATCCCCTAGGGAAACATTTGGCGAGACGGTGGGGTATAGAGGAAATGTGCAGGCTTTGCCACCAGACAGACCCAAGACCAAACTCTAATTCAAAGAATGTTGAATTTCTTTGGGATTTTGTTTCTTTATCTGTAAAATAAAGATAAAAATACCTGCCTCACATGAAATTTTATGAGACTGGCACAGTGTAGACACTAGAAAATTATTCGTATTATTATTATAGCCTTCATTTGGCACCTACTGCATATTGATTGCTGTGGCATAATATTAACCATGTCTCATATTAGTTTATAAAGGAATCTATTAGAAATTTGAAGAAATATATCTTTCAGCTTTAGGAGTTAGGCATATGAGACCAAGACACCTTATTGAGGTAGCCTAGTTGAAGTCTTGTCTTACCCTTCATTTCCTTTCTCTTTTCATAACTACTCATTTTTTTCATAATGCTCACTAGATACTTATGAAATTATTTTTTCACCAATAAGTTCTTTAAAAATTTCAAAAGCTATTTGCTAATAGTTTTAGGTCTATCTATTCAGACTTGAAACTGCATTTGAGTTTATTAAAAATTATTTTCTCTAAAATAAAAATTGTCAATTTCTGTTTGATTCAGTCTCAGAAATAAAACTTTGGTGAGTTAAATCTTGAGACAAAGAAGATTGTCAGCAAAGATTGTGGCAGCAAAGTAGAGATAAAGTTGAGAGATAACCAAATGAAGAAACAAAATCAATTATTTTAAGCCCAGAATGATCATTATTTCAGTAGTATGATTATGATTAACAAGTTTGTTTAAGTAAATATCTTATTTCTCCCATGTGATTTTATGATTTGTGTGCAATACTAGAAAGAAAAGCAATTGAAGCATTAGATGATAAAACAGAAAAAGAGATGTCATGCTGTAAACCCATAACAACTGAGACCTGATACAGGGCTCCTACAGGAGACAGGAGCTCTGTGCATGGAGTGCAAATTACGATAGGTACTATTCTTTCACATGGCAAAATAATATTTTTCTTAAGACCAGTGACAGTATCTTAACTTGGGTAGAACAAGGGATTGGATCGATATGGTGACCTCTGTCTTTCACCTTTATGGAGTCACGTGCAAATCATTGATTGATCCTTTTTAATGGTAAACGCATTTTTTGAAACTGTGGAGTTTTCCTATAAATAATAAGTTCTTGAGCCTCTCCCCAATTTCCTAATTTTCCTTATTAATAACTTCAATGTTATCGTTTTAAATTTCCTTTCCCTTTTTTTTTCTAAACTTTTTTCTTATTGGCAAGTGACAGTCTTTTTTTTAATCCATTATTTCAGTCAATTCTGGTTCTTACTTCATTCATGAGACCCATCTTTATTTTGACCAATGAATTAAGCAAAGCAAAAAGGAACTGATGACTTTCAAAATTTATCTCAGTGAGTCTCTAAGTTCTTGTGCATAAAAATTCACTTAATGAGTATGTTAAAAATACATATTCTTGGGATGTGCTCTCTAGAGTGGGGTTGGCAGTCTCTGGTGGTGGGTCAAATCTGTCCCATTGCCTGTTATTGTACTGCCCCCAAGCTAAAAATATTTGTTTTTTTTTTTAAGTTGAAAAAAAAAGAAGAATATTTTCTGACACATGAAAATTATTTGAAATTCAAATTTCAATGTTTACATAAAGTTTGATTGGACCACAGCCATGCTTATTCATTTACACATTGCCTGTGGCTGCTTGTGTGCTGTATCAGCAGAACTGAGTAGTTTTGACAGAGACCATATGCAAAGCCTAAAATTTTTACTGTCTGGCCCTCTAGAGGACAAGTTTGCTAACCTCTGCTCTAGAGAATCTGATTCAGAAGTTCCGAGAAAGGAACTAGGAATTGCTTTCAACGTGTTTTTTTGGGTGATTGTGATACAGGGATCTTTGATGACACTTTGAAAGGTAATGCAGTAGAAGAATTGTGAACAACCTGTCTCTTCTTCTCCCTTTCTCTTCATCACACCCACTCCATCAGCAAACCCTATTGGCTTTATCCTCAAACAGTATCTAGAATTTGTCTATTTTTTACCTTGTTCACTGCTATCAACCTAGTCCAAGCCATCCTCATTTTTCATCTGGATTCTTGTTATTGACTTCCTAACCAGTCAGTCTTCTTCTGCCCTTGCCTCAGTATTGTCCATTCTCAACATGACAGCCAGAGTGAATGTGTTAAAACCTTAGTCATGTCATGTAACTCTTTTCTTCAAAGTCCTCCAGTGGTCTCTCTACTTCTCTTTTCTCTCTATTCTAGCTACATTGGCTTCCCACTCTTCCTCAGAAACGCTAGGCGTGCTCCATCTTCAACACCAACACAGGCTATTTTCTCTAAGTGGTATAGTCTTCCCCCCAGAGATCTACATGGCTTTTATCTTTGTCTCATTTAGGTCTTTCCTTAGCCATTACCTTCTCGGCGATTCCTTCCATACACACCTTATTTAAAATTGTAATCTCTTTGTCTGGGACTACCAATCTCCCTTATGCCAGCTAACATGCTACACACTTTGCTTCTTTATTTTGATTGTGAGCCACTTTCCCCACATGAGGGCACCATGAGGACAGGAATTTTTATCCATTTGCTCTATCTTTAGATTTAAAAGAGTTCCTGGCTTACTGTGGGTTCTCAATAAATATTTCTTGAATAGCGAAATGAACCCCAAACTCCCATTCTGTACTGGACAGATAATGTATGACACTTATCATACATGCAAAAACAGTTGCCAGGGGTATAAATATATGAGTCATCTTTGAAAAATGATGTAATATCTTGTAACCACCACAGATGAGAAGAAGAATAAAGCAGCTATTAACTTGTATCATTTTTTTTTTCAATCTCAACCAATAACTTAGTTACAAAAGATGCTAAGGGAAAGAAAGTAGAGGATGGGTACAAATATTAAAATGGGTACATGGATGAAAATTCAGTTGAAAATGTTTGGAAGAGATTTCAGGAAGTTTCACAAACAAGTCAATATTCAATTCAAAGTAAGAAACATCACCTCCAAGTTAAGTTTGTGACATTTCCAAAGGAGTGGTCGATGAATGCCAAAAGATTTGAGGGCTTTAGATCAATTTGAATTTTAAAACCTAAATAATTGTCAGAGAAATCAGTTCTTTCACATTTTGAGATTTCTTGAAAGTTAATACAATAAAGAACAAAGTTTCTATGCAATGTGAAGTCAGCTTTGCTGACCACTAAAGCACAGGCGTTATTTAGGGGATCCCTACCCTGGGTGGAAGATTGGGCTAGATCAGGCAGGGAGAGGCAACTTATAAGGTCCCTTCCAAAACTAAGATTGTTTAAATCCTATTATTTTATATTGAGATAATCTAATTATTCTACTCCCTCACCTCCCATTTTTCTGCTTAACCCTGTACTATCTTAAATCAGTTTATTGACAAGGGAGAGTGAGACTAATAACTGTCAAGATGACAGATTGAACTTTCAAACTACAGGCTTATAATAGTTTTATGTGAATAGAGCTAGTAATAGCAAGTAATATTTCTGTTGCACTTTACGTTTCACAAAGCACTTGCAGGTCCTTTATTTCATTTGATGTTTCCTCAACTCTGTGATTCAGTTATTACTACCAAAGCTCGTTCATTGGTAAGAAAATGGAATTCAGAGATTCCTCAAGATGCGCAGCGAGTGTCTCTTAGAATCAGGAGTCAGATGGAGTTCTTCAGATTGTGTCTCTGTACTACAATATATCTGTTTCATTTGCCCTCCCCACCTCTCCCCTCAGGAAAAGCAACGCTGTGAGGGGAAAATTCGGTTGTTATCCCTTTATGCAGATAAAGGCACAAAGATAGTAAATGGTAGAAGTGGGAATTAAATCTGGGCATACTGCCTAAAAATCCTGTGTTCTTTCAGCTGTAATATACATTCTACAGTGTGTAGTTTTATTGCTGTTTGTGATAAAAGAAAGACCTGAAAATCTAAAGGCAACAGTTGGGGATAGCGGATGATGAGGAGAGAGAATGAAATCAAGGAAAGCATGGGATCCAGCAATCTTCCTCTCATTGGACCCCACCTCCCAGCCCCCAGCACCACTTAGCACTGAGGGGAGATGTTAACAGAGGAAAGTAAATTCAGGCTGTTTAGGGGAATTAACATGATGTGCTGAGAAGTTCTACTTCTTTCTGCTTTGACATCCCCTTTCTTCTTTCCCAGTTATTCTATGAGCTCCTCAGAGGTCACGAAACTGTATATTTTGTCTTTATATTTCACACATATAGTAAAAATAGCTAACAGTTGGTGAGACAGTAAACCTCTTTATTGTAAAATATAAAACTCTTTACATTTATTGACTCATTTAATCTTTGTCATAACCCTATAAAATAAGCATTATTATCCCTTCCCCCCTCTTGTTTTCAAAGATGAGGAAATAAGATACGTAAAAGTTAGTTAACTTCCTTAAGGTTATATAGAGCCAGTGTGTAGTAGAAAAGGAAGGAAGGAAGGAAGGGAAGAAGAGGAAGAGGGAGGAAAAGAGAGAGGAAGGGAGGAAGAAAGGAAGGAAGAAGAGGAGAAGGGAGGGAGGCAGGGAGGAAGTCGTAGGCTAATGAGCGCTCAAGGGTGTGAGCCTCAGAGGGCTCCTCTCCAGGTCCACGTGGCTAGCACTTAACATATCACTAGTACAATGAGGTGTGGGCGAGTGAAAGAAATGATCAGTCTTCTGTACCTCTTGACCATTATAGTTCACGCTATTAGAGTTCTTTTCTTAAACCACCCATGCTCCACAAAGCCATAATGGAAAGAAATGTCTGTCTTCCCTGAACACAGACAGAATTCCTCTCTGCAATGTAGCTTGCTTTCCTTGCAAGTGTGACATGATGTGTTAATGTCATGTCTGTGTATATGTTCATTAGAAGCTAGAGATCGTACAACTTATGCTCGAGGCCTGTTGCTTTTCTTCTTTTTAACATTATAGGTACCCTTTTCTCCTCTGCCATCTTTAGAACTCCACTAGGTTTGGGCTTCATTCCATAGCCATTGTGTCACAGCTCAGGTAATGGGTCTGCAATCAGACAGTTTTTAGAACACAGTCAAGCTCCAGCCTCTTACTAGCTGTGTGATTGCTCAGCAAGTCTCTTAACTACACCTCAAGTTCAGTTTTTTTACCTTACATTACCTAGAAAATAGAGTTTTTATAAGGATAAACTAAAATGCAAAGAAAAGCATTTTGTAAACTGAAAAACACTTTATAAATTTAAGGTATTATCTCTCAGAAATATCTACTTTGTTTCTGAAGGGTTTGCATTAGTTCCTTGGGGTTTTTGTGGTTTTTTGTTTTTTTTGGCTCTTCTTATTTTGTTCTCAGTTAGTCGTCCCAAAAAACCATATATGCATGTGAGTTTCCTACAGACAGTGTTTGAAAGCAAGTAATGTCTTTCCTATTTCTAATGCATATTTCTGATGGACCGAGCTTAATCTTTTTTTCTTACAGAAATTTTCAAAAATGAAAAACGTCAAAAATAATGAGATGTGACTGAAGCCACTTGGGCAGTGAACATAAATGTTCACAATGGAAAAGCAAGCCTAGCCTTCTAGCTGAAAAAACAGCTATTCCCCAGTGAACCCCAGAAGAAACTTGACTGGCCACTGCAAAGGAGAAAACAACCTTAAAAGTTTTAACAGGTAAAACTTAAAGAGCAACCTGTGATATGGAATTCACATAGTCTATTCTGCTGTGCCAAAATCTATGTGCATTGTTTTATTGTTACTTAGGACATGTTTATTTAATGTGCACACTTTTTTGTGGTTCTCATTCCCACTGCTGACAATTAAGCAATTGGAAATTAATTTTATATTTTAGTTTCCGAGTAAAACCAGTTGAAAATAAAAGCTCACCAAATATTTTCATTTTTCTCAATTTGTTTTACCTCTTTTTAGTGTTACCATCGTTACTGTTAAAAATAACAAAAAAATAGTTAGATCTGAGAATGATCTAAAATAATCAGGTTTCTTATCTGATTCCCTTGGAGCTGTGGAAATGAGTTTGACTTCACATTTTCATTTTGTTTTAGAAATACATGGTGAGTAAGTGTGTTTGAGACTTGACAGCCAAAGCCATTGTTAGTTACAGGAATTTTCCATTACTTTCTCCCCTGTCCCCTAATAACCAGAGTTCATTACTGCAATATCACCGAAGATCTGATAATATGCCTTATTATTTTATGTACTGTACACTAGATAACTCTTTAGATAAATGTTTATTAGGATAGTAGGAAAGCCATTTCATTTATTTATTATTTATGTATTAAGTATACAGGTACAACATTATTTTGCCTCTAACAAAATGAAGAGACAGAGAATTATACAGGAATTTAATTGCCAGCTTTGGACTTGGTTCACAGGTTGTACTCTATACAAAAATTTACGTAATCTCATATCTCATAATTATTTTACATTATGTATAGAAATTATTCATTGGTTTAGTACTAAAGAGTTTCTGAAGATAACAAATCATGAAAAACTTTTCAACAGAAAAAAATTACAGTTAGAAATCTTTCATACAATGTTTATATTTCTGATTTAGCTTACTTTTTGTATCTTTTTTTTCTTCCTTTTTCAGTGGAAATGAACCCTGATTTCCAATACCCTAAGGATTATTTAGGGATTTGATGTGGTAATATATTGTTATTTATGATTTCTAAAATTTTCTGAGATGGTTTAACTTTTATTTATTTTGCTTGTTTGCGCCCATAAGAACAAAAACTTTTAAAAGTTTATGTCCCCATATTTGATTATTGAAGTCCACTGAGAATCCTTTCTCAACAACCTTGGCAAACTCATAGAACTCATTGGCCAGTTTGTTATTTTTCAAAGAATAATGAAAGCCTAGTATTTTTATTTGGTATATGAGAACAATTAAATCTGTGCTTTTAGTAGGTACAGTTCTTTGATTAGAAAATCTAGAGAATGTATGTCTTAGTTTGGTCGTAAATCATCCAGAGCTTTCTAGTGGAAATTATATATAACATTTCTAACAATGTAATTCCTTTTATGTACTGTGCTTCCAGCTCTCTTGAATTTGAAAGGTGTAATAAACTTCATGTTCATCTATGGAAGATTTTGGGAGGTTGAAAATAAATTTTCTTTCGCGTGTGTATATGTTCTCTGTCACGTTTAATAACTATCTTCCTGTAACAGCTAAGATATTCTTTAGCTAGGATTGAAATGTATTCTTAACTATTAGGGAAGAGGCTACCTGTGTTAAAGAAGCCAGGAGAAGAGGCCTCTTTACCTCCTCACCCTGTTCCCTGCAGCCAGGGACCTACAGTGCTGAGCACAATGACCAGATTTCACAGGATGATGGGGCTGCATAGCTAGATGCCAAGACCTCCAATGATCAGTGCTGCCCTCTTCCTAACTGAATCAAACAGTTTTGGGAAGGGGATGGAAAGGGAGTGAGAAATGAAGAAAGGAGTGTTCTTTGAGGTGTGTTTGGCTCTTATAAACCAAGACTTTAATATTAAAAAGTTTTTGTTTTAAGATCAAAGTCAACATTAATGAAACTTCTGGATGTTTATCCAAAGTCTTAAGTTACAAGTTACTTCTAAAAGGAAAAGGGTATGTAAAATTCCTGGGAAGGAAAAGTCAGAATTAGGATCTGAATATATCCTGATAGGCTGGAATACTAGAAACTGAGTCTAACAGAATGAAAGTACTCTTTTGATTTTACCATCAAAATATTTGCACAGTTTTACCACTTGTTACTGCTTTCTACTGGGCTACCAGTGTGACCCAAGTTCAATCATCTCTTCTTGGGTTTCTGCAGTAACCCTGTAACCATTCTCCCCATTCCTGCTCTTGCTACCAATCAGTTTATTTTTAACACAGTAGTCAGTCAGAAAGATCCATTAAAACGTATATTATTTCACACCACAGTTGCTTCCCATCTCACTCAGAGTAAAAGCCAAAATTCCTAACGTGATCTACAAAGCCCTACAGGATCTGTTCATGTTACTTCTCTGACCTCTTATCCCCTTTCTCAGCGTGCGAAAGTCGTGCTGGCCTCCTCACTGTTCATCAGACAGGACAGGACGGTCTTGCCTCCAGGCCTTTGCCTTGGTTTCTCTCCACCAGGAAAAGCTTTTTGCTCAAATATCTACACAGGACAGTCCCTCATTTCATTCAGGTTTCATACAAATACCTGCCCTGACCACACTACCTCAGACTGGGACGCCAACCCCACCTGGTTCTTCCTACTTTTTACTCTTTACTAAGGTAAGCAAACTTGGTACTGGGTAAGCCTAATGTGTCTTGTATATTGATTGACAATCTGAAATGGAAACTTATTCTAATGGTCTTGTCCTTGTAAGAATACAAAACAAACATAAAAATATTAGAAAAGAAGTAATAATTTTAAAATGTTTAAGCACAACAGAAGAAAAAATTGTGGGGATAGTAGTTCTTAAGTCATCACCCAGAATGCAGCAAAAAAAGACGATAGGAAGTATAAAAGAGATGTTAAAAGACATTCAGATCAGTTTAAGAAGGCCTAATATTTATTTAATCAGAGTTAGAGCAAGAGAAATTGGGAGACTGGTGCAAGGCTGAGGTGAGGCAATATTCAAAGAGATGATACCAGAGAACTTTCTAGAATTAATAAATTATACCAATTTCTCAGATTTAAAAAATACAGAATATCTCAAGAAGGATAAAAACTAATTTCCCAATACATCATATAATAGTGAAATTTGAGAAGATGTCTACAAAGATAAGGCTGGGACATCAACTGGGGCAACAGTAAACTTTACCAAGGCCAAGACAGAAGACAGAAGCCAGGGCACTGGGGGAAACACTCTTAAGAACTGTGAAACAACATAATTTTTAAAAATAGGAATAAAAGACCTTTACAGGTTAACAAAAACAGAGAGGACTTACAATCAATTGAATTATCAGCACAAGACTGTATAAAGGATGTACCCTAAGAAAGAAAATAAATCCAGAAATAAGGATCTGAGAATCAAGAAAGAATGGTACGTTAAAAGAGAATTCAAAGAATGGGAAACTGTACTTGCTGTATACACATCCAACAAAAGAATTATATCCAGAATATATAAATAACTCCTACAAATTATTAAGTAAAATGCAGACGACCTAATTTTAAGAAAGGATAGAGGGCTTAAGCAGGCATTTCATAAACAAAGATATCCAAATGGATAATGAGCATATGTAAATGTGCTCAAAATCACAGCAATCTTTAGGAAAATGCAAATTAGAGCCATGATGACATATAACATTACAAATCCACCAGATGGCTAAGATTTTTTTTTTAAATGACAAGAACAAGTTTTGAAGAAAGTGTGGAGCAATCAGAACTCACACATATTGCTGGTGGGAGTTTAAACTGATACATCTACTTTGGAAAACTACGGTATCTACCAAAGCCAAACAAATAACTGCTCTATGACTCAGAATTTCCACTCCTACGTGTAAATGAAACAAAACTGAGTGCATTAACCTACGAATAGGACATGTACAAAGATGTTTGTAGCAGCCTTATACAAACTGGGCATAATCCATGCCAATGAGCCATAGAATAGACAACTAGATTGTGGAAAAAGCTACAGCAACATGAGTGTGATGATACAGGCAACAATGTGAATATATTTCAAAGCCATAACACTGAATGATAGAATTCAGACACAGAAATAGTATATGCTGCATGATTTCTTTTATATTAAATTTAAGAGCTGGCAACACTCCTTTATGTTAATGGAAGGAAGTGTGTTGTTTGCACTTGGGTTGGTAATGCCAGGAGGAGGAACTGTCATGGCACCTGTGGGTGTGTCATTTAGCATATGCATATTACATATGCTTATTACATTAAGCATATAATAAGGCTCTCAAGGTCTACTGGAAGTCAAATCTTCCACCATCTTAGGCCTAACAGGTTCTAACCAGTTTTTGTCATATTTTTTTCTCAATGGCTGTGTCATTCTTTAAGGGTTGTGCCCTGCCCCCTTCCCTCTGTCTCAATAGTATGCTATTGGAGGAGAAAAGCTATATCATTTCTCTCTTCTCATTACATGGAAATAATTGCCTGATAATAACTTTATCTGGATTACTGGATTATATATTAGAAGTGTTAAAAGATAAAAGGTATCCATATATATTTCTCATTTAGATACTAAAAGTCTAAAATGTAAATTAGCTTTATCAGTGTTTCCCTTAGGAGAGTGGGAATTTGACCATATATTTTGTTTCATATGACTTTCGGTGGTTTTTGTTGTCATGGTTTGTGTATGAATGAGTTAATTATTTCATTTTGGTATATTTGGTATATATTTGGTATATATTTGGTATATATTTCATTTTGGTATATTTGGTATATATTTGGTATATCATTTTGGTATAGAAAGATGTACTCAAAATACTACTACTTTCCATTCTCACAACAAAGTCATGGAGAAGTGAAATTTTGGACATGGGTTTATAAAATCCTGGACAACTTGGTAGGCAAGAACAATCTAATTCCAGGGCTCATACCCCAAGCTGTGGAAATTAGAGGTAAAGGTAGATTTTAAATAAATCTGTAATCAGGACTGTTAGAGTGGGAATTAAATAAAACTGCTAACAGGGTCTTTTCAAATTCCCTATAGATATTAATACTGGGGATTTGAGAATAGGTAATTAGAATTCATGGGAAACTGGGGAATTCTCCAAATTGTAGGTTTTTCTTATATTTTAAAATAATAATTTATTTATGTTTTTTAAAATAATGAGTGCCCATAATAGTAAACAGTGGATCGTTTTGTGTGGCAGAATTTTAGCGTCAGAGGTTTTCAGTTAAGAAATAAAATATGGTAATAAATGCATGTTTTTCTCTTAAGAAATAATAAATTGTGATAAGATGTAAAAATGTTGTTTACTGAAGTAGGTATTTGATATTATAAAACATTTAAAGAAGGGAATATTAACAAAATAAATCTTAAAATCATTAAAAATTAAATGATAATAACACAATTATTTATTATTTAAAAGTTATTATTTTTAAAATGAAATTTTACAACACATGAAGCAGTAATTGTCCCAATCCATAATCTTGATCTTTGTTTTGAGAAAATATTTCAGGCGTAGAAAATATTGCATTGATGTTGGTTGAATTATTAAGTTTGGGTATTAATGTACATGTTATTTCCCATAGACTCATTTCCATTTTAACAATAAAAATATTTTGTCTGCTTGATTTTGATTTTGCCATTGAAATCAATACTGCTGAGGCTATATTAGATTTTAGGTCAGTTCCTGATTTCATGTCAGAGTATTTAACAAGAGCATTCCTATTTTCTTCTCTTTGCATTTCTTCTGTTAAAGTAGTTACAAAGAGCTACAGCCTAGAGCAAATAATTCATCACTGGAAATGCCAGGCAACATTACTAGGATACTGTAGCATTCCAACCTCTGAGCAAGGTTAACAGTACTTCACAGAGTGAAGGGTCCAAATTGCCAAACTAATGGCTCTTTTGCTTCTGAAACTTGATAGTCTGGGGAACACTATTCATCAATTTGTATGAAGTAAACTGTGCATGTAAACTTGTTAATTTTCATTTTATTTGCAAGAATACCTCACTATTAGCAGCAGCTGGGGCCACAAATACCCAGTTACAACATGGCAACAGCAACAAGAAGGAATGAACAATTAGATTGTGGTGCTTCTCTCCTACAAGCTCCTGTTCTGATTCATAGACCTATCCACCTTGAAGTTTGACTCAATTAATGTCAAAACATAAGTTTAAGTTATGAAGAAGGAAGGAGAAGGCCTATGATTTCCCATGATTTCTGCAACTATAAACTTATTAATATTTTAAAATATTATTTCAAATGTCTTGCTCCATAAATTCATTTTAGGATACCAACCATTTGTTATGTTATTTCTACAGAGTATATTTAAACCCATCATAGATAGGAATTTCAGTAAATTTTTTTAAAAATACACTTTTATATTGAATATATGCCCAGGATTGAAATTCAGGATTGCCCAGGATATGCCCAGGATTGAATTCAATATTTTGAATTATCCTAATTTATTTTTTTCTAAATTTATTGAAAAAGGTACTCATTGGAAGAAAAAAACACAATTTCTATTTTCAAATGTTTCTGTGACCAATTACCTCCATATTCCAACAGCTGGCAGCCATGCTAAGTACTTTTAATGATAAAATCAGTCACTTTTATGTGACTGATCTATTAGTCATATAATTAAGGTAAAAAGTCTAAAAACCTTTTAGATTTCATTACCTATTTTTAGAAATTTTCTGGACAATAAGAATGACATAGAACTTTAATGATATCTTGTCAATAATTAGTCAAAATTCTTGTCATGTTATAAAGGTCAGAACAAATTTTTGAAAAAAGATTAAACCAAATTTATTTTAATTAATTTATATTACCATTGAACAAGTGTAAAGCAATACAAATTTTAAGTATATACAAAGTTAATAACAGTAAAAAAAAAGACAAAGAAAAATGAAATATATTTTAATATTTATAACAACTTTATTAAGGTATAATTGACACACAATAAACTGCACATAATCAAAATAGAAAATTGGATAAATTTGGACATATATTAATAGACATAAAACCATCACCTCAATCAACATAATGAACAACATGCCATTCCTCTTACTTTTCTTTGTCTTTCTTCCCTGTCCTTATGTCACTACTTTCCATCTTCTTTCTATCATTGTAAATTAGTTTGCATTTTCCAGACTTTTTATAAGTGGAATTATGTAGTATATAATTTTTTGTCTGCCTTCTTATATTTAATGTAATTATTCTGAGCGTCATACATGTTATATTGCATATAAAATTGTTTATTCTTTATTTTGCTGAGTACTGTTTCATTGTATGGATAGACCACAAGTTGTTTATCCACTCACCTGTCGATGGACATTTAAATTGTTTCCAGGTTTTGGGCTATAGAAATAATGTGCTATGAACAATTCTGTACTAATCCTTCTATGGAGAGATGCTTCTACTTCTCTTGGGTAAGTATCTAGGAGTGAAATGTTTGGGTCATATAGTGGGTATGTGTTTAACTTTTTAAGAAACTACCAAAATGACTCCCATGATAGTCCTATTTTTTCATTTCAATCAGCAGTGTATGAAATTTTTGGTTGTTCCACACTCTTGGTGTGGTAAGTCCAATGTGTGTGTGTGTGTGCATGCACATGTGCATGTGTGTACAGGCAGTTCTTGCCTTGCACAGTTCCAACATGCACAATTTTCAGTCTATGGTTTAGTTAAATAACACCAGTCCCCCAACAACACAGTTCAAATTTCAGTTTCACAAAGAGCAAACATGGCTTCTAGCTCTTCAGTTCACAAATCCCTGAGTAAATAACACATGTACATATTGATCAGTGACAAATCACATCGATTCTTTTAAAGTATATTGGTAACTGGGCACTTACTGCACATCTATTACCCAGTTCACACAAGAACAGCAAGGAATGTAGTTGTATTGCTTCTTTGTCTCCCAGTGATAAGTTCACCTGATGTTTTACACAATTGGATAATCCAAAGAGGGTTTCAAAGAAGCCAACCAAAATGAAAGTGTAGCAAATAAAAGAAACGTGAGAACACTGACAGTGAAACTCAAATCAAACAAGAATGGAGCTGTGGAAGAACAGCTCACTGTGAGAATGTTGGCAATGCTGCCGTTTGAGAGAGTTGAAGTATGCAGCCAGAGGAACTTGAAGGCATAAATGAGGAAAGTGGGTGTCGCAAAAAGGATGAATTCGTCTCAGAAGAGGTAGCAACAGCACAAACTTACATATTACAGGAACCCTCTGAGATATTTCACAACTTTGAAGGGATACAATGTTGGATCCAAACTTAGAAAGAAGTATGACAATTCATGAAGGTGTGCTTGCTCTGTATTGTAAGATATACATGAGAAAAAGAAGGCAGGGACTGTTCACACTATTTCTGATGTGTTTTACAAAGAAACATGACACTTCAATTCTCAACGTTTCCATTTTAAATTATAGTGTACTAGATAAATATTAGTTTTACTATTCTTTTTTATTTGCTTGTACATTTATAAATGACTATGATTATTTAATGTCTAGACAAAATTTTTAAAGGTCATGGAACAATTTTAATTGTTCTCATTGACTATTAAGAGCACTTTGCACAGTTTCAGTTTGCACAGTCATTTTTATGGTCCCTTACTACCATGTAAAGCAAGGAGTGAGGGCTAAATTATAGAAGTATATAGTTGGACTTTTTGGCAATAAATGTACTACAGTTTTTAAAATAACTAAGAGAAAATGTTACAACTATATTATATAGTAAGTGATACCAAAATAGGAAATGAATAATTAGTGACTGTTGGGAACGGTGTCAGGGCATCACACCAGGCTCTCCTGCATCCTGGTGATGATGTATATTTCCCATTATTCTAAGGCCATGGGGAGTCATTATCCTTGATGTATTATTACTTTCTAAATGTGTCTCACATCCATCTACTTCTATCCATCTCTTTCTTGCCTTTACATGGACTCCTTTTTCTAACTGGCATGATCTTCTATCCCACCTCAATCAGGCTAGTGAACTGCAGCGTTCAAACATCTCCTCTGTGAATTTTGCAAGATTCATTCAAGCAGACACTATCATCCCCACTTCTCCTCTACTACTACAGTACATAGCATACAACAACATACGTTCAATGTTGTGAATACTTGTTTGAATATATTTTCACTGAGTTCCTGGTATTCAGGCGGTTTGTGTCATTTGTCTTTGTATTTGCAGTGACACATTGTAGGTATGTAATACATGATTTTTAAATGAATAAATTTTTAATGTTGTGTAAATTTAATTTACTATGCTGCCTTCAACATAGATTGTTATTTTAAGCTTTCTCTAGTATCATGAATGCATAATAGTTAAATGAAAGCATGAAATGAAAGACTTTGTTCAATGATGAATAAAAGAGACACTTGACCAGTGGGGTATCTTTCAAGACAACATGTGTGACCCTGGAGCCATTTCTCTCCTGGGCTTGCAAAACATTTAGAAAACTAAAAAATAAATGCTGATATCATATGTAAAACTTTGAGAGCACTGATTTTGGAGTCAGGTTGACCTGAATTCAAACCTAGGTTCATCACTTACTGGTTGAATGATCACAGAAATGGAACTTCATTTCTTTATTTGTATAATAGGGTGGAGGGGGGCAGCCAATGACATCTGTCTCCAGAATTACCATGGAGATGAATTACGATGACAGATGCACATGAAGTACTACCCAGTGTCTGGCACTTGCAATGTGCATAAATAAACATTAATCTTTTTCCTCCATTTCTTCCCTCTCTTTTTAGATTGCAATCCTGTTTATGTTTTCAGTATCCATACTATATGTTATATTATCAATTTTTGAAATAATCTTTTTGAGAATTTGAATTACGTTAATAGGAATTGTCTATTTTCTTTTTTTAAATTGAAGTATAGTTGGTTTACAATGTGTTAGTTTCTGGTGTACACCAAAGTGATTCAGATATATATATATATGTATGTGTGTATATATATATGCTTTTTCAGATTCTTTTCAATTATAGGTTATTACAAGATGTTGAATATAGTTCCCAGTGCTATGCAGCAGGACCTTGTTGTTTATATATTTTATTTATAGTAGTGTGTATCTGTTAATTCCAAGCTCCTAATTTATCCCTCCCCCCATTTCCCCTTTGGTAACCATAAGTTTGTTTTCTATGTCTGTGAGTCTATTTCTGTTTTGTAAATAAGTTCATTTGTGTCATTTTTTAGATTCATGTAAGTGATATCATATGATACTTGTCTTTGTCTGACATACTTCACTTAGTATGATAATCTCTAGGTCCATCCATGTTGCTGCAAATGACATTATTTCATTCTTTTTTATGACTGAGTAATATTCCATTGTATATATGTACCACTCTTCTTTATCCATTCATCTGTTGATGGACACTTAGGTTGCTTTCATATCTTGGCTATTGTAAATGGTGCTTCCATGAACATTGGGGTGCATATATCTTTTCGAATTACTGTTTTCTCTGGATATATGCCCAGGAATGGGATTGCTGGATCATGTAGTAACTCTATTTCTAGTTTTTAAGGAACCTCCATACTGTTCTCCATAGTGGCTGCACCAATTTACATTCCCACCAATGGTGTAAGAGGGTTCCCTTTTCTCCACACCCTCTCCAGCATTTATTATTTGTAGACTTTTTGATGATGGCAATTCTGACTGGTGTGAAGTGACATGTCATTGTAATTTTGATTTGCATTTCTCAAATAGTTAGTGATGTTGAGCATTTTTCATGTGCCTTTTGGTCATCTGTATGTCTTCTTTGGAGAAATGTTTATTTAGGTCTGCTGCCTGATTTTGATTTTTTTTTTTTTTTTTTGGATATTGAACTGCATGACCTGTTTGTATATTTTGGAAATTAAGCCCCTGTCAGTTGCATCATTTGTAAATATTTTCTCCCAAGGAATCATAGATTTTCTGAGAGTTTTTAACCTGTATTCAACTCTTACTTATTTATTTATAGCCTGGACATGAAAAATATAAAAACCCCAAGAAGCTTTCTTTTGACCCAAGTAACTATTAGCTATTATTTCTTTACATGTGTATGAGCCCTCACTATCATTGTATGTATATTCAAGGATTAAAACCTGTTGTTCTTATTGTCTTATTTCAAACTGTTGAGTAAAATAAATAATGGTTCAAAATCCATGCCAGTTCTATCAGTTAAAATAATAGTTATCTATAACAGGAGTTTTTAAATATTAATTTAACTTTTAGGGTTAAAGTTGGTAAAATTAAGTCCTGTCTGCTTTATATAGCAAAATTTTAGCCCTTCTTATGACAAGTAAAGCAGCTGAACACTGTTTAATGCTCAATGCATTAAATCCTATTGCTCATACACCAAACAGTTGTGAATAATAATATGTGTATTGTATTTTTATATTATATATACATTAGAACTAATGCTTAGATTTCAGATTATATTGTTTTCTATATTTATTTTATTTTATTTTAACCTAATTCAAAATACCTACCAAGAATTTTGGCATGTGACTGAATTCTAAGCAACAACGGAAATGAAGAGAAGGGTTGATCATACGGATGACCACTAGATGTTGCTAGTTGTCTAGTTTATAAATCTAAGCAGCCATTTTCTCAAAAGTTTGCTTCTCCCTTATCTTCACCAATGTTTTCCAAACACAATATCTAATCCCATGCTGACTGTCAGTAAAATTGGAGTTTATCAAAAGCTAAAATTTGTGACATCCAAGTTTTTTAAAAAATGCTTCTAACTCTCCACTCAATCTTTTTTTCTTTATATTCTAAAAGGTAAGAGATAGTTATACCTTCCAAACCTAGAATTTAGTTATAATATCTAAAAAGTTATTCTTAATATAATTAAAAATGCATAAGCTGCCTCCTTCCATGCCCATATTAATTTAGATATTTTTACTGTAATGACTACAAGTGATTCAGTTATGGTAAAATTTGGTCCAACAAGGCACACTTATTCTGGAGCTAGACTGAAAGAGTAACTGTCAAATTTTCAATTATAGACTGTTTCTTTTGTGATGTAACCTAGGAGTTGGGGAAGGGCTGGAGCAGAACACTAGGATTCGGGGAAAGAATTTTCGGTTATGTCTGAAAACTGCAGAACTGGATAGGCAAAATTCTGGTAAGGCAGTTTTAATTATTGTTTCCATTAGTTGGGCAGGTTTTCATGTTTAATGTTTTCTGTTGTTGTTGTAGTTTTGTTTTTGTTTTTGTTTTCTGTTCAAGAGCACTGAAGGAAGCAAAAGTAGTGAGACCCAGGAAAGGAACAGAGAGGCTTCACATTGCCTCCAGGTCAGTCAAAGGGCATGTTGCAAAGGATCTCTTATCTGAGGACCCCATGGAGAGGGCAGGCCAACTGTGGGAGAGCCATAAAGGTGCCCAGCAAATGTTGCAAAAACATTGGATGATATCTAGAAGTCACACTTCGTTTTTTGATCATGCATTGTAATGACACATCTATGATTGAACTTCTAATTCTTTTCCTATCCATGCCATACAATGTAAGATATATCAAAGAATTCGTAGAACCTGTAGAATAAGGTGCTTTGTGGAGAAAACTTAAATCAGGCAACACTGTCCTATAAGTTAGCAAAGTCACTGTGAAGGGCTGTTAATCTCCAGTAATAAGAATCCACTGTGATAGATCCTTTAGAAAAAGATTTCTTATCAAAATTGTAGGAATGAGGGCTGCACTCCACAAAGGAAACCCAGCTTTTTGCAAATTTTGCTTCATAATATTCAAATCTTTAAAAAAAAATTGTAGGAGTAAATGCAGACTTATTGAGTTTTCTCTGAGTCTCACCTTCCCTAATTGTCAAGACGATTCGATAGTATCTGCCACCGAGCCAAGTGCAGGCAAACTTCTTATCAGGCAAGAATGTAGGGATACACTATTTCTAACACACATCGATCTCACTCTGGATAGTTGATGGCTTTAGATTATGTCACTTATTAACACCCAGTTTTGATAGCACACACATTTCTGGTGTTATATGTTAACAGGCAGCTTTATGTTTTGTTTATATACTGAATGTTAGGGGGTGATCTTCTAGTTAACCTTGTTTCACTCTTGTGCATTGCCTCATTTGTCATATCATACTGCTAGTTGTTTTTATTCAAGAGTGCTGTGATCATGTATAGTTCTGTGATCTAAATATTCAGATATGAAAATATTTACTCCCCATTACATAGCTGGTTCACTTCATTGTATAGCAGAAACTAAAACAACATTGTAAAGCAACTATACCCCAATTTAAAAAAAAGTTATAAGCAGAAATTGGTAATAAGTGAACTTTTAGAAAATGTCCTTGTAATTTTTTGCTTTGGGAGGGAGGGTACATGACTGCTTTTTCACACAGTATTTTCTGCCTATTTTAATTTATAAATACAATATAATATTTTCTGGGTTTTGCTTCCTCAACATTATTATATTAATAAATTTAAAAATTTAATGATATTTCTGGAGGAAAAATATGAGACCAAAAATGTGTTTTTACATCAAGAAGAAATGATGATTTGAAGTAATAAGACGTTACTCATCATTTAAAATGTTGTCAGTAACTGTCAGGGACAAGCTATACGCAGCCCATCAGTTCTTCAATAGGCCAACAAAATTACTGGAAGATGCCTGTGAATGCTAACCTAAGGGGGAGGATCTTATTAATATTTAGGCAACAGTAAAATCACTCTAACTGAAAATCAATTTTATTTATGCATGTAATTTTACAGTCTTATAAATGAGGGAGGAACACCATTTGTGGTTATTATATATATGTAAAGCCTTTTATGCTTAAAACACAGGAAAAAGCTTATGTAGTATTAGATATGCATCTGGAATGATCTGAAATGCTTTCAAAGTGTATCATATTCATAATGGCTAGAATCAGATTTGGGGTATATGCTTATGTGTTTTCCTGTTAGAATGTTAACAATTGTGAGAACTGAGGAAAAAATACAACATTTAATCTAATAACATCTTTAAAAACCTGGTTTTATAAAAGTGTAGTAAACCTATGTTTTCCATAATCAAACTTAGACCATGTCTGCTTTCTACAATAAGCCTTACTTTTGGCCAACAAATGCTCAGTTTTAAGTACAAAATTGTTCCTGATCAACTCTGTAAAGACCATTTCCACAATTATATCCATACAAAGAGTTAGTTTTGGTAAATTTGAAATTTCAGTTAACTAAACCCCTCCTTCTCCATCCTTCAAGATGTTGTGACTATATCTTTAATTTTGTTTGTAAAGAAAGGAATAGATGAGTACCTGTCAATACTTTGTTGAAGAGAATTGATAAAGATACATCATACTACAGTAACATTACTACTGCAATAATAATTTACATTTTCATTGTAAGAATCTCAATTCTTAGAAAAATGTAAAGTCCAACACACCAAATACTTTACCTATTTTTAAATACAAAAAATTGTCCTTTTATACCCCCAAATAGTTAAAATGCATTTTGATTTTTTACTGCTGTTGGGAAAGATGAATGGCAGCTAACTTTTGTTATAATTTTGTTGTATACATATAATTTTGTTTTGTTATACACACTAAAATTTAGCTGATCCCTTGATCAAAATTGCCCATTGGTCTGAGAATATCTCTTTATGTCAGAATCAACTGAAACAAGGAAGGGTAATTCAAATAGATAAGAATTCATAATTGTAAAAGCAATGACAGCCATTACTATAATTTATACTTTTCTATGTAAAACTGAGGATTTTTTGAAGGATGGTGCTTTGTTTAGTTAAATTTAATCTATCAACATGGTAAAACAGTTTCTCATATTTTATGCTTAATTTTGTATGATAAAATTACTGTCAATAATTTGTGAATAATTGAACTTGATATTCACAAAATTTAATTTTTAAAATATCCACTTAAAGATAGCCCAGTTTAGAACATCCATTATTTGGGGTAAGTTGGATATTATGTTTCTATTGATTTTCATAGGTATTTCAGAATATTTTTTACTATAGATACACATAGCTGATTTTATCATTTCTGAGTGTATTTCCATGACTAAAGATAGGGACTTAAGGATCTGAAATAGTTCATAAAAATCAAGCTAATCTGAAATTTGAGTCTCCATTCTAGATATGGGCTAACTAATAATTTTCTCCTCATTCCATATAATTCTTTATCTAAGAGGTTCCATATACCTTGTGGTTCAAAGCACCTTTCTGGCAGTTCTGCAGAGTCCTGTTATCTTGTGCAGTTTCACAGACCACTTTTAAGGAAAACTAGGAAATATCCTAAAGGAAAACTTGATTTGTGGTGTTGCTAAGTCCTAGGATATAAAGACCACAGGGTGGTGATATGACATAGGAATAAACTATATGGCAGTTTGGTTTTTAGAAAGTGTTGTATTTGTTTGTTTTCTTTTGTTTTTTAACAGTTTTCTCAGTTGAACAGTCTTTGTAATAGGATTTTAGTTGGGTATTTTATTATTCAAATGAATCTAAGAGTACATCAACTGTCAGCTGATAAGCACAAGCTATCTCCAGATTCATGGAGAAGGAAGAGCTCAGAAAGGCCATCCACAAATTAAGAACTTCTGAGCTTACTTCGACTTGCATATGCATAGATCTATTTCAAATTAGCATAAGAGTTTGAGAACTGAGTAATAAGTACATCGAATTTCCCAGATCCCAGACTGACCGCTAAATAGGGCACATATCCAGTAGTGCTGTGGCATTGCAAGGCTTCAAAAACCAAGCTGACATTGAAACCGTAGCCTACAAAAGATGAGTAGAAATTCACAGTGTGAACTTTACTGGGTAGATTATCTGCTAAAACAAAAATGTCACCATTCTCCAGGAGATTTAAACAATGCCCAGAGTCTCGTAATGAAACAGTCAAGATGTCCAGGACACAATCCAAAATTACTTGGCTTATGAAGAGAGATGAAAGTGTCAATTTTCATGGAAAAAGACAATTTACAGAAGCTTAGGATGAGATGATATACATGTTGGAGTTGTTTGACAGAAACTCTAAAGCAGCTATCATAAAATTGCTCAAACATGTAATCATGAACATTCTTGAAACAAATGGAAATTTTTTAAAGTACTAAAACAATAGAAGATATGTATAAATAGAAATTTTAACACAGAAATATATAATAATAAAAATAAAATACATGGTAGATGAACTCAGTAACTGAATGGAATTGAGAGAAGAAAGGTAGAGCAATGGAAATTAACCATATGAATAATAGAAAAGAGATTGAAAATTCTGTATATCTCTTCCAGAAAATAGAAGAGAGGTAAACACTTTCCAACCCATTTTATAAGTTTATTATTACCCTGATAGTAAAACAAACACAGAGACCAATATTTCTCATGAATTTTGATAGAAAAATCATCAATAAAATATTGGCAAATCAAGTTCAGCAATATATAAAATGAGTAATGCACCTCTACAAAGCAGAGTTTATCCTAATCATACAAAACTGATTTAAAAATCAGTGGATGTAGTCTGCATTTTTAACAATATAAAAAATAAAATCTGTAAGATTATATCAATGCAAAATAAGCCTTGATAAAATACAAATTCTATTCATGGTTAAAAACTCTGAGAAAACTAGGAAGAGTTGGGAATTTCCTCAGTCTGACTAAAAGACATTACAGAAACCCTACAGTTAATGTCATACTTCATGATGAAAGATTGAAAGGTTTCCTCCTATGACTGGGGACAAGGTAAGGAAGTTCACTCTCACCACTCCCATTCAAAATTGTACAGAATGCTTAGTGCAATAGAGCAAGAAAAAGAAACAAAAGGCATACTTTTCAGAAAAAGAAATGAAATATTTCTCTTCACAGACAACATGCTTGTCTACATAGAAATTCTCAGAGAATCTACAAACAAATCTAAGAATTAAGTCAGCTTAGTAAGATTGCAGTATACAAGTCTACACATCAAAATTAATCTTATATCTATATATTAGCAAAGTACAATTGGAAACAAAAATTAGAAAAAAAATTAATACGACTGAAAATATTTTATCCCAGATAAAATATTAAGATACAATTCTAACAAACATGTATAGGTCTTCATACTGAAAATTTTAAATTCTAACCAAAAAAAAAAATCAAAAGATTAGAAACCATAGAGTCATGCTGTGTTTATTGTTGAAAGACTCATTTTTGTAAGCACTTAAATTCTCCCCAATTTATATAAAAATTTAACACAATGCAATTGAAATCTCAGCAGGATTTTTAATATATAGACAAGTTGATTCACAAATTTACATGAAATAGCAAAGAGAATGTCAAGGAAAGTTGAATAACTAAACAATTTTGTAAAAGAAGAATATATGTAAAGGAATAACATTACCTAGTTTTAAGACTTAGTGTTACAGTTATTAGGACAGTGTGATATAGGTGAAAGGGTAGACAGTGGATGGAACAGAGTTTCCAGAAACAGACCCACTGACTCTAGAATAGACCCAATAAAGCCAGCTGACTTTTGACAAAAGAGCCAAAGAAATACTGTGGTCAAAGGATAATCTTTTAAACAAATGTGTTGGGAAAATTGAATATCTGTATGTTAAAAATCAAACCTTGACATGACAACTTATATAAATATTAACTCAAAGAAAACCATAGACTTAAAAGTAAACTGTAAAATTATAAAACTTTCAAAAGAAAAAATGTAGGAGAAAATCTTTGTAACCTGGAGGTAGACAACAATATTAGACTTGACACCAAAATCATAATTCATAAAAGAAAATAATAATAAATTGGATCTCATCAAAATTAAAAAGGTTTACCTTCCAAAAGATGGAATTAAGAAAATGAAAAGGAAGACTAAAAAGAAATGTTGGCAAATCATGTATCTAAAATGTACTTGTACCCATCATATATAATAAACTCTCTAAGCTCAACATTTAGAAAACAACCCAGTTGAAAATGGGTAAAGAACTTGAGACAGTTCCATCCAAAGAGGGATATAAAGATGGTAAATAAGCACATAAAAAGATATTCAATACAATTTTCCATTAAGAAAATGAAAATAAAAACTATGGTAAATACCACTATACACTTATTAGGATGGCTAAATTACTGACAATATCAAGTGTGGATGAGGATGTAGAGGAACTGGAACTCTGTGGTGAGGATACCAAATAACATAGCTACTGCTATGGGTTGAATTGTGTCTTAACCCTCAGTACCTCTGAAGTTGACCTTATTTGAAATAGGGTTATTGCAAATGTAATTAGTTAAAATGATGTCTTACTGGACTAGGGTGAGCCCTTAACCCAATATGGCTGGTATCGGTATAAGAAGAAGAAATTTGGACACAGTTATGCGCACATGGAGAACATCAAGTGAACATGAGAGATGAGGTGATGCATCTATAAGCCAAGGAACACAAAAGATTGCCAGCAAACCTCCAGAAGCTAGGAGAGAGAGGCATGAAACAGATTCTTCTTCACAGCTTCAGAAGGAACCAACCCTGTTGACACCTTGATTGTGAACTTCCAGCCTTCAAAATTGTGAGACAATTATTTCTGTTGTTTAAGCCACCCAGTTGGTGGCACTTTGTTACAACAGCCCTAGTAAACTAAAACAGCCACTCTAAAAAACACCTGGACAATTTCTTATAAAATTACACAGATACTTGCCATTGATATTACAATCCCACTCCTGGGCATCTACCCTAGAGAAATGAAAATGTATGTTTACACGTACATTATGATTGTTTATAACAATCATACAATGGATGATTATTTATAACAGTTCAATCTATAATTGCCAAAACCTGGAAAGAACCCAAATATCTTTCAGTGGGTGAATGGATAAACAAACTGGCACATCCATACAATGGAATACTACTCAGCAAAAAAATAATAAAACACAAGCAGAACAAAAAAACTCAACAACAACAAAACTCCTCAAAGAATTTAGTGAACTACAAAGCCTGAGTGAAAGAGCCGGTATCAAAATATCATGCTGTATGATACTGTCTATTGGATTTTCTCAGAAAAATAAAACTATAGTCATGAAGTACAGATCAGTGGTTGCCAGAGATAGAGATGGGGGATGTGGTCATTATAAAGGGATATCATGAAAAAGTCCTGGGAGTGATGAAACTCTTTTGTGTCCTGACTATAGTTCGTGTTTATATTACTCTATACAAGTCTCAAAATTTATAGAACTGTGTACCAAAAGGAAAAAAAGTCAATTTTACTGTATTGTAATTTGAAGATAAAATAGTCTGAGCTGATCTGTATGATTTACAGTAGCATTTAAAAAGGACACATCAAGTCCTCTTGGATTAAACGAAAAATAGAATAGTGGTGTTGAAGCAAATAATCAATAAACAATCTATAATAAGAAATAGAAGAGAGTTTTATTTGAGCCAAACTGAGCACCACAGCCTCGGAAATATAGATTCAAGAAGCACCTAAATGGTGCTCCAAGGGACCACAAAATGGGGAGGCTTATAAAGGCAAAAATGCAAAGTTACATAAATTGTTAAGAATTAGGATTAGAAGTAAGGGTACTTGTTAAGCAAGGATTGGTTGGGGTCCAAAATTGTTACATAAATGCAACGGGAGACTTTGGGACCATAAGGTTGTAGCTGGCAGCTGCTAGCAGATGTTGTTTTGAAAACAGCTGGTGGTGTCCATGAGTTTGACAGAGTTCAGGAAAGTTAAGTTCTCAGTGATGCAAGAACATGTCTGAAACCATATCCACAATGGCCACCTGCCTCCATTTTGAAGGCCTGGACCACTCTTACTCCATTTTGATTTTTAAATGCATTCTTTTCTTTAATGGTTAAAGCAGATGTACAATGCATGTTTGACAGGCCATACGACAGGCTGCCTAGCTAACATAAAGTTCAAGCCAAATCATGTATAAGCCAGAATGACTTCCCCATACCTCAATACATGAAAATTTCTTCCATCAGTGTTATGGACTTGATTTAAAATGAAAGAGGATGTAATCACCAGAACATGTTGGTTGAAAATGCATACAATTTGTATTCATAGACTCCTCATAGATTAAATTATTTTTTAAAAAGTATAATTTCCCAGCTATTAGTATAAAATAAAAAGCTTATTTTTTCTCTTGGCTAAATTTTTAAAAGTATGTTTTTTCTTTATTTTTTAATAAATATAATGATATTAATATCTTGGCTCAAACTGTAAAGAACATGATTTAGTTGATTAAAAGACCATGTGGTGAAAAATAAGAGTAAAATGATCAGAATACAACTTATGTGAATCTGCATAAAATTGATGTGGGAGAGAATTTTGAAATCAAGGATGTATATTCAGATTTCACAAACTGAAAAATGGGTAAGTGCATGGCAAAAGTCACTATTTCATTTGCATCAACATGAATAGACTTTGGAGGGCATTATGCTAGGTGAAATAAGTCAGACAGTGAAAGACAAATACTGTATAATATCACTTATATGTGGAATCTAAAAAATACAGCAAACTAGTGAATAAAATAAAAAAGAAGCAGACTAACAGACATGGAGAACAAACTGGTGGTTACCAGTGGGGATAGGGAAGGGGAAGGGGCAATATAGAGGTAGGGGATTAAAAAAAGGGTCATTACAGAATTATATGAAATAATGTGTGTGAAATTTTTGAAAATTGTAAAGCACTATAAAACTTGAAGTATCTTTAATTCAATTTTTTAAAAAGTTAAAAAAACTAAAGTGAAAGAAATTTGCTTTTAAAAGTCACTATTTCAAAAGTCAAAAAGAAAGAGAAAAAATTAAAAATTCTTTGTCACATAGAAAATGAAGTTTGTATAGAAAAATGCAAAGTGACATTATAACTTGAGGAGAAAATGAAAATTGGCAAAAACAGTCAAATCACAGCAAATGAGATAAAATTTGTCAATAAACACATGAAAATTTATTCAACCTCACTTGTAGTCAGGGAAATGTAAATTATAAGTAAACAAGCAATGGGGTGACATTTTTTCACCAATCAGATATCCCAAATTGGTAAATAATACAAACAGTAAGTTCATAGATGATGATACCCAAATGTTAGTACATATAAATAAGTACATATATGAAAACATGTCCAACCACACCAATGGAAAATGCAAATTTAAGAAACCCAATGGAATACCATTAATTCACTCACCAGAAAAAATAAAGTTAAAAGAAATAACTAGTTGGGGAAAAAATTACGATGCATTACACTCATCTATTCAGGTAATATGTAGATAATATTAAGAAACAAACATAAACTATTTTAGCTAGGAATGCTGAAGTGAAGCTCATTCTAAAATATCCAAAGCTAGAGCTGTAAGACAGAGGATATTTATTACAGACCTGTGGTGCCAAAAAGTGGATACAACATTATTAAATGTTCATTACAGTCACAAAAATATTTTTAAAATATGTATTTCATGGCCTATTTCCCTGCAATATATGCATACACACACACACACACACACACACCCATATGTATTTTCATTTGAGAAGCAGGTCACTCATACCTTTATAGATTTACTAAAGTTGAACCTTTTTTAAGTAGTCTTCTACAGAATTCAAAGTTAAAGTAGACTGAAAACAAGAGGGAAACTTGGTTTGAATTATACATTACAAAGATCACTGTGGGTGCTCATAGTGAGGTAATATTACTACTTCTTTTCAACCCAACCTTGGCTAGAACAAATAAATAAGGTACATCTACATGAGCCATGACGCTGTCCTGTCAAGTATGAATTAACGGAGGTGGCTGTTTATGAGATGGGCAATAAATAGACAAATATTTCTTATCCTTGTGCTAAAAAACTCATCAAATGTGTACCTCTTGTTGACAAATGTTCTTGGGTTACCCTTGCAATAACTTTTGTTGTAAGTAGTATTTTTTTTTCTCTGAAAGTTGTTTAATCATACTGGTAACAACTCTTGGAAGTAGTAATTAGAAACACCTAATTATACTGCACTGCTAGCTCTTCTTCCATCATCGCTTATGGCTTCAAGGAGTTTCCTATTTCAGATTGGTAGATAAAGAAAAATGGGCTGAGTTAATTGACCTTTCTGCAAGATATGATGATAACAGTCAAAAGTGGACTTCTGCAGCAACTCAATACATGCAGGGCTATTATAGGCTTATACACTTCAGGATTAAAGTCTTGGGTCATTCCACAAGGACAAGAATTTTGATTAGGTTTAGAAGAGGTAAGTCACAATTTTCCCCCAACCAGTTCCAATAATGGCTACTATTGAGGATAGGTTTATTTTCTTCCTTGTTTGATTATTTATATATTTGTATCTTTTAAGTGGCTTCTTTTCCATTCCCTATACTTTAATATAAATTTGACCCTAAAATTTTACTGTTGGGTTACAGAATGTCCAAGGGAAATTTGATTGAACCTAGAAGGGAAGGGAAATGATCATGATGGATACAGAGAGTAAATGACAAAACTTGTGTTCCCCACTTTCTGGTTAGAGGAAGAACCTGTATTCATTTGTAGGAAGGATGGTGCTGTCACGTTTGATGGAACATGAGGTTGATTTTATTGTTGGCATTTGAAAATTAAATAAGGCTAGAAGGATGTTTACATATGCTGAGTTAATAGAAGTGTGGACTGTGACAATTTGCCTATTGTTAGTTCATCATCATCTTTAATCCCTTGGACTGACGGGGAAGACATTTCCTTGATTTACGTGTGAAGGAAAGTTCTGGATACAATTGCAGGATTTGTAAGGTGGAAGAGAAGAAGCAGCCCTAGTTCTTCTCTGACAGACATGGGCAGATATCCGGGCAGGTTGCAGATGAGGTCTGCATCAGACTCTGGGAATTATCCTATGAAAAATCTGCTTCAAAAAAATAAATTAAATTAATAAAAAAAGAAGGTATCTGAGAGTACTAAAAATATAGAAAAATACTCTATATTTCAGCCTCCTTATCTGCTGGATTCAGTGGCAGCTTTCCTTGAGCTTTGTTCCTCCAGCCCTAACAATAATTCTGCAATCAACTAATTTTTAGTGTTAATATTTCTGCCTGCAACATCTAGAGTGATTACTGTTTTGCTGTCCAATTTAATGATTGACAGACACACGTTCCAGATATATTCTGCCACAAGCATGCAGCCCACATTTTTAGTGAACAGTACTCACTTGTATATGTATGTATAACTATGTTATAGAAAAATATATATTTATGCTATTTAAAGGGTTAATTGTTTTTATTCAGCACAGTTTTCGTCTCAGTTAAATGTTGAGATAATCAGTTTTAAATCATAAATCTTAACTTTAATGTCAGTTATGTTTGTGTTTTAACAAAATCCCCTGTTAGAAACAAATAATGATCAAATTAATACTATTTTATGATAAGATAATAAATAGATGTTAAGTGAAGTGTTATTCAAAATTATTCTTACACAGAATGATTGCAATATAAGTATGAAAGAAAGAAAACAGAACAATTGGTATTGTTGTGTAACTGGTGTAAGACAGCCCTCATAGTTTTTCAAGTGTTGGGGCACAGTGCACAGTATGTAAGATTTGCAATAAAAATAAGGTTTCTTATATCTTGCTGCTCTTCATCCCTCCAGTCTAGCACTCATTCACATGATACAAGATGACTTTCACTCATCCAACATTTACATTTACATTCCAGTTGACAGGAATGAAGGAGTGGTCCCTAAAATTCCACGTTTGGAAATTCTACACGTGACTCTGCTCATGTCCCACTCCACATGTCACAGGGCCATATCTACCTGAAAGGCATGCTGGAAAATGTAATCTTTGTTCAAGGTGTGTGTATGGAGGGGAAAACGATGCAGTGGGTATTATGTGTAAAACTTTATTGAGTTATATTGCTGTGAGATAATGGGGAAGTGAACATGGAGGGCAGCTAGAGGTCTTTGCCACCGACTGTACTCCTACCCACTCAAATATTTGTGTCTATCCTTTCCCCACAAGTCTAACATTCTTGCCATTTCCCTCTCCAAGGAAGTCAACCTCAAAATCCTTCTAAAACCTTGTTAACCCGTGTTCACGATTTTTGAGTGCTGTGTGGTCCTGCCAATATGATCCAGGTGAACTCCTCATAGTAGAATTGATGATAAATAAAAAAAAAATTTTTTTTCTGTTCCTACTGCGTAATACAACGTATACAATAGAAAAAGCATAACTAATTTAAAACTTTCCTTCTGAAAATGAAAGCATGGAAAGGTCCCAAATTACCTGAGTTTTGGTCACTTTCTATTATAAATTCAAGGCAGAGAGTGCTTCCTATAGCAGAGTTGTAGTCTCTTATACCTCTCATATCAAATATGACCCTCTTTTAACATTAAATACTTGATGATACCTACTTTATAAATAGAAATTGAAAATCACAGAAAATATAAACTACCTACATACAAATTTAAAAACAACAGGATGCTCCAACTGAAACACAAAAGAGAAATGGAAGTAAACGAATATTAATGAAATACGTATTTTAATATATAAATTGTCAACTGCACTATTCCTATAAGTGGAATAATCTAAATAAGGCAGCTACAAGTGTAGACTCACTTGTATGTTTTTAAAGCAGGAAAAAAAAAATGAATGGTTTTCCCATTAATGATGTCATTCTCCAACATGATAAACTATTAATCACCTAAAAAAATATCACAGCAGTCTTCCCTGGAGTTACCTCATAGTGATATTTCTAGAAATTCAGTGAATATTAAAAATGCAAAAATATTCTGGTTAGAAATAAAATGTAATTAAGATCTAGGCTCAGATAATTATAAACAGATTTCTCAACCACATAAGTTGTCAACAGGACATAGATATATGACTTTTTTTGTTTGTGGTTAACATTCCTCTAATTTGTCTGGAAGACTTTCACATTGGTCTCCCCCACCCCTCAACAAACACACACTAAATGTTATTAGTGCCCTGTCCTAGGTAATATTAGCATCTAAGTGAGGAATGAAGTCCTTTCAAAACTATGTGGCTCTAATGTGAGAAGTACTGCCTGACTCTCCTTTCCTGCTGTGTTTTTCCTGTGTTCTCATAGTACTCTGTGCTGATGATAGCATTCATTGTATAAGCCATGTTCACTTATCAGCTTATCAGTATTTCTACACAGAATGAGCTCCAGGTAGCAGGAACAATGTCTTTTTCAATTTTACAGTCCTAGTGTCTAGCACAATGCCTAGCTCTTAATAGCACTCAGAAAGTGTCAGCTGACTTATTGGAAAACATAATGAATAAGAAGAAGTTACAACATACTGTGTTAGAAGTGAAGTTGGTCAAGTCCTCATGTGGGTGTTCCTCAACTAACTCATCCTGTCCAGGTTCTGGTGTTCATCTTTGTAGACACAGAAAGTTAATTTTGTTTCTGTGCACCACATTGGCAGAACTCCAGCAGTTCACTTACATTAACCAAGTCAAAGAGAAACTCATTTAAAAGAAGGAAGAGTTTTCGTTAAATAGATAACATGGCTGTATACTCATGCTCTCGGGACATGGCATTTTGTCCCTGCAGAGGAATCTACTGAAGAAACCAAATTGCTCAACAAACATAAAATCTGGGCAGAAGGAGTCAACAGTTTGGGCTTAGGGGCTTGGATAATTAAGTTAACTGTTTGGTCTTAGAGGCTTGGGTCATTCTGATGCATCAAGTCTTTGAAGATACATTAATAAGAAACATTTCTTATTACATTTCTCTGGTCTTATTTGGAATAAGAAACACGCTATTTTTTCTTCCTTTTCTAAAGGTATTTTATGGAATTATACTATAGATGGAATGGGAAAAGTTCCATGTTCTGTTAACATAATACTTCAAAGTATGATAAACTTTCTTTTTATTTTTGACATAATTATATAGTGTACACTTTTGTGGAGTTTCATTCTTTTGCATGAAGCTATTCAGTTTTTCAAACACCATTTTTTGAAGAGGCTGTCTTTTCCCCATTGTGTAATCTTGCCTCTTTTATCATAGATTAAGTGACATATGAGTGTGGGTTTATTTGTGGGTTCTCTAGTTTGTTACATTGATCTTGGTATCAGTTTTTGGGTCAGTACCATACAGTTTTGATGACTGTAGCTTTGTGGTATAGTTTGAAAACAGGGAGCACCTTTGTTCTTCTTTCTCAAGGTTGCTTTGTCTATCTGGGGTCTTTTTTGGTTCCATACAAATTTTAGGATTATTTATTGTAGTTCTGTGAAAAATGCCTTGGGTATTTTAATAGGGACTGCATTGAATCTGTAGATTGCCTTGGGTAGTATAGTCGTTTTGACAATATGGATTCTTCCAATCTCAGAACACCATATATCTTTCCATCTGTTTGTGTCATCTTCAATTTCTTTCATCAGCATCTTATAGTTTCAGAGCACAGGTCTTGTTGCCTCCTTAGGTAGGCTTATGCCTAGGTATTTTATTCTTTTTGATGTGATGGTAAATGGGATTGTTTCCTTAATTTCTCTCTCTGATCTTTTGTTGTTAGAGTATAGAAATGCAACATGAAAGATGGTGTTTTTTGCAACACTTTGTAGTAGCAAAAACTGTTATATGGTATTATTGAATATCATAAAGAGCAGCATAAATCTTGGCATATATTAAAGAATGCTGACAATCTAGGAAGTTGTACTGTGTATATCTGATATCATTTATTTACCTGCAAGATATATATATATATATAATATATACATAGCATCTATGTGTTACTGATATATATATGAATATATATATATATATATATACTAAAATATTTATATATTAAAAGATTCCTCTGGGCGAGCATAGTGGAGTAATGCTACAATAACTTTTAATTCAATCCTTATTGAAACAATTAAGGCCATCTGAATGAGGCACACTACTGTAGTATTGAGAATGAATTAGTGGAGATGGCTATTTATGAGGTGAGAATAACTGGGAAAATCTTTCCTATGAAATTGAATGTGGACATCTTGTTGACCAATATACCTGGGTTTCCCTAGTGATAACTCTAATTTGTATTTTTTTTTCCTCTAAAGTCATTTAGTCATAGTGGAAACCACCATGGGAAAGAAGAAGTTCGAACCACCTATTCCTGCTGCATGACTACTTCTCCTCCAGCCCATACCCCTGACCTCATGGAGAGTCTCCCATTTCAGAGTGATGTAGAAAGAGGGAAAAACATCTTTCTACATTGACTGAGTACCTGATAGTTTTGCATGTTGTGCTGACAAAAACCAGAAACAGACCTCTGTAATCCTCAGGTGTGGGCCTGATGGAAAATAGGGGTAGAAAATATTCCAGTGGGAAGAACTTTAAATAATGCATCTGCTTCTTCACTTTGCTTGGAGGGAGAGATGGCCAGAGGTACAGATCTACACTAGTTCCTTGTCAGTGGTCAGTCACTTAAAAAGGGCAGTGGTGGTGAAGGTGGCTTGGGGGAAATGATGCAAAGATTTCAACAATTTAAGTTTCTTCTAAACAAAGCTAATTTGAATATTACTCCGGTTGAAAGATCAAACAGCAAAAAGCAGACATTTCTAAGCCCCCAACAGGGTAATACTCCCTCAGAGTATCACCAGCCTTCCTGGTAGCAAGTGATTTGTAGTACTTTCCTTCCAACATGGAAGGTGCAGGAGTTACTACTGATTGAAATAGAACCATATTCTGTAAGTGCATTTTTTCCCCAATTAAAATCTTCTGCCATACCAACTTTGTAGACTTGCTGAATGCCCTAATTATTGTTATAACGTTTCACATTGCATTGTTTCTGATCAAGGTGTTCGTTTCACCAGTACATATCCAGGGGATTCACTGTCTTTACTACACACCCATCACTGGAAGTAACAGACATGATATAAGAGTGAAAGAACTTATATCCCATTTAAACCTTATCTCATACAGTTAGGGTGATATCCGAGGAGGTTCGGTATATAACATGAACCAATTTTAATACGTGGTGACTTTTCTCCCATCAGAATTCTCAACTTGTGAACCAAGCAGTGGAGAATGAAAGTGACTCACTTTTAAATTAACCACTTAACTTTTCCTCTAATGGGCCACACACACATTCTCCTGTTCTCATGCCTTCAATTTTGTGCTCTACTGATTTAACTGTCTTCGGTCTTTTAAAACTATATTGAACCAGAAGAAGTACTGCTACCCAGTCATTTTGGGCTCCTATATTTTTTAATCACAAAAAAACCCCACAGATTTTGTATTTCTTAGGTGACTGATGTTCATTACCCAAGGGAATTAGGATTGCTGGTACACACAGGGAATGAGGAGAAATCGGTCTGTTTTCCAGGTTACTATCTAGTTAACTTTTTAGTACTTTTATAACTAGTGATAAAAATTAATAGGAGAGTTCTGCAAACCAAAATGAGCAGGACTACTATATTTCAGAGATTTCAAGAATACAGGTTTGAGTTATTCCACAAGTTAAACAACCAAGACCAGAACTTTGAATGATTATGGAAAAATCAAATTTTAACTTTCCCATGACCACTTGTAATAATGGCTACTATAGAAACCAGGCATATTTTTTTCTTTCTTGATAATTTATATATTTTAACTGGCTTCTTCCCTATTCCCTCTCGTATTATTTTGTGCAAGTTTGACCTAAAATACTAGTGGTTGTGTTATAGAATGTCGAAGGAGGAGTTTGATTGAAATAGAAGGGGAAGGATCATTAATCAGAAATGGGTACAGAGATTGAATGACAAAACTTGGGTTCCCTACCTTCTGGAGAGAGGAAGAACCTATATTCTTTTGTAAGAAGGTTGGCGCCGTCATGTTTGATGGAACATGATGTTTTTATGGGTATTTGAAAGGATAGGATTATGCTTACATATGCTGAGTTGACAAATGTATGGACTGTACAAATATGTTCCCTGTTGTTAGTTCATCATCATCTTTAATCCCTTCGAGTGAAAGGGGAAGACATTTCCTTGATTCACGTGTGAAGGAAGTTCTGGATACAATTACCTCATGAAGAGGTACTCGTGCAGGATTTGTAAGGTGGAAGAGAAGAAGCAACAGCCCTCATTCTTCTCTTATAGATGTGGGCAGATATTCGGGCAGGTTGCTGATGAGGTCTGCATCAGACTCTGGGAATTCTCCGATGAAAAACTTATTTCAATATCAAAAGTTACCTTAGGTCATAGGGGGCATTTTTATATTTGCATCCTCCTGAGCATTGGACCTTGAGGTTGTGCTTCCTGGACCCTGAATAATGGCCGCCAAAGATGTCCACACCCTAATCCATGAAACCTGTGAATATATTACCTCGTATGCCATAAAAATTAAGCTTGCAGATGGAAGTAAGGGGACAGATCTCCAGACGGGGATATTATTCTGAATTATCCCAGTGGGTCCAATCTAACCACATGAGGTTTTAAAATCAGAGAACCTATCCTGGCTGGGTTAGAGAGAGATGTGAGGACAGAGGAAGGATCGGAGGGATGCACAATGAAAAGGACTCCACCTGCCATTGCTGGATTTAAAAATGCTGGACGCAACTATTAAAGAAATTATATTGAAATAGTTAGATATTTGCACTTGTACGACAAATCACACGACTGTGAAAACTACTAATGAAACCTGATAAATGAGTATTTTCCTAAAAACAGAAATATCATGGGAAGCATTGCCTTTGGTGACATCATTTTCCAAAATGATAAAAATATACAATTCTGAACAAAAGTATACACATTTTTCCTTGAAATGTGTGGTCATTATACTTTTGGAAAATTAAGCACATTTTTAAAGTACAAAAATATTTTATATATATAGACAATTACTCTCTAAACTCAGGAAACATGAAAAGGAAACCAAAAGAAATATAAAATAAATAAATGTATTTTAATATGCCAGTGCTGAAGCACAATCATACCACTTACTTTAAATAAAATCATCTTAATATGACAGCTATAAATGCAGACCCATATACCCATATATATATTTGTACTAGAAGTAAAAATGCCATCAATGGCTTTTCTATCAGCGATTTCTTTTTTCCAACATTATAAAAACTCATCACTCAACACCATATTGTAACAACCTTCTCTTGAATTACCTCATAGTGGCACTTATAGAAAACAAAATGAATATTTAATGTACAACAGATCATTTCTATTTAATGGAATTAAGATCTAGGTCCATCCACTCTGGAAAACAGTATGGAAGTTTCTCAGAAAACTAAAACTAGAATTACTATATGATCTAACAATCCCACTTCTGGGCATATATCCAGACAAAGCTGTAATTCAAAAAGATATATACACCCCTATGTTCATAGCAGCACTATTCACAATAGCCAAGATATGGAAACAACCTAAATGTCCATTGTAAGAGCAATGGATAAAGAAGATGTGGTACATATATACAATGGAGTACTACTCAGCCATAAAAAAGAACAAAATGATGCCATTTGCAGCAACATGGGTGCAACTAGAGTTTATCATACTAAGTGAAGTAAGTCAGAAAGAGAAAGACAGATACCATATGATATCACTTATATGTGGAATCTAAAATATGACACAAATGAACCTACCTATGAAACAGAAATAGAATCATAGACATAGAGAACAGACTAGTGGTTGCCAAGAAGGACGCGTTTGGTGGAGGGATGGAGTGGGAGTTTGGGGTTAGCAGATGTAAGCTTTTATATATATAATGGATAAAAAACAAGGTCCTACTATATAGCACAGAGAACCATATCCAATATCCTATGATAAACCATAATAAAAAAGAATATGTAAAAAAAGATGGTATATATATGTATAACTGAATCACTTTGCTGTACAGCAGTAATTAACATTGTAAATCAATTATACTTCAATTTAAAAAAAAAAGAGCTAGGCTCAGAATTGCCTATTTTCAGCTACATGAGTACTTAGCTGAGTATGGATGTAGGATAATTTTTGTGTGTGTGTGATTTCCCTCTGTGTGTCTGGAAGTCTTTCACCCTTCCCTCCATACTAAATGACATTAGCATCCCACCCTAGGGAAGAGAAGCACCCTCAGCAAGGACCCCTTCCTTTCAAACCTGTGTAGATATAAATTGGGAATTACTATTGACTTTCCTCTCCTACTAAGATGCTTTTACTCTGTATTATCAGAAGACTCTGTACTCACATGTATGTAAGCATTTACAACATGAGCCTTGTTCATTTATCTACTTTCCTAAACTGGACAAAGTTCCACCATAGTAGGAACTATGCCTTTTTCAATTTTTTGTTCCCAGTCACGTACACAGTACCTAGCTCATATTAAACACTCAATAAATTTTTGCTTAATTACTGGAAATTGAACAGATGGAAACATTTAAAAACCAATGGATGGAAGTGATCTTGGCCGGTTCCTCAGGCAAAGCCTCCTTAGTCCTTGCCCAGGATTTGCTGTTCCTCTTTATGGACACAAAATTTACTTTGTTTTTATGCCCAGCATTGATTGAACTTAGGCACTTGGTTCACATTAACCAAGCCAAACAAAACAAAACTTTATTTTAAACACAGGATTGATTTATATATTTACAACAGATAAGCCAGCATGGCTGTATATTCATGCTCTTTAGGCGTGACCTTTTGTCCCTGCAGAGAACTCTCCAGAGGAAGTCAAACTCCTTCACGGACAGAGAACCTGGACAAATAAATGGCTTGAACCCACAGGTTTGTATGATTAAACTAGGGTATTCTGATGCATTCTCATTTCCTTAATGATCAATTAATAAGAAGATTATGACATTTCCCTCTGGCCTTTTTAGAACAGGAGACATACTGATTTCTTTTTTCAGAATTATTCTAAATACAGCTTCTTCTGTTAACACAATTCTTCAAAGTGTCATAAGCTTTCTTTTTATTTCTGGCATGTCTTAATTAATGATATATTGTACACTTTTTGAGGTGGTAGGACTTTCCAAAATTTTAGGATGACCTCCCCAAATAGAGATCTGATGTATATAAGTTATTTATCATTGGAGGGGGACCTTCAAGATGGTGAGGAGTAAGACGAGGAGATCACCTTCCTCCCCACAAATACATCAGTAATACATCTACACGTGGAACAACTCCTACAGAACACCTACTGAACGCTGGCAGAAGACCTCAGACTTCCCAAAAGGCAAGAAACTCCCCACGTACCTGGGGAGGGCAAAAGAAAATAGAATAAACAGAGAAAAAAGAATAGGGACGGGACCTGCACCTCTGGGAGGGAGCTGTGAAGGAGGAAATGTTTCCACACACTAGGAAGCCCCTTCACTGGGGGAGATGGGGGTGGGCAGGGGGGACGCTTCAGAGCCACGGAGGAGAGCACAGCAACAGGGGGGCAGAGGGCAAAGCAGACAGATTCCCGCATAGAGGATCGGTGCCGACCAGCACTCACCAGCCCGAGAGGCCTGTCTGCTCACCCGCCGGGGCGGGCGGGGCTGAGAGCTGAGGCTCGGGCTTCGGAGGTCAGATCCCAGGGAGAGGACTGGGTTTGGCTGCGTGAACACAGCGTGAAGGGGGCTAGTGAACCACAGCTAGCTGGGAGGGAGTCCGGGAGAAAGTCTGGAACTGCCTAAGGGGCAAGAGACCATTGTTTCGGGGTGTGCAAGGAGAGGGGATTCAGAGCATCGCCTAAGTGAGCTCCAGAGACGCGCGTGAGCCGCAGCTATCAGCGCGGACACCAGCGACAGGCGTGAAACACTAAGGCTGCTGTTGCAGTCACCAAGAAGCCTGTGTGCAAGCACAGGTCACTATCCACACCTCCCCTCCCAGGAGCCTCTGCAGCCCGCCACTGCCGGGGTCCCGTGATCGAGGGACAACTTCCCCGGGAGAACACAATGAGCACCTCAGGCTGTTGCAACATCATGGCGGCCTCTGCCACCGCAGGAGGGCCCCATATTCCAATTATAACTACCATAGCCCTCCCTTCCCCTGGCCTGAATGAGCAAGAGCTCCCTAATCAGCCGCTGCTTTAACCCAATCCTGTCTGGGAGGAAAGAGATGCTGACGGCGACCTTTATACAGAGGTGGGGCCAAAAGCAAAATTGATCTAGCTAGACAGATAAACAAAGAAGACATAAATTATCAATATCAAAATTTTATGAAGGAACATCACTACGTACCCTATAGACGTTAAAAAGATAATAAGGAAATATTATGAGCAAAATGATGCTAATAAACTTGACAACCTAAATAAAATAGATTCATGAAAAGATACCATTTACCAAAACTGATTGAGCAGACGTAGAAAAATGAATAACACTATTATTTATTAAAAATTTTGAATGCTTGATGTAATAACTTCCCCAAACAGGATAGATGGCTTTACTGGTTGCCTTCGTCCTTCCAGGCTGCTATAACAAAAATGCCATAGACTTACTGACTTAAACAAGCATTTACTTCTCAGTTTTGGAGGCTGGGAAGTCCAACCTCAGGGTGCTGAGAGATTCAGTGTCTAGTGAGAATCAGCTACCTGGTTCATAGAAGGCCATCTTCTCTGTGTCCACACATGGCAAAAGGAGGAAGAAGGGACAAGAGAGCTCCCTGGGGTCTCTTTTATAAGGGCCCTAATCTTATTTATGATGATTCCACTCTCATGACCTAAATATCTCACAAGGCCCTCTCTTCCTATTATCATCAAACTGGGGATTAAGATTTCAACATATGAATTTGGGGACGGGGGGGACACAAACTTTCAGTCCATAACATTTCACCCCTGGCCTCCCAAATTTATGTCCTTCTTACATGAAAATTGTATTCATTCCATTCCAACAGCCCCAAAAGTCTTAACTCGTTTCAACATCGTTCTAAAGTCTAAGTCCAAAGTCTCATTTAAATCCAATATGGATGGGACTCAAGGTACGATTCATCCTGAGGCAACTTCTTCTCTAGCTATGAACATATGAAACCAAAGAAATGATGTATCTTCTAAGACAGAACAGGCATAAAATAGGCATTTCTATTCCAAAAGGGAGAAATAGGAAAAAGAAAGTGGTAACTTGTCCCAAGTAAGTCCAAAGCCTAAAACCTAAAAGGGCAAACAACATGAAATTTTAATGCTTTTTGATTTGATTCTTTGCCCTCTGGACTCTCTGGAGGGTCAACATTACCCCAACAGCTCAGGCAGGGGTCCCTGCTTATTGATCACTTATTGGAAATAAATTATTTTGATTTATAGGGCAGAGCTAGTGATGGAAGTTAATCTTGTAGGCATTTTTTTATCTGCGTAAGTAACAGCATAAAACTGGGGAGCCCGCAAACTGAAACCACTGCCTTTGAGAACAGTGTATTTGCATACATTTTTCAGAATACATCTGTTAATCTGAATTTGAATTGCACATTAGTGCAGGAGAAAAAGACAATTAGCATGCAGTGTCTGAAGATTTCTTGCCCTCCAAAAATAAATTCTGTCTCTGTCTGCTTCTTACTTATATCCTTAAAATCATTAATTAAGTTTGGGCTTAGGAAAGATTTACAATTCATGTGAATCTGCTTTGACAGTTATATTCTTTGTGTTAACACATTCGTAATAAGAGAAATGCAAATTAAATACATACTGGCACACCATTTCTCTACTCCGAAATTAGCAAAGTGAGAAAACATGAAATCTTTAGTAGCAGTAGCAGGGCAAAGCAGTACAAGACTCACAGAAGAATCTGGCCATATATAACAAAGCAACATTTATCCTCACTTTAAAAAAGCCTTTTTATTTGGCTATGATTATAGATTCATAGGAAAGTGCAAAAAAATGTACAGGGAGGTCTCAGGCACCCATCACCTAAACTCCCTCAATGTTAAGATTTTACATTATCAAAACCAGGATATTAATACTGTTTCAATCCATACAGCTTGTTCAGATTTCATCAGTTACAGCCGTACCCATTTGTGTAGCTGCATGTGTGTGTATCTCTGCAAATTTATCACATGTGTAGCTTTGTGCAATTACTACCACAATTAATATACTTAACTGTACCATCATCACAAGACTCCGTCCTTCTACCTCTTTACATCTTCACTCACCCTATCCCTTCTCCTGCCCAAACCCTTGGCAATGACCAACACTTTCTTCATGACTATACTTATGTTATTTCACAAATATTATCAATATATAAATGGAACCATGTAATATGTTTTCTTTGAGACTGGCTTTTTTACTCAGAATAATTTTCTTGAGACTCATTCAAGTTGCTTGTTCATCAGTAGTTTGTTCCTTTTTATTGCTGAATAGTATTCTTTGACATAGATGTACAGTTTGTTTATACATCTATCCACTAATGCTACTTGGGTTTCTGGCTGTTACAAATAAAGCTGCAATAAATATCTGTGTACAAATTTTCTGTATGAAAATAAGTTATCATTTCCCTGGGATGTATACCTAAGAGGTTAATTGCTGAGTCGTATGGTAAATCCATTTTTAGTATTAAAAGGAACGGTCAAACTATTTTCCAGAGTGGTTTTGCCATTTTACATTCCCGTCAGCTACATATGAATGATCCAATTCTAACATCCTAACTAGAATTTGTGTTATCACCACTTTTTATTTTAGCCATTTTGATAGGCATGTAACGATATCTTATTGTGTTTTTAGTTTCAATTTCCTCAATAGCTAATGATGTTAAACATTTTTTCATGTGCTTATTTGACATCCATATCTCTTCTTACCTAAAATGTCCTTTTATGCCTTTTGCCCATTTTTTAAAATTAAAAAAAAATATTTTTGAAGTAGAGTTGATTTACAATGTTGTGTTAATTACTGCTGTACAGCAGTGTGATTCAGTTATACATGGTATATACATTCTTTTTTTATATATATTCTTTTCTACTATCCTTTATCATAGGATATTGAATATAGTTCCCTGTGCTATACAGTAAGACCTTGTTGTTTATCCATTCTACATATAAAAGATTACATCTACTCACCCCAACCCCCTCCCCCTTGGCAACCACCAGTCTGTTCTCTATGTCCAGTGATTCTGTTTCTGTTTCATAGATAAGCTCATTTGTGTCATACATTAGATTCCACGACATCATATGGTATTTGTCTTTCTCTTTCTGACTTACTCCACTTAATATGATAATCTCTAGTTGCATCCATGTTGCTGCAAATGGCATTATTTTGTTCTTTTTTATGGCTGAGTAGTATTCCATTTCATGTATGTACCACATCTTTTTTATCCATTCATCTGTTGATGGACATTTAGGTTGTTTCCATGTCTTGGCTATTGCAAATAGTGCTTCTTTTGACCATTTTTAACTGGATGTGTTTGTTGTTTTGAGAATTCTTTATATAGTCTAGATATAATTCCTTTTTAGATATGTGGTTTGCAGATATTTTCTCTCAGTCTGTAGCTTATCTTGTCTTCATAATAGAATCTTTCACAGAGAAAAATTTGAAAATTTTATGTTCAATTTTTCAATTTTCCTTTTAAGACATTCATTCTCCCAACAGAATCTTTCAGAGGACATTTGTGGGGTTTTTGCTGAGTCCAATTTATCGAATTTCCTTTTATGAATTTTCACTTTTAAGTGCTTTTGAAGTCAAGTCTAAGAACTTCTGCCTAGTCCCAGATCCCAAACATTTTATCCTATGTTTTTCTAGAAGCTTTATAGTTTTATGTTTTACATTTATGTCCCTGATATACTTTTGAGTAGATTTTTTGTGGAAGGTGTGTAGACTAAATCAAGGTTTATTTATTTGTCTGTGGATGTCCAGTTTTTCCAGCACCATTTACTCAAAAACTATACCTCCTTTATTACATTGCTTTTGTAACTTTGTCAAAAAATGTGCATAATTTGTGTAGATTTATTTCTAGTCTCCCTATTCTGTCCCATTGATTTATGTGTCTATTCTACCAGCAGTACCACACTGTCATGATTCCTGTGGCTATGTAGGAAGCCAAGAAGAATGATTCTTCCCACTTTATTCTTCTAGTTCAAAATAGCTTTTAGCTATTATAGGGTCTTTCCCTTTCTGTAAAAATTTTAGAGTAAGATTGCTTATAGCCATTTAAAAAAAACTACATTTTGATATGTTGGTAACAATTATATTAAACTTACAGATAAATTTAGGAAAAACTGACGTCTTTACTATATTGAGTTTTCCAAACCACAAACATGATATGTCTCCACAAGCATTTAGGTTTTGATTTCTTTCATCATGTAGATTTTTTTACATGTTTTCTTATATTCAAACCTAAGTATTTCATTTTCTTTGGAGCGATTGTAAATGGTACTTAAAAAAATTGGTTTCCACTTATTAATATATAGAAATGCTATTGATTTTTGTTTGTTAATCTTGTATCCTGGGTAATTTTCTTGTTGTCCTTCTGTTATTAATTTCTAGCTTGATTTCACTGTGGTCAAAAACCATACTCTCTATGATTTCAATTCTTTTAAGTTTGTTAAGGTTTATTTTATGTTCAGGATGTGTTCTATCTTTGTGACTCTTCCACGGGCACTTGAAAATAATCTGTATGTTGCTGCTATTGGGTGGGATGTACTATAAATGTCTATTAGATCCTAAAGCATTTATATGTTGGCTGTTTTAAAATCTTTGACAGATAATTCCAACATCTGATTTGCCTTGGTATTGACATTGATTGTAATTTCTCATGAAAATAGTGGTTTTTCTGGTTCTTAGCATATCTGGTGATTTCTACTGTGTCTTAGACATTTTGGTTATTATGTTAGAAGATTCTAAGGCCTATATAAATCTTCCATTTTAGCAGGGAATAGCCCTGTTTAGGTTAAGCATATGAATCTTGTCTACTCTTGTAGTCTTTAATCTTAATGACATTTTCTCAGCTCTTACAATGATATTCTGGTCTGGTGGTTATTCTGGTGCTGTTGGGCTCCCACTCAATCTCTGCTGGTGCTATCTGTAAGGTAGAGGTCACTTCCCTGAGGCACCTGTAGGTGACCATCTAGGTGGGGCCAGAAACTGCAGGTGTGGAGGCCATAGAGACACAGGGCTTCATGCTACTGTCCTTTTGGAGGGTAGGACTGTACATTCATGCCTTGGCTGTGGAGCGGAAATTGAAATGGAATGGAATTGCCTCCTGCCACTTTGGCCAAAAAACTCGAAATGACCACTCATAGGATATTGGTTGAAAAAATATTGAACATCTGCACAGAGCAATGCTAAGTAGTTAGCAAAAAAAATTAAATAAAAAAGATCTCTAAGAGGATATATAGAGTAATTTCCCAGGGAAAAAAACTAAGTGAAAAAAATCAGGAAACCAAAGAATAAACATAATATTCTACATTGTGTAGAAGTATGGAATAAATAAGAGATAGATACAATAATATGGAGATAGATAAATAGATAAATATAGATGTAATATAGATATATTCATTTAGAAAAAACACAGAGAAAGGATAAACCAGAAACTACTTAATTGGTTACCCATGATGTGTGAGCAAAAATGGGTTGGGAAGGGGTAGGGAAAGAAATAAAAATTTGCATATATATTTTCTCAAAGTTTTGATATTTAAAATGTTAATAATCTATGTTAAAAATAAAATTAAATGAAGACAGGTTAAAAACAAAAGACTGAATCCTAACATATACAAATTAACCTAATAACATATCAAAACGATAACACATACTCAGGCTTCACACATACAAATATTGCCTTTGATTACACCGCTAGAATTTTACACCAAGAGAAGCAGGTTAATTACAGTTTTTATATTATCTTTATTCAATTTTACATCAGAGATGATAACTAAAGTGCAAGAATCCTAATTTTGTGCCTGCAATCTGTGATGTAGTAAACCACCTCATGTCCTGGAAGATTATAAATGATGTCCTTAAGTAATTTTTCGGCTACTTCTGTTTCAGTGTCAGCACACATTTAGATCACTGTGTCATCCCTTTATACAAAGCACCAAGTTTATTTTCTCAGGTAAATTTGAAGACAGTTCAACAGATTAAATGATAGAAGACACATTGGATTTAGCAAAGAAAATGTGGGTGAAAATATTTAATGCATGTTTACTGATAGTTAACCAAGAAAAAATATTGTCAAATAAACTTTCAGTGGATTTCACTTCCAGGTTATATTAAATTTTTGCATAAATTAGAAGTGGTTAACAGTTGATAGCCAAACTTTCTTGGTTAACAGTACCTGACAGGGGTCTCTTCAGTGAGGCTGAAGAGAGTTCTTCTAGAAGTGTTTTTTCCAAATAGACAAAATTTCCTGGTAGCAAAGTGCAACTCTTAATGCCTTCATCTCCCAAGAGCACACTGTGAGAAGATTGCTCTACCGAAGCATTGTTAATTTTTTTTTTTTTTTCCGGTACGCGGGCCTCTCACTGTTGTGGCCTCTCCCGTTGCGGAGCACAGGCTCCGGACGCGCAGGCTCAGCGGCCATGGCTCACGGGCCCAGCCGCTCCGCGGCATGTGGGATCTTCCCGGACCGGGGCACGAACCCGTGTCCCCTGCATTGGCAGGCGGACTCTCAGCCACTGTGCCACCAGGGAAGCCCCATCGTTATTTTTAATAGAAACAATTACGCCTTTGCAATATATAAGTGTTTCCCTTTTCATCAGCTATGGGCCAAAAGAAACAGGAATCAAGTGCGTTGGGTATCCCACGACTATCTCAAAAGTTGAGAGTTTGTGAGTTCCAAAAGGATCTCACAGCAATGCTTTTGGCCAAGGTATTTGGAGGGCATCTACAAATTTCGCCAATTGAGTCTTAATAATGCATAAGTGGAGACTTCCCTGGTGGCGTAGTGGTTAAGAATCCACCTGCCAATGCAGGGGACACGGGTTCGAGCCCTGGTCCGTGAAGATCCCACATGCCTCAGAACAACTAAGCCCATACACCACAACTACTGAGCCCGCACTCTAGAGCCCGTGAGCCACAACTACTGAGCCCACGCACCACGACTACTGAAGCCTGCGTGCCTAGAGCCCGTGCTCCACAACAAGAAAGCCACTGCAATGAGAAACCCACAGACCGCAATGAAGAGCCCCCAGCTCGCCACAACTAGAGAAAGCCCACACACAGCAACAAAGACCCAATGTGGCGAAAAATAAATAAATAAATATTTAAAATAATAATAATAATGCGGGCTTCCCTGGTGGCGCAGTGGTTGAGAGTCTGCCTGCTGATGCATGGGACACGGGTTCGTGCCCCGGTCCGGGAGGATCCCGCATGCCGCGGAGCGGCTGGGCGCGTGAGCCATGGCTACTGAGCCTGCGCGTCCGGAGCCTGTGGTCCGCAACGGGAGAGGTCACAACAGTGAGAGGCCCACGTACCGCAAAAAAAAAAAAAAAAGAAAGAAATAATAATAATGCATTAGTGCATTCAACTAAACCAGAGGGTTAAAGATGATAAGTGCAGTGAAATAGTTATAAAACTGGCCAAACAGCACAAACTTAAAGTACTTGGCCAGTAAAATGAGTTCTTCAATCACTATGAAGTTTTAGAGGAGTTCCCCAGGTAGGGATAATCTTTTCCAAAAGGACTTTTACCACGGAAGAGGCAGCAGGCTGTTTACAAGGGAGGGATTCAGTCTGATGTGAAAATATACAGATTGTAACTAAAACATTTTTACCCGTGAGACAAAGGAAGTTATATGAAATCCATTTTCTAGACTTTGGTCCGTTAGGCAGTTTAAAATGACTAGGAGCAGTACGAGCAGGCTTCTCTGTGTTGTACTTCAGATAAGTGGGACAAGTAAGACAGGCACTTTTTGTGGCCTTATTAATGTTTCTCCCCCAATATTGATTCATGAAGGCTATCATTTTGACAGTGGTGAAGGGTGGGAATTTTAGAGTCTCCAGTGGGACTGGGTTGTTGTTTGGTCAACCCAGAGCTTTCTTTTTTTTACCAAACCAACAACTGTTAAATTTACAATCTTGTTTTTCCTTTCCTGAGGCCAACTGTTGGGCTTCTCTAGCCAGTTTTTCTAAGTTACCATTTGGGGGCCTTTGGAACATGACAGAGGTTTGGCTGCTAATGCTACCTTTAAGGGCAGCATTCCTTGTGGAAATATTGGCAGGGTGATTTTACTTAGCTAACAGAATCAAGTTTAGAATGCCCTGGAATCTTGATAATAGCTAAAGTTGCAGGTAAAAGTATTGCATTCAATAATTACTGAATATAGGGGCCATTTTAAATTTTCTTTCCACAGAATGTAATTCCTCAAAGCCCCATCACTGAGAATCAGGACACTGGAAAGCATAATTAGAAGACTGAAGGCTCATAAAACACTTAAATTTATAATAATCTCTTTCCAATATCCTGGCTTATTGCAATAATAAATGAAACTGGGAGGATTTTGTTTCATTTAAGAGCCTTCATTTCCTGGAGTTGAAGATTAAGAATTTCGGCAGTCTTCCTTTGAGGTGATTCATCTAGAGTATGAGACAGCTGGTTTGCCAGATTAACTGACTCTAGAGTAGACCTAGTTTCCTATTCCATCCTGGTCCTTTTTACTATAAGGGAAAGGTCCCAGTTCAACTCATGAATAAACATAGAGTTAAAAACTACCTAGGTGGAATCAACATCTAAAGGAAGGCCAGAATTTTCTTTAAAATCAACCTGAAGTTGGTTGTAATTGTCATAAACATGTTCATCCGATTTTTGTGTGCAAGCCTGAATTTTGTTCCAATCAACAGGCTTTGGAAAAACCCTAGAAATCACTTGATGAAGTCACCTAGAGATAGCTTGAGCCTGATCATATAGTAAGTTAGTGGGCTGATCTCCCAGATGTCATTCTAGAGATCTTTCAGGATTTCCCTATTAGCAGGTTTTATGCAATGCTGAGCCTGGCCTTCACCAGCAAGCATATGAACTAGCTAATATAAGTCAGAGAAACCAGTTTGGTAAGTTTGAATGACAATATTAAATTCCTTAGCAAATCTGTGAGGATCTTCAGTTATCTGGGGAAAATCTTTGACAATGACTTGCAGTTCAAATTTAGTGCAGGGAATATTAGAAATTAAGGGTTTGCTCTCTGGATCCTCCGAAGGCTTAATTTTAAAGGGACAGAGGGGCTTCCGGGAAGATGGCGGAAGAGTAAGACGCGGAGATCACCTTCCTCCCCACAGATGCACCAGAAATACATCTACACGTGGAACAACTCCTACAGAACACCTACTGAACGCTGGCAGAAGACCTCCTCAGACCTCCCAAAAGGCAAGAAACCCCCCACGTACCTGGGTAGGGCAAAAGAAAAAAATAAACAGAGACAAAAGGATAGGGACGGGTCCTGCACCAGCGGGAGGGAGCTGTGAAGGAGGAAAAGTGTCCACACACTAGGTAGCCCCTTCGCGGGCGGAGACTGCGGGTGGCGGAGTGGGGGAGCTTCGGGGCCGCGGAGGAGAGCGCAGCAACAGGGGTGCGGAGGGCAAAGCGGGGAGATTCCCGCCCAGAGGTTAAGGGCCGACCGGCACTCACCAGCCGAGAGGCTTGTCTGCTCACCCGCCGGGGCGGGCGGGGCTGGGAGCTGAGGCTCGGGCTTCAGTCGGAGTGCCGGGAGAGGACTGGGGTTGGCGGCGTGAACACAGCCTGCAGGGGGTTAGTGCGTCACGGCTAGCCAGGAGGGAGTCCGGGGAAAAGTCTAGACCTGCCGAAGAGGCAAGAGACTTTTTCTTTCCTCTTTGTTTCCTGGTGCGCGAGACGGGCGCGAGCCTTGGCTAAAAGCGCGGACCCCAGAGACAGGCATGAGACACTAAGGCTGCTGCTGCTGCCACCAAGAAGCCCGTGTGCGAGCACAGGTCACTCTCCACACCCTCCTTCCGGGGAGCCTGTGCAGCCCGCCACTGCCAGGGTCCCGGGATCCAGGGACAACTTCCATGGGAGAACGCACGGCGCCCCTCAGGCTGTTGCAACGTCATGCCGGCCTCTGGCGCCGCAGGCCCGCCCCGCCCTCCGTGCCCCTCCCTCCGTACCCCCCCCCCCCCCCGCCTGAGTGAGCCAGAGCCCCCGAATCAGCGGCTCCTTTAACCCCGTCCTGTCTGAGCGAAGAACAGACGCCCTCCGGCGACCTACACGCAGAGGCCGGGCCAAATCCAAAGCTGAGCCCCGGGAGCTGTGAGAATAAAGAAGAGAAAGGGAAATCTCTCCCAGCAGCCTCAGAAGCCGCGGATTAAAGCTCCACAATCAACTTGATGTACCCTGCATCTGTGGAATACATGAATAGACAACGAATCATCCCAAATTAAGGAGGTGGACTTTGACAGCAAGGTTTATGATTTTTTCCCTTTTCCTTTTTTTCCGTGTGGATGAAAGGCTCTTGGTGCTGCAGCCAGGAGTCAGTGCTGTGCCTCTGAGGTGGGAGAGCCAACTTCAGGACACTGGTCCACAAGAGACCTCCCAGCTCCACATAATATCAAACAGCGAAAATCTCCCAGAGATCTCCATCTCAACACCAGCACCCACCTTTACTCAACGACCAGCAAGCTACAGTGCTGAACATCCTATGCCAAACAGCTAGCAAGACAGGAACACAACCCCACCCAATAGCAGAGAGGCTGCCTAAAATCATAGTAAGTCCACAGACCCCCCACCAAAACACACCACCAGACATGGACCTGCCCACCAGAAAGACAAGATCCAGCCTCATCCACCAGAACACAGGCACTAGTCCCCTCCACCAGGAAGCCTACACAACCCACTGAACGAACCTTAGCCACTGGGACAGACACCGAAAACAACGGGAACTACGAACCTGCAGCCTGCAAAAAGGAGACCCCAAACACAGTAAGATAAACAAAATGAGAAGACAGAAAAACACACAGATGAAGGAGCAAGATAAAAACCCACCAGACCTAACAAATGAAGAGGAAATAGGCAGTCTGCCTGAAAAAGAATTCAGAATAATGATAGTAAAGATGATCCAAAATCTTGGAAACAGAATAGACAAAATGCAAGAAACATTTAACAAGGACCTAGAAGAACTAAAGATGAAACAAACAATGATGAACAGCACAATAAATGAAATTAAAAATACTCTAGATAGGGGCTTCCCTGGTGGCGCAGTGGTTGAAAGTCCGCCTGCCGATGCAGGGGACGCGGGTTCGTGCCCTGGTCCAGGAAGATCCCAGGTGCCGCGGAGCGGCTGGGCCCGTGAGCCATGGCCGCTGAGCCTGCGCGTCCGGAGTCTGTGCCCCGCAACGGGAGAGGCCACAACAGTGAGAGGCCCGCGTACCGCAAAAAAAAAAAAAAAAAAAATACTCTAGATGGGATCAATAGCAGAATAACTGAGGCAGAAGAACGGATAAGTGACCTGGAAGATAAAATAGTAGAAATAACTACTGCAGAGCAGAATAAAGAAAAAAGAATGAAAAGAACTGAGGACAGTCTCAGAGACCTCTGGGAAAACATTAAATGCACCAACATTCGAATTATAGGGGTTCCAGAAGAAGAGGAGAAAAAGAAAGGGACTGAGAAAATATTTGAAGAGATTATAGTTGAAAACTTCCCTAATATGGGAACGGAAATAGTTAATCAAGTCCAGGAAGCACAGAGAGTCCCATACAGGATCAGTCCAAGGAGAAATATGCCAAGATACATATTAATCAAACTGTCAAAAATTAAATACAAAGAAAACATATTAAAAGCAGCAAGGGAAAAACAACAAATAACACACAAGGGAATCCCCATAAGGACAACAGCTGATCTTTCAGCAGAAACTCTGCAAGCCAGAAGGGAGTGGCAGGACATATTTAAAGTGATGAAGGAGAAAAACCTGCAACAAAGATTACTCTACCCAGCAAGGATCTCATTCAGATTTGATGGAGAAATTAAAACCTTTACAGACAAGCAAAAGCTGAGAGAGTTCAGCACTACCAAACCAGCTCTACAACAACTGCTAAAGGAACTTCTCTAGGCAAGAAACACAAGAGAAGGAAAATACCTACAATAACGAACCCAAAACAATTAAGAAAATGGTAATAGGAACATACATATCGATAATTACCTTAAATGTAAATGGACTAAATGCTCCCACCAAAAGACACAGTTTGGCTGAATGGATACAAAAACAAGACCCATATATTTGCTGTCTACAAGAGACCCACTTCAGACCTAGAGACACATACAGACTGGAAGTAGGGGATGGAAAAAGATATTTCAGGCAAATAGAAACCAAAAGAAAGCTGGAGTAGCAATTCTCATATCAGACAAAATAGACTTTAAAATAAAGACTATTAGAAGAGAGAAAGAAGGACACTACATAATGATCAAGGGATCGATCCAAGAAGATATAACAATCGTAAATATTTATGCACCCAACATAGGAGCACCTCAATACATAAGGCAAATACTAACAGGCATAAAAGGGGAAATCGACAGCAACACATTCATAGTAGGGGACTTTAACAGCCCACTTTCACCAATGGACAGATCATCCAAAATGAAAATAAATAAGGAAACACAAGCTTTAAATGATACTTTAACCAAGATGGACTTCATCGATATTTATAGGACATTCCATCCAAAAACAACAGAATACACATTTTTCTCTAGTGCTCATGGAACACTCTCCAGGACAGATCATATCTTGGGTCACAAATCAAGCCTTGGTAAATTTAAGAAAATCGAAATTGTATCAAGTATCTTTTCCGACCACAACAGTATGAGACTAGATATCAATTACAGGAAGAGATCTGTAAAAAATACAAACACATGGAGGCTAAACAATACACTACTTAATAACGAAGTATTTAATAATACTTTAATAACTGAAGAAATCAAAGAGGAAATTTAAAAATACCTAGAAACAAATGACAATGGAGACACGATGACCCAAAATCTATGGGATGCAGCAAAAGCAATTCTGAGGGAAGTTTATATCAATACAATCCTACCTTAAGAAACAGGAAACATCTCGAATAAACAACCTAACCTTGCACCTAAAGCAATTAGAGAAAGAAGAACAAAAAAACCCCAAAGTTAGCAGAAGGAAAGAAATCATAAAAATCAGATCAGAAATAAATGAAAAAGAAATGAAGGAAATGATAGCAAAGATCAATAAAACTAAAAGCTGGTTCTTTGAGAAGATAAACAAAATTGATAAACCATTAGCCAGACTCATCCAGAAAAAAAGGGAGAAGACTCAACTCAATAGAGTTAGAAATGAAAAAGGAGAAGTAACAACTGACACTGCAGAGATGCAAAGGATCATGAGAGATTACCACAAGCAACTCTATGCGAATAAAATGGACAACGTGGAAGAAATGGACAAATTCTTAGAAATGCACAACCTGCCAAGACTGAACCAGGAAGAAATAGAAAATATGAACAGACCAATCAGAAGCACTGAAATTGAAACTGTGATTAAAAATCTTCCAACAGGGCTTCCCTGGTGGCTCAGTGGTTGAGAGTCCGCCTGCCGATGCAGGGGATGCGGGTTCATGCCCTGGTCCGGGAAGATCCCACATGCTGCGGAGCGGCTGGGCCCGTGAGCCATGGCCGCTGAGCCTGCGCGTCCGGAGCCTGTGCTCTGCAACGGGAGAGGCCACGACAGTGAGAGGCCCGCATACCACCAAAAAAAAAAAAAATCTTCCAACAAACAAAAGCCCAGGACCAGATGGCTTCACAGGCGAATTCTATCAAACATTTAGAGAAGAGCAAACACCTATCCTTCTCACACTCTTCCAAAATATAGCAGAGGGAGGAACACTCCCAAACTCATTCTACGAGGCCACCATCACCCTGATACCAAAACCAGACAAAGATGTCACAAAGAAAGAAAACTACAGGCCAATATTCCTGATGAACATAGATGCAAAAACTAAGTGTCCATCATCGGATGAATGGATAAAGAAGATGTGGCACATATATACAATGGAATATTGCTCAGCCATAAAAAGAAACGAAATTGAGCTATTTGTAATGAGGTGGATAGACCTAGAGTCTGTCATGCAGAGTGAAGTAAGTCAGAAAGAGAGAGACAAATACCGTATGCTAACACATATATATGGAATTTAAGAAAAAATTGTCATGAAGAACCTAGGGGTAAGACAGGAATAAAGACACAGACCTACTAGAGAATGGACTTGAGGATATGGGGAGGGGGAAGGGTAAGCTGTGACAAAGCGAGAGAGAGGCATGGACATATATACACTACCAAACGTAAGGTAGATAGCTAGTGGGAAGCAGCCGCATAGCACAGGGAGGTCAGCTCGGTGCTTTGTGACCGCCTGGAGGGGTGGGATAGGGAGGGTGGGAGGGAGGGAGACGCAAGAGGGAAGAGATATTGGAACATATGTATATATATAACTGATTCATTTTGTTGTAAAGCAGAAACTAACACACCATTGTAAAGCAATTATACTCCAATAAAGATGTTCAAAAATAATAATAAAATATATAAATAAATAAAGGGACAGATTCTGACAAGTTCAGAGGAAAAGGGAATGGGGAGAATTTCAGAGAAAGGGGAAGTTGGGTGAGAGTGTTATCATGGGGGAATTGAGGGTATAGAGGAGGTGTGGGTGGTGTAGAAGGAAGGGGGATGATGGCTTCAGAGGTGGAGTCTGGACAGGGAGAGCTGGGGAAAGAGACAGGTGGTGCTGAAGGAGGAACCAAGCGAGAAGAGCATGAGGCTTTGGGAGACATTTTATCTTTTTTTAATTGTTTGCCTCAGTTCATCTTAAAATCTTAATTTGCAGAGATACTATTTTAGACTCCCAATAATATTGGGAAGCCTCAAAATACCAATTGAAATAAGCATTTCACTCAGTTCTGGAAATTTTTAAGCTCTTGTAGTCCAATTTGGTTTTAAGAAAATTGTTTGGAGATTTCAAAAATTCCCCATAATGGCCATTGATATTTTTTTTTCTTTTTTTTTTTTTGTGGTACGCGGGCTTCTCACTGTTGTGGCCTCTCCCGTTGCAGAGCACAGACTCCGGACGCGCAGGCTTAGCGGCCATGGCTCACGGGCCCAGCCGCTCCGCGGCACGTGGGATCTTCCTGGACCGGGGCACGAACCCGTGTCCCCTGCATTGGCAGGCGGACTCTCAACCACTGCGCCACCAGGGAAGCCCCGGCCATTGATATTTTTAATTGTTGTTTGGCCAGATTGATCCATTTAGTTGCAAATGTGCACGAGGAAGGACCACTGTTTTTAAATATGAAATTGGCTGGAGTCCGGGGGGAGGGCGGAGGGCACTCTTAAAATTCTTAGGTAACTGGTATCCCATTTCTCAGATGTTTTTCTTTAGAGTGAAAGTGAGGTAGGAGGTAGATGGGCCCCAGGGCTGAGCAGCTGGGGTTTGTCAAGTGGAGTAAATCGGAGCTTTGTTTTCCCTGACACTCCAAGGACAAAATTAGTGGCAGGAGCTGAGCCCTGCTGGAGTAAAGAGATAAGACGACCACATCTATCACTCCTGAGGTCAAGGAAACCTCCCCAACTGCACATGTACAGGAAGGCTCCTTGGGGGGTCAGAAACGGAGGGAGCACCGTCCCATAGTAGGTGTTTTAAAGCCTCCCATAAGCCTCCACTGGAATCCATCTTGGCAAAAAGATGTGTGCAAATATTGGATAGGGCCCTAAGATAGGTCAGATATGAGAAAAGAAATGAGATAATTGGCCAGAGGAGAACAAAGACTCAGAAGAACTGCCCCTATATAAATGATTTGACTTTCTCTTTACTGTACTTCTCCTTATTAAGGAGGACACCCACACCATTCCTCTCCAGGTGTGTATTCCTGTTTTGTTTCTGTCTAAATAAACTCTTTCTCTGTGTGCTCTCCCACATGTTGTGCTGTGTCTCTATTAATAAACTTTGTACCTGTTTTTGCAGTTTTTGCCTCCTTGAAATATTCTTGCTTTCAAATGGGGGCAAGAGCCAAGGCAACTTTGCTTCTAGCCTCTAGCCCCTGGTGGTCTAGCAGATGGGATTCCTGGTTTTCATCCAGGCTACTCAGGTTCAATTCCTGGGCAGGGAACTAAGATCTTGTTTCAAGACCAGTAACTGCTGTCTCTCTGAGATCAAAGAACAATTTTCAAGCAGCTTGAAGAGCTTACAGCTCAAACAACTTACAAGCCTAATACCAGCCAATGTTAAAAAAACAGCTTGGTCCCAGAGAAGCCAGGCTAAAAGTCTTTTCAGCCAATTTCCAGAAAATAACCCCTTCCAAAGGAATAAGTCAAAGGCTAAAAAACCAACACGATTTCAGTGAAGCAAGGGATTCTTTCCCCTGTCCCAAAAGAATGGGTCTAAGGCATTTCAGCCTGCTTCAGTTGAAACAGTCTAATCTCAAAATCAGACCAAAATGCCAAACAGGTACTTTCATATAGAACAAGGACTTACCCAGAAAGACGAAACTTAAAATAGATCCCAAATAAAGCCTACAGAGCATCAAATGCAAAGAGAGCATGAGCTCAGATCTAGAAGAAAGACATACCTTCAAACTCCAGGGTCACTGAGAAAGCAGTGAGTGATAATGGGGTCAGTTGTGTGTACCACACCTGTTTGCTCACAAGCCCAGAGCCTTTGAGGATCTTCTCTGGTCCCTGCATGGACCGCCAAGGTGTTGACCAAATAAACAGATAAATAGACAGCCAAATATTTCTCTAGGGAATATGAGTTTTTTCAGGATCAGCAGAGAATTGCAGTTCAGGGTCTGCAACCATGCAAAACAACATGCAAGTGCCCGCATGGCAAGGGAAGGAGCACACTTTTATAGAAGAAAAAGGAAGTTGGGAGGGCTATAGTAAGCAAAGAATCCATGGCTTTTCATTGGCTGAATCCTTGTGAGGAAAGAAAAGGAGTTTTTCTTCTTCCTATTGGGATCTGCTAACATTGCAAGGTGTGAGAGCTCTCCATTCTGGTCTCCCAAATTTTTATTTAATTTAATTTGGGTTTCTGGTTTTTTTTTAATAAATAAATTTATTTATTTATTTTTGGCTGTGTTGGGTATTTGTTGCTGCGCACGGGCTTTTCTCTAGTCGCAGTGAGCAGGGGCTACTCTTCGTTGCAGTGCACGGGCTTCTCATTGCAGTGGCTTCTCTTGTTGTGGAACACGGGCTCTAGGCACGCGGGCTTCTGTAGTTGTGGCTTGCGGGCTCTAGAGTGCAGGCTCAGTAGTTGTGGCGCTTGGGCTTAGTTGCTCAGTGGCATGTGGGATCTTCCTGGACCAGGGCTCGAACCCATGTCCCCTGCATTGGCAGGCAGATTCTCAACGACTGCGTCACCAGGGAAGCCCTGGGTTTCTGTTTATTAATTTTTTTACAACAGTGATGGGAAGGCTGACACAATTCTTTAAAAGAAAAATATTTTGTGCATTTCTGTAAACCTAATGTATCTAGTATATCTACAGCTTAAAAATGAGCCTTGTAGACCCAGCCCTTGATCCTTTCTCTTTAGCTGATCCCACCCAAAGGGCAGACTGTGGCCATGAATCTGGGGATCATCTGTGTATCTCTGTGGACAGTTGGTGGGCTGGTGAGTTTAAGGTAACAATCAAAACTCAAATTGATGACCTTTCCTCAAAGAATCAATTCAATCTAGAATCCCAATTATAGAAACAAAAATAGAAATGAGAACTACTGCTTTTACAAAAAAAAAAAAAGGAAAAATCTCTTTGACCCAAATATTGTGAATGTTTTGACATGAGGTTTTAGACACTATTTTAAAAATTAGTAGTTAATTTATCCAATTATGAAAATATCAATTAGAGAAAACTAGTAACCTCAAAACTTGCTTTAAATACATAGGACAAAAGTAGGAATTTGTAATACATTAATAACTTTTTGTTTATACAGACCTTAATTATTATCTCTCTGCAATACCCTTCCTTGCTATGGTTGATTCTGGCATAATGGGAATATCATCAGACAATGTCACCTTTCTGCCACCATCCAAGGATCAAATGAATTTTTGTTATAATGTTTCTAGCTGTTATTCATCCTTTCCAGGTACAATGAAAAAATGGAATAAATTTTACCAGGTTTTGGCAGGGGTTTTTTTAGGGTTTTAAGTAATACTCTTCGAGAGTAGTCAAGTAAATTTTGAATAATATTTAATGTAAGATTTTTTATGCATTGAACAGTATGTTCCTAAGGAATAAAGTTCTAGTATCTAAATCTTTATTAGGATGACAATATTCATATGAGTAGATTACTGCATGACATCATATCTCATTAGCACCCACATTAATATGAAGACTGCCCTATCCATTCTTTTCACACCAAATAAATTATATTCAAAACCTGTAGAAATTATGTCTTCATAGTGCATGTTCATCACATTTTCAGGTCAAGTGAGCAGTAAACTCTATAAATACTACTAGGGAATAGATTGCGGTGAATTTGATCAGCTTATTTCAACTCACTTTATAAACCATCACCTGCGCTGACTAAAATGATAATCTGACAATCAGAATCAAATGTTGATGTCCAAAGTGAAGTGTCACGGGTGAGAGAGTAAATGACCAAAGATCAGGTTTCCCTTTAGAGAACTTGTTCATTATGCTGCATATGATTAGGTGAAAATACTCTTATACCTCCTCCCATTTCTGACTTTTAAAACTTTGTGGAAAGTTCATTGCACGGCAAGAGAAAAACAAATAAATGAAATACTACATTATAAAATTCTGAGCATTTCAAAACCATATGGTTTATTTCTTTCAAATGGATTCAGTAATACTAGTAATTATTATAGCTAATATTAAGCTCTTTGGGGAGAATTAAGCATTAAGTTTTTTATACTTTAACTCTTAAATGTTCTCCCCTCATTTAGAATATTGAAAAATTATATTTATAAATAGAATTGATTTTCAGAAAGAGAGATTGTTATAATTGCGTAAATATTAATAACATTTTCCTTCTTGGATAGCAGGTAAAGTCGTATTCTAGAAACTTTGATGACCTCTTGAAGTACTTATGGGTTGCACATGTCTCATCCCTGAAGGTTGTTCATGAAAAATTTCGCAGTAGGTAAGAATGGATCTAAAGTTATTTTTTTAATCTTACACTATCTTTCTATCTTACACTATCTTTTTCACTGAAATGTTTTTCAATTTACCTATATGTCAACCATCGGGAAGTATTATGATAAAGATAAAACTGATAAGAAAAAATTTTACTGGATAAAACTTGAAAGTATTTTATAAGTAGGTATATTTCCAGACCAGGTGATACAGATAATACAGATATAACATTATTCATTACAAATTAAAAATGAAAATTTCTTTGTCAATAAGAAGAGAAAATGGAACGTAAGTTGAAAACAGTATGGAGAGTCCTCAAAATATTAAAAATAGAACTACCATATGATCCAGCAATTTCACTGCTGGGTATTTTTCTGAAAAAAAAAAATGAAAACACTAATTTGAAAAAAATATATGCACCCCTCATGTTCATTGCAGCATTATTTACACTAGCCAAGACATGGAAACAAGTGTCCACCGACAGATGAATGGATAAAGAAAATGTGGTATATATACACGGTGGGATATTATTCAGCCATAAAGATGAAGGAAATTTTGCCATTTGCAATAACATGGATGGACTTTGAGGGCATTACTCTAAGTGAAATAAGTCAGACAGAGAAAGACAAATACTGTGTGACCTCACTTATATGTAGAATCGTTAAAACAAAACAAAACAAAAACAAAACCCCCAAAAAACAAAAACCAAGCTCATAGACACAAAGAACAGATTGGTGGTTGCCAGAGGTGGGAGGTAGGTGAAATGCGGGAAAGGGGTCAAAATGTACAAATTTCTAGTTATATAATAAATGTCATGAAGACATAATGTACAGCATGGTGACTATAGTTAATGGTATTGTATTGCATATATGAAAGTTTCTAGGAGAGTAGATATTAAAAGTTCTCATCACAAGAAAAAATTTGTAACTGTGTAGGGTGACTAATGTTAACTAGACTTGTGGTGATCATCTTGCAATATACACAAATATCAAATCATTATGTTGTACAACTAAAAAAAAGAGAAAAATTGTCTGTCTAGTATATATCATTAGGAAAAAATATCAAACTACCTGAAAATCAGGAAAAATTCTCTATAGGTTATTTCATTTTTCAGTGGTTACCTGAAATGAAAATCATGTGTTCTTAAAGAGATATCCAAATCCAGCAGAAATTGAAATTGCTAATCCTCTTTGATTTATATCTTTACATTTTGAAACAATGAGAGTTGGTCACATTCCAGAGTTTATGCAAGTAGAGCATGTTTTATGAAAAAGGCAAAACATTTGACTAAAAGTACATATTTTCTGGGATGATAATTTCTAGATTTAAATTCTAAGAACATCTCTTCAAAGTTTCAAATCTAGGGGCTAAATCAATACCATGTTTTTACAGTCTGTAATCTAAAAAGTAGAATAATGTAGTTTTGAAGAAATTAGCTGTTTTGTAAGTTCAGTTGGCAAAGTTCTGAGTTCACTAATTCTAAATGCATACTCCCCCTCACTTGTCTATTAGGTTACAACATTACTCTAAACAAGAAGCAGAGTTTGAAAGCAGCAGGGCTTTGTTTGTGGATTATTTAGCTCCACCCCTCTTCCCTTCAGCTTTGATTAGAACATATGGACTCCAGAAGGGCCTGCCAACACAAATGCTTGTTAGTGGGAATAATGCCCCCTTCATCAGTGACTTTACAGGCTTTCAGAACACAGTCCTGCTTGGTGTAAATTTTCTCCACAAAGTGTATAAGTATACAGGGAAGTGACACAAAGACTTTATTTTTTTGTAAATTCTATATGTTGTGTTGATTTCATAGGTAATGAAATATCATTAGAATCATAATTATGAATCACTACAACAGATCGTCTAAAGAAAGAAATGTTGACTTCCTGTACGTATCTGTTTCAAAGTTTTCACAATAACCTTTGTAGGCTTTTTTTTTTTTAATTTATTCTTGGCTGTGTTGGGTCTTCGTTGCTGCTTGCAGGCTTTCTCTAGTTGTGGCGAGAAGGGGCTACTCTTCGTTGCGGTGCACAGGCTTCTCAGTGCGTTGGCTTCTCTTGTTGTGTAGCACGGGCTCTAGGCGCATGGGCTTCAGTAGTTACAGCACACAGGCTCAGTAGTTGCAGCGCACGGGCTGTAGGGCATGCGGACTTCAGTAGTTGTGGCACGTGGGCTCAGTAGTTGTGGTGCACAGACTTAGTTGCTCCATGGCATGTGGGATCTTCCTGGACCAGGGATCGAACCTGGGTCCCCTGCATTGGCAGGCAGATTCTTAACCACTGAGCCACCAGGGAAGTCCTCTTTGTGGGCTTATGATGGGTTTCATTTAATGGGACATATTATAGGCCCTCCCTTACTTAGCATGTCCTCTCTTCTGGGGTCTTCGCACAAAAACAGCAGATCATTTTAGTTTGACAAGGAGATAAGAGAAACCTCTATTTATTTCTTGGATAAGTTTTGCTATTTTATTTTATTTTACTTTGTTTTAAAATGAAAAATATAATAATGATACTTGCCATGACTAACAGAACCATGAAATAATTTTATGTGAACTTTCTTCAGCCAGTTCTACAGATTATAGACATAAAGAAAAAAATCTGATCCCCTAAATTTCTGGTTTTGGAGGAGGTATATTTCTCCAAAATTTCCAAATCCTAGGCTTACTAATAGTGGAAAACAGAAGAAATCACATAATGGTAAATTTGAAAATTACTGTATCATTCAATTTCCCAGATACTATTTACCATTTACCCTTGTTCTATTGAGGAAAAATATATATATATATATTTTATATATTTATATATATATATATAATTTCTATTCCCTAAAGTCAAATTCAGAAATAAGATATGAGTCAAAATAAAAATGAATGCATTGTAAATTTAAAATTGTGTATGCCTTACTTAGGGTAACACGATATTTGAATAAATAAACTTTGAATTATAATGGCAAAACTCAATAGGATTCTATTTCTCCCTCGCATAATGATTCAGGATGTTTACTCAATTGAAAGGAGGCTTTCTTCCATGGTAATTCAGGGACTTAGGATCCTTCAAACTGTGGCTCCGTCAATCTTTACAGCTTCACCATTGTATGCTCAGTACAAAAATCAAAAGAATTAGAGAGCTTAAAGAGAGACCCCCTTTTAAAGGCCTAGGACTAGAAGAGATAAGCATAACTTTATCTCACATAACTTTGGCAAAAATACAGCCCCACTGGATGGAGGATGGGAGGGACTTGGGAAAGTTCATTCTTGTCTGAGCCCCACTGATAGGGGAATCCAAAATCTGTTGAATTGCCAGTCATCTTTGCCACGTTGTCAGATACAGAAAGTAAACTCTAGGCCAAGATGATTTAGCAAACTTGAACTTCCCAGTATGTAAAGAATGAGGGATGAGATGAATGGTTAGAGTTTATTTCATTTAAAAATTATAAAATTTCTAAATTTTTGTAAGCTCTACTTTTACTAAAATTAGCTTTGGATTTAGTAAGGAGTTTTGAATTCACTGTAGGCTACAATAAAAAAGAAAAAGATGCAGAAAAGAAACAGTAAATTGGAACATAGTTAAATGAGTTACCTAGCTTCCTCACTTCCCCTAGTGATTGCGTGCCCCCACTGATGCTCAGAATTCAGAAACCGTGCTGAAAACCCTGGCAGATGTTTTTAGTTAACTCAAGTATAGACAAAATAATAATAAATAGAATATCATTAATCAAAATATTTTTACAGTTGAACATGTCTGGTTCATAGTTAACATATATTAAACTTTTTAACGTAACATTCAACTACATTTTTGATATAAAAAATTTTAAGATTTTTCTTTACACTAGCAACTGCACTAAATTTTCTTGTATTTTAGCCTTTATGCCATGATATTTTTGTGACTTCAAGTCTCCATTACTTTGGCATTTAAAAAAAATTATTTATTTATCTTAACCAAACTTGGGAAAAGTCATGCAGGGGAAAGTATAGTCTGCAGATTATACCACTTGCTTGTGTGGCTGCCCTGCCTCACTCTTAGTGTGGAAAAATACGGGGAAAAGAGTGATTCCTGACTCCTGAGACTTTGATGTGTAAGTTCTAACCAATCCCAGTCAAGGACCTCCTGTAGAAGAATTAGGGGTAGAGCAAGAGTCCAGGGATGTTAATGGAAATAACTGCTCATAAAATAAAGTAATGGGAAATAAATATGATTTTCCCAACAGAGAACTAGTAGAAGAAAAAAGAGCAGTAGCTCAAGCTCAAGTCTTCTGTATCCTCTTTCTTGTTCATTAACTGATCAATCCATTCTGACATATTTGGTCCACCCAAAATTCACAACCGTTACTACTTTTTTTCTATTTCCTAATAACATTTCATTTTATGACTATTATTTTCCTTATTTTTAAAATATATTCAACATGTCTGTTATTTAAAATTCAAACACTACAGAAAGTTATTAAATGCAAATAAAACTTATCTTCTCCATCATCATCCCTTAACCTCCATACCATGATTTCTTGCCTGATATATATACTTACATATATTTAAGTTTTGGGCCCACTTCTACAAAAATAATTATATGAACTAGTGAATATAAATAAATGAATAAATTATTTGCTAAAAACTCTGTATTTGCATAAAAGAGATTATATGAATGGAACTGTTCTATGCTATATATTTTTAACTAATCATGTATATTTTAGATATTAGCAAGTTAACAAATATTAACAGACATCATTCTCTTTAAATAATACATAACTTTCCACTGAATGGATTTATATTCTTTCCAGTTTTAAGCAATGCAAAGTGACATTTGCTGTCTACTTTCATTAATTTAATTTGTTGGAATGGTGACAGATTAAATTGCTGGGAATGAATGTATGATCAGGTATTGCCAAATGGCAGTGAAAGAGTGTGGTATAGATTATGTTCTTATCAAAATAAAGACACACACACAAAAAAACCCCACACAAACTGTTTATTAAGATTCATAATTCTGCATAGACACCAAAAATGAGTATTAGCAAACTTTAAAATTTGTAATAGTCTAATATGCAAAAAATATCACTTCACTTTTTATGGGTCTTATTCTTTTAATCACTGCTGTATCCACTATTCTCTTCAGTTACTTATGTATCTTATAAATTTGAATATGAAGGCATAACATAATTTTAAAGAGCAAAACATGTTTTATTTTAAAATGTATATGAAAACATGCTAATTTTATACTAATTGAAATTAATTTTGTTAAATTGAATTTTGTTTTAAATAATTTCATCTTTTGGGATCAAAGTTAAAATTTTACCTACAACTTTTAAATGTCTTTAAATTTTCTAGGAAAACTGTCTCTCGTTATATGGGAAAATTTAATGAAGTTACAAGAAAACTGTTTCTAGAGATTTTGGAATTCATTCTTCATTGTTTTAACTAAATACTCCTGGAAATGTATAATAAAATAAAAATCCACAATGATAAATTTTCAAGGAACAGTGTTCTCCAATAATAACTAAAATGTTAACTGTCCAGTATAGATTCTCAGTTGAATAACTGGCAAATGCTGGTAAGTTAATAAAGGTAATAAAACGCTGATTGGACTTTTGGGATATTATTCTACTTAAATTAATTTCATGAAATTTAGAGGAACAGATTTTCATGGACAGTAGTCAAGAGGCAGAATATTTTAAATGAAAATCTGAATAGTGAATTTGAATTTCTAAAATGCTTAAAAATGAACTATTGGTTTAGAATGTATTACCTGATTTAGCAATGTTCTCTCTGAAAAAATTTAAAAATTATGTTCAGAAATTTTTAGTTCATATTTTATGGGATACTTCATTTTTATGGAATACTTCAGGGTCACAGAGGGCAACATTTCTCTCCTTTAAGAAGAGATAGAGCTTCCCTGGTGGTGCAGTGGTTGAGAGTCCGCCTGCCAATATAGGGGACACAGGTTCGTGCCCCGGTCCGGGAAGATCCTACATGCTGCGGAGCGGCTAGGCCTGTGAGCTATGGCCGCTGGGCCTGCGTGTGCGGAGCCTGTGCTCCGCAACGGGAGAGGCCACAACAGTGAGAGGCCCGCGTACCGCAAAAAAAAAAAAGAATGAGGAAGAAGGTGGTCTTTTTCCCCTCCCCGCTTTTCCTTTGATTATAGAAGTGTAGCCCACTAAGTTCTCAGGGCACAGCACCCTTTTGCTAGCCTGCCTGAAAGCCTCAGAAGTGTCCTATTCTAATAAATCACTTCTTATTTATCACTTTGCCTCTCACCGAATTCTTCCTTCGCTGAGCCATAAAGAACTGGAGCTCCTTGGAGCCCCCTGAAACTGACCTACTTTGTTCCTTTACTCTGTCCCTATCACTGGGAAAACCTTTATATGAAAGCTTCATGGGGCTCTACAAGTCACCACCTCCTAGCCAGTGGATACTGTCCTACCAGGGCAACCTTGAGAAATTTGATCCTTAAGCATTCATTATCAATTGTGGACCAAAGGAGGGGAAACTTACCTAATTGCTGTACACTTGTTGTCAGTGAAAACACACACATAAAAACCCTAACAAACTAATTATATATTCTATTTGCCAGGTCAGTTTTATGAGTTTTAAAACTTTAATTGAATGTCAGTACTTCATTTTAAAATGTTCTGGACTTTGGTTATAAATCAGCAAGACATTGCTCTAAATTTCATGAAATCGGGTTACATAGGATAACAACAGAAGAGCCATACAAGTTTATTGTCTGTTTATTAATTTCTTAGTGATTTGTGATAGCTTAATACAATTTTCTTTAGATCCTAAACATTTTAAGCGTTAATGAATTCAAAAATCAAGAATTATTAATTGAGCAAAATAATCATTGCATTAAGTTGAATTTAAAGTTAGGAATGCATGGACAAAATCCTAACAAATGAGCATAAGTCAAAAACACGAAAAACAAGAAAACTGTATGATTATGATTGTGTTAAATTTTGAAATTACTGTTGTTCAATTTGTTAGAATTGTTCATTTTAATTCATTAATCATTTCCAGAAACGTTGGATTAAAGATTGCAAGGATTGCTTCAGAAATCTCTTGAGCTAGCTTCTTTGCAACCTGTGTCTTCATTAAAATTTTCCATATAGTCAAAGATAGTGAATCTGGGAAAAATATAAAATAATTACATGTAAATTTAAATGTATATGCATTTGCTAAAATGTTTATTTTTTTTAATTCTATGTATTTTGGATACAAATATATATGTACATTACATGATAATTATACACATAAAGTGTTTTAATTTAAAATTAATTGACCAGATCTTCATACAAAAATCAGTAAGAAATATAAGCAATTAACCAGAAAACTGGGAAAAGCACACAAACACAGTCAAAGAATTGTAAATTCATGAGTGAAGTAGCACTTTCTACATTACACACAAATTATAGAAATTGCTATATGATAGTAGGTTGGAGAAAATAAGAACCTTAATTCATAGTTTTATAACAAAAATGTAAACTCCTGAAAATTTTTTTGAATACCATTTGGCAATATATGACCCATCAACTTGAATACAGTTCCTTTCTACACATTTATTGGTAAAATAATAAATTATGGCAAGAAATGTATACATAAAATGCCATTGTTACATTATTGCTACCAACTTATAATGGAAAATAATGTCCACAGTTATGGTATATTCATTAAATGAAACACTACATATCATTTAAACAGAGTGGGTTGGATCAATATGTCCTGATACAGAAAAAGCTCCATGAAGATTTTTTAGTAAAAAGTATAGTGCAGAGCAGTGAGTATAATTTCATTTGTACAGACAACATAGGTTTTATTTATTCATTTATTTGCACTGTTTTAAGTATTTTTTAAAATTCAATAAATTTGCACCAAGGACTGATTTTTTAAAATTAGGTGGAAGACCAAGAGATACAAGTGAAGAAAGATGGTAAAGAAGACTTTGTTTTCATTTGATGTGTCACTTAGACTTTTTAAGTTTTAATATATTACATATACTTAAAAATAAATCAGTAAAATGTACAGCAATTAAAGTGCATTTTAACTAAAGAGAAAATAAGTTAGAGTTTTAAAAACAGTTTTTGAAAAGAAGAAATATTTTAGGTTAGATCTGTTACTGTATAAGAGGTAACAGTTTGGCAGTATCCAGAATACTTGGTCCCAGGTATACTTCTTTATTTTCCTAGGCTCTTTGGGGATAGGAGGATAATGCTTAATTTCCATTAAGAGCTATTTTCATGAACATCCTTTGCTCCTTTCCATGGAGATAAAGCATGTTACCTGATTAATGGGTGTGAGCCTTCAGTTCATGCTTTTCAATTGGCTAGAGCTAATCTACTAAAGTCCTAAGATCCAGGAATAGCTCTTTTTCTCTTTTTCCTATCTAGACTAGTGAGGAAGTGATACTAGGATACTGACCTATTCTGCAAACTTTCCTTTGGGTGCCCTTTCCCAGGTCTAGTGTAAGGGTATGTAGTAGCAAGAACATTGTTGCTGCATGCCTAAATCATATTCTTCAATTGTTTTCCAGCATTAAAGCTGAGGTTCCATTCACTCATTCCTTTGCTTGTCTCAACTGGTTTTGATTTTGCATAGGGGCAAAAAAAATGTGATCTATTGATACTGCACAATTACCAGTACTCATTCCTTGAGGGATTTAACTCATATATATAACACTAGTCATTACTTATATTGGAGGCTGCAAAAGCTAATGTCCACAGAGACTAGGAAGGTAACATAAATGTTTGAGATTAGATAAATATAGAAAATTAGTAGTGGGAGTTGTGCACTGTGCAGCTGTGCACCCAAGGATTGCTGTGTCCATGGGACGCTGTTCACTGGGGCCAGATGTTTGCAGACCTGGCCATGTGAAAACCCATGGAGGGAATTCAGGGATCCTGGAATTTCACCTTAAGATAAATCTGGGGTGGAAATAAAGAGGTAGAATAATAAAGAGAAAATAAAAAAGAAAATTAGTAGTGATGGTAGCTATAAAAACTATTTCAAGGAGAGGCAGTTCCTACTCAACTTCAGGAACTTGGTGACATGCAGAAATATGGGCCCACCATACCCTGCATTATAATGTTTTTAGGAGAGTCTCAGAAATTTAGATTCTTTTCATGAAATTTATCATTATTATATTTTCACAAATAATTTGATATTTTAAATATTTATATTTGTAGACCAAACGAAAATGCCTTGATCCATTATTGGGCCAGTGGTTTGCAAACTCTAATAATCGCCAAAATACTCTTCAATCCTAGATGTTTCCTTATTGATTTTCTCCCTGGATGATCTATCTATTGATATGTTGAAGTCCCCTAGTATTATTTTTTTGCTATTTATTTCTCCCTTCAGATCTGTTAATACGTGCTTTATATATTTAGGTCCTCCTATGTTGGGTGCATAAATATTTACAAATGTTGTATCCTCCTGTGGAATTGAACCTTTATTATTATATACTGATCCTCTTTGTCTCTTCTTACAATGTTTGTCTTAAAGTCTATTTTTTCTGATATAAGTATAGCTACCTGAGCTTTCTTTTGGTTTCCATTTGCATGGGATATCTTTTTCCAACCCTTCACTTTCAGTCTGAGTTTCCTTAAAGCTGAGGTGAGTCTCTTGTAGGCAGCATGCAGTTGGGTCTTACCTTTTATCCACTCAGCCATTCTATGTCTTTTGATTGGAGAATTTAGTCCATTGACAGTTAAAGTAATTATTGATAGGTGTGGACTTATTGCCATTTTGTTCGTTGTTTCTGGTTGTTTTATAATTCCTTTGTGCTTTTCTTTTTTTCTTGCTCTCTTTCTGTGTGACTGATGACTTTCTGTAGGATATGCTTAGATTCCTTTCTCTTTACCTTTTTTTTGTATCTACTATAGAGTTTTGCTTTGTGGTTACCATGAGACTTAACATAAAATATGTTATATTTATAACAGTCTACTTTAAGCCTACAACTTAAGTTTGAAGACATTCTAAAGTTCTGCATTTTTACTCTCACGCCCCATCCCCCAAGTTTTATGTTCTCAGTGTCACAATTGACATCTCTTGTCTTATGTACCCATTAACAAGTAATTGTAGTTATAGTTATTTTTACTCTTTAGTCTTTTAATCTTCATACTAGATTCATAAATGATTAACCCACCACCATTACAACATTAGATTATTCTGAATTTAACTGTATTTTACCTTTATCAATAAAATCAATTTTATATGTTTTCCTGCTACTAATTAGCACCATTTTGTTTCAGCTTTAAAAAGTCCCTTTAACATTTCTTATAAGGCTGCTTCATGGTGATGAACTCCAGCTTTTGCTTTTCTTCAAAAAGCTACCTTCAATTCTGACAAACAGCTTTGCCAGGTAGAGCACTCTTGTCTGGCAGGGTTTTCTTTCAAGTGCTTTGAATATATTGTGCCACTCCCTCTGGCCTGCAAAGCTCCTGCTGAAAAACCTGCTGACAGTCTTATGGATGTTCCCTTCTACATAATAAGTTGTTTTTCTTCTGTTATTTTTAAGAGTCTCTCCTTGTCTTTAACTTTTGAATAATTTAATTATAATGTGTCTTGGTGTGGGTCTCCTTAGGTTCATTTTATTTGGAACTTAAGCTATCTTTACTCTGTTTAATTTTTTTTTTTTTTTTTTTTTTTTGGTCACACTGGGATCTTAGTTCTCCGACCAGGCGTCGAATCCATGCCCCCAGCAGTTCAGTGGAAGCACAGAGTCCTAACCACTGGACCACCAGGGAATTCCATGCTTCTTTAGTTGGATGAATTTCACGGCCTTGTCTTTGAGTTCGTTGATCCTTTCTTCCACTTCAACAGTCTGTGACTGAGCCCCTCTATTGAATTTTTTAGTTCAGCTATTGTATTCTTCAGCTCTGCGATTTCTATCTGGTATCTTCTCTGCGTCAAATTTTTTTACTTTTACTTTTTTACTTTACAATGTTCATGCATTGTTCTCCTGACCCCAGTGAGCATTTCATGACCCATATTTTGAACTCTTTATCAGGTAATCACTTATCTCTGTTTCATTAGGGTTTTCTTCTGAGGTGTTATCTTGTTCTTTCATTTGGAACATATTCCTTTTTTCTTCACATTTCTTGACTTTCTGTTTTGATTTCTATGCATTGTATAAAACAGCCATCCCTCCCTGTCTTGAAGGAGTGGCCTTGTATAGGACATGAAATTTATCATTTAACCCTGACCCAGTTCTTGGTTGTTTCTCAATCTTTGTGATTGTCTAAGCAGTTTTTTTTTTTTGTGTGCTTAGTGTCTTCCAGTAATTGAGGGTGTGCCAAGACCTGTCAGTGTCCCAAAGGGGAGGATCTCAGGTAGCACCTAGATGTAGGCTGATTGTAAGCTGGATCCTCAGGCAATAGCTTTTGTTTGTTACAGTCCTGTGGAACCCATGAACTTAAACTCTGCTGGAGACTGCAGCCAGGCACTCAAGGGGTATCCCCTAGCATGGCAGCTGTAAAAAAGTGGGGCACCAAATGTGTGCACAATTTCCTTTCCAGGATATATCAGCAATCTGGAGAGAGACAGAGGAAGAGCGTGAATATGGCACCAATGGGATTCCAGTCTCTGGAGAATATTGTAGCCAGCCCCTTGATGTGCATTAAATTACAAGACTGCCGTTCAGTCTGCAGCTATGAAGATAAGCAAATAGGCCTCTTTCATGGAAAGACTGGGCCCATTTCAGTCTGCTGCCTCTGCTTTGGGCTCTGAGGGGCTTGCCACAGTGAGTTTGCACAAGCCCTTTGAGAAGTATCTCTCATTTACTTCAGCCTCCTGGGTCTCATGGATGCCATCCCTGTTGCCTTTCAAAGCTAGATGTTTTGGCGGCCCATCTCTCAGGTGGAAGTCTTAAAAGCTGAGATGGCAGATCCAAACCCTTCACTACTCAGGGAGAATCTGGGAGTTGTAAGATCCCTCCGAGGCATGTGTCACTGTGCCGGGGTGGGGGTGGGGGGGGTTTATAGCACAGATCCTCCTTCCTGTTTCAATGTGGGATTTTTTTTCTCATTCGCCTGATGTGTAGGAGTCACTCAGCTAGTTTCTGGATTCTTTCCAGAAGGAATTGTTTTGTATGTAGCCCTAGATTAGGTGTGTCTATTGAAAGAGGTAAGCTCAGGAGCCTCCTATGTTGCTATCTGAATTGAAGCTTTTGAGATGCCCAAGCTCATTTTCTCCCACTTCTTCACGCATCACACTTCAGCAAACCGTTGTCCTTATTCAAAGAAAGGAGGATGAGTCAATGACCTTCTTGGTCAGGATGGGGGCAGTGAAGGGGTCAGCTGGCCTCAGCCTTGAAACATAAAGTTTAATAAGTTTTTAAAGCACTTTGAATTTCATTACCTTGAATCTAGCTTCTGACAGTTTTGAACCTTCACTCAGTCTTCATTGTTTATTTTCAATATCACCCATGAAAAAAACAAAAAACCTATGCAAGCTTTCTTTTCTTACTACTTATTTATTACCTAGTATTATTTCTCAGCTTTAATATGAGTTCTCTAGTGTTAGAATATGTGTAGTCAAGGTTTAAAAGCTGTTGCCACTGAAGATGGAGAGGTTGTTGAGAATTTTACATAATTAGAAATAAAAAAACTCCTCCATGCCAATTCTTATCATCAGTGAAAATGTTAAAGAGCTAACCTGAGGCCTGAAAAGTTTGATTTTACTTATTTATTCAAATGAATTTAACTCAGGTTCCTTGTGAAGAACGTCATAAAATACTTCTGGAGACTAAAAAGTGTTAAATGATACTTTGAAAGTATTTTTGTGAATGTAAATATGTATTTCTATTGAATTAATTTAAAATGTTCAGTATTAAATGGCACTATTTGTATTTTAATTATGCTTTGCTTTTAATATATGTTTTCCCTATCCTCTGCTTATTTGGAAATTCCAAGGCCTTTGGCACTGTTCCTGAAGTCTGAGTGTCAGTGGGAATGTGGAGAGTGGTTGGCCATGAGAATAATGGATAGATAATAGTAAATGCCTTATTATGTGATATCTAAACAATTATGCTATCAAAGTTTTTTTTTAAATCAGTAGTTTTCAGTATTTAATCACCAATTTTTTTCTTGTGAGAGTAACTCAAAACCACATATTAAATCCAAAGCTAAATTTAAATAAAATTGAATCTTGTAATAAAATATTGTAGTATGGGCCTTCCAAGCTTTCAAGGACTTTCAACTCTTGACTCATTTCTTTACCCTTTACATGTTAACAGGTAAGAGCCAGCTTATACCATCCAGGCCTAGAATGCAATTATACTATGTAATAATTTGACAAAGATGGCTAGGCAACTCCTAAAATTCATGCATCTCCTTTCATGGTGTAGATTTGTCACACAGCAGTGGTTCCTGGGCAACAATTTAATTCCTTAGCCCCCTTTGTGTCCAGATATGGGACAATGTGACTATTTCGTACCAATAGAGTATGAGATGAAGTGAGAGAAATATCCAGGCTTTCTCCAACACTATAGTGTCTTTCTGCTGGTGAAATGTGAATAATGTAGAGGCCAGGGGCTGGAAGAACCACAGATGTAAGGATGTTCAGTCTGCTACTCATTGTGTGAAGGAAAGCTGCCACGGACTGAGAACACTGCCCTGGAACCATTACTGGAGCAAGAAAAGACTTCAGTTGTATGAAGCCCCTAAGACATTTGGGTTTTTTACTCTACTTAATGCAAATAAGAGTTCAAAAACTTATGGTTTAATGTTTTCTTTGCTTTTATGTCTTTTAAATCTTTCAGATTCACTTTGTTGTTTTTAAAATACTAATATTTTAATTATGTTTTAAGTTTGGTTCACTGCATAAGAGCATGTCTGGAAAATTAGGATGATGTAGTGAGTCAAACTTGCAATTAAAGATTTCTTCCGGTTTTCACTCTGCTAGGAAACCCTACAATTGAGGGGCTGAAGCAGAATACTTCTGCCATGACTAGTAAGGCTGGATGGAGGGAACTCACATAAGTCAGTTTGCTAGTTTTCTCATTAATCACGGCAGGTTTTCTTTTTTTTTTTTTTTCTAAATCTGACAGTGATATTAAGGATTTTCTTTAAAAAAAAATACTATAACAACAACAACAAAAAAGAATATATCTGTGTTTGTAGATGAATAAAGTACACGAAGTAGTCTGGTAGCTTCATGGGTAAATAAGGACCTGTATGGTCAGGCCCCATAAGATGGCTGCTCTCTTGCTGTCTGTATATGCCTTACTCCACCCGGCACTGCCTTACCCTTAATTTATGTGCATGATTGCCTCCCCCTCCTAAGCTGAAACTTTAATCAGTAGCTACCTTCGTGATCAGCTCAACCCTCAGCTAATGATTGTTCTAGTCCTCGGACCAAACGGCTCCAGTATGTTGGGTACTCAACAGGAAACAGTGGCCCATGCGAGTTTCTAACCCAAAGAGCTGAGGGGAGGCATATTCCAACAATCCCCCTGGAAACCAAGGAGCCCTTCTGATGTCACGTCCCTTATAACTGATAGCCTCCTCCTCCCCTGTGTAGCGAAGGTTGTTACTGTGTCCTGCCGGCTATTGGCTGTACCACCGTGGGGTGTCGCTCCAGGCCCTTTGCCTCTGACTTTGTAAGATTTCCTGTCTGGTAAATGGCTGAAGTCTCTGTAGCTGACATGGCTGGGCTGTTGCAAGGATTGCAGGACTGTGGGGTGCAGTCTAACAGGACCCATAAGAAGGGACAAGCCATGAATGCAAGGACCAAAATGTGTGTAATGGATACCCTTAAGAAACCATGACTTTCTTTCAGAGTATGTGCTTTAACAACATATATCTCTGATAATCATCATTTCTTCCTTTATCTATTCAACACAATATTGATTTTCTTTAAGGTATTGTTTATAAGGCCTTTACCTGTAGCGTTATCCACTTGGTGAAGAAGATTTAGACCAAGCAGGACTGTGTTCTGAAAGTCAGTAAAGTCACTGATGAAGGGGGCTTTATCCCCATCAACAAGCACTCGTGGTGGCAGGCCCTTCTGGAACCCAGATACTTGAATAAAGGTTGTAGGAAAGCTGGCTGCAGCTAAATAGTCCAAAGCCACACACCAATCTCTTCCAAAATCTGCTTCTGGTTTAGAATAATATTCTAACCTAAAAGACAAGTGGAAACATGTACAATTATAATTACTCCACTCAGAATTTCAGCCTCGTCATTTTCTAGGAAAGATCACCTTCTGCCAACAAACTAAGAATATAGTTTTTAGTTTTAGAATTTGATGGCTTGAGTGCCTGCCTTTGAAGATATAACTAGTTAAAATTTTAAATTTGGAAAGGACCATCCCATCAGTTGTTTATATTTTATTTTGAGTTTTTTATCTCTATTAACCAGATACCTTATACCTTGGGAATCATATAACCAGGTGTTAGACTATGACTAAATAGTAGAAATGTGCAGATAAAAATAAAAGTTTCCAAGGTAAAATCTCTGCTAGACTCAGACAGCCTTAGTAAAACTGTTGATTTCCTAGCGTCAGGAGACCCCTAAAACACTGAGCACCCTAGAGAGACGGATGTCTGATTTTCTGGTCTGATTCTCTGAATACGTGGGTTTTATTCTAGTGGAGGAAATCTTCCGGGAAACCAAACTCTCACCTATTTGGGGAACAAGTTATTACAGTGGAAAGGTTAGGGTGTAGTAATTAGTTTTTGTTTTTTTTTTTTTTTTTTATGGCTTAATTGGTTTTTTTTTTTTTTTTTTTTTTTTAACATCTTTATTAGGGTATAATTGCTTTACAATGGTGTGTTAGTTTCTGCTTTATAACAAAGTGAATCAGTCATACATATACATATGTTCCCATATCTCTTCCCTCTTGCATCTCCCTCCCTCCCACCCTCCCTATCCCACCCCTCCAGGCGGTCACAAAGCACCGAGCCGATATCCCTGTGCCATGCGGCTGCTTCCCACTAAGTAATTAGTTTTATAACTATATAATTCATGGCTCCTGTCCCCACCCACTGCTGAACAACTTGCAGGTTTTGAACGAAGTTGTTCCCCCTGAAACACTGTCTACTCCCTGCTTTGCTCACCAGCTACATTCTCTTTTAAGTCTCATCATAGGTGTCACCTCCTTCACAAAGTTTGCCATCCCACCTGAGGTGGAATCAACTATTTCCTACTCCACTATATTCCCAAAGCACTATACTACTCATATATTTAAAAGTTTGTTTTCTCTTTAGATTATATTCAATTTTCTAGTAATTAGGTTATATCCTAATTTTTCTGTTTCCAAAGTACATATGTAGGGTCTATTAAACAGAAAACATTTGCATCATGTTTGTCAATGTTAAGCAAATCATGACATAGCCCAGAGAAGAAACCTTGCTGTGTTTCATTCACATGCACACAGGCTCCTCCCTGCCTCTAACACCCAGAAGTGGAAGACTGCATACAGTGGACTCTTAATGAGAGAAGAGTTTGGTTTGGATTCACAGTTGACTATTTTTAGTCACATCACAGCTGATTATGAAGTAAGGATTAAAGGAAATGTGAATTCATACGGATTTTGACCAATAGCCACATGTCCCTAGTAACAATGGGTTAAACAAATTGCAGGGGAGTCAGCAACACTAGGAAAGGGGGAAAGGGATGTGGGCACCAGATCAAGACACAGAGGCCATAGGAGCACAAGTGAAATTCAATGGAAGCCTTTCACATTATTCTGTTGAATGTGCTATTGAACAATTGAACCAATAAGTCAGTTAAAATATGTCCAAGCAAAAAGAAAAATACACCTTAAAAGGCTCATTTTAATTTAAAATATATTTTAAAACATAAAATATATACATGTACCAGCCAATCTGCAGATCCAGGACCACAGTTTTATTTAAGTATATGTAGACTACACAGGGTTCAGTATTGTCTCATGTAAAGAAACAACTAGTGTTTATTTTTACCTAAAGAAAGTAACTCATGAGGTTTTAAGGAAGTTCCCAGGCTGTACAGATTGTAAACATGGCCTCAATTCTTCAATACTCTCTATGTCCCTGTTTTTTGGCTTGTCATTTTCCAGTGCCCCTTCCCCAGATACACACTACCATGTATAAAATAGATAAATAAGGATGTACTGTATAGCACAGGGGACTATATTCAATATCTTGTAATAAACTATAATGGAAAAGCATAAAAAATAATATAGATACATATGTATGTATATGTACATATACATGTATATAAATATATATTTATATATATACATATATTATAAAACCAAATTACCTTGCTGTATACCTAAAACTAACACAATATTGTCAATCAACTATACTTCAATTAAAAATTAAATATTAGCCTACTTGACACAGCATAAGCTTAAAATGCATTTTCACACTTGGTTTCTCTCTCTTGCTATTCTGTCATCACAGTGAAGAACACCCAGGCTTGCCTGATGGAGAACGAGAGACAAGTGGAGCAGAGCTGAGCTTTCCCACTCGCCCCTGTGGGGCCGGTAAAAATCAGCCAACATGACATGAGCTCAGGAAAGATCCGCAGAGCTGCCCGGCTAAACCTCAGGCACGTGAGCAATCAACACTTACTGTCATATGACGCTGAGGGTTAATGGCTGTTGATTGTGCCTCACATTCGTGTGAGAAAAACTGGATGCAATACAGGGCCTCACATCTAATTAACTGCAGAGTCAGGACTGAAACCCTAGCAACTTGGCTTTAAAGTTCATGTTCTTTACAACTGCCCTCTACTGCCTCTTGTGATGATGATAGTTAAGCATGATGCATAGATAGATTTAATCCCCCAAATTACCCTATGTAGTATGTACTGTTATTATTACAAGTTCAAAGTTGAGAAAACTGAGTTTATCACTGTTTGGATTGCCCAATTTAATACCTAGTTGTTGAAACCAATAGGTAAAGAAGGACATATGCTGTGAATCTGCTAATCGGGTGATTTATTTACCTTACTGGATGATGGAGTTCATGAGACAGACAACAACCAGTGGAATATGAGGTACCCAACATTCTTGCGTGGATTTGCAAATTTGCTTGTATAATGCCAATGAGCCCTGATTTTGGTTGTTGTTGTTGTTCCTGTTTTATACTATACCCAGATTTCTAGCCCATACTTCACTCTTGGGGATTGACTCCACCCCCTAAGTAGTGTCTGTAATCATTGATTTTATGCACCAACTTGACTGGGCCACAGGGTGCCCAGATATTTGGTCAAACATTATTTTGGGTATTTCTGTGAGGGGATTTTTGGAAGATATTACCATATAAATCTGTAGACAGAGTAAAGCAGCTTGCCCTCTATAATGTGGATAAGCTTCCTCCAATCAGTTGAAAGCCTGACTAGAACAAAAATTAATCTTTCAGTGAGTAAGAGAGAATTCTCTTGGCTGATGGCCTTCAGACTGAGACATAGGCTCTTCCTGGTTCTATAGCAGCTGCAGCCTTTTTACTTGAACTGGACGTTGGCTTTGCAAATTATAGATTTGCCACCCTCCATAGTCATAGGAGCCAGTTCCTTACAAAAAATCTATATCTATCTATCATCTATCTATAAATCTATCATCTCCTATTGGGTCTGTCTCTGTGGAAAACACTAACTAATACAGTGCTATTCACATCTTAACACAAATCATTCTTACACTCTCAAATCTAGGTGTATAATACTTCTAAGTGTACCTGTGGAGTGGCTTGATAATCTTCTAGGCTATTTAGTATGCAAACCCTGATGCTACTGAATTTTCTTCCCCAAGTATGTAGCTACCATATTATGTGCCTATGATTAAAAAAAAACAGTGATAATTTCTTTTCTTTTTTTTTTAATAGAGAGAAATTTGTTGTATGTTTTTTTGGTTGGTTGGTTGGTTAGGTGGTGGTTGGTTGGTTGGTTGGTACAAGATTTTTTTTCTCAAATTTTTGCCCCTTCTTCACAAAACAATTTTTAAGCCTGATCATACTAAAATAATCACACATCATCATTAAAATCCCCAATGATTAAATATAACATTTAATAGGAAGATTTATATTAGAAAACGAATAAAAAGGCATAAGTAAGATGAAAAATTATTTGCCGTATTAAGTAGAAATAACTTGGGATCCATTCTTACCTATCTTCAAAAATTTTGTAAGCATCTTTCAAGGATGAGAGATGTGCATCCCACAAGTACTTCAACAAGTCATCAAAGCTACTAGAAGGTGACTGCAAACGCTATAGTAAAGAGAAGAAATGTATTCATATTTGAGCAACTATAACAATTCTCTACAATTTAATTTTGTTCACGTTTACAATTTAGCAATATTCTACATGACAGGAAAATTTTGTTTCTATGGATTAATTTGTGTAAGCCATTAGTGACTAACACTCTGTAAAGACTATAATAATTATCTATTATTAGTAGTAATATTGAGTGCATCTATAAGAGATGAACTGCATGTGTTTTCCCGAAAGTCAGCATTTTATACTGACCTAGAGAACTTTACTTTTTGATTAGCAGTTGTTTTTCTGCTACCATAGTTGAAATTACCACAAAAGTTTAACATTAAGAAAAGGGGGAAGTTACCAGAATATTTAATTTAATCACATCTTTAAAAATGAACTAATAATCTATAGAACTAGTAAATCTATCTTTTAGCATTGATTTTGGTTCATGAGTGTGCTTAACCAATGTATTTTATTTTGGTCACTGAATATTTGGTTTTGATTGCCACGTAATTGTTTAGATATACCTATTTGTGACCGATTATCAAATCACTTGAAATAAGTTAATTGACTATTCTAAAACCAACTCCATAATCATATTTCTCCCAAGTGTTATTGCTCAGTTGACTTGAAGGTTCAATTTACCAGAATAATCCTTTCATTCAGTGAGATATCCTATGTGCTCTCACATTTATGTATGGCTTATTTAGTGTGAGAAAGTGGATAGATTTTCTGTTAATGCTGCATTGGTTCAGAGGGTGTAAATGACATGTAATGCCCTGCTGTAATGTAATGACATTAATATAGCTGGCATAAAATTTTACATTTTTATAGCATATAATGCACACAAAAACCTAAACAGAAAGCATTATACAAAAAAAAAGAAAAGAAATTACCTTACCACCTCCTAAGAGAATAAATTATAAAACTTAATAAAGGCACCTTGTAAAGGGCATTCCACTTCTTCATCGTCTTAGGAAAGGATGACTGACAACTAGAAATATTAAGACAAAACTTTGTCTGGTCCTTGGGTGGTGGCAAAAGCAGGACTTGATCTGATGATATCCCCATTATGCCAGAATCAACCGCAGCAAGGAAGGGTAGTGCACATAGAAAGTAATTTATATCTGTAATTGCAAAGTACTTGTTATTACCACAAGCACTAATAAATGTGATAGAGGATATTTTAAAGTAATCTGTAAACCATTAAGCAAAAACTCACAGATCCAGGAACATGAAAAAAAGTCACTGCAAAATATTGAAAATCTCCCTAAGGATCCTATACATAACTTGAACATGTTTCTGTTAATAACCCTACAATTAGAAATGAATATGGGTTAAAATAGTTGACTACAATATTTTAAAACAAAAAGTAATTTTCATGAATTTGGTACCATTCATTTTTCAAAGCATTATGTAAAAATGAAAGAAAGATATCTACTTGTGCAAAGAATGATACAACACCTCTAGCTGGGGTTTTACCATGAAATGTGATTTTTTTCCTAAATTATCTTAATATGGTTATAGTATTGATATTTTGTATTTTATTTAACCAAGTTTAATGTGCAACCATGACATCACAAAGTCTTTGTCTTACATTAGGTCTTTAAAGCAAAAATGTTGGGTAAGTGTTGGCAATAGATCTTTGGATAATTAAATTAACACTGAATTAAGATTTTTAAAATTTCTCTCTAAATGGAACCTATTCCAGCAAATTTAGACATCATGATATAGTTGACTGTAAAGCTTGTTGTACTGATTCCCACTGGTGATGCAGAACATTTTTCATCATAGACATGTATTTTGAATGCAGTCCTACGCCCCAGGGTAGCAGGCTTATACTCCAAACTATGGAGTCCATGTGAGACAAAAGAAGCCTGAATTCTAGATCCGTAGTCATGACTATTTGTGAGTCTGAAAAGACTCCATTGGTATCCTATGAGAAAAATAGGTAAAGGTGTATATGATGTGTGTCACTGCAAGAAAGTGAAATTTAATGTGACCTTGTTTCTAATTATTGGGAAATATCTCTAAGAAAGTGAGTGTAAATTAATTTCACTACTAAAATACAAAATAAAGCTAAAGAATTAGAAACTACCTTCTAATTATTTTAGTATTAAATATCTGACAGAGGCCTTAGATTACTGATTGATAGAACAATTTGTGGTAGATTAATCTCTGACATTTTTATGAGTTTCAAAGTTAAACACATTTTATCTGAGCAAAATGAGAAGAAAGCATTATTTTCTTGTCCTCTCCTTTCTCATCCTTCCTCGTCCTTGGAGACCCTCTGGCTAGTGGGACCTCCCATCTAACTGCCAATGCTGGTCGTTCAAAGGCCATCGTCCTTTGCTGTTCCTCAATTCAGTCCCCATGTGAAATATGTCCTAAGGAATCATTATTAAAATTGTGGCCATAAATCGTAGAATGTGACATAAAGGCCACAGGGACATGATGAAGTAAATTCCTTTTTACAGAGGAATAGTGCTGTTTTTGTTTTGTCTCTGTCCCTCAGATTTTAGGTTGAATATTTTCTTTGCGGGAAGGTTATTACCTATTTTTCTATTAAATGAACATACCAGCCCACCAGCTGTCCACAGAGATGCACAAACGATCTCCATATTCATAGCCACAGTCTGTCCTTCGGCTGGGATCAACTAATCTTCCTAGAAGAGAGAGGATGCACGGATTATTTATTATGCACATTTTGAAGCTGGTGATAATTGTTTCTTACCTAGGCGCAGTTTGTTTGCAAAGATGCACAAACATTTCTCTTTTGATGACTTGTGTTTATCTTCCTATCACTCTTTACCCTTCATTTCCCATCTCAGAACCAATTTCTATTCCTTGATCTAACATCACCACAGTATTCCACTTTTGGATTATCTGTTTTGAATATTACTTGCTTTTGTAATTATTCTCCTTTTCCTAACGTAATCCTTCTCAAAGCAATGATTGATAAAGAACTTGTTAATGCTATTAACCTGCATGAATATTACAAGTGTGAGTTTTCCTAATTGATTATTCCTCAGACTGCACACGCACGTGAGCGTGCACACACACCTGCACTCAGTCACGTATACCTATGCCATGCTATTTCCAGGCTCTTTTCTGTAGCTTAATTTTCCATATTATTAAATCAGAATAGAATTTCTGGTGGTGGACCTAGGCATTGATATTTTTAAAAACTAGGTATTTCTTTTCAACGTGCAGCTACACGCGAGAACATCTGCTTTTGTTCATTCTTTTATTCCCTAGTAGATTTTGTTTCTTTTTCCACAGTGAAATTCTGTCCACATTTCAAATCTCAGTTCAAATGCATTTTTTTCTTCTGATTACTCCAGCTGACTCCACTGTGTCCCTTGTTTTGCACTTTAATTTTTAACAAAGAGTTGTTATTTATTGTTCTCTGTTTAATTTCTAATACCTTTCCTGTTTCAATTGTGTTGTAAGGTCTTTGACGGCAGGGAAACTGTCTGCAATACTTACTTACCTGCACCCCACAGCTGCTTTTAGAAAATGCTGGAGACGTATAAGCCCATCATTGGATGAGTTTAGTCAGGCTTGATCATAATATGTGAATGTAATGAAAGAATAAGAAAAGCATTCAGCCTCCATCTACCGCTGGCCCCCAAGGCCCCGGAGTCTGGCATGCCTCCCATGGTGGACTACGTGCTAATAATTTCTCCTGGATCTCTATCTTTTGGACTCTGAGGAAAGCCAGATAAATAGGAGTTGGTTTGAGTCTCAAGACATCACCTGACAAAGGTGCATGAATTGCCAACTTCGGTAGCTCCTGTATGTGACTCCTCCTCAGATCTTAGATAAACCTTAATCTTCTCTCTATATTTTTTCCATCAGAACAGAACAAAATTCCTTATTGGTGGTGTTATCAGTATGGAGTGAAGGAAGCACCCACTCTGTTTCATGAGCTTCTCCGTCAGCCAAAATATCTTATCATTTGGAGTCTTTGGCCCAAACATATCTTCTAACTAAACACTAGAATGTATTTTATTTTTGAAAGGAATCAATCTTTTGCAGAGAAACATCCTCATGAACAAGGTGCCACTCCTGTTCTCTCCATCTCCGTATATAGGTTATCATAGTTAGAACTTTACAAAATTCAAACTAATTTGACATCACCTTCTGCTTTTAGTCCATATCTCCATGACTGTTTTCTTCATCCCAGTGCTTAGAATAGAGTCTGGCACCTAGTAGGACTTCAATAAATATTTGTAGAATGGCCAATAGGTTGGATATGAAGTCTTTTTTGTGTTTGGCAACTATGCCATATGCCCCATTGCAGTTTCTAGTCAAATCAGGCAACACAGAAAGATTGATGGAGGAGAAGGAGAAGCAGTAGAAAAATAATGGTTATGAGGGGAAAAGAGGAAAAAGAAAAGAATCAATTTTCAAAGACATGCTTTGGTGTATACAGAGTTCCACTTCCCAATTACAACATGGTTAGATTGGAAGATCATTAGAATAAAAACAAGGGTCATTCTTACCTGTAGTATATTGCCAGCCATGCTGTAAAGGCAATCCCCATAAAAAATTTTGTTCATTATCTGGTGCAAATTTTTCAAAATAACTGGCTGTTTTGTTCATGAGGATTTTATACATCCCCATTCTCTTAGAGTATACCCAGGGATCAATAACATACTTTCCATTCTCCACCCTGTAGTCACTGAACTGACCAGGACTCTCATTCCACAGGGGGGGATACAGATCTGAGAGACTGAAAGCTCCTGCTAAAGAAACAGAAATGCAACCAACTAGTGCACAGGCCCAAGGAGGAAGGAAAGCCATCACTCCCGAGCTGGGGGTGGAGATTGTGGCAGAGCTTTTATTGGGAAGTGGAGGAAGGAGTCATGGTATTTGCTTACATCCTAGCATATCAAATCTCTGTTCTTTTTCCCAGAGATCACAGTCCTTCCCTGGGAAAGTCTTACCAGTGAAAACAGGTTGCTTCCCCAGGTAAAGAGAACAAACTAGACGATACCAGAAGAGAGAGGGAAGGGAAGGGGGGCAGTTGGAGGTAGGGAATTAAGAGATACAAACTACTATGTATAAAATAAATAATCAACAAGATCATATTATACAGCACAATATACATATAGCTATTATTTTGTAATAAATTTAAAGTGAGTATAATCTATAAAAATGTTGAATCACTGTGTTGTATACCTGAAACTAATATAACATTGTACATCAACTATACTTCAATTTAAAAAAAGGAAATGAAGCAAATCGGGGGCTTCCCTTGTTTAATAACATCATCAATATATTATTCACATGACAGTTGAAAAAAGCTGTTGAAAATTTTAATGTTGAATGAGTCAATATTTTAAACACTTTTAGGAAACTGCTACTATATTTACATTGTCCTTTAATGCCTATGAAGTTAAGCACACTCCTACACATCTGTCTTGACCTTATTCATCTGGAAATATAAAGACATGGAATTTACTTATCTTTGCAGAAAAGAGTTTACATAGCAAACCTGAGATTGCTATTATAAGAAAAACCTGCTGGCAAGGTTGACCTTGGCTGGCATTTGTGTACTTAGCTCTCAAAGTTCCCAATCTACAGCTAAGTGACAAGCTGATTAACTCTACCTAGACTGTGCAAACAATAAGGTATGTGTGAAACACCTGCTTCCTAGTAGAGTCTGGAATTTTCATATGTGACCAGCCCCCTAGTAAACCAGAGGATGCCTATGTGACTAGCCCCCCATAAACATCTTGGGCACTGAGCTTTGAATGGGCATCCCTGGGTGGAAACATCACACATATGTTGCTGCACGTTTGTTGCTGTGGGGAAAGTGTGCCCTGTGTGACTTCTCACGGGAGGGAGAGAGCATATCTGGAAACCTACACATGCATTCCTCTAGACTCTGCCTGCGTCTTTTCCCTTAGGGTTCAGCTGCATATCCTACTACATCACTGTAGAGAATCTTATCTATGAGTATAACTACATGCTGAGTCCTGTGAGTACTTCTAGAGAATGTTTGATTATAGGTCCCTGATGGAAAACCTTCAGATGCCCATTAGTTTATCTCTCACCAAAGACTAAGAAAAAACTTTTTATACATTTAGTTAGTATATTTATTGAATATGAAAACTACCAGCTCCCATACTGAATCACATATCTCTAGATTCCAGAGGGAAAGACAAAGTCTAACCGATTCTAATTTCAGGTGTAATTTTCAACTAATATAAAAAAAAATTCCTGGTGACTACAATTTCATTATAAAGGAATGGAATCCTCTAAAAGGGCTGAGTTTTCTCCATGCAAAAGCTATTCAACTAGTGTTTGCCGGCGGGGGCGGGGGTAAAGTACGTGAAATTGATATATTGGCTAACATATAAAATAGTTGAATTTTGGAACTCCTGCATCAGAACCTAAAGAATAGCTTAGGTTAGGATGGCCTATAATATTATAGATAAAGCTACAGACACCTTCCAGGAGTTCCCAAGCCTAAATTATGATTTAAAAATATATCACATATGATATTAGAGTACTTCCTTCTCAAAAAAAAAAGCTTTAATATATTGCACAGTAAATATGAATGTTGATATACTAGAATTTATGAAAAATATATGAAAGATCCACTTAATAGAAGTTTCTGTTGCAAGGGAGAAGCTTGAAGTGTGCCTGTGTATCCAACAGACCAAGCCAGTTTGTTGGCAAAAATTCCTAGTCAATTTCCAATTTTCCTCTTCCTTAGAATTTTAGTTAGGAACATGGACAACCAGAATTAAGACTACATTTCCAGTATCCCTGGCCCAAGCAACCACATTACTAATTGCTGGCCACTGGAACATAAATGGAAATGGTGCCCACATGTCCCTTACAAGAAGAGGACATGCCACTTCCTTATCCCTTCATCTGTGTTGTGGGTTGGATTGTGAAAGTGATGGCTAAAATTCCATCTCGACGCTTAAGGACAATGATACTATCTTGGGAATGGTAGAATGCAAAGCTAGATGCCAGAGAACTATGGAGCCATACTTTCATCCTCCTTCTATTCCCCACCCTTGGTCGAAGAGTAAAAAGATTTAGAGTTTTTTGTATGCAAAACACATGGCTTTATGCTCACAAATGAAGAGTCCTAGTAATCAATAAAATTTTTTGAGCTGTCAGAAACAGAAGGTATAGTCAAGGTTTCTAAAATAAACTATCCCTACTCCAATAAAAATTAATTTTAAAAAACAAATAAAATAAGGTATCCCTAAATATTTAACTGGTTTATACTTAAGAGCATGTAAAATACTTTTATAGTTAATATTTTAATTACAGGTGATATATTTATACAAGTGTAATAGTATAGCAGATAGGCTATATTTTTCCTGATTAAATATTCCTTGGTTATACTTTTTGTCTGAAATGGATTATTATTAACTCCTTTGTAAAATTATCTTTATTCCCTCTACTATGGAATGAAATATAAAGGGAAAAAAGCAAAAACCAAAACCAAAAAAAAAAAAAAAAACACCAAAACTGCATCTTCATTGGAACAAGGACATGGATATACTTGAAAATTTTACACTAGAAACATATTTAAAACAAAGATGTACCCTGAACTCCTTGACCTGGTATGCAGGTTAAACATTAACTTCTTGTGAGATCTAGAGCCACAAGAGGAGAATATCACTAGACACCCTGTTTGAAACCCCAGAAGAGAAGAAAGTGCGAGATAAATCACATCTACACATGATTTTGATTACCTAACTCAATCATCTCAAGTTCTATTCTCACAAATCTTCCATGATTCAGCAACTTGCTTTGCATGCAATAGATACACTTTCAGTGGACTTAATTTCATTTGCCTTTAAGAAATGAGATGTATTCTGAATATATTCTGAATAGGCCAATGTAAAAAGAGTTCAGTTACTCTGAAGAGTACAGTACGAAATGTTTCTTTTTTTCCTCTGGATACTTTCAGGAGTTTTCTTTGTTTTCAGCTGTTTGCATATAATATGCTAATTATTTTTTTAAATTTATGCATCCTGTTTGGTGTTTTCTGTACTTCATGGGTTTGTAGTTTTATGTGTCTCATTAATTTTGGAAAATTCTGAGTCATTAATATTTCAAATATTTCTTCTGCCCATTCTCTTTTTTCTTTTCTATTTTTCCCTATCTTTTATTCATTTATGTTTTGGTAATTTCTATTCGCCTATTTTCAAGTTCACCAATATTTTTTTGCCTCAGCAAGGTATATTAATGAGATATTGATATACCTTTCATAGACATTCCTCATCTCTGTTAACATTTCCATTTCTTATTTCTTAAGGTTTCTATCCCTTTGCTGAAATTAGCTGTATGATCTTGTATGTTGACCACCTCTTCCATTAGGGACTTTAACATATCAATCTTCGATATCTGAGTCTGGTGCTAATTTCTTTCCAGCTTGGAAGTACATTCATTTCTTTGACTTCATATGCTTCAAAAAATTTTTTGAACATGGCAACGTACCAAAGAGGAATAATAAATATTAATTTATTTTTGTACAAAGACAGGCTACCTTGAATTCTGAGCTATTGGAACTTAGGTCATCTAGGTGGAAAAGTGCTATTCACCCTTCTCTCGTTCTAGTTTTAGACCTTCTGCCATGTATTCCCCTTTCCCCATGTTTACACAGTTTATATCTTACCTTCTCCCAGTGTTCTCAGAGTGACAGTTTGTTGACATATTATTTCCACACACAGAGATTAGGGCTTTTGTTCCATGAAATAATAAGAGAGAAGGGGCCAAAAGGAGTTTTTTTGTCCCTTCTCCAGAAGCAGCTACTCCCCCTCTCTGTTTGCACATGGAGGAACCTTTCTCAAGACTCTCTGTGGTCTTCCTTGTAAGAAATAATATTGTCTTTTGCTGAAGTGCATGGGATGTGAAAGGAAAGAGGAATCTGAAAGGTGACTCCCAGATATTTGGCTTGGCCTGAGACACATACGGGTAGAATCCCCAAGGCCACTGTATATCCATCCAGTCTTAGGCGAGAGGTTTAACTCTTTCCAGACTCACCCTTGGAATGGAAGACTTGAACTTAAGTCTTTTTCCAGCTTCAGTGTGTTCTTGCCTTGAGATTACCTAAACCACAATAACTCAGAATTCAATGCAACTCATCTTTGTACAAAGATAGATTAATATTTATTATTCCTTTTTGATATGTTGCCAGTTCTAAGTTGCCAGGCCATTGAGTTGATTTATTTATGTACAGTGAGGCTTTGACTGTCCTTTCTTTATTATCCAAATAAAAATTTTTCCCAAGGCCTTCACATCCTTTGTTGATCACGATCAACAGCTAGAGACATGTCATTCTGTCAGAAAAATGAGATGTTGGGGGTTAGCTGTAGCAAATATTCTCAAGCACAAATAGTTTCCTTCAAAATACTTGAACCTAGGCTCACCTTTCTCTTGCTACACTGAATCCTCTTTGAGCTTTTTCCATTGTGTCCTCTGCTCCATTTTATTTTATTTTATTTATTTTTAATATCTTTATTGGAGTATAATTGCTTTACATTGTTGTATTAGTTTCTGCTGTATAACAAAGTGAACCAGCTATAGGTATACATATGTCCCCATATCCCCTCCCTCTTGCATCTCCCTCCCACCCTCCCTATCCCACCCCTCTAGGTGGTCACAAAGCACTAAGCTGATCTCCCTGTGCTATGCAGCTGCTTCCCACTAGCTAGCTATTTTACATTTGGTAGTTGCTCCATTTTAAATAATTGACAAATATAATCCTCACTCCCTTCGTAGACATTCCCTCCATTTCCATTGCTTTGTCTTTACTGGCACTTGTCTTTCCTTCAACACTTGTCTTCCGTGGAGAATAGTTCCTGGGCATCCTTATTCACTTACAGCTCGTAACTACCAGGCAGACTCACCAAGATGGAAACTACCCCACTGAACACCATACGGACACATTCCTATAACATCATCATTTCATTTACTTTCACTTCCATTTCTCCGTTCTTTTGGTGATTGCTGTGGATTTTTAACAATAATTCTTCCGTGTTTAAATGTTCTATTTAAAACCTTACCTGTTGTGTTTCTCCTTATTTTCTATCATTCATTATGTCAAAATGAATTCTCAGAATTAGACACTCCGGTAGAAACAGGAATATTTTCCTTGATAGTTTTGACACTCACCCTCCTGTGATAAAGTAGGTCCATAATCCTGTATGGATAATATCACTGTGTTAGATATAATGGCCACAAAATCTGTGCAGTTCCACCCATGAAGGGATAGAGTGTATTTCTCCACTTCAACTGAGATGATTGGTGATTTGCTTTGCCCATAGAATGCAGTGAAAGTGATGCTGAGCAACTTGCCAGCCTAGACGTTAAGATGCCTTGCTGTTTCTGCTCTTGCCCTTTTAGTAATTTTTTTTTTTTCGCGGCACGCGGGCCTCTTACTGCTGTGGCCCCTCCCGCCGCGGAGCCAGGCTCCGGACGCGCAGGCTCAGCGGCCATGGCTCACGCGCCCAGCCGCTCTGCGGCACGTGGGATCTTCCCAGACCGGGGCACGAACCCGTGTCCCCCGCATCGGCAGGTGGACTCTCAACCACTGTGCCACCAGGGAAGCTCTTGCCCTTTTAGAAAGCACACACCATGTGAACAAGCTCCATCTAGCTTGCTGAAGAGGTACATGGTGGAGAATCAGATGACAGGAAGCCAATCACCAAAGTTGAGGTTGTTCTATATCATACAGCTTCAATCCAGCCCCGAGATTACTAAAAAATCACATTAGTGAGCCAAGGCAAGAGCAACAGAAAATCTGCCAGCAGAGCCTAACCCAAATTGCTGACCCACAGACGGTGAGTTCATGCATGAATGTTGTTATAAGCTGCTAAGTTTGGGGGTGATTTATAGCATAGCAAATAGACAACTGATACAAATACACTAGTAATTTAGAATGCAAAAGTTTTTCAGGTTTTAGAAAGGTAAGTAAGTTTGAGAATATAAAAAATCATGATACATTCTAAAAACTTGCAGAGAGAAACATAATAATCAAATGACTTAGATATTCCACCAGTAACTGCAAAAAGACAATGGAGTAGAATTTTCAAAGCAGTGAAGGAAAAAAACCTTAGATCCGAGGATTTTATATCCTATCAAACTGTCATTTACGTTTCAGGACATAAGAAAATATATGCAGTTAAATAACCTCAAGTAGAGTCTGAACCAAATCCCATAATCAAACACATTAAAGTTTATTCACTGCAACCTGAGGCCCTAGATTTCAGAAGACTGAATGAATTTTGAATGAAGTATTCTAAACAAGAGAAAGAAGTCTATGAGATCTTGCAAGAGATCTATGAAGTTTATGCAGTCAAATGAATAAAACTAAACACCTTGATAAAATTTCTTTTCGTCTTAGAAAAATACCAAATGTAAAGTACATGTATTGTAAAATCGAGGGTAGTCATCAGTTAGATCCATTCAACTATGACTTGCTTAATAGATAATGAACTGTAACTTGCTTTCCCTGATCAAGCTCACTCTTATTGTTTTTACAAAAACTTAGATGTCCTCCAAGCATCTCACAGCCTAAACAATAAGATGTTTATCTGAGCTGTTTTTCAGGAACTTGGAATCAGCTGTGTCCATTTTGAGCTTGAGTAGGTTAAGACTGGTTGGGACACCAACCTTCCAAATGGGCAATTGTAGTTCATCAACCCTGGTAGTTTGGAAGAGGAAAGGTGAGGATGTGACTTCCAGAAGTTAATTCATCTCCTGTTTTCCTTAACTACTTCTAAACAGGGGTCTTTTATACTGCCCTGATTTTCTTCCTTTAAAAGCAGCAGGAAATGCGGTCGTTTTATTTTTTTTTTTTTCTCACTGCCTGGCTGCATCCTGTTCCAGGTGAAAGCCACCACCATCTTCACACAGTCACTTCAGGGATTTCTGTAATTTTCTGGTTTTTTTCTTGGTACTTTTCCTATGGGCTAATCTTGGAGGAGGGAATGAGGAATTATTCTAAATCAGCATTTTGATAGAAAGAGGAAACAAAACTGAAATCCAATTGGAACTTTCTCCAGTTTTCCTCCATGTCATTCTATATTACCACTCTTGCTCAATTATGTTTCTTAAATATATTTTTATAATTGGGATTTCTGAACCCAAGGATATGAACATTTTTAAGACTTTTGATACATACTGCCAAATTACGATGAAAAATTTACAATAATTTATGATATAGCTGCTAATGAGAGTCTATTTTCCGTCTAGGGCTAACACTGGACTGATAGTATCTACATTTTTTTTTCTGATTTGATAAGTCATAGTTTTAATTTTAAGCTTTATCTTTGTGATGATAAATATTTTTATAAATTTATTAGCCATCTGTATTTCTTTATTATTGCATTTTCCCATCACATCTTTTGCCCACTTTTTCTTTGGGTGTATTACCTTTTTCTTATTGAATTAATAGTATTAATTTATGAATTAATTAATATTAATTTCTAATTAATAAATTTAAAAGTAGTAATATTACTTGATAATTTCTCTGCTTCTTCAGATTTATCTCTACAACTCTCTAGCAGCAAAATACATATGGCAACATCGAGAACGTCTAATACTTTGAAATGTCCTTCATCTTAAATAGAAACATATTTTTTAATGTTTTTTTAATATTTTCTCTTTTTAAAACATTTGTTCATGTTCTATAAATAGATTTTACCAGATACCCTATTAAGTCTTAATTTATAAAAAATATATGAATTGACCCATTGGAAATATTCTCTGCTTGACTTTGAAATTGAGCATAGATTTTTTTTCTCTTGCTTAAGTTAATTGTAACTTTACCTTACATTATTACGTTCTATCATTTTCTATACACCCTACTGCCCAGGCAACAGGCCTCACTGTATTTTGCCCTATTTTCCTTGTGTCACAGGAAATGCTTCCATGGCCTGTGTAGTGTTCACAGTTTCATAGCCTGCACTACCTGAAATATCTTGTTGATGTGAGGAACTATTATATGGAGAACAATTTATTCTGCTTGTTTACTGATGCCTCAAGCATGGGGTAGTGATGGCACATTTTCAGACCAGGACTATTTAAATGTTATGACAAACTTTTCAGATCTTTCACTGATTACACCCAGGCTGCTATGTTACTCTGAGTCCTTATCCTTTGTGCATCCTCAGACCCCCACTTTGTATCACCTCTGATTATCAGCTGTCCTCTCTCAGCTGTACTGTATTTATTATTTTTAATTTTTTCTCACTTCTACTATAAGCTGGCACTACACTTAAACTCTCATTTTAAAATATACCACTCTATGTTTGTTTCTTTATTGTATCGATGGCTTCCTTTTTTAAAGTCATCCCACCTGTTCTTCAGCTTCAGTGGGGCTCAGTTTTTACATAAAATCTGCCAAAAAGAGCCATCTTTGTTTCTGGTTCAGTAACTTCTCTACAGCCTTTGGTTTATTTTCTCATTTTTCCTACTGTCATTACTGCTCAAACTCAGAAGACTATATTGTGGGTCATAAATAATATTGAGAGCACAATGTCATTGATGTCTGGTCTGAATATGTGCATGAGCTTATTTTAGAAGTGATTATTTTTCAGCTTATGCATCAGTAAAAGAGTGTGCTATTTGCTCTGAATTACCCAAGATCTCCAAATAGTTTCAAATTACTCCATCTGTAGAGGGTACTTATTTCAACTAAATCCTGCCCAAAATGCCTTTTTCATGCATAAGGCCTAAGTAAGAATGCCTTTATTTTAAAATTATTACAGCTGTGAGACATTTTTTTGGACCTTACTACACCTACCTATGAGTCAGAAAATAAAGTATTTTGTAGAGAAATAAGCTGTTAGCATCTATTTGAAATTACACTTTTCTTTCTTGAAAGAAGTAGGATGGCAAAGGGTCCTCACCTCCCTACTTGCCCAGAGATAGTCATTGGTTCTGCCAGAGTAGCCAGCAGGCCTTCCTTTCCATATCAGTGAATGCCAGGAAGCTGTCTGACCTTTAGGAGTTACGTAATTCCATACTATGGATGATTTATCTTATTGCTGGATGTCTCCTCATCCAGTAATCGTTCTTTCTGTTCCCAGTGGGAAGCATGACTGCTGCCTCAGGCTCATGTCTTTAGCCTCGTTCACACCACACCATGTTGGAAGGGCCCTTGATGAGGTTTCCTCCAGAACTTGCAGTCAGTTTTCCTGAAGTGTTAGAGAGGGCTCTCCTTCTGAGTTTCTTTGGTTGCCCAGGTCTACTGAATATTTCAATAGACCTTAAAAACATAAAAGTTAGGGAAAACAAGAATTAGGGCATATGATTTCCTATTGCTATGCTTTTCTTTTCCAAACACACATTGGGGTAAGTAAAAAAAAAAGCCTACAGGATTTTTACTTTTTCTACATTGTGTGCTGTTATAGCCTAGATAACATGGCAAAAGAGGTGTCCTTTCTACACTACTTAGCAACTCAATGAACAGAGGTGATCAAGGCACTTCATATATAAAAATGAAGGAGTTCTGCTTAAGCAGAAGCCGTGGGAGAATATCACTCTCATACTGAGAAAAAAAAAGTCATGTAATATTCAAAATCATAAATTTATTTCAGCCCGTGGAGAAATGCAATCAAAGGCAAAAAGGTGAGCTGAATTCTAGAGAACATCAAGCCCTTCCAAGAGAGATGAGCCCTAAGAAGTTTTGCTTTTGGCAAAGCACAGGGAAAGAGGTGGCAGCCATAATATGGGTAAGAGGAAAGCAACTGAAATTCTAACAAATTCTTAAAAGCTGTGTGTGGGCTAATATGACAGTTTAGAATCCCTGGGATCCCAAGACATAATAGGAATACAGATTTACTCAGCAGCTCTTCTTCCTGCTGCATCATACGGCTCATGAAAAAGATTTGGTACAGGTCAGGAGACCTGCAGGAGTTCCCTCCATAGATGATTGCTGCTAAGAGACAGGTGCAATATTTGGACCATTCTCTCATATGAAACAAAAAGCTCTCTGATGCTTCAGGAGGACAGAAAACCCTGTTGTTTCCTGGTCCCAGGAAAAGGTTACTTGCTGCTGAGGGAGAAATAGAAGTAAAGGACATCTGCTACTGCAAGGGGCAGAAGCCTCCTCATATCCAAGATGCTGTACTGATACCAAGGAAAGGACCACTGCTGCTGGAGAGAGGCAGTAAACTCACTCCCATATGAGACACCCACCAGAATGTAAGTGGTGCAGCCACTATGGAAAACGATATGGAGTTTCTTCAAAATGTTACAATAGACTTACCATATGATCCAGGCAATGGAGGCAACAATACACAATGGAGAAAAGGTAGTCTCTTCAACAAGTGGTGTTGGGAAAACTGGACACATGTAAAAGAATGAAATTAGAACATTCTCTAACACCATATACAAAAATAAATTCAAAATGGATTGCAGACCTAAATGTAAGACCAGATACTATTAAACTCCTAGAGGAAAACATAGGCAGAACACTCTTTGACATAAATTGCAGCAGAAATGTTTTAGGTCTGTCTCCTAGAGTAATGGAAATAAAAATAAACAAATGGGACCTAATTAAACTTAAAAGCTTTTGCACAGCAAAGGAAACCATAAACAAAATGAAAAGACAGCCTACAGAATGGGAGAAAATATGTGCAAACAATGCTACCAACAAGGGATTAATTTCCAAAATATACAAACAGCACATACAGCTCAACATCAAAAAAACAAACAACAAATTTAAAACAAAATGGGCAGAAGATCTAAATAGACATTTCTCCAAAGAAGCATACAGATGGCCAACGGGCACATGAAAAGATGCTCAACATTGCTAATTATTAGAGAAATGCAAATCAAAGCTACATTGAGGTATCACCTCATACCAGTCAGAATGGCCATCTTCAAAAAGTCTACAAGTAATAAATGCTGGAAAGGGTGTGGAGAAAAAGGAACCCTCCTACACTCTTGGTGGGAGTGTAAATTGGTACAACCATTATGGAGAACAGTATGGAGGGTCCTTAAAAAGCTAAAAATAGAGTACCATATGGCCCAGCGATCCCACTTCTGGGTATATATCCAGAGAAAACTATAATTCAAAAAGGTACATGCACCTCAATGTTTATGGAAGCATACTTACAATAGTCAAGACATGGAAGCAACCTAAGTGTCCATCAACAGGTGAATGAATAAAAAAGATGTGGTGTATATACACAATGGAATATTACTCAGCCATAAAAAAGAATGGAATAATGACGTTTGCAGCAACATGGATGGACCTAGAGATTATCACACTAAGAGAAGTAAGTCAGACAAAGACAAATATTATATGATGTCACTTATATGTGGAATCTAAAAAAATGATATAAATGAACTTATTTAAAAAACAGAAATAGACTCACAGACATAGGAAACAAACTTATGGTTACCAAAGGGGAAAGGGAATGGAGGAGGGATAAATTAGGAGTTTGTGATTAATATATACACACTACTATATATAAAATAGATAACCAACAAGGACCTACTGTATAGCACAGGGAACTATACTTACAATATCTTGTAATAACCTATAATGGAAAAGAATCTAAAAAACTATATATATATATGTACAACTGAATCACTTTGCTGTACACCTGAAACTAACACAACATTGTAAATCAACTATATTTCAATAAAAAAAATATTTTTAAAGTATACCTGCAGTAGGAAACCTTTTCCTGTAGATCAAAATATACATAAATTTAAATTTTGAAAGATGTTATCATATGGAACTTCAGGAAGGATATATAATATTGATTTACACTATTAATCTTATTAATGTGCACATCCCAACAACTCTCAGCAATGCTATTATAAATTGCTGTAATTTTTGCCAATATAACTGATAAAATAAAATTTTAATTCTTTTCTTTTTCTTTTTGTAAGATCAAGAACCTTTGCAAATAATTTTTAACCAGTTCCTCCTTCTTGAATTAATTGCCTCATCACTTTCTTATCTATTTTTGTGTTGGGATATTTCTTTTTCTTAATGATTTATATAATCTAATTATATAATATGGACTGGATATTAATTTTTTTTCTGTAATGTGAGGCATATATTCCAACTCTGATTATGTTGGCTTAAATAAATACAAAGATTATTAATTTTTCTGATACAATTATGTCTTTATTGGATCTAATATATGAGTTGAGTGTATAAAGAGTTTCTTTTAGAATTAAGATGGTCAGAAAATAACAGAATAATTGCTATTTTTAACATATTAAAAAAGAATTACAAGAATCAACCCCAGCTATTACAATTCAATTTCCTTGAACATATATGTTTATATGTTTGTAATCCTAAGATTTTGCTGAAGTAATGTTAGCCTTTGATGGTCAGCTGTCTATAAAAATATAACTTTATGTCTGTAAAACTGTAACCTAAAAACAATAACATTATGTTAGCATTATTGTAAAACTATGATAAAATCCAGAAGATAGTATCAACCCAGTCTAAGGTTCTAAGTATTTATCAAATTTTAGGATATTACTTGAACTATTTTTACATTTTATCCCATTTACTTTTACATTGGTTAAAAACCTATAGTTCTGATATGTATCAATTTGTGTTATAAATTCTTATATAGTAACATTGTAAGCATGGCCATTAACTTGATTCAAAGTTAAAGTCCTTTTATTTGTATGATAAATTATAGCAGAAAAGTTTTTTCTTAAGGAATCGACATTTTAAAATTGGGAATAATATTTTCTCTAGAAATCCTTCAATTGCCCTTTTTTTCAAAATGATTTTAGCAATGCCTTAGTCATTATGTATCAATCAGCACAGAAATTAAAATTACAATACATATTGCTCTTAGGAACTGGGATTTCCTTCAAGGGATTGTTGACTCTCAAACTCAGGGAACCCCTGTTTAACAGAATCAAGAGGAGAGTAGCAAAATATAACAAAGGTAATATACAAGGAATGACACAGGGCAACAGAGTTTTGGTCGATGTTTTGGCTAATGATGGTCTATATGGTGAAGGAGATAGGGAGAAGATACAAAGAGCAAATAGACGAGGCACTAATGATGTATTCCAAATCCTGGTGACAAACATTTCTCTTTGTAGAAATTTAATGGACAAACAGACCATAAACCAACGATGGGTGTTCCATGAACAAACTCTAAAGTCACAACATAGTGACATTATGTGCCACTCACAGAAGATTGCTGGCCAGGACACAACCCAAAACTCAGTAAGAGCATTAAATACTGTGCTGTCATAGTTACTCACCACTGTGTTCCCCAGCAACATAGACTCAAGAGATCCGATCACGAGCGCTTCAGGCCCTGTGTTGATCTAAACCAGTGGTTCTCAACTGGGTGCGATTTTGCCAACTGGGGGACATTTGGCACTGTCTGGAAACATTTTTGTTGTCATACCTGGAAGAGAGCATGCTACTGACATCTAGTGGGCAGAGGCCAGACATGCTGCTACGAATCCCACAACGCACATGCCAGCCACTTCAATAATTATGTGCCCAGAAATGTAAATTAATGCCAAGGTTGAGAAACCCTGATCTAGATGAAGGAAAGCCAACAGGTTCACTGGTAACTCCAGGCCTTGTTCCCATGCAGGATCAATAAGAAGAGGATGGTCCTACGGTTCAAACGTGCTAACCACCGTCCAGAATCTGATGTTAGGAAACACGCATAGATCGTGTACCATTTCTCTTAGGGAAATTTATCATTTGGGTTTGATTAATAAAATCCTCTTGAAGGAAGGATGGATCTCTATTTTAACTTTTAACTACGATGTGGCGATAAATTATAAGGTCTGTAGAAGAGAAAAATAAAACACATGTATGGGCTAGGATTTAATTTCCTAGCAGTTTTGAGTTAACAGTTACCATACCTGCCTCATTCTCCCTCTCAGGAGCCAGTGGACCGTGATAGTAAGTAATAAATAAGTAGGGGTGGCACCTTGAGATGAGTGAGAGTTTTAAACTTTAGAACAGGAAGAAACATGAAAAATCATATAATCCAAAACACTCATTTTATGTCCTAAGGAACTGAGGTCCAGTCCAGAGACATTGATTTGTCCCAAATCACGTATTGCATCAGGAATAGAAACAGGCCTACAACGCAGCTATTACGATTCTTCCGTCTGGCACATTTATTTGCAAGAAGTGTGCCCTACATTTCGAAGGTTGTAACAATGGACCAGTCAAGAGAGTGAGCTGGAGATGATTCTGGCCACATGGAAGAACAAACAGTTCTTGGGAACAGGGGAGCATTTCCGCAGGCTTGCCATACCAATGAGACAGCTTGCCAGCAAGGGGCACACGGCCACCTTCTTGAAAAAAATTTCAATCCTCCTAAGAAGTTACCAAGAAGATAAATCTTACCATCCACAGTTTGTGTCATTGAAGACAACTTGTTTCGGGACTTTGTAGAATTTTGAGATGTTAACTTACGTCAATCTGACAGCTATGGAAGAGCGAGATGACATTTTTTTTAAGGACACCTTAGTTGTGGATCAACTTCAGTATGATTGAGAGCATGGGAATTATTGTAAATATCCAGGCTGAGGGCAGAGAGTTGTCAAGCCAAGTATTCAGTCCCTGAAAAAAATAACACAAGCCCTTGGTCCTATGGTATCTTTAATAGAGTCACAATAATGAGTTAATATGAGATTACATCTTAGAGAAAATGAAGACAACTACGGCTAGATTTAGAATTAGTTTGACAGATCAGCCAGCGAACTGGATTATAGACGTCAGAGATCTAGTTGAGTTAAATTAAGAAACAGAAGAGAACCCAAGCATGGAGTGCGGACAGAGAGAACAGGTTTGATTTGGGACCAAAGTGCTGTTTTCCACTGAAGAAATAAAATGAGGATGTAAATTGTCTGAAGATGTCTGGGTATGAGAATGAAGGTGAGGTACAGTGGCATAGACTGGAGGCGGCACTAACACTCATTCTGAATTGTGAACTAAGTTTAAAAGCATACAAACAACTGAGAAAAGAGCTTTGTTGTTAAGTGGCATCCCTTTGTTGCAAGAAACTAATTTTTTAAATCAAGCATCACAGAAGTTTTTTAATTGAAGTATAGGTGATTTACAATGTTGTGTTAATTTCTGCTGTACAGCAAAGTGGTTCAGTTACACATATATACTCTTTATCATATTTTTTTCCATTGTGGTTTAGCCCAGGATATTGAATATAGTTCCCTGTGCTATACAGTAGGACTTTGTTTTCTATCCATTCTCTATATAATAGTTTGCATCTGTTAATCCCAAACTTCCAGTCTTTCCCTACCCCACCCCCCTCCCCCTTGACAACCACAATTCTGTTCTCTACGTCTGTGAGTCCGTTTTCGTTTTGTAGATAGGTTCATTTGTGTTGTAGTTTAGATTCCACACATAAGTGATATCCTATGGTATTTGTCTTTCTCCTTCTGACTTACTTCCCTTAGTATGATAATCTCTAGGTCCATCAATGTTGCTGCAAATGGCATTCTTTCATTCTTTTTTTATGGCTGAATTATCTTCCATTGTGTATATATATATACCACAGAAGGTTTTTTTCCCCATGGACTGTAACAGAACACCATCCTGCCAAAAAGTGTGATTCAAACAATGACGACATTTCACTGTGAAAGACGCAATAAAACCTACCACTGCAAAAAACATCGATCAACTGATTGGAGTAGTAAGTCTTTTGAAAAATCAGGCATTGATATGCTCAAACCTATAGTGGCCCCACTGGAAAAATACTTGTTATTCAGAGAGAATAATAAGAGAGTAGTTTTTTTTTCCCCTGATTAGTACACAGTGTTGATCTAAAATTCAGCCTTATTTCCTATGAAGGTTCTTTGCCAATATAAAAAAGGAAAATATTTCATAGAATAATTTAAATAAAAAACATGTTTTCAACACATGTGCTTAGTTTTCACTTCTTTTGGAAAGAGACACCTATTTATATTCATATTTTCACTTTGGAACCACAGTTCTTAATGCAGTGTCAATTAAGTTAATCAGGATAACACTTTTTATTTTATTATTATTATTATTATTTTGCGGTACACAGGCTTCTCACTGTTGTGGCCTCTCCCGTTGCGGAGCACAGGTTCTGGACGCGCAGGCTCAGCGGCCATGGCTCACGGGCCCAGCCGCTCCGCGGCATGTGGGATCTTCCCGGACCGGGGCACGAACCCGTGTCCCCTGCATCGGCAGGCGGACTCTCAACCACTGCGCCACCAGGGAAGCCCAGGATAACACTTTGTAGACAGCTACCACCACTGGTGTGTGGTTGGAGCTGAGTTTTAATATATTATTTCCATCCATCTTTAATACTTAAAGGAAGATTCACTTACATTTTGACACTTAAGAATTGAAAATAGTAGATTTTATTTTTGAAAGAGCCATTTACCATTTCACGTTTGTTGGCTGAGCTGATTTATTTACATTATACCCATTGGCATTGTAAAGAAATTTTTTTTTTAAATTAAGAGCAATCAGAGTAAAATAACTTCCAGCAATTTCTGGAAGACATGATTACAGTGAGATTGGACTTGGTGAAGACAAACCACCCAGCAGTTCTCTAGCTTACCTGGAGAGTCGACGGACAGTTTTCAGAAAGATCTGAAAACGCAATCAGGAAGGAAGGAGGAAGGGAGAAAGAAAGGAAGGACAGAAAAGAAGGAAGAAGGAAATAAAAGAAGGAAAAAGGGAGGAGGGGGGATCCTTTTGCTCTCACCTAGGTTCATGCCTCTTCTCTTCATCCTGCCCTGGTACAGGTTGTCACGTGCTCCGTTTCATCCATTTCTAAGGACCTGGAGTAATGAGTGGAGCAGTGGGAAGCATTTAAGAACCAAGAAGGGCCCCTTCCTTGCATGTCTCCTTAGGATTATTTTGCTGAATTTGTCTCTCCCCCTTCCCTTACTTTACATTGCATTTCCAAAAGGTGACTTTGTATCCAAGATTTGCCTCATACTTTGTCCTGGAAAGAAGGGTAGGTATAGGAACCATGGTCGCCAACTGTTGCAAAAGCCCCAATCTCAGGCTCAGGGAGTGAGAACAAGAGTCTAATAGAGGGCTGGCCTCCCTATTGCACACCCCCTGGGTGAGGAAAAGTTTCCCACCCCTTGGTAAATGGTATGCTTAGAAAGGCACCCAGGTGCCTAATATGAGGGAAGAGGGGAAATGAGTAGTGAGGTGGGATAGAAAATTGTGGGCCTGCAGGAATCATGGCGGATGTAGGCAAAAGAATATTTGCAAGTTCTCCTGGGGGTTTTGGACCTGTGAGTTTCCAGCAGGAAACTGAGGACTGAGGAGAATGTGGGAAATATTTGTAGAGAACATAGCAATTTGGAGTTGATTCTCATTCAAGGCCCACGGAAGGAAGGGGAAGGATTTCATCAATATTAGGGCCCTCATCGGAAGGGACCCATTTTGAGAATCAGCTCACTTGGGATGGTCCTACCTGGAGGGGCTAAAAAGACCACATGGAACCAGAGACTTGGTCACAAAATCGATTAAAACACACCTTCTTTGGAGCCCCATTCCCCCTCTTTGAATAATCCTTCAGAGGCTCCAGGGAAGAGACTTCTTTTTTCATCTGGTTTCCATCATAAACCAACTCAGCTAAAGCCTGAAGTCCTGTCAGCATTAGTGATGGGCCCAACGAACCTCTCCTTTTAAAGATTGACCTTAGGGGCTTCCCTGGTGGCGCAGTGGTTGAGAGTCTGCCTGCTAATGCAGGGGACACGGGTTCGAGCCCTGGTCTGGGAAGATCCCACATGCCGTGGAGCAACTAGGCCCGTGAGCCACAACTACCGAGCCTGCGCCTCTGGAGCCTGTGCCCCGCAACAAGAGAGGCCGCGATAGTGAGAGGCCCGCACACCGCGATGAAGAGTGGCCCCCACTTGCCATAACTAGAGAAAGCCCTTGCACAGAAACGAAGACCCAACACAGCAAAATAAATAAATTAATTAATTAATAAACTCCTACCCCCAACATCTTCTTAAAAAAAAAAAAAAGATTGACCTTAGGAAGAGTCATGGAGGCAGTTGTGCTTCTAAATCCTTGGGTCAGGTTAGAGGCAGGGCCAGGCACAGCTGACCCAGGCAAGGACAAGTCCACTGCACTAGGCCTTGGAGAAGGACCTCCGACAGTGTGCTGAAGATGCACAGACACTCCCTAGCCCTTAAACACACCTGCCTGGATCCCATTCTAGCCACACCTGAGCTGACTTGTCTCTTAGTGTCACTGAATAATTTGCAAAACTGTTGCTGGTCACTGCCAAGAACAGGCTAAGTTATGCCTTATCTTGGAGAATTGGTGATTAATAGCGTTCGCTTCGTTTTAATGTGCAAGGCTGTGGACCATGCCTAGAGGATGGCCAGGAATCCTGCGTCCTGCTTGGATACAGAAATGCTCTCCAGTACACTTTCCCAGTCTGGGGAACATGACCGAATGCCGATCCCCGAGGTTCTGAGCCCTGAGTGTGTATACCAATGTTGATTCCGGAGGAATCCCAGGCAATTCCTATGTCACCTCCAAATTTCTCTACAAGGAAGGAATGAGGTAGAGGGGGAGCTACTTCAGGACATGCTGCTTTCTATAGCTTTGTAAAACATTTTTTAAATTGTGGTTAACATGATACTTAAAATAACTACTAGGAATCCAGATGGTTTCAATAAATATTCCAGATATACTTAGTAAAATATATTATCCCCGGGCTTCCCTGGTGGCGCAGTGGTTGAGAGTCCGCCTGCCGATGCAGGGGACACGGGTTCGTGCCCCAGTCCGGGAAGGTCCCACATGCTGCGGAGTGGCTGGGCCTGTGAGCCATGGCCGCTGAGCCTGCGCGTCCGGAGCCTGTGCTCCGCCGCAACGGGAGAGGCCACAACAGTGAGAGGCCCGCGTACAGCAAAAAAAAAAAAAAAAAAAAATTACCCACTCATTAATTCCAAATAAAATATAGTAATGACTACAGATATATATTTTATTATTTTAAGACTCCGTTAAAAAGGAAAGACAACTTTGCTTCTACATAAAAGAGATCTATATGCAAAACGTGTCTAGTTTTATGTCTTACTCCTCAATTCCTTGCATTTGCCCAAACCTTAGTATACCAGGGCCCTGGAAACTGCTCTCATGATGGCAGTAGATACAGAAATTGAAAATTAGACTAATTAACAAGCTGGAATGGCAGCTCTTTTTTTAACTAAGGGAAGGATGGAGTGATGTTTCCACACATCATGAAATCTAGTTGCCTCAAGGGAAGAAAATATCACATTCAAGTTACCTCTTACTCATGATTTTTTCTTTTCCCTTTGTGGATCATATCATAATTTGAACGACCTCATCAAATAACTGGAGGGTTATAAATATTAGCCTGATTCCAGTCTTATAGAGCATGGTATGGTGAATCTTCTAAAGATATATAAAATCTCTTATTACACATCTAGTGCTCCAGGAACAAACTTACTGATCACATGTACTATTGTTGCAGCAAAAATAGAAATGAAGTTTTCCATCCCCTGAGAACAAGGAAAATAAAGGGAACAGTGAACAGGCTAGAGAAGAAACATAACCTGGCCTGAAAGAGTTAATCACTCCTTGTTTTACTTTAACTGTCACTAATTTGTAGTAACTAGATTTGTACTTTACAAAGCTAACCTTACTATGTAAATTATTCCGTAAATTACACTATGTAATTTACATTCGGCACCTATCACCCCTAACTGTGTGAGTTACATCCCGTGTCTCTCACTTCGAAACCTTATTATGTCCCGGCACTTACATTCTATATGCCCCTCCTAACAAGTCACCCCCTATAGCTTTTGCATTTCAGAAACAAGGTCACGGGCCGATAAACCAGAGGCAAACGGATGCAATTACCAGACTGCAGGACCCCAATTACCGGGTGGCCTGACGCCAGCGATGACTGTTTTGAAATAATGCAAAGGAAAGGAAGAATGCAAGACCTCCACTGCTTTGATCATTATCATATACCCCACCCGAACTGCGATCCCCACATATAAAATCTTCCGTGATTTCCAAGGTGGGAGGGCACAGTTCTTGAGGTGCTAGCCTGCTGTGTCTTCCCTTCTGCCTAGCAGAAAAATAAAGCCATCTCTCTCTTCCTCCAAAATCCCTGTCTCCGTATTTCTGTTTGGCCTTGGTGCACAGGAAAGCTGGTATTTCAGAAACACTATGAAATATCATTTCTGCAATAGAAATGTGAGTTTATACTAAAAAATTATCAAATGATGTTGAATTAAATGTAACCTTAAAAATATTCGGTCAAGTGGTCAGTTTTTTTGTGTAAGGAAATCACTTTTCCCTTACCTGAAAATTGTGCTGTACTATGTAGAAATGATAAATGCCAGAATCCTGCTTTGTAAATCACACATTTGGTTGCACCAGAGTGGATACATGGATTCAGAACCTGGCTGACTGGCCAGCTCAGCACCCTACAGCTCCTCCTCTCCTATCCTAGCAGCAAACTGTAGAGCAGGGCCAGTGCTCGCTTCTAGGATAAGCAGGCACATCTCCGGAAAGGCCTCTAGCACTTACTTTTTAACTTCATTCATAGTAGCAACTGTTTGTTTCCCAGAAAGAAGGCTATCTGTTTTACTAGACTGTTGGTTGCCAGCCTTGAAATCTGACTCATTTTAGACTGCATTTGATAACAAATGACTATTTTCTGAAAGAGAATTCATTCTAATTTGTTTTTCAATTCAAAGTTATTGTTAATATCAGTATTACAAGACTGGTTTCTTAAATATTAATTGGAATGATCCTTTAAATGTGCACTGTTTTATGACTAGGCCCATAAAGTATGTAAATTTGTGAATGTAAATATATTTCTAATTTATTATCCCTTTTTAAAGATGACAGTAAACAAAACTTCCTCAGTTATTACAGTGAAATGTGAATAATGAAATTCTCTGGATAACCACTAGATGGTGCTATATAACCTATTAAATATAGCCTACCACCTTGTTTTCACCGTTCTGTTTTACGCTCCTTCCAGATGGCTTTTTAATGATTGCAAGTCCAATTTTAACTAATATTTATTTAACGACTTATATAGATAGTGATCAAATGGCATTGTACTAGTTGAATGACCTTGGACAAGTCAGTTATCCTCCCTGTGCCTCAGTTTCCTCATCCATGAAATGGGCAGAAGAGTCTTTCCTCGTGCAGGACCCCACGTCATGGCCTCTTGGTCGTGGCAGAATACACCAAGGGTGAGCCTATGACCTAAAAAGAGTGATTCAGAATCCTTCCCTGGGTTTTTTTCAAACTAGAATTAGGAAAAGCCAGCCAGTGCCTCCTTAGAAGTTTGATTTGGGTTATCATCACTTTAGCCAGAGGAATTCTTACTAATCCAGGTGGTCACTCATTCTGTTCATTAAAAAGTATAGCGAGGGCTTCCCTGGTGGCGCAGTGGTTGAGAGTCCGCCTGCCGATGCAGGGGACACGGGTTCGTGCCCTGGTCCGGGAAGATCCCACATGCCGTGGAGCAGCTGGGCCCGTGAGCCATGGCCGCTGAGCCTGCGCGTCCGGACCCTGTGCTCTGCAACGGGAGAGGCCACAGCAGTGAGAGGCCCACGTACCGCAGGAAAAAAAAAAAAAAAAAAGTATAGCGAGCAGTTTAAGTCCTTAAGAACCCCATAATCTGTTCAAGTCTAACTCCCATCGTATTTAATAATACCAAAAGAGAAAAAGTGCAAAGACGTCAAAAGGCAAAATAAGGAGAATAAGTTCCAAGCTTGTGACCCATTAGATATGAGTAGAACCTTGAAAGGAAGTGCCTCCCCAGAAATACCAAGCACTTTGCAAATGGATGTTAACTCTTACAACCATCACTTCAGTCCTAAAAGCCTGGATGGCTCAGCTTTCCCAAATATTCTGCTACTGGGAGGATCAATAGTTTTGGAGGGTAGGTAAGTGGCATAACTTTATTCTGTTAACTTATAGTGGTCCTGATTCTACTCTTAAAAACTAATGGAATAAATATATATTTCGCAGTACTTACATTCTCAGACATTCAAGACTAAAGGAAATAGTAAAAGATACTAGGGTTCTGGTGCAGAACCTCAAAGCAATAAACCAATGTAGATCTCTCTCTCTTTCTCTTTCTCTCTTTCCTCTCCCTCTCCCTTTTTCTCCAGCTCTCTCTGTCTCGGCAGAAGAATGTAGTATCTTGCGATCTATTAATGTCTTTGAAAGCAGAGTCTTAAGATGGGGACACTGCTGGGGGACAGGATCAGAAAGAACCTGGGGACTCATCTATTGTTTCATGCCTTTTTCAGACCCAGCAGGAACATACCCTAAATTAACTTGGAGCAGTACAGAATCACTCCTCTGTTGATTAGTATGCAGGTCAAATACAGCTGTCTGATGTATGGAGGAGCAATGTAAAACATAAAAAGTAAAAACATGCTTTTAAAAAAGTGTTTTATGACTTTAAAAAGTTTGTTTTCATTCATCCTCTACATCATTGCAATAAAGAACACTGTGGGTTCAAAACGATTAAAAAAAAAAAACTCAATAAACCATCACTTTTCCTCTGTAACAGCAGTGTCATTCTTCCAAACTTTCCCACCTTCTTTCTTGTTGAAAGTGGCCCAACAGTTTCCAGCTCTTGAAGATCGCAGTATTATTAAGAATATCTGTGAAATGCCACTTCCCTCCACCCACTGTAGTTATTTCAGCCAATTCACTTTTTGTCCCTTTTGAATTCATTACTTTTGCTCCAGTTCTATAACCATTCCTAAACCACATTCCAGCGATCTCAGATTGAATTACAGTAATCTCTTCCTTACTCTCTTTGTCTTCCTGAGATTTATTCTCTCTCTGACTGCAAGTAATCTTTAATCTTTTCTTCTAGTATCCATAGTATATCTCTGTTTCTTTGTATATCAAAGCAAAACTCTGTTTTGACATTTGAAACCTCCATGAATTCTTATTTACTTACGCACTGACTTTGTATTTATTCGTTCATTTGTTCAAATAAATAAAAACATTTTTGAGGGCTTACTAATGTCCTGTGTTTGGGGTCCTAGAGATAGAGCAATGAAAAAAACCAAAGCTCTACCATCTTGTAGCTCCCATTTTAGACAGGAAAAATCAATTACTATAGAGTATGTTAAATGCAGATAAGTGCTATGAAGGGGGAAAAAAGCATGGTAAGAAAGATAGAGATTGTTGAATGGGCACAAGTTTGTACAAAGAAATTACGATATTGGGACAGTCAGAGAAGGTGACATTTGAAAAAAGACCAGAGGAGGTGTGGAGGTGAGGCAAGTGACTATTTTAGAGAAGAACATTCTTAACGGAAGGGAAACAATGCTTCAAAAATCCTGAGTCATGAGTGTGCATGTAGTGTTTGAGGAAAAAGCAAGGAGTCCAGTGTGAAAGGGGAGAGTGGGACAGGACCAGGGCAGAGAGAGTGAGGGAGCCAGACCCCCTGGCCTCCGTGAGCCATACGTGTACCATAGGTTTTGCCCTGGGAGAGATGGCAAGTCGTTTTAAGGTTTGAGCAGAAGAGCAACATGTTCTGACATGCAGTTGAAAATATCACTCTGGTCACCCTGTGGACATTACTTACATAGGAAAGAGAGCAAGTGTAGAAGCAGGGAGATGCTCTTAGGGAAGTGATCGTTTTCCCTTGGACCGTGGTGGTAGCAGTGAGAATAGTGAGAAATGAGACTATATGGAAATTATTTTGTATTTACAGCTGACGAGACTACCTGATTGCTCAAGGGGTTGTGTAGGGAAGAAGAAAGGAGTCAAGAATTTTGAATTAAATAACTGGAAAGGTGGAGTTATTACTGTTGTTGGAAAACTGCTGAAGATACCTGAGTAGTCATTAACAGAAAGATTCTACGTCTTTCACTTTGGCCTCCTTCCTTGCCTTAGTCTATATGTTTCATTTTCTTTGCTTAGATTCCTCTTCCCTTTCGCAACATTCCCATTCAATTGAGAATATTTATGAAGCACTCATAATTGGCAAAACCCTGGTCTAAAAGCTGGGAAGGGTATAAAATATGTAAGATGTGGCTTCACATATCCCAATCCATATGAGAGGAATATTACATGCATTTGTGATAATACAGCAATATCATTCAAATATTCACATTTTTATGGATAAATAAACTTCTGTGAGCAAAGAACAGTGAATAGGTACATATGCAGTAGGGATGTAACTATGAGCAAGACATGGCCCCCGTTTTCAAGAAGCTTATAACATGCTGAAAGTTCAATGAAAAATATGGAAAGAATGAAACAGAATTAAGGCAGAAATAGATCACTGTCAGCCAGGGGAATTCAGTAAATGGGTCAAACCTGCAGTTCTCTCAAGGCCAGCTTGAGTTTTATCCTTCCATGAGGTTTTCCCTAACTAAATGTCTCTCTAATAAGTTTCCTGAACACCTACATAAAATCAGCACTCATCGATTTTCGCTTAGGTTTATATTTTCTTAGAAGTATCCATAAGTTATACTCTTGAATGTAAACATGAAAGCAGGAACTTCATCTTATTTAGTTTCCTTTGAAATTTGTGAACACTAAATATTGTAAAAACATTACAAAATATACCTGAATATTATAAAATGTCTTATATTGCTTTAAAATGCTTTTGGAAAAGGAGTATGGAACGGTAGGAGAGTCTTCCCAAAAGTCCAGAAAACTTCCACCTTTTGAATATATATATATATATATATGTCTATATATACAAATATATATATATCATCCCAAACAGGAATCCACTAAATGTTGAAAGACTTAGTACAATGCTTGTTCCCTAATTTTAGTTCTTAGACTTTAAATCAAGCAACTGCACTATTCCGCATATTCCGTACAATGGCTACAATCATGAGATGTGTGATTTAAAGGTTCCTTTCATCAGGCATTGCATGTTACTTTAACTTCTCTGAAATATTTCTGATTTAAAGCACTATGACTTTGTGATAAAGATTAAAAGAAATAATGTATGGAAACACTATAGAGTTTGAAGCATTCTGTAAAGGTAGCATATTTTTCTAAACTACTAAAACCTGCTATTATGCTAGTTCTGTCCATCTTTGGCAAGATGCTTTTGGTCAAAATGGGGATTTTCATCTAGAATGGTTGACACTAGTTTGTTGCGTTGATGATTTTTTTTACGCTTCAGAGGTGTATACTTTTATGTGGTGTGTGTGTGTGTGTTTGTTCTTTAAACAAAATTTTCTTCAGGTTGTCTCAGACCATCAATGACCTTCATAGTATGAAGTTTTTGCCTTTTAAAAGTGCTGAGATTGACAAAACGTAGTGAAAGAAATCACTGCACAATACTGATATTTTCACTTTGTCAGGCACTCTGTAGTTGGTTAAGCAAGACTTGAGATTATCTTAATAATGTAAACAGGCATATCATTTTTTCTTAGACTTCTTTATGCAAAAGAAAAACAAAAAGTGAAAAAAAAAGACAGCAAAGAAAAAATCATTCAAGTGAAGAAAATTTGTTCACACGCACATCGACTAGCTCAAAATCCATAAAATTTACTAACTTAGTGGGTAGATTCAGGGAATGTTTATTCGTTTGTGTAACGATTTTACATTCTTCATTTCTAAAGGCAATTCAAAAGGTTTTCACATTCTTCATTTCTACAAAACATTTAAAATAGTGAATGAAAAACGAAATTTACAACATCATTCAGCTACATGGCAGAGACAAAAATCAACTAATTATAGTTTTCATACATAGCAACAAATAATTGGAAAATATAGTTGAGAAATACCCTGTTTACAATTGAAACAGATATTTTGGAATACCTGAAAATAAGGCCAATACATAAGTGCAAGACTATATAACAACGACAAAAAAGAAACATTATTAAGGACCACTTAAAATAATCAAAATCAACAGGTAGATTATGTTCCTAGCAAAAATACTCTAATATTATAAAGACATGAATTTTCCCAAGTAAATGTATAAAGCTAGATAATCACAGCAGGATTTCCATAAAACTTGATAAGCTAATTCTAAAGTTCACATGAGAGAGAAAATGGAAATAAGGAAACAAGAAAAGATTTAAACGAATAAGAGGGGACAAGCCCCACCAGAAAGCAACATGGTTTATGAATTTATTATAATTAAAGTAGCATATATCAGCATAGGAATAGATCAATGAACAGACTGGGTATGCAGAAAAGACAACATTATTATCGGAATATAGAATATTATAAAAATAGTATGATAATTAACAGCATGCATTCTGGATCTAGCATGGCTGGTTTCAAGTCTGAGTCTGACACTAAACTGTGACCTTGGGAAAATTATTTAATCTCACTGAACCTTGATATCCTAATGTATAAAATGGGGGTAGTATCAGTACCTATGTATTTTTAAGATTAAATTGATAAATCATATCAAATACTTGAAAGGTTGGACTACCCTCATCAGCAATCAAAAGATGTTATTTATAACATTCATCATCACAGTAAGACAAAGAACAACAACAACTAGTACGATTATCAGTGGAGAAAGGATAACTGATTATTCGTTTACTTAAACCAGACTTAAATTACTATATCACATCATTCACAAAAATAATTTCCAGATTTATTTGAAACAACTAATTTTAAAAATTTTTAAAATGATATCTGAATTAAAGCTATGCATAAAATATAATTATAATTTTGTAATGGGAAGACCTTTCTAAGCTAGATATAAAGACTAACAGCTATAAATATAATGATTGAAAAATGTATCCACATATTAATTAAAAATTTTGTGCAAAACACCATAAAGTCAAAAGACAAAAGACATTCTGGAGACAGTATTTACAAATAGAATATAGAAAAAGTTGTACTCAGATTTCCCAGTGAAGTATAGAGTAACTTAGGATGGCTACTATACTCATATTAGGGAAATTTAATTATTGATGAAGGAGGATTTAGGGTAAGAAGATAAAAATTTATTAAAGCACTGCTATATGAAATTTGACAGTTCTGAGCTATTAAACTAGTAGAATTAGGGGAAATTTAATAACAAACTTAAATGTGTATAACATTTACATAATAACTACTAGACTTGTTAAAAATCTCCAGTAAGATTAAGACTGAATATGGAATGGGATTGAAATCAGATGCCTGATAATATTTTGGCTATAATGACATTAAATTGAATTAGCAAGGGTTGATATTCATGAGCATTTATAGAAGTAATGCAACAGAACGTTGGCTATGCAATACCCAACTGCAAACTTCCACAACAGCAAAAGCAAGAGTGAATAAAACATCTGTGGTAGAGTAGCAATTTCTGCCATTCACAAGTAGCAATCTTAATCCAGTATACGAATTAAACCATAGGTTTTTGGTCCTAATGTTAAATTAAAATATGTGTACATTTAGTCCAAGAGATTGTAGAACAGACTTTATTGAGAGGGCTGAAATTAGGCTAAACCCAAAGTATTATATGGTGTGGGTAGCCTGCTTAGAGATAAAAAAATAAATCATGGTGTTTACAACCCAAAGAGTCTATGATTCTTAAATTATTATCTAAAATGTAATCCAGATAACAAATGTGGTAGGTGGCTGCATACCTATGTCAGTAAAGGTCAAGACAATGGCACATATCCAAGCTAAATTACTCTCCAAAAACAGAGGATGGATCTGAAAATATCAGCTTTTCTCCGTCACTAGAAATTTACCAACCAATCCAATCTCTATACTAACCAGCCTCAATGTGCCCAGCTCTCTGCTGAAGACAATGAGGGAAACAAGAGTATAATTTTAAGATATTTACTATCTGAGTGGACAATTATAAAATAATCCAAGATTAACCAAGCGTTTCTAACAGTGTCACACTGTTTATTAGTTCTGTGGAAATTCAAGAATAGTAGAATTTGGTATAATATAATTATATTCCTAAAGTATTAATTGACAATAATAGGTAACATTTATTGATAGCTTACAGTGCCAGGCACATAGTAATTATCACTGATCATTAGCTATAATTAGTGCATGTTTCATGCACTGCGATATGAATTACTTTCACCATTGTATTAATTATCACATAAATTAGGTCTATTAAAATAAATTCAATAATATATGTTAAATTTATAAATAGATGAATGAATGAGTTAGTGTGAAAAAAACTGAGGTTCAGAAATTTTAAATAACTTGCCTAAATTCATATGAAAGAAGGATTTGAAACTTAAACTAAACCTTAAAACATGGGTAACTTTTGGACAGGAAAGGAAGACAGACATACCAAGTATGGAAAATGACAAGAGGAAAAGTACACAAGCAAAACAAGACCACATACTTATGGGGAAAAGAGACTATAAATCTAAGAAGACAGAGAATATGTATTAGGGAATACATTTTGGCATAGGATGGGGACAGTGCAGCCGCTTAAAGTCTAAGAAGAAGAGTTTGAACATGACGCAGTGACTATAAGAGTGACATGAGGAAAATTTTGTTTAATAAAGGTGTAAACTGGCAGCATTGGACAGTGTGGATTTAGCAGAAAGAATCTATCTAGGGCTTCCCTGGTGGCGCAGAGGTTGAGAGTCCGCCTGCCGATACAGGGGACACGGGTTCGTGCCCCGGTCCGGGAAGATCCCACATGCCACGGAGCGGCTGGGCCTGTGAGCCGTGGCCGCAGAGCCTGCGCGTCCGGAGCCTGTGCTCCGCAACGGGAGAGGCCACAACAGTGAGAGGCCCGCGTACCGGAAAAAAAAAAAAAAAAAAAAAAAAGAATCTATCTAATATAGAAAGTATTTGCAGTAGTTTAGGATCTGGGTTTTGATAGTGATTGCACAGGAAGTTTAATTAAAAAGATAAGCCTAGGAAATAGTTTAAAGAAAAAAATGGATATAGAAGCAAAGGAAAAATATTAAGCAATGAAGAACTCAGTGTTTAGTGGGAAAGTATATAAAATGATGATTTCACTAAAACAAAAAAGATATAGAATACAGTTTTTCTCAACTAAAAGAAAAATAGAATAGAAATCGATGCTAGTTAGGGGAAAGAGGAAAAATTCACATGACATTTGAGGTGATAGTATTATTTCCACATGTAGAGAGCCTGTGCATATGTGAAAAGATCAGACTAGGATACCGGTGAAAAATCAGGCTTAGAGATTAAGATTTTTAAGTTATGGTATGAAAAACATGTGGGAAAAATATGAAAAAGGAGACAATGGAAGAGGACCTAAGTTCAAGTTCTGATTGTGAAACTGAACTTGAGTAAGTCACTTAACATCACTGAAACTCAGTTACTCCACATTTTAAATGGAGAAAATAGTATTTACTTCACAGTATTTTGAGCATACAAAGTGAAATGCCCTTGCAAACTGTAAAGCTATGTAGGTAAAGAGCTGTTATATAGTTAAAGTCATGAGAATCAAAAGGTAGATATTTTAAGCTACGTATTTCTTAAGGGCTTCGAAGTTGAGACCTTAGCCTTCCCTTGATCAAAGATCCACATTACTGTGCTACAGAGTGGATGATTTATTATTACACACATTAAAAGGTCAGTTGGCCAGTCTGCTTCTGAAACACAGTAAAAATAATACCTAAGCCTTTCTAAATTCTGACAAAATCTTTGAATAATCATCTTTGGTGCTTGCTTAATTGGAGAAATAATTTTCTTTAACTAGAAAATAAAATAAATCAGAGAAATTTCCAATTCAAACGTTCTTCTTATGGCATATTTACATGAGTAAAGAAGCATCCTAAATATTGCTCATACTTAATCTTTATTATTAAAAAGTTTTAAACCTTGAAATTGCATAATATTATATTATAAAATGACACACTTAAGCACATGATAATGTGCTTAAGAATGTGCTTAAGAATGCATGATAATGAATTCTTGATTTTTATTAGACTTAAAGTTACTAATTGCATTGAAATAAATAATACTGCCTTAGGAAAAATTGAAACATAGATGCCTGAACAGAGTACAAGTTCTTAAAGAAGCAGGACCAGGTAGGTTTTCTGTCCACAGACTATGTTTATAATATTATTTGATTTGTAAAGATTAACCTGAAAAATTTTTTATCCATTTTGGTTAAATGAATCTTAGTATTTCTTAAGGAAATCGCAACTCAAATTTGAGTACATAATGACAATTTATTATTTAGCATAAATTCCAAGTAAACTGTGATTACATTTTACTTTGCCTTTTTCTCTTTATTTTTGGTATGCTAGCCAAAGTCTGAGCTATTCATTATAGAGTCACAGACATCACATTTCCACCTTCCAAAAGTATTTAAAGGATTATATGGAAATTATCCCAATTCTCATCAATATGCTTAAGCCTTCCCAGACAGGAACTATTTCTTATCTTTGCATACCCAGGACCTTGGACAGTGCCAGGCATAAACTAGGCATTTATCTATTTGGGAGCATATGAGTACGTGAATGATTTTGTCCTGCTGCTATATTTGTCTTATATATTGCTGGAGATACTAATCACCAGGGCTTGAACATCTTTTTATTTTGCTGTAATGATATTGTTTGAATGCAAAACACTCCTAAATTGTGTTATTTCATTTTTAATGCAAGATATTACACTTGGAAAATAAAATCTGTTACACTAAAATTCATATTAATATAAAAAATTATTCAAGATATTGACCTCATTTTACATACAAAACCACAATATTAATGTAAGAGAAATTTAAAATAAATAAAATGCCCTTTCTAAAACAGTGTTTATTTTCATTCTTGTCTTCAAGTTCACCAAGGAATTCTTAAAGGTAAGAAGAACTTCATACTTTCCTCCACACCACTCCCCCTCCCATCACCACCAAAAAATAAAAATAAACAAAACTAGAAGGGAAAAGAGAATTTTCCGGTCATTTAAAAATACTATTACTGGGAAGTATTATGGATTCTTGTACATCGTAAAGGCACATATTCTGAATTCCCTTTTCCCCCTGAATTTCCTTTAAATGCCTATCTTATAATAAATATATTAGATGATTCCTGTTACCCGCATGCACTACTATAAAGATTATGGATCCTGGTAATTGTTCCTTGTATTCACAGTGGAAACTGCAACTTAATAAAGGAGAGAAGAAAATGTACCGAAGGCAAACCCATCTGTAAAGGATCGCTGTAAACCGGTATTTATTCGGTTTGTACTAAATTAGTCGTGGCATGACAAGAACCCTTTGTCTGTGGGACCGTTGGTCTGGCAACCATCATCTACCCGTGGAAAAGACGTCTGAAGACTCCGCCCGGGCTGGGGGTGGGGAAGGCGCACCGCGTGGAGAGCTCGACTGAGAATTAAAGGGAGCGAACAAAGAGAACTCCCAGCAGCCGCCCGCCAGCGCCTTGCCGCTGCATCAGGAGACGTCAGTCAAGCCCGGAAGGCTGTTGGAATCCGCCTCCCTGCGAAAAGCTCAAGTAAATAATTGATGGCGATTGACGCGGTCCAGGACAAAGCTTTGAGGAAAGCCAGTGCATCCGATTTCGAGCGGTTTGGGAATCTTCCGCCGAGTAAGGGGTATGCGAGTGCAGCGAGGACTGTGAGCTTGGCTACCGGTCTTCCATCGCGGGCGTGGCTCTGGCCTTTTTGTCTTCTTGCCGCCCGCCCCTCCGCCTCCGCACTCCGCCTTCTTCTCTTCCCTTTTGAAAGTAGCCTCTCTTTGGTTACTTCTACGCAGTCCTCCCTTGCAATCCCGCCCCCTCCCCTGCCCAGTCCGGTGAGGCCAGCTCACGAATATCAGTGCACTTCCCGGGGAGCGTCTGGCACGGCTTGGTACCTTGCGTGTTCGCCTGCTCAGAGCCGCATCTCCAGCCCAGCCGCGGGCCGCCAAGGAGTAATCCGTTCTTCCGGCCGTTGAGCCTCCACGTTAACGCCATTGTTTGGAGAAACAGAGTGGGTGTGGAGCTGGGGCGAACCGGTCCAAAGTCAAAAGTGCTCAGCCAGATAGTCGCATATATAAAACTACGAAGTTAAACTCCTCGTCTCCGAAAAGACACAGTAAGAACCCTGAGGTCCCCGGAAGATCAGAAGGAAAGCGCTGTTGATTTGCTCCAGCCTCAAAACATCGCCTCTGCCAAGAAGTGAGCAGTTCTGGATTTTCTAAAGGGATGGGGAGGGTGAGTGGGCAGATAAAACTTGAGATTAAAATTGTTGGTTTAGGCCGTGCTGGGGTTGCTGGGTTGGCGAATTTCATAGGAGAAGCCTCAAAGAGACACAGCATCCTGGTACTTTGTGAGAACCACGTGACAGCAGCCAGGTACCTTTGATTGTGGGAGCCGAGTTCCTGGAACTCGAGCTTTCTCTTGCGATAGAGCTGTATGGGGGCCGAATTAAGCGTTCTCTGGTGGCTCTCAGCTTCAGAGTGGTTCTGCCTAATTCGAAACAAAAATAAGTTTGCATTGGCAATATAACTTATTTGGGTGATCCCGGTTAGTGTGACCTGCTAGTGAACTAGACCAGATATTCTAGGAGCATGTTGCTCTGGGAGAACACGTAGAAAATAAGTTGATGGATGACTCCTCCCTCTCCCTCCCCATGTCTTCTTTGTTCACTGTTATTTTCCAAATTGAGTTGGAAGGAGATCCCAGAAAGAGAAAGGGAGGTGGAGGAGCCTTCCAGTAATATTTCTTTATAAAATGATGGGTTACTACACATTGACTAAGCTATGATACTTAGACAATAACAGGACTAATGCTAGTAAAGTAACTAGCAAGTATCTCCTCCCCTAATAGGAGGATTTTTTTTTTTAAGCAGAACTTTCTGCCTAGTCATGCCCTTTTCAGTCATGCCCTTTAGAGAGAAATTATATTTCTAAGGAAAACGCACCTAACTGACTAGCTAAGCAGCTGGATCACTAGGGAGAAAAAACCAGGAGGCAGTGGGTTTTGAGTTGCTATTTTCCAGATTTTAAAAGCCAGTGATGGATTTATCTTGGAAAAAATACAAAACAGAAGTTGATCTTACCACTGTGAGTGAGGATGCACCAGCCTTCTTGGGTGCAGGGTCATTCTGTTTTAGCATTTGCCTTCATGGAAAGGACTGGGCACTTTAAAAGTACACCTTTGCCTGTTATGTACCATCTGAGAAGGTGCTTAATAAATGAAAATACTTTGTTTAGCAATTACACTTAAAACTAAAGCAATTCACAAGAACATTGAAATTTAGATAAGTGTAGAAAAAGTTATCACCTGTAATTTAAGAAATTGTGCAGAGCCACCAATAAATTTTTCCAAATGATTTTTAATTTATTTCTCAAAACTAAAAAATAAATAAATTAAAAGAAAAATCCCTTCAGCGCTGCTAATGACTAAACCACATAGATGATTTTTAATGCCATATTTTCTTGAAACTGAAGTTGGCTTAAAGTCATTCATTATTTATATTTTCTTTTAATTCTAGTCTAAAGGAAATTGGGTGTATTTCTCTCACAAAATGCAACATTAAGGGCTAGAGCTGTTTGAGAAAAATATCATTTATCCATAACACGTGTTCTCTAAGAAAAACCCTTTCATAACTCTTTTCATCTAATGACACTTGGGAATATCAATTAAAACTTTCTCCATGAAATTAGGCTTTGAAACGCAGATTTGATAGTGAGGAAACCAAAGCTGAAAAATCAGGGTATTGACAGTTCTAGCCTTTGGACTTCTTTTCCTTCTGAAGCTTCTTGACCTTATCTTCTTAAACAAACAAACAAAAAAAAAACTCCCTTCCCATCAGTTCCTTTCTGATTCCATCCTTGCCATAACCTGCTACCGTGAGAATGGGAGGTTCAGCGGCTTTCAGATCTTCATTTTACTGCGGTGGCGTGAGATGGAGATAGCGCCTCCCTGGGCAAAATGAGAATTGACAATTCTACATCCTAGTTCTAAAGTCTAGTCTTCTATTAAGCGCCGTCCAAATCTCATTTTCTAGGGCTTCTCTTGTTACGGAAAATCACTCTTTGCTCTGTAACAATGCAGACACGCTGTGTGCTTTCCTTCTTTTGTTTCTGTCCCAGATTAGAAAGGAAGGTTGCTGGCAGTGAGGAGGGAAGAGAGTGACCTGGTGATAGACTATTGTAAATCGCCTCTGATAGATTCTTCCTAGACCGCAATGAGTCAGCCACCGACGGGGGGCGCTGCCCCTGCCACAGCCGCAGCTTCTGCCGCCACAGCTGCCACTGAGGCTCGCTTGCACCCGGAGGGCAGCAGCAGAAAGCAGCAGCGTGCTCAGTCACCCGCTAGACCGAGAGACAATTCGGTCCGACAGACCACCGCGGCCACCCGGTCCCCGGTAGGGGCTGGCACTAAACTCAATTCTATTCGACAGCAGCAACTGCAGCAGCAGCAGGGCAACAAGACCGGGAGCCGCACGGCGCCTCCGGCCAGCGCCCGAGGAAGCGGAGGAGGGGCGGAGAAGGCCGCGCCCCTGGCGCCCAAGGGGGCCGCGCCGGGAGCTGTCCAGTCCTTGGCTGGTGCTGAAGTGGCCCCCGTGGCGACCCTGGCCCCGGTGGGTGTCAGGAGGCCTGGCGCGTCGGAGGAGCCGCCCCGGGAGCTAGAGCCCGCGTCCTCTAAACTCGGGGAACCCCCTCCTCTCGGAGAAGGAGGAGGAGGGGGTGGGGAAGGAGGAGGAGCCGGCAGCGGCTCTGGGGAAAGGGAGGGGGGCGCTCCGCAGCCGCCGCCGCCGCCCAGGGGCTGGCGAGGGAAAAGCGTACGCGCTCAGCCGAGGGGCGGCAGCGGCGCGGAGGGGCCCTCCCCCTCGCCATCCACCTCCTCTGCGGGCAAAACCCCAGGCTCCGGCAGCAGAAACTCTGGGATTGGCGTTGTGGGGCCTGGCAGCGGTGGCGGAGGGAGCTACTGGAAGGAAGGATGTCTGCAGTCTGAGCTCATCCAGTTCCATCTCAAGAAAGAGCGGGCGGCGGCGGCGGCGGCCGCGGCTCAGATGCACAGTAAGAACGGCGGCGGCGGCAGCAACCGCAGCTCTCCGGTCGCTGGCGCCCCTGCCATTTGTGAGCCCCTCGCAGTCCCTCCCACCTCCCCAATGGCGGCGGCAGCAGAGGGCCCCCAACAGGGCGCAGAGGGCAGCGCGAGCGGCGGCGGCGGCATGCAGGCAGCGGCGCCCCCTTCGTCGCAGCCGCACCCGCAGCAGCTCCAGGAGCAGGAGGAAATGCAGGAGGAGATGGAGAAGCTGCGGGAGGAAAACGAGACTCTCAAGGTGAGGAGGGTGTGGGGGACGGGTTGGAGGAGGGGAGGTGTGGGCCTCGGAGCATTAGGGCGTGTCCTGGCGGGAGTGAGAGGCTGCTAACCTGTTAGGAAGCCTTCAAGAGAGAGGGGAACAGGAAATGAGGGGAGGGGGTCCCTAGGCCCTTTCCGGATCTAAAAGGGCTTTGCGATCAGCAGCGTTAGGTTTTTATTTAGATCCAAATCTGGGCCTTCGTTTCTCCTATTATTATGGTTTGGCTCACTTTTTCACGGACAGAGCTGGAGTAGGAGAGCGAGGGAAGGCCTAAAGAGGGTCCATTTTTTCTAGTTTCTTCTTGTTCATTCAGCTCCGGGTCATTCCTGTCTCATGGAGAGGGAGCAGTAAAGCTGAGAATTTGGAGCTGGGATGGGGTGTAGACGGTGTATGTCCGAGGGGTGGGAGGCGAAGCTAATTTTGACCCGCGGCCTGTCACCGCCTCAGAACGAGATCGATGAACTGAGGACCGAGATGGACGAGATGAGGGACACTTTCTTCGAGGAGGATGCCTGCCAACTGCAGGAAATGCGCCACGAGTTGGAGAGAGCCAACAAAAACTGCCGGATCCTGCAGTACCGCCTCCGCAAAGCCGAGCGCAAAAGGCTCCGCTACGCGCAGACCGGGGAGATCGACGGGGAGCTGTTGCGCAGCCTGGAGCAGGACCTCAAGGTCTGCGGCGCCGGGGCCCGGGGGGCGCGCGGCAGGGGCGGTGGGTGGGGACTCAGGTCACGGGCGCTTTGCGTTGAAAGGCCTTCAGTGGTGATTGGCAAAGAGCTCTAGGGACACGGAGTTTCGCAGCGCCAATCACAGAATGTCAAGGTCCCGGAAAGGGAAGAGGAAAAACGGACAGGTGGGTCTGAAGAGTCCTGTGTGGGGGGAGGGTCTTGCAGAGAGCGAGCTCTGCGGGCTGCCCTGGGAGCCACGGTGACGATTACAGAGGTGGTGGGAGGAGGGCGCCTCCTTCCGCGGCGGAAACGGCGTGGCCGAGCGCAGGCCTTGATTTGACTTCCAGAGACTGTCCTCCAAGCGCAGGCCAGATGGAGTCAGGCCCTCTGGAGCAGCGCGGTGAAGACTCCTTCAGTGGAGTTGAAGCCCAGAATAGGAACAGCACTGGAAAGATATTAGAGTTAAGATTTCTCTCTGAAAGCCGCCCCCGTCCCCAACGCCTTCTTCCAGAACTCCTTCCTTTCTGTAATTACCACTTAGATAACTCCCAGAAAGGAAAACTGTCCAGCTTGTGGTCCCTTTTGGAAAAGTAAAGGGAGAGTGCGCTAAATGAAAGAACCATGTTCTTAGGGAGGTTGCTTCTTCAGAGTCTCCCCCAGTGGAGAAATTTCAACTTTGAAGTGCGTTTTTTAGATGGGTGTGGTCTGTTCGTTCGGTTTTACTGTAGGCAGATTCACTGACAACGCAAATCAGATGTTATCTTCATGGTCTGGGACAGCAAACGAAATATAATTTTAATTGTATTAATTTCATGAAGATTTAAAAGCCGAGTGTAATTATCTTGTATTTTTTTTAAAAAGAAAGCCATGGGAAAACATTTTATGAAAGCCGTTGTATCATTTCTCTTTTTTTCCTTTTTCTGACATTTGTCAAGTGTTGACTAGGCACCAGGCACTGTGGCAACCATTGTTACTCATATTATTATTTCATTTAGTTCTCAAGGAGAAAAACCTGTAAGGAAGGGATTATGAATAGCATCATTTTACAGGTGCCCACAATGAACCTTTTATGAAAGTTAAGTGCCCAGCCCCTAGCCCTGGGACTTGGCTAGTAGTTGGTCAGGCTGGCTCCCCACTCAGTCCAAAACCACAGCCTGTGTCCTGAGCTACAGCACCAGACTGCCCCACTTTTCTTCCAAACCCTAAAATTTCTGAGGTAATCTTAAAACAGGAGGCAAAAATGCACACACTAATTTAAACAAACAAACAAAATTCTCAAAGACTAAAATATTTCTTAAAACTAAGCACCTGGAATGTTAGGATCAAAATTCAAGCCCCAGACCCTACCTGGGAATATTTTATTTTCTAGTCTTTAAAATAAGTGATAATGGAGGCATCTACCTCATAGTTTTGTTGTGGAATTAGAGACTTGTGAAATCTCTACACATGATAAAACACAATTGAACATTTATAACCATGATGTCATGTAGACATTAAGGGAACAGAGTGGAGAGCCAGACTACCTGGCCACTTGTTAGCTGTGTCACCTTGAGCATATTACTTTACCTCCATGAGACTCAGTTTTCCTCATCTATAAAACAGGAATAATAATAGGATCTATTTCATGGGATTGTTGAGAGAGTTAAATGGCTTATGTATGTGAAATGGCTTATATGTAATGCATCTGGAATGATGTCTGGCATATGGTAGACACTATATACATATTGGTTCTAGTACTTTTAATATAACTTTAGCCCATTTGTTGTATTGTCTTTAATTACATTTTATTGTTAAAAACACTTTAATTTAGGTAGCAAAGGATGTATCTGTGAGACTTCACCATGAATTGGAAAATGTGGAAGAAAAGCGAACAACAACAGAAGATGAAAATGAGAAACTGAGGCAACAGCTTATAGAAGTTGAGATAGCAAAGCAAGCTCTGCAGAATGAACTGGAAAAAATGAAGGAGGTTAGTAATCAGTTATCTCATGGCGTGCTATATATATTTAGCTCTTCATAGAGCGTACCAAAGACTAATATGACTGTTAAAATAATTAAATTTTTTATGATTATAGGACAGTTTGTTGTTCTCACCCAATATAGTAACAGATACGTGGTTTCATACTAATAAATAAGTAGCAAAGAAGAAACTCTGACCTCTACCCTGCCTCTGACTTGACATATATGAGCTGTGACGGATGCTTCGTGTGTGATATCTAAATGGATGTTAATTAAATAAATTACACAGTTCTGGAGGCTAAAAGTCCAAAATCAAGGTGTTGGCAGGGTTGGTTTCTTCTGAGGGCTGTGAAGGAAGGATCTATTCCAGGCCTCTCTCCTTGGCTTATATATATATGCATCTTCACACTCACATGGCATTCTCCCCATAGCTGTCTATGACCAAATTTCCCCTTCTTGTAAGACACCAGTCAAATTAGATTAGGACCTGCTGTAATGGCTTTATTGTAGCTTGATTGTCTCAGTAAAGACCCTCTCTCCAAATAAGGTCACATTCTGAGGTACTTGCTTGGTGTTAGGACTTCAACATGTAAATTGGGGCAGGGGCACAATTCAACCTATAAGAATAGCTCTTAAATACCTTCTTATGGACAAGCAAAAAGAAAGCTCATTGTCAGTTCCATAAGGCTCCATTCCATATTCAGACCTCACTTGCCTTCTTCCATACTCTTTGTTTATCCAATTTAAAATATTCAGGGCTTCCCTGGTGGCACGGTGGTTGAGAGTCTGCCTGCCGATGCAGGGGACACGGGTTCGTGCCCCAGTCTGGGAAGATCCCACATGCCGCGGAGCGGCTGGGCCTGTGAGCCATGGCCGCTGAGCCTGCACGTCCGGAGCTTGTACTCCGCAACTGGGGAGGCCACAGCGGTGAGAGACCCGCGCACCGCAAAAAAAAAAAAAAAAAAAAATTCAAGTAAAAACAAACTTCACTGATTATAAGGGATAAAAAAATGCCTCGTGATTTGGCATTATATCAACGTTTTTCAAGTGGATGTCTGGAAAGTTGGATTTAAGAATGGCATAAGAGCTTTCTGATTTTCATCCTGTGTCCAGGAAAGGGGGAAATTCCTATAGACTGGCTGTCCATTAGCCAGAGAGATGAGACTTTTCCCATCTTAAAATAAAAGCCAAGATAATCTGGCTACTAGAAAAAAATGACTAGAATCTGGGGACATCCTCAGGAGAATCATTGTAAAAATGCTTTTCCATTTGTTTCCCACACTTTTTCTTATAACTGTTTCCCCCGTCAGGATTCTAACTCTGAATTAGGAAGATACTCTTGCTGCATTAGGCAGTGTGGGTATATGTTCATGCCAAAGAAGAAATTCTCATCCTCCTTGGACTTACAAAAGCCAAACTCCAATCCCTAATTAGAGACTACAACAATAAAAGTGTAAAAAATTTAGGAGCAGGTATGCAGGACATTGGCTTTTAAAGTGACCTTTTATTTTTAAAATGGACTCTAAAATAGCATTCACAGTTTGAGTAGGTGAGTGGTGATAGGGAAAAGAAATGGAAATAGAGAAGAAGGGAGAGAAAGCAGAAGTTAAATATCTGAAGGATTCTAAATGGTAAAATAAAAAGAAAATGAAATATATTTTGGCAGAAAAGTTCCATAATCATTCACTAGAGGTTGACCTTCATAGTGTTCAGAAGAGTGTCAGAAATAGAAAAAGTAGTTTAAAAGTAGTTTAGAAATCAGAAATGTTTCATTAAAATTAAGATTTTTGTAATGGTGATTTTGTTATTCTCCAAAAAAATAAATATAAAAACTGAATTGCAATCATAACTGGCTTACTTTGTGCGGTAGAGGTTGTGAGTTTGAAGCCTGACTTGTCCCCATCTAACTTCAGCAACTTCAGTTAATCATCTGCTTTCTTGTTTGTAAAATGAAAATATATTCAAGTCCTTGGTGAGTGTTAACCACACAACTTTTATCACTTTGAGGCGTTCCACCAGTGGAGAAAACATAACCAGACCAAGCTTTCCATTATGAAGAAAATGCACTAGTTATGGAGTAAAATCATAAAATGCCCAATAGAATACACTACAGAGAAGAAATCCTCCAACTCGCAGATTTTAGTTTCCTATATGGAGTCATATAGATGTAGAACAGCACAACTGGGAACAGTAGGCCATCTGCTGGAGTTTGGAAACCATTTTCTAAGAGTTTAACTGGCTTCAAGGGTGTTGCCCAATTGCTCTCAGGGCTGGTGGCTGCACAAGGTCCTGTGCACCTGCTCACATCCATCTGCTTATCTTCTCCCCCTGAGAGTAGGGAGTCGGTACTGGGGGAAAGAAGAGTTGAGCAGAGGCAGGATGGAGGTAATTAGTTGACTCTACTACTACTTGCTTGTGTTGAACAGCTGATGTTCTGCCACCTGTAAACAAGAGGGATCTCTTAGGATGCTGCCTTAGAATCTTAATGGCATTCTCATCCCACTTATAAAACATTGATTACTACTGGCATTATGCTTTCTTGCAGTAGAAAAATGCCTTTACCTTTATGTAACCTGGGAAAAATGCTTTTCTATCTTTCAGCATCACAAACAGTGAGACAGAGGTTTTTGTAAAATTTATTTTATGGAAACTACAACTAGCTCTTTGAATGCCAGGATGGGTTAATGCACACATAGTGAGAATATAGAGTAGGCTATATACAGTATGGAGGAGGTTCTATGAGGGGTGAGTCTCTGCTACAGTTAATTGAGGATCACTGCCCTTTCTGAAGTCCTACTGCTGTGGGAACATCCTTTATTTTCAAAGCTTTGAAAGCCCTGTGCTCTTCAGGAGGAAGGTGTCTTCTCATGTCACCTTTAAAGTCTGGTACTTGGAGAAGCACTGCTGACAGATATTTGAGAAAAGAATGAACCAACAGAGGATCTTTAAAGATGGAAAAGGAAAAAAGAGTAACAGTAACTGAGATGATGATGATGAGAACTCTTTGTTAGATCTTTTTCAGTTCAGAATCTCTTTGTGTCGTCTCATCCCTCACCCTGACCCAAGAATCTTAAAAGAAAATAATTTTCTTAGCTTTTACTGGCCTCTGCTCTAGGGGGCTGTTAACTGGCCTACTGCAATAGCACCATCTATCTTGGGACTTCTATTTTCTGTGCACTTGGTTAATATATCCTATCTATTACAATGAACTTTCATTCTAGAACACAAAAATAATTAGTACTATAAATTTCAACAGTAGTGCCTCTGTTTTAAAAAAAATTTTATCGAGTACATAGAGAATATATCTGTTTACTCAGACTCTGTACAGGCAGAACACTTTAATAAACAAATGCTTGTCCTGACTGTTTACAACTACCTACTTACTTTCTTTTCTTTTTTTTTTTTAACATCTTTATTGGGGTATAATTGCTTTACAATGGTGTGTTAGTTTCTGCTTTATAACAAAGTGAATCAGTTACACATATACATATGTTCCCATATCTCTTCCCTCTTACGTCTCCCTCCCTCCCACCCTACTTATTTTCTTATATAAAATAAAGAACTGATTGTAACCATACTTGGTTTTGATAGGGCATGTTTAAGTTATAAAGTGCAAAAAGAAATACTGAGTGATAAAGAAGCAGCCCAAAAGACAGTTTAAATGGGGAATTTCTTTGGCATTCAAGTATTTTCCCCTGGTTCTGGTAGTTAACTTATAATTTGAAAAAATGGAACAGTAATCATTGATATTTTTGATGAAATTACTGTAAATATTTTGAAATGCATCAATTAAACACTATGACTTTAGTCACATCTTCTCAGAGGCAGTAGTTTGTTGAATAACATAGGCAGGAATAAAAGAAACTAAATTAAAAGCAAAGAATAATGTGCCAGGTAAGCATAGAAAAGCTTATCTTCCAGGTTTTACCGATTGTTGCATTTTTAAAGATATATTGATTTCGGAATTACAAACCTTATTGGATTTTTTAAACGAAATTACATACGCAATTATATGCATTTTGAAGTGAGTCCCAAGACTCATTTGGGTAAATGGCACTTTTCTTTTACCCTGATGCCGAGTTCTCAGTAAAAGTGAAGTAGTGCACAGACCAGAAAATCCCTGTTGGTGGCTTATTTTGTGAAAAATATTGATTTTTTTATTATAAACCTCAAATTTCTGGGTTTTGTTTTACGTAAAAGTACACATCAGCATTACACACCCTGTGCAATGGATCAGATTTCAGTTCTTTTCTTGGCTGGAATTTCAAACTTTATATTCTTGAAACAGTAAGGCACTGTACAAATGATGAACTCGTACAATAATGGACTAAGCACTTCCCATTGAGTACACATGCAGTTCCCATGGCTTCATAGAAATTGTTTAATAAATGATAAATGTATTTTGAAATGGTTGTTGCACTTGCTGATAAACCATATCCATGGGCGCTAAGTCTCTCACCCTGGACTCTGCCAGTTTAACAGAGGACCTGGGGCTTTAGGCCGAACTTTGAGTGATCTGCCTCTGAAAACTGAGCAGCTGACCTGTGTTTCGGTATCTTCGTGGAAGCATGTTGCCACATAGTTATTGAAGAGTTGTTTACTTCTCTGACTTCTCTATCCAACCTACTTTATTTATTTATTTATTTTTGCGGTACGCGGGCCTCTCACTGTTGTGGCCTCTCCCGTTGCGGAGCACAGCCTCCGGACGCGCAGGCTCAGCGGCCATGGCTCACGGGCCCTGCCGCTCCGTGACATGTGGGATCTTCCCGGACCGGGGCACAAATCCGTGTCCCCTGCATCGGCAGGTGGACTCTCACTGTGCCACCAGGGAAGCCCTCCAACCTACTTTAAAAAGGGGTTTGAAATGGTTCTTAGTAAATCATAACCATTGAAATAAGGGTTTAAAACTTTGGTCACAGAAGAATTCTGGGAACATGAAGGAAAACTTAGTCCAGGGGATGTACACTGTTAATCCAAGTTTAGTAGCAGTCAAGTCAGGGAGAGAAATATTGAATGAAATTCTTACCTAGCTGTGACCTAATATGGAGGTAACACCAGGTTTCGTGAGAGGTCTCCAGAATAACCGTGAAGAAAATCAATTACAGTACAGCAGAATGCTGACAATTATAAACAGACTTTATGTGAGGATGGATGGCAACCAATGGATGGATGAGCCTTTGTAAAAATTGTCAGTTCTCACCTATACACTTAATAAATTAGGAATTCAAATTTTGCAGAAAATAAAGTTAAGACATTTTGTCATTAGCTGTGAATTTGAGGGTGACATTAAAAATCACGTATGTCATGGAGTCTAGAAACTGGCTTTGAAGTCTCACCTCTCATTCCCTGTTATGTTGAGCAAATAATTTGAAATTTTTAGGCCTCAGTTTCTTTATCCATAAATGCAGAAATTAAACTGAATGCTCTCAAAGGTCTCTATGAAAATGTCATTTTCGACATTATCAGTTATCCATCTCTGTGCTTCCTGAAAGTTCTGTTCATAGTCAGGATGCCACTTCATATCACTACTATTATTTTATTACTGTAATTTTTTTGTATATTCAATCAACAGGTATTTATTGAACAGTAATTTATTATCTGCTAGAATGTGGCCATATGGATACCATGGAGGCTACAAATATACAGATATCAGGGGATTTCCTTGGTGGTCCAGTGGTTAAGACTCTGTGCTTCCACTGCAGTGGAATATATACACTGGGCAGAATATATACACTGGGCAGTATATGTACACATACACACACACACACACACACACACACACACACACAGAGATATCAGAATGTTGCATTAAACTGAGAGTTTGCACTCACTGAGGTCTCTGCTGAAGGGTTTTCAACCACAGAGACCAAGACCTACAACACTATCTCTGGTTATTGCTACTATTCAGCATTCAAGGACCTGGTTTAGTGTCGAAATCAGAACTGAAGACCCGATGTACAGGGCTGAGAAGAAGTGAAGCTTTCTGAATAATCTGAGCCCCACTTTGTATGTAGTCTTCGTTCTCCAACCCAGGAGGCCAATAAGACATCATGATGACCAAAGAATTCACCATCTTTTCCAATAAGAAATAAACCAGAGTATTGAATGATGGTACCTAGACATTCTAAGTTGTGCAGAAAGTCTCTGAGGTGAGTTCTTTAAATGTATAATTCTCTGCAGTGAAATCTGCCACTGGAAGGCTGCCAGGTTCTCACCCTATGGTGTGTGGCACAAGTTAATGAGTGCTGGTCATCAGTTAAACATCCAAACATTTGTCTTTAGCTATTATTAAAATAATATGAGACTTCTCTGATGTTTTTTGAAGGTGGAAGTCTTTATGTTTCCAAGAGCATAATAAGAATCTTTTTGAGGTCCTTTGGCCTTCGTTGTGTGTATGACACAAAAACCTCATGTAGAACCAGCCCCCATTAAACAACCTAGTCCCTTCCTTACTCAGGGGTGTAGTTGTGACCTAACTTGTCCCTGTGGTGCTTTTAGGCTTTGGGGCAGTAATTATCAACACTGTTCTCTACCACTGCCCTCTACCCACGGCCACCCTTGGCTGCCTGAGAACGGCCCTGCCTCTAGCAGTGGCAGAAAATAGCATCTACTCTCTGTCTCAGCCTTTTCCATGAGGCTAAAATCCCAAGACTTTGATCTGACTTTAGTTTAGCAAATATTTTTAAACAAACATTTACTGAGTATGTGTATAGTGTGTATAAGGGAGTAACAGTTAATGTCGCCATGAGAGTAGTAGTCTTTCCTATCAGAAAGTTAATTACTTTCTGATAGAAAAGACAAGCTTGTAGAGGTTGTATTTGACAGCAAAGTATTTGCTGAATACTGAATACTGAGTACTGAATACTTTGATGTTCGTTGTCTCAGTGTGGTGAACACTATGAAGACAGGGCCCTACCTATTTTGATCACTGTGGCACCTTCAGCATCCAGTTCAGTGCCTGGCTTGTAGTCAGTTAGACCATATATTCTGTAATATTATAACAACTTCTATTTCATATTGAATTTGTCTAGAACTTTTTCCTGCACTAGAGTGTAAATTCCCTGAGGTTAAGGACTAAATCTGTCTTATTCATCATTGTATCCACAACAACCAGAAGTTGTTGACAAAATTTGACAAACAATAAATAATTTTGAATGAGAGAGTGAGTGGAAATTAGGAGAGGTGTTTCAGGCCCTATTTTGCAGAGAGAACAAAAAATGTGACTCAGAATCAGGGCTCTTTCCATGGTGCTGAGGCTCTACAAATAAGATGAGAAGGAAGCAGATGACTAACTCCAGCCTCACCCCACTTCCAGAATTAGAGGTCTCTTGAGATTTTTGCTACCTCCTAGAAATTTCCAGGCTTCTACCTTGCTTCTCGCAAACCCCAGTTATTCTCCAGAAGCAGCAACTCTTCCCTGAAACAAGATCTCATAGGCTTCTTGGGAAGGGGAATGAGGACGGGAGTTCAAAAACAAGAGGACAACCCTGATATCTGGGGTATCAGTTCTGCAGTTTAACTTCTGTGTTCTCTGGTGAGAAAGTGTGAACTGCATGTTTAGAGAATGGGAGAAGGCTGCAGATCCTTTCACTCCCAAAAACTGCCTAAATTTGCTTTCAATTTTCAATGTTTGGGACAGTCAATTCAGCAGTTAATTTGTCTGGGGAGATGTGGAAAATTACCCCAGGGCTGCAGTTGTTCAATAGCTGCCAGTGTTGAGTACTAATTATAAGCCAGTCACTTTATGTATCATTGTGTTGTTAATAGTTTCATTTTAGAGCTGAACACTCAATGCTCAGAAAGCAGGCCAGGTCCACACTAGTCCATCTGCCTCCAAGCCCATGGTCTCCACTAGCCAGCTTGGCCTCACTGCAGGGACTCAGGCTGCCCCTTCCGTCTTCTTCCTGACCCACACATGACCTGCCCTCGGTAGGGACCTCAGTACTCCTAGAATCTTTAAGTTCTGTACCTGTAGCACACATTTAGGGATTGCTCTGGGCAGGCTTTGAGAGAATACTTCCAAGGTGTGTCTATAGGAAAAATCTATTTTATCTCACAAAAAGGGAGTCTTTGGAGGAAAAAAACCAAAAACAAACAACTAAGAACATAAAGCTAGAAAAATGTTTTCAGGTCTGTTGATCCTGGCTCTTCTTTTTACAGATTTAATACCTGTGTTACTTCAGATAGGTTATTTAATGGCTGATTCTCAATTTAATCACCTCTTAAAGGAAAATAAATATTTTCCCTATCCAGTCTATTCACAAGCATAACAGGAGGTAACATGGGTGAAAGTGCTTGAAAAACTGTAAGGTATGATATAGACATCAGATTGTGTTGTTGTTAGTATAAGAATATGTGTTAATAATGTTATTATTATCACATAGCTCTAGATTAGCTGATTAAGACAGCTCCTAGAAAGAAATTTTAAGTCCATGAGGTTGAAACTTTAGATCTATCTAGGGTGCTTGTTCTTTTATACAGGCCTTTGAAACACTTTTGCTTTCTCTTTTCCCGTGAATGTCTGCTACTTTCTGAAGTTCCCCCTTACATCTAGCTTCACTATGGAACCATTCTAACTTCTGTCTGTCCTGAGGTATGAGGCATGGGGCATGTCCCGAGTCCTTGCTGCTTCACCGTCCATTAGCTCACATTTGCAATGGTTTTGGGGACATGCTTACAACAAGGCTGCACTGTCTGCCCCTGCATCCGTCAAAGGGGCTCACAGCACTAATTTGTCTGGATAAATGTTTCTCTCCTACCTTTGCTGCCCTATAAACATTCTTCTTAAAAAGAAGCATCTTAGCAGGGAGTAGAGGGCTCTTGTATTCAAGCACAAGATACTTTAGATTGTTTTGTAGCTTTTGTTGACTCCACAGCTAAATTCTATGCTCTCTGAATTTAAGAACCCTATTTCATTTAATTCACACACACACACACCGTTATACATACAAAAGCTATCAATAAATGCACAGGCAAGAGAAGCAGTGTTTCAGAAGACATGACTGCTGTCAGAAGAGCCCAGCTTTAGCTCCTAAAGTTAGAATTTACTTGGTTCCTCTGTTTTCCAATACTTGTGTTACGTTTGAGTAAATATAACATGCAATTTCACTGTATATTAGGAAGTATTTTCCAAATTTAAAATTCAGTCATATATTGAATATTTTGTACTTGATTGCATTTTAATGGAAATACAGTCACTTATTTGATGTCTGTTCTGATTCTGATTTTTACATTTCAGGGTCAGTTAAAGTGATCTTTATCCAGATGGTAAATGACATTTGAAGATGACATTTAAAGATGTCATTTAGCTGCTCTTCTGACATTTTCCATTTTATACTTATATATTTTACTTAATGGAGCCATCCATATTCAGCATGACAACTCAGAAGCGCTTAAAATTAAAAATTCAAAGTGTTCTATATTCATCTTCTGGCTAGCTCAGTTATTTCTAATTTGTCTAGCCCATCAATCATAGTGGTAAATAAAATTACGTACATTATTTTTTCTTTCCTTCACAAAGTAAGCATTCTTACATTGGCCAAGAGCCTTGAATAATAGTAGAAATAATTAGACAACCCAACTGATTATTGCATTCAAGTGCATAATGAGTGACTAATATGTTGGTATGTGATTATATCCACTGCCTCCTTGCACATGGAAAAAGGGTTTTCATAGAACTTTATGAAACGGTAGCCATCTGTTTGTATTTAGGAGGATCTGTTATATGGAAAGTATTGTCCTTCAAGGATAAAATGCAATTATCAAATTCATTGACTTAGAGATAAGGCTAAATTAGAATAATTATGTTCTACAGTGATTCAGAAGATAAATTTTTAAAAAGTTTTAAAGACATTTTTAATTCTACTAGTGTTAACTTTGAGTTTTGTTTTTTGTTTTTTAATACATAGCAAACAGCTTTAATACAACCAGTTAGCGTTTGGTTGACTTCACATAGGAACGCAGAATGAAATTTTTGAGTCAAAGTTTTTTCTTCTCATATTATATGTATTTTTTCCATTAGCTTCTGGCATTTGTTTTGCAGTGGAGAAGCGTGTGATTGGTCTGACTTTGAGTCCTTTGTATATCAAATTATTTTCTCTCTGCATGTTTATTTTTCTTTACCCTTTGTATAAATCAGTGTCCTTCAGTAGGAAGTAAAATTCACCCTAGATGGCTCAAATGAATAGGATTATTCACAGTGGTGTAGGTAGGATTAAGGGAACAAACTCTTAATTTGAGCTGATGAGGCATTCAGAGAAGACTAGCAAGAACACTTGGAAGCCATCAATACCTCTAGAGATGAGGACATTGCTGAGGAAATAGTGTTACAGGGGCCAGTGAAAGCTGGAACTGTGGAGAGGATCCACCTAGTGGGAGCTGTCATCTGGAGGGGTCTTATCTACTACTAAGATGTGGTGTTGAAAAAAGTGAGGGAGCAAGGAGAATCCCCCTGAACTCTCTCTCTTCCTGCCCTCTATCCCTCAGCATTTCTGCCAGTGCCTTCAATTGGCCAAACCCAAATAGAAGGTAATTGATAGGGGAGGGAGCCTGAGTAAAATGGTCTGCAAAGGTCAACTTCTCAAAGTACAGAGCAGGGCAGAGAAGGGGCAAGAATGAATCTGGACAGCTGAAGGAGAATAACCAGTTTAAAAACACTGCCAGGGCATATATCTAGGTGATGGTCTTTGTAATATACCCAAAATGTATAGACCCTTTAATTGGAAAATTAACATCTATTTATTATTTCAGAGGAACTTTCTTGTAGTCTAGGCTTGATAATCACATATGCTCTATTTTTTCCCTAGGATTTTCTTCACTTTGTACTTCTTATACCTATTTTTCTCATCCTTTCACCTTTTTTATCCTTTTCACCTGTGTTGGATGATTTCTCAAGTTTGTTCTTAATATCACTGAGTTAATTGCTGTGTTCGTCACGTCATGCTCTTTAAAGATTCCAGTGCAAAATTTAATTTTTGCATTGAATTTTAGTGTCCTTTGTGAATTTTCTTATTCCCAACAGTTCCCTATTTCAGAGATTAATCTCTTCTATGACGTTCTATTTTTGGTTCATAGAGGCCATATTTATTATCTTATTAAGAGTAAGATTATTAAGAATTTATTATCATATTAAGCAGTTTTCAAAGCTGCTTTCTGTACTTTGAAAAATATTTCAAAATAATATTCAGACCTTTTTTTTGTTTTTTTCCTTTCTTTTTACCTGAACTTTTTTCTTTTCTTTTCTTTTCTTTCTTTCTTTCTTTCTTTTTGGCCATGCCGCATGGCTTCCAGTATCTTAGTTCCCCACCAGGGATGGAACCCAGGCCCATAGCAGTGAAAGCACTGAGTCTTAACCACTGGACCGCCAGGGAATTCCCTGAATAGTTGTTTAAAATTGACCCAATACATTTTATTTTAACAGCTTTATTAAGGTGTAATTTACATATCATAAATTCGCTTGTTTTAAGTGTACAATTTAATGTTTTTTAGTAAATGTGCAGAATTGTGCAACCATCTCCTTAATCAATTTTTGAATATTTCTATCACTGCACAGAGATTCCTAGTGGCCATTTGCAGTCACCTTCTCTTCTCACCCCTGACCTCAGTCGAGCACTAATACGTTTTCTACATCTATAGCTTTGTATTTTCTGAATATTTCATATAATTGTAATCATACCATATGTGGCCTTTTGCATCTGGCTCCTTTCACTTAGCCTAATGTTTTGATTTGTTTTATTTTTTATTAAAGTATAGTTTATTTACAATGTGTTAGTTTCTGCTGTACAGCAAAGTGATTCAGTTATACATATATATACATATTCTTTTCCATTGTGGTTTATTACAGGATATTGAATATAGTTCCCTGTGCAATACAGTAGGACCTTGTTTATCTATAGTAGTTTGTATCTGCTAATCCCAAACTCCTAATTTATCCCTCCTCCACCCCTTTTCTCTTTGGTAACCCTAAGTCTGTTTCTGTTTCTTAAATAGTTCATTTGTGTCATATTTTATATTCCACATATAAGTGATATCATATGGCATTTGTCTTTGTCTTTCTGACTTACTTCACATAGTATGCTAATCTCTAGGTCCATCCATGTTGCTGCAAATTAGCCTAATGTTTTTGAGCTTGATTCTTGTTGTAGCGTGTATCAATACTTCATTCCTTTTTATTTCCAAATAATACTCAATTGTGTGTGTGTGTGTGTGTGTGTGTGTGTGTATATATATATACATCACATTGTTGACCCATTCATTAGTTGATGGACATTGGATTTTTTTCCATTTTTATTAATAATGCTGCTGTGAGCCTTCACATATAAGTTTTTGTGTGGACCTGTGTTTCAATATCTTTAAATAGATATCTAAGAGTAGAATTTATGGGTCATACGATGTATTTATGTTTAACTTTTTAAAGAAGCTGCCAAACTTCTTTTCAAAGTGTCTGTACCAACCACTTTACATTCTCACCAGCAATGGAGGAGGGTTCCAATTTATCAACATCCTTGTCAACACTTATTACCTACCTTTTTTATTATAGCTATTTTATTGAACGTTGAGCGGGATACCTTTGTGGTTTAAATTTGTGTTTCCCCAATGATGCTGAACATCTTTTCATGTGCTTATTTTCCATTCATATATCTTTTGTGCAATGTCTATTCAGTTTTCTGCTTATTTTGAATTGGATTATTAGTCTACATATTCTTCAGTTCGAATTTAAGCTCTTTATATATTCTGGATACAAGCCTTTTATCAGATGTATGATTTGCAATGTTTTCTTCTGTGGATTGTCTTCACTTTTTTAATGGTGCTTTTTAAAATGCAAAAGTTTTACATTTTGATGAAGTCCGATTTATAAAAGTATTTTCTTTTATCACTTGTGCTTTTGGTGTCACATCTAAGACATCTTCACCTAACCCACCGAAAAATCATTCTGTTTTTTTTTTTTTTTCTAAGAGTTTCCTAGTTTTAGAAATTACACTCAGGTCTACGATCAGTTTTGAATTAACTTATGTGTACGGTGTGAGTTAGGTTTCTAAATTCATCTTTTTGCATGTGGAGTTCCAGTTGCCCCAGCACCATTTGGGGAAAAGACTATCCTTTCCCTATTGAAGTGTCTTTGTCCAATGCACTTTCGTCCCTTTTTCTAATTTTTGTTTCTTTTTAGAAACTGTTATCATTGAATGTCAGATTTTCTTTTTAAATTCAATCTTGGCTCAAGACACTCACTGTGTAACTTTTTCTTAGTCCCCCTTGGTGCCTGTTCTCAGATCCAAAGCTGTGGTGCAACTTGATATGCACAACTCCAACCCAATTTCTGTTGGCTAGTAGACATTCATCTTTTTGGCCTATTCTGAAAGAACATAGGAAAGTCTACTACTGCAGCACTCAGGCACACTGACCATGAGGAGAATTTGAATCTTAGAAACATTTGAAGCAGCTTGTAGTTGTTCTTTTCCTACTTTAGTATAAGAAAAACAATAAACCCCAATATAGGTGCCCCCAAGGCTTTTCTGTCTATGCTTCTACCCATGATGCCCTGGATAAGGAAAGAGTATATCTCTTGATTCATTGCACAATTAATTATCTAACTCCTTCCCTACTTGGTTCCTACTTGTTTTGGAGTTTTAATAACCAGAGAGCTGCTGATCGCAAAGGGGCCAGGCCATTTCTCCAGATACATGGTAAAGTAGAGCTTGTGCAATATTTTTGCATGTATTGGGGAAAGTAGGGATGTAGAAGTGTTGGCTGCCTAGTTGTTTGGGGTTTTTTTAATAACTTTATTGAGGTATGTTTTATATATCGTATAGTTCAGTCGTCCCCAACCTTTTTGGCACCAGGGGCCAGTTTCGTGGAAGACAATTTTTCCATGGACCAGGGTAGGGGGGGATGGTTTGGGGATGATTCAAGCACATTACATTTATTGTGCACTTTATTTCTATTATTATTACCTTGTAATATATAATGAAATAATTATATAACTCATCATAATGCAGAATCAGTGGGAACCCTGAGCTTGTTTTCCTGCAACTAGATGGTCCCATCTGGGGCTGATGCGAGACAGTGACACCCAAAGCGTGTTGCTTATGTCCAGTCTACTCCGTAAGATGCAGCTTCATTGTCACTTGCCACTCACTGTTAGGGCTTTGATATGAGTCTGCAAACAGCTGATTTATTATGGTCTCTGTGCAGTCAAACCTCTCTGCTAATGATAACCTGTATTTGCATCTGCTCCCCAGTGCTAGCGTCACTGCCTCAGCTCCACCTCAGATCATCAGGCATTAGATTCTCTTAAGGAGCGTGCAACCTAGATCCCTCGCATGCACAGTTTGCAGTAGGGTTCGCGCCCCTATGAGAATCTAATGCCCCCACTGATCTGACAGGAGGTGGAGCTCAGGCAGAAATGCAAGCAATGGGGAGCGGCTGTAAATACAGGTGAAGCTTCGCTCACTCGTCTGCTGCCCACCTCCTGCTGTGCAGCCCGGTTCCTAACAGGCTACAGACCTGTATCAGTCTGTGGCCCGGGTATTGGGGACCCCTGATATAGTTAACCCGTTACAGCTGTACAATTCAATGTTTTTTTCTTTAGCAAATTTTCCAAGTTGTACAATTATTACAATAAATCGTGTTAGAACAGTTAGAACAGTTTTATCGGTGTTAGAACAGTTTTCGGTGTTAGAACAGTTTTATCACCTCGGTAAGATCCCACATGCCCATTTACTGTTAATCCCCAACCACTAAACTACCTTCTATATCTATTGATTTCCCTTTTCTAGACATTTCACATAAACGAAATCATACAGTGTATGATTTCTGCCTGGCTTCTTTCACTTAACATAATGTTTTTGAGGCTCCTCTGTGTCATATCATGTATCAGTAGTTCATTTTTTATTGCTGAATAGTATTCTATTACATGGATACTACACTTTGTGTATCTACTCATCAGTAGGTGGACATCTAGGTTGTTCCCATTTGAGCTATTATGAATAATGCTTAACATTATTCTTGTGCAAGTCCTTGGTGAATATAAGTTTTCATTTTTCTTGGATATATACTTAAGAGTGGAATTGCTGAGCCATATGGCAAATTTGTGTTCAACTTTTAAGAAACAGGGATGTCTAGTCCTGGTTCATTTGCAGCTCCAATTCTTTTGTTTCAGACCGTAAAGACTACATATAAGATACAGTATTTCTTTGTTGAATTCCACTGATGCTATCACTGAAGGAAAATTTTCTCAGATTCTGACAAATGCTTGACCATTAATCTTAGTTTCCAGTCTTACTGCATGTACATTTTAATCTTTGCCTTCAAGTATATTTTAACAGGAAGAAAGAGATAGCTTCGTGTCATGTTATCCCAAATTCTTTTAATTAGAGTAACAATGTGAACAGGGTAGATTTTCTTTAAAAAATAATAAGTTAGGAAATGAATCTGGTTCATCTGTGATTACTTTCCATAACTTCCTTAATATATGGAATATTTTCTTCCTATTCCGGTGATAGCTCGTGCTCTATGTTCATGCATGTATCTTCCAGGTACTTATTTATTATTTATAAAGGGACTAATGTATGTGTAGCTGTTAAGTTGCTCTCCTGTCTAAAGAAGATGTGTGTGAATATGTGTGCATTCTTTAACATTGTATTAAGGAATTAAGTAAATTTATTTAGCCTAAAATATGGTACTTGTTTTTGTTCAAATTAAAATTTCAGAAATTTAGTGATTTTCCATTTATTCCAAAGTAACTTTGAAATGAGCTGATTTGATCAAAAACAGTACACTTCCAAAGGATATCAAGATATCCCTTAATATAAAGTAAAATAAGATTATAACTTATTTCAGTGAGCGTGTGTTCTCATATCTCTAATAGACTTCAAACTATGTGTTTGGTATATGGATAGAGGTTACAGAGATTCTGACTATCTTTGTGTTTTAGAATTCACTGAGCAATTTTTAAGATGTGTAGAAATTCTTTCCAGGACCTAAAACACATACATGTGTACACATGCGCATACTCTCACATGGTCCGATGCATACACACACATATTTACATATGCATGTATGCACATAGACATACACTCATACTCACTTGCTCTATGAATGTGCGTATATACATGCAAACAAAATACAGTCTGTGGATGTATTATTTGCTTTTAAAAGTTTGGATTTAGTTCTTTGTGCTTTTAAATATACTCTGTGAATTTTTTTAAAACCAATTACTTCTGCCTCTACTTTCTCTATCTTTAAAAATGGTAAAAGGCCAATTTCCCAGGAATAAGTTGATTATCATTGAATTAAACCATGGAAACAAGATTTTTTTCCAATCTATTTAAGAGTTGTGGAGAAAATAGTCTATGATTATACTTTATTCATGATTTTTACTTGATGCATGTATTGAGGTTACAGAGATTTTGATTGGCATGCTGTATTTATAAATGTTTTCATGTTATTTCAACTACATGTCTAGTACATACCTATTATACTCTAATAAAAGAATATGTAGGCAGAATCTTCTTGTAGCAATCAAGAAAAATACAGGCAAGGACAGAACAAAAAAAAATTGTTAGCATACTAGACCAGTAAACCCAAATTAATAATGAAATTTAATATGAATAAATGTGATGTCTTACAATTTAATTTTTTTAAATTTACAAAAATACAAAAAGGAGAGAAATATATTCATAGCTATTTACACAAAATAGGCTTAGGGAGTTAAGCTGACTGTAAGCTAGACATGAAACCATGTCACATGATGAATGCTTAAAAGTACTGGGTATTATATACAGTACTGGGTATTATATACAGATGTGATCACTCCCTTCTAAATGAAAGGATTTAATATAGAAGATAAAGTAGATTTATTCTTTGAATCACTTTAAGTGATTTCTACTTTAAGTGGATTTGAGATGAAAATAAAGACATCTTATCCATTAGAGCCATTTGTAAAGGGATTGTATTGCCTGCCTCCTATTGAAGCAAGCTCCTGGAAGAGCACAGGCAGGGTCTAGGTGGTATAGAAAGCATTCCTGTAAGGTACTGAATGGAAGATTGAGTTTCCTGGGCTCCTTCCACATATGTGACCTTAGCAGTCCAGAGCAGAGTTTGATCATTCTGCTGTCACTCAGGGGTCAAACAGGTTATATGAATGAGTGAGGCTATCTGTGTTGAGTGATGGGGCTAAGTGGATATTGTGTATGTCTCAGTAGTCAGTTCCAATCTAAGGTTGCCACGCCATAATCAGGACCCAACTTTACCAGGTCTTCCAGTTTTTCAACTGAAACTAGAAATCTTAATTTTTAAAATGTAAACTGTCCACATTTTAAAATTTAGCAACTAATTCCAAAATTTTTAAAGCACAATTATGGGCTATCACTTTTTAACTTAGTTTAGGAATTATCCCAGAAACTTGCTTCTACTCCCCCGCCTCCGAAGTGCATTTTGGGAATTACTGAATACTCTGACCTTTGAAATTTTATCACGAAATATCTAAATGTGTGACTGTGTAAAGAATAATTTTAAAGCACCTGTAATACCCACCCCTTAGCATCCTGTCATCTTTAATGGCACTTCAAACCTATTTCTTACAAGATTCTAAAGTTGATACAAAAATGATGTTAATATCACTGCATTAATTAAGTAGAAGCTGGTCGATACACAATATAAAAACTGGACAAATCATTATTTTAATGTACAAATGCTGGCCGCGATTGTTTTCTTTGCCTTATTATAGAGAAAAGCCATAAGAAACTGCTTTCACTGCCCAGCCATAATTTTCTAAATGCATTAATTTCTAAATGCATTTTAATTACTAAACGCAGTGGTGCTTAGAACTCAATTCATTAACTAGAGCAAATTAGAAGGGAATGTAAATCTCCGCATTTGCCGATGACATCCATCGCTTAGTAAGCATACATTTACTGTGGATCAAGTATGTAAGACATAAAATAATTTTTTAATGATTATTACTTCAAAAGTCATTAACCAGGCTCTCAGGTTTAAAAAAAATAGTCTCAACTGAGAAAGTTTCCAGTCCTGTGTCTATTCATTTGTGTGGGACTTTCTGAGGCCTTTTCAGGATTTACCTATCCAAGTGTAATATGTGATATGAATATCAGAGAAGCACTCTTATCATGTTGCCTTTGCTTTTTTAAAGCAAGGTGGTCTTGTTTGGGGATCAGTTTATTATTGATAATTTGGAAGACCTTCTAACAACCTACACCCTACTCCAATAGAGGATTTCTAAAATGATGTAAGAGATTCTTGTATCAGAAACTCTCTCACCAGTAGCCTTGAACCCTTTGAATATCTTCAAGTAGCTTAGAGAATACAGAGACTAATTCTGTCTAAGGAACAGGAGGTGTTTGGTCGTATAGTATAAGGCACACAATGGAAGGCACACAATGGAAGGCAGGGAATTATTAGGTCCAAACCTAACTTTTAAAAGGGATGTTTTTTACAAAGATTTTATAAGCCCCAACTATTATAGTATTATCTCCAGTTTCCTCCCAATTTCATTTCCTCTAGTTCTATAGCAACCACATCCCATTAATGGGAGAAACCTTCATTTTTTTCCCTTCTGACATCACATGGTCCTTCAGACCTTTTGGATTTTCTGGAGTTAAGTTCAGTATTTTGCTTTTCAAGTTTCTGGCTTACCTAAATTTCACTGTACTAATTATGGAAAATGAGTTCCAATCTAACAACATTTAAGCACTAGTAACAAGTAATATTCTAGGAAGAGAGCAGAAGAGATCTAAAATAATGACTGGCACCAAAGAACGACTTTTAAAAAGGAAAGACACTATGCAACTCTAGAGCCATTCAAAGCCATGTGGCCCTGAGGAGATAATCCTGACTCCCACATAGGCAAAAGTTCTAATGTTTTCTCTTTCATTGGTGGTTTGGTTTGATAGCATGCTCTACAGAATCCACACATTAATATTCTTTAGCAATAAAGAATTTATACAACTCTCTATTCAGTCTGACCTCTGCTGTGGATATCTACATCAGCACAAAGGGAGAAGGCTGAAGGAGCCAAGAAAAGGAAAATTCATAGGATTCTTTTATTTTAAAAAAAACCCTTTAAATAACAAAGAATATGATTCCAGCTATTTCAATTTGGCATTGGTTCGAAGTAGAGCAGAAATCTAGCTTTTCCAGCTTTTAAAAGTGTTTACTTAGGCATTCACTGTAGGTAAGAAAAAATAAGTTTTGAAGCCTCATAACTCAGAAGGGGCCTGGGCTTATGGGACAGAAGGAGAAGATAACCTTCTGGCAGAAGAGGGTTGATTTATTCTTGCAGATGTGGGTCTCCACCTCCATGACACACACTCTGTATGCCAGATACACCTCTCCGTGTGTGACATGTACCTCTGTGATAATATTCAGAAGGGGATCCCCATCCTCCCCAAGAATGAAAAATGCAGTTTTTAAAATAAATACTAATACTAATAAATATTAGTATTTTCTGGGAACAAATCCCAGATTTAAACTGTTGATTAATTTTCTTCCCCAAATCTTCCAAAGTTGTTTCTTGGAATAGATTTATTAATGACAGCTTTCTTTTCCTCTCTTCTCTATAATATTCTTTTCTAAATTCTGGCCTTTTAAACTAACAATCAGTAGGAGTTTGGGAAATCTAGTCCTTAAAATGCAATTGAGAATTTTCTCAATACAGCTTTCTTTGAATTTTTTATGTTTCAACTCTGTAAATTGACTTAATTAGGAAGTTTTGTAAAATTATTTTTCTTCCCTTGCCTAAGAAAACTATAGAAACAAAAGGCCAAATAAAATTGACAGATATAAATTAGAAACCTAGATCAAGGGAAGCACTGTAAAGATGTATACATCACTTCTGAAAAGGGAAGAATAAAAGCTAAGTTCAAATAGTAGTATTTCAAAAATGTGCTGAGCCAGACCCTGTATTAAGCTTGACTGTTAGGATGAACTTTATTAGCATTTAACTTGTATCACGCCTTTGGTGCTAATTAAACACCTTCTTCTATTAAAAGAAGTATCTTAAGAGAAGCATCTACTTTTTAGAACTGAAAGGTAAGCTTTTGTGATAACTTATTTAAAGCTCAGTTTTATTAAAAAAATATTTTATGGAATCAAAATATTGACAAAAGTAGGGGAAAAATAAAAACAAAGAAAGTACATTGATTTTCTTTTTTTCCTGTTTTTTGATCCTCCCTTCAGCTCTTCTACTAGCCTTTTATGTATGTCTTTTGTTTTTCTGGGATTTGAATAAAGGATTTTTTTGAATAAATATCAACTGAATATTTTTCAAACTCAATGATGAAAAATATTTGGTAAATGTAATAGCTGTTTATGTGCAACAAACTATCACAAAACTTAGTGGCATTAAACTATCATTTATTTGCCTAATTCTTTTGCCCTCTGTATGGATTATTCTGGTCTCAGTTGGGTCCCCGAATATATTTGTGGTCAGCTGACAGTCAGTTGGGAAGCTCTGCTTCTGGGAGTTGGCTGGCTGCTGGCTAGGACAATGGGAATAACTAGGCCATGTGACTCTTTTCATCAAGCAGGCTATCCCAGACTTGTCACACGGGGCAGCATGTTTCCAAGAGGGAATGAGCAGAAATCTGCACAATCTCTTGAGGATAGAGTCAGAACTAGCATGTCATCTTTCCTACCACATTTTACTCCTACTGTATTTTATTGGTCAAAGCAGGTCAGAAGGCCAGCCCAGTTTGAAGAGGTGCAGAAAAAGACTCTGCCTCTTAATGGGGCACATTGTAAATGGACTATTTACTGGGAGGGGAAAAATACAGCCAGTTTTGTAAACAGTTTTACTGTGGAAAGCCATTATCACTAATAAAGTCTTAAGTCTAATGTATAAGAGACACTGGTAGGAACCCAAAGGTTAGGTTCCTTTATGCCCATAATTTCCAGATTATGTTTTGTAAATCCTTGGTGAATTATATTACATGGAAAGTAACTTAGTTCACATAAGAATTATCACATTGATGTTTCTCCAAGGCTAGGGAAAGTGAAAGAGTATGGAGAGTCATTGACTTGGTTCCTTCCACGACTGAGAGCTAAGAAGAGGTCACTTAAGAATGCACTTTGGTGTAGAGTGTCTTGATCCGGGCTTGAGGGCAGGAAGAGAAGCAGAGACTCTGTAGACTTCCAGGGCCAGGGGCAGAAGAGAAACTGTTGTAGAGGTGCTGATGAGAAGAAGCCACAAAGGCAGATAGGCCATCAAAGAGTGTTGGTACCAAATATCCTTTACAAAATGATTTTGAGACCTAGAATCTTAATTTGTCGCGCTGGGAAAGTGAATCTGTAAAAATCAAAAAAAGTATTAGAACAGAACAAAGGTGTATCATATGTCCCATTTTAAATACTTTTCAGCTCATACATTTTTTACTCTTTTTTTGTTGAAAAGGTTGAGACACTTTGTTTTTCTAAGCTTTAAATGGAACTTTTAAAATGGACTTATTTGTTTGTTTTAACCTACCAATTTCTTGGATTAGGATGCTTCAAAAACAAAGCTACGTAAAAAATAAGGTCGAAGTAGCTGTTTTCTCATTCAACTGACATTGTCTGAGCAACTACTTTGTGCCAGGTATATTTCTAAGAGCCAGAGCTATCACAGAACATTACAAAGGCCCTGCATGGGTGGAACTCACATCCCAGAATGAGACAGACATGAAACAGATACACACGTCAGAGGGTGAGAGGAGGTCTGGAGAAAAATAAAGCGGAGTTAGGAAGACAAGGAATGTGTGGAGAAGAGAGTAGAGGAGGTATTTTATAGGGGCTTCCCTGTTTTTTTATACCAAGTGGTCTGGGAAGGCCTCTCTAATTAGGGACCCTGAATGAGCTATGGGAGTGGGTGGTGAGAGTGTATGAAGGAAGAGTGTTGCAGGCAGAGGAAAGGCCCGACCTGGAGCATGCTTGGCATGTTTGAGGAACCACAGGGATGTTGGTGACACTGGAGCCGGGAAAGCAGAGGAGGAGTGAGGTGGGGATGAGGTTGGAGAGCTTGTTTGGGGTGGGGGGCAGGGCTGACCACATAGCGCAGGGTTGTGGTTTAGAGCCAGCTGTACATTTTACTCACTGTGGGAGCTTGAAAGAAATTCCTGAGCCCAACCCCAGAATCTGTTGAAATTTGTCTGGGTTGAAGCCTGGTCATGTCTTTTTAAAATGTTACCAGGACAAATCCAGTGTGTAGTCAAGGTCTCCTGTGCCTTAGTAAAGCATGGCTCTGACTGAGCGAGCTGGAAAACCACTGGAAGATTTGCCAGAGAAGAGTAACAAGACCTGATCATCCTAGCATGCCTCCTTCACCCACATTCCCTTTGCTTCTCAAGATCATGTCTTGTATAAAGCTTGGGACCCTGCCTCATACGTTGAGGGGAGAGAGTGGAGAATGTGGTTGTGGGCAAGATCTCTGGGTGCTCTTACCTGCCCCTCCTCTGCCAGGTGTCAAGGATGTAACACACAAGGCAAGGAGGAGGACTTCTAGGGACAAGAGCCTCTCCTGTTCCCTTTCAAACTGGGTTGCTATAACAAAATCCCACTGACTGGTTGGCTTATAAACAACAGAAATTTATTTCTCACAGTTTGGGAAGTCCCAGCTCAGCATGCCAGCATGGCCAAGTGAGAGCCCTCTTCCAGGTCACAAACTTGTATACTTATATGGCAGAAGAGGCTCAAGAGCTCCGTGGGGTCTCTTTTAAAAGGGCGCTAATCCCATTGTTGAGGGCTCCACTCTCATGATCTCAGCACCTCCCGAAGGTCCTACCTCCTGTTACCACCATCTTAGGCATTAGGATTTCAACATATGAACTTTGAGGAGACACAAACATTCAGACGGTAGCAGAGCCAGAGTTCCTGGCTCTTTCAGTTTTCCTCCAGCCTTCAGTCAGAAATCCCCATGCGTCACTTCCAATGTCACCCTGAAGTCACAAGCATTCACAGGATGACTGTGAGAACCAGTGAGTGTATATGTCACTTCTGCTGACTTCTCTGTTGACAATAGAAAAATACATTGCTCATGTGTAATATATGTAAACTAGTGCCTCAAACCCATGCAGCTATGATGTAATAGCATACAGAAGGATATGCCCAGAAATAATATAACCCTCTACTTTACTTCTTTTGGAGTAGCAGTGGGATGTAATTGTTCAGAGCAAAAGCTGTGAAGCTGGATAACTTACATCCTGGCTCGAACACTTGCTAGCTAAGTGGTTTATCCTTTGTGTGCTTTGGATAATGGTGGCAAACTCCTAAGACTGGTAAGATGAAATGAATGGATACATATTAAGTACTTAGGGAAGTACACGGCACACATTTAGTGCTCCATAAACCCTATATTAATACAGTTATAGTTTCCTACTTGATTTAATCACCGTACAAATGGATCCCTCTTTAATTTTATTAAAAACATAGGAGATTTTTGTACAAATAATATGTATAAAAATAACATTTTAGACAGGTTCTTCTCTGTTGTTGAATTGCTAAAAACACAAAGAGATCACATATTAAGAAGTGTACCAAATTTTAATCGAGGAAGAAAGTCAGTCTCAAAACATTTTAGAACACAAATCCAATTTATATAATTGCTGTGCAAACAATTTTTGGTAAAACTTTCTAATTCCTGGCCTTCACGTGGATAAAAAGAGCAGCAGTCTCTTTTGGATAGCTGAGGATGGGAATGCAAAGGATTAAGATGTGGACAAGACATGTTTTCAACATATTTATCTAGAGAGCCACCTGAAGCGCCTACTTTGAGAACAAAGATGAAAATGTGAGACTTAGTTCTAGCCTCCTAAACTGGTCCCCTTATAGAGGTTCCTAGATTTAGTGCATGAATGTGGGATGGTATGATTGGGGGGGCGGTGACAAAATGTTATCCTCATGGGAAAGAGAGACTGTTTAGACTTACCTTATTTCTCCAGCTTTCTCTTCCCAAATGAATCTCTCATCCTTGTTTCATTGGGGTCAGAAAGTTAATAAAAACTTACAGGAATACGAAAAGATGATTAAATATTTATTGAAAATTTAAATGTGATACCTAAAGGTACAGGTAGTCCTGGGGGTTCCTTAAAGGCAATATATTTTTATTTAGGGGGAAACCTTCTCTCAGAGCTTTATTTGAGTTTGACCCACCACTTAAGTGATGTTTAAATAAAAGTAAAATAGAAAATGCCTCTTAAGAAAGGATGGCCTAGTTTCAGCATTTCTCCTGTATTAATTTAGAGGACTCATTTTTACATTGCCCACAGGATAAAATCTAAATTTCTCATCTCCACAAGCTGACCTCAGTCCCTGAAGCATCTTCTTCTATCTCGTCTCTATAGTGTCTCTGTCTCCATTCATCTGTAAGCCATGCTTCTTCGTCCACACCTTTGCCCTTGCTGTTGACTTGGTTTTATTTCTGTTGAAATGTTGCACGTCCTTCAAAGGTCAGCGCTCTTGGGTGATTTTCTCTGATTTCCCCACATCTGGAACCATAGCTGTTTCTTTGCTCTCTCAATCGTTTGTTTGTTCTTTATTCATAAATGCAGTTAATTCTGTCTACTCTTTTAACTAATTATCTGCATTCTTTTTACCATCATAAACAGTTATCTCTTTGGGAGGAGAGTAAAATATTTCTCATATTTGTATAACCATACTGTACCGTATATATGCCAGAACTCAACAAATATATGTGGAATGAATGAAAAACAACCCCCCCCCCAAAAGTTCTCAGAACCAGAGCACACTTTCCCTCATTTCACTTACATGTCATCCCTTTACCTCATGGTCATTTGGACTGCAACCTTTGTGTCTTTGTATTTCTTCTATGGCAATCTGATTATGGATACTCCTTTAATAATAACTTAATAATTAAATTTAACTAATCTAATAATGTAATTTAATCATTATGATTTAATTATTTAATTCTAATTAATTGGATAATTAAATTTAGTAAATTAATAATTTAGTAATTAAACCTCTTAATACTTCTAATTGACCTTAGGACAATAATTTGACTTGATGAGGTAAAAATCCAAACTTTATTCAATGTCCTTCAAGATCTGATAGTAAATCCCATGTCACCCTCTCCTCACACTTTGTTACAGCCATCCCAAATTTCTTTGTGTTCCAGAAATGGTCTTTCTACATGGAATGCTTTGTTCTTCCCTTCGCCCTCCTCTCCATCTTTAGCTGGGTTAGTCCTCGTCTACCAGATTCAAGATAAGCTGTTACTTCTTTCTGGAAATCATCTCTAGTTCCCCATACCATCTCCAGCCCTAGACTGGATTAAGCCTTTCTTCTTTGTGATCTAGTAAATAATAAGGATCAGAAAGCCTTGGGTCAAGATCTGACTTTGCTACTTACCAAGCAGTGACTTTAGACCAATGCTTCTCACAGTTTATCATGCATCAGAATCACCTGGAGAGCTGGTCAAATTGTGGCTCACTAGGCCCCATCTCCAGAGTTTCTGATTCAGTAGTTCTGGGATGGGTCCCAAGAATTTGCATGTATCACAAGTTACCAAGTGACACTGATGATGTTGTTCTGGGGATCATACTTTGAGAACCACTGATTTAAATAATCTAGTTAACCTCTCTAAGCTTTAGTGTTACCATCTGCAAAAGGAGCCTAAAGGGGTGTTTTAAGAATTAGTTGGGGTAATGTATATAAAGTGTTTGACATGAATTAGTCCTCAATCAATGCCAGTTAATATTGCTTCTGCATTATCATTGCTTTCATCGCACTGTATTAAATTGCCCACTGAAGTGACCATTTGCCAAGTAAATCAGGAACCTCATAATGAGCAGAGACTGTGCTGTTTTTATTATGGTACCTTATGAAGTGCATTAGTAGGTGCTAAATAAACATATAATGGAGTAAATTCAAAGTAAGAGCATTCCATAAATATTTAACAAAATAAACTTAGGTGATTCTTTGTAGGTAGCCCCTATACAGAATGTTCCAGGATTCCCTAGTTCAGCTCTCACTATATTCTTGGTTTTCTTGAGACTGTTTTTGCTGCTTGGTTCCTAAATCACTTTTGGTTATGGTGAATCAGTCCCCACAGCTTCTGTTTCTAAGAAAATTATACAAGCAACATGGAGAATGTCTGTGAACTAGAAATAAATAACCACGTAGACTATTCATTTGGCTCTGTAGTTTCCTTTTTATGCTGAATGAAAGCAGTTGCAGCACGAACGTATGCCAGCCTTTAACACTGGAACTGGGTTAGAAATTAACATGTGAAGAATTTAATTTGCAGTTCTTGGCAAATTCATGAAGCCTGCTCTTCAGAGAAACCGTGCCTCCTTTTCCTGTCAGCCTGTACCGCCGTCCTCCTCTTTGACCTCAGAATCTCATATTTCATATTCACTCATTAGTTCAGCAAATATTGTTTTCAACGTCTGCTGTGTGGCAGCTCTTACTCTCATGGTGGTGATGCTACACTAGGACAAAGTCGCTTCTTTACAGAACCTAAAGCACGGCATTTGCCAACTTGTACTTTGTTTGCATCCCTGTCTCCCACGCTAAATTGTGAGCTTACTAATGGTAGGTGCATTATTTAATTGTGTATCCAGCTCAGTATTTGGTACATGGTAGATACTCATACATACAGTTACTGTTCATACAGAGGAACTTTATTTTAACGGTGGTGAGAAATGGAACTGAGCACCAGAGATCAATACTGCTGGTCCATGAAAGGATTTGACACTAGATGTGTATTTTTTGACCTACAAAGTGTTATTTGTTTGAATTTCAATTAGAGCCAGCCAATAAAATGGGGGAGATTTTACATAAAAATCCAGATCTCCGGCTTCTTTTGAAAAAGCCTACATTCCTAATTCCCTCTCAGCTGGCTCCTTTAGATGGAGCATGCCATCTCCATTTTACTGTAACCCCTACTATTCCCTACTGTATTACATGTGTGTGGAAGAGTGTATATGAACATGTGTATCATGTTTGTCTACATGCATATGTGGTGAGGAAATTCTTCGAATTCTACATAAATCCACTGAAAGTTTGTCTTTATAAGCTTATAACAACCTAAGTCCAACTGCAAATAATACCGTATTCCTTTCTTTTCTTTAATGATGTAGAATGCTAACAAGGATTTCTTTCATTTGAATAATATAATATATTGAGTTATCGATCTAAATTTTCTCCAAATTGCTTTTCTGCGTTTTTATAGTAGGTTTCCTGTATTTCTCAAATCACCTTGACAATTGCCAGCTACTCTTCTATTGTGATATGTATCCCCATCCAAAGTAAAATATATCTAAATCTATCTGGTTTGGTTTTTTTTTCCCTCCCTTATGGCTATTAAACTAACACTTTTCATTTGGCTTGGTTTTATCGTAGGAAATTAGAATACTTAAAAATATAAAATTGAATTAAAATTGTAGTTTACCAAACTAAATCTACTCATGCTTTATTTCAGCTATCTTTAAAGAGAAGAGGAAGCAAAGATTTGCCAAAATCTGAAAAGAAGGCTCAACAGACTCCCACAGAGGTATGTGGAAATAAAATTTCAGCTAGTACATCAGACATCTCTAAATGTATATAATAATAAGCTACATCTATAAGTAGACATAGTAACCAGATACACTCATGTAAAACAGAGTTAAATTATGCATATCAATTATGTAGCTGTAGATGCAGGAGACAATATAAAGATTCAGTATCTTTTCTTTAAAGCTAGCCCTAACATCCCTGTTGTTATTGCTTTTGCATTGTAAGCACACAGCAGAATGTCATTAGTACTTTATGTGTTGCTACACTTAAGAACTGTACCCATGGTGCTGATCTTGTTCACTCATAATTAATAAGGACAATAAAATAGCTATTCCTATAGTATCAGGAGAGAGTAAAGAAAGGAATGTTGTCGGAAGGGTGGCAGAGGGGAGAGAGAGACTCCTGATGGCTTTGGAGAGTCCTAGAATGAAGTAGTTCTCTCTACCAATGACTGGGGAAGCAAAAGAAAGGAAATTAAGGAATAAAAATAAAACTTAAAACATGTCTTCAACATGGGCTTGTTAAGAGACTTAGAAACACAGCCACAGTAAAGACTAGGTCTACTTTTAGGGTGAGCAGAGGTGCTGGTGGATGTAATAAAGGAGATTTTAAAACAGAAGAGGAAATATTTAGGGACAGCTATGATATCATGGCTCGTTAAAAATATTTGGCTAGGGCTTCCCTGGTGGCGCAGTGGTTGAGAGTCCGCCTGCCGATGCAGGGGACACGGGTTCGTGCCCCGGTCCGGGAAGATTCCACATGCTGCAGAGCGTCTGGGCCCGTGAGCCATGGCCGCTGAGCCTGCGCGTACGGAGCCTGTGCTCCGCAACGGGAGAGGCCACAACAGTGAGAGGCCCACGTACCGCAAAAAAAAAAAAAATACTTGGCTAGATATTGATTTTTAAATGTTGGGATCTATAGGACTGTAGCATATGTACTTTTTTTTATTCTTACAAGGGGTTTTCTCATTAGATAATAATTTTAACTAAAGCAATACTTAAATATTCAAAATTTGAAAAAGTTGATCTCACTCATTTTTTTAAAAGCAAAGCATATTAATTGTTCATTTTCCTTTCCCTCCTCTCCCTGCTCTGTCCTTGGTTAATTTTTCCCCTGGTGCTGGACATGAACATTTATAGACCTCAGCAGTTCTAGAATCCCAGAGTCTCCTACCAAAGTCGTCTCCTTTTTGCACCTTTCCCATCATCCCCTTAATAAGTTCATATATGCTCTGTCACCACAACTCTCCCACTGTGTCTTTGCCATAATTTTATGCATCAGTTCTCTTCCCCACCTCACTGAGGGAGAGGTGCTATATGCTCCCTGTTCTAAAAATCTTAAGTCAGCTTTAATCAACAGTTTATTTTTTTTAACTCATGTTTGTCCTATTCTTATACTTCCCATGGTAAAGCTTATTTATTTTTTTCAACAACATTCTCTAATCCAGGAATTCTTAACTGTTTGTTCCTGGCTCTGTGGACCCCCACTCCATGTGTACAGGGGCACTTTTCTGCCAAAGACATATGCAGCTTTCATCAACTTCTCAGTGGGACCTGGGGCCTTAAAGCAGTCAAGACATGCTGCAATCCACCAGTTTTTATTTCATGCACATAAATGTCCTGGGAAATTTACAAGGACGCTATTATGGCCTTTGAAGTCCCTGCTATCATTTTCAATTCATTTATTTTCAGAGGTTATTACCTGTCTTTTTTCAAAAACCCACCCCAGAAGATTGATTGGACTGTCTCAGATGGGAGATCTCAATTATAAAATAGTCCATAGTTGATTCTATTGCTCAGTCAAGGTTGAGGACCATTGAGTCACATACTTACGTTAGGGCAAGCATCCTATATTGTTGTAATTCATATTTACATATTCATCTCCCGTGCTTAGCCAGGGCATACTGTAGGCAGGGGCCATCTTATCCAGCTTGCACTCATCAGTGTCTAGTGTCTGGCACTCTGCAGCGGGATCAATATGCACTTTTGAATACTCCCATGTCCCCCTTTTCTAGATGAGCCATATGAAATTGCCAATGCTGTTGTTCTGACCTGCACGAATGGCAATTTCATATGGTTCAACCTGCTATTATTTATATAGCTTTTTATTTCATTTTGTTCAGTTTCTTCTGTGTATTCCTCACATGTTCCTCCAGCAGCACAGTGACTTTATATACTGAGAAATGGTATTGCATAGCAGTTAAAAACAGTAACTTTAGGGTCAGGTTGCCTACATGGAACTCTCTGCCACATACCAGCTGCATGGCCTTAGACAAGCTGTTTCCTCATCCTTAAAATGGGGTCATAATAGAGAGTTGTACAGATTAAATGAGTTAGTATATGTAATTTATCAGAGTGCAACTTAGCTTCCAGTAGTGGCTAGGTTAAAGCCAAGCTCAGTTCACTTCTTTGGGCCCTCATCATCTTTATGTTCCCCTTCCTCTTCCGTCATCTGTATCTTCTCAAGACTGAGTCTTTAACATACACAAAAATAAGAGACAGCTTGCTTCACATCTCAAAGCTTTGTTATGTTTCTTGACTGGCATTCACTGTGAAAACAGGAGCAAGCGTTTCTGATCAGTTACATTTCAACCAGGCACTTTCCATACAATCTCTGATTTTAATGATTTCACATTTATATATGGGATTTCCCTGCCCAGTTCCAAACGGAACCTACAATAGTTAGGTTATAGGATGAGGATGCAAGGCACATTGGCATACAGGATTCTTAAACCTTGGTCATTGCAGAAACTACCATACGTGGTATCTTGAAAAGACTTCTCTTAAAATAAATAAAATAATCATCATGCCCATCATTCTCCTTCCTTCTTTATCATGACTTTGTTACATGCAATATAGGTCCAACTCTTAAAATACTTTTCATGTTTTCATCCCTTTGGGCAGGAGAGCTTACACATACACAAATCAAATATCCTCCTCTTTTATATTTGCTTCACATAGTCCAGCGAAGTGTTATTCTGTTCCAGTCTGTGATTTATATCACATCCATTGCCATTTTGGTTAGATTCAAAGTGCAGTATTATAACATTTTTTCTTCTTACTAGCAAATAAAGGCCTTGCCTTGCGATCAAGGACTTTGATAGAACATGCAGCCCAGCTAGCTTCCCAGTCTCACCTGCTCTTACTTCCCAACAGAGCCGAGTCTAGATAAAAGCATATTTGATATGCATATTGTTGGTCAACTTTCTATTCAAACATTATTTCTAATTCTGGCTTTAGCGACCTTTGACTCTCCTGCTCTGTGCTCCAACTTTTAATCATTTCTTCTCAGTCTCCCTTTCTTTTTTTCTCCTCTTTGATTGCCTCTGAAGCCATTGCAATAGCTTCAATCATCACCTCTATGCATCTCATCCTCATGTCCTCCCCTCTGGGCCTGAGCTGTCCTCTAGGTCCAGCGCTGTAATCTTGGTAACCTTGGGCCTGAGATTCCACATGCCTGTTGATAGATGTTTCCACTGGGTATCCCTCCACCGACACACCTCAAAGGCAGCATTTTAATGTACTTAAATCCATATTCTTCCCATAAAACTTGATCCTCTTTGTTCAGTCTCTGTCCCTATTATTGGCAACACATCCATCAAGACACCCAAGCTCAAAACATTGGGGTTATCTTTGACTCTTCTGCTGATGTGATGTTAGACATTGTAATACGTCCTTGGTTTCATCCTCACAGAATTAGTTCAGGGACCCGAACACATAGTCTCTTGCAGGGCAGCTTCTTTCTTTGCTTGTGAAACCGATTCTCACATCGAATCTATCTGTGACATATATTCTTATCCTTTTTCACTATGCTCCTGGAGTTCTCTCAGTTCTCTGTGCTTCTCTCTTTTCTTCTAAACTCCTTCTAAAGGGAAGCATACAAGCCAGCACATCTGATTTTGTTATTTTACCTCATTGCCCTACTTTTTTCCTCTCATGCATCTTTTCATGCAACATGTGCAGTGGAAAAAATATGATTTTTGGAATCAGTCTGAATACAGATGTGCTCTGTCACATTAATTTGCCCTCTACCATGTAGCTGCCTTATCTGCAAAGTAGACATAGTATATCATCTTCCTCGTGGGGCTCATGTGAGGATATAATGATATAAGGAATGTGATATTCAGGCTCTGCACACTCAGCAACTCTCATACTAATTCTTATTAGTGGATGGGAGCATAGGAGTCCCCGTCTAATTCTTATTAGTGGATGGGAGCATAGGAGCCCAGTGCCCTGCTCTCCATCTCTTCTCTCGCAAAAGCTCTGGGCCACATTTATTGAGCATCTCTGGCAGGAGCTCATTATTCTCCTCACCTTCACCATCAGTGGTTGCTACTTTTTTACCAGAATTCATCTCAAACACAGCTGACTCAGTGCTGGAAAAGAAAGGCATTTTTATTCCTTCCCATTTTTTAAAATGAGGAAACCAAAGTCCACAGAAGTTACATGGTATGCCCAAAGTGCATACTTAAAAGAGAGTTTTGGGAAATATGTCCTTGGATATAATAACGTGTTTTTATATTAGCTCTCTGAGAAAGAGTTGATTTCCATTTTTCTGTTTGTAGTTTTCCATTTAGTTAATGATTAGGGTTTGAAGGTTGTCCTAAGAATATGTGAGAAGAACTTCTACAGGGTCTACGCCATCATCCTTTTACCAGGCAGAACCAGTTCTATCCATTTCAGACTGATGGAAATAAATCCAATTTTAAAAGTGATCTAGATGGAACACTTACCAATTTCTTCTTGGATGGACCGTTCCAGTGTTAAACTTTCCCTACTTTAAAGCCCTTTAAAAACAATTCTCCCTTGAATAAAGATGGGGGACAAATTACTTGCTGTATGGCCGAGTGATCATGTACCAAACTAAGCTTTAGTGTCAGAACCGAATTCCAGTTTCTTCTTTGTCCTTTGCCACTTATGAGCTATGTAACCTTGAACAAGCTATCGAACAGCTTTAAACCAGGAATTTTAATACCTACTCATAAGCTTACTCTGCACGTTAAATTAGGTCATACGTGTGAAGAACTTTACAGTATCTGGCTGAGAGTCAGAGCTCAATAAATGGCAGTGAGTACATATTAAGCCACATGCTCCTTCCAGGGAAGAGGTTTCATATTTACTACAGTCAGGGGAACTCAAACCATGAGAAAAACAAAACAAACAAAATGAACATTGTTGAAAATGACAGCCAAACAGTTGTATGCAGTGAGAACGTATAATTCTCTGAATAGTGATGACCACACTTTTTCTTTTTATATTCCCTTCTCTTTTGGTTTCCAGGATGTAATATTGTCCTAGTCTTTTCTCTGCCAAAGAATTTAAATGATTTGGAAAAAATGTACAGCATCTACTTCTCTGTCTCTCTGTCTCATTAAATCTTATTTACAAGAAAAAGGAGTTATTTTTGCAGGTGTCCCTTTTTGCTTGTTTTATTTACATAAAAATGATCTCCTGTCCGCTTCCCTTTTTTTTTTCCCCAAATGAGGAGGACAATGAAGATCTGAAATGCCAGCTGCAGTTCGTGAAGGAAGAAGCTGCTTTGATGAGAAAGAAAATGGCCAAGATTGATAAAGAAAAGGACAGATTCGAACACGAGCTCCAGAAGTACAGATCCTTTTATGGGGATCTGGACAGTCCTTTGCCTAAAGGAGAAGCCGGGGGGCCTCCCAGCACCAGAGAGGCTGAGCTCAAGCTGCGGCTGAGGCTGGTGGAGGAAGAAGCCAACATCCTCGGCAGAAAAATCGTCGAACTGGAGGTGGAGAACAGAGGCCTGAAGGCGGAACTGGATGACCTGAAGGGCGACGACTTTAACGGCTCGGCCAACCCCCTCCTGCGGGAGCAGAGCGAATCCCTGTCGGAGCTGCGGCAGCACCTGCAGCTGGTGGAAGACGAGACGGAGCTGCTGCGGAGGAACGTGGCCGACCTGGAGGAGCAGAACAAGCGCATCACGGCGGAGCTCAACAAGTACAAGTACAAGTCGGGCGGCCACGAGAGCGCGCGGCACCACGACAGCGCCAAGACCGAGGCCCTGCAGGAGGAGCTGAAGGCGGCTCGCCTGCAGATCAACGAGCTCAGCGGCAAGGTCATGCAGCTGCAGTACGAGAACCGCGTGCTCATGTCCAACATGCAGCGCTACGACCTGGCCTCGCACCTGGGTATCCGCGGCAGCCCCCGCGACAGCGACGCCGAGAGCGATGCGGGCAAGAAGGAGAGCGACGACGACTCGCGGCCGCCACACCGCAAGCGCGAAGGGCCCATCGGCGGCGAGAGCGACTCGGAGGAGGTGCGCAACATCCGCTGCCTCACGCCCACCCGCTCCTTCTACCCCGCGCCCGGGCCCTGGCCCAAGAGCTTCTCAGACCGGCAGCAGATGAAGGACATCCGCTCGGAGGCCGAGCGCCTGGGCAAGACCATCGACCGGCTTATCGCTGACACCAGCACCATCATCACCGAGGCGCGCATCTACGTGGCCAATGGGGACCTGTTCGGACTGATGGACGAGGAGGACGATGGCAGCCGCATCCGCGAGCACGAGCTGCTCTACCGCATCAACGCGCAGATGAAGGCCTTCCGCAAGGAGCTGCAGACCTTCATCGACCGCCTCGAGGTGCCCAAGTCCACGGACGACGCCGGCGCCGAGGAGCCCATATCCGTGAGTCAGGTACAGTTCTGCCTATTGCGAGCCACGGCGATGGCGAGGCCGGTCCGCGGAGCCGCGGTCCCTGGAGGGGCGACTCCGCGCACCGACCTCCAAGCCCCGCTTTAGGGAAGTCCCAGCTCAGAGCCTCTCTGGGCTTGGAAGCCCCATGGCGCACTTGTTCTTTTACACTGTCCTTCTTCAGGCCTGAGGTTTTCGTAATCCAATCACTTAGCAACTATTCTCCCTCTGTTTTGCCTAAAAGGGAAATTTACCCGCCTCCCCCTCTCTCCACCCCCCACCCCCAGTTTTTGTGTAAAGATGAAAGGATTTCTAAAATATATGATTATTGAAGGTCGACATTTTCAATATTACTCTACTGATTCTAATAGATTGAGCTGCAAGAAGATTCCGAATAGAAATCTTCAATTGCTCATCTGTGGTTTTCAAGCCGAGATTCAAATTAAGCTTAAAATATTTTCAAATCACTAAATGATCAGGATTGATGCATAACTCCTGGAAAGAATGTAGAAACCAGAGGTAAAGAGAGATGATATTGTGTCTGGATCCCTACCAAGAGGAGCAAATAGGAGCCGCTGATGTACCTACCACACGTCGAAGTAACATGATCTTTATTTCTAGAGAAAATCACTGTCGGCTCTATAACGGAGAATCTCAGGACTGGGGAAGGAGTGTTATACCTTAGCTTTAAGGCAACACTAATTCAGAGAAATAGTAATAACTATTCCCGAACAGGGAAAACCAGCATTTTTCCTTCATCCTAATTGTAGAGGCACACCCGATGAGTTGGACTGATCTGCTCTAGCCAGGTATGGTAGCCAAAGACTGATGCATTTTGTCAGGGTTAAGCACGGAAGGGAGTTTATAAAACAAACAGGCAGTGCCACTCCTCTAGCAAGGCTGGTATCTTGTATCCGTTGGAGAACCCACGGAAGAACAACAGCATGCATGGCTTTTAAAACACGCAAGAGGGTTAAACTTAAAAATCAGTTTATACACAGAAGCATGATATTAGATTAACTGCCTGTTAGTCACAACTAGAAAAATTGCAACCCTATCGCTTATTTATCTCGCATGCTGCTTTGCTTTGCTATTTAAAAAAAAAAAAAACAAACTTTTATAATAAAACTTGTTGAATTTCAAAATATTAAAGATTTTTTTCCTCTATGTATTATATCACATAGCTGGTTTTTAGTTTTCTAGTTTCAGATTTTTGAATACTTTGAGTATGTGACTTTTCAATTATACTCTCAGGGTGAAGAGATAGAAATCAGAGTGAGAGAAAGTACTGTACATAATAGTAGGTTTTCAGACTTTGGAAATGTATATAAGGGAGGGTTCTCTATTGTAAGTTGAATGAATGCTTAGATTAGTTGATATAAACTTAAGTTTTAAAAATTATTATTAATGAATTCTTCTTTTTGTCTTTGCATTTACCTTCCCAGATGTTCCAGCCTATCATTTTACTTATTCTCATTCTTGTATTATTTTCATCACTTTCTTACACAACAATATTTAAACTTGTCTTCCTTTTTACACTGTTTTTTGTACTGTAAATCTCTCATCATTTACCATTCATTGTAGTATTTTCAGTTTGTTTGTTTTGTTCACCCTTCAAGACAAGAAGTAAAAGAAGTATAATTTCTGTAGTAACCAATGCTGTAAAAACACTGAAGACTGCTTGTTTCTTTAAAAAGACACATCTTACCACTACTAAATTCAATAAGAAGCCTGAGCATTAAATGTTTCAGGTAAGGGAGTAAGTATGACTTCTCTTTTTATAAATCATTTTAATTTTTACTTCTTTCTTTTACATCTTGATTTGCACTCTTCTTAAATCACTGTAAGAATGACTGTAAAAATTGCCTAGGTCTCTCAATTATTTCTCAGTATTTGACTACTATGATAATTCAAAAGCTGGACATTCACAAGTTGGTCACATCTTAGAAAATATATAGACTTATAAAGTACTTTTGCTAGGTTGCAACAGACTAACAGCATAATTTTGATAACCAATAAATACCAATGAAAATTATGGTGAACAAATGAAATGTGACCATCATGGGAACTAAACTATTTATTGTGATACTGATGGTGTTCTGTCTAAAAAGATGTGTTTGGAAGCATGAGAGTGGATTAGGCCTTAGTCCATTGAGAAAGTAATTATCTTCATCCTGCTACATTTGACCAGCTTCAACCATTCCAACCAAACCAACCACTTCTGCGTTTACCTGTTATACCTGGAGCCATAGATTGCCAGTCAAGTTTTTGCCTGGAGTCCTGTCCTCTATAATAGGTTACCACACAGAATTGCTTCTGGGGCAGGAAATATGCTAGAAATACAGTATATTAAATATTTTGAGTAGGGAAAAGAATAGTCATTCTGTAGAATTTCATTAAATCACAGTCCAAAGCCAGTAGCATAGTTCCAGTGGGAGTTGCTCTCTAGACAAACTTACTTTGATGAACCTCAACATTACCCTTTCTCCTCCTACCTAAAGTGGCCTGGATAGGTTTCCTGTACCCAGAAGGTCCTATTCTGTCAACCTGTCAATTGGCAATTTACAGAGTGGAAAGCTGGACTGCACTACTGTCACCAAGATTCAGAAATACTAGCACTCGTTGACGTCACAGACGTAGAGATACTTGTATGTTGGTTGGTGGATATGAAAATCTGTAGTAAAGTGAAGTGTCTTGCCCTCAGCATAAAAAATAATATATGGAAAATCTTGGCTCTAATACAAAATTTGGTACTGGCAACAGTCTTTTGAGTCCTCATCCCCCAGCACGTCAGTTTCCCTTTGAGTATTAATTTAATAAAAAGAAAAACTACATAATAGTTTAAAATTTAGTTTATAATACCTGCTCTTAATCTCCATGGTTTTCAGTTTAATTTTGGTTTTCATTTTGTTTTGTTTTGAGGGGAAGAGAGACCGGGAGTGAGGAGTGGTTGACCGACAGTTCAAATCTGTCACTACATACTTGCGGCTTTTTGTCTTAGAGATTCAAATGGCTAGATAGAACGTCATGACAAGAACAAATGAAATAACATAAATGCTATACTTAATTATTCAAGTGTTACATTTTAAAAATTTTCATCTTAGGAAAAGCAACCACTTTAAAAATCAAAAGTTGTCTGTTAGATCCTTGGTCAACCCCTAGACCACCATCTCAGAGGAACCATTTTGGCAATGGAAGTGGAACTGAAGGTAAATGTTTGAGGCTGAAATTTATCTGAAATATTGATTGCCTTGGGAGCCAGATACAGCCAGCTAAGCGATGACTCTCAGCTACCTATGGAGCATTTGGTAGCTTATGGAGGTGTTGCCAGTTCCAGTCACAATGACTGGAAGCTCATTGCCATTTAGAGGAAAGGGCTCAGAATTTCAAATAATTGTCCTGCCCAGATTCCTAACATTATCCCTGTGGGGAAGCGTGGCATGCAGTGCGCTTGTTCACTTCAGAATGATCGTGGATGTTCAGTACCCTGTGTGGCTTTAAGAAACTGGCTTTAGAATTGAAACTTTCTTTACCACAAGGAGAATCAAGAACTAAATATCTACATCAGTGGTTTTCAACCTTAGCCATGCATCAGAATTCCTGGCATGCTTTTAGAATTGAGACCCTACTTCACACTAATTGAAACTGAATGTATGAGCCCAAGCATTTATATATATATATTTTTTAACTCCCAAGAACTAATTCTTAAGATGTTTGAATTATCAAAAATATGTAGATACAGCTTATACCAAGGTTATATAGTAAACCATGTGATAATAGCTGTATAGAATCATCAGTTGTCTAGGTTTTAGTAGACCTTAAAGTTCCAGGCATTCATTGGATATCCACATCCTCTCTAAGGCATTTCCACCTTTGTCATATGGCCTTTGTCACAAGTCCTCTAATGACAAAGCAGTTCTCTTTCCACACTGGTGATAGTGTTAGAAAACTCCCCTTTAATTCATACAGGTGTTTAAAGCAAACAATATCAGAGAAGACGAGTAGGAATAATACATGACAGAAAGGAGAACCGAGGTCAATATTGTGTACGTGCAGGGTCACACACACACTTGGAGATACAGACACATGTGAATGCTGAATTAAAGCCTCAAGATGATCTCACACACACCCTAACAAACCACCACTTTGTCATTATACAGTCATCTCTGCTGCAAAGCTTCCCCATGTGATCCACAGAGAGGATATGGTGTCCCAGCAAGAATGATGGATGCCAACTGATTCTGCCCTCCAAACCCAGACGAGAAAGCATACCCAAAGAGATGTGAGAACGGAGCAAAAAGATAGAGCATGGATCCTTTGTCTACTTAACAAACATTTTTTTTTTTTGCAGTATGCGGGCCCCTCACTGTTATGGCCTCTCCTCTTGCAGAGCACAGGCTCCGGATGCGCAGGCTCAGCGGCCATGGCTCACGGGCCCAGCCGCTCCGCAGCCTGTGGGATCTTCCTGGACCGGGGCACGAACCCGCGTCCCCTGCATCGGCAGGCGGACTCTCAACCACTGCGCCACCAGGAAAGCCCCTACTTAACAAACATTTTGAAGTGTCCCTATGTTAGGTATAGAGGAAATTGAGGTTCAGTTTCTACTTTTTCACAGCTTTCAATTGATTGATTGACCAGGACAGACATGTAAACAGCTAACTCTGACAGGTACTATTATTGAAGTGCAAGAAAAGGTTTGTGGTTGCAATTTATTGTTCATTGCATACCTGAGAGCATGTTAGATTTCCCTAAGAGAGCACAATAAAATCCCTAGGCATTCTTGGATGGAATAATACCATAAATCAATGCAGGGCTGGTACATATACCTCAACAATATCTTGTGACCTGGACAAGAAAGGAGATGCTAACCGAGGGATGGCTGGGCTAACCAAAACACCAGCCTTGCCCTCAGATCTCTTGTGAGGAATTAAAGTCATCCTGGCAACAAGGGTATTAATCTTACCTATGGCTTCCTAAGGCATTGACTTTAAAGAAGAATTTCATGACAATTTTGAATTCCATCCAGGCTCTTCATATATGCAACCCCAGTAAGATAATGATGAGGGGAAACAGGACAGACTTGGAGGCTCTTTCCAACTGTGCTCTACCCACTGCAAAGCCGACTTCTCAGTTTGTGCCTGTGTGTGTGCACACACCTCTACACACTGTGGTGTACAATAGGAAATGCACCTAGTGTCAGAGAATTCAGACCTGCATCTATCTTAGGGGCCTGCTGGGGGCCGGTAGTTGGAAGGTGGTCTCAACAGACTGCCAGCGGGCACAAGGTGACCTTGTCCCTTGCTTTCTTCTCCCTGGCACTTCAGGCTGTTGTGTGAGCACCAAGGATCTAGGGTGCATCTCTCCCTTACACCACAGGGCATAGTCACGGGAAGAAAAGTTAACAAAGATGGCACCCAAGACCTCAGAAAGAGAGTCCCCAATATCTCCTTCCCCTCCCCTTTGATCCTGTTCCTTGCATTATCTTTGTTGTATACAGCTAGCTCTAAAAGAGGAACACCCAGGCTTCTTTGTTCATGAAGAAAACAAAATCCTCCAATTATTGAGACAAGGAATCTTCTCATATTTGCCCCTTTGAATCTGTGCTATTTAAACATCACACTGAAAATAAGTTCAAACAAACAAAAAATTCCTTTGTGTGCACATTCTTGGGTGTAGGAAGGAGTGTCTTTGGTAATTTGGCCTAGATTTAAGGAAAAAAAATTCAATTGGCTACTTTTAAGCAGAACAGGCTCAAACTCATAAAACAAGGGAAAATCCAGTGCTCAGCCTGGAATGTGTATTGGCTTGCATTCTCCAGTCTTCATTTCAATCTGTGTGGTAGAGTGGGATGCGGTTATTTCATCAGTTGCCGTTGAAGTTTGGAATGTCAATTTGGTAGCTAAGCCTTAACTCTAAATATTCATGCAGTGTTGGTAGCTATATTCTTATAGAACCACAGCCCACTTTCCTCTGGTAGAGTCATGCTTTGGGTGAGGTGCTCTAATTGAATATAAGGGTTGAAGAGAAAGTGGTAGAGGGTAATATCAGAAAGTGGGAAAAGTTGACAGCACTTTTAGGAACAATTTTCAAGTAGAGTGCTGTTATCATCTCGCTTGATCAGAGAACAGGAGCAGCAAAGGCAACACTTGCCTGTTAAAAATAAGGAAAAATCTCCACCTTTCACTTTCCACTGTCAGACCAGGCTGTGATGTCTCAAAGAACCTCATCTTATCTTATGACTCAGATGTTTATGTTTACTAAGCTTAAATGTGACATTTCTTGATTATTCAATTTCATTGTTACAATTATAAAAGGTTTTTTTAGTTCATAGTTATCTGAGTTTTCCTATAGCTAAATCAAATACCATGAAAATCCAACATCTGAAGATAAAATTGTAAGATTTTATAAATTCATAAAATTTACTATAAGAGTATATAATCAGTGGTGTTCAGCAGTTTTTCAGCCTTTCAAAAAATATTCATGTAACTGTTTTGACTTGTGGACGAGAATATTTCTTCGAATGTTGTCTAAACCAAAATTTCTGTTTAGGGTATTTCAAGTTCAGTTCATAATATTTTGCTTTTGTTTTGATTCTTTTTCTTTTAAATTATCAGAACATTTTCAGGCATATTAGGTAAATAATTTAAAAGTTTTATCTTGTACCAAGATAGATATTAAATAAACAGTATGTTGGAGGATTGCACTAATTGAAAAACTAGAGCCTTTCAGAAACGTTTAGAAGAGTTACTCATTTCACAAAATGGGAAGGGACCCTGAAGTATTGAGGAATTATATGACTATTTCAGGAGCTTTGTTATACTGCCGACTCCAAAGATGGAACTCTGGAAATCATTGATTCTGAAAAAGTGTCTTTACATGTTTTTTTTCTGTAGTCTCTTCTGAGTGTTTTGGGTTGAGCTGCTTATAAAATCTGTGTTAACAAGCAAGAGGCATGAGTGATCATTGAAGGCTGACAAACATTTGTTCCTTTCTGAGATTCTTCATAATGTACCTGTGAAGTCAGCAAGTCAGCTCTTTGAGTCCATGTTGAAAGTTCCTGCCTTAACCTACGTGTTTGAAAATTTAAAGAGACTGAGGGGCAGAGAGAAGCTCATCAGTTTGTCCACTTGCCTCAAATGGCTTAGTAAGGAAAGAGAATTTAAGAGCTTTTTAAAAAAAAATAGTGTCTTTTATTTGTTAATGTCAGAAAACTCAGTTTAGCATCTAGTTTGTAATTCCCTTCTTTTTCATGAACATGTGCGATTTTTGTACAATCCATTCCCTTTGTCATTCCCTCTGTATTATTAACTCCTGGACAGATAAAACAGACTTAGACTATTTAAATAGACATCCTATGTGTCAGCCTAGATCAGTTGTTTAGAACTTTGAAGGGGGGAGGGGATGGTGGTTAACATAATGAGTCAGCAAAATTAATTTATTCTGGATTTTGGAATCTGAGCTCCTTTACCTGAAAGGAAATGTGTATCTGCAGAAGCACCAGAACCACTGTATGGAAGGTCTTAGCATTATTCTACCTGCTTAGACTCCAGGTAGTGGAAAAAGCCCCAGGAAAGCAGCCAGAGGAGGTAGTTGAAGGAAAATGAGGATCCCCCAGCAATGGACCTTCAAATCTTGGAGTGAGAAAGCTCTCCAGGAAGAGAAACTCATGCCTCTGGTCACACTTGTCACTTTCGAGGGAATGTGATTTATTCCCAAGTAGCTATTTGTTTGAAGTACTCATATTTGTGGAAAGTAGATGGATTAAAAACAGTAGGGTAGATGCAAAATAATTGGAAAAGAAAGAACGAAAGAATCTTACTGTGCAAAATATTTCAGTGGCAACGACAACAAAAGAATATAGTGTAAGGGCCAAGCATAGGCGTCAGGGCATTGTTAGAGTCTCTGTGGACTTAAAAAAGAGATCTTGGTGTAGAGAGTGGGTCCAGCTGTCTCTGCAGAAGTCCTCTGATTGGAGTGGACCCAAGGCTACACTGAAGTGTGACTGTGGGCCTCCCTTCCTGGACCCTCATCTCCAGATCCTTTACCGTAGCCTTCTCACATCATGATGCCATATTCCTTTGCACCTGGGCACCAAGACCTCTCACATTAGCACCTCAAAATCTAGCACCACTCATAACAGTTCCTCTTTTTGATCTTCCGTCTCTCTCCCTGCTCCACGGCCCACCGGGCTCCGCCGATCAAAGCTTACCTATATTGACTGTTCCTTCCAGCCCTTTTGTGTGTTAGCTGTTCCTTTTTTTCTTTTAGATGGGTTTGTAATCACAGCAACTGAGTTATCTAAACTTCAATTGGTTCCTCTTTAGAGTTTCTAGTTCCTTGTTACACTGCTCTGCACTTCTATCAATCATCTTTCTTACTCCTTTAACATTTTTATTACCTCCTCTTTGAACTAGGGGTCTAGTAGTCTGGAGAGATGTTTCACTGTTTGTTGTTTCAGGGGATTTCTCTTGTTCTTTTAATTGGGAGTAGCAGCTCTCCTTTTCTGAGCAAAGTTGTGACTAGCCAGTAATCGCTTCCTTTGTCAATGGCATTTGATTAGACAATTACTAAAAATATAATATAATGTAGAAGATATAGGTGGGGTAGCAACACCCTGGGATGGGGCAGGACGGGGAGAATACAGATCAGTTCCTTTGTCCTTCAAATTATACTCCCTAAATGGCCTCTCTCAGCCCTGCTTTCCTGCTAGAACTTCCTAACAGAAGTGACTCAGGGTGGCCCTCTTGTGGTGGAAAGGCATTCCCAAGGCCCTTTTCTGGAATGAAATGAGAGGTAGCCCTAGAACAGTTCCTGTATCACTTAGCTTTTGTTGTCATCATTATCAATATCTCCCAAGTAAAGAATCTGGAAATAATATAGTGAGATGCTAAAAACAAATTTGAAAACTGTAAGGAAGATCTGTCTCTAGTCTTAAATAGCTCACGTTTAAAAAATGTTTTATTGTTTTGTTTCTTCAAAATATAGACAAGTACTTTAAAAAATAAAATAAAACAGATAGTTTGAAACTGTTTCTTTTGAATATTTCTGTCATCTGGAAATGCCTGTACATAATCCCCATGACAGATTTGCTTGGCTAAAAAATCTGTTGACATGTCACCATCCCTCAGAATAGGAGAGACAGCCAGCATCCCGTGATTCTAAGGAAAAACATTCAGCACTGGGAAAAGAGCACGTTAGCTGAAACACAACAACCTAAGCGTGTAACTTCCATGGATAATAAATACTTTGTGTGTGACTCTCATCATTTTATAATCTAAAACAGATTCTGATAAGTGTCAACCTATTTCTTTTACTAACACAGAGTCCGAACTCTGTCATTCTAGGACTCAAATAACACAGGACCAAGTTTCACAGACTCAGCTGTAGAACTTTATAAAAATTAAGAAAACTGGGCCTCACCCCTGGATGGTCTAGTTCAGAAATTGGAGGAAAGTTCCAGCTTTAGGAACTTTTAAATAATTCTTTGAGCGATTGCAGGGTGCAGCAAGGCCTGAGAGTAACACAACACGGAACTGTGGTCCCGTTGGTGGAACGCTATGGAGATGACCAGGAGAAGCACCCCACATTTGCTTATAAATTTGTTTCAAGGAATACTCAGGAAGTGGACAGTCATGCTGCAGGTCACATTTCAGGGATCTTCAGAGTTGATGGAGCTTGCTGAGATCAAAGATTTGTCTTATTCTTCTAACGGTCCTCAGGATCTAACGCTACAGCTGGCCCAGAGCTGGTGCTCACAAATATTTGTTAAGTGGAATGTTAATTGGAATGCCCAAGACCTCTACCTAAGAATGGAAGATCGTTTAATGTTCAAGAGAGTTCTGCTAAACAACTGAGATGTATCGTAAAGCGCTTTGAAAATTGTAAATGCCACATGTAATAGCTTCTTTTTTTTGGCTGTGTTGGGTCTTCGTTGCTGCACGGGCTTTCTCTAGTTGCAGCGAGCAGGGGCTACCCTTTGTTGCGGTGCGCGGGCTTCTCTGCAGTGGCTTCTCGTTGCGGAGCACGACCCCTAGAACGCACGGGCGTAGTAGTTGTGGCACACGGACTTAGCTGCTCCGCGGCATGTGGGATCTTCCCGGACCAGGGATCAAACCCGTGTCCCCTACAGTGGCAGGCGATTCTTAACCACTGCGCCACCAGCGAAGTCCCCTAGCTTCTAAGTTATAATATGCTATAAGAATGAGTTCCATATTTCAAAGTAATCTCTTTTCCAATTTTTTCCATATCGTTTACAATGAAAATAGAAATACAATACCCCTTTAACTGGTAAATATGTTTAAAGAGTAAAAGAAGAAGGGGCTGAAAAACTATACAAGCAAGAAATCAGAAGCCACCCAGTGTAAAGAGATTAAATAAATAACTGCTTCGTGGTGCTTCAAGACCATCCTTCAGACAGAAAACTGTAAATTAAATGTGCAGTGGGATACTAAAGGCAAAGTTGGTGCATTTATCCCTAGATTTTCTTCCATCACTAATTTAAAATTCTTTTGTCTTCGTATTCCGACCGAGGATTTACATTTTTGAAGGATACAAACCTCTTTAAATAAATGGCCATGAAGATAAATACTCTGTTATATGACTCCTATGTTACACTTGGAAGATGAAGTATTAGCTCCTTCATTTGGGGCTTAGAAGAGAACTGAATTTAAGATTTAATAAAGCCAGAAATAAATGTCTCACGCCCCAAACTCTTATCCCTGGGTTCTATTCCCTTCCTTGAGCTCCTTGGAATTTTAAACTTTAAGGCACTCCTCCAAGAATTAGAAGACCTGGATTCTATTCCTGGCATTGCTAGTTAGTGCCTTTGTGACCTTGAGCAAATGGCTTAACATCAGGGCCTCTTTCCTCAGCTGTAAAATTAGAAGCGTGGCTAGATGATTTCAGGCGTTCTTTGTGGCTCTAAAATTCTGTAAGTCTGGAAACACCTGCTAGTGACATTTATGCACTCATTGCTCTTTCCCCCTTTCCAAAATGTTTTAGTTTGTGGCTTAATAGCATCATTTATATAGATCTTTTCAAACCCTTTCCAGGATTTTCTTTTTTTGTTTCTTGATAGCAGCTCGTGTTTCTGCATTTACTTTACATTAAGAATTGTTACATGCATTTCTTTACATATTTGTTATACACTGAAATAGGATTAGTGTGACATCAGATATGAATGATTCCTCCAAATTCTCTCTAATATATAGAGCAATAATTTGAGTCACTTTCATATTTGAAGGTTTAAATATTTAAATGGATTAAAAGTGACCTGGATTGTGCAACAAATTGCATTTTTTTCCATAAGGCTTTCAGCCATTTGACACCTGCTTGAAAATGTCAGACGCTTCAAGATGTCTGAATATCACTATAGGGCTGGGTATACCAGCGTCTGTTTTCAAAATCCATTCGTTTTATGTACATAACAGCAGGAACTTTTTAAAACAAAGCTTTCTTAGAAGTTTTTAGTGGAAAGGTTCAGAAATACCTGAGCTGAGTATTTATTGCCTTTGTATGCAGTCATCTAATTGCATTGCTTTATTTCTCTGGGGTATGAAATATAGCATGGAAATTTTAGCTAATATACATAAAAATTGTTCAACAGAAAGGGTTGGTAACTACCGTTAATGGTAGACTTGGGAGAAATTCTGTCAAAGTTTTTTGTGCCTAGTTTTTTATTCTATTTTTGATATAATTTGAGGTCAACTTTACCATGACAAGAAGCAGATGAAGCACCTGCAATAAATAATTACTGGGACATCCATGAAAAAGGGCATTGAAACAGGTACTATTGAGGGATAGTATAGAGGACAGCACAGCATAATTCCTCTTGTAATTAGCTACAGATTATCTGAAGTTCTGATGGGGTGTAGAAAACAGTCTTAATTTGATTTACCAATGACACATGGAAATTAAGAGGTCTGGAGCGGAAGAGAGGTCCGGAGTGTCCTGATAAGGGCAAAGGCAGAATGAACTAACATTTCTTAAGTGCCTGGCACTGTAAGTACCCCCTCATACTCTTACAACCTCCTTACAAAGTAAATATAATTATCCCCTTACAGAAGTAACAAACTCGAAGTTCACACTGATAAGTAGTGGCAGTAATTTGAAACCAATATCTCTGTGACAAAATTCCAGGGTCTTCAGTTAGAGAAACCGGTTCCAAGACCTACTTCTCTGCGTGGTCGAGTTTCTGTGAATTTTGGCAAGATACTCTGCCTCTTTGAACCTTGGTTTTATCAGTAAACTTGGGTTAATATCTACAGACACATTTTCTGTGAGAGTGAGCTAAGATAAAGATACATTAGATATTAGAAGTACTTAGCACAGAGCCTTGCAGAGAGCTGTCTCTCCATGAGTCATCACTATTATTACTCTAACTATTATTGTTGTTGTTATTGCTTTTGAGATTTGGGGACGGGGGGTGGGGGTTGCTTTTTTTTTTTTTTTGCTTTTGATGCCAGGCTTTCAAAACACAGAGTATGATTTCATTCAATTGTCCTACATGTACTAAAGTCCTACTATGAGCAGGTTATTCTTAGTAAACTTTTTAACTCCCCATGAAATATTTATCTGGAAGCAGGCAAAAATAATGTGACAGGGATTATTAAATGCTTTAATGACCACACAGACTTTAGACTTGAGGATAAGCCCTTATTATTTAAACTTTTATGTAGCTTATTTGCTGAATTAGGTTGTAGCACACCTTCATTGAAAACAAGTACATGGGTATCTCATTGGTTTTTTCCTTACCACAATACGTATCATCCTTTCCCACGGGCTCTGATTTCCACTAGCAGAAAGACATCACCATCACTATAGATACAAGCAGCAAGCACAGAATCACAAAGAACTAGACGGCTGGTCTTCATATTTGCCATTTCTACTTTATTTCAAGACAGAAGTTTGATACCTTTTCACAAACTTTTGCGATTATATACATAAAATTTCTACACATATTCTGCCACATCCAGAGACCAACTTCCAAAGGCACCGCAAAGTACATTTTGAAAAGGGGAAAGAGAGAGGTAGGCAAAGAGATGATTCTTGCCTGTAAAAAAGGAGTTAACTTTTCCAAATAAATGGAATGTAAAATTGGCCATTGTCATTGTGTGATATTAACACCAGCTCTTTTGGCAAGTTTGGAAATACTGGGCTCCCTTATAAAAGTTAAAAATGTCCTGGACCTGGAGTTGTTTACCCAGAGTGGGAGCTGCTCTAAAGTTACAGAGCTCTGGTTGGAAGAGATGGCTTGAAGGCCGCCTCCGAGAAACTGACGTCACAGTAGCCTCAGCTGCTGCTGTGACATTAGCTGAGCAGCTTTTTGATCTGTGAGATGGTGGAGGTTTCAAAGGGACTTGTCAGTATCTCTCTGTTGAATGGTTGGACTCATTTTGCATCCCCATTTTGTGCAAAGAAGCAAGAGTCACCGTGCTGAGACTTTTCTCTTTTAAAACAACCGGCTGTCCTCCCATTGCTAGATTGACCAGTGGTCGGACATCCATAGGATTTCTCCCCGGAGCAAAAAGGTATGTTTCTTTCTGGCAGTTTGAAAGCAAGTGACTAATTGTGGCAAAATATAGAGGGGCCGCTGTTGACATATTTGAAACTGTAGATACTTGTTTAAGTGGAGGGTGATTTCAACATCTGCCTGATTCAGTGTCTGTTTCTTGGCTTAAAAACAGTGGGGCAGGGTGTGTAATGGATTTTACTGACTCCCAGGGAAGAGAAGGTCCAGCTGCTGTGAGTGGATTTCCTGACTCCGGACTGATGGTACCATATGCTCTCTGAGACTGTTTTTGAAACACTGCTTCTCAGTACTTTGAACACCACTTTCCCTACCATAAGATTTCACTGAATTTATTTTTTAGAACACTATTTTCATTAGGATGAAGACTTTTTAACATTTGCAAAGTAAAGTTCACAACCCTTGAAATTGCTGGTATTTGAAAATTGCAGTGAAAAATAAGTCAGTGAAATTTCATCCAAGTTGATGGTTTGCTTACTGCATGATAAGTGTTTCTGTGGTTTGAGTTGAAGTGCATGCCATTCATAATGGGTTAATCTGCAATTAGGAGGGAACCTTAGCACTACAGCTTCTACTCTTTAAGCTGGTTAAGTTTAGGTGTTTTGTTTATCCAAGCCAAATGCGTCTTTCAAAGCTTTTATGAGCTAAGAGAAGTAAAATCGGTGCCCCTGTATGTTGGATATTTTCTAGTTTGAATATATAACTGGAGAGAAAACAAGGAGAAGATAATAAAATGAAAAGGCAAAATTGATTTCTTCAGAATTGCACGAGGTAGTATTCCTTTGACCTTATTGGAACATGAGGAACGATGCTGAAGTAGCAAGAAATAGCAATTTCTCAAAATTCCCTTTTGCATTGTAACAAAATCAAGTCATAGTTTTCTTTGCAAAAATGCATTCGCCAGTGAACAGTAGGGGAGGAATAAGGTCTTATAATCAGTTGAAATGATGCAAGTGATTCATAATAGCCTAGAGAAAGGGCTAGAGAATCTTGGAGGCAAATGGTGCATAACTTTGATGGGTATAGACCTGGGGATTCCTAATTCTTCAAAGTTAAGAGGAAGCAAAGCATCTCCAGGGCAAATGATGGTTCTAGGAATTGTGAGATTGGCAGTACCTACTGTGTGTGGCATTCCTATTGGAATATGTAACCTCCTACAAGTGAAAATTTTTCAATTATATGAAAAGCAGTATGTTTGTAAAAAGGAAAGCAGAGAGCAAGAAACAAACACTCTGAACAAAACTCTCAGAAGAGAGAAGTTGCAATCGAGTCAACTCCCCTAACGCTGTTTCATTTGTTTGGCTAAAGTCCAGTTTTCAATGGGGGAGATGAAGGTTGAAATGGTAACAACCAAGGTGTAGTAAGAAGGGAGCACCCCTCAGACGAAGAAGTGTTACCGTGACCTACTTGAGGCTAACATGGGAAATAGAAATGATTTATTGTGAAACTCCTGTGTTAATCTTAAATTTTGCTTCCTAGTAGGGCCGGAAGGTTAGCAGAACTGTTTTCCTCCCATCACCATACTTATGCAACCCACTCACAACCCTCTACAATTCTGGCTTCCGGCCTTGGGGAGGGGGAAGTAGGTTAAAATGGATTATGTAATGCTCACTTAGAGTTGTTGGGGGAAGAACGTGTGCATGACTAAGTAGTGCAGCTCCCTCTGTCCTTTTATATTTGCTCTAATCAAATTTTATTCTGAATGAAATTCTGGAGGGAGTGAAATGAAATGGAGAGTGAAGGGTGCATTGCAGAAATTCTTCCTTATCTCCCACAGAGATACCAATATCTGTGGGCGAAAACAAGTGACAACTAGGAACAAAGAGAACTTTTATATTTGCCTCAGCAGAAAGCACTGAAATTGAGTGTTTGAACGGCTGAGCCATTTTACCCCATAACTTTTCATTACAGAACGTTATGTCCCTACAAGATTGCTCTATTAGTTGGATTTTTTTTTAACATTTAGGGAGAATTATAACAAAAGCAGTTTTATATAAGATTTGTCTATTCAAATTTTTGCTAACAATAAAAACATTTCCTAAATATTTAACCTGCCTTGTATTCTTAAAATACTTGAAAAATACTGAGGACAAAGGAAAACTGTTAAAAATATGAGTTCACACAATTACACTTGCTTCTATGAATTTTCTAATGAAATCAAAATCAGTTTTATTCTAGAGGAAGATAAATAAAAGGAAGGAGGGTAGGGGGAACACAAAATAAAAGGAAGGGAGGGTAGGGGGAACACAAAATAAAAGGAAGGGAGGGTAGGGGGAACACAAAACGGGAGGGAGACAAGGACAGAAGGAAGAAACCAAGAAACAGGCATTTACTGAGCATTATGATCCAAAACAGTGTTAGTCGCTTTGATTAAGCATTCTCTTTCGTGCACATTTAATTCTCCCAAAACTCTATGGACCCCACTTTATTTTTAGAGGAGAAAGCAATATATTCAACCGTATTACATTTGACATTTATGACAAGACATAGATACTAGAAAGGTGAAATAAACCCTCCCACAGAAACTGGCACAGATATTGCCCTATAGGAATTTTCTTCCAAGGCTTGTTTTTTATCCATAACCATTACATTTTAAGGCACTAGATATTGCTCTGGTCCTGGAAAGGGGAAGCCCTGTAGATTGGCCCTTCTCCGTATTAAGTGGTGAATTTGGCGCTTTGCAATTAAGTGCAGGATTCTGTCTGCTTCGGGAACATTATCTGGGTTCATGTATAGTCCTGTTACCAGGAGCAAGCCTGATTGAGGGTTTTCCTGAATGATATTCTTCAGGTAGGTAAAAAAGAAAAGGGTCTGGTGCCCTTTCACCTGGACCTGGAAGTGGTTCAAGAAGAGTTAGAAATAAAAAGAAAAATTGGAGCCCTTTGCTACATAATTGTAGGAGAAACTTCATGATGATTTCTGAACATTTAGTGTTTAAAGACAGAATGAAACATGGAGTATCATAGCACCTCTTCTCCAGGTAGCTTGAAATTAGTCTGCTCTCTTTCTGTAACACCCTTTGTTATCTGCAACTACCTCTTGACGTCTTAAACCACTTCACTCTTCCTAAGAAGTTTCAGTGTTAAATACCTGCTAGTCAGCAAGATAGTTTCAGCTCACAGTTAATTACATATAGTTTAAAGCAGTCTGCAGTCTCTGAAAATTAGCACCGTCTGCATTGCCTGTGAATAGTTATTAGATGAACCTAGAAATTAATAGGTAATCAAGATCAATAACAGCTTCACCAAAACACAAAATTCTGTACTTTCTTTACAATCTTCATTTTGTTATGTCTCCATCGACACATTTATTTGGGGGCAACTTGCGTTTGCTGTGGCAGGTACTTGTGGTCACTGTCTCACAGGATTGGAGGGTAGCAAAAGGAAGGAAGGATGACAGAGGATGGAAAATGAGATTAGAAAAAAGACACGGCTGAGTGGATAAAATGAGACGTGATACTGTTTTTAATGGCTAAATCTGTAATGACTTGTTTTTCTTGGCTGAATTAGTCATAGTTTTGTGAGTGCCAAAGGAATAGGTAGGGATGATCAAAGTATCTGTAGCAAAATTTTTGAGAGAAGAGTAACCATATAGATCCCAATATTAGGGTGTTTTTGAGGGTGGAGCCCTGCATACAGCACTGACATTTTAAAATCCTTATTAGTCTATTATAATTCATTAATAGATTGCAACTCAAAAATACATGTTTGGAACAGTTTACCACTTGGATATGCATGTTCAGAGCAGTCTGACAAAAATCTAATGTCTTCTATGTTTATCTTATATTTGGGATATAAAATATGCGGCCGTCTTCTATGCCTGCAGAATGGGGCTTGCTTCCTGGTTATGTGGGCTTCATTAGACAATCCCAGAACCCAGGCAGCTACTGAGTCTCGAGAACTTTGCTCAAAATTAGCATCAGCTACCACCTGGTAAGTTAAGGCATTTTGGTCATGGCCAAATTGGCTTTTTTTTGGCCAACACTTAAGCTTTTTAAAAGCTAAAAAGTTAAGACTTCTTATAGGCGTGATTATCTTAGGAGATTCAGACATTTTAAATGTGCTTTTCTACCCATTAAAAAATGTATCTGACTTTAGTAATAAAAATATTTTCAGTGGATGTCAGCACAAGATTTTTTTAAAGCAAAAAATAGGGGAAATTTTATATTTCTCAAACCAATTTGCAGTCCATATGTCATTTAATCTTCGTAATAACCCTGTGGATATCCCCCATTTTAATATAAATAAATCTCAGAAATTTTAGGTGATTTATAACAGTTACCAATCGGGTATTTTAAAGTGCCTCTTCAGATCCTGAATGAACACATGCCCTAAATGCTAGAAATCTAATTATTTCAGTCACTCCTTAATATGATCAAGAATTTCCCTGCAAACTGATGAAAACATTTTTTTCATTTCTCTGTATTCAGTATCAGAAGATAGGTTCTGATATACAGTCTATTAGAAGGAAAAAAGAGCATGGATAAGTGTTAACATATGTCTTTCAGGATAATTTTGCTGCTTTTACATTTTACTTGATGAAATAAAATAATGACAATTTTTTTTTATGCTTTAGTTTGGTTTCTTACTGATACATCAGTCCCAGACTTACTACCAACATTGGGGTCTTATTGATACAGCAATCATGTTTGCCACAAGCCTGAACTCTATGAGTGTAAAATTGAGATTGTAGCCCAACACCACCTCAGGACTTTAAGTCACAGAAATGTATAATCTGGTTGCATCAGAACAGAAGGAGTAATTCCATTGCAGCAGAATCTACCACAGTTGTGTAGACGTGACGAAACAGTTGAATTTCATATTTCCACTCTTAGATATTCATGAAAAATTCTATGTTTAGATTAGGTGGTTAGTTAAAGGAATACTTATATCTCACACATGCATTTAACCATCCTGTCCACTGTAATTTTACTGTCTGGTCTCAGAAAGGGGCAGAAAAAAAGTTTGGATGATACTTTTTTCTTTGACTGTTAGTTTCTCCTTAGGCAGATATTTTTGTCATCTCTTCTTTTGAGTCCAATTTTCCTAAAGTTTGTTTATGTCAATGGCTCTTGACAAACTGATAAAATGTTTCCAGAAAGCACATGGATTTGGAACTCTCTCTTGTTATGTTTATATTAGGCTTTGTTTTAAAGGCAAGTGAGACTGCTTCAAATAAAACAACTCCAAGCTTCCAAGAAACAGTTAAGAGAAGGCAGAGACGGGCAGAAACACCCCTTCACTAACACTCACACGGTTGCCATGGACCTACATAAGCAGTGGGAGAACACAGAGACTAACTGGCGCAAGGAAAAGATGGAATTACTGGACCAGTTTGACAACGAAAGAAAGGAATGGGAAAGTCAATGGAAGATCATGCAGAAGAAGATAGAAGAGGTACAGGTTGATTTGTTTTGAATGCACTGGAAACTTAAAACTCAGAATGAAAATTCTGTTGGTTTGTTTTGTATTGGAAACTATTTTTACTTTCCAATTTCACCTAAAAGATGCATGTCTCAGTGATATTTACTAGACCAAAAATAGCATAACCTAACCCAATGTTACTGTAGGGACTATGCTAATTTATAGCTTTGCATGCAAATTGGAACTTGAAATGTCTTTCTAAAGTGTATCAATTTATTATTTTCTGACTAGAGTGCTGTGGTATCAAAAGTGAGGTATGTATTTTGCATAAGTTTTCAAATTCCAGGCCCAGGATGAAAACAGAAGAAAAACATAATTGGTGGAACATATTTTAGTAAAATTATAACTGGGCATTAAAACACAGATCTTTTCAGAGATGACTTATGAATAATGTCTACTAAAGGCAGTTATGTATTAGATAATTCAGTATAATCAAAAAGAGCATCATATATCAAAAAGAAAATGGAGGTGGACATGGTATTTATCCTGGCAATGTGTGACACATTTATTGGCACATTTATTTGGAAAGAATTTATAAAAAATGACATGCCGAGACTCTGATACAAATAATAATTTTATTCCTTCACGCTGTTTGGCCCAGAATATTTCCTTTAAGTATCTGCATTGATGTATATTCAAGCTTGTTCCAACTGAAAATTATTTATACTTATCTTGCTTTCTTGGAACATTCCCTGCTGTTGACTTATATGGTTTTGTGCACATTGCCAAGACAGTTATTTTAACAGACTCCTTGGCCTTTATTCACAGACAATCAAAGCTGGTGCTTTATGTGTTTATAGTGCAAATATTTTTCTTATTAACAGCCCTATAATTGGTTATAAATAAAATACAAATTGGCATACTAAAAGGAAAAACAAAAAAGAATAGCCATGTGACTCTTCTAAAATAGAGCTGAGAAGGCAGGCATGTAGCAGATGATTACAGATTGAAAGGAGAATTTACTTCTCATCCTTCTATAGTTTGGAAAATGCGTTTTGCTTGCTCTCTTAACTTCTCCACCCAGAGGCTCAGATTGGATCGACAGGGAGATGGCTAGGTCAAATCAAAATCCACAACTCCAATTCGAAACCTGAGCTCATTGGCTTCCAAAGGTTTGGAAGGTCCAGTTAATAACAATCTCAGATAATTCTAGCATCCAAGCAAAATAATTAAGGGAGTCAGGATTAGTCTAGCCAGTTGTTTAAGCCATGTAGCTAAGATGTTCTGCTGTCTGGTTAAATTTGTTATTGTCAAATAATTATTCTGACAGCTCTGTAGATTCCATCTATGGAAAATATTAGCCTTATCAATTAGCAGGCGTTAAACATAGGTGATAGTCCATAGAAATACTGACAGAAGGGCTAGAATATTTTTTTCTTTATCTTGGATAGTAGCTGTGCTGCTGTTTATGTCATTCTGCCTGCAGTATACAACACCATACCTGGCAATATGTTTAGATAATGTGCTTACCCAAACTACCGACCCAGAGATGATGCTGTTCAATACCTGAATACTAGCATTGTGCTCCCCTTATCATACTAATATACTTGTCGCTCAGTATACATGGGAGATTGGTTCCAGGAGCCCCCGTAGATACCAAAATTCATGGATGCTCTCAAGTTTCTTATATAAAATGGCATAGTATGTATGTATTTTTTCCCACTCCCAGCTTTGTACCTGTAAGAATGTACCTTCTTAGAGGCTACAAAGCTGGGAGTAGAGAACAGGAGGAAATTGTCTTCACATATCACAGAAAATCAAGACAATATTTTTAACTAAAATTAAAAATCAACACTTGGAAAAAATGTAACATGCCACAAGCATAATAGACTGTATTTCTTTCGTATTTATCACTAAGCTCTGTGTATTAAATCAGACACAACTTATTAAGCCATATATTAGAAAATTATACATTTCCCGGTGCATGCATATAACTTCTGTGATTCCAAGTAAAAATGTCCTTAGTGAGAGGATCAGTGTTGGGTATTAAGATGCTAATGATTCTTTGTTCAGCGACTATCCACAATCATTGCATTTGCTATTACAAAACAAAGATGTACGTACTTGGATCTTTGAAACCTGGACTAATCCAGATAGATGCCCTTAATAGAGTTAATAGATGCCTGGCAATTTTTTTTTTATCACATTGCCATCTTTCCTGATTGTCTCCTTTGATCAGATAACCATTGAAAACAGCTAGGTACCAAGTAACACAGATTTCCTTTTACAAAATAAATGGTTTTCCATCAATAATATAATGATATTTGTTTATTCATACTTCACCTAAGTCCCCAAGAGAATTTAGGATGTCAAATAAAATTCTATGTAAGGTAAAGTATTCCAAAACTAGAAGAGAAAGATGAGATGAAGACAAGAGGAAGGATCCTTTGTGAAATGCATGCAGCAAATCTGTCTTTCTAGTAAGTAACAAAAAATGATCAAATGCATATTTCTCAGTATTCAGAAAACAAAAGCAAACCTATTTCCCAGAAATAGCACTTTCGTCCCTGATTTTGCAACTAAAGCAATTTTGTGTCCACCCATGACTCCTCTAAAAGAGGACAGTGCTACCAATAGCATCCTTAGATTTAGCATGGTGTTTTGAGGGTTGCTTCTTATGATGTCCCTCAAATTCTGCCAAAATTATAATGGCCACAACTGTTCAGTACAGATAATTTTACAGGGGCCAAAGCAGTTGATTCATGGCTGCAATTTGATGCTATCCTGACTTCATCCAACTACAGATTTATAAGTATTTAGGGCATAAATGCATGGCATATCCTTCAGGCATTAACTATGCTATAGTGCTTCACTCATCTGAGATTTGGGTAAGTATCGAGCAGCAGTAAATCTGTTATTCTTTTTTTTTCCTTTAACATCTTTATTGGAGTATAATTGCTTCACAATGGTGTGTTAGTTTCTCCTGTATAACAAAGTGAATCAGCTATACGTATACATATATCCCCATATCTCCTCCCTCTTGTGTCTCCCTCCCACCTTCCCTATCCCACCCCTCTAGGTGGACACAAAGCACTGAGCTGATCTCCCTGTGCTATGCAGCTGCTTCCCACTAGCTAGCTATTTTACGTTTGGTAGTGTATATACGTCCATGCCACTCTCTCACTTCATCCCAGCTTACCCTTCCCCCTCCCTGTGTCCTCAAGTCCATTCTCTATGTCTGTGTCTTTATTCTGGTCCTGCCCCTAGGTTTTTCAGAACTATATATATATATATACACATATATATATATATTTTTTTTTTAGATTCCATATGTATCTGTTAGCATACAGTACTTGTTTTTCTCTTTCTGACTTACTTCACTCTGTATGACAGTCTCTAGGTCCATCCAGCTCACTACAAATGACTCAATTTCATTTCTTTTTATGGCTGAGTAATATTCCATTGTATATATGTGCCACACCCTCTTTATCTATTCACCTGTTGATGGACACTTAGGTTGCTTCCATGTCCTGGCTATTGTAAATAGAGCTGCAATGAACATTGTGGGGCACGACTCTTTTTGAATTATGGTTTTCTCAGGGTATATGCCCAGTAGTGGGATTGCTGGGTCATATGATACTTGTATTTTTAGTTTTTTAAGGAGACTCCATACTGTTCTCCATAGTGGCTGAATTAATTTACATTCCCACCAACAGTGCAAGAGGGTTCCCTTTTCTCCACACCCTCTCCAGCATTTATTGTTTGTAGATTTTTTGATGATGGCCATTCTGACTGGTGTGAGTTGATAACCTCATTGTAGTTTTGATTTGCATTTCTCTAATGGTTAGTGATTTTGAGCATCCTTTCATGTGTTTGTTGGCAATCTGTATATCTTCTTTGGAGAAATGTCTATTTAGGTCTTCTGCCCATTTGTGGATTGGGTTGTTTGTCTTTCTGATATTGAGCTGCATGAGCTGCTTGTAAATTTTGGAGATTAATCCTTTGCTAGTTGCTTTGTTTGTAAATATTTTCTCCCATTCTGAGGGTTGTCTTCTCGTATCTTTTATGGTTTCCTTTGCTGTGCAAAAGCTTTTAAGTTTCATTAGGTCCCATTTGTTTATTTTTGTTTTTATTTCCATTTTTCTAGGAGATGGGTCAAAAAGGATCTTGCTTTTGATTTATGTCATAGAGTGTTCTGCCTGTGTTTTCCTCTAACAGTTTTATAGTGTCTGGCCTTACATTTAGGTCTAATCCACTTTGAGTTTATTTTTGTGTATGGTGTTAGGGAGTGTTCTAATTTCATTCTATTACATGTAGCTGTCCAGTTTTCCCAGCACCACGTATTGAAGAGGATGTCTTTTCTCCATTGTACATTCTTGCTTCCTTTATCAAAGATAAGGTGACCATATGTGCTTGGGTTTATCTCTGGGCTTTCTATCCTGTTCCGTTGATCTATATTTCTGTTTTTGTGCCAGTACCATACTGTCTTGATTACTGTAGCTTTGTAGTATAGTGTGAAGTCCCGGAGCCTGATTCCTCCATCATCAGTTTTTCTTTCTCAAGATTGCTTTGGCTATTCAGGGTCTTTTGTGTTTCCATACAAATTGTGAAATTTTTTGTTCTAGTTCTGTGAAAAATGCCATTGGCAGTTTGAGAGTAGTTTGCATGGAATCTGTAGATTGCTTTGGGTAGTATAGTCATTTTCACAATGTTGATTGTTCCAGTGCAAGTACATGGTATATCTCTCCATCTGTTTACATCATCTTTAATTTCTTTCATCAGTGTCTTATAGTTTTCTGCATACAGGTCTTTTGTCTCCTTAGGTCGGTTTATTTCTAGGTATTTTATTCTTTTTGTTGAAATGGTAAATGGGAGTGTTTCCTTAATTTCTCTTTCAGATTTTTCATCATTAGTGTATAGGAATGCAAGAGATTTCTGTGCATTAAGTTTGTATCCTGCTACACCACCAAATTCATTCATTAGCTCTGGTAGTTTTCTGGTAGCATCTTTAGGATTCCCTATGTGTAGTATCATGTCATCTGCAAACAGTGACAGTTTTACTCTTCTTTTCCAATTTGGATTCCTTTTGTTTTTTTTCTTCTCTGATTGCTGTGGCTAAAAGTTCCAAAACTATGTTGAATAACAGTGGTGAGAGTGGGCAACCTTGTTTTGTTCCTGATCTTAGTGGAAATGGTTTCAGTTTTTCACCATTGAGAACAATGTTGGCTGTGGATTTGTCATCTATGGCCTTTATTATGTTGAGGTAAGTTCCCTCTATGCCTACTTTCTGGAGGGTTTTTATCAAAATGGGTGATGAATTTTGTCAAAAGCTTTTTCTACGTCTATTGAGATGATCATATGATTTTTATTCTTCAATTTGTTAATATGGTTGATCACGTTGATTGATTTGCATATATTGAAGAATCCTTGCATTCCTGGGATAAACCCCACTTGATCATGGTGTATGTTCCCTTTTTTTTTTTCGTGGTACGCGGACCTCTCACTGTTGTGGCCTCTCCCATTGCGGAGCACAGGCTCCGGATGCGCAGGCTCAATGACCATGGCTCACAGGCCCAGCCCGTCCGCGGCATATGGGATCTTCCTGGACTGGGGCATGAACCCGTGTCTCCTGCATTGGCAGGCAGACTCTCAACCACTGTGCCACCAGGGAAGCCCCATATGTTCCTTTTAATGTGCTGTTGGATTCTGTTTGCTAGTATTTTGTTGAGGATTTTTGCATCTGTGTTCATCAGTGATATTGACCTGTAGTTTTCTTTCTTTGTGATATCTTTGTCTGATTTTGGTATCAGGGTGATGGTGGCCTCGTAGAATGAGTTTGGGAGTGTTCCTCCCTCTGCCATACTTTGGAAGAGTTTCAGAAGGATAGGTGCTAGCTCTTCTCTAGATGTTTGATAGAATTCACCTGTGAAGCCATCTGATCCTGAGCTTTTGTTTGTTGGAAGATTTTTAATCACAGTTTCAATTTCAGTGCTTGTGATTGGTCTGTTTATATTTTCTATTTCTTCCTGGTTCAGTCACGGAAGGTTGTGCTTTTCTAAGAATTTGTCCATTTCTTCCAGGTTGTCCTTTTTATTGCCATATAGTTGCTTGTAGTAATCTCTCATGATCCTTCGTATGTCTGCAGTGTCAGTTGTTACTTCTCCTTTTTCATTTCTAATTCTAGTGATTTGAGTCTTCCCCTTTTTTTCCTGATGAGCCTGGCTAATGGTTTATCAATTTTGTTTATCTTCTCAAAGAACCAGCTTTTCTATCATTTCCTTCATTTCTTTTTCATCTATTTCTGATCTGATCTTTATGATTTCTTTCCTTCTGCTAACTTTGGGGTTATTTTGTTGTTCTTTCTCTAATTGCTTTAGGTGTAAGTTTAGGTTGTTTATTTGAGATTTCTCGTTTCTTGAGGTAGGATTGTATTGCTGTAAACTTCGTCATGTTTTCATTGTCATTTGTTTCTAGGTATTTTTTGATTTCCTCTTTGATTTCTTCAGTGATCTCTTGGTTATTTAGTAGTGTATTGTTTAGCCTCCCTGTGTTTGTATTTTTTGCAAATTTTTTCCTATAATTGATATCTAGGCTCATAGCGTTGTCAGAAAAGATACTTGATATGATTTCAATTTTCTTAAATTTATGAAGGCTTGATTTGTGACCCAAGATATGATCTATCCTGGACAATGTTCCTCGAGCACTTAAGAAGAAAGTGTATTCTGTTGTTTTTGGATGGAATGTCCTATAAAAATCAATTAAGCCCATCTTTTTTAATGTATCATTTAAAGCTTGTATTTCCTTATTTACTTTCATTTTGGATGATCTGTCCATTGGTGAAAGTAGGGTGTTAAAGTCCCCTTTTATGATTGTGTTACTGTCAATTTCCCCTTTTATGGCTGTTAGCATTGCCTTATGTACTGAGGTGCTCCTATTTTGGATGCATAAATATTTACAATTGCTTTTTCTTATTCTTTGGTTGATCCCTTGATCATTTTGTAGTGTCCTTCTTTGTCTCTTGTAATAGTCTTTATTTTAAAGTCTATTTTGTCTGATATGAGAATTGCCATTCTAGCTATCTTTTGATTTCCATTTCCATGGAATATCTTTTTCCATCCCCTCACTTTCAGTCTGTATGTGTCCCTAGGTCTAAAGTGGGTCTCTTGTAAACAGCATATATGCGGGTCTTGTTTTCGTATCCATTCAGCCAGTCTATGTCTTTTGGTTGGAGCATTTAATCCATTTACATTTAAGGTAGTTATTGATATGTATGTTCCTATTACCATTTTCTTAATTGTTTGGGGTTTGTTATTGTAAGTCTTTTCCTTCTCTTGTGTTTCCTGCCTAAAGAAGTTCCTTTAGTATTTGTTGTAAAGCGGGTTTGTTGGTGCTGAATTCTCTTAGCTTTTGCTTGTCTGTAGAAGTTTTAATTTCTCCGTGGAACCTGAATGACATCCTTGCTGGGTAATCTTGGTTGTAGGTTTTTCCCTTTCATCACTTTAAATATGCCCTTCCAGTCCCTTCTGGCTTGCAGAGTTTCTGCTGAAAGATTACCTGTTAAACTTATAGGGATTCCCTTGTATTTTATTTGTTGTTTTTCCCTTGCTGCTTTTAATATTTTTTCTTTGTATTTAATTTTTGATAGTTTGATTAATATGTGTCTTGGCATGTTTCTCCTTGGATTTATCCTGTATAGGACTCTCTGCCCTTCCTGGACTTGACTGACTCTTTCCTTTCCTATATTAGGGAAGGAATATAGGAAACAATCTCTTCAAATATTTTCTCAGTCCCTTTCTTTTTCTCTTCTCCTTCTGGGACCCCTACAATTCTCATGTTGGTGTGTTTAATGTTGTCTCAGAGGTCTCTGAGACTGTCCTCAATTCTTTTCATTCTTTTTTCTTTTTTCTGCTCTGTGGTAGTTATCTCCACTATTTTACCTTCCCGGTCACTTATCCGTTCTTCTGCCTCAGTTATTCTGCTATTGGTTCCTTACAGAGAATTTTTAATTTCATTTATTATGTTGTTCATCATTGTTTGTTTGGTCTTTAGTTCTTCTAGGTCCTTGTTAAACGTTTCTTGTATTTTCTCCATTCTATTTCCAAGATTTTGGATTATCTTTACTATTATTACTCTGAATTCTTTTTCAGGTACACTGCCTATTTCCTCTTCATTTGTTTGATGTGGTGGGTTTTTACCTTGCTCCTTCATCTGCTGTGTATTTCTCTGTCTTCTCATTTTGCTTAATTTATTGTGTTTAGAGTCTCCTTTTCGCAGGCTGCAGGTTCGTAGTTCGCATTGTTTTTGGTGTCTCCCCCCACTGGGTAAGTTTGGTTCAGTGGGTTGTGTAGGCTTCCTGGTGGACGCGACTGGTGCCTGTGTTTTGGTGGATGATGCTGGATCTTGGTTTTCTGGTGGGCAGGACCGCATCCGGTGGTGTGTTTTAGGGTGTCTGTGAACTTAGTATGATTTTAGGCATCCTCTCTGCTAATGGGTGGGGTTGTGTTCCTGTCTTGCTAGTTGTTTGGAATGGAGTGTCCAGCACAGTATCTTGCTGGTTGTTGAGTGGAGCTGGGTCTTAGTGTTGCGATGGAGATCTCTGGGAGAGCTTTCGCTGTTCGATATTTCATGGAGCCGGGAGGTCTCTGGTGGACCAATGTCCTGAACTCGGCTCTCCCACCTCAGGGGCTCAGGCCTGACTCCTGGCCGGAGCACCAAGACCCTGTAAGCCACTCGGCTGCTAAAGCTGGAGGGTATCCTGCAGAGGCGGGGGGTGGCTAGGGCTCGGCTGGGGCTCACGGCCAGGACAAGGATCTGGGAGCAGAAGTTCTCTGTTATTCTTTGAATATTAGATGTAGTGCAGATATACGTTGTGATTGTAAAACGTAGAGTCATTTGCTTTAATAGTTCTCTGAATGTCTTTGGAATTTGACAAGCTTTCCCAGAACACAAGCCTGAAGAGAAAGCCAGTAATAGCCTGCATGTTAAACTGAACTCTCAAGAACTAATTTGGGGCCCACTTTAGCATAGACTAATAGATGATCAACGCCTTAGAGTTCTATTGTATTATCTAGGACAGGGTCACATTTGTTTTAATTACGACAGGAAACATTTTTTGAATGTATGTAGCCTTCGGAAAAAAAAAAAAGTCTCAGAATTACCTGTCCCTCAACAATGTAACTTCCAAAAGTAACATATTTTGATTGCAAAATGTCTACTTAGGGACAGAATTAGCTGAGTTACTATATGAGATTGTCACCTATTTAGATAGTTAAATGTTGGCATATAGGATCATATATTTTTAAAATATGACCTTAATGTTAGTTAAACTCTTGCTTCTCTCTGAAAGCAGTTAGAGAGCATTGCCAGTAATTGATTCGAGTCATTCCAATTTTGTTAACAGTGCTTCTGTATCGTCATGATATCTATATATAAACACAGGTTTGTTTCATTTTTGAATGGGTTGATTTCTACTCAGAAGAATAGAAATTACCATCCATGCTTTGACCTACTGAAAGTAGTCTTTATGGTTCCTCAAAGTTGTTCCAGCTAATCCAGACTTTAGAAATGTTATTTGGAAGCATAAGCATTAATACCATGGGGTAGTATATAGTAATATGGCAAAGAGAACTCAGAACAATATGCTTAGTATCAAAAATATTGAGAGAGCGGATTAGGGGGAAATTTTTATCTTTGCTTTCTTTACAGCTCTGCCATGAAGTAAAGCTTCGGAGGAAAATCAACATGAGTGAACGTGCGATTATTGATCTTGATCGTGAAAAGGCCATTCAAGACAAAATGATGGAATCTTCTCCAAATTATCCCAATTCAAGACAATGTGAATTTACAGGGATGAATCACAGGGATGGTCTGGGGAAGAAAGGTAAAACAGAGCAGAGCTTACTCAGTGAAAGAAATCAAATGTGTAAGGAACAAAAAACAATCAAAAAATCAAAAGTAGGGTTAATGGATTCTGTGGCCGCAGACAACCAAAAGGAATGTGAGACCCCGCCTGACCTGAGGACTTCTGAGGAAGAGAACAAGAGGTGCTCTGGTGCCCTCAACACAGTAAGTAAGCCAGGATTGGCCTAGAACTGTTTCTAAAGACATATTTACATTTCAAAGGGCTAACATGCTATTGCTTATATGTATAAAGGCTCTTGAAGAACTTGCCAAAGTTAGTGAAGAATTATGCAGCTTTCAAGAGGAAATTCGAAAGCGTTCTAACCACAGAAGGTAGGCTGGTACATCTATGATGATTTTTATGTTGGAAAATCAAAAAGAATGTTGTTTTTAGTTAATGAATCCAAACTTCCTTTAGCATCTAACACTTTGTTAGTGAGAATTAATAATGCTGTTAAAATACGTTATCTTAGGAGATAAAAACTTAAATTGTATGTTTCTCTGTTCACTAATTCTTAAAGCAAATCTTCTAGTTCTCTTTGTAGTTTGACTCTTAGGCGTACTTTACTTTTTTGGTGTTTAGTGAAGTTATACTAACCATAATAAATTAACAAGTATACTCCAATGGAGTTCTTTTTTATTTTGAGTATTTGGCCAGTGGAAGAGTATCCTGGGTTAATCTAGTTAAATACATCTTTAAACTATGTCAAATTTAACAATGGTGTTTTAATTATATAATGATGTTCTACTGAAACATTTTGAGCCATTTATTTTTCTACATTTATTATATATATAATGGAAGCATTCATAATTTTCAGAATAACATATTATAAGTATGTACACACATACATATTTATACAGTGCTGTAAAACATGCTCTTTCAGTTCAGAAGCACCCTTATAACTGTAAGGGTAGGTTTTAGCCAAATTGAAAAATAAACTGGAATTCTCTACAAGTTAAGTAAAGATGGATTGTTCTAAGATCACCATTGATCTCCTAGTGGGGCAGTATACTTCTCTTAGAAGCTATAGGAATGTGGACCCTTATTTTTCTTTAGTTTTTTGGAAGCTCAGAGAGAATTTTTGTACTGACTTACAACAGATTTTCTTACCCAACCATGATTTTTACATAATTTTGCCTTCCACTTTTCCACTGAGCTTTTGCCTGCTACTCTCTGCTAATGGGTATTTGTCTGCACTTTATTGTAAGCTATCTCGTAATATAAGTTGAAGAGATATAAATATGATTTATATGTATCAATATGATTAATTAATGTTAATTTGTGAACCCACATTCTTGCAATATTTAGGTTTTTGTTTCAATAGTTCTGACTTGCCAATTTGTTTTTACAAACCACACCTGGTATAAAGTTCTCACTGCCACTTATTGCCTTTCGAGAAAAGCTCAAAATCCTTAGTATGTAATTCAAAGTCATTACAGTTTGACCTAATATTTCTCTTTTATTTGCCGTCATCTTTCCCACTTTTTTATATTCCATCCACACCAGAGTACTCACTGTTCCTTGAATAGCCACACTATTTGTACTGCAGCTCTCTTTTGCTTATATGTCCTTTACTCATAAAATTTAAAAAAAGATGATCACTTTTCTTTTATGCCCAAATAACACCTTCCATTTGGTATTGCTCATGTCTATTTGCACTTTGATTCAGATTTCTGTCACACTACTTAGAATGTTATTTCAAATTCAAGGGGAGGAGTTTGAGCTCAGAAGACGTTATAAATAGGAATTCAGTAGGCAAAGTGGATATAAGGAAATGGCAAGAGAAAACCTATAGAAGTGGGAACACCAATAGCAGACACCCAAGAGACTACACACAGTCGAGTCTGAGTGTAGGTGAAGTTTAGGTAATAGAAAAAAATGAGAGACACAGTTAAAAAGGTAGCTTGGGTCAGACTATGTATATAGTGTTGAATACAACACTGAGAGGTGGCCTTTATGCTGCAGTAAAGGGACTTGAAGTTTTGTACTACGGGATTTATATAAAAATAATGTTTAAGGAAGTTGTGACTCCTTTTCCTATAACAGAATCCATTGCTTTAGCCCCAGTGTCTTTTAAGAGTTTATCGTAGGGCTTCCCTGGTGGCGCAGTGGTTGAGAGTCCGCCTGCCAATGCAGGGGACGCGGGTTCGTGCCCCAGTCTGGGAAGATCCCACATGCCGCGGAGCGGCTGGGCCTGTGAGCCATGGCCGCTGAGCCTGCGCATCCGGAGCCTGTGCTCCGCAAAGGGAGAGGCCACAACAGTGAGAGGCCCGCGTACTGCAAAAAAAAAAAAAAAAAGCTTAGCATAAATAAAGTCATCACTAATATACCCTGTTTTATAATTGTCTAGGATGAAGTCAGATTCTTTTCTCCAGGAAACACCAGTTGTAACTAATATGCCTTATGGAGATCACACAATCAACAACAACCAGTGCATTACTCCAACCAGTTTAGAAAAAGAGAAAAAGAAAAATAGAAAGAATCTGAGCTGTACTGATGTTTTCCAAAACAATTCTAAGAAAAAAGGTGGAATTGATAAAACTGATCTGCAAAGAAATGAAACCCCACCAGTTCCTCCTCCAAGAAGTACATCTCGAAATTTTCCCAGCTCATGTTCTGCACAAGCCCGTGAAAGTTTGAAGGAAAGTTCAGACCACAATGGCTGGGTGGCCCAAGAAGGTCAAGGCAAAAAGAACTGCAACCCTCATTTCCTGTGGAGGCACGACGAGATGCCTACGCTGTGTCTAAATGAAAGGAAGACTTTGAAAGATGGTATCACAGTTTCTTCTTTGGCACCAGAAACCAAAATAGATAAAAAGCCTTCATGTAATGAAAATGTTGGACTTACCGTGTGGTCATGCGACACTGGGATTGGTGCAAAAAATAGCCCCTCTACACCATGGTTTCAGAAAACCTGCTCTATTCCCAATAAGCCAAAATATGAAAAGGTGATTCCAGATCACCCTGCTAAATGTCATCCTGATCTTCACATAAGCAATGTCTGTAGCTCCTTGGTGACACAGAGCAGCAGCCCGCTGAGAAGTTTCAGTTGTGGCTTTGAAAGGACTACTAGGAATGAAAAGCTGGCAGCAAAGACTGATGAATTTAACAGAATCGTATTTAGAACAAATAGAAATTGTCATGCAGTACAGCAAAGTCAAAGCTACTCAGAACCATCTGAAGATCTTCAGCCCTGTGATACTTTAATTTCTTGCACAGATAACATCTCAGAAAGTGACAGTGTTTCTGATATTCTGAAAACCAGTGCCCCCATGCCTGTGCCCAGGGAAAATGTGCATGATAATTCCACCAAAAAACCCACAACAGGCCTATTCAGACAAATGCAGGAACACATAAGCCCTAGCAGTTACCGGAATATGCTCCACGAGCATGATTGGAGACCAAGTAATTTGTCTGGCCGACCAAGGTCAGCTGATCCCAGGTCAAATTATGGTGTGGTGGAAAAGCTGCTGAAAACCTATGAGACATCAGCGGGGTCCACATTGCAAAATTCTAAATGCTTCCAGGCTAATTGTACCAAATGTAATTCTGAGGTCAGTGGTGGAGCCACATTAAGTCAGCATTTTAAAAAGCTCCAAATAGAACAAGAGCTTCAGCAAAAGCCAGCTGTGTGTGGAGCACAGCAAGTGAGGCAAGGAGCAGATCGGAAAAAGGTAACTGAGGTGAGAAAGAAATTTAACATATTTTGGTAGAACTGCATCCATATTTAGCAATGGCTCAGAGTTCAGTCAGTTGCCCATTCATATAAATAGAAGGTAGGCACGTGTTTTGACATCTTCTTAGTTCCTTGACCCTTCATTTGTGAATAAATATAAACCTTAGAGTTGTAACTCAACATGAACTTTTAAAAGCACAGTTCTTAAGTCTGGGTTTAGCACATTATAACTTTTATTTAAATTCTGAAATGGCACAACACAATCTAATAAATTAAATTCTTAAGAACCTCAAAAAGATCAAATGTTTGCTGTGTTTCTTTCTTGAAAAAACATTCTGAATGTGCATCTGTTCATTTATAGAATCTTATCCTGTTAAAGTGTTTATATTTTTAAAAGTACATGGGAGGTATTTATAAATAACTTGCACTTTTCGGTTATTAGCTATGGTTGGTTCAGTCATTCCCAGAATTTGATTCATGTTCTTCCTCAGGGGATTAGTCACATGAATATGAGTTTGGGTGAAAAAAAATCATTTAAAATAGTGCCTTATGCAGTTCTCTTATTGTGGAGCTAAAAGGCAGTATGTGGAAAGAAAAATGATAGTATAGCGTAAAAAAATTTAAGGTCATTATTATTTGTATAAATTCTTTGTGTGGAAATTGCCTGCCCCCAATACCCCCAAAAATGGGTATTTAAATAAACTGTTATCCTTTCTTTATTCCAGTTTGCTTGCAAAAGAGTATAATTTTAGAGGAGAAAAAGAGGTTGAAGAGATTTGTATTTACAATGAAGAGCTATCCATCAGCACATTTTATGCATGATTTATAAAAAGTTACAAGGTGACATACTGTTATAATTAGCCAGTGCTTTGAAAATCCTGGTTTTTAGTTGAGCCCATAAATACCTGTAAGGTCCTGTGGCTTCAGATGGGAAATGAAACCACATATACAATAATCAGCCAAAATTCTCATGAACAAATATTACTAAATATCTCCTATTTTTGTACTGATAGGAGGTTTGGGAAGGGTTCTCTGCTGTCGATCGTTAAGAGTAGTTCTCCATCCCTCCCCCCCAGGAACACATCCCTCCCCCCCAGGAACCCCCAGGAAATAAGACTCCAAGGAGAGAAAAAGCAAATGCAGGTTACTTTCATAGAAATAAAGGTTGTCCTTACTGCCCGTCTCAGGTGAAAGAGCACAGGCTTTGTTAAGAAGGTCAATAAGAATCAAAGTACAAAATGTGTCATGAAAGCTTTTTAACTGTTTCTTAATGGCAAGAGTCCTAGAATGCTTTTCTTCCTAGAATGCTTTCTTTTATTAAAATAAAAAGAAAGAGAAGTAGGAAGAAATGAAAGAAAGCGAAGGGAAGAGAAGGGAAAAGTTTTCAGTCTTCGGAAGATACCCAAGATAGATCGCAACTCTTTCTTAGCAAATAGAATGAAGTTATATTTTAAAGTATTTTGATGATAATTTTGAAAGTTTTTAGAGATAGTAACAGTGGTTCTTAGTGAAAAAAAAAGATAGCATCAGACAACTCATTTGGTGGTTTGTGTGTCTTTTGCTTATGATCTCTAAAAATATCAACTTGACATAAAATAACTGGACATAAATTAATTCTTCTTTAAATTATTATCTTTAAAAAAAACCCAGTAAAATATCCTAACACTCCACTAAGAAAAACTTTAGTTGTATCATATCAATTTTATCTAACATGAACTTTTGAGTTCTAACATAACATTAACTCATAGTTAGTTCTAAAAAGAAATCAGTTGTATTAAAACTTGTCAGTGTGGAGATCTACAAGATTATCAGATGCCATATTCATATTAAAAGTGAATTGTTTTGATTAAAACATTCAAGACCAGGAATAGCTTCTTTAATTTTCAATGCTTTTTCTTGCTTGTAAACACGGTAATACAATACATTAATCCTGTAGTTGGGATCCATAATATATTAAGCTCATCGTTGGTGCCTGAATAGTGAGATGAATGTCTTCATTTGTGTCTTAAGGAGTCCGTGGCAGTGAAATGCTCACATGGAAAAGGATTTTCCCGACCTGCTAGACCAGCAAATCGCCGTCTCCCGTCCAGGTGGGCATCCAGATCTCCATCGGCACCCCCTGCCTTGCGGAGAACTGCCCACAACTTTCCCATTTCTCTGCGATCAGAAGCATCGATGGTCTGAGTCTCTGGCCTGGATTGCTGGATTACAAAAGTCCCAGTTGCCAAACAGAGTATTCTGAGTGTTTACAACCAATTCTGTCTCTTCTGTATTTTTCAAGATTACTGGGACAATTGAAATCTTAACTTCCCATCAGTCTTCAGTGTTTTTAATCTATGGAACAATTATCCTCCTGTATTTTGATTTTTTAGATCAGAATTTTTTAATGCCATCCTCATTAATTTGCCAATATGATTTAAGTTGAAACAATGTACTATATTGTATATTCCAACTTTCTTGCAAGTGGCAGAAAGCAAGGTTATTTGCATGGCCGTGTGTTTTGTAGGTGCATGTGTTGATATAGGAAGTATCAGTATGTATTTAGATAAGAAAAACTTATGTGCTAGTGTTGACTTTGAAATTATAACATGTATACCTATATATTCTTTGTGTTTATTTAAAATTTTTAAGAATATACAGTATTATTTATATTTTTTATACCTTTTAATAGGTATCCACTTAAGGCTCTTGAGGTACCTATATTAACTAACCACTTCCTTGGTCTCAACTACATACAAAACTAATTATACATATATCTAACGTTAGTAGATTTCTACAGACGACTCATAGTTCCTTAACCCATAAAGATAGACTAATACCATTGATCTCCTTGTTTACTCTTTTAAATAAATAAAAGTGTCACAGGTTTAAACAGATTAACCTTCTAAAGCAAACATAAAATGTTCACAAAAGCTTTGATATATCATTCAGCAGTCTATTGCGGCTTTCCCTGTATACTTGATCCTCAGAGCCAGCATCCTAAGACTGCTTTATAAACGACGTGACTAAACCGTGAATTCATTTTGGCAACTTCAGTAACAAAATACCTTAAATAGGATATTAAAAGAAATTCAATTATGCTGAATTCTACTCTTTGGTAAAATTATAGTAAATTTTTGTTCAGCTACTTTATTTGGAGTCCTACATATTGAGAGGTAAGTTATTCACTTTTTCCTTTTTCTAACCTTTCCCCTAAAATTAGTAGATAAGAGACTAATTCAATTTTTTATTAACAAAGAAAATCAGGAATGATATTTCATTGAGAGCTGAATTATATTTCTTATAGTGTACTACATTAAAAAAGCCTTAAACTAACCTTTGGCATCCATGGGGCAGCATAAGGGGCAGAAGCTTTTTTTGGGCCACAGTTCATGAAGAGTGAGCATATTATATCTATATTGAGAACTGACAGAAATATGAATGTTGAGGTGCTTGGAATTCTACATGAAAGGTCTTAGAAGCAACTTTGCTCTCCATTGTCTCTGTAAAACCAGCTACATTATTAGATAGTAAGTCTATTTAAGCTTTTCTTTTACTAGCAAAAAGGTTAAGGAATTCTTACGGCAAAAGTATTCAAAGAACCTTCTCCTTGTGATACATTCTAACAATTTAGAGAGATTCACTTCATTATACCATGACTTGAGGTAAAGTAATTAATTTTCAAATCCCAGACTGCCTTAAAGGCTCAAGACTGTTGCATGATGATGGACAGATTCATACTTACCAATAGGAGAGCTTCCAGGAGTTGAGCAGAATTAAACTTCTAGAATGTGAGGTTGGAGCAGATGATAAGTAAAGGCTATAGATCCAGTCTTTTAATTCTTGTTTCTTTCAGGAATATCCTTTTCCATAGGAAGACTATCAGAGAAAAGTAACCTGGACGTCAAATGATGTCACTCATATAATATGCTTTTCATCTAGAAGGGAGAAAACACTGGGGAGGTGGTAGCCTATGGCATAAAATGATGGACCTGGTAGGAAGATTCTGCTGTGTAACACTGGAGAGCCTGCCCAAGGGCTGTGTGACATAGCTGCTCCTCTCCTTCACTGCATTCCAGGTAGTCTGATGTGGATCTGTGGTTCCTAACTTGAATTACAAGTCAGAATATTGAAGATTGTTTTTTAAATTAGATCCTGACCTCACCCCATAATTACTAAAGCAGAATTTCCAAGGGTGGGGAGGGAATCTTGAGTCCTTAATGAAACAAAGCAAAATATTTGATGATTAGGGAGATTTGGAAGCAGTGACATTGATTCATACCCCAGTGGATGGGCACCATTGGGTAGTCATGTTACTTCTCTGGAACTTGCCTTTGTTATCTGTAAATTAAAAGGGTAATATTGTCAGGCATCCCAATTTTATGCCACTTGTTCTAACCATTTGAATGAAAGAGGGGAACACGTTTTAACATCTTGTGTTGACAAAAATCATAGAATATTAGAGCTGAAAAAAACTTAGCATCTAGTCCAACTCCTTGATTGTAAAGACGGAAAAACTAAAACAAAGATTATTTGAATGTTCTGTTTTCTCTCTTTAAATATTTTACAATTTTTATGGAAAAACCTACGAGTTAAATGGAAATTATCCTTGAAAATACATGTTTGATGTATCGTGATTTTTAACCAGTAGTTTTTCTACTTTGGATGGGCACTTTCTTCTCAACATACCCTTTATTATGCCATCATTGCTGGATTTAAGGGATTTGTAAACATTTCAGGAGCACTTGATTAGAAGTTTTCCCTGGCAGACTTTTTGGGGGTGGGATATCTTATATTATTTCAATAGAAGGTTATTGATATTATAGGTTGATCTCAGAAAGGAATAAGAATGAGGCAGAGAAGAGTGCTTGAGTTTCTGTGGGTGTGCGTGTGTGCACACGCGTGCACAACCCTTGCCCGAGTTCTCCATATTCCCTTATGCCCAAAGCCAAATATAAATGATGTTGCATAATTCATTTGATCAAAAATTATCTGTAACTTTCATTTATTTTGACATAGACAACGAAGATGATGAGATATTAACATGCACAAAAAGTGATTTACCTCTACATAGAGGATTTAGCCAGACTCCATGTCATCCTGAGAAAACATCTGGACCTAAAAAAGGAGAATCTGCTTTCCTACAAAGATTTTTTAAATTATTTTGAGGCACAGTTGCTGACAAACAACTACTTGATACTAAAATCTCTTCAGTCATTGGAAGCTATCAAGTAAAATAGGTGGGGAAACACTTGCTGTGGCATCGGTGTACGTGAGGAACATTTTTATTTTCCTCCTTTTCTGGTGAAACTCCAGCTGAGAGTTTTTTAAAGTCTAAATTCAAATATGTACACAGTTCAACCTAGCTTCTCCTAAAATGTTTCTAGATAGTAGAGTCTAAAGACAAAGCCTGCCTGATTCCTACACCCGGCCGTAGGCCAACACATCTGGTTTCTCATGTACTGACACCATTTTCTGCCCATTTTTCTGCTTATTGAATCCGATTAAGTTTTGTTTGAAAAAGGAATACTCCTCTGAAATTTTCTTTTATGTGATGAAATTAGTTAAATTATTTTTAGGCATATTACAATTTCTAATATAGTACGATTTTACTTCAAATTCTGCACATTTCTTCTTAAATAACAAGTACCTTTATCAGAATCTAGAACCATGACTTACTCATTTTACTATAGCTCAGAAGATATGCTCCTTCAAAAAATGAGCTTCATGAAGCAAAAAAATCAAAGCAAAGAAAAAAAACTTGGGGGAGGAGTTTTAAGGCAAGTGTCTACTCAACATTTTTTCATCTTTGTCTCAGTGGGAAAAAAAATCATAAGACTTAAAATCCGACATATATTACAATGATCTCATGAATCCAACAGGTAAGACCAGCAAATTCTGAAAAAAAAAATTCTGCTTATATGAAGCTGTGATGGAGTCTAGAAATGAGAGAAGAATCTAGAATAGGAAGGACCTTAGAAACCACACAGAGCATTCTCATCTAGAGGAGGGAAACCCGAAACTTGGAGAGGTCTCCATGGCTGCCAGGGTTATAGGGCCAGGAACCCAGCCAGATTCAAACACCAGTGGTTTGCCTCCTTGTACACCCATGTGCATCTGGGACTTGATGGTTTGCAAAGCACATTCATATGCCTTGACTTATTTACTTCTTAACAACAAGCTTCAAGGCAGCCATTGTGATTTCTCATTACAGAAGGAAAAATTAAATAGCCAAGATAATAGAATAAATATTTCCCAAGATAATGTTTAGAAATAAATAGGTGGCTCTTCGACTCTTAGTTCAGGTTCTTTTCCCAAAGAAGAGAAGAGGAAGGCAAAGAGTGAATAGTTCCTTTTCACTTATGTTTTATGCATGACAATGGAATTGTTTATTTTGCTTTCATTGAGAATTTCTCTTAATTTTTTTATTAACATCTTTATCGGAGTATAATTGCTTTACAAGGGTCTGTTAGTTTCAGCTTTATAACAAAGTGAATCAGCTATACATATACGTATATACCCATATCTCCTCCTTCTTGCGTTTCCCTCCCACCTTCCCTATCCCACCCCTCTGTGTGTTCACAAAGCACCGAGCTGATCTCCCTGTGCTATGCGGCTACTTCCCACTAGCTAGCTGTTTTATATTTGGTAGTGTATATATTTCCATGCCCGTCTCTCACTTTGTCCCAGCTTACCCTTCCCCCTCCCCGTGTCCTCAAGTCCATTCTCTACTTCTGCGCCTTTATTCTGATCCTGCCCCTAGGTTCTTCAGAACCATTTTTGTTTGTTTGTTAGATTCTACATATATGTGTTAGCATACGGTATTTGTTTTTCTCTTTCTGACTTAATTCACTCTGTATGACAGTCTCTAGGTCCATCCACATCACTACAAATAACTCAATTTCATTTCTTTTTATGGCTGAGTAATATTCCATTGTATATATGTGCCACACCTTCTTTATCCATTCATCTGTCGATGGACATTTAAATTGCTTCCATGTCCTGGCTATCGTAAATAGAGCTGCAATGAGCATTATGGTACATGACTCTTTTTGAATTATGGTTTTCTCAGGGTATATGCCCAGTAGTGGGATTGCTGGGTCGTATGGTAGTCCTATTTTTAGTTTTTTTTTTTTTTTTTTTTTTTTTTTTTTGCGGTACGCGGGCCTCTCACTGTTGTATCCTCTCCCGTTGCGGAGCACAGGCTCCGGACGCGCGGGCTCAGCGGCCATGGCTCATGGGCCCAGCCGCTCTGCGGCATGTGGGATCTTCCCGGACTGGGGCACGAACCCGTGTCCCCTGCATTGGCAGGCAGACTCTCAACAACTGCGCCACCAGGGAAGCCCTATTTTTAGTTTTTTAAGGAACCTCCTTACTGTTGTCCATAGTGGCTGTATCAATTTACATTCCCACCAACAGTGCAAGAGGGTTCCCTTTTCTCCACACCCTCTCCAGTGTTTATTGTTTGTAGATTTTTTGATGATGGCCATTCTGACCGGTGTGAGGTGATACCTCATTGTAGTTTTGACTTGCATTTCTCTAATGATTAGTGATGTTGAGCATCCTTTCATGTGTTGGTTGGCAATCTGTATATCTTCATTGGAGAAATGTCTATTTAGGTCTTCTGCCCAGTTTTGGATTGGACTGTTTGTTTTTCTGATATTGAGCTGCATGAGCTGCGTGTATACTTTGGAGATTAATCCTTTGTCAGTTGCTTCATTTGCAAATATTTTCTCCCATTCTGAGGGTTGTCTTTTCGTCTCATTTATGTTTTCCTTTGCTGTGCAAAAGCTTTTAAGTTTCATTAGGTCCCATTTGTTTATTTTTGTTTTTATTTCCATTTCTTCAGGAGGTGGGTCAAAAAGGATCTTGCTGTGATTTATGTCATAGAGTGTTCTGCCTATGTTTTCCTCTAAGAGTTTTATAGTGTCTAGCCTTACATTTAGGTCTAATCCATTTTGAGTTTATTTTTGTGTATAGTGTTAGGGAATGTTCTAATTTCATTCTTTTACATGTAGCTGTCCAGTTTTCCCAGCACCACTTATTGAAGAGAAAGTCTTTTCTCCATTGTACATTCTTCCCTGCTTTATTAAAGATAAGGTGACCATATGTGCTTGGGTTTATCTCTGGGCTTTCTATCCTGTTCCATTGATCTATATTTCTGTTTTTGTGCCAGTGCCATACTGTCTTGATTACTGTCGTTTTTGTAGTATAGTGTGAAGTCCGGGAGCCTGAACTTCCAGCTCCATTTTTCTTTCTCAAGATTGCTTTGGCTATTCGGGGTCTTTTGTGTTTCCATATAAATTGTGAAATTTTTTGTTCTAGTTCTGTGAAAAATGCCATTGGTAGTTTGATAGAGATGGCACTGAATCTGTAGATTGCTTTGGGTAGTATAGTCATTTTCACAACGCTGATTCTTCCACTCTAAGAACATGGTATATCTCTCCATCTGTTTATATCATCTTTACTTTCTTTCATCAGTGTCCTATAGTTTTCTGCATACAGGTCTTTTGTCTCCTTATGTAGGTTTATTCCTAGGTATTTTATTCTTTTTGTTGCGATGGTAAATGGGAGTGTTTCCTTAATTTCTCTTTCAGATCTTTCATCATTAGTGTATAGGAATACAAGAGATTTCTGTGCATTAATTTTGTAACCTGCTACTTTACCAAATTCATTCATTAGCTCTGGTAGTTTTCTGGTAGCATCTTTAGGATTCTGTATGTATAGTTACCTTGTCATCTGCAAACAGTGACAGTTTTACTCTTCTTTTCCAATTTGTATTTCTTTTTCTTCTCTAATTGCTGTGGCTAAAACTACCAAAACTATGTTGAATAATAGTGGTGAGAGTGGGCAACCTTGTCTTGTTCCTGATCTTAGTGGAAATGGTTTCAGTTTTTCACCATTGAGAACAATGTTGGCTGTGGCTTTGTCATATATGGCCTTTATTATGTTGAGGTAAGTTCCCTCTATGCCTACTTTCTGGAGGGTTTTTATTATAAATGGGTGCCGAATTTTGTGGAAAGCTTTTTCTGCATCGATTGAGATGATCATATGGCTTTTCTTCTTCAATTTGTTAATATGATTTATAACATCGATTGATTTGCGCATATTGTAGGATCCTTGCACTCCTGGGATAAACCCCACTTGACCATGGTGTATGATCCTTTTCATGTGCTGTTCGGTTCTGTTTGCTAGCATTTTATTGAGGATTTATGCATTTTTGTTCATCAGTGATATTGGCCTGTAGTTTTCTTTCTTTGTGACATCATTGTCTGGTTTTGGTATCAGGGTGATGGTGGCCTCGTAGAATGAGTTTGGAAGTGTTCCTCCCTCTGCTATATTTTGGAAGAGTTTGAAAAGGGTACGTGCTAGCTCTTCTCTAAATGTTTGATAGAATTCGTCTGTGAAGCCATCTGGTCCTGGGCTTTTGTTTGTTGGAAGATTTTTAATCACAGTTTCAATTTCAGTGCTTGTGATTGGTCTGTTTATATTTTCTGTTTCTTCCTGGTTCAGTCTTGGAAGGTTGTGCTTTTCTAAGAATTTGTCCATTTTTTCCAGGTTGTCCATTTTATTGGCATATAGCTGCTTGTAGTAATCTCTCATGATCCTTTGTATTTCTGCAGTGTCATTTGTTACTTCTCCTTTTTCATTTCTAATTCTATTGATTTGAGTCTTCTACTGTTTTTTCTTGATGAGTCTGGCTAATGGTTTATCAATTTTGTTTATCTTCTCAAAGAACCAGCTCTTAGTTTTATTGATTTTTGCTATTATTTCCTTCATTTCTTTTTCATCTATTTCTGATCTGATATTTATGATTTCTTTCCTTCTGCTAACTTTGGGTTTTTTTTGTTCTTCTTTCTCTAATTGCTTTAGGTGTAAGTTTAGGTTGGTTATTTGAGATTTTTCTTGTTTCTTGAGGTAGGTTTGTACTGCTATAAACTTCCCTCTTAGAACTGCTTTTTCTGCATCCCATAGGTTTTGGGTCGTCGTGTTTTCATTGTCATTTGTTTCCAGGTATTTTTTGATATCCTCTTTGATTTCTTCAGTGATCTCTTGGTTATTTAGTAGTGTATTGTTTAGCCTCCATGTGTTTGTAGTTTTTACAGATTGTTTTTCCAGTAGTTGATGTCTAGTCTCATAGTTTTGTGATTGGAAAAGGTACTTGATACAATTTCAATTTTCTTAAATTTACCAAGGCTTGTTTTGTGAGCCAAGATATGATCTATCCTGGACAATGTTCCTCGAGCACTTAAGAAGACAGTGTATTCTGTTGTTTTTGGATGGAATGTCCTATAAATATCAATTAAGCCCATCTTGTTTAATGTATCATTTAAAGCTTGTGTTTCCTTATTTATTTTCATTTTGGATGATCTGTCCATTGGTGAGACTGGGGTGTTAAAGTCCCCCACTCTGATTGTGTTACTGTCAATTTCCTCTCTTATGGCTGGTAGCATTTGCCTTATGTACTGAGGTGCTCCTATTTTGATATCGTGCATAAATATTTAGAATTGCTATATCTTCTTCTGGATTGATCCCTTGATCATTTTGTAGTGTCCTTCTTTGTCTCTTGTAATAGTCTTTATTTTAAAGACTATTTTGTCTGATATGAGAATTGCCACTCTAGCTATCTTTTGATTTCCATTTGCATTGAATATCTTTTTCCATCCCCTCATTTTCAGTCTATATGTGTCCCTATGTCTAAAGTGTGTCTCTTGTAGACACCATATATACAGGTCTTGATTTTGTATCCATTCAGCCAGTCTGTGTCTTTTGTTGGAGCATTTAATCCATTTACATTTAAGGTAGTTATCGATATGTATGTTCCTATTACCATTTTCTTAATTGTTTTGGGTTTGTTTTTGTAGGTCTTTTCCTTCTCTTGTGTTTCCTGCCTAAAGAAGTTCCTTTAGCATTTGTTGTAAAGCTGGTTTGGTGGTGCTGAATTCTCTTAGCTTTTGCTTGTCTGTAGAGGTTTTAATTTCTCTGTCGAATCTGAATGAGTTCCTTGCTGCGTAGAGTAATCTTGGTTGTAGGTTTTTCCCTTTTATCACTTTAAATATGTCCTGCCACTCCCTTCTGGCTTGAAGAGTTTCTGCTGAAAGATCAGCTGTTAACCTTATGGGTATTCCCTTGTATGTTATTTGTTGTTTTTCCTTTGCTGCTTTTAATATTTTTTCTTTGTATTTAATTTTTCATAGTCTGATTAATATGTGTCTTGGCATGTTTCTCCTTGGATTTATCCTGTATGGGACTCTCTGCGCTTCTTGGACTTGACTGACTATTTCCTTACCCATATTAGGGAAGTTTTAAACTATAATCTCTTCAAATACTTTCTCATCCCTTTTTTTTTCTTTTCTCTTTTTTTTTTTTCTCTTCTTCTTCTGGGACCCCTATAATTCAAACGTTGGTGCATTTAATGCTGTCTCAGAGGTCTCTGAGACTGTCCTCAATTATTTTCATTCTTTTTTGTTTATTCTGCTCTGCGGTAGTTATTTCCACTATTTTACTTTCCAGGTCACATATCCGTTCTTCTGCCTCAGTTATTCTGCTATTGATTCCTTCTAGAGTATTTTTAATTTCATTTATTGTGTTGTTCATCACTGTTTGTTTGCTCTTTAGTTCTTCTAGATCCTTGTTAAATGTTTCTCCATTCTATTTCCAAGATTTTGGATCATCTTTACTATTATTACTCTGAATTCTTTTTCAGGTAGACTGCCTCTTTCCTCTTCATTTGTTTGGTCTGGTATGTTTTTACCTTGCTCCTTCATCTGCTGAGTATTTCTCTGTCTTCTCAGTTTGCTTAATTTACTGTGTTTGGAGTCTTCTTTTCGCAGGCTGCAGGTTCGTAGTTCGCATTGTTTTTGGTGTCTCCCCCCAGTGGGTAAGTTTGGTTCAGTGGGTTGTGTAGGCTTCCTGGTGGAGGCGACTGGTGCCTGTGTTCTAGTTGATGAGGCTGGATCTTGTCTTTCTGGTGGGCAGGACTGCATCCAGTGGTGTGTTTTGGGGTGTTTGTGAACTTAGTATGATTTTAGGCATCCTCTCTGCTAATGAATGGGGTTGTGTTCCTGTCTTGCTAGTTGTTTGGCATAGGGTGTCCAGCACTGGAGCTTGCTGGTTGTTGAGTGAAGTTGGGTCTTAGCATTTAGATGGAGATCTCTGGGAGAACTTTCGCTGTTTGATATTTCATGGAGCCAGGAGGTCTCTGGTGGACCAATGTCCTGAACTCGGCTCTCCCACCTCAGAGGCACAGGCCTGACACCCGGCCAGAGTACCAAGACCCTGTCAACCACACGGCAGATGAATGGTTTATTACCGAGGATACTGAAGCACAGGAACCAACAGCCAGATGAAGAGATTCATAGGGTGAGGTCGAGAAAAAAGAAACTTCAGTCCTCTTGTAGTTTGGAGCCCAGAATTGTGGCCTGTGGAGGCATTCTGCTGCACCAATCTGGAAGCTCTCTGAAACCCCTCCTTTTGGATTTTAATGGTGACTGAGAATTTCTCTTAATTTTGTCTTCCAGTGATCTTAACCAAAATTCATCATTCATGATATGTATGGTTTCAGTTCTTCCAAGAGATATTATTCAAGAGGTCATGAAATCTCACTTTATGAAAATAATTTAACTTTTGATTCTTATGCTCTGATATTGTATAACTTTTGTATGTAAGTCAAAATGTTAAAGGTAAAAACCAGTAAGTATCCCAATAACTATCCAAAGCAATTCTCATCTATAGCAACAATTGAATCCTGACCTCTTCAGTCTTCAAAAGAATCACAGAAAATGTTCACTCTACATGACTTATGTGTACTCCAGGATAAATGCATGCATTTCCCTTGCTCCATGGAGTTATTTCCAATTTATAATTTCACTCTAAAATTACTTGTGTCCCATCAATTTATTTTTGAGGCCTTATTCTCCAATTAAATTATTTACTCATGTAATTTTATAAAAATCACAACAAATTTAATCCAGCTATTTGGGATCTGCATTTTTTTTTCCACATAATGCTATTCAGCCTCAAAGTAGCACCAAATTATACAACCTGAACTATAAAATTTTTTATTTCAGTCTTTGCAAAAAATTTTTGTGTTAAAACGAACCCAGTAAAGGATTCTCTGAGTTAATGATACCTAGAGTAAAAGAGTTAATTTGCAATGAAAGCCAGAAAAACTTATTTTTGAAAGGAAGTTATATAAAGGAGTAAAAGGGGACAATATTCCGTCTCTTATACATTTAAATTCAGGAGGTAAATCATTGAGGATAAAGATTCTTCCAGGGAAATCCCAGGCAAGGAGAGAGGAGCTGAGACCAGGCTTGTCACCATTTCATTATGACGGAAACTGGTAGTGGTGTAGCCCAGCGAGCCAAAGCTAAATGAACTCATGACATTTTCAACACAGCAAAAGCAACCACTAGGCTTTCCCAGGCAAACTGAGGGCCTGGGAAAAGTACAATATCAAGGACTCCAGGGTGGATGTGCTCAGGAGTCAGACAGGTGTTCATCTTCATGGAGATTCCTCATAAAGCATCAGAGACCTGACACTGAGTCCAGGGCCAGGGTAGGAATGAAGTGTCCAGAGAAGGCAAATAGCAAGAGCAAGATACTCGATCAAGAAGCCTAGTCCTGGGAACCAGCATGTAGGAAATTTGAGAGATAAAACTAGATGTTTGGAGGGAAATTTCCATTGGAAATAAGAATGGAGAGGTTTTCACCAGTGTACCAGATCTTTACTGAAGTTGGGAGCCAAGAAGACTTGCGTAGCAAGTGAAGGACCCATTTGTAGGGAATTAAGAGTGTAACCACCAGAAACTAAAATAAATGGAGGATCAGTGCAACTTGAGCTCTGATTTTGCAAGACAAGTGAAGGTGATGAGGTATGGACTGATGTTCTCTTCTTTTCACCTTCCTTTTATTGTCATTTTCCTGTGACTCTGCTGCCAGAATCTAAAAATTTACCTAGATAATCTCATAAATAAAATAAGCCATCTGTATCTGCACATAATAGACCATAAGAGCAAAACTAGATACCCCAGAAATTGAAAGTGACATTTTTCTTCAATAAAAAATAAAAATAGGCACATCATCAAAGAGTAACACCATTTTTAGAAGAACTTCTTAGAAAATTACTGTATATATGAAGTGGGTCAGCATAGGTAACACCCAGATTGCATCTGAGAATAGAATACAGTCTTAGAGAAAAAGAAATGCAATGTTATTATAACTAAAGAAGGTGAAACGTAATCAACTTCTCTGAGCTCTCTCTGAATGGAAAGGAGGTAGATTTCATGGAGCAGAGGCAAAGGTACCTGAGAGCAAGAGTATCCAGTGTTGATCCACTGCTGTCCAGTTAAAAAAAAGGCCAGGGTCTGAGAACATGAAGTTTCTGACCACAGGATTATTCCATTCTGTGTCGGGAGGAAGAGGTTCCCACACACTGATCTGTGCCACGAGGTCACCCAATGCCATCAGCTCACTTTTCCACACTAACTCAAGCACCCTTCTGATTCTCAAATTAACGACCTAGATATTGAGAGAAGTAAGAGAGCATCTAGACTGGTGTTCTTTGACTATTTCCAGGAAGTCTTCTCTAAGAGCAGAGAAAAGAAATCACTACCCAAAGGTCTCTGACGTTGTCTAAAATTTAATTTGGGGGGGTTGTAACTTGAAAATTTTTACAGTCCTTGAACAAACAGGAATTTTGTTTGCTTGCCTTTGCCAAGCGCTTAGGAAGGTGCCAGCAGAGAGTAAGCTCAATAAATGTTTGTTGAATAAATTAACAAAAAATTTTTGTTAACTGTTTAACAATAACAGAATGAAGTGTTTTAATCACCTCCTATCAGGAACTTCAAAATAGGTTTTCCTGTCTGCTTCCTTATTTAATTACCACTGGACTGAATTTATTTATTTCCTAAAATTGAGCCACCTGAATTTACATTGTATATTCATTTCTCTTCTTGTCATAGTGTCACCATATTTTTAGCACTTAAAATGTGCATACAAATTGAGACCATTTTTTTCACTCTTTTGTAAACTTTATAAGCATAATCATTGAGGCAAGATACAAAATCACTACCAAAGAGATAGTATTCCTCTATGTTTGAATTGACTGCTGGTAGAAATTTTAAGTATCTTTTAGCTGAAAAGTTGACATGTTATATGAAATATTGTAAGGCTGTCTCTTTTATTGTCTTAGGAGAAAAACAGTTGAAGGGCCTTTGTGAAGGGAAAAAAAAAAACAGTATATGGACTAACTTTTATCACAGGTCATTGAATTAAAATTTCCAAAATTTCATTGTCGATAAGGTCAACTCTTTACAACTCTCACACTTTAATTCTGCTGCAGTCTTATCACGCCCAGTGAAAGCTTTCACAATTTCACTTTCACAAAGAATTCAGTCTTAACAAGTTTTTGCTAAATAAGCCAACTCTGAGAACTGCTGTTTATCATTAGCCAAAGCTGTGATTCATCATTTTAACCCATATTTTAGCCATTTTTACAAGTTTTTAATTCTCCATTTAAAAAAGAGTAATTCTACTAAATTGAAAATCTGATCAGCATTTTTCTCTGTCTAAACCAGCACATATACATGTCAAAGTGCAAGTTTTCAGACTCATTTCCCATTTCCTTATAAATTTATCTAAAAGATAAGCATCTAAATAATTAGTTTTGTTAATTTTCAACAAAATTCAGCATTTATTTCCAACCCACTAATACACAAAGAAAAGCAAAAAACAAACTCTTTGAAAGGAGGTATTATTGATGCACGGCTTCAGGGCTGCTGATTCATGCAGGATGTAAAAAGTGACCTTCCCCATCAATGTCAACATCATAGATTCGTTTCTCTGCATACACTCATCAATGTGTATTTTCATTCATTAAAAATAAATCTCATATATAGTTTAAAATTTATTTTTACTGTTATTTTACTCTAAATCATCCATATAATATTAATGGGCAAGGATTAATTAAATTGCCAAATTATTAGTGTCCATGATTTCAGTTAAAATAAAGAGCAAAGTTAATGTTCGTCTCTCAATCAGTCATTCCAGGATATACTTCTGGTGTGTTAGAACTATTGAACATCATTTAATAGTTGTATCTTTTTCACCTTGTCAGTTTCTTTTTAAGCCCCAAACAGGTATAACCATAGCTATAGCATGGAGCTTCACCAAGGTTGCGGATTTTTTTCTTTAAATAGACTTTAATCATCAGGAAATCTTGACTTTTCAATTGTGCTTTTCATTCCTACCTAATACTTTTTTTCTCTGTTGGTGTGACATTTTCTGGTTGTTTGAACAGTTCATTTTAATATTAACCACAAGAATAGTGATGGTTTATGCAATTATTCTCAGGGTTTTATCCACTGAAAGATATAAAGGACTAGACCTTTGGCAGGTCCACGATATTGTAGCTCCTATTTCAAATGTGCCTCTAAGTACATCCTACTATTTTTAGATGGCAGCTACCTAGTACTAGTTCAGCAGTAAAGAGAATGGTCTATGACCTTTTCACCATCATTTTCACTGGAAAAACTCATCTATCTGAACTTTGGTGATTTCTGGATGTACTAAAAATTTTATATCATCTGTTTTATTTTACTCAATATTCAGCTTGTGATCCAAACTTCCTGTATTAAATCACAAAGTGTATTTCCTGTAGGGAATACAATTTTAAAATTACTACATTTTAAATATATAAGAGAAAAAATGATAACACACAGTACAGATTTTTTTAGTATATATATTTGCTATTGGCAGAAAGTAGAACTTAGAAGGAATCAAGCACTTGTAAACAAAACACACAATGACAGTAATTGTTAGAAATTCTTAAATTCCATTTTGGAATCAATGACTTTACGTGGCATGTAATCTAAAGTTTGAAAACACTGACTTGCAGTAACTAAATAATTTCTCTAAAGACTGGCTGTGCAGGTCTCTGAAGACACGTGACGAAATCTCGCTTTTCAGCTTTTCTGCTCTAGCAGCCAGTGCCTTAGCACACTCTGTTCTTCCCCTAGTAGCATGTTCAGATTAATTTCTTGGGACGGTAATGTTATCAGCCCTTTATTCCCTCAGCACGGGAGTACCAAATTTTCCAATCAACAATCGTGCCTAAGCAGGTTATGCTTTCTAGGCTTACATAAAAGCAGCGAAATATTCAACAACAAAGAAAATCAGATTATCTACTTTTCATTGAGTTGGCATGTACTAAACACAGCTTTTTACACTTTTTACTTCGAAGTAATAATAGACTCATAGGCAGTTGAGAAAATAGAACAAAGAATCCCCCATGCATCCTTTTTTACCCAGCCTCCCCTGATGATGACATCTTATAAAGCTCTAGTGTAAAATCAAACCAGGAAATTGACATTAGGATATTACCGTTTTAAAACCTGCATTCATTTGTGTGTGTGTGTGTGTGTGTAGTTTTATGCACTTTTTTTCATGTACAAATTTGTATAATTACCACCGCAATCAAAATAATTGCTTGTTCTATCATCACAAAAGAACATCCTTTGCTGCCTCTGCGTGTTTGTGTCTCCCTCCTTCCTGCACTACACCCATCCTTGTGCCCTGGCAGCCACTAACCTGTTCTCCATTTCTCTAGTTTTATCACTTCAAAGACACTATATGAATGGAATCATATACAATGAAATGTTGTGAAATTAACTTCTTTCACTAAACGTAATGTCCTTGGGGGTCCACTTGGTTTGTTGCGTATATCATTAGTTCACTACTTTTTATTGCTGAGTAGTATTCCACTGCATGGATGTACCAGAGTTTGTTCAACCATACATCAACTTAAAGACATTGAGTAGTTTTCAGTATTATGCTATATAAACTGATCTAAACATTCACAGGTTTTTGTGTGAAATAAGTTTTCATTTCACTGGGGTAAATGCCCAAAAAGAGTACAATTGCTGGGTAGTACAATAGTGTATTTTTAGTTTTATAAAATCCGGAAAACCATTTTCCAGAGTGGATGTACTGTTTTACATTCCCAAAAACAATGTATCCGAAATCCAGTTTCTCTTCACCCTCCCCAATATTTGTTATTATTATATTTTTTATTTTAAATGTTCTAATAGGTAGTAATATCTCATTGTGGTTTTTGTTCGCATTTCCCTGTGGTTTTTGTTTGATTTTCCTCCACCAGAGTGGAGGAAACCAGAGTGCCATCCAGCCCACTTCATACCACCTGTCCATCTTGATGCCAGACAAGGATGGAAACTTGGCTCTCCACTTGGCCCTGGAGACAACAGGTATGCAGACTAAAGACTAGCGCACCTTGCACCTCCTCATTCTACTTCATTGATGCCGTAGTGGGGTAGAGGCTCAGCTTCCAGCTGGACTCCACTAACACTACTACCCAGGAAGAAACACCAGAGGATTGCCACCTTCCTCTACTGAGTAAGAGGTAGATTGGCTCCCCACTTATCTTTGCCAAAACCACGGAGGGTGTGCAGTCAGTGAGGTGGACAGTGTATTGTACTGTAGTGGTATTTTGCTGGAGTACAGTGGGTATTGTCAAGAAGCTTTTATGTTCTGTTAGGCTGCCTTTTTCCTGGTCCTTTGACCAGAACAAATAGGCTTTGCTTGGAGTTCATTTTGCCTGTGCCTGTTGGTGGTCCAGGTTGCAGGCTTCCCCGGTGCCCTGTCTGAGTTATATGAAAGGCCAAAAGAAAAACCAAGGAACTGAATCCCGCGCCATGCCTCACATCCTGGGGTAACTGGTCCCTCTTCCATCTTTATCCCAGCTTTCAGAGACTTCTCATGTTTGTTTACTGTGTTATGTCCAGTGTGTTTAAAGAAAAACGACCTGGGAAGAATTGGGCTACTTCACATTGGCTAGAACAAGAAGTCTTCCCCAAGCAATTTCTTTTTGTAAAAGCTTTATTGAGATGTAATTCATAAGCCATAAAGTTCATCATTTTAATGTGCATAATGCAGTGGGTTTTAGTTTATTATCAGAATTATACAGCCATCACCACCATCTGATTGTAGAACATTTTCATCACCCCAAAAAGAAATCCTGTACTAGTGATAGTTACTGTCCATTTCATCCCTTACACTCCCCTTTCCCCTCCCCCGCCCCACACAAGCCCATGGCAACTACTAATCTAATTTCTTTATGGATTTGGCTTTCTGGAAATTTCATATAAATGGAATCATATGATATATGGCGTTTTATAACTGGTTTATTTTACCTAGCATAATTTTCTCAAGGTTCCTTCACATTGTAGCATGCGTAAGTGCTTCACTTCTTTTGTTTCCTAGTAATATTCCATTGTATGGTTAGAACACATTTTGTGTTCTAACCATATATAGAACCATTCATTGGTTACATTGTAACCAATGTAGAACCATTCATTAGTTGATAGACTTTTGGGTTGTTTCAGTTTGTGGGCTATTATAAATAATGCTGCTCAGAACATTCAGGTACAGGTTTTTGTGAGAATATATGCTTCATTTCTCTTGATCAGATAGCTACTTATGGAATTTCTGACTCACGTGGTAAGTCTACGTTTAACATTTTGAGGAGCTACCAAATATTTTTCCAAAGTGGCTTCTCCATTTTACAATCTCACTAGCAATGTACGAGGGTTCCAATATCTTCACATCCTTGGTAACACTTTATATTGTCAGGATTTTTTATGTTAGCTGTCCTGCTGAATGTGAAGTGGTATCTCCGTGTGTTTGATTTGCATCTCCCTTATGATGAATGATGTTAAGCATCTTTATGTGTGCTTATTGGCTATGTGTTTGTCTTCATTGGAGAACTATCTATTCAAATTCTTTCCCAATGTTTAAGTTTGTTGACTTTTAGAAATTTTTTACATATTCTGGACACAAGTTCCTTATCAGATACATGATTTGCAAATATTTTCTACTATTCTGTTTTTTTTTTAATTTTCTTAATGGCGTCCTTTGAAGCATAAAAGTTCTTAATTTTGATGAAGTCCAACTTATCTATTTTTTCTTTTGTCACTTGCGCGTTTGGTGTAATATCTAAAAAACCATTGCCTAATGCAAGGTTATCAAGATTCATTTCTATATTTCTATAAGTATGTTGCTTTTTAGCTTACTTTTAGTTTTATGATCGATTTTTAGTCAATTTTTGTATATGACATGAAGCAAGGCTCTAACTATATTATTTTGGATGTGGATACCCAATTTCCCCAGCATAACTGATAAAAATAAATGATTTATTTCAGGACTCTCAGTTCTATTCCACTAATCTGTATGTCTATCTTGATGCAAGTACAATATTGTCTTGATTACTGTAGCTTTAGAGTAAGTTTCTGGGCTTCTTACATTCCCATATAAATTTTAGGATCAACTTATCACTTTCTGCAACAGAAGAATGCAGCCGGGTTTTGGGTAGGGACTATATTCAATCTGTAGATCAATATGGAGACTATTGCCATCTTTATTATGTCTTCTGATCCACAAACATGTGATATCTTTTCATTTATTTCTATCTTCTTTAATTTCTTTCCATAATGTTTTGTAGTTTCCAGGGTATGAGTTTTGCACTTTTTTTGTTAAAATCAGTTTTAATCATTTTATTCTTTCTGATGCTATTGTACATGGAATTGTTTCTTTTTATTTTCAGATTGCTCATTAACAGTGTATAGAAATACAATTTATTTTTATATATTGATCCCGTGTCTGGCAATCTTGCTGAATTCATTTGTTAGTGCTAATATTTGTGTGTGTATGGTGGGGTGTTTCCTTAGGATTTTCTACATACAAGATCATAGCATCTGCAAATAGACATAGTTATACTTCCTCCATTCTAATCAGGAAGTCTTTCATTTCTTTTTCTTCACCAATTGACTGGGATAGAATATCCAGAACAATGTTAAATAGAAGCAGCAAGAGTGGACAGCCTTGTCTTATTCTAATCTTAGGGGGAAAGCCTCAGTCTTTCATTATTAAGTATGATGTTAGCTATAGGCTTGTCACAGTTCTTCATTATCAGTTTGAAAAAATTTCCTTCTATTTCTTAGTTTAGTGGGTTTTTTTGTTGTTGTTAGGTGAGTGTTTTGTTTTGTTTTTTAATCATGAAAGGGGGTTGGCTTTTGCTGAATGATTTTTCTGCATCTGTTGAAATAATCATGTGATTTTTGTCTTTTATTCAATTGATATGGTGGACTACATCGATTGAGTTGATATGCTAAACCAAACTTGAAGTCCTGTAATAAGTCCTACTTGGTCATGGTGTTTAATCCCTTTTATATGTTACTGGCTTCAGTTTGCTAGTATTTTGTCATTGAGGGTTTTTGCGTCTATATTCATAGTGGATATTGGTCTGTAGATTTTTTGTGATATCTTTATACATTGTTTTGGTATGAGGGTAATATTGGTAATACTGGCCTCATAGAATGTGATGTGAAGTGTTTCTCCTCCTTTTATTTTTTGGAGAGTTTGTGAAGGATTGGTATTAATTTTTCTTCAAGTGTTTGGTAGAATTCACTAATAAAATTTTCTGCCCAAAACTTTTAAGCTTGAAGAAAATATTGTCTTTTTAAACACAAATCTCAAAGTAAATATACATTCCAGTAAGCTGTGTTGAGTTTATAATATAAACTTCTATTTACATTTCCAAAGCATGAATGTACTTTATCATTCTTTTGTAAAACCATATACCTTGCTATAAAAAGAGCATAATTCTTAAGGTACCTCTTCATTCTGGTGTCAAAGACAGATGTCCTGTTTGTAGTGTAGTATTTCTAGTGGCTTCGTATCAGTACTTTATCAGTCAGGGGCCAGTCAGGAAAACAGAAACAATGGTAGGAATCTAAACACAAAAGAACAGGAAATTGATAACAAAGGTACTGGCATTTCTGGAAGAACAACTGATGATGGGGCCTAGAGGAGCAAGAAAGGAGATGTAATACCTAGAGATTAAGAGCTAATGTTCCTAGCCTGGAGCACACACTTGATGCTGCGCTGTTGGAAGCTCTGTCAGGGCTGATTCTAGGATGTTAAATAAGGACCATTTCATATAGAAAAGTGCAGCTTCCATTTGGACTGTCGAGTCTGAAATCACCTCACCTCCACTACCATTACAATAACACCAGCAGTTACCACTGGGTGGGAGCTAGAAGCTTCTCTTTCCCTTTATCATCCTGATCTCCTGCCAGTATCAAAGGAGCTTAAGATGTGTAGTCTCCCAGCCCTGACCATACACAGCAGAGTGTACAAAGGCAAGTGGGAAAATCCAAAATGCTTCTGCAGAACTTATTATAAAATTAAACATTTGATTTAAAGTGCCTTAACAGGAAAAATGATAGTACATGGCACCTGTCGGGAAACTTTATTTTTTAACCCCAATATTTTAGAGCAAAATGAAATTATCACCAATATGTAGCAGGATCATTTACTTATAGATTTTAGTAAAAGTGACAAAGAGGGTTTATAGGCTTAAATTGGCACAGAGTACCACATAGAAATTTCAAACTGCTAGTAAGAGAACAAAGAAATTTGTGGGGGGTTTTCCCAAATTGTACTCAGGACATTAACTTGTTTGTGTGAAGGAGAAGAGCAAGGAATAAGTCTGCTCTTCTTTTATGGTATTGAACACCATAAAAGTATTTAATCCATTCAAAAAAAGAGAAGATTAATAAATCACTGAGGATCAGCCTTTAAACTGCATTTCACATTTGTGCCCTAAGCAAGCACCTCTTACCCAGGTCATCCTAATTTAATTTACAAAACCTGAAAATATATTCATTCACCTGGTATCTCTTCTCCAACTCTGTAATTTACACTCTAAAATGTTCATGGCTTATTAAACAAAACTTCCATAATTATTTAAATGAAAAGACAGATCTGGTTCTAAATCACATGACTGTTACTGTCCCCAAATTCAGGCAGTGCATGTCATGCAATGGGGGCACAGACACACACAACATTAGCAACCAGAGGTATAAAAGTAAAGTGGTTGTCCTGGGGAAACATACAGTCAGGCACACTCAACAACAGCAGGGCACACTCGATCCCATTGACCTGCATACCCGGCATAGCTCACAGAGGCAAGCTGAGGAGGGGAGAGCAGGACTCTCTCATCATAGAAAGGGCTCTAGGAGAAAGATGATACTACTATTCTACATATTAATAGAGAAAGAGGGGTAGGAAATGGCCACTTGATTGAAAGTGTAACAAGGGGAGCTTATTTTAATAATGTCATGGGACATTAAAAACAGCCTTGTGGGAAAGGCGGAGCCCCAGAGCTCAGGCACTGCTGTCAGCTTGTTCTTTCATCAGGCTGACTCAGACCAGAATCTAGCTAGCTACCAAAAGGGGGAGGAAATGAGCTACTGACACCAGCCATCTCAAGGTGTCTCTCCTTATAATTGTGAACTGTAGCAGCCAGGGAAAGAGAAAGAAAAATTTAGAGAAGTTTAGAGGACTTAGTAGCAAATAGGCACTTAATCTTTTGACTGTAGGAAAAAATGTTGTTATACCGTAGAATGGAAAAATATAATGGGATTTCACTTATATATAACAAATACCTTTGTATTTTCTACTCAAAATTTTATAGAAACAGATATGTGTAAAGAGAAACAAATTTTAAAATATATAAACAAAATATGATTTATTTTATTTAGTCTTTCAAATGATTTTTATCTTCTAGTGTCCTAATTAGAAAATTAACTTAATTTTCCTCTAAAGTATAAGAAAAAATATTTTTATCTTATAAATAAATCACTTTCTATTCATTTAAATTATATAAGCATTATCTGTTAGCTGAATTGTGTTTAATCTATTAACTTATTTTATATAATAGACTATAAAATACTGAGTTAATGACCCTTACCCGGGTTAAGAAATTACCATCCTGAGGAAAACTGTTCCAATAAGCATATTTATGATGACCATACATGTGGGGTTGCTATACTTAACAATTATAAATACAGAATGCCCAATTAAATTTGAACTTCAGCTAAACAACAATCGGTTCATAATCACCTTATTGGTTTATTCTACTCTGAACCGATTGTTAACACAAAGATAGATAAATAGATGATGGATGATGATGGTAGGTAGATAGATAGGTAGATAGATAGATAGATAGATAGATAGGTAGGTAGATAGAACACAATATTTGGGACACACATGCTAAAACATTTCTTGTTGTTTTCTGATTCTCAATAGAGGAAAGAAAGTAAAAAGAAATATTTTTAAACCAGAAAACAGAGACCAAGGGAAGGGCTAACCAGACTAACAATAAACTGGTTGCTTTGAAAAGCAGAGGAGGTTTTAAGTTGATCTCCACGGGAGACTGGTGGAGCTCCTAGTTGCTGCTAGATATGTATTTCTCAAGCTTAAAACCCTACAACATGCAGCTCAGAAGAAAATGGAACAATCAAAAGAATTCTTTTGACTTGGAAAAGTCAGTCTGGAGCTAAAAGGAGTTTATAGCTTAGAGTAGGATACACTAATAAAGTAGTTATAAACTGTTAACAAAAAGATTAAGAAATCAATTACAAAATAGAAGCTAATTACAAAATAAACTATTTTTTCCATTGTATTCATAATAATGCTTATTATATAAAATTTGAAATTGTTAGAGAAATATAATTAAAAACACTATGTTTTCCCAACCCAAAAAAGTAATAGAGAAAGACAGCACTTTTGTTTTTGAATAGGTGTTAAACCAGACTATAACGCACATCACAGGTAACCTGCTAAGAGATTGCGAAGACAGAAAGGAGTCTTACCCTCTTATATAGCCAAGCTGATACAGTCCATTGCACACCTATTTTCTTTTTTTTTTTTTTTACATCTTTATTGGAGTATAATTGCTTTACAATGGTGTGTTAGTTTCTGCTTTATAACAAAGTGAATCAGCTATACATATATATATATATATATATATATATATATATATATCCCCATATCCCCTCCCCCTTGCCTCTCCCTCCCACCCTCCCTATCCCACCCCTCCAGGTGGTCACAAAGCACCGAGCTGCTCTCCCTGTGCTATGTGGCTGCTTCCCACTAACTATTTTACATTTGGTAGTGTATATATGTCCATGCCACTCTCTCACTTCGTCCCAGCTTCCCTTTCCCCCTCCCCGCGTCCTCAAGTCCATTCTCTACGTCTGCGTCTTTATTCCTGTCCTGCCCCGAGGTTCTTCAGAACTAATTTTTTTTTTAGATTCCATATATATGTGTTAGCATACGGTATTTGTTTTTCTCTTTCTGACTTACTTCACTCTGTATGACAGACTCTAGAACATCTATTTTCAAGGTAATAATAACTAATCCTCAAAGGGAGGACCGGGCAGCACCGCCTGGCACGTAGAGTTCATCCTAAATTCACCTGGTAATTGGGGGTGGCCATCTGTGTTAGCTAACTGACCTATCCAGAGGGAAAACAAACTTCTCACGTTCTTATGACAGAAGGTAGTTTTGCAAATTGGAGCCAGGTGCCCACTAAAGTTAGGCTCCTGCCCATCCACAGAGACTGGGAGATAGGGATGCTGTCTTCCTCAATGTTTATGTTTCCTGTTGTATGTGATGGGGGCGGTGGAGGGGGCAGGAAGACTTAAAACATTTACTTCTCATAGCTCTGGAGGCTAGGAAGTCCAAAATCAAGGCGGCCGACAGATTGGACAGGTTTGGTGTCTCGTGAGGACACTTCCTGGTTCATAGACTTCCAGGTTCATTCTGCTCACTGTGTCCTCACAGGGCAGAAAAGTTTGATGTTTACATTTCAAAGAGATGGTTCCCAGATCTTTGAGAGAATACATTCCTGGTTCATAAAGCTGACAAAGGACTATCTAGTCTCCAAAAGGATTTACATATATTTCAAAAAGAGGAGAAATTACAGTTACAAGTTTTCTAAAGTAAATGCTCTGAGAAAAAGGAAGAGAGGAAGATTTCTTCCCTTATTTTCAACAAAAAGAAATAAGCCTCTTATTTTTAAATTGTATTTTCCCTTAAATATTATAAGAAAAGTTAAGGAGGTATCTTGATACTACCTATACGTAGATATAATCCCTTTAGCGTTTTGGTATATTTTCTTTTATAATATTTTATATGTCACTTTGTTTCTATAGCTTTAATTGTACCATATAAACATAATTTTGTGTCTGACTTTTTTCTCTTAATGTTATCCTATGTTATTTACAAGTATCGCTTTTAATGGTAATATTTTAATTGCTACATTATGGTTCATTTTATACAGCAGTTAATATTTTGGTGGATAAAACTTTTATTCCTGCATATTTAACATTATTTTCTTTTGAAAGATTATCAGAGGAACTTCCCTGGTGGTCTAGTAGTAAGACTCTGCACTCCCAGTGCAGGAGGCCCGGGTTCGATCTCTGGTCGGGGAACTAGATCCAGCATGCATGCCGCAACTAAGAGTCCGCATGCCCCAACTAAGACTGCATGCTGCAACTAAAAGATCCCACATGCTGCAACGAAGATCCTGCGTGCCACAACTAACACCCAGCGCAGCCTAAATAAATAAATAAATATTTTTTAAAAAGAAAGATTATCAGGAATAAGATTTCTAAGTAAATAAGAATGAACCTTTTAAAGCTTTTGATAGATGTTGCTGAGTTGCTAAAAATTACTTTTCTAAATAACACAGTATGTTTAATCTAGTAGTTTTTCTCTCCCTCATTCTTCAAGCAACTGCGCAGTTCCTATGATTTTTAAAGTGACTTGAACAATTCCTTCTCCTTAATCCAATTAAATCCTCTAACGCATTTAGAACTACTGGGAATCATGAAAAAAATAGTCCTGTTATGTTTTTTCCTCTTTATAGAGAGAGCCCACACGTTTTGCCCTCATTGGAAGCCATCACTTGACAGTGAGCCATCACTGACAAGTCAATAGAAGCTACCGAAGATAAGAGGAGAAGGAATACTGGATGAATCTCACGTTACCTTTGACCATGGTTTGAAGCCTTAATGAACACTTGTGATAATTGTATCCTCATATAGAAAAACAGATTGCTCAACTTCAAATTAATAACTGAAAGGTGACTTTGAAATAATCTATTTGGCTGCATTACATATTTTTCTTTCTCTGCTGCAGGCTGTCCTGTTTACCCTAGAGACCGACTAAAGTAAACCCTGGAGACTCCACTGACTTGAGTCTCTGAAGCAGCCACTGAGGTCCTTTGATCAATGGATTAAAAAAAAATAGGTCCCTAAAACAAAGCATCTTTTCTCTCTCCCTACCCCACCCCCAGCTTTTCCACTTTTGTCAGCTGTTTGAAAGATCTAATTAAAGCCACTGTGTTTTGATACACAGCCAGCCCCCAGCAGGTTGAATTACAAGTCATTCTGTAGTCAGAGATTCAAGTCAGTGTTCTAGCTTTTAAAGTTAAAACAGTGAGTAATAAGTTACATTTGATCAAATTCAGCATCGGTTTTCAGGCAGAGAGATAAAATGGAGGGATATATAATTTTTTAATTAATATACAGAACTTAGCTCCTCTTTGTCACAATTCTGTTTTAAATTACCCCACGTCCCCTGTAAGTAACAACAACAAAGAATTAAGCGCTATTTTCACATATTGCTAACCAACTAATAAGATATTTAACATGAGATACTCTGGAAGCATTTTATCACCGTATCAAATCTACCCCATCAGTTGACAAGTATCTTTGTTTATATAGAATAGAAAAGTACTTGGCCAGGAGTATTGAGAAGACAAAGTATAAGAACTATACAGCATTCTCAAGAATTCAGGATGTAGATGGAGAAAAAATACAATACAATACAATACAAAAATACAATACATAAAATTGTAACTAAAACAATACATGGTATTAAACAAAAATTATGATATACTCAATATTTCTATAATTTATTAAAGTGTACAAAGTTTGGCCTTCACTAAAACTCTGAATTTATTATTATTACCACCATACAATGGATGAAGAAATTGGGATTTAGGGAGACAGGAACCTGCCTAAGATTTCAATTCTAGTAAGAGATAAAGTCTGACATCACATTCATGATTCTGAATATTCTAGGCAATTAAATGTCTAGAAAATCAAAATTGGAGGGGAGCATTTATGACAGATGCTGGATTTGACTGGACCTAAGCACATAGGTCATGTTAAGTGAAAGACAACTTTGTTGGCAAAGGCATGACAAATGGAATTCCTGGGGCCTCCACTGGAATTTGGAAAACAGTGAGTGGACCAGGTTGCCTGGAGGGGAGGCTTCAGGAGAGACTGGAATAATAAGGCTAAAATGTTTATACTTTATTAAGTAAACCAATGGGTACTAATGAAAATTTTGAAAGAAGCCAGTGACATTTTATCTTTGAAGAAAATGACAGTAGGCTTCAATAAAGTATATGAGTAAAAAACGTTCTTTATATTTTTAAGAAATTTCTTCTAGGAACTCGGAACTGCCATACTGTGCCAGTATATATTTTCGGACCACTAAACTTGGCAAAAATGTTATAGGTATCAACTGTCAAAATCCCTTCCTAGATGCTCCTATTGTATTTGATAGTAGCTAAAGGATATCCATTCATGTCAACTGTTTCTTTGTAGAAATGCCCCAAGATTCTGAGGACCATTTTTCTGGTTAAGAAACTTAGGTCATTGTTATCTTAATAAATAGACTTTGTTTTCAGGGACTTTGAACATATTCTGAGGCAGTGTTGTTTCTCAATCCTTGAGATTCCAGGAAACTGGGAAGAGGCATGGCAGAGAGGAAGTGAATGGCACAACAGTGACATGGGTTTGGAGTCTACTGGGTGAGGCTTTAAGACAGCCAATAGATTCCAGTCTGGGGTTAGGGGACATTGCTTCTTTGTCTTTCTTTTCCAGGTCAGAGCTGACTAGCTTCCATCTTGCAATAGAATAAAGGTGTATAGCACTGGTTCTTTCTCAAACACAACTTTGTCCCTCTTCTAAAACTCTTTGTCACTGAAGCATAGGGAGAATCTATGAGTCTGAAGGATTCACTAAAATTGTTCTTATGAATACTATGCCTGTTAATTTTATAACGCTATATGGAAACAAGACACACCAGGATGGATAAGATTAATTAGCGTTCTGAAAATGTACTCAATGCTTAAATAACTGGAGATAAAAGTTGAAGCAACATAATGGAAAGTTATTCTTTCACTTATTCTTTTTCTTCTATTCTCTGATTCCACATATCTTGATATTTTAAAAACATGCAAGATTTATTTGTTCTTATGTATGTCTTGAATAGCTTGGTATAATTGATACCCATGGAATATGATTACAATTTTTATGGCATATTTGACTCTCAGAATTAAAAGACAGTCATCACTGAACCATAAATATGAGTTAACCTATATTTTATTGAGCCTCTGCACACACCACCAGTTTAGACATCATAGTAACCTGGGCCTTTGCCCTCAAGTATTAAAACATGGTTATAGAGAAAAACATACATGCTTTGAAGCATTTCCAAAGTTAGCAGTCAGTAAGCATAAAACAATACTGTAATAGCACAAATTAAATGCGTACATGTAGAAATGACAGACTAGACAGAGTAATAATATTTCTGACAAACTAGACAGATTGAGTAATAGTATTTCTGACCACATATGGTGCCTCTGTCCCACTCAGCAGATGGAGACTTTTTTTCAAGTTCCCAGGATTTGCCAAACCCCATTCTATGACCTACATAAAATAGGTCATCTTTGTTCCATCTGATTAAAACCCTGATGACATTGCCAGTTCTGAATATAAAACAAGAATGAAGCTTCTAACACTGTAACCCAAAATACGCAGGGGGATGAAGAAATTCCTCTAGATTCATAGAAATCCATAAGAAGATTAGAGGTCATTTTAATAAGCTAGAAGACCCAAAGAAATGCTATGCACGATATTCAGAGAATGAAAGATCTCATTTATTTCGTTCAACAAATATTTATCAAGCACCTTTACGTATTAGGCATTGTTGTGGGTCTGGGTGAATACAAGCTGATAAAATCCCTTCCCTTGGCGCTTACAGTTTAATGAAGGAAGAAAAACCAAGAAAAAACATACAGAGAAAAGATTTTGGATGCCAGGTGGGAAGTAAGAGGTTGAGAAATGAACTAGAAAGAAGACAGAATGTGCTGGAATGGGGATTCAATTTAAACAGAGTGATTAATGAGGGCTCATTGGGAAGAGGATATTTGAGCCAGGATCATAAGAAGGCGAGGGAGTGAACTCTGTAGGTATCTGGGGGAAATGTGTTCTAGGTAGAAGGAATAACGAGACCAAATGTCCTGAGGCAGCGGAGTGTCTGGTGAGTGAGAGACCCAGTAAAGAGGCCAGTGTGGCTGGAGAAGAGCGAGCAAGAGAGAGAAAAATAGAAGAGACTGGAAGGGTCATGGGGAGCCAGGTTGTGTAAGGCCGGCTGAGATGTTTTAAAGGCTTACACTTCCACTCCAAGCAAAATAGAAAGCCCTGGCGGGACTTTAAGCAAAGGAACGACATGATCTTACACAGGTTTTAAAGGCATGGCTCTGATGCTGTGTTGAGAATTTAAAAGAAAAATCTAAACAAATAATTCTCCATTGCCTTGAAAACAAGGAGTCCATAGAAGTATCTATCAATCGAAAAAAGAAATGCCTTGTCCTTTGTACAAAGATGTGGATCCTTTGTTTGGGCATTTGGCAGAAAAATGGTGGTAAAGTTGGAGCTGATGCATCCACCCTGTCTAAGCCTGTCACTCTCCTGCCCAGTGCACACAGAGGAGCCAGCTGGCCAGGATTAGGTGCTTCCTCCCACACAGGGAATGAAGGAAGGCGTGGGCCTTGGGAGCTTATCATTGGCAAGTGCAAAGTGAACGACTTCTCTCTCTCCTCCTGTTCCTACTAAGATGAAAATCAGCTTAATCTCAAGAGCAAATAAACAGCATTTTTACTGATAAAAATAAGGTTTCTTTACTTCAATTACTTTCTCGAAAAATATATATACAGCACACAATCCTCAGAGTAAAATGCAAAATCCCAAACCTGACATCCAAGGCCTCATCACCACAGCCCTGCTCTGTCTCCCATCTTCTATTTTTTCTGAACACACACAGTGAGCGTTAGCCAAACCAAACAGCCATTTTCTGCTCCTTTGCTCATGTTATTTGCTCTGCCTGAAAAGCTTCCCCAACTCCCACTTCTCCTGATCCAAAATGAAGCTACAAAATGAAGTTGAAAGAGCAAGAACTTAAAATGAGGAGCCTGGGTGACTGTCAAACTTTGACCCCCGTCTCTTAAACTTCCTCAGCCCATTTCCTTATTTGCCTCACATAGTGTGTTATATGCCAACTAGATGATATATGTGAAAGTCCTTCTAGATTATAAAATAAAAACATCCCATGAATTTATTTAGTCAGTAAATATTTATTTCATTGAAGGGGACAGATTGAAGAGAATAGAGGGAATGTAGGAAGAATTTAGGAATAAGAAAGCTCAGTGATAAGTGCTGTCACAGAGGGGTCTATGGCTGCCTAAGGATGTTCTCCTCCACTGCACCTAGTCATATGGTGGAGAGAAACTAGTCCCACCCCTAACCCTCATGGGGCCTGGGGCAATTGTACAAAATGGAAACCCATATTCTATGTGTCACATACCTTCATAACAACAAAATTGCAAAATACCTGTAAAACTATGGTTTTCATATAACTTGAAAATCTGAGAGACACCAAAGTTGGCTGAATTCAATTACTGTTACACATGTCCAGGATTCTATTTATAGACTGGTGGTGTGATGAGTAATAAAACAAAGGCAAGCATAATTAATGAATAACTTAATATAGTCCATTAAATTTATTTTTCTTGTCTTCATTTTGAGAAAACCACTAATGCTGTGCTAGAAGTATAAAATACACACAGAATTTGAAGACTTGCTACCCCAGAAAAAGAATGTAAAATATCTCATTAATTTTTCTATGGATTAAATATTGATATAATATTTTGTAAAAATTGGATTAAGTAAAACACTATTGAAATTTTAAAAATATATATATATATATAGTACGTATTGACTTTCAAATGTTTTTGATAAAACTAGGCACTGAGCAGTCTAACGCTAATTTGGGATAAGTCCCCTTTCATTTTATTTCTGAGGCAGGGAAGATGATAGTGATCATTGCTCCTTCAATCCTTTCCTTGAACAGACATAAGAAGAACACGGCAGGAACAAGGGCTGGAGCTCAAGAACCTGACTCAGTCCAAGTCCACCTTTGGCCATGCTATGCCCTGTTACAAGAGAGTAACTCTGAGCCTGATTATTAGTGCAGAGGGAAGGTGGAGAGGACTGAATAATATCGGCTCTGTGAACAGGAAGAATCTGCAGCACCTGGAGGACGGCATGCTCTCACAGCTCCCAGAAAACCATAGACAGAAAAACCTCCTTCCTCACCGAAACTTGAAATCCTGGAAAGAATTTCTTTCTAAAGTCACAGGAGGAAAGGGATAGCATCCAAACTACCTCCCAGAAAACTGTATTTCATGTTTTATGTAAGTCAAAGAGTATCTGTGAAATCAAGGACTTAGGAAGTTCCCAGAAATAACCTTGAAATTGAAAAGTAGTTGTAAGTGACTTATAGTCTGTCAGATGGGTTTCGCATCTTTAAGCTATGTTGATATTTGCCTTTTTTCATTATTTATTCGACAAATATTCACTGGTCTTTTTCTTCTGGTTAGCTCACAGTGAAAAACGAAAACAAGAAACTTTCTAATTTTTGGACTCATATCTTTTTACGGCATAATTTTAAAATAATTCTTCTAATTAAACATTTCTCAAAGAGGTGATATTTGAATGAGCACGTTGTAAGCTTTGAACATGGAGAATATTTACTCTGCTTTTTCTTCCAGTCCAAGAGAGCAATTTTGAAAACTGTGCTAAAAGCATTTACTTACAAGATCATATCTGGGCCAAAGATACTTGCTAATTTTCAAACTGGCTGCAAGAGAGGAATGAGATTAAGAAGACAGGGCATTCTGCATATTATCAAAAGGAGGGAAGGGATCAGGGGCACCTACCAATCATTTTCACTAAAGTATTGTAAATCTAAATTTTCCACATGCCTGAGACATAGTTTTATTATTGTAAAGGTTATCTTACATATGAAAAAATATACCTTTTTATAGATTCATTGATTTTCGTTATATAAACAATAAAACCATGTATTCGAAGGGCGTAAATAATTATACTAAAGTGCTACTGGTATGTGTGTTCATGTGATGAGGTGTGTTCTTCCCTCGTTCCTCTGCTTTCTAAATTTTAGACTTTCTTCTATGATTTAAGTAACACATATTAGGAGGACGGGGAGGTTCTTGCACCTAGCCATGACATTCACCTAGGAAAATCTCCGATTTATATCAACATGTTGGTTTCTTTTCTCTCATCTACTGAGCAAACTAGAGGAAATCCTACACCTCTGAAAGTTAGTATGTCGCCACAAGGGGCAACCATCAAGCTTATCAGGGCCTCAGTGCCTGCCGCTCTTTTATTTTTCCCAAGCCATCTCTCTCCTACTGCCTTATGGGTATTTCAGTCCTACATTTTCCCACAACCCTCTATTTCATATTTCTTCCTTGTTTTCAACAGTTTATCTTATTTTTAACTGAAAGAAAAGAAAAATAGAAATCATTCTGCAAGAAGAGTGTCACCTTTCTCCACATCACACCATCACTCCCTCCTCCTCTCAAAGGTTGACTCTTTCTCCTGGTGCTCTAAAAACAATCTCTCAGGCTTCCCTGGTGGCGCAGTGGTTGAGAGTCCGCCTGCCAATGCAGGAGACATGGGTTCGTGCCCCGGTCCGGGAAGATCCCACATGCCGCGGAGCGGCTGGGCCCGTGAGCCATGGCCGCTGAGCCTGCACGTCCGGAGCCTGTGCTCCGCAACGGAAGAGGCCGTAACAGTGAGAGGCCCACGTACCACAAAAAAGTAAAATATAAAAAAAATTAAAACAATCTCTTTTTCAGTCTCTAACCTGTTCTTGACAAGGGAGACGGTAGAGGTTATACTCTCTGCTGGAAAGTTCATTGTTAGCAAATCCAACTGTGAGGAAATCTAGGGTCATCTGTTCCCAGACATGAGTAGTACCTGCAGTAAACAGTTACTGGATCAGGAAAGGGTCTCAATAGGTACAATACCTTCGTGTTATTCCTTAATTTATTTAACAAATGTCAAATGCCCTCAAAGATGTTTACAGTCAATAGGGAGGAAACATATTAAGCCAGTAATTACACAGATCATTAATTATATTCTATTAAATGCTCTGAAGGAAAGACACAGGATGTTGGGAGTATATAACAGGAGACCTTGCCTAAACTACAGCATTAGAAAAGCCTTCCCTGAGAAAATGTCAGTTAATTGAGAGGTGGAGGATAAGTAGGAGTTAGTTAAACTGATGGGGAAAGGGCCTTGTAGGCAAATTGATCATAAAGCCCGGCATGAAACTTGAAAGCTATGAAAATTGAAAGTAGGTCCGTGTGGCTAGAGTTTATTGACCAAGGAGAAGAAAGGGTAAAGAAGGAGCTTCATAGGTATGCTGGGACCAGATCTTGGAGGAGCCTGGTCTTATCCTATGATCTTATCCTGTGGGAGCAATGGAAAGCCACTGAAGGATTTAAATCGATTGGCCTTATTTGCATTGTTTTTAAATGTAGATTTCAGATTTTTTGTTACCAGCACCCACTAAAACACTACTATTTTAACCCATAAAATGCATATTAAATTCCAAGAATACATTACTTTTGGGTTTTTCTTTCTGGTTATCTAAATCCCACACCATTGAATGCACAGCTCGCCTTTACTTCCATGAAGCCTTCTTTGAGCATTTCAGGGCTCAGTGATTTACAATTTTGTGAGTTCTTAGAGCCATTGCAGCCTTGTCATTCCCTGTCAGAACAGTAGCTTCAGGAGGACGGGAATTACTATCTGCTGACTTTACTGATCTATCCCTATCACATAAAATAGGACCTGGCCATAGCTGGTGCTCAGTAAATATTTGTTAAATGAAAGAATGTACTGCCCTCAGTAAGGTTTTGGGATTCAGGATTTGTACTAGTCGTTTTGGAATTGTTATATTAATTTATTATTAAGCCTACTTTGCCTGAAAAAAAAATTCTGGCAAAATACAGCAAATATACATATTTGTTTAAGGTATATATGTTGAGATCTTCATAAATGTCCTACTTCACATATAGTTTATATATAATATAGTAAATTATACATATGTATTAAATATATATTTATGCAAAGCAGAACATTTTTAAATATACAAACTCACAGATTTGAAGGAAATGCTGAACAATCAGATTCCAAGAAATATAGGAACCAGGGTAACTGGGGATCTCAGCCATGGACACTCTCAGATGGTCTTTTTAGGGCCCCGCCTTCTGTGTTTGTGTGGCTTCACTTCAGATTGAGATTTTTAGGAGATGACAATTAGCACAGATTGGAATACATGCATTGCTTGCCCTCTACCCCTTTGAATCTGAGATGAGGGAGGGACAACTTCCAAAAGGAAAAGTGAGGTGCTATTAACAGGCACCAAAACAGCTGACAAGGGAACATCTGCAATAAATAACAGATGTCCAACACACAGCTGACTCTCCATATCCACAGGTTCCACATCCTGTGACTCAACCAAACACAGATCAAAAATATTCAGAAAAAAAATTCCAGAAAATTTCCAAAAGCAAAACTTGAAATTGCCCACATGCTGGCAACTGTTTAACTAGTATTTGCATTGTATTATAAGTAATCTAGGGATGATTTAACATGTACAGGAGAATGTACATGAGATATATGCAAATACTATGTCATTTTATATAGGGAACTTGAGTATCCTCAAATTTTGGTATCTGTGGGCCCGGGGTGGGGTGGGGAAGGAGGGTGGTAGGTCCTGGAACCAATTCCCCACAGAAACGGCAGAACAACTGTGTTCACTTTACCATGATGCAGTGTCTCTTCCTTTAATTAAATGCTATAATAGACAACAAGGTATAGGTACAAAGAGGCTTCACTTCTTGAAAACTTAGAACAGTATGGAAGTATTATCTGTATTTATGTAAAAGAATAATTATTTATAATTAATAATTTATTTATAATTTTATATGATTCATATTAAAATGTAGACCAATGTGATGAATTCTAAAAGTGGCCACAAACTCTTTCTCTCCCTGAACCCATGTCTTTACAATTTGACTTTACAGGTCCTCCCATTAATAGGTAGCATCTTTTCACCTTTGATTTGGACATTAGCAAAGGAGACACGAGCAGCAGAAGCTTGACAAGCAGTTGCACATTGGAGCTTGACCATGTGAACAAGCACACATGGCTAGTCAAGACAAGGATGACAGATCGCATAAAGAAGACACAAGCCATACCAGCTGAGGCCTCCCAGACCAACCACCAGCCAACCTGGGCTGACTGCAGACACATCAAAAAAGACCTGCAGACTCAGACCAGTGGAGCCCAGGCCAAACAAAATTTCATGAGCCAAATAAATGTTTGTTGCTTCATGGAGCTAAGTTTTGGTGTAGTGTGCCATGAAGCGAAATCCAACATATATAATCGGTAAATTAACATTTTTAGCATAAGAAATAAAAATGAAAAAAGCAAGTCAAGCAAATTCAACCATAACCATGTATGTTGTCTCTCTTCCTCGTCTGATCTGATAAGTGTTCTTTAAGACAAGATAGTACGTGAAAGTAAGCCAATTCTGAATTAACCTCTTGATCTCCTTTTGTGATTCATTCTCTTAATAGGAACCATACTTTAGATTTCAGGTACTCCGATTCTTTTGTTCTCAGAGGAACTCGTACCCGTTTGATTCTAGGTTTTGTTGTTGGTTGATGTGTCTCTTTTGTTTTAATTTACAAAATTAAGAAAAAAAAGAAGTTTCTCTTCCTCGCTGATGTTTAAAAAACATTTTACAGAGCTTTTTCTCACAGTTCTTTCTTGGATGAAGTCTACCATCTGAAAAAACAGAAAGCAAATTTTCTCTTTCTGGCTCTCCTTTGCCTTTCACTTTTTTTTTTTTTTTTTTTTTTTGCTGTACGCGGGGCTTTCACTGCTGTGGCCTCTCCTGTTGCGGAGCACAGGCTCCGGACGCGCAGGCTCAGCGGCCATGGCTCACGGGCCCAGCCGCTCCACGGCATGTGGGATCCAACCGGACCGGGGCACGAACCCGTGTCCCCTGCATCGGCAGGTGGACTCTCAATCACTACGCCACCAGGGAAGCCCTGCCTTTCATTTTTAATAGTGATGTTCTCTGATGATATTCTTGGTTGTTTTCAATGAGTTTCACAGATGAGCACTCCCAGTCCCACTCAGAGTTCATTACAGCCCATGGAAATTTCTTTCCTCTTATAACATCTCATCTTTCTTCTGATTGTGAATGAAAATTAGCAAGACACATAACAAAGTTAACATTGAATACAGACATTGAAGACAGAAGTCCAGCAGGTCTAAGTTCAAACACCACCTTTGTCACTTAAAGACATATGGCACATTATCTACATTTCCATTCTTCATTTTTCTCATTTGCAAAATGGAAGTAAGTTATAATTTATAGGATTTTTAAGAATAAATGAGTATTTATAAAAGTATTTTGATAGTGCTTGATGTAATAAAAATTCTCAGTAGAGGTGTTTTACTATGGTTTTCATATGTTTAGTATTTGTCCAAGTGCATTGTTTCCAAAGTTATTTATTGACAATCCAGAGAAGATGAAGACAAGCCTACAATGTTAACATGAAGAAGAAGAAGGAACAATTCAAAATATTCAAAACACTTTTATTAGTTTATCTCACCTAAACTTCACATAATCCTATGAAATGGTTACTGTCATCACCCACTTAATAGATTTGTAGAGTGAAATCTGTGAGTGTTAGTGTCCTTTGTAAATTCACACGGCTTTGAAGTGGTCACCACTCAAATAGAGACCCATTTGGCTCCCAGTCTCATGCTTTCTGACAACTACATGCTGGCATACCCTCTGCTATCACAGAACAAGTGTCTCACATGTTGGGAGTAATCTTCAGGAAGGCAACGCTGAAAACCACTGTATACGCAGTCAGTCAAGCCTTGCTCAACTTTCAATTCAACTGATGAAATGGAAACTTTGGGTCTTCTATCCCCAAAGTTGCTGATGCCACATCAAAAGCTTAGAAAAAGCCTTCTAAGCCGCGTCCGGAGCCTGTGCTCTGCAACGGGAGAGGCCACAACAGTGAGAGGCCCGCGTACCCCCCCCCCCAAAAAATAGTACTCACAGAAAAGCCCAAGAACACTAATTTCAAAATTCTTCCTTTGTCTGCTGTAAGGTTTTATTCAGATGTGCATCCCACATTTATATAAGTTGCATTACTTAAAGTACTAGTGTATGATTTCTATAACTTGCATAATGCACTAAAGAAATGAAATGGGTCAGATTGCAATTTCATTTCATTGTGCAATAGCTTGTCTTAGAATCAGGGTCTATTACTCTATTCCCAAACTTACCCCATCTTTGTATTCTAATGTTACTTAACTGAGATATTTTTGATCGATGAATATACAGTATTTCATTTTGAGAAGCAGAAAGTCATTATTGGATCATGTGATAAGAAGATCATATTAAGAAAAATAACAGGTGGTGCTTCAAATTGTTTAAAAATTAGTCATGAAAGCAAATTTTTACTGCTGACAGTTTTGGCAGAACGCAAAGAGCTGCATCACCAGAACTGATAGGTGTACCGAGCTAACGAGCAACAGATGTCGGGCAGACAAACATAGATTCCACAGTTGCTCCCATCATTTGAGCAATACTTAATTGTGTGATTAGCACCTCCAGTCCTTGTTAACATGCCCTAGAGGCCAAGGAAAATATTCTAATCCAGCATGATATTCTCTGATTTACAAGTTCTATCAGAGATTTCTTAGTGTTGATATTTTTAATCCACAGAAGTGTGATTATATTTTAAAATGAGCTGCACATTTATTAAAAAGAGAACATTTTTAATATTCTTCCTAGTAAGCAATAATGAGGAATACATCCAGAACGCCAGAGTAAGTCTTTGGTTTATGTTTTAAATGTTAAAAAGTAAAATGTTTTAAATGGCTCCATAAAGCTGATAAAATAAGACGACTGATTCCAGAGTTGGGGCAAGGAAGGTACAAGATGAGCCTGGAACCCATCGTTGTGCCAGAAATTAAGGAAGTACTCATCAGAAAGGAAACAAAACAAAAGAAAACAAAACAAAAAAACCCCACAATGGGGGCATAAATAAGTAATATAGAAGACAGCCTGAAGTGTCTCCACTTTGGCAATCTGAGACATTTTAATTATTCAAATACATAAAGATGGTAATATCATCAAATAAAATAGGAATCCATGAGTCCACATTACAGATAGATAAATAGAGGAGAGGCAAAGCCCTTACTTAGAGTAGAATGACAACTAAAACACGTGGAACGAGCACTGGAGTTGTGAAATCATTTTGCCTCCATTATAGTAAATATTGATTTGGGGAAGAATAGTCAATAGATGGGTATGAAGGCAGGGGCTAGGGTTAAGTTTGATGAGTTTGTTGAATAGCAGAATTGTTTTAACCCCATAGACTATTTATCAGTTTCAAGGAGGAAGTTAGTAAGGATACAGTGGAGAAACCAGACAACATACTGACCAGTGATCAAAATTAACATCACCAAGAAAGGGTTGGTGGATATCATGTGACTCCAGATATGACACCCTAAAAAGAACACAACATCACTTTTGTAGCATTCTGGCCAGGAAGGCACTACCTGCATCTAACTATGAAAAAAAATCAGACAAATAAATATTCAGGAATATTCTATGAAATAACTTGATCATAGTCTCCAAAATATCAACCTCATAGGCTGGTGAACTATTTCAGATGATTGAATACAGAGACGTGACAACTTCCTGCAATGTGTGAGCCTAGACTAGTTTTATATGGAAAAAAAAGACTACATAAATATTATGATAAAATTGTCCAAATGGTAATAAAAATTGTTGATTTGATAAAGCTATTGTATCAATGCTAAACTTACTGAGTGCGATATTGCAGTAGTGTAAGTTATTCAAATTTTTCTGGTAACTTTCCTATAATTTGAAACTATTTTAAAATAAAATTTTGAAAAAAAGAAAAATATAAGAAATGTGTTATATTATTCTATTCCAATAGTTCATAGTACTTTATAATAGATTACTTCATGTAGATACATACATAAAACAAACATATTTACACCAAATTAGCAGAAAACCAAATTTGTGATGTAAATCAGTTAACTTTTTAATATATATAATGGATTTATCTCCCCCATCACGATCTAATTTATTTTTTTAACATCTTTATTGGAGTATAATTGCTTTACAATGGTGTGTTAGTTTCTGCTTTATAACAAAGTGAAGCAACTATACATATACATATATCCCCATATACCCTCCCTCTTGCATCTCCCTCCCACTCTCCCTATCCCACCCCTCTAGGCGGTCACACAGCCCTGAGCTGATCTCCCTGTGTGATGCAGCTGCTTCCATTAGCTATCTACTTTACTTTGGCAGTGTATATATGTCAATGTTACTCTCTCACTTCGTCCCAGCTTACCCTTCCCCCTCCCCGTGTCCTCAAGTCCATTCTCTACGTCTGTCCTGCCCCTAGATCCTTCAGAACCTTTTTTTTGGGGGGGGGCGGTTCCATATATGTGTGTTAGCATATGGCATTTGTTTTTCTCTTTCTTTTTTACTTCACTCTGTATGACAGACTCTAGGTCCATCCACCTCACTACAAATAACTCGATTTCGTTTCTTTTTATGGCTGAATAATATTCCACTGTATATATGTGCCATATCTTCTTTATCCATTCATCTGTCAATGGACACTTAGGTTGCTTCCATGTCCTGGCTATTGTAAATAGTGCTGCAATGAACATTGTGGTACATGACTCTTTGAATTATGGTTTTCTCGGGGTATATGCCCAGCAGTGGAATTGCTGGGTCATATGGTAGTTCTATTTTTAGTTTTTTAAGGAAGCTCCCTACTGTTCTCCACAGTGGCTGTATCAATTTACATTCCCACCAACAGTGCAAGAGGGTCTAATTTATTTTCAATATGTACATTACAACTTTGTTCTAGTCCTATCCATCTGCATCCATTCTAATTTCAATTATTTTAGTAACTAGCATTGCAAGTTATCTGTGTTACTGTTTCAATTAATTAAAAAATAGATAATACAGGAAAGCTGGACCACAATTCTATTTAAGCCCCCTAGGTTAATTAAATAAGTGCAGTAGAATTATGGTCCAGTTTTCCAATATTATTATCAATAGCAGGAAATAAAGTCTTTTTTTTTAAGCTAGTAGCTGTCACTATATTTACCTATTCTTTTATTTCCTGATTATTGAGAACAAAGCAAGACCATCTATACTAGTGAAAACTTTTTAACTACTGGAAAGGCAGAATAATAATTGTTCTACAAGTGACCTCAGGGTTTTATACAGTCTCAGATGTCCGAAACTGAACTCTATGCTATATTCTTAGACTTGTTTAACACATTTCTACTATATGCAGTATTTATTCTATTTCCTGAGCTAGAAAACTTGGAGCTTCTTTATCCAACATCCATCCAGTCAAATCTCTTGGTTACATCAGATGTATCTCTTTATTCTGCCCACATGAAACTGCTCATCATTTCCCAAACATCACAAGTTCCTGTTAGAACTTTGTGCTTTTGTACATGCTGTTACTTGCAAGGAAGTATTGTTCTTTCTGTCTGCCCAACTTTTCTCATCCTTCGTGTTCTGTCTCAAATGTCCCCAAGCATACTAAGCAGCGCCCTCCCCTGTGCTCCAGTAGCAATTCTATCATTTTTGTGGTATTCTGGTATTTTAATTTATCTGTTTACAGGCCTGTCTGACACAGGAGACTATGAAATCCTTCAGAATAAGGAACATCTCTTATACATCTTTATATCTCATTCAGGATGTGGAATGTGCATCATAAAAAGCAAGTATTCAATAAATGTGAAATGAATGAATAAATAAATAACAAATGGATGAATAACAATAGAATGAAATTAAAAAGCTAACATCTCTGGGGAGGGAAGAGGTAAGACTTTTTAGGAAATAAAGAGCTAGGAATGTTCAGTCATTTGAATTTACAGAATATCAATATACTTATGTGTCTGGTCATATGCATATTGCATTTTTTTGAATGGAAGTTCTCTGGGGTCCAAAAGAAGAGTTCTTAGATCAAACTTGGAAATGACTCAAAGCAATGGCAGAAAAATGGGCTGAGAGTCTTGGTTCACGACAAGGTGAAATCTGCCAATCATGTCCGGGCAGGAGCAGGAAAGGCCTTCCTCTCAAGGATGACACCCCTCTTGCACAGCAAATCGTTGTGAGCTGTCTTTTGGCCTGTGACGATTCTTAGTCTTCATGCATTTTTATGGTGCAAGTCATCTCTCTGTCTTTATCATTCTTTGTCTACTACTCGGAGTCATGTACCTAAGAACTACATGGCCTTGTTCTGTATAAAACCCTACGACTTCACCTTGGTTCATGGGATAGTCTTGTAACTCACCAGCACCTGGCCTGGCCTCAGCTTCCTCCTATCCAAATAAGGGAGAGGAACTCTAATAGTCCAGAAGCTTCCTTCTAGGTCTAAAATTGTGTGATTCTAATGACAATATCAGGTTATACTAGTAACACAGGTTATCTGGTATGCTGCCAGCTGAAAATCACTAGTCCATCCCATGGGTGAAGGCTCTGAGGTTGAGAGTGACATAATAACTCAAGGAGACTTTTGCAGTGGTTGAGCTGAGAGAAGCCACCCTCCTAGTGAGCCACCTGGCCTGGGTAGGCAGCTGCGCCACCAACAGTGTGCTGAGCTTTAACTACAGAAGACTAGCCTCTCAGATGTCCTTGAGTCCACGTGGTGAGCAGAGCTAAAAATCCTAAATAGCTCCTGGGTCTCCTAGGCTCTGTTTTTGTAGAGGTAAAAATAGAAGAACATTGTGTATTAGGTCTTTTATAAACCATAAACTGGAAATACCAAAACACATGCTTCCACTGTAGAGATGGGGTAGGAGTTTGTCATCCACCTGGCCTGAGGGAAGCAACAGGATAATTGATATGCCCGTTATTTATAGCTGGGCCATCATATCATGTTTGTCATTTTAGTTGTATAAGAAAAGAATGTTTTTTAATTCCTGAATAAGTCCTGGACCATATTTAAATGATATCACGCATCCAAATAAGAAAAGCAATCTTTGTGTGATAAATGAATGGGAAAATGAATGAATGCCTATCAGCTTGATGTTATACAGGCAAAATAGCTTATAATGTGATGGAATATTACAGATCCACACAGATCATTCTTGACATTACACAGATGTGGCCTCAGGCTTTGTCAGAGGTGAACCGCTCAGAAAATTATGAGCTTTGGGAGACAGGGTGGTGAATGTGTTGTCTGAGCTGGTCGCGTTGTTTATACATACCCTATTGCTATGAAGTTTTCAATTAGCTTACATCAGGCAGCCACTGCAATGCAGTGTATACTTGTCCTGCCAAGTGCACAATGACTCCAAGACATTGCATTCTTAGTCATGGAAATAGCTACAGCATTGCAAAAATGCGTGATACTCTCTACCCCACACTATTGTTAGTGTCTTCTGGTCTTATTCAGTCACATTAAAGTGCCCAGAGTTTTCTTGGCCTCATAAACTGTGTGTTCTCATCCAGACACAATTTCTGGCTTGTCTCTGTCCTCTTCTCACAAAAGGTACTCTGAGTTCATTTATTTTATTAGTTCTAGTAAAGAATAGAATATCAAAATCTGTCTGATATGCTGAATTAAATTCTAAGGGAAGTGTTATTAGGACATTTTTATGTAATGGAAATATTAAATAAATTAGGATGCCATATATCTCTTTCTTCAACATCTTTAAAAAACTGGTTGAAGTTTTCTACTTTATTTTTATTAATTTATGCCACTGATGGCTTCAAAATGCAGCTCTTAAAAAATATTGCTTTATTAATTTGCATTTGCCTCATATAGGGAATTACCAGTGAATTGGTAACTTATGAACCCTGGAGATTCATTTTAAGAGAGTTTTTTAGATTTTGAAAGAAACTAAAACCAGAACTAAGACAGAAATGTTGTAAGAAAAGCATATGATCGAAAGACCATGATTTTAAAACCACACATCTCTAGCTTTGAATTCTAAGTTTGCTGCTTACTAGTTCTGTGCAATGGGAAGAATTGAATGTCTGTTCCCTCACCTTTGAAATAAGAAAATACTTTGGGAAATATCTTTTTGAAAATTGAATGTGATAACCTGGCCAGCCCCTAGCACAGTGAGTCACAGACTAGCCACCAGTAAATGTTAATTCCCCATCTACTACTCCTTCCTTCTTAGTAACATTAGATTTTATTAAGAAAAAAACAAACCTTCTATTCCTTTAAATTCTACATGCAGTAGCATATTAATTGTTTCTAGACTGTACCTATTATTTTATTCAGCTCCAAAATGCTTCACAGAAGAAATTGGTTTGGAGTAGGTGCCAAGTAGTTGAGCCTAGAGAACACTGGGTCACCATTCTGTGGAGAACTTGCTCTGTACCAGTTCATAAATGGAGATGAAGCTAGGGGTTCTTATAGTTGCACAGTCCCGATGTGCAGCTGTACAATAAGAAGAATGAGAATGAGTTACAATCTCTCTACTGAAAATATTCTCAGAGGCTTTCCCTAAAAAGTTGCTGTTGTTATGGTTTCTGGCCAACAGCTCTGTGAAGCCATTTTCTTATGATTTAATTACCTTATTAAGTGATAATCTCTTTCAAAAGCTATTCATTCAACCTTCCATACAATGTGTTCTTTATACAATTCTGCTCTCAATCCAGCTCTGACCTGGGGATGATAGAATATGAAGGATATTATTTGTCGACACAGATATACTCAGCTCTACAGGGAAAGATTAGTGACCATTTGGATAGAGTGTGTAGGTAATGGTAGGAAGAGAGACTATTCCTGCTTCTTCTGCTGTTACCACTATTGCTTTTTGGGGGGGCCTCATCTTGCAGCATGTGGGATCTTAGTGTCCTGACCAGGGATCGAATATGCACTCCCTGCAGTGGAAGCGCAGAGTCATAACCACTGGACTGCCAGGGAAGTCCCTGTTACCACTATTCTTGATGCAAGTCATGCCCAGCTGATGCGGTAATTCATTAACTCAATCCAGGAAGCAAGAGTTCTCTCTGCACTTCACAATTAAACGCCCAAACTTTCTGATTGTCTCCTGAATAACAGGGGGAGCTCTAACTCATCTCAGCTAAATTCTCTTTAAAATATATTTATGTCTATTAAATGAGGATAGAAAATAAAATTTTGTAAATCCAAAAATATGCGTATGTGATATAAAACATATATGGAAATATGGTGATTTCAGTTTTCTGTCAAATCATAACTAACCTGTACCTAAGGAATAGGACATGCTAAAAAATTAAGGTAATTATTTATATTTAATTTAATAAGGGTAAAATGTTGAAAATGTTTCCTGCCTTTGAATGATGTATCTTGAGACTTTTTTTAACATGTGAGCATTATATGCAAGATAATAGTTCCTTGCTCTTGGTAAGTGGGCTGATGCAACCCTGAATTAAATAGACTAGTAAGCCCGGATTAAATAAAGTCTATGTTAGTGACACTGTACGTTATCCTGAGGGGAACAGAGAGCCTTTGGAGACATAACTAAGTATCACAGTGTAGATCCGACATGACAGATCTGATATCTGACTATTTCAACAAGGGATAATCAGTTCTGTAGACATCCCCAATGTTTCTGTTATTTTATATATAAAATAAAATGCATAAAATCTGATTGGTCCAACCTAGTTCATAGGCCTGTACTGTAGATACAAAGGAGTTTGTGGGTGTGAATTTTCTGACTTCTACCTTCAGAAGGCAGGACTCATAGTGTGAGGAATTACAAAAATAAACGGAGGTATTCAAAGGAGTTGGCCAACTACAGATGACGAATGTCTACTCAAGAGCAGATTTGGAGAAGAAAATAGGTGAAGTAGATTTTCAAGGCAAGATGAAATTTCATCTGGAAATATTACATTTAAATGTTGGGGCAAACAGACAGGAAGACATATTTAATAGGCTCTTTGGAGCTAAGGTGAGATGTCTGAACTACAAGTACAGAGGTGAGAATATTTATAAATAATCTACAAATGTTGAAGATAAAATGTTGCAGGTAAAACTGCCTAGAAAGAGATGGTATTTAAAAAAAGGGAGCAGGGTGAAGGTGGAGAGATCTAGTAATGGAGCCTTGTGGAAGAGTTGCACCCAAAAGAAATTTAGCAATTAGTAAGGACAGTTTCACAATGGGGAGAATAGAACCCAACTTCCATTGGAAAGATATAGGGAATATTAGGAAGTAAGGAGTTCTGAAAGGAAGAAGAGATAAAGTTTCACACTACCCCTGATTGTCTGAGGAATTTTTCTGACCCTCAACACGATGCAGACAAAAGGACTTGGGTATTAGCTGAGTGGTCACTAGCTGGCCCACTGCACTATCTAGAATGACAGCACAGGTAAAGGTCTTTAGAGCAGATTCAAAGAATTCACACTCCATGGTCCACTTGGGTTTAATCTATTAACAGACATGAGTCCTGTGTTCTACACAAAGTTGTTGTCTTTATTATTTTCTTCTCTTCAAGTATTCTTTTTTGATGTGAATTACACTAGCCTGTAAAAAAAAAAAAAAAAGAATTGACTGAATGAACTGAGTTCTAAAGAATGCAACTGCTATTAAGGAGAAGACACAGTAAACTCTGTAAGCTTATGCTGCATCCTGATTCCAAAAAAAATGGCATCAGAAAGTAAAGCCTCAGTAACAAAGTCCTTGAATGTGGCTAATTAATAGATCCTTCTGGGGGGGTTAGGAGTGAGAGTGCTGGTCATGGAGCCCTTTACTTTTACTCTGCTGCTTCAACCTCTACTAGCTTATCGGTTTATCTGCCCCTTTGCTACATGCATTTCTAGTAGCATTGGTACTTTTGGCACTTTCTGTGGTTAAATAAAACCCACCTTTCTCAGGGAACCAACCCCAACACCAGGAAGTAAGGGTTCCTAAGGACCCTTATCTGTGGAAAATATCATTGTCAACATAGCCATAGCTATTTGATCCAAGGATGCATTCCAGAGCTATCTGGAATGTCCTGTAAAACCTGACTTTTTATTTTTTTCCTTTTTTTTTTTTAATACAACTGCCTGAGTTAAGCTTGGATTGCTGAGGCATCCACTTTAAAGAGGCATCCACTTCAAAGATGGCTTTCTAGAATAAATTTGCCAGCCATAGGACTAGATAAAGAGCCAGGTCACCTTCTCCCACTGAGACCCCTTTGTTTTAGAGACCTTTGTTGATTTCAATAACTGACCAGTTGGACCACTTGTTTTTTCTCTTCCCAAACTTTAAATTCCAGCTCCTATACTTTAAATTCACCAAGAAAGAGTAGAGTGCACCCCTGAAACCCTAGGCCCCCATCCTTGACTCCAGTGAAAGCAGAACTCCAGGCCTATTCTCTCTCTCTCTCCCCCCGCCCCCAAACAACCTCACCATTAGGCCCCAGGTGTGCCATGTGCTTTCCAGGACCTGTGCGTAATAAACCTTTTTTCTTTTTTTTTCAAAGTTTCCTGATGGTTATTGCTGAAAGGCATCTTGCAATAATAATAAGAACCACAGGGCTGATCCAGCCACAACATTGGTTATTGACAGGCTGGGATCGGCACAAAACAACTGGTCAATCAGAAGAAAGATTAGAGAGCCTGGGAGTTAGTTGAGCTGAGTTCTTTAAATGGCAGGGAGAATCTGGACCACAATGTTTACAGTCTCCTGCTACTGGGTTTCTGGATCTGCCTTCTTCCTTCCTTTCTTGCATCTTCATTTTTCTTTTGATTTTGTGAGATATGTCTGTCTTCCAACAAATTCCCTGTTTTTGCTTATGCTAGTCAGAATTGGTTCCTACTGCTCCCAACCAAAAGAATGTAATGAATGCTCTTAAAATAGAGACGACTTGAAGTTAAAGAAAGGCACATTCCTAGGAGATTGCATGGAAGAATTGGCATTCTCTGGTTTTCAGTGGAAGCTTGTGCCAGTGACTGTGTGCTGCCCCATCAGAGCACCTAACCATACACTATACTTGTATTGTCTGCTTCATTGTCAGATTCCCCACTAGACTGTAAGCTTCACAAAGGAAGGGAACATTAGTGATCTGCACATTAATGAATCCCATGCACTTAGCACAGGGCCTGACATTTCATAGTCGTGCCAATATTATTGTGAAACACTTAATGAGCTAGACACCTTATCATCCTTGCCATGGTCCATTTGGCAAAATTGGCTAAGTTCATTTTTTATTACCACCATATAATTGTTAATACTATGTTCTTTTATTGCAGGGCTTCCGTTTATATTGGCATACAGTTTTCTTCTTCTACTAAATCTTAAACCTAGGTCAATTCCTTTGTTTTATAGAGCTATGTTCATCCTCAACTCATGAGTGTAAGATCATGACTTTACTCAGAAACTGAGTTTCAAACATGAAAAATGATGAAGATGAAGTGCTGACTAAAAAAAAAATAACAAAAATGTACTTGCAAGGAACTACAAACAGCTGACCCAACAGATTATTCTTTCTGATCCGTTCATTCATGTAAGAAAGAAGAGAGGTCCCTCTCCATCTGATTCTCTTGTTCAGTGGAAAGTCAGTCATCTGTTGGTGGGCTGGTGGGCATCTAGTGAAGCTAATGCAGTTTACAAAGCATTAGAAGCAGAAACCTCACACCCTGGGCTTAGCTGAAAGGAGTGAGGGAGGTTATTGTCTGGTGAGTGATCTGAGTCTAGATCAAAACAGCTGCAGAGCAACTAGATCCTGCCTATTTACAAAATTTTCCTTCCTTCCAGGATATAACATGTATAAACATCTGACCTAAGAGTTAGGGTTCCGAACGTGGGTGCTGGTAAATGTTTTACAACTGGTTTTCTGGGGGGGGAAAGTAAACAAAAAACGAGGTGATTGTAGCATTTGCTGATTTCCACGGTGTACATTGCTTCTAACATGGCCAATTTCCAGGTACCAGTGTGATATCAAGTAGCTCACAAAATTCCTGAATATTTATCAGTTGACTCTCATGAGCTGGTATAGGTAAACTCCAACACACCACTAATCCTCTTCCTTGGAGGGTGTTTATCACACACCTCAGTCCGTTATGGTGTTTGGTTTCATTAACTGACACATGCATACTTATATTCATTTACTAAACTAACACTTATGAAGTGTCTTGTTACAGAAACGGGAGATACAAAGACTAACTCTACCCTCTAAGGGTTAATAGTTTAACAGAGACAAATTTTTTAACAATAACAGGTAATATTAGAGGTATGTACAGGCTATATGGGGCCACAAACAAGAAAGTACTTAAATCTATGTGAGGAGGCAAAGGAAAATAATATTAACTATTTAGTCATTTAATGAGCATGCTTTTAGCAATGATTATTACCAGGAACTGCTAAGCATTTGATCATACAAAGGCAAATTAGATACTTCTAGAGAGGGCTTCACATTATAGCAGGAAAGATAAGTAAATAAATGACCATAATCTGGTATAAGTACAATTATGGAAGTGGATATGAGAAGCAGTGATGGCATATAAAAAGCATAAGATCCACACAGCTTGGTATAACCCACAAGACCTCAGTCACGGGGCCCCTTTGTGTCTCTCTACACTCATTTCTGACATACCGTGTAATCCATGCTCTGCTCTAACAGCGTCTTGAAACTCCTTTAAAATGCCCATTTCTTGCCACTGAAACTCGGGTTTTCCTCTTCTGGATTCAAGTGGTACTGAATATTTCCATATCACTTTTTTGAAGGGAAACATACTAGAACAGTCTTTGTCTATCTTTCTGTCAGACATTCTTCTTTGCTTTGCTTTTTGAAAAATGTCATATTAATTTATATAATTTTCACATAATAAAACTTACCATTTTATTAGTTCAGCAAGCCTTTTGCATTCCAGACCATCTAAGATGAGCTTACTTCTTCTGAAGTGTGTCTTTAAATGCTGCTTTATGGTGGACTCTGGGAAGGTAGTAAACTCAGTTTTTTTACTTGTAAGTATTTTTATTTTCCTTTCATTCTAAAAGGTTTTGCTGAACATGCAATTCTAAGTTGAGAGTTATTTTCTCTCAATAATTTGAAGATGTTATTCCGCTCTCTTCTAGATTTCATTGTTACTGTTGAAAAGTTTGCTGTAATCCTATTATTGTTGTTACTCCTCTGTAGTTTGGAATGGAAAGAATAACAATGGGTCTGGAAGCCATTCCTTGCTCCACAAGGACACCAGAGGCAAGCTTGACCCTGAGCAGAACTCCTTGCAAATGTTAACTGGTGGAATTTACTGACTAAGAAATACATGAGGGTTATGCAGGGGTTTCGATGTGCTGATTACAGAGCTAGGAATGCTTTTAGCATGGTGGATCTGTTCCATGCAGATTGGTCACTGTAAATAACCTGCAATTTATATACTGCCATTGCACTGAAGAATGGAAGGTGTATACAGTGGCTTTCCTGTGCTACCTTGGCCCATACTCAGTTCTCAACACTCTAAAAGCAACCACATACTGGTGAGGGAAAGGGATTCTGAAAATGGGGTCTGACAGTTTGGGGTCTCCTGGATATTGATGTTGAATACACTTCAGTGTTTTGTGTGAGTCTGTTAAACAGTTTGAGTCTGTGATTATGCACAGGTGTCTGTTCTTCCTCTTCAACTAATTTAAGAACTCCCCCCGACTTTGGTGTTATGCAGTTTCACAATGGTTTGCTATGTATGCATTTATTTTTTTATAAATTACTATATATCTTGAATTGTTTTTTTGCTTCCAGGATCTGTAGATTCATATTTTTCAATAGTTCTGGAATGTTTTCAGTCGTTATCTCATTGAACATTGTTATTCCTCCAGTCTATCAAGTCTATCTTTTCTAGCTCTTCAATTAGATGAAAGTTAGACATTTTCATGCATTTCTTTTAAAAACTCTTTATTTGTTTTCCCTTTATCCTATAGTCCATAATTTTTTTTTCAGTTATAAATTCCATTTAAGTAATTCTCTTCTAATTTACTGTTTATCCATTTCGGTTTTATTTTAACAAATACATTTTTTTGCTTCTGAAAGCTTCACTTACCTCTGTTTTCCAAATATTGTTTATTCTTGATAGATTTTTATTGCTTGCTTATCTTGTGTAAGAATAAGCTTTGTTCTTAAAATTTTACAATGGGATATCAATGTGATTTCTCATAGTTAGCTGTATTTGTGATGAGAAATGTGAAATACCAACACTTGAGGTATAGCATAAAAATCACCCCAACTTGACTGCGATTTGACACTTATCACAAGATTATTTGGGATATCTGAAATTGCAAAGGGAGTGTAGTCGGCCTGCTCATTTTCCAAATCCTCTAATATCTCTAGTCTGCATCTATATTATAAATTAGCCCTCAGTGAAACAATAGCAGTGTTATATTTCTATCATTTATTTATCACTTTCTACATCCTATATATTGATTCAAAGCTGTTTTACAAGATAGGTGCTGGTATTATTCTTATTTTACATATGCGAAAACTCAAACTTAAAGAATGTGTGTAACAGTTATACAACTAGCAGGACTCAGGATTCAAATTCAGGATTGCTCAATCGAAATTCCAAAAGGATTTGAACAAAGCATGAAATTATTTACCAGAATAGTACCTAATTTCCCTTACATAACAACTGACTTGAAAATTTCTCTTTAAATGCAGCGTAAGAAAAAGATTGTCACTATAATCCAAATGACACGCTTTCTGCTATAAGATTACTAGAATTATAACACCTCATCTGATTTCCTCTGTATCTTATCTGTCAGAAATCTCAAAGTAAAACAGAATATCTACCTGCCATAATAAACTATAGTCAGATGCCTGGTAATAAATATCAATTTGCTTTTGTCAAGTGTTTTTTGCACTGTTTTAATTCTTTTACTTTTATATTTCCTTTAACTTTTAAAGAGTTTCAAATATTTTTATAATGTAGGCAAGATATCTTTAAAAACTCAAATTAATGTGGTAGGTATGAGAAATATTCATTGCCTCAACATTAATGGCAAGTTCAGTTTAGTTCAGTCAAAATTATTATTTTTTGTTTCAGAAGCCATCTTCAGCCTTTAGTTGACTATAACAGTGGCTCAGTCTTTGAGGAGTTTGCAGACAACTTATGTGGTCAACTTACTTCCCAACAGAAGTGTGGTTTATTGTGTTTCTGTTAGGCTCAGACATTAAACATTACAAGTAGCAAGGAACCTTCTTTTCACCACCTACCATCCCCCCCCATATTTCCACAGTTATATGTATCCACCCTTGAAAAATTAGACCCAAAGGGTGTGCATTACCATCTTTTATTTACTCTTTGTTGAAAAAATATTCTCAAATGTTGCCAAAAGCCAAGAAAGAAAATTATGCTTTTTGTTGTTGTCATTATTATCCCATTTGTAATCTTTTATCTTGATAACATTTCAACTCTTTGATCATTGCAAAATGTACATATTTTAGAATGAACTATTATTTATTTCTAAATCACTAGTATTTGTTAAAGGCCTATTGTATCCATATTTGTACTAGATATTATGAAATTTAATAAAGCAATAAATAGATAAGTTCAAAACAATACAGATGAAAAGTATACAAAAATAAACAACCTGAATATAATTCTAAAGGTGAAGTTATATGATATAAGCAAGATAGAGAGGTATGTTTCCGGACACATCAAGTAAAATGTTAATGGATAACTTGGCATTAGTCAGACAGTGTCGCATTTTAATTGATAGTAAAAAGATGGGAGACTTCTCTGGTTGGGAGAACAGGATGAACAGAGAATATACAGGGGAGAGAGAAGAAGGAAAGTAGTCTCTCTGAGAAGTATATCAGGGAACAAGGAATCACAGGCCATTGTAAGCCACGCAAGGGGGAGGCAGAGTGGACAGGAGCACAGCACAGTGGGTAATAGCCCCAGTTCTACAGCCGTGTAACCTGAGATAGAGTCTCGGAGGCTGATGAACAGAGGACTTAAACTTTAGGCTGACACTTCTGAAAGATCATAAAGGATAATATTTCAATTAATTAAATTTCAAAGTGGGTGGTAGTTATATTTTCTGTTTGTCTTGCCGTCTTTTAAAATATAAATTGCTACATTCACCTAAACAAAAACAGTTGGTGATCAATTTAAAGACAGATGGCACAAATATTTTTCCCTACAAGTATGGTTGTTTTCCAGTTGTGACATTTTCTTTCCTGAAATTCAATTTTTAAAGATCTCAGAGGAAGCATTTCTAAAATGTAAATGATGACTGCAGTAGAGGAAAAAAAAAGCATACTGATTACTGAACTCAACTGTAAGAGCAAATGAGTTCCAGTGGGATATGGCTTGTGTGTCCAAATGTGTTCTAGCCATGAGGTCAAGAGGCCATGATGTCAAAGCCACCCTTACTTGTCTGAAGAGTCAGTGGCTGCCTAGGCAATGTTCCTTCAGGGATAACAGAAAAGGTACCTGTCACTCAAAACAACTCCCCTGTCTATAGACTGACTTCTGATGTCTTTCATCTCTCTAAAAAGAGGACTTTTAAGTGAAGATACTCTGTGCAATATAAGGAGTTGGTTTACATTTGCTTGAAGATATAAATGAATGAGGTTGATTCAGTCATGCCAGTCTCATGAATACTCACTTTTGATCTAATGAGATAATTTGACCACATATCACAGCTCTCTTTGCCCAGGGTAAGTTTGCATAGTATATCTATATACTCTGTACAGTGTGGAATAGCGGTAAACACTCTGGATCACTTATTTACTTATCTAAATAACTTATTGAAGATATATTAGCAAATGCAGCTTCAGATTTTCCTACCACCCAAAACAACAGAATCTGTGTTTTGAGTAAAATTTAAATTGTAACCCAAGGCCTTCAAACTTAAAAAAAAAAAATTTCCAGTTCTAAAGAGTATAGTCTCTGATCTTTAATAAGCACTATTTCTTAGATATCAAGGACTTCATGCTATTTTAGGAAGAGAAAATGTCATATGAGAAAGAATCTAAAATGGATTTACTTTTAGATTCTATGTCTATTGCTGCAAAAGACAGTTACAGTTGGCATCTAAAAACCACACAGCTTTCAAACAGATACCATCTGGAACTGTGAGTAGTCTCCTCCAGGCAAAAGAAATGAGGGGATAATTCAACAGAAACAGCAGAATGAGGACATGGGAAGTTATTAAAACAATAACACGTGCATGTCCATCAATTTGGCAACTATCTTAGTGTCTTGTTACAGCACAAATCTAGTGTATATTTTATGAGCAACACCTGTACTTTAAGTATTACAGGTTGCAAACATGAGTTTCTGTTTTTAAAATTGAAGTAAACGCACCCAGAAATTACAGAAATGAGACAAACATGATCATGTACTGCTGGTGGAAGAGTAAATTGGTCTAACCTTTCTAGAAAACAAATTGGAATCAAATATCAAATGCCTTTAAAACTTATTCATGACATTTTAACACTTCTAGCAATCTATCTAAGGAATTTGTCAGTGATCTTTTAAAAAGGGAATATGACGTTTTGCACAGTACTCTTCTTAAGAGCAAAAAACAAATCATGCCATTTCCACATTATGTAATATTGTGGAGCCCATAACCATGTTTTGAAAACTTAGTATTATTTTTAAAGGTTTATGATTTAATGTTAATTTTTTTGCAATTTCATGAGTAAAATTTTACATATGTGACCATTAAAGTTTGTAAAAAAGAAAGTAAATCAAATGATAATATTTCAGTTCTTTATATTTTCCACTGCCAGACAACAATAGCTGTAATATTCAATGGGGGGTCAGTCTTAATCCTGCTCATTTAAGTCACATAGAACAAATGTATTTCAACTTCTTCACCTTTCAAATATTCGAAACTAGGTAGAGAGAGCTGTCAGATGATCTGTCCACTCCTTCCCAATCCTGACAAAATGTCACAACTTCTCCATGTTAACTATTCCTGATACCATCAAAGATTTCCTACATGATATTTTCTATTTATTTACTTAATTCTATTTATATACAATGCTTTCTATCTGCTGGTTACTGTTCTGTGTGCTTTACAATGGTGAGTTAAAGTGGCCTTCAGGGTATTTTCTGATCTAGGTTATCTAGAAGTTTGTGTTCTAAATTCAGGAGCCAAAAAAGAAATAAGACCTTGGGACCATTCCAGGTGGAGAGTTAAACTGAGTCCTGCCCTCCCACCCCTGCACAAAGTTGTGACCTTTGAAGGGCTGTGCCTTCTGAAAAATGATAAATGAGGCAAAATCTATACAACCAGAAAATGTGTCTGACTTAACTTGAGCTATGAGTGAGGAAAGAAATCTCCCTTGAGAATTTGTAAACACAGGCATAGTTCAAGCAGTCTTAGGGTTTTATTTTAAACCTCCTGGGTGGTTAAGTGCCAAGCTGAGAAATGTACTTGCACTGGTCCTCATTGGCAGAGCCCTGGGTGTCTGGCAGAACATACTCCCTAAGGGCATAAATTTAATCCAGATTTGTGGATTAAACGTTGGATTCTCAGAAATCCAAACGTCAAGCAGATAAAGTCAGGGTAACATGACCTCACACCTCATAATTACAAAACTCTCGAAGTTAAAACAGTTTTTGTTTTAAATTTTTTAAAATTGGGGTATAGTTGCTTTTACAATTTTGTTTTAGTTTCTGCTGTACAATAAAGTGAATCAGCTATATGTATACATATATCCCCTCCCTCTTCGACCTCCCTCCCCCACCCATCCCACCCGTCTAGGTCATCACAGAGCACCGAGCTGAGTTCCCTGTGCTATACAGCAGGTTCCCACTAGCTGCCTATTTTAAACATGGTAGTGTATTTATGTCAAACTCAATCTCCCAATTCATCCTACCCTCCCCTTCCCCCCTTGTGTCCACATGTCCGTTCTCTACCTCTGCATCTTTATTCCTGCCTGACAAACAGGTTCATCTGTACCATATTTCTAGATTCCATATATATGTGTTAGCATAAGGTATTTGTTTTTCTCCTTCTGACTTACTTCACTCTGTATGACAGACTCTAGGTCTATCCACATCTCTACAAATGACCCAATTTTGTTCCTTTTTATGGCTGAGTAATATTCCATTATATATATGTACCACATCTTCTTTATCCATTCATCTGTCGCTGGATATTTAGGTTGTTTTCATGTCTTGGTTATTGTAAATAGTGCTGCAATGAACATTGCAGTACATGTGACTTTTTTTTTGTTTTTTTTACGGTACAAGGGCCTCTCACTGCTGTGGCCTCTCCCACTGCGGAGCACAGGCTCCGGACGCGCAGGCTCAGCAGTCATGGCTCACAGGCCCAGCCGCTCTGCGGCATGTGGGATCTTCCTGGACCAGGGTGCGAACCCATGTCCCCTGCATCGGCAGGCGAACTCTCAACCACTGCGCCACCAGGGAAGCCCAGTTTTTGATAGTTTGATTAATATGTATCTTGGCATGTTTCTCCTTGGATTTATCCTGTATGGGACTCTCTGCACTTCCTGGACTTGATTGACTATTTCCTTTGCCATTTTAGGGAAGTTTTCAACTATAATCTCTTCAAATATTTTCTCAGACCCTTTCTTTTTCTCTTCCTCTGGGACCCCTATAATTCAAATGTTGGTGCATTTAATGTTGTCCCAGAGATCTCTGAGACTGTCCTCAATTCTTTTCACTCTTTATTCTGCTCTGTGACAGTTATTTCCACTATTTTATCATCCCGGTCACTTATCTGTTCTTCCGCCTCAGTTATTCTGCTATTGATTCCTTCTAGAGTATTTTTAATTTCATTTATTGTGTTGTTCATCATTGTTTGTTTGCTCTTTAGTTCTTCTAGGTCCTTGTTTAACGTTTCTTGTATTTTCTCCATTCTATTTCCAAGATTTTGGATCATCTCTACTATCACTACTCTGAATTCTTTTTCAGGTAGGCTGCCTATTTCCTCTTCATTTGTTTGGTCTGGTGGGTTTTTATCTTGCTCCTTCATCTGCTGCATATTTCTCTGTCTTCTCATTTTGTTTAACTTACTGTGTCTGGGGTCTCCTTTTCACAGGCTGCAGGTTCGTAGTTCCTGTTATTTTTGGTGTCTGCCCCCAGTAGGTGAGATTGGTTCAGTGGGTTGTGTAGGCTTCCTTGTGCAGGGGACTGGTGCCTGTGTTCTGGTTGGTGGGGCTGTATCTTGTCCTTCTGATGGTCAGGGCCACATCCACTGGTGTGTTTTGGAGTGTCTGTGGACTTATTATGACTTTAGGCAGCCTCTCTGCTAATGGGTGGGGCTGTATTCCTGTCTTGCTAGTTGTTTGGCATGGGGCATCCAGCACTGGAGCTTGCTGGCCGTTGGGTGGAGCTGGGTCTTAGTGTTGAGATGAATTTCTCTGGGAGAGCTCTTGCCGACTGATATTACATGGGGCTGGGAGGGTTCTGGTGGTCCAGTATCCTGGACTCAGCCCTTCCACCTCGGAGTCTCAGGCCTGACACCCATCTGGATCACCAAGACCCTGCCAGCCACACAGCTCAGAAGAAATGGAAGAGAGAGAGAAAACAAAAACAAAAACAAAAAGATTAAAAAAAAAAAAAATGAACAGAGAGAAATCTAGAATAAATGGTAAAAGCAAACCTATACAGACAGAATCACACAAAGAAGCATACACATACACTCTCACAAAAAGAGAAAAAGGAAAAAATATATATATGTATATATAAAAAGGAGGGCTTCCCTGGTGACTCAGTGGTTTAGAGTCTGCCTGCTGATGTAGGGGACACAGGATTGTGCCCTGGTCCAGGAAGATCTCACATGCAGCAGAGTGACTGGGCCCGTGAGCCATGGTCGCTGAGCCTCCATGTCTGGAGCCTGTGCTCCGCAACGGGAGAGGCCACAAAAGTGAGAGGCCTGCATATGGCAAAAAAAAAAACCAAAAAGGAAGAGAGCAACCAAACCAATAAACAAATCCACCAATGATAATAAGCACTAAATACTACATACACTAAGATAAACATAAAATCTGAAACAAATTAGACACAGAAAGCAAACCCCAAGTCTACAGTTGCTCCCAAAGTCCACCACCTGAATTTTGGGAACATTTGTTGTCTATTCAGTGTTCTTCAGATGCAGGGTTTATCAAGTTGACTGTGGGGATTTAATCTGCTGCTCCTGAGGCTGCTGGGAGAAATTTCCCTTTCTCTTCTTTGTTCACACAGCTCCTGGGGTTCAGCTTTGGTTTTGGCCCTGACTCTGCATGTAGGCTGCCCTCAGGAGTCTGTTCCCTGCCCAGAGAGGAAGGGGTTAATTCAGCGGCGATTAGGGCTCTCTTGCTCACTCAGGCCGCAGGATCGGTAGTCAGAATTGGAATGTGGGGAGAGCCTGAGGCAGCAGAGGCTGGCTTGATGTTGCAACAGCCTGAGGCATGCCGTGCGTTTTCCCAGGGAATGTGTCCCTGTATCATGGGACCCTGGCAGTGGCGTGTTGCACAGGCTCCCAGTGAGGTGTGGATAGTGACCTGCACTTGCACACAGGATTCTTGGTGGCAGCAGCAGCAGTGTTAGTGGTTCATGACTGTCCCTGGGGTCTGAGCTGATAGCTGCCGCTCGCACCCATCTCTGGAGCTCTCTTAGGCAGTGCTCTGTCTTCTGTGGGCATACTGGAAAGGAATACCCTCTCCTCGCGCACCCTGAAACAAAGGTCTCTTGCCTCTCCAGCGGGTCCAGACTTTTTCCTGGACTCCTTCCCAGCTAGCTGTGGTGCACTAGTCCCCTTCAGGCTGTCTTCATGCAGCCAACCTCCTTCCTCTCCCTGGGGTCTGACCTCCGAAGCCCGAGCCTCAGCTCATAGCCCCCACCTGCCCCAGCCAGTGAGCATACAAGCCTCTCAGGCTGGTGAGTGCTGGTTGGCACCCATCCTTTGTGCGGGAATCTCTCCACTTTGCCCTCTGCACTTCTGTTGCTGCACTCTCCTCCGTGGCTCCAAAGCTCCCCCCCCCAACCCCCATCCCCCCCAGTGAGGGGGCTCCCTAGTGTGTGGAAACTTTTCCTCCTTCACAGGTACCTCCCAGAGGTGCAGGTCCTGTCCCTATTGTTTTGTCTCTGTTTTTTCTTTTTTCTTTTGCCCTACCCAGGTATGTGGGGATTTTCTTGCCTTTTGGGAAGGCTGAGGTCTTCTGCCAGCGTTCAGTATGTGTGTAGGAGTTGTTCCACATGTAGATGTATTTCTGATGTATTTATCAGGAGGAAGGTGATCTCCACGTCTTACTCCTTCGCCATCTTGAAGGTCTCTCCTCAGAAAAATGTTATCTTCATTCTTTTTTCTGTTCTGTGATAGTGAATTTCACCATTCTGTCTTCCAGTTCACTTATCCGTTCTTCTGCCTCAGTTATTCTGCTATTGATTCTTTCTAGTGTATTTTTCATTTCAGTTATTATATTGTTCATCACTGTTGTTTTGTTCTTTAATTCTTCTAGGTCTTTTTAAAGCATTTTTTGCATCTTCTCGACCTTTGCCTCCATTCTTTTTCCGAGGTCCTGGATCATCTTCACTGTCATTATTCTGAATTCTTTTTCTGGAAGGTTGCCTATCTCCACTTCAATTAGTTGTTTTTCTGAGGTTTTATCTTGTTCCTTCATCGGGTACATAGTCCTCTGCCTCTTCATTTTGTCTATCTTTCTGTGAATGTGGTTTTCATTCCACAGCCTGCAGGATTGTAGTTCTTCTTGCTTCTGCTGTCTGCCCTCTGGTGTATGAGGCTATCTAAGAGGCTTGTGCAAGCTTCCTGATGGGAGGGTCTGGTGGTGGGTAGAGCTGGGTGTTGCTCTGGTGGGCAGAGCTCAGTAAAACTTGAATCTGCTTGTCTGCTGATGGGTGGGGCTGAGTTCCCTCCCTGTTGGTTGTTTGACCTGAGGCGACCCAGCACTGGAGCCTACCCGGGCTCTTTGGTGGGGCTAATGGTGGAGTCGGGGAGGGCTCACGCCAAGGAGTCCTTCCCAGAACTTCTGCTGTCAGTTTCCTTGTCCCTGCAGTGAGCCACAGCCACCCCCCACCTCTACAGGAGACCCTCCAACACTAGCAGGTAGGTCTGGATCAATCTCCTGTGGGGTCACTGCTCCTTCCCCTGGGTCCTGATGCGCACACTACTTTGTGTGTGCCCTCCAAGAGTGGAGTCTCTGTCCCCACAAGTCCTGTCAAAGTCCTGTAATCAAATCCCACTAGCCTTCAAAGTCTGATTCTATGGGAATTCCTCCTCCCATTGCCAGACCCCCAGGTTGGGAAGCTTAACATGGGGCTCAGAACCTTCACTCCAGTGGGTGGACTTGTGTGGAATAAGTGTTGTCCAGTCTGTGAGTCACCCACCCAGCAGTTATGGGATTTGATTTTATTGTGATTGCGCCTCTCCTACTGTCTCATTGCGGTTTCTCCTTTGCCTTTGGATGTGGGGTATCTTTTTTGGTGAGCTCCAGTGTCTTCCTCTCAATGAATGTTCAGCAGTTAGTAAACGTACATCCTTCTACTCTGCCATCTTGAACCACTCTCTCGATATGCCTGTATTTTACATTTAGACAACAGGTGGAAGTTCTCTTTACCTCTCCCTAAGTCGAGCATAAGAACACCAAGCATTTCAGACATATCACTGACATAAGAGAATTTAAATTCCAGAGGGATATTTAACATGCAATTTCTTTACACAAAGAACATTTTCAGCTCGTTGTTTTTGACATTGACCAAATGAGTTTTGCTTACTTTGAGTACTGCTTCACTTTCTGCCACTTAATTTTTGCAGGAACTGGGTTACTTTCTCTAAATCATGGCAAGAAAAAGACTGACTGACAACTACTTTCCTCCTCCCACCATGATCCCCTCCTGCTGTTCTCAAAAAGAAGGAAAAGAAGGGAGGATAGAAGGTCCTCCAAAAATGTCAGGAGGATACACAGTGATCTCTGCTGAGATGAAAACAGATCTGAAAAATCCACAAGCACCGTCCAAACTGCAACTTCTGCAGAACTCATGACTTTGCACTCTGACCAAGTAAAACATATTTTAAGATTTCTGAAATTTCAAAATAAATTCTCCCCTCTTTCCTACTAAATTTTGTAAATAGTAATATCGTTTCAAACTGTTTGAATCACTGGTATGACTCATTCAAATCCAAATTATTTGACAGGTAAAAATGACAGGAAGAAACCAGTTCCATGCTAAAATAAAACTAGTGCAGTGCTCACTGGGTTTTCTTCTGGTTCTATAAAGCTACATCCTTAAGCTTTCTCTCTCTCAGCTTCTCAAGTGAGTTTCATAAAGTTTTTCCTTTGGTACATTCAAACAGTCCACTCTTATTTTAATTATTTGGGCAGATGTTACTTGATTTTTGTGTGTGAGTTGACTTTGCTAGGTGCTTGAAAGACATGAGGAAGTGTCAGCAAGTATAGAACAAGAAGAACTTTGCTTTGTCTGTTATTTTACTTCATTTTTCCAAGGCAAGAATAAGAAATGAGGAGGTGACGGAGATAGTTTGAGGAGAGAAAAACTACTGCGCATCTTATTCATCCATTCGTTCATTCAAAAATAATTATCCGGCACCTCTCATACGGTAATCATGGCAATTCAGAGCTAAAGGAGATAGTAATGGTCTCTGTCCACATGAAACTTAGAGTTTGGCTAAGAAGACATTTATTAAATATATATTCACATGCACACTGAGCCTTAGAATAATGTATAAAGTATACTGGGTGTGTGTGAGGAGCTAATCATGAAAACAAAAACCACTGAGTATTTAAAGCAGCAGAAATTTTTTGCAAAGGAATGGTGACACAGGTGATGAAAAACTGAGAAGTCCAACAGAGGACCCTGAGGCTGGCAACAATAGGAACCCATTATCTCCTCACTTCAGTCTGAAAGGACAAAAGGCAGAGGTGGCATTATGAGAGCACAGGGGCCAGGGTCACCTGGTGGGAACTGGAGCCACGTTAGGAAACACAACTTCCATCAATTATGACACCACGGGCCAGGAGATGTGGAAACGCCGTGGCTTTCCTTTTCCTCCCACCCTTCAGTTTCTCTACAGTAGTCATCGTTGGCAGTAAACAAACTGGCATGGGAGTTTATCTTTTTGCTAAATAGAAAAGACCAAGAAGGAGATTTGAGGACAAATTGACCCAGGACCTGCACAGAGAATATAGAGAATTAGAAATATCTAACGTAGTACTGGGGATATCAGCTTTGAACCCTCTACTCACTTCCTACCTCTACATCAGCCTGGCTATGTAGCCACACAATCAGAAATGTTCACTGCCAGTCTTAAAATACTCTTCCTTCTACTTACTCAGACATAGATCTGAGGAAAGGAGAAAAAGGAGGTGGAGGAAGCTCTAAAAATGGTATAAGAGACCAAATGGAGGGGAAGTTTTATATATATGCAGCTCAGTATAGATACAAAGGAGAAATATAGTCATTATTGAAGCACTATAAAGAAAACCCTCCACAAGATTTGGGTTCAAATTATATCTTTTGCAATTACAAGCCATGAGCTCTTCGGCAGTTTATTTAACCAATTTGACCTCAGTTTCTTCATCTATAAAATGAAGTTAATAATATCAATACTTACCTTGAGTGGTTGCTGCAAGGATTTCCATATATCAGACGTAGGGGTGGCAAGCTGGTTGGGGGTGGGAGAATGAGAGCTAAACTCATGTTTGCACAGAAAGCAGCAATTGCCCACTTTGGTACTGCCACCAATTAGTTAATGCCATGTTAATCTCTTGGATACATAGTAGGTGCTCAATAAAATGTTACTTTTATTATGTTTATAAATCATTAAGTAAAACTTTGTGTGTAGTTTATTCATTTGGAATTCAGGTAGGTGTTGAAAGGAAAGTTATTTATTTTCTCATCTCAATCTTCGTGTTCATCTTTTTACAGCCATTTGGAATAAACCGATGTAGAAACTTCTATAGAAAGAAACCCCTATTTCTTCTTTCAATGTCATCTCCTTCTCCTCCTATACACCTGCAACCATGTCTATCTTGTTCACTATATGATCTTCAGTGCCTAGAACAAGGCCTCTTAGGACGTGAAAGGTCCTGAAATCATGTTGCTATGCAGGCTCCACTTTAGTAATTGATTGCTTAACTGGTAATTCTGAAATAATTAGGTTGTTGAAAGCAACCACTGAAATTTAAAGATCACTTCCCGACATGCCTTCACAGTTTGAAGACTGAACCTACTGTTTCCATATCGGAGCAAATGCTTTATGGGAGCCGACTATAAAATTCAAAAAGTTATTATTCCAATTAGTAAATCTTAAAACAATGGTTGAAATTAAAGAATTTATTCTTGGTTGAATTTCTCCTGTGTGAATCAGAAAGACTAATGTTGTGGGTAATACTAAATAAGAGAGATTATGTCTCTGTGTCAAATATCAAAATAATTTTGATATGTGATGCATAATTTTCTGAATCTTTTTGCAACATCTCCTGGTTATGAAACATCCCAACATCCCACATCATCTCCTTTCACACCTTTAATACTAGGCTGAGAACTTTCTTTTTCCTTTCATCTCCTGCTGTTATATATGTATATAAATGACTCATCAGAAAGTCTAGCCTCATAATTTCTCAAGCTCCATATTCCCAAAACCTTTTATCTCCACTTCATTTCAGTCAGTCTTACAGCTCTGAATTGCTCCCCTTCGAAGATTAAATCTCAAGACTCCACTTCTATCTAATCCTTTCCTCCTGCTCTGTTTCCTCTCATAGTTGTTGCATTTACTCTTCAGGAAGACCTCTGGTGTCCTTTCCCCTTCTGTATCTTTTCAGTACATTAGAGCTCCTTTTGGCTTCTCTTACTTTTCTATTTAGCCTAATTCCATGCTTGCACATCTCAACTCTGCCCTTTTTTCCCAGCACTTTTGAGTCCCTAGACTCTAACCTTCCACCAACTTACAAAATCAGGTCATAGACCTTGGTAACTGCTACACTCATCCCCTTCTTTTCCTTAGAATGCCTAATGTTCCTGTGTGTCAAATATGATCCTGAATCATATGAATTCTTGCAATTTTTACCTCAATTCCAGGAATCTTTTGCTGTTTTTTTTTTTAAATTTATTTTTTATTTGTTTATTTTGGCCGTGTGGTGTGGCATGCAGGATCTTAGCATGTGGGATCTTAGTTCCCTGACCAGGGATCGAACCCGTGTCCCCTGCATTGGGAGCACGGAGTCTTAACCACTGGACCACCAGAGAAGTCCCCCAGAAATCTTTTTTTTTTTTGTGGTACGCGGGCCCCTCACTGTTGCGGCCTCTCTCGTTGCGGAGCACAGGCTCCGGACGCGCAGGCTCAGTGGCCATGGCTCACGGGCCCAGCCGCTCCACGGCGTGTGGAATCTTCCCGGACCAGGGCACGAACCCGTGTCCCCTGCATCGGCAGGCGGACTCTCAACCACTGCGCCACCAGGGAAGCCCCCAGAAATCTTTTAATTCATTTCTTGTGGACTCAGAATCATATTTCCTAAGGAGACCTTAAAGAGTATTTTTCTCTCCCCCCTTGTCTCCCAGTCCCACCGCGGCCTTGTTCAGTCTCAATGGAAGCTTTTTCTCATTTAATTTCTATGGTCTTGAACCAATAAGTTTAGGCTATTAATCACTGGGACATCTTTACGAAGGAGACACATTTACATGCGCCTCTCTCAATTGTGCCGTATACAAGAGTAGTCAGAATGCAAGGTGGTGGGTGAAGGGAAGAGAGGGCACAGGCTGGTTTGTTTGGAAAACTTCCTAGTGTAGGAGGCACTATCAATATCCATAATTTCCATGCATACCATGATTGCTTCCAACATCTTGGGCTGCCTGAACTCACTTTGCTGGAGATCACAGCAGGCCAGAAGCGCCAGGAAAATTGTTCGCTGGTGTGGGAATACATATACTCCAGCTCTCAACATTCCCTGGATGGGACAATTTTGCACATGTGTTTTACACTGTCTTCTAGAGCTTCCCTGGGGATTAGGCTCCATTTTTTTCCCCCACTGTGGTGTCATGCTTAATTACTCCTCCTTCAATTCTCTGTATCACCTCACCTGTGTTCCTGGCTACTTTCAATAAACTGCTTGCACGTGAATCCTTGGGTTAAGGCATGCTTCTGATGGAGGCAAAAGAAGACACTAGGAAATTCTAAAGTGCATACACTTTTGGGAATCAGTGCCTTAGTGAGAAGATCAAACCCAGCTCTCATCAATTTATTTTATCTTTCCTGTTTTTCATCTCAAGACACATTGCCACACCACTCCCCTCATCAAAAAATATTCAGTAACCTCCCCAATTAACTTTTCCACTCTTGTTGACCTGGGAGAAAAGCTGTCTTTTCTCCTTGTCAAGCCATGTTACTTCTTATCTACTTTCAACACTAAAATCCACTATTAAGAGATTGCCTTTATTAAAAAAAAAACCAACAAAAAGAAACCTCTCCACCCTTGTACTTCTTGTCTATGATTTTATAGCTACCCTACCTTGCATCAAAACATCTAAAAGAGTAGTTGCTAGCCAGCCTTTGCCTTCACTTCATTACCATCCTTTGAGTTTTTAATCGTTTGCACTGCTTCTTCCCACCTTAATTAAAGCTGCTCTCTCAAAGGTGACCTATTTCAGGAGTCCCACCTCTGGAATGGCAGCATGAGGAGTTCCGTGGACCCAGTCCCCAACCAAATAAGCATAAATAGTAAAACTTATTTTTAAAAAAACATGACGTTTTAATGTATATGGAAATTGGCATAAGGACATACAACAAACATTTATTCAAGAAAATCTACTAAAACTCAGTAAGAACAGTGAGAATCTGGGCCATTTGAATCACAACCTCTTCCCTCTGTCCCTTGCTCCACATCAGCATGAAAGAAAGTTCATTCCAGACAAGTGCAACCAAGAACATAGGGTTCCCTCTCCTCTTAAGTGCTGTGCAAGGGACAGGCTGCCAGTGTTTATCAAATACCCCAGCTACATTTTGCAGAGGCTAAATTCCAGGTGACTGCAGTAGAGGTCAGAGGCTCTCTTCTTTCACCCAGCCTCAATCCATAGGCCAGAGGCTCTACCACAAGTGCGGTAGGCTGAGAAGACTGGGCCCTTGATTTCTCTCAAGGTAGCTCATTTCGAGGTGGAGGTTTCACTGTAGGAGAGGCAAGCCAAGAGGACCAGAGGCTACTGCCTACACTTAGCGCCTTCCTCCTGAGGGAAAGATACCATACATAGAGAAGTCAGAGATTTTTTTTCCTCAGGAGGACAGATGGGCCTTTAGAACAGAAATTTCTGAAGCTCTACCAGATGATCTAACTTTATATGAAACAGAGTGTGGGAAAGGTCAAACCTAAGGGTGTTCTTAGAAACAATGGAGCTGTTTGTTGGGAGTGAGAACGCCAAGCTAAAAGGCTGGCCAGCAAGTTTGCTAGAGGGAAACAGGGAAAGAGATGCCCAAGAAAATCACTCCTGGAGTCAGAGCAGTCTTCATACACTGGCTTCAGACACTACCCCTAAAATGAGGCTCAAATTTAATTGCATCAAACTGTGGAGCAATTTATGCCCAAGGGCACTATAAAACGATACAGCAGATCAGCCAGGAATTGAAGGAGTCTAACATCTGGGTGTGATCAGGGAAAGAAACAAAGAAAGCCCTGCTAAAACCACTATCATTCCAGGAATCTTTGCAGTACTCTCTCAGGAGCAACATCAGAGCCTTCAAACTAAGATAGCAGCACCAGTAGCTAAAGAAATAAACAAGTAAACAATGATAAGCACCAAATGGGTGGGGGAGAATCATATGCAGAGTTACTATAATATATTATCTAAAATGTAAAGTTAAAAAAAAGGAGACACGCAAGAAATTGGAAACGGTGACACATACACAGTTTTTTTTTTTTTTAAAGCAGGCAATAGAAACTTTATTTGAGGGGGCCCAGATGTTGACCATAGCAGACTTCAAAGCAGCTCTCACAAATATCTTCAAAGAATCAAAGGAAATCATGCTTAAAGAATTAAAGGAAGGTACAATGATAACGCCTCACCAAAGAGAGAATATCAAAAAGGAGAAATTACAAAAAAGAAACAAATAGAAATTCTAAAATTGAAAATACAATAACCAAAAAAAGAAAAATCACTACAGGGCTCAACCGTAGAATTGAACTGGCAGAAGAAAAAATTAGCAAATATAAAGAAAGGTTGATAGAGAGTATACAATCCAAAAAAACAGAGAGGACAAAAAGAATGAAGGAAAAATGAACAGAGCCTAAGAGAAACGCATAACATCACTAAGCTCACCAACACACACGTAATAGAATTACCAGAGCAGAGAAAGGAGAGAGAAAGAAACAAGCAAACAAAACTGCAAAAACTTATTCAAAGAAATCATGAAAATTTCTCATATTTGATAAAAAACATTAATCTACACATCCAAGAGGCTCAACAAACTACAAGTAGGAAAAACACAAAGAGAGCTACCCAGCAACATGATAGTTAAATGTTCAAAGACATTTTTGTCTAAAGACATCTTTGTCTAAAGAGAAAAATTTGAAAGCAGCACAATGGAGCTGTAATAAAGACAATGTCAGGTAAACAAAAACTGAAAAAAATTCATTGTAAGTGAATCCAACTAACAAGAAATACTAGGAGAAACTCTTCAGGCTGAAAGCAAGTGACCTCAGACAGTAGTTGGAAACCATATGAAAAAAAGAAAAAAGATACTGATAAAATAATTATGTAATGATAAAACATTGAATGTGTATTGCTTCTCCTTTCTTCTCTTAGTTGATTTAAAAAGCAATTATGTAAAACAGTATGTATAGAAGTAGGTCTATAACATATAGAAATGTAATGTATTTGCCAATAATAGCACAGAGGAGATTGGTGGGAGCAAAGCTGTATTGGAATAAGGCTATGATACTAGATGGTAACTCAAATCTTAAAGAGAACCATAAATGATAAATAAGGTTAATATAATAAATGCTATAAATATGCATTTGCTCTTTTCTTCTCTGTTTTTTTAAAAGATATACAATTATATAAATTAACACTTATAACAATGTACTGTGCAGTTTGTAACATTTATAAATGCAGTATGCATAATAATAATGGAACCAAAAGGCAGAAAAAAGAACTCTGTAGGAGTAACATTTCTATATGTTACTGGAATTAAGTTAGTACAAATCTGAAGTAGACTCTGATAAGGTAAGACGTATATGGCAAACCCCAGAACAACCACTAAGAAAATAACCCCCAGATAATGAAAAAACTGTAAAAGGAAAAAAAAAACGTTAACAAGAGAAAACAATCATTAATGCAAAACTAAGAAGTGAAGGAAAAATAAAGGAAAGAAAGAAATGAGACAGAAAAAAAAAAGGTAAAATGGCAGGTGTAAATCAACTATATTAATAATAACATTAAATGTGAGTGAATTAAACAATCCAATAAAAAGACAGAAATTGTGACACTGGTTAAAAAAAACAAGAACCAAGTATATGTTGTGAGAGTGGACAAATTTGTATTTATAGATACAAATAGGTTGAAGGTAATAAGATGGAAAAATATATATCATGTAACTAGTAACAATAAGAAAGCTGGAATGTGTATGCTGATATAAAGCAAATTGGACTTTTAAAAAATGTTACAAGAGACAAAAAGGGACTTTAAAAATTATAACAGTGTCACCCTTAGGAAGATAAAACATTCATAACCACATGTTTACCTAAAGTAAGAGCCACAAAATACAGGAAGAATTTACAAAATTGAAGGGAGAAACAGACTTAGAAAAACACAATTCAACAGCAATAGTTGAAGGTGTCATTAACCTATTTCCTTCCCCCCCCAACTTCATGGAAGTATAATTGACAAATAAAATTGTATATACTTAATGTATACAATGTGATGCTTTAATATATGTATACATTGTGATATGATTACCACAATCAAGCTAATTAACATCCATAACTTAACAGTTACCGTGTGTGTGTGTGTGTGTGTGTGTGTGGTGAGAACACTTAAGATCTACTCTCTTAGCAAATTTCAAGTATACAATACAGTATTACTAGCCATAGTCATCATGTTATACATTAGATCTCCAGGATTTATTCATCCTATGTAATTTAAATTTTGTAACTTTTGACCAATATCTCCCCATTTTCCCCATCCCCCAGCCCCTTGTAACCACCTTTCTGGTCTCAGTTTCTATGACTTTGGCTTTTTTTCTATGACTTTGGCTTTTTTAGATTTCACAAATAAGTGATATCATAGAGTGTTTATCTTTCTCTGACTTATTTCACTTACTGTAATGACCTCAAGATCCATTCATATTGTAACAAATGGCAGGACTTCCCTTCTTTCTTATGGCTGAATAATATTCCTTTATATATATATATATATATATATATATATACACATATATATGCATATGGCCATCAGATATAGATATTGCTATAGATAGACTATATCAATTTATATTTTTAGAATATATTCAAATATTAGCAGTTATCTCTGTGAATGGGACTAGGGAAGGTTTTTGTTGTTCTTTAAAATTTTCATATGTGCACAGTAACATTATATTCCTAAATAGAATAAACATATTTTTTTCTAATGCCAACAGAGAATTACACTCTTTTAAAAATAGATGGGAGGGAATATCTCTTACTATCTAGGAAGTGAGGAAGTGTCGGAAAGAGAGAGGGAGAGGGGAAAGGCATGGAAGAGACAGAGGAGAGAAGAAAATCGCAAAGAAACAGAAGTTATAGTCACTTGATGCTTTTCATATTTGATAAAAGTATCTACTTTTATCTCTCAATTGGGTTTTTCTTGGACATCCAAACTCTTTAGAAAAGGATGAATGGTGACCTATCCAGATATAAAGTTGGGTCATAATACTTTTTAAGGTCCAAAAAGTCTTTTGGAATTGTTATAAAAATGCAGAAAAAAACTAATTGTGACATAGAAAATTTTATGTGCCTCAAGACTGAAAGCTATTTTGAGCCAATCTCTCAGAAGAGTAGATACTGAAAAGTCTTGACTGTAGAACATGAGATGGAGTAAAAGGAAGAAACGCAGTTTAACAGCAAGTCAAGTGAAGGAGGGGAAGAATAACTGGATATGTATTTTATGAAAACTCAAATGATTAAAGAAATGGCCATCCAATATTTGCAGATTGAGCCAGCAGTTAGACTAGGCACTGACATGCTAATACTACAGCACATTAACTTCGTAGTTCGGCACAACGGTTATTGTAGTAAACGGTATTTTTACACTAAGTTGTATGTAAATATACACTGAAATGCTATTCATACAGATGGGCAACCAGAACACTACTGGAAAATAAAAAAAATGTGAAAGACTAGCTCTTTTAATAGAAAACTTTTTCCACAGGATATGGGAAGCAAGTATCAGATATCCTGGTCTCAGCCCTCCCAGCTCCCACCTTCCTGTCCTCTCAGGACACTTAAATAAATAAATTTTTTGTGGCTTAGCCTCATAGTAGATTCCAATTTATCAAGGCTAATTACAAATGTACACGTGAGTGTGTGTGTGTGTGTGTGTGTGTGTGCAGGGGGTGCGAGGGAATTTCAACATGAAATTCAAGTAAATATCAATAGAATTCGTTATTTAGGCCCACTGCCTACCACCACTGACACGTCATTGCAGATTCCCATCTACTCTAACTATATGCCCATAGCTGTGGGTGAAGAGGCACTTCTGTGGGTGAAGTGCGATTAGAGAAAAGAAATACTGGTCTACCAGCGTATTAGTCACTGTACTTAAATGCATAACTGTCATCTTCTGTGCTACCTTCCATGAATCTTCACTAGCTGCCAAACTTGTTCCCCTTCCTCCAAACTCCTGAGCACCTTTTCAGCTACCTTCCAAAGCACTTCGGATTGGCAAATAATTTTAAGTTTGTTGAGCGTTACAATGACGCTATTACACGCGGTGCCTATGCTTTCTGGCAAAAACAAAAAACACAAAAATGCCTTCTCTCCACTCAATAACACAGATGACATGTGTAAGAAGGTACAGCCTAGATAACTTCCTCTCCCCTCCCGTTTCGAAATTGTCCTAAACTGGTCCTTCTCCTTCACTCTTTCCACGTTTACACAGGAGCCTGAAACAGCGCAGGACTTCGGGGCTTCCGGGCACCAGCCCCGGCCCTGCGTCGCGAAGCTCGGCAGATAGGAGCCCGCTTTCAGGGCTCACTCACGACACGAGCACCCGGCCAACAACGGGGTCTTCTGGGTCTGGGGTGCCTGCCCTGGAGCGGCACAGGATCGCCGGGAGAAAGAGCCGACGCGTAATATAGGTAACGGGCCGCGGAAGATCAAAGGGCAGCTGGCGCCGCAGGTCGGGGGCGGGGAAACGGAAGAGGATCTGGGCGGAGCGGAATGGGGGCGCGGCGGGGCGGAAGGGGAAGTCGGCGTTTCTGGGAGCTGCGGGACTTTGTGGCCGTAGGAGCTTCACTTTAAGTAAGTACCGTTTAGGAGAGGACCCTAGCTGTCTCTGCGTAACGGACTTTAGTGTTTCTCCACAGGGATTCCAGACGGCGAGCCGCGGGGGTTCGGCGGCGCGGTCCGTGTGAAGCCGCCCCGCAGGCCCGCTGCCCTCTGCTGGGCGTGGGGACGCAGCTCACAGCGACGCAGAGGCCTTTGCCAGGTGAGCGGAGGGTGATAGGAAAAGACGAGTCGAACTTTCCTGGGAGAGTGGAGAAACAGCTGACATAAACGTTTTCAAAAGAATAGGGAGACCTGATTTCAGTGCACTAATTTAAATGCTGAATACTTTCCAGGCCCTCTTCTCAGCAGTGTTAAAAAAAAAAACGACTAAAGAAAATAATTTAGGTGATACAGTTTAAGTTCACATTGACATTAAGTGGGCAGTCTCCTTTTGGAGACATGCAAAATAAGGTGGAAGGCATGAAGCTTTTAAGGTAAAAATAAAACAGCTGTTTATTTTACCAGCAAAATGGGCTTATTTGGGAATAGCAGAGGAATTGCAATTCGAGACAAGCGAACTAGAGGAAAAGCCATAGATGAGTTCAGCAAACAAAGGAGAGGCCCATTCTGTTACAGAGAAAAAGGAGGAAGTTGGGAGGGGTTGTTCTGAAGAAAGTCTCCTGGTAGAAAGTGAGAGTTCAGGTGGTGATGGTTCCTCCTAGGCAAATTTGCTGGGTGAACAGGAAATCTTCCCTCCTAGTAGGTCTGTGAATGATGCTTTGCTGTTGGAGTGTGTAATTAACGGGAGTAGTTGATGCTTCTTGTGGTAGTGTGTGAGGGTTCCCCCTTCTGGACTCCCAGCTATTTTAAATGAGGTTTCCTCTATTCAGTTTGACATTTTCTGCTTTTCTCTGAAAGCATCGCTGATCAAGAGTCAGGTTTTCCATCTTCAGTGGCCTTTGTCCCTTGGTGCTAGGACTTTTCCTGGGTGTTGTGTCCCACCTTAAAGGGAAAGTGCACAGATGGGAAACGACTGAGGTCATGTTCAAGTAACAAGGAGGAGTAGGAGGCAGAAATCTCAGGCACTTACCATCTAAAGTCTGTGTCTTCTTAAGGTCATAAGCGTTGCAGACCATTCTGATCATTTTGAAATGTTGAGCCAGCATTACCTGTTGGACACATCAGTTTTACAAAGGTGTTACAGGAAACAAAATACAGAACTTAAAATAGTTATACAAACCGGAATTAAAAGTAACATAACTCCAGGGCTTCCCTGGTGGCACAGTGGTTGAGAGTCCGCCTGTCGATGCAGGGGACGCGGGTTCGTGCCCTGGTCCCGGAAGATCCCACATGCTGCGGAGCAGCTGGGCCCGTGAGCCATGGCCGCTGAGCCTGCATGTCTGGAGCCTGTGCTCCGCAACGGGAGAGGCCACAGCAGTGAGAGGCCCGCGTACCACAAAAAAAAAAAAAAAAAGTTAACATAACTCCAAATTTTATGATGGTCTAAACTAGGACCTTAGGCCTGCGGGTAGCCAGCTGAACAAATCATGGAGGGTCAGGTGAGACTTGTTGCAACCAGTGCTCTTTCTCCTCAATTGTTCCATGCAGTTGAGTTTCTGCTGCTCTAATCATGTTTTCTTTGGCACTTACTCGGACCTGAGGGAAAAAAGGCCCTTCCTACAGAGGCAGACATGGAGTCATGTATGCCTCCTGGAAGTTCCCACTCAAGGTGGCCATGAAGGCTTAGTAAAATGGATCAATGGGAGGCTTCTGTTTTGTATTGAAGAGAAAATAGAACAGTGAATACAGCAACAGCACAAACTGAAAGAATTAACTGAGCATGTTGGGAAGGCAGGGCAGGAATAAGTATGGAGCAATAGCTTATGAGCTCTTTGCAAAAACAGCAGAACTTCAAAGACGTATTAAAATAGTATTGTTATCCCCGAAGAGCTGTTTAGAACCAAGTGTGTTATCCAGTAAGACAGCCTGTAAGGTTGCAAATTCAAAGACCGTGAATCTAGGTAAGAATCCCGAAACAGTTAATAGTCCAGATGAAAGAAAGACTTCAGTGAATTCTGAACCTTCTAACTCTTAAAAAAAAAACCAAAATGCAGGTGAAAAGACTAATTTGTTATGGGGTCATGATGAGGTAGTTTCTGGAAGGCCATAATCAAAAGAAGAGGATTTGGGAAATACAAACAAGGGCATTGTCTTTCTGTGAAAGAGAGAGAGAGTAAAAAAAAAAGCAACAGTGAGAAAAAGGGTATACAGGCCTGGTCAGGTCATCTTTGGAAAGCTGTATGCCTCCGTTGTCAGCTGCTTCTCTTCCTAGTCATTTCGATTTGGAGGTTTCCAGTGTTTGTGTAGGACTACATGTCAGGTGCGGTCTTCTCTAGCTGTGAGATGTGTACTCAAGGTTCGAGTCCCTGAAGTTTGACTGCCTTCTAGGTAGTGAGGAGGACCTGGTATAGTCCCTTCCAAGAGGATTCAAGGCAGTCTTTGTTCTTACTGATTTCAAATCAGAAGAGTGGAAGAAAATTGAAAACATTAGTCTGGAGAGGAGTAGCCAGACATTATTGGAGACTAGAAGAATTTAGGATCCAGTCCAGTGTGCAGGTATATGACAAAACCTTGGAGATAATTGATAGCTACGTAAGTGCAAACATGATTTTTCTCTCTATGATTGTCCTCACTTTTATCAAAGATAATCATAGTAAAACTAATTTGTTGGTATTAAACTTGGTTTGATTATATACATAAATGCAGCAAGAATGGTGATTGACCATATAAGCTCTTTTTCAAAATTGTTTTGCTGGAATCTTGTAAGCAAGGTACCAGGCTGATTTATTTATTATTTTTGAGAAGTTCCTTAAAGCTGTCTGGTCATATCTGTCTATGTACGTCTTTCTTGAATATGATAATCCAGCCAAAGCCTTGGTAATATAGCCAATATTTCCAGTTGTGTCTTGTTATGAGGAGAACAGATTCTCATTGAATTTATGCAAGTACACATATTGTCATGAAAAACATACTTAAGTTTTTGAATTCTGGAGGGATCAGGACGGGAGAAAAAAAATAAATATTTTAACCTTTGTTACAAAGATACGTTTTCTTTTTTTTTTTTTTTTTTATGCGGTACACGGGCCTCTCACTGCTGTGGCCTCTCCCGTTGCGGAGTACAGGCTCCGTATGCGCAGGCTCAGCGGCCATGGCTCACAGGCCCAGCCGCTCCACGGCACGTGGGATCTTCCCAGACCGGGGCACGAACCCGTGTCCCCTGCATCTGCAGGCGGACTCTCAACCACTGCGCCACCAGGGAAGCCCAAAGATACATTTTCTTAAAGGAGAGGAAGAAAAAGGTCCTTTAAATCTAGTTCTGTGTAATATCTTACAGTTATCTAACACCTGCCTTCTAGAGTATTTGTCAGGATCTTTTCTGCGATGAAAGGTACTAGAAATGATATTTGCAAAAGCACCAGAGTAAAACAACAACTGTCTATAACTGACAAAATACTTAAAAATAGTAATGATTAAAGATCTGATGAAGGTTCATTATGATGTAGTTGACAAGTCAATTTGGTTATTTCTATGACTACATCTTTAAAATCATGGCTGATAACATTATGCCAGGACACATCAGAATCATAGGAATTTTCATACAATCTCTAGAACATTTAATAACATTCACGTATACAACATAACCTAAGAAAGTTTATCGTCATTTATTTGACAAAGCTTCCCATATAATCTGACATATCAGATAAACCTGATTAACATCTCCCTTTTTATAAGAAGAGAGAACAAGTCCTCTGAGAAGTCCCAGGGGCCGTCTGGAGATTCCCAAAGTTATTTTCAGGTCAAAACGACTTAATTTAGAGTTTGATTTTGGGGAGGTGTTTCAAAAATATCAAAAGGTTTTGGACATTTGACCAAATAAGATTACTGAAGATTACAAAACACCAAGTATCTATTTAATCAAAATGACAAAATGATTTCAAAAGACAAATAGAGAAGGTTACATAGCTGCAAAACAAAAAAAAAAACAAACCAAACCCTTAGCTCTTCTTTATAAAAAAGACAGCTTTTTAGAAAAGCACAGGAAATAATTTTGATAAAACACAAAAAAGTAAGGAAAAACCTTTCACAATCTCTTATCAGGAGCAGACCAATAGCCCAAGCAAACTATGTCCTTTTAGCAGCTGAAAGAAAATTAAGTTCCAGTTTTACATAAGTACACTATTGATATTAAAGCTTACTTTTAAAACCCTTATAGCAAGTATATTTAATCTTATCCTGCTTTATTGCATATAAAATTTCTTTCAAAAGATTCTTGTTTCACAAACCCTTCTACAGTTTTCTATTTACATTCAGATTTTGTCTTATCCTTTCCTTTTTATTCTGGCAACTATTTTACTTCAGGACAAAACTACTTCCTTTGCATACAGCGATGTTTTCCTTATCATTTCTAGTAGCTTTAATCATATTTATTAATCAGAATATATAACCCTTAGAAACTTTGATTTCTAGTGAAAACTAAGAAGTAAGCAATTTTAGAGTAGCAAATTTATAAATGTATTTTCTAGTTTCCAAAGGTATATGCCATTTAAATAGTACAGTCTTTCAGTGTGACACAAGACATGGTTACTAAAAGACAAAAATTTATCTTTGGTTTCTCTAAAATAGAAAGCCAAAAGCAATAGATCTGTGTTCGGTAATTAATGTTTTAGTAATTTATCATGTTTGGAGAATGATCCAGACATTCAATAAAGATTTGAGTATGCTATTTTTTTTTAAGGACACATATCATAAAACATAATTGTTGCACCTAAACACTCTTACCCCATTTTCATCTATCTGAATTTTTAAATGTAGTACTGTCCAGAGTCCCTGAAAGGGCAGGGGGCAAACTCCAACATGTAGATTACTGGGATCCCATTTCTCAGGTTTTTTTCCTAGAGCAAAAGAAAATTCCTAAGCAGTCTGCAGGTCAAATACCAGCACAGTTCCAATAGGAACAGCCTGATTCCAAACGAGTTGGGCCAAATGCTAAGTGAGTGAGTGCTCACAGGAAGGATAAAGCCTTTATACAGAAAGTTATCTAATGGAGGTTGTCTAAGTTTTGGTTTGCTGATGTGGGACCCATGGCAGGAACAGCTCTATTTTGGGCCTAGAAATTGATTTCAACAGTAGGTAATGTTCCCTGGGAACTCTGTAATTGTCCTTCTCACTACCTGTATTAAATTATCTTGCTTAAGTAAAATTTGCATCCTTCGTTTCATGCAGCCAACTTTTCGACAACAGCAAAAATGACTAACTCATTTTTGGTAAATGTTCTTTCATTCTAGAATTCTTTTGAGCCTCATTAATCCTTTTAATGCTACACAGACATATAACTGCGAAATCTGCTGGGGGAGGGAGGAGCATGGTAATAAAACAGAGGATCTTTTCTTGATATTTTATTGGTCTGATCTGAAAGATGAGCAGATCTCAGTTAGTTGGGGCACAGGCAGTGATCAGCATTCCAAGAAGAGAGACCAGTTTGCAAGGAAGAATGGAACCGAAGCAGGGTGAATGGTGGGAATAATAAACAGGGTGTGTAGAGTTGGTTTGTGGACAGCTTCTTAAGCCTTGTATGGCATTATGGATTCTCAAGCATTGTGTGCCAAATTATTACTGGTGAATATTATTTGTCAAGTACTGTACTAAGCACTGCAAATGCCCTCTTACAGCTAAATCTAGTGGGAAGATTTGGTTAAAGACGTAATTACAGGAAAGCGTGAGTGAGGGTTAATAAAGGATATAAATATTGTGAGAACAGAGAGTAAAAGTATTTTGTATAGTTTAGAGTATTAAAGGAGATGACTTGGAGTCTGAGGAAGAAAAAAGTGTGATGGGTGGGGGAAGCACGTATTCAGAGGCTTGGAATGAAGAGAACACCTGAAGGATTTGAAAAACTGAAAGAAGTTCATGTTGGCTGAGAGGAAGAAGGGTATGTGTGGCACGTAATTAAACTTGAAAGGTAGGATAATAAATGACAGCCTAAAACCAAACTAAAATACGAGAAACAGGTCATATACTGACAGTCTAAAGTAGAATAGTTTTGATTTTTTGTTTACTCCCTGCGTTAAGCTAATTGTTTTCTTACTAAGTATGCGTCTGTGTTTATTGTCTAGATGTAGCAGTTTCAACACATGGTAAAACGGGTTATGCCTTCTAAGAGAACAGCTAGCTTAGCTTCTGTGCAGGGAAGGGAGCTATTTGATCACCTTTGAAGAACTTTAAAACAAAAGTGGAGAAAGTGAAACCTTTGATCTCAGATGTACACAGGGCTCTCTTCTCTTTTCCTTTTCCCATGGTATGGTTGTGAGCTTGTTCAGCTGGGCTGAATCTGCTTGTGGTAGGACAGCAAAGCATCCTGCAGGATGAGTTTTAAACATACTTTTTGTCCTGAAGAAAATTTATAAAATCAAAAATGCCTCCGAACCTTTTCGTTGCCTCTGATCCTGGGACAAATCCAAAATGCCGATTGCTTAACTACATGCTTATAAAAGACCAGAATCTCAGCCCTTGTTTGTTCACTTATACTTTCAGATAATATGGTAGTTTAATAGTGGTTTACACCTTGTCATCTTCTAAGTACTGAACTACTGTCTAATTTAATCTCTGAGTTTAGAATTGGGATGAAAGTATCCATAATAGGCTATTTCAAATGTCAAGAATTGGATCCCTAAACTTGAGATCAGCAAATCTAATAGGCTTAAGCAGTGCCCTTGAGTTTCTCTGGTACTAGTGTGTGGCACAGACAAGGGGATATGAGGGGAGAAGAGAAAAGAAAGGAGAGTTAGTGCAAGGGGGACAAGAGTGAGGGGGGAAGAGAAAAAAAATATGGAATCAAAAGAGAAAAAGGATAATGAGGTTTTTATTACAAGGTTTCCACGGAAAAATCAGCATATCAGAGTTGTCCAATGAGGCAAAAATGTTAGTAACATGAATATTTAAATTTGTAATGATTTAAGTATGAGGAGATACAGATCTGATGATGTCTATACTAATTGCCCTTGTTTTGGTTATTGGAGGTAGGGAAGTGTGTGAAGACAGAACAGACAGACTCCTTACAATGAAAGAGGATAACGTTTATTGAATCTATTATCCCTTCATAATACTTAAAAATGCTAATGATTTTATAAGCCTTACCCCTTCTTATTTTCTAGTTTAACTCCTTATTCTTTTCCCTAAACAGAATACTATGGAAAACAGGGAAATTTATTTATTTTTTTAAATAGTCATTTAAGTTCTCATCAAGTTTCTTTGGCACAATTCTTTTATACTGAAGTCATGGTCAATGTGGAAGAGACCTCTGCCCCAACTGAATTTTCCATTGAGTGGTCTCTTCTATATATGACTTATCCCCAGGGGCAAAACATGCATAGAGCATATTCTAGGCAAAAGCAAGCTTGGTCATATTGTGTTTTGCTCTGACCCTCTATGTAGACCTCTCAGTTTTGTGAACTGATCTGGCAGGTGACCTTGAGAGCTTATTTTTCTTAGACTAGAAGCAGGCCTAAGGAACCCTGAGCCCTACTGCCTTTAACCTTCTTCAGATGCCTTCCGAAGATAAAGGCAGCCCCTGCTTCCATGTACCACACAAGCTGAAAAAGAAAGAGAGGAGAGGAGAGAGAGAACCCAGTAGAGAGGAAAAGGAGGAAAGGAGGGAGATGAGAACAAAGAAATCCAAAGTGGCAGCAGTGCCAATGGAAACAGTTTCACTCTGTTGCCTTCTACAGAAAGCTGTGGTACTTTGAATGTAGTTGGCTCAAAACCGATAGCATCTTCCTTTGAAGGAGGAGTGGGGAAGGTAGGGCAAAATAGGTCAAGTCATGGGTTCCCCATTTAAATTTGCCACGAATAGTTACTAGGTCTTTTTTAAAATTAATTAATTTTTATTTATTTTGGTTGCACCGGGTCTTAGTTGTGACATGGTTTTAACCTCAGTACTCACTGGGTAAATTGCCTTTCATTCCTAGAAAGTTAGAGAATGTAACAGGCTAGTCCTAACCCTTGTGAGGGAAATCTGGTTATATAGTTAAAGTATGAAGAATACTACTAACCAGACCCTTGTAAAATATGTATTACCAACTACAGACATTATAAATAGGTAGAGCGATGTTTTGTTATCTATTACTTACCATCATTTCTTGAAAAGTGTTAGTATTTTCATTAATGATCCAGTAGAGATTGTGTTGTATGCAAACCCAATTTGTAAACATGAAAAGAAAAAAAATATCAGACCCAAAGCTCTTGTCTGTTTTGTGAAAAGGAGCAGGGGCTCCTAAGCTAGGACTGACCGTGGAGTGGTGGTCCTGGATCAAACTGACCAGGGGCCAGTGAAAAGGAGATCTCCTTCTCTGGCTGACTGTAATACCCTTGAGCACTTGTAGCTACATATCCCGGACTTGCATTTCCTAGAATTCCAACAATGAAATAAACTTTTTCTATATGGCAAATAGAGATCTTTTATTTAGTTTGGGAAATGATGGTTAGGTACAGTAATCCCTGTATGGTAATAACCACGTTAGGTATCATTTAGTACCGCAAATATTAAATGTAAAGCTCTGTATGCTAAAGCCATGAATAAGATGTGGTCCCTGCCCATAAGAGTTTTTGAATTTACTGGAGGCAGGAGCTTCATCTCTAATTCTTTCTTATCTGGTTTCTGGTTGTACATCAATTTTTAAGAAATATCATTACCTTTAATAAGGACACTTGCTCAGTTGTCAGACCTGCCAGAACCTTCAGACACCTGTGTGGCCACCAATGGCAATATTTGTGTTCTTTATTAAATATCTTCTATGCAAAAAACAGTACTTAGAAAACTAGTCTTGAAATTGGCAGTTTAGAAGGTTGGGAGAGATTACTAGCAAAGGTAGTGACCATCCCCTCTAAATTTGGAATGATATCCTTCAGTTAAAAAAATGTTTAGTGAGAAATGTAGCATACATGCATATAGTGAAAAGAGCATAAGAAGAGTTTAAAGAAAGGCAACAACAAAAAGAAATACCTGTGTATCCATTACTTAGGTTAAGAACTACAACACATTCATTCTGAAACCTTACTTTTTCAAAAGTATGTTAGGTTAGCTTTCTTCATTCTTCATGTCTACATTTATTTTCATTCTGGCTAACTGTAATACAACCTGATTTCAAAGTAAGTAAATGAAAGCAATCTTTTATAGAAGTAATACATGAATAGTAGTGTCGCACAGTTTCATATAACCTCGTAAATGTTTTGATTTCATCCGATAGCCTTTGTGTAAAGTATGTTCTTGTCTATTCAAAAGACTTGTGATTCTAGGCGGCTATTTAGTTACCTAAAATAGTGTCTCAAGTTTTAAAGGTTTTTATAAATTGATAATTTGTTTTAAAAAATTACATGTATTTATTTGGAGAAAAAGCAGAGTGAGAACTTGAAGAGCTTTCCTGTTGTTTCAGAATTTGACAGCAAGCAGGTCATTCTCTAGAGGAAAGCTTCACATAAAGGTAAGCTTTCATTACTTGTAAAATGGAAATGTGGGCCCTATTTTCTGTTTGTCTGTTTTCTAGATTTGTTTTGGGAGGGTAGTGGGACTATATAATTTTCATTCTAATATATTAGTGCTAACGTAATCAGGTGAAGAACTGATACTCTGGAAATATGTAAGATGAGAGTATTTTGAAAGTAGAGCCCTCTGCCAATATTTTGGCCACAAGACACTGCAAAAAAAGAGCTGATCTGAGTTTACTTCTTTCTTTGGTTACTCCCCAGCAGAACTAGAATGTTGCTTGATTTTTGTTCTACTTCTGCTTAGAATGTTAAAACTTGGAAAGAATGAAGGGAAATAAAGTATAATCCCATGCACTGATTTAATGTCTTTGGATCCATTTCTGCCTATAGAAAATTCTTAGACTTCATGATAAAAGTTTATTGGTGAAGAGAAAAAAATCCTTTTATGAAGTTATGGCTATATTTTAAATTTGATGCAGGTCTCTAATAGAGCTTAATAAAAGGAGGTATTTTGTTCTATTTTCAACTAGAGAGTTGAATATTATTGCTGAGTGTGTATGTATTTTGTTTCTTTGATAAAACTAAAAATACTTTTTTTTTCTCTCTGAAATAGCTAGTTAGCAAAGGGGAGATCACTAAATAGGAACTCAATAAATACCAATTGAATTGTTACCAATTATATCTTACCAAATGCTCTTATCATATGCATGTATGTTTATATACTAGGATCCCAGTCCTTTGAACTTCTTGGCTATAAAAACCTATATACACATGGTGTAATTTACTTAATGGCTTTTATGCAAAGAAACTATTCAACCATTTTTTATTCTTAGAATGAAGCTATTTACTTTAAATAATCCAAGAAAGAATACTGTCCTGTTTTAAAAGATTTATCTTAATTGCTAATCTAGTTATTATGTATGTTTTTTGCAATTTGTCTTTTAAAAAGCAAGGAAGGCTTCCAAGCTCATTTTGAATGATATATTTTGACCTTATTTTTCCCACAGACTTTGATCACTGAACTTGAATCTAGGGATAGTGAAAGGGGAGATGAAAAAGAAAGAACAGTGGTTGGGGGTGAGAGGGCTTTTTTGCACATTGCTGGAGTCGTGAGCATACATATAAATATACATATATATCTTGTCCTGAGAATATAAGTTTTGCTAATTTAATTTATTTCTAGCCCCATTGCTTGTAATTTCTCAATAACTCCTGAAATTTTGAGTATAGATTTCCTCTGCTAGCTAAGAGAATCTTGAGAGAACTTGATACTTATATTTAGTTGATAATTTAGGAAGCCTCCAAAATCCTTGTGTTTTTTCATAACTCTTTCGTACTTTTTAATTAGTAAAAACATTGTATTTCCCCCCCCATCCCTTTCATTTCCCATAGACCTAAATTTTCCCACCTTAATCACTTTATTTCCCCTTCAGATTCATTTTTTAGGTTCATGCTCAAGTCCTGAGAAGGACTAATTTTAAATCTTTTCAATTTCTTTGAAAATGTATATGAAGATTTGTACTTCTGGGGGCATACAGTAGAAAGATAGCTCTGATCTTAAGGTGTAGTATACAACTGATTGGTGACCACTGTATTCATCCAGGTACATAGGTTTGAACTATGTTAGTCATAGAAGAAGTAAAGGATGAGAAAAATACAAAAGGTTGCGTATGAGGAATGAAGGTGGGGAAGGAGATTGGGTTTTCCGCTGTGGCTTTCTGGGTTGAGGATACTAGGGAAGGAATAAAGTAGTTACAGGTTTTAAAAGTGTGAGTTAGGTTTAAACAGTGATTTTGAGAAATCTGTGGTACATCTAGAGGTGAGGAGTAAGGAAGTAGATTTTTGTTTGATTTAGGAGGACTTGGGCATAAGGTCTCAACTAGAGATGGAAACGTAGAATTTGTTGTCTTACGAGTTTTAATAAAAACTGTAGGCAAATGAATAAAAGAATTCCAACAAATTAGTACTAAAAAGGCAAAAAAATGAGCAAGAAAACTTGAAGAGGCACTTTATAAAAGATGATATGCAAATAACAAGCATATGAAAATGGAGCTTGACTTCATGAGACATCATAGAAATGCAAAGTGATACCACAATGATATACCACTCTCTAGAATGCCTAAAATGGAAAGAAAGGAAAAAAAAGACATTGGCAAGTGATAACAGGGTTGTGGAACAACTGGAACGTTCACTAGCTGTGGATGTGAAAACTCTTAGGCAGTATCTTTTAAAGTGAAATAAATGAACAGATGTGATCATTATGACCAGTGGTGTACCCGGAAAATGGCTGTGGGGGGGGGCGGGGAGAGATTGATATGTAGAGTTTGCTAATACTCTCACCATGGTTAATTTCAAGCTACCTATGGTTTAAAAAGCAACTTGCAAAATTCTTCAGTGTTTAACAAGCAGTTTTAGCCAGCTGCTGCCTGACCCACTAATTCCATTTCTAGATATAGCCAGCAGAAAGGCATACTTGTTGACCCAAAAGACAGATACTAAAATGTTCACAGCAGCTCTACTTGTAATGCCAAAACCCAGAAACAACCCAGATGACTATTTACATTAGAATAGATGAATTGTGATATATTCATATAATAAAATACAACAATGAAAAGAATGGACTATTTAGAATCTAAGTACACATAATAATAGTAATGGGTGTCACAAACGTAGCTGAAACCAGACACAAAAGAATATTTACTATATTTTTCAATTTATATAAAGTTCAGTAGCAGGCAAGCTAATGTTGGTTATTAGAAGTCAAGATAGTTGTTATTTTTATTTGGAGTCATGTTCAGTTTCTTGATCTGAGTGCTATTTACTTGAATGTATTTACCTTGTGAAAATTCATTGAACTGTAACCTATGATTTGTATAATTTTCTGAACGTATTTTTTATGTGAACAAAAGTACTTACATAGGGCAAAAAAGCATTTGGGCAGATAGGAGATTACCCAGAGATGAGATATATAAAGTGAGAAGAGTGACAGAAGTTTGGGGAATACAGAAACCACACACATACATTCCTATTTCTTTGCCCACTTTCCTCAGGACCCATTCCAGCTTTTTCTATAAAGCATTACATAAGGTAAGGATAATGCTAAAAATAAATTTTCTGTTAGAGACTGGAACTGCTCTGTAGCATTTCTGCATAGAGATTGTTTCCAAGGGAACTTCTGGACTGAATTTATTCTTAGATTTAGAGTTAAAGGAAGAAGAACTGCTGTCATGAGGAAGACTCCCTGAAGGCAGGAGATGGTGCTGACTACAGAACAGCAACATTTTTCTAAATCCTCCTGGTGTGTTGGATCTCAGTAAATGCCCTATAACTACGTCATCATCTCCTGATGATATACTGAAATAATGTAACTTATATCCTTTGGTTTGAGAAGCGGGGGGGAAGGGAAGCAATCCTATACACTTCTCAGAGAGTGTTTTGAGAAGTAGGGAAGTCCTCCCAATAAACAGAAAGGTCTCTCACTAAAGCCTATTAATGTATAATATTCTAAAAGTGTCTGTTTATCCAGACTACTGCATACTTATCTTTCTTTTCCAGAAATGGCAAGACATGTTTTGAAGACATCACCTATCCCTATGAAGACAAAATTGCTACATCAAATAGGATTGCCACTTTATAGTACCTCTCATGGCTTCCATGAGGAAGAAGTGAAAAGAAAACTTGAGCAGTTTCCTGGTGGATCCATTGACCTTCAGAAGGAAGACAGTGGCATTGGCATTCTTACTCTGAACAATCCAAGTAAAATGAATGCCTTCTCAGGTATAGAGAGCTTTCTTTTGTTAGTTAAAAAATGACACTAAATCTAACCTGCTGTCCCATGCTTTTATCCTTAAATCTGTTGAAGAATTCTTGAAGGTCATGGTACTCTTTGTAGAACATGAGAAAACAAAACAAAACAATCACCTGAACCAGGAACTCTTTTACTAATTGTGAATATTTTAACGTTTTTAAAAAATCCGTGAGTATGGATGTTGGTAAAAAGGAAACCATCAAATTAATCTTGATTATTTTTTCCATTGAAATTTTAAGTGCTTAATAACTTCATTTGTTTGTGTTCAGCTAATGTCACTGGGAGACAAAGGGAAGGATGTTTCAAAGATTTTACAACCTAAAGAGAAAAGCCTAAAATGAGAAAAAAATTATTTAGCTTAAATTTTTTTTTCTATGAACTGAAATAAGACTGTCATTTTAACCATGTAGTTCCAGTAATCACTGAGAACACTGCACTTGCCTACTTGTTGCCCCTTTCTAGCTCTGAGATACAGGTAAATACCTTTTATTTACTAGGCAGCACTCTTGGCATATAAGAATTTTATATTTAAGAGACCTCAAGGTCCAGGACCTGTGATAATTTGTAATTTTTTACCAAAGCTCAAATTTGAATTATCCTACCATGAGGTTATACAAGAGCTCATGAGTTACCTTCCTGACTACCCAGCACTTGTGTTTCCAGGTGATTTTGGCAATCTCTGTTTGTTAGTTACATACTTATTGTGGGGGGAGCGAATTATATTTTATAGTAGCATTTGAAATATTGGGTTCAAAAATATCCCAGTAAAGTTTCTTGTGTCTATATATAATCCTACTTATACACATAACTCAGTAGACTGTAAACTTTGTAAATTATTAGTGGTGGGTCTTTAAACACAAGATGACTTTTCTTTACATTCAGCAGAATTCAGAGATGTCTCTATTAATGTTAACCAATAGAAGTATAATGCAGGACACAAGTGTCAGCTACATATGTAATTTAAAATTTCCTAGTAGCCATATTTTTAAAAAGGAAAAAGAAAGGTAAAATTAATTTTAATAACATATTTTATTTAACCCAGTGTACTCAAAATATTTCAACAAATGACTGATACAAAAATTATTAATGAGGTATTTTCCTCTTTTCTTTTTTCATACCAGTTCTCTGAAATCTGTTATGTATTTTACACTACTGTTACCAAATCAGGTCTGGTTGCTTGCCACTCAAAAATCAATACTCAAGAGACAGATGTTGGTAGAAAGGAAAGTAGCTTTTAATCAGAATGCTGGCAATCTGGGGAGATGTTGGATTCAGTTGTCCCCCAAAAACCAGCTCTGAAGATTCTGCTCAGCCATGAAAGTTTTAAAGGGAAAAGGGGAAGTAATCTCAGTCGTTGAGATAAGGGGTCAGAATCGTCGCCATCCCCAGTGTGTGCAGGCTTGTTGACTTCTTGTGATTTTTCTTTAGATGCTATCTTGTTCACACAGATTTGTTCTCGAGATTTCTGAAGGGGAAGCTAGGGAAGAGATCTGGTCATGTCTTAATTACTTATTCTTCATTTCTACTTCTTTGATCTACGGAAAGAGCCAACAGGTTAGGCAACGTATTGTGTGATCAAAAGATCTGAAAGTTGTGCTAGGGCCAGAGATGAGTAGAGGATGGGGGTGCCTGGCTTAAGGTTAGTGACAAGACAAAAGGGGCCTCCTGTAGAGAGCTCTTTCCTGCAAAGAGGCCTTTCCTGCCCAAAGCTGTTCACACTACTGCACATCTCAGTTTAGGCTAGCCATGTTTCAAGTGCTCAAGGACTACATGTGCGTGGTGGCTACTTTACTGGACAGTGCAGCTGCATACCCTCAACTGGTTCAGAGAATAAAAGCCAGTTTTTATATTAGCCTAGGAAAAATAAAATTAGAAAGGTAAGACTGCTCGAGAGATTTAGACTAGATAAATACTTGTTTTAACTTACTACTGAATAGCTACAATTTATAATTTATATTAGTAAAACTTTTTATTCAGACGGAAACAAGTATTAGTTTGATGCCTAATATTTAAAACTAATACAAGCAGAACTGCTTTGATTTGGATGATGGTGGTTGGGTTGGGTTGGGTTGTGAGATGATGAATTAGCTCCACACCACACAACTCTCAAGGCCCTTGTTTGAAAATCAGCCAACCAGATACTCTTTAAGGTCTGTTTCAACTCTTATGTTTATTTTACAAAGTCAAAAAGATTATTTTAACTACTGGTACAGATTTCTCATACTTAGGGCCAGCATTATTTTTTCTACCTAACCACATATTTATGTGACTTCTTAATTAAGGGGGAGAGAGAGAGAGAAAGAGGTCACTATCAAGTTGTAAACTTTTAAAGCAGAGACTGTCATGCTTGCCTCTTTTGTATATACTCCTTAGTACCAACATGATAGGCATTTGATAGACATTCAGTAAATATTTGTACAATTTGTGACCTAAGAGTCTTGTGTGACACCTTACAGTTTCTAAATTATTTCTATTTGTCCAATATTTTATGTGTTTTTGACTCCCCCTCCCCTCTGGCAGGTGTTATGATGCTACAACTTCTGGAAAAAGTGATTGAGTTGGAAAACTGGACAGAGGGGAAAGGGCTCATTGTCCACGGAGCAAAAAATACTTTCTCCTCAGGATCTGATCTGAATGCTGTGAAAGCACTAGGAACTCCAGAGGCAAGTATTGTATGAATTATGCAATAGGTTCTACATGTTTGTCAGACATCTGGGCTAAGATACTTATATTCTACTTACATGGTTATTATCATGACAGCTTTTCTTTAATAGCTTTCCAAGGATCCGAGTTTTTGTTTTGCTTCTTAAAGTAAAGATTAGCTTGTAATAGTGTGAAGTAATGAGGAATAAAATGAAGGACAGGAAGACTAGCAATAAAAAGTTCATTATTAAAGCCAGCAAGGATTTTAATTTTTTTAGTGGAAGTCCCTTAGTATCTCATGATAAGGAGTTTTCCATGAGGTACCTAGCATAGCTTTGGCACATGGTAGACTTCAAAAAATGCTAACAGTTAAAAAATTTTCTTTTGAATTATGATTACAGAAAAGGAATCCGAATCATCTCTCATTATCTGTCCTCCGGGCAACCTGTTTTTCTTGAATTCAGCTGTCCACTAACATCCCCTAGGCAGGAAAAAAAAAAAAAGAGAGAGGGTGAGAGTGAGTGAGAGAAAGAGAGAGAGAGAGAGAGAGAGAGAGAAAGAGAGAGAGAGAGAGAGAGGAGAGAGAGAGAAGAAAAAGAAAAAAAGGTATCTGTTGCCATTTAATTATAGATGTGAGCTGTACATAGGTAATAATGTTTTAATGTTATTGCACAACTCTCATACCACTCTATGTAGTATAATGATCTATTTGCATAATATATGAGGAAGGATCTCTCTTTTGGAAATTTTGATAGATTTGTATTTGAATGCTGGTTTCAACATTTTCTGGCTAAGTGATAGGGTAAATCACTTACTCTTTCTAAGTCTTATTTTCCTAATCTATAAATAAGAATTGTATATTTCACAGAGCTATCGTGAGGATTTAAGATAATATATATAAAGTGCCTACTAGCATGGTGTCTGAAAAAGGTAGCTATTATTTTTATTTCAAAGATCGTCATCCATAATGATCCGTAATTTGTAGCAGCACTAGCCTTAAATTTGTAATGCCTCTGAACGGTTAGGGTGGAACTGCAGAAATGCATCTCGGGGCGGGGGGCTCCGAGGAGCTCTGGTTCTTTATGTCTCAGATTGGAAAGAATTCAGCAAGAGGCAAAGTGATAGATAAGAAATGATTTATTAGCATAGGATGCTTATAGGTTTACAAGCAGGCAGGCAGGAGGGTGCTGCCCTGAGAACTTAGTGGGCTACAGTTTTATAGTCAAAGGAAAAGTGGGGAGGGGGAGAAGACCACCTTCTTCCTCATTCCTGAGTAGACATCACACTTCCAACATTGGTTCCTCCTCCATGTCGGGTGGGGGATTTTTCTTGTCCCTACATGGTCAAACTGGGGCTGTCATAGTGTAATGGAAATGAGCAAAAAGGTGGTAACATATACTAAAATATGATAAATCATCTCAGCTTTCAGTATAATGTCACCTTTTCCTTATATTTTTATTTTCAGTGTATGCAGAGAAGCATGTCCTAGAAATCATTAACTTACTGACCTCACTGGACAGGATGTGGGTCTCAATCCACCATTATTTTATTGTTTGGGGCATGTCTCATGCTTCTGTTGCATGATTTTGTTGCTAAGCAAGCCTGCTTGGTTTTGTGGTGAAGCAAACCTGCTTTCTTGAGTGATCATTACCTTACAGGGTCTCCCATGCTTTGTCTTTACTTACAATCTCCTAGTGGGATTAACTATTTAATCACCTACTTTGTCCCTTTAATCTGTCCCTATCAAGAGCACTAAGCTGCGGATCTGAATATATGGATTCTTGCCCAGGCTTTACTGATAATTAACTATGTGACCTGCAAGTCATTTGATTATAATTTTTCATTTCTAGAATAATTGTATTGCTAAGCACTTTGTTCACAAAAGATACTATAAAGATATTGTAGAATGAGATAATAGATTACTGTGGGTCTGGTGTGTTGTCAGCGTTGGGCTGCACCCTACAGGCCTGCAAGGCCTGTATTTGCCCAGCTTTAAGACCTAAGAAAGAGCCCGGAGTCAGTGACAGAGACATCAGTGGTTCAGTGGATAGGGGAGCCTCTGAAGCAAGGTCCTGGAGCAACACCCCACCATCTGCAGCAGATGGCGGGTAGGACAGGGCAGGACAGTCTTCACTCCAAGGGCAAGGGGAGATGGGAGATTGCCAGTTTTAAGGGGAACTAACCTCAGGTTGGCTCATTGGTTACCAGGGAAACTAGCAGAGGGGCACGCCCCTCACCACCCCTTTGTTAAGAACAGTCACTAGCTGGGGCCTGGGGCAGGTATGTAGGAAGGTCAGTCATGTGAGTAGGGTGTAGGTAAAGCAGGCACTGGTGGAGCAGGGAATGTATAGAGAGCCAGAGAACAGCCATCTGGAGTGGCCTGACCTTCCAGTCAGATAGGAAAACACCCCTAAAAATGTGAAAGGTTATTTTGCTTTCTTCTAGTTAGAAGGTTGTTGCTGTCTAACTAGATCATGTGGCCAGGAATTTTTCCCCTATAAATGTAAAAACTAAAAGTGGAGACATGCTAATTGTTTCACATATATGTAGCCAGCCTGATGTAAATCATGTAGGGAAATATGTATCATTTTTATTCAGACTTCAGGTAAGGGATCACTAAATAAAGTTTATTCTTTCCAGTAAGGACATTCTCCAAGTAATCTGCTGTCTTGAATGCCTGCAGTAAAGTAAGATTGACTTTTGATCAACAGTTGAGAACTCGGGTGGTGTTACCCCAATGCTTAAATAACACTGCCGGTGTTCGTCCCTTGTAGCTATGCACATCTGCCAGTCTCATTAGAAAAAAAAATCTGGACTTGTGATTCTGCTTTACAGTGTGTATGCTTCAAGCCCAGATTGGTATTTAAAATACCTTATTTTATTTAAAGCATTTTTTTGTGTAGATGGTTCCTTTATTGTACTTTTATGAAACGTTCTTAGTCATAGTTATAGGAAATATATAGCATGGAAATAAACAATTTGAGTAAATTCTCTTTATGGATAATATTAAGAAACACAGTAATATTTATAAAGTATGGTGTATTTGTCACATGATGATTTTTAAAATTAATAAGAAGTAGAAGCAGTTTACATAAAGTTCCTGTTAACTATTTCCATTTCTCATATAGAACATATTCCTGTATGCCTGAGAAGTACCTATAAATATGTGTAAAACTGAAATTTTCAATGGCCTTGGGACTTTTGAGGCTCATGCATGTTTATGAATTGCAGCTGCACGTATAAACGCATCTGTCCCTCACAGCTGAGAGATTCTGAGATGCTTAACGTGACTTTAAGTATAAACAGCCTTTCTCTCAACAAAGCTCTTCTTTATCTAATATACTTACTCTTTGTTGTTGCAAATGCCTCATTGCATCTGCCTATTTGGTGAATTTGCTCTTCTGAGGATGATGAGATAAGTAGAATAGATGATTTTAGTAATTGGGTTACTTTCCCTTCTCATTATAATAAGATACATGAAAGTGATTATTAAATGGCTTTTTTAAAAAAGATAATTATGTTGATGTTTTTGCCACTGTATGTTTTCAGTTTTGAAAAAATATTTTATTAATGAAAATTACCAAATATAAACAAAAGTAGACATGTCGACTGAAAAAAAGTTCATGACCTAAAAGTTGAGAGTTATGTATTTTTCAGCAGGCATTCTTAGGACTTCAAGCCTGGAGACAGCATCTCAAATAACCCTGAGAAACTGCTCCGAGGAGGTGAGGGGGAACCGGAATATATAGGAGTATTTGCAGCAAAGGGCAGGTAGTCGGAATGTCAAAAGATTATTGTTAATTAAAGAAAACCAGATATCTCAAGTTAAGGAATTTACTGCTTTTCTATCTATAGGGAGGTGCAAGAGTCTAGGCTCATTGAAATCATTCCTTTGATAGGCACTTCAGCTATCTGGGGCCAGTGTTCTGTGTTTTCTCATCCTGAGTTTCCTTAAATCTGCAGTGTTGGGGTGGCTGCAGTCTAATGACTGTTAGATGGGGGGCATTCCTTGTTTCCATCCCGAGTTCCCTTAGGGTTCACCATCAGCAGTGGCTCCTGTGACTGATGGCTGTGACATCCTTTGTTTAGTGATATGACAAGCAATATTTTTCTTCTCAGACTAATACGTTGAAACCCTCATGTACTCATAATAGTATCAACAGTCATCAACATTATATTTGCTTATCTGTCATTCTAGTTTTTTTTTTTTTTATGTATGTGGTCTCCTAAGAGGTTGGTTTCATATTGGTACCCTTTGTTTAATGAGCAGGAAAAGAGCTCTAATTGTTCCTATTAGGCAGTTAATCCTTGGTTGAGAAGGTCCAGGCAGGGAGATGAATTAGCATAACACAAGCGTTAGCCCTGAAAAGTTATGGGACAGAAAAAAAGAATAAAATAGGAAAAAATCTAGTGTAAGTATTAACCCATTTATAAGATTTGAACTGATACTACCAATGTTCTGCAGACTAAAAGAAGTCTTTTTTCAGAGGGCAGAAATAATCAAAATCCAATTGGAAGCTTCAAGATACGGGGTAATAAAAACCTGCTTACTCTGCAGTGAATGGGTTTAATGCCGCAAGGAAAAGTCTGGCATTTTAGAAACCTTTATACTCTTAATCTAGCTGGAAGATAATATCCTCCTTTGTCCGCTGACCTCCCTTGTTACTTTTCTACCAATCTGTTGCCCCCTATTTCTCTGTTGCTTAAATTTCCACAGTGACCTCAAAGTTCTTGTCTAACTTCTTTGCTTTTGCTATGACTGTTGTACAGTTCCATTGTAGCCTTATTAATTTGTAGACAAGCTATTATAATTTTCTTGAAACCCTTCCATGTATTTTGATGAAATTAATATATACAACAAGCACTTAGGGAAAAAAAAAGAGGCTCATTTATGGTTATGTTACTGTAAGGGGCACCCCTTCCAGGGCCCAAGAGTGGACTCTTGTCTAACACTCGGAATTGAATTGTCCAAGGAGACACCTGTACTGACAAAGCAAAAGACTTTACTAGGAAGGGGTGCCTGGGCAGAGAACAGCCAGGTATAAGGAACCCAGGAGAACTGCTCTGCCACGTGGCTTGTAGTCTCAGGTTTTATGGTAATGGGGTTAGCTTTCCAGGTTGTCTCTGGATAATCGTCTTGCTTGTACCCATATTTGGTCCACTTCCTGGCAGCGCATACATCTCTCAGTCAAGATGGTTTCCAGCGTGAGGATTTCTGGGAGGTTGGCAGGACATATTATGGGCTGGCATCTCCTCCCTCACTTTGGCCTCTCTTCCGGCTGGTGGTAGCTTGTCAGTTCTATTTTCCTTATCAGGACCTCCTGTTGTGAGATAATTCATTCAAGCAGTTATTACCCTGCCTGGCCAGGGCAGATGATTTCTGTCAGTGGTTCCCTAACAGTTCTAGGATAAGATATGTTTACAGGCTGGGCGTTTTTCCACTCAGTATACATGTGGTTTAGAGGAAATATGACGTTGATAGTTCCCTTGGGCACTTAGGCTGGGCATTGTGCGTCTCATCTTTGTTATTCTAGGAGGAGCTGGAGGAGGAGGGTTGGGTCTCAGGGTATCATCCAGATAGGATGGAAGTATCCCCTTCTGCAGCAGCTCTGAAAACCTTTATTAAGTTTAAGTTCCAAGCTCCCAACTTTCATTCATCAGAGTAGGTCTAGATTTTCATTGGTTCCTTTCTTTCAGTTTATTCTATCACAAGTCAGGGTTTCTCTGTCACTGGCTTATTTTCATCCTGTAGCCTAGGAAGAAGCCTGAACATTTAGTCATTGTTGGCTCAATAGCTTTAGGGAATAAATTTAATAAATTAAATATTTCTTCTCCCTAGGTCATGTTGGCTAGTGCAGTGTAATCTCTATGATACATTTAAAGCCAAAGCATACCTTATTATCTGATTGCTATTACTGATATTAATTATAATGACGATAGATAACATTCTTGTTCTGGTACTGTATGTCAGGCACTGTTCTAAGCTCTTCTGTGTTGTAACTTATTTATTACTAATTCCCCTAATGAGATATAGGTACTATTACTAGCACCATTTTACAGGTGAGGAGACTGAGGCACAGAGAGGTTAAGTATCTTGCCAAAATTCAAACTAGCTATTAAGTGGTAGAGCCCAGATTCAAACCTAGGCAGTTTAGCTCTAGAGTCTGTGTTGTTATCTATTATTCCATATTGCTTTTAAACATTTTTAGTGTGATTTTTATCTTTTGAATGAGAAGCATAATAGTACATAGGTTAATACCCGCTTCACTTTTATTTCTACCAATTCTAAAAAATTCCATCAGTATTTTAAGTACTCTAAAATCTAGTAATAGAAAATAAGCCTATTAAAATTACTTTGTTGAGATAATTTAACAGGCTTTATAGGACAGATTTTTAATAGAATATAAACCATTCTAGTTTTAAACCTTCTAGCTCTTTGTGCTTGTGTTAATTTTCTCATCACTTTATTGTATAGACTGACCTTCCTGATAAAGGCTTTCAGTTAGGAAATTAGTATCATACTGGTTTTTACCACTCATTGACTGCCTTTGTTTTATGAATCAACATAGTTCTCCATCTTAAATTCATCTGAGTCAGTTAACTTCAGCAAGCACATACTATATGCAGAACATTGTACTACTAGCTTCTGAGGATAAAGAAGGCATTTTGTTAGCCTCAAAGACTTTATTATCTAGGCCTAGCAAATGCCATCTCCCCTTCTCCTCTATAAAACCTTCTCAACTACCCCAACCCAGTTGAAATGAATTGTTTCCTATTTGCCACTGTTCTCAGCTTGTTCAAGCGTTTCTTAAAATACTTATTATACTATACCTTGAGGCATGTTGCATTTCTTTATTTCTCACAAGATTTTTGAGGACTGGGAACTGGGACCACATTCTACTGATTATGTTCCCTATCCTTATTTTGTAGAGATGATGTGACTGATAATAAATCCAAACACAGTGTATACAATCTATAAATTCTGTAGTTAAGTTAGAAAAATAAAAATACTGCAGAAACACAAAGGAGAAAACTATTACTGTGGGATTTAGAAACTCCTGATGGAAAAATATTTGATCCGGGCATTCCTTGAAATAGGTAGAGAAAAGGACAGGCTGTTCCAAATAGTGGGAATGATGTAAGCAAAGACACAGGAACAACCGTAACTGTAAGGTGTTAAAAGAATGACAAATAGTTTGTCGTTGCAGAAGTTAAGATGCTTGGATGAGGGGTGCAGTAGTCAATAAAGTTGGTAAAATAGTTTGGGATTAATCCTTCCCAAGGAATTTAGACTTCATTTTATTGGTGATATGAAATTATCATCCTGCAGGGAGGTTTTTCAGGCAGGATGCAAGATATATCACAGAGGAAAAAGGAATTAAATATAGAGAGACCAGTTAGGAAACAAGGCTGTTGGTAATAATCTAAGCATGAGTAACACAAGTCTGAACTAGTGTTGCGGCAGAGAAAATAGAAAAAGAAGGGATTTGCATTGGAAATATTTCAGAGGAAGGATTGAGGGGACATGCTTGTTAACTCATCGAGCATGGGAGAACTGTGAAATGGAAGAGTTAAAGATAATACCAAAATTCTGAGCCTTTTGGACCAGAAAACCTTTCCTATTAACTCAGAACTCACTCTGTGATCTTTTACAGAGTATCTAGGTACATTTTCATCTTTCCAACCATTCTTTAAGTCAAATAGAACAGGTTTTTAAAATTTTCATTCCTTCCTTATGGATGAGAAAACCAAAGTTCATAGTTACGACCTGCTCAAGTTTATGTTATTATTATGTGGCAGTGCTAGGATTAAAACCCAGCTTTTTCACAACCAGTTGGTTTTGCCATGCTGAATTTGAAGTATTAGCAGAATGTGAAATTTCTAGCAGGTTTTGGGACTCTACATGAAAACAGTAGTTGAAGCAATGGGAATGGTTGAGACTTCCAAGGGAAAAATTGTAGATAAAGGAGAGAAAGAGAATCATGGATTGGAGTTTTGGTAATAGCATTTAGCTGAATAAAAAGAGAGAAAGAAGAAAACTGGAAAATAACAATCAAAGAAATAGGAAGGGGATCAGGAGTGGAAGATGTTGCTAGAAACTGAGAATATCAAAATGCAGAAACTGGTCAAAGCAAGATGCCGTGTATACTACGGAGACACAGAGGAAGATGAGGATAAGGAAAAGCCATTTAATTTAACAATTAGGAGATTATTAGAAACCTTTGAGGAGAATCTTTTGAGAGAAGGTTGAAGACCACATTATACTAGTTGAAGAAAGTATATGAGGGAAAAAAGAAGGGGCAGTGAGTTTACACTACTATTAGGAAACTTGTTTTTTATGTTTATATTCTTAGGGGATCAGAGTTTGGGATAATAGGTGGGTTTGTCTTATGCCTCTTCCCTCCAAATTACCCTGAGTAGAACTCCCCTCTTTTCTGGGGTATATGACTTAGGTGTGAGAGTTACTCTCTCTCTCTCACACCTAAGTCTTTACTAATAGCGCATGCAAAGCTGAGCTCAAGGAACCCTAGAAGATCCACACAGCTAAATACTGCATCATTTGCATTTCAGACAGCTTCAAAGAGTTTTAAATGATAACCTCATTTTATAAAGTTTGGTATATTTTTGGCTTTATTACTTTCTAAATCCTGAAAGTGTTTTTTAATAATTTCTTATATAATACATTTGCATTGTATCTTTGTGCTTATTCTTATTTAAAGGATGGAATGGCCGTATGCATGTTCATGCAAAACACCTTAACAAGATTTATGAGGTAATGTATCTTTGTTTTTAAAATATAATTTCTAATAAACCAAAAATAGCTCTTCATTCTGTGATTTGCAGTAGATAAAAAGCAGTCACTGACTTTCTAACCATATTTATTCTAATGATGAACTATTTGTGCCATCAAGGATTGTCATATAATTAAATGTTACTGAAGGACATACAAGTATGTCTCTTAAAAAATAAGAGATGAGAGATAAAAAGAATTAAAGACATAGCACTTTTCCCTAAAGAGCTGATATTTAGGTATAATCTGGTTATATTTAGGTATAGACATGGGAAGGTTAAATACTGTTACTAGAGCAGAATAGACACTGGTCAAGAGGTGACACATAAAGATTACCTAATATTCAAAATTAGTAGAATGTATAGTGAAGTGGTCTGTATCCGCAAGGAGATAGAAAAAGAGTTCCCAATTGGAGAAGGCTTTTACAGATTTCTGAGGAAGATGGATTCACTTTGCACCTAGATGAGGAAGAAAAATGAGAAAATTTTGGGCCTGTCATTTTGTATTTGGGGTTACAAAGTGTGAAATGATTGGGTTGATTAGCTTTCTACTTCTATATTCTGAATGTAAACAATTTAAATATAATTATAACTAAGGAAATTCATATTTATTTAGCATACTTGTTTATTGGACATCACTGTATTTTTGGTACTCTTTGTATGTGAGTCTAGAAAGAAAAGTGGAATCAACATTACTGTTTAAAATACCTTCTTCATTGTCTTAGCTCCTATTCACCTACTTCTCCCTATTACATTTGACTTTTTCTTAAATAAATCTTAAAACTTGGTTTTTTTTTTTTTAATAATCCTTTTTAGGGACGTCCCTGGTGGTCCAGTGGTGCAGAGGACGTGGGTTCTATCCCTGGTCAGGGAACTAAGATCCCACATGCTGCAGGGTAACTAAGCCCATGTGCCACAACTACTGAACTCACGCACCTCAACTAGAGAGCCTGCGTGCCGCAAACTACAGAGCCCACGTGCTGTGGAGCCCGTGTGCCACAACTAGAGAGAGAAAAAAACCCACATGCCACAAATAGAAGCCCGTGCCCTGCCAGGAAGAGCCCGCATGCTGCAACGAAAGATCCTGCATGCCTCGACGAAGATCGTGCATGCTGCCAGTAAGACCTGATGCAGCCAAAAAAAAAAAAATCCTTTTTTTTCTTTTTCTTTGCGGTACACGGGCCTCTTACTGTTGTGGCCTCTCCCGTTGCGGAGCATAGGCTCTGGACGCGCAGGCTCAGCGGCCATGGCTCACGGGCCCAGCCGCTCTGCAGCATGTGGGATCTTCCCGGACCGGGGCACGAACTCGTGTCCCCTGCATCGGCAGGCGGACTCTCAACCACTGCGCCACCAGGGAAGCCCAAAAAAATCCTTTTTATTTGGAAGCAGTGTGTGTTAAGAAATTTGCAATTACTTTAGACCTGCACCTTTTCATTTTGGTTAGACCTACAAAAAATTCTGTACTTTCAAAACAGTTTAAATTCACCTTTTAAATACACACTTTGCAAAGTGGGTCTTTGCAAACACAAAAGGTTAAGACTTTTTTTTTTTTTTTTTTTATGGTACGCAGGCCTCTCACTGTTGTGGCCTCTCCTGTCGTGGAGCACAGGCTCCGGACGCGCAGGCTCAGCGGCCATGACTCACAGCACTAGCCGCTCCGCAGCATGTGGGACCTTCCTGGACCGGGGCACGAACCCGTGTCCCCTGCATCGGCAGGCGGACTCTCAACCACTGTGCCACCAGGGAAGCCCAAGACTTATTTTTACTTCAGAACCATTCTTTTATATAGGATCAGTCTCTGGATCATTTTAGTGAGTAATGAAAACATTTTTGATAGGAACCTTCAATAACAGTTCTGGAGCTCAGTCTTCTGTACCACAATTCTTCCTTTTGGATACAGCCTTAATTTTCCCATCCATAATTTGATACCAATAAAAATGGACTAAGACAGTATCACATTGAATTATTCCCGATTGCCAGCTGCTGAAAAGTTCCAGGAGCTGTATCCAGGCCTACCTCAGAGATATTGCAGGTTAGGTTCCAGACCACTGCATAAAGCGATATCGAAATAAAGCAAGTCACAAGAAGTTTTTGGTTTCCCAGTGCATATAAAAGTTATGTTTACACTCTACCATAGTCTATTAAAGTATGCGATAGCATTATGTCTAAAAAAAATGTACATACCTTAATTTAAAAATACTTTATTGCTAAAAAATGCTAACCATCATCTGAGCCTTCAGTGAATCGTAAACTTTTTGCTGGTGGAAGGTCTTGTCTCAGTGTTGACGGCGGCTTACTGATCAGGGTGGTGGCTGCTGAGGGCTGGGATGGCTGCGGTAATTTCTTAAAACAAGACACCAGTGAAGTTTCCTGCATCAGTTGACTCTTCCTTTCATGAATGATTTCTCTGTAACATACAGTGCTGTTTGATAGCATTTTACCATAGAGGAACTTCTTTCAAAATTGGAGTCAGTCCTCTCAAACCTTGCCGCTCTTTATCAAATAAGTTTATTTAACATTTTAAATCCTTTGTTGTCATTTCAACAGTCTTCACAACATCTTCACCAGGGTAGATTCCATCTTAAGAAACCACCTTCTTTGCTCATCCATGAGAAGTAACTCCTCATCTGTTAAAGTTTATCATGAGATTGCAGCAACTCAGTCACATTTTCAGGCTTCAGTTCTAGTTCTCTTGCTGTTTCCACCACATCTGCAGTTACTTCCTCCACTGATGTCTTAAACCCCTCAAAGTCATCCAAGAGATTTGGAATCAACTTCCTCAAACTCATGTTAATGTTGATATTTTGACCTCTTCCCATAAATCGCAAATGTTCTTAATGGCATCTAGAATGGTGAATCCTTTCCAGAAGGTTTTCAAGTGACTTTGCCTAGATCCATCAGAGGAATCACTATCTATGGCAGCTATAGCCTTATGAAATGTATTTCTTAAATAATGAGACTTGAAAGTCAAAATTACTACTAGATCCACAGACTGCAGAATGGATGTTGTGTTAGCAGGCATGAAAACAGCATTAATTTCATTGTACGCTTTCATCAGAGCTCTTGGGTGACCAGGTGCATAGTCAGTGGGTAGTAATAGTTTGGTTTTTATAAATTTATTTATTTATTTTTGGCTGCATTGGGTCTTTGTTGCTGTGTGCGGGCTTTCTATAGTTGCAGTGAGCAGGGGCTACTCTTTGTCGTGGTGCGCTGTCTTATTGCAGTGGCTTCTCTTGTTGCGGAGCACAGGCTCTAGGTGCGCGGGCTTCAGTAGTTGTGGCATGTGGGCTCAGTAGTTGTGGCTTGCGGGCTCTAGAGCGCAGGCTCAGTAGTTGTGGCACACGGGCTTAGTTGCTCTGCGGCATGTAGGATCTACCCGGATCAGGGCTTGAACCCACGCCCCCTGCATTGGCAGGTGGGTTCTTAACCACTGTGCCACCAGGGAAGCCCTGGGCAGTAATAGTTTGAAAGGAATCTTTTTTTTCTGAGCAGTAAATCAGCAGTGGGCTTAAAATATTCAGTAAAACATGTTGTAAACAGATGTGCTGTCACCCAGGCTTTGTTGTTCCATTTATAGAGCACAGAGTAGATTGAGCATAATTCTTAAAAGCCCTAAGATTTTCAGAACGGTAAATAAACATTAGCTTCAACTAGTAGCGTCACCAGCTGCATTAGCCCCTGACAAGAGAGTCAGCCTGTCCTTTGAAACTTTGAAGCCAGGCATTGACTTCTCTCTAGCCATGAATGTCTTAGATGGCATCTTCTTCTAATATAAGGTTGTTTTGTCTACGTTGAAAATCTGTTGTTTGGTGTAGCCCGCCTTCATGAATTATCTTAGCTAGATCTTCTGGATAACTTGCTGCAGCTTCTGTATCAGCACTTGCTGTTTTATCTGGCACATTTATGTTACGGAAATGGCTTCTTTCCTGAATTCTCATGAACCAACCTCTGCTAGCATCACACTTTCCTTCTGTTATCTGCCTCACCTCTCTCAGTCTTCATAGAATTGAACAGAGTGAGGACCTTGCTCTGGATTAGGCTTTGACTTAAGGAAATGTGGCTGATTTGATCTTCTATCTAGACCAATAAAACTTTCTTCCTATCAGCAGTAAGGTTGTTTTGCTTTCTTATCATTCATATATTCACTGGAGTAGCCCTTTTAATTTCCTTCAAGAACTTTTCCTCTGTATTCACAACTTGGCTAACTGTTAGCCAAAGCCTAATCCAATGCAATAAAGCGAAGCACAATGAAATGAGGAGTGCCTGCATTACACAAAAACATCCATTTATTTGGAAGAAAGTTGATATGTCTATAGTTTAAAAATATATAATGATTTAGGGAGGTATTTTGATAAGCTTACATAGCATTTAGTATGAATTATTTTATCTTCATTATTATACTGTTTTGCTCATGATACATTGGCTAATAGTTCTATACTTTGAGGTGTGATTATTTTTATAAACATAGTTCAGTAATTTTGTTTCTACTGCATCTTAAGTTTTAAAAGTATTTGTAAATTAATATCAAAATTAAAAATATTAACATCCATTTTTCCTTTTTCCTTCAATATACAGACTTCCTTTAATAAGTGTTGCACTAGTTCAAGGTCGGGCCCTGGGTGGAGGAGCAGAGGTTACCACAGCATGTGATTTCAGGTAGGGTAAGAATTGTATGACTCCTTGCACAGGTGTAATTAACATGCTCAAATTCATTTTTTGCCTGAATATCAATATTTTATTTATTCTTAAAGAGGATAATCAGTTAGTGAATATTTTCTTTTTGCCAATCATTCAAGTAGATAATTTTAGTCAGTCTAGTATAACTCCATAAATATTTCATTACTATGCATTTCAAAAAGTTAACAAAAGGATTTGAATAAATCACATCCATATTAGCAAAGTCCCTGGGGAAGGAAACCAAGAAAATATATGAAACTTTAAGATTCCCAAGAATTATACAAGAAAAGTAAAGAACTAAAAAAACCCAGAGAAATAAAGTAAAGAGAATAGAGAAAGAGACTGCGTAAGTCTTCCTCTTACAAATAACAAGAGGTTTTCTGAGAACTATTTCCTGTCTTTACTGTGATTTGTAGTAACTTTGTGGAGATTTTGGGCTGATTAGGGAATTCAATTAGAGAAAGTTATTCGGGACCAATTAACCTTTCAATCCTTAGAATTCTTTTTAGTATTGGCGAGCTGTACTTTATAGGAATGACACAATTTTGATAAGGCCTTCTATATTTTGGTTTTGTGTGTATAAAACATAAATGTTCAGTTTAATGACTTGCTACAAAATAGGAGCCTATGTAACCATATTATAGGTCAAGAATTGAAAGATTGGGGCTTCCCTGGTGGCGCAGTGGTTGAGAGTCCGCCTGCCGATGCAGGAGACACGGGTTCGTGCCCCGGTCTGGGAAGATCCCACATGCCGCGGAGCAGCTGGGCCCATGAGCCATGGCCGCTGAGCCTGCGCGTCCAGAGCCTGTACTCCGCAACGGGAGAGGCCACAACAGTGAGAGGCCCGTGTACCGCAAAAAAAAAAAAAGTACCGCAAAAAAAAAAAAAAAGAAAAAAAGAAAGATTACCGGCACTCCTGAACCCCCATACATGCACCTTCTAAGTCATAGACCCTTCATTTCCATCTATAGGAAATTGTTACCCTGTAATTTATGATAATTACATTCTTACTGTCCTGTATAGTTTTATAAGTTAACTATTCTGTAACCAATATATTCTATTATTTTTTCTTTTTGAACTTAATATAAATGGCATCATATACTAATAGAAATACTATGAGGAAAGATTCAGTAAGCTAATTCATGCAAAGTAGTAACATTTTATTGATATATTAATTTTTCTTTTTAAAGTTTATGACAGGTTTCAATTTGTAAGTTGAAATATATCACTTTGTATTCACATAAGTCGGGATTTTAAAATAGTTTTGGTGTATAAGACAATTTACAAAGATCCCAGTCTCTCTGAAAACTAGCACTTACTAACTGGGGAGGATTCTTGTACACAACGAAAAATGGCGATTTCACATGACAGTGACCCCTGCTGTCATCAGTGCAGATTGCATCAGGAAGCTACATTTCATTCTGTGAGGAGGAAGCAGTTATTGGCTTCATGGACAGTATGAGACTAAATATAAATGCTCTGTGTGTGAAAGGATTAAATGCTTTCTCACTTTACCCTGAAACACAGGTACTTGTGGAATATAACATTTAAATGTATAATTACATAATATATATAAGATATAAAGTATATATTTAAGTATAATTTAATATATTTAAAGAATCCTAAGGTATATGTGAGTATACATTATTACACTTAAAAATTCTCTACATAAAAAAAACATTCTTTGCATAAAAGTAAGTGCAAGTTAAAACTTTATAGATGCACTCTGGAGAAAGTGTACCCTCTAACATAGTCTGGTGTTCATCTTTAAGCATTTATTAGACTTTTGCATCATCCTTTATATTCATTCCTGACCTGTGTTTGGGTGTAGTTAGGGTTTAGGCCAAAAGGCAAAATCACAGAAAAAATAGAGATTATTTAGTCCTTTAATACTGCTAATTTACCTTGCTATGTTATTCTTTAAATGAAGGGTCATGTGTTCCTAGAGCCTCATAAAATACTTAGTTTTTTTGATTATGAGTTGTCTGAGGGTACTGCCCTCATCAGATATATTCAGTAACATAACCAGATACAGTCACTTTTCCAATGAAGACATATTCATTTGTGGACCAACTACTTGGCATATACAGACCCTCATATTAAATTGCATTCAGTAGAGTCATTCATTAAACATAGTTTAGCACCATGGCTATCTAGGCACTGCCATTTAAGAAACTTTTATGTTTTGGGTTCTTGTTTAGTTTTTCTAGTAATACAGTTTTATTACATTTTATAAAATTTCTGATTCACAACTGTAAAGAAATTAAAAAAAAAAACTGATCCTTCACAATAGAAGTGTGAAAAGCACTGTCCTAGACTATTCAGCCCTTTTAAATCTTTATACTAAATGCAAGAGTTCTTAAAAGATAAAGGCTAATAGAGAGGGTTGTATAGTGAAGTACATTACTAGCCACAGTTACAAGGTAGTGATAAATCAATACAAATTACTCTAGCTGATTTTCCCCCCAACTTGATCAGTACCCTGTCAGTTATCTTCTATGACAAATTATATTATAAAAATACCTACTTGTTATTAAAAAAACACCAAAAGCTTTCATAGCATTCTGCTAAAAAGATAAGTTCCTTCCGTAGGTTGGCTCTTTTTAGCTTAACTTTCTTACCTTGGAGAGTTGCCTGGAATTCACTCAACTGACAGAAGAAGAAGAGAAATAATCTTAATATGAATATTCCAAAGAATTGAGCTCATGCACCATTCTAGCATTATCCTACTCGCTGCCCCCAAACCCTTTAAGCACCAGCTGATAATACATGTAATGAATTAATATGTCAGAAACAGGTCTACATGGCATATATAGACCCTCATACTAAATTGCCTTCAATTGAGTCATAATTTTCATTTAAACTTTCTTAGAGAAAATGGCTTTTTAAAAACATTTTCTAAAGCAAAACATTAACTTATGAATTAAAAAATGACATTCTACAGTGCTCACAATCTCGTCACTCTAACATTATCTTTCCCTTTAGTGACAAAATTGATGAAATAAAAAGCTAGAATTGTATTAAAATCATTTGCTTCAAATTTTTAAATTTGTCTTGATTAATTAAAATATCTAGAATGAAATATAAATTAAGAAAATATTTGAGTATTAGTTTTCTATTGCAGCCGTAACAAATTACCACAAATTTAGTGGCTTATAACAACATCAGCTTATCTCACAGATGTATAGGTTGGAAATCTGGCTGGGCTCAACTGGGTTCTCTAAACCTGGTCACACAAGGCCCAAATCAATATGTTGGCTGGACTGGGCTCTGAGGGATCATCTACTTCCAGGTCCGTCCTGGTTACAGCTGGCAGAATTCAGCCCCATGCACTTGTAAGACTGAGGTCCCTGTTTTTCTGTCAGCCTGTCAGCCAGGGGCCAGTCTTTGCTCTTGGAGGATGCCTGCATTCCTTCTTATGTTTTCCATGTGGCCCCCCTTCAGCAGTGGTGGGTTAAGTTCCTTTCGTACTTTGAATCTTTCTCACTTTCCCCTCTGCTGCATCTCTCTGACTCCAGTTGGAGAAAGTTTTCTGCTTTTAAGAGCTCATGTGGTTAGATTAGGCCCACTCAGGTAATCAAGGATAATGCCCCTATTTTGGTGTATATAACCTTAATTACATTTGCACAGTCCCTTTTACTATGTTTACTATGCACAGCTTCCAGGGATTAGGGCCCCGGACGTCTTTGTGGGACCATTCTACCTACATCGTATGGGCTTGGCATAGAGAATATTGCCAGATTTTTTGCTTTTATATTCCTATTTGATCACCAATTAAAATTGGTAACTTTGTTACTCTAAGCTACCTTTGTAACTCTTTTTTTTTTTTTTTATAAATTTATTTATCTATTTATTTATTTTTGGCTGCCTTGGGTCTTTGTTGCTGCATGCGGGCTTTCTTTTTAGTGGTAGCGAGCTGGGGCTACTCTTCGTTGCAGCGCGCAGGCTTCTCATTGTGGTGGCTTCTCTTCTTGCAGAGCACGGGCTCCAGGCGCGCAGGCTTCAGTAGTTGTGGCACATGGGCTCAGTAGTTGTGGCACTCAGGCTCTAGAGCACAGGCTCAGTAGTTGTGGCACACGGGCCCAGTTGCTCCGCAGCATGTGGGAATCTTCCAGGCCCAGGGCCTGAACCCATGTCCCCTGCATCGGCAGGCGGACTCCCAACCACTGCACCACCAGGGAAGCCCTGTAACTCTTTTTAAACTTTTATTTAGGTACTTTTTAGACAACATTAATAAGAGTTCCTATATACACCAAATTAATAAAGGTCCGTTGATATAAACATTATTTTAAGTGTAACTATAGTATGGTTTCTTAGATTGGTTTCAAGCTCAAGTTTCCAGAATGTATTTTAGGAGGTACTTAGAACACTCATTCCTTGATTCTGCTTTCTGTCTTATTCCATATCATTCAGAAAAAGGGGGTCGGGGTGGGACAAAGGGGAGAGAAAAGAAAATCTCTCAGAACTACCCTAGAAAATAGAAAATGACAAACTCAGACTGCTTGGCTTTTCAGCATCAACTTTTGGCAGTCAAAAGCATGTAAACAGTTTAATTACATGTCTAATATTTAGTTTTTGCTACTTAATTTGGTATAAGAGAGAAACTGGAATTGCATTTTTTGTTTGGAAATATAGTCAACCCTCTGTATCTACGGGTTCCAAATTCAAGGATTCAACCAAGGATTGAAAATATTCTGGAAAAACATCCAGAAAGTTTCAAAAAGCAAAACTTCAATTTGCCACGTACTTGCAGCTGTTGACATAGCATTTACATTGTATTAGCTATAAATAATCTAGAGATGATTTAAAGTATATGGGAGGATGTGTGTAGGTTACATAAAAATACTACACTATTTTATATGAAGAAATTGAGCATCTGAGGATTTGATATATGTGGGGAGTCCCAGAACCAATCGTGGAATGAACAGAGAATTTTCCTATAACATATTATCACTTAAATTTACCGATTTTTAACACTTGATGTTTTGTTTTTCACCTCGTGTGTGTGTGTGTGTGTGTATATGTATGTTTTATATATATATATAATAATTTTTTTCTGAGAAATTTGAGTAGGTTGCAAACATCTTGCCCTTTTACTCCTTTAAACACACATTACTCACATAAATATATATTATTTTTTAAGAACTAGAGTATTTCCTTATTTAACCACAGCACAGTTGTCAAATGCAGGAAATTTAACATCAGTGCCATACTTTTATCTAACATACTATCCATATTCCAGTTGTGTCGATTCAGCAGTAATACCCAGTATAGCACTCCTGGACTTTTCCTCCACTGCGAGATCATGTACTGCACTTAGTTGTCAGAGTTCTTTACATTCAGAACTGAGATTATTTATTTATTTATTTATTTTTGAGATAATTTATTTTTAAGCCAATAAGTTTGTGTTATAACATCAATAGTAAATAATACAGGTGATGATAGTTTTAAAATGTTTATTGTGCTTTCTGGTTGTAAAAGGATATGTGTGCATGCTGGTGAATATGAATCACCTGGGGATTTTATTAATATGCAGTTCTGATTTCATCTCAGGGGTGAAGCCTGAGGTGATGATGATGTTGCTGGTCCACAGACCACACATTGAATAACAAGGTTCTAGATTATTTTGAAAACACTTATTTCAAAAATATTTTACATATTGTAAAATATACCTTACTGTACAGTAAAAAAAAATTTTTAATGTACAGTTATAGACTAAAAATTAAAGTTGTTGCCATTCAAAGATAATTAGCATTAGCACTGTGGTGTGCTTTCTTCACATCTTTTTAAAACAGATGTATAACTATTTTTTAAAAATTAGGATCATATGACATATAGTTTACTTGGAAAACATGAATTTAATAAATTTAAAATATTCCATCAGTTTGGATTACTAAAATATCCTCCTTCGGTTGTTCCTAATTTTTCTCTATTATGATTAATGCTGTGATAACTGCCTTATAAATAAGGCTTTGTCCTTTTGGATTATTTCCATAGAATAAATCCTAGTACTTATTAAGTACTTCAAGTACTTAGTCAAGGGATGTGAAAATGTTTAAGGTGTTTGATATATGGTGCCAAGTTATCCTCCAGAAAAGATTCTGCCAATTTATACAACTACCAGCAGTATATGAGTGTCTGTCTGAGAGCATCCTTTCTTACAATGAGTATTACTCTTTTAAAAGATCTTTTCTAATTTTGATAATCAAAAATTAAATTTTATTTTCATTTGCAATTTTTAAAGGTTTCAGTGAGGCATAAATTTTCACATGTTCATTGATGTGTATCTGTGTGTGTGTGTGTGTGTGAATTGTCTGCATTTTCTTTTTGCTCTTCTTTGGAGTATCCAAGATTTAGCTGTTTATACACTGGATGAAAAACATTTTTATTCCTCCATCTCCCTAGAGAAATAAGATTCTCACTTATGCAGTTTAGAGCCTGCCTATCTAATTTGTTTTCAATCTCTAACATTGCCTTCATGAATATAAATAACCCTCAGCCAAAGGTATTAGCATTTCCAGCTGCTACCCATTAGTTCAAAGTATATTACAAAGAAAGGGAGCTATAAACAGCCTTGTCCCAAGGGAGCTACTGTAGGTAGCTCTTTTCTTAAAATACTAACTTAATAAGTAAAACACAAAATACAGATACACACTTGCACAAATGTGCACGTGCACACACACACCAACCAGCACATCCCAGAGTCATTAGAAAAGAAATTCCCTTTTTTTTTTTTTTTCCTGTACGCGGGCCTCTCACTGTTGTGGCCTCTCCCGTTGCGGAGCACAGGCTCCGGACGCGCAGGCTCAGCGGCCATGGCTCACGGGCCCAGCCGCTCCGCGGCATGTGGGATCTTCCCGGACCGGGGCACGAACCCGGGTTCCCTGCATCGGCAGGCGGACTCTCAACCACTACGCCACCAGGGAAGCCCACAAATTCCATTTTTGCTGCGGCAGTGCCTGTTCTCTAAATATGAGCTGTCCACCTTAGGAAGCAGTCACGCTGCCCATGCATGTTGCTTTGTTTTGTAGTTATCACTATTACGCGGAAAGACTTATTTTAGAGCCTGTGATATCAAGAAAATGCACCTCTGAGCATGCTAGGATTACTGAGTATTAAAATCAGACTATATTCCCAAAACATTTTACTGTCTGTTTCTATCTCACTGTACCACCACACACACACACACACACACACACACACAATATTCACTCATTCAACCACATACTCTCTTAGTCAAGCAGTCTCTTTGCATAAAATACACGGAGCCTCATGAGAACAATCAGCTGAGAGCAGGAAATCAGAACAGTGAGCTATGGGGAAAATCTTTGGAGTCTTTCCTTCTGTTTTCCATAATTTGTCTTACGTTGTGATGGCAGGTAGAAAACATGAGGAAGGAGGTGCCAGGAAAGTACATGCACAAACAAATAAGTGTCTGTGTTCAAAGCATGATTTTAAAGTATTGTTTGTGGTCAGGTATGTTGTTGCTATTATATAATTTTATGTGCCATATTTCCCCATATCACCAGTTTGCTTTGTTGTATTTGGGTCTTCGTTTCTGTGCGAGGGCTTTCTCTAGTTGCGGCGAGCAGGGGCCACTCTTCATCGCGGTGCGCGGGCGTCTCACTGTCGCGGCCTCTCTTGTTGCGGAGCACAGGCTCGAGACGCGCAGGCTCAGTAGTTGTGGCTCACGGGCCTAGTTGCTCCACAGCATTTGGGATCTTCCCAGACCAGGGCTCAAACCCATGTCCCCTGCATTGGCAGGCAGATTCTCAACCACTGCGCCACCAGGGAAGCCTGGTTCGTTCTTAATACCATGTAAAAGGACCAGCAATTTCTGGCCCTACAGTTTATTTAAATCAATGATTTCAGACTTCAAATTTATATTACATGATTTAATTTTGTAACAGGACTGCCTTCTTTAAAATTTTTAAATATTTCAGCTTTTACTTATATTGTATGATATTCCTTAAGTTAGTCTTAGAGAGAGATATGTCTATTTTTCTTTTTTTAAATCACCTTGGAATCTTCTGCTTCAGCCATATCTATAACAGAACACAGTATTATTTCTACCTTTATTTGGAAATCAAAAATTGTATATATTTGTATTCTCCATTAACAGATATTGAGGAAAGGTAGTGTATCATTATTTGCTGGGCTTCAGTGCGAGTATAGCTCTTACTTTAGGGACTGAGTGAGTTTAGTCCAGGAAACAACTTTATGATGTCTTTCTAGCAGAAACACTGCTGTATTTGTAGTGACTTATCTATTAATGTAACCAACTTGATAATAATAAAAGCTAGTACACAGTTTAATATGTACACTGTGAGGCTACAAAATACATACAATTTTTATATTCCAAATAAAAGTATAAATAATACTGTGTTCTATAGATGTGGCTCAGACAGAAAATTTCACAGATTTTTTTTTAAACATATATAAACACAATTCCTCTAAGATTCTGTTTAAAAGAATTGTGGTGTATATATGTTCTAAGTAACTTTCATATATTAACCATTTAATACTCATGGTAATTCTATGGCATAAGTACTATTGTTATATCTATTTTATAAACAAGCATACTGAGGCCCAGGGATGATAAGTAATCTACTCTTCCTCATCCTCTTTATACCATGTGTCTTTTTTCTTTGCTGTATTTTATGAGGTGTAAAATGCAGCCGGTCTAGTGGCCAAGCCAGGCAGTCAGTCTGGTTTACATTTATGCACTTCACATCAAAGCTCCTACTCTATCCCAATGCAGTTATTTATGTGTTTCTCTTTGCCACAGAGATCAGTAAAAGTACCTTTCTTTAATAATAAACATTTTTTAAAAACTGTTTTATAACTTTTACTAAAAATCTTCCTGTTTTAGTAAAATTTGGTAATTGTTTTAAAATTGTTTTTCTTGAATACATTTGTCCAAAGTCCTGCAACTTATAGCTAACTCATCAGAAAGTAGTAGCACAATGAACAGTCCTTTCAGGTATCAACATTGACTTTGCAACACCTGTCAAAGGTGATACTCTTCCTCAAGTTATGGGTAGTTTTTCCTATAACACTGATGCATCCATACTGTAACACCAGATATATCCATATTTGATTAAATTTCCTCATCTCCCCTCTCCCAAGGTGTCGCAGGAAATTTTCAACTTTGCTAATAATAATGACACTAATAAACAGATGATACTTACAATTCTTTTACTTTTCAAAATAAGAGAGTTTAATATGGTTTTATAAATGAGTCGTGCTATAAGGCTTCAGAATCTTAAGATTCAGGTCTTCCAGTTTTCTACATAGATTAATAGATTATCCCTTGCAATAAATTACATTACATACAGGTAACTGCATCTAAACTTTAGCAGTAATTAGTGTATAATCCTATAAGGCCTATCAGGAAGCAGTTTCTGTTTTTGGATGCATCTTGCTGATATGACGTTTTCTTCATAAATTCTGGTTATCACCACTGAAGATTTTATATTTAACTTTTAGGTTAATAAAGAGTATTGTGGAAGGTTATCATCTGAATGTTCCATATTTCTTTCATTGTTAGACTGAACTACTTTGTGTTCTTTTGTCACTAATACATTTTTTGGTCATATTTTCTAATGTATTGATAATATGTACATCAGTACACAAGTACACCCTAGGCATGACATGTAAAGAATGGATGTCAGAGTTTGATCACAATAGGTATTTTTATAAAGATCACCTCAGGATTTGTTAGAGTTATAAAATATGATTCAAAAAATCATACCTCACCTTATAAAATAAGGCAAAAGGGAAAAACCACACATGGTATAAAGATGGTAATAAACATTCTTCTTTAGAAGCAAATAATTCCAAATATAAATATGCTTACATATATAATAAGTTTTGTTGTCATAAGTTCATCTACATTATCCCAACATCTAGAACTTTAACCAACTTTTATGTTCAGCTGATTTTAAATGAATTTTTCCCTGACATAATCCTTTTCTGTACTGTAGGCATAGATCTGAGCCATCAGTGTCAATTTCAGTATATAATGAGGAACTGTGACACATTTATTTTGTGAAAAGCTTTATAGGATTTTCTGTATTAACAATATTCCTATTTCCAAGTCTATTAGACATTATTGTAATGTCTAGTCTACTTTCTTAACTTTTGACCTTGATTTCTGTTTATTATAAGACAGTACTCCTCTCACAACTTGGGGCTAGATTCAGATTAAGACACTTGTTCTTTCTTCCCTCCCATTTAAAAATAATTTATTGAAAACTATTTTCATGGCTATTTGCTTCTAATAGCAGTTGTCCGTAATAGAGGCAGATTTTCTCTTACAGGAATTCACAGCTGTGAAGAGAAAGTTCTCTTTCCCAGTGGGTTAGTAAATAGGCTTTTGTGAGAATTCTCTACTGGAATATTTCTCTTGATTAAAGGGTCAGAGACTGAAAGTCTATTGTTCTTGGTACTAAAAGAACCAAACCACCTGCAGCTAAGCATTGAACTCTTTGGAAAACCAGAACTATCTTAAAGTCTTCGTTTTTGTAATGAGTAGTTTGAAAGCAATAATTTTTCTTAAAAAATTAAAATTCAGACATGACTTTTGGTCCAAATTAGAGATTTTAACATAGTGGATGCATTGAAGAATGCAGTCCAAATAAAACTCATACGCTGCATTCTCTAAACAGTATAGCTTTATGCAGCCTATTAATACTATACACATTTAACTGGCAAATGTGACTGCTGTGCCCACTAATCTCTTTGTGTTTATTCCCTTTTATTGTTCCACTTGATTATTAATCCCCCTACTCATAAAAGTCCCAAGATTTGGGGGAAATGAATCCCTGCTATAGGAAATCACTCAAGTCCAACCCAAGCCACTGTCAACTTTAATGGTATCCCTGCTTCCACTCATCTAGTTAACTATTTTATGTACTGTGAGGTTAAGAGCACACATAATGAAGCTAACTTACTTGGATTTAAAATTCTGGTCCTGCTATAGCTGCATGGCCTTGGGTGTGCTATTTATTTAATCGCTGTTGCCTCTGTTTCCCTCTGTAAAATGAGCATATTACTGTACCTCATATGGTTGTTCTGAGGATTAGTTAACATAAAGTTCCTTAAGTAGTTGGTGTGCTATTAAATGCTAAATAGGCTACTCTTACAAAACAAATCAGATACTACTCCTTTGGTCAGCCTCCTCCTAAAGAGCTTCACACTTAAAAAATAAAACCTGACCTCCTTAGTGCCTATAAGCTTACCTGTCTGATTTCATCCCCCATTACTCTCTGTTGGCTCTATTCAAGCTACATTAGCCTGTTCCCCAGAGATACTAAGCAGTTCTACTTCAAGGCCTTTGCACTTGCAATTCCCTCTTCCTGGAATTCCCTCCCAGAATTTTGCATTGCTCACTCACTTGGGTAGCTGCTCAAATATTCAGAGGACTCCATCTAAAATAGCACACACCCAACACACGTTGCCTCATTCTCTAGTTCCTTGCCTCATTTTCTTTATAGCATTTATCACCACTGACATTATATTGTCCAGTGTCTTTCCTAACAGGAATGTAAACTCAGCATAAGGATTTTATTTTGGTCATTTATTTTGGTCATGTAGTCCCGCATCTAGCGTTGGTAGTGCTTAGGAAATATTTGTTGGAAGAGTGGATCAATCAATTGAGTTAAAAAGAAACCAAACATTCATTTTTTTTTTCCCCTGAGGACTACTGAGTTTAACTTACTATGCATTTTTTTCATGGTATGCACCTAACATTCCTTACTCCCATATTTTCACTTTAATCCAGGTTTTCTCAGTAGGCCACCACTCGAGAAAGATACACTTTGGGCTTTTAGAAGTAAACATAAAGATTAGATTCTTATATGCAAAGTAAAAGATAAGCGAGCACAAGAATGTTGACCATGTTTTCAAAGGGAAGTGCTAAATACTGTGCAATAAATTGAATTCTATACTTAGCCAGATTTTTTGAACATTGTTTTTCATACAACACATCTACCTGTAAAGATCTATGGAGATTTCAGATCAGATATGAATAGGTAGTACTTTGTGACTAAAGCATATATAGTTTCAATTAAGTTTTTTCTTTTTTCTTCTGCAGATTAATGACTACCGAGAGTGAGATCAGATTTGTCCACAAGGAGATGGGTGTAATACCAAGCTGGGGAGGTGCTACCCGGCTAGTTGAAATAATTGGCAGTAGACAAGCCCTCAAAGTGTTAAGTGGGGCCCTTAAGCTGGATTCAAAAAAGGCTTTACAAATAGGAATGGTTGAGGAGGTCTTGCAGTCTTCAGATGAAACCGAATGTCTCAGAGAGGCACAGGAGTGGCTACAGCAGTTTATCAAAGGGCCACCAGAAGTAATTAGAGCTTTGAAAAAATCTGTTTCTTCAAGCAAAGAGCTTTGTTTAGAGGAGGCATTACAGACTGAAAGAGATCTTTTAGGAACAGTTTGGGGTGGACCCGCAAATTTAGAGGCTATTGCTAGGAAAGGAAAGTTTAATAAATAGTTTAAAAAAATATGTACTACAGGTAAAACTCCAATGATTAATATGTATAAAAGTTAAATGATATTAAATATGAATGTCAGAACTACTTTGAAGGCTACTATTAGTATTTCAGTTTTAAACAACTGTTTGAATACCTGAACTCATTGGCCTAGTTTTCAGTCTATTTGGGTACTTACCAAGTAATTTTGAACATCTGACTAAAATATGCAACACTTTCAGCTTAAAAATTATAAGCAATTCCCAAATTCCCATATTAGTTCTTAGGCTATAACCAAAGACCAGTTTTTAAAAGAAAAAACTACACAAAATCTCGTGTTATTTTTCATAAAGTCTTTGTCTTGCCTTACCTGGAAATTATTTACAAAAATAGCTTAATGAAACTTAGCAAAAGTGGAGAGGAGTAAGGGACAGGAAAATACGCAAAGGTATGATTAGTCCTCTTCTGCTCCAAGCAGCTGCAGTAAAGAAGTCATGGGTAACAGCCCTTCTTTTAAATAAAGATGCTCCTCACCTCAACCCTCTACAAATCTGGACCTTATTTATTTGATCTTTTAAATAATTATTAGATTTCTGTTTTAAATTATCTACGAAACAATGATAGCCACCATAAATAAAGTCTACTAACTACAAAATTGGCCAATTCATTTGTGTGCTCCAGAATTTCCAAACCAATAGTTAAGAAGTACTGTAGTTTACGTAGTAATCAAATTGAACTTTGATCAAAACTGCCAAAGACTGCAGAGAGTGAGGAAGCATCCTGTAACATACATTTGCGTTCTACATCAGATTTCTATTTTTTTCTGAAAAGTAGCTAGCGTTTCTTCTTTTATAACTAGCTGTCTTTTAAAAGTAAAGTTAATAATGTGCAACTCAAACTTTTATGATCTCAGTAATACAGACTTTAAAAAACATAAGTCAAAGAATTAATTCCTAATTCTAACCTGTCACAACAAGAGGTAAAAGGATGGACCTAGAGTCTGTCATACAGAGTGAAGTAAGTCAGAAAGAGAAAAAGCAAATACTAACACATTTGTATATGTATGCTAACACATATACATGGAATCTACAAAAAAAAAAAATGGTTCTCACGAACCTAGGGACAGGGCAGGTATAAAGATGCAGATGTAGAGAATGGACGTGAGGATGCAGTGGGGGAAGGGGAAGCTGGGACAAAGAGAGTAGCACTGCCATAGATACACTACCAAATGTAGAACAGACAGCTAGTGGGAAGCTGCTGCATAGCACAGGGAGATCAGCTCAATGCTTTGTGACCACCTAGAGGGGTGGGATAGGGAGGGTGGGAGGGAGGCTTAACAGGGAGGGGATATGGGGATATATGTATACATATAGCTGATTCACTTTGTTGTACAGCAGAAACTAACAACATTGAAAGCAATTATACTCCAATAAATATGTAAACAAATAAATGACAATTTATATTTGCTACTGTAACATTCAATTCACCTTTGAAAAATCGTATTAAAGACAACTTGCGTATGCTTTGTGATCCTACTGTTTTACTTAGGAAAATACAGAAGAGAAACTCACGTTACTTTTCTTCAGAATCAAATTCTGGATTACCAAGTTAACCCAATGCTTCCTACCTTGCTATACAGATTGTACAACATTTTGTGTTGAATCACTTTGTGTCTACTAATGCTGTTTAAAAGTAAGCCTACCATTTAATTCAGATTAGGGTTAGCCATTAGTGAATACTGGCAAAGAAAATCTAATATATATACAGGGTCTCTACTATCAGTTATTTAAGGCCTTTAAGTCTCACAGGCTTTAGGTTTATTTCCATACATATTTATTCCATGAACATTCCCTGTAGACTCTGTTTAAATATTCTCTATGAAGAAATCAAACTTTTCTGAGCAGGTGACTATGTAAGCTGAATACACCACCAATTCAAATCACCCCCTTTTTACTGACCTTTTGGCCACAGATGTCAAAATGTTTCCATCCCCTTCCAGACTCAAACAAGAGACAGATTAATTTTGATAAACTCTAGTATTTATTAAATTATAAAGTCTGTAATCAAAAAGAAAAATGTGGATCAAGACACCTCAAACTACAAGGACTAGACTGCAAAGCCTATGGGAACGCCATGAAGTGTGTTACAGACAAGATTCTGAAACATAAGTTATAAGCTGTTTTCTTTACATTTCCATTTCAGTAACTTTACTATTAAATAGTTGTTATTCATCTATTTTAAACCCCCAAATTCACATCTATGCTCACATTAATTAAGCTGCTTGTTCATACTGATCCCAGACATCTCATAGGTGCCAAATTTTAGTAATGGTTTTATGTCATTCCATGCAGAAAAATATGACAATGCAAGAGTCAGATGAGGATCGTTAATGCACAAATAATACACGCTGGCCAAAAGAACTGAAGATATTTAAAAAAACTATAAACAGACCTCAAGAAAACTGGGTTACTACTAAACAGCTCTCAACTATTAACACCCAAGTTCCTTATATTAAATAAATTTCTCAACAGAGACATGTTAGACATTTTAATTACAGGTCTATCCTTACCATACCCCTTCCCACCCCAACTCCCAAAATGCACTACTAGGGATGAGTATAATGTTATGTGGGCAGAAATTTACAGATAACCATTTTTACCTTGAGCATGGATCTGAAAACTTTTTTACTTAAACTTCAGTTACTGTGCACTGTCCATCAGGCCTTCTGGATCTGACACTGACACCCACTGTTCCACCCCCTGCCACAGATCGATCAGTTCCTGATAGATCAGATCGATCAGATACTGTCTGGTTGGGATTAGGAACCAAAAGTCTCTGTTGGGTCAAGGAGTGTTGCGCAACAAGCGCAGATCCATCCTCACTATCACTACTGGCATCTGATTCGGTTTCTTCAATGGAAGTGTCTGGTGCTGGTACCCTGCCTGAAGATGGTGACTCATGATCTTCTTCTCCTTCCCCCCTATGACTCCTTTCAGCTATGCTGTCTCCACCGAGTTGTAAATGTGCAAAAGAGTCTTCCAGAGAAGTGCTTGCATCAGGGGATGGTGTTGCAGGGCTTGTTAACTGACCATCTACTGACGTCAGGGGCCTTACAGAAGAAGACACTAGAGGCTGAACAGAAGCTCCACTCTGTGCTGATACACTGTCCGCTCCATCAGCAGAGCTCTCTCTTGCTAGGTTTACGGTATTAGCATCACAGTCCAGCCTAAGTCCGGCTACTCCCTTCTTTGGTATATCTATTATATCCCGCTTAATCTTCCTGCGACGTCCATGTTCATTTCTCCTATATTGAACCATATTTTCAAGATCAGCAACATACAGAAACCCGGCAATTAACATTTCGGTGCTCTTTTTACCTTTGGAAAAAGCATCTTCCAGCTCTCTACTAGTGCGCTCATCATACTGCCACCACCCATTTCTTCCTTCATAATACCATGCATATTCACCATTTCCTCTACTTGCTGCCTTGAGTTCTTCTGGTGACAATAAGGTTGGCTTATCAAGGAAATCCTCGGGAATTTCTTGTCGACAGAGGGCACATCGCTTTCCAAGCCATGACGCTCCCTTCACACACAGATAGCAGAAAACATGCTTGCAAGGCAGACTGACTGGGTGAACACATGTTTGCAGACAAATGGCACATTCAGGGACAGTTAGAGAAGGTGCAGTATTAGAACAGGACTCATTTGCTTTCCTGTTCGTAGGAAGCATATTTATTGAGTGATCAATTTCACCACAGCCAGCCATCCTGAGAAAATGAGAGAAAATACATATAGTATTAAAATCTTGTTTTAACTCTTCCAATATCTTAATTCAACAATTCAGAAAACATTAAGTACCTGTTACATGCAAGCCACATCCTAGACAATGGGGATACAAAAATGAAAGTAGAGAAAAAAACTCTAACTTGTACAGAAAAATCTTTTTGATTTGTATTAATTTTTACTTGTGGGTGGCAATGAGGCACACAAATGTTAAGCCAAGAATAAAAACATACAACCAAAGTATAGATTTCAAATAAATACACCATTTCCATTTATTCACAGAACTTACAAGATAGAACTAAATGCAAAGATTTTAAAATGTATCAATACAACCCATCTAGACTTTTACAATCAGTCTGGAAAGTAGAGAAACAGAAAATCGCTAAAGTAATTCACGTTACAATTGCAGAAAGTAACAAATTTTGTAGCCTTTTAGGATACTACTAGGTGCAGTTTTGCAAATATTGCCATGTATTAATGTACTTTTGGTACTTGACAAGGAGACCATATGAAATCAATACCAGAGTTTAAATTCTAGAAATTCCCTTTCTCTGCTGTATAATCTAAAAACACTGGTTAAACCAGTCATTTCATTCCCCCTCTGTGAAACACTCTCTTCTTATGGCCTTTTCTGTTGTTGCTGCCTCTTTCTAAACCATATATATGCTCTTCTTGCTATACTCTTTCAAGATAATCTCATCTATATTCATGGCTTCAACTGTTACCGACTCATAAGTTGACAATCACCAGCCCAGGTCTCTCCTTTCAGCCCTATACCTATACTTTTAATTGCCTATTTTAGATCTCTTCTTGGATGTCTTGAAGGCACAAAAACTGAATTTATGATCTGCTTCCTCCTTATTTACTCACTCCCTAAATGCCCCTCTGGAGACACCTCTATTCATCTGCTTTTCAAGCCAGAAATCCATCCTTGAAGCTGTCCTTCTCCTAACCCCTCCCCAACCACAACATAAGCAAGTTTTATATTTTATCTCCTAAATATCCCCTAAATCCATCTACTATCCACTTCTACCCTTCCCTAGTCACCAAGCAAACACTATTTATTAAATTACTGCATATGCCTTTTAATGGGTCCAGCCTTACCCCTTTTTAAAAGGTTGATTTTAGGTTAAAGACCAGGATCTATATGCCCTGCATGGTCTGGATGCCAGCTCCCACGCCAGCCTCATCTCACATCAAACTTCCCCTTGATCAGGCTTCCAGCCACAGTGGCTACTCCCTCCAATAATAGGTTTTCTCTATACGGAATATTTCTTCATTTCTTGCCTCTCATGCCCCCCCATGGACAAACTACTACCCATCTTATATCTCTCTTGAGAAAGCCTCCATGAATTCATGAAACTTAGGTGGGAAACCACCCCACCAAAAAAAAAAAAAAAAAAAAAAGCTCAACAAATGTTACAATCATATAAGACCATGGGAGAAAATGACATGAATACCGAAGTTGCCCTGAAGTGGAAGGAGAGAGGAAAAAAAAACCAAAGATTTGTCAAACTATCTACAAACAATAAATGCTGGAAAGGGTGTGGAGAAAAGGGAACCCTCCTACACTGTTGGTGGGAATGTAAACTGGTGCAGCCACTATGGAAAACAGTATGGAGGTTCCTTAAAAAACTAAAAATACAACTACCACACGACCCAGCAATCCCACTACTGGGCATATACCCTGAGAAAACCGTAATTCAAAAAGATACATGCACCCTGATGTTCACTGCAGCACTATTTACAACAGCCAGGACATGGAAGCAACCTAAGTGTCCATCAACAGAGGAATGTATAAAGAAGATATGGTACATATATACAATGGAATATTAGCCATAAAAAAGAACAAAATAATGCCATTTGTGGTAAAATGGATGGACCTAGAGTTGTCATACTGAGTGAAGTCAGACAGAGAAAGACAAATATCATATGATATCACTTACAGGTGGAATCCAAAAAAAAGGGGTACAAATGAACTTATTTACAAAACAGAAGTAGAGTCACAGATGTAGAAAACAAACTTATGGTTACCAGGGGATAAGGTACCATAAGTTTGAGGGATAAATTGGGAGATTGGGACTGACATATACACACTACTATATATAAAATAGGTAACTAATAGGAATCTGCTGTAGAGCACAGGGAACTCCACTCAATGCTCTGTACGGGCCTATATGAGAAAAAAATCTAAAAAAAAAAAATCGTGGATATATGTGTATGTATAACTGATTCACTTTGTTATGCACCTGAAACTAACACAACACTGTAAATCAACTATACTCCAATAAAAATTTTTAAAAATTAAAAAATAAAAAAGATTTGTCAAACTGGATGTATAAAGCTTAAACACTGGTATAAAATTTGGAACTTCCACCTTACTGATTCAGATAAACATTTATTAAACTACTACTATGGTCCGTATACAATTCTGAGTATTGATGGATCTAAAGATGAATAAGACACATACCTACTCTGTTAAATAGAAACGTACATGCAAACAAGCAGATATTCACAATGTGACCTGATTCCTGCAATAACTGAAATGTGTTAGGATACTTATTAAAAGTAACAATGATGAGAGAGATGAGAAGATAGACATAGGTTAGAAAATTTGGGGTGCAGGAGGCTGGGGAGTGGAGGAGATTCAAGGCAGAGACATGTGCAAAGCACTGAGTCATAAGCAATGGAGCAGCAGGAAATTAAGCTGAAAAGGTAACCAGATGCCCAACCTGAAAACCTTATTGTGCCCTGCTAAAGAAACATCTGATTTGGTTTAATCCCATAGTAATAGGAAACCACAGATATTTTAAAGGGGGAGAAAATGATAAGAGGGTGTATATGAGTGATAAGTGAAAGACTGAGAAATGGAGGTGAAGACCTTACAGAGACTAGCAACCCTTAATTAACTGCTGCTTAAAGTGAGTGGCAATCTCTCTCTCCACTTTAATCTCTGCTTAAAGTGAGTGGTTCTACCATTTTAAATACGGAATATTTAGAATTTAATCACCATAAGGATATTTGCTTTTTTCCCAAGATCAAGTTCTCAAAAATGGGTTCAATGGTTACAAAAGGTATAGTCAGTAAAAATGTTTACACTTATCTCTTAGGCTTTCATCACAGTACATCTAATCAAACAAAAATACATTCTCTTACTGCTTTTTCTGTGTCCTTGGTTCCTCAACAGGCAAGGTTCAAAATGATAGTAAGTTTTTGAAAAGACTGCACTTATCTAGAAAAGGAAGCAACACACAGTCTCAAGGGAAAGAACTGATCTCCATGAAATGCTTAATTTCCAATCTTTTTTTCAACCTTTAATTTCACTTCCAATCAACTCCTTTACCAGAAATTCTAAGTTACAGAACCTAGTAAAATACAACTTTTTCCTAACCTATGGTAAATTCTAAGTCAACCAAATATGACCTCTTAATATGTGTTATTAGGCACTACAGGAGCTTCAGAGTATTCTGAGATACACTTATGCCTTCAAAGATTTTGTAATTTAACAATCTGAGTTATAAGTGAAAGCACATGCTTCTCAACCGGTCAATTAATATCCCCCACCTATTTCCCCTAAAATGAACTGGCTGTACACAGAATATTTTGTTAGGCTCTCAAAAACTCATATGTATTGCTTGAATACAAAATCTAACTACTTTCCAAAATGGCAAGAGACAGAATACCACATATTTCATTTGTCATTTAGCAAACGATTCAGAATACTTTTGTCTGCCCCAGGTAGTCTTACACTGTGGTAACAGTTTATGTACACTACTTTCAATTTGGCCAAATACTACACTCAGTGCCCAATGTACCTTTAAGAGATTTAAAAGAAAAAATATCTCACACACCATGCTTCTGGGACTTCAGTTTTCTCATCAGTAAAACAGGAAAAATTCATGTTTTGACTCAAAATTCCCTTTTCTAAGATATCTAATACATGCTCATCACACAGTACCTAATAAATACTTGCTAACTGAATTTAGCTTCTCACTTTTCTGTTTGTTGGCAAAAGCTATATATAGGCCGTGCTGAGGAAAAGAACTCTGAAAACAGTTGTAAGGCACTGGCTACCTAGTTTTAATTCATCAGGTCCTATCGCTACATTTAAATCTCAGGATAACTTTAAACATTTTCATAACAAAAAGAACTAAAATCAGCTGTAGAAAGGGTGAACAATTAGTACATATATTCTTTCATCCCTTTCAATTTAAGTTAAAGAAATCAGTTGTCAATGAAATTCTTGAAAATCTTTTTTTAAATCTCCATATTTATTTGAAGCCCAAGTAAGAAAAAGAAAATAAGGACGCCCTTCATCCACAAGTAATTTAACTGAGTAAGACAGATGTTTGATTCTATTCGGAAGACAAAATGTTGAAATGGGCTAATGCTCATCAGTACTTTGAAAAAACAATACCAACATCTCATATACAATAAGTCCATATCCTAAACTATCTAGGTACCCTCTGGGCAAAGGACAGGCCAATAAATTTAAAATTTTAAAAAGAAAATGTCTATATGTAAATGTAGATAAATGTAAATAAATGTAAAATGTAAATAAAATATCCAACAGTGTAACCTGGATGAATGCCATACTTTTAAAAGATACATAATCCCAAACCCTGTTGTATTTAAGTAAAATTAACCCAAAAGTCGATCTTCCATTAGATGCAGTTATCTACAAAAAGAAAGTTTTCAACCTAAAAACATTACTCTCCATCCTGTTTAACATGATCAATATTTTATATGACTCTTACTCTTGCATGCACAAATAAACGTAAACATATAATTAACAAACTAAAAAAAGCAATTACAGCCATCCCAGGGGAAGACATGAACTGTGAAAGCAACATGCTTATTTAGAAAGGCAAAACAATTCTTTTGGGGCAGGTATTTTGGTTCCCTCATTAGAATGAAGTAGAATTGGATAAACTTCATCAGAAAACAGACAGACACAAGATAGTTAAAGTTTCATTCACCTAAAGCACTTTAAACTATCAATTTGCCATAGCAAACATCAAATTCTGATTCTGTTTAGCCCACCAAGTACACTCCTAGTCTATCACCAACTAAGAAACGGAGAGAACTTATACTTTTTACATAGCTCTGGATGAGGCACACACAGTGGACAAGATACCATTAAGATATTTAACAAGATAAAGACAAAGCAACCCACTAGCCTGCCTATCTATAGACACACTTCAAGGTAATTTTCATTACCATTTTAATCTACTCTACAAAACAGATTTTTTTTCTTTGCATAGTTTCAATGATCTTCAAATAGGCTGGAGACTATGTTCAGAGGATCATACTGGTGTGTAAGAAATGCTTTTTTTCCTTTCCTTTTTGTAGAGCAAGGATTTGATAAAGAGAATGCTAATCAAAGAGTAGTATTCCCTAACTAGTAAATGTCTCAGGAAACTTCAGAGATCATTTTGAAAAAGGGAATTTATTTCCTGGTTACTAAATTAAGAATAATATGTAGAAATTTGGAATGATGTTAGTCCAACTCTGCTGAAGAACATAGTAAATGTTTCTTTCACTCATTTTCCAAGACTTTCTTACTAACTGAACTCTTAGTGTGATATGACTTTTAAGCATAAATCCCATTCTTCGTCTAAACTATGTAAAATATTTCCGGAAGACAAATAAACATCTATTAATGCTAGTAAGGCTTCTCTCTTCAACAAGACCAAATATAGAGGGATATGGGCAGATTCAGTGGAAATCTCCAAGTATTCAGATTTTGTTTAATCTTCTTAAAAACATTTCATTAGTCAAAAGAAAGGTAAAATTACTATAAATGAAAAAGACCTTTAGCTTACATAGTATTGAAGAAATCTCTGCCAGCAATTAAAAACTACAAAATATTAAAAGTCAGGTTTTTAATTCTGGGCTCAGAATCCAATTAAAAACATAAAAAAGGGAATAAAGAATAAGGTACTGCAACATCTTTTGCGCAGACCTACCAAAAAAGAATGTCATCTTCCTTCCCAAAACTTTGACTATTTTTTAAAACAAAAAAAATTCCTCAAGGGCTTCCCTGGTGGCGCAGTGGTTGAGAGTCCGCCTGCCAATGCAGGGGACACGGGTTCGTGCCCCGGTCCAGGAAGATCCCACATGCCGCGGAGCGGCTGGGCCCGTGAGCCATGGCCGCTGAGCCTGCGCATACGGAACCTGTGCTCCGCAACAGGAGAGGCCACAACAGTGAGAGGCCTGCGTACCGCAAAAAAAAAAAAAAATTAATTCCTCAAATCTTTAGTTCTGCTGGAATATAAAGAGTTTGAGGTTTAATACAAGTTAAAAATATAACATTAAAATTTTAATTTTAACAATGACCATTCCTAAGTCCTTAAGACAAAATTCTTAACTTTTCCTATTGTACAGTGTGTTGTAATTGGTGGGTGTTTAATTTCTGTTGGATGTCTGTTGATGCATATCTCATTACATTAAAATATAACAACTAACATTTACTGATTGCATAATATGTGGCAGATACTTTGCGAAGCACTTTATATCTAATCCTCTTATCACCCTACGAAATGGGTCCACTATTTTCCTTATTTTACAGATGAGGAAACTGAGGTACAGAAAGTTCAGGTGAAGAAATACCCAAAGTTCATTAAGTGATGGAGCCAGCCTCAAATCTAGGTTTCATAATCCAGGTGATCTGACTTCATAGTCTTTACCCTTAACTGTTACAGAATGCCTCTAAAATAATCATGACTATCCAAATATAAGAACCACCATCAATAATTTTAGGAAAGACTTCAGGAAGTTACTAAGAAATTTCACAGACTGATAAAGGAATGACATTGTTATCACCTGCTGCAAGAGCTGTCACGTATTTCTCCTTACTCCTTTTCAGTTTTGAACAGAGAAAGTGTCTGAGCATCTACCATGCTCATGGCGCTAGCAGAGAAATGGATAATCAAACTGCCATCAAAGTTAAGTTGAAGAACACTACATTACCTAATGGTTTCTGATAAGTGTAACAGATACCATTTCTTCCTTTGTACTCCCCAGTAACTAGCAGGGAGGGGAAAGATACATTTTGAATGGATGAAATGTACTATGCAGGAAGTATTGCAAAGACCTTGTACATTACGCTATCTTAGTAAGTTTAAACACTTATTTTAAATACACATGGTTCTTAAACATTTTTAGGTCACAGTCTTATTAAGGAAATCTTACATATAACATCAAGGAGTTCAAGGATCTCTATGAAGCTGGTCCATATATGAACCCTTAAGGAGGCAACAGGAATTCATTGAAAGGTTTTATGTTAGGAAGTTAACAGTTTAGTAGTTTATCAAGACCATTTGGACAGGAGTTTGGAGGAAGACTTGGTGTCATGGGGCTAAAAGGAAACTAAAATTTGAGTAATCCAGGTATAAGATAATTGGGGGGGGGGACAGATGTAAGGTTCCAACAATAGAATATAAGAAATACTAAGGAAACAGAAATGAAAGCATTTAGTTACTGATGGATGATGGCATCATTCATCAAGATTCGGAACTTGAGGCGAGTTCTGACATAATGACTTTGAGATATTTATAAAGTCTTCAGATGAAGACAGGTAGATGACAGTTGAGTTTACTAGATAGGTGCTCTGAAGAAATCTAAGCAGAAAGAAGTCTCATGAGTCACCAACACATACATGGTTCTTGGGACATGAAAATGTACAAATGCCCAAATTAAACCTGTTAGAGAGAGCACACAAAAGGGCCAGCGATAGAATCTTGGATTACTCCAACATTTATAAGTGAGGCAAAGGATGGGAGGAATGGTCAGAGAGGAATGGGGAATAAAGTAAGACTGCCACCTCGAAAGCCACAAGGGGAGACATTTGCAAAAAAGAAGGGTCAAGCAAGGAGAGAACTTATAAAAGTTACTCTTCAACTTATGAAAATTTCCATATTTGTAGTGAAATATATGGTGCAAAAATTGTGAGCACCATACACTGATTAGCTATTTTGATTCCCAGAATCCATCAAGCCTGCTATCAATTACTTTTTACTCAGCTAAGACATCTTTCTTTCCCTATTCCCACAAAGACTATTACAAAACTCCTCCAACCTCTTAGTAAAGAGATATTCTGGACTCCCTTATTAAGAAATTAGGTATGAATGACGCCTCAAAATTTATTTTTATCTTCACTCTACCTTATCATCATTCCTCTTGGCTCAGGATGGGGCACTGCTAGTTTTCAAAGCTAAACCATCCCAATTCCTCCAAGATTTCGATTAATATTCTCCATCCCTAAATTTCAAAATCAACTAATATGCTAAGTCTAATGACCTCTTTCAGTCTGATCTATTCGATCCCATTGAACTAAATGATATTATTAACCATCGACTCTTTTTCTAAAAATTTATATTATTCATTTCCATGATGGTACTCTCTCCTAATTCTCCGTTCTGTTATCATTTTTTTTCTACCTTCTTTAGCTTCCCTTAAATACCAGTATTCCTCACAGGGGCTCTGTGGGTGACCAAATTTTCATACTACATTCCATGCCTAGACAATCTACTGAGTATTCCAAACTTATATATATGTATTAGTTTGGAATACTCAGTAGATATATAGTATATATATATAAACCCCCATGAGTCCCCAAATCTAATATCCAGAACTGTTCTAGATACCTAAAATCTGTATTTCCAATTCTGTATTCAAAAAGTCTACCTCAGTATCTCCAGTCACCTGAAACCAAACATTAATAAAACCAAAATTATCTGCTCCCCTAAACCTACACCCTCTTCCTTTGGTCTCTATCTTGGATAAAACTTGGGAGTCATCCTCAGTGCTCCCCTATTCCTTGGCCACTTTGCTTTTCTGCAACAGAAACTTCTTTAGAATGTGTTCCCTTTAAAGCTGTGACCTTAATTCTGGCCTCTTGGACACACTCTTGTACAAAATACTGACCTCCCAAGTGGCCTCCCTGACCTCAGTCCTTTCTTCTTCATCTTTCCTCAGTTCAATTATGTCTAATTAGTCTCCCCCCCACTCAATCTTCAATAGTTTTCTATTGCCTACATAATCCCACAGAAATTCCTAAACACTGGCTTTCAATTATACTGACATAGCCTTCAGAGTATAACAGACTTAGTTAAAATCTATCATTTATTCTTACTGTTGACCTAGAACAGTGTTTCCCAAACTTCTCTAAAGATAAGAATTAGCTGGTGTGCTCTCTCCTGGAAATCTGGACACATCTGGGTTAGAGTCTAAAACTCAGTTTTCAACAAGTGCCCTAGTAGATTATTCTCAGAGATATTTGGTAAACACTGACCCAGGGAAAATGACTTCATCTCTGTTTCTTCATCAGTAAATAAGGCTACTACCATCTTGTGACTGAATTCAGTAATCCAAGTAAAATACCCAGTAAGCACCTGGCAATAAGTAGGCACTAAATAAACACTCATTCCCTGTGAAGTCTCTATTTCCCACTCCACCTTCACACATAGGACTGCTCCCCGACTCCCCTAAGATACCTTGATATTTAGGCAGCTGTGCCATTCTCCATTCCCTTGGCTTAAAAAATAATTCCTAGTTTTCTCAGATTGTTAAAATTCTATTCATCCTTTAAGACGAAACCAAAAGTTCCCTGTTCACTCTGAACCCTTCAGATGGAATAAATCCTCTCAGTTCTGAAAGCATTTTATTGTTGCCTCAATACAGTATTTCTTCCACTATATAATTATTAATTACATATGTGTCTTACTGACTACACCACAGTCTAGTTCCTTGATGGCCATGATAGTCTGATGGTCAGACTATCTGACCTACAGGATTAAAAAATATACATATGTATATAGATAGACAATACATGAACAGGGTTAAATAAAAAATATATTTGTCCCAATTTTAAAAAAAATGCTTACTGGTTTCAACTTTTATCAAATTCTCAACATTGACTAAGAATGATATGGTCATACTTTTAATAGGAATATATAATCAAAGCACCATATTGGAAAAGTAGATAACAATAGTTATTTGTCAAACTGGGAGAACATATGAAATAGTATCTACAAGGGTCACTCTCTGGTCAAGTATATTAAACACTGTTATCACCAAAACTGTAAAAGTAAAGTGTTCACTGCATTTTTCATGAATGACTCAAGTTGGATATTTTTCATATCAACTTGGAAGACGGAAATATGATGGTTCATTGTGCGAAAAAGTTTCATCAATAACAGAATGAAGTTCAATATGGGCAAGATCAAGGTAGTAGTAACATTTTAAAGCATACTTCACAAAGAGAAACTGATAGGAAAACAGAACTGGTAAAACTGGGGACTACAGTGACTCCAATAGGAATTAAAATGCATGTACTAACTTGTTAAAAGAACCAATTAATTAAAAAAAACTATTTATTTTACTGAAACATGTTTTTAATAACTAGTATTTTATAACCCATAAGTCTTTCTTATTTATAAAGCCTGATATTATCTCCTTAGCTTGGTTATTTAAGTAAATTACTATGTAAAGAAAAAGTAGAACCTAGAAGACCTGGAGATCTTTCCAGTTTTTTTTTAGCCTTCTATGAGCAAATTTCTCTGTCTTCAGTTCCACTTTTTAATAGAGATTTTTTCCCTATGAAGAGATTTTTTTTTTGAAATCTACATTAATAATAATTTAATGTGAATAAAATTGTCAACTCAAAGATCTAAACGTTATATAAAATGCTCATTTTGTATAATTAAAACTAACTATGACAGATACTTGATTTATTACATTTTATACCAGTCCACTTAATTTACTGCAGCTTTGGAACAAACATGATGCCATACTTACATTTCTACTACAGATCCCACAGATGACTGTCACAAAAATAAAACATCTTCTTCACGAGCAATCAGCCAGTTTGCAGTATTTTCTCCTCCATTGCTGGATCATCCTGTGCTGCAAAAGAAAAATTTCAACATCAACTTCTCTACAGACTAAGATCAACAACATTAAAAATTAATTTCAGTCAATTATGTATGATTCTTCATTTAACAAAATTCACTGGCAAATTTTATCTCAAAAGTGGAAAAATTTCAAGACAAGGATGCCTGCTTTCTCCACTGCTATTCAACACTTTACTGGAAGTTCTAGCCAGAGCAATTAGACCAGAAAAAGATATGAAAAGCATACAAATTGGTAAGGAAGAAGTAAAACCATTAACTATTTGCAGAGACAGTAAAATTTTCTCTATTCTCTATATAGAAAATTCTGGAGAATCCCCAAGAAAGCTACTAAAGCTAATAAACAAATTCAGCAAAATTGCAGTTTATTATAAGTTCAATGCACGAAAAAGTCAGTTCTGTATCTAGCAGTCAACAATTCAAACAGGAAATCAAGAAAGCAATTCCATTTATAATAGCATCTAAAAGAATGAAATACCTAGAAATCAACTTAACCAAGGAGGTGAAAGACTTGTACATTGAAAACTACAAAGCACTGCTGAAAGAAATTAAAGAAGAGTTAAATAATGGAAAGACAACTGGTGTTCATGGATTGGAAGACTATGAAGATGACAAAACTATCCAAAGTGATCTACAGATTAAACATAATTCTTATCAAAATTCCAAGAGCCTTTTTTTCAGAAATGAAGAAACAAATCCTCAAATTCATATGGAATTGTGAGGGGCCCCAAATAGCCAAAAATAATCTTGAAAAAGAACAAAGTTGGTGAGTTCAAGCTTCTCGATTTCAAAACTTACTACAAAGCTATAGTAATCAAGACAGGGTGGTACTGGCATAAGGACAGACAAAGATACCAACAGAAGAGAGAGTCCAGAAATAAACCCATCTATGGCCAACTGATATATTTCACCACAAGAAAAAAAATTTAAGTGAAACAAGTTCTTTATAGACAAAGTAGCCCACATGGAATGTATTCCATAGCCACTGCCTTCCTACAAGAAGGTAATGTATGGGAAGGCAAGGTCATCATCACATTAACTAGGACCTCCTGGTATTTATATGTATGTCCAAGTTTAAGCCAACCTTCTCTCAAGATGCCTGTTGTCCAGGAAGTCCAGAGTCACCAACTAAAGCATCATCTCAGCCATTAATCCTCTTTCTTCCCATTTAGTATTTCCTCCTTCCACTTCATCATGCCCACTGTGGGAGGCTCATTTTACCACACAGAAATTAGAATCAAGCATACATGATGACTAAAGAGATGACGGGCTTCACAGTGACCACAAGACAGGAGAGACAAATACTCTTTCAGTTCCATGTGCCGCACAGTGTGGGAATCCATCTCCCTAAAAAATTTGTAATTTTAGTATTTAAGACGATATATGGCCTTTAAATACAAGCCAGCGTATCTCACCAAATGTTTAACAGACCAAACAGTATGCAATCTGTTTCAAAACTGGAGAACTTTCAAAAGTAACTGACTAGAAAGGGTTTCTAAACAACATGACTTTTTGTTTTACTCTGACTTTAGAACTTAGTCTTTACATGATAAGGACTCCACTGTCCTGACTTTCCTCCACAGCGCTTTCACTTTACCCTCCATCATTCACTTCCCTCCTGTAGCCTACTCAAAATAGAAACTGTCCAGTTTCACACACAGGACAGCAGGAAACACTCTACTATTCTAACATCATTACTCTTAAAAACAAACCAAAAAACCCCACTTATTCTTTGAAGTCTCCAACCATTGGCTATAATCCCCTATAGCTGTTCTCTCTTAACCCTTAAGGTACTGACTTAATCTACTCACTACTGGTCATCCTATTCATCTTATCTCCTGACATCTCACTATGAACCTATTTAAATATCCTTGAGAATAAACCACTCAACACCTAACTCAGAGGTTCCTGAACTTGCCCCACAGAGGTGGCTTGTTAGAAATACACATTCTCAGGCTCTAACCTGAGATACTGTAGGCCAGTAGAGATGGGTTTCAGCCCAGGAATCTCACCTCAAGTGATGCTGATGCAGGTAGTCCATCGAATACAATTTGAGAAACACTGTCCTTGTTTTTCAATTCCTAAAATCCTAAATTCAATGAACTTCATCACCCCCCTCCCCCCAAAAAAATATGATGGCCACATTTGGAACTAGATGCCTCCTAAAACTACTGCCTCTATAAAATCTTAATCTCACTCTCAGATCACAAGCTCCGGTCCTTTCAGCTCACTTATTCATTCCCACACCCACTCTTTAATTTCAAGGGGCCCTCCAGTCTCTGGACCACCTCCTTTCCTTTCTCCAATACCTGATCTCATTTCCTTTCCTGCCCAATCTGGAGCCCAACCATTTTAACTTCTTAAGAGACTGCTTGGTTCTCTCATATCTCTGTCTCTCATCTACACATACTCTACACACCCCCATCTCTGCATATATCTAACAATGTGACATCTTAGCTTCCATGCCTTAACCAATGAGTGCTGACAGAGAAAAACAAAATTCTTTTTCTCATTCCCCTCCTAACACATCACACCAAATTCTGTCAACTTTCATCCCTAACACCTTTGGAATCTATCCTCCATTCTCTTGCCATTGGTAATCCCCTAGTTTAGAATTTTATCCTCTCTCTCCTGGACTACTGTTCAGCCTGATTATCTTGCTTCAGTATCACCCCTTAAATTTATTCACCAAGTCTCTGAGTGTGATAGACTTAAAAAGAAAAATGAAGCCTTCTATACACGAAGCCCTATATGGGCTCTCCAGCCTATACAACAAAGGTAAAGCTCCTTAGAACAATATTCAAAAGTCTTAAAGACCTGAAACCTAAATAACTCTCTAGTCTTATCTCTCTCTCACAAATTAATACTCTACTTACACCTAATTACTCAGTTCTCCAAACTTCCCTTTGTAGTTCTGTATTTCCTCCTGCCTGGTATAGTCTCCCTCTTTTAAGGCTAAAAAGAATGCTACTACCTTTCTCTGACTACCTCCAAAAAACTGTTCCCTCCCCTCTATTTTGTAGTTCTTCTATTACTGAATTTATCATATGCACTGCAATCATCTGTTCGCTTCTGACTCTTCTAGTAAACCATGAGCCCGCTGAAGACAAGGACAATTTATATCTCTAAGCGGCCAGTAAACTGCCAATCAGTTGTTGACAACTTGAACTGGTATTTCTTGGATGAATGAAAAACTAAATTTATTTACTAACATAACACAACATTTGCATTCTAATTGTGAATAGGCACCCAACCACAAAAGACATAAAGATATCTAAGCTCTAATCCTTTCTTTAAACAACTTAAAATCTAACAGAGGGAGTTACTACATTTACAAATATAAAATTCATGCCATCTTTATATCTTTTGACAAGTACATCATTTATCCAGCTTTATTTGCTGGCAATGAATTCTACAGAATGCAGATAAAAATCTAGGAATAAAACCAATTTTAGTAAATCTTGCAAGCTATGGGGACTTTTCCAATTCCTGTATCCCACGGCTAAATTTCAAAGCTGACTCTAAATGGATAATGGTTGAGGGGAGGAAAATGAACTAAAACCTATGTAGTCATCTAGATCCTAGCTATGACAACTGTGGTCCCCAACTAGCAACATCAGCATTACCTGGGAGTTCCTTACAAACAAAATATCTGAAGCCCCACTCCCTACCAAGAGAATCAGATCTCAGGTATTTCATATGCATATTAAAGTTCAGGAAGCACTAGTAGCCCCATTATATCACTGAATTCTCAAAATGACTCTGTGAGAAATTTTATAAATGAGGAAACCCAAGCCCACAAGGATTTAACCCCAAGTCACGAAACTATCAATACTGGGAGATGAGATTCAAGCTCAAGTATATCTTAAAAAAATATTTTCCTCAATGTGCTGTATCTCAAAGAAAAGGTCTAGAATAGCATTGTCTAATAGAAAGATGATGCAAGCCACATATGTAATTTCACATTTTCTATTAGCCACATTAACAATAATAATAAGAAAACAGGTAGATTTAATTTAAAGAATATATTTTATTTAACCCAATATATTCTAAACATTACCATTTCCACTGGTATTTAATATAAATTAATTATTAATGTGATATTTTACACTCATGTGTGTGTGTGTACACTCTTTGAAATCTAGTGTGTATTTTACTTACAGCACAACTCAATTCAGACTAGCCACACAGTTTGCTCAATAGCTCCATGTGGCTAGTGGCTACTGGCAATGCAGGTTTAGAATGTCTTGCATACCAACAGGTTTTTTCCAACACAAAACTGGCAATTTACTACAAGAATTGTTGAATAAAGAAAATTAACTCCATGTTACTTTACTCACACCTTTGCTGGCACAGATGAAAAAGAAAATTGCATATTTTGCTGTGATCAAAACTGACTGGTTTAGCTAGTCTCAATTCTACCAAATAGATCCATCAACTCTAGCCTCTGAGAATTACAATGCCAATTGGGCACAACATAGGGTATGGCATGTATCAGTAATATTCAGAACAGTAATGTAAAGTAGCCCTCAGAAAACTTCTACATTTGAAACCGAATATTTTTTCTTTAATGGAAGGAGGGGGAGGCTTTTACTTTCAACTAAAGATAAAAGAATAGTATAATTCTAACTACAGGCCAGAATTAATTTGGTAAACATACATAATTCCTTCTGCAATGAATGATTTGTAAATTATGACCAAAGTCAACACAATTTATGAATTATTACAGTAAAATTTGCCACAATATTTTGACATGCAAATACCAATTAGCTAATGGGTTAAGTTTCCTTCTTAAGGTGCAAACTTATACAGAAATGAACCATTAGGAGGGTAACATAGAAACAGAAAACATATGGAACTAAATGAGATATTTCTGCCCCTTAACAATTCTAAAGAAAAAAAGTGGCAGACTGAATTTAAAAATATATAAAAGAGATTAGAGAGTATCAGTTAATTTAAATCATCTACCCATTCAACCAATTAAGTATAACTGAAAATGAATATTGTATTATTTATAATTTGTGACCACTCAACAAATTCATGCTCCTATTATTTGCACCTACTGTTATTTTCTCTGAAAACAGGCTTAATCACAAGTCTACTTTTCAAGTCAGTCATGGAGTCAAAAAAAAAGGTTTTTTTTAGATTATAGATTCAAATAAATGATTATCTTTTTTTAAAGAACTCATCAAAGAAAAAGATAAGCATGTAACAGTTAAAATATCAAATTACAAAGATCTGAAGATTTCCTGTATTTTTCCAATTATACTAACAGCTAATGTTTAATAAAATAGTTCTTACTCTTTATTCAAAATACACAAAACAGGAAATGTTCTATATAAAAGGTATCAGTGACAGAAAAGAAAAATACTACAAATCTTACAACTTTTGGTATACAAAGTCAAAAAAGAAAAAAGAACAAAAAGCAAGGACCAGTAAAAGAAGGAACAGAGAGAGAGAGATCGGGTGTAATTCAGCAGATACATCTTAATATTTCTTAAGAAAGAGTCCCAAATTGAGAGATGTAACTAAATGCCCTAATGTTTCCATTTTTAGCTTTCCTTCTCATCTCCTGCTAAAACTCAGCTTACTGAAAGCACACGTCATACTGGGAGACAAAAGTCTTCGGTCAAAACTCATTTCAACTAAATGGGGTCCAATATTTTACAGTACTCTATGTTAAAGAATTATTTCCACCACTGCGTTTAACACTTCCCATAAAAAACATTACTGTATGACAACCTCCGGCCTTCACAATCTTCATACCCAAGAATTAAATCTTTATATTTTCCACCCAAAAAGGTGGGCTTTGCATTTTATTTTAACAAAACATTAAATGTGAATGTGAACAAGTACTGTATTTTAATCACATAAACCAGAAGTTGCATAGCCTGCAACCATTTTGTAAATAAGAAAAGCTCTGCTGCTAATTATCTGTGTGACCTTGGTCAAGTCACAACTCCCATGTCTTTGTTATTTCACCCTACTCTACACTTCCATAATTCTAAATACTTTAATTAATACGATTTAACAACGGGTTTTGTTTTAACTAACTCAAAGGGTAATAAGCCATGAACACTCAACAGTCCATAAATAGCACAGGTGGTTGTAGCAGATTGTAAATAAGATGGATTCCATACCCACAAAGACTGTTTCTAATCCAGCTGGTCGCACAAAATCAGGTTCTTTGGGCACAATCAAAAACCAGGCAAGAGGTTGGAAAAGGTTCACCTTCTGTTACTAACACTGGGGGAAAAAAAGCATTCAAATACCCAACTGACAGTGTGTCAGGTGTTTTATGCTAGTAAATTGTTAATACATGGGATAATATTCTCTATGCAGATCAATATTGTGAAAAGAAAAAATTTAATACTATATTTTTCTTCTACTAAGTCAAGAAATCATTTTTAGATCCTTTCAAAAAAAAAAAAATCTGCCCTATCCTTGCGACAACTCAAAAACAAAATACTTTACCAGTTGACACATGTCTCCTACAAAAAAAAAAAAAAAATTCTTTTTTTCTTCCTCTTGTCTCATGATCAGCTATTTGGAAAAACAGTTTTCCTGATGATTATAATTCTACCAAGTTTTTAACAACCGAGTAAATAACAAAATCCTACAAATGTTTGCCATTATTTTCATTTTGCCCACAATTTACACTGGCCCACTTGAAACATAAATTCTAAATCAAAGATTCGGCTTAACAAAATGCTCCAATTTAAGATGTACAAGCTAAAACAAACATGCAATATCTATTTCTAAAGTGGTTTTTCACTTTTCCGGTTTGCTCTTTAAAATTGGATTACTTGACGTATTTTCATGATTTTTAGAGCACTCCCAGACATTCAACACGAACAGTATTTGCTGGTCACAAAAACAGCAAAGCCAACATCATAAATCCTGTTATTTGTGCAGGTCATTTTCCTCCTGGGTCTTATATGCCACGTCTTTTAAACGTCTAAATATAGATTCACTTATTAAAAAAACAAAAACAGTTTTAAGTCTTCCAGTTTCCGTAAGTATACACTGCTTTTAACGCCAATGTCATACTTTCAAATTCTATTTTAAAAGTACACACATTGGAGGGGTACCTGAAATGTCAATCATCCAAAGACAACGCGTTTTTCTATCATTTCTTGGCTTTCTTCTCTCAATTCCACAGTTTTAATATTACTTAATAAACAAAATATTACTTAACAAACAAAATGTACGTACTTTAGAAACTTGAGAAATAAGTGCTCACTAAAATGGCACTTAGGAAAAAGAAAAACATATTAAAAGCGATATCAAGCGGAAAAGATCTAGTTGCCAGAAGTGTGTGTAAACTCAAAACAATTTTTCATCCTTTCTCTAGATGCCCACGGAAAATAAAACAGCGGCAACAATATAAGACCCGTACTCTTTCAGTCGGGATGGGGGGTAGGGAGAGAATTCCGCACCCAGCAACCAGAAGAACAAAGCAACAGCCTCCGCTGTTAAGATGCACCGAGGTTTTTGGAGGCTCAACGGGTATTGAGAAATCTCTTAATGATTCTGATGCTTTAGTAACAGCGCTAGGCTTAACGAGAGCAAGGCGAGGGACTGCTCGTCATATTAGGCAATACCCAGAAACTGAACCGGAGGAGGAGGGAAAGAGGGAAGAGAAAGAAGCCAAAGACACTCCGGAAAAAGACAAAATGCAGTAACTCTACGCCCTGACCCAAGGCCCGGGTAGAAGCCTCCGCACGGGAAATTGGGAGTAGGATACCCCTCAAACCATTGCCGCCCCTAAATCTTGAGGCCCAAAGTCCCCGTGTAGAGGCCTGACACCACCGATGAGGGGAAAGGAGAGGGACCTGGCTGCCACCAAAGGCAGCGACGAGGACCCCGGCGGAAGAGGCTGCGCAGTAATGGCCGCTGCTCCGCCTCTCGCACCCGGACCGTGACCAGCTCCAGGCTGTCGCCCAGGGCAGGGGCTGCGGCGGCCCCAGGCAACGCAGAGCCCGTCACCGTCTTCTTGCCTGTGACAGCAGCCAAGCTGGGAGCGATGGAAAGGGCTGAGCTGTCCCACCCCGGCTCGGCGCAACAGCCGCGGTCCCCCCAGCCCAAGGGCGTCCACCTACGTACCGGCCCCTGACCCCGCCGCCGCCGCCCCTCTCAGGCCTGGAGCGCAGGGCCGACCCAGAGTGTGTCGCCGTTGGAGGTGACACCGCGGGCCATCACTTCTCTCCCCAAGTTAGGATCCCGGAGCGGCTAACTTTCACCCTGCCCCTCAAGTGGGCTTCGCCCTTACTCGCACCTCTGTGGCCACAGCCGCGGTCGCCTCGCAGTCTTTTCTCTTCGGCCTCGGGGCCCGCAGCGGCCGCGGACGCGCGCGCGCGGCCGTCACGTGACCGCCGGTAGCGTCGCGGGGGGCGGGGCCGCGCGATGCGGAAGCAGCGCCGCGCACCCGTGAGCTCGCTCAAGCCCAGCTCCGCCCTAGTTCCCCACGCCCCGTTCCTGACGCACGCCGCAGGTTGCCTACCTTCTCCTATCTTTGGGGAGCTGCAGTTTCCCCGCTTCTAACTGCTTTATATTTTGCTTTACTTGTAGTTAGGTGCCGAAGAATTCTGAAAGAATGCAAGTCCACCAGAGAGAGATTTGGGGCTGAGGAAGTAAGACACGTGTAGAACCAGCAGGTGGTGCTGCTCAGAAACCCAGCTTCGAGATCCAGGAGAAGCCCTTTGGGCGCCTTAGCTGGATTTGGGGGTGAAGAGTCCTTGGCAAAACTACTTGTTCTCTTTCAAAAAAAAGGAAGTTCCAATTTATTCATCTTTTGAACCACTGAGCAATTTAATAGGAAAAAAAAAATCTTACTTTCCTTTGGGCTCATTTTTCTTAGACCAGGGCGCAGGAAGCTGGAGGAAGAGATTAATCAGCATAAGAATCTAAAACTAAAGAAATGGCTTTATTTTATTGCACGTGTTTGGTTTCAAACATCAGATTCCTGGCAGTACCCTCCATTTCAATTTAGCATATACATCATCTTTTTTTGGAACTGATTGTATTTTCTTAATTTGTAGTAAAATGAAAAAGGTGGAAGAGCATGCTTTTTTATTTTTAAAAGAATATATGTTTCAACATTCCTTGCCAGCATCTTCTTAATTTGCAATGCTGTTGCATTTTGAACTCTCATTAACTGTTTATGGTTAATTTTCAAGGTTGGAAATTTTTCAGAGTTTATATATATGTGTATTTTCTTTTATTCTGTCTGTCTACCTATCTATCTGCTGATCTGTCTGTCTATCCATCTGCGTGCAAGAAAGTGCAACAGGAGTCTCACTAAAACGCCATTACAGGCTTCAAACTCTCAGCACAGCCATAGTCTTAGTCATTTCAGTGAATAGCTCTTGCTCACATCATCTTTCCTTGCTCACACCTATCTGTACTTTCTGTCTTTCTCTCATGCCCCATATCCACTTTGCAAATAACCTGCTGGCTCTTCGTTCAAAACACGTTTTGAATTGGACTACTGACCGCCTCTACTACAACCTACATTATCTCTTAGACCAGGGACTGGTTTTCTGGCTTCTGTCCTTGCTTTCCTTTTAGTCTGTTCACCCAGAGGCCACAGTAAACTTATTAAAAAGGAAGTCAGTCATACCACATCTTTGTTGGAAGTCTCCCCTAGCTTCCCAAAACAAAGTAAAAACCAAAGTCCTTAACAGTGGTGCTAAGACTCTCCCCTCATTACCTCCCTGACCTCACAAACTGCTTGTTTAGCTTTGAGTTCCAAGAAGATTCTACAAAGTCTCTGAACCTCGGTCTCTGCAGTTGCTCTTTCCTCTGCTTGGAAAACTCTTCACCATAGTGGCTTTCTCCCTCTGTCTGGGCTCAAATGCCATCTTTTCAGTCAGGCCTCTACTTGCCAAACTATTTTAAATCGTGACATTCCCCCATTCCCAATATTTCTTATTCCTCTCACCTTTTTCTCTCTAATACTTAGCACAATGTAAAGGATGACTTAGTTTACCTGTTTATCTCTACTGTGTGTCTCTGCACACTAGAACATAAGTCTCTCGGGGTCAAGAATTTGTGTTCTATTTTGTATTCCAACTGCCAGCAATAGTACCTAACACACTTAGAGAGGCTCTCTGGAAATATATGTTGAATGATTGAATGAATATGTGCACACACATTTATATACTAAATAATATATAAATGAATAAAAACTTATTTGTCAGCAGTTGTATATAGAGAGGAAAATTGAGTGTATGGAATGTTATGCACCCCACCTTCACCACACCTGAAAGATAGTATGAGTTTCTCTCTATGAGTAATACAGGAGGGCACCTCTCAACATGGACAGAATTATTTGAAAAGTAATTGGTTTCCAGTAATTGTCAAGATGCCCAAACTTTCAAATGGTTTACATAAAGAAATAAATCAGAGCCCAACAGATTCAAGGTATCTCTGTAATAATGTTATTATCATTTTCATTCTATTTTGCTTCATTGAATCAAGAAGTTGCAAAAGACTGCTAGGAATTGCTCATTATTCATAACTGACTGTCTGTTTCCCACAAGCATATAAAATGTGTTCATGAATACCACACGTCTCAGGTACCCCCTCCTCCCTATACTATCCCCCCCAACATATAAAAATGTTTGGTGTTGTTAGTTTAATGGTCAAAATATTCTGTTTAGTTAACATCTGAAGACATCCATGAAAACATGCATGAGAAAATTGTATGTGTCACAGTGGAAAATGTTTTGAAAACAATTGATATAGCTAGTCTAGGGCAGTGGTTTTCAGAGTGTTTTCCAGTGTTCCCTGGGGGTCCTTGAGATCCTTTCAGAGGATCCTAGAGGTAAAAATTATTTGGATAATAATATATACAAAGACTCTAGCTGCCTTGTTTCTCCCGCACCCCCGTTCACTTTAGTACAGTGGAGTTTTCCAGAGGCCACATGATATGTGACGTAACAACATGTTGAATGTAGAAGCAGATTCTAGAATTTGGCTGTATTAATTAGGCCAGGGATTAAATAAATTTGCAAAACATAAAATAATACTGCCCTTCTCACTAAGTTAACTTTGGTTTTAAAAATAGTTATTTATCAGGAAATATTTATGGGGTTATTAATGTTAACATTAATGGGGTTATTTTTAATGAATTAATTTTAATTGATGAATTAATTTTAATGAATTAATAAATATTTTAAACAGTTCTCAGTTTTAGTTTGGTAAATATTGATAAATTAACATATATAAACAATACTTCTTCTGAGCCTTCTATAGGTTTTAAGAATATAAAGGGGTCCCAAGACCAAGAACTTTCAGAACACTAGTTCTAGTGTAATGTAAAATAGACTGGGACTATTTTGTGCACCAACCCTGAGCTAGATTTCTTCCCACATGCCAGCAGTCATCTGATAACTGTGGACACAACTTTCTCATGTTTCTGGAAACAGAACAAACCAGATTCAGGAATGTACTAGTCATTATAGCTAGCAGATGAATAGAAATAAAGCCAAGGGGAAGGTTTAGAAAGCAAACTTTTCCATTTCAGTTGAAGATTTTGCTCCAAGAGCTGATATATATCTTGCTCTCTGTCCTACCATTTGACATGTTCTTCAGTTATCAAAAATATGTACTTTTCTACCAGAATTCCTTTGTAAATAGTAGTAGACTAGACAGTTTTGCTGGTGCTCGTCCTTTACCTAATGTGATAATCAGTTCTCTCTCTTTGGCTCATTCTTAGTGCTTCTACAGCAGCCGTGGAAGTTACAACTGAGTTATGATAATTGTATGCCTGGGAAATAGCCCAACACGAAACAGTCACTGAGTCAGATTTTATAGTTTGTAAAGGCAAGCACGCCTTTCCTAACCCTGACTGTATCTGTACATGAATGTATGTATTGATTTTTAGATGTCTTATATTGACAATATTAGCTATTATATTATTTCCAAAGTCCATGCTTGTTTCATTGGACATGACCTCATTGAGCATTGTATTGAATAAATGCTCTATTTTATTTATTGGCAAAGTCATTTATTATTTTATTTTTATTTATTTTTTTCTTTTTTTTGCGGTATGTGGGCCTCTCACTGTTGTGGCCTCTCCCGTTGCGGAGCACAGGCTCCGGACGCGCAGGCTCAGAGGCCATGGCTCACGGGCCCAGCCGCTCCGCGGCATGTGGGATCTTCCCGGACCGGGGCACGAACCCGTGTCCCCAGCATAGGCAGGCGGACTCTCAACCACTGCGCCACCAGGGAATCCCCTGCCTCCCATTTTATGCCAGCTTGCCTCATGCATTTAGACGAGTGGCTCCAGTCCTGTAGCCATTTGAGATGAAATACTCTGGATGGATCAAGAGTTAGATATAAAAGATAAAACCATGAAATAAATTAAAAGAAAACACAGGTGGATATTTAACTGGTTCTTGTGAGTTGGCCTAACTCTTGGGTTATTTTTGTTAAAGAACGGTAACCTCCAAGGGTTAGAGGTAGGTGAAGGTTAACTATTTCGTCACAACCTTTCTATCACATTATAGAGAAAGCAAGTCTCAGACCAAATTCTTCCCCACAAGCAGCCATTTATCCAATTTTTATTAGAAAGTAGGCAAAACATCTCAAGGATCAAGTTTTGGTGTCATCCCTAAGCAAACAGGATATAGGGCTCCCTAAATTCTTACATACTATTTAAGAAAGGGTAGGAAATGTCTCTGAAATTTTTTATCCAACATACATATCTCAAATGCCATTAGCTTCACCAATAAGAACTCATCTCCCCAACAAAAATCCTTTTCTACCATTTGTATATCGATTAGCAAAAGTTCTGGTGGTGATTAGAGACAAGCTAGCTGAAGCATTGGCGTTCTTTTGGGTGTGGCCTTTCTGACTGCTAGCTGATCACCCTTTGGATGGGAAATTCTAATTAGGGCAAATAGCTACACATAACAAGTAGCTTAAGCTAAGTAGCACATACATTGTAGCACACTGTCTATGCTCAAGTTCTTTAAAGTGAACTATAGATACCACAACACTGGCATTTTGCAGAAAAGCACTTTCCAAGCATAAAAGAAATGGAAGAAATTACAGTGGAAAAGGAAGGTATCTGATACCATAAAAATGACAAGTTTCTGTACATCAAAAATACCATAAATTAAGAGGGGAATGAAAACTGTTGGAAATATTAGAGCAGTTATTTCGTAAGTGAAATATGTATTGTGTTTATTATACATACATAAATGTACACATTTATATGTATTACATATATATGTGTGTGTTTCTAGCTTCCTCTTTGTCTTTTTATATGAATCTCATTATGCAAGATATGGTTACATGGATTTTCACTAAATGCTTGCTTTGGACTAAGCTGTTTCTTTCACTCCAGCATTCTCATCTGGCTTCTATGCTATGTTGCCGCTGCTGATTCTCTTGAGTGTTACTCTGCTGGCCACAGACCCTCTATTGGTCACTGTTGAGGAAACCCCATCCTGATCTTAAGCAAAGAAGAAACTCTTGCAGTCCAAATAACTGGGTTTTTTTTGTTTTGTTGTTGGGGAGGGCAGTTTTTTTTGGGGGGGGGGTGTTGTTTTGTTTTTTGGTTTTTTACCATGCACCAATTATGCACCACTCACTCAGAGGTACCATCCATGAAACAGAAGGACTCCACAACCACTGTCACGGATACAGGAAGCTCCAGAAAGTAGCTTATCTTTCTTCATTGTTGCTATTGCACCTCGCACAGCACACAGAGATTCCCTGAAGCCACCACAGGCAGGAGTAGTTCTAAGATAACATCTTGGCATCAGCATGATGCCTGCAGCTCCAGAGAGTGAAGACCCTTCCTCTTCCAGACAGAGGCCTATCTCATTTCCTCCTCTAGCATTAACCACTTCCTAGAATGACTGATCTTGAGAAAATCCTTTCTCTTGCTGAAAAATCATGGTCTTGCACCAAGATTCAACTTGTAATCACAGTGCTGTTCTACATTGGTACATTTCTCAAAACCTGTGTTATTCAGTCATTCACTGGACATCTATTGTATAAGGCTGCCAAAAATCCACTTCCCCGTCTTTTGAATGGTACCCTGAACTTACATTGGGAAAACTACTCCTTCACTATTGGATGCAACCACGGAACTATCAATCAAGATGTCCCTATTTCCCCTGGCCAAGGGATGGACATGTGACCCAACCTATACCAGTCAGATCCTTTCCTCTCCTTGGAATTTGAAGCTCATGTGGAATGTGGGAAAAGGTAGAAAAAGCAGTTGGAGTAGATCAACTCCATCTGGCTGTGACTGTCCATTCCTTTTCATTTTCCCCATAGAAACCTTGGCTTTTGACTTTTCCAAGACTGACTCATTTTGTGTAAAGATGTCCCATGTTCTTCAATCCTCCAATATATCCCCCTGTGCTTGTTAGGCTGGGTTGATTTTTGTTTCTTGCACCTAAAAGTCTAAGTGATACAAGTTCTACTCATGATAACATTTTTATGTAAGTGTGCTTTTTCTCTACATTTCCTGTTACTCAGTTGCATCTATCTACCAGGATAGAATCCTGCATTGATCTTACCAACACCATTCACTGATCTGGTCTACTTTCTCTTGAGATGCTGGATCTATCCCAGGATGAGGCTAAGATCAGATCATGCCTGGAATGTGGTTATTGAGGTGAAATAGTTGTCATGACTCATTTTCAAATGATAATAGCTTTTTTGCTTTTTCATTGCCTCAAATCAAATGTACTCTTTGAGTCCCTGAAGAAAAGAGAAGAAAATGAATGAAAGTAATGACCAGTGATGTGGAGGGTCTCCTTTCCCCTGTCCTTGCCACCTGGCAGGAAGGAATAGACCAATGTAGGTATAATCAGGGCTGAGGTTTATTAGTTCTGGGTGAAAAGTTGAGTTTATCTTTGGGAAAGACACTCCCTTGTTTTGTGTTAGGCTTCTTAAAAATGTCTCTTTAAGTATTTCTTTAATCTCTTTAACCATAGGTCTAAAGCAGAAAGCTGCCTGTGAGACAATAGAAAAAAATTATATATATATATGTGTGTATGTGTATATATATATATATATATATATATATATATATATATATATATATATACACATGTATATATCTGCCCCGGGTTCCTGGCACAAATCTCCTAAAATTCTTAGAACTTCCTAAGTGTTAAAAGAACTAGGAGTGTCTTTTTGTCTAATATTTGGTGTTTGACCCTATTCCTGACACAGAGTTCCTAAATCCCTTGGAATTTCCTGGGTGATAGCAGTGTCTTTTATTCTAATGCAGTGACTCTTGGTGGACTGCCTAACGTGGGCTGGTCACTGGAAAGACCAAGACGTGATTAGAAGTTTAGAATTTTCAGCCTCACCTTCTATCTTCCAGGAAGGGGAGAGGGGCTGGAATTGAGTCGATGATAATCGAGTCTGCATGATGAAGCCTCCATAAAAATCCCAAAGGTACCAGGTTCAAGGAGCTTCCGGGATGTTAAACAAAGTGGAGGTGCTGGGAGAGTGGTGTGCCCGGAGAGGGCTTGGAAACCCCACCCCACAATCCTTCCCACATACCTTTCCTTATGCATCTCTTCCATCTGGCTGTTCATCTGTATTCTTTGTCATATTCTTTTATAATAAATTGGTAAACAGTAAGTAAACTGTTTTCCTGAATTCTGTGAACAGCTGTAGAAAATTAATTGAACCTGAGGAGGTGGTTATGGGAACTCCAGTTTACAGCTGATCAGTCAGAAGTACAGGTAACAACCTGTACCCTAGACTTGCTATTGGCCTCTGAGGATGGGGGCAGCCTTGTGAGACTGAGCCTTTAACCTGTGGCGTAAGATGCTATCTCTTAGTAGATAGTGTCAGAATTGAGTTAAATTGTAGGACACCCAGCTGGTGTCACAGAATTGCTTGGTGTGTGGAAACCCCCCATAGCTGATGTCAGAAGTATTGTGAGTCTGATAGTAATGTGAGAGTAAAGGAGAAACACAGGGGTAATATAGGATTTCTTTATATTACCCATTATTCTTGGAAAAGCCATTTTCATATTTATATATCACATGTTTTACTCTTCCATATGATTTTTAGGATTATTTCTAAATTCCATAAAAAACCTGTTGGGGTTGTTTGTATTATACTGGATCAATAGCATAGGGTTACCCAATAAAATCCAAGATGCCAAGTAAATTTGAACTTCAGATAATCAACAAATATATATATTTGTATAATTATTATATATATGTGATAATTTTTTTGGTGTGAATGCATTCCATACAATATTTGGGACATACTTATACAAAAGAGTCTTTTAAATTATTTATTTGAAATTGAAGTTTAATTATTTTCTATTTTAATTTGATAACTCTGGCAACCTAATTTGGGAAGAAATGATATCTTTAAATATTGTCATCCTTTTCACAAACACTCTATCCTTTCCATCTATTTAGTGTTTATATCACTAAATCATTAGGGTTGTATATCTGGCTTATTGTGTTAGATTTATTCCTAAGTGAGTTAAACATTTTTAAGTTATTGTAAACGAGAAAATTTGTTATTCCAGAGGAATCCTATTGATTTTTATATAGTGATCTCATATTTAGCACCCTTGTTGAACTTTATTAATTAACTTGTCTGTAAAGTATCCTGAATTTTTGTATTTACAGTAACATCACTTAAAAAGAATGAGCTTTATTTCTTTCTTTCTAATCCATATCCTTTTATTTCTTTTATTATTTTACTGCATAGATAGGATCTCCGATACAAAGCTGAGTAGAAGTGGCAATACCAGGTATTTTTATCTTGTTCCTAATATTTTAAAATCTATAATTTTATCAATCTATTATGTTTATTGAAGATTTTTAATAGATAATTCTTATCAGGTTAAAAATTTTCTATTTCTACTTTGCTAAGAGTTAATTATTATTATCATGAGTGGATGTTTAAACTTATCAAAAATACATTCTGTACCTATAGAGATCATCATACGGTAATTTCCTCCTTTAATTCATCAGTGTGGCAAATAGAGTAACAGATTTCCTCATATTCTCAACTTAGTCAAGGCACGCACAGAAACAAACACACACAAACATTGGTGGATTCCATTTGTTAATAGTTTGTTTAGAGAGTTTTTATCCCATGTGACATTAGCTTATAATTGTTCTTTCTTGTAGTGTTTATATCTGATTTTGGAGTGAAGGCATTATTGGCTTTATGAAATGAAATCACTAGAGAGGAATTTCTGTTTTTACTGTCCTCTAAAATAGTTTGTATAATTTTAGGTTGATCTTTTCCTTGAAACAAAATTCTCAAACTTCAGCATGCATCGCATACAGATTCATCGGTTCCTACCCAGGATTGCTAATTTAGTGGTTATGAAGCGGAACTTGAGAATTTGCAGTTCTAGAAAGTTCTCAGGTGACGCTGATGCTTATGTTCTGAGGGCTCGACTTTAAAAACTACTGCTTTAAGTATTTGGTAAAATTTATAAAATCTCATGGACCAAGTTGTTTGTTTCATTTTATTTTCTTAAGTAATGGGTGAATTTGAAACTATCAATATTAATTCACTATCTTAATGACCTAATTCTAGTCTAGTTTCCTTGTGGGTAGATTTGGTAAGTTATAGTTCTCTAAGAAATTGTCCACATTTTCACTTATGTTGACAGAATTATTCAGGATATTCTCTTACAATGTTTTAAATCTTTAGTACATTGTGCTCTGTTTTTCAATTCTAATATTATTTGTTTGTGACTTCTCTCCAGTGGTGTGCTGGAGCTGGATTGTACCAGCTTCCCAGAGCCAACTTTGTGTATCTCTTCCCAACATGTGCACCTCTTCCCAACATGTGCACTGTGACATCATGTCTGTAGATTAAAATCAGAAATAGTGGGAATATTTAAACTATGGAAATCAGAAATCTTACAAATTAGCGCCTACCTCCACCCCAGTGAGAGCTGATTTACCAGAATAACTCCTTCCCTCTCTCTTTCTTTCTTTCTCTCTCTCTCCACTCCCTTCTCTCCCTTTTTCCCTCTTGTCCTCTCTCTCTTCCATCAAACTTGTTATATATTTTTCTATTTTATTAGTTTTATCAAAAAATAATTTTTTGAATTATTTGATTCTCTGGTTTGTATTTTTGTTTCTTATATTAATAGATATTTGATCTTAGTTGTATTATTCTCCTTATCTGTTTCTAGGACTTATCCTGTTATTATTTTTCTGTTCTTGGAAGGATGACTGGCTCATTAATTCTTAGTTTTTCTTGTTTTGTAATATATACATTTTAAGCCTATACATTTTCCTCTGAAAACTGTTTTGATTGCACAAGTTTTGCTATATGGGAGTCTAGTTGTAATTCATGACTTAATACTTAATAATAAATACTGTCCGTTATTATTTCTTCTTTGACTCATGACTTATCTACAATTGTGCTCGCTTAAATGTCCAGATATTTGCTACTATGATTTTGATTTGTTGTTTATTTTTTAGGGTATACATTATTGGTTTTTCATTTTGTAGCAGAGTAGTTATGGAATGTGGTATATGTTATTCATTTTGGAGGCATTTGTTGAGAATACTTGGTTGTCTGAAGCCTAATCAACCTTTGAAAATGTCTTATTAGAGCTTAAAAAGAATGTGCATTCCCTAATTGTCGTCTAAATTATTAATGTTGTTGCTCACTTTAAAAAATGTTTTAACATTAACTATCAGTAACTATGCATTAACTGTCAGTTTCTGGGAGAAGGGTGTTAAAATTTTCCACTGTGAAACACTTTGTCACACTTCAATCTTCCTCTTTGCCTTTGAATCCCAGCCCCTATGATATATCTCATTGAATACTCCATGGGCAAAGACCTAGCTTCAAATTCCCTCTCTACTATTCCTTTAGTTCTATGTTTATGGCTCCTGGAGTCTTCTTGTCTTCCTTTCAAGCTGAGAGTTGTGTTAAGCGATTTAAAAAATATTTCATTCAGAATTTTCTTTATAGTCAGAGGGAAGCCATCTGTGCCAGCTCAGTTCGCCGTGTTTGTTCATGCTCTTCTGCTTTCCAACTCTGCCTTGAATTTCTTTTAACTAAGATAAAAGTTCCAACTTTTATCTTTATTAATTCCTTTCCTCTGTATCTTATTTTCATTTACTATATTCTTTTTTCTAATCTCTTGGATTGGACCCTTATCTTCTTGTCATTATTTTGTACTAATTTTGTGAAAACACTCAAGAGTTTTGATTTGCCTATGAGGAATTTTTTAAGGAGAGGTATATGTCTTGAATATCATTTTCTTAGTTTCCATTTGTAGCATTGCTCTTTGTCTGTTCTTCTGTATCTGTTTTTTAATCTAAAGGTATATGATGACAAGAGAGCTGCAAGGCAGAATTGAGAAAAAGGAAACACTGCCAAGAAATATCACATACATCTTTTTTAAAAAGAAATTTTATAAGGGTATAGTTACAATGTTTTGTTAGCTTCAGGTGTACAGCAAAGTGAATCTGTTATACATATACATATATCCAATCTTTTTTAGCTTCTTTCCCCATATAGGCCATTACAAAGTATTGAGTAGAGTTCCCTGTGCTATACAGTAGGTCCTTATTAGTTATCTATTTTATATGTAGTAATGTGTATGTGTCAATCCCAATCTTCCAATTTATCCCTCCCCCGCCTTACCCCCTGGTAACCATAAGTTTATTTTCTACATCTGCAATTCTATTTCTGTTATGTAGATACATTCATTTGTAGCTTTTTTTTAGATTCCACATATAAGCGATATCATATGATATTTGTCTTTCTCTGTCTGACTTACTTCACTCAGTATGACAATTTCTAGGGTCCATCCATGTTGCTGCAAATGGCATTATTTTGTTTTTGTATGGCTGAGTAATATTCCATTGTATACATGTACCACATCTTCTTCCATTCCTCTGTTGATGGACATTTAGGTTGCTTCCATGTCCTGGCTATTGTAAATAATGCTGTAGTGAACGTTGGGTTGTATGTGTCTTTTCGAATTATGGTATTCTCCAGATACATGCCAAGGCGTGGGATTGCTGGGTCGTGTGGTAGTTCTATTTTTAGTTTTTTAAGGAACCTCATACTGTTATCCATAGTGGCTGTACCAGTTTACATTCCCACCAACAGTGTAGGAGGGTTCCCTTTTCTCCATACATTTATTTATTCTTAGTAGATTTTTTGATGGTGGCCATTCTGACCAGTGTGAGGTGCTACCTCATTGCAGCTTTGATTTACATTTCTCTAATAATTAGTGATGTTGAGCATCTTTTCATGTGCTTTTTAACCATCTGTATGTCTTCTTTGGAAAAATGTCTATTTAGATCTTCCACCCATTTTTTGATTGGGTTGTTTGTTTCTTTTGATATTGAGCTACATAAGCTGTTTGTACATTTGGAGATTGATCCCTTGTCATTTGCTTTGTTTGAAAATGTAATATCACATACATCTTGGTGAAAATTAACAGTTTTCAGAGTTTCAAAGTAAATGTTTAAAAGCTAAGTCCTTCATGTGTCTATAAATTCTCAGAATTTTAAAAGGGGAAATTAGCTTTTATTTATGTTTTTAAAAGTTTATGAGCACATAATTATTTGTTTAAAAATACACTTTAAAATTTTTAACTAGAAGTTCCTCTTCTAGTCAAGATGAACTAATAGAGACCAGATTTTACCCACATCTATTGTCTTAAACAACTACAAAAAGAGACACACAGGAAATGTAAGTTTTTGGACATTGGATAGCAAATAGCACAGGACTATGACCCCTGAGAGAAGGGAAATAAGCAGTGCAAGACTTATGTTTTTACCAGCTTATTGCCCAGAGACAGTTTTCATGCTGCAATACAGTTATAGGAACCTGAACAGCCTAAGTGTCTTGCTAAATTGAAGAGAAAAAAAGTAAAAGTTTGGGGGGCTGAGTTGGCTAGAATTTGCTCGTGAAATTTCTGAAGAGAAAAAAACTGTGCAAAAAGAGTTCCAGAGGTTTTCAGAGGGATCTCTTGAGTCTTTAGCTGAGAAGTGATTCTCAGAGAAAAACTATCTGAGGAACATAGAGAGAACCACCATGAAGGAGTAGGCAGAATAATTCCTAGAAATCACTCAGGGTTGGGAACTGTTCATGTTCATATCAACAAACATGTAAACACCATACAACCCAGAGTTCATCAGAAAGAATTCTCAGAAGAGTATCACCTTAGTGGGACTACATTAGCCCTAGACTGAAGGCTGCTTTGGACACTGTTCAACAGTATCCTTCACTCTAAATAGTATGAGGTAGCCAAACACATGGCACTCAACAATGGACAGAGGAGATTGGCAGAGGTTTATTGGCCACGTATACTCACAGCTTGGGAGTGGACACCATATGCCATGCAGGGACACATGGGGGCTGAGCCTGGGGACAAAGTAACCCCAAAGGGCTGGGGGGAGCAGTTTCCAGGCCATGAAGAAGGGAGGAAATTTTTAAATTGAAAGACATTAATTACCAAAGCTCACTCAAGCAGGAATAAATTTGAATACCTCTGTATCTGTTAAAGAGACAGATTGTAGTTATAACACTTCCCACAAAGATAATTCCAGCCTCATCTTGCTTACCTGGTGAGGGAAAAACAACATTAATTCTACACAAACTATTCCAAAAATTAATGAGTAAGTAATACTTTCCAACTTGTGCATTAAAGTGATACTAAAACCAGGCAAGGCATTCCAAGAAGCTAAACAAAACAAGCAAATAAGAAAAAACACTCATCAATATGACTCATAAGCATCTATACAAAAAATCCAAACAAAATTTTAGCAAATTGAGCCCCTAAATATATTAAATGGGTAATACATCATAATCAAGTGGGCTTTATCCCAGGAATATAAAGCTGGTTTAACAGAAAATAAATCAATGTATTCACTAAATTACAAGATAAAAAAGAAAACTCATATCGAAAACATCTCAACAAATGGAAAAAGCACTTGACAAAATTCAACATCTATTCCTGATAAAAATACTCAGCAAAGAAATAACACAAGCATACTCCCAGAGCCCGAAAAGGAAATCCATAAAAACCTACAGCTGACATAATACTTAATGGTAAAAGAACAAATGTTTTCCCTCTAAAGTCAGAAACAAGACATAAATATTGGCTCTTCCTAAATCCATCATTGGGAGGAAGGGCTACATCATGACAGAGTTGCATATCTGGAGTGAAATTTCCCTCATTTATAACTGTGAGAGCACATGCAAGTGCCTAATTGTTTATTGCTCAGTGATAGAATGAATAGAAAGGTCACATACTGCCATATTCCATACCCTGAGAAAACCATAATTCAAAAAGAGACATGTATCATAATGTTCTTTGCAGCACTATTTACAATAGCCAGGACATGGAACCAACCTAAATGTCCATCAACAGATGAATGGATAAAGAAGATGTGGCAATATATACAATGGAATATTACTCAGTCATAAAAAGAAACAAAATTGAGTTATTTGTAGTGAGGTGGATGGACCTGGAGACTGTCATACAGAGTGAAGTAAGTCAGAAAGAGAAAAACAAATGCCGTATGCTAACACATATATAGGGAATCTAAAAAAAACACTGTACTGATGAACCTAGTGGCAGGGCAGGAATAAAGACATAGACATGGAGAATGGACTTGAGGATACGGGTGGTGGGAAAGGGGAAGCTGGGACGAAGTGAGAGAATGGCATGGACATATATATACACTACCAAATGTAAAATAGATAGCTAGTGGGAAGCAACAGCATAGCACAGGGAGATCAGCTCGGTGCTTTGCGATGGATGACCTAGAGGGGTGGGATAGGGAGGGTGGGAGGGAGATGCAAGAGGGAGGGATATGGGGATATATGTATGCATATGGCTGATTCAATTTGTTGTACACCAGAAACTAACACTGCATTGTGAAGCAATTATACTCCAATAAAGATGTATATATGTAAAAAAGGAATACAACCTTTCCATGCTTCTCTTTATTTAATAACTTTTGGTTAACTTGACAATTTGTAACAAATGATGAATATATTTTGTATCCCAAATTCTACCTAGCATTGATTCAAATTCCATGTAGTATTATCCCAAAGCCTATGTGTTTTGTTTTAAGAGAAAATGATTTTTTTTTTAGGGAGGTTACCGTGAAAAAAATAATAAAACACTGGTCTGGAATCAAAAGTTCTGATTGTGGTCTTGGTTCCACCATTTAGGCAATTACCTTATCCCTTCTTGGCCTCAATTTCTCATCCAACAAATAAGTAAAGGGCTAGACTAAAAGACCCTCTAATTCTCTTCCAGGTTAGAGGTGTTTTTTTGTTTGTTTGTTTGTTTTGTTTTAATAAGTACTTAGAACAGTATGTCTCATACTTTAGCATGCCTCAAAATCACCCAGTGAATTTGTACACAGATTCCTGATTCCTGCATACAGACATTCTGATTAAGTAGATCTGTGGTGAAGTCAGATACTTTGTATTTCTGACAAGTTCTGAGGTCATGATGTTATTGCTGGTCTTCAGACTACACTTGGAGTAACTCTTGTCTAAACTCTAGAAATTATACTAGTTGCAATTCTGTTTCAAGACACTAGATGATATATTTTTGGATTAAAACTAGTCAGAAATACTTTAGTAAGGATATGTGTTTTAAATAGTCCATCATAAAGAAATATTTCTGTTGCTATAAAAAGTCAGTATTTATTGTTTTATATTATCATCTGGTTTTGTCTGGTTAATGAAGTACATGATTGGTTTATTTGTATGTGTTAGCAAATTTAATCTCTTTTATTGAATAACTTTTATATACAAAGTCTTTTGATTTGTATTTTGGTTTGTATTTTGAACACAGCTTAAGGGTCTTCTATCTTTCATGAATTCATTAGCAAGTGGGAAGGCAGGCAAAAACACAAACAACTTTAAATAAAGCATCAAATTAAGATGTCAAAATAATTCTTAAGAAAACACAACATAACCCCCCTTACAAACAAGGGAGAATGAAGGAGAGATTAATTCTAACTGGAGGGTACAGAGAGGAGGAAACAAATAATATGTTATGACCTGATGACCAGACTCTGTTAATAAAGAAAATAGGAGCTACCAGACTAAGGGAACCTGTATAATAGGTATGGGGACCTATTTTAAATTCTCTTCTATATTAGAAGACAACTAATATATTTGGAACTTTCTTTTGCAGCACTACATGCATTTTTCAAGTGTATTACTTTTAAATACACTAGGAAAAATTAAGAAATAACACCAAGCAGTCATTGCGGTCATAAAAAGTCACTTTTAAATCTATTACAAAGATTTAAAGATTTAAAATCATTAACAATAATATCTTCTAAATTTTCGTGTTCATGAAGAGGATAAGCAAACATAATTAGTCAACTCAGACACTGGTCAAATCAAATTTACAGTAGAATGAACGATATTTCTAAAAATAAATTTGGTAAAAACTACAATGTAACATATATTTTCTGATTTAATACAATACATAATCATATGAGTTATACATATAAACTATTCACATAATATCTGTGTAATTATATGAGTTACACACATAAAATAAATAAAATACTTAGAAATTAAGGTTCTAGAGGCAAAGAGGTTCAACCACATCCTAGGGCTGCACCTATGAGTTTTATTCTTTTTTTTTTCTTTTTGCGGTACACGAGCCTCTCACTGCTGTGGCCTTTCCCGTTGCGGAGCACAGGCTCCGGACGCGCAGGCTCAGCGGCCATGGCTCACGGGCCCAGCCGCTCCACGGCATGTGGGATCTTCCCAGACCCGTGTCCCCTGCATCGGCAGGCGGACTCTCAACCACTGCGCCACCAGGGAAGCCCCTATTCTTTTATTCTAGTTCTCTACTTGCTTTATGATCTTAAAAATTGTGGTGATATTCATAATGATTGCTATAATTTGTTGAATGACTATTATGTGCTATCCACATAATATACATTTTCTTGAATAATCCCAACAATCCTAGAAAATAAGTAGTACTAACGTCATATTAAATATGGAATAAACAAGTCACCTTTCAAAGGGTGTGGTAGATTTATACTTGACACCAGAGTGAGCACTTTGCCCACATCAATTACTTTATTTCGACCTATTCTGTTTTTGCCTTGGAAGAAGAAATTTCTGCTCATTTAATTACTTATCGGTCAGTCCTGTTACCAGGCACGTATCCACTCCTTGCTTTGTGTGTGTCTTCTCGTGATGGTGCTATGTACTAGTATGAATCACATGGGCCCAGATATATTTACAAAATGAAAATGTATCAGAAATACAAAGGACGATGAAACATACCAGAACTGACAATCTTAAAAACATGGCTGTAAAGTCTGAATGAGAAAGTTATGTAGGGAGTCAAGCCAATACGCACAATGTAAACATGTGATTTAGGACCTGAAGACAACCTTTTGGGCCAAGTAATGCAGCATGTTTAGTTAGTTCTAAATGAAGTATGGGACTGTAACCACATAGTCTGTCATTTTCTTTCTTTCTTTTTTCATAATTATCCAACCCTCAGTTTGCCTCAGAGACATTTTCTGCTCTTAAACTCTAGCTTCCCATGACACTTCCTTCTACAAAATGTCCAAGGCTTCAGCTTTTGCTGGTTTCTCCGACACCTGTGCATCACTAGCCTGTTTCTGCTTGGATGGTGTGACAGATGAATGACAGCCACAAAATTTTTGACCCTCCTTCTATCATGAGATAGGCTCTACTTGCCCTCTTCTTGAATCTGGGCTGGCATGAGGTTATTTTGACTAACAGTGTTCAATGAGAGACTATGGCCATTCTAGACCTTGTTTTTAGGAGGCTAGCAGCTTCTGCTTTGGTTTCCTGAAGCCCCAGACCACAAAATAAGAAGTCAGACTACACTGCTGGAGAGACCACATGGCAAAGCCTGTGAATGCAAGGAGAGGGACAGAGGGGTCTAGCTGAGCCCAGCCCTCCCATTGACTGTGGCAAGATGTTAAGAGTGACAGTGAAGCTACCTTAGACCTTCCAGCACAGCCCAGCACAGCACCAGGTGAAAACCCGTGAGTCAGCACCCTGTGGAGCAAAACAATTGCTCAGCTGAGTGTATGCAAATTCCTGACTCACAAAATGATGACATGTAACAACGTGGTTATTGTTTAAGCCATTAAGTTTCAGAGTCATTTTTGACACAGCAGTAGATAATGGATATTCTGAATCTTGGACTTAATTTTCCTTTTTAGGATAGTTAATATCAGTTCTTCTCCTCTCTCTATCCAGGAAGATGGATGATTCCCTTCAAATCATGCCAACAAAGCCATTCCTGCAATAGGTAAAGGTCTGTCTGCCTGAATTCCAGTTCCCAGTCTCCTTCAGCTGGTCCATCCCATTCTTCCTGAGTCCTGCTTATTTATATGCATGCCTTTTCCCACCTTCGTTTGTATATTGGTCTGTCTTTATAGTCTGCATGCCTTTTTTGTGTGTATGGATCTCTCTCTGTGATTGTGTTACAGTATGAATCTTTTTATATCAATTTCCCATTGCCTCTGTGGGATGTGTGTGTGTGTTTCTCTCTGTTGATACCTTTCTGCCCAATCCTTTATGTATGGGTCAATTTTTACATGTTTAATTAACTTTCCATTTTTCCTTTTCTGTCTCTGCCACTTTCTACTTACTTCTCTCACTCTCTCCCAGGACAGGTAGTACAGCATAGCAGATTAAAGTACAGACATTGGAGCCAGATTGCCTGGGACCAGACCTCAGCTCTGCCATATACTGAGCGATGACTTGGACCAATAACTTCACATCTCAGAGTTACAGTTTTCCCATTTGAAGTATGAAGATGATAATAGTGCCCAATCATAGAATTGTTGGGAGGATAAATATGTACCTACACACATACATATGTACAGGTATACGTGTGTCTGTGTACACATACAAATGTGTGTGCATATGCAAATGATAATTGGTCCCCAAGAAGCACTCTCTAAGCATAGGCAGGATTATAAGTTTTGTTTCTCACTGTGTCTCCTTGTCTGCATTCCCTGTATTCTGCTCTTTTCCTCCTCTGTTTCTCACCTTTCTCTAGAAAGTAACTGAAGTGGAAATTTAATTATTTTCAGAATAAATCCATAGAATTCAACATTCCCATTAATAATTTTAAAAGATAAGTAGATTGTGATACATTTTTCTCTCTTCAAAATTTCAAAAATTCAATTGATATAAGAATCTTTAAGCTCATATGGACGCTAACTTTTTTTCTCTCTTCTGAGGCACAAAGACTGAATATATAAAAAGATTCCTCAACCAGGCTTAATTTGTGGAGGGATTTCAACCCTTTTTTTTGGAGTGACACGTCTAACAGATGGCATTTCTATGAAGGACAGTTCTGTGGGTGAACTTGGAGCCCTGTGCAGTTTCTGACAGACCATCTCCATGTTTATCATTTTCTCTTCTATTCAAGACAGCATATTGTCTAAGGCTAGGTTTCTCGGAAGTATAGCAGCCCCAGCCATGGGATTTGTACAGGAAGTGCTCAGGAGACACTGGGAAGAGAGTCAGGCTAGCAGGACAGGGAAGCAAAAGAAGCCAGGGAGGGGCCTTAGCCTGATCTGGGGGAATGTCAAATTCTCTGGAAGGTGAAATTCATCTCGACATATGTCCTGACTGGAAAGGGAAAGAGCTAGGCCTTCACAGTTCTGTGTCGGTAAGTAAATGGCCAAGGGCTGGGGCTGTGAGAGGTACATAAGCTCTCAGGCACCTTCAGCTCCTTTGCTCCAAGTCTGTGGGCAAAGCAGTTCAGTTGGCCTTAGGCAGTTTCCAAAAGAGGTTGAGGTACAGACAGGAAACTGGCAGAGGGCAGGTAATGGGGAATCCAAGGCGCTCTGGGCAGAACACTGAGCGTGTCCCCAGCCCTGCACATATCAAAATGCAGGAAATGGGAGTGCTAACATTTTAGGAATAAAATTTGAATTGGTTCAAATTTACATTTAAATTTTAGTCCCTCATAGGTGTTGGTGCTTTAACAGATAGCAGGTGGCATTTTCCACATCTGTTTGCTCTACTTCTTGTGTCATGACGACACAGTTTATATGTAACTAGATTAGACACTAGTTTGTCCATTTTTTTAAGAATAGTAGCTATTGTCTGCCTGCAGCTTAATTCAATCTCATTTTTCTTACATTCTAATTATACTTACAAGTTGGCACGAGTAATAATGATGTAATAAAGAGAAGAGGTTTTCCAAGGTTAACACATATCACAGGCTCATTGACATTTTCAGGTCAAGAAGACTTCTAAATGAGCGGGCAAGAGCTAACTTGTTCTGACTGTGTTAGGATTTCTGACATGACCCAGGCCACCATGAAACAATGGAAGTTAAGGGAGATGCCGTCTCTTACTGATTCCCTGATTTCAAAGGTGCCAAATGGACCATTAAATTCACTCCTAGGTCCTGCAAAGCCTTTCCCCGACTCATTCCTAAGGTCCTGAAAAGGCCAAGTAGTGAGGCAGTAAAGTTTGTACTCAGCAGCCTCAGTCTCTTTTTCTGAGCCTCTTTTTGCCACTGCTGGGGCTCCTGTGAATCTATCACCTTTGTGTTTATCCTCAACCAATAGAGAAGGAAACTGAGTATTAACTATGTCTAACCTGTATGGTGTTGTATGTGAAAATGTTAAATAGACACATGCTCAAATGCTGTAGTCCGTGTTGACATAGGACATGTCATATATGATATTCATGTTTTAGTCAATATCAAAGTTGTTATCAACCCATCTGGAGATAACCCTTCTTACCAATGTCTTTGGAACATAATACCAGTGCTTTCCGAGAACTTTCTTTGTTACTGTCTTTGTTCCCTTCCTTCCTTCTTCCTTCCCTTCCTTTCTTCCTTCCTTCCTTCCTTTCTTTCCTTCTTTCTTTCTTTCTTTCTTTCTTTCTTTCTTTCTTTCTTTCTTTCTTTCTTTCTTTCTTTCTTTCTTTCTTTCTTTCTTTCTTTCTCTCTTTCTCCCTCCCTCCTTTCCTCCCTTTCTTCTTATCCATCCATGAGCCATCCATTCATCCATCCAAAAAAGAGACAGAGAGAGAGAGAGAGGGAGGGAGAGAGGGAGCATTTCAAGGTTAAGAAGTAAAACAGGCTGAAAGTATTTTATGGAACAAATTAGAGGAATCAACTCTCCATAGAAATCAACTGGTAGTGAAATGTGAGCATGTAGATATATATAAAAGAAGATACTCTGAAAATAGTAATGAGGGCTTTTAAATAAGAAAAACACAAATCCCAATGTAGGTGGCCTGATAAAAACTATCACAGCCATAGAAGAGAATATAAGAGGATTCCAGATTGAAGCAGTACATATACTGTATATTCTCATCTACACTGGCTAAAGGGCTCTCATAAGCTCCTTAGTAAAAAGGAATTAAACGTCTAGTTTAGAACTTTACTATATTAGTATATCAGAATCCCATATGTATGCATACATATAGTTGTAAAAAGGTATATAAGTGTGTGAGTGTGCATAATATACGTATGTGTGAACTGCAACTTTTATGGAAAGAGATAAGGTTAGCCATGACAGAGCAACCCAAGCGCTTTGATTCTATTCTTAACAGGTACCCATACTCACAAAACAAAAACAAACAAACAAATGAAAAATCGAGCACAGAAACAAACAAACAAAGGAACACTTTATTGCTATCTGGTGTTGATTCCAAACTCCCATGGAGAGCTTCAGTGGCTGGGCTAGCCTAGACCATACTCTAATTCTTTGGACTTGGTTAATTGGTCCTCAGTGACGAAGTCCAGCAGAAGACCTACTTGTTTTCTTTGCTTCTACTCCAAAGTTCAGATCTGATTTCTGAATGTCAGCACTCTGAGTCCAGGAAAGCATACCGTCAAGCAACAAACAGGAAGAAAGCGCAAAAGCCAAGAAAATGTTTGGCCCAAGGCATAGGGCAGAGCTGGTTGTATTCCCTCCCTCTGCATTATTTTGGGTTGGCTGGGAGAGGAACTCAAGGAAGATCCCTTCCTTGGTTTTTCTTATGCAGCTGGGTGGAAGAACTAACCAGTTAGGCAACATACACCAGATAAAAGCCTAATTTATCTAATTTATCTCAGTTATATGAGGCCAGAAATATAAAGTGTCTGAAAACCGTTTTCTTTCTATAAAACTAAGCAAAATGAACTTCTTCTCTTAATCAAGAACACCCTTTGTTCCCACAGAGAAATGAAAAGTCCCTTAAATAGGTCTTACTCTTGATTTACTCCTGAAGAAATATTAAAATTCTAAACTATATACAGAAACATCTATTCTCTTTTTGCCTCTTTTTGCCTGAACTGATGTTCAGGACTTCCAAAACTTTAGTATATCAGCTCCAAGTCCAGCAGACCTTTGTTGAGTTTATTTGCTCTGTTGCTTTCCTCCTTCTTCATGTAAAGCACCCATTCATTCCTGTTTTCATCTACCTGGTTCACTTGGGGGCTGAGAGTGACTGGTCCATGGATGGGGATATTTCCCAAACTGGGCAAATCAGAGTCTCTTTCCAGGAATTTAATCTCTTTCTATCTCCTCTCTAGTCAGAAACTGTAGGATGTGACTGAATAGTCAGGAGGCATTCTACATATTGACCATAATGAGAAACCCAGGAAAATAAAGCTAATTCCCACCCCCTAAAATAGAGGTGAGAAGTAGGGAGAATGTCTTGAGAATATTACCATATACAGAAGAGTCCTCCAGTATCTGGTTTATTCCTGAGGCAAGTTCAACCCTTCTTCTTCCAAAGTCTAGGTTGTTTGGTATTTTTCTAAGTTCCTAACATTAGACAAATATCTTTCCAATAAAACTTCCCCTTTTGCTTAAGCTAGTTCAAGGTGGGTTTCTGTCACTTATATGTGATAGAATCCTGACTAATACATCAAGACTTTCAATTGCTCTATTTTTTTTTTACATAAAAAGTTGCTCTACCAGTCCTAGTTGGGCTTCAACTTCAAATTCTATATTGAGAATGCTAGTTGATGGGGCTGGCCCAGGTAGAGCACCCCTTTTGTCTAGACTGAGTTAGCCTGAGTGGCCCAAAATAAAACTGGCCCAAAGCAGAGGACTTTGCCTATTCCACTCAAATTCATATCTTGGATTAGACCACATGGCAGAGACTGCTAGTTGCCTACTCCAGTTTTCATTTCCCTTTTCCTCCTGTGATGGAAACCCTGGATTTTATTTAGAAATATGACTGCCTGGAAAAAAGGCTCCATTTTCTAATCTTCCCTGCAGCTAGGTATGGCATGCAATTGAGGTGAATGGTATGTAAGCAGAAGGTTTTTTGGTTTGTTTGTTTTCGTTTTTACAGCTTCTCAAAAACCTTCTTTCATGATCAGCTGGCATGTGCTCTTTGCCCATTTCTTCTTCATGCCTCCTTCTTCTCAACTGGCTGTTCCCTTGTACCAATTCCCAGGGAATTTGACTCATTCCCTTGGACCATGAGGTGGAAGGCATGAGCTGAAGTTGATGAAACCTGGGTCTATGATATCATGGAGCTCCGTATCAGCCCTGGAACACATATCTTCAGGCTTTTTTAAAACAAGATAGAAATAAATGTATTTCTTTTTTAAGTCAATATTATTATGTTATATGCAGCCAAACTAATCCTAAATGATGAGCCATTGCAGCTGGAGAAAATTCTAATTGAGATCACATTTACCGGCAAAAATATACAGAGATTAAAGAAGGGACTTGAGTGACTAGACTGGGGCAGACACGTCTTAATCCCCTTACTAGGACTGTGGCCCAAGCTCAGTGCTCTGAGGCTTGAATAAAATTAGACTAGAGTTATTCTTCATTGTGAGTAGAATTTAAGGTAGGCTTATGCAAGAGTCTTGAGTTCTCCCTAAGGCCAACATATTTATGTTTATTTGGGGTAAATAATCCCAAATTCTCATTTCATGAATGGGTCCAGTCAATCTCAATAAACATTAATCTCAATAATGTTCAGTGTCATTTTCTAAAAATGCCATCTGAATAACGTCACTTTTCTGCTAAAATCCCTTTAATGACTGAAAACTCTTACCATAATTTGCAAAGATTGTATCTATTTGTTTCCTTATTTGTTTGTTTGTTTTGTTTATTTGTTTTATTCTTTCAGGACTAAGTATAAGCTCTGTGAAGGCTGAGACTATGCCTGTCTTACTATGACACCAGTGCCTAGCACTGTGCATAGCATATAGTGGATAGTCAACAAATATTTGCTAAATGAATGACAGAGATGAATGAAGAAAGCAAAAAATTCAGGAATTGGAGAAATCCTTAAGGTAATATTATTCTATAGCGGTACCCAGACTGAACCAGTCAAGATCTGGTGTGCCAAAAGATTAAACCAAGTTGCACTTTTTATAAAAACTTGTTTTGTTTTATATGTGGGGAGTGGGTGTTATGATATGTTACATACAACAGGCAGAGTTCTAGGCTAATCCCCAATGACCCATGACATTGTATCGTCATGGGTCATGAGTGTGGGTGAAGCTGTGAATATGATGGGGTATCACTCTTATGATAAGGTTATTAACTAGTTGACTGATCAATCTCAAATGGAGATTATCCTCAGTGAACTTGACCTAACTGAGTGAGCTCATAAAAGAGATAAGAAGCATCAGCAAATACACTCCGACTGACTCAGAAGAAAGCAAACTTCTGTGCTGTGAACTGACTATGGGAGCCACATGGCAAGGAACTTCGAGTGGCTTTTGATTACCAGCCAATAGCTAGAAAGAAAATGGGTACCTCAGTCCTACAACTGCAAGGAGCTGAATTCTCTCATCAATGACTAAGCTTGGAAGAGAACCCTGAGCTCCAAATGAGAACAGCATCATGACCATCACCTTGATTACAGTTTTATGAGACCCTGAGCAGTAGATCCAGTTAAGCTATGCCCAGACACTTCACCATGGAGAATTTGAGATAATAAATTTGGGTTGTTTTAAGCCTCTAGGTTTGTGGCGGTATGGTTATATAGTAATAGAGAACTATTACAAACACTTTCACATCTGTTATTTCATTCTTGTAGAAATGCCCAGATTTATGTTTTTATTTTAGTGTTTACAGATAATGAAACTGATTTCAGAGAGGTTAAACAACTTAATGTTTACCGACCTCATAAGTGTGTGGAAGGATAGGGAGAGTTTTAGAAAGACCATATTAGGAATGGAAACAAACACTTACATCATGTGTGCAAGTGATGGAGTAGACTGAGAACTGAGGCTGCAAACACCTCCATAAAGTGGTGTAGTTGCTTCTCTCCAGCTGACGGTGTTGATTGAATATCTTTATTCTAATCGAAGCATAGTACCCTAAGCTAAATCTTTTCAATTTTTTTTTTTTTTTTTTTTTTTTTTGCGGTACGCGGGCCTCTCACTGTTGTGGCCTCTCCCGTTGCGGAGCACAGGCTCCGGACGCGCAGGCTCAGCGGCCATGGCTCACGGGCCCAGCCGCTCTGCAGCATGTGGGATCTTCCCAGACCGGGGCACGAACCCGTGTCCCCTGCATCGGCAGGCGGACTCTCAACCACTGCGCCACCAGGGAAGCCCTAATCTTTTCAATTTTAATTGCTTAGAGATCAACTATTACAGCTCTGTTGGTGCTTTTTAGGTTACTTATTTGTACTCTTGGCTTCCTATTCCTATTTTCATTTTTCTATTTTTTATTGGGCATGTTTTTATTGAAATCTCTCTCAAATTCTATATAGTATGAAGTATAATAGGAAGAAAGGAAGCAGGAAAAGAAGAAAGAAGGAAGGAAGGAAGGGAGAGAGAAAGAGAAGAGGTGGAGAGAGGAAGTGAAAGAAAGTAAAGATGAATGGAAGAAATAAATAAGATAAACAGGAAGGAAAAAACTATAGAATGATGCCTTGTAGCTGAGGAAGCTATGACTCAGAGAGGTTAAATGACTTGCCCAAAGTTAGTTTACAAGATATAATGTGCAGTTCCCAAGTCTTCTGACTTTAAAATTTATGCTTTTTTTTTTCCAGACTGACATAAATATTTGATTATCCTCATCCTGGGACTTTCTATTTTTAAAGCAGTGTGTGTATTTTGCTCGAGCAAATAATAAAGCAAGTACCTATTCTGCTTACTCTCAATGAAAAGAATCATCAGTGCCCCTCTGTTACCAGTTAGGCTTTGTAGTAGATTTGGGTCTTTTTGTATCGCTAACAGAAAGAGGCTGATGAAAATAAAACATGATGATTTGGATGAACTCTAATCCACACATGCTTCAGAAATCACATTTTAACTTAAGTATAAAACCAATGCCTTGAAAATTTAATATATCAAAGAGAAACCAAGAAAAAAAATGCAATTTTAGAAAGGAGAAAAGAATAACAAAGTAGACCGTAATAGAAGAGAGGATGAAGAGGAAAAAGGTTATAAAACAAAACTAAAGAAAAATGGATTTTTGACAATAAATCTTAAAATCCACTCTGGTATTTATATTTTATTTTTTCCAAGTCTTAAGCAGTTCCTGTTTGTGACTCATTATTATGGATGCAATTTGGATTGTACTGTACTTTAGACCATATGGAATATCAGAGTATCTAGAACACACTGATCCACCCAACTTGTAATTATTTCACTGTATAATTTGAGATGGTTGGTTTGGATTATTTTTTCTCCGGGGATCAAGCTATGTTTTCAAAGCTTTGGTACATAATAACAATTACTGTTCATTGAGGAGAAAGGTTAAGCTTGAAGAGAAAGAATAAATGCTAAGACCTTACCTAAAGTCTTCCCTATCACAGTTAAGGGCCACTCCATCTTTCTAGATGCTGAGACCAAAACATATTGGAGTCATTCTTAACTCCTTTGTTTCTTTCACACCCTACTTATAACCTATGAGCAAATCTAGTAGCTCTGTTTTCAAAATACTCTAGAATCTGTCCTTCTATCACCAGCTCCATTGGTATCACCCTGTTCTAGGACACCATCTTTTCTCAGCTGCTTCCCTTGTTCTTTATCCTCTAAATCTATTCTTAACCTAGAAGCTAGAGTTATTCTGTTGAAATTTTGGTCAGATCATGGCACGTATCTGCTCACTCCCTCCATTGGCTCCCCATTCATCCTAGAGTAAAATCCCAAACTCATTCACGTGTCTCCGCCCTGAAATCTCTGAAATCTATTTAAAATTGCCAACTCACCCTATACCCCTCTGGAATGAAGCTTCACAGGTATCGGGGTATGTGTGTGTGTCCATTTTATGTACTGATCTACCTTGAGTACCTAGAAGAATGCCAAGCACAGGGTACGTATGTGCTAAATATTTGTTGAAGGAATAAATGAATGATTGTTGACTTGAGCCTCTGAAGAATACAGCATAAACAGTTAACTAACCTTTTATTAACCTTGGTTGATTTAAATTTTTCTACTGATATTTGGGTATTATTTTATTATCCCAATAAAGAATTTATCATAGAACCAACATGAGACAGAATACAGCCATTTGAGGAAATGCAGTTAATAAGGTACTGTTGGATTGTAGCAGGTACAAAGAAAAGTATCTGCAAGAAGTGAGGCTGGAGAAATAGACCAGATGGTGAGTTCTCTGATATGCTCTGCTAAAAATATTGGGTTTTATCCTGAAAGAAGTATAGTATGGCCATTGCCCAGGTTAAATGAATTTAGCGCTCATCAAGGAAAAAAATATGTTCACGAGAGACAGTAACACAGGGCAAGCTTTATTAGGCAGTGCTTGGACAGGGTTGCATGAGAAGGGAAGTCTCTCACACGATGAGACTCTCCAGAGGCTTCTGGGCAAAGGGGCCCATAAGTACTTACTTATAAAAGTAAGAAAGGATAAATAGCAATATTTATTTGAATATGGCTCCAGTGAGTTTCAGCAGAAATGATGAGGAACATCTTGTAGAAAACCACATGGAAGGCCAGTGTTTGACAGTAATCATGGAGTAATAATAATAACAAAGTTATGGCTTTAAGGAACATTAAGAAAAAAATTGAGAGGACTTAATCATTGGATAAATGTGAAGGTTGAATGCCATTTCTGACTTTAAAAAATGGATGGGGGGCTTCCTTGGTGGCGCAGTGGTTGAGAGTCCGCCTGCCAATGCAGGGGAAATGGGTTCGTGCCCCGGTCCGCGAAGATCCCACGTGCCGCGGAGCGGCTGGGCCCGTGAGCCATGGCCACTGAGCCTGCGAGTCCGGAGCCTGTGCTCCGCGGCGGGAGAGGCCACAGCAGTGAAAGGCCCGCGTACCGCAAAAAAAAAAAAAAAAAAAAAGTAACAGGAAATCTCATTTTTCTGGCTCTTCTCCTTCATGCACATCCCTCTTATCCTTGGTCACCTCCCCCAAACTGGATCCTTTCTCTGTATAATCTATGTTGCTTCAAGTCTGAATTATCCACTCCTCCCTTTCATCGCTCCCAACCCCATACTTAGAATGCAACATGTTACCAAATTCTTCATAAATTGAGCTCTCCATTTCCTTGCTTTAGCTGAAATTTGACTAATTTTCTCAAAGACAGGGGTGGCCTGGAGAGAGAGAGAGAGTTGGTATTTAATCAGGCAAACCTGAATCCTCTCCCCTCCTGAGAAAATCCCACCTATGTTCTGGGATTCGCTGACCTCCCATTTCCCCATAGAGCTCAGGGGTGAACTTGAACAGGCAATGGCTTGAGGACATGAGTGAAATGTCACTTTTCAAGATTCTAAGCTAACTGATAAGGGGATTTTATTGTGGGTCTCTGAAGACATTCTAGTCCAGGTGTGCAGACACTCAGATTAGCTAATTCCCAGGACCTGCCCTTGAGGTGGAAATAGCAGCAGCCCTGAGGGATGGCTGGTCCACAGTACCATCCTTCATTAGCTCCTTTACATACCATATCAAACTCTTAGCCCTATGAAGCTTGTGGTCAACTAGAACCTCTATGGGTTGATTTTTTCCATGCCAATGGCTATTAATTCCCTTGCTCCTTTTTAGTTTGTTGTACTTTAATGTAGGTCTGTGCTTTCTTTTCTTCTTGATTTTATCATTTTGGTGCCAGACTGACATAGCAGTTTATTTGGCTGTTTTCCAATTCTTATTTTCTCATCCGAAGCATCAGTTATTTCTCCCAGCATTCTCTTATATTTTTTTTCAAATTTCTTTAGCTTCATCCAACTTATTGAGATGAAATAACAGTAAAGGATGAAGGATAAAGATTTGGTGCACCATCATAGAAACTGCAGGTTGACACAGAGAATTTTACCAATATTCCTTCTATAACATTGCTCAGCTCGATATGGGTCCATCTAATTGTAGCCACTTCTGCAAATTTATTCATGAAAATATCCAGAGAAACTCTGTTGAAATTCAAGACAGTGTTTGAAATTTCCCTAATTTATTACTTTATAAACTCTAAAAACAAAACAAAACAAAACCCCCCAAAATCTCCTACACCATAAAACATGACAGGAAAGGAAACGTGTGATTTGTAAGGCAGAGCCTGATGTCTGGGAGCTGTGGTAATTCCTCGGTGGCCTGTACAGTCTCCCCTGAAAGTAATGTCTGGTCTTCTTGCTTCTGCGTCAATAGCTTAACATGAGTTTTATAATCTTGTTAGATATAAATGCATGACTTTGGTGTAGTCTTCAGAATCTACATTTGTTCCTCAGGGAAGGCTCTGTTATTTAGGCAAAAGAAAATATGTTTTGAAAATAAAGTAATTTTTAAAAATGAGCTGTTTTGAGGAGGTGATAAAACATAATTGATGTTGTTTTTCAAAAGAATGTACAACAGATTTAAGAAAATTCTTAAAATCTGACTTGAAAGCAAGTTTTTCTCTTTTTTATTTAGGAGGAGCTGTGAAGATATGTGATTTTTACTGGCTATCTGAGTTTCTATCAGGCAGAAAACTAGAATTCTATACTTACCATTGGATCTATACAATAAGCATTACATTAGGTTTCTGCTTCTAGACATCAAATAAGTTAATGGAGACAATTTAGCCCGATTTTTTGCTGCATATGCTGAGCACAAGATGCTTCCTCTCAGCAACTAAACACATGAGTAAAACATCTAATTTTTAATTGAATAGATGAAACTGTGCCAATATGTGAAAGACAGAGTTACAAACTGCAACAAAATATAACTGGTTTCATTAAACAGGATTGCATACGTTGGACTGCTGCTGCATGTATTTGAAAAAAGGAAAGCAAATATAGAGCCAAAAATTTATGCTTCATAGACTATATATTATACCTAGTAGGTTTAAACTTTTCTTTGTAAAAATTTTCTACTAGGTAGTGATAAGTTGACTTGGACAGCTTTCCTTCTTGTCAATGACTTGTACTCATGATTCAAACACTGACTTACGATTTGATGGAGGAGGAGATATGGCATCCTTAAAGTGATACTAATAATATATTATACTTTATTATTATACTTTAAGTTTTGCAGTCTTTTATATTTTTAAAAGGACTCATCCTTTTTTTGATTTTACTTGTAATTCATTTATAAAGTAACATACAAAAAATAGAAATTAATATAGTATATACAAGTTTTGGGCAAAAACTTGAGTAGGCAATATTGTCTAAAAGTTGAGAAACTTGACCTGGGTGTTAAGGAGGGCAGTGATATAGATTGATTTTGGATAGAAAAATCAGTTAAGGTGAAATAGCATTACCAAATGCATTTTTGTGGAAAAAGACAAAGGAGAAGACAAAAAAAAAAAAAGATCTTGCTGAGAATTACAAAGTGATATGGGGATTTGAGAGAGAGTTGGAAGATGTGTTGGGAGAAGGATGTTAAAATGGAAATACTGTTTAAATTGCTATTTGTCCTCCATGCTTATTACAATATCTTTTGTTGCACTTTTACTTTTATTACAGGTTAGCATAATTGTACTCCTTGTCTGTTAAGCCAGGAAAATCCTTTTTCTCCTTTGCTTTAGCAGGTGAACATGCTCTAGTCCAATTTCTTTCTTTGAAAGCAGACCCAAGTAAAAGATAACTTGACTCTGTGTGGGCCCTACTCTGGGTTCCCTTTCTCATCCACCAAGAGGAGAGCTTCCCCACTGCTTTGCTTCCACATCTGCAGTTCCCTACTTCCCATTCTGTTCTCAACACATTGGAATCTGAATTCTGTCCGTGCAACTTTGAGGAAACAAGTTGAAAGATTACCAGATTTGCAAACCCTGGCAACATGGGGCCTTTAGATTAACTGATTTTGTTGCAGCGTTTGATATTATCACAGCTTCTTTTGATTTCCACCCCTAAATGTTTCTGTGTTGTCACTTTCTTTGTTCTTTATTTACCTCACAGACTGACTTTCACAGTTCCCTTCATAACTTCCCTTTTCTCTACTCACTCTTTAAATATTGCTGAGTGTGTTCAATCTTTTATCTTTTCTTTTAATGTATTCTGCTCAGATCCACTCACTCATGCCCTCTGGTTTATTTATTTGATAATTACTCCTAACTCGATATTTCTACATTTTATACATTTTAATGAGACAGACCTATATTTCAGACTACCTTGAGTTCATCCCTATTGAATGCCTCACACATCTCAAAATCAACAAGGCAAAGAAGCAATCCACTTTTACCTGTGGTCAATTCTCTGGGCAGTGACACCTCTATCCTCAGACACACCAAGAGAAACATGGGATTCACTTCACTCACCAGCTTCTCCCTACTGGTCACTGCATTTTGTAGCTCCTACTTTCAAATGATGTTTGATACCTATTCCCTACTCTCCTTCAACTTTCTCTCTTCATTAATTCAGGCTCTATTTATTTTTGAGTTCAGTAATATAATTTTATACCCCATACTTAAAACTGCTGCTCATCTGAGTCTTCTTTTGTTCATTCTTTTAAAAAGTTCATCCTTTCTTTGTCATCAAAGGCATCTTTGTAAGCCAAATAGAATCATTCCATTGCCCTTCTTACAACCCTTCCCAGACTCATCACTCTTTTCAAGATAAAGTCCTAAGTCTTTCACATAGCTTATAAGGCCATTTGTCACCTGTTCCCTGCCCACACACCCACCAAATCTCTTGCCAGGGAACACAAAAGCTACTTGGATTTCTGCAAACAGCATATGTATGCTCTTTTATGCCAGACTCTTCTCATGGCCTGTGACTCCATCACTTCTCTCCTACCTTGTTTCACTGGCAAAGAACTACAGTAGTCTCCCCTTATTCACAGGGGATGCCTGAAACTGCAGATAGTACCAAACCCTATATATACTATGTTTTTTTTCCTATACATACATACCTATGATAAAGTTTAATCTATAAATTAGGCACAGTAAGAGATTAAAAGCAATAACATAATAAAATCAAATAATTGTAACAATATACTGTAATAAAAGTTAAATGAATGTGATTATTCCCTCTTTCTCTCTGAACATCTTATTGTGCAAACTTAATGCCTTTTGTATCTTGTGCAAACTTAATGCCTTTTTTATCTTAACTAAGCACTTATTACCCACTGTGCCTATAACTTTTGTAGTTTGAGGTGGGACAGCAAAACTAACACGAATTTCTTTTTCCTTCTGCACAATTTCACAGGTAGAAGATTTGTTCTTACCATAGAAGTTAGCAACCTCAGCATACAATGTTTTTTCTTTCCTTATTGAGAACTGTCACCTTTTCACTTAAAGGAAGCACTTTACGGCTTCTCTTTGGTGTATCTGAATTGCCAGCATCACTACTCTTGTGCTGCGGGGCTGTTATTAAGTACGATAAGGGTGACTTGAACACAAGCACTGTGATACCGAGACAGAGGTATCATATGATATCGCTTATATGTGGAATCTAAAAAAAAAAAAAAAGATACAAATGAACTTATATACAAAACAGAAATAGACCCACAGACATAGAAAACAAACTTATGGTTACCAATTACCAAACAGGAAAGGGGGGAGGGATAAATTAGGAGTTTGGGATTAATGTATACACACTACTACACATAAAATAGATACCCAATAAGGACCTACTGTATAGTACAGGGAACTCTACTCAATATTTTGTAATAACCTATAAAGGAAAAAATCTGAAAAATAATAGATATATATATACGTATAACTGAATCACTTTGCTGTACCCCTGAAACTAACACATTGTAAATCAACTATACTTCAATAAAAAAATAAAATAAAATAAAAGAATATTTAGAAATACATTGCTGATATCTACAAAACAAAAATATCTTATTACTAAAAAATGCTAACCATCATCTGACAAAGTAGGGTTGCCACAAACCTTGTTTGTCAAAAACGCAATATCTGGGCTTCCCTGGTGGCACAGTGGTTGAGAGTCCGCCTGCCGATGCAGGGGACACGGGTTCATGCCTCGGTCCGGGAGGATCCCACATGCCGCAGAGCGGCTGGGCCCGTGAGCCATGACCGCTGAGCCTGCGCGTCCAGAGCCTGTGCTCCGCAGCGGGAGAGGCCACAGCTGTGAGAGGCCACCGCAAAAAAAATACCAAAAACCAGTATCTGTGAACTGCTGTGAAGCAAAGTGCAATAGAACATGCCTGTATATATAAGAACTTCCGTTTCGAGTGATTTGGAAATTCTAAATATTTTAAACAAAGCATATATAAGATCTTACAATAACAGCAACAACTTACTGAGTACCCACTATGTGCCTGGCAAGTCATATACTTTTTTAAAACTTTATTTTAATTCATTTATTTATTTTGCAAGCCATATACTTTGCTTCCTTTAATCCTCACAACAAGTCTGTATAGTCTGGAATAATATATTCATTTTATACAAGAAGATAATGAGAATGAAAGAACTTAAATTATTATTTTTCCAGGATTGCACAGTTAGTCTGTGATGGAGGGATTTAATGGTAACTCTTCCACTCTCCAAAGACTGTGCCCTTTCCATTAACTTTCACTCAACAAAGTAACCCCAGACTTATTTCCTAGTGCTCACCAATGATTCCATCTAACTATTCTTCTTGGCTTTTTCTTCTGAAGCACATTTGGATTGTTTCTTGATGCCGACAAGTGGACGTCTGTTGATCGGGAGAGAAACAGGAGCCAGGAGTCACTGAAGAGGGCAGTCAAGGGGCAGTGGATGTAGACAGATGGCAAAATGGCCAGCACTGTGCCCCCCATGTTTGCACTTCCTCTTCCCTTCTGTGGAGCTATGGGATATTTGTTTTTGCTTAAATATGTTTTACTTTGTGACATTTAAAAACTTGTAGAATGAAAAGCAAATGCTCTTTTTGAAACTTGCAATATGAATAAGTTTTTATTTTTGTTTGCTGAAGTTTTGTTTGTTAAAGAGAGGAAATGGTTAATCATCAAAGCTGAGGAAGAGTCTTTTAAATTTATTACAACTTGTAGCCTGGGTAAATTTGACCTACTGCCAACATTTACAGTTCCTGATAGAAGAGACTGGAATTTAAAACATCCTTTACGCAGCCTGCCTAAAACTGGCATTTTGGTTAATCAGAAAAAGAAAGAAAAAAAAAGTAATGAAATGTCTGATGACTTATCGCCTGGTGTTCTCCAGCGAGTCCATCTAACTATTCATCTTGGCTGTTTCTTCTGAAGTGCATTTGGAGTGTTTCGTGATGCAGTCAAATGGGGTCTTTTTTTTTTAGATAGGAAAACTGAGTTCCCCATTTTGCTGGTATAGTTTAGGCCATATGTGAAAAATAGAATATGTGTCATCAGGAGCAGACTGTTCGCAGATGAGATGATATCTCAGGCCATATCTCAGCAACATTCTCTGCCAAGCTCTAGCCCCTATGGAAAGAGAAATGAGTGCACTTTTACAAAACTCTTATGTGAGATTAAACATCCTTACATATTTATTTGACTAATGAGAAATATTTATTATCCCACTAGTAGTGAACAGGTTTGTTTCATTATTTTAAAAAAATCAAGATTTATGAACTAGGAAGAAGAAATAACTGAGGGTATATAAGTTCGGAATAATTAAGCTGATGATTATTATTCACTATAAATTAGGCATGAAGATATATATTTTTTGGAGGTCTTACAATTTACTTACAAAGTTACAGAAGTTTCTAATGTTTTTTTTCTTTGGCATTGGACATACAATGCCTATGTCACCTACAAAAATTTTATGAGAGCTTTACACAAAATAAGCAAAGTGACTCTGGGGCAAGTATCCACACGATAATCCTTAAATTCAGTAGGAGAGACTCAAGCATTCCTTTTAATTATCTTGCATATGAAGAGCGTCTGACCAGTTGCTGTCTTTATAAATATTAACTGAATGGGATCACTACCCACAGGTTTGATGCATATGAGAAGCAAATGGAACATGGTCTTTTTGCTTGTCATTGCAAGGAGAAATAATTTAATGTAATAATAACTATTGTATTCTTTTAGGATGGAAATGTTGCATCTTCCTAGTACATTACATTGGAGATTTTAGTTTCCCAAGGCAAAAGGGGGTATTTTTCTTGTCTACCAGCACCAATAATAATTAGAGCTAAATACAAACCATTTTCATATCTAAATGAAGTGGCTTAGTAACTGAACACTTAGTTTCAAATAGTAGAAAACAAGAGAGTTAAAATATCACTAAGATCAGCTCAAAGACATAATTACAGACAGTATTACATTATTTGGGATTTTAAAGTAAAATTAGTACATTTTTGGTTTGTGTTTGGTTAATAATGGAAAGCATGTCCTAAGTTTAAAAAATGAAGCCCATACTTTAGTAATAGAACTAAGAAAAGTCAGCACTCTCTCTCACCCCATCCCCTCCAAAGCTGTGCCTCCAGATGTTATTTGGTATTTATTTTGCAAAGTTTATTTTTACAGTCCAAGCCATTTGTGTTTTAAAGATACATTGGTCAGTTTATTTATAGAGAGAGAGCTTCTTGAAGTAAAGACAATTGACGCGGGTGTGGGTTAAAGCTACCCAGCACTAGAAAGAATGGGGGCGTCTGGTAACCTCCAGTATGTTCTCTCTCATTCCTCTCATGTTCTTTCATTATGGGGACTCTGGAATTTTCTTTTCCGTTTTTTCTTTCTTTTCCTTATCTTTTCCAGTCCTGTAAGGTTTTACATGATTCATCCTGGGAGGAAAATCTGAGCTTCTGGACCAGTTATCCTGCAGAGGAAATGAAAGAAACACAAGGCAGAAGGGGTGACTGGGACTTCGAGGATTTGCTTACAAATCTGGCTCCTATCCAGGTTGAAACTGGAATAGCTGGAGATTTTCCCAAGGCGCCCAGGATGGAGAGCAGTTCCTCGTGTTTGGATAGCATCACTGGTGCTTCTCAAACCAGGCTTAGGACCAGGGAGGTGTGGAGGAGGGTGGGCAGAAGGTGGTTATGACTGTGCAGTCGGGCTGGATCAAGGTTGTGGAGGCTTCCTGTGCTGAACAATGCTGTCATCCCTTTCCTTTATGTGTTGCAAAGTAAAACAATATTAAACTGTAAAACAAGGGTGAGAAAGTCCCACAAAGTTCTCATTTTTCTCATTGTGACTACTTCACAGCCACTTCGGTAATATTGAATAGCATTTTTCCTTCAAAAATTGTTTTGCAATATAAAACAGCAATTTTTTTTCAAAGATTGCTTTTCTTTACCTCTGCTTTGCAAATCCCTTAGACTTTCTATTGGGAAATCTAGCACTGAGTTTCTGGGAGTACAGGTTGGACGCCGTGCAAAGAAGAAGCTGGGAATGTGGTATACAATGAAGGCTGGGGAAGCACTGAGGACAGTTATGGATTAGGGCTGGTGAGGTGTCTTTAGAATCATAATGCAGCACTTTGTAGTAAAACTGAAGTTTCATCTTGCAAATTAGAATGTACAGGGGATTCCACTTTTAATTATTTTCTTCTACTTTAGCATTATTTTTCTTTCCAAGCTTTAAGAAGTGATTTGGGAATGAATTTGTCTTCTCAATTCACTTTTAACTTAATATTTGAGTTTTGTATAGTGTATTAAGTGACACAAGGAAAAGCAGGACAATATGCTACTTTTCTCTGAGGGTCCAAAATAATCTTACACCCACCTACTTCTCCATTTGAAATGCTACTCAAAGGTGTATTTTATTTTTTTCAGTCTTTTGAAGCACTGCTTGGATAGTGCTTAGTTTTGCTAGCTAGTTCGGTAGTTCAGTCTTATTTTCATAGATAAAGACTTTTCCTTCAAACTCATAATTAAATCACTTTCTTTGCAAAGTTAGAGTTCTGTATTTTCAAATTTTCTTTTTTTTGGTATCAAAACTTATAAAGTTATATAACTACAAAAGCAATAATATGTTTTCTTATCATTTTTACAGGCTGGAAAACATTAATGTTTACTATAGATGCCAGGGATTGTAGAGCAATTATTACAAAATAATATAAGGCTTTAACCTCTACCTGGAGATCTGACAGAAAATTTTAAGAGAATATGTAACCTATACACATGGAAATACTAAATCTAATTGGGTAGTTCTATTGGCCCCTCAAAGCACTGTTGCTAATTAGCAATACAATAAGGATGGTGGAATCTATCATTTGACTATTCATTTAAATGATACCTAATTAGTGGATGGTGCTATGGTCTGAATGTGTCCCCCTCCAAATTCATATCTTGAAATCCTAATGCCTGCTGTAATGGTATTAGGAGACAGGGTTATTAGGTCATGTGGGTGGAGCCGTCATGATTGGGATTAGTGCCCTTGTAAAAGAGGCTCCAGAAAGTTCCCAGCTTGTTCCACCATGTGAGGACCCAACAAGAAGTTTCCATCTATTAACCACAAAGCGGGCCCTCACTAGACACAAAATCTGCCAGGGCCTTCATCTTGAACTTCTAGCCTCCAGAACTGTTATCTATAAGCTACTAGACTCTGCTATTTTGTTATAGCATCCAAATGGACTAAGACAGACAGGAAATACATCTACTGACTAGTTTTATATTACTCTCCCACAGTGACTATATTAAACCTAAAACAATTGATGCTTTTCTACAATAATTTTTCTTTAAACTCATTAATTTTTAATTATTCTTTGTTAATTTAGTCTTAATTTATTTATTATCTAATTGACTGGTTGTTAAGCACGGGGTTGTAGAGGCAAGGAAATTGATACTGGCCCTGAATTTCAAATTACTTTGGCCTGCAGGAATGGCTGTGACCAAACAATCTATTTTGATGATTGTGGAAAGGACAATTTTCATAATAAATTTGAAAAATCTGGAGACCTGGAGCAGCACATTCTAATGATCTCTTCCTTTCTATAAATCGTAGCATTTCGCATTTGATTGGATTATATGGATACAAATTAAGCTCTATTCTCTTGACCCTTCCTTTCACATGTTGCATATTAAGCTATGCGTTAAACATTCCACAGTCAACAAGCGGAAATATTGGTTTACCACAATAATTCATTTTCCCCCCCTCCCACCCTAAAAACTTCAACATTTAAAAGGAGACTAAGATGGCAATCAAGGAAGTTAGGACTCATTTGCATGAAAATGACCCACTTTCCTAAACTGACTCTGCTTGTCTATGACTTTTTGGATTCATAAATTATTCTCACTGCTGGTTTGGATAAAACTATAATCTATTTTCCTGTAGTATTTGGTGTGTTCCTAAAATGAGTCATAACCGTTTCTTAATAGTTATGGGAAAAAGATCAGTAGGGGCAAACTTAGTGATAAATAGGATCTGCTTCTAAATAGTTACCACATGAGGAAAACCCCTTGGGTGTTAAATACCTAGTGTTTTATTTTTGTTTTTCTGGGTTCCTTGTTTTGATTTTATTAAACTACTTCTTTAAGAAGTGTAAAATAATGTCTTTCCTTAGTTTTATATTGAGTAGAGGAACTTACTAAATTACGTCTCCTCCAACTTATTCCGAGATTAATTTTTTAAATCAAGTCATTAAAGCATCACTACTTAATGATTTAAAAATCATTTTTTCCTTCTCAAACTAGCCAACCAAAAAACATAATCAAGCAAAGTACAGGACCAAAGCAAGGAAAGAGGCTACTGGCTAGGATGATTGGTACTGCCATCATGGAGACCCCAGTATCCATGCCCCAACGCTAGGAATGTGGCCTTTTTTTTTTTTGTATAGCATTCTGGGAGAGAGGGGTTAGGCAGTACATGGTTGTCACTGAGTAGCTAAGGGTCCCCATTCTTTTGGGATCTTAAGCTTTCTTTTATTTTCTTTTTTTCAAACCTTGAGACTGTCATGGCCAGATGGTTGACTGATCTGTTAAAGAACTTTCTACCTCTTGGGAGGCTGGGACTCACCAAGAGTGTGCATGGTCAGTCCGGGAACAGAGAGCACACATGGTAGCATTAACTGACTCAAAAATGTGCCTGGTATAAAATCAATATTTAGTGGTAGCCTATGTTATTGTATTTGGCTACCACAAAATTTACAAAGTGAATTGGTGTTTCCTGCCCCACCTTTGATGTCGCTCCACTGACAGCAGCTACAGAAAAATAAGCCAGAAGGAAAAACTGCATGCTGAATTCTCAAACATGGGGTCGACTCAGGAATTTGTGCTTTTATTAATCCCTTTTTGGGAGTGATATGGATAATTTCCTCTAAGAATAAACTCTCCAGTGGGATCAACAGTGTGAGGAATGGAGAAAGAAAAGGCAATGTGTTGCTTTAGTTAGTGACTAGCTAGCAACAATAGTGGTGTATATATTTATCGTGCTTTATAATTTCAAAGCACTTATAAATGTACTGTATTCTTTCAGATTTTATTATAAAAGTAGGTGCCTCTGTAACATTTTTAGCAGGTTGTTGAGTTGGTTGAACAAAACTCTCTCTTGCTTAAAATCTATTCGTGATGGAAATTTGATAAGGATAACTAAAATAGCAACTGGTATTAATAGTATAAAAGCTAGCATACCAGTTAAACCTCAGTTAGCCAGAAATCTTTTGTAATTAAAGTTATTATTCACTTTTCTTTAAAAACTTTTCTAATATGTATTTACTAATTTTCTGTTTTTATAAGTAAAACTTAATCTTTAGTAGATGATTCAATATCTTGGATTGTCTCAACATCATTTTGAACAGTATTTTTCATTGCATCAATGCAGATATAAAAGTGTAAGATATTTTCTCAAACTGTTTATATATCAGATTATTTTATGGTCATGTAATTCTGTCTTCTAAAATTATCATGTTGCCAATTTTCCAGCTAGTGGAATATTCTTATTAGTTGAGGTTCTCTTACAACTATATTTTGAGAACTATGAATAAAGTTGTGTTTACTATTTTTCTGCCTCCCCCTTTCCTTTCCTCCATACATGTCTTCTTTCTTTCCTTCATTTTTTAAAACCTGTTTATATGATGGACATGCTACATTTGAGAGACAGGATGGGCAAGAAAAGGTATGTGACAATTGAAATATTGATACTGAATGTCTGATGTAGCTGGGAGAAAGTGAGGCATTATCTGAATAAGTTGTTTTGGCAATTCCAATACTGAAAAAGACCTGTTTATGTTTCTTCCTGTATTATTTTAACTCTGAACAAGGACTCAGGGAAAAGATGATAGAGCGGACCAATATTCTGCTTACACTGAAAGAGAATTGAATTGTGAGTCATTCCACAGTCATGAAGAGCTATAGCAATCCAGAACTTTCCCAAGGAGCCACACTTGCTGTTCCCTTTTTGTCTGAAAGTTGGTCTTTTACTGATGGAACATAATTATCACTTCTCCTTTTCCCATCAACTCTCCTACTAGCTAGCCTACAGGCCCTCTGACAGACACACACACTCTCACACTCACACTCACACATGTAGTCACATTTGAGTTCAGATTCAGAGTTGAGTCTTACCCTGGGTTAAGGCCTCTGCGATTTGACTTCTCAGCTTCTTCTTTATGAGATACTAGTTCAGATCACAAGAAAATACTCCCATAATGTGTTCGTGGACATTTTTGGAGCTAAGAATAAATAGGATTTTAAGAGCTATGAGGTAGGGGAAGGAGCAGGGGCAGAGCTGGAGAGACTTCCAGGCTTACTGGTTGCTGGTTCTGTGACTTTGGGTGCTTCGCTGGGCCTCAGTTTCCTCAATTTAAAAACAAAGATATCAATAACCTGCTCAGAGGGCTTTAGGGATAATTACATGATGTAACTTAGTCAAAGGGTAAGTGGCTAGCACAAAGGAGGTACAATTTTTAGGTTTTGTTTCTTTTTCTAATTAATCTAGAAGTAGGAATATAATACAAAAATGTTAATACTACTAAGTTAGCGAGATGAAATGTCATTGTTTGCAACAGGAACAGTCTCAGTTGATCCAACCACCAGCTTTATGTAATCTTACTCTTTCAGTGGAGGGTAAATTTATATTGGCTTCCAGACCAACTCTGTGTTACAAGAAGTAACAAATCAGCCTTAGAAAGAGGCCTTGTCCCCAACTACTTTGCCCAGAAATAGTTTCAGTCTGACTGAGATAGAGTCTAGTCAGTTCTTCTATTAAAATATATTTATGAGAAAGACATAGTATCTTTATGTCCATTTATAAAAAATGCATACTTTAAAGAATAGGTGATTTTTTAATTTTAAGAAGATCCAAGACAAAACTTGTATTTACATTTTGGTTCCTATTATTCATTTCATTTCCATGATTCTCACATATATACTTATTCCTTGAAATTATTACATGTGTGCATCTATATGGATACTATCATATATTAATCAAGATAAAATTGATTTATGCGTGTGGCTTGTGGAATTATTTTTATTGATATTTATTTATATGTAGAATTATTATTATATTGAGTAGGGAACCTTTTAATTCTCATCTAAGAGCCTACACATTCCCACTTTTTGGAAAAGCAGGGCTGGGGAACCCAAAGAACACTGTCACTAATGCAGAGTCATTAGGGATAGCACCCTGAACTAACAGAAATGTCACATGCTTCCCTGCCAATGATCATCTCTAGTCTACCTCTTTCATGCTGCACATAAGAAATGGGGACCCAGAGCAGTTAAGTAACTTGTAAGTGGTTAACACCTATGACTGGATAGAAGAGAGACATAGTCTCTATTATAAAGTAGAATCTGGAGACTAGAACAGGAGTGTGGATCAGACATGGATTTCCATTGCTGCACTCCCTCGATTTTCTTTGTATCAAGAATTTACCAGCCATCTGTTACCATTAACAGTTTACCAGATCTTAGAGACAGAATCAGAGCAGAAAGTTAATGCCTTCTGTGACTAGCGCAGGAATTTTACCAGAAGTTAAACAGGAGATTTTGCTCAAAGTTGAGTAGGCTGCTAGTTTGAAGATGATAATGATTCCATGTGCCTAAAGATCTATTACGTGTGGACTGAGAATTGCAGTCAAAATTGATGTTATCTTTGTCTTCACTTATATTTCCCCAACGTGTGACCATTAATGCTAGTTTTCATTTCTTTTTCCTTTGTAATATTTCTACCTGTAATTACATGCTGCTTCAAGGATTTAGATTATCTGCCATTGTCTGGGGGACCACAGGGTAAAAGTCTTGAGTCAAAACACCTGGGAAGACATGATAGTCATTTGCCACGATTGTTGTGTCCTAGTTTATTTAACCTTTATCCCAGTACTGCATATGCAGGCGTAGATCTTCCCAGTAATTGCTTGTTGAAAGAATGAAGACAGTGGTAAACATAGAAAATACACAAAAATAATTTGGCCACGTATGCTTGACTACATAAGATCGAGGACAAAGATGGTGATAGAGACCACCCCAAAGTTCTAGAAGATGGGAATATACTTCCACCTAATATAGCTCAGTAGGAAAAGATTTGTTTCTCCTTAGTGACATAAATTGTAGGTGAAGATAGAATTATTTTTATACATTGGGAATATATCTAGTTAGTTGAAACACATCTCATGTGGATAAGAAAAGAAAACACCAGGGTAAGAAACAGGAACACATCATTCAGAAATTTTATATCTTGGAAGAGGAAAAGAGAATTAAGCCAAATAGTCCATATGAACAGTACAGCTGGTGGAGAAAGAATGACCAGAAATAAGCAGCCAGAAACCAGATTCATTGCCAGGTCTTCAGAAAGCACTGATCTTTAGAGAGCTAGGAAGCCTGGTGGACAGGCGAGCTGTGTGTCCTTCCATGACAACAGGAAGTTTATGGTGGGTCATGAGATTCTGTGGCACATGCCTCCTTCTGCCCTGGGCTGGCTGTGTCCTCTTTGAAATACTGGTGAGGCCTCCAGCTAGGGTGACTTCAACCCCTAAAAGGGATCCACAGACTTAGAAAATATGGAGAAGAAAAGGCCAAATGTTCACGATGCAGGAGGAGCTGACACACAAGAAAAGATGCTAATTGTGAAGCAATGAAGGGGGAGTAGTGAAATCATTTAGGGAGGCCCCTGCACCTATAACTAGAATGTTTTGATCAAAATAAGAAAAAAAATTGAATAAATATCTCCTAATACCTTGTAAGTAAATCTGCAATGGCTCAGATAACAGTGGATTCCAAAAGCAAACACTGAGAAATGTAATATGTTCTGAATTACATAGGATACAGAATCCTCTTCCCTAATTCAGGAGTCTCTAAGAGTAACAATTTTCTAAAAAAACAAAATGAACAAAGCTTTAAAAACTATCAACAAATATATTTATTGTGGTGGCTTTCCCCCCATTAGATACACTTTGTTAGGAAGTAGTATCCCTTTCAGTTCCAGGTGGACCATTAAGCAGGTAATAAGATTGCTCCCCACCCCCACCCCCACTCCATTGAGAGAGAAAGAAAACACATGACTTTGCAAACATGTTATATTTTCCTTGCTCTAGTTTTCATTTTCTATGAAATCAGAATTTTCTTCTAATAAGTATGATTTGTTTTTGGAAGTAACTTACAGGTACATGTTTACAGACTTACATAACCCAAGGGGTAGCAGAGGCTGAACCACACAGTGCTGACATAGACTGGAGACCTGTTCCAGGTAATCACAACCCTTCACAGTTTTGGAAAGCACAAAAGTCATCTCCAACTCTATGGTTTCTTCCACATTTTGCCAATCCCATACAGTATATTTAATTCTGTAAATATGTGCACTCTCATGCTTCTTGCAGAAGGACAAATGAGGGCAAGAGAACCAAGCTTATAACAGTTGTTTCTGTGGTGATAATTCCTATGATTCCAAATGCCAGGCCCTAAAATTTGAGCACTCTCTAGATTTCCTGCACAAAACAACACCGTCCTTTGAAAGATGTTTCTCTCCTCTGATCTCCTGTTTCTTTTGAAGGGATACCACATCTTTGAATTTGCAGAACTATCATTTGCTTCTTTAAACAAATAGCTCAAAAAAATACTTTTATAGGAAAAAGATGTTGCTTCTCCAGATGTCGTCATTATGTTGTTACATCTTATAGCCTATTGATGATTATGTACAAAATTTCTTGTCTCTTAAAAATGCACAGAAGCGCGTAAGATAACCATTCAAAAACATCCCTTCTTTGAACTTCCGGCTCTTTGTTGTTAACTATGCTTGTATGAAGAATATAGCAACTATCTGGAATGTTGTTTAGACTGAGCAGTAACTGACACTTTGTCCATTTGTGGTCCTAATGGCTAGAGCACCTGTCCTGGGCATCTGGTGGAGATAGCAGCATCACGAGTTTACAACAATCTCATGGGACTCTCTAGTGTACAGTGCTGACTGATACCGATTTCTGTTGTTTATCTTGGACCTTTCGCTTCTTCTGCTGCTGTTTGTCTTTGTTTTCTTGTTGCTCTGGAGTTTCTCTGCTGGGCTCCAGACCTTTGTTATCAGGTATTGCATCCTTACTTTCTTCTTTATTAAGTTTTTTTCTTTTTCTCTCCCTTCCTTTTTTTCCTGAAATGAAAGGATACACCTTTAAAAAAACATTGAATCATGTTCTATTTGGTTATTCTAAGTTTTTAAAAACTAGTTGAATTTCTCTTAGGTTGCATACCATGCCCACAGATACCAAATATCTACTATTTAAATCATTCATTCAACTAGTCTTTATGAAGGCTGTGCTATATTTTAAGCAATGTAAGCATGAAACACATACAACATATAATGAAGCAATTAATATATGATAGTTCTGAATTCCAGATGGTTCTATTGCTATAAGTTTGATATGAATATTATTTTACATGATAGCTCTTTATGGATATTTAATAGAAATTATTGAATAGATTTCTTGCCATCTAAGAAATTTATTAATGTCTATACATTATCTGGCTCCTACATAAGGCACTATTTTGTTTTCAAAATTGTCCAAGTAGCAGTTACATACTTGCAATATGCTGATATATCTACATGTCATCTACTAAAAGAGAATTAATTTGCATAAAAAATATGTAAATAAAGGTTCATGAGGAATACCAGGATAACTATATTTTAATGCAAGTATTTATATGTTGAAATTAATTTCCATCACAAATTCTCTACATGCAGGGGTAGCTGTGTCTATAACTTATCGATAACCCTATGGTATTAGCTACCAGGGCAGGGACTTTGTGTCTCTATCAACCAAATGAGTAGATATTTATTGGAATATACTGGATTCCATGGAGGACCTTGACCTTGAACTGGGTTTGAAGCACAGATTTATTCAGATTCACACTCTGAGGCATTTTGAAAAGTGGAATCAACACGACTTTAAAGGTTTTGATGCAGAAAAGCATATTGCAAGAAAGACTGGAGCCAGGGTGAAGAAATGGATTTTATTCTATTGGACTCGCGGAACTGTTAACAGTTTTAGAAGAGAGTAATTTGATCAAAATGCATGAGTCTGGCACCAAATTAGATGAATCGTTTTTTCAAATTTCAAATTAGTGAATTAACTAGATATTTTATTATCACGTTAACATTTTACATATACAACCTACAGCGTAAAATAATTTCAAGGGCATGATTTTAGTAACCTCCATTCATACCCACATCCCAGTGAAAAATTACTGATTCAAATCAATATAGTAAATGAACACTAGGAACAAACTACTCCTTGGTGTGGGAGAAATTCTGATTGGCTGTATCCCTACACACTGAGCCATGTAAAATCTGAAATTAGTTTTGGTCTACAAAAAGTCACTTTGGACAAAAGTATTTTGGATAAATTATTTGCATGACAGAACCAAAATATTTTCACGTCCTGAAATAGGCTGCAAATATTGAATTCAGTGGTTTGGCTTTCCTTTTCTTGAGCTCTGGTTATGGAATTCTAGGAACCAATATTAATACTGCATTCGTAAACTCGGCCAACACAGTCTCCTCGGATTTTATGCCGCAGCTAGCTTTGCCTGAGACTATATTTACAAAACCTTCCAGTTACTTTATGAAAACTTGCCTTGTTGGGCTCAACATAACACACCTCCAGATTTTGGACTCTAAAAGGACAGTTAACAAAAATGAGAACTCAGACCACGTAAAATAAATATCAGTCAAATTATTTTGGATATGTAGAGATGAGCAAACAATATTAGAGTTGACTGTATGTCTAGGGTTGACTAGTTGTATACTGATTCACCCATTCCATTATTCTTTTCACTTAAAAGAATAATCCTGGATTGATAAGATTTCTACAGAAGAAATTCAGGGTGTTTTGTTTTTTTTTTTATGCTGGCTTTACACATTTGAAGAGCTGACATAAACTTATTAACTAAATAGAGAAAACTGAAGAGTTAATTTACTTTCTTGAATATGTACCATAATTTAGTTTTCACAAGTCTGCATGAACCGAAAGAGAGCAATGCTGGTTTTTATGGTGTATGCTTGATTTTCTGAAGGACATGGCTGCAAAGGTTAGATTACATAATATTTCCATTCTGAAGAGCATTTTGGAGGTGTTCAAGCTCAACTCTAAAAATATTGTCAGTGAAAATCATTCCAAAGTTCCAAAAAAACTACTGACCCCAAACAAAATGTTATTTTTATGGAAATTATCCAAAAGTTCAGTGTTTAACATTGTTCTCTTGATGATGGTCCAACATCTTACAGCTGTGATCCCAACCATAAAGTTTTGGACATGTAAAAAATATATTGTTTCTTTCTTGGTCAGAGATTGATTTATATGTTTTCTAGCTACATGTGACAATGTACTCAACTTACAGTGCATTTCTGCTTATTAGCAAACTGATATGATTATTTCTTAATATGGGCAGAAACATTCTTGGAAATAGCTTGAAACCCAGTATCATAGTTTTATTATCCAAGGAATAACTATTTAGTCTGGGCGGTGAGTGAAAAGGGAGGTTCTACTAAAGTAACAGGAAACTAGCACATTGTACATTGTTGTTGCCCAACAGAGGGCTATTGCACAATAGAAGAATGTGATTATTACTTTTTACAGGCCATGTGTTAGTGGTTGGAAATGCTAACTACCCTTTTGCGTAAGTAATATATTTTCCTCTTGTCCAAGAAATAAAAATGCAGAAGAGTGGCTCTAGTCCATTAAAAAATCACATGCAATTTGGGAAATTTGGTAAGGTTTTCATTAAAGAGGATTTCTTTTTCTATTCTGGTGACTTTTCATTGATGTGGTCAATAGTTATTTTTATACTTTTTTGGGTAATTGTGCAAACTAAGCATTCCAGTTATCACAATCTTACATATATAAGTTTGTGTTTTGTCATTCATTGATTATGTGTGTGCACATACACACGCGCACCAGAATTGTGTTGTAGAGTGTTCCAATGATTAAAAGAATGTTCATCTTCCCTCGATGTTCCATCCTCATGGGCGGACTTTGCATAGAAACCATCAAAAAGAAATTGCTATTAGCAATCAAGTACAATCTGAGCCTTTGCATAGAAATGTAATGTTTAAGAACACTGTCTTACATATGTAGAGAACAAATGTATGGGCACCAAGCGGGGAAAGCGGGGGGCAGGGGTGGTGGTGGTGGGATGAATTGGGAGATTGGGATTGACATATATACACTAATATGTATAAAACAGATAACTAATAGGAACCAGCTGTATAAGAAAAAATAAAATTAAATTAAAAAAAAAACACTGTCTTTAGAGTCAAAAAAACATGGTGTTCAAATTCTAGGTCTGCCACCAGCTATTTGTGTGACTTTTGGCAAGTTGTTGATATCTCTCGGGATTAATTGTCTGATATTTAAAATGTGGATAATCATTACTACTTGCTAAACTTTTTAAGGATTGCGTGAGATGCTTGTAAAACACTTAGCATAGTGCATGGCACACATTAACCATGGGAGAAATGAAAGCGAATGTTAATAACTCATTACACAAACACAAATTAAACCTCTATCCCATGTCAAAGAGTGGGCTAAAACCTGGGGATACAAGTGAGATATAGAGACAGACACAATAGATATAGTCACACACTAATGCAAAATTTGAAGCATGCACAAGATCTACTGGTTGCAGACCAAGAAAAGCATTGAACTCTGCCAATGGAGATCGAAAAAGATTCCCCAGATGGGGTGATGTTTGAGCTGAGCTTTAAAGAATTAGTGAGAGTTTGCCAGGCTGAAGAGGGGAAAAGGGCATGGTAGGCAGAGAACAATATGTCAATGGCATGAAGGCATGCAAGGACATGGTGAATCTGGGGAACTGAAGTAGACTTCCTTGGTTTGATCAGAGTTTATATACAGTATATTACCCAGAGAAGCTGGAACAATAGACAGGACTTGATTGCCATTTGGGGAGTTTGTCCTGAGGACCAGTGGTACTGAAAACTGGAGAAGGGCAAGTATCAGAATCTGAGAGCAAAGCAGAGTTTGGGTGTTTCTGTGACTAGTTTAACATGTGACCTTATTTTCTATTTCAGAAACACTTCTGTAAGTCATAAGAACCCATAAAGTGAGTATTGGTAATGACTGGTATTTATTTTTGAGCCTTAACTTTTAAAAGAGTAGCTAAAGTCTATGTGAAGACCATATAGCCGCGTATTATTTAAGATTCTGTTGCAAGACAGTGTCACATAATTGAGTAGGTGATTGACCTTTTTGAGATCCTGAAGTTACTTTCTATTAATACAGTAGTATATAGCCATTTATGTAAACACCTCCTAGGGCCTTCTGCAGACCAGGTTTCCAAGCGCAGATGACTCTGAAAAATACAGATTCCTAGTGCCACTCCTGGAGATCATGATTCAGTAGTTTTCATGATGGGCCCAGGAACCTACAGTTAAAAACATGTTCACCCCCAGTTTATTCTTATGTGCAGCTTCATTTAAGAACCATAGCTGTAGATCAACAGAAGATCCAATTTCCTTAAACATATACTCTCAAAAAGTTCATTTCATATCACATGGCTTATCATTTCTTTTCTTATATTTTTTCCCATGGATATCAAATATGTTTTTTAACTTACTGTAGCTACTAATTTTTAAGTCAAGTTTTCTGATTAGGTACATTTGGAATAGACACCTAGATACAAAACAAAAATTAGCTGCAGATAGTCTTTTTAAAATATATCAAGGAAATATGAACTGAAAAGAATAAACATATTAAAAAGAACAAAGAGAGAAGGAAATGATCCTGAATTATATTTCCTAAATTACATATAACATATTTTAAGTTCCAAGTAAAAATAAAAACCACAGAAAATGCTCAATCACCCTTTTAAATATAATGCGGTTATAAATAAAAGAGTTGTTCTCCTTAGAATCACAAATATAATTTATTTATTGAGAATTATTCGAATTATGAATATCAGTTCACAGTTTTCCAGATGTTTAGAAATATCTAAGTCTTTATAAAAGCAGCTTCTTGGTGAATTTCTTGCAAGATACCACTAAGGGGAGCTATTGAGCTTAAGCAGCTCCACTTCCAAGACTTTTTCAAAAAGCTGAGAATGTATCCTACACTCTAAACTGAGGACTAAATATGACTGAATCTATGATTCAAACCAATTAAATAAATATCCCATCAAAAGTACAAAATTTATTGCTAGGTAGTTTCTCTTTATTGGGTGTAGAAGGAAATTCGACTGGAAAGGCAAGGCTTTATACCTTCAAAAGAACACAAGTGGTGTGAAAATGGGGTTAATCTGATGAATTTTGGATCTAGAGTTGGACCTGAAATTTATGTATAGAGGATGAAAATTCCAACTTTTTTCCTTTTTGTTAAGACATCACTGAAGAAATTTCACAACGGAGGGGAAATTGCTACGGTATAACTTCTTCAGCAAATATGATTTATCGTGTAAATACATATTTAAGGGTCTTTGAACTGTGGGCACAGGACAGGACAGCCTGACCCAGTGGTGAAGAACAGAGCTGAAAGTCAGCAAGGCCAAATTCCTTCTCAGCTATATTATTACCAAATAGAACTGACTTGAGAAATGCATTAAAACCTTTTGTTTTGTTTTTGTTTTAATAAAATAGAAACACTTATTTCTTTGCTATTATTTTAACTCAGGAATTTATTCCAAATAAAGGGAAAATATGAAAGAATGATAGGTTTAAAAAAAAAATAGGCGACAATTTCTCCAAATGGAAATTTAAGCTACTTGATTTATCTACTCTGTACAGGTGATCCTTAAACAACACAGGTTTGAACTGTGAAGATCCACTTATACATGGATATTTTTCAACAGTAATATTACAGTACTATAGCTTCTGGTTGGTTAAATCCCCAGATGCAGAGGAACCATGGATATGGAGGGCAACAATAAATTATACTTGGATTAACCCTCTGAAGTTGTTTAAGGGTCAACCATCATTTAATACATGAATTAGTTCAATTGTACTTCCATTTAGCTTCCAAGATGCTTCTGAGTAACTATTCGCAGAAAAATAATTTGATGTATCATTACATGCTCTGCTAAGTGCTGTAATTTGGGGAGTTACCTTGAGCCCATTTTTGCAAAGATATTAAGACTGAAATAACATTTTGCCACCAATTGAAAATGGTTAATGTAAGAGATGTTAATCTATTTGTGTCATTCTTTTGGGGATTCTGAAACAAGTCTGTCCTGACTGAAAGGCACTGAGTGTAAATTTTCTGACGTGAAAGAAGATAAACCCAAACTTCTTGCCATGGCGCCCAGGATGCTTGTCCTGTAACCTGGCCCCTGCTTATGTAGTCAGCAACCTTGAAGACCTCATCCTTCTCTTCCTAGTCACCTCTGCACTTCACCTGCCACACTCACAGTGTTTACAGATCCCGTATGTTTGATTCATTTCCCTAGAATGCATTCTCTAGTATCCCTTGCTCTAACTCAGACTTAAGTACTCACATGTCACCCCTTCAGGGAAATCTTCCTCACTCTTCTAACTTTCTCTTAAGCTGGATTATTTATGTTTCTCCTCTCTTTGCTCCTTAAACTCCCAATTAGTAATCCTGTTGCAATAATCAAGGAGAAGATGACTTGAGCTGTCTGTTTTTAAAAATAGTAAGAGCAATGACAGATAACTAAAAATTAATGAACACTTCCATGTGCCAGGCATACTTCTAAGAGCGAGCACTGTGTCTATAAGCTCTATTATAACCTCCATGGGAAGATGAGGAAAACGAGGGCTCTTCTTAACCACCGTGTTCCTCTGCCTCCACAACTGTGTCTCAATAGAGCACAATGTGACACGACATCCTTGTATTCTTGTTTTATTTCACACTTAAACTACTGAATACAAAAAAACAAAAAAGAAAAGACAGTGTGCGGGTGTGGACTAACATAGGAAAACATAGAGGTTTTGTAAATATTAGAACATACTTACTTGACCTCTTGAAACTTCAGTTTCCTGAGCTGCCAGTTGTTCCTCAGAACCTAAGAGCACTTTGCAGTAGATGTTTTGTGTCTTCACCATCCAGTTACCTCATGCTCTACCCTCTTCTGTTTTATTGCTACAAGTCTGTTTAGTTTTCATTATTTCCACTCGTCTCCCAATCACATAGAGGTAGGATATTGCATACATATATATATCTTACCATTCATATCTAACTTAGAAACTTTGACTTTTAAAACTACCACTATTACATTTTTGAAATTCTAATAAAATTATCAGGGATTTTTATATTTTGTTACATTTAATATCAGAAAAAGAGAAAGAAAAACTGTATGAATTTAAATTTCACAATCCCACTGAGGCTTGAAGGCAGTCCCATTATAAATAATTTCATTTTATGGCAGATATCATAAACGCCAATAATAACAACTTTTCAGAATCTATATTTCCATAATATGCTTCAGCATAATCAACTTGCTTTTGCCAAATCAAATACTTTCCTTATGAATTGATTGTTGTCAGTAGGCCTTTACAGATTTTTTTCCCCTGTGTTGCTTAAATAGTTTCATTACTCACTGAAGATTCAAGATCTGAAATTTTGAATTCTCGCTCCACGTCCTAACAGAACTTTCCATGTGCCTTTCCCCCAAACGCAACTCCAGTCCATCTTCATGGTTCTGATGCCTAGAATGCTACCCTGGACTTCTTGCACTCAAAAGGGACATTACCTAGAGTGCCAAGGGAACTGTCAGAGATACTGGATACTGCATACTGTGATGCCTTCTTGTTGTAAGTCGTCAGTATTAAAAGAACAGTTAAAAGTGCAAGGAGAAAAAAGAAACCCAAAATGTTTTACTATTTGCAATATTTACAATTTACTCATTATAAAAGTAAAGGGTACCCTGTATTTTATTTTATAATATTTAAAAAATATAACAGTGCATTACGATTTACATTACATAACTATTTTAAGCTTAGTATTCTTTTATGTGGGCTAATTTCTTTTGAATCAACTACCTTTTGTTTGAAAGTTCACTTGAAATTAGTAAGTTCAGTGTTGTTTTTTTTTTTCAGTGCAAAATTTCTTAACTTCACTTTGAAATTCTACCCAGCATATTAGGTTAGATTACAAAATTCTTAGAAACTAAATCACATACAATTTACATGTTGAAAATTTCCTGATCTAAGCATGTTTGCATAGTGTGTTTTGAACTAGATCTTGGGTCGTATACAATTTCATCTATTGGATAAGCAAGTAAACTTATTCTGATTTTCATTTGCTGTCAAAGAACGTGTTGGTAAATTTCACCTATTAAATCAGTCAAATTTTGTTCATTACTTTTGCCATGAAATTCATGACTAGCTTGTGAAATGACTATTACTGCTCTCTTTACAAAAAATGACTCTGCATATGATATTTTGATTGTTTCACATACTGTTTATGAATTTACGAGGATATGTGTATATTGCTTATCTTCAGAAATTAGACAGTGATGTGGCTGACACCGCTATTTCAAAAACCGTTGAAACCTGCCTAGTAGCATTGTCGAGTGTCCTCCCAAAATTTTCAGTAGAGACCAGTCTTCTCGAAGTATTAATGAGTATCTTGGAAATTAATTTATGTGTTTATCTTTGTTGTAACACTCATTCTCTACCTTGTCTCCCTCCTCACAGCCCACCCTCAACTCATGTTGACTGCTGCTATAGGCTACCATCTTATACATCAAGGTAGAGAATATGTATGAGTCTATGGAATGTTTACATCAAAATTTTTTCATATCATCCTTTAAAAAATTTATTGCAGCAATTTAAATATAAAAAATACCACCCAGTTTTTTTCTAGGAATAGCCTCTTTGAAAATTCCTATCATATGCATATTGCCAGACTTAAAGTATGTAAGAGTTTATTATGGACAGGATTTCCTACAAAATTATTTTAAAAGCAGAATACACAATTGTCAGACCATCTTTTGAGTGATTCCTTTAAGAAGTATGGGCAATGATTTCTTTAATACTTCACTATAATGAATGTTTAAAAAACATTTCATATTTTTGTGATAAATTATTTTTCCTACGTTTGTGTCATTAAATTTTTTTTTTTTCTTTTGACTGAGCTGTGCGGCATGTGGGATCTTAGTTCCCCGATCAGGGATCGAACCTGGGCTCCCTGCAGTGGAAATGCAGAGTCTTAACCACTGGACCACCAGGGAAGTCCTCAATTTAAATTTTAAATGTAACAACTTTATTTAATATACCACTAGTCAACAATAAGTTGAAAGTACTGCCTGAAGTGTAGACTGCTTTGAAAATCTGAGTCTTAAAAATGTTTTTCTTGGTGAACTTTTCTTGGTGAATTTTCATTCTCTTGCTCTAAATCTTTCTGAGTTGACAATCATCCTACCCCAGTCCCACTAACACATGCTAAAGTAACACAATAAAGAACGCTTAAATTTGTTGACTTACCCAATTCATTTACCTTAGAGAACCAAAAACCTCAGTTATATCAATATTTGATTCTGAAAATTAACAATTGATATTTTAAAACTGTTTTTCATCCTCACATATTCCTCTCATGAGAGAACACAATGACAGTGTGTTTTCATGTAGAGCTTAGTCAGAATAACACTGGTATTTGAATTTTCCCATTTTTCTTCAGTTAGGTGTGTAGGTTCACAGTTCAGTCTTTCATACTTGAAATACAGGTTCTGGAATCTGTTTATGGTAAATATCTACCAAACGCCTTTTTTTTTTTTTTAAAGAGAGTCACTGAGCCAAGAGCACTGTCTTCATCTTTCATGAAATATAGTTTTCCAATTAACAGGAAAGTCCTTCATTTCAAAAGTCTGAACAGAATGCTACTTGAAAATTCATTCCAGCTGGTTAAATTGAAGAACTGAAAGAATTCCAAAGAAAGAATATTCTCTTGGCATTTATCATTTGACTTTCATTTGGATAAATTTCCATTTGGTCCAAGAACTTGTCTCAGAATTTTGCTCTTCTGAGACAAAAAAAGAAGTGTTGATAGGCATGTTTGACTGTGCTGTACTTCCTCCCTTACCCAAATTGTGTACTCGGTTGTATTGACAGGAGGAGATGGCCTCATACTTGCTGACACATTGGCAGTGATTGATTATACAAGAAATGTTGATATTATTCTAGTCACTTTTATCATTTTATGCACGAGTTGACTGTGCTGTCTAATTCTCATTCTACCACATCCCACTCTTTCTTTCCTTTGAAGCTTTTTACTGCTTGATGGAGGAAAAATGTAACTCTAATCTGGAATTACATCACAGGGGGGAAAACAACTACCAAGCGTTTTATCTAGTGTGTTACTCCATATTTTTAGTAAAGATGTCACACTCTTTTATAGTTATAATTTAGTATTTTCAGCAATTTATTGATTACTTATGTAAAGCTAATTTTTTTAATGCAACTTCAGTACATTCTCAAATGTTTTCACTATTAATACTAGTTTCAGTAATACTAGTTTTAGTATTTTCTTTCTTTTTTTGTTACAGATTCTATCTCAAACTATTGACTTCTTAACTAGCTTAGAAAACATAGAGTACCCCATGTAGCCTCTACTATATTAAAATTTGCAAGAAATAAAGTTTCTTCATTAATGTAAATAAGATAATAAGGGGTGTATTTCACCTGTAGCAGATAACACAAGCTGTTTTAAGTACTTTTTCTCTCACTCTGTTCGTGTGAATATCTGTTCTTAATTAGAAATACTTTTCACATGCATTTCCATAAGCAACAAGGTAGCTCCTTGTAATTATTTCATCAACAGTGGTTACATATACTTGAATGGAATACAAATAATTTAATTTCTTTAAAAGTTTTGGGCAGTTGAGCGTTCACTAATCTAGAAATATCCACCCTATAATTGAGATTAGTAATATTTTACCACATCTCATTTTACAGTTTTTCATTGTACTTCCTTTCTCATGGTATTGATGCATGTTAGTGTGGGGGAGGAGTTGGGAGAGTAGACACATGTGCAACAAATGTGTGTGTATGTTTGTGTATACATATAAATACATATGCACATATTTATTTATAGGCCCCTTCCCACCACAGATGGAAAAGTTCTATTTTTCTGGTGGATTTAAAAATATTAATTCAAAGACAGAAAGCCTGTTTTCCAATTTAATTTTCAGTAAGTCTGAAAGGAGATTTAGCCAATTACAAGAGTTCTTCAGAAACCCGAACCTTTAAAATTAAGAGACTCTGCTAAGTTATGTGACTTTTACCTTTTTCTTATCAAACATATTTTCCATATGTTAAATTTAATTTAACTTAAATTAAGTTGCACCCTTTCTTTTCTTTGCAAACTTTCAAAATGTTGTGGGAAAAACAAAATATGTTGCTCTAATAAGCATCTGATTAATGCAGAAGAATTTAAAGAATTATGTTCATTCTTTGGATACTCAAACTTTTACATGTGGACTTCCCCTCCTAACATTGACATTATCATGAGAAGTCCAATTTCCCTCTTCTTTCTTTGCTACTAATTAGTCCATTTCCTTCCATTGTTTTGATTGGGTCCCTAAGTGTATATTTTATGTATTATCTACATATATTATCTACTGAATTTTGATCTATATTTCCAGGCCCTTTTTAATATGTCATGATGATATTGAATTATGCTTCTACTTTTTATAAAATAGGAATAACATTGTAGTAATAACTGTAAATATGATGGACTTACCTTTGTAGAAACTCAACCTTAATTTTGTTTCCCTATAAAAATATTTAGAAAGAAAATACAATTCACAGGATGGGTTATTTCAGGTCGGGTGGATAACGTTGGGGCTTCCAGCAGTGGGTTCCTGATTCATTTGCTTAATTTTGTGCACAGAGAACCTGGAGGCATAGGAGGCCTCCATACCTGGTACACAGGTAAGCACTGCTACCATTGCTCCAAAGAATGTGGCAGTTTTGCCTTTCTCTTTGGCACAAGCCTGTACACAGTTGTGACTCAATAAATATTGGTTAAAAAAATTAAATGAAAAGATGAATAATGCTCTCTTTTCTTGATTTAATGCTTGTCATTCTATTTGAGGGAGAGACGGGGAAGGACAGACATAGAGAGAGATGCTTTTGGTGTTATTATCACATATGCAAGCATGCTGTGATTACCCAGTATTTTGAACAACTTGTCTTAATGAATGACATTTATTATTATGGAGTCCTCTGCCAGTTAGCCACTTCCATACAATATTGGTTTCAAGTGACTACAATCCACTCCAGAGAGCTGCATCATGGTTGCAGGGAAATAATTTTAACTTGTCATGCTCTAGAAGATCATCTTTGGGATCAAACCAATGATGAATAACTAGAGTATCCCTAAGGCTGTTTCAAGTAGAGAACTTAGAAGTCCAGGTTGCGACAGAGGTTACAGAGCATCCTCTCTTCTATTGTGAGAAGGAACTTAAATTCTAGAACAGTTTTAGGGATTTGAGGGCTCTAAGGTTTCCCTGAGACTGGGAATGTGGACAACCTCTCAGCCCAAAACTGGGAAAGAGTGGCCTAAGAAAATTTTTCTGAGACTGGAGAATAAGAGGTGGTCAGGGAGAGAGTGGGGAAATGGAGGAGGAGAGGAAGGGACTTGGATGATTATGAAAAGTTGAAAGATGGCAAAATAGCTTTTTTCTTCCTTAAATTATCTCCTATAGCAGGCACAAATTATGCTTTATTTGGTGGAGTAGGGAATGTTGTCTTCTTTTAAAATAATGAAATATGACCCTGGCTCATCTTGGCCCAATCTTAGGGCTTTTGAAGTGGTACTGCACAGTCTCAGAAGTGTGATTTCCCCTTGAGTTTTGACTGACTGTGGCTTTTGTTGTAATCCATTGAATTTTGTGTTCGGTGGAATTCCACCAAAAGGAAGGGCCCTTGGGTAATATGATGAAACTGTCAATTTAAGAGGGTGTAGCAAGGGCAGCAAATGGCACGTGTAATGCAATTAACGAGAGAAAGTCCTAGGAAGGACTTAAGCAAATGAGCTGAAAATGAAATAAACTGTAACAGTTTCTGAAGGAATGAAATCTGTCTTACACCATCTCCACAAAAATGAATCCTTATTGTTTAATTGAGAATTTAAGAATCAAATAAGATGCTCTTGGAAATAAAAAGGCCAAATGAAATAGAAAAAAAATGTTCTAAAGGAATAAATAGTTTTTAATATTCCATGTTTTGGTTTTTTACCTTCTGAGCAAAGTGCACAATCTTCCTGTGTCCCTGGAGACCATATGAAGGTAGAAAGGGGAATATATGACCAATGATTGATATAAACCCTTCCCTTATCTCCAGGGAACTTTTAGGAAAAAGGGTAGTAGTCAGGAGGTGATTAAAAATGCTGAGGAGTAAGAATATTTAAGGATGGCAGGAGTAAGATTGGCAGATTTATCTCTCTGCTGTGCTGGGGGTTGAGGGGATGGGAAGAAGAATCCTTTCTTCTCTATTACACCTTGGCCACCCTTAATCAAGTACATTTTGGGGCCCTGTAAACTCTCTTGGTACTTTTTAGATGCACAGGCCTTGAGGAGTGAAGCACAGAAGGCTGTCTCCTGGGCAGCCTTCCCTGAGTATGAACAGGTCTAGGTGTGGGTGATGAATCTCTCCTAACAGAAAACAATACCCATGATTTCTAAAAATCAGCAAATATTTCAGAGATCACTGAATGCTCTAATAGATGATTTTTGCTACTGCTCACAACACATAATAAGCATTGTATTCTTTATGTATGTTAATATATTTTACATTTTTGATTCATACATGGATTAATATATTAACATATTTTGCTGTACTAGTTGTTAAATGTTTTGAAAATCACTCCTTGCCTATATACATCCTTTAAGATACATTTCAAAGGCTGCTTTCTCCATGAAGCCTTCCCCAGTTATTCTCCAGCAGGTGAGTAGGGATGCAGTCAAGTATAGCTTCTATGACCTTGGACTTTGAAGTTAGAAAGATCTGAGTCTGATTCTCTGCCAAACCATTTAGTCATTTTCTATCCTTGGGGGATGTTGCTTAAACTCTCAAGACCTCATTTAAAAAAATATGTGCTTAAAAATGTGTGGCATTCAATTAAATGTCAAACATCTGAAATGGGTATCAGAGAATGTATATTTTAGACTTGGCTATATTACTTAACAGCAACGTGACCTTAAGTGAAGCGCTTTCTGTGATTCAGTTGACTCATTTATAAACACGAACAGATAATTCCTATTCTTCTCACTACTTGGGATAGGTGTGAGGAACAAATGATATATAACTACTTAGAAAATTGAAAAAATAATAAAATTATAACCCCTAAAATAATGATGATATGATGGTGGTGGTGGTCTCTATGAAGATATAAAACAGTTGAGTAAATCAAATCACCTTTGAAAACAGAAGAGCCCTAATTTGACTAAAATAAAACCTTAATTTTTTAAGACTTTTGGTGGAAGTCCTTAACCCACTCAAGTCCATCTGCTTTAAAATTTTAAAAATCTTACTCCTTATGTATTGCTCAAACATGTTATTGTCTCTTCATTCTCATTTAGTTCAAGCCTCTTACCATCTCCAGAGTGTAATTCTGCAAAACTAGGGACACTGCATTTTTTTGCTTCCAGCTGTTTTCCACTTTGCTGTCAGGTTACCCCCTTATAGCACGGAGGGCTGCTCTGCTGTTCCTGTTGGTCTCTTGTTTTTTTAATCTCCCCTGTGCCTGTATTTCCAAAGTTGGGAATACATAGCTTAGAAGGCCCTTCAGAATCTGACTCCAGTCTATTTTATAGTGTTATTTTTTACCCTAATTTGCCTTTGCTTCAGCTATACCACATGTCTCATGAATATCTGATCACATCACATTCTTTCTTGCTTTTGTGCCTTAGATGCTCGTCCTTAATGGAAAGCTTCTTTAGCTGGAAGAATTCTACGTGCTTTTCAAGAGCCAATAACACTTTACCTCCTCTGTTTCCAGAACACTGTACCCATCTGTCTATTTTGCCATTATTTGTTTACAACTAACTCTCACATGAAATTGTGAACTCTTAAGTGAGTCTCATACAGATTTGTGTATCTTCCTTGTCATTTTCACTTCTTGCATCTAGCATGGTTCCTGGCATACAGTAGTTACTCAACACATAAAGTCACAAGAAAGGATGAATAGGCAGAGTGTTCAATGCCAGAATCATACAGAGCTAGACAAGTGGTGATACCACAAGGCTTAAACAGCAAAAGAGTTTAACGACAATTCTATTCATAAAAACAGATTTTCTAGTAGGACATCAAGTTATTTATCAGACTTAGTTTGCCTTTGCCACAATTATATTGCTTTGTCAGTTTCTTTATATTCTTTTTAGTAAAGGAATCTTTGCTTTTGGTGATGATGTGATCCAGTAAATAAAACTGTTCTATATGAGGCATGGCATCATTACGTCACCCCAGCTGGAAGCAGTAAGGATACAAGGCTTACTCATGGTTCCATCACATCCAGCTTCCAATTTTCTAAGCTTCGGTTTGTCCACTGATTAATATGCACAACACATGCATGATGAGTTAGGGATGATGGATTTAGTCATATTTTCTACAGTCTGTTTATGAGAAGGATTAACTTTCCTTTTTAAATCAGTGAGAGATAGTCAGAGGGGACACACAGGCAGAGTAATGAAAGAACTGGGCAGACTTAGCCGAATCTGTCAACAATTTCGTATGGAGGAAATCATCACCGTAAATGTTCACTTCATAAAAAGAAGCAATGCTAGTTGATGTTTGGTCCTTGGCTTGGTAATCATTTATTTACCCAGGGTCCATTCAGAGAGCATTATGTAAATTGGGAGCCCTTCAAATTTCTAAGAAGCATGATCTACTTTACTGGAACAGCCGTGTGGCAGGCAGAATAATAGCCTCCCAAAGATGTCCATGTCCTAATGCTGGAACCTATGAATATGCTACTTTACATGGCAGATGGGAATTAAGGTTGCAGATGGAATTAAAGTTGCTAATCAGCTGACTTTGAGATGGATAGAGTATCTGGGATTATCTAGGTAGGCCCAGTCTAATTTCATGAGTCCTTAAAAGAACTTACAAGGAAGAAGAGGCAGAAGAGAGGGCCAGAGAGATGCTATGTGCAAAGGGCTCACCCTGCCATTTGTAGCTTTGAAGGAGAAGGAAGAGGCCCTGAGCCAAGGAATGTGGGCCGTCTATACAGGCTGGAAAAGGCAAGGAAGTGAATTTTCCCCAGCGCTACTAGAAACAAACACTGCTCTGTGGACACACTGATTTTAACCTAACTAGGCATGTGTTTGTCTTCTGACATATAGAACTGTAAGATGATAAATTTGTGTTGTTTAAGATACTATATTTTTGGTAATTTATGGCAGCAGTAGAAAACTAATATGAGCCCAAACTTTGTAATGGTTTTCTTATATTTCAGTTCATAAATATATGCCAAAAATGGTTTTGAAGACCACTATCCTACTATTCAGATGCTCTAGGTAACCTGAATGGATCATCTTGGCTCTGAATAGCATCTAACTTGTCTAGACAGACTGTTAGAACATAAGCACCACAGATTTCTTTCTGGCAACTTTATTCCTCAAAATTTGGAGAAATAGAATTTACTGGTGACCAAGCCTGCAAAAAGCAGCTGTGTCAGAAATACTAATTTTTTAAAAAGTCATACCTCTAATACTTATCCAATTCTTGTGAGAACCCAAAATTTGCTTTTCCTAAAAATGATCTGATTAATTATAAGACAAATTGTGAAACAAGATGGGTCCTTCCCATCTTATTTTTTTGTATACGGTGCCTACATTTTCAGTGTCAATTTGTGAACAAGGATTCCTATTAAGCAGAAATTCATCTGGAGTGTATCATCTGCAAGATCAGCTTTAAGAGAAATGAAAAAAATGTGAAGACAGGGAGATTCTTTAAGAATGAAATTATGCCTTCCTCCATGCGCCACACCAATGTGGTTACAGAACTTTGGGGAATTTATTCCAATGTTTTCTGTACTCATGGTGTTCATTGCTTCAGTTCTTCCTATCAGAACCTCCTGAGGTCAGAAAGTTTTGCCCTTTTCAGAGACTTTTTTCAGCCAGTGAAGGCTTCTGAGCTAACCAGAAATCAAAATGGGATGCTGCATTTTGTCAGAACTGCATGTTTAGTCTGCTTTCTTAGGAATAATCAAGAAAAGTTATATGTGAAAAGACACAGATGCTCCTTTCTCAGTGATATTTTCATACTTTTGAAGTATAATATGAAAAAATCTAGTTGAAATCTAGAACAACATGTATTTTGTATATCCATGTATTTTATTGATTTATAGAAGCTCACAAAAGATAAATATCTTTTGGAAATGCCTAAGATTATATATATAATATTATTATATTATACATAATATGTAATACAAGGCAATAAATGTTGTATCATGGTGATGTTGACCCTTAGTCCAGAATGTCTTTCTTTGAAAATGTATAGTAAACAGATATTCTACTATTTATTCTGACTTATAATTGAGCATATTTATAGCATGGAGAATATTTTTAATTTATCAGACTTCCAATCATTTTAGGAAAATCTCGAAAAGGTACCTAAAAATTAAGTTGCCCCAAATTTAATCATATTACTTATCTTTCATTTTTATTATTATGTGAAAAAAGTAGGACTCAAATTAAAGTTGCCTTAAGACATATATTTTGTTATGAGTTTAGTAACTAAAAAGCATGTGTGTATATGTTAGAGAATCTCAAGGAGTTGTTTGTAATATTTAAAGTTGTTGTCCAACCCAAATTCTATAAAATGTTACTACTTAACTATAATATACCATCTACTGCTTAAAAATCTATACAGTGAAATAGAATTAGTTAACATTTCAATATTTGGATTAAAGATGACTATAGACCCTCTCATAGGATGTAAAGCCCTAGAAGAGCAGCTAAGTAAATACCTATTAATATTCTATTAATACCAGTTTCATTTCACACTTCATTTCTATTTCAGAAATGAGTCAAAGGACTGTATCCAACAGATTGAGACTAATACTAGTGAAATAAAATTTATTATTCTATTCTATCATTAAAAAACCCAGCAAAACGCCAATAACAAAAACAAAACTTTAAGACCACTACTTGGCTCTCTCTGACTCCCTTCCCTGGACAGCCATTAAATAATTGACTTTTGAGGAAAAACAAGCACATTTGTAAAAAGTCTGGCTTCTTGTGAGTCCTTTCTCCCTTTGTCTTTCATCTCTTTTACTCAAGTTATAAAAAAAGAGAAAGTAGATGCAAATCTTTTTAATTTACATTTTTAAAAACTTCTTTTCAGTTCCTGTTTCACCAATTTAGTTTTTCACCTAGCTTTGATTATTCATCTTTATAGTTCCTGACTTACTATGTTCACACCTTATCAAAAATTCTAATAGAATATAGAGTTAAGTTCTTGTGACCAGAACTTATTACTGGCATGGAACATTTGGTGCCAACCTCCAACGAATCCCAGATTACATTTGTATCCACGTCCTCTTTTTGACAGGGTACTATCTTCTGCTGTCTCTGGGCAAATACACAGGTCCTGTCTGCTGGAAGACCAGCTGGGTTTAAGAAGGAGACGGACTCTCATGGTTGACAGCTAACCAGATGAATGTGCCTCTTCTGTACAGCTGAGGTAAGGAATTGTCATCAGTGAGTGTTTGGTACAATTTGGTAGCTTGAAAGGCTGGGAATTCACATTTGTGATATTTAAGCAGATTTTAGTCTCATTGGCTTATTCCCAAGAATTGGGTAACATGTTATAGTATTTGATGACTTGTTGGTTATTTGTTATTCTTCTAAATTCCCAAAGAATGAGCAAAATATCCAGTGGGAACACTGACATGAGCAACAGACTTAGCAGTCACTTTTGTGAGCCACCAGCCGTGGCACATCACATTAAAAACCCCAAACGCAGGCCAACCTTGGGTCAGAATTCTCCCCAGTTAGAGGAAGACTCTACCATGAAGGAAAAGAGCAAGTTCAGAAAGAGTCTTGGCTTAAAATGTAAGGTTTGAGAATCTTAGTAGAGTGGAAGGGGTGGAAACAGGTAGTGTTTATTAGAAATAAAAATTTCTAATAAAAAAGAGAATAAAAAATTTCTCTGCTGCCACAGAGAAGCACAGGGATTATCAAGAGTATAGTAATTCAGCTACAAGGAATTCATACCTTGTAACGGGTGTCACCTGAGTTAAATGAAGATGAACTTTGACTTTTATTTAAAATTAAATAAATATATAAACCCTAGAGTAAAATATTTCTTCTTTAAAATGTGTCTTGAGGTTTTTCATTATCCAAACCCTGGATTATCGTAAATTCATCCTAAATTTCTTTCCGGTGACTCCTAAGATAAAGTGCTTTTTTTTCCCCTTTCCTAGACATTAAAACACATTTCACTCTTTTTTTTTTTTTTTTTTGCGGTACGCGGGCCTCTCACTGTTGCAGCCTCTCCCGTTGCGGAGCGCAGGCTCCGGACGCGCAGGCTCAGACGCGCAGGCTCAGCGGCCATGGCTCACGGGCCCAGCCGCTCCGCGGCATGTGGGATCTTCCCAAACCGGAGCACGAACCCGTATCCGCTGCATCGGCAGGCGGACTCTCAACCACTGCGCCACCAAGGAAGCCCCACATTGTGCTCTTTTAAAGGCTTATTCTTTCCATCTGCTTGACCATATTAAGAATAGTCATGAAAACTGGCTGACCTAAAACAAGTGGGATTTTAGGACCCAAAGAAGCTAATAGTAAGGAGTGAGCATTTAGGTCTATTCACCAAGAAAAAGGAGATAACAAGTTCCCTGACACTGGAGCTTCAATTCCTTTGTTACAGGCTTGTACTTCAGCTTCTTTTTCTGCTTAGTCATTGCTTTAACTCCCACTCTGAGATTAATTGCATGACCCTTGGAGATGAATGATCTTCCACTTAATCTTAGCCAATGCAATCTGGACAACCTCAGGGTTGGTGAGGCTCCTCTTGGGTGGTTTTCATTTGTTTTAAGAACATTAAAGTATCTCATAAATCTATATTTATTATATTGGTGAGTAATCTACTATAATTAAATATGAAATGCTGAAGACAATGTTAAGGTAACATTGGGGTCACAAACCTCTTTTTATGGTGGTTTCATGGCTGCAAAAATACCCTGGAATTTGCTTTTGTCTTTATGTCTGCATCTGTTTAACATTACGAAGCATCCAACAGCATATCATTTTCAAATGGGCACTTTATAAGTGTTTTAAAATAATAGCGATGTTTCTTGATTATAAATACACACTGCTTATAACAAAAAAATTTAAGATGAATCTTGGAGAGAATGCAGCTAACCATACCCTCATTCAATATGAAGTATCTTCACTCACCAGTATTAGAAAATTTGGTGAGCCAGTTTTAATACAGTATTTAAGAATATTCAGGGTTTAATACTAGATCTGTTCCTACTAGTTTTCGATTGAGACCAGTATGGAGGTAACAGAAATCAGGCAAAGTAATAAAAAAAAAATCAGCTCAAGTCCATGAATTTGGATCTATGATTTAGAATGGACTATGATAAATGTGCTAAAATTGACCTTTGTAATACCTTCAGGGAGAAAAAGGATTTGTTATGCAAATTAATATTGGAACAAACAGTTGTTTTTAGAGGTGTTTAAATGATCAAAAAGTATAAAATTTTCCAGCCCTTTATATCATTTATGAAAAAAATCAATGTTACGAGGAAGTATTATTTGATAACTGAAGCAGTCACCTAAACAATTTTCCACTTGACTGCAATAGATTAATCATATGCAGTTGAGGAAAGTATCACAATTGCATGTTTTTCAAACATATTCTGTAAACACTAGCAAAGCTATTCCTTTGGATTTTCTGAATTTTCAATATTAAGCAAGATGCATCCCTCCAAACCTAACAAAAACTGAATACTATGCTTTGGAACTTTGTCTTCAGTAAAGGAACTCAATTTTCTAAGTTAGACAGATGAACAAAACAAAACAAATGCGCATACCCAAGATAAGAGACGCTAAGTGTCAATTATAGGGATAAAACCACAAATCAATAAATAACTCATACTAGGAAAATATATATGTTAGAGGACAAATGAATTATAGAACATAAAGAGAGGGAGAGTGAGTGTTTTCAACAAGCTGGGATGGTCACTTCTTTTTGTATTGAAATGTGCTACAAGATCTATTGACTATGAAGTTTTAAAATTGAATAAATCTTCATGCATTTGTACCTAAATTCAGGAATACAAATGAAAGAGTTACTCACTCATATGATTCCATGGCTAGTTTAAAGAGTTAAGATAAAGCTGCCCAAAGGTAGAAGCGTCTCTATAAATCTAAACACTATTTCTATCAGACATCCTTGCAAACTGGCCTAGGAAAATTTTACTGAGTACTTCAAATGTAAATCTATTGTATGGCTGAGAATAAACACAAATAGATCACAAAATGGGCTTTGTTAAAGAAAAATGTGTTGGTGACTATGTTCCCAGTTCTCTGACTCCGTATGTTATTAGTTTTAATTACCGTGTAGCACACACATACTTAAAGTTTGAGGAGAATGAAGTTAGACTAGTTACATTCTAATGGCTCTAGAGAATATGGTGTCAGTGAGGTCAGCTTGTAAAGCCATGGTCCTCATGTTCCCACAGGACAGCAGCAACAAAATAAAATCCAGCATATAAGCAGTTTCATTATGTATCTGTAACCCCGATTTCTTAACGTCCCATGTTTCTTTTGCTCTCTTCACACCTCTTGGTCTTTTCCTGATGGGAGCATATCCACTATTCAAAAACGAGATTTAGTGAAGTGTTTGTAAAAACACACAGGCAAGGCCAAAATGGCAGCCACCAATTTGTTCTTATTTCCATTAGGCCATCCTTGAATTCGAAAATCTCTAATTATGTTTCAAGTGCTTTAGAAGGCTTAATAGATCACTAGTAGGTTTTACCACATCTTAATTCTGAAAATCTGTATATAATTTAAAGAAAACATATCCATGTGTTTCTAACTTGCCATTAAGCTTATTTTGTAAGCTCAATTTCATGTCTAAAAAATAGTTAAAAGCCTCTTTAAATTGTTAAGCTTTTGCCAAGAACAAGGTATCATAAACACACACACTGTTTATGGGTTGGTCTTTGACAGCCCAAACTAAAGTCTGTAAATAGCTATCTAATAATACTACTAGAGGAAATACATGCTCCCATCTTTTTGCAAACAAATAGCTTCCTGCCCTCTCTTTGCCTATTTGGAGGAGCATGCTATATATATATATTTATAACGTTATAGTGAAACTCATATTCTGCTAACAGTCAGTTTCCCTTGTTTTCAAAGTTAAGCTACTATATTCTAGGAGGAATTTTGCACCAGCGCCCTAGCCTCAATCTCACGTGCCTTCAGCAGATGTCTACAGCAACTGAGAGCAGCATGTGATTTTTCCATATAGTCGTGAGTTCCCAAAGAACAAACCAAAAGTCATGCTGCATCTGCTTTATTCGTACATGCACATTGTGTTCTCTCTTGGAACTCTGTCCTCTTACAGCTTGCTTCAGGCTTGGAAACCTCCTGGGCTGGGAACTTTGCTCCATGTCTGGCATATCCACTGATTCACACGACACTTAGGAGACCATGTATACTTCGTAAATTGAGTTGAAAATCTGAACCTCCGAAATACATTTTTTAGTAAATTTCATTTTACGTCTTCATTGTTAATTTATAGTAGTTGGATGGAGTATTAATTTTCATAACCTTTTAAAAAACCAAATGAGGATCTTCATTAGGTCCCATATTTAAACATAACCCTGTGAAAATTGCACATGGCACTTAGAGCCTGAAGGTCACTGACTCTACTGACTGGCAGTGTCTTTGTTTAGACAGTGTGATGCTGCTAACATAACCATTTACTCCATTTGAATACGATGTTGGCAATTTGTGAAAACCATTTGGCTTTAAAACAGCAGTGTGATTTGAGGCAAAAGGCCAATTTGCTCATTAAGTTCAAGTTTGTTCTTTGAACAACAAAATGATTGTAAAACAGAAAGAAAGATTTAGCAGATTTCGTGATAGAAATAGAAGGTTCTCAATTTTATCAGCAACAAAATGACAATAATAATAATGGCTAATGCCAACCACATGTGTGGTGTGTATAATTTTAAAAGGTCGGAAAAATAGAAATAAATGGTCATCTTGAATATGTGTCAGAAGTGTTGAGAGAGACAGTGTAGAAAGAAGACTGGATTAATAGACAAAAGGTCCACATTCTAGTTCTGATTCATCTGTTTACTAGCTAACACTCTTAAGGTTGTTATAAACTTTCTTCAGCCTCAGTTACTTGAAATCTCACTGGACTTGGAGTCAGGTCTGGGTTTGAGTCCTGTGTCTGTTGCTTCCTATGTGTGATTTAAAGTCAACTACTCACACTCAAAGCCTCAATTTCCTCATTTTTAAAATGGAGTAGATAACAACAATGCAGACATGCCCAAAATATTTGAAGAACTACATAAGATAATTATGCAAAACTGCCAAGATTCTGACAAATCATATTCTTAAATCACAGCCCAATCATAAAGAATCTATGTCAATGGTTATGGTTATTGGATTTGAGTAAGGATATACAACCCAAGCAAAGTATTTTCTTTGGCTTTTTGTAAGGTGATTTGGGGTCCACTATAATTACCCTGGAAAACCATTTTTACTTCTTCTTTAATAACTAGAAGTCTCATCTCCATTTTAATTGTCTTATCAAGTTCCCAGGAATAATGTAACTAGGTAACAACTACTCTAGCTTTACCCCTTAGGGTCCAGTGGTGAGAAAATTCCCTTCTAGTTGTTGTACTATTTAGTGGGGCTCCATGGAATATTAGGATTTAAACCCACTCAGAATTTGGATTTTTTTTTTAATTTGACTATAAAAGCTGTATATGTTAAACAACTTGATTTTAGAGAGTAAGATCAATAGTTAAGGGCTTTTTAATTATTCATAAGCTTCCTTTCCAGAGAAATGTAGGCTTGTGAAACAGGCCTTTTAGTTTAAAGGAATAGCATTTCATGGCAAATCGAATATTTAATATCATTAATTAAAAATAGTTTTATGTTTCCTATGGAACTTTGGGTTTTTGCAGTTAGAAGATTCTGGATCACATGTTGGTAGTTTTATTCTTTTCAGTATTCTAAATACATATATTCAAGTCCTTTGGGTCTCAAACTAACTTGTTTTTTTTAAATTTAGTATTGCACACACATTTTTAGTTAAGCAATAAACATCTGTCATCTGCCATTTATTAATATTAATTATAAATAGTCAGTGGCTCATGGGATCCAAGTACAGCAGCTGAGATTTTTCTAAATCTGACCTCCTTAGAGTTTATACAAAAAGTGTTCAGAGTACTTCTCCTAAGCTCCTAGCCAATTTAAGCCTGGTTTGCAACCTAGTGTTTTAGATTCTGCATCTAGCAATGAAAAATGACAAACTGACAAAAATGATAAATGACAAAAATCCTGAAAAAAGCATTGTGCTAGGGGATTAGGTGGGACAAATGACAAGAAAAGATGCTCAAAATGATATGGTGCCGTTCATTAACTATTACTACAAGCTAAAGGTTATGTGTACAGTGTATGTGTTAGGAACATTAAAAATGTCATGTCCCTTTTCCATAGTTTTGTTGCTTCAGATGACAAATATGGAAGCCACACTTCCATAAATTAGTATAAGAGAATACAAATTTGGGGAGAAAGTCAAGAAACAAACAAATACAAAGCCAGGCATATTAGTATCTCCCAAGAGAGCTAGCGTTCACAGCTACTTATTTCTTGTCACCCTAAATATCCTACAGCTACAGCAACATATACCCTAAGACATCTGACATGACCTCCGCACAATGCCTTGGGGGCCACACTGACATATTTTTCCTTTTTGAGATTCAAGCAATTTTCCAAAGAAAAAATATTGTGCTATACTGTAGCAGAGGGTTCATAGAAATGTCAAGTTCAGGTTTTACCTGAGTCTAATTGAAAAACGTAAAAGATTTTATAAACCATCTTGTTTAACGGTTTCAAATAAAATACCCTAGCAGAGGGCTACTGGTTGGTTAGCCCTTACTTCAATACGAGCACTGCTATTTTCTTTTATTATTTTAACTTGTGGTAAAAGTGCATAACATAAAACTTACCTTCTTAACCATGTTTAAGTGCACAGATTAATGGCATTTAGTATATTCACATTTTTGTGCAACCATCACCACCGTCACTCTCCAGAAATCTTTTCCTTTTGTAAAACTGAAACTCTGTATCCATTAAATAGCAATTTCCATTCCCCCCTCCATGAAACCACCATTCTATTGGGTTGGCCAAAAAGTTCGTTCAGGTTTTTTATAAGATGTTACGGAAAAAGCCGAAGGAACTGTTTTGCCAACCCAATACTTTCTATCTCTATGAATTTGCTGATTCTGGGTACTTCATATAGGTGGAATCATACAGTATTTGTCTTTGTGATAGGATTATTTTACTTAGCTTTATATTCTTAAGGTCCATTCATGTTGTAGCATGTGATAGAATTTCCTTCCTTTCTAAGGTGAATAATATTCCATTGTACGTCTATATACCACTTTTTGTTATCTATTCATCTATTGATGGACATCTGGATTGCTTCCACCTTTTGGCTATTGTGAATAATACTACTATGAACATGGATGTACAAATATCTCTTTGAGACCCTGCTTTCATTTATGTTGGGTATATACCTACATACTTGGAATCGGTGGATCATATGGTAATTCTGTTTTTAAATTTTTTGCCAAACCACCATGATGTTTTCCATAGCAGCTCTGTCATTTTACATGATCAGCCTTACTAGTAGTCAGGAAAGCAAAAGGATACCATTTTTAATCCATCAGAATGGCAAGTCTTCAAAGGACTGATAACATCCAGTTTGGGCATCAGGAAATAGGCATTTCCTATTTATAAGGAAATAGGCATTTCTGATACACTGCAAATGTGAACTGTTCAAACCTTTTTGAAAAGTAATCTGGTAGAATACATTAATTTTTAAAATGTGCACATCCTTTGGTTTTTCCATCCAGTGTTTGGGACTCTATTTTATATTAGATCTCACAACTACTGAGCACTTACCAGATGCCAGACACAAGTCTCAAGAGTTTTATACACACATTAACTCCTTGCTACATTACTCCTCCACTACAACTCTGTGAGGTAGTTACTGTTATCATCCCCACTTTACAGATGAGGAAAATGGGATATACAAAGCCTAAGTAATTTGCTTAAAGTCATACAGCTAGTTAAAAGCACAATTAAGATTTGAAAACAGGTACTCTGGTTCCAGAGCCTGTGTTCTAAATACTACGATGTATCGATACTACGTCTTTAACCTCTGATAGAAAGGGAGTGCATCAGTTCATTAACATTATAGAGATTTTTACTGTAGTACTAAGAGCAAAAAGGGGAAAGCATTTTGCTATCCATGTGTACCATTATGTTATATTGGTAGTATGCCATTATGGTATCCATTCGTACCATATCATATATACCATCACTGACGTTAAAAATAATGCTTTTTGGGGGCTTCCCTGGTGGCGCAGTGGTTGAGAGTCCGCCTGCCGATGCAGGGGACACGGGTTCGTGCCCCAGTCCGGGAAGATCCCACATGCCACGGAGCGGCTAGGCCCGTGAGCCATGGCCGCTGACCCTGCGCGTCCGGAGCCTGTGCTCCGCAACGGGAGAGGCCACAACAGTGAGAAGCCTGCGTACCGCAAAAAAAAAAAAATTATGCTTTTTTGAAAATTAAACAAAGAAAAAAATAAACACCAAATCTAGCGTTGAACTGAGATGGTTTTGGTTTCCAAACTAGTTTAGTACTCTTTTACTTAACTAGGCTGGCACTGCAACTATTAAACTACTTTGAAGACTGTGAACACAAGAAGAAACAATGATTCTGTGAACATATAATCCTTTGAAAATGGAGGAAACCTGCAGGAATGGAAGGAAAGGGTGTTAAGGCAGGAAACAAAGCAGGAGGAGGGGCACTACGGGCACACAACATGGTAGGAAGCCGAAGGGCGAGGGAGAGACATTAACTAGGAAAACTGCCTCTCCTACACATTTCAAAGCAAAATTAGAAAAACTGGACAAGCGTGAATCCACCAAAAGTTTGCCCAAGAAATACTTTAGTAAACTGCATCTCAGCTATTGAAACAAACCAATTTGAAACAAACCAAAATTCCTTTATGATTTTGGTGTTGGTTGGAAACCAGAGGAGCATGACATCAGATGTTAACAGTTTGTACTTATTATTTTGAGGAATATTTCACTATTTCATACGTCCATGGTCCATAAAAAAGTAATTAGCTATCTAATTAGCGTTCTATAAATTAGGATAATAATTTTTGTTCACAGGTTGTAATTAATTAGATATTTTAACTACTGATCCTGAGTATGCATACATTTTTCTATGACTCATTTTTGGAATTAGCAATTATTCATATTTTCCAAGTATGAGTTCAGTATGTTGATATTTCCTTGCCTAAAATGTGATATTATTCAAAACTCAGTGAAAAATAAGTTGCATTGTACTTCCAGACATTAGATTTCACATCATACAAAAGTAAAAGGGATATCTCATTTTAAAATGTATGTTTTGCATTGAGATATAAAATGTAATTGGACTCTGTTCATAAACTATTTCCTAAATCTGATCTCTTGCAAAAATAAGAAAAGCAGGCTTTTCCAGCAGAAACAACAAATAAACAAAACAAGCCTTTACAAGATATATTTTTCAATTATGGCAGCTTGGGCTCACAGAGGCTAGAGTTATGACCGGGTGGTGTATACACAGTATAAACACAAGAGTTCAGTAATTAGGTTTGAGTTAATTTTAAAGTTTCACTGGCCTGATGTATAATCAAGCAAAAGGTCATTACCCACACTGGTACATTTCACACAGAACCTCAGCAGCTAGAAATGGAAATGGACATGTCTTTACTTAAGCTTGCACAAATCAATCCCAGAAAGCCTTCATATGAGTACTGGATTCTTTTTCTATTCATTTCAGAGCCAGTTTACTCACAAAAAAAGTTTTCTAGCAAACCAGAGAAATCAGAAAAAAAAATTAGTTAAAATATTATTAGCATTATGCTAGACATGCCTCTCTAGTCTAAAACAGATGGAGTAAAACTTTGGTTACACTTTCTCACTTAAATGTTTTTTGCCATAAATAGTATTGGACAGGGATTACCCTATAGAAGAGTACAAGCTTCTAGATTTTGAGCTTTTTTTTTTTTTTTTTGGAAGAAGATCATTTGCATCTGTTGTTTTGTCAGCCTAGCACTCATTTCTACACAGAACTGCTACTCAAAGTGGCTCACGTGTCCCTTGGCTTCAATAGTGAGCATGTGACTGAGGCAGACCAATCACAGTACTCCATTTCCTCTGCCACAGCGATGGGTTCAAGGGTAGACATGTGAGCCAAGCTGGGTCAATTTTCACCTTCCACGAGATTGGATGAATGGACTCTGAAGGAGAGAGCGCACTATCCTTTTGGACCAAGAGCAGCGTGGATATAGATTTAGGGCTTCCCAGAGCCAGCTTTCCCTGTGAGTAGAGACAGACTCACAGTAGCAGGGGAGAACAAGGCCAATAAACAGACACAGAGGCAGGATGACTTGAAATGGCAAGAAAGAAAGAAGAGAGAAGAAGATGGAGCCAATGATACTGTTCGAGCACTTAGAGCAAACTGTGTCTTCAGCAAATAGTTTACTTTTTGCTTACGGTAATTTGAAATCTGTCTTTTCAAATATCCTGATGAATATACAGAAGGTAACAGTGATCTTGGTGAAAAAGGACTGTCAATGAAAGATAAACACTCAGATATTGTTTTTCTGTTAAAATAATAATTACATACATTTGCAAATAATTTTTTAGAAAAACTGAAAAACAGTAAGAAAAATGATAGAAAAGCATTTCCAATTTAGGACATGAGGAATGGGGTGCTTTAACCAAAAGGAAAAGGGAACTGAATAGAAAATTAAATGGAAAGTGAAGTACCTGGGGAAGAGAGCAGAAACAGTGGAATAACAAGTTTTGAAGAATTTCTCATTTACACCCATTTTGTACATGTTAATGTACACTGATGCCAGCCACTGTGCCGAAAACTTTATGCTTGGATTTGTCCATTAGTACAAAAATATACCACATTCTATTTGGGGTCTGCTTTGACAGCAATGTACAAGAATTAAACCATTAGAGTGGTCTTTCCCTTTCGGTGATGCTAAAAATGATACGGTTTTAATATAAGCAAGTTTGAGGATGTTTCTGTTTCAATGAGGTCAGGGAATTTAATTGTAACCTGGCTGTATTTGCTTGGTCACACCTCTTGGGAGGCCTGTGGCAGAGGTAACCAGTCTTTTCTGTCAGGCTGTAACAATCTACAAAGTTAGTCTGTAACACTTCTATGAAGAAGTTACTGGAGTAGATAAAAAGAGAATAAGATAATGATCTATGGAAAGAATAATTCTTTTGTGCCTTCAAATGTGGGGTGTCTTCTTTGCCAAAGAGGTTTCAGCAACACCAGCAGTTTCAAGGAGTGACTGTGTTAGGGAGGTGGGAAGGAGGACAGGAGCATGAAAGGAGGAAGTGTCTTTTTTGGTGGAGAAATGTTTACTTTGTAATTAGCAAAGGACAAGAAGGCCCTTTTGGAAACTATACTTGGGGGTCCAGAATTTAAATTTATGCTGATGCTCTCTGAGGCTCTCTCTAGGGAACCCTCCTAATTGGCAGGGATCTCAGTTGGCTAGAACAGGCTGCACATGAAGCCAGGGTCTCAGGGTCATTTCTCCAAAGGGCCTGTTAACTCAGCTCTGTTCCACAGCCACAAGCTGTACCTTTAACCCTACTTAGCCATCTCACAAAAACACATTAGCATATCAACATGGTGGTCACAGAAAAACAGATTTGCCTTGAGACCAAAACAAAAAGTAGGCAGAGATATTTCGTTTTTGCCAGCATAAACAAATGTCTTTGTAAATGTGTTAGCAAGCTAATGAAACTGCAGCTACCGACAGAAGAAAATCACAAAGATGAAAACTGTCCACACAAGCATATGCTACAAGTGAGCTGATCATCGATTGTCTTTACTTTGTGGGCCAACATAAACCATGACACCAATATCTAGATTCATGATGGCAGGGACTTTTGTCTTTCTTGTCCATTGCTATATCTTCAGCACCTAAAAGTGCCTAGCACATAGCTGGTGCTTTAATAAACATGTGTTGAGTGTATGAAGGTATCCTGGCCTGGCCTTTTATTTATTCTTCCTATGCTGCCCTTTACAAACTGGAAAATACAATAGAAATAATCTCCTATATACCATCTCCTGCATCAACCACTGAGTGTTTTTACAAAGGAAGAGACACTACATTAGATAGGAAGAGAATGGTGAATAAACGAGCAATCACACTCATCTAATTGCAAACAAGAGAAAGACCTCTGTGGTAGATGGAGAAAATGGTTACAATTCTCCACTCATCCCTGTATGTGCATGCCAAGTTGCAAAGTAACTATGGGACTTCTCCCCCAAGAGGTGAAATCTATTTCAACTTTTGAATCAGGACTGGCCTTGTAACTTGCATAGAATAACAGAACATGGTGGGAGTAAAATTGTGCCAGTTCTGAGCCCAAACTCAAGAGGAACTGCTTCTTCTCTCCCTCTTAGAACCTTGTAGAACCCCTAGCCACCTTGAGGATGATAGAAACAGCAGTTTCCTCCGTCCTCAACCAGTCTACCACATTAGGGAGCCAGCCAGAACTGCACAGTGAATCCCAGCCCATATTACCCACCCACATTTACTGTTAAATAAATGGTGGTTGTTTTAAGTCTGTATGTTTTGGGGTTATTTCTTACTTATGCAGCAAAAGCTAACTTGAAACAACTTCACCCCGATGCACAGGAGCTAAACAATGTCAAGATCATTGTTTGGTTGGGGGCTGAAGAATGCTTTGTTTACCACAGCTACTACTCTATTCAACAGACTGACCAGTGTGTGTTATGTTACATATACCAATGGGTTGAAAAGCATTAGGTATTTATAAAAATCACAAAAAGGGGGCTTCCCTGGTGGCGCAGTGGTTGAGAGTCCGCCTGCCGATGCAGGGGACACGGGTTCGCGCCCCGGTCCGGGAAGATCCCACATGCTGCGGAGCAGCTGGGCCCATGAGCCATGGCCGCTGAGCCTGTGCGTCTGGAGCCTGTGCTCCGCAACGGGAGGGGCCACAACAGTGAGAGGCCCACGTACCGCAAAAAAAAAAAAAAAAAAAAAAATCACAAAAAGGAAATCTCAGAAAGTATAAGCATTTGCAAGAATAATTTATTATAAAGATTGTTTTAGAATAGAGATGCTGCAGTATACACACCAACACAGCACAGAAGCCTAAAAATGATTTTTCTACCACCAAAGCAAGGTAGGGACTACAAAGATAATAACAACACTTAAGTATTTTCCCACTGTGAATAAAGCCCACCGTGAATTTTAACGACTATGAATGTCCCCAAAATCTTAGAGAGCCTACGAAAATGGAATGGTATGAACTTGATATTGATTATAAAAAGATAAAAACTGCTGGTTGAATTATAAAAAATAGTATAGTACCTGGGATTGCAAAACATGAAATAAAAGGCTTCTTATTTTCTGCAGAACTTTTTCATTAACACTGAGAAATTTAAGAACATACAATGTAATTGTCAAATGTGCTCAAGGCGAGAAACCTAGTAACTGTCATTTTACTTTTTTCAAAATCTATCTAGGTGCTGGATGTGATCCTTCAGCTCCATTATTACAGAGGGAAGTAAACTGTGCATATATAAACAATCTTAGCATGGTCTTCAACCCACAAACCTGGGCAACAGAGAATGCTTGCAAAGATCCTGCCATTGTAATGTCAATGTCAGAGGAATCAATGAAAGAAATTGGCGCCTGTCACAGAGGTGATAACACTCTTTTAACTATGTGGATAATAAATTCGGACACATAGCTGTGAAATTTGCAAGCTGATTTGATGCTTCAAAGATTAAGCTGTAATTGGTGGGAAAGAAACAAAGAAGAGTAAGAGTTGAGTAATATGGCAAAGGAGAAAATATGTAATCAAATAAATCAGTGCATAGGCCATGAGTGAGCATAACTGAAAAGGACCCAAAGATGAACCATGTTTTTATGAGGATCTTCAGAGGTTAGGAGTGCCTACATCCTTCAAAAACAATAGCATACCTGTATTAATATTAAAAGCCTAATATTTAAATTAAGTTGTGGCATATACAAACTGTAATGTTTTCATCAGTAACAATGGTACTCTAGGTCTAGTTCTAGTATTTACAAAATTCAGAGAGATAAAATTTTGGAGTATTAGGTTGAACCCTATGAAACTGCTTATATTTGACCATTTATAATCAACAAAAATGGCAGTTTCATATGGTTTAACCTAGTAGATAGGAGTGTATTAAAGAACAAGAGATGACTGTAGCCACATAATTTGTCTCAGTGGAGAGAGAGCTAAATAGTGATTAAACAAACGACAGCCCTCTCCATTGGGGACATTAAATGAAAAACTGGGCTTAGCCTTTAAGAGAAAGTCCATACATTTGTATTAAGGAACATTGCTCAGAGTGAAAGGCATTATTTATTTGCAATAGACTACCTTTCTTGGAGGTTTTAAACATAGCTAAATATTTTCGTGTGGTACTGGAATATTTGAAATTCAAATAATATTAATTTTTAATAAAATTGATGATTACCTTTGTAATGATTGGGGGGCAAAAATTTCCCCTCTGTTTCACCAAATTGTTCTTGTTACCAAAGGTCTGCACCATGTGCAGGCTTCCATTGGTGGCAATGAAAGGTTTTCACTGGTCCTTCCCAAAATCTAAACAAAAAACCCATTTGGGTAAGGACTAACATGGCCTCAAAGAGAGATTGTTGAGTTTATACCAGGGTTTCTCATCTTTGGCACTACTGGCAGATAATTTTTGATGTGCGAGGCTGTCCTGTGCGTTGTGAAATATTTAGCAGCCTCTCCCCACTAGATGCCTGTAGCATCCCCCTCCTCCAAGTGTGACAATGAGAAGTGTGCCCTGGGGAGCAAAATCATGCCTGGTTGAAAACCACAGTCTTTAATGCCACTCTTATCTCAGCTCTGTACTTTGTCGAGTTTTCTCTGACCTATGTTAAAGGGCTAGTGTACTGATTGGGTGTAGGGAGAGAGCAGAAAGCTCCCATCCTCCAGTGCTTAAACAGGATCAGTGTCTGTAGGCCAGCTGGTCCTCCTGCATGAGGTGATGGTGGTGAGAGGCCATCATCAAAATTCTCCAAGCCAGTTGGCATCCTACAATTTTGAGCTAATGACTCCTTCTATTTGGATTTTGAGAACTGTTCTGAAAATCTTGGCTAAATGTCTCGTTTTGAATTTGACTGAAGCTTTAATATGAATCCTTCCTGTATAAAACTCAACTCTTCATCACTGGAGTAGCTGTTATAAAGATCTTAAGAAGCTAACTAAAAGACAGAGGTGCAAACCTGGGAACAAAGTGGGCTCATTTTTTATGTTTCCTTTTTTAAAAACAAAGTTTACTGTAACTTTAAATATAGTGCTCATGATAAATATAATGCATATTTATAATACTGGTATTTGAAAACATGATTAATAGCAATTTGTAAGTTAACATATAACACTTTTCTTCTATGTAAAACCTAGTAGATTTTACAACTGTACTTTTAATTTTGGGAAGGCACATAAGGTGACCTTCAGTATGTTCAAATAATGCAGTAATTCCCACACTTGTTTCTTCCCTGGAAATGTCTCTGGACATTTTATTTATTTATATTTTAATGGATTCTTTTTCTCCTTCTCTGCTAGGAAGGATGCTATTTCTTCTTCACACCAAGAAAGTAGACCCTGCCCCATTTCTTCCATGACTCTGTTCTTCTCTCTCCTTTCTATCCCGAGATCATGTACTACATGTAATTAATTAGGATCTTATTCATGCAATTCACCAAAGAACAAAATTTCTTTCATTCTTTGTGAATTGCCTCAAAACCCATTACCTACAGGAAATTCTCTTCAGTTAATTAAAGGAATGTACAAATGAATGAAAAACATTTTGGTGATCTTCCTTTCTTTGCACCCTGCCTTCCAACCCAAACAAAAAAAATCACTCTTTTGCATCAAACGCGGACAAATATATGCTCCCCTGTTCTGTTTCACTTCCCCTTATCTAAAATGGTTACAAGCAATATATCAAAAGAGTTAATAAGTATGAGTTGGCAGCCATTAAAAGTGCATTTTCTCCTTGTTTACTTCTATTTACAATATATTGTTTTAAGGCATATGTGATACTAGTATACATGTTAGCCTTCATAATCTCTTAAAATAAACGTTATATATCTTTGACATTTAAGATATATAATTCAATTGAGATAGGCTCAAGCTAGAAACTACTGCATTGGTAATAACTTCTTATTAAAGCTAGTAATTGATGGAGAAGTTAAGATATTAAAAGGCAGCATGCCAGGTAAAGGGAAATAATCCGAAATGTGCAAACAAGTAGTACATCAGATAAAAGTTTAGATTTGGGGCTACAGAAATGACATTTATCTCCTCAGATTAACTAACTATAACTATTCTAAGCATGAGAAGAATATTAGTAAAGAAAAATGTGTGTATGTGTAAGATTTTGCAACCAATTTTTCATATATATATGAAAATTTCATATATACAAATATGCATCTCACAACTAGAATAATCCATTCTGTTACTAAAAACTAGTTCCTCCTATTCAGCTTCTTCTTTGTGTACATTTTAGAAAGTCATTTCTGGATCTTATCATTCTTCCCTGGAGACCTTGCCTTTGGCAATTACAACACAGCAGAAAAATTCCTGAACACATGCTCCATACCTTTTCCAAATATGAGTTATCTACTTCTGTCTATTGTTAACCTCTTGGGCAGGGAAGATAGATGTAAGTTTAAATTCAAGATTTTCAGGCTAAATTTTTTTTTAAAAAAACCTTATCTTTTAGCTTTCTCATCTGAAAATGCTCAGCCATGAATCTAAATGATGTTATTTTATGAATCTACAATCATTTAGGTGCAGCTCAAGTAATAGCTATTCTAGTGGTAGGAGAAATCATGTCTTCATCACTTTATTGTGTTTATATTTATCACTATTGTATAGCTCTGAGATATACAATATAAACAAGAAGACTCTGGGTAGTGTTATTATTTTGATGTGATATTTGATACAGTGGCATATCCAGGGGTCATAATTACTTTTCTATTTGGTTTCTTCATATTCAAATAGATATATTTTTGATATTTGAGTTACCATTAAGAGAAGTTTAGAAAACTAATAGGTTAGAGAAGTAAGGAATGAAGGGAGAAGTGGTTACCTTCCTATCTTAAATTTCTAGGCTACTTGAGAAATTATTTTTGACAGACATATAAAAAGATGAATGAAAATTAAATAAAAATGGAACTAAATCTTGAATTTAATTATACATGTAATCCACATTTCCTACTTAGTAGTCTATGGATTATCAAATTTGAAAAAGAATAAAGCACCTAAAATTTTCTAGTTGTATAACATTTTCTTTGTAAACATAAAATGCCAATGTATCCTACTCAGAGGAGAAGAAACAAGGACCAGAAAGAAATTTTTAAGTCAAGCTTATGTTACAGGTTACTATTTTAAACTTCTTATGGCATTACTTATCTTAGTTGTTGCTAGTTTAAAAACTAACATTTTCAATGTTAATGTTTAAGTCAGTGCTAGCAAAATATATTAGAAGACCACATCCTCAAATAAAAGAAAAAAATGTAATTAGTATCATAATTTAATTTTTCTATTGGATGAGATTTTCTTCACTTATATTTTAAAAGCAAAGTATACTAAATACTGATTAGTAATGTAGAATCTTTGTGGAAAGAATAATATGAACAAAGACCACCTGTAAGTCATTAAATTTTAAGAAAATTTAGTAAACATAAGTAAATGTACGGATGGGAGCTTACCAACAAGTAGAGTGATGAAATATTTTATTTCCAAATCCAACTTTTAAAATCTAAGATGTTTTAAATTAATTGGTAACAAATGCCAGAAAGACCTTTTTCACTAGCCAACTTTCATTCCTTAAACCTAATTTTAATCAAAACCTCCTATAAATTTACAAAAACTTGAAGTTCCCTTAAAATAATCCATGTATTCAAAAAGCTTATCACATTAACTACTTGATTACTAATGGCAACGACATGCTGTATCCATCCTGATGATGGTCAGTTTGGTCTTTCGGTACAGTGAAAGACACTGCAAAGTACGGGGGACCCAAGTCCTTTCTTGTACGAGCAAAGTTCAAGTTTTCACAGCACCGTCTTCTGTGTTTCCATCGAAATTTTCCACACACCAAACCTCCCTTACTATGTGATATTGTGATTATCTGCTTAAACATCTCAACCTTTCACTGGACTCTGAGTATAACTTCAGGATAGGGATGGTACTCTATTCAGTTGTGAATCCCCAGGGCTTAGCACTATGTGTGGCCATAAAATAAAAATTCAATAAAATGATGTTGAATGAATGAATGAATGACATAAACAAAGGAAGTTCAACTACAGAGTCAGCCAAGCTGCAATTAATTGAGAGGATCATTTATAGGCTCACCAATAGCTACATAACATATTTGTAGGCAGTGGTGCTGAGGATTAGTGAGAAAGATGGAAAAATTATATTTTAAAAGTCAACAACTGCAGATCTTCTATATGGAAGTTTAATCACCTTAAAGCATCAGATTAAATGATATATTTTTCCTTGGCACTCATACGACTTCAGAACAGCCCTTACACAGAGTTATTTAATATTGATTTGGTAGGTTCTATAATCTGATGTATGAAATTACTGTAATATGAAAAAAAAATCTGGGGATAAAATGTCACGAATGCTTGTATTATACTTATAAAATATGTAACCTTTAAAACATGTTTAGCTACAAAAGTTTAACACCTAATTGCACTACTTTGGTTTGTAGGCAATGAAGAAAGGAGTAAGCTGATGGCTGGTATTCACCATGCTCGTGTATCAAATGTTATTATTAGACCTTGTGTTTCTGAGGCTTCCCCTAAGTTTTCCAGGTACTAGGAAGGTAGACGATAGGAAAGATAATGGCCCAAAAGGAAGATATAGGCATATATTATATGCTTATAATGCAGCCCCCTTCCCTAAGATTCAATTAGCACACTTTTGTGTAGTTTAAAGTTCTGATATCAAGCTCCATTTAAAAAAATTACCACATCGATATTCTGTAATTTACAGCCAACATATTCTTTGTTTGGTACACATTTTAGGGTTTTCAGACGTGAGTGATAATAATAAATGTTTCCTAAGAAATAAAGTGAATTTTGCATCAAATCATGAGGATTCAAACAAGCACATGTTAGTATGATTGTACCTCGTTCTCCCTTCTGACACTTCTTTCTTTGCACTGTACACTTCCTTGTCTCACTGGTGGGGGGACACAGGTTACCCTTTGCTGATGGATGCTGTATTATTTCTCGGACCCGTGTTTCAGTCCCTCTTTTGAAGCCACATGTTTTTCCTTTTTTCGTGCATGGACTCCAAGGACTCCATTCACTGGCCTCACAGTGCACTGAAACAGAACACCAGAAACAGCCTCAGTTCGCTCACACATAGTTTCACAATTGTTAAATAAACAAGAAGGCATGCTTCCATCAATACTTGCCCAAATTCTGAGCAGAAATCCTGCAGAACAAAGTTGGGCAAGATGACTTAAAGATAAAACAAAGAGAAAGTGAAAGCAGGAATAGAATGTTTTCCACTTTTTGGTCCTCATATTATCAGGTAAACTCACTCTTGCATTGGGTTTACTTTTCACTGTAGATTTGATTAACCCAGGCATGAATATAATTATTCACAACTGACCAATGCTTTACAATTTCTAGAGCACTGCTACAATTATTGATAGATCCTGACCATAACTTGATAGGTTAGTCATTATTACATACTCGAGAATTGATTCTCAAAGTTTAGTGTGCAACAGAATCACCCGCAGGGAGGACTTGCTAAAACAAAGAATGCTGGACCTCTCCCCGTCCAGAGTTTCCAATTCAGTTGCCTGCGGTGGGGCCTGGGAATTTGCATTTCTAATGATACACGTGATGCACATTTGCAGGTAGTGAGAACACACTTTGAGAACTTCTGTGCTAGAGAATGATTAAGCAAAAAATGAATTCAGGTGCTTGGCCTACAACTCAGTGCTTTTTCTACTTCATGTGCCTTTTCTTGAGTACTTAAATATTGTCATTTATTCATGGGTGTAGATCAGGCATAGCAGTATCTGTTTTAAGTGAATTCTGGGTCAATTTCAGCTGATAAACTGCTTCTAGAAGTCACCTGACAGGCTGACTTTTAGGATGAACTGATATACTTTTTCTAAAACTTCTTTTGTAGATGTTTCCCTTTTTCTGTGTGTATCAATCTTTTCAGTTTTGGCTTTACAAGGTATTATAACAGATTTTTGCACTTCTAATAAAAATAAACACCTGCAAGGTGATATTCTTATATTTATGTTCATAAAATTTCCTGACTTACAAAGGAAACGGCTTGCAACAGTAACTCTTTCAGATGATATGACTCTCTTTCCACAAAAACAAATTCCCAGTAACCTTGCTGCCTTCTGATTTAACGAATTCTTATTTTAGAGCAGAATACTATTTTTCATACAACCTCAAGAAATATAACCTAAATGTTTCAGAAATTTAAAACCATGCACAATACATTTTTTTCACATGCTTTTTCAGTCACTTTCAGGTATCTGAACGCAACACAGAGTTGAATGGAAATGATTAGATAAGTGAATTTAAGTTTCTATGAACTTAAATGAACTCTACTGAACCACTTTCAAAGGAGTCTTCATGTTCAGTTGGTTAAAGAACAGAGCAACCAAATCACTTAATGATATCATAATCTCTTGCCAGTTAAGGTCATATCTCTGATCCCAATATTAGTCATTAAAAAGTAGGGGAGCTTTGCACATACAAATAAAAACACCTCCAAGAAAGCAAATGGAAAAATAAAAATCCAAGTTTGTGAGCTGTAACTTTGTTCAGTATTCATTTAATGCCAGAACTACATGGACTAAATTAGAAAAAAATTACGTGATGTGGAAATCACCCAAACTTTTGTGATTTTCATAAAAGCAAAGGTGGTCTAGGCAAATGTACACCTAGACTTAAGAAAAACAGATTTAAAAAATTACAACATAGGTAGCTATGAGTCTTTAGTCAGATGATGAATGGTTCTAAAAATGAAATTTTAGTGCCAATCTTAGATTATTCCATTGAAGAAGGAGGAAAAATATTCACAACTAGCGAGTTCAGATATAAAGAGCTCTAATAAGATGGGATAGTTAAAAGGCCTTGAGAGGAGAAGAAATTTTCTTAGCTAAATACTTTCAAATGAACCTTTAATGTTAGTATCCAAAAAATATTTTTGGAAAGAATGGAAACTTTGTTGATCATGTAAAGACAGCAAATAGGTTGATTTAAGTGGTATTCAGGTCATTAAATGAACAATATAGATCTGGGGCACTATTTGGTTAAGAGGTAATTAAGAAAGAAACAGAACTGCTCAACAGAAACTTCATTTCTTCTATCCTCTGTATTAAGAACAATCTTAACATTGGAACATTTAACTGTTCACTAATGAAACAAGTGTCTCAAAAAATGTTGTTAGCTCCTTGTCCCTGGAAGTGGTCATGGTGTGGTTGATCGTCAGCCTGGAATGCTGTAAAAGGGATTCTTGAACTGGAAGGAAAGTTGAATTGGATATTTCACCAGTAATGGTCTTACAACATTATTCATTTGTTCTCATTCTTGCTGCCTGACTGCATGGTTCCAGAGAGAACATAGCAAGGCCATGTTCTTTGCTACTCACTCTTTGGAGCTAGATATCTTCCCTCTGTGACTAGTTGAACAGCACCAACTCTCCAAGAAGAGCAATGAGGATGGCAGAATGACAGTGCAGAAAGCAAGCAAATTTCTGGAGCACAAAGTGGAAGAAATACATTCTCCTATAAAATTGGATTCAGTCGACATTTTTGCTTAATTTGACTTGCAAACCATGAGGAGTGGGTATGTTGTGACATAAATCTTTTACCCTAGCTCTGTATGAAGGTGGTGTATTCTCTGTTTATGACATGTTCTCTCAATTTAAAATCTGGGTAAGAAACAAGTCAAGCAGTATAGATTTTAGCAAAGGGAGAGACACATTCTTCAACTTCTGCCGTAGAGAGCTAGAGTAGAGGTACTAATTATAGCACTGACAATAACTCACATTGTGTCCTTGGGATCACCATTTCAGCTCTCTGGGTCCTAGTTTTCATATTTGTTAAAGGAACAGCCTTTAATGGTCCTTTGTGATCATCAAGCAAGTCATCATTTTTTGTGAAATTCTGAGGCAATCCCACAGGCATGGTCCACACAAGTGCTTGTAGGCCAGATACCACGTGACGGGAGACAGCCCTTACGCAGCAAGCAACAAGAGCCAGCTGGGAACTAAAGTTGATTTGCCTATTCCTATGTCCTAGGTCATTTACACCTATCTGTTCAATGAGCCTGATTCACTAAATGGCTTTTAGATTGCTAACCCCTATTCTAAAATATATAAATTTCTTAAACGTAATTGTGTTAACCAAACAGTCTTTGTCTAAATAGTATTATAAATTACCAGGAAGCCTTAATAGCTAATCCAACAGTGCCAGGTGTTAAATGCTCTCTGATAGGAAAGCATTAACACATTTAAATAAATGGACTTTGAAGGACTGATGCTACACCTTCAACAACTAAGAAAATCTAAACATTCGCCCCTTTCCTGGGTAGAGCAATATCACAGACTTTCTGCAACTTATCCTGAATTTCTGTCCTTGAATATTTTCAGAACTGTTTCCTATTTTCTCCACAGTATGGAAGTTATCACCTCTAATCATCAGCCCTCAGGACCTACAGAGAGATGAACTTGAAGTGCTTTCTCATGTACCTTTTACCCTATTTCTAATTTATTTTTCTGTGTTTTTATTGACTAGAGGAAAAAATAAGACTGAACCAAATTGAGCCATGAGCTGTTTCAGGAAAGTTGTTTTCCAGATGCTTCTGAGATTATCTTTAAAATATCATCCATTTGTTTCCTTCTCACAAACACTTTGTTTAGAAATAAATGTCTCATGTGGACCTGAAATGGTTAAACCACCACTTTAGAGTTATTTCTCCAGTACTTAAGATTCTAATGGATATGTCTGTGGGGAGCCCAGGGGTGTCCTGGAGACTATCTTGCACTGAATCAAGGGGACAATTGTGTGCATTTGCCAACAGCACTGCAGTATCAAAAGGTTCTTGCAGCTCTTGCCCAGGGGATTCTGAGATTTAGTATGCTGTTTCCCCATTTGGTTTAGCATCTGCTCCCCAACTGTTCACCAAGCTCGTAGCTGTAGTAGCTGCACACCATTTAAAACAGGGAAAATATAGCCTGACAGTGATCCGTTATTAGGCAAACAACTTGTCTGAGGAACCTCTCCTCCAGGAAACTCAGCCTGCAATTAATCAGGCCCTGGGACTGTGTCCTTCTGTCAGTCTAAGTCCAAAATCCTCTCCTTGTGTCTGAATACCTGTGCAAGCAGGGTGTTTCAGCAAAGCAGTGTGAGAGAAAAAAGTGAGAATTTTTTTAACCATATCAGATCCAGTTCTCGAAGTCTTTGATCCATCTACTGAGTATTAAAGGGCTGTATCCAGAGAATATGTTTCCTCCTTTTGGAAAATAAGTTTGGTCATTGGTTGACATTAGATCTAGGTGGAAACTCTTACTCTAAGGTGGAAATTTAGTTCAAGATCAAATTTCTGTGTGTGTGTGTGTGTGTGTGTGTGTGTATATATATGGAAGTGTGCATGTATACATATAAATTACTATAAGTAAAACTTCATTAGATAATGATACAAAATAAATCTGTAATGATCACAATAGTTGAAATAGTTATCGACGGTTCCTAAGAAATAACAGTGCACGCACAGGGTGTTAAATTTACTGTGATACATGCTGAGTAAGGCCCATTAGCATGGTATCTTTGTAAAGAAGGAGGGAGCAAGCCTCTTAGAGGTGGTCCCTCAGGCTCTTGTGAGACAGCACTTTGAGCAGCGTTTCCATGGAGACTGACATTATCATCTCTGGTGTTTCTCATCCCTCCTAAGTCTTAGAGCTCCTCCTCACCAATACTGACGCACTCCATGGTATGGTTATTGGCTTCCAACCCTTCTGGGCAATTGTCAAGGCACTTTCCAAGGTGTAAGTAAAATCCACTTTTACACTTTGTGCAGAAATTTTTGTTGAAACAGGTATCACAGTCAGCTTTGCATTCTGAAAACAAAAAAAGAAAAGAGAAATATGCTTCCATTAGCGTCAGTTAACTATATATTGTTGGTCCAGTTCTGTATGCTTACAACACAGGCACATGCAACTTGTATGTCAAACACTTAGGCTCAAAATTATTTTGCCAAACCAAATTAAAGATTCCTCCATAGTCATTTAGTTGAGGTACACCAGTCATTGATTTCAAAATTATTGTATTTATTGCCTTATGAAAAAAATTTTGACAAGGATGCTTATAAGACCAAGTGTCTATTTATATTAAATGATAGTGAAAATGTTTCATTAGAACTTTGATGAAACGTACTAGGATGTTGCCTTTGTGCTGCTCTTGAGGTCTATTTTTTAATTTAACAAATATTTCGTTGCCTACTGTCTGCCAAGCCCTATTCTAGGTACATTGACAGCAGCATACAAAAGAGAGATAAGGCCCATACCTCACAAAGTTTACATTCTAGGAGGGGAGATACAATAAACAATAATGATAGTTGATCCTTATATGGTGATTACTGTATGTCACACACTGCTACAAGTATTTTACAATATTGTCATTTAAACCTTACAATAACCCAGTGAGGTAGCCCCTATTATGATTCTCATTTTACAGAGAAGGAAACTGATTCAGAAAGGTTAGGTAATTAGCTCAGGACCACAGAGCAGAGTGGTCTTTGAAACTAAGCAGTCTACTTCCAGAGTGATAAGTGCTCTGGAAAAAATAACGACAAAAACAAAAGGTAGGAAAAAGATATAAAAAGTGACTGATGAGGGGAAGAGGTTGATTATTTTGGACAAGATGGTCATGGAGTGCCTCTGTGAGAAGGTGACATCTGAGCAGAATCTTGAATGAAAGGAGAGAGCCCGCCAAGCAAAGGTGTGGGCAAAGAGTTTTCCAAACTGCCAGGACGGTGAGCGTACAACAGTCATTTCAAAAGCCTTGAAGTAGGAAGATCTTGCAAGAAGGCCGGTGAGGTTAGTGCAAAGTGGTTGAGGGGCAGTCGTAGGAGCTGAGTATGCAGAGGAAGGCAGGGCCACATGTGATGTATGCTAGAGTAGCGATATTTCCTAATTTACATTTCGAAAGGTTACTGGGTCTACGGTGTGGAGAGTAAACTTTCAGTCCAGATGAGATGTGATCTGAGAGTGTTTCCAACATTTAATTCCAATTGATAAATAAATGTTTCAGTTGCTGTACTGGAATCCTTCTTGAAGCGAAAATAGCTGAATTACTTCTTTCAGTCATTAAATACTTGGATTTTGTGATGGTGGTGGGAACTCAGGTGGCACTGGTGCTTGTGGTACCTTTCTACAGGTTCAATGAATGATAACCACGTTCTCAGTTTTTGTTTTTATGATGAAAAAAACACCCCTCAAAACTGGAGTATTTTTTATAGTGGTGAAAATCTTCCTGCCCTAAGGGCTGAGTTCAAGTATGGTTTAGCCTAAGTGTCAGGTAAATATTATTTACTTAACATTGAATATTACAAATACGGCTAGAGGCCATTTCAAATTTGGAAAGTTCCCCAAGGATGAGATAAAAACATAATTTTGTGTAGACACTTACTTGTACACTTATTTATATCTGGATAACGAGTTCCATAATATCCACTTGGACATGAAGAGAGACACACTCCAATCTGCTTCATGCCAATTCTTTCCAGAACAAAAAATAGTTTGGGCTTACATGACAAACATCCATTGTAATCTGAACATGTTGCACAGCCTCCTTGGCAGCCTTGACTGACGTTAGGATGCACTAGGGGGACAAATGTAGAAAGACAAAAATGAAAGTTAAATCATAGATATAGAAGTTCAATGACATTCTCTGGGCAGGATACACGTTTTCTTTTATTAGCTTTCAACTTGGTGGTAATGGGTGAATAAGTTGGGAATTTTCCCCTCTTTTCTGTGATCTGGTATTTCCCTTTAATACATACATATATTGTTTTAATTTCAAAGTTTTAAAAATTTGAGCATCTGAAAAATAAGAATATATTGCCCCAAAATAGTTATAGATAGTATATACCTAGTGGAAGTATTCTCACTGAACTAGCACCCTGGCAGATTAGAGACGGGTATTTTGTGCTCACTCATTGAAATCAATACGTATTAGTTTTGCTTTTCATTTGTGTGGTGGATGTCTCTAATGTCTTCAAATAAGGATGACAGCATAGACTGGGGCTTAATCTGAGTAATGACACTAATTTTTAAGATATCTTTTTCAACTCTGGTCTATTACAGAACACCATTTCACTCTCTGATTCAAAGCAAACTGATTCTGCAACTATGTAGCTATTCAGCACCTCACTCCCTGCCAATGCTTTCCTGAAACATTTCTTCTCACATGAGTTTAATATTTATCAGTTCAAATTGATACAAAGGTGAAAATGTGATTTATCTTATCAGTAGTGCCACGTGGATCATATGTAAGTATTTATAATAATATTTACTATAAGTTATGTTCAATATTCGATCTTTTGGGAGAGAAGTCTTACAGTTTTTGTGCCCTCATCTTTCATTTACTTAAGTGAAATATATATTTGGTGAGGACATGACCAGTCTGTTCTAAGGGCTACTACTATACATATCCCTGAGAATCCCAAGGTTTCTATGAGTCACCCATATGTGTGGTGAGAATATTCATTAGCAAGTCTGAACAAATACAAACATTTGGAAGATTCATGTTTACTTGAGATCTTCACAACTTTAAACCTTTTTTTATGACTATTAACTGGTCACAGACACCTATGTGTGAGCTCATGGAAAATTGCTGACTGACGTGCATCTCTCATGTAGCGGGTGTTTGGGATGATTTCTTCTCCTAAGGTATTCTCTATTCATATACAATATTAATAGCTCTATGGTCCCTTCAGGAATTCAGAAAGGAATAATCCTGACCCTATGAGAAGCAAGGTTGAGGCACAAGAGTGCAAAGGCATCCCCGTGTTTCTCTGACTACTGTTGGTGTGGGGAGGGAGCTTGCAATGACTAAGTCTATCTTCACAGTGATGTTTGATTATTGCTAAGTTCTTTACTGCAAAAACAGATCCCACCAGGCTTAGTTAGAAGGGGTACCCATAAGCCCGATCAGCCTTCCCACAGGGGCGCACGGGTTAGCTGCAGAAAGGTCATTTGGTTGACCAGCATTCTCTGCCTGGAGGAAACCATCCCTGAATCAGCCACAGGAACCACAAGCAGCTCATTCTCATTCCAAGACGTTTTGTAAATAAACTGAGGAAATGTGTGGGGGAAGGGAAGTCTGCTCTTCCTGTACATGCTCCTCTGCGGGGTGGGGCAGACATCTAAAGTGGCACAGGAGGTTTAGACATTACAGGACCTGGGGGACTTGTAAGTGAATACTGCCTTCCAAGGAACAGGGTCATTTTTCATGCCAGGAACTCCAGCATTGGAGACTTACAGAAAATGTGTACATATTTTAATCTGGGAAAGACCCTAAAAAAGAAAGGGGTGAAGAGAGTTCCATGTGTTCGGAATTTAATCGACCCATTTCAAAAAGTGAGAGGTGTAGGTCAAAACCTGTAAAACCTTTTCATAAGAATTACTGATGGAAAACGGGACCTCAGTTTGAAAGAAAATCACTCCAAGCTCAGGAAATTAAGTGACTGAATTTAAATGAAGATGGACTGGATTGACCCACATCAATCTATCTCATCTCTGAAACGCAATTGCTCAAAGGAACACAATTGTAAGTGTAAGCCCCTTGAAACTTTTGTCAATTATAACTTTAAATTGATAAGTTATGAAAATAAATATGACTTACATATTCTGAGCCTCAAAAACTGATATATCTTGAAATAAATTTTATTTAAAAATTTGGGTTTTGAATGCCTGGAAACTTCTGCCAGAGAGACCTCTGTATGGGTCCCAGGATTAGTAACAATTTTGCCCCAAATTATGAGATGTGCCAAAGTATCTTGCTTAATTCCCTCTTTAACACTTTTGCTGATGAACTGTAGCACATTCAACTCACACATGGTACTACAATCACTCTTTTTTCCCCATATTTTGCCTTTTTAGACAAAAGTTTTGACGAAACAGAGTGTCGAAAAATTAAAGAAGATATAATTGTCCTAACTGGCAAAGAAAATTTCTGTTTGTTTTTAATCAGGGAATTTTGAATATGGGCACGTACAAATAATGGCAAACTTTACTTCTTCTGGAAGGGTTAAGTGTTATGCTGTGGGAAGTAAGAAAAATTGAGACTATGAAGCTCAGATTCTATGATTCTAGATTCTTTTACAGTTGAGTAGCATGACATTTTGCTTTCTTGAACCCTGTACAAGGATCACTCAAATTATGCAGTTGGTATGACACAACTAGATACAAATTTCCCAAACTTCATCTTAAGGCAAGAGTTTTTACTTTTTATATGGAAACCACAGAAAACTTTGGTCTGGATTGACTGTAACAGCCCTTTCAGTCTTAAAATCTTATAATTCTAAGAGAGAAAATAGAATTCTACTTTGTCATGCTGCTTCTTTTTCCCCCACTCTAGTTATACCTTCATTTTCTATTTCTGAATCACTTTTTTTGCAAACAATGTTCTGTACTACTATTTTATATGAGCATTCGAGGGGTTGGTGGTGGGGAGGTTTCACAGAATATCTAACATTTGAACTTAATCTTAGAAAATGTGTTGACGTTATGAGCATGTAAGTGGTCATGATGGGACTGGAAGCAGGAACACCACAATTACCCCATCAAGGAGACTGGCACGCGTTCCATGCAACTTATGCTTAAGTAGTGGTGAATGGAGGTATGAGGCACATCAAGAAAATTGGAAGCACAGGATAGATCTAGATTATGAAACCCCTTGTGGGCTCTGCCAAAGAAATTATTCTGTAGCTTTGGAGGACTTCAATCTGGTGAGTGATACGATCCCACCTGCATCAGAAAGGCAATTTCCCTGGCAGCATGGCAGGCATGGAAGCTAGGAGAAGACTAATGTAAGGATCAAGGTAAAAAGACTGATGAGGGCTTCCCTGGTGGCGCAGTGGTTGAGAGTCCACCTGCCGATGCAGGGGACACGGATTCGTGCCCCGGTCCGGGAAGATCCCACATGCCGCGGAACGGCTGGGCCCGTGAGCCATGGCGGCTGAGCCTGCGCGTCCGGAGCCTGTGCTCCACAACGGGAGAGGCCACAACAGTGAGAGGCCCGCGTACCGCAAAAAAAAAAAAAAAGAGACTGATGAGAGCTTAAAATATAGCAGAGACAGTGCAATGTGGTGAGAGAGGGATGCATATTCCAAGGATATTTAGGAGGTGGACTCAATCAAATATGCTGATCAACAGAATGTGGACTGAATAAGTAAGAGGATTTGTGTTTTACGTCTGGCCAGTGAAGAGAAAGGAAAGGGACGGCTGAATAAAAGCCACAGTTGAAGGGCTGTGGCAAGGTACATAGAATAAGAAGGTCTACAAATATAAACGTGGTTTGGGATCACTGATTTTGCAGATTTTGTGAACTGTCCAAAAAGTGATGCTTAGTAGATGGAGCTTAATATCGTGATGGTTGCTGGAGATGTACGTGAGCGTCTTTTAATTAGAGAAGAGATCTTGAAAGGGCGAGGTGCCGAAGATGCCAGAAGAAGGAATTGTAGTCCAAATAAGGAAAATATATATTATCAGCTAATTTTAGTAATACTCCGTGTTTCTATACCACTTTTGCTTTCAATTTTTACCACTTTTTGCATGCATCTCATAGAAAGCTAAATTAACCGTGGAAACTGCCGTTAGTAAGGGTAGAAGCTATCACAATTATTTATTTTGGAACCCCAAACTAGGACCCAAAGAAATGCTGTAAACTGCTGGACAAATAGTGAACTTAGATCAAAGGTTAGAACCTATATCTTTGATATCTGGTACCAATCTGTTTATATATAAGTAAACTCTAGATGTGTAACATGGGTATATATAAAGTGAATAAATGGGCAGAATTCATGGGAACTTTAAATTGGGAACTTCTGATTACAAATGCTTCAAATACATGGTCAAATTTGTATATCTTTTCCTAAAATTGGGAAAGAGGAAAGTATCTTTTCTTAATTTGTATACGAAAGTTAAAAGTGAAGAGTATACCTTAATGCATAACTTAAACCAATTTTCAGTATCTGAATTGTCGATACTCCCTGTGTAAGTGACTTCAATTTCTCTAGCTGTTAGGCAAGTCTTCCTACTATTTCTGTTTGAATCTTGTGATGTGTAACTGATGCAACTGTTCCTAAAGGCTATTGTCATGATAGTTAATTCAACTTTTTTGATAAAAGGTGCAGAACATAGAGTTTTAAACGGTACTAGAGCATTTGGAAAATACACAATCTTTGCTATTTTCAATGTTTATGATATACCAAACCAACTGCAGCATTGGAATCTAAGTTCTGTTTCTGTAACAATTTAAGTGTAAACTTCAAGGATTTCCCTTACTTTAATCCCTTTCTACAGCCCAACTGCAAATATTAACATCTACTGTAAATTGCTATGCAGAAGAAATCCATTATTGCATGCTGCCAATTACCTGAGAGTCATTTATCTGTGGCTAGAGAATTTCCAGAAGTACAAAATTTAACAGACTTTAGGTTTATAATAGGTTCGACTAAGTTCAAAGGAAGTGCTAAACACATGAAGGTAACATTGATTTTATAATTCAGATAATCAAAAGTTAATAAATTAACCAATTTGATAAATTTATTTTTAACCAATGAAACATACAGATTCTCCCTAAAGCATTCTTGTCTTTACAACATTCACTGTCTGCTCTTCTCCATGTAGTGGCCTTAGGAGACAGGGTAGGGAGAAGAGACAGGTGAAATTCTATAATCAAAGTTACTTTTACATCTATCCTTTCATCCATGTCCTCTCCTTTTACAAGGACGTTCGCATTGACTGGAAGCTTCTCGAAGGCAGAAATATAGTCGGTCTAGATAATTTCTTCGTAATTTTCTGGATAATTCTCAGCTTCTACACAGGGTAGCTGCTTACTGAATAGGTCCTCATTAGAGGTGTTTTTTTTTTTTTCCCCCTTTGGCCATACAGCATGCAAGCTCTTAGTTCCCCGGCTAGGGATCGAACCCGCACCCCGTGCAGGGGAAGCGCGGAGTCTCAACCACTGGACTGCCAGGGAAGTCCCTTCATTAAAGAGTGTTTGATTATTGAATGGATGAAAGCAATAAATATAAAATATAAGCCATTTATTTGTGTTTTTTTAAAAAAATAACGATGTTAAAGCAGTAAATATTTAACGGAAAGTACCTATAATAATTGACTTTAGTGAACTGCATCTATGAACACATAGTAAAGAAACCAAGTTTAAATCACATACATTTTGAAGATGCTTAATTATGAAATAAATCATTCAAAATAACATAATGAAAGCTTTTCTAGGTGTCATTTACTTCAGTTATCCATTCACCTGGTGAAAATGGAGACTTTTTTCTTGCCTAAGTAAGGACAGCATATTTCTATCAGATCTTGGGACTTGATTGTTATAAAATCATTTTTAAGTTTAATGTAATCTTTTGGTCATGGAAAGAGATGTTTCATGTTTCCTTTGGAATGTTTGGCAATATTCACTTTAAGAAAAATCTAATGTTAAAAACTTGAATAACTTGGCAGTCTCTTTCAAATTCTATTGAATCAACCCCAGGAAATATTGAGAGTCAATGTTTCTTATTTGTTCATAGGTTAAAGCTTTTAGGGCAGAATTGACAATGGCTAAGATCTCTAGAACCATCTGGGCAACTTGGGAGTATTAGGTATAGACAGCAAAATATCAAAAGCTGCTTAAATAAATATAATCGCTTACTGGTACACAATACTCCTTTACATTCTTAAACAATGATACCTGGATGAACAGAGGTCTATCATAGTCCTCTATTATTATTTTTGACTAATAATTTGTTAAAAGAGCAACATGTTTATATATATACATATATAGATTTTGCTACTTTTGAAGTACTGTGTATCATCTGATGATTTTAATGTCTTCATATACCAATGTTTTAATCATTAAATGAATTAAAATTCACCTATGCTATTTAAATATATAAATGTATGCACACGTGTGTGTGTGTGTGTGTGTGTGTGTGAGTGTGCGCCTGTATTAGACACATGACACCCACACATTCTCTTTGGTCTTTTGTCAAATCAATAGCACAGACATGGACTGACCTGAAGCAGTTAAAATCATTGAGTCTGCCACATCTTTTGTCCCAGTGAATCAACTTCTGATACTCTGAAAGTTTGTGCCCAGACCAATGGGTTCACAAAATTCCTAATAGTCTCAGAGAGGAATGTATTCACCAGCTGCTGAATACAGCCCAGTTAGGGCTCCACCATTATTATGTGGGAAACACACTGTTTTTAATGGAAACTATTTCTTTGAAAACTTGGAAAATCTTTCTTTTTCTCTTACTGAATAATAATTTCCTGAAGGGAGTCTAATATTTATATTCTATAAATACTTTAAAATAAAACCACGCAATAAAACAGGCCTAACATTAAGTAGCAATTAGCTAGACTTTCCACTAAAATCAAGCCAGCTCAAAATATTAAGAACATGGCTAGCAAATGATGGCAGATATAGAATTCCCGAAATCTAAGATATGATGAATATTTGGAACTAGATGCCAAGTTGGTGGACAATGGCTGTGCTTTTTCTATGCACAGGCTATAGCATCAGAACTAGAAGTGAAAGATGAAAGTGGGTTGCATTGTGTGTATATATATATGTATATTATATACATAATATTATATATAGTATATATATTATATGTAATATATATTTAATATACATACATTATATATATTATACACACATATATACACATATATGTGTGTGTACATATATATGTGTATATATATATATATATAGTGGAGACTAGTATTAAGGTTTTTAACAAAAATTTCTGATAACTACTATGTGCCCAACACAACACATGGTGCAGAAATCGTAGGAATGAATAAGACATCTGGTTCCCGATCTCATGACGTTAATCAGTTAATAAGCAAGTAAACAAAAAATTAAATGATTAAAGATTGTGATGAGTGTTGTGCGGGAAATAAACAGGTGGGTAAAGCAGAGAATAACTCTGGGAAGTTATTTTAAATATGCTGGTCAGGAAAGGTCCCTTTAAGAAATTTACCCTTTAGCTGAGACCTGGAGGGTGAGAAGGACTCGGCCATGAAAACCTGAGGGAGAGCACCCCAGGTGCAGCATCAGCCAGTGCACAGACTGTGGGAAGGACCAGGGCATGAGGAACAGCACAAGGGACACCAATGAGGCTGCAGTGCTGTGACTGGTATGAGATGAGGTTAGAAAAGGAGGATAAAGCCAGATCCTACAGACCCTTTTCGACTAAAGTAAATAGCTGGGATTATCTACCAAGTACCTTCAGACTCTGCATTGGTAAGCAGATATTAGAGGGAAAGGAAAGAACACATTTTTGCCTGATTTAGTTATTCACTTTAATTTTTGTTAATTTTATGGGTCATGGAACAGAACCAGCATCTTGTATTCCACGAAAACATGTTTTCCTATTAATTTTTATATTAGAGGATAATGTTCTAACTAGACATAAATAGGGAATTTACATTCAGATTGCAATCTTGGAAGAGACTGTACATTGATCTACCTGTACTTTGCTCTTGGGAACATGTTATTTCTCTTTTGTTCCTCCCACCTCCCTCTAGCAGTAATTTTAGTTTGTTTTGGGGTTTTAAATTTTCATTCTCTTGTACTGGAGTGTGTGTGTGGAGGGGGAGGGGGCGTTGGTGGTGGTGAGAAGAAACAGGAAAGTTATGAAATATGTAAGACGTCATAAGAATAAATAAAAAGAGTAAAACATTTTGCAATCTTGAATATAATCCTTTTTGTATTTTTCTGAATTCTTGCCATTAGTGACGCCTACTGACAGTCTAAATAATTTAGAGCAACAGCATTATAGTTTTCACTTATAACCTTCCTTTTAGAATCTCACTATTATGGTTTTTTTTTCCATTAAATGACTTAAATAACCTAAGGGCTAATTCCAAAGTTGATTCTTCAAAAGTACTGAAAACCATATTAGTTTTCCTATGAGCTACCAGATAGCTATAGTTGACACTACTGCTGAAACTGCAACAGAAAGCATTTGTAGAACCAAAAATAGTGGGTATTTTTCCTAACTACAAGTAGAAAATCTATCATGAAGTACTCTGCTACGGGTGTAAAATGTAAGGTACTGACTGAATCAGCATCTCCAGCTGCTGCTAATTGGGGGGAAAGCTTCCCCTTCTCCAAGTGGCCATGTTCCCAAGTGGAGGTGAATAGAGGATAGGAGGCCGTGGACAGGGGTAATGGAGACCCAGATTCTGTAGAGAGCCAGGACCTGTTGATGAGTTAGTGGGTGGTAATAACAGCGTTTTTCATGAGACAGATCCAACAGTGTTCATCCAACAGTGGGAATCATTATGTGCTCCGGTCTGGCTGAGAGAGCCATTCTGTTTTTTTTTTTTTTAAGGAAAGAATTAATTAGAAATCAACATAAACAGAAAATGTGATAGTTTAATGGTAATGAATCTGCATGGGTATGATTCTATAACTACTGAGTTCATATTCTTGAATGAAACAAACTTCAGTTTGTCCGAAAAACAAGCTCCACTTTGTTATATTCTGAATAAACCTAAATCTTCTCACCACATAGCATGCTAAAGTAACATATCTGATGGCTGAAGTCTTAGCATAAGCAAACAGCAGGCAAGGGACTTGTGATATTTTAACAGGCACAAGATGTACAAATAGTGGGTATACCATTAAATAAATCCAGCTTTATGTGTGACATCTAAAGTCCTGAGCAGAAAAAAATAAGTGGATTTTTCTCCTAGATTCACAAAATTGCTGACAGAACAGAAGGAGCTGAAATGCACCTTTGTGAGTATGATTCATTTTTGTATTTATGTGCATGATTCACTGTGGTACCCCCTCATTCAGAAATGGGCCTTGCATGTTTCCTAGAGGAGAACAGGAACTGGGCGGTGGAGAACTGGCTTTGGACTCAGAGTGCTGACGTTTACTAACTGAAAAACCAGAAGGTACCTCTTCAACTAGCTATTCATTTAAACAATTAAGTTTTCTAACATCCAGACACTGGGCTAGTTGGTGAACATCCAAAGATGAAAAAAACCAATAATCTGTCGAAGAGTTCACAAATAAGAGTCTGATTATTTATTTAGACAATAGTTGGGTAACCTCTTTGAGCCTAAGCTTCCTCATCTGCAACCCGAAAATATCTACTCGATAGACACTGGGGGGACTAAGCGAGACCATGTGTAAGCACCTAGCACTCTTACAGGCACTCGTTACAAATCAGTAAGTATAAGACATTTTGTTTTACTCAAGAAGTACCAAACACATCCTTGTACTATTTCCACTCTTATTCAAGGCAGCTGGAAGCTTTAGTCAATAATAACTCCTCAAGAGCCTCCAAGCAAGGAGACAGGAGAGAGGGCAGATGCTGAAGCTTCTTTCTAACACAGATTTGGGGAACCTCGAGGAACCGAGGATTCACGAACAGTCATAGAGAGGGGCTACATTTTAAGGACTTGCAGACACAGCTTTTAATGGCTATCAATGGTGGTCTCAAACAACATTCTGAGCAAGAAGTCCTCTGGGACTCCAGCAACACACTGACGACAAGAAACTGCTTAAACAGACTGAAGGAGGTCAGGCATGCCATGGAAATGGTACTAGAATGGTATAGAGAACGTGAAGGTCTATGCCTGTGGTTCTCAAACTTTACTGTATATGAAAACGACCTGAAGTACTTGTTAATAATGCAGATGCATAGGTTTTACTCCAGAAGATTTTGATTTGGGAATGAAGAGGTGGGCCTAGGTAGCTACATTTATAAGAAGCACCCCAGGTGAATGTGATGCAGGTGATACAAATACCACACTCTCAGTGTCACATCATGGCCATCCTCACAACTAAATATTTATTCAGTGATTACTGGGAATTCTCTAGCAGGGACTGAGAGACAAAACACGGTCCCTGGCTCAAGAATTCTACAATACAGTTAGTAGAATAGTCTGTTTATATTCCGAGGGCTGTAAATACATAGTTTAGAAATTTACAACAGAAACCAAAAGGTAGGAGCAATTATTGATGGCTGAGGTATCTGAAGACTGTAGAGAACGATTAGGAATAGTTATGGCACTTGAAGGAAGCGAAGAACTTAGACAAATGGAAAGAGAGGGAATGTTATGAGCAGTAATGTTTATGTAGGGATATATAAAGAACATTTGGGATAATCGTGAATATAAAACTGTGGAATTTTATGGGATCTTAGATTTCAGATGAGAACACTGACATCCACACAGTTAATTAGCTTCCAGCTGATAGAATCATAAACCTTTGGAACTTTAGAGGGATTTAGTTCAAACAGCTTCCCCAGAACAGTCTATTTAATCATGTTTAGTAAAACAAATCTTATGATATTTGGGGGCAGCCAACATAATTATTTTACTGCATCCCCTCATATTGAACATCTTAAAACATCTCCCCACAGTGAACATTAATCTGTCTTTCAGAAAGTTCTACTACCATAGAGCACACCCACTATGCTTTCTGTTTTCCTTCAGACAGTTTGTCAAACAATGCTTGGTGCTTTGGATGAAAAGATGGATAAGACCTAGGAGTTCCAAGTATGGCCAGAGACTATAAACAAGGTCAAGCCACCATGGTAAACACTGTGTACAAGGCCAGGGAGAAAGGAAACAACTAACCACCTGGAAACACCTACTTGGGAGACCTGACATTTGAGCTGGATATTGAGAAATAAGGAGAAACTGGGTGGGGATTTGAATTTAATCTTACACGTAATTTAGATGAACTGTTTATGGACAAATCAGTGACATGATCTAATTTGGTTCTAAGTAAATCATCTCTGATGGTGGAGAAAAGAATCACTGGGAAGGAGAGACTAAAAGTTGAGAGAGTCAATAGGATATTATGTTCTGTATCTGGCATTGCTGTTAGCTGAATTAGAATAGTATTAATGGGATGCAAAAAGAGAGCATGGATTTTAAAGTTATTTTCAAAGAAGATTGGACAGGATTGACAGGATTTGACAAGCAATTTTCAATGGGAAAATGAAAGAGTAATAAATGTTGAGTTGGGGGTTTCTAACTTGGGAAACTAGGCATAAAATGATGTGGTTAACTGAGATAAGGGAATTCAGATATCAAACTAGAAGGATAGGTGATTGAGGGAGGGAGAAAAGCAGGTGAAAATGCTTGTTTTATTTTGAGGTCCTGGGGCTTGGACTTGTCTTATTTCCCTTCTGTATCCCAAACACATAGCCCAGGACAAGGCACATTAACAGGTTCATAATGCATCATAAAGAATAAAACCCTAAACCCCTTCATTTTATTAAAAAAACCCCAAACTCCCCAAAAACAAAAGCTGAGGCTTATGGATTTTTGGTGCCTTGACAAGGATCACCTAGCATTAGTGGCACTTTTCAGGTTTTTTTTTTTGGGGGGGGTTTGACTGGAATGTGAAATTTATGGAGAGAATTAGAGGCTTGAGAAAGTTATGACTAAACATAAGGAGCATGAATAGCAGGCCAAGGAGTTGGCTGTGCCGATAACAAGGAAAAGTCATGGTTTTGAAAGGTGATGGGACTTTAGGAAAAGTTGTTCATGCATAATAGGAGTTCAGAAAACAAAGTTGGGGGGAATGCTTGCAACCTGGCAGTTCAATCATTACACCTGAGCGTGCACGAGTTTAGGTATGGAATCTAAGAGTTCTCCAAAGCCAAAGAGAACTAAAATGCTGAAGCTAAGCGTGATTTCTTACAGCATCGATATCCCATTACATTTCCAGGGTTTAAGATCATTCCCTGATGTTCATTTCTTCATGCTTAGGCATTGTGGAGACAGGTCCTGGAAAGTTAGTCATGAATCTTGCATAGAGTAGGAGCAGAGACACCTGCCTGTTATTCCTCTGATTTTCCATCTTCCTCACTGGATGAAATAAATGTTCCTGTGGTCCATGATAATGATCACTCTACATTGAGACTATACAGCCAAATCTTTAGTAACAAAAAGAGATCCAACTTGGCTCATCTTCCATCATACCCTCTATAGGCTTGTTCCTTTGGATACTGTATCACCAGAATATTAATCAGGGAGCAAATTTCAAGATCCTAATTCATTACCCGATATATAACAAAAATAAATGATTATAGTGAAATAACAAAATGGGAAAGTTTTTTTCCTTAATATTTTATCAAATAATGTATCACTATGAATCTTTATTTTTAATTTATTTTAGCTTATAAGGACTATCAGGGGAGCCATGGGCTTAGAATTTTATTCTTAGATTTAAAAGCATTTCTGTTCTGTCTTTAAAATAGCTTATTTGGTACCCCTTTCCCTTGGAATTTCCCCCACCCCACCTTCCAGGATGAGTTCATACATGGGTATTTAAATGGGAAAGAACCTTAAAGAGCCACCCATTCACCTTGTCAGCCAATAAGAATCATCTCATCCATAACAAAGATTTCCCCTAATCTACATGCCTTTATTGTCAGACTCAAAGAAATTAAACTAATAGTAGGAACTTCACAGGAGATAAATGGGGATTCTGGTAATGCAGGAATGGCCATGAACTTGTAAGACAAATATGCGTACAAATATGCATGTGTTTATAAGCTGTACAAAATTATATGGATATGTTATTGTTAATAATGGGCATAATGGTACTTTACCATCTCAGGGCCAGATCTGAACTTAACCATTCCCAGGAATAGAATAAGAATATATTTGATGAGGAAACTGACAACTGTATTTGATGAGAGTATGTATCATTGGTTTGTTTTTTAAAAATTGTGCCCTATTGTGAGTCTTGCTACACTAGGACAACAGGTTATAGAAACTTTTTAGTGTTTAGATCTCATGGAGTAAGAAAATGAAGAGATTGTGAAATAAGTATCCAGCGAACAAATAATTCTCTTTGAAACGACCGTTAATTAAACAAATAAGAAATCAGATTGCCAGAAGATCCACAGAGCACTTCTCTGGAACGTCAGTCCTTGGAACCATCTGCCGTGTGGTGTCTGGTGTAACAGAATGGCCACAGGAGTTGTTTCTACTCCTGGCTCCACTGCAAAGTGACTTCAGTCAAGTAATTCACTTCTCTGGCCTCTCTTTTTCCTCTTCAGTTACGTGAGGGAATTATGCTGCATGCAGTATTCCCTGCAATCTTCCTAGTTATTAAAACATGCTGTAGGACTTCGCTGGTGGCGCTGTGGTTAAGAATCTGCCTGCCAGTGCAGGGGACACGGGTTCGATCCCTGGTTCAGGAAGATTCCACATGCTGCGGAGCAACTAAGCCCGTGTGCCACAACTGCTGAGCCCACGTGCTACAACTACTGAAGCCCACGCACCTAGAGCTCATGCTCCGCAACGAGAGAAGCCACTGCAATGAGAAGCCTGTGCACTGCAATGAAGAGTAGCCCCCACTCACCGTAACTAGAGAAAGCCCACGAGCAGCAATGAAGACCCAACGCAGCCAAAAATAAATAAATAAATTTAGAAAAAAATAAAATAAAATAAAACATGTACACCTAATCCACATGGCTCTTTCTCCAGTATTTTCTATTTCAGTAAATGGCACCATTCATTGGCTAAAGCCAGACAGCCGGGTGCCCTCCCCACCCTCACCTCCAATCACCCTTTCCTATGAACGGAGCTCACATCTTTCCATTTCCTACCACCACTTCTGCTCCCATTGAGCAACTACAGTGAACTTTTAAGAACAGTAGTTGTGATCTTATCAGGCCCCTGCTTTAACAACAGTTTAAAGGCTTCTCATTATACTTCCCAACTAACCACTTCTGTCAATTAGCCCAGTTTACTCTCTTGTCTAAGGAGGCATCAGTAGTTCTGTCTCAGGAGCAGAAAGAGAATTTCCCTCATTTAAACCTCCTCTGGCCTTCTCCGTTAATGGGCTTAATGAAAAGCAGAGTGTAATGGGGAAAGCTGTGCTTTAGGCCATAAGATCTGGGTATACACTTAATTCTACCCTTTCTGACTATGTCATTTTGATCCGTTTCCTAATTAGTTTAAGCCTCAGTTTCTTCATTTCTAAAATAGTTAACTATATATCGCGAGATTGGTGTGAAGGCTACATGAGATAACATATATAAAAACACTTGATAGTCACCTCTCCTTACGCAAAATCCTTCACAAGTTAGTAATAACATACAGAAAAGAACTGGATCATATTATTTTCAAGCCTCTGAATTCTGGCAACTGACATTTAAAGCTTTCAGTTGATGTTAGGAAAGATCACATAAGAAATCCAAATAACCTGTTGACATGCATTTGCCAAACTGGAGCTTTAAGTAGATCGGATTGTATGTTCCATGTAGTGGTCAAGGGTTACCATAAAAGGTTTGAAAAATGCCTCTGAGAGATGGACAAAAGTGCACTAATGTTTAAACATACAATATTTTAATGTTTGTCTGTTTGATAAAAGTAATTCCAGTTAATGAACTAGTGTAAAAGTTCAACTATAGGAATTATTCAGCGCCCAAAAAGGAAATTCGCTCAGCTAAACCATGCCGCTCCATTACAAGCTTTACCTAACAATGCCAACCACGTTTATAGTTTGCATAGCAAACTTCCTATGATTGTCACAAACGTCATGCTAAGCCATGACTCCTATTCATCGGTCATAAATTTTCAAGCAAGAAAATACTGGGAGGCCCAATAAATTCCAGTGTTTTCAGTTGATCTTTCCTCTACCTTCCTGTGTCTTCCCCACATGATGTCTAGTACCCTTGTTTTCCAGAGAAAAATCTGGGTGTTCATTAGGCTTATTTGTAAACAATCTGTTTTCCAGTTCTATTTAAACAATACTTAAAAAGAAAAGTTATACAGCTTAGAAAGAGTGCCTAACAGTTCTCACTTATCTTAGGCCAAATACTGTTTAATTTTGGTTTCACGTTTTTTTAATTTTTTTTCCTTAACCACTGTGACATGCTACAAATCACGTATGTTTTGTTCACTTTTGCAATCTCGGCACATACTAAATGTTCAATAAATAGCTGTTGAATGAATGAATGAATTTATGTTATTTTAGGCTAAGTTTAATTTCAATTTTCCCTGTACTTTCCCCCCCAACAGAACTTCTTTTTCATTTGTTAGCTTTTTAAAAATATGATCTAAAAAACTCCATGAAAGTACAAAGAGAATCTCATGCTTTTGAATTCAAGCTCTAACTCCACATTCTTGAAGTTTTGACGGATAGTTGTCTAAGGACAGAGCATGCTTCAAGAAGGAAAGGGAAAGCTCTTTGATCTTACTGTTGCAGGGACTTCAAGATCAGTCTCTTGCTTTCAAATAAATGAAAGATTAAGAGTCAGATTTTATAGTGGATGCAACTGAATCACAAACTAAATGATTTGTCTAAATTATACAGCAGAGTGTTAATTAGAAATCAACCCACCTACCCTCTAATGTGGCATTTCTCTAGCTATAGTCCAAACACAAAAAGATCAAGATTCTAAAAAGGCAATGAGAAAGATGTTATTCTCCTACAATGAAGTTTATGAAGTTTCCATGCCATCTCCCTTAAACCTCTTTTTATTTTCTTTGCAAAATCACCAACAAATATAGGATTCAAGTGGGATCCAACTGGAGACTCAGCAGTGAATGATTGTCACTATAAGTTAGAAGCAAAACAAGGAGGAATAAAATCCCATTGTAGATATTTTAACAACATTATTTATATAGCATCTTTTCTCTAAAATGCTTTTCAGCAGAAAAAAGATTCTATGTAAAGTAAAAAGAAAAATCTTACTCCTGTAAAGAAGAAAAAATTACATATACTAATGAGAAATCTTATATTGTGACTTATCAATAAAGAAACTGAATTAAAATTCTTGGCTTTTTATATTTTAGTGTAGGCCTTAAATCATCAAGCAAAGGAGGAAACAATAAGTAGTGTAAAGGATGTATACCTTTTCTAGTCAAGTATCACAGTAATCATCAATACACTAGAATTAATTTGAAATTCAGTCAATGAAGCTTCTGATGTTTTAAATGACTTAGCTGTGTAATCCCCTAGTATATAAAGCACTTGAAAATGCCATGCAGACAGGAAAGTGCAGAAGTGGAACGCTGGTGCACTTCTACCCCTTGAGGCTAGGTTACCACCCTGTTTTAACAAGTGATATTTGATACAAGTATTAGAGCTTAGCTATTATCCCTTTTAATAGTTCTTGAATAACAACACAGAAACCAGAACTTACATCAGATAGGATCTCAGATGTATTACTTCATTTTGTGGGGAATATGGAGAAATAGCTAAGAACTACACTGAACTGGCAGGGTGATAGAAAAATCTGTAACTGCCCCTCACTTTTTATTAAACCATTAAAACACTAGTAGCCAATTTTTACTATTTTCAATTTAATTTAACTCATTTCCCCTACTTTCTGTACACATTAAAACATTTCATCTCTCTGGTGATAACTTATATTTTTCAGTTCAGGTTACATAGAGTTCAATCTACTTCCTATCTGGATTCTTTTTTCCCTTAGTCTTTTCTCCAGTGTACAATATTGGAATCTGTGCATCAGATAGCATAAGGCCTGTTGTTGCAAACATTAATAAGATATATCTTTTGGGAACAGTTACTTACACTTTGTTTCATCTCTAATGGAAAGGATTTCTCTAAATATTTACACCAGAACAGTTGTCAGAATGAATCCTGCAAAACTGCTGGCATACTCCCAGGAACAGGGGCTGGTGTCGGGGGAAGGGGGGATTCCTGGTTCCTGGTCATATAATTTTAAGCAGCCCTAGATTTTCAGGAAGCTGCTTGCTAGAATATGAAGGGTTTGTATTAACAAAAAGGTACTTCAGTGTGTAGACAAATTCAAGTAAAGTATCTGAACAGCCACCTTCATTTATTGCTCTTATAAAAATGGCTCTCCATTTGCTTCAGGTTTAAAGTAAAGGGATGGATTCAGTTTCAGAGACCCAGCAAATAAATTGTATATGAGGAAAGAAACTTGTATAGGAAGTGTGAAGGAACACCAAAATCATTCTGTGCAGTGGCCCTCAAGGTGCTTAATTGTATTTTATTTATTTTATTTTTTTTGCGGTACGCCTCTCACTGTTGTGGCCTCTCCCGTTGTGGAGCACAGGCTCCGGACGCGCAGGCTCAGCGGCCATGGCTCACAGGCCCAGCCGCTCCACGGCACGTGGGATCTTCCCAGACCGGGGCACGAACCCGTGTCCCATGCATCGGCAGGCGGACTGTCAACCACTGCGCTACCAGGGAAGCCCAAGGTGCTTAATATATAGAAATGACTTGTCCCTTCCATGAATTGCTGAGCGCGAGAGTCAGCATGCAAGAGTTAGACAGGAGAGAAGTGAAATCTGCCAAGATAAATGCCAAGATAAATGCAGCAGTGTTTCATAAATTAACTCGGCTGTCTGTGTGTTTGTTTTTTCTTTGGAAGAGCCTAAAATTAAGGCTGTTCGACTCATCTTAGTAGTGGTTTAGAATTTGAGGAATGGATGAGAAAGTAAGTTTGGGCTAGGAAGGGTAGAGAAAATATCCTGCATTGGAAAATCTTGGCAATTTTCATTTGAAATATGTTCTTATCTGATGAACGATGGTACTTCTGCCCCAAAGTCGGTGAATTAAGTAGTTTGGTTAAAAAATTATTACACAAAGATTTCTGGGTTTGTAAGCTCTCCATTTATAGTATGGGCAAGATATTAAGTTCAGAGGCAAACAGTTCATGATGAATTCCTAGAACGTCAATGAGGTGTCCACATGGGTACTGAAAATGGTAGAAGTAGCCTGAAATGGTCTGGACCTATGCTTGCTGGAAACCTCCCTTATTCTATTAGAAATTAAACGTTGAGGTATGGGCACATAATGCTCACAAGTCTGAAAACACACATGAATCAGGGCTGGGCCCTGGAGGCTCAGTGCTAGGTAGAATGGTACATGCTATTGATTGTACTAGGGCCAAGGAGGCATCGACATGATCTTGCAAGTCTAATTGGCTTCCAAGGGAATCCCACTGATCTATGTTAAAAGCTTAGATTTACATCAAGCTCTGGACAGAACTGGAATGTTGGATGGGTGTCTTAGAAATATGCTATAGGAGAGACTTCCCCTTTTAAATTGTACTAGTCTTTGTGGAGAGGGCTAAGAGTTAACATCTTGAGGGTGGCATGAAATGAGTCTGTGAATTGAGGCCGCTAAGGATACCGCCTTCGGGCTTTATTTCTTGTTACCAAACAGTAATGAGGGTCCTGTTAAACTTAGAACAACAAATTGCTCATAAATTGGAAAACAAGACTGAATTCTGTACGAAACAAATCTTCAGCAGCTCAGTAGGTGCTCATTTAGTTTGTGGCCAAGCAGCACTTGTCTACATCTTCTGTATTGCATGGCAGAAACTACATGCCATCAGAAGGTAGTGAGTGATACAAGTAAATGCAAGGTCACCGTTTTGCTGCTAAATTTCCAAAAGTTAAGATTCTTCAATTCTTAAATCAGCTCGTGGTCAAATTTAAGACCAAATGAAATCAAATATATGATTCCACTGAACTGGTAATATCATATTGATAGCAGATCATTATAACTCTTTGATGTACACAGGGCACGAGGTCAGGGTTTATTTGCCCAGTGTTACCTGGAGATTGCCAGTTGCCACAGAAGGCTGGCCAGAATAAGAATCTGACTGCGAGCCTTTCTGTGGATTTAAAATAAGCAATATCACCCATCCACATGTTTAAACAAAGAGAGTCTAAGGTCACAGGAGTCTAAGGTCTAAGGTCATAGGAGTACTAAAATATACTGACATCATTCTGAATCATAAGAGAATGTGAAACTTACCACATTAAGGACAGTGGGAACTCTGTGACTTTGTTCAATTAAAGATCCAATACAGGAGGTGACAGAGTAACCTTGCAGGTTATTTGAGGCAGTGTCAATAGTTTCAAAGGTGAACTTTCACTGAGGTTATTAAGCATAGATATATTTGTGCTACTTGAGTATTTTCCTATAGAAAGGCTTAACAATCTTCTAATTTCTAGCATAGTGAAAGCTTAAAATCAAAGCACCGCTTAGTTCTTAATAATTTCCATTTAGCTGCTTACAGCACCATATTTCAAAATGGTATTGTCTTCAGTAAAAGAAATCCTAAGCTTGCTCTTGGCCTTTTCCTAGATCTGGAGGTTTTAGAGCTCCTGTCCTGTGCAATATACTATTTTCTTATTTCCAAATGTTACGTCAGGAATATTATATCTAAATTGACCTTAGGGTGTTTACAAAGATCCTTTCCCCCTTCCCTTCCCATCCTAATCAGACACCTCTCATACAAAGACTCAGACTACATTCCTTGGGTTCTTTTTATCTACTCAGGAAGGGAGGAGGAGAACTTGCAGTGATGACAGCAGGAGTTCTGTATGTGTGCGTTTGCCCTCATGCAGGCAGACAAGGTGGTTTATAAGATGACGGTGATTTGCACTGCGCACGTATACTGGCGGCACATTCCCATCTCTTGCATGCTTAGGATGAATAACCTATTGAGGAAAAAAAAAATTGGTGGAAAAGCATTGTTTTCTGGTGGGTTTCCTGCTCTCTGTAACTCATGATTGCTCCCAATCCCTAGGGACAACTAACTAGGTCTGACCACGGAGCAATGGCTCAAGCGTGCTGTGATGACCCTCCTCTCCAGAAGCCTGGCTTTCCTCAGTCTAATTACTTTTGGCAATTGTGGTTATTGGGATTTGGCCTAGTGGCTCACTGGAACCCAAATTCTCCCAAGGAGCCCCCTTAACAAACAGAATTAAGTCTGACAGGAAGCCCAGACTTCCACCTCACTTTTACATGGAGCTTTCCCTGGTTTATGGCAAGGTTTGAACATCGTTCATGGACTAGAAAAGAATAACAAACAAGATTTAATGAAGATAACCACTTAAAGAAGAGCACATTAGGAGAGAAGTAAGAACAGTAAGTTCAAGAATAAACAACCTACTGCAAAACTTAACCCATTAAGATAGAGTTACAACTATGCTATTTATAGTAGTTTTACTGATCACCAGTAGTCAATATAAAGTTGGTCAGTAATTGTAGAAACCATAAAAGAAAAGGATGTTTATTTCTTATTAGAGGCCATTTTCTAACCATTTCATTTTTCCTGAAAACAAAGAGGACTCTAGGGCACAGTCATCTGGTAAGACATGAAAACAGTTGTTTATGATTATGTAGCTTTGAAAAAAAATTGGGGGTATGGCTGATACCTCATCTTCTATTCACTGCCTCCCTAACCCCTGGTATAGTTCAGCGCAAGCACCCTCCCTCCTGATCGCACCTCTCCTAGCAGCAGGGGTCTTATCTGTGAGAACAGCAGCAGTAGCTGTTAAACTCACCATCATGTTCTACTGTGTGCTCTCTGCTATGTCTTCTTAGACCCTCTGGCTGAGACGATTCTCAATCAGATGGTCTTGTCTGCACCAGTCAGTGCCACAAGTTAAACAGTACTCAACTGATAAACAATCTGGGGCTATCAGACTGCTTTATATTTTAAACTACTATCTGTTCAAACGACACATATCTCATCTCTTATCATACTCCACACAAGCCTATTTTTTTTGTCGAACTCTCATGAAACTGGCATTGTTTTCAACAGTTGCTTAGCTGTAAGAGTTATCCTTGAATTAAGGGTCCAATGGTACTTCTCAGTCTTGGCTGTACCTTAGAATCACCAGGACTACTTTTGAAAATGCAGAATTCCAGGCCCCATTCCCAGAGATTGCTTCATTTGGTCTAAGATAGAGTCTGGCTTTGTTTTTTTAAGATCCCGAGGTGATTCTAACTGGAAATCAGGGTTGAAAAATCACTGTACCAAGGCCCATAAAGCAAGAATTCAGAGTGGAGGTTACTGTTAATGCTCATAGTAAAAGTAATATAAATAAGAGATTTTATGAAGTACCATAAAGATAACTTTTCTGGACAGCAAAAACTAGCCAGTGAAATATCTATTGTGGTTATAAATTACAGAGAAGGATTTTGATATTTAACTGCAAAATTATAGACTTTGCCCACATTCTCATGCCTTAGTTAGTCTTCTCTTGGTATTATGCACCATAGATGGGAAGAATAATCTTAGATTATTTCATATAAACTGTGCTACTCTATTGCTTCTAATGAAAAATAAAATCAGCAACTTTCTATGTTTAAAAACCATCAATAAGGCAGGTTTACGGAAAGAGGAAAAAGGACAGAGAAAAGAAAGAGATGTGGGAAGGAGTATTAGAATACCAGAAGCAACCTCTAGAGCAAATGTTTGAAGAAGACTTGTGGTTTGTTAAATGAGGAGGAAGAGATAATGAGCAGAGAGTAAAGGAAAGAAAAAGTGGGGTAGCGTTTGAGAAAACACTCCCATGATTGCTTCAAGTACCAATCCCAATAGTTGAAGTGACATGAAAAAATCAAGGAAGGATATGGGCTTTGGCGTCAGTCCTCGGCTGGGATCCCAGGTCCACCATATCTTTGTTGAATGACCTCAGGCGACTGATATGGGACTACTGGCACCTGCCTTACAAGGTAAGTGGGAGGACTAATTGAGATAATATATGCAAAAACATCAAGGACAGAGTCTGGCACTCACAGGTGACCAAAACACGGCAGCTATTTAAACAATAATCATTATCACAATACTCACTTTAACATATAAATATAAATGCATATTAAGATAGAATGTATGTGAATATAACAGTGGTTCTGAGAACTATGGTACCTCTTTCTTTTCATCTCAATGTGGCTGATACTGTCTCTTCTTATATGACAGCTTTTGTCGAGATGACTGTGTGTTCATATATGTGAGGTCCCATTGTATGAGGGTACCTAACAATGAGAAACTAGGGGCACTTTTTCTTACTAGCTTATCAAGCATATGTTAAGAAAACAGTGTTCTAAAATAAGCATTTCACAAATTCTGTTATTTCATATTGTGTGGTGGTGGTTTGTATTATGTGGTTATAAAATGGGGGCTGCTTTACCACTTACTCTCAGGAATGTGCTTTGTATTGGGGTATAATTATAAATATGCTTACCAGCTAGTTTTCTAAGGACAATTTTTGGGAGTGAATATAGTGCATTGACTTATTGTGTATTCATTTTAGAAAGAGGTTTTAAGGTAACTAAATGTAATCCCATGCCCCAGCCAAGTGCTCAGAAGAGAAGTAGGAGAACAGACCATTAGAAAATATAACCTGCTTCCTGATTCGGAAGACCCAACTTGTCTAGAAGCAGCAAGCGAGGGCGTGGAACCTGGTTGTTACCGAGGCTAGACAATTACTCGTGGGGATGTTGCAGAAGTAGTTCACGTATCATATAGATGGACTGAATTCCTTCAAGTTTCATTCCATCCTGAGAATTTCTTTTTTTTTTTTTTTTTTGCGGTATGCGGGCCTCTCACTGTTGTGGCCTCTCCCGTTGTGGAGCACAGGCTCCGGACGCGCAGGCTCAGCGGCCATGGCTCACGGGCCCAGTTGCTCTGCGGCATGTGGGATCCCCCCGGACCGGGGCACGAACCCGCGTCCTCTGCATCGGCAGGAGGACTCTCAACCACTGTGCCACCAGGGAAACCCGAGAATTTCTTATTTTAAGAGAGCACACTTTGTTGAGAAATCTGCTTGAAAGTGGAATGCTATGAGTAGATGCTAGATCCAAGTGGAATGATATAAAAAATCATTTTTACACCTTAAGGAAACTAATCTTTCCTTACTATAAAGTTTTTCAGGTCTCCTAAGATCCTGTGGGAAAGGAATATCGTTCCACAGGTGATGAGACTTCCAAGTATGACCTTCAAGTGGAAGACTTGGCAACGTAAAATTACCGCTCCTGATACCAGTGACCATTTTCTTACGTAGCACAAAAAGGGCTATAAGCATGAGAAACCACAGTTGAAAATGATATATTCGATTCTGTAGACAAAGTACCTTAATGTAATTAATCTTATTTTGATACTACCAGTAAGAGTGAGTCTCAATGTCAGCACAGCAAACATTTTAGTAACAATAAACAAGACACTGCCAGATTTTTATCTCATGTATTCAACTATCCCTTCTATGGGAGTAACTCAAAAATGCTATTTTCAGCTCCGGAATCTCTCTGCAACTTTGATTCAGTGTTACTAAATGCCCTGGTGGCCCTCAAAGGCAGCACAAAAGGAAAATAAGTTTCCTAACAAATCTGCTTGTCTTACTTTCCTGTTCTTTTTGATCATCTCTAATCAAAAAGATAGAGATAATTGTTTTTCACCCAGACATGAGTCCTTATAAGCCAAAGTTTAGTGCCAAATATGGCTCTCTTCCTCTTTTCCCTTCATATGCCCTCTTGTGCTCAGTCAGTCACTGTCATAGCACAGGGTCTTATAAGCTTAAACCTGGGCCTTTGTAATTGCCGCTTCCATTCCATTACAGGCCCACTTCTAAAATCCTGTCATGATGCATCTCTCTAGCTGGGATTCCAAACCAGCTCCCTGTGACTCTAAGCCCAAGGACAAAACGGCCTTGCCAAAAATGGAGTATGTGGATTGACACTATGGCTATGGTTTTCAGGCACTAGATATTGTGATGGGTGAGGAATATCATAATTAATTCAGTCTCTATGTTGATAAGTTACTTATTAATCTTTATATGATGGATTTACTTATAATAAGTGAATACTTATATTTGTTTGTATTCCTTTTTTTTAAGATGACCTCTTTCCTCCTCTGACTCTTTATTTATTTATTTATTTATTTAATGGCTGCATCGTGTCTTATTTGCTGCACATGGGGTCTTTCATTGCTGCACGCGGGCTCTTCACTGTGGCGCGCGGGCTTCTCTAGCTGCGGACTGAGGGCTTAGTTGCCCTGCGGCATGTGGGATCTTAGTTCCCCGACCAGGGATTGAACTGGCATCCCCTGCATTGGAAGGTGGATTCTTCACCACTGGACCACCAGGGAAGTCCCTGTTTGTATTCTTAATCTTCATCCACTAAACTTGGTTGAATAAAACAACTAAGTTTAGAAGAACTTAGACTTTGCCCACATTCTCATGCCTTAGTTAGTCTTCTCTTGGTATTATGCACCATAGATGGGAAGAATAATCTTAGATTATTTCATATAAACTGTGCTACTCTATTGCTTCTAATGAAAAATAAAATCAGCAACTTTCTACTACTCGCTACTCCTGGTTCATGTTCTTATACCAAAAGATTAAAAGTTGAAGAACCTATAAGAATTGCTTAGATCTAAACTTTTAACCAACCACCTCACTTCACAGATGAGGAACTGCAGCTTAGTGTGGTAAAGGGACTTGTCTGGGTTATTCAGATATTACTAGCAGTGCTAGACGTAGAACCCAGGTCTTCTACTTCTTAGCCTACTTTTCTCAACATACACTGGGAATTCTCCTTCAATGACTTCTTAGGTCTCAGTCTGTACCATGAATTTATGATGTTTGCTGCTATCCATCAAATTCTTAAAGGTCAGATGGAAACCGAATAAGGTAGTATTTTGAAGACTGGGTTAGATACTTGCATAAGGCATAAAGCATAAAAGCAGTTAAAGGCCATTAAATATGTATTTAACTGGGCAATCATCTCCTTCAGTACCATTGAATTTTCCCTAAAAACTTCCAGAACAGTTTTAGTGACAGCAGATGGTAACTAGACCTAGTTACCTAGGTTACCCAGTTACCTAGTTACCTCGCCAAGAATATAAATAAGGCAGAAATATTATCAGAGAAGAGGCACCTGCAGCCATGTTGTTTTTAATGAGTTTTTGAAAGTATTCAAACTTTTTATATGTAAAAAGAATTCAGGTATTTTGCCTAAAAGCTGCATGTTGTTGAAACATCTTTGGAGCAGAAAATTGGATTTCTTAGCACTCAATGGCATCCTCAGCACCCCGACAAGCCTTGAGAATGGAACATTCCATTCTTTTCATCATTGCTGGGTTAAGTACTTTAGTCGTAATGCTAGTAATAGTCCTGAATGGAAAGATCTGATGGACAGAATTAAACAAATAGAAAAAATGGGCAGCGTCTTTTACAGATGTGTATTTTATACTTTATATGTTTTGTTAAGGTGTAACTGCAAAGCATTTCAAACTTACTAGGTTGGCCAACAAATGGTAAATTTTAAGATAATCAAATAATTTTAAACCTTAAGAAAAAATTCACAATCAAGAAAGCAACCCACGTTTTTCCTCAAAATCAAAAGCAAGGCAAAAAATATCTATATAACTTATGATGCGACAATTTTTCAAATGATCATTCTCAAAAGAATGCCAGTGTATGATGCACGGTTCAGAGAAGAAATAGTCTTAACCAAGTAAAACATATAATTTCAACACACTGTCTTACATGATCCTTACCATGGTCTCAAAACTGAATGATGTTTTCCTAATGGTAACCAAAGTTGATTCTTACATTTCATGAAACATAATACCCACTCTGATGGCATTTCAAGAATTCACTGCTTGGAAAAGGATGTTTTGGGGGCTGGGGAGAGTGAATAGTGAGGAAGTGGGAAGAGAGGTTAGGACAACGTCCAAAATGAAACATTTGGATAGAGATAAAGGGGGGAAAGACGATTTAGAAAATTGCTGTATGTGGAATAGTTTTATTTTTTGATAGTTCATTCTTATAATTGCAAAGAGATCATGTGGTCTTAACTCTACAAAGGTTTCTGACAACACACAGTATTCTATCAATAATTTATAAAATTCAAAAGAACTATTGCATTTTTTTAAAAAAGATTAACCATTTAACTAGAAAATATTTGAGATACTCAGTAGCAATCTGGAGATCTCTGTCCAGATTAAAATAGACTAAAATGATCAGATGACTAATAAAGTTGTTTTGTAGTAGTGTGGCAAGAGTTTCCCCATAATAACTTGAAAATCAAATTTAACTACATGCTGTAATTTCCCATTCATCACTTTCTGGGGACCTAATTTGTAGAATATTAAGTTCCAGGAAATATTTAACGGAGAAATGATTCAACAAAACTTATCTACTTGCAAGTTAAAATACCGTTCATATTTCATGCTTAAAAATATTGAAGTAGGGCTTCCCTGGTGGCACAGTGGTTGAGAGTCTGCCTGCCGATGCAGGGGACACGGGTTCGTGCCCCGGTCCGGGAAGATCTCACATGCCGCGGAGCGGCTGGGCCCGTGAGCCCTGGCCGCTGAGCCTGCGAGTCCGGAGCCTGTGCTCCGCAACGGGAGAGGCCACAACAGTGAGAGGCCCGCGTACCACCAAAAAAAAAAAAAAATTGAAGTAATGCCATTAAATCAATTTTATGATTATTATATTCTCAATTACTTTACATAGAATAACTTGGGACTAAAAAGACAATATTCAAAAATTATCATTCTTAATGTTTTTAATAAAATCCTTTTATTGAAGTAATAAATAATTAAAATAGTATAACAAAGAGATATTTTAAGAAACAATTTTGATAGTGTAATGATGATTAAATTAGAATTCACAAAAATAAGTGTCTTTTGTTTATATTTAGATGTTGCCATCAATGCCTAAGAGTTTGAATTTGGGGCTTGGATTCATACAGATATCACATAATATGTTGCAGAATATACTTTCTCTAGCAAATTTTACTCATATCTTCATCTATTAAACAGTGTTTCACTCAAAAACAAGGTAGACTGGTGACAAAAGTAGACAGGTGAAAAAATGCGTTGTAGCCAATATCCACACTATACACTTCCATTCAAAATTAATATGACAAAATGCATAATAGAATGAAAGATTTTTCTGTCTTGTAGTTAACCTATTATTTTCCAGGTTAGCTGTGTAAGAGTGTATCAGGGGCTTCCCTGGTGGCACAGTGGTTGAGAGTCCGCCTGCCAATGCAGGGATCACAGGTTCCATCCCTGCTCTGGGAAGATCCCACATGCCACGGAGCAACTAAGCCCATGCACCACAACTACTGAACCTGCGCTCTAGAGCCCTCAAGACACAACTACTGAGCCCGCGCGCCTAGAGCCCGTGCTCCGCAACAAGAGAAGCCACTGTGATGAGAAGCCCGCGCACCACAACGAAGAGTAGCCCACGCTTGCCACACTAGAGAAAGCCCACGCACAGCAGCAAAGACCCAATGCAACCAAAAATAAATAAACAAAATAAATTTTTTTAAAAAAAGAGTGTATCAGAATCTCAAAGAATGGCTTAACATCCAAAACGGTATCATGAGCAATGGCCACTGTATTCCAATAAATCGGTTTTCATTTTATCACCATTAAAATGATTTCTCTTATGTTCTTACTCCTTTATTTCAAACATCTTTATGAAAGATTTTTAAAAGTTTTATAGATTGTGCAGTGAGTGCTTGGTAATTATTATGCCTACAATGGCTTTTCAAAAGTTGGATCTATCTGGAATCTAAGCATTTAAAAACCAATTAATAGACGGCATCAAATTAAAAGGGTACTACAATGGCATCTGATGTTTCTCACAATAGTCTTCTGGCATAATATGATCCTACAATGTCTTCTTAATAACTAAATAATATTATATTTAGCAAGCTTCATGATCATTATCAGGTATTTAACTCTTTGACATTGGTCATTAATGTATGATACATATAAACATCAGTTCAAAAATTTCCAGTCAATTAGAACAGCTTATTCTACAAACATAGGATAAATGATGGTTTTGAGACCATCAGATTTATTATTTAACACGCCTGACATCTTCTCTCTGACATGGGCCAACATATAGCATAAACGGCAGGAGATAAGTTCCACTTAGTAGCTGTATGGCTTTGTATAGGTTACTTAGCCTCTGTTTTTTGGGTTCTTTCCCTGTAAAATGGGGATATTAATACCTGCCTCCAAACTTCAAGTGGCTATTTAGGGACCCAAGTGAATAACTCAAGTGAAAGTGTGGTGCAATTGAAAGGTACTGCGGTTATTACGGCACATATAACCTTTACTTTTATTAGCAGATAAGCTAGAATTCAGAAGCTGACTGTACCAAGCAGCAAAGGCTGAGCTGGAAGTGAGTTTAAAACTCGTTCAGGATTCTTTATTTAACATCCTCTGAAAACATTTCTTGCTCAGGATTTTTGAATAAGGATTGCATTTCATTTTTATCTTGAGTAAATTCAACTGAGTCAACTCTAGGAGCTGTATATGAATCCAAGCAGGTAAAAAAGTTATTGAGTATTTATTCATCCGTAACATAACAGATATTTTTTTAAAGTACAAAATTCCTGTTTAAAATGTTATTTTTTCTATAAGAGGAAACAGCATCACTAGTTTGCAACAAAGTAGAGATAAATGGTATAGCAGTTCCTTGAGGGAAACAGGAGATTACTGATATAGATAGCTCTATCTGCTTTATCTGCGGATAAGCCATGGTTCCTTAGAATTGATAATATCTAACACTGCAAATGAATGTGTTTTTGCAAGAAACTTTTCTACCAAAACATTCAAGAGCCCACTTTAAAAACTCTGAAAAATAGTTCTTACACCCCAAATTTCTATCATTAGTTAAGATTTAAAAGTTTAGGAGAGTGAAGCTATTTAACTATAGGCCAAAAGGTTAAATACCTTAATTGTCTCTTGAAGCAAAAATAGGAAAGACCGTTTCTTTCTAGAATACCTTTGACTACTATCTTATTTTTCATTTAAACAACTTTTTCCCAGTCCCTATTTGAGAAAAAGTTTTTTTCAGAGATTTCCAAAGAAACGAGTTTGTACACCTGCAGTTTGACCTTGATTTTCTGGACCTTACCCTCTACTCCTTCCCCATTCTAGAAAAAACGAACAAACAAACAACAACAACAAATCCCATGCTGCACCTGCCAAGAGTCTCCTCTGTCTCCTCGGAGAACGCAAGGGGTCGCCCCTCTCCCAGGATTGCATCAGCAAACCCCAGGAGCAAAGGCAGACTCAAGTGTGAAGGAGCAAGGAGCATCCCCTGCTAGGGGAGCTCTCTCCCGGCCCCACACCCACAGAACAATCGGAATTTCAACACAATTCCACCCACTCCCTTTCTCATCCCCACTACTCAACAAGAGGGCGCCTTTGACTTGGCCTTGAGAAGATTAAGGCAGATCAAAAAGCAGCTCGCCTTTGGACTCTGTAAATCCTCTCTAATCGGAGCCTAAGGGTGCTCCATCCCCCCTCTGCTCCCAGAAGACTTGGGGCCGCACCACTGGGCAGCTTACTGCACGCTGTCCTTGCTGGGGGGAAGTGAGAACGAATGGATGGCCAGCTTTCTTTCCGGTGTCTTCCATCAGAAACAGGGGCCCCCAAACTGCAATCGGAGACCACTCTGACACTCAGGACCCCGTCCCTGCCCTGCGATTGTGTGGCTCCTGGCCCTGGGGTCCTCAGTGGGGTGAAGGAGGGTGTGGGCCATGGGCGCCGGGTGGGCACTGGCTGGAAGAGGGATGGAAAGCAGGAGGCTGCGCTTGTGCCCAGCATCCCTCTCTCTCCTCACCGACCTGCGATTCAGTTCCCCTGGCCGGACTCTGCGAGAAGGGGACCTGGGGACCGCCAGCAACGAGGACAAGACTCGAGCTCCAAGCCACTTCTTTTGGGAGGCGGCCGCAAGTCTCGAGTGAAAGGGTGAGTGGAGGAGTTTCGAAGAATACAACCATCCAGAGGCCAAACATAATAAATCGGATGCCCCCGACGTGCTTAAATTAGGCCCTCCTGCCCCCCGGCTACGCGATCCTAGAGGCGCTGAGGCCGGGCGGGAGCCCCTGGCGCTTTGGTACAGCGTTTCTTAGAGGCAATTTTCAGGTGAATCAAACCTTGTTTGCCCTAGGCAAGCGGCACAAAGGGAGCTTTCAGCGGTCCCTCACGTCCAGAAGCAGGGCACAAACAGTGGCGGAGAAGCGATTACTAAAATCTCCATCTCACACAAGACTGTGCTGTGTCCTTTGCGCTGTACCCGAGCTTGCCCCCAGGGGCTTCGCGGGCCAGCGATCCGAGGTGGCTCTGCGCACGGGACCGGGCGCCGCCAAGCGTCATTGGCTCCTGGGCGGCGGAGGTCCGAGTTGGTCAAAGCAATAGCATCGCTCTCTGCGCCCCGGGAAGTTTTCTCCCTCCCAGTCCCCGCCAGCGCCCCCCACGTTGGAGCCAGTGTCGCCCTCGGCTCTATCTGCGAAGGAACTCCCCACGCCTGCACATACGCCGGAGCGGAGCGGCCAGCGCGCTGGGCTACGCAGGGGCAGTGAGAGGTGCCTTTCTCGGGTCTGTCTCCTCATCTATGGAAGACGCCACCTTGAAACAGACCAACCCGGGTTGAGGGTGCCCTGGTGGGGGGGCGGTGCCCGTTTCATACCAGCTAGGGCACTGTCCTAGGAAGTCTTCACAAGCCAACCTTCCAAGTAACTGGAATCGGGAAAAGGGGCAGCGAGGCGAGCCTGAGTCTTTAGGGGAACCCCACCCTCAGTGTGTGTTTGCCCCAGGGGACCCACTTTAAAGGGCCTGAGACGGTAAAAGCGCTCACGCGTGACAGGCAAGATTGTAACTGGAAACCTGGCACCTCCAGCTCCCAGCGGCCGGTTCGGCAGCCCTCACATCCCTCGTACTGGGACGCAGAGCGTCTCCTTAAGCGCGCAGGCACGCGAACCCCGAGCGCCCCGCGCGCCCTTCGGTTCCACTCGTGCGTGGCTGGGGGTATAGCGGCCGCGCAGGCACTCGCTCGCCATTTCTCGAGGGGCGGGAGAGTTCCTCGCGACCCCAGCGCCGCGGGAGGACCCTGCGAGGTCTCCCCAAGCAAGGCGGCGACGCAAGGTGAGCGGGCGCCGCGGCCGCGCCTTCCCCGGCGGGAACTCAGTGGTCAGGGGCATCCAGCCGGCCGGGAGTCCGTGATGCCTGGGGGCTCGAGACACCCGTCCACGTCTCGGGGGGAAAGCACAAATCCCTCGAGCTAGTCTAACGAAGGGCCGAACTTTTCCGCGAACCTGAAATTATGAGGGTGCGGGAGCCACCTTAGCGCCGGGTCCACCGGACTCTGGCACCCAGAAGGATGCGGGGGAAGAGAGGGGCGCGGAGAGGAAGGCGTGAAAGACGCCAACACAGGAGCCTAAACGGTTACCTCCTCTCGAGGCGTGGGGTGCTGGGTGGGAGGACCGCTGCCTCTGGGAGCCGACTCAGGACAGGCAAAGCGACCCGACAGGTGAACGCGGCGGGAGGGAGCAAATGCGTAAAAAAGCCTGCACTTACTTCTTCGCTGGCGCCTTCCCCGGGAGGCGTTTTGGCTGCCGATGTATTCCAAAAAGTTCAAAATGATAAAAAAACAAGAAATCAGTCGCAAGTGCATAGTAACCCAGTAATATTTCCCTTCCTTTTCTCCTTTTTCTTTTGATTGTTAATTAATATTGAATGTTTTAGAAATACACGTAGGTGTTAGGCGTATATGGAGAGCAAGAGAGAATCCAAGCAGCGGACTCCTCCACTCAGATCCGATAGGCGAGCTGGGATGGCAAACGAAGCGGGTCGGGTGGTCAGGGAAACCAACTACTGTACTTTCAAACTGTCCGAGCCCTGAGCTGCGGGGGCTCCTGTACGGTGGCTGTCAGTGCCGCAAGTGAGGGTTCCAGAAGCAGCGAGCGGCCTCGCCAGGGCGGCCGCAGGTAGCATGGTGCGCGGCGGCGGCGGCCGCGGGCGGGATCCGGGTGGGCGGTGGCGACGGTGGCGGCCCCTTGGGCTTAGAGGTTGCTGCGGCAGCGGCTGGGGCCCCGGGAGCGGAGGGGAGCGGGCGCCGTCAGCACCGCGGCCATGGCCAAGGGGCGGCGGAGAGACCCCGAGCTGCTTCTGCTGTTCGCGAGCAGGAGCCGCTCCAGTGGTGGAGGGAGGGCGAGAGGGTGGGTGGGAGGGAGGGAGGGAGGGACGGGGCGAGGGAGGGGGGAGGGGAGGGGGATGGCTGCTGGGGGCGGGGGGAGCTCGGGGGCGGGGAAGGAAACTGCTGGAGCAACAACCCTGAGCGACCTCAATAACTTTCAATTTCAAGAGGGAAAGAGGGAGCTGGAAAAGTACAGGCGTCGCGATTTGGCAGAGGGACGGGAAGAGGCGCCTAAGGGGTCCCGGGTCTGCGGCGGAGCATCTGTGGACACTGCAAAGAAGGCGGGAGAACGGGAGCCGGAGGGAGTGGGGGGAGGCACAGCGTGCCCAGAAGAGCCCCTCTTCAGAACGGTCGCGGTCGCAGGGAGAGGCAGGCGCGCTCGGGCTGGGACCGTGGAGGTGGACGGTCCAGCGGCCGCGGGACGCCCCCCTCCCCGCCCCCGACTCCGGCCGGTCTCAACCGCCTCAGGCTGGGCGCACCCCGCTCCCGGGGGCCTGCGTCCCGGCTCCCTCGCGCCTCCACTCCCGGCGCCGGCGCGCAACCACTGCCCCAGGGCAACTCGCTTCTCGCCCCCTTGGCAGATCGCTGCAGGGTTTCTGGCTGCGGACTCCTTCCCAGCTTTCTTGAGCCCCTCCTCTGTTGCTTTTCTCCTTTCTTTCTTTCAGTAGAAGTAGCTGCAGCTGGGCGCCGGGCGGGTGGTCCTGGGGAAGCTCAGTGGGCACTGGTGGTCAGGTCGGCCGCCCGTTACCTGCCCGGAGCGGGTAGGACTCAGAGGTGTGTGCGCTCACACACCTTTGGAAATCCAACTGTGCTGAGACTTTCTCCCAAACGGAGTCTTTGCTGAGGCTCTGGAAGATTCCTCCTCCCCTCAGGCGTTCCCTCCGCAGTTTGCTTGCCCTCGCCCAGCGCCGCTCTCTCTCTCTCTCTCTCACTCTCCGTCTCTCAAATCTTCTCGAGATCTCTTGTGCAATTTGGTTTCTCACCTGGGGGACTGGGAATGAGATTTGGAAAGATTTTTCCCGGCTTGGGGAGGAGAGGAGAGGGTCCAGGGGCCCTTGGCAGCGAAAAATAAGGTTCGTTGGTCCACCCCGGGGTGGGAAGGCCGAGGGCCGGCCCTTCAGAGCGTACACCCTGGCTCTTATTAGTCGGTGGTAGCTTCCCACCTCTTTTCTCCAGTAGCACAAGTCGAAGAGCTTCCAGTAGTTTCTGAAGAAGTATTTAGTTGAAAGTCACAAGCCCCCGAAGTGATTTTTAACATAAATCTGTCCTATGTGTTGTATTACACAGACTGCCTCAAGGACTGCACTCTACAGCATTACAGTTTTACACAGCCCCAGACTTCTGAGAGGTGGCTTTTTAAAAGTCCCTGATTCAAAGACACCTTGCTAATTCTTATGCTCAAATAATTTCGGTTTCGAAAATCGCTAAAGCCTTGCAGGAACAATTAAGATTTGTGTTTCTCTCTCTTTTATCTATTTGTAACCCCTATTACCAGATTGCCTTAATTTCTGTGTTGATAAATGAGAGGAGAAAAAGTGATTGCATCTAGCCATTCCATTTTCAAGCTTGCAGTGCTTCAAATTGTTGTGTCTATGACGACTTCTATGCTGTAGCTGTTATACATCCCAAAAGTGAGGATTGAGGAGGGGAAATGGCCTGGAAGCCAAAGGAAGGGAACATGAAATAGGCACTCTTGTCAAGGTGCTAAAAATTAGAATCTGAGAGACTGGGTCTTCCCATATGAATTCCTTAATTAAATATCATTTATTACTTTGCATTCCTGTATTGGAATTTTGGAGGCAGGAATAGTTTTCTTTAGGTTCTTTATTATGGGGAAGACAACAACCCATCAAGATTATGATTTGGGGCTTATTTAAAAATTCCCATTTGCAAGATTTCTGTTTCTGTGATGGAACTGTATTTTCCATACATCACACACACACTCCCTTCCTTTATCTGTTGCATAATGTCCAGTTGAGAATGACCGAGTTTATTACTTTGAACCAGAAAAGTTGCAGACAACAGGACAATTCCCATAATGATTATCCAGAAAAGAAGCTACTCTACTTTTCTATGCCCGTCTCAGTCAGCTTTGCTTTCCTTCTTAATACCTCAGATCCTGAATATCTGCACCATAAAACGTGGGGGATTTAAAGGCTGTGGGAGGCTCCCTTTGAAAAGGACTCCAGAGACGGCCTTTCTAATCCGGGATACTTGAGCCGGATGGGATGAGATTGCAAAAGGGGATGTAAAAAAGCAATTTGGTGAACAAGTTCAGGGAAATAAACACGAAGAAAGAATTTACTTTTTTCACTGTGTGTTGTGCAGACATATGTTAGTTTGGATGAGGACAGGAATGGGCGTGTAAATAAATAAACAAACACAGTGAGAAGCTGCAGTTCTTGAGCCATCCCAGAAAAGAACTAGATGCAGTGGGCAGGAAAAGCTTGTCAAGGAATAAGTGCTGCTCTGAGGAAACATAAGGAAAACATTAAATAAACGGCGAGTGTATTCTTTCTCTCTTGACACTATGCTTTAGAATAACTTTTTCCTGATCCATGTTACCGTTCTATTAAGTGTGTATTTACTTCCCTGGCTGAGCCTTGCGTCCCTCGACTGTCCTTACAGCTTATGGAAAGCTTGCCATGGCCTATTTTGTGCAACATAGCACTTTTTTTTTTTTTAATCAAGAAAACAGTGCTCACAGAAGCCTGTGGCTGCCAATGAATTCCAGGGCCCAAGCCTAAAGCAAGTTAAAAACCATAGGCTCAGCATAGAAGTCAACATTTCCTTGCTATTTTTCTCCAGAAAACATCAAAGTCCCAGGGAGTTTAGATAACCAGGAGTTTGAGTCAGCCAGGAGAATAGAATAGTTTTGGATAAAGATAGAGGGTTAAACACATCCAGACTAGTTACCGTAACTTCTCATCTCTCCTTTTCTACCTCCCCCACCAGGCAGTGACAACAGTAACAAGTTATTTTTGTCACTTGCAGCAGTGCCACTTTAAGGAAAGAAAATGATTGTCATATTGTTGAATCCATACTGCAAATATGTGAAAGGGGGGTGTGCTCCAGAAAGAGAGAGCAAGCCCAATAGTTTGGAATGGTACATAACTGGTAGTGATGAGAGTTGTTTGGCAAAGTTCGGGCTGACATCAGTCATTATACCACAGAGCTAACATGCAGATCCTGAAAATGCTCAACCCTCCAGTTACTCAGATCTGGAGGCATCTGAGTGAGTAAGTCAAGCAGGGTCCTCCGGGTGGTGTCTGTGTAACTAACTGATGCAGCTAGAAGTCATCCCTGAAATAGAGAGCAGACAGCAGTATTTAAAAGCCATTGAAATGAGTAGATGAAGGAAACTACTATTTTTAGAAAGAGAAATAAAGGAGACAGAATTATTATAGCGATTTTAAAAATGATTAAATGGTTATATAGCATTAAGAACATGAGAAAATCAAGACCCATGATGAATTACTTTCTGTCAACAAGAAAGAATGTTCTTCCTCCCAGATGAAGTTATGGGACACTTATAAAATTGTGGTGAGCACTGTCTGGTGTGCCTATTTTTAAAAACTTTCACAAATCAGTTCTTTGCTGGGCTCATTTAAAAAGTGAATATCTGGTAGTACTTAATATAAATTATTTACTACCTCAGAAAATTTTGTTTGACTACAGAGTTTTAACAGAAAGAGGCTGTGTGTTGTGGTAAGAAGGGCAAGAATCTAGGGATCAAGGTGAGTCCTTGTTCTGAATTTATTGTTGTGTTTCAGCTTTCTTTATCTGAAAAATGAGGGAATTCAAGTAAATCATCTCCAAAGTCCCTTTCAGCTCTGAAAATAATGGCAATATATCCAAAAAAGAAAGACAGACTTGTAATTGCAAATGTCAACGCTATTTCTAGTTACGTGACATCACATCTTTCACTTACGGAATTATGTTTAACTGAATAGGTCCAGATTTAGAAATCTGCCTGTAAACGCGTTGATTTTCTGGAAATGCCTAAACCCTTACAAGAATCCTAGATGACGCTGGCCTGGCAAATTAGGTCCAGGACTAGTTTAATCTGTCTAGATGTCTCTAGACTTTGGGACAAGGAGGAACACATTTTAAACCTCAGATTCTGGGCAGACGCCCATAGAGATTAGAGTAAAGGACTTTTGCACCTCATGGAGATACCACTCAATCTGCTTTTGTTTTTAGGAATTGTAAGTGAGGAAGGAACATGGATTTTACTGAGCACAGCCTTTCCTTTTTATTCTGTGTTAGTCCTTTCTTTTTCCTACTTATATTTTTGGATGAGGACTGATATCCATGTCTCCTTTGTCCCAGGAAACGCTTCAGAAAGTCAACAGTGAAGCTTGAGTGGCTGTGGTCCCAGACTTAGGCTGAAGGATTACTGTCGACGACATACAAGTCCGATAAGATGTCGTGGGCAAGGCTACATGAGGGATAATTTTAATGAGCAACACTTTTGCAGTTGCTCTTGCATGTGTTACCTCAAAACAGCCTCAAAACACATTGTTTCCTAGATGAGACAACGTAAGCCAGAAAGATAAAGTTGCTTGCCTAAACTTATATAGAAACTACTCTGGTTATATTACCCCAACATCTATTTTCTCTGCCTTCCCTGACCCCCAGGATGTTGATTTCTATGGACAAATCCCCAGAACTTTCTTCCTCTGATTCCTGGTTGAGTTCAATCAGTGAGGGCACCAGCAGGAGATCAGAGTATGGGAGGAAAGAGTGATTCTGCTCCCTCGCTTCTTCGACATAGTTCTGGAAATGGCTGTATCCCTAGGGGTGACCACAGCTCCGTCAAGCAGCCCCTTTTCTGTGGCCCTAGTTCTTAACCAGGTTTCAATAACACCATTGACTCTCCCTGCCTCTTTACCTAGGAGTGGAAATGACTAGTTCCTGGGTGCCTTAACATCTCCTGTTGTTTCCCTTCACTTTGTGCTATTATAAATAGTCCTTTTTAAAAGTATCTTCCAAAAATTCTTGCGGGGTCCTGAAGTGATGCATAAGTGTCAGAGCTGGGTCTCGAAACCAGGTTGTCTGACTTAAAGCCAGTGCTTTTTTTTTTTTTTTTTTTTTTTTTGCGGTATGCGGGCCTCTCACTGTTGTGGCCTCTCCCGTTGCGGAGCACAGGCTCCGGACGCGCAGGCTCAGCAGCCATGGCTCACGGGCCCAGCCGCTCTGCAGCATGTGGGATCTTCCCGGACCGGGGCACGAACCCGTGTCCCCTGCATCGGCAGGCAGACTCTCAACCACTGCGCCACCAGGGAAGCCCAAAGCCAGTGCTTTTTCTACCATGTTGTCTGGCCTTTCCAGAGGAATGCACTCTGATTAAAACTGAGTTGGGTGAAGGGGAGGGAAATAGAGGAGGCTGCAGGGTTACAAGCCAGGAAGGCTTCGCAAGTAAAGAAGCAGGCATACAACAGACATCAGAGCATGGCTGTGGGCTAAACCAGAGGGAAAAACTAGAATCAGAATGGCAAGGAGCAAAGCGAAGTTCCTGTTCAAAATTGTAGCCAGGCGTCAGCAACAAGGTGATACGTAGGAAGGGAAGGAGCAAAGTAGTCAGGATACAGCAGTAGCAAAAGATGATGTTGATTTTAAGGCTGTTTTGAATAAGTCATTTTTTATATTTATTTTTTCCTGCTAGGTCTAAAACCAGTCTTTTACATTCCATAGGTGAGTGAGGGTACTTTATTGGAAAGGGTAGTGAAGGGTGGCAGCTAAGGTAAGTCAGTCATCCCTTCATTCCAGAAATGTATGTTGATGGTGCCTGCTATGAGTGAACTCCGGGCTGGACAAAGAAGCAGAGACTTATGCGAGGTCTTTAAGATAAGAACATGCAAGGGATGACTTTATAGGTTGTATTGGTGCTCTGGTTAAAAACAATGTTATGGTTTATGACAGAAATAAAATGGCATGTAGAGGCACATAAGGGCATGTGCAACAACAAGCTTTAAGGAAACATTCATCAAAGCAACTCTTAAAAAACAAAACAAAAACAACCTCTCTCTACCTATATATTTACCTATCATTTATGGTTTACATTTGTTGTTACCAATGCATTTGGGTAGCTACTTTTGGTCAGCTGGTTACCCTTATTTCAGCATTCACTGGACATGTGGCAAGCACCACGCTAGGCTCCAGGGATACAAAACTATGAGGATTAGGGCCTTGCCTTCCAGTGGAACACCCTCAGTGAGGGAGACAGCCACATAAACCATTAAAGCTTCCACGAGATAAATGCTATGTGATAAGGCTGGTGGTATGTTGTGGGAAGAGGAAAAAGGAACAATGCTTTGGGGAAAGGTGAGGGGAGACAAACTCTGTGTCTAAGATGGGCAGCATTTAAAGAACTAATGGTGAGTCTTAAAATGTGGATAAGGAGGGATTCCTTCCCTTGCTTAGATTGGCCCTAATTCCGAGGTGGAAGGATAAGCTCTCCTTCTATCTTGTTTTGTGAAGGTCGGTGGTCAAGGTTGGCTGCCCGCTTGCTAGGGAGGCAGCCATGCTCCTGGAATGGTATCAGGCCTCCTCCTCCGGCAATTCAATGTGGCTCAATATTGACTATGTGGGAGTGTTGTTAATGGCTGATACCTATGCAGGGGTCTTTGTGGGTTAATGATTTGACCAGTTTACTGTAGCTGCACTGTGGGTGGATTCCTCTCATGGGAGAAAAATGACGTTTCATTTCTCCAATTTCTTATAAGTGTTTGAGTATATTTATAGTAACCAACAAAAAAATGAAGGTCAGCCTTTCTAGGTGTCTGGCTGCTCTCATTCTCCCACCCTAGCCCCAACGCTCCACCATCCGCTACACATTCTGGTATTTCTTTGCAACATGTTCTCCCAGACAGGATTTTGGTCACCCAATCTTACCCAAACGTCCCCTGCTGAGTCTCATCCATTGGGCAATCTAGCCCTCCCCGCTTTATTTTATTTTATTTTTATTTTTATTTTTTGCGGTACGTGGGCCTTTCACTGTTTTGGCCTCTCCCGTTGCGGAGCACAGGCTCTGGACGCGCAGGCTCAGCAGCCATGGCTCACGGGCCCAGCCGCTCTGCGACATGTGGGATCCTCCCGGACCGGGGCACGAACCCGTGTTCCCTGCATCAGCAGGCGGACTCTGAACCACTGCGCCACCAGGGAAGCCCCCTCCCCACTTTAGAAGCGCCCTACTCTGAAACCTAACCCTAGTTCACACGTTAGTGATGGCAGGGGTCCCCAACTGCGGCCTGTTAGGTACTGGCCGCACAGCAGGAGGTGAGTAGGGGCGAGCAAAGCTTCATCTGCCTCTCCCCCGCTGCGACCGTGGAAAACTTGTCTTCCACCAAACTGGTCCCTGGTGCCAAAAAGGCGGGGGACCGCTGTAAAGGATTAGCTTAGCTCTGCCATTCTTTCTTTCTGCTCTACCCTCACGTAAACCTTTCTTTCTAGAAACATATTTTGATTTTGATTTCATGTTGGCCTGGGTGGTATGCCCCAGATGTAGGGAAGATGTAAGGCTACTTTTTCTCTATGTGTGCATATGACTGTACATATTTTTCATCTGTCTAGTCCCATTGTTGAAATTGTTCACATGTATACTACTTGAAATCCTCATAATTAAAAATTTATTTAAAGGCAAGTATTCCCAAGAAAGTTAAGAAGGAGTGAATTATTTTAATTAGATTGTTTTTTCTTAACAGATCTCTGACATGTGGCAAGGGAAGAAGGTCCAACATGTGCAGGGCATTATGAAACATGAGTATGTGGAGACTTGTGTTGAATAAGGATGCTCAGTGACTATGGGAGGTTGAAAAGTAAGGGCAGAAACAGAAGCTGAAAGAAAAAGCAGCAGAAGGGGAAGTGTGACTGTTTCAAGGATGAACTTAGTTTTCTAGGAGTGACCCCAAAGAAGCATTAACAAAAATGTAAATTAGACACCTTACTGCAATCCCCTTACCATAGGAGGAGATTATGGCAAAGATTAAACAATGGATTGTTCTGAAAGTAATTTAAAATTCCCTGATACAGCTTCACCTGAGAGTAGGCATGTCCTATGACTTAGGAAAGAAGAAAAATTGTACAGAAAGTGCTCTGATGATTGAAAATAGATGAGTATATACTCTTGAACACAAAAAGGTGAGGCAAAACATACTACGCCATTTTTACGTTTTATCCATTTTCTTTGAAAAATTAATTGTTATCAAAATTGCTGCTATTGTTGGTACCTCTTAGTGAGAATTATATGAAAGGATTTTCTCTGATATGAACAACTTCTAAATGCTTAACTGGGGGAACCCTCAATGGCAACATAGATATTTCTGATTGTATACTAGGACCCATGCTACATTTTAAATAAAGACTGTACCAGCTAGTGAAAAGCATTTTAGTTTATAGCCCTGAAGTTTAATATTCCACGTTGCTTAATTTGAAGATACCAATTTTGAAAATGTTAAGCACATGAACTTTTCATTCTCTTGAAAATTATGCTGCCCTACGGCTACTGTATCTATTGGATCAAGGCTATTTATTATTTGTGGGTTAGGGCAGATATCACCTAGACCACAATTTCATTGTTCTGCTTTGAGTCTCAATGTTGCCTTTCTTGAATTCCCAGTAATATTCACCTTGCCATAGATTTTTTGAGAGTCAAGATATTTCTATACTTTAAAACTTCCCTTTATGTATACAAGCAAAGTTGGAGATACAAATACAGAGTTCCACTGAAAGTCACAGTGTAGTCACTAAAGATTTCCCTGTCAGAAGGAAGAGGACATGGAGAATTCTTCTGGAACAGGAAGAAATACAGTAGGAGAGTAGGACAAAGAAGTCATAGTCTAGTCTCCTCTTGACAGGCAATCATTCATGTCTCTTTTCATATAGGAGGGATACAATTGTTACGGATATCTAGGGCCTTGTGTAAAAAGTCCATAAGGAACTTATAATCAAAGATCAGAGGATGAACTAAAATTCCTCCCTATGCTGGTGGGACCTAACATAATAGTTCAAGGACAGACCTTCTTGGGAGCCGGAGACATCTTGTACAGCACTCAAGTATGGGTTGAAAGTGAGCACAGGAGTTTCCCTATAATAATTGTAATGCCAGCCCTGGCATGGCTTCATGTGGTAGCCACATGAATGTTCAGCAAATAGTCTTATCTCCGTTCGCTATGCTTTCTAGCCATGTACAGAGATTTCATATCCCTCCCTCTCCCTCCCTTTAAAGTTAGGCATAGAATGTATACGTGGAAAGAAATGAGAGTAGAAGTGACACTAAGTCACTTCAAGATAAAAGCTTTAAGAACCAGAGTCAGGTTTACCACATTTTCTTTCTAGTGCTGTGATGTTCATGGAAGCACAGGACAAAATGAAGCCTTCTTCAGACTAGGTCCCTGGGGGACTATGGTGAACAGCCCTCTCATTCTCTACGCGCTGTTGGCTATGTTGGATATACAGCATGAGTGAGAAATACAGCTTTGTAGTTATTGGGCTACTGAGACTTCCCTTAAGTCAAATTCTGATTCCTTCAGTCAATATAGGTCTTAGCATATGTAAGTCAAGACAAGTGTGCAGAAGGGGAATAAATAAGAGAATTAAAATAGACAATTTCCATCATAATAAAAATAATGGATAATTTACAAGGTAAGATTCAATAGGCTCTTACTGATAACGGGCAAAATTGACTGAAAGATGGCACAGCTGAATCCCCTGGAGTAAGATATGTTTGCTATTGATGAATTAATATATATGTGTTTTAGAGAACTTGAAGGGTTTGGTAGTTAATCTAATTTTTCATACTTGGCCAATATTTCAGTCTGGTGCTGCAACTCCCTCCCACTGAAGTGTACCTTATTGCTGTGACTGTGGCACCCTGGAACACCAAGTCCTAAGGGGCTTCAGGCTGCTTTACATACAGGGCTCTCTGCTGTGACCGCCATTAGATGGGAGCTGGAATACAATAGGGGAACCTGTTTGACACTTGAACTTGAGGCAGGAGAACACAAAAGGCATCCTTGAGATGCAAAAGTCTGCATTGTTTTTAAAGACCTTGTGGGGAGGAATTTACAATCTTCTTTGCAAGCTTTAAAAAATACAGAACAAATTTTATTTCACTCTAATGCAGCTTATGCCAACATAAGTTTTCTGTACTGAATTGAAATTTCAAAAGCAAACTAGAATCTTTGCTTAAAAACTGGTAAAACTTCTGGTTCTTAATGAAAGTTTTAGTTTAATTTGACTCCCCAAATTCATGGAATTCTAGAACTGGAAGGGCTCTTAGAGATCACTTAGTATATATATATATATATATATATATATATATTTTTTTTTTTTTTTTGTGGTACGTGGGCCTCTCACTGTTGTGGCCTCTCCTGTTGCAGAGCACAGGCTCCAGACGCGCAGGCTCAGCGGCCATGGCTCACGGGCCCAGCTGTTCCACGGCATGTGGGATCCTCCCGGACCGGGGCACAAACCCATGTCCCTTGTATCGGCAGGCAGACTCCCAACCACTGCGCCACCAGGGAAGCCCTATATATATTATTTTGTTTTGTAGATGAGGAAACTGAGACCTGAAAGATGAGATGACCTGCCCAAGGTCACACTGGTAAAGCTGAGACTAAAGCCCAGTCACTCTCATTACTAGGATATTTTTGACCACACCAAGATTCTGAACACAGTTTCATTTAGCATTCAGTGTTTCATCACTTGTGCTGTTTTAGAAATCTGTATCCTTTTGTTTCACATCAGTGGAGTCTGAGAACAACTCATTCATTCACTAGTTCATTCTTTTGTTCACTCACATTTATTCAACATTCCTTTACTACCTTCTGTGGGCATTGCCTTTGTTTCTCATTACCATTTTCAAAGGAAGAACTCTTAATACAGTTTAAAATATTATGAATTTACCCATTTCCTTGAGTTAAACATTTTAATTCTGGTTCTTTTAATAATTCCTCATAGACTTTCATTTACTTGCATTTGCAAAGTCTAGGGTTAGATGAATTCTGAATATAATAGAAGGAAGATCTAATATTTTTGTATTTACTTTCCTAACTGAAGCCCATATTTGTTTTTATAATAGAGAATTCCAATATGGATTTGCTATACAAGTGGCCCTGTTCTGTTTTTTTATTTTTCAGTTGTACTTAAGGAAAAAAAAATATACCCTCCTCAATTAAATAAGGCAATGTGTTTATTCCATGTAATACCCTATACTTGTACTGCTGAAATTGTCACTTATTTTCAAATTACTTCAATGTATGAAAATCACTTGGATTCTGCTTCCAGACTAACGATTAGTGAGAATGATGAATGTCTGCTATGTGGACAATAAACATAAATGTATTAACTTTTGTGAAAATTATACCAAAGAAATGATGGACACAGGTCTCCAGGGGCTCATAATTTAGTTGTGAGGAGGACATAAAAAGGTTACAAAGTTTCCTCTTTAGACTACAGAGAAATGAGCAGAACTAGGTCAGTGCAGTCAAGGTATCAGTCTTTAAAGACTTGGGTGTTAAGCCAGATTCTGAAGCAAATCTGATGAAGATATAGGGAAAGGGTAGTTCAGGTGTTGAAGTTCTTCCTGTTCAAAAGAAAGACTTACGCTTGAATTTTTCTCTCTCTCCTTTGAGACCAATTGAATGACCCAGTCTGTACATCTGCCCCTTCAGAACATTCAGATTCTCTTTCAGCAGCAATTCCTGAGAGCTCACGTTCCAGTGTCCACACAAGGCGCTATGGCGTGTTGTCACATTTGTTCACCTAATCGTTTTTCCAACGAGGCAGGTTGCCAGGTTATTCTCAATCTTCCCCTCCATGCTATTAGTCTTACTCACCACTGGAATCTAAAATATATAAGTAATGTATGTGGGGGAGAAGGAGAGCGGAAGGGAAGGCGGGTGAGTAAGTGCTAGCTCTAGCTCTGGCTCCGTTCCCAAAGATGTCAGTTTAATAAGCCTTGCTGCTCACATGTGGTCCACAGAGCAGCACCCCAGAGATTACCTTGCTAGAAATGCAGAATCTCAGGACCCACTCTAGACCTGCTGAATCAATCTACTGAATCATTTCAACCATGTTCCTGGGTGATTTGCATGTACATTAAGGTTTGAGAAGCTGCTTCACAATATAATCGTTTGAGGGAGCTTTTCAAAGTACTGATGAACGAGCTCTATTTCAACACAATTAAAGCAGAATCTCTGGTTGTTGGGCATCTGTATGATTTCAACATTTCCCAGGAGGTTCTAGTCAGTGCCCCTATATCCTTTTACCAGATGACGAGAGGGAATAGACCCACAAAGCAGGGAGGTAAACATGGAAAGGAGAGAATGTGGGATGAGATATACGTTCCAAAATATCTGATAGAGTCTAAGCAGAGGTGGAGGTGGGTAGAGCTCAAATCAGTCTGTGTCCCCTTAACTTTATCAAGAGCCCCTGCTGCATCTAGATCAGTGAATAATTTTCAACAACTCTAAATCTCTTTGTTTGGGAAAGGGGTGGTGCTGAAAGGGAACATTTCAGAGAAGATAACCAGAGTATTTCGGGGAAGACAAGAGAGCAAATCAGAATGGTTAACATGACTGAGAGTCTTAGGGTTCAACGTGAAGGGAATGAGTAGGTGTTCTTCAGTACTGTGGAAAGCTATCCTTTGGATTTCTTTTATTTAACCCCCAAATTGAGGAATACTGATTTCAAGAATATGTAGTCTTTTTATTGGTATATGTGACGCAAAGTGCAACAACACGTTTCTAATACTGGTGTGGAGTATGCTCATTGCATCTGTTCAATATATCTGCCCTCTTAACATAGAACACCAAATTGGTCTGACAGATTAATCCTTCATAAAATTGTTAGCTGTCATTTAAGAACTTGTTCTTTCTAAGACCTTGCATTGATTTATATGATTAGATTTTTATTTGTTATAGTTTTGTAGTAGGAAAATACCGTGTATTTTAAATACCTACATAGAGAAATGTGTGGAGTGCTCTGCTATGTGCTACAGATTAAAAAAAAAAAAGAATATTAAAGGATACAGCCCCTGCCTCTGAGGGAGGTGGGGCGGATGGTCAGAACTTGTATGCATAAGAAAATAAACAACATTGAAGCAGAGCACATACTGAAAGCCAAACTGGAGATTCAGACAATAAGTGCTAAAGAAGTTGGGAGTGCTATTATGCCTGTGGGTATTGAGCTCTGGGCCTCTCCTGCTAAAAGATGCCTATGTGAACGAGGAGACTATATTCTATTTCATCACTTTTTCTCACTTATAGCTTTAACAATCATTTAACTTCTCTTAATCTTAGTTAGCTGAATGCAAAAGCTCCCTGGATTTCCCCTGTTGCTAAACTTAAACGTACTTCAGAGACACAATGAGTTATCTTACTAAGTTTGAATATCTAGGGAAATTACAAGACCTTAAGATAATTAGCCTTTGTAATATGCTTCCAAACTGGACATTTGGCAGATAACTATTGTCCTGCCTTCTCATTCTAACAAGGGGTTGTGATTTTCCCAAGAAAGGCAGAGGAGTTGCAAAACAGCAGGACTTTGCTACAGTTAGTAATTAATGAGGTGCTAAAAGTGCCAGAGCAGAGGCTCCCAGACACAGTGTGTGACTCAAAGGGGTAAGAAGCACCCAGAATTTCAAACAAAAGTGTCACTTAAATAAACAGAAAGTCAAGTGAGTCCAGTCTGTGGAATGGAAAATGGTCTGTGGACGTCAGGAGTCGTCACATAACTGTGTAATACAATATAATAAAGATTAGTCACTACATTTTGCAACTTGTCAAAAAAGGAGTTCTCTCTCACTCCTGCAGAAAGTGAGAAATTATCTGCTTTGCAGTATTCAATGAAGTCAAAATGAACTCTCAATGTACCAGAGTGTCCAAATAAATAAGCAGTTCGTTACAGGTTCCCACCAGCCTGACTTTCCTCTGCACCTTTAATGTATATTAATCAATCAAGTTAATTATTAATATTAGTAGACAAGCCAAAGTACTTTACTAATCAGCTAATAGCTGGGGACCCAAGGCCTAATGAGAAATTTCTTCACTGAGAGGAGCATTTTTGAGAGAGAAGGACATAAGGGCCGTCTTGGACCATGAGAGCTGCCTAAAGTGGAATGTGTTTTCCTGCAGAGTAGAATTCCTACATAAATTCAGGTGACTGTTAAGGTATTTTCAAATTAAGATCTTATGGTTTCTTCTCTCATGTTATTTTCAAGTTTCTTTAAATACTCTTTTTAGGGAATTCCCTGGCAGTCCAGTGGTTGGGACTCGGCGCTTTCACTGCTGGGGCCCAGGTTCGATCCCTGGTCCAGGAACTAAGATCCCACAAGCTGCATAGCATGCCTCTCCCAAAAATATGCTATTTAAATTTTGGGGTGGTAGATACTAAAATAACACTTTAATAGGGTTACCAACCTAGAATAGCAGAAGCTCATTAAACAGGTCACTAAAATATCTATCTATATCCATAACTACAATACATCGATATCTGTATACATATATATGTACACATATATATATATGTACTTAATGTAGGTTTCCTGCTAGAAAGAACAAAAATGATTAGATGTAACTTGATTATCCTAGCATAAGTATCATTCCCTTGAGGGATTTCATAAATACCTCCATTGTTATTGATGTATGATACTTAATGACTCAGTGACCTTGAGAAAACTTCTATGTTGAATAAGCCTACCTGAGATTGAGAATGCAAAACGGGTGAAAGAATCTCTTAAATGTATTCAGATGTTATGATTTTCGGAGAATTAAGCAAGTCCCGGATTTTCCTTTTTGCAGTATGGAAACCATACATATATATCTTGCCATGAAACAACACATAGCATTTACACATTTTACAAATGAATGTATGTTCGTTATACATGTGAAAAAGCTGAATATCATTTGAATTTGGTTAGTGAACTTGAAGTTGTAGAAATAAAGGCTTCATGATAGGTTTACTTGATAGCATTTATTAAATGCTAGCCCATTAGAAAAAAACACTAGCTGCCTCACACTAAAGCTATTACTGTGAATTTGGAATTTTAATACTTTAAATCACAGAGCCAGTATTTAATGACTTGACTTTAGAGGTCTCTGGTCCTGGTATCAGCAGGTGATGAGTTAGAGATATAAATCAGGAGTTTACTCAGCCGGAAACATTTTAGCTCTCTCCATTAAGAATGACTGAATTGCTTTGGCTTTTCTTTTTAAAGAAAACTTGTAGATTTTGTGGAGGAGGGGGAGTATTGTATCAAGAACTTTCCATGTTTTAAAATGTGTATTGAAAAAGAATTCCCTGGATCAAGTCTTTCCCTCCAACATACTCTAGAGGGAGTCAAATCTAAGAAAGTTATATTTCATGCATTTCAACTGCTATTGGTTCTTTTTAGAAATTCCTTTTCTTGCTGACATCGTTGTTTGACCCTCTTTGTTAATAAGGGTCCCGTCCAGGAGTTGGTGAGAAGCTGGAGCTAATGAGGCCAAGGTAGGGAATGGCTCCTTGTGTGAGCCAATTAGCATCTTACAGAGAAAATACCCTGTCCCTCCCTTACAGACTGCATGGGTCAGCCTGTGAACCAGTGCATATTTTGGCATGAATGGGGAGGGAAGGTGTGGAGTGAGAGAGTATTTATGGACCAGGAAAAATCTTTCCTTCCAGACCAGAATATAAGCTCCACTATGAGTCTCAGCGCTGCCATTAATTAGCTGTATGAACTTGGAAATGCCACTTATCTTCTTTGAAAGTCAGTTTTTCAATTCTGCTAAAATAGAGGGTTGAGTTAGAAAGGCCCAGATCTAAATTTTATGATGTTATTTCAATAGAAGATAGTTTCTTGTTTGTATAAAAGCATGCCTTGAAAATCTGAGTATGAGCCAGGAACTTCTAGAAGAATTGTGAAGTCTAGAGTTTTGTTCTTACAATACTTGTACCATCATTAAACATACACAACTGGACTACATGTTCTTCCCTTAAACACTTCTTGGGTTCTTTCACATTTTCTCCTTTTATTGCACTATTTCGTTCATTTGGAATTCCTCCAGTGCTCTCTACAACTATAGAAATCCTACATGTTCTTCAAGGTCCTACTCAGCTGGTGCGTGCTCCATGAAAAACGTCTTGTACCTTCCAACATTACGGGAAAGCTTTCTGCTTCCTCTGAACTTTCCTGGCATTTTGCTTTCATTTTTCTTTTGGCATTATCATCTTCTACCTTGCCTTAGAATTGTTTTTTTGACATGTCTTACCTCAACACACATTAAAGCCCCCTAAGTGTAGGGATCAAGTGATCTGGTTATATTCTTCATTTTAAGCAACATGGCTTGCTCATGGGACATGCTCAACAAACATTTATTTAAACATGAAAAAAAGAATGCTATTGAATAAAAAACTTATTTAAGAAGACATGTTTTAGTATCACTTATTTATTTAAGAAGACATGTTTTAGTATCACTAATTGAAATTCTTCAGGCTTCATGCTTGAATGATGAGACAGCTCTTGTATCTGTGAGGAAATAGTTTTAGGAAATTTTCTCTTTAGGGATTGAGGGAGGAAAAATTATTTTGTATTTCTTTGTCCTTTACATATTTATTTCTAAGAAATCACACAGCTTTGATTTTATTCTCTGGCAACTATAAATTGGTATCTACTCAAAGCAGATTTTCCGTGAATGCTTTTTAAGATCTGCATAACGTTTCCACATAGTTAATTTCCTGTAGATGTAGCTCTTGGAGATGAAGAGTTGCCAGCATTTTTCTCATCAGGTACCAATTTATTTCCATATCACAACAGGATCACATCTCTAAATAGAGCTGAACGTGGAATTAGAAATTCTCACATTTAGTCCAAAATGTGTATTAGAATTTTACTTCACAGTTTCTTAATTATTGTAACCTTGATTTCTATTATTATGTCTCCTTCTTATCTTCCTACTTTGATTTCTACATTTTGTTTCTTCCTTACAGCCCACAGCTACAACAAGACATTTATATGCTAGGTGTTCAATATGTATTTTATTTGCTTTGATTCTTACTGGTCCTTCTTCTCTACTAGGAAATGGAATTTTATCCAGGGAAAAGAGTGACACATGTGGAATTTGTCTTTTTTTTTTTTTTTTGTAACTTACAATTACCTGCTCTCTCAGTGGCCTTTTTCATCACAAACCTTTCATCCTGTATGTTAGCTTTTCTGGATTTCTTTCTTCAAGTGGCTGCCATTTCTTTCCTCTTGGGTGTCAGCTTACGCTGCGGGATCCCTTCCCTTGGTAATTGCAAAGGCATAAATCCCTGATGATAAAATGTTAAGTGGTGGGGTTGAGATTTCTGGACATGAGGGCCTTGTGCATCATCATGTCCTTCGTATTATGCCATGAACATATATGGCTTTACCAATGGGCGTGGGCAGAGTGTTCTTCCTTCTACTCTGATATTGAATCTCTTTCACGTAGGGGTGGCCTCCTCACCTCTCAGCTCAGCTCAGGGCGGAAGGCAGAGTTCTTATCCATGTTGCTTAATTCCAATCCCTCCATTCCCCCCTCCCCCCCAATTCTTTTTGCCTCCTCTGGACTGATGTGATGACTAGGGTAAGAAAACTTTATCTCCATTTAAAAATATATCTGAAAATTGTTATATTAATGGTAATATAGTAGACTAGAGTCAGTAGTGTCAAAAAGATTGATGTTAAAGGCCAGATTGAAACACAGTATTAAAGAGGGATAAATGCCATTTGCAAGGATGAGCTCTGGTAGGAGTTCATGGCACTCTGTATTTTAGTTTTGTCCTTTGGATTTATGTTTTGTTCAGCTGCTCTTTTTTGGAGTTCTATAAGGCTGAGCAGTGTGGAGTGTGCAATGTCGCACGTAGACTGCAGAGGCTTTGTGATAACTTATCTTCCAGGTTAATTTCTAAGTCTTTTTTTTTTTTAACATCTTTACTGGAGTATAGTTGCTTTACAATGTTGTGTTAGTTGCTGCTGTATAACAAAGTGAATCAGCTCTACGTATACATATATCTCCATATCTCCTCCTTCTTTGCATCTCGCTCCCACCCTCCCTATCCCAGCCCTCTAAGCACCGAGCTGATCTCCCTGTGCAATTGCTAGGTCTTCATTGTAGAATGAAGATGTTTTCATTTATGAAATCAAACTATTGATATGGTAGAAAACAAAACAAAACATTTTTATCCCTTACCTCAAAACTCTGAACAGAATTTCACAATAGAGGTAATTAGTATCATCTATGATTTTAGAGTCTCAGTTTCTGTATCTTCTTTGATGATTCCTTTCACAGTTTGAGGTGTACCTTTAAATGATAGAGGAATATTTTAAATATTAAAAAGCCATTGTGACTCTACTAAGGAGCAGCTGGCTCTCTGCCCTCATGATGTGGTTGGTGTCATTCTTTTCTCTTGGCTTCAGGGCTGACTTGGATTTCAGGCTTGCACTTTATGCTATTGATAATAATATAGGTGGTAACGTATAACATATTTATGACCAATATTGATAAAGTGAACATAAATTTTATGATATTGTCATAGAATTGACCTACTTTCAGTATTTCAGGATTTTAGATTGTGTCATCATCTTCTTTCCTTCTTTCTTCTCTTCTTTCTTCATTTCTTTTTCTTTTAATGTCTGAAAAGTATGGATTAACTGACAAATGGATGTGTTTATGTGTACTGAACTCAAATCTTTTTGGAAGCTCTTAAAATGAATGGCTGATAAAGCTAGTGCTTGAATATCTTGGAATAAAGACACTAATACCATAAAAATGTTCAGAATCTAGAACTGAACACATCATAGCGAATGTGTTTATCTATAAAGACTTATAAAGCCAGTGCCAAGACCATTCCTTGGGAAAAAATTGGGGCCAGAAGAGTAGTCTTCATAGTAACCTATACACTACTTATAGTCATGAGTCTCTGTTGCCTTTATGCTGGATATATGGTTTTAATTCTTCATATTTTGTATGTTTTGGGGTGCAGTTTATATCAAGGATAGAAATAATGGAACAGAAAAAAATATCTTTTCTTTTAACTGTAGTATTTCCTGAGGATAAATGTAAAGACTTTGATGGCATATGTAAATTTCTGTAGTGCAATAATTATCTCAAACATTTAGATATGGCTTTGGAAAACCCACTAAAGATCTTTGAACTAGAGAGGAAAAAAAAGATTAAGTTTTATTTACAATAATGCAGAAAAATATATAAAACGTTTGTAGGGAAAAAAGCTATGTTGGGGCAGATGCACAGAAATAAGGAACTTATCTTAATCATAATGAACTCTCTCAAAAGTCTTATCTGAAATATTACTGGTAGATTTCTCTTGTTGCCTTTATACTTCTGTTCAATTTTGTGCCAAGATTTTAAAAAATGCAAAACACATAGAGAAGTAAAGCTCTCAAAGAATCTTCTCCATAAGCATAAGGATTCACACTCTTCCTTCACTTTTTCTCTCCTCACCCCACCAAAAAAATCTCAATGCACTGTCGTTTCCATGATTTATAAAATAATTTTTTTCATACTAGAAAACAAGGAAATAGAATCATATTTCTATAACTATAGATAAGATAAATTCCATTAAAATAATTAAATGAAGCTTTTATATTCAAACTTCCAAATTACTCAGTTCTGGCCGTTAGATTTCATGCACGGACTCTAAGACTATTCATCTATATTCATCTACTCATTTGGGGGCTCTTCTTCTATTGACAGTTGGAGATGTTTTGCATGAAATGAAGTTAATATCTTAGTTTGTGCTCTGAGAGGTCTCAGAACTGATGAGGAAGGTTTTTCCAATAAATATTTGGATATTAGTTGGTTGTTTGTTTGCTTTAATATTATGTATCCTTGTCTTCTAATAGGGAAGTTGACCATTTAGCATAATTTAAATGTATGATTTTTCCTTTTTAGTATTTTGTTTTATATTTTCTGATTTTTGTGCTTCCTGGGAGTCTCCTTTTATTAGTGATGAACTATATTTTGGTTTTTACTTGTCCATGAATTTGGAAAGTAAGCATCCCATTTTAAATTTTACTCCTGGTTAACTAGTAGAATTAAAACACTTTCAAATATGCTTTAGTTTCTTAGTTTCCCTTATATTGAAGGTAAAAATGTATTAGTAACTTTTTGGTTTGTTTATTTATTTTTATTTCTGTAATTAGTATACTTACATAATTTAATATATCTGTGGTAGAATTAAACATACATGCATCTTCCCACATTCACTTGATGTCATGTACTTCCTGGGGTCTTGGCTACTTGCTCAGTGGAGATCTTTGGCCATTATACTGTGGAGTTACCTCATCCCCAAATATCCCTTACTGTCTCAGGTTTCCCTGGCAAGATGTCAGATTTTACTGCACCTGATGATGGCAGAACTACAGCAGCATCTAAACCAGGCTCAACTCAACTAAATGCATGACAATTTTATCTCTTCCCACTGGTTCCCCCCCCCCCCACTGGTTTTGCGTTCAGTTGAGCACTGAGCATTGGGCATGAGATTTGCCTTTCCCAAAGACTCGTCAGATGTCATGACTAATACAACCTAGAAGTACAGAGTTAACTTGTGAGGGAAAAGTTGACCAATGAGGAATAGGAGATGAGAGAGAGCTGATTCTCTAGTTCATTCCTCGTCCCACCCCCAGCTGTTCCAATGTGGGATGGATGTTCCATGTGGCCTGCCAGGACATGTCCCTGGCTATCCTTTCCTGTGAAACTGTGCCAGCTCCATACAGTCCCATGTTGTCTTTGCTTTCCCTGCTTCCTTGCTTCATTTTCTGGTTTCTCTCATTCACTCTTGCAGTCATTGATTGCACTCTTTCCCAAGTGAAGCATTAAGATTTTTTTAATTAATTAATTAATTAATTTTATTTTTGGCTGCATTGGGTCTTCATTGCTGCTCCTGGGCTTTCTCTAGTTGCGGTGAGCAGGGGCTATTCTTTGTTGCAGTGCACGGACTTCTCATTATGGTGGCTTCTCCTGCTGCAGAGCATGGGCTCTAGGTGCGCAGGCTTCAGTAGTTGTGGCGCATCAGCTTAGTTGCTCCGCTGTGTGTGAGATGTTCCCGGACCAGGGCTCGAACCCGTGTCCCCTGCATTGGCAGGCAGATTCTTAACCACTGTGCCACCAGGGAAGTCCCAAAGATTTAATCTTTAACATAGCCTCTGTTTTATAGGAAACCTTGGTTTTGACATATATATATATATATATATATATATATATATATATTTATTTATTTATTTTAAAATAAATCCCATATAGAACTATAAAAATGTAGGAATTTTTAAAAATTCACATTTTTTTTCCTTTTTCCAGATTTTTAATAGACATTTTCATACATTTAGGACAGATGAACATATATATATATACACACACACATTTTTTGCTCTGTGGAGTTTTGTAATAAATGAAATAAGCTTGTATACATTTTTCTGGGTTTTGATCTCTTCATAAACTATGATTTTTGGACATTGTTGTATGCCAGTACACAGTGTTCTATCTCATTCTTTCAAACACAGTACTCCAGAATATGGATGTACCATAAAGATCTAACCCATTCCCTTTTTCTAAAAAAATTTTTTATTGGAGTATAATTGCTTTACAATGGTGTGTTAGTTTGTGCTTTATAACAAAGTGAATCAGCTATACATATACATATATCCCCATTTCTCCTCCCTCTTGTGTCTCCCTCCCACCCTCCCTATCCCACCCCTCTAGGTGCACACAAAGCACTGAGCTGATCTCCCTGTGCTATGTGGCTGCTTCCCACTAGGTATCTATTTTACATTTGGTAGTGTATATATGTCCATGCCACTCTCTCACTTCGTCCCAGCTTACCCGCCCCCCTCCCTGTGTCCTCAAGTCCATTCTCTACATCTGCGTCTGTATTCCCGTCTTGCCCCTATGTTCTTCAGAACCATTTTTTTTTTTAAGATTCCATATATATGTGTTAGCATACGGTATTTGATTTTCTCTTTCTGACTTACCTCACTCTGTATGACAGTCTCTAAGTCCATCCACCTCACTACAAATAACTCAATTTCATTTCTTTTTATGGCTGAGTAATATTCCATTGTATATATGTGCCACATCTTCTTTATCCATTCATCTGTCGATGGACACTTAGGTTGCTTCCATGTCCTGGCTATTGTAAATAGTGCTGCAATGAACACTGTGGTACATGACTCTTTTTGAATTATGGGTATATGCCCAGGGGTGGGATTGCTGTAACCCATTCCCTTTTAACTTACATTTACATGCTTCCAATTTTTTGCTATTGCAAATAATGCTGCAATAAATATGTTGCAGGTGCTTCTATGTGCTATGTGCTCATGTTCAAATATTTCTCTGTGATACAGAAGTACTGAGTGAGATTGCTGGAGATGAATGTTATGCACACTGTAAATTTTGCTGGTTACTCCCAAATCCTACATCTCCCATCATCCGCACACATTTTTAAAAAATTAATTAATTAATTAATTAATTAATTTATTTATTTATGGCTGTACTGGGTCTTCGTTTCTGTGCGAGGGCTTTCTCCAGTTGCGGCGAGCGGGGGCCACTCTTCATCACGGTGCGCGGGCCTCTCACTGCCGCGGGCTCTCTTGTTGCAGAGCACAAGCTCCAGACGCGCAGGCTCAGCAGTTGTGGCTCACGGGCCCAGTTGCTCCGCGGCATGTGGGATCCTCCCAGACCAGGGCTCGAACCCATGTCCCCTGCACTGGCAGGCAGACTCTCAACCACTGCGCCACCAGGGAAGCCCCTTCTACACATATTTTTACTGTGATCAGTTTCAACAATTTTAAGCTCAACAGCACTGGATAGTATAAATCTTTATTTTATGCCAAGCCCATGTGTGAAAAAAAATTTCATTGCTGTTTTAATTTTTTTTTCCTTAATTGAAGAAGACAATTAGCTTTCCATGTTTCCCAGCCACTAAAATTTCTTCTTCTAAAAGTGCTTGCTTTTATTCTTTCCTCATGATAGCTTTTGGACCCGCATGTGTTATGAACTATGGGAATATTTTACTCTTTAACTCTTCCTGCTACTGAGGTACTGATGTTTTAAAAAATATTGACTTTTATATAAGATTTTTATTAGCAAATAATTATTTTTTCATGTGGTTTCTCATTATGTTTTATTATCAAGTGAGTATTTCAATTTGATTCTATGCTTAATAGAGTTTAGCACTTAACCATCTTTTAAAAATAATATGATTACCTATGAAGTTTTGATTCAGCTCTTGGTTTCCAGAAACCTTTTTTAATTTTACCTTTTATTATTCTTTTATGACACGAGCAATTATATAATACAAACAGGAAATTCACATTAAAAAAAACCCTTTCATACATGTTACATTTTGCTATATAACTTTTGAAATATTTTCTGTGAATATGTTTGTAATGACATACATTTTTTCAAAAAAAGACACATGATACCTGTTGTTTTATAATCTACTTTTCTCACTTAACTGTATGATGCAAACATTTCTTAAGCATCTTTATATATTTTTTTAATAAGTGTTGTAAGGAAGGTATGTTTCTGAACCTTTGCCTGTCTTCAGTTACCTTCACAGATGAATACTAACTTGGCTGAATATTAAATTATTGGGACAAAAAGTTTTCCCTCTACTCTTTTTGCCAGTTATTATTACAGAAAAGATCTATGTCAGCTATTCTTTTTCTTTGTAGTCATCACGTAAATTTCTTGTCTGGGTTATGTTTATCTTTATGGATAATAAATCCATAATGTAACTTTTTAAATCCCTTATCAGTTAAATTCTCTTTTTTATGTGACTGTTTTTTTCCCTGGATATTATAGCATAGCAATGAATAAACAGCAGACTTTGATGCCAAATGTCCTTAGTTGTAAGTCTCTCCTTACTAGCTTTGTGACCATGGGCTAGTCATTTCCTCTCAGTTTCGAAATCTGTAAATATGGGGATGGATTGTTGAGAGAACTGAGTGGATGGAATGCATGTAAAGTGCTTTGGAAGCTACTCTGTAAGTGTTAACTTTTGTTGGTTGTTTAGATATTTGTTACCTTGCTTACATACCCACCATTTAGGTTTTTTCTTTTTTCATAGTATTTTGGAAGACTGCTTCAAGGATGTCCACTATATTACTGGTTTTATTTCTCACAGTGTTAATATCATAATTTGTGTCTTCCAATGCAAATTTTAATTCTGTTTTTGCATTTTAGCTTAAGAAAGCAATCCTCTCTTATCTTACCTATATCTTTGTTTTTGTGATTCTTACTCTGCTGGTTTTCATCTCACCCTTATGGCTTTCTCCTCTATTCCATAAATGTTCTAATTTCTTGTATCTTAATTTAAAATACCAAATATACACATTTTAAATTTATTCTTTCAAAGTTCTCTTTCTTTCATTGGGCGTTAAATTTGATGTAACTTCTCTCAGGTTACCATTACTTTTTATTGCTTTTTCCTGAAGTACAGCTTTCTTTATTTTTGTTTTAGTTTTCTGTTTATTTACTCTTGGTGTTTGCTAACACACTGGGTATATGCGTTCCCCTTGGGCTTCAGAGTCTGTTTACTTTAGTGATGGTTAAGTCTACTTCTTAGACTTCTGGCCATAATGTCTGGTTGGTACAGAGAGTTCTTGCCTAGTTTTCACTATGCAACTGTTTATCTAGTGTCGTTATCTAAGATCTAATCTACCTTTACATTCCACTGTCTGCTATATGTCATTTTGAGCACATAAGTACATTAAAAACTACAATCTTCAATATACTCTGCTTCCACAAATCTTGTCTCTACCTATGTCTATAATGACTCACTTGTAAGAAGTATCCATTCTAGAAATAAATGTGCCGTCACCACCGTGCTCACACTCTATTTCCTACCCAGTTTCCTAGATTTTCAGGATTAGACCAGATGTAGAAAAGGAGGTCCCAATGGTTGACTGGGCAGTAGAAGTGGAAAGAAGCCCCCTGCCTGCTTCGAAAACGTGCACCTACCACCAGGGATATATAGGTGTTCCCTCTGGAGAGTACACATTGGATCCAGTGAGTTGCGATGAATTAGATTCCTGTCTAAAGCCCCCGCTAGATGACTGGACACATGGTAGGTACTCAACAAATGTATAGTCTTTCCTCCTCCTTATGGTGGGCAGTGCCACTGACTTTCCTTTTAGTGAGGATTCTTCTCAAATGCTTCCTAAATTCTGGTGTTAGTTCACTGTTGGTCTTAAGTTCCAGTGTGTGTCATCTTTTCATTTCTTTTAGATGGTGAAGGGTGGGAAGTTTGTCCGAGACTTCCAGCCTTTTCACACTGAATTACCCATGTATGTTTTAGAAATATTGCTCTGGCATCACCATGGCAGGTGCATTGATGGGGAGTGGGGTTGAGGAAGCGAGAGTCGTTAGTTGGATACTTTCATGATTCTGACCCAAAATGTCAAAACTTGAACATTAGTAAGAGGATTACAGAGAAGAGAATAGATTCAAAAAGTATTTGAGAGGTTTAGTAACAATGCTTAGCAGTAGATTTTATGTGATGTCTGGGGGAGACTAGTAAATGAGAGGAAGGGGCCTACAATGAGTAACAGATTCTAACTTGCACTAGTGATTCAATACCTTAGTGCAGGGGAGAGTAGGTTACAGGGTGGGAATTTAAAAGTTTGTTTTTGACATGTTAAGCATGTGAAATCTGCTGAATGTCCCCTTGGAAATATTCAGAAGGTAGTTGTAACTATGGACCTGCAGTTTAGAAGATCAGTCAGGACAGGATATAGGGGTTTGGGAGTTACCAGCATATGGAAATAGGATTCGAGTGAAAATATGTTGTATATAAGGGGGCAGATGCTAGGGAAAGGCAAGACTGCGGGCAGGGAGAGCAGTTAGAAAGTTGCATTAGTCCAGGAAAGAAATGATCACTGATTTCTTCAGAACAGCAACAAAGTAAAAGGAAGGAAAGATCACATTTCAGGAAGCTCACTGTGAATGTGCAGTTAAGAATAAGGTGGGGCGGTAGTTAGGAAGAAACCATGGGCTGGGGCTGGGGCGAGTGGGATGAAGCATAAAGGCAAGGAAAGATGTGAAAATTAGGATGCCTAACACGAGCAACCAGGAGGGAGAGGCAAAGGCCAGGGTCAAGTGAAACATCGCAGGCCCAGATGAGGCCAGAAACCAGAAACAGGTAGAGGCCACAGTTTCCACAGTAAGTGACTTTCTCCTTGTTTCCTGGGTGTTAAGAAATAAGAAGGTGGATTTGTTGCCAAGAAATAAGAAGGGGGATTTTTTGCCTTGATACAAGTTTGGAGGTTTTCCAGCTAGGAACCACAGGAGGACTAGGGACCATGAATGGGCGAAAACAAAAGGGTGAGGCCATGGGCGCATAGGCTGTGTTCAGAAGCAACTGAAATAATGCACACGCTGGAGGTAGGGAGAGGGAGTTAATATTCTAGGAGAGAAAAGATGGGTAAAGGGAACAGAGACCAGATTTGAAGATGAGACCGGTTGAAGGCCGGTTGAAGATGAGGTATCTTCGCTTTTGTAAAATAAGTGTAGAGGAGGTAAGAGTCACAATGACTGGTGAGAATTAGAGGCTTGTATTTAGATTTCATGTACTGATTCTCTTCTCCTCTAGGGCTGCTCCAGATATTAAGTGCAGACCATATATGAATGAACGTAAGGTGGCTTTACTGTCTGAAGCAGAGGGCGATAGGATAGCGGTACATCCGAGCATATGATCTTTGAATTTTTGTCCGTATCTCCTAACAGATCTGATACAGATTTCTCAATTGCAGTTTGTCTACAGCCTGCAATGTCACTGTAATAATTATCCTGTGGGCAACAACAGAGGGTGGCTGTCGAAAGGATAAACCCCAACAATAAATTTATCAGATGACTGTGTAATGCTGTTTGATGGCTGTAGGATGGGTCTTCAGCACCTATATTATCTCTATCCTGGCCAAGCTGTCTGAAACCTTCCTTGGATTACTTTCCTTGGATTCACGTTTTAAAAAATGCAAACCTCATGATGGCAGTAAATTCACAATAAGATAAGAATGACTTAGCTGCTCCTTTATACAGGCAGAAAAGAGTGACCAAGTGCTGGATGCATGACTGGAGAATGGGGTTTATGGTGGTTATAGAAAAACCACAAGCTATTATTGTTATTATTTGTTTAATCCAAGCTAGTTTTTGTATTTATAGTACCTTTATATTTCTAGTTTAATAAAAATGAATGACAAGAATGAGCCTAGCCACTTGTGATTCTATATCACTTTCAACTTTGCAAAAGTATAGTAACAATTTTTTATATATGTAATATTCATAAAATGTCTTTCATTCTGGTAGGTGAAATCACTTAATAAATGCGGCAAGTTAAACCAACTAACAACCTAAATATTTTTGTTGGCGTGGCAATATGTGTTTGTTTCTATGATGGTATGTTTCCAAAGATAACTGCCCCCTTTAAGTTCCTTTAAGGCAAAGATTTTGTTTTATTCATCATTTGGTACTCTGCTGTGTAAAATGCTTTAAATATAGTAGGTGATCAATGACTTTTTTTGCATAAATAGCAGAAAGTGAAAAATTAGAGACGAAAAGAAAAATTATAGTTTAAAATGTATATTCTAGGGGAAAACTTCCATTGATAGAAATAAGAGCCCTGCTTACTCAGGGCCCTGTCATGCATTCCTAGAAAAAACCAAAACCGTGAATTCCAATGTGCAGTTATTGAAATAAACAGTTCCTCTTTTTTGTGACACCAAGTCGAGGAAGCACAAAAATCTGGTTTTGGACAATTTGGTGTGGCCAGAAAGATGACTTGATTCATAACACAGATTAGTTGGGTGGGTGTGATATTTCCCATCATCTAGGAAAGCTCTCAGTCCTTCTGTCCCCTCGTCAACAGCCTTTTCAGCAATAATGCCTTTGCTTTTGAGTGGGAGGGCTTGTTAGACCACAAACTTCCAGACTCAATTTTTGTATATCCTGATGAAAATTCTCAAATTTCTCTGCTGAATGGAAACATCTGTGTGATGTGTTTAAACTAAAACTTACTGAGTGTTGGCAAGATTTGCTGAAGTGAATAGGGTAGTGCATTTGTATTGATGGAGTTGTTTGGGACAGTAAAATGATAAAATAGAATAACCTAAGTTTGGGGTGTACTAGCATGTCTGCCTCAGGCCACCACCTGCCCTGTCACCTCTGCTCCTTCTATTTCCTCCCATCATGGACTCCTCTTGAATTTACTGACCTCTTTGCTTAAAATTAAATGTAAGACCCTACATTTTGTTTCTTCTTTCATGTCTGTATTTTATGATCCTTCTTCCTCCCCTTCTGCATCTTTCTCAAACTGTATTCCAGGATGACATCCCCAATCCAGCTATAATGCCAATAACATTAAAAAAAATGAATTTAACAAATTACAAGGGACCTCTGTAAAGAGTACCATGTAGATGTGGCTCATGTTTCCTCCAGTGTTTAATGAAAGGCTTACAGTACTGACTCGGACAAATAAATGCTGTAGATGTGATAACTGAAAAACAATAGGTTGGGATGCTTCAATTATAAATGGTTACCATTTGAGACTTGCAAATGTACTGAATATCTTAAGGACATAAATAAAAATTCATTGCAAATTGGAGTAGAGATCAAGGATAACTGAGGTGAAACTCAAAGTCAAAGGGGAAAGTTTATGAGATTTCTAAATCCAAGTTTTATCAGTTAAGAGGAAATCTCATTTAGGGTAGAGATAATGTATTCAATGTATCTATAGGTATGAATGGGTTTCTTTTCAGTAGGTATGCCTATGCTTCTGAAGTAAGGTTATATAAAGCCAATATTTTTGGTGTATAAAATATAATAGATAAACATCACATGAAATTCAAGCTTTTAAATTCTTCAGAGCCTATGGTAAAGTATCACTTTTCACATGGAAGCAGTTAACAGAGATGAGTCTCTCTTAAGATACTTCTTTTGCAAGCAAGTTATTTTAAATTAATCTTTATTCTGTTTGAGATTTTATACTCCTTGCAAGCTAAGTTAACCTGCCACAGTTTCATAGATGCTGGCAGAAGATACAGGACTCCTGCTTCAGAGACAAAGGACCTTATTGGCAGTAACAGCAACAGCCAGAGTATCGAGCATTTACTTGCAGTGGTTCCCCACACCCCATTCTCATAAGACAGTGCAAATATTAGGTAATACCTGTCCATGCAGTGGGTTGTATTAAAGGAGAGAGGTCCTGAAATGAGGAGACCCGAATCTTTTATAATGGACAGTAACCATTCCTGCCTTTTACTCTGAAAATGGACACAGTTTTTGTTACAGGAGACAATAGGCAAACCTGACCTTTGCTCTGGTGTGTAACCTGTCTTTATCTTCCAAAGCCTCTTTGTTTTACAAATATCCTTGAAAAGACAGTCTGGACCAATAATAGAAAGTGCCTCAGCTCATAAGATGTGGAAAAATGGAAGAGGCTCATGGAGAATTGTCTCCTAAAACAGAATTTGACAATAACATGCTTCTTCTCTCGATATTCTACACTTAAATTATTGAGTGATCTGAGAGGCCTATTATGATTACTTTGCCAAAGCAATGGGGCTAAGGTGGCCTCAGAGGATACAGAACATCTAAAGAGGGTTTGACACTTTTGTCTTTTCTACTGGATAGCTGTGGTGGTATATATCCAACCTAATGCTCCTTTAAGCTCACTAATCTATGTACCATTCAACATCCCCTCCCCACCCCCGAAAAAAAAGGTCCTGGCGGCGTTGCCTCACTCATTCATGGACCAGATAGCAATATCATAAACATTTCACTACATGCCACCATCCACACTGATTTCTGACCTGCTCATGATCGCTGTAGCTCCTGAGTTTTTGCCTTATTTCCTGTCTACGTCTTTACATTTTTCTCTTGGATCTTCTGTTTAATAATACTCTTCAGATAGTGACTGGTAATCCCTGTGATAAAACTAGTGCTTGCTCCTTGGTTTATATCTGCTGTCTAGTGCTCTGCAAAACAAATTTGATCTAACCAGGCCTCTGGGATTCTGTCTCATTCCTGAGAACTGGTCCATAGGGTTGAAGTCCACACCCAGTTTTCACCAGCTTTTATGAAAAAAAAGCCAGACTCTGCCCAAAACATGAACACCCTCTGTAAGATCCCCACAAGATGGCCATCAAGCTTTTACTCGATTTGTGTTTTCTGGGTTGACAGTGGGGTCAAAAGAATCAAATCGTAGTATATAACTGGGAAAACCATTTCAATAAAGATCCAGACCTTGGATTTAAAACCTGTTTAAGTATGGATCAGATATATATGCATTAAAAAGCATAGCGAATACATTATTTTCATAAGACATGTAGAATTGCCCAATCCTGAGTGCTTCAGATATGATCTGGGACTTAGGAAATATGGTGTGAGACAGGGCTTTTCCTGAATAAGGTAGATATTTTGTAAGAAAAGACCACAAATATTTAAAAATATTTGACTTTGAAAATAATAAACATAACTTCACTGCCCCATACAAAAGTTTGTGATCTTTAAGCATGGGGAAAACATAATGTGAAGACTGACATGAAGATCAACGTTAATAACAGTAAAGGACCTTGTCAATCTAAACAAGTCTTTGTTCTGTCTACCCTTATGGTCTTGGTCTTCTATTTGACTCGCAATTTCCTTATTTTAATTTTTGATATATTAATTTTTCCATATTATTTTTTATATATTTTTAAATTGCACATTAAAGCAAGATATGAACAAATACATAACATCTTAACTGCTTTTGTATCTGCTCATTTAATTCACCTGGACGGAAATACTTCGGAATAAAATGTGACCTTAGCTATATGTGCTATAGCCTATAGATTCTTTTACTCTCCTACCAGAGTGCGAGGAGAGTGTATTTTACTTAGAAATACTACCTCAGTGTTTGGCAACATAGGAATTCCTGTGGATTGTTTGGAAGTCAGAAATCTGTAGAACTATAGAAGATATTAAAGCCTTAGAAATTAGAAATAAACATTTTCTTTTTCTGAATGAAGGAGAAAACTGAGCTCCTCAGGAGTAAAAATGGCTTGATACAATTAAGCTTGATACAGTCATACAATTAATGACGAAGCCAGGACCTCAATTCAAGTCTCCCTATATTAAATCCAACAGTTTTTTCACTACAACTTGCTGTGATTATTTTAGCTTGATATTGAGAAATGAATTGGAATTGAAGAATGAAAAATGAAAACCAATGCTAGTTAACAAAAGACAAGATAATACCCTCAGGGAATGTGGAGGTGATGCATACTGAATTACTTGGGAAAAATGGAACTAATAACCAGTATGTAGAGACAGGTCACCAGGGTAAAAAATGAGTCAGAGATCTTAAAAATGCAAGGTATTTGGTGACCAATAGCATTTGAAGTTATAAACATCAGATAAAGATATTTTATATCTTTATAAAGATAAAGATAATTTATGTGCTCATATCACAGCACATAAATTGATTGCTCCAGGGATCCAGCACCTCCTTCTCTATCTCCTTCCCTCTCCCTTATGAAGTAATTTCTTGGCCCTTAAAACTGTTTTCACGATTTATTCAAAATTTTGCTGCCAGAGTCCCGTCCCATTTGGCAGAAGGAACGGAACAAAGCCCCCAACAGCTCCACTGCTTTCTACAAAGGACTTGACTCCCACTGTCTCTTTATTTCTTGGCTTTGGGCAATGACAGATTACAGAATCAAATGTTGCACAGAAGTCTTGATAACAACTTAGAAAGATGACCGTTGCTTGCTTACTTGTTCTGTTAGGTTTCTTTTTTCCACTGGAAAGTTTACTGTGTATGTTTCCAGGCTTTAAAGAAAGATTCTGAGTTTTATCTTCACAGGTATCTAATTCTCTCTGGCAGGAGTACAAGTAGTAATGCTCCAGAAAACCAGATTAATATTTCTGTCTGAATAAGACTAACTTATTTTGTAAGATGCTAGTGCCTTGCAGTTACTCTAAGAACTCACTTGGCAACTCTTTTGTACTTGAACCTGGTCTGGAAATAAAAATCTCGTTTTGACAGTCTTGTAAATAATTGCCTGTATACGTAAGAAGTCAAGCTAAGGGGAGAGTGCTTTCTAGCTGGGAGGGCACATTTATACTTGGGGACAGAATTTCTGGGTTTCAGTGCAGACTCAGCTGCTTGCCAACTGGGTCGCCTTAAGCAAGTCACTCCTTAGCTTCACTGTCCTCACCTGTAAAATGAGATAATGAGAATCAAACAGGAAGATGTGAGTTGAAAACTTTTCCAAAAACTGTATAGCTCTATGCAAATGGGAGTTATCATTACTACCATCTGAAGAATGTGGGAGGATTAGAGAACAGTTGTGCCACAAACAGCCAGACTGATGAAAAATGTCAACTTCAATTTGTCTTCAAATGATTGTGTATTGAATTATCTCCGCTCTGTAATATTGCTATTTGCACTTGTGATGAAGAGTTAGTATTGCTTTTTATCGGGACATTCATCCTAATTGACTGTGGTCTGGGTCGGGTTGTGGAAACTACATATATAGTGACGTTTACTAAAACAGAGTTACCAGTGTTGAGAGAGGTACCCAAGAAGAAGGCACTTTTTAAAGAATTTTGTGCAGTATTATTAACTTAAAATTCTGTGGAGAACTTTGAAACTAAAGTGAAAGAATACTGAGTAGGACTCATGAGACCTGGGTTCGAGTTTTGCCTCTGACTAATCCTGAATAACAAGGCTGATGCTGCTGATATTGACTATGCTGTTGATGATGAAGATGATAGTAGTAATAACAATAACTGTTTTTTACTGTAAACATTTTAATCAAAATAATACATGCAGAAAACTACATAACTTCAAGTATACAGCTGAATGAATTATCAGAGTGATACACGTGTAATCACCACACAAGTCTAAAACCAGAATGTTTCCAGTATCTCTCCATCTCTACCTTTTTCCGTCACATCCCATTTTTAATCTCTACTCACTTTTTCCTCTCCAAAGGAAATAGCTTTCCTGACTTATAACCATGGGTTATTTTTGCTTGTTTTTGAATGGAAATAAATGAGTTATACAGTATATTTTTAACAATAACTTTTTATTGAGCAGTTATTCTGGGTCAGGCACTATGGTAAATGCTTTATATACATTAAATTATTTAATTATCTCAACTACTTTATCATGTAGATACTATAATTATCCTCATTTTACAGATAATTATCTGAGAATCAGACCAAGAATGATTCCTAGAAACCATTGCTCTTGAGCCAAGATTTAGTCTTGGCAGTCTCATTCCAAAGCCCGTGTGTTTACTGAATACTCCGTTGCCTTCATGTTTCTGTGCCTGGGTTATTTCATCTACGAAGTGAAAGGATTAGGGTAGAGTCTTATCAATTTTATTCAAACTCCATCATTTTGTAGATATTTTTAAAATTTGGTTGCAGAACACAGAATTCTTAAAGCACACTTGGAGTATTCTACACCTCTGGAGTAAATAAAAGAGGAAGTAATATCACCTGAACATAATTCATTACCATCTGGATCATTTCCCATTTAATGTCTAACTTCTACTAGTACTTTTCAAAGAATAGGCAAAGATTCAGACAGGGATTTTCTTTTTTTCAAAATTAAATATGACATATTTACTAAATTAAGTATGCATTTTTAAATGAAAGAAATGCAACTTGGGGAAGATCAGGCAGTCATAGTACCAGTCCAAGGGCTCATTTTAAAACCCTGCTTTGCCAGCAATGAAAGAATAAGGTGAGTTGTCCAGTGAAGTGGTTATACCATGGAGATGCAGAGAATGTTAGAATTGGAAGAATTAGAGAGTACCTAGTCTGATAATTTCATTTTACAGATAAGGAAAGAGTGGGATAAAGAAAGATCACAAGTTTTGTAGTCAGACATATCTACATTTAAATCACTATGATTGTTACTTGCTAGATATTTGACTTTTGGCAAATTAACTCCTGTGAGGCTATTCGAAGAATGCGAATAGCACACTGTAGCTCGAGGTGCCATTGTGAAAAAATAAGCATTACTTAGTAAGAAAGAGAGAAAGGAAAAGGAAATATTTATATCATAAACAAAATGAAAAAAAAATTGATCTCATCTTTCAGTCCCTCGGGAACTTCTTTCTTAAATTTCCTGTTTTCCCTTTGTCTACAAACACACCCAACACCGTTACAATTTGTTGTCCCAATACCTTTAAAGTTTCACTCAAGGGCTTCTTTTTAATTAATTATTAATATTTTAATAATTTTAATATTAAAAAATTTTAATTGCTAAAACAACTAAAAGAGTAGTAATCTTTACTTGTCCCTTGTTTCTCATCCTTTATTTATTTCTTAAACATTCTCATTTTTACCAACTCCCTTATTTATGGGCATATCCTACACCCCTCTCCCTTATACATATAAATCAAATTTCTTAGCATTTCCATTATCAACTCTATACTCATGACTTCAGTATTTTACCCAAATTTTCCATTCATTTTTTTCAAAGTATCTCAACATGATTAAAACAAACTTTGTTATTTTGGCAGTTCCCTGCCTCTCTGGTTCTCTACTCCCATAAACATTTAAACTGATTTTATTTTCCTGTATTCCATTTCTATTCATGGCCCAACAACAATATAAATCTTGGGTATCCTTTTGGAATATCTCACATTAGCAACAAGTCAGCTACTCTGACAAGTTGTTTCTGTCATTACACAGCCCTTCCTTTCCATTATCATAGACAATATTCTAGCACAGATTGCTAGGAAGTCATTTCTAAAATGCTACAGTTTTTCACTATTTGATATGTTCTCCCTCTTTTGAGCCATCTGCATAGCTTTGGCAGAAAATAAGTCAGCTTTGACTTGCCCCCTTTCCCCTCAACTGCAAGCTCTCTAAGGAGTGCTTTTATATTGCTTAGTAAAATGACTCCAAACAGCTTCTCAAGATTGCAAACAAAATCGTTTGACCCTAATTATGTCTATTTAACTTGACTTTACATTACTCCCAGTAAGTCTTCCACTTCAGCTAAGGTGGCTTTCTTACTGTCGACATTCCTTCTTCCACACACCAGGCTCACTGGGCCTCTGGATCTTCCAGTCACATCATTTCCCCAGCTCAAAGCATCCGAAGCGTATTCATGGCTCTTTGCATCTTCCAGAGCACTTCTGCAGGTACTATTTTATTTGATCCTTCCTATATGATAAGAGGTAGGTAGATATTATTATTTTCCCCATTTCTCAGGTAAGAAACCTGAGTTTTGGAAAGGTTAACTGGCTTTCAAAAATTACATGACTCTCAATGGAACCAAAGTCTTGTGATTGCAAATATGGTGTTTATTACTTCAGAACACTGCTTATAATGCTTTCCGATGCCTGATTATCTTTTCATTTATTATTCAAGCCCAACTAAATTTTCTCTCTTCCTTAAAGTTTCCTATGGTTAGAAAAGCCCACGGAGAACTCATCCCATATTAGATGACTATGCAATAGATGCTTAATAAATATGTTCATTGTTTATCTCTTAATATTTTTGGCTTCTCTGTTAGACCATGAATCCAAAGGGCTGGAGTGGCTGCTTTTTCTTTCTTTCTTTTTTTTTTTGGCTTCTGAGTGTCTACTACAATCGTTTGATGCTCAAATTATTTTTGTTGAATGAATGACTTCTATCTTTATAGGTCAAAGTTTCCTGTGTCTAGCACAAATGAAGCAAGGTTTTTCTCTTGTCTTTATTATTATTATTAATTGCTATTTATTTGGCCGCATCGGGTCTTAGTTGCAGCACACGGGATCTTCATTGCAGCACGTGGGCTCTTCTCTAGTTGTGGTGCACGGGCTCAGTAGTTGTGGCAGGCAGGCTGTCTAGTTGTGGTGCATGGGCTCTAGAGTGTGCAGGCTCAGTAGTTGTGGTGCACAGGCTTAGTTGCCCCACGGCATGTGAGATCTTAGTTCCCTGACCAGGAATCGAACCCACGTCCCCTGCATTGGAAGGCGGATTCTGAACCACCGGACCTCCAGGGAAGTCCCTATTCATTGCTATTTAAATAAAAATATAGTTTCAGTATTTAAAACAGCTCTCCTTTTCCCCACAGCAATTCAGTAGATAGAATTAGCAGAAGAACTTAGATTAGTTGACTCAACAACGTCCAGTGTTTCTGCTCCTAGTCTAATGCTTTTAATTTTAATATGAGAAATACAACTTGACATTTCAATCTCACTTCAGTTCTCAGTTATTAAATCTTTTCTGAGAACAAGGTGTGGTGCTCAGTTTTCTCTGAAAATAGAGGAGATGTTGATTAGCTAAGTAAAAGTTAGTGTTATCCCACTGTGATTAACCCCACGAATCACAAACAGAAATTACAATTGGCTATCTTACGTAATCATAAATAATCTTTCCTAGCTGTCATGTTACTGTTACATGGCTAAATTATGTCTACTTGGCTTGGACCTGTCCATATGACACAATTATACATGACAAGCCAAGAACAGACAATATCAAATACATACTAACATTGCCTAGTCTTTTTGTATTCAGCAAATCTCCAGAAAAACACTAAATTGGAAATTCCTTTTTCATATGCCAAAATTGGGTTACGAATATTATATAAATCTATTTTAAATGAAGTAGAGCCACATTAAATTTTCCACATTTAAAGTATTTACTTGTAATTATCACTGACCTGCAGATTTATTCAATTATTCTGCCTCAATTATATTTCCTAAATGCCTATTCAATGCACAGATTACAAACACTCATATTTTTAAAAATATGTTATATATAATTACTTTGGATGGAGTACAGAAGTTATATTTACTGGTAGGAAATGGAACCAGCTCTCAGCCATGTTTCCTACAAGAGGTGTTTCCAAAATTGTCTCATCCCCAGATCGTTAAGTTATTTGGATGGTTGGTTTCACTTGCTGAGATTTTAATTAGTATGTCTGGGATGGGGCTTAGGCATTTACATTTTTTATAATATTCTGCAGATGATTCTTATGACTGGTAAAGTTTTTGAATTACAGTTTTAGAGAATTGTCACCACTTTTACTCAGGATTATTTTTTTCTTGCAAGACTTTTGCAGGTTGTTTGCCTCTTGCAAGGGTCTGTCTTGCTTCAGATGTATTGGGCACAGGAAACCCTGACCTAAAAAAACAGAACAATTCGTTCATTCAACAAAAATTATTTGAATATAAAAGCACTGTTTTAGGCAATCAGAATCTGAAAAAGATGCTACTTTAGCCCTTTGCCTGACTCCATATTCTTTATGGGAACCAGCAGTCTATTGAGATGAAAAAAAATTTTTAATTATTAACTATAATTAAGAAGCAATAATTCTCCAATTAAACAAGGATTCTTTAGTATATATTTAGGAAAATGTCTGTATTAGATCCATCAAGTAATGCCACCATTGGTAAAAAGTAGTTCCTGCTATCTAAGGGCTTACCATAAAATAAACACCTGTGTAAGACTAGACAGATAAGGCAAGAATGCAAAAGGATATAATTAAAAACTAACTTTAATAAAAGTGACACAAGATTTTAAGAAAGGAGAATTCAGAGCCAAATTAAATGATCAAGAGAAGCTGCATGAAGAAAATGTTATTAAGGGTAGGCAATGAATGATGAGTAGAAATTTGTTAGGTAGAAATGAAAAAGGATGGTGCTCTATAACAGAAAAAAGAGCTTAAGCAAATATTCTGAGGCTGGAAAACAGTGTATATTTGGGAAACATTACGTAGTTTAGCTTGTTTCAAGGTTATAATATAAGAACAGCATAGAATGAGTGGGAGGTCAATGAACCAAGTCACCAACTGTTGGATAGATATTGAAATCCCCATAATACAGAGCTGGTGGTAAAAAGAAAGGTGATAAAATATTCAGTGAAGGAGAGGGAGCAACCTGGATGATGATAGGCATCAGCAATAAGGAAGGGTTATCACATATCAGAGTCTGATAGCATGTACTTGGAAGTAACCAGAACTTTTTTTGGAAGCTGGAAGTGGCAATAAAAGGCAGAGAGAATATCTACCTCATCCCTGGGGGTAGAAGAAAAAAACATCAACTGAGGGATATGCAAGGTACAGTGAATCTGATGATGAAGAGAGCTGGTGGAGAAGAGGTTGAGAATATTGGGTTTATTGATGATGACAAACCGTGAGTTCCAGGGGGCACAGTGCAAGATGTTGACAAGATGTGGAAGCTTGAGTTAAACTAAAGGATATAAAGATCTAAATTGGGAGATAAGTCTAGTTGATGCACACGGAGTGGTGATATTGAGTTAAACCAGAATGTAGGGCATGGTGATGTTCAACCTAGTCATGTCATAGGGGATGTAGATAATCAGTTGTATTACCTATTTAACACTCACAAGAATTCTATCAGATACATATTTTTTGTATAGATATACAGATGAAGAAAATTAAAAACAAAGTAATAACTGGTATAAGGCCTTGTACCAAGCAGTGGAGTCTTATTTGAAAGTGGGTTTTCTGATTCAGATACTTTTTCTTCCCTCTTCCTTCCCCTTCTCCCCCTCTCTCCTCCTTCAAATCATGATCCTGTCAGAGGAGATCAAGAAAGTACCATGATGAAGGAAAGAAGTAGAAATGAGATGATGCATTCTTTTAAAAAACACAGGAGGTTGTTTCAGGAAGAAGTTGATCAACAGAGTAAAATGTTTCAGCCAAATCAAGAATAATGAAGACAAAGGAAAAACCTTTCCATTTAACTATGATGTGTTTCATTAGACTAGATTAGATCAGATATAGCAGGATTGTATAACCCTTACAGACTGCAGAGTGCTCTCTATATGATATCCTCTTATGTTAATAACAGGCTTGTGAAGAAGATATTTCTCTATCTTGCATGGGGAAACTCAGATTCATAGAATAACTACAGCTAGAAAGTGGTAGAGCAAGGCTTCCAAACATGTCTTCTGAATTCAAGTCCTGTTCCCTTTCCAAAATCCCTGAAAATAAAAACAAATAAAGAAAAATCTTTCAAGATTTCAGTTATACTAGCAGATCTAATGCCTGCAGAATCCCATGTAATATTGGGTTGGCCAAAAACTTAGTCGGGGTTTTTTCCATAAGATGGCTCTAGTAATGCTTAGTTGTCTTTAACTTCGTTCGAAACGATTTTGTTAGATTGTATTGTGACAGCTGTCATATCAGCGTGCATTTAAAAAAAAACATCAAAATTGGTGAATTTTTGTGTAGCCATTTTAATATTGAAAATGCAAGAAAAAGCAACATTTTTTATTATACTTTTTATTTTACTTATTATTTTAAGTAATATTATATTACTTTATTACTTCAAGAAAAGTAAAAATGCAACTGAAACACAAAAAAAGATTTGTGCAGTGTATGGAGAAGGTGCTGCGACTGATCAAACGTATCAAAAGTGGTTCGTTAAGTCTCATGCTGGAACTTTCTCACTGACCGATGCTCCAAGGTCAGGTAGACCAGCTGAAGTTGATAGTGATCAAATTGAGACATTAATTGAGAACAATCAATGTTATACCACGTGGAAGGTAGCTGACATACTCAAAATATCCAAATCAAGCAATGAAAATCATTTGCACCAGCTTGGTTATATTCATTGCTTTGATGTTTGGGCTCCTCATAAGTTAAGTGAAAAAAACTTTCTTGACTGTACTTCTGCATGCGATTCTCTACTTAAAAGTAACAAAAACGTTCCGTTTTAAAACAAATTGTGATGGGTGATGAAAAGTGGATACTGTACAATAATGTGGAATGGAAGAGATCATGGGGCAAGTGAAATGAACCACCACTGACCACACCAAAGGCTGGTCTTCATCCAAAGAAGGTGATGTTGTGTATATGGTGGGACTGGAAAGGAGTCCTCTATTGTGATCTCCTTCTGGAAAACCAAACGATTAATTCCAACAAGTACTGATCCCTATTAGACCAACTGAAACAGCACTAGATGAAAAGCATCCTGAATTAGTCAACAGAAAACACGATCTTCCATCAGAATAACACAAGACCGCATGTTTCTTTGATGACAAGGCAAAAACTGTTACAGCTTGGCTGGGAAGTTCTGATTCACCAGACATTGCACCTTCGGGTTTCCATATATTTTTCTCTTTACAAATTCTCTTAATTCAAACTCACCTCAAGAAACAAGAAAAATCTCAAATAAACAATCTAACCTTACACCTAAAGCAACTAGAAAAAGAAGAACAAAGTAAACCCAAAATTAGTAGAAGGAAAGAAATCATAAAGATCAGAGCAGAAATAAATGAAATAGAAACAAAGAAAACAGCAAAGATCAATAAAACTAAACGCTGGTTCTTTGAGAAGATAAAATTGATAAACCTTTAGTTAGACTTATCAAGAAAAAAAGGGAGAGGACGCAAATCAATAAAATTAGAAATGAAAAAGGAGAGATTACAACTGACACTGCAGAAATACAAAAGATCATAAGAGACTACTACAAGCAACTATATGCCAATAAAAAGGACAACCTGGAAGAAATGGACAAATTCTTGGAAAAGTACAACCTTCCAAGACTGAACCAGGAAGAATTAGAAGATATAAACAAATCAATCAGAGGTAATGAAATTGAAACTGTAATTAAAAATCTTCCAACAAACAAAAGCCCAGGACCACATTGGCTTCACAGGCGAATTCTATCAAACATTTAGAGAAGAGTTAACACCCATCCTTCTCAAACTCTTCCAAACAATTGCAGAGGGAGGAGCACTCCCAAACTCGTTCTATGAGGCCAACATCACCCTGATACCAAAACCAGACAAAGATATCACAAAAAAAGAAAATAATATACCACTATCACTGATGAACATGGACGCAAAAATCCTCAACAAAATACTAGTAAACGGAATCCAACAACACATTAAAAGGATCATACACCATGATCAAGTGGGATTTATCCCAGGGATGCAAAGATTCTTCAATATACGCAAAACAATCAATGTGATACACCATATTAACACATTAAAGAATAAAAACCATATGATCTTCTCAATAGATGCAGAAAAAGCTTTCCACAAAATTCGGCACCCATTTATGAAAAAACCCTCCAGAAAGTGGGCAGAGAGGGAACCTACCTCAACATAATAAAAGGCATATACAACAAACCCACAGCAAACATCATTATCAATGGTGAAAAACTGAAAGCATTTCCTCTAAGATCAGGAACAAGACAAGAATGTCCACTCTCACCACTATTATTCAACATAGTATTGGAAGTTTTAGCCACAGCAATCAGAGAAAAAAAGAAATAAAAGGAATACAAATTGGAAAAGAAGAAGTAAAACTGTCACTGTTTGCCAATGAAATGGTAATATATATAGAAAATCCTAAAGACGCCACCAGAAAACTGCAAGGACTAATCAGTGAATTTGGTAAGGTTGCAAGATACAAAATTAATGCACAGAAATCTCTTGCATTCCTATACACTAATGATGAAAAACCTGAAAGAGAAATTAAAGAAACACTCGTTTGCCATTGCAACAAAAAGAATAAAATACCTGGGAATCAGCCTACTTAAGGAGACAAAAGACCTGTACTCAGAAAACTATAAAACACTGATGAAAGACATCATGCTCCTGGATTGGAAGAATCAATATTGTGAAAATGACTATACTACCCAAAGCAATCTACAGATTCAATGCAATCCCTGTCAAACTACCAGTGGCATTTTTCACAGAACTAGAACAAGAAATTTTACAATTTGTATGGAAACACAAAAGACCCCAAAGAGCCAAAGCAATCTTGAGAAAGAAAAACAGAGCTGGAGGAATCAGATTCCCTGACTTCAGACTATACTACAAAGCTACAGTAATCAAGACAGTATGGTACTGGCACAAAAACAGAAATGTAGATCAATGGAACAGGACAGAAAGCCCAGAGATAAACTCACGTACATAATGGTCACCTTATCTTTGATAAAGGAGGCAAGAATATACAATGGAGAAAAGACAGCCTCTTCAATAAGTGGTGCTGGGAAAAATGGACAGCTACATGCAAAAGAATGAAACTAGGACAGACCCCAACACCATACACAAAAATAAACTCAAAATTGATTAAAGACCTCAATGTAAGGCCAGACCCTATAAAACTCTTAGAGGAAAACATAGGCAGAACACTCTATGACATAAATCACAGCAAGACCCTTTTTGACCTACGTCCTAGAGTAAGGGAAATAAAAACAAATGGAGCCTAATGAAACTTCAAATCTTTTGCACAGCAAAGGAAACCATAAACAAGATGAAAATACAACCCTCAGAATAGGAGAAAATATTTGCAAATGAAGCAACTGACAAAGGATTAATCTCCAAAATATACAAACAGCTCATGCAGCTCAATATCACAAAAACAAACAATCCAGAAACTAACACAACATTGTAAAAAATTGTAAAGCAATTATACTCCAATAAAGATGTTAAAAAAGTAAAATAAAGAAGCAGCTGTAGAAATTAAAGCAGAAAACAAAAACAACAAAAAACAAACAACCCAGTCCCAAAATGGGCAGAAGACCTAAATAGACATTTCTCCAAAGAAGACATATAGATGGCCAACAAATGCATGAAAATATGCTCAACATCACTAATCGTTAGAGAAATGCCAATCAAAACCACAATGAGGTATCGCCTCACACCAGTCAGAATGGCCATCATCAAAAAATCTACAAACAATAAACACTGGAGAGGGTGTGGAGAAAAGGGAACCCTCCTGCCCTGTTGGTGGGAATGTAAATTGATACAGCTACTATGGAGGTTCCTTTAAAAACTAAACATAGAACTACCATATGATGCAGCAATCCCACTACTGGGCATATATTCTGAGAAAACCATAATTCAAAAAGAGACATGTACCACAATATTCAGTGCAGCACCATTTACAATAGCCAGGACATGGAAGCAACATAAATGTCCATCAACAGATGACTGCATAAAGAAGTTGTGGCACATGTATACAATGGAATATTACTCAGCCATAAAAAGGAATGAAATTGAGTTATTTGTAGTGAGTTATTTGTAGTGAGGACCTAGAATCTGTCATACAGAAGGAAGTAAGTCAGAAAGAGAAAAACAAATACCATATGCTAACGCATATATATAGAATTTTAAAAAGCGGTACTGATGAACCTAGTGGCAGGGCTGGAATAAAGATGCAGACATAGAGAACAGACTTGAGGGCACGGAGTGGGGAAGGGGAAGCTGGGATGAAGTGAGAGAGTAGCATTGATGTATGTATACTACCAAATGTAAAATGGATGGCTAGTGGGAAGCTGCTGCATAGCACAGGGAGATCAGCTCGGTACTTTGTGATGACCTAGAGGGGTGGGACAGGGAGGGTGGGAGGGAGACTCAAGAGGGAGGCGATGTGGGGATATATGTATACATATAGCTGATTCACTTTGTTGTACAGCAGAAACTAACACAACATTGTAAAGCATTTATACTCCAATAAAGGTGTGAAAAGAAACAAAAAACAAAAAAACCCAAAATCTCTTAATGGAAAAATTCAATTGCCTGCAAGACTGTAAAAGGCACCTGGAACAGTTCTTTGCTCAAAAGTGTAAGAAGTTTTGGGAAGATGGAATTATGAAGTTGCCTGAAAAATGGCAGAAGGTAGTGGAACGAAACGGTGAATACGTTGTTCAATAAAGTTCTTGGTGAAAATGGGCTCCAACTTTTGCTTAGAAAGGTCCCCTCTGTCATGCTGTCCAATAAAGGGGAGTGTCCAGAAGCAAAGAGGAGTTATATACATGTTCTCTTTGATTCCTTAGAAACTTCCTGAACATATATATCCAAAATGAATCAGTGATTAGCAGCATGGAGACATGTAGCTATTTTATGTGATCTTTTAGATCGACTATATCTAGCAAGTCAGCTCTGTGGAATAGCGTAAGCTTTACATTCGAAAGTCTCTTCCAAAGCTTGTATTGCACACTTTGACTATACATAGTTGATTCTTATTATTTGTGGTAGTTATGTTCTAGAAAGTTACTGCAAACACTGATTTAGTGAATACTGAACATTGCTCCTAAAAGAAATGCTCCTAAAAATATTGCTCCTAACACTAGTTAAGTTCCTCTGGTCACAATATTTCTGACAATTGATCGATACGTAATCTTGATTTATGCATGTTTCTGTTTAAAGGCACCTTATTTAATATATATTATTGACGAATAACATTGAATTCACACCCAACAGCACTCTAACTTATGATAACTCATGCCTGGGATGAGGCTATCCAGTGCACATATTTTCTTTATAATGCACATCACAGTCTCTTGCACTTAGGGAGACTATACAGCATGTCAACACTATATTTGGTGGCCTTTTCAATAGCAGAATCACCAACCAAACAAAAATGCAACAAATTTGGTACCAAATAGACTGTGAAAAAGACACTTGTTTACACTCTGAGAGCTGAAACAAGAAGGCAGAGCATCTCCTTATTCCACTGTAGCTGGGAAACATGCCAGACAGGGACTCAAATTTTTCGCTATTCTGTATATGTATGTGAATGACAGGGAAAGCAATGTAGATATTGATTTTGGGGTTACAAATAAATGTTAGTGAGTAGGCAAATTTACAAATACGCTATGAATTATGAGAATGTGCTGTATGAGAAAATTAAAGGTCTGATACTACCCTAATCAGCCTACAGATTCAATGAAATTCCGATCAAAGTTCTAATGGCATTTTTCACAGAAACAGAAACAAAAAGTAGTTGAAATTCATATGGAACCACAAAAGACTCCAAATATCCACAACGATCTTGAGAAAGAACAACAAATCTAGAGGCACCAGTTCCTCACTTCAAACTATATTACAAAGCTATAGTAGCCATGAGTATGGTACTGGCATAACAATAGGCACAACAGAATAGCATAGAGAATCAGAAATAAATCCACGCATATACACAGTCAACTAATCTTGGACAAGCGTGCCAAGAACACACAACGGAGAAAGGATATATAGGTTGGTGTGGTAAGAAGAGAGGGAGTGGGGGGACAGTCCTCAGAGATGAGTAGATATCAGAGGTGAACAGCAACTGGGCAGGTCACATGGGGCTCATTAGGGTATTTTATTCCAAGTGAGATGGTGCCATTGAAGAGTGCTGAGCAAAAAGTATTATTCTGATTGCTCTTTTGAGAAAGGACTGTAGGGGAGCAAGTGTAAAAACAGAAACGCTTTGGGAAGATTTTACAATAATCCAAGAAAGACAGTGTTGATTTAGGACAATGTGTAGGGGTGAGGGTGGTGATAACTCTTCAGATTCTGGATCTACTTAGAAGGCAGAGCCAACAAGATTTTCTGAAAGATTGGATGTGGGATATAAGAAAAGAGAAGTGTTAAGAATGGAGGGTCAAGAACATTTTGTCTTGAGCAACTGGATGGATGGAGTTGTTATTACCACAGATAATGAAGACTGTTGGAGGAGCAGGGTTTGAGGGAGAATATCAGGGGTTCATTTTGGATATATATGTTCAGGAAGTTAATTGGACATCTAAGTGGAAATTCCAAGTAGGCAGTTGGATATATAAATCTATAGATGAGTAATTCAGAGAAGAGTCATGGGCAGAAATACAAATCGGTGAGCTGTCTGTATAAATAGTAAAAGACGAGGAAAGATGAGCCTTATTTTCCCCTTTTTTGATGCTCTTCCCCAAGAACAATACTTCCAAATATAAAGATGTGACCTCTACCAAATCCCCTTTATCAAGAACTGATTTTAGACTGAGTGAGGTTAGTGGCAAGATAAGAATTAATTTCTCTCCCCCGTTTTGCAATAATGTAATATGTTCAACAAAAAGTAGTTTCAAAGTTCCTTTGAAAGGCAGAGTATACATTCTAAATGAAGAAGAATCAGGTACTTTGTTATTAAGACAGATTTAGTGATAACACTTAAAAGCTTCTCATCCGTAGGCAGAAGCCCAAAGATTTTCGCTCGTTGGTTTATTGATTCATTCATTTACGAAAAACATTTGTTAAGCACCTTCTATGTGGAGTGGAATTCATAGAATTTGACGAGTGATTATATAAAAAGTGAGGTACAAGGAAGATTCTTGCAAGTCTCTTCTGAAGTATTTAGCTTGGGTGAATGGAGGTGCCATTAACCAAGACAGAAACAGCCTGGAGGAGAAGCAACTGGATTTATGTGGAAATTAGAGAGTTCATTTACATACATATTAAAATCAAAGAAGTTATATATTCCAATGTTTGTCTATTGGGTAATTTTTGGAGCATGTTCAGAGCTCAGAGAGAATCAGGATATGAGGGGTTCCATGCCAGAAACTCAGGAATAGTTTCCTCCTTGATCTTTGCTAGACTGGATATTCTTATTCTATAGATCTCAACTTAATTGTGACTTCCTTATGACTTTCCCTCCTCCTACCTTATTCTCTTACTTTTTGTCCTGTTTTTTTCCTTCCTGGTATTATTGTTATTTGATCACATTTTGGTGGTTATTTACATATTTAATAAATTGCTCCCGTACTTTACTTTAAGTTGCAAGATGGTGATGACTATTTTGTCCCAACTAAATAACACGACTTTCTGGGATATATAAGCAATCAACAAATATATGTACCATAAATGAATAAGATATATATTTGGGAGTTTAGAGCATATTAATGACAATTGAATCCTGAGATAGTATTGAAATTGCTAAGGACAGCAAAGAAGAGGACCAATAAAATAATCTGGGGAAGCTCTAACATCAGAGTTAGAAAAGAGAAGAATCGTTATAGATTTTCGAGAACAGGAAGAGAGCAGGGTCCTGAAACCAAATGTGGAATGTATTTCAAGAACAACACCTTTTGTTTTTGCTGTTCAAAGGAAAGCAAAAGTCACACTCCAATTCTTGCTCTTTGTTTTGTAAAGAAACAAAACAAAACAAAAAATGAAAAAACCCACAAATCAAACAGAAGTAGTCTCTTATAATTTATTATTTTTGCCTTCCTCTCTATGATCAATTTTATTTATGAACTAAAGGTATTGAGTATATTTTCTTGTACATTTCTAATTTTTTCTTTGCATTTGGGACTATCATTTATTTAGTTCACAATAACTGTTTTAATTTTCAAAAACCAATATCCAATATAGTTACACTATAAAGAATATATATTTGTGTAGCTTTGTATATGGGCTTGTATGTGTAAGTATGTATGAAAGAGAGCGTATGTATATGCTCATGTGTGTTCTTTTAGGTTAAGTGAGGGTTTGATTCAAGAATATTTCTTGAGTTCTATGTAGGTCTACATAAGAGAGCTCTGAAAATACAAAGTACGTAGGGCCTAAATCTACTGATTAGATGATCTAAATGTCACCAGGAATGACCCATGGAGTGAATAATTTGTTTCCCTAGGAACATATGGAATCCACTGACTTCAGGAAATATTTTCAGAGTGCACACATACTTCTTCAAGACGTTAACATCCCAGGGGAGGAGGAGGAACAAAAACATGACAGGGAGTAATTTAAAATGGCAGGTACTGCAGTTTTCTTTTCCTGTGCTGGAAACCTTATATTGATATGAATGTAGATGATTTTCTTATGATTGCTATAAAAAGTTGATACTGTTCTTTCTGAAATTCTCTAAGATTTATTTTTTCCTCCTCCTTTGCGGAATTTTGTTGTTTTTGAATGGCTTAGATTGTGGGTACAAAGAAATCAAAACACTGCACATTATTTCTTATAATGTAACCACAAGAAAACGCAAATGCTGAGGCTCTGATTCACAAAAGAATATTGCCTATTAGTTATGGTATGGTTCAGTGGGAAAATGGAGTCCAAAATTAAATTATATTTCACTAGACTGTAACACAATCAAACCTTGATTGTGTTATAACTGTGCATCAGTTATATTATAACTGTGTTATAACTGTGCATCAGTTATATTATTTGTGTAACACAATCAAACCTTGATTGTGTTATAACTGTGCATCAGTTATATTATTTCACTTTTTAATTTGAATTTTTCAGCATTTTTATAAGATTATAGCACCTCAGGAGACTTAAATGCTGGACTTTGACACAGACAGCCTAGTCCCAAGTCTCATTTTGCCACTAATAAGGTATGTGACTGGGAAAATTACTTAAATGCTCAGAGTTTCACCTTCCCCACTTATAAAAGAGAGACGTAATATTCCCTTGAGAGATTACTGTGACGATCAAATCACATAATTAAAATGAATAAATGCGTTTTTTCTTTCTTTACTTCCAAATGCCCAGTCTTCGATGGATGCTGCAAATGTTAGAATTGCTGGGTACATTGTCTATGAATCTTCGAGAACATAATCATCTACAAAAATCTAAGCTTGGAAAGGCAACATTTTGTAGGAAGTAATTTTCAGATTGTCTTATATGAACTTGCTCTTCCTTTTCTGATATTAAGTTAATTGTAATATAGAAAGATGGTTTGTGAGTTTAAAAACCATAGACTTCATTTGAGGACACAGATTTTTAGGACAGTGGCTTTTTTAATGATGACCCACAGTAAGAAATAATCTTATTTTGCAACCTATACTTTCATTCATATATATATAATATGTATTATACTTACATGTATATATGAAACAGTTTCATAAAATTATACATATATTTGCCATATGTGCAGCCGTCTACTCTTTTCTACTCCTGTCTAGTCTATTTCATTATTTTAAGAAATAGTGGTTATAACCTAGTAATTTGATCTTAAGATCCACTGATGGAGTGCTATCCCATTTTTTACTTCAGATATGAAGCATCTCTGTAACAGAGCCTTTGTCTGATTGTACTCCCACAAATAACATCTATATAAGTTTAAATTTCATGAGATTTTTGGCAATCACGTTATTAGTTCTCCTCTCCTCAGTCTAAAAGATAACATTATTTTTTGACGCAAACTAATCAACTACCCAAATCTTCAAGTTCCAACTTACAGCAAAACTTCAGTCACTTGCCTTCTGATGCTAGTGACATTTATAGGCCAATTCTGATGGTTGAGTTGTTGTCTAAAGGGCAAGAAGGGCCCCAGATAGGGCTGGCCTCATGGGCTTATGACCTGTGCAGGTCACACGAGGCTTTGCCCTCAGAAATGCCCTGTGTTTGGTTTAATGCCCTCTTGTGTGCATTCAATTCTTACTACTTTTATCTTAGGACTTGTGTTTGTAAGTGGAGTTTGATGGGAAAATAGAGCATGCACATGAGCAGAGAAGATACGAGCAGTATGTATGTCCACATTCCTCCCCATCCCATTTGCCTATAGCCTTCGTGATGTCCCATCCATGCAGAATTCCACTGGATTCGCAATGTGTTGGAGTTCAGAAAGATTCAAAGCAAATACAAGACAAGCATGTTATGGAAGCTCTTGTATTATAGAAGGAAAAGGAAAGGTAGGGCAACCCATAGTTCCTTTTCCTTTCAGTCCTCCCCTACTCATGGGTAAGCCACAAATAGTGTGGGTAGAGGATGTATAAGAAGTGAAATAAAACAGTTGAATTAGTTTTGTGCAGAGCATCTTTTGTGCTAACAATATCAAAATACATATGCATGTACAAGCTACAAAATAGGAATTGTGTAATTTCAATGATTCTGCAAGAGTTAGATTTTTTATATTTGCCTTTAATACTGGCATTGAACAATATAAAATTAACAGTAACACATGATAATGATTTAGTTTCAAATTTTTCTTTACTTAGAATGGCATTAAATAGGAAATAAAAATGCCATGACAATTTAAGAGAGAAACTTCAGAAGAAAGGAAAAAGTTTTATATTTGACTAATTTTATGGAATTTTTTTCCTGCTTTATGAACAAAGGACTCCACATTGACATTTTGTGCTGAGCCCTACAAATTATGTCATTGGCTCAGGCTACATAATGTAATTTTTATATATGTAAATGTATCAGAGTTAATTAAGAGAAACCAGCAGGTAGTTTAAAAAATTATATGAATTCATCTCTTCATTCATACCTTTATTCATAATTTCCCACATTTATTGTGCTCCTATTAAGTTGTCCTAGAAACTAGAGATTCACAACAATGGATGTGACAGATCACATCGCTGCTCCCATGCATCTTAATATATGGGGACGGCAGTCATTAAAAATTGTTTGCATTGGTAATTATTTTATGACAAATGTTTTAAGGGATAAGAAGAAAAAGTTCAAAATGCTACAAAGGAAGATAATAAACTCTATCCAAACAGCTAATATTAGTTTTAAGGAAAATTTTAACTTCTACTTTTCTTTATTAACAGTTTTTTACATCCCTAGTAGATGCCAGGCACTGTGTGAGGCAATAGTGATATAATGAACATTGGTCCCAAGGAGCTCCCCGTCTGTTACAAGTGTTGTTTGTTGGTTGTTAATATGTGATAATGGGTAATAATGTTATGACAGAGATAGATTCAAGGTGGAGCAAAGATGAAGTAATTATTCTTTTAGATGTCGAATGATGAGGGTGATGGGGATCAAATGTCCTCAAAGAAGCCTTCTACAAAAAAGGAAGATGGGAATAACAACTTCTGTTGAGAAATCAAGATTTTAAATAGTGGCACTTTAAATCAAATGGATCAAAGCCAGAATTAGGGAACTTTCCTATGACGTGTTGCCTTTCCCTTGTCTCTAATGAGAACGTCTCCTCTGGATGTTTATATCACTTCCTATTGAAACAGAGATTTTACTAGCTTCTGTTCTGGAAAACTCTTTGATTCCCAAGTAATTTTTCCATCAGCTCTTTAGAAGAAATTTATTGTTAAGTTAGTCAATTAATATTACCCCGCTCACAAAAGTGATGGCAGTGTGCTTCATCTTGGTAGAGTTCTGTTTGTTTGATTGATTACTGCTCTTTATTGACCAAAAGCCTCATTTTCTCCCTTAACTTTCACAATGTCTTAACATATTTCTCTCACATTTAGTCTTAATGTCTTAATGTTTAATCTCCAGGATTAAATATTTGTGTCTAAGTTTTTTTAGTATTAGATTTTAACATATTAAAGAACCCTCATAGTGAAGAACCCTACCTAAACCTTTCAGAACATTCAACAGATGAAAACTTCTCTACATTCTATTGTTTAGAGTAACCTACAACATTCCAAGTAATGAAATATTTTCTCTCTTGAGTTATAAAGAAAACATCTCTAGTTACTCTGAGACCAGTGATAATTTTCCTGAAGAACTTGATTCTGAGGGACTCCGTATTAATTAATGGAATTTTACCTTAACTACTCTTTCATCCTTGTCTTGCATATAACACGGTGGTTTTGTATTTCACTCCCTAGTTGCACTGTCATACAATTCATGACCTCCTTTTCTTAGATTCCCTTTCCCAGAGTCCTTAAAGTCTCACATGGTCCAGTGTTGACCTGGATACCACTTAACTGTCCTTCTATAGTTTGTTTTCTGAAAATGAATACTGTGTTCAGATTACTGCTTTATATTATCTTATTCTTACATCTGTGTTGATTTATAATTGTCTGGTTACATTACAAGTTTTTGCATTATTTCCCTTCCTGTGAGTGAGACAGCCTACTTTTAAAACTTGCACAGTTTGACAGACATTTAGAAAAAAGTGCTTTAAATAAATGCATATGTGTCATGAGTGCATGAATTTGAATATTTCTAAAGCAGGTGTAAACTTAGTGGGAATTTTTTTCCAAGAGTAATGAGAGGTGTCCAGGTAAATGAACTCATTTCCTTTTGTAATTTTAGGAAAGAAGAACAATTTTTTAAAAATCTTCAAATTCTAGGCAGTAAATGAATAGGACCTGGTAAAACCTGGAGAACCTAGTACTAGCACCTCAGAAGAGACCCCTTGCTTTAGATATTAATAGAAGTGTTATTAAAGTGTCAATTTCCTTCCTTCATTTCTACAGTATGGGACCTTGGGTGCAAAATTCTGACACTTAAAAATTATCTAACATCAGAGAAACCTTGTGACTAAACTCATTTCTAATAGCCATGATGTATAACATAAGGATTCTAGTTCCAGCATTGAGGATTTCTTTCCTTTCATGATTTTAATGATTTATCTAGGATCACAGAATAAATAAGCTTAAATCACAAAATAAAAATTTTCAAACTCCATATTATATTCAAAAGTAAGAGCCACAAGCCAAGAACACTGCACTGTAGGTAGCTATGTTTTACCTATTGTGATCTGAGCAGACCTCTGGCTGATTGCTCTGTGTCTACTCTGGGACCACTTGCCAGTGCATTTTGAGAGGACCAAGTGAAGATGCGGAAACCACAACAGACCAAAATCAGAAGGAAGGGGGGCTGGCGTCTATTCTCTCACCTTTTTACCTGATTTGTAGGAGAATGTTCAGTTTGAGAATGGAACCAACTGAATAAGGCCTTATATCTGTCCAGCTGCAGTTATCAAAAGAGACAGATTGCCCCTTCATCCAAATGTTTGAGAACAAATTATCTTACCTGAGTGAGGGTAACAAACCAGGAAATACCCAGAGTCTGACCTGTTACTGAGACATATAATATCACCACGAGTGATGTTTCCAGTGCCCAACATACTGTGAACAGCCCAAACAAAAGACTGTCATCACTAAGTAATATATTTAGGATATATTCGATGGAATCTGAGTGAAAAGTATCTGATTGTGCTGTTCTGATTATTCTAAATTTCAAAGCATAGTTGTTTCACCAAGGAGAGGAAAAAAAAACAACTAGTATCAAATTACTCAATAACTTAGATAACAGGAGGACATGCTAAGCAGAATAATTCAGCTTGGATATCATATTCATTCTTCTTCTATTCAGTTCTTAACTTAGAAATGAATTGTGTACCATAAGTTCATTTGGCTTACATTATCCTATGATAACAATATTTATGGTGGTGGTTAGGTTTCCAGGATTGGTACAAATGCCCACTTTATAAAACATATGCTTGAAGTATAAACATTTACAGAAGATGTTTTCAGTTTTTCACAATAAAATATAAAAAATGTTTAAAAATATTTCTTCATAGATTGGTGCTTGAAGAAAAGTTATTTCAATCATACGAGAAGCTAGAAAATGGCAAGTTTGCGCAGGTTTTTAGGTGGATTTATGGGCATTTTCAAGATATTTAAAGATTAACAGCATTCATATAATTTAGGCCTAATTTTATTTTTAAATTTTAACTTTCCTCTTTCCTTGGTTCCTGTAATATTCCACAGACCCACACCTGTGTTATTTGTTATGACAATACAACAGAAGAAAAGAGTAGGAGAAAGAGATGATTTCTTTTTTCTGAAGAAACAGAGAGTGCAATGAGAGATATATAAGAAGGGGTAAAGGGGTCAAAGTGGTATATTTATAAACGAGGAAAATTATCTAAGATGGAATTATGTCTATTGCCACAGAAATGAAAATATGGGAATTTCACTGCAGGCAGAAATCTTCTCAGAAAAGAAGTAGATTGTGGGGAGGAGATGATGAGTCAAGCATCGGACTTACAAAGGGACAAGGCCAGGGTAGGCCAGAAGCAGATAACAGTGCCGACAAAGAAGAAAATAGAAACCAGGACCTGAACTGGAGAAAGATTGCCTGAGTGTAATGAGTATAATCAAGGGTGGTTTCAAACCCAGCCAGGAAGATGAACTAGCTCAATATAGAAACCATACCCAATTATTGAGCTCTAATTAAGTGCCCGGCACTGTGTTAATTTCTTCACATGAGTTATTGTAGTTATTCCTCACAAGAACCTCAATGTGGATAGTACCATCATGAAGGCCCATACAGTAATATTATTATCCCAATTTTATAGATAAAAAAACTATGACATAAGGAGATTAAATAACTTGTCTAAGATCATTCAGAGGGTAAATGTCAGATATGAGACTTGAACCTGGGAAGTCTGGTATTGGGTCCCTCACTGTTGTATGCAGACATCTTAAAAGAGGATTAAATGATCTAAACCTAGGACAGGGGAGTCCAGGAGCAAGACTATCCAGAGCCTTGATTGGATTCTGCTGGGGTTTACTTGCTGCTTCTGATGTCATTGGTAACCTCTATTTCCAACTATTTGGACCTCCCAAATTCCTTAAAGGTGCCAGGTAACATATATCAAATCATATAGTTCCCCATCCTAGCCACTAGGTGGTGGTTAGTGCTGTCAACTTAAAATGAGTATTTGCTAATATGAATAGGGTGAAAAAGGACAAAAGATTTGCAGTTTTCAGTGGTTAGATTAGGCACTCATTTTGCTCTGAGGTGGTAAGTTACTAGTGATGAGATGGTCAATTATTTAAAAAAAAATAATGTAAAAGGGACAGATTCTCTCATTCTCTAAGTATTTACCATCTATTGTGTGTCAGACACTGAGGTAGAAGACACTGGGAACACAAAGATAAGCAGCATAAAGTAGCATGTGGGATGTAAACACCTAATTAGGGTTATGTATCAGGTTAGGTAGAGTTATATACCAGATATGAAATTGAAGCAAAATATCCCAAAATGAAGTACGTGCATTGTGTGTGTGTGTGTGTGTGCATAGTCAAGGAAAGTTTATACAAAGTTTAGGTATGAAAATACCAAGATGTAAAGACTTTGCCAACTAGGCTGTAGGATGCGGTAGCATTTATAGAACAGATTAGGGGTCTATCGAAGATACCCGTATTATCAGAGTATGAATTATGGTTTCTTTATTTTGAATGACAATGACTCAAATTTTAATCAGTTGTATCTGATCACCCCCTGACTATTGAACTATATGTGTTTGAAGATCTTGTCGACCAAACCTTATTTAAATAATGAGTAGTTCCTCACTTTGTATAAGTTAAAGACATCAAACTTCTAGAAGTTCTGGTCGGATGACATAACCAGCATTATTAGGCCCATTTAATAATAAACAGAATGCAGCAAATTATGTGAATATGAAATGATTGTTTTTTTGTGATATATAGCAAAGACATCAACATGGAAAACAATTTAGAATTTCAAGTTTGAATAAGCTTGATTTTCCCATCTGTCATTTTTGTGCTTCGGAAAGCCTACACTTGGGAAGCTGAGATCAGATAGAATTTTTGTTCTTATAATGCCAGTTAGTGTTAATATTGATGTCACGTTTGTGTCTCAAGAAAACACGAGGGTTGATATTATCATCTATGTTGGCCAAAGTGAGAGAATAGAAGCGTCTGAGCTAGCTGTAGGTTCCGTATCACCAGAATGAACCCATGCCTGTTTAGCCGAACTGCCACAGGCCCATGGGAGTGGTTAGGGTAAAACTTAACCTTTTCTAAAGCTTGGATGCCTAAATTGTGATTTCTGTAACATCTGGAAGAGTCAGCTGTGAACATGGCAGTAAAGGTATTTACACTGTAGATGAAGACATAGGCCTTCTTGCTAGACCCTCTAAAAGAATGACACTAAAACCTATTTTGTAAGGTAGACCATCTAATATCACATAAAATATGTAGAATATGGAAAATAGCAATATTCTTAATTATTAATTTAAACTACTACTGAAAATAAGCAAATTTAAATGTTCACTCTACCTCTATCAGTGTGTGTGTGTCTGTAATCTTCTTGACAAAACTTGAGTGTGTGTCTCTTACTAGAAAGCACGCTATAGCAAAAACAGGGCTTCATCAATTTATACTGTAAAGGATAATCATAACCACATAGAATGATTAGGTGCCTACTTAAGTATGAAAATTAACCTGTCACTCTGAGAGTTACTCAGAATTTCTTTAAATATTAGATTTTATTTGACTCTACAATTTGAAGGCTTTCGGAGGATGTGTCATTTGAGCTATTATCTGCAATCTAGATAGATAGATTTTTGGCATAAAATGATGAGAATAAATACTTTCCAGGAAGAGAGAACACAGGATCAAAGTCACCAAGTTGTGAAAATTTAAAGTTCTCAGAAGATGCAGTAAGTCTTCCAATTTGGCTAGAACGATGAGTTATTAATTGAAAAAACTGGGAAAGTAAGATAGGAAATATAGTTTAGTAGCAAATTCTGAGGAACCTTGGATGTACAATTCATCATTTTGGGCTTTATTCTGCAGGTAATATGGACTTATTGAAAAAAATCTGAGAGCAACAATAATAACCTAGGAGAAACAATTCCAGACAGAATAGACTGGCATCTGTGTGTAAAAAAACCTCAGTCTGTTGCTACTGAAGAGAACAGATAAGGTATCAGTATTCTACTAAGACTTCATTGGAACTCCCCCAAATATATAACAACAAAGGCAAACTTAAACATATTCCAAGGTAGACTTAGAGATTAATAAAAAATGATTACGTATTAGGCTACTAGATTAAAAACTACCTAAATTACACAATATCAACTTCAGTTTTTTACCAGATTATATTTGGCGTTTTAAATGGGTGTGTGTGTGTGTGTGTGTGTGTGTGTGTGTGGAATTAAAGTATATCATTGAATTAATTTTATCTTTTATTTGTTTCTCTCCTAAAGACAACTGCTGTGTGAGATTTTCCATGCTGAAAGACAATTTGTTTAACATTTTCAATATATAATTATTTGACTGTTAAAGACCACATCTGAAAAACTAATTTACTCATGAAGCAGCTTATTATGCCCTCTGATCATTCCTTTTGAAAAACTCTTATACTCAGCATCAAAAACATTTACCCATTTCAGAGAAATCAATCTCAACACACATGATTCTATACCATATTGATGGTATTAATCATATCATATGTAATACTGCTTCAGTTATTTTACCTATTTCAAAAACTTAATTTGAATCTCATCATTACTACCTTTGCTCTTATTAAATAATAGTGCTTTAAAGCTTAAGAAAGATGACACTCAAAACAGAACCATCCTTCTTTATCTTTGCTGGTCCTGTCCATAGCCTTCCTACCTACCAGTAACACCTTGCCAGTGTCAAACACTTAGAAATGCTTAATGGAGTAAAAAAAGAAAAAACCTTATAAGGATGTCTCTGAACTCTCTGAGGAAGTGGTACAGAGAAAGGAGATCCTAATCTAAATTTACACCACTCTTAGTTTTGAAGACTCTAAAAAGAATATTCTAGTTTGAGGACAGGCCTGAGGTTTTGATTAGTTTGTGCTAAAGTAATTCACTACATTAACAAACAAAAGAGGAAAAGAAATATGATCACGTCAGGGGTACAGAAAAAGTATTTGATAAAGTTCAACATCCATTCCTGATAATGCACTTAAAAATTTGGAATTGAACAGAACTTCAATTTGATTAAGATTATCTGTGAAACACTTACAGCTAACATTATGCTTAATGGTGAAATACTGAATCCTTTCTGACAAAGATAAAGATAAGAATAAGCAACAGTTGTCTGTTCTCACTAGCTCTATTCAACACTGTATTGGAGGTTATAGCCAGTGCATTCAGGCAAGAAAAAAAAAGAAGGAATTCAAACTGGAAAGGAAGAAGTAAACTTGTCACTATTCTCAGTTGATATAATTGTCTATGTAGTAAATCTGACAGCATCTACAAAAATGCTCATAGAACTAATTAGTGAGTATGTCAAGGCTGTGGGATATACGATCAATATTCAAGATCGATTGTATTTCTATACTCTAGTGATAAACAATTAGAAATTGAAATCAAACTTACCACTTAATGGAAGCAACCTGTGTCCATCAATGATGAATGGATAAAGAAAACGTGGTATATATGATGAATATTATTTAGCTGTTAAGAAGATCTTGCAATTTGTGACAACTTAAGCCTCAAAAAATTGTAAGAATTTGAAATGTACAGATATGTTCTCTGACCACAATAAAATTAAAACAGACATCAACAGCAAAAAGACCACAGGTAAATATCTAAAGAGTTGGAAATTAAGCAATGCTTCCAAATACTTACTGGGTCAAGAGGAAGTCTCACAGGAGATTTTAAAATGTATGTAGAACTGGATGAAAATGAAATATAATAAAAAATGTAGTATAGAGCTAAAGCTGTACAGAAAGGGAGATTTATAGCATTAAATAGTTGTGTTAGAAAAGAGGAAAGTCCTCATCAATAATCTGAATTCTTACCCAAAAAGAGTAGAAGAAGAAGAGCCAAACAAAACCAAAGAAAGCAGAAGGAAGGACATAATAAAGAAAAGAACAGAAATCATTGACATTGAAAATAGGAAAACAAAAAAGTCAATAAAACAGAAAGCTCACTCTGAAAAATAGCAACATAATCGATAAACCTCTAGGAAGACTGACAAAGATAGGAAGAGAGAAGATGGAAATAAACAATATCAGGAATGACATGGGAGTTATTTACTATAGAGCCTGCAGCCATTAAAATGATAATAAGGGAATACACTCATAAATTCAAGAACTTAGAGGAAAAGGACCGATTCCTTGAAAACTATAAGCTATCAAAACCTAACCAAGGTAAAGTAGACAATGTATGTAAATAATCGTGTAACCATTAAATATATTGAAGTCATAATTTACAGCTCCCAAAAAAGAAATTTCCAGGTCAAGCCAGTCCCACTGGAGAATTCTGCCAAACATTTAAGATTTAGAACAAGACAGGATGTCTGTTTAAGCCACTTTTATTCAACATAGTAGTAGATGTTCTATCCAGTGGAACAGGCAATACAAAGAATAAAAATAAAAGCACAGATAGAAAAAGAATAATTAGAACTTCATTTTGCAGATTTATTCTTGCAGATTTGCAGATGATATAGTTGCTTAAGTACAAAAAGAATCCCCAGAAATCTATAAAAAACATGAAGAGCTAATATGTGAATGCAGCAAAATTGCAGGATACAAAATAATCACAGATAAAATAAGCTCATTTCTATATATTAACAATGAAATGTAGTTTCAAAAATTCAACACAATACCATTACAATGGCTCCAAAGAAAATGAAATGCATAGGTATAAACTTATCTAAACGTGTATAGGATATGTATGCTAAAAATAATATACTAATGAAGGAAATCAAAGAAAGCCTAAATAAATTGTAAGACAGAGGTGGCATGACAAATCAGTAGTAAAAGACATTGCTCATTAACTTATGACAGAAAAAATTGGTATTAATAAGAAAAAAATAAAATTAGATCCCTACTACACATCATATACAAAAATTAACTCCAGCTGAATTAATCACCTACATGTTAAAAACAAAACTGTCAGCCTCACATCAAAACATACAGATGGGACTTCCCTGGTGGCGTGGTGGTTGAGAATCTGCCTGCCAATGCAGGGGACATGGGTTCAAGCCCTGGCCTGGGAAGATCCCACATGCCCTGGCAACGAACAGTAGCTTCTGCTCGCCATAGCTAGAGAAAGCCCGCATACAGCAGGGAAGGCCCAACACAGCCATAAATAAATAAATAAATTTAAAAAAAACAAAAAAACAAAAAAAAACATACAGATGAATGTCTTGTAAATTGGTGGTAGAAAAATATTTAAATAAGAGATAAAAAGTATTGAATATATTTTAAAATTGGTAATTTTGACTATATATAAACAATTAAAAACTTTTGTTCATCAAAAAGACCTTAAAAAGGGAAAATACAAGGTACAAACTGGCGTATTTGTAGGTTGCAATACACATAATTGGGAAATGATTAGTATCAAGAATATATAAAGAACTCTTACAAACCAATAAGAAAAAACAAGTAAAAGGTATGAGAAATATTTCTCAGGAGTGGAAACACATAAGACCATAAATCTAAGAGTTGCCCAACATCATTAACAATTAGTAAAATCAAGACCTCCACATGATTTATATGCATTTAGTTGGCAAAAATCTAAAAGTCTCAGAATGTCAAACGTTGAAGAGGATGTAGAAAACACAGCCTCTCTTACACGTTGTTGGTGCCAATGAGAATAGTTTGGACTACTCTGGAAAACTATTTGCTGTTATATCCTGAAAATGTTTTCACTTACACCGTGATCTAGGTATATACTACTTCTAAGTCTACACCAAAAAGAAACTCTTGCATGTGCACAACTGGACACATGTCTTAGTGGCACTATTCACAATAGCAAAAACTTGGAAACAGTTCACATGTTTATCAACAGGAGAATGGATTAAAAGATGGGGTATAGTCAGACAATGAAATATTTTAAGACAGCAGCAAAATTAAGGAATTAAGCTACACTCAACAATAAGAATGAACCATAGCTTAATAATATCAAATAGGGACTTCCCTGGCAGTCCAGTGGTTAAGTCTCCACACTTCCACTGCAGGGGGCATGGGTTCAATCCCTGGTTGGGGAACTAAGATCCCGCATGCTGCGCCGTGTGGTCCAAATAATAATAATAATATTAATATTAATATCAAATAAAATATTTAAGTAATTAAGTCTAGAACATTACAGGGTACAATGTTCTATTTACAAAGTGAAAAAGTTAAAAAATATGTTATATAAAGATGTATAGTTTTAAGGAATATATATGTGTATGTATATTCCCTATAAATTGTATACACGTATACATATGTATATGCAAATCAAAGGAATAATGAACCCAGATTTTGGATGATGGTTACTTCTAGCTGAGGGAAAAGGAGGATGGACGGAGTACATATGACTAGATGTCAGTTGTCAAGATCTGAGTTTTTGTACTGGGTTGTGGCTTTATAGATGTTTATTACCTTATTAAAAATAACCAGCTAACAGACTGAAAAGAGATTCTGAATGGATCAGTGGCAAGAGTGTGTCATAAACCAAGGATTATGCATAATACAATTCTGTATACCTGAATGCTTTTAAAAAAAGTTTATGTCTTTGTATTATACAAAATTGTGTCTATTTAAGGAAAATGTTAAATTTAATGTAAAGTACTTATTCAGGCTGTGTTTATACATTAACTTAGATGTATATAAAAACATTATATAAAATATTTTTAAAATCCTAAATTAAGTTGTTTTTGTATTTATGAGAACTGTTTGAAAGCATTATCTATTTTACTCCATTTTCACCCCAGCAAGTTTTCAACCGACTTTGCTTTGCCTTCATCCACATATAAACTGTTTCTGCCAAGGTCATAATGACCTAGTAATTTGAAAATCCAGCATCATTTTTCAGTTATTTTACATGATTTCTGATCTCACTTGACACTGTTGAAACTTCTTCCTTTTCAAAGAACTCCCCATTTGTTTTCCTTGATACCATGCTGTCATGGATTTCAGCCCCATTCAGTTTCATTCTTCTTAGTTTCCTTTGTAGGCTATTTATTTTCCTGATCTTCCTATATGTTTCCTTCATAGTTCTATCCTGGTATTCTTACCTCCAAAGGCCTTGGATTACCTCCTGTTTTATGCTAAGGACTTTTAATCAACTCACCTGTTTTGCAGAAGCCATCACAGAATCCATGTTTCAGTCAACTGAATCCAAGTGGCTCCAGGTGTCAAATTTGCTCCAGAGTTTCCGCTTAGTACACTACATCAATGTATTCAGCATGATATAAAGATATGTTCTTCCATCTTTGTTTAAGCTCAATTCCCATGATTCTGTTATTTTTTAAAAATATAACTTAAAAGCTCTGCAAGTTTTCTTCTCTAGTCTTGACTTGTTATTGGCTCACTAAATTTTCTTTTAAAAAGATGAGCACCCAAATATCTCTTTAGTGAAAGTAATTTTCTAGGATTAATATTTATAGGACACAATAAGTGCCTTGTTCTAATAGAAACTTCAATGTTGCCATCATAACATGATGCATGGTACTATTCAGAGATACACATATGTCTAAACCTATTTGGCAATAATTTTATGCTGTAAGTTTATACCAATATCTTAAAGATAGTATGTGTGGTTGTGTAGAAATTAGGCATGAATACAGAATGAGGCTAAGCAGAAATGAGAATTGCTGAGAGGTAGAGAGGGAGAGGGCCACACTGTCTAATCTCCTGGATTGAATTGTTCATTCATACAAAAACTATTTATTGAGCACCTATGTTATTCTAGACACTGTTCTGGGTTCTAAGATTACAACAATAAACACAACAGATTTTTTTAAAAGGAAGAATGATCAAGGAAAGCAATATTGCAAAGGAAAACTTAGAGCAGAAGTTTCAGTGAAATGAGGCTGGAGGTCATTTAGATATCTGAGGGAAGAAATCTTGGCAGAGGAAACAGCAACTTCAAAGGTCCTGAGGTGGAGCAAGGTGTTCTTTATGGCTAAAGCTGAATGAGTGTGGGGAGGCAGTGGTGGGTAAGAAAGAGGGGAGCGTTGGCTATGGAGGGCTTGTGGGCTCATTATTTTATTCTGAGTGACATGGAAAACATTTAGAGTATTTGGTCCAATGTGTTAAATAATCTGAATATTTTGAGAAACAAAACCAAAAACAATTTTCTGTACCAGTATCCAGGCAGACAAGCAAAGAAAGGGATTCAAGCTATAGTGAATGATGGTGACAAATGGTGCTGATAAGTGACATAAAGCCTAAAATTTGTCATTGGTTTGCAATGTGAAGGTCATCTGTGACCTTGATAGAGTGATATATGTAGAGTAATGGACATCCAAGAGAGACTGAAAGAGAAACTTGAAGACAGTCCCATCTCTGAATTTTCTGGTTAAGAAAAGATTCCTTTTTAATGAAGCTATTTTGAATTGGGTTTCTATCTTGTTATAGCAAAAGTGGCTCGATTAATTTTAAAAGCAAGACATTAAGCTGATTTCCAGGGTAACAGTTACAATGATGCTGTGCTCATAGAAAAACATCTTTACAGGTCTACAACATAGACAAAACTCTGCTCACAGAAAGAATTGCTTTTTCATCAAAATTCCTTGGCCTGATTACTAGTGCCATTATTAAGAGCTATGCAACTGGATATTTGAAAAATTTGTCTCCAATATACAACTTGTTAATGCTGTACTATAAACGTCTCAGACTTGTCACAATCTTTTCTGTATTTAGTTCAATAATATCATGTGGTTTAGCTTCTGCTGTTCTGTGTGTATTAAGCTAATCACTGATTGCAAATGTGCATAACTTTGTTTTATGCTATTTTATGTTTCACAGCAATATCCCTGTTAACATCTGTCAAGAAAGTTGCCAAGGAAACTGAAGCATAACATACCATATTATACATACAGATTTAACATTTTGTTTTATATCCTTTCTAGTGGAAGTTTTATGCATATGATCAGTTTTATATTACTTTGTATTTCAGTGTCTTAGCTTTCTTTTCAATAAAAGCAGAAGTTATTTGATATGCTAATACTACACTGTCATGCATAGGGAATTTCTTTAAGCCTTTAAAACTATTTTGGCAGTAAGGTTTTAGTAAATAGAGTATATGGGAAAAGACAGCTAAAGCAAATCATGCTTTAGAGCATACTTTCACGTATCTAGAAATTAGGAAAAAACTTTAAATATTGAAAATTAATAATTATCTAGAAAATATTTGGATTATTAAGAAGATTATGTCATTCAGAAAAGGATTGCGAGGTTGTTTAATAAAGATGATCTTTAACCTTTAGGCTTTTATTAAAAATACTTTATGGTAATATAGGAATCAGGGTAACAACCTTTGATATTTCACTTCAAAATAAGAAGCAGGTAGAGTAAACGAATTATACTTATGAAACAATCACTTAAAATTATTTAACTGGGTACATTAAGTTATTTAACTCAAAGATATTTACTGAGTTGAATTGTTAGTGGATTAGTGTTAACATTGCACTTTTCAGCATAGGTTAAAACGGCGGCCTTGCAGGTCAGTTCAACCAGTTTTTAGTCTTTGTGGAGGACAAGAAACTGAAGCTGGGGAGGTGGTCTGGATTGGATTACCCATCCTGCGCGTCACAAAGCATTCCACATTGACTGTTTATTGTATTGTTGTGCAGTATATTTAAAATAAATAACATTACAATTTTGCTTCAAAAATATTGAAACACAATTGTTTAAACATTAACTCCTGATTTTAAGAAAAAAAAATCTATCTTATTACACTGCAGCTAAATTTTAGTTTAAACTTCTTGCTGCCTTAGTTTATTTTTCCTGAGTTTTTTCTTATCGATTTTTGTTAAAGACTCAATTCCTGTTCTTCAGATCAGAAACCTTGTCTCCTCTGCATTCATCTGATACACAGAGGGCAACTGGCCGTGCTTTTGATACTATATTAAAAATCTCCCTGTAACCATAGTGTGGTAGGCAGAATCCTAAGATGGCCCCCCAATTTCTTCCTGTTGGTGTACACGACCTGCACGACCTGGAGAGTGGACAAGACCTAAGAATATGAGGGGCTATTACTCCCTTGATTAGGTTGTGCTGTATCGAGGGAGATTCTCCTGCTGGCTTTAAAGAAGCTGCTGTATTGTGATAGGGCCACGTGGCTAGGGCCTGAGGGTTGCCTCTAGAAGCTGAGATCAGTCCCTGGGGACCTCAGTCCTACAGCTGCAAGAGACTGAGTTCTGCCAACAACCTGAATAAGCTTGGAAGAGGACCCTGAGCCCCAGATGGGAACGCAGCCTAGGCCAAAATCTTGGTTACATCCGTGTTAGACCCCAGCAGAGACCCCAGCTGCACTGTGCCTGGACTTCTGACCTACAGATACTGTGAGACAATAAGTGAATGTTGTCTTAAAGCACTGTTTGTGGTAATTTGTTATGTAGCAATAGAAAACTAATACAATCTGACTTCCTTTTCTGTATTCCTTTCACTCCTTTTCTGCAATAGATGTAACCAACAGCAGAAACCTTACATGATTAATCTCAAGATGGCCTATTAAGACAGTAATTGTAATGGAAATGTGGCTAACCAATGGTGACTTACCTTGCATTAAGGCAGCATTCTATAAGTGCTGTTACCTGTGCCACTTCAACATTTATACTTGTGTGTTTTCTTAATTCAGATATAATATTTTAAAAAATTCCTAAAAGAGTTCTTTATTCCAAGAATTTCTAGTGAAAATAAAACAATCCTTATAAATGATTGATTTTATAAAATGAACTATTAGCCATTAATTAAGCAATTCCCAAATGCATTCGCATATTTTCTTGACTATAATATGTTATTTTATCTTTGTTTCTGAAATTGGGATACAATGCTTCAAATTGATGTCAAAGAAACTTGCTCCCAGAAGGCAGAGGACTGAATTATTTTGTAGCTGTCATTGCCTGCACTTGTGCAGACTTAACCTTGTAGGTATTTTATGTTTATACAATTGTCAATTCGTTTGAGTTGTTTGCATCAGGATCACACAAGCCATTGCTTTATAAATGATACATATATCCTTAATTGTTGCTTAAAATGTCTTCATAAAGTTAGTATTATGAAACAGCATTGATATGAAAAGTCATTGTCTATGTGGAAGGTTACCTGTCATGGGCCATGATCATGTTTGCTCACTAAGTGTGGCCAGCACTTTGTGTCTTAAGGCAGAATTAGATTTCATGTCATGTCAAAAGGCAAAAGTTACATGTTGATATTACCTTTGAAAACTTACTTAAACCAATCTGTCTTAGATTAGATTGATGTTACTAACACTGAGTAATAGTTGGACTCATTTCAAGTTCCTGCTTTAACTATGCTTTTTACTTTATTCACACATTATTATCTCACCTCAGATAACCAACAAGTTCTTCATTGTAAATGGATTTCTATATGTATAAAATCAGTCACTTATAGAGGTTAAAAATTAAAAATGAATAAATTGATATCAAATAGATGCAATAAAAATGATGCTCCAGGTCTCAATATTGGTATTAGATAAGAAAGAATTTAAAGAAAAAAGCATTAAAGTGAACAAAATGGTTATTTTTTAGTAGGTGAAAAATACCAAATACAATGAAATTCTAAAAAAATGAAATTTTTGTAAAGTAAATAGATCATCAAAACTGATGAAAAAAATTATAAATCAAGGAGAGAATGAAAAAAACACCTCCACAACTGTTGAAGAAGACTTTAATACAATACTGTCTTATCTTTTAAAAGCAAGTGGGTATCAATAAAAGAAAAAAGAATATAGATAATCAAAGTAATATAATTAATCACACTATTTTAGACATATCTATATATCAAATTTTAGAAACTACAAAGAAGGGCTAAGTCTTAAATACTTATTTATGTCAGTTGGTGGTTCAGTTAGGAAATAGAGATCATTCTGGCTATTTTAAGCAAAAGATATTTGCCCCAGATAACTTAGTTCATACAAAATGCCTGAAAAGGCAAGAGAACTGAACAGTAGGATGATCCCTAGGAATGATTCCCAGAATCACACTGCTCCACAGGCCTGCAGGGTTGCTGCCACCTTTGCCATCATTAGAAAAGTGGGTAATCACGTGAACACCACCTGAACTGTCAAGTTCAAGAGCACACCCCTGGAGGTATGATCCAGGCATCAGGAAACTGTTGCCAATGTCTCCACTGCAAGTGCTTGTAAAGTTAGTGACTGGGTACTGGGACAATACCGTCTCTGTCCTTATTTGCCAGCTGCAAAAAGCAAAGCGAGAAGTAGTCCCCCGCCTCAGCCTCACCTGCACTTTCCCAATCTCAAGGTTTGGAGTGGGGCATTTTCAGGGTGATCTGTTTCACATCTACATTTTAAATTGCCAATTAATCTTGGAAATATGAGTTTTAGCTTTCCAGCCTCTGTAGTACTAAAAAACTCTTTAGAAAATAGACAGAATGAATACTCAGTACCAGATTTACCAAGTCTACCATATCCGTGAGACTGAAACAAAACTTTTAAAATAATAGGTGTTTATTTGTATGCAAATTATATATTTTAATGCTAATAAATGGAATTATGCAAATTAGTCTCAGACCATGAATTAATAAAACTAGTAATCAATAATACATATGCAAGCAAATATTAAAAAGAAACTCAAAGACTGGAATTAAAAATTATCCTGTGAAATTTTTGGATCAAATATGAACTTGAATCCATAGGGACCTCATAAAATAATGACAATGAAATATCTCATAATAGCATTTTCAGAATGAGACAAAAGATATAGAGAGTCAAGTATATGGCATTAAATGCTTCTATTCTTAAAAGAACTGAATTCCTGGTCTTCTCCCTGAAATCAGCTGCTCCTAATAACTGCCTTCAAATTAAAATGAGAAGTGAGAGAGCTTTTATATACCAAATTTTCAATTTTAGAAACTGTAATTCTCAGGGTCATCAAAGGTAGAGTGACAATGATATATTACACACTTGGAAAAATTATAAGTTCATAAAAAATCTTTGAAGGGTAACTTGGCAATGGGTATCAAAAGCCTTTAAAATATGAATAAACTTTGATGCAGAATTTCATTGTGGAAATGTTATCCCAGAAAAGTAATCAGAAATATACACAAAGAACATGGAATAGGTTAGCTAGTATAGCACTACTTAGCAAAATTGTCCAATATTAGTGAAAGGTTAGATAAAATATGGTACAATGTTAATTCAATGCGCTGTAACTATTGAAAATAGTGTTTTGGAAAAAAAATTTAATGGCTTGGGAAAATGTTCATTATATATTATTTAGTAAAGGATAGTTTACAAAATAACATGTACAACATGATCTAAATTTTTATATATCTATAAATAGAAAATAATACTGGAAAGCTAAATACAAATATATTAACAGGTTTTTAACTGTGGTTGATATATCAGTCAAGATAGGTTACATTATAATTTGGAAACAAACAATACCAAAATCCCAGTGGCTTAATATACAACAGTTTATTTATTTGCTCTCTCAAGGTCTGCTGAGGGTACAGGCAGCTTTCCAGGGCAGCTGTCTTCCATGTGGGAGCTCAGAACCCCAGGCTAACTTGATCATGTGGCACTTCCATAACAAGTCCTTCCATGATTGCCATGGCAGTGGAGGAGAAAGTCTGCTCAGTCCTACAGGTACTTTTCTCCCTTGAATTTATATTTCAACCATAAGCGAGTATAAACGATGAAAAGCCTAAGTATCTCAAACTAGAATTCAAAACTTCACTCATCCCAAATGGTTGAGTATCTCAAATCATTCTAGTGCCTGAAAATTAGCTTCCAATTCATTTCATTCATTGAGAGTAATGCACTGGCTGTTCTGAACACATCATTTATTCCATCAGAGTCTCAATTATACTAGCTAAAATGAGGAAGAAATATTTACATCAAAGCCTTGATGAAAATTCTAGACTATCTCATCAATAAATAACAGTGAACTGAGATGTGATCCACAGCGTTTATTTGTCTCTTAGACTTCTTTGAACACATTCTGCTTTCTCCTTTAGATAATGCTCATAAATGTTAAATGCAATGGACTCTGGGGTGATTTTACAGATAGAAATCATATTGTTTATTCCAAGCAACCTGCCTTTATTTTCCCCAATGCCATTACTTTGTTTTGTTGTTCTCTTAAGTTTTGCCAGGGATTTTATGGGCTGTAACTTTCAAGCAGTTTGTACTGCTCGACATCAATAGTGGGGCACGATAATATTTTAGTCATGTTTCTCATCTTGTGTCTAACCTCGTGTTAGCCCTTCTGTGTTCTGGTGTGAACTAAAGTTGATTTTTTTTCTTAAAGAAGGGAACTTACTTCTATAGTGAACTTCAAGAACAGAATCATGCCCTTTTGTTAAAATTGGATTAACAGCAACTGGGCACCATAGAAGACCACTGTAGTTGGTATATAAACATAATAAATAATAGAAAATAGCCTGACATTGAGCAATATCCCAAATTACTGGATCTGCATGAGGGATAGATTTAGATTTCTTCCATTAGGGTTGTTCTGTCTCCAAGGTGAGAATGATGTGGTGCAGCAAGGATTTTTAAAATGTGTTATACAACTCTAATTAAACTGCTCACGTAGAGATACTAGAAATGAGTGACTTATTCAGAACAGGTGAGATGGGATAAATGGTGGAAAAAGAAAGACAAATTCTTTGAAAGGAAAATCATCTATAGTATTAAATATATAAGGTACATGTGATTTCTTGGTTCCTTCTGCATGTGGTTATAATCAAATCCAACTTTTCCTATTTCACATACAAAATGAAGCTAGGAATTGGGCTGGGAAGGGAATTTCAATTGGCTTTGACAGGTTGGAGTAATTTTCAACATGGCTTTGAGATAGTGGTTTTGCTTGGCTAATACATATTTTTCAATTTTGTCAATTGAGACAGAAACCCCAAACATTAGAAAAGTGTTTGAATACTGGCTGTTTTGTGCCAGGAAGGCACATTGACTTTGGTGTACAATGTTAAGATCATGAATTTTGCTAAATACAATTGCAAACACATGTTCTACTGCAAAGCAGGCAATGAAGAGCAAATTGAAAAATAAACAACACAAATGGGTTTCACTAAGAAGCACTGAATAACACCAAGGATGTTTTAAAAAATTATAAAATTGTGCAACTACTAAAACCACTTTTTACATTGCTAATATTTTAATGAACCATATTGGTTGTGCTATTTTTTCCTACTTTTTAAATAACTGAATTAAGGGGATTAAATTATGAAAGCTTGTATCATACAACTTCAGTCTTCTTTTTATTAGTGAAGGCATTTTAAATACATAAGGAACTAATTTGAGGATGATTTAAATTTTAATTTAATTATTAAAAATGGTATTTTCTGAAATTTTGTTCTGGTCAGATCAGAATAGTATGGATTTTGGATGAAGACTATTACAAGACTCAAAGAAAAACACATAATTACAAGGTGATCTCTAAAATAATGTATAAATAGAATAATTCTGAAAGGGGAAATAGGTGGCAATTTTAAAGTTTATTTCATAAATGAAATTATAGTTTATTCTCTATCTATCATTTTCATTTCATTACTTCTTGCTTAGAAATAGTCCAGAGATGTTCCATCATGTGAAAATATGGGACCATGATATATGGAATCCTTATTCAAGAATCCGTTTGCGGGCAAAGCAGTGCTTCCTAATTCTAGATTCAGAATGTCCAATGTTCTAGCTTTCGAATCTTTCAGTAAGTTCAGATCATTTTCTACACTGCAACAGTACATCCCCAAAGTCATTCCTGTGAGACCAACTGGTGGTTAAACTCCAAATCCAGGAATGTGTCATTCCCCTTTTTCTCAACTTATAAACAATAGGAAGGATTCAGTTTATTTATTCTTTCATTCAGTTAATTTATAGGTTTCTCTGAGGTGCATATACTTGTCGATACTTCTCTTACATTTGTCTTCGTAATGTAGCCTGTCTTAAATCATAAGTTCCTATCAGACAGGGACCATGACTATTTAATTTGCTTTTAACACATCTAAACCAATGCAATAAAAATATGTGAACTTAACACATGAATCTTGATGATGATGATGATGATTATAATTTATGTTGTTTCTCTTTTGCTTCTCAGTGGCATTTACTAGTAATTCACTCTTACTGACAGCAAAGGTTTGTGTATTTTTTGTATACATTTTCATATTTCTTTCAGCAAAAACAAAACATAAAGACATAATGCATAAAATTTAACTGCAATATTCCTTTAATTTTATCCCACTTCTCTGGCTCTTTTCCATTTATCTGCCAGAATTACAGATGAGGCCAAATCTTTAAATTCTTTGCAATTTTCTCTTTGGATTTACAGCACAAGTCTGTTGATTATTTCATATCAGTCACTACTAATATAAGGCAAACATTAAAGAAATGGGAAAGGGATAGTTAAAAGAAAAATTCTACAGAACAATGCATGGTATTTCTCTTCCCACATTCTAATGTAATCCATCATGGCCAAGACTTTAACAATTTGCTGGGTTCCCAGAGAATTATGAGCACTTTTTTCTTTTCTGAGATTTTTCTTTTTTCTGCACAGTTAAGAAACTCCATGCTCTCTCTCTCTTTTTTTTTAATCTCAAAGAGAGGATCTACTGTACTTGAAAAACTAACTTACAGAGAGTAACATTTCAATATAAATATGTAACTACTAACAAATGCATTTGCTAACACTAAGCTTTCTCATTGGAAAATCATACCAATACTGTTATTAGTTGGCATTTGTAGGCTCTCCTACATTGCTTCTCATGGCTATCCCTAAAAAGATTTGGATTTTAAAAAGCAGGTTTCATGTTACGTACATCTTTTAAATACTTATATCACCACCTTGTATACTATAGCATACAATGGATTCCAATAATAAATATATTTAGGTACATTTTAAATACAGTTGTTATTATTAGTTAGTATGGTATTCTTTTTTTTTAATTTAACATCTTTATTGGACTATAATTGCTTTAAAATGTTGTGTTAGTTTCTGCTGTATAACAAAGAGAATCAGCTACACATATACATATATCCCCATATCTCCTCCTGCTTACCTCTCCCTCCCACCCTCACTATCCCACCCCTCTAGGTGGATACAAAGCACTGAGCTGATCACCCTGTGCTATACAGCTGCTTCCCACTAGCTATTTTACATTTAGTAGTGTATATATGTCCATGCCACTATCTCACATCGTCCCAGCTTACCCTTCCCCCTCCCCTTGTCCTCAAGTCCATTCTCTATGTCTGCATCTTTATTCCTGTTCTGCCCCTAGGTTCTTCAGTACCATTTATTTATTTATTTAGATTCCATATATATGTGTTAGCATATGGTATTTGTTTTTCTCTTTCTGACTTACCTCACTCTGTATAACAGCCTATAGGTCCATCCACCTCACTACAAATAACTCAGTTTTGTTCCTTTTTATGTCTGAGTAACATTCCATTGTGTATATGTGCCACATCTTCTTTATCCATTCATCTGTCGATGGAAATTTAGGTTGCTTCCATGTCCTGGCTATTGTAAATAGAGCTGCAATGAACATTGTGGTACATGACTTTTTTGAATTACGGTTTTTCAGGGTATATGCCCAGCAGTGGGATTGCTGGGCCATATGGTAGTTCTATTTTTAGTTTTTTAAGGAACCTCCATACTGTTCTCCATAGTGGCTGTATCAATTTACATTCCCACAAACAGTGCAAGAGGGTTCCGTTTTCTCCACAGCCTCTCTAACATTTATTGTTTGTAAATTTTTTGATGATGGCCATTCTGACCGGTGTGAGGTGATACCTCATTGTAGTTTTGATTTGCATTTCTCTAATGATTAGTGATGTTGAGTATCCTTTCATGTATTTATTGGCAATCTGTATATCTTCTTTGGAGAAATGTCTATTTAGGTCTTCTGCCCATTTTTGGATTGGGCTGTTTGTTTTTTTGACACTGAGCTGCTTGTATATTTTGGAGATTAATGCTTTGTCAGTTGCTTCGTTTGCAAATATTTTCACCCATTCTGAGGGTTGTCTTTTCGTCTTGTTTATGGTTCCCTTTACTTTGCAGAAGGTTTTAAGTTTCATTAGGTCCCATTTGTTTATTTTCATTTTTATTTCCATTTCTCTAGGAGTTGGGTCAAAAAGGATCTTGCTGTGATTTATGTCATAGACTGTTCTGCCTATGTTTTTCTCTAAGAGTTTTATAGTGTCTGGCCTTACATTTAGGTCTTTAATCCATTTTGAGTTTATTTTTGTGTAGGGTGTTAGGGAGTGTTCTAATTTCATTCATTTACATGCAGCAGTCCAGTTTTCTCAACAGGACTTATTGAAGAGGCTGTATTTTCTCCATTGTATATTCTTGTCTCTTTTATCAAAGATAAGGTGACCATATGTGCGTGGGTTTAACCCTGGGTTTCATATCCTTTTGCATTGATCTGTATTTCTATTTTTGTGCCAATACCATGCAGTCTTGATTACTGTAGCTTTGTAGTATAGTCTGAAGGTAGGGATCCTGATTCCTCCAGCTTGGTTTTTCTTTTGCAAGATTGCTTTGGCTATTTGGGGTCTTTTGTGTTTCCAAACAAATTGTGAAATTTTTTGTTCTACTTCTGTGAAAAATGCCAGTGGTAGTTTGATAGGGATTGCATTGTGTCTGTAGATTGCCTAGAGTAGTATAGTCATTTTCTCAATGTCGATTCTTCCAATACAAGAACATGGTATATCTCTCCATCTGTTTGTGTCATCTTTAATTTCTTTCATCAGTGTCTTACAGTTTTCTGCATAAAGATCTTTTGCCTCCTTAGGTAGGTTTATTCCTAGGTATTTTATCCTTTATGTTGCAATGGTAAATGGGAGTGCTTCCTTAATTTCTCTTTCAGAGTTTTCATCATTAGTGTATAGGAATGCAAGATTTCTGTGCATTAATTTTATATCCTGCTACTTTACCAAATTCATTGTTTAGCTCTAGTAGTTTTCTGGTGGCATCTTTAGGATTCTCTACGTATAGTATCATGTCATCTGCAAACAGTGACAGCTTTACTTCTTCTCTTCCGATTTGCATTCCCTTTCTTTCTTTTTCTTCTCTGATTGCTGTGGCTAAAACTTCCAAAACTATGTTGAACAATAGTGGTGAGAGTGGGCAACCTTGTCTTGTTCCTGATCTTAGTGGAAATGCTTTCATTTTTTCACCATTGAGAATGATGTTGGCTGTGGGTTTATCACATATGGCCTTTATTCTGTTGAGGTAAGTTCCCTCTATGCCTACTTTCTGGAAGATTTTTGTCATAAATTGGTGTTGAATTTTGTCAAAAGCTTTTTCTGCATCTATTGAGATAATCATATGGTTTTTCTCCTTCAATTTGTTAAAATGGTTTATCACGTTGATTGATTTGTGTATATTGAAAAATCCTTGCATTCCTGGGATAAACCTCCTTGATCATGGTGTATGATCCTTTTAATGTGCTGTTGGATTCTGTTTGCTAGTATTTTGTTGAGGATTTTTACATCTCTGTTCATCAGTGATATTAGCCTGTACTTTTCTTTCTTTGTGACAGCTTTTTCTGGTTTTGGTATCAGGGTGATGGTGGCCTCATAGAATGAGTTCAGGAGTGTTCCACCCTCTGCTATATTTTGGGAGAGTTTGAGAAGGATGGGTGTTAGCTTTTCTCTAAATGTTTGATAGAATTTGCCTGTGAAGCCATCCGGTCCTGGGCTTTTGTTTGTTGGAAAGTTCTTAATCACAGTTTCAATTTCAGTGCTTGTGATTGGTCTGTTTATATTTTCTATTTCTTCCTGGTTCAGTCTCGGAAGGTTGTGCTTTTCTAAGACTTTGTCCATTTCTTCTAGATTGTCCATTTTATTGGCATGTAGTTGCTTGTAGTAATTGCTCATGATCCTTTGCATTTCTGCAGTTTCAGTTGTTACTTCTCCTTTTTCATTTCTAATTCTATTGATTTGAGTCTTCTCCCGTTTTTTCTTGATGAGTCTGGCTAATGGTTTATCAATTTTGTTTATCTTCTCAAAGAACCAGCTTTTAGTTTTATTGATCTTTGCTATTGTTTCCTTCAATTCTTTTTCATTTATTTATGATCTGAGCTTTATGATTTCTTTCCTTCTGCTAACTTTGGGTTTTTTATTCTTCTTTCTCTAATTGGTTTAGGTATAAGGTTAGGTTGTTTATTTGAGATGTTTCTTGTTTCTTGAGGTAGGATTGTAGTGCTATAAACTTCTCTCTTAGAACTGCTTTTGCTACATCCTATAGGTTTTTGGTCGGTGTGTTTTCATTGTCATTTGTTTCTAGGTATTTTTTGATTTCTTCAGTGATCTCTTAGATATTTAGTAGTGAATTGTTTAGCCTCCATGTATTTGTATTTTTTACATACTTTTTTCCTGTAATTGATATCTAGTCTCGTAGCACTGTGGTTGGAAAAGTTACTTGATGCGATTTCAATTTCCTTAATTTACAAAGGCTTGATTTGTGACCCAAGATATGATCTATCCTGGAGAATGTTCCATGAGCACCTGAAAAGAAAGTGTATTCAGTTGTTTTTGGATGGAATGTCCTATAAATATCAATTAAGTCCATCTTGTTTAAAGTATCATTTAAAGCTTGTGTTTCCTTATTTATTTTCATTTTGGTTGATCTGTCGATTGGTGAAAGTGGGGTGTGAAAGTCCCCTACTATGATTATGTTACTGTCGATTTCTCCTTTTATGGCTGTTAGCATTTGCCTTATGTATTGAGGTGCTCCTATATTGGGTGCATAAATATTTACAATTGTTATATCTTCTTCTTGGATTGATCCCTTGATCATTATGTACTGTCCTTCTTTGTCTCCTGTAATAGTCTTTATTTTAAAGTTTATTTTGTCTGATATGAGAATTGCTACTCCAGCTTTCTTTTGATTTCCATTTACATGGAATATCTTTTTCCATCCCCTCACTTTCAGTCTGTATGTGTCCCTAGGTCTGAAGTGGGTCTCTTGTAGACAGCATATATATGGGTCTTGTTTTTGTATCCATTCAGCCAGTCTATGTCTTTTGGTTGGAGCATTTAATCCATTTATATTTAAGGTAGTTATTAATATGTATATTCCTATTACCATTTTCTTAATTGTTTTGTGTTTGTTATTGTAGGTCTTTTCCTTCTCTTTTGTTTCCTGCCTAGAGAGAATTTCCTTTAGCATTTGTTGTAAAGCTTATTTGGTGGTGCTGAATTCTCTTAGCTTTTGGTTGCCCGTAAAGGTTTTATTTTCTCTGCTGAATCTAAATGAGATCCTTGCTGGGTAGAGTTTTCTTGGTTGTAGGTTTTTCCCTTTCATCACTTTAAATATGTCCTGCCACTCCCTTCTGGCTTGCAGAGTTTCTGCTGAAAGATCAGTTGTTAACCTTATGGGGATTCCCTTGTATATTATTTGTTGCTTTTCCCTTGCTGCTTTTATTATTTTTTCTTTATATTTAATTTTTGATAGTTTGATTAATATTCATCTTGGTGTGTTTTTTCTTGGACTATCATATATGGGACTCTCTGCACTTCCCGGACCTGATTGACTATTTTCTTTCCCATATTAGGGAAGTTTTTAACTATAATCTCTTCAAGTATTTTCTCAGTCCCTTTTTTTTACTCTTCTTCTTCTGGGACCCCTATAATTAGAATGTTGGTGCATTTAATGTTGTCCCCGAGGTCTCTGAGACTGTCCTCAATTCTTTTCATTCTTTTATCTTTATTCTACTCTGTGGTAGTTATTTCCACTATTTTATCTTCCAGGTCACTTATCCGTTCTTCTGCCTCTGTTATTCTGCTATTGCTTCCTTCTGGAGAATTTTTAATTTCATTCATTGTGTTGTTCATCTTTGTTTGTTTGCTTTTTAGTTCTTCTAGGTCCTTGTTAAACGTTTCTTGTATTTTCTCTATTCTGTTTCCAAGATTTTGGATCATCTTTACTATCATTACTCTGAATTCTTTTTCAAGTAGACTGCCTATTTCCTCTTCATTTGTTTGGTCTGGTGGGTTTTTACCTAGCTCCTTCATCTGCTGTGTATTTCTCTCTCTTCTCATTTTGCTTAATTTACTGTGTTTGAGGTCTCCTTTTCACAGGCTGCAGGTTTGTAGTTCCCGTTATTTTTGGTGTCTGCCCCCAGTGGGTAAGGTTGGTTAAGTGTGTTGTGTAGGCTTCCTGGTGGAGGGGACTGGTGCCTGTGTTCTGGTGGTTGAGGCTGGATCTTGTCTTTCTGGTGGGTAGGACCATGTCCAGTGGTGTGTTTTGGGGTGTCTGTGAACTTAATATGATTTTACGCAGCCTCTCTGCTAATGGGTGGGGTTGTATTCCTGTTCTGCTAGTTGTGTGGCATAGGGTGTCAAGCACTGTAGCTTGCTGGTCGTTGAGTGGAGCTGGGTCTTAGCATGGAGATGGAGATCTCTGGGAGAGCTTTTAACATTTGATATTACATGGGGCCAGGAGGTCTCTGGTGGACCAATATCTGGAACTCGGATCTCCCACCTCAGAGGCTCAGACCTGACACCCGGCTGGAGCACCTAGACCCTGTTAGCCACACAGCTCAGAAGAAAAGGGAGAAAAAAAAGGAAATAAAATAAAATAACATAAAGTAATTAAAATAAAAAAATTATTTAAAGAAAGTAGTAAAAAAAAGAAAGAAGAGAGCATCCAAACCAAACGAACAAATCTGCCAATGATAACAAGTGCTAATAACTATACCAAAGAAAAAAAATTGATAGCCTTTAGGACAATTGTTAAAAGCAAAGCTATACAGACAAAATTACACAAAGAAGCATGCACATACACACTCACAAAAAGAGAAAAAGGAAAGAAAAAAATATATATTTATAAGAAAACAAAAGGAAGAGAGCAACCATATCAATAAACAAATCTACTAGTGATAATAAGCTCTAAATACTAAACTATGATATGCATAAAACCAGAAACAAAGTAGATGCAGAAAGCAAATCCCAAGTCTACAGTTGCTCCCAAAGTCCACCTCCTCAATTTTGGGTTGATTTGTTGTCTATTCAGGTATTCCAGAGATGCAGGGTACATCAATTTGATTGTGGAGATTTAATCTGCTGCTCCTGAGACTGCTGGGAGAAATTTCCCTTTCTCTACTTTGTTTGCACAGCTCCTGGGTTTTAGCTTTGGATTTGACCCTGCCTCTGAGTGTAGGTCACCTGAAGGCATCTGTTCCCCGCCCGCACAAGATAGGGTTAAAGTAGCAGCTGATCAGGGGGCTCTGGCTCACTCAGGCCAGGGGGGAGGGAGGGGTATGGAATGCAGGGCAAGCTTGCAGTGGCAGAGGCTGGCATGATGTTGCAACAGCCTGAGGTGTGGTGTGTGTTCTGGGGAAGTTGTCCCTGCATCACGGGACCCTCGCAGTGGCTGACTGCACAGGTTCCTGGGAGGGGAGGTGTGGATAGTGACCTGTGCTTGCACACAGGCTTCTTGGTGGCTGCAGCTGCAGGTTTAGCGTTTCATGCACGTCTCTGGTGTCCGTTCTGATAGCTGCATCTCAAGCCCTTCTCTGAAGCTCATTTAGGCGGTGCTCTGAATCCCCTCTCCTTGTGCACCCCAAAACAACGGTCTCTTGTCTCTTAGGCAGTTCCAGACTTTTTCCCGGACTCCCTCCCAGCTAGCTGTGGTGCACTAGCCCCCTTCAGTCTGTGTTCGTGCAGCCAACACCAGTCCTCTCCCTGGGATCTGACCTCCAAAGCCTGAGCCTCAGCTCCCAGCCCCTTCAGGTGAGCAGAGAAGCCTCTCGGGCTGGTGAGTGCTATTCGGCACCGATCCTCTGTGTGGGAATCTCTCCACTTTGCCCTCTGCACCCTGTTGCTGCCCTCTTGTCCATGGCTCTGAAGCTTCCCCCTTGCCACCCCCCACCCCGTCTCCACCAGTGAAGGGGCTTCCTAGCGTGTGGAAACTTTTCCTCCTCCATAGCTATCTCCCGGAGGTGCAGGTTCTGTCCCTATTCTTTTGTCTCTGTTTTTTATTTTGCCCTACCCAGGTACATGGGGAGTTTCTTGCCTTTTGGGAAGTCTGAGGTCTTCTGCCAGCGTTCACTAGGTGTTCCATAGGAGTTGTTCCACATGTAGATGTATTTCTGATGTATTTGTGGGGAGGAAGGTGATCTCCATGTGTTACTCCTCCACCATCTTGAAGGTCCCCTTCTTAGTATGGTATTCTTATACATTAGCTTATGGAGTTAACCACAAGTCTTAAACAAAAGTTAAATTATAAATTCCTAAAGAGAAAACCCCTTAGATCATGGATCTTTATTTACTTGCATGTTTTATACATCAATAATTGGTCTCAGGGAATTCACTGTCTTATCTTTTCCTATCTCAATGTCATTTTCTCTATTCTCCCACTGTTGAAATTTAATAGTAGCTCAACTTTGAGTAGATCTGAAGTCTAATACTCTGGCCTGTGTGAAACAAAGGAGGCAAGTATGTTAAAGAGCTATTACTGGCTGAAATAGTTGTGGTAAAATCCATACATTTCATTCATAAAAGAGCACTATGTTTACTCAGATCTTATTTAGTCATTGTTTATACAATATGAAAAAATTGTATCTGCAACAAATTCAAACTAGAGGAAGTATACATACTCTAAAACCAAAAGTGAGGCCTGTCAGCTTTGTATCAAAAGATTAAAAATGAATCTATATAAAACAGACAAAACTCAAAAAAGCAGCATGATTTTTGTTTATTTTGTATAGGTAAAACAACCTGTACCTTTCAGTAGTTCCCAAGATAACCCTGTGGTACATCATAGTTAAATAATTAAAATTTGCAATAATGGCTTTGAGTCTTCTAGAATAAGTTAAATAATTATAATTTATATTTCTTTAGTGATATTTTGGGATACTTTTCCAGACAATCATTACCATCTGTGTGGTCAAAGAATTCATGAAATTTGACACAAAAATATTTAAAACAAATATAAGTGATACCAAAACAACTGAAGAAATCTGTGTTCCACAATAAAGGTTTACTGAAAGATGGTCCATCCACCCAATAGAATATTACATAGTCATTTAAACGATAATTATGAGAACTGTATAAAAATATGGAATAATGTTAACAGTGTTAAGTGAAAAAAGTGATCATAGAATTACATAGACATCTGACAGATCACTGCTATTTAAAGAAGGTTATTTGTCGATAAAGACTAGAATGAAATAACACAAATGGAAAGACAATGGCAGAATATAGAGGCCATGTGCATAAACTTGGAACCAGGTTTCCTGCGTTTGGTTTCCAGATTTGCCACTTTTTAGTTGCCTTACTTTGAGCAAATTGTGAAACCTATGTGGCTTAGTTTACTCATCTGATAAACAAGGACAGATTATCTTCTCCATATGCTCTTATAAGGATTAAACTGATATAATGTATATGTTAAATACTAAGAACAATGCCTAGAACATACTATTACTATATAAGTTGATAAATTTTTAAAAAGTAGTTATATTATATTGGTGAGATTAAAGGAGAATTTTATGTTGTTTCTAGGTAAGGTGAATTAAAATAAAAGATTTCATCATGTAAGTTAATGCCACTTAAAAAGTCAAGGAATTACATAAATAATTTGGAAAAAACAATGATTTAAGTGACATAGTTTTGGATTTTGAAAGAAATGCGCTCAGCTATCTGGAAAGTTTAACTAATAGGTAATTTTCTAAAACATCTGGATTAGTCCAGACTTTACTACTCTTAATATTTCACTCTTGTTTACAAATTGCCACCATATTGTTCTCTAAATTTATTGTTAGTTATGTCGTGTGTGTTTGGCCTTCACAGCCACATTGTATCTCCATCCTAAGGAAGCTTGGTGGGTTGAGTAGAATAACCTTTCCTTTGCTTGCCTTACCTTGGGTTAGATTTCCTATGTTAAGAGAGAGAAGTATACCTTGGCAGTAGTAGAAAGGCACAGAGAAAGCTGGAGTCCTGGTTTTAGTCCTATGGTTTGACATGTAGTTCCAAGTAGTTCAGCCTAACTCACAAGCTAAGTTAGGGCGCCATGTGGATATTTGGGGCCAAAGGCAGCAGGTGATAATAAGTCATTCCTTTAACTGGTGTTATTGTGTTTATGTTTTGGCACTAGATGTGCACCAAAACTTAAGCCAGACTGAAGCTCCAGGACAAGCAAAGAAGCCTCCTTCACAAAAAGATTAGGTAGTGTACCTCAGTCACTGTCTGCACAGGGCCCTGGAGATGGCAGCCTGCCAAGAGTCACCTTTCTGATTGCCACAGTCCCATGGGACTCAACAATGCAAGCTCCCTTCACCACAAGAGCCAGGCAATCAAGGGGGTATCCCTTGGGTTGTAGCTGTAAAACTGGGACACCAGATGTGAAAACCAGGGCACCAGCTACATATAAAGCTCTTTTTTAGTAGACACTGGTAGTCTGGGTGCAGCAGAGGGAGAATGTGAAGATAGTGCCTACACTCCATGATCTCTGAAAAGGAGTGCAGTCAACTCCCAGATGTGCTTAATTAGAAACCTGACCTTCAGACTGCAGCTCTGATGATTAGCTAGTAGGCCTCTTTCATAGAAAGGTGGAGATCCTGGGCCCTTTGCCTCTTGCTGTGCCCTGGGGGTGGAAGCTGTTTAAGAATTCTTTTTCCATTGATTATGGTCTTGCGGGAACCACAAGTGTAAGTCCTACTGGCCACCAGAGCCACAAAAATCAGGGTGCCAGACAGGGGTATGAACTCCTTTGTGGGTGACCACAGTTATTACAGTCCTATGGGACCAGGAACACAAGCTCCCCTGGCCTCCAGAACAAGGCAGCCAAGAAATGTCCTCTGGGCAACAGCAGCAGAGATCAGAGCACGAGACATATATAAAAGTTCCCTTCTGTGAGATACTCGTGCTCTAAAGCATGGCAAAGGGAGAGAGAAGAGATAATACATTTCAGTCTCTCTTCCTGGAGAGTGTTCTAATATGCTCCTAGAGTGTGTGTTAAATTAGATGCCTGACCTTAAGGGAAATGCTTTAATATAAGCAAATGAGCCTCCTCTACTTTAAGTGTGGGAGAAATTGGCTGCCTCTGAGCTGGACTCTGGAGTGGGTAAGTCCAAGCATGGGTCCTTTAAGAGCTGTCTCTCAGTTTGCTACAATTTTATGGCTCTCAGGACACAAGTCGTGTTGATTTTCAAAGTTAGATGTTTTGGGGGTTTTCTCTCTGGTGCAAGTCCTACAAGTTGAGGTGCCTGATGTGGGGTTCAAACTATTTGTTCCTTAGGGAGAAGCTCAGGCCTTGGAGTTTTCTCCTGGTTGTGGGGGTGGCATTTATGGTGAGATTGTGTGCCAGCCTCGTCTACCCATTTCAGTGTGGTTATCTTCTTGTTTTCCCAATGTGTAGTCGTCACTCAGCCGGCCTTTAGGTTTTCTTTAAGAAGAACTTGTTCCATATGTAGCTGTAGACTTAGTGTATCCATGGGAAAAGGTGATTTCCAGGTATTCCTATGTTACCATCTTGAACCTGAAGCAAATAGGAGTCACAGAGCTGAAGAATATAGTAACTAAACTGAAAAATGCACTAGTGGGGTTCAACAGCAGACCAAGTAAAACAGAAGAAAGGAATTGGTCAATTCGAAGAAAAGGCAGTGTAATTCACCCAATCAGAGCAGCAAAAAGAAAAAAGAATGAAAAAAAAAGTGAAAATAACTTACCGAGCCTATGGGACAACATCAAACTGACTAACATTCACATTACAGGGGTCCCAAAAAGAGAAGAGAGAGATAAATGGGCAGAAGTCTTGTTTGACGAAATAATGGCTTAAAATTTATTAACCTGGAGAAGGAAAGAGACATCCAGATCTAGTAAGCCCAGAGAATTACAAAAAAGATGAATCCAAAGAGACCCTCATCAAGACACATTGTACTTAAAATACCAAATGTTAAAGACAAGGACAGAGTATTATAAGCAACAAGAGAAAAACAACTTGTTATGCACAAGGGAACCCCCATAAGACTATTAGCAGATTTTTTTCAGCAGAATCTTTGCAGGCCAAAAGGAAGTGGCACAATATATTCAAAATACTGAAAGAAAAAACCTTCCAAACAAGAACACTCTACCCAGTAAAGTTAACATTCAGAGTTGAAGGAGAGATAAAGAGGTTTCCAGGCAAGCAAAAGCTAAAGGAGTTCATTACCACTAAAGCAGCCTTATGAGAAATGATAAAGGGACTTCTTTAATTTGAAAAGAAAGGGTACTAATTAGTAACAAGAAAACAACAAAAGAGTAAATCTCACTGAAAAGGTAAATATATGGTAAATTAGTGGATGAACCACTTATAAAGCTAGTAAAAGGTTAAAATACAAAAGTAGTAACAATAACTATGATTACAATAATTATTTAAGGAATACACAAGATAAAAAAAATGTAAAATGTGTCACAAAAAACATAAAATGTAAGGGAGAGAGTAAAAATGTTGAACTTTAAAATGAGATCAAACTTACATTGCTATCAAGTAAAATAAACTGTTATAGATACAAGTTGTTATATGTAAGTCTCATCATAACCACAAAGTTAAAACTTATGGTAAATACACAAAAAATAAAGAGAGAGGAGTATAAGCATACCACTAAAGAAAGTCTTAAAATCACATAGGAAAAGAGCAAGAGAAGAAAAAAGGAACAGAAAGGAACTACAAAAGCAGCCTTAAAAAAATGAACAAAATGGCAGTAAGTACTTACCTATCAATCATTACTTTAAATGTAAATGGACTAAATTCACTGATCCAAAGACACAGAGTGGCTGAATGAACCCACCAATATGTTGCCTACAAGGGACTGTCTTTAGATGCAAGGACAGGCACAGACTGAAAGTGAAAGGATGGAAAAAGATATTCCATGCAAATGGAAACCAAAAGAAAGCTGAAGTAGCTATAAGTATATCAGACAATATAGACTTTAAGACAAAGACTGTAATAAGAGACAAAGATGGTCATTACATAATGATAAAGGATCCTTTTCAACAATACATGAAAAGGATCACACACCATGGACAAGTGAGATGTATTCCAAGGATGCAAGGATGGCTCAACATCTGCAAATCAGTCCATGTGATATACCACATTAACAAAATGAAGCATAAAAATCACATGATCATCTCAATAGATGCAGATAAAGCATTTGACAAAATTCAACATCCATTTATGATACAAACTCTCAACAAAGTGGGTATAGAGGGAATCTATCTGAACATAATAAAAGCCATATATGACAAGCCCATAGCTAACATCATAGTCAACAATGAAAAGCTGAAAGCATTTCCTCTAAGAGCAAGAACAAGACAAAGATGTGCACTCTTGTCACTTTTATTCAACATAGTTTCAGAAGTCCTAGCCAGACCAATTAGGCAAGAGAAAGAAATTAATAGCATCCAAGTTATAAAGGAAGCAGTAGAACTTTCACTATTTGCAGATAACATGATACTGCATATAGAAAAATCCTAAATATTCCATTAAAACACTTAGAACTAATAAACAAATTCAGTAAAGTTGAAAGATGCAAAATCAATATATAAAAATCTGTTGCATTTCTATACACTAATAATGAACTATCAGAAAGAGATAGGAAACCATCCTGTTTACAATTGCATCAAGAAAAGGAAATACCTAGGAAAAAATTTAACCAAAGAAAGACCTGTATATTGAAAAATATGACATTAATGAACAAAATTGAAGGAGACACAAATAAATAGAAAGATAGTGCATGCTCATGGATTGGAAGAATCAATACTGTTAAGATGTCCACATTACCCCAAACAATCTACAGATTCAGTGCAATCTCTATCAAAATTCCAATGGCATTTTTCACAAAACCAGGACAAATAACCACAAATTTCTATGGAACCACAAAAAACCCTGAATAGCCAAAGCAGTCTTGAGAAAGAAGAACAAAATTGGAGGTATCATGTTCCCTGATTTCAAACTGTATTACAAAGCTATAGTAATCAAAATAGTATGATATTGGCATAAAAACAGGCACAGATTAATGGAACAGAATAGAGAGCCCAGAAATAAACATATGCGTATATGGTCAATTAATTTATAACAAAGCAGCCAAGAATATACAACAGGGAAAGGACAGTCCCTTCAATAAATGGTATTGGGAAAACTGAACAGCTAGATGTAAAAAAATGAAAATCTACCACTATCTTACACCATATACAAAAATAACACAAAATGTATTAAAGACTTGAATATAAGATTTGAAACCATAAAACTCCTAGAAGAAAACGTAGTTGGTAAGGTTCTTGACATAGGTCTTGGTGGTGGTTTTTTTGAAGCTGACACCAAAAGTAAAAGAAACAAAAGCAAAAATAAATAAATGGGACTGCATTATACCAAAAAGCTTCTGCATAGCAAAGGAAACCATTAACAAAATGAAAAGGTAACTTACTGTATGAGAGAAAATGTTTGCAAATCGTCTGATAAGGAGCTAATATCCAAAATATGTAAAGAATTCTTGAAATTCAATAGTAGACAAGCCAATTAAAGGATGGGCTGAAGATCTGAAGAGACATTTTTCCATAGAAGACATACAGATAGCCAAATGAAAATATGCTCAATATCATTAATCATTAGAGAAATGAAGATCAAAATCACAATGAAATATCACCTCACATCTTTTAAATGGCTATGAAGAAGAAGAAGAGAGATAACAAGTGTTAGCTAGGATGTGGAGGAAAGGAAAACCTTGTGCACTGTTTGCGGGAATGTAAGTTGGTTCAGCCACTATGGAAAACAGTATGGAGGCTCCTCAGAAAATTAAAAATAGAACTACCATAAGATCTAAGAGCAAGCAATTCTACTTTGGGGTATTTATGTAAAGAAAATGAAAACACTAACTCAAAAAGATATATGCACACCCATATTAACTGCTGTGTTATTTACAATAGCCAAGATATAGAAACAGTCTAAGTGTGATTGATGAATGAATGGATAAAGAAATTGTGATATATATGTATATATATATAATTTATATCATTCAGCCATAAAAAATGAAATCTTGCCATTTGTGACAACATGTATGGACTTTGGGGGCATTATACTGAGTGAAATAAGTCAGAGAATGACAGATACTGTATCTATCTTATCTGTGGAATCTTAAAGAAAACCAAAAAAACCAAAACAAAAAACCAAGCTCAGAGATACAGAGAACAAATTGATGATTGCCAGAAGTGGGGGGTGGGATGTAAGAGAAATGGGTGAAGGGGTTCAAAAAATAGAGGGAAAAAAAGGCAAATACTATAGATATCTGTTAAATGTTAGCTCAGCTGCACTGTCTGTGTATGTTTTATAATAAGTGCTAACGAGAAAGATTATCTCATCTACTTTGTACTACATTGAGTGTAGCAAGATATATATAGATAATTTATAAACTTCTAATTGCGATGATGCCTTGAGAAAGGGAAAAATAATTAAAACATTTTTAGCTCTTACATGAATCATATATTTCTATCTTTCATTAAATTTTTTTTCCAAAAACTTCTTCAATAAGGTTATGTTTTTCTGTTGCTTCTTTCTCTGTTATTGAAATTTCCTGAATCAATAAGTCATAGTACTGTCGTTTTCAGTAATTTTCAAGATTAGGCACCATGGCAATGGGCAATGTACTAATTTAGAAATAGAGAAGATTTTTAGGAATGTAGTAATTCAGCTTTATGGAAAACAGGAAAGTGACTCAATAAAACCATCTGGTCACTAAAAAACAAAACAAAACAAAACCTGTATGCCATACTTATGGGTCCCTGCTGTGTGAGTGGCCTAGCATGGTATGGGGGCCTGCTTAAACTCACCACTAACAGCTGGTTACCATTCAGTTGCTAGTGTTGGTGCCCAGTTATTTTCAGTTTGTCTTGGCACCGGCAGCGGCTAACATCTGCTAAGTGATGGCTCAATTTGTGGGCCCAGGTCTTTAGGATTTAAACGCCCCTGAATTCACCGTAAGGCATAATCTAGGCCTCTGTGGGAGCTTCTTCAAAGTCGACCTGAATGCTTGCAAGAGGTTGCAAGGCATCATGGTTTCCTGGCTTTTACGCAGCCTGGACCTTCCTTATGAGGTGGTTGCTGCCCACCCAGGCCTCCTAGGACTTGGCTGTCTCCTTCTCTATGTAGCAACAGGAGGGTATTGTTAATGAGATAACTGTTTTCCATAGTTTCTAGATTTTTGCCATACGAATCTGTCTTTGGTGAGAATTATGTTTACATACATATATGTGCATCTGGGGCTGTGGAGCACAGACATTTGCTGTGCATTTATTTCACGCGTCTACCAGGAATCAGCTAGACATTGGAAGTTGGCTTTTGGAATTTGTTATATCTACTGCCAGGTCACAAAGTTGTGTTGGAAAGTTCAGGAATTAAAAGACCCAAATAGTAGTGAAAACAAAGAAAATATCATTTATTCAGGTTGAGGAACTGGCCAATCTCAAGTGATTACAGCTTCTTGTTTGTTCATATTGATTTTTCCCCTATTTACAGTTCCTAGAAGTTAGAAAATGCTTGCTTGTATCCTATTGCCTTTTTTTTTCCTTTTAAGATAAAGAACTTATTTATTTTAGACCTAGTGGTCTTTAGCATCATTTTAATGTATGTTTGAGTAAATTTTAGAGTTGGAAGAGTAAAAGAAATGCAGTATTTACATTTTGCTAATTTTCTTCTCTTCTTAGAAAGCTGTTATTTTGCAGAAAGAGAAATATGTTTAAAATGTATGTATTTTAACTATAAAAATCAATTGTCATAAATTGTATATATAGCAAATCACATGGGAAGTCTTTATTTCCTAATTTAAAAAAGCTGCCTCAAAGAAATGTTTCAGCACACAGAGGCACATGGGCCACTTGGCAGACAGCCTAATTGAAACCAAGGGCCCGGGAGAAGAGCTGAACTCTGCATCTGCCATCCAGAACTGGCTGCGCTACACTTTGAACCAGTGCTGATGGCTTTGTACACAAAGATCAAAATGAGTTTGTTTTATTCAGCTGGGTTGTGGAGGTGCACATATTTTGGCTTCTGGATGCAATAAAGCATTGAGCTCTCAGATAAACAAACTATAAATCTAATCAAGCCTAGGCACAGTGATAAGTAGATTGCTTGAGAGAAGGGGGAGAGACAGACAGACAGAGACAGACAGACAGAGACTCATGAGATAAAATGGCCCAATTCCATTTTATGCAATGGAGTACAGAACATGAGTCTTGGTATGTTGCCAGTCTTAACAACTATTTCTTCTTCTTCCTTTTCCTCTTCCTCTTCTCATCTTCCTTCTTGTCATATTGCAGTAAGACTGCAGATATATTCTCTATTAAAGAATTGTCTTGGGAGCTACATCAGACTCCTTGAATGGAAGCAGGTGAATTATTGTAAAATGTTTCTTCTTAAGGTTGTGTCTGAGGACTTTGAAATATTTTCCTCTCTGTTTCTCAAAGCAGTATAGGCAAATAATATTTAGGTAGTGTGTTCCTTGTGTGCTATTTGTAGCCATCAGTATCATTATCATGTAACCTTTATTTGTCCCCAGTTATGTGCTTGGAAGTAAAACAAAAGAACAATGAATGCTCCATCTTAAACACGTTTAGATGTAACCACTCCGAAGCATAGTTGAGAGTTTCAGCTATGACGAAGAAATAGAAAGTTGTCATTGATTTATTCATGTGCTTTGGATGCTTTGACCCACCACACAACTTCAAATATTGTTGGAATCAATTCATCTCCTTACTTTACTAAGTAGCTGCCAGATAAATCTCCAGATATAATAAAATATGTGTCCATTAGGAATGACTGAATTCCACAACTAGATTCCACCTGAAATCTGAATGATGAAGTTTTCATTTAAAGTGAATATATAAGTTGACAGGTTTAAAAACTGCCCAAGAGGGCTTCCCTGGTGGCGCAGTGGTTGAGAGTCTGCCTGCCGATGCAGGGGACACGGGTTCGTGCCCCGGTCCGGGGAGATCCCACATGCCACGGAGCGGCTGGGCCCGTGAGCCATGGCTGCTGAGCCTGCGCATCCGGAGCCTGTGCTCCGCAACGGGAGAGGCCACAACAGTGAAAGGCCCGCGTACGGCAAAAAAAAGAAATAAATAACAGTGATTTAGAAATTTCCTGCAGTAATACAGGAATCCTGGCTGTGCAATAAATAATGAACTTCTAAAAAATAGACACCTATAATCTAAATCACTAGTCAGATATTTACAGCGTGGTTAATTGCTTAAAATTTTTTTATTGAAATATAATTCACTTACCACAAAATTTATGCTTTCAAAGTATACAATTTAAGTAGTTTTTAGTATATTCACAAAGCATGCAACCATCATTTCTATCTAATTCCAGAGCATTTTCATCACCTTAAAAAGAAATGCTGTACCCGTTAGCAGCCTTTTGTGGGATTTGTTGATGGTTTCAGAGTACTGGTACCTTCTTTCTAACTTCCAATTTGAATAAAGGTTCATTTGTAGCTCTGAAAAATCAACTTTGATATTTTTTTCATCTCCAATTTCCACGCTATTAAGATTCTTTTCTGTAGATAACCAAAATATTTCAAGCATGTAGTAAAATGTAGCAGAGTTTAGAGAGTTCAGCACTGGACTGGACAGCTTATTGTATGAACTATCTAAGTTCCTTAGCAACTCAAAAGTTTAGTCTTATTGTGTATGAGCCAACCAGGCTAATGAATTGAGCTGGGTACTACATTGTCCAGAGTGTTATGCTAGGAGTCATATTTCTTGTTCAAAACATATACAGAAAGTTCAATAATAATTATTATAATAATGTTAATAATAATTAGGAAGAATAGGAAGAAGAAAATGAAGTTGAAGAAAAACATATTAACATAATTTATTGATCACCCCACTATGCTAGGAATTTGTTCAATATACTTTTCATTTAGTAATGCATTTATCCTCAGTACAACTCATGAACATAAGTAGCATGATATAGTATTAAGTGTAACTTGGTTCTAAGCAGCAGAAACCAATCCTGTTTATCTACAGTAAACAGTGAGTTTATTGGAATTATCTAGAGGCTCCAGACTCAATGGAGGACACATGACCAGGATTATTGACTAGAAGAAACCAAGGAAGCTACAGAAGACTGGACAGCAGAAACAGTGTTAGTCATGCCACTACAATCTGATGGCATGCCACTGCTCTTACTGCTGCTGTAATGAATATGACCACCTGTTTTCCTGATACCATTGTGTTAATGGCTTAGATTCAACAACCAAGAAAGAGCATCTGATGTACTGAACTTATATTACGTGCCCACTCTGTGGAGAAGCAAGGGAGGAACAAGTCTGTTTGGCTTAGGTGATGGTTAATTTTATGTGTCAACTTGGCTGGGCCACAGTTCCCAGATATTTGGACAAATGTTATTCTGTATGTTTTTATGAGGGTGCTTTATGGGTGAGATGAACATTTAAATCAGTGAACTCTGAGTATTGCAGACTACCCTCCATAAAATGGAGAGCCTCATGCAATTCAGTGAAGACCTTAATAGAATGAAGACTGATCTCCTCCCAGCAAGAAGGAATTCTGTCAGCAGACAGCCTTTGGACTTGAACTGAACTTTTTCCTGTGTCTCCAGCCTGCCGGCCTACTCCATTAGATTTTGGACTCACCATACCACACAATAGTGTGAGCCAATTCCTTAAAATAAATCTCTCTCTCTCTCACTCTCACATACACACATTCACATACCCTGTTGGTTCTAATTCTCTGGAGAACACTGACTAATACAGCTTATTTTGTAGGAAGTGGCTAAAACCTCCATAGAGTTCTACAAAATGAGTCATTACTCAAATGAATTTGGATTACTAATAAGAAGGGAGGGGCTCAGTAATGAACAGCCCCAAAGCAAGAAATGTCTATTACACATAATATATGAAGATGGTGTCTAAGTTCTGAGGGAAAGGAACTCAGAGATATGGAGTTAATCTGGAAAGAAATCACGGGAGAATCTTTTCTAAAGGAAGAGAGAGACATGAATTGGAAGAGCGAAAGAAGTAAGGTATTCTAAGTCAGGGGAATAAAAATGGGCACATGATCTCCCATTGAGGTGGCAATACAATGGTGTATGGAGGAAGCAATGCTGTGCCAGACCTTTGAATAGCCTGGAAGCCTGTTGGAAGCCAACTGCCATGTCAGAACTGCAACTACCTGGAAACCATCATGCTATGAGAAGTCAAAACCATCTGCAGAGGCCCAAGAGAAGGAGAGAGAAAGATAACGCACACAAGGAGCACCTAGGTGCACAATGTAAGTGAAGAAACCTTTGAGGAAGTGTATTCTCCAGTTACCCTAGGTATCAAGCTGATATCAAGAATATCAAAGATGAAACATCAAACTGAGTCCTTCTTGGGCACCTTAGCTCTATATCACTAGTTAAATAAAATGGTTGTTTTATGCCATTGTGTAGTTTTGGGTAGTTTGACAATGCAGTGGTAGATTCCTGTCACAGATACTATCCGCTTGATGTGGTACTCTAAAAGTTTGGAGATGTAGAACCAAATCAGGAGAACAAATGAGGTTCCTGAGGGTGAAGTTTAGAGAGTACGAAAGTCAAGGACTGAGGCTGAGAGATACCAGTATTAATGGTCAAGGGAAAAATACCCCAGATGTTAGTGAAGGAAATAGATGATCAGAGCAATCAGAATTAAATTAGGAAACACTGCCACTGAAGACCAAGATGTTGACAGGGGCAGTGAGGAACAATATATGTAGCCAGAGAACATGGGCTCAGTGAAGACAATTTATTTTATTAAGGTCCATATTGATCTTGTATAGAGCAATTTTAATAGAGTGAATAATGAAACTAAAATGGATAAAGAATGAGATTTGGTTTTGGTAAATGTTTAATAGTATTATGTTACTTTAGATTATTAACAACTATAAGTAAGCTCTCTTAAAAGGAAAAGAAATAAAAATCTAATGTGCGTTTTACTAGTATAAGTGTATTTTATAAATGATAAAATTTGTAAATAAAATGTGTTTAAATTTATTTTATAAGTGATAAAATATGTCTATAAATTTATTTTATAAATTTAAATTTATAGAACTTACTTATAAAGAAAATGCACGAGAAGAATAAGGCCATTTTAAAGATAGTAAAAATTTGAAATTTGGACTTGTGGTCCAAATTAATGGCTACTGTCTTCTTTCAAGTTGGCAACCCATTTATTCGAATACCATTTTGGTTTTGCACAATATTGAGGTACTCTGTGATGCTCCCTTCACTCTTTCAATCCTACAGAAGTGGACATGCATAGGGCTGGCACTTAAAAAGACCAGTGAAGGGCTTCCCTGGTGGCGCAGTGGTTGAGAGTCCGCCTGCCGATGCAGGGGACACAGGTTCGTGCCCCGGTCTGGGAAGATCCCACATGCCGCGGAGCGGCTGGGCCCGTGAGCCATGGCCGCTGAGCCTGTGCGTCCAGAGCCTGTGCTCCACAAAGGGAGTAAGCCACAACAGTGAGAGGCCCGCGTACCGCAAAAAAAAAAAAAAGAAAAAACAGTGAAAAGTTAAAACTTCCTCATGAATTGCTCATTTGTAAGAAGGTCAAATATATATGGAGATGGCAAAGGAAGCTTTATTCCAAAATCTGCATAGAAACAATTTAACTTAGGAGTCAAGATGAGCTCCACAGATTCTTGTGTGTTAAAATATGCTATATATTGTCTTATGCATTTTTCTAGTTTTGAAATTAGTTAAAAATGTTTAGAAATTATATTTCTATGAAACATTCGTGTGACTCTTGAAGCTCCTCCAAAGGCTTCTATGGAAAACTACTGGTTTAGATTAAACAAAGGGAAATCTTCAAGGCACTTTGCCTTCAACAGAACTACTTTGGATGTAAAGCAATTTCATTTGAGTATAAAAATTATATTCTCCATGCTCTAGTCTGTGCTTATTTTATCTTAATTACTTGTGGTTTCACCAAATTTCAAATAAATGTGTTCTTTATTTTTTTTTTGTAAAACTTCTCATGAAAATTGGGTAATTTCTTTCTGTATTATTTACTTTCTAGAACTTTCCCCTGCTTTTTTGGAAAAAGACTTTTATGGCCAGCTGTATGGCTCACTAAATTCTGCTCAATACCATGCAAGGACAATGGGATAGTCTTTCAGTTTGCTTATATTATTAGCTATTATGTCAGTATTAAAGATATCAGAAGGCATTTTAGCCTCATAGATGAAGCAGACAGTCACTAAATAAGTACTGTGACACCTGTTAGTCTCAATCAAGACTTTAGGTATCATTAGCAAAGAAGCATGTTGGGCTTGAGTGGAGGCTCGGTCATCTTTACTTCAAGGTTGGAATTGCCCTAACTCCACTAATAGCTGTGTAATATGGACACCTCTGTTTTGGATACAAGAGGAAGGTAACTGTTCTGATGCTACAGTTTGTGAAATGTAACACCATTGTTTGATTCTGTTATTAAGTGCAGTTGTTCACACCTAACCACATATTTATCATCTTGCATTGTTATCTCAGGATATTTATTCTCTAATGGGACTCTAATAGCTTTGTGTGGGAGGTCTCACCTTTCCTATTTAGCTGTAAACTTTTCAAAGACAATGGGAAATAACTCAAAATTTTAGTTGCCACTGTGTACAGAATAGTTTCAGGCACAGACTAGGAATGCAATAGAGTTTAGCAAATTAATGTAATATTTATTGAGTTCCTACGTCATGTCTGTGGCTATGCTAAGTGCTATGTGCACAATAGTAATATGGCACAGGTTCTACCTCCTTAATAAATTGAAAAAATTAAAAGTGTGTATAAATATACATATACAAACACTCATATATACATATATATATGCGATGATTCACTTTTTCTATCACTGGTTCAAAATAGTGAGTTTTAGAACTTACTTGAATTTCAAACTTGTAATATTATTGATTTTATTGTAGATGATCCAGTATTTTTTGTTAATTTACCAAAGAACATTCCATATTAATAATGTTATAAAATATGGAGAATTTCTTTTTATTAAGAAAATTTTCAATTATTATCTTTATTCTTACTTTTTTTTTTTTTTTTTTCCGGTACGCGGACCTCTCACTGTTGTGGCCTCTCCCATTGCGGAGCACAGGCTTCCGGACGCGCAGGCTCAGCAGCCATGGCTCACGGGCCCAGCTGCTCTGCGGCATGTGGGATCTTCCCGGACCGGGGCACGAACCCGTGTCCCCTGCATCAACAGGCGGACTCTCAACCACTGCGCCACCAGGGAAGCTCCCTATTCTTACTTTTTAAGATAGGAATAATAACTTAGCAAGACACTTGTGAAAACTCTGTGTCTTAGTTCTTAATTATATTCTCTGTGTTGAAGCCTGATGAAGTTTTGTGTTTTCTGAGAAAACAAGTAAGGAAATGTTTCATGTTGGAGATTTCTATTCAGTGTGCTTTTCATGTTGGAGATTTCTCTTCAGGACCTGCATGATCTTGAATCCTTTGGACTTTGAGCTTTCCCTTAGGCCTCTACAACAGGAGTATCTTTTCTTAGCACAAGCTCTGGCCCAGGATTTCCCATTAGCACAGAACAAAGATCATTAGTTAAGGCTGGATGGAAAATTAAAGAAGAGAAAATCTGGGAGGTGTGGTAAAATAAACTTGGAATGTATGGTGAACCTTGTTTCACCATTCCCTTTTTCCCTAGAACCTCTCAGTTTCTGGCACGAAACAGAGGGTCTTCCAGGGTTTAAGCTCTGAACTTCTAATAAATGGTAAATCCCCCTCAGAATGAAACTAATGAGAGAATTCTTAAGGGAGTTCTCAAAATTACTGAAACACAGACAATTTGGAAAGAAGGGCAATTTCTCTTTCTGTGAAAAACTTGAATATACTGTTCAAAGGGATAGATAAATGCCTTACTTTTGGCAAATGCAAGTTCCCAGGCAGGACTTAGGGCTGCCCTGGCTGTACTCTGAGTAGTCAGAGGGTGCTATAGGTTTCAGAGAGCTATGGTAGAGTGTGGAGTGGATTACTGTGAATTCTAGTTGCTGGCATCTGAATTATTGCGGCTGATGGTTCTTTGATCTAGAACCCTGAAATAAATCTGGAAGCAGAAGGATATGCTAGTGTTGAGAGAGAGAAAGAAGGGAAAGGAGAGAATTGTTACATCTATTTTCATTAGTGAATATTGGCTTGCTGAAGAGTATTGATTTTTAATGGAAATTTTCTCTTATAGTGAAATATATAAGAATTAGCTGTGATTTAGATATATAAGTTGTATGGGCTTTCCAGTGGAATTTAAATTTCGTGATGCAAAAAGGACAGCATTTTGTATAACTGACATGAATAAAATAAAAGTCTTATAAGAGATACTGAAGAGATACTGATAAAGAGAAATTTATTTTAAACAGAGAATCAGAAATAACAGGGAATGCTAATTTAATAAACTAATTACTCCTATCCTCAAAGTCATGAAAAGCAGCATATATAATTTTTTTAACATCTTTATTGGAGTATAATTGCTTTACAATGGTGTGTTAGTTTCTGCTTTATAACAAAGTGAATCAGTTATACATATACATATGTTCCCATATGTCTTCCTTCTTCTGTCTCCTCCCTCCCACCCTCCCTATCCCACCCCTCTAGGTGGTCACAAACCACCTAGCTGATCTCCCTGTGCCATGCGGCTGCTTCCCACTAGCTATCCACCCTACGTTTGGTAGTGTATATATGTCCATGCCACTCTGTCACTTTGTCACAGCTTACTCTTCCCCCTCCCCATATCCTCAAGTCCATTCTCTAGTAGATCTTTGTCTTTATTCCCATCTTACCCCTAGGTTCTTCATGACCTTTTTTTTTTTTCTTAGATTCCATATATATGTGTTAGCATATGGTATTTGTTTTTCTCTTTCTGACATACTTCACTCTGTATGACAGACTCTAGGTCCAACCACCTCACTACAAATAACTCAATTTTGTTTCTTTATATGGCTGAGTAATATTCCATTGTATATATGTGCCACATCTTCTTTATCCATTCATCTGTTGATGGACACTTAGGTTGCTTTCAGGTCCTGGCTATTGTAAATAGAGCTGCAATGAACATTTTGGTACGTGACTCTTTTTGAATTATGGTTTTCTCAGGGTATATGCCCAGTAGTGGGATTGCTGAGTCATATGGTAATTCTATCTTTAGTTTTTTAAGGAACCTTCATACTGCTCTCCATAGTGGCTGTATCAATTTACATTCCCACCAACACTGCAAGAGTGCTCCCTTTTTTGGGCTCCCCTGGTGGCGCAGTGGTTGAGAGTCTGCCTGCCAATGCAGGGGACACGGGTTCATGCCCCGGTCCGGGAAGATCCCACATGCCGCGGAGTGGCTGGGCCCGTGAGCCATGGCCGCTGAGTCTGCGCATCCGGAGCCTGTGCTCCGCAACGGGGAGAGGCCACAACAGTGAGAGGCCTGCGTACCGCAAAAAAAAAAAAGGTCTCCCTTTTCTCCACACCCTCTCCGGCATTTATTGTTTGTAGATTTTTTCATGATGGCCATTCTGACAGGTATGAGATGACATCTCATTGTAGTTTTGATTTGCATTTCTCTAATGATTAATGATGTTGAGCATTCTTTCATGTGTTTGTTGGTAATCTGTATATCTTCTTTGGAGAAATGTCTATTTAGGTCTTCTGCCCATTTTTGGATTGGGTTGTTTGTTTTTTTGTTATTGAGCTGCATGAGCTGCTTGTAAATTTTGGAGATTAATCCTTTGTCAGTTGCTTCATTTGCAAATATTTCCTCCCATTCTGAGGGTTGTCCTTTGGTCTTGTTTATGGTTTCCTTTGCTATGCAAAAGCTTTTAAGTTTCATTAGGTCCCATTTGTTTATTTCTGTTTTTATTTCCATTTCTCTAAGAGGTGGGTCAAAAAGGATCTTGCTGTGATTTATGTCATAGAGTGTTCTGCCTATATTTTCCTCTAAGAGTTTGATAGTGTCTGGCCTTACATTTAGGTCTTTAATCCATTTTGAGTTTATTTTTGTGTATGGTGTTAGGGAGTGTTCTAATTTCATACTTTTACATGTACCTCTCCAGTTTTCCCAGCACCACTTATTGAAGAGGCTGTCTTTTCTCCACTGTATATTCTTGCCTACTTTATCAAAGAAAAGGTGACCATATGTGCGTGGGTTTACCTCTGGGCTTTCTATCCTGTCCCATTGATCTATATTTCTGTTTTTGTGCCAGTACTATACTGTCTTGATTACTGTAGCTTTGTAGTATAGTCTGAAGTCAGGGAGCCTGATTCCTCCAGCTCCGTTTATCATTCTCAGCATTGCTTTGGCTATTCAGGGTCTTTTCTGTTTCCATACAAATTGTGAAATTTTTTGTTCTACTTCTGTGAAAAATGCCAGTGGTAGTTTGATAGGAATTGCATTGAATCTGTAGATTGCTTTGGGTAGTAGAGTCATTTTGACAATGTTGATTCTTCCAATCCAAGAACATGGTATATCTCTCCATCTATTTGTATCATCTTTAATTTCTTTCATCAGTTTCTTATAATTTTCTGCATACAGGTCTTTTGTCTCCTTAGGTAGGTTTATTCCTAGATATTTTATTCTTTTTGTTGCAATGGTAAATGGGAGTGTTTTCTTAATTTCACTTTTAGATTGTTCATCATTAGTGTATAGGAATGCCAGAGATATCTGTGCATTAATTTTGTATCCTGCTACTTTACCAGATTCATTGATTAGCTCTAGTAGTTTTCTGGTAGCATCTTTAGGATTCTCTATGTATAGTATCATGTCATCTGCAAACAGTGACAGCTTTACTTCTTCTTTTCCAATTTGGATTCCTTTTATTTCTTTTTCTTCTCTGATTTTAGCTGTGGCTAAAACTTCCAAAACTATGTTGAATAATAATGGTGAGAGTGGGCAACCTTGTCTTCTTCCTGATCTTAGTGGAAATGCTTTCAGTGTTTCACCACTGAGGACGATGCTGGCTGTGGGTTTGTCATATATGGGCTTTATTATGTTGAGGAAAGTTCCCTCTATGCCTACTTTCTGCAGGGTTTTTATCATAAATGAGTGTTGAATTTTGTTGAAAGCTTTCTCTGCATCTATTGAGATGATCATATGGTTTTTCTCCTTCAATTTGTTAGTGTGGTGTATCACGTTGATTGATTTGTGTATATTGAAGAATCCTTGCATTCCTGGAATAAACCCCACTTGATCATGGTGTATGATCCTTTTAATGTGATGTTGCATTCTGTTTGCTAATATTTTGCTGGGGATTTTTGCATCTATGTTCATCAGTGATATTGGCCTGTAGTTTTCTTTCTTTGAGACATCTTTGTCTGGTTTTGGTATCAGGGTGACGGTGGCCTCGTAGAATGAGTTTGGGAGTGTTCCTCCCTCTGCTATATTTTAGAAGAGTTTGAGAAGGATAGGTGTTAGCTCTTCTCTAAATGTTTGATAGAATATACCTGTGAAGCCATCTGTCCTGGGCTTTTGTTTGTTGGAAGATTTTTAATCACGGTTTCAATTTCAGTGCTTGTGATTGGTCTGTTCATATTTTCTATTTCTTCCTGGTTCAGTCTCGGCAGGTTGTGCATTTCAAAGAATTTGTCCATTTCTTCCAGGTTGTCCATTTTTTTGGCATAGAGTTGCTTGTATAATCTCTCATGATCCTTTGTATTTCTGCAGTGTCAGTTGTTACCTCTCCTTTTTCATTTCTAATTCTATTGATTTGAGTCTTCTCCCTTTTTTTCTTGATGAGTCTGGCTAATGGTTTATCAATTTTGTTTATCTTCTCAAAGAACCAGCTTTTAGTTTTATTGATCATTTTATCGTTTCCTTCATTTATTTCTGATCTGATCTTTATATTTCTTTCCTTCTACTAACTGGGTTTTTTTGGTTCTTCTTTCTCTAATTGCTTAAGGTGCAAGTTTAGGTTGTTTATTTGAGATGTTTCCTGTTTCTTTTTTTTTTTTTTTTTGGTGGTACGCGGGCCTCTCACTGCTGTGGCCTTTCCCATTGTGGAGCGCAGGCTCCGGATGTGCAGGCTCAGTGGCCATGCCTCACGGGCCCAGCCCCTCCACAGCATGTGGGATCCTCCCGCACCGGGGCATGAACCCCTGCCCCCTGCATTGGCAGGCGGACTCTCAACCACTGCGCCACCAGGGAAGCCCTCCTGTTTCTTAAGGTAGGATTGTATTGCTATAAACTTCCCTCTTAGAACTGCTTTTGCTGCATCCCACAGGTTTTGGGTTGTCATGTTTACATTGTCCTTTGTTTCTAAGTATTTTTTGATTTCCTCTTTGATTTATTCAGTGATCTCTTGGTTATTAAGTAGTGTATTGTTTAGCCTCCTTGTGTTTGTATTTTTTACAGATCTTTTCCTGTAATTGATATCTAGTCTTATAGCGTTGTGGTTGGAAAAGATACTTGGTATGATTTCAATTTTCTTAAATTTACCAAGGCTTGATTTCAGCATATATAATATTTGACTTGGGTTACATTGTACTATGATATCTCAGTGAAAAGTGATTCAACATTTTTGCATCTGTATTTTTTGTGGACATTATGGACATTACTGGTTGATTATTTTTCTTCTGGATTGTTTGCATTAATATAGATATAGTCTTTGTAATTCAAAAAATGGAAATCTAATAGATTGACCTTAACTATTACACATGAATCTGAACTTGCAAGGCAATAGTACAAATTACAAAAATATCCCTTTCTCTATAAGGAAGATCAAGATTAAGTTTACAAACTGAAAAACATTTCATTGTTTTGGAGTTGTCTTTCCCTGGTCAAAATATCTTTTTCATGCTTAGAAATGCTGACTACACTTTTAAAATGAGGATTTTATGCTTTAAACTTCAAGTCAATAAATTCTCATATAGGGTAAGAGTTTTTGTATGGAAATTGAAGAGAAGTTGGTGATTATTCCATCATTATTAGCAATATATATTTAGTCATGAGAAAATATCACTTACATTTTCAAATTTTGATACCCAGGTAAAAATTATCAGATGGGGTTACTTTCACACCCTCTCTAAAATGTCTGTTTTTTAAGGAAAATCTCCATCTACATCAGAGGCCAGCAAAACTTGAACACATGTCCTAGAAGACACATTTTGGTAAAGACAATTTTACATTTCCGGAATGTTTTAATCATTGCTTCTTCCCTCCTCATGCCCTTTACTTTCTTCCTTTTATTCTGAATAGGAAGCTGTTGAGTTTCTCCTTGAGGACAACACGGCACAAATGGTTAGCATCATTTTTCTCTTTTCCTCTGCTTTTACCCTGTTTCTGTAGTAACCTACTCTTAAATATGTCACTGATGGTTAATATTTAAAGGCTTATCAAATTTCAGAATTCTACATGTTGGTTCACAAAGATCAATTCAAATACTTAACAGTACATAGGGCTCAGAGAGAAGCTTGGTATCATCTATTCTCAGCATCAAAGAGGGCATGTCCATCCTATTCTCTATTCTAAGTTTTCATCTTCGTTGTTATGGAGTTGGTTCTGGTCCCTGTCCAGCAAGGACTGATGAGAAAAGTCTCTTCTTAGTATCAAAATCTGCCTTGCCACTTCCCATCCTTAATAAGCTGTGAGTACATAATTAATAAATGGGATGGGCTACTGGGGATGGGTGGATGAGTCACCACTTTCCCACCCAAAGGAAGGAGCGGGCTTAAGTAGCAGTTGATACTCCTTGAACTGCCTTCTGTTTGTGTAGTTTTTGCTTGTTCAGTGGAATATTCAATCCGAGGTGATTCCCTTCCATAGGGGATAAAGGGAGGAAAGAGAAGGGAGATGAAATGCCTGGTTCTGGGGGAAGTGATTTTAGAGAAAGAAGAGCCTGAAGAGGATTTTATGCAATTTTTCAAGGTAAATATTCTTCTGTAACATGAATTCTTCAATAAAAACTCTCTTTGTGCTAATTCATTATGAGTGAGGTGTGTTTCTGGGGTGAGCAGGGTTGAAGGGAGGGCAGAGGCTGCACCATAGGAGGCCACCAAATTTGAGCAAAGGGCTACAGCCCACTTCTCTCTTAGTCTCCTCACTAAGACTCCCATCCTTGCTGAAAATTTGTTGCTTTTAAAATCTTAGCAAATTTGGGGGAAGAATCATTTTGAAAACCTAACCTCTGTAGGCCTTATTTTTCTCATCTGTGAATGGGGGTAGTAAAAATACCTGTCTCATAAGATCATTGGGTATATTAATGCAAGTAACCTCTTTAGCACAGTACCTTACATGGGGCACTCAGTGTCTGTTAGATATTTTTCTAATATCAACAATTTGTTAAAGACAGCAGTTGCTTCAATAGAAAAGTGGAGTCAGCAGATCTGGATGACTTCCTTGCAGTTTAATAAAACAACTGGCTCAAATCAGCCCAGGCACACCAGTTATTATGAGATCACATAAAAGACCAGAATGTTCCTGAAAAGGGAGAAAACTTAGGCTAAAGTGTCATATATATTCATATATATATGAATGATATTGAAAATTACAGGGAATAAAAGAGAAAGATTAATACTAAAGTCAATTTGAAGGCCCCTTGAAAAGAAAATGGTTTTATATTTGTAAAGAATAAATCCTTTCATATTACTCTCATCCAAGTTACTGAAACACTGAAGACTGATAGATCTGCAGTTGAATTTAAAAAAGAGATCTACATCATGATTCCAGAAAAATCTTAAAAAATTTTCCAGAATAATAGATTCCAGATTCTTTATGCTCTTATTCTAGGCCAGGTATATCTAACACCTTTAACATTTTTATTTCATTTAATAGTCACAATCTCTCCATGTTAGTAGATATTATTAGCTCCACTCTGCAGATTAGAAAACTATCCAAGTGAAAAATAAATATCATTTTGTTAATGTATATTTTAAATCTTTTCTTCTCTAATAAGTCCATTTTGAACCTATATACTAACCTTTCTCACTTTCCATCAAAACAAAATAAAATTTAAAAGTACTACTTAAATTCTATGGCTCTCTTTAGCTATATCTTACTTCTCACCCTTTTCATTATAAAGACATAAGGTTGGATTTTGCCTAGACAAAACAATTAGAGAAGATGCTAGATTTTGTGTGAAATACATAACCAAAGTTGCACTACTTGATTTTTGAACCCCTCACATATTAAGAATATAAAATTAATCCAGGGTTAGAAATAAAGGAGAATATATTTTTTGAGACAGATATTTGAGGAGAACTTCTGGAGTGCTGTGAGTCTATCTCCCCCTTTCCTTCTGCCCACAGGAACGAGGGGTACAACTTCTTAACTCTACATCTTTTAAGAGGGACTTCAAGGGGACCACTTAAGGAATCTGATATATATGTAGCTAGATATGTATATATATGTGTGTGTGTGTGCATATGTATGTATATTATGTATATGATAACACACATATATGAATGATTCCTAATATGCATGCATATATAATATAAATGTGTATTTGTGTGTATATATTTGTGTATTCTCTGCAGTTGGAGGAAATTGTAAGCTTGTGCTTGATTTACACCTGAGAAAGTGTGACCTGCTTGTGGTGGTGTCCAGCAGTAAGAGGCTGTGAGTTGTGTTATTGGAGACCGTAGTGGGAAATTTGCAATAAGCAGCCGAAAAAGAGGCACTGCCTAGGTCAAGGGAGTTGTTTTCAGAGGGTCCACCCAAGCGTCTCTACAAGATGCCCAGGGAAAGAAAGAATCAGTGTTAACAGAGTATAGAGCCATATAGAGTGTAACAGTACCAGTCAAGACCTGTTCTCAAGGCATTAGGAAAAAAAAACTGCTGTCAAGTGGAAAGGAGAGAAGGCAACCACCTCTGTCTTGGCCTGGGCTCCTTAAAAATGAAAGTCCTATTGAAAGCTTATATGTCAAGACTGTATTGGAAGGTGCAATCTCAATATGGCAAGATCAAGGGAAAAGGGAAGTAAGGCAGGCAGGGAAAGAGGAAGTTCCTATACCAGGTGGCACATCACTGAGCATGCTATAGCTTCACCAGGACACAGAGCTGGTTGCTTGTTCCTAGGGCACCTCTTCCAGACAGGCATTGTCAAGCCACTGTTCCTTAGAATATTCCCTCAATAGAAGTAATAGAGAGGCATTCACCTGCTGGTTTTTACCCATATGTGGTCACTCTTTGGTTCAAGTTCAACTCCTGAGGCATTAACTTCCCTACTTTTGACCCTTGACCCAGGTTGTGTTTTCAGGCCCTCTGGACAGCCACTAGGAAAGCCAGACCTTGTGCCTTGCAGTGCATGGCTTCCTCATGAATGTGAAAGTGGGCAGAGAGTCAGAGTCTCCACAGGTCCAGTTAGGTGGGATTAAGTGCAGAACCAGTGTGAGTACATCATGGCCAACATGAAGAAGCTGAAAAACCTAACACGGTGTCAGTATACGAGGCAACAATGAAGGTTGCTGAGGCTGCCCTTGAAAGTGGCTGAGGTTTAGAAGGCAGGTGGGGCAAGATGAGGTGCCTCTCTGAAATCCCCCTCTTCATGGAGGGAGGAGGAGCAAATATTTATCTTTGAACAAACCTTGAAAGTTTGTTTATTATGTTGTCGGGACAATTTTACATATTGAACTGAAGCTGAAATAAGAGAATTTATTATGAGAATCTACCTATGAGAATAGATATCTATGAGAATCTATGAGAATTTTTACTAACTGAAAGAAGAGTCATAGAATCTGCCTAGTTTTTATCCAGGGGCATGAAAGGATTATCCACACTGAAGACATTTAAAGAGATAATAAAATTAACTTCACAAATGTATCTTAAGATTTCTGCACTTTCAAGTCATTGATTCTGCTCCAAGCTCTTAAAATGAACTTTATTCCACTATCTCTGCTTCTTCACTTCCCATAGCTTCCTCATGCACCACCATTATTCTTTAGCTCAAATCACTTCACTCGAGCTACTCAGACGAGTATTACCACTAATGTTATAATTGCGCAAACTGATAGCTCTTTTAAGTCCCAATATCACTTGATTTCTCTGCAGCTTTTGTCTGTGCTCACCACTATTTATTTTTTTAATATTCTCCTGTGTCAGATTCTAAGATACAAAGCTTCCTGGTTCACTTTCCACCTCCTGGATCAGTCCTTTGAATCTCCTTCTTCTTCTTTTATACCCACTCCCTCTTCTATACCCAACTTAAAAAAAAAATTAATGACCTTTGGGGTTTACTCCTCAGCTCGTGCTTTCTTGACTCTGTGTCTTTCCCCAGGATGAGTTTTCTTTTCTCTGCCAACCCCCAGCAATTATGAACTCAAATCCCAGAGAGCTCCTTATCTATAGGACATCTCTCTCTTTCAAATTCAACATGTCCCAAAACTGAACTCTTCATCTTTTACTTCCAAACTGGCTACTTCTTCTGGAATTTACTATCTTGATTTATTGTGCCATTAATCACACCACCACCACCACCACCACCACCCCGCTGAAGTCAGTAACCTGGGAATGATCTCAGACTTCTCATGGACCTTCATTTCCACATCAAAGCAATCACCGAGCCCTGGAGATAAAACCTCATGAATCTATCTGTTCCATGTCATCCTCACTGCTACTACCTTAGATTAGGCCTTCAGTGGGTCTGACCTGGATGTTACCTTAGCCTCCGACAGCATATTCCTGAAACCATTTCTATCATTTTAAATTTTGGATCTATGCTATCACAAGAGATGTCTTTATAACTTTTTTCTAAAAATAAAATTATAAAAACTCTTCCAACTCTCTTTGGTCTATAAAAGAAATGACAAATTTCATAGCAGCGCAGTCAAAGCCCCTATGATCTGAGCACTGTTGATCTACTAGCTTTAGAATAAGAGAGTAATATGACAAACATAGAGCATGTACTTTACCATCATCCAGTCCTGGGTTCTCATCCTGGCTCTGCTACTCACTGTCTGTCTGACCATGAGCAAAGTAATAACCCCTCTGAACTTTAGGTTTTTCATGGGCAAAATATGGGTCAGTGTATATAACCATGGTGAAAATTAAATGGAACAATGTATGTGATGCATCCAGCACATAGACAATGATCAATACATTTTCCTTTCCTCCTTCCCTCATTTTATTCCCTTTACCTTATGTGTCAGCATGCTGGTAGGCATGAGATACCTTGAATCTATTTTTTGGTTCCATCCATTTATGTCATATAATATTCTCTGTAAGAGTAACTCCCTCTTTCCTGCTGGAAAGTTACTTCTCATTCTAGAAGACAAGGCTGCAGGGTCACTTCTGCAAAGCACCCCCTAACACCCAAGACAAAGGTAAACACTCCATTCTCTTTTTAAAACCTCTTTCCATATCTTGTCCAGTTGCCAAGTCAGCTCTTATGTCACTGTTTCGTAATAATGAGGCACTTGGGCGTGGAGGGTACATAGCCAGTCATGTAATGCTATTCTTAAAAGCTGCCATGATACCAATATAAATTTAAAAAATGCATAAAAGCACCTCTGAAATGATCTTCTCATTATTGTGAAATCATGCATTGGCCAACTGTTTGCATGGTGGTCTTTACCATTAAAAATGAGTGCGGGAAATTTGTATGGGATTGACTGAAAATTATTATGTTTTATAAAACAAAACTTAGGAGAAAAGGCTGATTGTACTGATATTACTCGGTCCAAAGAAGAGGTAGAAATCGTTGAATAACAACTCTCAATCATGTTGTATTTTAACGTAGAGGAGACAACTGGGCATTTTCTGGCATCAGTGAGTACCAGATGATTGTGAATAGCGTAAATTGCCACAGGAAATGTAGATACAGTAACAGAAAAATTTCTTGAGGGTGAAGGATACTAAATAATGAAGTATTTCTTCCAAGTGGCTGTGACAATTCCTCAATACCATCTTTCCAAGTTTGTTTAACAGTGATTCCTCTTGAATGCTGGAGAATGGACCAGTTTGCTCATCAAGGTCTTCTCCACCCACAGGATCCCATGAATGCCATCAAATAAAGAAGACTTCACTCTTGTGCAAATGTAAGCATAATAAGTTTTTCTTAAAGCGATTAAACCCTTTGTATTGTAAGCAGTACTTGCACCAGGGGAGACTAAGGTTCACAGATGGATAGCATAAACCCATATAATTATACTACATATCTGCAAATAATTAATTTGGCTTTGTGCATGTAATTTGTGTGTCATTGCCCAAACATTCCCTTACAACAATACAACTCAAAATGTGCTGAACGGGGTGACAAGCTCTTTAGTCGTCATAGTGACATATTTCCAGAATAAGTGACACCAGACCTAAAAGTAGACAGTTGGTCTGTCTTCCATGAGGCCTAAGAGTAGTTAATAGGTGATTGAGGAGTGATTGTAAAGGCGAAGGGGTTCCAGACAGAGAACTGTCACGTCATGAGCCAACAGTGTGTGGGAAGTTGGCAGCCAGTCAGATGGAGACTAAACTGGGCTTTACTACTGCTCTTTACTTCCAGTGAACTGGAGACACGCATCTCCTAATGTGTTTTCTCTTTCCTTTCCTTCCTACTGATGATTATGACTCAGTATGGCGACTGACCAACTTTTCACTTCCACACATTCTGATCTGACTTCCAACCCCCCTCCCTTGCTCTAATACAGTTTTGCCCCAGAGCAGTGGCTGAGTCTAAATCTGCCAATGGCAGCATGTTATCTGCTCCTAACATTCTTGGACTAGGATCAAAATGACGTAACCCTTCAGGGAAAGTTCAGGACTGCTTTTTGCAGCTATATAGCAGCTGCCTGCTGACTATAGAACGTTGTAAGAATGGGCTCAGTGGTTCTTAACTAGGGGCAGTATCACCCCTGATGGGGTTTGTATTTGTATGGGGGCCTTTCGGCACCATTGATATTTGATAGCCAGAGATGCAAATGTCTTGTAACATTTGGGACAATTCAGCAACACAAAGATTTGTTTCACGCCAAAAGCCAATAGTGACTCTGCTGAGAAGCAGGTTAGATTTAGAACTGCCCCAATGTTGGCCTGAATAGCCAGGAAGCAACCTAAAGGCACCTTGCTTCTCTGCCCAAGGAGATTCTGTGTGAAAGAAAATATGGTTCTATTTTATTTGCCTGAGAACCAGACTCTTATTATAAAAGGGGACAATTAATTTCATCTAAGAACTTGAGATCATAATAGGAGATCTAGACCCAGAGTCTGTTGAGGGCTTTGAGCATTTCTACTATTCCAGTCCAATAGGAAAAAAAAAAGTGCATTTGAAAGGTAAGTGTCATTTAGTGAAAATCTCCTGTCTCATAAAAGCTTTAGAAAACTCTATCTTTGAATACCACTTCAGCACTTATTAGCTGTGTAACCTTAGCCTATGTGCTTACTCCTGAACCTCTATTTTCCTATCCGTAGAAGTGTTATTGTACCACATGGGTTGTTGAGAAAATTAGTTTAATGCTTAAGTCCCAGCACAGTATCTTGGTGCTTGAAAAATGGTAGCTAGCTAATAATAATAAATAATTACTAATATTAGTAATAGTGTAATTATTCAGAGTAAGAAAAAATGAACCCTGTTATCTGAGTCCAACTGATATTCCATTCAATGTCTTCTGTAAAACAAATGTAATACTTAAGCCTTGATGAGATAGTAAACAAGTAACACTCTTTGGTAATAAATGTACAAAATATGTGTGGGGGAGGAAATGTGGTAAAGAGGAAATTACTTTGGTTTCTGGTACTATTTTTTCTTTATATTAATTGTATGGCTCCTTCCCATCCCAGGTCTGGTTGCCTTTAACTTTAGAAGCTGAGAACCTCTTCGGGGGCTAAAGATTCAATTATTCACTGTTGTAATACTATCCATTAAAACCCTCTACTGTGAGTTCTGTTGCTGTGAGCTTTCATTTAGAAGAACTATTGTGTAATTAGCAGCATCTTGGTATAATTCAGTTTTGGAGGGTGAGAACATTGAAACCATGGGCCCTTGCTCTATTCATCCATCATGTCCGTCTGTGTACAAGAGAGAGCTATACTACGTTGAAGTACAGATCTTCTTAGGGAAAAAAAATACAGTGCTCAACAAGATGACTTTTTGAATTCATATAAGACAAATAATTGTCCTGTGTCATTTCTTCCTATCAATTCCAGATGCATGCAAAGATTTACCAGACTTTTCAGTAGTTGCTTTGCTGCTCTTGTCTCCAGTGAATCTATAAGAAGATTTATTTTTCTCCTGAAACATTACTCTGTTGCCCATTCTCCCCTACATGGCCGAAATGTTCAGGTACAGTGGTTGTTGATGTGGTGCAAGGGCGCTGTCCTAGCTGCATAAATGGTAATACAATTTTAAGTTCTCTAACAGAGACTTAGCAGATGCCAATCTAGTTTTCAGTTGTACCTAAAGGGATTTGCTAGAAACTGCTTTAAATAAAATAGGACAATGCTTAAGAAAAGGCAGCTTTCAAGTTACATGCATGTCCCAGAGCCTTTTCTTACAGGGGCCTTAGACTTAAGAGTTTGGCCCCTTCCACGGCTGCCTCATTCATAGCCTGTGTTCTTGATTCATAAGAATAGAATATATGTTCTTTCTCCATAAGTGTCAAGTGCAGGATCCCAGTTGGTTTAATAAGCCATTTATAAAGCATTGAAAAGCTGAAAAATTGGAAAAATATCTTTAGGGAAATATTGGTTGATTAAGTCAATTATCCAAAAAGAATAGCATAGAAAAATATACAGTTCAATTATATGTAACATAAATTGTTAGTGTTTTATAGTTATTATGCATAACATTCAACTTTATTATTATATCACTATAATAATGTTATATTACAATTTCATATTTAGATTTAATGAATAACTAATTGACCGTGGTTAATCATTTTAATCATTTTAAATAAAGGGAAAGAGTTATCGGTCAATGAATTAAGGTGATCAGAATATAAAACTTTATTGTCTACCTGAACATGATTCCTGTGGAGGTAGAGAAAATATTCTCAGTACACTGACTGCACTTCTGTCCCCAGAGTTGTATTTGCATTCTAAAACATTGGAGCAGGTGGAGCTAAGGCATTGGGAGGGAGGGGTCAGCAATCTGGTCCTTACTGTTGTCTGTCTATTTATGCAACCCTGAACCAACTGTCCCATCTGGTCCTTAGAGCTTGCAGACATCTCTGAACTATCTTCATTTCTGTCTGCAGGGTCCCTTCAGATTCTGGCACAACTGAGGTTTGAACAGGACTGGTTAAAGTGCTGGAACTCTTAACCAATTCATTTTAAGTGACTTTGTGATCATCATGGTGTAGCTGCCACTTTTGACATTAAAGGTGACTAAAGAAATTGTGACTGTGAGCAAGAATGAAAGGGCCTGATTGTATCAGGTGCCAAAGCATAAGATACCACCTAAGAAAACTCAGAACCGTTTGGGAAGAATTTTTTGAAGGCTAGATCAGGCAGAAATAGAACGAGATCATATTGATGATTATTGTTGTTATTACCTTATCTTACTCAGAGGTTAGTATAGTCCGTGAAATATGAGTTTAACTCATCTTTCTAAAAATTCATAAGATAAAAATGATACATATACAATGGATAAGAGGGAATTTTCATCAAACTTCCAGATCTCAACTCAATTCCTTTAAAAAAAATTGTCGTGTAATTCCAAGATCCTTATGTTTTCAATCCCCATGGACAGCTCTTCAGAAATTCATAAAGATGTAAAATGCTTCGAAAGAGATGGAGAATGTTCAGAACAAGAGCAGGGAAATTATCACTTGATAGGTGATGAGCATTGTGAGAAACAAGTTTGCCTTTTTTCATTCCTTTCCTGGTTATTTTTCCCATCACATAAGGAAGAAATGAAACACCAGAAAGAATCAGGTTATCATCATCTACACTGGTTCCTGTCATTGGTTAAGTATTAATTTAATAGCGCATCCTTCATAGAAGAAGCTGCTTCCTGACCCACCGTTCCTGGTGCGTACGTTTTGAGCTGTTTCCCAGGCATGCCACAAAGCAGGAGGAGTTTCTTGGTCACTGTGGGGCCTGCTCCTCTAAAGCAGGAGTTTTCAATCTTCATTGTTCTGGTTGCAGAACCCTTTGTTTAAAAGCCCAAGATGTAAACCAGATGAACACAGAGCTGCTCTGTTTGAAGCAGGCACTTGAGGGGGCTCATTGTTTTGCTCTTTCACTTCTCCGAGGGCTCTGAAGACCCTTGCTCTATAGCAATTCTAACTTCCTTATTAAAATCAAATTCAGGAACACCATGGGCTTTCCCTGGAAGGAGAATGTCCACATGGAGAAGCACAGCTTACTGAGTGTCTCTCTCTGCTTCCTTTAGTTTTACATTTGATTTAGTCCCATTCCCACCTTTGTGATGTGATCCTATTAAGCCGTTGGCCCTGGGCTTTTCTTCACAGACATGATAAGGAAGTGATTTTCTACTCCTGAGAACCAAGGAGCCACACTCTTAAACTGTAAGCCCAAGAAGGATAGAGACTGTGTCTGTTTTGTTGAGCGTTGCATTGCTGAGGCATAATGCTGCGCCTGGCACATATTGGGCATTCAGTCAATATTTGTGGACTGACTAAATGAGGGGGTAAAGGAATAACCAGTGGGGGAAAAGCACAGAGAGTTCAGGAGATAAAAAAAGTGCAATCAACGAAGTATGTATTTTTCTAGAGCTGTTATAGCAGCCTTGACACTAGGCTTGTGAACTTGTCTCATCTCATTCTCCATTTTGAGTCAGATGGCCCCAAGGGGCCCTCACAGCTTTACTCGGGCTGTTATGACTCATTGCTTAGCCAGTTTCACTTAGTACCATCTTAAAACTACCCTACGGGGATGGTTTATATACTCTTCTCTATGGCGTACCTTAGTACACCCACGATTGAGACAAACAGAGTCTGATGCTTTCCCTCAGTTAGTGGAAGGCACTGCTTTACTTTATGGGGTTTTTTTCTTTTTGCTTGTTTGTTTTGTCTACGAAGTACTAGAAATTACCTCATCTATCAGATTAGCCCATTCCCCATACATAGTAGATGAGCTTGGCTCTTGCAGTCCTGAATATATAACTGTATTTAAATACAATTCATTATAATAAGAATGGTATTTATAGATTAATAGTAGCAAATATTAATAGCAGCAAAATGATCCCCTGATATCTACAGAAAGCACTCAGAATAGGGGAAGGGTCATTGGAGGGTGGAGTAAGCTGAATAATGCTCCCCCAAAGGTATCAGTTTCTAATCTCTGAAACTTGTAAATGTTACCTTATAAGGGGGGAAAAAGAAGGCCTATGTAGATGTGATTAAGTTGAGAATTTTGAGATAGGGAGATTATCCTGGACAATCAGGGTGGACCTTAAATGTAATGTCTTATAAAAGAGAGGCAGAGGGAGGTTTGATACAGACAATAGAGAAGAAGATACACATGCAGAAGAGAAGGTGATGTGAAGACAGAGGCAGAGACTGGAATGATGAGGCCACAAGCCAAGGAATGCTGGCAGCCACCAGAAACCGGAAGAAGCAAAGAATCGATTCTCCCCTAGAGCCTTCAGAGGGAGTGCATACCTAGTCAGTCTTTGATCTTGGCCCAATGACACTGATGTTGGAGTTCTGGTTCCCACAGTGGTGACAGAATAAATTTTTATTGTTTGGAGCCACCAAGTTTGTCATAATTTGTTTCAGTAGCCACAGGAAACAAAAAGAGAAATGTACCCTTTTAAGATTTGCTATTACATGCTCTTAAATCTGCTCATTGCCAAGTGTTTCTGGGTTTAGGAACATATGAATGTATATACACTATTGGGATTACCAGCTATTTCTTGTGGTTAAAATATGCAGGGGGTTTCCAAACCTTAAAAGATGAGAGAAACTTTTGAAAGGCCAGTCACCATAAAGAACAATTCTCGTCTGTAAAAGTTGAGAGAAGAAAGGATGAGACTCAATTTGAGGAGAGCATTCTGAGAGCAAACAATGGGATTGATGGCAAATAGCTACTGGGGTGATGGGGAAGTGGACTAGGGGACTTACCTGTTAAATGAAATATGATATTTATAAATTAATGCTAGGGTTGGGGGACTTCCCTGGTGGCACAGTGGTTAAGAATCTGCCTGCCAATGCAGGGGACATGGGTTCGAACCCTGGTCTGGGAAGATCCAACATGCCACAGAGCAACTAAGCGCATGGGCCACAACTACTGAGCCTGTGTGCCACAACTACTGAAGCCTGCGTGTCTAGAGCCTGTGCTGTCCATAAGAGAAGCCACTGCAATGAGAAGCCTGCACACTACAACGAAGACCCAAATGCAGCCCAAAATAAATAATTAATTAAAAAAAAATTTTTAATGCTAGGGTTGGTGTTACCTTGATATGCAAGCCCTCTAGTCTTTGCATGCAATGAGCCCTGCTTCTCCTCCCATAGGTAAATAACTGGTGAATACCTGTGAGAGCCAACACTCAGTGCAGGAGGCACTTGTTAACAGCAAAAGGCACCAAACATTGACACCCCTGGTTGGATAGCCCCTCTGTTGTTGAACCTTGAAGCATCAGCCCTTAAAGACCTCAGTTCAACTCAGGCCAGCCTTTCTCCTCTAATGGAAGAATGAGCAATTTCTGCTGCTTGCTAAATGTGTCCAGTTAGCCTGTGCGTAGGAGCAGATGACCCCTTCCCACCAAATGCATCCCTTGACTTGCCCACAGGCCTTTATGGTCTTTTTAACTTGAGCTATTCCAGTGGTGTGTTCATGGATACATCTACATTCTCATGAGTTTTTTCATGACTCAGAACCTTCTTTCTAGGAGGCCAGGCTGGAGTAAAGCACCAGTAAAGCATCTTTAGTCTTAAAGCAGAACAAAGACATTGGGCTTTCTTTAGAATCCTATTCTAGCCAGGCTTTCTGTATAAATTATAGATGTGAAAGCTCCTCTAAACATTCTGGGTAGTAGAAAGTACATAATAGTTATCTTGACATTTTAAAGCCATCTGTGCATAAGCTTTAAATTCTCATTATGTCATATAAAAAGGAGAGTGTTCACACATAGGCACTTATGATTTCTAATTACTCCATAGTTCTGGAATTCTGAGAAAAGTTTTTGAGTTGGAAACTAATCATGTGAGAGACTTCGCAAAATCTTTACATTTGCTTATAATTGCTATAGGGCTGCTCCACGTTTGTGGTAAGGTAGGACCCTCCAACTTGCCATGTAACTTTCTAATTTTCTCAGTTGATCATAAGTTTTTTATACTTCTATATTCCAGAAAAATAATTGTGTTGTCATCACTGTGGTGCTGATGAGTAAAGCTTAGTCTTACTATGATCCTGTAAGATGTTTGATTTCCTCTAGCTTTTGAAGTTCATAAAATTACAGTTTCCAGCAATGTTTTAATATTTCTCTAAAGAAACAGCAAAGACATAAAACTCATGTTTGTTTGATTCTTCTCTGTACGACAGGCTTTCAAAGTTCAGCATCTCTGGAACTCCAAAATTCCCCACTCTAGAAGATGAATGGCTAATTGGATCCTAGTATGTAAGAAAATACTAGCAAAATAGCAGTACATACCAAGTATTTCTTTTCATGATTCTAAAAGCAGTCAAAACATATTTGTGCTTCTAAAACAACAGTGAAGAGTATGCATTAGATTAACAGTCTTTCATTTGTTAGTAATTTTGTTACATGCTGCTTGGAAGAGATTAGTTAAAGCTGTTATTTCTGGAAAAGAGGGTCAGAGACAGCAAAACACCCTAGTAAGACATACTAAACTTTTTTATTTCCTCATTCATTCATTAATGAAATATTTTTCTTAGTGGCTACTTTGTGTTTGATAATATGGTACATTTTTGCAGAAGAATGCAGTGAAACAGTGTGTCTATGTCAACCTCTGCAGTTAAGGAATTTATAGGATTAAGGTGCAGTGTAGATATTAGTATAAGTACCACAAAGACAATAATTATTAACAGGTATTGAGCTCTATGTGTCAGGCAGAAGATATTAACAATAAAGTATCTTTTCCTTACAATAATATCTAAGAGAGATAAAAATTTTCTGGTTTTATGAGTGAGATATCTCAAGCCTAAGACTCCATGGTTTAGTAAATTGTGGAACTGGCATTAAAACTAGGTACTTCTTCTCTAGAGCCTGGCTAATATATCACTCTGCTAGAATGCTCCTCATTACAGTTTATAGTTAAGTACAGTGAGAAGCATCGAGTTAATTAAGCTTCATTTTAAGAGGGAGATATCATTTAAGATGGAATCAGTCACCAAAAGTTTTGTTAAAGAGGTTAGCCTATGACATGGATAAGCTTGGGTTTGAGTATGAAAGAAGGTGAAGGAGGTGTTTGTAGGTTAAAGGTACAGAGGTGAGAAAGAGTGAGGATGGTCACGTAGATCAGAGTGTATACATATACATGGGGAAGTAATGGGAAGCTAGGTCCCTCCCTGCCAACATTTTATTATAAATCTTTCCAAATGCACAGAAATTAAAAGAATTGTGCAGTGAACATTCATATACCACCACCTAAATTCTACAGTTATTTTTAGTATATTTACTTTATCACACATCTATTCATCTATATATCCATCTTTCTATAAGTCAATCCATCTTACTTATTAATTCATTTCAAATTAAGTTGCAAACATCAGTACACTTCATCGCTAAATACTTCATCATGTATATGAGTAAGTGGGTTCAGTATTTGTTTACAGTTATTTTTTTAAGTAGAATGTGTATACAATGAATACACATAACTTAAATGTACCATTCAATGAGTTTGACTACTCACATACATTTATAAAACAAACCTCTATCAAAATACAGAAATTTATCGTCACTCCAAAAAATTATCTTGTTTCTGTAGTTGGTTAGTTTTTGTAACTGCTGCCTCAGAGGCAACCAGTATGCTGAGAGTTGTTGACCTTAAATTTGTTTTGCCTTTTTTTTTTCACTTAGCATACTGTTTTTGAGATTCATTCATTGTATTGTATCAGTAGTTAATTCATTTTTACTGCTGAGTAACTTTCCTTGTATGAATAGTTTGTCCTTTTGTCTACTGATGAACACCTGGGCTGTTTTAATTTTGAGGCTATTATGAATAAAAGATGCTATTAATATTCCTGTGTACAGTTTTCTTTCCTTGGAAAAATACCTAATAGTGGAACTGCTGTGTCATAAGGGAGTTGTGTGTATAGTTTTATGAGAAATTTCTATATCTCTTCCCAATTTCCATTAAAAATGTATGAGAGTCCTGCTTACTCCATATTCTTGGTAACATTTAGCATGGCAGGCAGAAGCTAAGTGGCAAAAACCAAGTACTGACTAGGTTGTGAAAGAACCAAGTTTTGTGGCTAAAGGCTCCATCTTAATTAAGTAGCTGGGAGTCACTGAGGAGTTTGATCTAGAAGATAGCCTAGGGAATGTGGTGTTTGGTAAGATAAGCTGGCAGTGGGGTACAGGGTGGTTTTGAAAAGTAAGGAATTATAGATAGAGGCTAGGAAGGTTGTTGTAAGCATTTAGGCATGATCTAATGATGATTTAGACTAAAACCAAGTCAGTGGACATAGAAAATTTTAAAAATGAAAAACCCTATGAAGAAGTAATTTAAAGTATTTGGTGCCAACTGAGGGGTATGTGAAGAGACAAAAAAATGCTACATCCTGTGATGAATTTCCTGTATCAACTTACATTCCCACCAACAGTGCAAGAGGGTTCCCTTTTCTCCACACCCTCTGCAAAATTTACTGTTAGTAGATTTTTTGATGATGGCCATTCTGACTGGTGTGAGGTTATACCTCATTGAAGTTTAGATTTGCATTTCTCTAATGATTAGTGATGTTGAGCATCCTTTCATGTGTTTGTTGGCAATCTGTATATCTTCTTTGGAGAAATGTCTGTTTAGTTCTTCTGCCCATTTTTGGATTTAATTTTTTTTTTTTGGTATTGAGCCGCATGAGCTGCTTGTATATTTTGGAGATTAATCCTTTGTCAGTTGCTTCATTTGCAAATATTTTCTCCCACTCTGAGGGTTGTCTTTTCATCTTGTTTAAGGTTACCTTTGTTGTGCAAAACCTTTTAAGTTTCATTAGGACCCATTTGTTTATTTTAGTTTTTATTTCCCTTACTCTAGGAGGTGGGTCCAAAAGGATCTTGCTATGATTTTTTATGTCATAGAGTGTTCTGCCTAAGTTATCCTGGCCTTACATTTAGATCTTTAATCCATTTTGAGTTTATTTTTGTGTATGGTGTTAGGAAGTGTTCTAATTTCATTCTTTTACTAGTAGCTGTCCATTTATCTCAGCACCACTTATTGAAGATGCTGTCTTTTCTCCCTTCCATGTTCTTGCCTCCTTTATCAAAAATAAGGTGACTATATGTGCATGAGTTTATCTCTGGGCTTTCTATCCTGTTCCATTGATCTATATTTCTGTTTTTGTGCCAGTACCATACTATCTTGATTACTGTAGATTTGTAGTATAGTCTGAAATCTGGGAGCCTGATTCCGCCAGCTCCGTTTTTCTTTCTCAAGGTTGCTTTGCCTATTCGGGGTCTTTTGTATTTCCATACAAATTGTGTAATTTTTTGTTCTAGTTCTGTGAAAAATGCCACTGGTAGTTTGATAGGGATTGCATTGAACCTGTAGATTGCTTTGGGTAGTAGAGTCATTTTGACAATGTTGATTCTTCCAATCCAAGAACATGGTATATCTCTCCATCTATTTGTATCATCTTTAATTTCTTTCATCAGTGTCTTCTAGTTTTCTGCATACAGGTTTTTTTGTCTCCTTGGGTAGGTTTATTCCTAGATATTTTATTCTTTTTGTTGCAATGGTAAATGGGAGTGTTTCCTTAACTTCTTGTTCAGATTTTTCATCATTAGTATATAGGAATGCAAGAGATTTCTGTGCATTAATTTTGTATCCTGCTACTTTACCAAATTCATTGATTAGCTCTAGTAGTTTTCTGGAAGTATCTATAGGATTCTCTATGCATAGTATCATGTCATCTGCAAACAGTGACAGTTTTACTTCTTCTTTTCTGATTTGGATTCCTTTTATTTCTTTTTCTTCTCTGATTGCTGTGGCTAAAACGTCCAAAACTATGTTGAATAATAATGGTGAGAGTGGGCATCCTTGTCTTTTTCCTGATCTTAGAGGATATGGTTTCCGTTTTTCACCATTGAGAATGATGTTGGCTGTAGGTTTGTCATATATGGCCTTTATTCTGTTGAGGTAAGTTCCCTCTATGCCTACTTTCTGGAGGGTTTTTATCATAAATGGTGTTGAATTTTGTCAAAAGCTTTTTCTGCATGTATTGAGATGATCATATGGCTTTTCTCCTTCAATGTGTTAATATGGTGTATCACATTGATTGATTTGCGTATATTAAAGAATCTTTGCATTCCTGGGATAAACCACCTTGATCATATTCCGTGATCCTTTTAATGTGCTGTTGGATTCTGTTTGCTAGCATTTTGTTGAGGATTTTTGCATCTATGTTCATCAGTGATATTGGCCTATAGTTTTGTTTCTTTGTTACATCTTTCTCTGGTTTTGGTATCAAGGTGATATTGGCCTCATCGAATGAATTTGGGTGTGTTCCTCCCTCTGCTATATTTTGGAAGAGTTTGAGGAGGATAGGTGTTAGCTTTTCTCTAAATATTTGATAGAATTCACCTGTAAAGATATCTGGTACTGGGCTTTTGTTTGTTGAAAGATTTTTAATCAAAGTCTCAATTTCAGTGCTTGCGATTGGTCTGTTTATATTTTCTATTTCTTCCTGGTTCAGACTTGGAAGGTTGTGCTTTTGTAAGAATTTGTCCATTTCTTCCAGGTTGACCATTTTATTGGCATATAGTTGCTTGTAGTGATCTCTCATGATCCTTTGTATTTCTGCAGTGTCAGTTGTTATTTCTCCTTTTTCATTTCTTATTCTATTGATTTGAGTCTTCTACCTTATTTTTCTGATGAATCTAGCTAATGGTTTATCAATTGTGTTTATCTTCTCAAAGAAGCAGCTCTTAGTTTTATTGATCTTTGCTATTGTTTCCTTCATTTCTTTTTCATTTATTTCTGATCTGATCTTATTTCTTTCCTTCTGCTAACTTTGAGGTTTTTAGTTTTTCTTTCTCTAATTCCTTTAGGTGTAAGGTTAGGTTGTTTATTTCAGATGTTTCTTGTTTCTTGAGGTAGGACCCTATTGCTATAAACTTCCCTCTTAGAACTGCTTTTGCTGCATCCCATAAGTTTTCGCTCATCATTTTTTCATTGTCATTTGTTTCTAGGTATTTTTTTATTTCCTCCTTGATTTCTTCAGTGATCGCTTGGTTATTTAGTAGTGTATTGTTTAGCCTCCATGTGTTTGTATTTTTTATCGATTTTTTCCTGTAATTGATATCTAGTCTCATAGTATTATTGTTGGAAAAGATACTTAATACGATTTCAGTTTTCATAAATTTATCAAGGGTTGATTTGTGCCCCAAGATATAATCTATCCTGGGGAATGTTCCATGAGCACTTGGGAAGAAAGTATATTCTGTTGTTTTTGGATGGAATGTCCTATAAATATCAATTAAGTCCATCTTGTTTAAAGTATCATTTAAAGCTTGTGTTTCCTTATTTATTTTCATTTTGGATGATCTGTCCATTCGTGAAAGTGGGGTGTTAAAGTCCCCTACTATGATTATGTTACCATCGATGTCCCCTTTTATGGCTGTTAGCATTTGCCTTATGTACTGAGGTGCTCCTATGTTGGGTGCATAAATATATACAATTGTTATATCTTCTTGGATTTATCCCTTGATCATTATGTAGTGTCCTTCTTTGTCTCTTGTAAGAGTCTTTATTTTAAAGTCTATTTTGTCTGATATGAGAATTGCTACTCCAGCTTTCTTTTGATTTCCATTTGCATGGAATATCTTTTTCCATCCCCTCACTTTCAGTCTGTATGTGTCCCTAGGTCTGAAGTGGTTCTCTTGTACACAGCATATATATGGGTCTTGTTTTTGTATCCATTTAGCCAGTCTATGACTTTTGGTTGGAGCATTTAATCCATTTACATATAAGGTAATTATCGATATGTATGTTCCTATTACCATATTCTAATTGTTTTCAGTTTGTTATTGGAGGCCTTTTCCTTCTCTTTTGTTTCCTGCCTAGAAGATTGCCTTTAGCATTTGTTGTAAAGCTGGTGTGGTGGTGCTGAATTCTCTTAGCTTTTGCTTGTCTGTAAAGGTTTTAATCTCTCTGTTGAGTCTGAATGAGATCCTTGCTGTGTAGAGTAATCTTGGTTATAGTTTTTTCCCTTTCATCACTTTAAATATGTCCTGACACTCCCTTCTGGCTTGCAGAGTTTCTGCTGAAAGATCAGCTGTTAACCGTATGGGGATTCCCTTGTATGTTATTTCTTGGTTTTCCCGTGCTGCTTTTAATACGTTTTCTTTGTATTTAATTTTTGATAGTTTGATTAATATGTATATTGGCATGTTTCTTCTTGTGTTTATCCTGTATGGGACCCTCTGCGCTTCCTTGACTTGATTATTTCCTTTCCCACTTTAGGGAAATTTTCAACTATAATCTCTTCAAATATTTTCTCAGTCCCTTTCTTTTTCTTTCTTCTTCTGGGACACCTATAATTCGAATTTTGGTGTGTTTAATGTTGTCCCAGAAGTCTCTGAGACTGCTCTCAATTCTTTTCATTCGTTTTTCTTTATTCTTCTCTGCGGTAGTTATTTCTACTATTTTATCTTCCAGGTCACTTATCCATTCTTCTGCCTCAGTTATTCTGCTATTGATTCCTTCTAGAGAATTTTTAATTTCATTCATTGTGTTGTTCATCATTGTTTGCTCTTTAGTTCTTCCAGGTCCTTGTTAAACATTTCTTGTATTTTCGCCCTTCTGTTTCCAAGATTTTGAATCATCCTTACTATCATTACTCTGAATTCTTTTTCAGGTAGACTGCCTATTTCCTCTTCATTTGTTTGGTCTGCTGGGTTTTCACCTTGCTCCTTCATCTGCTGTGTGTTTCTCTGTCTTCTCATTTTGCTTAACTTACTGTATTTAAAGTCTTGTTTTCACAGGCTGCAGGTTCATAGTTCCCATTGTTTTTGGTGTCTGCCCCCAGTGGCTAAGATTGGTTCAGTGGGTTGTGTAGGCTTCCTGGTGGAGGGGACTGGTGCCTGTGTTTTAGTGGATGAGGCTGGATCTTGTCTTTCTGGTGGGCAGTACTGTGCCCGGTGGTGTGTTTTGGGGTGCCTGTGATCTTATTATTATTTTAGGCTGTCTCTCTACTAATGGGTGGGGTTGTGTTCCCTTCTTGCTAGCTGTTTGGCATAGGTTGTCCAGCACTGTAGCTTGCTGGTTGTGGAATGGAGCTGGGTCTTAGCATTTAGATGGAGATCTCTGGGAGATCTTTTGCTATATGATATTATGTGGAGTCAGGAGGTCTCTGGTGGGCCAGTGTCCTGAACTTGGCTCTCCTGCCTCAGAGGTACAGGCCTGACACCTTCCCAGAGCACCAGAACCCTGTCAGCCACACAGCTCAGAAGAAAAGGGAGAAAAAAAGAATAAATAAAATAAAATAAATTTATTAAAATAATAATTATTCAAAATAAAAAAATAAAAAGTAATGAAAAATAGAAAATAAAAGAAAGAAAGAAAGAAGAGAGCAACCAAACCAAAAAACAAATCCACCAATGAAAACAAGCGCTAAAAACTATACTAAAATAAAAAACAAAAAAAACGAATAGACAGAACCCTCGGACAAATGGTGAAAGCGAAGCTATACAGAGAAAATCACACAAAGAAGAATATACATACACACTCAGAGAAAGAGAAAAGGAAAAAAAATATATATCTATACATATAAAAAATAAAAGGAAGAGAGCAACCAAATCAATAGACAAATCTACCGATGATAATGAACTCTAAATACTAAACTAAGATAAACATAAGACCAGAGACAAATTAGATGCAGAAAGCAAACCCCAAGTCTACAGTTGCTCCCAAAGACCACCGCCTCAATTGGGGGATGATTCATTGCCTATTCAGGTGTTCCAGAGATGCAGTGTACATCAAGTTGATCATGGAGATTTAATCCGCTGCTCCTGAGGCTGCTGGGAGAGATTTCCCTTTCTCTTCTTTGTTTGCACCAGCTCCCAGGGTTCAGCTTTGGATTGGCCCTGCCTCTGCATGTAGGTCACCTGAGGGCGTCTGTTCCCACCCAGGCAGGATGGGGTTAAAGTAGCAGCTGATTAGGGGGCTCTGGCTCACTCAGGCCAGGGGGAGAGAGAGGTACGGAACGCGGGGAGAGCCTGCGGTGGCAGAGGCCAGCGTGATGTTGCAACAGCCTGAGGCGCACAGTGTGTTCTCCCGAGGAAGCTGTCCCTGCATCACGGGACCCTGGCAGTGGCGGGCTGCACAGGCTCCTGGGAGGGGAGGTGTGGAGAGTGACCTATGCTTGCACACAGGCTTCTTGGTGGCTGCAGCAGCAGCCTTAGCATTTCATGCCCGTCTCTGGGATCTGCGCTGATAGCTGCAGAGCTTGTTTAGGTGGTGCTCTGAATACCCTCACCCCAAAACAATTGTCTCTTGCCTCTTCGGCAGTTCCAGACTTTTTCCCGGACTCCCTCCCGGCTACCTGTGGCACACTAGGCCCTTCAGGCTCTGTTCACACAGCCAACCCCAGTCCTCTCCCTGGGATCTGACCTCCGAAGCCCAAGCCTCAGCTCCCAGGCCCCGCTCATCCTGATGGGTGAGCAGACAAACCTCTCAGGCTGGTGAGCGCTGGTCGGCACCCATCCTTTGTGCAGGAATCTCTCCGCTTTGCCCTCCGCACCTCTGTGAGTGCGCTCTCCTCTGTGGCTCCGAAGCTTCCCCGCTCCGCCACCCACAGTCTCCGCCCACGAAGGGCCTTCCTAGTGTATGGAAACATTTCCTCCTTCACAGCTCCCTCCCACTGGTGCAGGTCCCATCCCTATTCTTTTGTCTCTGTTTTTTCATTTGCCCTACCCAGGTACGTGGGGAGTTTCTTACCTTTTGGGAAGTCTGAGGTCTTCTGCCAGCATTCAGTAAGTGCTCTGTAGGAGTTGTTCCACATGTAGATGTATTTCTGATGTATTTGGCGGGAGGGGGGTGATCTCCATGTCTTAGTCCTCTGCCATCTTGAAGGTCTCTAAGAAAATTATTGAATTTGTGTTAGTTTTGATGAAAAATAATATTTTCAAAATACTTTTGTTTAAGAACTCATGCACATAAGTTGTGTAAGAAACTGTGTTGAAGGTATTTTGGGTTTAAAATTTATGCCTATGAACTGCTTCAGTACTTTATTCTAAAATAATACATTAGTGTTTAGAACTTCACAGTGAACACTTAACTCACAGATTCTGCTCTTTATTGACATTTGACAATGTCTTTGAGAAATTACCTTAACATATTGTATTCTGCCTTTGCTCTGCTACGTTTGGAGCAGGTGCTGCTAATCTAAATTCTTTAGAAGGGAAAACTGTTCTTATTGATTACATGTGGCTAAAAATGAAATCTGGAAAGCTTTGTCATTCAAGGGGTGCCTGTCTCCACCCCAATCTTTGTCTTGATTATGTGGTTCTCTTCCCAGCAGCTCCCTTCCTCTGCTGGGCTGCTGCACACTGCACAGATGTTTCTCCTATTGCTGCTACATGGTGATTTTTCAAGCAGTTTCATAGACAGATATTTCCAGATGTGTTCCCCCATTTCTCTGCATAGAACTTTTCTCCTTACAAAGAGCAGATCGCACTGCCTCTCAGGCTTTTGATCTACTGACTATAGAAAAAACAAACAGCACTCATTGATGTTGTGTTTTGAGGGGCTTTGGCAATAGCACACACAATAAGTGTCTTCCTCACTCTTTGAAACACTCCTGCAGATGTTTTCCATGGACTTCTCCACCCAACAGTTTTTATTCTCACCCCAGCTCCTCCTTCCTGAAGGGAGGATGGATTAATGTGGTTCAGCCTCTGTTTTCCATTTATATTACTTTAAGACTCTCTTTACCTGAACTTTGAGGTTAACGGCAAAATTTAACTCTTACCAAATCAAGACCTAGTTAATGTCGTGTGTCAGTAATAAGGTAAATAATTTTAGGAAATGTGTATTTACTGTCAAAAGAGAAATTTTAATTTCAATTACTTACTTAAGAAATTTATTTACCCAAATTTAGAGGGAAAATTATGCACCCAGATTGTCTTAGCACTTAAATACTTGTTTCTCCACACATCTACCCTTCTATCCATCCACTCATCCATTCATGCATGACTATTCACTACCTGATAATTGAAGGCCTACCAGGTAACAGACATTGGGGATACAAAGATGGAAGAGTTAGAATCCTTGACCTCGGGAAGCTCATGACCCAGTCGCAGAAACTAATGTAAGAAATGAAATATAAGCTCTTTGATAGCAGTCTGTATAGAGTTCTGACAGGATGAAAGGAAAGAGCAGTTGGATGGTTAAACTATGAGGAGGTATATCTCCTCCTAAATCAGATACCTGTTTGTCCCTCTGAATAGCCAAAGATTTGGGTAGTCTCCCCATCTTTCCAATCTGCTGTGGTAGAACAAGCTAAATAATGCTATAATAACAACCACAGTTTCAGTGGGTTAAAACACCAAGGGTTTATTTCTTTTTTGTTTTTTTTTTCTTTTGCGGTACGCGGGCCTCTCACTGCTGCGGCCCCTCCCGCTGCGGAGCACAGGCTCCGGACGCGCAGGCTCAGCGGCCATGGCTCACGGGCCCAGCCGCTCTGCGGCATGTGGGATCCTCCCGAACTGGGGCACGAACCGATGTCCCCTGCATCGGCAGGCGGACTCTCAACCACTGCGCCACCAGGGAAGCCCTAGGGTTTATTTCTTGTTCATGTTACATGTCCATTGCAACTTGCATTGTCATTGTCCTCAATCTAGAACCCAGGCTGAAAAAGTAGCTCCTGGCTAGAGGACTCCCTATCACAGTTGTAGAGGGAAAAGAGTACAGTACAGAAAGAATGGTTTCTTAAGGCTGCAGCCTGGAAGTCACAGAGAACATTATAACCCATTTTTTATTAGCCAAAACAAATCACTTTTGAATTGAAGTAAAGCCTAACTTCGATTACCCAGGGAAATATAATCTTTCCCCAATGAGGAGAAAAATATTGAGGAACAATAACACAGTCTAACACATATTTTATACAAGGAATTTTTGTTGAATATCCTAGTACATCTCAGTTCTTATAATTTTCACTTACTTGTATTGCCTAAATATAAAAATATTAAGACCAAGAAGAATACTTAATATATATTTTATTATACTATAATATAATACTATTTGTATAGTATGCATATAGTATATATAGTATTGATGGTATTGTATATTGAGATTTCTGTGGTTTGCATTTTATTATATCATAGTATAATATATATATTATCTGTATGTAGCATATATAGCATCTATCTATATATAAATACATGTGTGTGTGTATATATATAAAATAATGCTATATATTTTATTGAGATTTCTGAGGTTGTTTGTTGTCAACAACTTAGCCAAGAACTAGCCTCCCCTGATTGATAGACCTAGTATTCTCAATTACGCTAATCTCTACAAGAATTTGTATGATGTTGACATTAATTCTTCTTTGTTTGATGGAATTTTACCTGTATGGGCTGAGAGTTCTCCTTGTGGGAATGTTTTAATTTAAATATTCAATTACTTGACTAGAATTGTACTAAAGATTTACTAATAAATCCTAAAGATTGCTTTAAGACTTTTCAATTTTTCTATTTCTTCTTCTATCAGTTTTGATAGGTTGTATTATTTAGGAATTTTTCCATTTCTTCTAAATTTTCAAAATTGTTGGCCTAAAGTTGTTTATAATGTTTGGAGAATCTGATGTTAGGTATTTGCACCTTTTCTTTGTAAAAAAATTAATCTCAGTAGAAATTTATCAATTTTATTTTTGTTTTAAAGTAACCAATTTTGGCTTTGCTGATTCGATTAATCTCTTCTTTATTATTTACTTCTACTATTTTTGCATTTATTTTGCTAATCCCTTGAGAGAAATAATTGACTTATTAATTTTCAGTATTTCTTCTTCTTTAAAGGACACATTTGGGGCTGTGTATTTCTCCTGAAGCAGTGCTTTAGCTGCATCTCATAAGTTGTATGAGACTTTTATTGAATGATAACAAAAATAAATCATAACACAACACTGGCCCTGATAAGGTTGAGTTACTGAGCTAACACCAGCAACTACACCCTTCCCCCCAAATTGCTTTTTTTTTAAAGCTAAAATTGTATAAATTAAAACTGACCCTTTTTAGATGTATAGTTCTATGATTTTTCCAGATGTGTATAGTCACGTAAGCATCACTACAATAAAGATTTAGAACATTTCCATCATCCCCAGAAAAGTCTTCTGGGCCATCTGCTTTAGGCTGAATCCCTGCACCGAACCATTATTTTGTCCTGATAATCAGATTCCCTTCACAATCTTGCTCTTCTTATTATGTCACAGTTTGAATAGAAATCAATTAGATATAAGTCCTTCTGGTATTTCTTGTATTGTTGATTTAAAAATGGTAGATCTTGCTATAAATCAATGAATTATTTCACTCATGAGTTTTTGCAAGATTTTTCTATTAAGATGCTGACACCAAAAAATTGAGACCTTTTTGTCAATGTTAAGAACAGAACTAATAACATTGTCTTTTCCAAATAACAAGAAACATTCTTTCCTAAAATTAATATATGGTAAATTACATTACTGGGCTCCAATCTCCTCCAAGCTAACAATGACTCCCTTAATATTTCAAAGAACACTGGGAAATCATAATGTAGGCTACAGACTTTTATTTACCTTTCAAATAATTTGGGAAAAAACAATATAGTAGTTGTGGGAAGAAATAAAACATTTACATATTAAGTACATTTTACTTTAGTCAATATTTACCTTGGACAATTTGATTTAAGGAGAAATATAGCCCTTCAGGATTTTCATTGTTCTTCTTAAAAGTTGTCAATAGAAGGTTTTATAAGCTGCTAGTGCCAGAATTGATTATAATAACCTCTAATTAAGTCAATATTGGTAAGTAGCTGTTATTCTTCAGCTACTCCTCCTCAATAACAGTGCACTATTAATTTTAAAATCCTGTATTTAAGCTTTTATCTTAAATTAATAAGATTTTAACTGAGACATGAGCAGCCCTTGAAATGTTCCAAATCAATTTATACTAGAAACTGTGTCTCCAGAGTCATATTTCATTGATCTTCTCAAGAAGCAGGCAAACAAATACAAACCACATCTTTATATTTATTGCTATTTACATTTATTTGACAGGAGACAGGGATGTTTGATGTCCTGCAATGAGTGGGGCAATCCCACACAAAAGGGAATTGGCTCCCATCCTGTGTGGCTTTTGAACACTCTATCAGACAAACGCATAAGTGGAAAACCAATTTGTAAACATCTGAGCCTTAATACAATCACTTATTACATAAACACAAGAATTTTGGAACATTTTTACATGCACTGAATTTTTCAGAAATTGTAAGATTTAAATTGAAATACGATTTTTAAAAATTTATCATTTTGGAAAATCAAATCACCAGTGGCAGTGTCATTTTAGTGTTTGAGTTGCCAATACAACATATCCCTTACCAGTTCCTCTCATAATCATGGTAATTCTAATACACACATGTGCATGTATCCACACACACACACACACACACACACACACACATTTACTTTGATACTTTGAGGTTTTCTTTAATGATGAACACAGAAATGCTGAGAACATTCAGCTGAACATTTGCAACTGAGTTTTATAATTCTGCTCACAGTTGAAAAGTTATCAATGTTCTGTGATAGTATTCTTTTTTAAATAATGAAGCAAGTAGAGAAACCAAATGAACATTTTACAGATAGACAGTAGCAAGTTAACAAAGGTATGTTGTACTTACTTTTTCTCTCCATTTTGACAAGATGTAATTTGGTCTTACCTATTTAGTAATTCCTCCTTTTTCTTATCATAAGTACAAAAGTCAGGTTTGTTAATACTTTTTGTAACTCTAATTTTTATTCTAATGTCACCAATACCATCAACATTTCATTTTCCTTTACTTCTTTTATAGACTGACTTCTGATCTCCCTTGTTCTTTTAAATAAGAACTTATTCATTACAAGTAGGTGAAGCATCTGATGAACTCATTGTGTCTTGTAGTATAGTCACACCTGAGCATTTGCATATTGAACCCTATATTCATTTGCTAAAATTTCTTTTATTTCTCCATTATGTTAAAAATAAGATTTCATATTATATTTTCCTGAACATATTTGTTTAAATGTTATATTACCTCAGATTTACTGTTCAGGATAGAAGGGAGGATACTATTAAACATTTACTTCTTAAAGGGGTCATAAGGTCTCATAGGTTTGAGGACAACTGCCCTAAGCTCTCCAGAGAGTAGAGACCTCAATATACTACTCAGTCTATAAGCCAACTAAGCTTCCTTTCCTTTTTTCCATCTTTCTTCCCTTCCCTTCCCTCCTCTCCCCTTCTGCCTCTTCCTTCCCACCTCTCCCTTCCTTCCTCCTTCCTTTCTTCTTCTTATATTTAATGTGTACTGCTGTGTATTAAATTTTACCGCAAGTTACTGAAATGCAACAGAAATGAATAATACATATTGCTGGCAACAGAGAACCTTAAATCTAATGGACACGATGTATATGTCATAGTTCAAGGACTTAAACACATTTCAAGAGGAGAGAGAAAGGTGAGGATATAAGATGTGTCCAATATTTAATTAGCATTGTATGTGTCTAATATTTAATAACTATGGGTATAGCTACCCTTAATTTTCCAAGATAGGGACACTATTCTGTGTCCTGTGGTAAAATCATGTACACATAGTAGAGTTCCTTACCCTGATCAGTGACTTTAGCAGACTAGATTGAGGAGGAAATTTTAAAACTATACAGAATGCTGTGCCTGTAGCATTTTCTTAATAAATACACAGTAGTTCATTTTATTAATTAAGCAACTGGTCCCTCGACATTCCCAAGTTATCACTTTGTTACTTATAAAGAGAAAAATTGTAAGCATAATCAGAAGGTAAAGATTCAGTGAGTGGATTGTATTTCTAGGATTACCTGGGTTTCAAAAATACAGGAAATGCTAGTCAATACTCTGTAATGGTCTATATGAGAAAAGAATCTAAAAAAGAGTGGATATACGTATATGATTCACTTTGCTGTACACCTGAAACTAACACAACATTGTAAATCAACTATACTCCAAAAACCTTTTTAAAAAAATAGATGGGAATGGTGGTGGTGTGTGGAGTTCAGAGGAGGGGCTCTAGAGCCAGACCTACCGGGGTTCAGCCTCACTCCATCACTTACTAGGTGTGTGACATCAACATTAACCTTTTGATGCCTCAGTTTCCCTACCTATAAAAAGTGAAAGTCACCAAAAAAATAAATAAATAAATGGCAATTCATGCCATATGTTTTGCTAATACTCAGACACACACAAATGGATACCCTAGCCAGGTCTATTCTTTCAGTGGACAAAATGCACTGAAAATACAATGGATTTTTTTTTCCCCCGGTTGACTTGATTGTGTTACCTCATTATTATCTGTGATATCTTTTCTTTAGGAAAATGTATTATTTCATGCATTTTATTTTCCTGTTTTTCTGTTATTTCCACACATTTTTCCACATTTTACTTTCTCATTTCAATAAGCCATGTACTTCTAACGTGTTTGCCAATCTCTTGTAGTCTCAATTTTTAATAAGTTAGATATAATTCATTACCACAAAATTCACCACTTTAAAGTATACAATGCTTTGGTTTTTAGAATATTTACAAAGTTGTGCAACCATCACCACTATTTAGTAACCTCCTAATTTGTGGGTTGTATTTTTACTTTCCTTGTAGTATCCTTTAACACAAAGAGTTTTTTTAATTTTGATGAAGTCTAACTTATCTATTTTATGTTTGGAAAGTTTTATTGATGTCATATCTAAGAATTCATTCCCTAATCCAAGATTGCAAAGATTTATACCTGTGCCTTCTTCTAAGAGTTCTATAGCTTTAACTCTTACATTTAGGTCTTTGATTGATTTTGAGTTAATTTTTGCATATGATATGAATTAAGGGTCTAAATTTATCCTTTTGCATGGAGACATGCAGTTTTCACAGTATTATTTGTTAAAAAGACGATTCCCACCCGCCCCCCCCCACACTGAATAGTCTTGGCATCCTCACTTAAAATTAGTTGGCCACAGACACTAGGTTTATTTCTGTTCTCTCAGTTCTATAACACTCACCTATTGTCTAGCCTTCAGCCAGTATCACACTTTCTTGATTACTGTAGCTTTATAATAGTTTGAAATTAGGAATTGTGAGTTCTTCCGTTTTGTTTGTTTCCAAGAGTATTTTGACTATCCCGGTCCCTTGCACTTCTGTATGAATTCTAGGATCAGTTTGTCCATTTCTTTAAGAAAAACAATTGAAATTTTGAAAGGGATCTCTGTGAATCTAAAGACCAGTTTGGGGAGTATTGTGGTCTTAACAATATTGTCTTCCAATTTAAGAGCACAGAATGTTGTTCTATTTATTTAGATCTTCTTTAATTTCTTTCAATAATGTTTTATAGTTTTTATATGAATAAGTTTAACAAAAGGAATTCAAAATTTATACACCATTTGTAGGTTGTTGAGCAATTTTGTAAATCATTATAGAGTATTGGGTTTTGTCAAACTATCTATTGAGATGATTATGTGTTTTCTACTTTTAATTCTATTAACATGGCATATTACATTGATTAATTTTCATTATATGAACTAGCCTTGCATCCCTAGGCTAAATCCAACTTGGTCATATTGCATAATCCTTTTTAGTTTTTGCTGGGTTCTGTAGTTAACTTTACTTGTGTTCTTTATTTCTTCATGTGAATTTGAGTTGTGGTCCAGTGTCCTTTCACAACTTGAAGTGGAATTAAAAACAAAAATCATTTGGTCATTACGTATGACTTCATAATACTCAAAGCTCAAATTTAATCATATGGGAAATATTCATAATATATTAATAACTGAAATATCAGTTATAAATCAACATACATATCTATGTATCTTATTTATATAAAAAGTGGATATATTTTATACACACAAAGAAAAATTAAAAACAAGAAATTTGTATGCCAAATTTTTAACAATGTTTATCTTCCTGTAGTGGAATTAATGGTGATTTTAAAATTTTAAATGGTGACTTCTTCTTTTTCTCCAAAATTTTTCTATGAATATATATGACGTATAAAAAGTAAAACACGAGTGTTGACTATTCCTTAATAATTTCTTATTCCTCAATTAGACATTCACAGGGAGATTAGGAGAATATAGTTGAAAAGAGTTTGTTCTGGCTATTCAGAATAGGATCTTAAACAATTAATTTCCTAACCAGAACTCAACTAAAGTGTAAGCTCTTTAATACTTCTTTATATAACCTGAAATCTACACAGTTTTAGACACATATGAACATGACATAAATATATGTTCAGTATATGGATCAATGACTCAGTAATTTGGTGAATGAATGCATGAGTAAACAAATGAAAATGATTATAGTCTGTATTCTTCTGGAGCTACCTAGGAAAATTTACTTACTAGAACTGCACTCGAGGCTCTTTAGTTTCAATTCTGGAATGAATGATTTATTGCTTATAAAACCATATAAGATACTAGGTGAAAAGGCCTACATAAATGTGAAATATTATTTTATTCATTGTGACTTTTAGAATGATCTGAAAGACTCATAACATACCGTGATTGCCAAAAGCAGCTGACAAACCTGGTTAGCTTGGTATGTTTGCTTTTAAAAAATAAAAGTGAAATTGAAAGAAAAAAAATCATATTCAAAGTTATTCCATATAAGCTGAGACTTACCAGACTTACCAAGCCAAATGAATAATATTTACTTTCATTTAAAAATTATATAATCCAACCATAGAATGTTTACATAGGAGAATTAAATATAGTTATTATTAATTTATACCATGGGGCCGTGATTAATGTTTTTTCTGCCCTAAGACTTTATTTTTTTTCTTCCTTTTCTCAAACATGTTTGGCATTTAGAAGTTTTAAAGTAATTTCCCCCTTTGGCTTCACCTGGGGTCTCTGCTGTCCCAGCACCTCCTCCTGACCTCAGTGTTGTGTTTTCATTTAAAATAGGGCATGTCTATAAATGTCAGCAATACAGGGCAATTAGAAGTTTGAAAAGAGCTGTAACATAAACCAGCATTATGGTGAAATGGATATTGCCTTAAGCTGCCTGCAATTCACTTGCTGTTGGAAAGACAATATCCTGCCATTCTCCCATGGTGGCCTTCAATTGAACACATTTGCCTGAGGATTGACCCATTATTAAGATAAGTCTCCCCCAGCTTGAAACAATGAAAAAACACAGAGAGAGTGAAGCCAGCAAATTGGGCTGGTAGTTAGTCAGCATTGGGCAGAAAGGTGACACTGGATTAGGCCTTAATAGCTGTCTGTGGTGCTATCTGTGAAATCCAATGCTGTCCTGATTCCCTCGAATTGGACGATAGGTGTGTGCTGTTTGGGCTTGCCCCAAATTATCAGGCTTTTGAAGGAATTGCTGTCTATATATTTAGGCATGTATTGGTGTTATTTTTATTTTTTACACCACTACCACCAATAGCAACAAAAAGTCCAGCACTTCTGACATTAACTTACCTTTATTCATTTCCATTTCCTTTGCTTCCAAGAATCTAGGCCACAAACTGCTTTTGCGATGTTAGAGAATGGGATATGTTTTTAGACATGGCATATCATATTGTTCCAATTTACCCACTTCCAAAGATGTTCGACCTTTGTGCACTCACGATGCTTTCTTTTGCGAGCTCGAGGCCTTTTGACACAGTGTCAGCTGGGTTCTGGCTCGCCCCATGTGACCTCAGAGCAAACTTTCAAACAAGATAAGGTTGCTGTTGAAAGTCTCTCCTGGGTTTTCAAACTTGGTCCTGACTGTTCTGATGTTTGGTGGGATAACGAACTGCAAAAGCGTACCAAGCAAACATGTATTCCCTTCCAGATTCTATCTACTATGGACCTTTTTTTAAGACATTTTTTTAAAGACCACATGAGTTTTGATGGTAAGGCAAGGAGAAAATTTGGGGGACAATTTACAAAATTACCTGCTCTTTTGCTATGTTAGGGTGAGTCATTTTAATTAAATATATTTCTGGTGGGGTGTTGCCATGAACTCGCTTTTTAGTTCCTAACAACATTTCATCTCATCACACTCAGCATTGTAAAACTCATATGCAAAGCGGAACTGAAATGAGGGAATATATAATAATTGAGTGTAGGGGGGAAAACCTATATCATTGGTCTGCTTGTAAAAATCAAGGTTTCTATGCAGGCCATGAACTACAGTTTTGGCTGTCTTAGGAAAGACTTTTAAAAATCCTTGCTGTCAACAGGCTTTTGAGGTTTTCCAGATTTCAGGGAAAGTTAAATAGACCATGAAATATATAAGAAAGTATGTCTGGGCCATGAGAATTGGGAGAAACTAGAATGGTCTACAAAAGAAGTTGGCTGAATCTCTTGCTGAGGTTTAGTGACATTTGAGGGCTACACCATTTTGCTTGAAATGGCTTCAGGGACACAGATGCTAGAGTGCCTAAGATACTTTCAATGCTGACTGTCTCTAGCCAAGTATGTGGATTAAATGGCTTTCCATGGTCAAGCTCACCACTGTATTCTAGATTCAATGTAAGTGCTTTATCTTCACTTCCTTTGCACATTTTTGTATATAACTAAGTATAATTGTTTCTGAACAGATATATAATGCCCTTTTACAGTGAGTATTGTGTAGAAACACTTCTTAGTAAATGAATGAATTGGGCCTCAGAGACAACTGGAATAAGACGTATGACATACTTCGTAAATCAAGATGGTTACTATACCACTAAGACCAGAGAAATCACTAAAACAGTACCATAGGACTCGCCTAAATTGCATCATTTTCATTAACAGTATTCTCAGCCACCCTTCTACACATGCCTAGTCAGGTCTCACTTCCATTCTTCACAACAGCTATTTCAAAATTTTCTTCAACATTTGGAAATTCAACTACCCAGCCCTGCTTTCCTCCCCTTCATCAGGGGCCTCACTCTCATGGACAAAAAACATAGAGCACACTCAGAACTTCCTCAGATAAAGCTTCCTCAAAATTTTAGCCTCAAACAAATCTATCCATTCATCATTCCGTCCTCTCAAAGAAAAGTAGGTTTCATCTCTGTAAAGGTAAACTTCCAGTTGTATACTTGCTTCTTTCCCATTCCTAGGTCTTGTTCATCATTGGTTTCCTATTTTTCCTACATGGCTAGATGTGCATGTGAATTCCTCTGACTTCATATCCTTGCCAAACTTGGCAACTTTTGTCTTTTAAAATTTTAGTTGTTTTTGTATGTGGTGGTATCTCAATGTGTTTTCAAATTGCATTTTGCATTTCCCTGAATACTAATGAAGTTAAACACATTTTTTTTTAACATCTTTATTGGAGTATAATTGCTTTACAACGGTGTGTTAGTTTCTGCTTTATAACAAAGTAAACACACTTTTACAATGTCTATTGGCCACTTGGATATTATCTTTTTCAAGTACCTGTTCAAGTATCTTTCTCTGTTTTCTCTGTCTGATATTACAAAACTTTATAGGTAGTCCTTTTCACTGTGTCTTCTGTACTCTTTTGTATTTTACACATTTTATGTTCTTATTCTGGCTACGTTTTTTCCCTGATTTTTCTTTCAGGTTACTAATTGTCTCTTTAATTGTGTTAACCTGTTTTTAAACCCACTGATTGAATTTTTAATTTTGTTTACTGTATTTTTGAGTTTCAGAATTTCCATCTGGATGTTTTTGGTATTTTCCAGTTCTTTCATCAATTTCTATTTTGTCTTTTATTTCCTTGCACAGCATTTGCAGTTATTTAAAAATGTCAATCAGTGAATGACAATATCTGAAGCCCCTATTGGTCTTTTTTCTATCGTCTAATTTTTATTGTTGTCGCTGGTTTGCTTTTGCTCATGTTGCCTTGTCTTCTAGTATGCCTGATTATGTGTAAGATCTCATATTTAAATATTTTATAGAAATAATTTGAATCTTAGTATGATGTTATATCACAAATGGATTTAAATTTACATGTGTTTCTGCCAGGAGCTTGTGCACTGTTTTCATCATCTGAAAGTTCCTTGGAAGGCTCCTCTTCCTCTGCATTGCCTCTATACTTCTTTAGATTTTGTCCTTGGCCTTCTTTAAGCTCTTTCTGGGTCTCTTCATCCAGTCTCATGTTTTCAATTACCAAACCAACTATGTGAAGCTGAAATCTGTATTTCTATCCAGATCTCTTTCTTTTGAGTGAAACACTCCACGTCCAGCAGCCCAATAAACATATCCACGTGAATAACCTGAGGGTAGCTCAGTCTTGAATGTTTTATACTTCTATATTACTTAATTCGTGGTTAATGTAATCAATAAATGCTGACTCCTCTTAATAGTGTCACTTTTCCAAATTTGAATCCTCTTATTTCTTCTCTGACTGTTCCCAAATCTAATCACTCATTAAATTATATTGATTTTTCTTGCTAATACTTTCCTAACCATCTTCCATTAATTAAAAATGTAGAGACATATAAGAAAATTCCTTTGACAACAGACACTGAAGCTATACTGTTTGGGGAATAACTTAAGGTAAATTAGCTAACAAATCTGTGTTTCTGTTTCCCCATCTGCAAAAGAGGCATGGTAATAATACCTACCAAAGGTAGACATCAACCATCACCAAAATCTTTTCCTCCTCTCTCTACTCTTCCCCTGGCAATGTGATTTTGAAGCTCCTATGATCAAGAGATGAAGTTGATGGCACCAGCCCTGGGCCCCCTGGATTCCACAGCCAGCTACCCTAGTACCCAACCCCACCTGCCAGTGGGCCAGTGCCAGCCAACACTTCCCCACCTCAAGCTTTGCAGCCAGTTGCACTGGGACTATGCCCTGCCTACCACCAGGCTGGCAGCCACTGTGGGCTTGGGGCCAGCCCACCTACCAGCATACCTATAGTGGTTGGCCCCACCATAAGAAGGGTCCTCACAGCTCATGTAGGGGCACCCCTAGAGTATATAGCTCTGGTGACCAGAGGAGAGTGTGCTGCTAGGTCCTATTAGATGTGTCCTACATAAGGCCACTTTTTCAAAATCTGGAAATTTAACTGACCTACCTAATACATAGAAATAAACAGAAATTTAGGCAAAATGATTAGATGGAGAAATATATTCTGAATGAAGGAACAAGACAAAACTTCAGAAAAAGAACTAAACAAAGTGGAGATGAGCAGTATACCCCATAAAGAGTTCAAGGTGATGATTATAAAGATGCTCAACAAACCTGGGAGAAGAATAGATGAACACAGTGAGAATTTTAAGTTAGAAAATATAAAGAAGAACTGAATTGAGCTGAAGAATACAATAACTGGATTGAAAATACACTAGAAGGAATCAACAGTAGATTAAATGATACAGAGGGATAGATCTAGAAAGTGGAAGAGAGAGTAGTCAAAATCATCCAAGCTGAACAGAAAAAAAGAATTAAAACAATGAGGACAGTTTAAGAGAACTTTGGGACAACATCAAGCACACTAACACTCACATTATAGGAGTTCCAGAAGGAGAAAAGGGAGAGAAAGGGGAGAAAGCATTTTTTTGAAGAAATAATAGCTGGAAACTTTCCTAACCTGGGCAAGGAAACAGATATTCAGCTTCAGAAAGGACAGAGAGCCCCAAACAAGATGGACCCAAAGATGTCCTCACCAAGACACATTTTAATTAAAATGGCAAAAATTAAAGGTAAAGAGAGAATATTAAAAGAGAAGAGAAAAGCAACTAGTTACATACCTGGGAACTTCATGAGACCATCAGCTGACTTTTCAGCAGAAATATTTCAGGCCAGAAGGAAGTGGCATGATATATTCCAAGTGATGAAAGGAAAAAAACCTACAACCAAGAATACTCTACCCACCGTGACTATCATTCAGATTTGAAGGAGAGAGAAAGAATTTTACAAACACACAAAAGCTAAAAGAGTTCGTCAGTACTAAACCAGCTTTACAAGAAATGTTAAAGGCACTTCTCTAAGCAGAAAAGAAAAGACTGCAGGGCTTCCCTGGTGGTGCAGTGGTTGAGAGTCCACCTGCCAATGCAGGGGACATGGGTTCGTGCCCCGGTCTGGGAAGATCCCACATGCTGCGGAGCGGCTATGCCTGTGAGCCATGGCCGCTAAGCCTGTGCGTCCAGAGCCTGTGCTCTGCAATGGGAGAGGCCACAACAGTGAGAGACCCACATACCGCAAAAAAAAGAAAAGAAAAGAAAAGAAAAGACCACAACCAGAAATATGAAAATTACACAAGGAAAAATTCTCATTGCTAAAGGAAAACATACAGTAAAGGTAAGAGATCAACCACATAAAAAGCTGGTAGGAGCGTTAAAAGGCAAAAGTAAAGAAAATCATCTATACCCACAATAAGAAGTTAAGGGATACAGAAAACAAAAAGATGTAAAATATGGTGTGAAAAGAACATTAAACATGGGTAGGGGGAGTAAACTGCAGTGTTGCTATAATGCATTCAAAATTAATAGATTATCAACTTTATATACAAACTTTACGGTAACCACAAACCAAAAACCTATAATAAATACACACAGAAAAGACAGAAATTAAAACATCACTAAAGATAGGCGTCAATTCAAAAGAAGAAGAAAGGTGAAAAAATGAAATACAAAAGCAACCTGAAAATAGTTAACAAGATGGCAATAAGTATACACCAATCCATTATTACTTTAAATGTAAATAGACCAAATTCTCCAATTGAAAGACATAGAGTGGTTGAATGGATTAAAAAACATGACCCGTATGTATGCTGCCTATAAGAGACTCACTTCAGATCTAAAGACACAAATAGATTGAAAGTGAGGAGATGGAAAAAATATCCATGTAAATGGAAATAAAAGAAAGCTGGGGTAGCAATACTTACATCAGACAAAATAGATTTTAAAACAAAGAATGTAACAAGATACAAAATTGTACATTACATAATGATAAAGGGATCAATTCAACAAGAAGATATAACAATTATAAATATATAAGCACCTGACATAGGAGCACTTACACATAAAGCAAGTCTTGACAAACATAAAGGGAGAAATTGAGAATAACACAATATTAGTAGAGGACATTAACACCCCACTTGCCTCAATGGACAGCTCATTCAGACAGAAAATAAGGCAACAAAAGCCATAAATGACACATTAGACTAGATGTACTTAACATATATATATAGAGAGAACATTCCTTACAAAAGCCCAGAATACATATTCTTTTCAAGTGAACAAGGAATATTCTCCAGAATAGATCACATGCTAGACCACAAAAGAAGTCTCAATAAATTTAAGAAGACTGAAATCATATCAAGCATCTTTTCCAATTACAAATGTATGAGACCAGAAATCAACTACACGAAAAAAATTGTAAAAATACTAACACATGGAAGCTAAGCAATAGGCTACTAAACAACCAATGGCTCACTGAAGAAATCAGAGAGGAAATAAAAAATACCTGGACCAATGAAAATGGAAACACAACAGTCCAAAATCCATGAGACACAGCAAAAGTATTCTAGGAGGGAAGTTTATAGTGATACAAGCCTACCTTAGGAAACAAGAAAAATGTCAAGTAAACAATCTAATATTACACCTAAAGGAACTAGAAAGAGAAGAGCAGTATTAGTAAGAGGAAAGAAATAATAAAGATCAAAGCAGAAGTAAATGAAATAGAGACTAAAAAATAATAGAAAAGATCAGTGAAACTAAGAGCTGGTTCATTGAAAAGATAAACAAAATTGATAAACCTTTAGCCAGACTCATCAAAAAAAAAAAAAAAAGAGGGCCCAAATAAATAAAGTTACAAATAAAAGAGGAGAAATTACAACTGACACCACAGAAATACAAAGGATCATAAGAGATTGCTACGAATGATTATATGGCAATAAAATGGACAACCTAGAAAAAATGCATAATTTCTTAGCAATGTACAGTTTTCTATGATTGAATCAGTAAGAAATAGAAAATATGAACAGACTGATAATCAGCAATGAATTTGAATCAGTAATAATAATAAAAAACTCCCAACAAATAAAGTTCAGGACCAGAGGTTTCACAGGTGAATTCTACAAAACATTTAAAGAAAAATTCGTCTCAAACTATTCCCCCCATCCAAAAAAAAAATGAAGAGGGGGGAATGCTTCCAAACTCATTCTACAAAGCCAGCCTTACCCTGATAACAAAACCAGATAAGGATGCCACAGGAAAAAAGATTACAAGCCAATATCACTGTATCACTGATGAACATAGATGCAAAAATCCTCAACAAAATGTTAGCAAACCAAATTCAACAATGCATTAAAAAGGTCATACACCATAATCAAGAGCAATTTATCCCAGAGATGCAAGGATGGTTCAGTATTCACAAATCAACCAATGCTATATATTACATTAACAAATTGAAGAATAAAAATAATGAATGTCTCAATAAGTGCAAAAAAAGCTTTTGACAAAATTCAACATTCGTTTATGATTAAAATTCTCAACAAAGTGGCATACAGGGAACATACCTCAACATAATAAAGGCCATAAATGATAAACCTACAGTCAGCATCATACTCAATGGTGAAGAGCTGAAAAAATTTCCTCTAAGATCAGGAACAAGACAAGGATGCCCACTCTCACCACTTTTATTCAACATAGTATTGGAAGTCTTAGCAACAGCAATCAGACAAGAAAAAGAAAATGAAAGGAATTCAAATTGGAAAAGAAGAAGTAAAACTATCATTTTTGCATTTGACATGACACTATATAGAAAAGACACCACCAAAAAACTATTAGAACTAATAAATGAATTCAGTAAAGTTGCAGGATACAAAGTTAGTATGCAGATATTTGTTGCATTTCTATACAATAACAAACTATCAGAAAGAGAAATTAAGAAACAATCACATATATACCTGCATCAAATAGAATAAAATACCTCAGAATAAACCTAACCAATGAGGTAAAAGACTTGTACTTGTAAAATTACAAGACAATGATGAAAGAAATTGAAGACAACACAAACAAATGAAAAGATATACAATGCTCATAGATTGGAAGAATTTATATTGTTAAAATGACCATACTACCCAAGGCAATCTACAGATTCAATGCAATCCCTATCAAAATACCAATGGAATTTTTCACAGACCTAGGACAAATAATTCTAAAATTTATATACAATAGAATATTACTCAGCCATAAAAAAGAATCAAATAATGCTATTTGCAGTGACATGCATGGACCTAGAGATTGTCATACTGAGTGAAGAGTCAGACAAAGACGGATATCATATGATAATCACTTATATGTGGAATCTAAAAAAATGGTACAAAAGAACCTATTTACAAGACAGAAATAGAGTCACAGATGTAGAAAACAAACTTATGTTTACCAAGGGGGGAAGGGGGGAAGGGATAAATTGGGAGATTGGGATTGACATATACACATTACTATATATAAAATAGATAACTAATAAGAATCTACTGTATAACACAGGGAACTCTACTCAATACTCTGTAATATCCTACATGGGAAAAAAATCTACAAAAGACTGGATATATGTATATGTATAACTGATTCACTTTGCTGTACAGCAGAAAATAACACAGCATTGTAAATCAACTACACTTCAATAAAAATTAATTTAAAAATAACTAAAATTTGTGAAACACAAAAGATCCCAAATAGTCAAAATAAGTTTGAGAAAGAAGAACAGAGGTATATATATCACACAGCCTGATTTCAGACTATACTACAAAGCCACAGTATTTGAAACAGTATAGTACTGGCACAAAAACATACACATAGATCCATGAAACAGAATAGAGAACCCAGAAAGAAACCCACACTTATATGGTCAATTAATCTATGACAAAAGTGGCAGGAATATGCAATGGAGAAAAGACAGTCTTCAATAAATGGTGTTGGGAAAACTGGACAGCTACATGCAAAAGTATCAGACAGGACTACTTTCTCACATTGTATACAAAAATTAAGTCAAAATAGATTAAAGACTTAAATGTAAGACTTACAACCATAAAACTCCCAGGAGAAAACATAGGCAGTATGCTCTTTGACATCAGTCTTAGCAATTGTTTTTGGATATGTCTCCTCAGACAAGGGAAACAAAAGCAAAAATGAACAAATGGGATACATCAAACTACAGAGTTTTTGCACAGCAAAGGAAACTTATTATTTGAGGCAGATGGTTACTAGACTTATTGTAGTAATCATTTCATAATGTATACAAATGTCAAATCATTGAGTAGTAAACCTGAAACTAACATAATGTTGTATGCCAACTACATTTAATATAAAAAATTTTAAAAGATAGTTAATTTTTCCACCTTTGAATCAGGGCTGTACTGTGAACTGCTTTGATCAATAGAATGAAGAAGGTATGATAGTGTGTAAATTCTAAACCTAGGTCTTAAAAGGCTTTGAATACTTATGTTCTCTCAAAACTTGACCCAACTTTCTGGGGAAGGAGAGACCATGTGGTTCAGAGAGAAACCTTCCCAACTGAAGCCATCTTAGACCAGCCAGACCTCAGCCAACCTAGACATTGACCACAGAGAATGTGTGATGCTGGCCAAGATCAGAAGAACTGCCAACCTATGGACTGTTGTGCTAAACAAATGGTTGTTATTTTAAGGCACTATGTTTTGGGTTATTACCCCAAAAAGGCCAATTGATAACACTATTTCAAAGGGTTGTAGTGAAGATTAAATGAGGTAATATGTGTAAATTGCTTAGAATGTGGTCTGGCACAGAGTAAGCATTATTTAAATGTTAGTTATTATTATTCTTTGCTTCTCTATGTTCTCTTAACTGTTCCTATTGCTGCTAATCTCTTCTTCCTCAAGTCCATCCTCCACAATTGCTTCTTGAGTGCTTTTCTAAAATGCAAGTTCAATCATATTAGTTCCCTGTTTAAAATATTGCAAAGACTGGTTAGTACTTGGATGGGAGACTGCCTGGGAATACTGGGTGCTATAGGCTTAAAAATATATATTGCATTGAATCTTTACTAGTTACATTTAAGTCTAAACATCTTGGTTTAGTTATTTAAGGCCTGTCTAATTTTCTCTCTTTATATATTACTTTGATTCATTTATGTTTTTATCTGTGACTGTTATGCTATATTGATTATTAGTAAAATAACTAAAAGTGAGGCAAAAAATATTTTTTACAGTGTAGAGACAATTACATTGTAGTTGAATTAATGTGGTGTTTGTGGTCAATTCTGTTAATACTGAGCGGAAGATCAGGAATATAATAATAATCCCAAAATTTACCATATTAAGATTAGATCTGATTTATGCCACTTTTTCCATAAACTAACCCACCATAAAATGCTATCTCTAAACTGTTCATATTAAATTTATTTTCACTATAAATTTCACTATAAATAAATTTTCACTATAAATATAACACCTGGTGCATCAGTATGGTCAGGTAATGAAATGTTGTATCCCAGTAGTTTCCAGATGCAGATCCCCTCATTGATGCTGGATTATTAAATAAGAGAAAATTTTTAAAAAATCTGAATACTCCAGGGCCACCCCAAAACTACTGAATAAGAATTTCTACTAGTACAACTAAGGATCTGTGTGGTTTCAAAGAACTTTTGGCTCATAGACCTCTCTTATAACTAAGGAATATTTTTAGTTATTTTGAAGCTAATTGAAAACTCTCTAGGGTACAGAACGCTATGGTTTAGAATATATGGAATCTGGGACCAGAATTCTCTTTCAGGTGTACGTTGATTGCTTTCTTATTTTACCAACTGTAAATCTGATGATCATTAATTAAACAGAGTAATATTTGTTAGAAGTATAGGAAAAGCACAATGTTTTCCATAGTTAATTTCATTTTAATTGAACTGAGAAGAATTTTAAATATGGTTCCTGAGGTTTTAAGAACATTTGGATTGATACTAGAAATTCACAGCTGATAGAAAGTATTCTCCAACAGTCATAAAATTGTGTAATACCTGGAGGCTTATTTTGTTTTATCTTACTAGATGCCATTCTAGCTTTGCTTCACCTAACTTAGAGATTGAATATACCTGTGAACTCTATGCATAACTGAAATATTTTCTTCTAAAGTTTTTCCAATATTTTATATTAACATGATTTCTTTTATTCTGAGGTTGAATGTAAAGTGATTATAGGCTAACTTCCGAAGTGTGGTAAGCCATCAAATTATTCAGCATAATTATGATGTTGTGGGTTCAAATTCAATCTAATGTACAGCTGCTAAAGAAAAAATTTTGCTATGAAGAGCCTTTTCCTATTAATATAAACCAACATGCCAAGATTGTGCATAGGTGACCATGGAGGAAACCTCTGGACCCTGCATAGGCCAGGGTTAGAATTTTGACTCTTACTCAGTTTTTCCATATGCTAAATGGGAATAATAAAAGTGTCCCAAACAGAAAATTACTATAAGGATTTAATGAGGTAGTATATGTAAATATTCTTAGCTCTAACTTAGTACCCTGTAAATGTTAATTATTACAATTCAGAAATTATATGGTCAGTCCTTAGTTATCATCAAGCTTAAAATGTCATTGAGTCATATAAATATTGTTTTCCTTATGATAATTTTTATAATTCTATAGTGGAAATGACATTTAACTAGTAATCAAAAGATAAAAATTGAATCAAAGCCACCATGAACTAATGTAAATTTAGGCAGTCTCTTCATTTTCTCCCAACCTTAGCTTTCATCAAATAAGGATACTTGATGCTTTATAAGGAGGGATAAGATGCAATAAAGTAGGTAAAAAATATTTTGTAAACTCCATTTTTTTAGTGATAGTATTGTTACTATCAACAACACTTCTATTGATTCAAGTTCTCATTACATATATAAATATTTGTTGAGTCATTATAGAATTGTTTAGGACATTTTTTCACATCAACTGCATCAATCAAATAGTTTGAACAGTTCTGTGCAAGTTGTAGAATCAGCAGTATTTCACAGAGAAACTGTGTAAACCACTGTGGTTTAAAATGATCTACCATTTCAGTAATTATTGTCTGAATTTCTGTTGTGGTATCGCTACATTGTTGGCTGCTACATCTAAGATGTATTGCTATTTAACTCATCACGTGCTTATACCTGTCTCCCAACTAGATAGAAAGCAACTTGAGGGTGGGGACCATAATTTAGACTTCTTGATTATCTTGACCTCTCACTAAAAGAAAACATGATCTTAAATAAAATAAAAAGATAAATGAGGGTAGGGGGCCTTTTCTCTTCTTAGCTTATTGTTTTGATGTTTGTATTAGCCATCTGAAATAAAGGTTGAAGGGAGAATAGTTTATTGAGGTTTGCCTGGATCACCCCTACTAGAAGCAAAAATTGAGTTGTTTTACCTTGGTTTTCTCTATTACTATAATGATTGTGATGGAACTCTCTTAGTAAGCACCTACTTAGATATTATTTCTTTTTTAATTGAATGATTTTGGAAAACTCAGAGGACATTTTTTCCATATAGCAACTTCAATATAAAGAATTGGTCTTCAGAATCCAAATAATGAGACAATTACACATATTTGCTTTCCTATACTAAAACATCAAGGTGTAAAATAAAAATGAGAGGAGAGCGATTTATAATTATAAAACCTTTCTCTTTAGAGATAGCATTTTAAAGTTTACAAAGCCTTTCTCCTTAAATTATCATGATGAACCAAAAAATGTACAAAAATCATACCATGTCAAACTGTGAGTATGGCGCTTAATTCTACATTAAATGCAAGACAAGTGAACGGTGCTGGATATTGCTTTGTTAAAGCTCATGATTTCTTGGAGACTTCTGGTCCTCATCGCAGAAAACAAGGATAATAAAAAAAGTCTTAGGTACAGTTGCCTGATGGAGTAGTAATCTGAGAACTGGGGCTTTGAATACTTTTCTTTCTTTGGATACATAAAGTAGCAGAGCATGACTCTGTGCGGGTTCGTTCCACTTTGTGTTTTGGCTTTTGTAATCCAAAATGAATTAGTTTTCCTTGGCAGATTGAGCAGTAGAAAAAGTCTAGAGTGGGTGGAATGCGTGTATTTTATTTTTTTAAAGGAGAGTGGGGATTTGCACAGTGACCCAGATGTGGGCTCTCTGAACTCCAACTGTCTGTATTCAAATATGCAATGTGAAGTGAACAGGGTTTAAAGAGACCCCTTTGGATACCTTGGGGGTATTTCTTGCACGGTGTTTTGGCAGTGTGCTCTTCTAGCTGAATTAGATTTATTGCTGAAGCACTAAATCTTCATTATACGTGACAACCTTACTCCCCTGCTGTCCTGGTCCCTTTCCATTCACAGTACTTTTTTTTTTTAAACTCCAACATTTTGTTTCTTCCCCTTCCCTAGCCCCAAGATCCCAAAATATTCTACATTCCAGTCTATCTCAGAGTTGAAATTGCATTAAATTTGTGAATGTGTCATTAACAGATGTCAGAAAGTAGAAAGCAGAGTAAAGGTTAAAGATGTCTCATTCAATCCATCAGTATTTAGCAAGGAGTGCACTGGAGCTTTTAAAAGTGATCTATATGGCTGGATGCCTGACATAACTCTATCAATGAGAAGCAGTCACACACATTCTGGCTAGGTGTAGTTACAGGTGAGTATTGAGAAAGAATACTATCTCAGGTGTGTGGTCCTAAAGCTGTCACTTTTCTATCCAGCTCTTCAGGCCAGGGTAAGGAATCAGCATGAATGCTCAGTGGACTTTATCTCCTGTTGAACTTCTCTGGAATGTTTAATAACTTAAGAAAGACTAGACCAGATGGACTCTAGAATAATTAGATAAATCCAGAAATATCAAGAAAGCTGATTTTTAAAATTCTGGATGTATAGGAAATTCCACCTATGCCCAAATTGCTTAGATCTATTATCTAGCTTATTGAAAAGTTGTAATAATGTTATATTTTCTTTCTCTGATCTTTTACTACAATAACATTAGATTTGATCAATAATACCAATTATGTATAAAGTCAGCAAGTATTACTCTAGTGTTCCTCATACAGGTATGAAAGTCATTCATTCACTCATTTATTCATTTAGTAGATATTTACTGAATGCCTACCATGTGCCAGACACTGTGAGATATATAATTGTGAACAAGACCAACAAAGTATGTCCTTCGCAGTGAGCTTTCAATAAGGGATGAGATTCAGACCAGTAAGCAGGCATTTGCAATGTAAGTGCTCAGTAAGGATAGGAAATGAGCTATAATGATATAAAGGTCTTCTAACTGAGCCTTGTTAGTCATTTACAATAGATGGTATCTGAGTAAATGCACATAAAAAGGATTAAAAGTGAGAATGGATGTGATAGATAGGAAGTGAGGGCAGTTCTGTCTGTTTGGAGCATCAAGGATGGGGAGAGAAGAACAAGAGTGAAGATTGCTAAAGGAAGCAGGATGATTGTAGATGTGAACTTGGCCAGGAACTTCCGATGCACACCCACTGCTCCTAGACTCTCATAGTGGAGCTTCCTGATTCATACAGAGATGGACATCACCTTTCCAGTGTGCTTTGAAACATTAAATGTCACTTTCAGCTACCATTGTGTTTAGCTTCCAGCATATGTGAAAGTGATTGAAATAGAGAAACAAAGAAACAAGCAGTAAGTAAATGTTTTCCTATCCCATTGAAAAACTGGCTATCTTCTTTTGCAGTTGAGAAAGAGGACATGTCACTGTTACATCAATGAAAAAGAGATTTATAAAAACATGTAACACATGAGGAATATAAATTACAAACGGAACAAAAAACAAAGCTACTCTGAGAAAAAGTGAAAATATAGTTTAGCCTAAACCTAAAGCAGGTAAGAAATTTTGATTTTAAAAAAGGTTAAAAAGAAGAAATCATTCTCCATCAAGCAGAAGTATCCCACCTTGTTATGGACTTCCTTGGAGAGTGCTATGGTCATTGTCATGAGAAAAAATCAAGCAGATGACTCCATTTATGCATGTTTTTGTTGGGGGATTTCTATAGATGCAAAAAAATATTATTCATTCATGATGCTGAAACACAACTTTTGCCTTCTTACATGGGCTCAGTTAGCTTTAAATGAATTAAATAGTAGATTTGAAGACAAGTGCTACTCCAAATCACTCAAGGTCATCTTTCACTGAAGTCTGATTCCTTTCCCTGATGTCAGTAGCAGTTGTATGTAAGAATTTGGCCCACTGTTCTAAAGATCACCAGGTTTGTTGAGGTCTTTTGAGTCCAATTTTAACCCCAGAACCTTGACACAGCTGAATTTCAGACTGCTGGAGACATTTCCCAACAGCACATGTCAACAAGTTATCCAGGTGTTAAATATATACACGTTGTAATATATACCTCAGAGCTTTAATTGGCATACCTTGATGCTAAATTCTTCTTTGTGGACGGTGGTTTGTTGAAACTTTTGGAGTGTTCATTTATAAACAAGAACAGATTCATTACTTTAAATTTGGCTAAGGTACAAATATGATAATCTAGATTTTTAGAAAAATGCCTGCAATTTTTTTCCAGGCACATTCTCAGTGTAGATTTAGTAAATCTTACCTTCAAGAGTCTCTTATCTGCCAAAGGCTTAACTTCTTTCACAAACACACCAGGTAAAATGGAAACTGTTTGCCACGTGTCTACAAAAAGCAAGTAAACAGCGCATCCAATTTCACAGTTTATAAGGTATGTTTAATAATATAGATTCTCCTTACAAAATTCTTCCAGTTCTTTAAAAACTGATTGAAATGCCATTTTTAATGAAATCTTTTGTGAATTTTGTAAATCAATTTTATTTAAATCCCTTAAACCTCTCCTATCTTAAACCTCTCTTCATACTTTTGTTTTGTACTTATTCATGAACTCTAATCAGTTAATTTTTAAAATAATTAGTGTTAGAGACTCTGCATTATCTGTTTTAAATATCCTGTGTTGCATAGATGGGTACCTCTTATTTAATAGGCCCTAGAGGAAATAGTGTGGTGTACTGGAAAGAAAGAGGACTTAGGAATCAGACACACCAGGGTTTGATACCTGTATTTACTATTCCCTAAGCTGAATGGCTTTAGAAAACATACTTAACCTCTCTGTACCTCAGTTTTCTCACCTGTGAAATAAGAACATTAACATACACCGTACAGATTTTCTGTAAGGATCCCAAAAGAGAGCATATCTAAGTGCACTTAGAAGGCAGTAAATAGTTGCAACTTTCTTTCTACTCTTTAGTAGAATTTCAATTTTTAATTCTATAGAAGTATCTTGTGACTTTTAAGTTATATGTTTGTCTTGTACACATACTAATTTACAAGATATAATTGCTTTTCCGGTTATAATAGCCAATTAGTTTAATTTACCTCTAAAAGCCATAGTGTGCTATTCTTTTCTAAAAGAACAGCCTTACATGTAACGTACAGTGATGTGTGCTGCGAAAGATCCTTAGAGTCTTTTTCTTTATGCCTGTAGAGATCCCCTGTGTCATGAAATGAAGTGTTGTTAGAAACAGCAAGACGTTAATGAATCAACAACAGCCCAGTGAACCGTTATTTACAGTAACATTACAGCCATGATTTATGTCCGTGAGGTTCCTAGGTGACACGGGAACTGAGATTGTAAATTAATGTAGATTTATATTGTCACACAGGAGGTGCCAGTGGCCTTTGTTTTCTATTTTGAGGCACAACATTTGAGGCGCAACAAAGGACAGAGGGATGATGTAGTAGCCCAGACACCAGCTAAGCTCACGTTACATTTCACACTCTGGCTCATCTTCTGATTTCTTCTTTGTGTGAGGAGTTTTGTTATTTTATTTTCATGTTGTGAATATGTAGCCGCCTCATGACTAATTCTAAATGACTGAGGGACTCCCACCCTATTACTTTCCAGGTCCAAAGCTACCTGCTGCCATTGATAACAGACACAGGGACGTGTTCTCATTGTGGTCATCATCAGGTGCCTTCTGTCCCTCATACTTAAAAGTCACCAGAAGTGCTTATGCCGATTATATGCCCTGTCAGGGTGACCTCTGAATGGACAAATGTCAAAATCATTGCAGAGGGTTACTGATCTGATCAAATTCAATGGGGTTATAAACTATTTTTATTTCTGAATCTGTGTACATGAGGATTTCCAAGTCAGATTTGTTCATAATGTTAAGGTTAAAGTTTTGACTTTTAATTGTATTGTTTGGGTGATTATAAGAGAAATTTAAAAAATAGACCGAGAGCTGGTATTTCTAGAAGAACACTTTAAAATACTTTATCTTTTAAAGAACTTTTACCATAAAAGAAATATTATCAATATTATAGAGAAGATTAATTATAACCCCAGAGTATTCTGGCTAGTACAATTTGGAACCAGGACAAGAATCCAGGTCTTTTGAGTCTTATTCCAGTGTTCTTTCTCTTGTAGAATTGCCTCTCTGGCCATATGTGATATGAACAATGTAAAATTTTTTGATCGACCTAGAAATTTATTAATGGACACATGTACATAAATAAGTATATATTCTACATGCACACATTTATCCACATAAGTATCTATTTTCCTCCATCTTGTAGAACAATACATTTTTTGTGTGTGTGTGGTACGCGGGCCTCTCACTGTTGTGGCCTCTCCAGTTGTGGAGCACAGGCTCCGGACGCGCAGGCTCAGCGGCCATGGCTCACGGGCCTAGCCGCTCCGCGGCATATGGAATCTTCCCAGACCGGGGCACGAACCTGTGTCCCCTGCATCGGCAGGCGGACTCTCAACCACTGCGCCACCAGGGAAGCCCAACAATACATTTTTAAGCATTGTTTAACAATGCATCTAATAAAGTAGAAATAAATAAAATACCAGAGCCAAAGAAAATACAGTTTGATCAGAACGATAAAACATTGGGAAGGTTAAAATATACTATAAAACAGAAAACATAATATAAAGTGTGGTGACATGACTTAGAATAAACATACAAGCCATATTAATAAATACAAATGAATTGGACTCTTCTATTAGTAGAATAGAATTCTCAAATTGGATCACAAAGCAAAACCAGCAAAAAAAAGAGATTTATTTAACTTAAAGTGACTCAGGAATATTGAAAATTAAATGATAGATAACAACATACCAGACAAAATAAAATAAAATAAAGGGACACATATCATTATATCAAAAATGGTTGAAAACCAGGCACAAACACTAAAAGACCTAGAAGAGTCCTCAGTGATGATAAAGAGTGTACTCTGCAATGAAACTATGACATACGTGAATAACTACTTGCCAAAAATGTAGCATTGCCATTCTTAGGGCAAAAACAAACTCAAACGCACACAAAAATAGAGAGACAACATTGGTACCTGATTTTTATTCACTCTCTTAGCCCTTGATAGATTTAGTGGATAAAGATTTTTAAGGGTACTGAAAACATAGACAAAACAAAACAAAAGATATGATAGTGCTAACTGATATGACAAACGTCTGTAGCTTGGAAACAAAATATGTGGCTTTTTTACAAGTTCAATGACCATTCACAAAATTTAATTACATACAGGACATTAAAAATATCTAAATACATGTAAAATGGGAGAAATAATACAAAGAACATTCTCTGATCACAATGTAATACCAGCAGAAATAATGACAAAATAAGAAAGTAACAGATGCTTCCATTTAGAAATTAAAACCAAACAAAACTTCTTCCTTAAACAACAAAAGAAAATCAAAATAAAAAAATACTTAGAAAATGAAATTAAAACACCCATATCAGAATCTAGGAAAATTCTCCACCTAAATATTTATATTCATAAAAAAGAAATAATAAAAAGAAGTGGATTGAGCATTTCCAGGAAGGTAGAAAGGAACAACAAATAGTCTTAAGGAAAGGAGAAAGAATATAGTAGCAAGAGAAAAGCAGAAATTAATAAATTAGAAAATGGAAAAAAAATTAGAGCTACTGAATAAATCCAAGACCAAGTTCCTTAAAAATTAGGTAAGCAAATAACCTACTCAAGGAAAAACAAGAGGAGAAAGCACAAATACACAGATAAGAATTGAGAAGGGGGAAGTAACTATAGATTGGGAGGAATCTAAAAGGTCCACATAATGTCTTTTAACCTCATTCAAAAACTTAGCACATCTTGACAAAATGGGAGATTTTCTAGGAAAGATAAATTTCCAAAACAACCCACACCCCCAAGTAAATAGTTCAAATGTCATAAAAACAAGGAAAGAATTTGTATTGTGTTAATGTCTTCCCCCTCCACGCTAAAGCATTAGGCCAAGAGTATGTTTTAGTGTATGGAGTGGAAAACTCATTTATTTAAGTGCTCTATGGCATAGAAAAAGAAAATAAATTTCTGAATTGTTTTACTCAGCTTAGCATAACTTTTATAACCAAACCTGACAACAAATAGCACTAAAAATAAATTTAAATTCATTGAATATAAATTAAATAAATTCTACCATACAAGAGAAAAAAAATCTTATTTTAAGGGGAAAATGCTAAAAGGGGAAATTTAGGAACACTCCCAGTAATGTTAGGACAAAACAAATATGCTATCATAGCTATTATTTAAGATTGTTCTAGAAGTATTAGCTAAATAAGATAAATAAATAATAGGAATAACATTGTTGAGGTTGGAGTAACATTGTAATTATTATAGAAGATTTGATGGTACAGTATACTTGTAAAATCTAAAAGAAGTAGCTAAAAAACTAGTAGCATTCACATATTATATAATAAAAAATTGGAGTATGTTATAAAGGAAAGGCCCCATGACCCTATTTACAGCAGCAATAAAAAGATAAAATAATTAGGGCTTCTCTGGTGGCACAGTGGTTGAGAGTCCGCCTGCCGATGCAAGGGACGCGGGTTCGTGCCCCAGTCTGGGAAGATTCCACATGCTGCGGAGCAGCTGGGCCCGTGAGCCATGGCCGCTGAGCCTGCGCGTCCGGAGCCTGTGCTCCACAACAGGAGAGGCCACAACAGTGAGAGGCCCACGTACCGCAAAAAAAAAAAAAAAAAAAAAAAAGGTAAAATAATTAGAAGTATAAAGTTAAAAACAAACATGTAAGAAATATGTATATAGACAGAGAAAACCACATTTTAGGAAAATGAAAAAGTGCATATGCTTGTATATGCATGGAATAGCTCTGGAAGTGTACTGAAGACTCTTATAAAAGTTGTTGAATCTGGAAAGACGAGTCAAAATGTTGACATCGTTTTGTCCTTTTGAATGCTTTATCTCGTTCATATACAATAAATATATAATTTTTATTTTATACAAGTCTTAAGATCCTTCCCAGTTATTAAATTTCATTCACAATTTGATTTAAGATTCCCTTTGGTCAAAGCAAAAGAGAAAAATTAAGAAAATAGTAATTGAACAACCAACCAACCAAGTCATGTACATTTACATGATTTACATTATTCAAAACGAAAGGTACATCAATTTCTTAAGAAAAGAAAAGCTTACTCTGGCTTATATTTGAAAGAAATTTTACACCTTTATCTTTTCCAAGTCATAATCAATGTCCTCTACATGTAACAAGTGCAGTGTGGCAGAGAGTGTGCCCCTGTCCACCGAATTCTGTTCTGCTTTCCACAGTAGAATCATCAATGGGAAGATGCTGCCTAGTTAGGGGCCACATATACCCCAATACTCCTTTCAGTGAGATGTGACCATTCATGTGTGAATGGAATTCCTGTGAATGGAAAGTGAGCATAAGATGTGAATGCTATTTTCCAGCTAAGCCTTTTAAGAAGGGGTGTGCCCCTCCAGGATCTCCATCATCTTCTACCATTAGACACACATGATGATGAAGGCCTAGGGCTTCATCAAAGTATTCCCAAATCATCACATGGATAAGAATTGTGCACCTACAGGGAGCACCCATATTAGACTGTTATATGAATGAGAAACGAACTTCTATTATGTTTGAGGTACATATAGATGTTTGGGTCTATTTGTTAAAGCAGTTTAGCCGACCTAACTGAAGAGTTTATTTTTATTTTGTTTATCTTATTGCAGCTCTCAGTACAAGTCTAGGATCCAATACCAAAGTACAATTCAGTAAAAATAGGTCTCTAGAGAGCTATGATAATAGTGTACCCTGGTGGTTAAGGCTTTCTGATGGTGCAGATTGAACTAAGGTAACATAGATGTTCTTTTCTCCTGCTCTTTAATTTCTTGCCATTGCTTCTCATTGACCCAACCTTGCCAAAGCCAGCTGTCAAGGGGGCCTGGGAAATGAGGCTACCTGCAATATAGACAGGAGACAGCAGGGAATGGATTTGAGTGCAAACAGACAAATGACAGCCATGCCTCCCCCTGCCATTCTGCCCTGTACACACACACACACACACACACACACACACACACTCACTCACAGTCCACAGTGGTTTCTCTTCCACTTCAGGTCCACAGAGAGCTCTGTCTCAATTTTCTTTAATTTGGCTCTATCATTTAATTGTTTTCTCTGAAACTTTTTTTTTTAATAACTGCTGGGTTTTCAGTGGGATGGGGATGGGGAGTATGACCTCAAAGCATGAAAGCACATAGGTTTACATGAGATATCATATTCTCTCCTTAGCCCTGGTGTTTCACTTTATTATTAGTTTTTTAGGCAAGGTTGCTGAGTGAAAAGAGAATAGACTTTTAGTACAGTCAGATCTGGATTTGAGTTTCAGTTTCACATTAACCACCTATGTGATTATTTTAGGATGGGCTAGTTAAGTTGCCTTATCTATAAAATGGGAATGATAATACTGACCTTACGATCTGTTTAATGATTAAATAAAAGAGAATATCCAAACTGCCATATTGTGAACCAGGTACTATGTGTGTTCTCAATATAAAGTTGTTATTATCATTATTATTATCATAATTATGTTCCACTTCATTCCTAGTTAAGTGAAAGGACTATTAGCCTTGACTTGTATTTTCCAATATATGACTTTCATCTTGTTTTATCAGGAGACATTGATTAGTAGAACTCACAGTAGAATGAGCTATACCCTGTTGGGTATCAAGCATAACGTGTTTTTGTTTCTTTTGAGTATGAAGGATATGCTTAGGAATTAGCAGGGTACCTATACACATCTTTGTTATATCAACTGAATTTATACATCTTGCAACAGGTTAGCAACTATAACCCAGAGAAAGTTTTAAGAGAAAAATAAAATTCACTTGAAATATATTTTAATGCAGACAAATTCCCAAAACCAAAGACTGGAATCTCAGTGCATAACACTTCACAACTACAGGGACCCTCATTGTTGAAATAAAATGTTAAGATTTTAATATTTCTAAGGTCTTTTGCAAATGCTTAGCTAATAACCTTCATATTTTACAGCCTTTGAGCACCAAAATTTTGTGAGGAAAATTTTTCTTACTCTGCAAATGCTAAATAATGCTGGCATATACAACCTAAAGAGAAGCATAGTTTTCATACACTTCTCCCTTCCATCTCATTTTGAAAACTCATCAAAAAAGTTCAACCTCTTGTTCCTTCTAAGGAAGAATGGCTCAGTTCACACTTGACCTCTACTGCTCAACTGTTCTCCTTCAGAGGGTGTCTTCTTTAATGGGTTGGATTTACATAAAAAGGATTTGACTATATTCAATATGAAAACAAACATCTATTAACATATTCGTTGGGTTTTTACGCTGCCAAATCAATGGTTAGACTTACTGTTTCCCTGTCCAAGCTTGTTTTGGCATTGTCACAACTATGTCTGAGCCACCCAGAGTCCTTCCTAACTTCAGAACCCAAGTGCTTGGTTCCATTATCGGGGGCAATGAATCATTAGTATCTATCAGACTTCACAGGGCCATGTAAGTGGTGTAGAAGTCTGAAAGCTGTTTCATTGCCTAATATCTATCCTGTCCCATTTGATTCACATTTTCACCTTGATTACAATCAACTTATACTATTTTCTACATTGCTAATGGAAATAATCAATACAAAGGCTGAAATTAGATTACGTGGTAACTGCCCTTCTACTGTTTCCAACATGAGTCGTTCTCTATTACTAAATGTTCTGGAGGAATGAAATGTTTACCAATGCAAGTACGAATAATTGTAATCATTGCAAGTGTATTCCTGGGCAATGAGAAATTCAATTTGTCCTTGTCAAAATAAAAACAAAAGAACAAAACATCAGTTGGTTGGAACCTTTGAGGTAGTGGAAAGCACTCATCAGAGATTAATTGGAGAGGGAACTAATTTGAAAATGGTTTAACTGCATCAGTTTTGCATTGATCTGACTGTAATAAATGTCTTTTTGTGTAGCTATAGGAATGGTGGCAGTTGTCTTAAGGTCAAAATATCCACAGGGAGTTTGTTGAGAGTAGTATAAAGGGACATCACAGGGGAAGTGAAACAAAGGAAAATGATTGATGATGTGTTGAGAGCTTCATTCTGTGAGAAAAATCTAAAAGTTTTAGTATTGTTTTCAGCACTGTGTTAAAGTGGTTTTCATATAAAGTAGAACTATGGTACAACACTATTTAAATTTGTGTGGATCCAGATGTGTGGACCCCATACTACTTGGTTGACTGAAATGAAACGAGAGCCATAGTTATGTCAAGAGCCACATAAATACTTATTCTCAAGATATATTCTTGAAAATACTGAGAAATTGATCCACGTGAGAAATGGCGTTAAGGCTTGTCAACTTCAGAAAAGCCACATTATCTCAAAACACAAATTTTACCTTAGATTATCAATCACAAAGAATAAGTGAAAATGTAGTGTGAATATAGTAATAACATTAGATACCTATAGAATATATTTCACATTTATTATAGAATAACAAATTAAAATCATATGAGTATAAAAAAATCAGAGGCTCTGCTTTTTCTTAATCTTTAGAAGTATCTTACTTTATTTTTTTTAATTTAAAAAAATTTTTAAACATCTTTGTTGGAGTATAATTGCTTTACAATGGTGTGTTAGTTTCTGCTTTATAACAAAGTGAATCAGTTATACATATACATATGTTCCCATATCTCTTCCCTCTTGCATCTCCCTCCCTCCCACCCTCCCTATCCCACCCCTCTAGGTGGTCACAAAGCACCGAGCTGATCTCCCTGTGCTATGCGGCTGAGAAGTATCTTACTTTAGATGGCCTATTAATAACCACAAGGTACTGAGCATATCTTATGTGCCACACACTGTGTTTTCCAAGGTGTATTGTGCCGTTATCTGATGTAACCAAATTAACAAGAAATTAGTGGGAAAAAATACAAAGGAAAGAATGCTTGTGGACAAGTTGCATGCCTATAAATGATGATTTGTATATTAGGGAATCAACTAAGTAATAAACATAATTTTTAGGTGGGCCTAGAAAGGTAGTGAGAATGATTCTATAAGATAAATACATAAACTAGACTCATTACTTTTTGATCATTTCTCAAATTAAGAAATCAAACACCTTACCCTTTTAAATTCAATAGCAGGCAAAAATATACAATTAGGAAATGAGAAGAAGGAAAGAGAAAAGGAAGTCACACTCTACATCGGTGTTTGCCACACAAGGCTATTGTGGAAATGTGAACGAAGTGTCTTTTATTATTGTTTTTATTTTTCTGGGCCTGAATTTTTGCTCACTCAAAAGATCCAACTGTGAGAACTTGCTCTAAAGTCCCAGCTTGCTGATGGGTAGGCATCTTCTCCCAAGGAAATAGGGAAGCTGTTTTAGCAACTCATATTTTTGGAAAAGTCACTGCTTGTTGTAATTTGATCCTGACTGCAACCCATCTCTCACCTGCATTTATCAACACCAAGCCACAGAAATGCCTGGAAGGACCAGAATGCTCCTTGCTCGTGCTATGCGTTTGTGGTATTTTGGCTGCTTCACTATAAAAATATTATGCCACAGAAAATACATTCTGATTTCATGTAGCAAGTCAACCCACAAACATGAAGCTGAGTGTCGGTTTTATTATCCTTAACTAATTTGTGTTTCCTTGAGAGTAGAAAGCAATGGTAAATTCATGGATTCGTGTAACTGTGCTTGGGGAAAAAAGCAACTTCTATATCAAACCTCAACAATATTTTTTCCTTTTCTCCAACACCAATGCTTTCTTTCTAGCGTGTTTTATTTGTCTAAAATAAGTTTAAGTGGTTACATTTTATGAATTATGTGTGATATTTCCATTTATAAATGAGGATAGCAACTCTTCTATATACAATAAAAGAATAAGAAATTCTGAAAACTATTAAGAAATGTTTAACCATTTTTACCAGAGAAAGAAGAAAAAATACTTCTTAGACTTACAAATGCAGGTATTCCTTCATTTACTCATTTAGTACATTGTTTGTGATTACAAATTTGAAGGCAAACAATTTGTTGGAACTGGGGGGTCAAAGATAAACAAGCCATGATCCAAGCCATGAAAAATGCCCACAGGGAGAAAGACACATTGACGCAAAGGCAATTGCAATAAAGGAAGATGAGTGCATAAAAACTGTATGTATGTTAAGGTTATGTCTGTCCCTTTAAAGTCACATATTCTTATGTTAAACCATCATTTTGGAGCTCTTGGCTTGTCTTTCCACTACAGTATCTAGGTCCATTGGTATTCTCCCACAGCATTTTCAAGATTGATATCTGTGTAATGTCAGCGATTGGAGAATATCTAATGTGGTGTAAAGCAAGCATTTTTGAGTAAGGAATCATATTTCTCCCCGTGGTGACTTTATATTTTGGCAACAAGCAAAATGATTGATTCTCACCACCTCTTCTCTTCCCTGTGTTATGAACTGACTCTATTTTCATGATAGGAGGAGGAGTGAGTTAAATAAAACACTTAGCAACAAAAGGAGGAGGCTCAATTTTGTGTACTCTTTTTTAAAAATTATCAATGAGAAATGTCACTTATGGGGCCTGTTTCTCCTTCATAATTCAATAGGAGAATTATCAGGTTCTCAAAACGCTTTGGATCTTTGACCTCCTTTAGGGCATGTTTCAATGTAAAATTACTGTTTTAATGTGAAGTTTTAGAATGGATATAGATAGATACAGGCATAGACATAGATATATGTTTATTCATTCAAATTACTTTTTATGAAATAATTACAATAATTTGCCCTATATTATGGAACTTAGTTATGTATTCGACACCTTTATTTGCATCCCCTGAATGAGTGTGTTTGATAAATATGGTAGTTGGGGGATTGCCAGTGTTGGTTGTGTTTATGAATCTAGAAATATATGAGTAATATGCCTGAGACGCAAGAAAATTAACTTTACCTCCATGCTCCCTAACTCATCTTGCACCTGTCAATAGGAGATAAATTCTGTGGGGAAGCAATCAAAAAAGGAATATTTCTAAGCCCATTTTCATGGAGGAGCCAAAAATATTGATAAATTTAGATTTTCAGACTTATTATAGTGTACACCAGGTGATCAGAGGGTGACCTTGGATGGTTACTAAATTTTCCTATGCCCAGGGTTTCTCATCCATATTATAGGGATAACAAATAGTCTGTTTATGATCAATAAATCTCTCACTTAAACCAGGGACAAATGCTATGCAAATATTAGTTGGAATATTTTGTAAGTCCACTGCTTATATATATTATTATAGAATTTAAAACTCTAGAAGATCTTCTCTGTGCCCAATATTTCTACAGCTGGAGTTAAGCATCAATTCAGTGCAATTCTTTAAATGCTTTTATTTATTTTTAATGATTAATAACATTTTCTACCCCAACACTTTCCCCCATTTTATAAGTTGAACAAAGAACATAAAAGAAATTCTGATTTGTAAAAAGTGCCCCCCACACACCCAACGAAGGGGAACTTCCAGTTTCCAGTCCAGCATGTAAGTAGTGTAAAAGAGTCCATTTATCTTAAACAAGTAGAATTTGAACAAACTGAAAAATCAGCAACTCTTCTTAGATCTGTCAGATAATTGAGATCACAGGGCAAACTGCTGCCCCCTAAGTTGGAGAGACAGACAGAAAGATACAAAGAATCTCAACTTACCAGTGTAGAAACCTACGGGCAGAAACCTCCATGGAAACCAGTGTCAGGTTGGAAAACCTGAACTATTGGGTGGGCCAAAACCGAAGTGCTTTTGGTTTTTTAACTAAAAATAAAAGACACATTTTTCATTTTCACCAAGAACTTTATTGAACAGCGTATTCACCCTTTTGTTTCACTACCTTCTTCCATTTTCCAGGCAACTTCATAATTCCATCTTCTGAAAACTTTTTATCTTTTTGAGCAAAGAACTCTTCCAGGTGCCTCTTACAGTCTTCCAGGGAACTGAAATTTTTTCCATTGAGAGAATTTTGTAAAGACTGAAATAAACGGAAATCCAAAGGTGCAATGTCTGGTGAATACGGAGGATGAATCAGTACTTCCCATCCAAGCTGTAACAGTTTTTGCCTGGTCATCAAAGAAACATGCGGTCTTGCATTATCCTGATGGAAGATTATGTGTTTTCTGTTGACTAATTCCGGATGCTTTTCATCAAGTGCTGCTTTCAGTTGGTCTAATTGAGAGCAGTTCTTGTTGGAATTAAGCGTTTGGTTTTCCAGAAGGAGCTCATAATAGAGGAGTCCCTTCCAACCCCACCATATACACAACATCACCTTCTTTGGATGAAGACTGGCCTTTGGTGTGGTTGGTGGTGGTTCATTTCACTTGCCCCACAACCTCTTCTGTTCCACATTATTGTACAGTATCGACTTTTCATTGCCCATCACAATTTGTTTTAAAAACGGAATTTGTTTTCATTACGTTTCAGTAGAGAATCGCATGCTGAAATATGGTCAAGAAGGTTTTTTTTGCTTAACTTATGTGGAACCCAAACATCAAAGCGATTCACATAACCAAGCTGGTGCAAATGATTTTCAATGCTTGGTTTGGATATTCTGAATATGTCGGCTATCTCCCATCTGCTATAACGTTGATTGTGGTCAGTTATTGTTTCGATTTGATCGCTATCAACTTAAACTGGTCTACCCCACTGTGGAGCATTGTCCAGTGAGAAATCTCCAGCACAAAACTTCGCAAACCACTTTTGACACGTTCGATCATTCGCAGCACATTCTCCATTCACTGCACAAATCTTTTTGTGCGTTTCAGTTCTGTTTTTACCTTTCTTGAAATAATAAAGCACAATAAGCCGAAAATGCTGCTTTTTTCCTTCCATCTTCAATATTAAAATGGCTACACAAAAATTCACCAATTTTAGTAAGTCTTTTTTTAATTTTATTTTATTATTATTTTTTTTTGCGGTACGCAGGCCTCTCACTGTTGTGGCCTCTGCTGTTGCGGAGCACAGGCTCCGGACGCGCAGGCTCAGTGGCCATGGTTCACGGGCCCAGCCGCTCCGCGGCATGTGGGATCTTCCCGGACTGGGGCACAAACCCGTGTCCCCTGCATCAGCAGGTGGACTCTCAACAACTGCGCCACCAGGGAAGCCCATAAGTCTTTTTTTAAATGCACGCTGATGTGACAGCTGTCACAAATAATCTAACAAAATTGCTTCGAATGAAGCTAAAGACAACTAAGTGCTACTAGAGCCATCTTATGGAAAAAAGCGAAAGAACCTTTTGGCCAACCCAAAATAACTGACAAATTGCCAGAGGCTCAATGTGGACAAGCTTGAGGATTGAGAACTCCAGAGGGACCCAGTCATCTGAGGGGTCCCACACGTATTGTTACTTTTACCTCCAGGTGCTCCACCAGGTCCTCACAGTGAGTATCAAGAAAAATCTCCTCATGCTTCCAGCAGAAAGAGAGAAAAAGAAACCATTTTGAAATGTGCCTGAGTCTGTTCTTCTTAACAAGACATTCCCTCAGGAGAAACTATTTTGCCAAAGCTTAAAACATGCTGGGGTTTTACTGGAGCCTAACTTACTTGGGGGAAGAGAAATATCTAACTCTAGTCAGCAATAGCCTTCCACATGGGAGAAGGGAAATACCGAACACCAGCTCCCTCCAGCCTTCCATGTGGGAAACAGGAAATACACAACCCCAGGCCCCCCTAGCCATCCTGTCTCACTTAAGGGGAGAAAAGAAAACCTGAGAAGCATGAGTGAAGTTCACTTGGAAGTACCACTTCCAAGATAGGAAGCAGCTTGTTGTGTTTGAAGACACCCACTGTCTGGAAGATTCTACGCATGGAGCAAGCAGGATCTGATAGGGGATGAGGTCAGAGAGACAAGGGGCCAATGTATGCAGGTCTTTTAGGTCAGGATAAAGTGTTTGGATTTTATTCTAAGTGTTATAGGAAGACCTGAGCAACTTTTAGCTGGGAGATAATTGGATCTGATTTGTCTTTTAAGGAGGAGATGGCTGGCTGCTGTGTAGAGAAGAGAATCAAGTGGACTGGGAGGGGAGGCAGGGAGATCATTTAAGAGGCCATGGCAGTAGTCACGTGACAGTGTTGTAGACTTGGACAGCAGTGATGGAAGTAGTGAAAAGTTGTCCAATTTAGAAGATATTTAAATTTAGAGAAGATAAGACTGATGAATTAGATGTGAGAGATGAGAGAGACAGAGGAACCAGTGATAGGTAGTAGTTTTTTGGACTAAGTAAATTGGTGAAAGTGTGGTACATTTTATTTAGAAGGAGATTATAGAAGAAGGAGCAGATTTGGGGATCAAGGGTAGATCAAAATTTTGTTTTGGACCTCTTAAGCTTGAGGTGCTTATTAAACAACCAATAGATAAAGAAATCGTTAACATTTTCTACACCCTAGGTATTTTTAAGTGTTCTCTATATAGTAACTCAATCTTCACATCGACTTTGCAATAGAAGTATTATTATTATCATCATCCTCATTTTAAAGTTTAATACTAATGTAAAGTTTAATACTTACCTAAGGAGTCAATAATAAGTGGCGAGAGGTCTGGTTTCAGGAGTCTGCACTTTTAAACACTGTGACTTATTTCCTTTCAGATGAATATGCCAACCAGGCATTGGGAAAAGGGAAATGCTATTCTTTTTATTAGAAAATAGGCTAATAAATGTGACAATTTTATAGATAGAAGCAATCCTCTAGCAAAAATGTAAAATTACCAAAGTGATTCATTATTAAAAAATTGAATTATTCCTAAAATTATTATCTGAACCTGATTCCCTAAAGCCTTTTCTCCAAAAACTGTTACGGAATCAATGCTTTTATGTTATATGGACTTGAAAAATATAGAAAAGTAAAATATGTTACTATTCCATTCACATTATGAAACATACAGATCTTCCTTGACTTATGATGGGGTTACATCCTGATAAACCCATTGTAATTTGAAAATATTGTTAAGTCAAAATTCTTTTAATTCACCTAAACTATCGAGTGTCATAAATTAACCTAGCCTACCTTAAACATGCTCAGAACACTTACATTAGCCTACAGTTGGGCAAACTCATCTAACACAAACCTATTTTATAATAAAGTATTGAATATCTCATGTAATTTGAAAACTGTACTGAAAGTGAAGAACAGAACGGTTGCATGGGTACAGAATAGTTATAAGTGTATCAGTTGTTCACCCTGTGATCCTGCAGCTGACTGGGAGCTGCAACTCGCTGCGGGTGCCCAGATCATAAGAGAGTACGGGTGCCCAGATCATAAGAGAGTATCCTGCTGCATATTGCAAGCCCAGGAAAAGATCAAAATTCAAAGTATTGCTTCTACTGAATGCATTTCTCTTTCTCACCATCGTAAAGTCAAAAAATCGTAAGTTGAAACATCACAAACAGTTTGTATTTAGTTTTAGCACCAAAACTCAAAATGGCCAAAAATTATATAATTTAAGTTTACTTACAGATATTTTAATGAAAACTCTGTATAAGATTTTTTTTTTTTTTTTTTTTTTTTGCGGTACGCGGGCCTCTCACTGTTGTGGCCTCTCCTGTTGCGGAGCACAGACTCCGAACGCACAGGCTCAGCGGCCATGGCTCACGGGCCTAGCCGCTCCGCGGCATGTGGGATCTTTCAGGACCGGGGCACGAACCCGTGTCCCCTGCACCGGCAGGTGGACTCTCAACCACTGCGCCACCAGGGAAGCCCTATATAAGATTTTAAAACAGAATATATCACATTGAAATAATTATCCATTGTGACCATAGGTGTTTTCTTTTTCTAACAGGCAAACACGTATAACATGAGAAAAAACAGCAGAATCCAATGCATTAGCAGGAAATATAATAAACATGTTATTAGACAAAAATTATTGATTAAAAAGCTAAGATGATCACATATTTGTATGTGATATTATATAAATAGAGAATTTCCTCAACTTTTAAAGCCAGGGAGACAGAAGTCTGCATGGGTGGGAAATGTAGATGGTTCAATCTAATAAAAATGGAGAATTCAGGGCTTTCCTGGTGGCGCAGTGGTTGAGAGTCCGCCTGCCGATGCAGGGGACACGGGTTCGTGCCCCGATCCCATGTGCCACGGAGCAACTAGGCCCGTGAGCCATGGCCGCAGAGCCTGCGCGTCCGGAGCCTGTGCTCCGCAATGGGAGAGGCCACAGCAGTGAGAGGCCCGCGTACCGCAAAAAAAAAAAAAAAAAAAAAAAAGGAGAATTCATGCTATGGAAGTTCTCTCAAATGCTATGCTAAAGACTTTGGATTTTTCTCTCGGAGATAAAGGGGGGCTCTATTATAAGCAGGGAGGGAGGCCTAAAGGAAGAAGTAATAGTTCTCAGTGAGCATTCAAACTGAACAGTCATGGGACAGGAACAGACCTGCTTAGCTGGGAAGGGGGAGGGTTTTTTTTTAATTTATTTATTTATTTTTGGCTACTTTGGGGCTTCTTTGCTACGTGTGGGCTTTCTCTAGTTGTGGCGAGTGGGGGCTACTCTCCGCTGCAGTGTATGGGCTTCTCATTGCGGTGGCTTCTCTTGTTGTGGAGTGCAGGCTCTAGGTGCGTGGGCTTCAGTAGTTGTGGCTTGTGGGCTCTAGAGCACAGGCTCAGTAGTTGTGGCGCATGGCCTTAGTTGTTCCACAGCATGTGGGATCTTCCAGGACCAGGGATCAAACCCGTGTCCCCAGCATTGGCAGGCAGATTCTTAACCACTGTGCCACCAGGGAAGTCCCAGGGGGAGGGTTTTTATCACACAGAATGGTATAATAGCTTAGGCTAAAGTCAACAATCTTCTAGAGATTAAGATCTAGGCAGTTAGCAGAAATACAAAGGATCATGAGAGATTATACAAGCAACTCTATGCCAAAAAAATGGACAACCTGGAAGAAATGGACAAATTCTTTGAAATGCACAACCTGCCGAGACTGAACCAGGAAGAAATAGAAAATATGAACAGACCAATCACAAGCACTGAAATTGAAACTGTGATTAAAAATCTTCCAACAAACAAAAGCCCAGGACCAGATGGCTTCACAGGTGAATTCTATCAAACAATTAGAGAAGAGCTAACACCTATCCTTCTCAAACTCTTCCAAAATATAGCAGAGGGAGGAACACTCCCAAACTCATTCTACCAGGCCACCATCACTCTGATACCAAAACCAGACAAAGATGTCACAAAGAAAGAAAACTATAGGCCGATATCACTGATGAACATAGATGCAAAAATCCTCAACAAAATACTAGCAAACAGAATCCAACAGCACATTAAAAGGATCATACACCATGATCAAGTGGGGTTTATCCCACGAATGCAAGGATTCTTCAATATACGCAAATCAATGAATGTGATACACCATACTAACAAACTGAAGGAGAAAAACCATATGATCATCTCAATAGATGCAGAGAAAGCTTTCAACAAAATTCAACACCCATTTATGACAAAAACCCTGCAGAAAGTAGGCATAGAGGGAACTTTCCCCAACATAATAAAGGCCATATATGACAAACCCGCAGCCAAAATTGTCCTCAATGGTGAAAAATTGAACCATTTCCACTAAGGTCAGGAACAAGACAAGGTTGCCCACTCTTACAGTGGACTCTGCCCACTCTTACCACTATTATTCAACAGAGTTTTGGAAGTTTTAGCCGCAGCAGTTAGAGAAGAAAAAGAAATAAAAGGAATTCAAATTGGAAAAGAAGAAGTAAAACTGTCACTGTTTGCAGATGACATGATACTATACATAGAGAATCCTAAAGATGCTACCAGAAAACTACTAGAGCTAATCAATGAATTTGGTAAAGTAGCAGGATACAAAATTAATGCACAGAAATCTCTTGCATTCCTATACACTAATAATGAACAATCTGAAAGTGAAATTAAGAAAACCCTCCCACTTACCATTGCAACAAAAAGAACGAAATATCTAGGAATAAACCTACCTAAGGAGACAAAAGACCTGTATGCAGAAAATTATAAGACACTGATGAAAGAAATTAAAGATGATATAAATAGATGGAGAGATATAGCATGTTCTTGGTTGGGAAGAATCAACATTGTGAAAATGACTCTACTACCCAAAGCAATCTACAGATTCAATGCAATCCCTATCAAACTACCAATGGCATTTTTCACAAAACTAGAAAAAGAATTTCACAATTTGTATGGAAACACAAAAGACCTCGAATAGCCAAAGCAATCTTGAGAACGAAAAACGGAGCTGGAGGAATCAGGCTCCCAGACTTCAGACTCTACTACAAAGCTACAGTAATCAAGACAGTATGGTACTGGCACAAAAACAGAAAGATAGATCAATGGAACAGGATAGAAAGCCCAGAGATAATCCCACGCACATATGGTCACATTATCTTTGATAAAGGAGGCAAGAATATACAGTGAAGAAAAGACAGCCTCTTCAGTAAATGGTGCTGGGAAAACTGGACAGCTACATGTAAAAGAATGAAATTAAAACAATCCTTAACACCATACACAAAAATAAACTCAAAATGGATTAAAGACCTAAATGTAAGGCCAGACACCATCAAACTCTTAGAGGAAAACATTGGCAGAACACTCTATGACATAAATCACAGCAAGATCCTTTTTGACCCACCTCCTAGAGAAATGGAAATAAAACAAAAATAAACAAATGGGACCTAATGAAACTTAAAAGCTTTTGCACAGCAAAGGAAACCATAAACAAAATGAAAAGACAACCCTCAGAATGGGAGAAAATATTTGCAAATGAAGCAACTGACAAAGGTTTAATCTCCAAAATTTACAAGCAGCTCATGCAGCTCAATATCAAAAAAACAAACAATCCAGTCCAAAAATGAGCAGGAGACCTAAATAGACATTTCTCCAAAGAAGATATACAGATTGCCAACAAACACATGAAAGGATGCTCAACGTCACTAATCATTAGAGAAAAGTAAATCAAAACTACAATGAGGTATCACCTCATACCTGTCAGAATGGCCATCATCAAAAACATCTACAAACAATAAATGCTGCAGAGGGTGTGGAGAAAAGAGAACCCACTTGCACTGTTGGTGGGAATGTAAATTGATACAGCCACTATGGAGAACAGTATGGAGGTTCCTTAAAAAACTAAAAATAGAACTACTGTACAACCCAGCAATCCCACTACTGGGTATATACCCTGAGAAAACCATAATTCAAAAAGAGTCATGTACCAAAATGTTCATTGCAGCTCTATTTACAATAGCCAGTACATGGAAGCAACCTAAGTGTCCATTGACAGATGAATGGATAAAGAAGATGTGGCACATATACACAATGGAATGTTACTCATCCATAAAGAGGAATGAAACTGAGTTTTTTGTAGTGAGGTGAATGGACCTAGAGACTGTCATTCAGAGTGAAGTAAGTCAGAAAGAGAAAAACACATACCATATGCTAACACATATATATGGAATCTAAAAAAAAAAAAAAAAAATTGGTCATGAAAAAACTAGGGGCAAGACGGGAATAAAGACACAGACCAACTAGAGAATGGACTTGAGGATACAGGGAGGGGGAAGGGTAAGCTGGGACAAAGTGAGAGAGTGGCATGGGCATATATACACTACAAAACGTAAAATAGCTAGCTAGTGGGAAGCAGCCGCATATCCCAGGGAGATCAGCTCAGTGCTTTGTGACTACTTGGAGGGGTGGGATAGGGAGGGTTGGAGGGAGGGAGATGCAAGAGGGAAGAGATATGGGAACATTTGTATATGTATAACTGATTCAATTTGTATAAAGCAGAAACTAACACACCATTGTAAAGCAATTATACTCCAATAAAGATGTTAAAAAAAAAAGATCCAGGCAGTTAAAAAATGTCAAAATAAGTAAATAACTTTGTATTCTACTGCTAACAAATTCAATGTCTTGTATTTGCTTTAGACTGGCTGAAAGAATTGCTGAAATGGGGTGTCAGAGAGCAGAGGGATATTTAAGAAGACACAAAATTTATTGTTCCTGATACCTCAAAACTTTGATATACTCAAGAAAAACTAAATATATATGCTGAATCAGAATATGCACTGGACTGAGGGCTAACTAACTATTGATTAGGCAAGCAAATCTTCATATTGATACCAGGATGCTGGGGGGGGGGGTGTACTTAATTGTCAATGACCATGAAATAAACTCCATGCCATTTGGTATCATATAAATGTGAAAAATAGACTGGAGTCTTTTTGAATGGGAATAATTTCTTTAAAAAAATTAAAAAAACATTCTGATACTCAAACTAGGATTCCATCTCTTATTCAACAACCTCATTCATTTTTGCCAGGATAAATGGAAAGATAATAGAATGGTCTTGTCTCTCCTCCTCTGCCTTCACACACACAACACAGTACATCAGGAACAAGTTAATAGAAGTATGGGTATCTAAACTCTGGTTTACTGAAATATTTAGCCTTTGGATGAATATTCTCTACATAAAGTAAAGACATTTAGAACTCTTTGTTCTTCAAGTTGAGCATAATTAATTAAGTCATGCCTTGAACCCAGTGATAAAAACTTCCCAACAAATGCATGCCATTTGTTCTAGGGGAGTATAGTGATCCCTCGACTCTTATTCCTTCCATTGCCCTATTCGTATCTGATATAAACTACTCTCTTCTCATAAATGAAAATGAATATATGCATGTTGAGAAAGACCATAAATGAATTTGGAAAAACGTAAATAGATTTTCTGTTCTTTATAAACATTGACTAAAGTTGCCTAAATTCAAATGTTACTAGAAGAACCAGCCTCTGCCCTGCCTCTCCTTCATTCCTTTAATTCAGGAATTTGAACAGGGAAATAAATTCTATACTGTTATAACCTGTTTATAGAGATATAATGAGGTGGGGGAATGCATGCCTAAAATTTGACCTTGAATTTTAAACATGTTAGTTTCAATTCCAGCTAACTGTTTGCATAACTAAAGAAATACGTAGTTCTGATATTTATCATGAAAATCTGATGGAGTTCATTTCTTTTGCATCACTAAGATTTAAGATTATTGTCTAGAAGCAATAGATGGAAACGAAAACTTCTTACATAATAATATAAAGCACTATAGTCATTGTTCAGACAGCTATCTGTGCAGATTATATTATATTCACAAAAAAGCGCTTCTCTCTCTTAATATGGATTTAGACGGCAATGTTTTTGAGATTATTGTTTATCCCAGGGAAGAGTGTATAGGTGTGTGTATGTTTATGCTGGAATCCATGAAACATCTGGTGCCATAGGATAAGTTCAAGAATATATTATTCAAGGAACTTCAGATGGTGACAGGAAATCAACCCAAAATGGCTTAAGTTAAAAAAAAAAAAATCGGGCTTCCCTGATGGCGCAGTGATTGAGAGTCCGCCTGCCGATGCAGGGAACACGGGTTCGTGCCCTGGTCCGGGAAGATCCCACATGCCGCAGAGCGGCTGGGCCCGTGAGCCATGGCCGCTGAGCCTGCGTGTCCGGAGCCTGTGCTCCACAACGGGAGAGGCCACAACAGTGAGAGGCCCGCGTACCACAAAAAAAAAAAAAAAAAAATCTTAGTTTCCATACTGAAAATTCCAGCCGTACCAGCTTTTATCATGGCTGGATCTAAGAGTCTCAAGTGTCTTCATCAGAGCCAATTTCTCTTTACATGTGAGCCCTGTTTTCCTCTTGGTTGGCCTTATTTTTATGCTTTTATGGTGCCTGATGGAAAGTCAGATTTACTTCATCCTCTCTGCTAGCAGCCTTAGGAAAAAAAACAAAAACAAAAACAAAAAACTTGTCTTTCCTAGCTGCCCCAGAAAAATTCCTGGGATTACTTTGATTAGAGCAAAGAGTGATTAACCAATCACCATGGCCACACCACAATACTGATTGTCCATATCTGGATCACGAGCTCACCTCTGATTCCAGAGGTTGGGCTAGCCCCACCTAAACCACATGGAATGAAAGTGGGTGGAGTTGATCCCCAAGGAAAGTAAAGATGCTATTAAAGGAATAAGGGGAAGGATACTGGCTATGAAACAACACATGTCCACTCAGCAGCATAAGCTGGCTTCACTTCACACTGACTGACAAACCTGAGTGGTAACCAAACTTTAAACTGCAGAATCCATTATAGACTATTTTCTGGAGGCTCTCCTCCCACATCCAAGTCTCACCCACTGTTGTCATGAATTTATTTTGGACTTGCTACCTTAGTCTTAGGGAAATGCCCCAGGTGATGATTACTGCATCCCGGGAGTGTCCAGATTGAGAAAAGGCCGTGGGTAAAAGCAATCCACATAAAGTATCAGAGAATTTTTTTCTCGGAGGAAACTAGAGGGTTTTACTTGGAATGATCCCCAAGCTACATCAAAAGCTGCAACACCCATAAACTTTGTGGTTGGGTATTAATGGGAGCAAAGTGACAGGTTAGTGATGGAAAGTGTGAACCTCTTGAATTGGCACTATATCACCTAGAAGACCCAAGTTTCAGGTGGTGAACAACAGTGAACAGAACAGTGACCAAAGACCATGCAGAAAGCAAAGCTAAGAGGAGCACATGACATAGACAATAGCTGCCGGGTCAGTGACTCAAGAGTTGACATGAGAGAAATCCTTTTGTTCCTTTATTTTCCAAATAAACTAGATGGTGACCCTTAGATGCAGGAGGCTGACATTTCAGTTACACAATAATAAAAACCCAAAAATTAGAAGCAACAGCAAAAGGTACAATACGTTATTATTTTCAGATGGGAAAACTGGAGTGGAATGACTATTTCACAGTGACTATTTTAAGCTCTGAAGACATAACAAAATATTGCAAAGTGATTTGGCATTTTAATAGGCCACATTCAAATGGTGATTAAAAATTGGAAGCTTGGGCTTCCTTGCATAAAAATTTTCTTCATCTGCTCTTCAGATGTAACTTTCTTATCCCTGCCACCTTCATTCAATATCGTTCTCCTCAGTTTTCTAGATGGCACCAATCAAAATTAGATTGGGGCACAGGGGACAATTCAAGAACTTGGTGAAAAAGAAGAAAGATGGGAACTTTTTGACCCCAAACGCTACAAAAAAGTTATGGATGTAATCATGAAATAATAATCACTCGCATTCAACAATGCATAGTGTTCTTTACACGTGTATGGGTGTGAGGAGTGGGGGAAGAGCTTAGGAAACCAATTAAACATATCCTTGACCCTTTGGTAGTTTCTAAGACCCCGACACAGATTTAAATGAAAAATAACAGCTATGCAAATCTGTACTAAATGGGATAAGTGATGTACCAGAGAGAGCACAAATGTAATGCAACTTTTCTGTTGCTTTGCAATCATCAGTTGAATTTTAGGACAAAGACCACAGTAAGTGTCTATTCTTTGTGGAAACCTGAAGGGCTTATAGATAACAGGATTATGGCTCTACTTTCATCCGGTATGAACTCCTTTCGGGGCAAATGAAGAGCCAAAGTCTCTTTTTCACCCTCTGGGCCTCTCTCACCAGAGTACCTATACTGATCATACACAATCCACTGAACTTTGGACATGGCTAATGTGAGCAAATAGGAACGAATCAAACTTCCAGAGAAATTGTTGACAATTTCCAGCCATCATTAACATTCACTGCTCCCTTGAATTTTAGCCAAGTTCTTACCTTTAATCACTAGGCACCCTTAGGATAATGCACCACACCTGGGACTGGGGATAATTTACCACTTGCAGATGGGTTAGCACTGCAGTTCACTTGGATGGAGTTTTGCATTTATTCTGGGTCCCAGAGGACTTCCTTTTATAGTGCAGTTATATCGACTAAAATTATAACTTCCAAAATTCTGTTCTATTTTATTGCTCTCGTGAAGTATTTATGACCCCTACTGCTTAAGTGGACATTTCTAGAGATTTATTGCTGAAAACTTTCAGGAGAACTGCACAAGATCGGTGCTGCCGGTGCTGAACTATTAGACTGACTGTAAGAACATTTTTATGAGATGCCAAGAGAAAGTGTATCCAGTTTTAGTTTCTGATACCTTAAGAGCAAATCACAGTGAAATATGGAAAGTATATTTCGTGCAGCATCACCATCCAGTAGACTTAATAAGCACCTCATATTATGCAAATGAACGTGTTGACTTTTTTTCTCCTAATTTAATGCAATTTCAGGTAGCCGGAGATTGAGTTATTTCCTAATGTTACAAAACTGGTTAGCGAATTGTGTTTTTTTGCATTTTTATGCTTATACTCTAAAGAGACCTCTTTTGTCAACTTCTTGTCCACTTCTCATATCAGTTTTCTTCTCAGTAAAGCTATTCTGTGTTCTCATACTGCCTTGGTAGGCAGAATTTGCAGAGAATGTTACTGAGGAGTGTCCCAGGAAAACATAGGCAAAGTATTTTCTGGGTTGAACTGCCTTTTTATGACAGATTGAAGGATTTTGCACCATCTAGACTAGAACATACAAGAAAAAGGAGTATTTGTTTCACCATCCATAAAGGCCTGGGCTGGGAAGAGGATTGGCCAGAGGAAAGCTGACACTCTGTCACTAGAAGAGAAACAACTGGTCGTGTCTTGTTAGATTCTTAGCAACTCTCTGTCCTCTCATCCCTGTTCGGACACTTCCACAGGCATAAAAAGGCTCCATTGTACCCTTGACCTGAATACACAGATATGTGTACAAATAATATTAAAAGGACATGTTTGTTATTCAGGATTCCTGGGGACTACACGCTATAAAAACCAACACACACACACACAACACACACATACACACACACACGCACGCACACACACACAGGGCTGGCTATCTATACCAACACAGCATGCATGTAATTTTCAACAAAGCAACCAAAGAAATTCCATCTGACAATAATTTTCAAGTAATGCTTTATGTTTTGCTGACACTATTAGCTGTGACATGAAAAAATTCAGTAACAGGCCCCAATCCTGCTGAGTCACTTGGTGACACCACTAGCCACTCAGCTGTCCCAGCTTAAAGACTGAAAATGGTCCTTCCAGATGCTCAGGTCACCCCAGGCCACTCTTCTCAGAGTTGCATGGATTCACTGCCTTCCCCAGAACCAGAAACAGGAACTTCCAAGCGTCTCTCATTTAGTCACACTAGGGAGGATGGTGGGAGGAGGAGAAGAAAGATGAAAGAGACATATTAAACCTATTTGGGCACATGATTTCTCAACTCCCCCACCTCTTCCTCTACGTCTTCTGCTTCCACCCACACTCTCTCTATTATAGCCACAGTGAGTGACTACCCGAACACATCATGCTTCTGCAGGCCTCATGCTCTGCAAAATATGGTTTGTCTCAAGCCGGGGAATACGTAGTTATCCTTAGGGACTTACTCAAGTGTTAAATCCTCTGTGAAAACATCCCTAATTCCTCAGGCAGACTTGTCATTCTTCCCTCTGTGTGCCACTAGTACTTATATTCATTAACTCAGGGCTCTACTGCGGTGATTCTGTGCCTTTATCAGTTTCTTCCACCAGATTACAAACCCTTTGAAGTCAGGAATCATGTCTATTTTCATCCTGGTAACCATTTCTCTCTTTTCCTGGTCCCAGTGTCTATCCTTTTTTTCCTTGTCTCAGATCTCTGGACCCTTTCTTCTGTCTTCTCAGCATGTTTAAATTTGCAGATAGCCCATGGAAGAAAATTGATAGACTCCAAGTTCTGGGAATCGAAGAATCTGGTACCCCGAGCCCTCTTACCCCCAAATACTTGACTCTAGAATAGTGAGCCCAGAGTATGAACTCAGTGAATCTCACTGAGAAGACAGGGTGGACAGAAATGGTGACCAGGAAATGCAGGCATGGATTTTCTATGTAAATGATGTGATGGTGATGCAACAATGACCAAATGCCATGCAGTTTTAGAATAAACCTTTGATAACTGATATTGAATGTTGACCAGAAAAAATAAGTGGAAAATAGAAAAATTTTATTTCAAGCTAACAAGTTTTGAGTGTTTACTATGGTGTGCACTATTCTAGGTGCTTTGCATATACTACATAATTTAGTTCTCATCACAATCTTATGAAGAAGATTAGTTATTTCTCCATTTTGCAATGGGGAAACTGAGGTAGAAAGAAGGGCTAAGTAAGTTGCTCAAGTTTATGCTAGTTGGCAGGCGGTAGAGATGGGTTCCAAAAGCTAGCAGTCGGGTTCTAAAAGCTAACAATCTGGCTCCAGAGTCTGCCATCTTAAATCCATGCAGTTCTTTCCAAATATTAATAAAAAGCTAAATTTTGATATGATTTTATACAAGCAATGTTAACAGATTAATTTATTACTTATGCATGACTACCTAGCAGCATAACTACCTAGCAGCATAACTACCTATCATAACTAACACATCATTGTGTAGGTACTAAATAAGCTACTGTGATTTTGATTTTCTAGAATAACAATCTATGTATATATAACCAGTGTTCATAATTTAAAGTTTATGCTACATAATTGCTGAACTTGGCCAGCTACTATGTTTCATATTTTATAAATTTTGAAATTAAGGAACAAAAATGCTTGATTAATGGGCACGACTTGGTTTCGTTAAAAAAAAACGTTGAAATAAACAGCAGAATTTCTGATTCTAGATTTCTCTTTCTTCACAGTCACAAAAGTGTATTTCAGGACTTTTGCTTTAATGTTGTTTGACATCTGTACAGGTGCTAAGATCTTTAATGTAAATACTGAAGAATTTTGTAACTTCAAATGACTGAGCAGAGTTATAGAATGATGCCAGTGTAGATTTAAGGGAGATGACTGAAGTATTCTTAAGAATAATAGCTCAATTATATTGAGTGCTTCTTATATACCAGGAACTGTTCTAAGTGTTTTTTATGCATTAACTCCTTAAATTTTCTGAAAATTCTAAGTACCTACAAGTGTTATCCTCATTTTACAGATGAGGAAACTAAGGCTAAGATAAGTATGTTGCTCAAAGTCACATAGCAAATAAATGGAGAAGTCAGGACCAAGACTGGAATAGGACAGGCTTTGCCCCAGTCACTATACACACTGCTTCATTATGCTAAATTATCAGCTTGTTGTAGTCAGAAAAATTTAGCCAATGTGAAATTTAATTATTTGTCCAAGAGATTTAATTCATTAGACAAATGACCAAAGTGATATCTCAGAATCTGGGCCTCTTTTTTCTCTAGAGTAACTGCCAAGGTCCTAGTATCACAATGGCAAGCAACCAAAGTTTATACAATCTTCCAGGAGATTCTAGATGCTAAAACACAAAGCTTTGAGTTTTGGTAAGAATAAGAGTTTAAAGAGTCTATTTTTTTCCTTTCTTTTAGAGTGAACCACAGATCAAGAGACTACAGGTGTTCTGCTTTTTTTTTTTTTTCCTGAGCGATGTTTTCTTTAATGTTATTACAGCTAAGCACTCTATGGTACTGTCCATATTTAGGAAACATCCTTAAACCAAACATTCCTATGAAGAATAGTCTAAGTCACACATCTTTAATTTTGGAACCCAAGGGATGTGGGCTTTAGCAGAGTGGCAGTGGGAGTGGACCAGCACTGTTTGTCAAGTCTTGTCTGGTACCCAAGGAGTAGCCACACTTTCTGAGATGAAGAGTATCTCCCCCTTCCTTCTTACTTCCTCTTTCAACTTCATCAGGTTATTCATCCCACTTCACTTCTGGTCCTTAATCTTGTTCTATCTGGTTAAGGCAAGTCATCTCTGTTAGTCAAAGTCCAAGAAAACAATTGGACCTTTGTGGGTCATGGCATCATAAAGACGAAATGGGCATTCTTGGTGAGATAGATAGAGAAGTAGGCCATTTTTAGTAAGAATGGGATGTAACCACTCTTGTCTCTTTCATATCTGTGCAAAAGTTAGAAAATGAAAAAAAATTTTTGGCAGCAACTTCTTAGAGACGTGTGCTTCCTGTGGGTTTGTGTAGGTTAAGAGAGCTGGTTCTGGGGTCTTACACAGAAAACTGGGTGAAAGGAGCTTCTGGGAATTTGGCCAAGAGCAGAGTTTATGAGGCTCCAGTATATGACACAGGACCTATGCTATTCCACTTGATTAGAGCAATCCAGGAGGTGACCGAAAGCTTAACATTTAAAGACCTCTACTGGTGTTATATGACTCTATCATATTGGGGCTTTTATTGGTATCTGATGTGTTATAAAATATATTTGGTAGAATAATGTACATCTAGGTGAGTTCATCCTCATATAAGTAAAGCAGCTAACCCAGCATATTTTTCTCATTCTTGACAGGTTTATGATACCACCTGTCTTAGTCAGCTCAGGATGCCATAACAAAATACCATAGATAGGGTGGCTTAAACAACAGAAATTTTTTTTCTCACAGTTCAGGCAGCTGGAAGTCTGAGAATCAGGGTGTCAGTCTGGCTGGGTTCTGATGAGAGACCTCTCCCTGCCTTGGAGACAGTCATCACCTTGTGTGCTCACATGGCCTTTCCTTGGTGAGAGAGAGACAGAGAGAACACTAAAGGTGTTTTTTTAAAAAAAAGAGTCAAGGACTTCCCTGGTTGTGCAGTGGTTAAGAATCCACCTGCCGATGCAGGGAACACGGGTTTAAGCCTTGGTCCGGGAAGATCCCACATGCCGTGGAGCAACTAAGCCTGTGCGCCGCAACTACCGAGCCTGCGTGCTGCAACCACTGAAGCTTGTGCGCCTAGAGCCCGTGCTCCCCAACAAAAGAAGCCACTGCAATGAGAAGCCTGCGCACCACAATGAAGAGTAGCCCCCACTCACCGCAACTAGAGAAAGCCTGCATGCAGCACTGAAGACCCAACACAGCCAAAAATAAATTAAAAAAAAAAAAAAAGTCAAAATGAAAGTGTTTAATGAGTTTTGCAGGGCACTGGTGATAGCTGAGATAGAAAAGTTAAATATGAATGCTTACTTTTTGTCCATCCTCCTTCCATTAGTACAATTTTAATACTGCAAACTTAGTTTTTCCAACATCTAACACATTTCATGGAGGTAACTAAAGAACCATAAAGGCAGGTGTGGCAGATACAGTGTGCTTAGAGACTTGGGCTGGGCAGAAACTGAAGGATAAGCTTTTCACATACTATTCCTTCTGCCTGGAATACTCTGGTCTATCTTGAATATTCTTCCTTTTGGGAAGAGTTAATTGCTACTTCCTCTGTTCTTTGGGGCCTTTTAAATTGTGAATTTTTTTTTTTTTTTTTTGCGGTACGCGGGCCTCTCACTGTTGTGGCCTCTCCCGTTGCGGAGCACAGGTTCCGGACGCGCAGGCTCAGCGGCCATGGCTCACGGGCCCAGCCGCTCCGCGGCATGTGGGATCTTCCCAGACCGGGGCACGAACCTGTGTCCCCTGCATCGGCAGGCGGACTCTCAACCACTGCACCACCAGGGAAGCCCTAAATTGTGAATTTTTGAATTTATGTTCTTTAGAAGTGTGAATTCTTTGATTTTAGTAAACACATTTCTTTATTATCTATTAAATAAGAATTGTTAATTGTGTTGTTTAAAGCCTCCATATTTTTAATATTTTGTCTACTGTTGATTTCTTATAGGCATACTATAGTCTTTAATTATAATACAGGATTTTAAAATATTTTCTTATATTTATACCAGTTTTAATATATAGTCTAGGCTAGCTATCTTGTCGATAAATGTTTATTATTGTATATTTTAATAGATTGTAGCTTTCAAGAATATAAAATGTCACTCTGACATGTTAAATACTTAGTCTAAAATTTGTTTTGTCTTAAATTAATTTTATAACAATACTTAACTTTTGTTTGTGTTTGCCTTCTATGTACTTTTTCTACCCCACTGTGAATAGTATATAGCTTGATTTTTAGAAACTCCATCAGATCTCTGTATTTTAATGGAAGACTTTAACCTTTAACATTTTTTTTTGTGATTAATGATGTGTTTGAACTTATTTGTCAAGTTACCATGCTTTCTCTTTCCTTCTTTTTTATTAAATAGATCACATGTTTTTGCCACGTGCATTTTTCTTCTCTAGTGGTTTTGCCAATTTACACAACTAATTTGTATATAATATTAGTATTCATAAAGTTTTAACTTCTTTTGAACTTCTTTCTGTTTTTGCTTAGATCTAATGTATAACTTTATCATTTACCATAATTATACTATATATATACAAACACACGTACATATATATATTCATTTAGTTGAATTTAAATGCTCTCTGTGAAAAGGTAAGAACCTTAGGACATTATAAATTGACTCCCTCCCCAATGATCATACTCCCAGCCCTCTACCAACTTCCTCTGCTGAAATTATCTGAGATTTTAGTTCCAGAAATTTGATTACTACTTGATTTTTTACGTTATGCTCCACAACTATTTAAACGTAAATAGGATTATAGGTTTCTTTGCTCATTACTTTTTCTGTTGGCCTACTTCTTCCCACTTCTTGGGCTCCTTTTTCCTGTTTTATACTGAAGAGTAATTTTTTTCAGAGAACAACTGTGGGTGGTAAATTTTCTGATTCATTGCACATCTGAAAATGTCATTATTTTGCCCTCCAATTTGAATATTAGTTTAAGTATAGTATTTTAGGTTTAAAACCAGTTTTTTGGTGACAACATTAAAGATATAGCTTCATCATTTTCTGGCTCTCAGTGCTGCCAAGGAGATGATTCTTGTTCATCTGATTTGTGTTTGGGGTGGTTTTGTAGATAACCTATTTTTTTTTCCACTGTAAAATCTTACAGGATTTTTCTTTTCATCTTTGGAATTCTGAACCTGCAGCATAGTGGCCAAGGTACATGTCTCTTCTTATTCATCTTGTTTGGTACTACATAAGCTCTTTCAATTGTGCCATTAGATCGAAAATTTTCTTCTGGATTTATGTGATTTCTTTGTCATTTCTCCCACTCCAGTCTGTTTGTTCTTTCTGGGACTCTTATTAAATCGATGTTGGAATTTTCTTTCCTTGTCTATTAACTTTTCTCTCATTTTTTCCATTTCTTTGTTCCTTTGTGCTGTGTTCTGGGACACTTCCTTGGCTCCAACCTCAGCTCATGGATTTACTATCTAGCTGTGCACATTTTTCTACTCAATCCATCCCTCAAGGTTTTTTTTTTACTTATTTGTTTGTTTCTAACAATTCAACTACTTTAGCTTTTGTTTCCACAAAATCTATTTCTTTCTTTATGGATATAGAATTCTTAAAGAGCTGAGAATAATTATAAAGTTTGTTTTCTTTATTGTATCTTTTTTGTTATTCTTTTTTATAATTATATTTGTTTATTTGCTTGTATAAAATTTCTTTATTTTTTTTTCTGAAATTATTGGTAATTCATTTGTTTTCTGAAAATTTTGTATTTAAGTATCCCTGCCCACCTAAATATAGCTTCTGGTTATGTTTATCATAAACACTTTGGTGATTATGAATGAAAGATAAAAATACTTCAAATTATGTAGATTACTTACAGGCGTCTTTTCTATGTTCAAGAGCTATTACAGATTATATTATTTTACATATAAATATGTTTTTTATTTCATGATATTTTAGACAGAAGAGCAATGGGACATATATGTTCCTTTCTTTATATTGATCCAATCCTCTTTTAACTAATTTGAATTGTTTAAATGAAGATTATTATATTCTCTCTCTTACTATATTTGTAAATAGATTTTGGTATAGAGACATATGATACCTGAGGCATAAGAAGAAGCAGAGATGTATGTTCATTCTGCTGTCTTGATCTAATCCTCTCAGTATTTTGTAACCGTTAAAATAATGATTATCAAATTTACTCTTAAAAGTATATACTGAATCTTATCCTTTGTATTCCATGCATGTTTTGCACATAATGTCTGTTTGGTAAACTTTTGCGGAATTGAAGCCAGTTAAACTGAATATTATAGTTAAAATTCCTTAAGCACCAACATTTTTGTTTATTAAGTCTAGACTAAGTATGAATCTCCACAGGGGTAGAAAGAAGAATTGTAACTGTTCTTAAATGATAGAATGATGAAATCAGTCAAATAATAGTTCAGTTGAATCTAGTATCTAATTTCAGTGATTTTTTTAGATGTGTAAATCAGCAATTTGTTCAGCTGAAATAATCTCCTGTTTTAGTTCAATGATAGCACTATTAATACATGAATCAGATTGTCCTGATTTCTTTAATTTTCCTCACAGTTCTTTCTCATTAAAAGAAAATATAAATCATTAAAATTATGTCTCAGTTTATAATCACTTGGACTCTTACCATTGGATCCAGTCAGTAATAGTCTCTTTTGGGTAAAAAGAGAAAAATAAAAATGAAGCTTTCTATCCTCTCCTATTCATTATGTCTGATTTATGTCTCTACCAGTATGAGTGAATTTTAGATAATAAAAGGAAAAGTGGAAGTGGCTCTCTTAACATTTATGTGGAAATTTTCTTCCCAAATATAACAATAAACAAAGGAAATCTTCTTTTAGTAAACACCCACTCTGTGCTAGAACTGTGCTGGTCACGAAATCTCTGTGTTTATCCCCAAAGAATTGAAAACAGGGATTCAAGCAGATATTTGTACACTCATGTTCTCAGCAGCATTATTCACGATAGCCAGAAGGTGGATGCAACCCAAGTTATCTATCAGCAAATGGATGGATAAGCAAAATGTGGAATACACATAACATGGAATATTATTCATCCTTAAAAAGAAAAGAAATTCTGACACATGCCACAACATGGATGAATCTTGAGGCACTGTACTGAGATAAGCCAGTCACAAAAGACAAGTCCTGTCTGATTCTGTTTATATGAGGTACCTATAGAGACAAACTTTATAGAGACAAAAAATAAAAGGATGCTTGCCAGGGACTGAGGGCAGGAGGGAATGAAGAACTGTTCAATAGGTATAGAATTTCAGTTGGCGGAAGATGAAGAAATTCTGGAGATAGATGGCTGCAGAACAATGTGAACGTACTTAATGTCACAGATCTGCACACCTAAAAATGGTTAAAATGGTAACTCATGTTATTTACATTTTAACACACATACAAAAAAAAAAAAAAAAGCGTTAGAAGGGTTAAATAACATTCCTAGGTTCTGCTATTGGTAAGTGGTAAAGTGAAAATTCCCACCCAGGTGGGAATTCATTCATTCAATCAGCAAACTTTATCGTGTTCCTACTATACTAGCCGGACACTGTGCTGGTTCTGGGATACTTCAGAGAATAAAGGAGAGATTCCTGCCCACTTGGAACTTATATTCAGGTTGGAGGAGAGAGACAGTAAATCAAAATAATTAAAGTATAAGTTATGTGGTATGTGAGAAGGTGATAATTGCTAGTGATAAAAGGAAAATTGGAACAAGGCAAGAGGAACAGGGGCTGCCAGTGTAACTGACATCCAAACTCAAGCTTCATCCATAAACCTATGTTGTCTGTCAGGATATAATATTTCAGAAAAAATATAGAGGTTTTTTTTATTTTGGATAAGTTTTTGTTTTGTCTGTTTTCTCTTTTCCTGCAAGTAATTTATTAAGAAAGTAAAAATAAGGCATGTTTTATTTCCCTAAGAATCAGACAAGAGCTCTTTACAATACATTGAAATAATATTTCTTTAAGAATACCTCAGCATGTAGGTTATTGTCCCTTTTGCAAGCCTAGGAAATAAAAGACATGTGGAACTTGGAGAAGACTTGTGCCCCTCAAATGGGAAAAATGCTCTTGAGCAATACAAGAGTTTTCAGACTTCCAAATATGACTATTAGTATATTTGTATTGAAATACTGGATCTGGATTTTACTACTGTGTGGCCTTGAGCAAGCCAGACTTTCTTACAAGAAAAATGAACATAAAACATCAGCTCTATTCACTTTGCAGAGCTATTGTGATGACCAAATAATATACTATTAGAGAAGCAGTTAGTTATTTACCAAGCACTATATAAAGATGACTTAGGCACTGGTAATAACATGGTCATAATACATGTTTCATTTTACACTGAATGCGAAGAACTGGTTTTGGAAGACTCATAGTTGCCCTAGATGCACACAGCCTTAAACATTCTCATATCACAAAGGAAAGAAAGAACCAACATCTTCCTACCCAATGTCAGTGGAACCACAGAAGCTCTAACCTCATGTAATGTCTTTGGTGTGGAGTGAGGTGAGGAACTGCTAATGAAGGCATCAAAATCACAGAGTCTTGCAACCAGCCATTTTATACAGATTTCTCAAAGTTTTCTTCATTTTAGCATTTTTTCCTCTAATAGGAAAATAATTTTGCCTCCCATATCCTTAAGTGTGTGAGTTCGATAATTGGTGAAAACCAAGAGACCAAAAAAATAGAAACTGATGGAAAATTTACAGTCCAGTGTATGCACCCATTACCAGTATAACAGAGCTCTAATTTACTCACCAAATGAAAACGCTTAAGGTGAATATGAATTTGGTCACTGTTGGTGTGTAAATGTATATACGTATGCACTGAGGCACTGCCTTGTCGCACACTGTGTGACAGCTGTGGCCAGCTTAGGAGGAAGTGACTGCTGGTGTGCAAAACGGAGAACTCAATTCATGATACAACTTTTTAAAAATCATTAATGCAGTATGTTTATATATTGTATCTGTTACACGGTATTTTAATTATATGTGGTTGTCTGATTCCCTTCATCTGATTCCCCTTCTTTTCCAGATTATCCCCTTGTGATTAGCCTGAGTCAACATTCACAAAGTTGTCTCAATTGGAAGTCTGTCTGGATTGAAGAGGTTCACCCTAAGGCATGGCCCTCTGCATTTTTCTCCTTACGTTCAAGCACTGCAGCCTGCTGGCAAGTGATACACTTACCTTCATCTGCTCTAAACTTACAGAACACAAGGGCCCCAGTGGAGTACTCTGGATCTCCCCAATTCTAGTTATTTTGGGAAACCAACATCTTAAGATTTTTTTTATTACGTGGGTATGTTTACCTATCCATGCACAATTTAATTCATGGGATAAACAAATAACTTTGATAAACTCTGTTTCAGACATGATGAGTTTGGTGTAAGTATGTGAGACGGCCCTGTAGGCAGATCAGTTTCTAGACTGGTTGGCAGGTCCAGAGGTGAGATAAAGGTCTGGGTAGAAGCAACCAATTTAGGAGCTACCAACCTCCAGGTTCTTCTCTCTGCCATCCTTCTCACATACTTTCAGTTATTTTTACAATACACAGATATAAGCAGGTCATTGTCTACATACAAAAATCTTCAATGAATCCCTAGAATGTGAAAAATAAAGTTTAAATATCAATACTTCAACATGAGCATTCAAATACCAAAGCTTGGCTCTTTCTAGACTTTTCTTTTTTTTTTTTTTTTTTGCTGTACGCGGGCCTCGCACTGTTGTGGCCTCTCCCGTTGCGGAGCACAGGCTTCGGACGCGCAGGCTCAGCGGCCATGGCTCAAGGGCCTAGTTGCTCCGCAGCACGTGGGATCTTCCCGGACCGGGGCACGAACCCACGTCCCCTGCATCGGCAGGCGGACTCTCAACCACTGCGCCACCAGGGAAGCCCCCTAGACTTTTCCATTTAATTTTCCACCACTGGCTTTCCATGGAGCCGTGGCCTCAGGCCGTGCACTCATTTTACTGCAAACATACTTGGTGATATCCCACCTTCAGAATTTTGCTCAAGGTGTTTTCGCTGAAGTCCAATCTCTTCTTACAGGCCCTTCTAAAATCCTCCAAGAAGAAAGACATTTTCTTTTGTCTTGTGTCTTTAATAATTAAATCTTTATCTACATAAAGCTGTTTGCACAAATTTTCCTCTATTTTGTCAACAAATTTATTAATCAACTTATTTCTAAACATTTTAAATCAATCTCTCAAGAAGTCAGAACAGCAGTTAAGATATATTCTTCACCATTTGGTGGCTTTCAAATATTCAGTAGGAAAAGGATATGTCTCCTCTAAGAAGACTTTAATTCCAGTAGGTAATTAATCTCCATGAGGAAGAGGCTCTGAATGAGAAATGGAGATGAACTTGGGGAGGATACAGTTCCAAGCTCTACAGTAGATCCTACCTACCAGAACTAAGCTGAGGGGAAGTAAGTTACAGTTCATACTCATAAAATGATAGGGGATGATTAAATAGATAATTAATTAATTGAACAGATGACTCCAGGGACCTGAGCTGTCCTGGGGGTGGGGTAGCTATGACTTTTCTCTGAGCTATAAAGAAAAAAAAGGAATTTGTGTAAAAAAACACAGAAAAAAATCCTAGCATATTCAATAGCATGGGATTTCGAGAGAACTTGCTATGTTTAGAGAATAACTATCATTTAAGTACAGCTGAGGTGTCATAGGCATAAGACAAGAGAGTTAGGAAGAGATTAGAGCTTGAGTGAATTTGTAGACCACACTAAAATGTTTGGGTAATTTTGATCACAGGATTTTGTCTAATACTATACTATATTAGCCCCACTTCATTAAAATTTTTATACTATTTTAATGACTATACATTCTATCAAACTGATATATTATGATTTGTTGAAGGATAACTTGGATATTCTGGGGGTTTTTTTCAAAATTTTTACTATTATAAACATTGCAGCAGTAAACATCTTTGCAAATCTTTGCTTGTGACAGTCCATCTATGATTATTTCCTAGAAGAGGCACTTTTGAGGTAAGACTAGAAACATATTAGGCTCAAAGACATTATCATGGCCCCATTCCAGGCTCTCATCTTTTCTTAGATTAGAAAAATGTTGGGTTGCTATGACAGCCTATTAATTAATCCCCCTGCTTCCAGTCCAGCACGCCCCTCCAATCCATTCCCTACATTGAGCCAAAATAAACTTTCCAAAATATAAATCTGGTCCCGTCCTCCCTACTAAACTTCATACAATGTCGTCTTAATGGGTCATGTATAAACCATCTAAATTCAAGAACATTTTAAGACTTTTAATACATATTACCAAACTGCTTACAAGAAGGTTGCCATAATTCATACTCCAAAAAGCAGTGTATAAACTATATGGATCTTATCATGCCCTCACAAACATATGGTATTCTCATTTGTCACACATATTGTAATGATCTGTTATTGTCTGTCTCTTGCAATAATTCATTAATTAGTTACAATCAGAAATGCTGTGCTATTCATCTTTGAATCATAACATCCAGTGAAATGTTAGTGAACAATGAATGAATTAACACTACCTAACACAAGTACTTCATCAGTATGTAGAATTTAAGATCATTTTTATTCTTTGCTCCGCTGAGATTTAGGGTGAGACAGGGTCAGGGCCAGGAGTTGAAGGTTCAAACAAGTGTTGGGGACACAACCAAAGGTCAAAGTAGGTAACGCAAACCATTAGTTCAGGACATCTCACAAACGTTGCTCTCCTATAGATTATTCCATTCTTGTTTTAGATTCTCTAAAAATACATCTTCTTTATTGAGTAATATATAGTTCTTTGACTGAAAAAGCCAAGGTGAGGAGATTGGGTGATATAACCCCACTTTACTCGTTCAAGTGAGTTATGCTCACTTGAGGAAATTCTTTATATTGGAGGGAACTGATACCAAACAGTTTCATATGCAAGGCAGGCAGTGTACAGGGAAGGCTCATTCACTCCCAGGAGAAGCCTTATGGGTATGAATCCTCCCTAGAGCAGTGTGCCTTTCAAACTTTAACATGTAGACAACTCACTGGGGAATCTTGTTAAAATACTAGATTCTGATGCAGAAAACCTGGCGTGGGTACTGGTATTCTGCATTTCTAACAAGCTCCTAGGTGATGCTGTTGCTGCTAATATGTGGACCATACTTTGAGTAGGAAGACAAGCATATTTTCTATTTCTTCATCTGCTTAATGAGAATTTTAGTACTTACCCCAAAATACTGTTGTGAGACTTAGATGTCAAAAATCTAGTCAATATACCTGGTTATATAAGTACTTCATTGATGCCCTGGAAAGGATGAAACAATAATTATACAAAGGACATGTCTCATCCTTTCCAGCGGGTCTCAAGCTTGGCTACATGTTAAAATCCTCTGGGGAGATTTTAAAACAAAATTATTAGAAATTTTTAGTCATTTGTGTCATTAAGTCTTGGGGAGGCCCCTCCAGGGCCCCATCCAGACCAATTAAACCAAAATCTCTTGCGATAGAGACGAGGCATGAGTATTTTTATAAAGCTTCCCAGGTGACTTTATTGGACAGTCAAGGGTGAGCCAGTTCCACATACATCCCCATCAACTTTCCAACTGTTCCAAAATTATTAGAACTTTTTAGTCATTTGTGTCATTAAGTCTTGGGGCTGTTTTAAACTTTTCATATGAAGTAACTGGGTGCTGATGAATTGAGGACGCACCTGAATTCTGAATCTGGGGCTCCAGACCTTCCTTTTGCATACCAGGTGCTTCACACAGGTATAGGACAGCACCTTCTGGAGATTCACTCAAGTTTTTGGGCATATGTAGGAGTCTCCTACCCAGCTGAATATCAGAAATCAATCTACCTCTGATGTTTTGCACAGATTCCCAGGTCCAACAGTAGATAGGCGAGGCTCTGATATCTGGCTGTGATTTTAATTCTTTAAAAATGTTTCTTAGTAATTCTGATGCCCCACCAAGTTTGAAATCACAACATAAATACATGCTGGAGAAATAGAAAATGAAATTCATCACATATGTACTATGATGATGCTTTTACCAGTAAACAAAAGTCTAGTTGTTCCTTTAATACTCCAAATTAGAGTCATTTCACTGAAACCAATAAACTATTTGGTCTCAAATTCTCCCCAAATAACAATACTTAGTAGATTCATCACTTTTTAAAAAATAATTTTTATTTTTTAGGCTGTGCAGTGTGCACGTGGGATGTTAGTTTCCCGACCAGGGATCAAACCCACGCCCCCTGCATTGGAAGCACGGAGTCTTAACCACTGGACTGCCAGGGAAGTCCCAGATTCATCACTTTTTACCTGATTTGGAGGGTTCTGCCAACAGAACCAGAGTTCTGTTGTGTGACCATAGTCACACCTAGTACTGTGACTGTAGTCCTGACCCTGAGAAACACTTGAACCTCCTTTAACTGTGACCTTAGCTTTGCTGTGCCTCAGACTTCTCCATCGTGTATATGTATTGATGGGCCTCATAGAAAAAGACTCCAAAAGGGTTCTGTTGTGCTTTAACTATAAAGCACTCTTTAAAGAACTTTCTCTTTTATGGGAAAATCCAATTGAAGTGTCTTGTGATGACCAAACATAATTATTTACAGAGAAGTATATTGCTCCAGAAAGTATAAACCACCAAAGGCAGGGTCCTTGACCTAAGAAGCTTAAGCTTTAAGATAGGGGTAAACAAAAGTAAGATAACAGTAAAACAGAGTTAGTCTCAAGGCTGTAGAGGGATCAGCCTGGGAGGCTGTGGGGAAGCAGAGTGACATTATTCACCTCTAGTGCCTCATGAAACAAACTCACTTCTAGAAAACCCTAGTAACTTTGGGACCCAAGAAGAGTGTAGAATTCAAGGTTTTAGTTTCTGGCTTTCATGGGGAAAGTTGACAAAAAAACTGATCAAGTCAAAGTGTGGCTTGTTTCAGCTTCAGTTAACATTGTATAGATGAGATTTATCACTATCTTAGCTAGGCTGACCTCTAATTTGGTTTTGAAAATCTTATGGGTTGATTGTTTTGTGATACTAAGACTTTGTCATTGGTCTGTTTAATGTTCAATACTTCTTTCTTAGGTTAAAAGGTTGATTTTTAAATTCTCTTTTATTTTTTACTAATGTAGCCCAGTATACTACACTAAATAAATATGACAAAAGTTAATTAAATGCTTATCAGTCTCAATTTCATTTGCAATTAGTCTTTCTGAGTATTCTGGCTTTGGCTCCCTAACATTAATGTAGGAAGGAAAATATAGTCAAATCCCTAAGTGATATTTGGTCATTAAAAGTTTAACTTGTGTTTATTTTTTTCCTTCCAGGTTTTTATTTCAGAAAATAAATCCTAGATTATGTTCTCAAAGGAATTGGAACTATTTTTGTGTATCTGTCCTTAAAACCCTCTAGGCCTTCCCCATTTCCCCCCCCCCCACCTCCCTTCTTGTGGATCTTATAAAGGTTTAACAACTGGCAGCCCTGAAATCTGATGACCTCTTCTTTCCTTTGACTAGATAAGGTAGCACAGCTGCTAGGAAGTTTTCCCACAGACGCTGCCAGTGGCGGGGCTTGGGGAGGGGTGTCCCTCTGTGGACAGAGAGGTAATTCGATCTTCACACCGATCAGACCTGGGCCTTGTCAGAGTTGAGAGTATGTGCTATATTAAATTACATTCAGTGTTTTCTGTTCTACTTCTTGAACTACTGTTCACAGAGACCACCCAACTTACAGCACTTTCTTGAGCCCATGAGGAACTCAGTTATAGCTGTCCACTGGGTTGTGCAGCCAGCAGGCTGCCTGGAGCTGGCTTCTTCAGAACCTACCGGTGATGTTTCTGGCAGAACAAGTTCACATTTCTAGTGAAATCTCTTCACGTAAGGAAAGTTAATAACCTTTGGTGAGAAATGATCTGTGCTATGAACCTGCAGAGCAGGAAATTGAGAAGCAGTCAGGCAAAGTTTAGAGATGAGCCGTTTGGTTTCGGTGCATGGCTTTTACTTATCCTTCCTTAACCATAAGCCATATTTTGCGTCTGTATCTGTAACTTCTTGTGCCCCCTCCCTAATCCTCTAGTTTACTGATTTTCAAACTCTAGTGTGTATCAGACTCAGATTCCAGAGCCTCACCCACAGAGAGATTCTTATTCAGGTGTCTGTGCTGCATTTTAACGAACACCCCAGGTGCTTTTGACTCAGATGGTCTAAAGATTATACTATGAGAAAAACGTCAGTAACAAAATGCTATCGCTCAGTCCTCTTCCCACATATCAAGAAGAATGTATACTTCATAGACTATTCATATCTTAATCTGAATTAATGTGTGAATCTACCCGCAAAAAATAAAATTTTATTGGGAGATAATAGAGGGGAAAAAAGCTATTCCAAGAGACCTGTGCAAAAGCAGTAGTATAGACTGTAAATACTGGATAAATCAAGGAAAGGGGCAGTTACTATTAGAAGCTGTGGTCATGGATATCTTCCCAATGCTTTAATTTCTTCACTTTCAGGAAAACTGTTTTTGAAACAGAAAACTTTAAGAAGGAGGGAGCCAGTGATTTTTGCCTACGATCCCCGCTAATGGTAGAAATTAGTTTTTTAGTGGCTTCATTTATGAAAGCAGAATACATTAAACACATGTTATATGGAAGACATTTTGTTGTTGTTGTTCTTGAAGTCCTCTCATATCTACTCTGGTCAAAATTCAAATCCTCAGCATTCTTTAATTTCTCTAAAGTGATAGAGTATGTTCAGTATATTTCAAGAGGAAAGAAATAGTCTCTAAAATTAGGCTCAAGGGAAACACTGGGGCTCTTTAAAAAGTCAATTCACCTTTAAAAAATCTACTGAGGGATTTAAAGATATTTTAAGATGATAACAATTTCTCACAGCAACAACTAGTACTACTGATGCTGCTGCTACTACTACTGCTACTCTAGAGGTGTTTTTTGGCGCTAAAATGCAGAAATGTACTATTGTACAATTTTTCTTAAGTCAAAATAGAGTAGTAGAAAGATTCAAGGACTGTGAGTCAAGTGACATAGCTTCTAGTCTCAAGGCTGGAATTCTCTAGATGTATGACCTTAAGTAAATAAATTAATCTTTCTGTGTCCCAGGCTTTTGTAAGATGGAGTTAAAAATACTTTTTCTTTCTATCTTAAAGACTTATTACAAAGGTAGATAGATGTAATAGTAAAAGTCTTTACATTTTAAAGAGTGTGTTTGTATATAAGTTATTAGTTTATACACACACACATTTCTTTTCCTGCAAATCCACAAGGTAAGCTATGTAATGGAATTAAGCCTCTTGCAATAGGGCTTTGAGTCTCTGGCTTTCCTGAATGCCACTTCTCTCCTACTCTGTTCTCACTCTTGGTAATGCAAGAAAAAGGTTCACAATTCTAAGCCAAATTAGAATAAGTTTAACTGGGTTTCTATGAATACTATACTAAAGTTAAGATGCATAATATTTCCTAATGATATCTTGATATTAAATGACAACATGGAGTTTTAGTAGAAAAATAAGAAAATAAGTTAGTTTTAAAACATATTATTTTGTTTGCATAAACTATTTTGTTGAAAGACAGTGTTTCAGGTTCAAGAACCTGGGTATGAAAGGATCTGTGTTATTGGCAATGGCCACTTCTAGTTGGGCTAAGGTATTTTAAACTGAGATATAGACTTGGTTGCTTTTTTAAAAATATTGAACACCTACTACGTGTGAGATACTGTGCTTGATACTATAGGGGCATAAAAATATTTAAATAATGTTACAAGTGAAAAGTTCCTTGAGAGAAACACCAATAAAGAGAAATGGGAGTTCAAAAGAGAGGAGTCAGTTTCAGAAAATTGGGAGCATCAGCGGTTGATTCAAAGATGCTTGAACTGATCTGTAAAGGAAGGAGGCTTCAGATACTTGAGGAAGAAAGAGAGAACATGCCAGGTAGGGAGAATATTAGAAGCAAATGCATAGAAGAGGCAAAGGCAAAAGAATACATAAGAAACAACAAGCAGTTGCACCCATGTTCACTCAAATTTCAAAAAGAGGGAAGAACACCTGTTTTTAAATTTACCGATCACTCACTATTAGGGTCTGAATATTTATGTCCTCACAAACTTCATATGTTGAAATCCTAGGGACTTCCCTGGTGGCGCAGTGATTAGGACCCCGTGCTCCCAATGCAGGGGGCTGGGGTTCAATCCATGGTCAGGGAACTAGATCCCACATGCATGCTGCAACTAAGAGTTCGTATGCCACAGCTAAGGAGCACACGTACCGCAACTAAAGGAGCCAGCAAGCGACAACTAAAGAGCCCATGAGCCACAACTAAGGAGTCTGCCTGCTGCAATTAAGACCCAATGCAACCAAAGAAATAAATAAAATAAATAAATAAATAAATAAGAAATTCTAACCTTCAATGTGATGGTATTAGGAGGTAGGGCTTTTGGGAGGTGAATAGGTCATGAGAGTGGAGCCCTCATGAATGGGATTAGTGCCCTTATAAAAGAGACACCACGGAGGTCTTTTTCTTTTTCTGCTTTTTGATAACATGAAAAGACACTGTTTATGAATCAGGAAGGAAGAATTCTCCAGACACGAAATCTGCCAGTGCCTTGATCTTGACTTCCCAGCCTCTAGATTGGTGAGAAATAAATTTCTGTTGTTTATAAGCAGATCTGTGGTATTTTGTTATAGCAGCCCAATGGACTAAGACACTCACATTTATAACGTTCAGAGAAAAACACTTTTCCCTTAATTAGAAGTCAAGGGAAAGAATATTGACTCTGCTTCTTAAATATGCTTTAAAAAAAACTAGTTTTGTTGTAAATGCTCAATTTGAGCTATTTAAGAAAACAGTTGTTCAGCTCTTAGAGACACTGCAGTAGAACACACACCAGAAGTTGCTGGAGTTTCCTTCTGTTCTGGCCCAGACCTTACTGTGTGAATCTGGGCAGATCACTTAACTTTGTTGAGTCTCATTTCCCTGGAGTGTGGGGTTAGTAAGGGGAATAGAACTACATGATCTCCAGGATCTATCCCAGCACTAAATATTTACAAATTCTTATATCCAGCATTTGGAGTTACACATATATTTTAATACTTAATTACTTTTTTTCTCCAGAATCACCAATGCCAGCCCCTCCAATATCTCCTTCCCCCCAAAAACACATTTCCTCCCTATTTGCTACTATTAGAAACATTAGGAAACTGAATTAAGAAGTTTGGATATCATCTGCAAGAAACTCTAGATTTACAAAAGAAGGACATCAGAATGAATAATTATCACTTTTGTGTATTTACACATGTATGTTATTTATGTGATATGAGATCTTGGGTACACTGAAGGTGGGCTTATTTGAAGAGGAGTCTCTCTGTCCTCAGGAAGAGATGCTGAGAGCATCCCCTGTGGTCTAAGGGAAGCCCAAAGGCCCCAGATTCTTGACATTAATCCACATTTCAGACTACAGATAATGTCAAAGAATTAGGAACAAGGACGGGTATAAACATATTAATAAATAGCTAACATATAGTAAAGCTTATCATGTACCAACCATTGTGCTGTACAGATTTATTCTCATTTAATTCTCCTAATGACTGTATCATCAGTCCCATTTTACTAATGGGGAAACTAAGACTAGGAGAGCCTCAGTTAAATTGTCTAAGACTAAATACTGGCAGAGCCAGGGTGCAAAGCTGACTCTAGATTTACTCCCTTTATGTCTTTACCATACTCGCCTGTATTATTTCATTTAATAGCAAAGAGGGACCTCGAAGTATTTTTGCTTATTAACTAGACGTAAGTACTTTCGGTTCAAGTCTTAATGGTCTCATTATATACTTTACCTACAGTATTTTTAAAATTTTTTTGTGGTACGCGGGCCTCTCACTGTTGTGGCCTCTCCTGTTGCGGAGCAAAGGCTCCGGACGTGCAGGCTCAGCGGCCATGGCTCACAGGCCCAGCCGCTCCGCGGCATGTGGGATCTTCCCTGACCGGGGCACGAACTCGTGTCCCCTGCATCGACAGGCAGACTCTCAACCACTGTGCCACCAGGGAAGCCCCTACCTACACTATTAAAGGAAGAGCTCAAGGGTTTTGAAATGTTTCAGCCCAGTCAAGAAATAACCTTAATGACTAAGCTAACATAGTGTATGGTCAGGACACATACCCTGCTCTTGCCCTTTTCTATCTACTTTTGTTCACTGTGGTATCATTCCATCACACACCCAGCCCCCACCGTTAGCAATCCCTATGGGTAGCAGAATTAGCTGTGGCTTCTAAACAAACTCAGTGTTTATGGAGTGAAATGGTCCCATCCAAGAGATTTTTCACTTGCTTAAACCTATTATATAAGCTGCCATGTTTTCTTTCAACATTTTAACACATATTGTCTTTTATTGGTTGGCAAAAGAAAGTGGCCAAAAGCATTTACACTTCTTTACCTTGTACTGTTTGACAGTTGGAGCACAACATGTGATAGGATACTTTGGAAGCCTTGACACCCTTTCTTTCTTTTGAGCACATGTAGTGGAGCAAGAAGACAGGGTATTATTTCCTTGCTGGAATCACATAAGGCCTAGTCAGCCAAGGCAGTTTCACAGTGTCTGACCAGAACACCTTGGCTGCCGCTCCCACGCATTTGGGAGATGTTTTTGGCTGAGGACGATGGCTTGAGCCGGTGATTGCTGAATGCCCTGTATTTGGCCTTCTACTTTTCATGTAAATAGTAGGGAGAACAGAGAAGGCCTTCATGATTGTACCTTTACCAACCGAGAGGTTTTGGTGAGTAAATATCCACCTCGTGGTTAACTCCCATGGGATTTTTTGTGGGTTGATGTCTTTTACCTTCTCATATTGATGTTGTAGTTGATATGGCTCTTTCTTTGATATTGATCAAATATCAAGTTGATATTTATTTCTAAACTACTCTAATGTGTGAATTCAGAAGCATCTTTGTAGCACAATATTTCTCTACAATTACTTCTTGTACTTTATTTAGCTTTATTTTCTTAGCTAGACAAACATTCTTAAGAGCATGTTCCAAGTTCTTAAGACATATTCATTTAGTGTTATTCGAGTGCTTAGTGCAGTGCTGAATGTAGAACAAACATTCATTAACTTCTCAGTTGACTGAGTTGACTTGGCTATTGGCTGACTCCATGAAAGTAATAAACAGGGATTTTAGAGTGGGCTGATTAGTCCGGTTTGTAACAGCATAGTGTTGTTGTCCATTGGGAGTGGGTAGGTGAAGGTCCCTAGATAGATCAATTTGAATTATGAATGTTGACCACTGTATTCAACCCACGACCTCACAAAAGTGTGAGCCTATTTGCAAGAAACAGATGGTAACTGAATCAATAGTAAAAGCCAATAGCCTAAGGTTATGCCCCAAAATGGTGGTTCAGGGATGACCCTCACAAATTAAATACTGAGAGCAAGTAGAGTAATAAAATTAAAAAAATTTTTTCTTCCTTTCTATCTGCCTGCTTCCTTCAACCCGTCTAACCTTTTTTTCCTTTCTTCAAAAACACTGTGAGTCCTGTCATGGGCTAGATACAGTGCTAGAGGGAAGAAATATAATGGCCAAAGAGATACACCTGACTCTGCTTGCGTTTCAGTGGAGGAGACAGACAAGTAGTGTTATTATCAGGTCTATGCACTCTGTCATAAGAACGTATAATCCAGGGCTAACTGACTGGAGATAGTAGAAGGAGTTAACCAAGTAGGAGGGAATGAGTGCTTTTTGTGGAGAGAATAACATGTACAAAGGTATAGAGGTAAGGGAAGGAAGCTGATTAGGGGAGTCAGAATAATGTTAGTGTGGAAGTTGGGGTGAAGATCAAGAGAGATGAGATGTTGAAGTTGTATAAATGGACCACACTATTATAAAAGACTGCATAAATCCTATTAGGGATTTGAGACTTTACCCCATGGAAAAGAATGAAGTTTTTAAGCAGAGGAAATGGCATGCACAGATTTGTGCTTTTAACAGCCCAGAATGACTGGGCTGGGGGCGAGGGTAAGACAGGAGGCACAGAGATAGGATATTAACAATGAGGACTGAGATCAGTGAATGGATTAGAGGGATATCAACGGGACTTGGGTTTGGTGGTGGAGAGCGAGTCAAGGGTGTATATGTTTCTGACTTGGGCCAGTAGCACAACTCACTGAAATAAGAATCAAAGCAGGAGCAATTTAGGGAAGGGAAATTAATGAATTTGATTTGAGCCCTCATGAATTTGACATGCAGAAAGGGCATTCAGATCAAAATGCTCAACAGATATTCCTTGTTCATAATGAACTTGTAATCATATTGCATATTTTCATAGTGGTTGGATTTTATATTGCTCTTTATGAACTTCATTATTATTATTATAGCCAACATTACCTACTCTGCTTAAATAAAGGCTGTGAGGAACACAAAGGCACAGAGGATACACTTCTTCCCTTGAGGAGATCAGGGCATGGATTGGTCAATAAGACCTATACTAAAAACAATTAGAAAACACAAAGAATCATGTATACTGAGAAGCTGATACAGCTGTCTCTCTGGGTTTGGTTCCAGGACCACTGTGGATACCACAATGCTCAGTTCCTTTATATGAAATGGCATAGTATAGTTGGCCCCCTGAATCTGCCTGTTCCACATCTGTGTATACCAAGGACTGACTGTATGTATATATTAAAAATAACAAGTACTGGGCTTCCCTGGTGGCGCAGTGGTTGAGAGTCCGCCTGCTGATGCAGGGGACGCGGGTTCGTGCCCCGGTCCAGGAAGATCCCACATGCCGCGGAGCGGCTGGGCCCGTGAGCCATGGCTGCTGAGCCTGCGCGTCTGGAGCCTGTGCTCCACAACGGGAGAGGCCACAACAGTGAGAGGCCCGCGTACCGCAAAAAATAAAAATAAAAATAAAAAATAACAAGTACTATAGGATTGCAAATAACTGAGAGATAGAACTAGACTAGGGAAGGCTTCATGTACAAAATGGGACTTGATATTAGTCTTGATAAGATATAAACAGGGGAAGATAATATAGAAAGGCATTTCTAATTTAGGTGCAGAAGTGAAGGGAAAAGCAATTTTATTCATAGTTTAAATGTAATATATACCTTGAAAAATGATGCTTCCTAAGCAGATACTTGCCCATTGTGTTTGCTGTTAAAAGAATGACAGCTTACCAGTACATATCCATTCAGGTGTATCATTTCTGTTTTGGGCCTTACTACCTTGCACCCATGGAAAAAAGTTTACTAAACTGGCCAAGAAGTGTGGGTTCTCTTAGGAAAAACCAGGTGGGTAGAGTAGCTCTGAATGGATTAGCTTTGCACAGCCTGTGCTTCTGATTTCCTGAACAGTTATGCAATCAAGTTCAGTGAGGGTTTGTTGTCCTCTTTATAGTTATTAAAAACAATTTGAAAATGAATTAATGTGGGATCATTGCCATTGTTATATTTAAAGTAGCCAAATAGAGTTAAAATATAAAACTATTTATTTGGTGGGCAAATGTGGTCTAAAGGCCCATGACTTAGGGCAGTGCTATCCAATAGAAATATAAAGAGAGCCACAAATGTGAGCTGCATATATAATTTAAAACTTTCTCATAGCCACATTGAGAAAAGGAAACAGGTGAAATTAGTAATATATTTATTTAAGCTGACATATCTGAAATATTACCATTTCAACACATAATCAACATAAAATGTATTCATGAATTATTTTATATTTTTTTATACCAATTCTATGAAATCTGGTATTTTTATATAAATATGCAGTATGTATCAATTTAAGCGCATTTCAAGTCTTCAAGAACCACAGGCGACCACCATTTTGTCCTTGGTTAGCACAGGTCTAATGGTTAGAGTGGCAAGCCTCACATTTTTGCCCTCATATGTGGATTATAATATTCAGGTTGTCTATTACCGCACACTTTGGTCAGCTCTGCAGACAAATTCTTTGATTCTTTCTAGAAAGAATTCTCAGCAGCAGAAGAAATAAGAAAGAAAGAAAACACAAAAGAGAGTTAACTTTTATTAAATACCTTGTAGGTTCCAGGCAAAGGACTAGACACTTGATGTGAATTATTTCATTAACTTCATCAGCTGTTTGTAGTGAGATAGGCATATACAAATAAACCCATAGACTGACTGAAAAACAAGTGAATTAAGAATTACTTAACACACAGCACATTCAATGGCCAAGGAAATTGAAATTCAGAGACATTAATTGCACAGCTAGTAAGTGGCAGACCATGAATCACACCTAGAACTGTTTGACACTAAAGCTGATGCACTTTCTACCGTACTTTGCTGTCTCCTAAATCACATCCCTGGTTTGGCTCAATCAAACTTTTGGTAGACAGTGAATCACCATATGATTTTGCAGTGAAGAACAAGCTCTTGGCAAGATCTTATATCAGAAAAGATACCAAGGAGAGAATTGCTTTGAAGACGTTTTCCTGGACCTGACTCCCGGTACATCCTGAAGGAAAAAACAGTTCCACTGGCTTACTCAAGAGGCAAATGGGAACCTTGTGGAGGAAAATAAAAGGAATGGATTGCGTCTGAACAAGGAGTAAGAAAATCTCAGCCTTAATCCAGGTTTTGCATTTAATTCACCAGTGCACCTTAAACTCACTTAGGAAATTTGCTATTCCAAACAACTAAGTGAAAAGAGGAACTCAACAAACAGCGTTACGTAAACAATATTAAGTAATTTTTTACTGGCTTTTCAAAAACTACCTTCTTTACTCCCTATCTTATCCATATGGCCTTACAACCTCACAGAGAATGTAACAATGGGGACAGATTTTCACAGAACCTGGCATATAGAAGAGTGATTCCTACTCTTTAGCATGGATGAGAATCATCTAGAAAGCTAATAAAACACAAATTCCTGGACCCTACCTCCAGAAAGTCTCATTCAGTAGATCTGAGGAGACCTGATAATTTGTATTTCTTTTTTTCTTTTTTTTGGCCGCGTTGTGTGGCATGCTGGATCTTAGTCCCCCTACCAGCGATTGAATCTGCACCCCCTGCAGTGGAAGCAAGGAGTCTTAATAACTGGATTGCCAGGGAAGTCCCATTATTTGTATTACTAATAAGCTCTAAGGAGATGCTGATGATGCTGGTCCATAGACTACACTTCTGAGCTGCACTGGTTTAGACGAAGAGGGATGGTGAGGTAGAAGAAAAAAATCCATTTGCCATTAGCTTCCAGAAAGCTGTTTCTGGATTCCCTGACATTTCCTCCTTTTGACTCATTTCTCCTGAACTCCATAGATTCCAGTAAGAAAGCTTTCCTTTTTTTTCAAAGAAAAGGTAAGCATAACTTCATATGTCCTTAATTTCTATTTGAATACCGACTTTATGGCCATAGATCACTACATGAAAAAGGTGGATTCCATGTTGGTCAAAGTAGGAGAAATTGCAAAGACATTATCAAAGAGCTCTAGAATCTTGAAATTCGTGCAAAACTCCTAATCTGGAATAGTTGTCTTTTAGAACACTGACAAAATAAAATATTAAATTGATAAGTATAGTGGTCTCTGAAGAATTTCAATGAGTGAAATGAGTTGGAAGTAGGAAATTGGCACGTGCTCTGATTCTCAAAAAAAGAGAGAGAAAGCTACTTCCATCAACAGCATAGCAAAAATGCTCCTACTTTTGGGTTATTCATGAGTAACAGTATGTGATTATTTATTAGTAACTCTTTTTTTTTTGAGTACCGTAAGAAAAATTGGGATCTATTGAACCCATCATGGCTTCTCTAAAAACAAGATATCCCATTTCCTTGTTTGAGTGGGTTTACAAATAGAAACACAAGCTCACAGATACAGAGAACAGATTGGTGATTACCAAAGGCAGGGGGTGGGGAGTGGGAGAAATGGGTGAAGTGTTTTTTGTTTTGCTATGTTTTTTTTTTAGTTTAAATAAACTTTTTAAATTTTTTAAAAATAAGTTTAAGTAGAGAGTTGACATCTACTTTTATATCTCCTTATGGAGGAAATGAAGAAGCTTACCAGATGTGAGGTCAGTAAGAACTGAATGGCCAATGTAATTGATTATAAGGTTTCTGTCCCTCTAGAGTAGGTGGACATTAGAGTGCCACACCTTTGTCTTTGGCTTCGTTTTCCATTCTTAAGCAAGATGTGGATAAAGCTATGTAGGGTATGCTCATCAAATTTATGCATAATAAATTAGGGAGAAAGTGTGATTGTTCTGGTTAATAATATAATTAGCGCTGAAAATTTGGAGTGAAAACCTGATTCTAATAAAATGAGTTTGAACAGCAGTTGCACATATAAAAGGTGATAGAAGTTTGGTATAGTAGTATATGTTATAAAAAATATGAAGTTGTAGAAAAAAACTTCTGTATGAGTTGATGGCGAGACGAAAAATAGTCAAAGCAAGGTTTGGTTATATTAGCTAAAAATATAATATTTAGGGCTTCCCTGGTGGCACAGTGATTGAGAGTCCGCCTGCCGATGCAGGGGACATGGGTTCGTGCCCCGGTCCGGGAAGATGCCACGTGCCGCGGAGTGGCGGGGCCCGTGATCTATGGCCGCTGAGCCTGCGCGTCCGGAGCCTGTGCTCCGCAACGGGAGAGGTCACAACATTGAGAGGCCCGCGTACCGCAAAAAAAAAAAAAAAAAAAATATATATATATATATATATAATATTTAGAACATGATAATCATTTGTTCTGATTTAGTTCCACTATTCACATTGGAAATATAATATTGAGTTTACTTTTTGGAGTCATATTTTATAATGAATATAGATAAACTAGAACAAGCTCAGAGGGTAGTTATTAGGAGAGTTATAGAACTAAAAACTGTGTCACATGAAGAAATATGTTTATTGTATCCTTTCCTTTGCTGCATTTCTACCTCATCTAGTCACCCATGCTTGCAATTAGATTTTCAAGAGGTACAAGACAAGCATTATTCCAGCCAAATACACATTCATTATTTTCCTTCAAACCTCTGTTTGCTTCCTAACCCTAGAAACCTGGGCTGGTTAATATTAAACTACACCAAGTATGCCCTTTACAGTGATCCCTAAAAGTCAAACTGGAGCCACACTAAACAACCAGTTTTGTCTTCCTTACCCATTGTTCTCCTGATGGCCCCTCTCATTCTCCAAAACCAAAGATACCTTATGGGAGAAAGTTTTCCCACTTTCATTTCTCTAAAAGTGAAAGGAAAAAGTAGAACAACAGTGGAGGAAGGGCGCCCTCTCAGACGAAGTTGAGATGACTTGAGATATTTGAAATGATATCACTTGGAAAAAAAACATTCTAAATAGTTCTTTGGGTAAACTTTGTACCCAAGTTTGGAACTAGTAGTGAAAGAGACTTTGGCTAATATAAGAAAGAACTTGAGAAAAAGCTTCATTGGCTTGTGAATCCTGTCAGTACCTGGAACAGTTCATGGCACAATGTAATTTCAAAAAGTACTTGTGGATGTGTTTAATGAGTAAACAAATAAATGACTCAAAAGAGGAAATAGGCTGTTTGTTTAAGTCACAGGAGATAGTCAAGTAAATGGTCAAATGTGATAGAATAGTTCATACATTAGATGGGTCTAAATAATTGTTAAAATTCCTTCAACCCGAAAATCAGGGATTCGTCTTTAAGTAAATCTCCCTTCTTCTACCAATCACATGTCTTTACCCTTTTGTTTGTTGTTGTTGTTGTTCTTGACCACACTTGCACTTGCACATAATCTGCAGCCAATTCTAAGTATTCCTAGAACTTTTCATCTGAAACCCATACCTGTGTGTTCTGTGTTCTGGTGAGGTGAGACATAAAAGTCCAGATTCCTGACTTACACAGTTCATAATATATTTTAATAGTATTTTAAGCCCAGATGTCATTGGGTGGCTAGATAGAACAAATAATGGGCCATGTATTTTGCTACCTCATGCTCCCTATGAGAAAATTGCCTTGTCCTCTACTACTTTCATTCCTCAAAGGAAGTCTCAAGAAATCTGGATATGAATTTCAGCTCTGCCACTTAAAAGCTACAAGACCTCAGGCAAGTCACTTTACTTTTCTGAAACTTTGTTTCCTCATCCATGAAATTGGATAATAGTATTTACCTCATAAAAGATTTTTATGGATATAAAATGAGATATTGGACCTTAAGTGTCTACTATAATTCTTGGCATATAGTAGACCTAGAAATCATGAAGGCAATGCTGATGATGTTGATAAGGATGACTGAGTACCTGTGTGTTTCTTTTCCTTCTCTGAAGAAGATCAGATTCCAAGTGGTAGTATAGATGCAAAAAATAATTTCGAGGCATGGACTATTTTTAGTATTTCTCATGAGGTTTTATAAAGTAGTTTAAACAAGCATAAAATTATGTCATTTGCTTATGAAATGTCAAGACATTCAGACTATTGCCTTTGTAGGAAAGTCAGCATTCGTTTCAACTATATTGAAATCTTATACTGAGTAAGCCCAGAGTGAAAGGACAACCAAAGTCATGCTAAGGAAAACGTAAGTCCATCCAGTTGTAAATAAATTTCAATGTTTCTTTATGGACAGGAGTTAGGTTTCTTTATCATCATGGGGAAGAAGAGGTGGGAGCTATAAAAGGAGTTTACAAAAATATTTACACAAGTCTTTGAAATACATTAATGCACTACGTCCTTTGAAATGAAGTCTACTTTTGCCTTTACTAGTTTTTTTAAATAAAAATATTGTGTAGGAAAACTAGAATTGGAAAATCTTTTCTACCATTTGTCACTAATTTGGTTGCTTCGTTTGGAGTACTATGCCAGTTTTAGGTGAGAGAAATAAAGAGATCATTATATAGCAAAGCTGATTTTTCTGCCTGTCTAAAAATAATGAGGACCACCACACAATAAATCTGAGTATGAAGACCAGCATGGCCCCTGAGGTTGGCCAAGTTGAATGGGCTGGCTGGGCTGCACTCCCTTGGGCTCATAAACCTAGGCTTTCTGGGTACCAGTGGGTTGGACATTTATATCCGTCATTTTTCAATGATCTTGAGTTTACATGAAATAAAAAAGCAAAACAATTAGCTCTCTTGACTCTGAGATAAATGCTGTCTAAAGTAGTTGTATGGTTGGCACCAAAAAAACTATCTGAAGAAGGCTACCTTCTGACATTCAGTGTTGAAAACCTAGTCAAGAGCTCAATAAGCCTCCAATAGGAGCTGTAAAACTGTGGTTATTTAAAAGTGCAAATCTGGTATATCTTTCAAGTATTAAAAACAGACATTCTCCTTGGCAGCTGTCGGAAGAAATGTGTCCTAGCAAATTTCCTGACTGAACTAAAGTATTCGGCATTTACTTAAAGATCTTGAAGCTATAGCCCAAATTGTAATTAACATATTTGTTACTGGCACTAAATTCTTTCTTTTCAGAAAACAGATGTAAGAGCAAAGCTGAAAGTGATAAATTTTTCATTCTTCATCAGTATAGAAAACCATTCAATGCTACTTTTTCATTCCTACTCTTGTCATTCACAGTACAAATTTTACCAATGTTTCCTATTCATGCACAAAAATAAGCAATGGCTAATGCTCTGAGAACGCATGCCTCCATACTGTTAAGATGGAAGGCAGCCATTGCTATGCAATTTAATCTATATCTTTAATGTTCTAATATCATAATGTTTTTGGCTGCAGTGAACCCAACTGAAAATTTGAACTGTTGATGGCACTTAACTTGCAGATAAATCTTGAAAGTTACAGCCAGCCAGAGAGAAGAGTGATGAGATTTGGCCTCAGTGAAAATCTAAGTACAATAAAATGTTTTATTATTCTAGATTCTTTTTAAAAGTATAAACCTCTCAACTCAGGAGTTGTCTTGGGTCTCTCCCAAGATAGACTGAGGAGATGAGGAAAGATCCATTACTTACCCAGTCATAAAAGGCTACCTTCCTTTAATTGGCCTATGAGGGGCTGTGTTCTTAGTCTGCCTGGCACTGTTGGGTGTATTATTCTGCTCAATCAATCAACCATTTCAGCCAAATAGCTCAGCTGGCTAATTGTTTTGTCTCGGTTTTATTGGACTTGATTAGCAGTTGGGGTGAACTTACTAAATCAGCTGGTTGTACCGTTGGCTCTGACTCACTATCTAGGCTTATTAGAGGCCCTCAATAGAGTAAAACCACATGTCACTCATAGGCCAAATAAATGTATGTGAATATCCATGTGTATATACAAGAACCTATCTCTGCCTCTTACTGTTGCTTCATCTTTGAGTTGGGGTAGGAAATTCTGTAATTTTTTCACCTTGCTCATCTCTTATTGGCAGAAGGTATTTACAATAGTCTCATATGGTAAATGATGTGTCGTCATCAGCAGCAGCAGCAGCAGCATCCAGCTTAAGCTGTGAAAAGTCACAGAACAAAATGGGAATAAAGAATCTTTATTTTTATTCCTTCCCCTATTAAGTAAAAAAAAAAAAAAAAAACATACAATCGCTTTTTTCTCTTCTGAATCGAATGGCACACTTTTGCTCTTGAACACGTGGTATATGTTGTTGTTAAACAAAGGAGTGTCTGGTAACTTTCAATGAAAAGTCTGTCAGCTTTTACTGTTGCTGAAATTATAGCTTCACAATTCATTGAACTTGATGTAGAAACTTTCTTTCTCTTCTCTTTTCTTTTTTTTCTCTCTTCCTCTCTCTCTTTCCGCCTTTTTGTTTTTAAACAAAATCCAAACATAAAAATGCGATTTTCCAAATTATACCCTGGGGTATTCATTCACAGCTTATTTCTAAATCTAAGGCAGATACCCCTAAGAGGTGATCAAAGAGATAGAGGATCGTTACTGTTATGATAAACTTAAATATTTAAGATAGTAAAGTTTGAGAGTGGGGTGATGATAGAAGAAAGAATATGTTGTTTGATTCATGAAGCTCATAAATGTCTAAGAAGATTTTGTTGGGGGAATATAGGAAAAAATATGGCAATTCAGGGCATTAATAAAAAATAGAAGTCTAAATTAAATGGAAAAGGGACTGGTTTACTTTTCCACATTTATAAATATTGGATGTGGGAATTAATATTGGGTGTGGAAATGAGCCACCTTATTAGGATACTGTTTAAGCCAGTACTAGAATCACTTGTTTATGTCACAAATTACTAAGCTTTATGGGTAAGGAAGAGTGTGGCATAGCAACCAATTTGGTGTTAGTGAATACTAGGATTTGGAGAAGGGAAAGAATTTCCCAGGCTTATCCGTCAAAAGTTGAGCTTAGATGCCTAAAAGGAAGGCAACACATAATTTAAGGTCCGTGTGGGGAAATTTTCAGAGTGAAAGGGAGTGCTATTAATATTCATGCTGAGACAACATGCATAAACTGAGCCAATCCCAGGTAAATCGGTTGTGTGTCACCCTCCTTATGGGCAGAATGCTAAGAGGCAGACTTCTCTGGAAAGACTGCACTAGAGGTCATTTCAATCACAGCTGGAGAGTTTGTGCGGCGCTTGCTGATCAAGCTTAGAGTCTGGCCGTCCCTAAATCATTGGACTCTTAATTCCAGGGGCATTTTTAGTCTCTGTTCAGAAGTTTTCTTGTAACTACTGTCTTCATGAAAACTTAGGTTTGTGAATTGTGATCTTCTCATTATTTCTGTCACCTAACGTGTTAGAAATTGCCCTGAGTCACAAGAAATTCAGCGTTAGAATAATAGAATGAACATTAGTGAATTTTTGTTCAAGCATAGTTTGATCACAAACTGCACTTCTCTCTTCCCTCTCAAGTTCTTAGAAATTTTAGGAAGAACAATAGTTTTTATCTGTAGTTGTTTTAGGAGAAAAGAGGGGAATTCCTGGTGGATCAGACACTGGGAAATTCCTGAAAGACAGGAAAGATATTAGATTTTGTTGAAGAAAGATATCACAATATAAAACATGTATAAGAGAATCAGGGATTACCTGCTGGTCACGGGACTACATATTATGCTGTTTAATATCTCTCTGTTTTTCATATGATGACATCTAAGTCCAGAGAAAGGAAGTGACTACCAGGTTTGCCCACCTATCTAGAATTGAGACTGGTCTCCTGACAACAAATGCAGTTTCTTTCTGCTACTCATTAGCTTCTCCAAAGTTTAGGTTGTGACTTGGTCTTAAAGATTTTGTTCTTCCAAGAAAAAACTCACATAAAATATCCAGTATGCAGGGATCACTGAAGCTCTCCATTAATTCAAGAAAAATATGGTGAAATTAATGTTTTATAATAATGCAAAATAGTCTAGAAAAGATATCTATGACAGTTGCTCTGAATAGATGCGATATTTTGATCTTCCTAAAAGTGTTCCTTGCCCACGTTGCAACAAAGACATCAAGATGTAATTGTGTTTTAAAAGATTTTTAAGATATTAAAATGTTAAACAATCTACTATTGACCAATACCAGTAACATAAATGCTAAATTTTATTCTCTTTTCAAGAAGAAGTTAATTTTGTTATTGAATGAATGGGATTTATTATACTTTTTATTGTTGTATAGTCTTCTCAACCATCTGATAGAGGACCAGACATTTTCTCAGTCCATTGCAGTCTAATACTTTTGTAAAATTTAAAGAAAGAAAAAGAAAAAAGGGGAAAATAAGCCAGGGTAATGTCAAACTGCTATAAAAGTTTCTAAATACTTGCTCTTAATTTCTTTATGTATGACAGACCAGTAAGACCAGTAATAAACAGTTTGAAGATTAGCACCAAACCACAGACTACATTTTAGCAATAATGTAGACTGTCAGAGTTACAAAATATTTCAAAAAATTCAGCCTTATTTTTGTCACATTGTTTTTTACTGATATATAATTTACATAAAATAAATGTCAGAAATTATTAATGTTTAGTTCAATTATTTTTGACAGTTACTGCTGTGGACTGAATGTGTCCTCCTCAAATTCATGTATTAAAGCTCTAACCCCAAACTGATAGTATTTGGAGATGAGGCCTTTGGGAGGTAATTAGGTTTAGATGAGGGCATGAGGGTGGGGCCCTCATGCTGCAATAAGTGCCCCTATAAGAAGAGAAAGAGACATAAGTTCTCTCTCTCTGCCATGCATGTGAGAACATAGCCAGAAAGTGGCCATCTACAAGACAGGAAAAGGGCTCTCACCAGGAACCAAGAACTGAATTGACTGGTGTCCTGATCTTGGACTTCTAAGCATCCAGAACTTTGAGAAATAAATATTTATATTGTCCCCTATTGCCTATAGCCACCCTATATATAGCATTTTGTTATATTGGCCCAAGCTGACTAAATTACATACACCTGGGAATTTACCAACAAAAACAAGACATAGAATATATAAAATGCCTTTCAGATTCATCCAGGTTTTGCAGTGTATCAATATTTGCTCCTTTTTATTGCCTAATAGTACTCCATTTTCTCTCTGTCTCTCACACACACACACATACACACACACACACGCCATTTGCACTACTTGGTAAGTAAGTGCTATGTGTGACTTGTGACTTGTATGCCTTCAAAGCCATTATTCTTGCCATTATTTTACTCCTATTTTGGAGTTTGAGAAGGATTGAAATTAGACTGTGATATTGGTGAAATAGTTTAGTTTCCCATGCTTCAGTTTGCCCGTAGTGGAAAAATAATAGTCTTTTAGGAGAAAATAAATGAATCACCACATATTTAACTTTATCTTTAAAAATCTATCTTACTTTATCTACAGATTAACCATCTTTGTCTATACCTTGGTATTCTGAAGACATTCACTTCTTTATTTCTGTACACTGGATACAACTTCCAGTACCTGGTCAAAACTATACTCTGTGGAGTTAATAAGGCTGACAGCCTTAAAAAAACAGCTCAAAATTTATCTAAAAGATTCCATAAGGAGTATAGTTGGCCTGATATGATGGTAAAAGTCATATTTTGACTTTAATTTTCAGCTATAAGATTATGGGGACATATTCTGATCTATAGCAACATATACAATATTCTACAGATGATTCCTGCTGGTGAAGGGAAGTGAGGACTCAGAATATATTGTTTCTAGGTTTTGATAATCATATAGTTTTTTAAAAAATCTCGATACAACTTGTAATTATATTATACCATTGTCTTACCACTGTAAGGTGAAAAAGAAACTACAGTCTTCCTCAACTTTTGATGGGGTTACATCCTGATATACCCATGGTAAATTGAAAACATGTTTAAGTTGAAAATGCATTTAATACACCTAAACTTCTGAACATGATAGCTTAGCCTTGCCTAACTTAAACATGCTCAGAACACTCATATTAGCCCACAGTTGGGCAAAATCATCTAACAAAAAGAGTATTTTATAATAAAGTGTTGAATATCTCATGTAATTTATTGAATACTGTATCGAAAGTGAAAAACAGAATGGTTGTAAGTGTATGGCTGTTTACCCTCATGATCGTGTGGTCAACAGGGTGTTATGGCTCACTGCCACTGCCTGGCGTCTTGGGAGAGTATTGTCCCACATACCAATGGCCCAGGAAAAGACCAAAATTCTAAGTACAGTTTCACTGTATGCTTATCACTTTTGCACCAAAGTCAAAAAATTATAAGTCCAGCCATTGTAAGTTGGAGATCATTAGTGTAAGTGCAGGTATATAAATAAATACTCAAAAAAGTCTATATTAATTATATATATAATTCAAGTCCAGTTTTAGGTAAGAGTTATCAAGATACTGGTAATTTCCACATCACACCTTGCATATTATTAAAATAAGGGTGTGTTCCTGGACATATATCTATTTTTATGTGAAAATCATAACTAGCTACTTTTAACAGAAGAAGTAGATTTCAGCCTCTTTTTTTTTTTTTTTTGGTGAAGTGACACCTTGTGATAAGACACAACATGTTCACTAAAGGAAATTGTATATCACTAACCCTTTTCTAGCATCAGTTTACATCCCATTAAACTGATCTTTCCTTTTGGTTTCTATATCTCTTTAGAGTTCTTGGGACATTTTTAGCTACAGCTTTACAGCTCAAGTAACATATTTAATGGCAAGTTGTTTTCAGATTCATGTGTCATACAAAGGAATTTCTGAGGACACAATTCCTGTAAGTACAAAATAAGGAGATAAATCTGTAGTTCTGTGGTTTCCTTTAGCTGCCATATTCTTGCTCACTTCCTATACATTTTTGTGGGTATTATTTCAATATATGGATAACAGTCAGGTGTTACAAGAGGACTTGAGTTAGAGATAAGGCCCCAAAGGCCTCAATGACTACCTTGGTTCCTAAGTCAGGTACTGGCAGAGCTGAAACACAATCCTCTCACTCTCATTACAGGATTTTGTTTTCTAGTCCATGCCTCACTACCTCTGCTCTGGCAAACTGTACCAGGTCATTTATTCATTCAATAAAGTTTCATCAGGAATATTCTAAATGCATAATGCTATCATCTGCACTGGGGTGGGTGGCTACAAACAAATTATAAAACATCTTGCTGTTGAGATATCACAGTTAAGTGGCAACAGAAGGCAGCATATTACAAATGTTGACACCATCAAAATAGTGTGTCAGTACACTGAAGGAGAGAAGGGATAGGGTACTTTTACCTAGAGGGAGTTAGGAGATGCTGTGCAGGAGTAGGGCTTTAACTGGAACCTAAATGATTTGAAGAAATTAACTCTTCAAAATAAGAACACTCAAGACAGTGGTTAGAGAAATTAAGGTCACAACAGAATGATAAGTCCTAATGTTTAAGTGGATGAATCATGTGACCATTTAAAATATGTAATATCAATAGTCCTTTCAAATCAATAGTCCCTTTGAAGTTGGTGATTTGTGATTACAAGAATAGACTGTCTGGGCTTCCCTGGTGGCGCAGTGGTTGAGAGTCTGCTTGCCGATGCAGGGGACACGGGTTCGTGCCCCGGTCCGGGAAGATCCCACATGCCACGGAGCGGCTGCCCCCGTGAGCCATGGCCGCTGAGCCTGCGCTTCCGGAGCCTGTGCAAAAAGAATAGACTGTCTGCTTCTCCCACCATCATAATCCCCCAAATTACCCTACTGGTTGCCAATAGTTTATCCTGCTACCGGTTTCCATCCCCTTAGTTAGTAGATTTTCCTTTTGTTTTGTGTCTACTTTTTATGGTGATGCACTTCTATTATCTCCTGCCACTTCCTGGAAACCCTCTACTAATTTGTTTAAATCAACATCAAATACTGCTCTGTGTTAAGTTTGTCATAGACTCCAGTCTCAGAGAAATGGGAAAAATTAAGATGCTACTCTGTGTGATACACAAGGTGATTGAAAGTAATTACAAAACTGTTTACATGATGCAAATAATTTTTAACACAGACATTAATACAAAACAATATTAGACTGTCACTTCTCCTGACATGTTTGAAAATCTGCATAATGACATATGAGATAGAGTTATAGAGTTCCTTCATCAAATGTCAAAGTAGTACTTATAAAGAAGTGTCATAGAAACCCTGTTATAGAGGCATTCCCAGAGATGCAACAGACAAAGATGATCCCTGGGTAGCATTTTTTTTTTTTTTTTTTTTTTTGCGGTACGCAGGCCTCACTGTTGTGGCCTCTCCCGTTGCGGAGCACAGGCTCCGGATGCGCAGGCTCAGCGGCCATGGCTCACGGGCCCAGCCGCTCCGTGGCATGTGGGATCTTCCCAAACCGGGGCACGAACCCGTGTTCCCCTGCATCAGCAGGCGGACTCTCAACCACTGCGCCACCAGGGAAGCCCCCCTGGGTAGTATTTTAACTTTGGTGTAATTTGTACTTTCTCAGTGTGCCTTCCACATATTGCCCTTGATTTTGTATGACAAAGTGTCTACAGGGTTTGGTTAAGGGATTTTTATGATCGTAATAAGCATGATTGATAACAGCTATTGGAAATAATGAAAAATTTTGTGTCATTCTTTCTTCTACATGATATGAAATAATTACCTTGATTGCCTTTTCCTCTAAGCTGCCATTGTAACTACTGAACACAAAAACACTCTGTAGTAGCTGTGATCTATAGAAATGTATCATTGCTGCTCTTGCAACTGGAGTGCTACTGCAAAAAAAATTTCATGTCCCTATTACCTTGTGAGCCAGTAGAAATAGCTAAAAACCCGGAAAGATGGCCCCCATTTACCTTTCTCTTCCACATCTTACATATACGCATCTAAGATTTAGGGAAGCTAAATCTTATTCAGAATCTTAGGTGAAAGTAACTCTAGAAAAAGATGCTGCATTGCAAGAATGCACATTACAGAAGGGTGAGTTGAATTTCAACACACCAATGTATAGCATCTACCATTTTGAGAATATAAAAAAACAAAGCCAGCTAACCCAGGATTCTTAGAAGGAAACGATGTTAAGTTTAGATACTTCCAGACTTTTGAATGAATAGGGGAAAGCATGTTCCAGAAAGGAGAATCTTAAAAGACTCAGAAGTGTAAGAGGATGTCACATTAAAAATATTTAAAGTAGTTTGGTATGTGGACAGGGTAGAAACTACCAGGAAAGGGACAAAAGATGAGGTGAGAGAGATCAGCAGAAGCCAGATGGCTAAAGGCCTGGTAGTCATCAGTTCATTAAGAAGTGTTAACTTTTCTTCGCAAATTATGGAGATTTACCACAAAGTCTGATAGTTCTCAGTTTCATCCCCTTCTCATTCTAACAAGAATAGGAATTTCCTCTCTTTCAATTTTAATTTCTTGTTTGGAAGAGATTTGGACCCATTCTCATGACCTAGTGGCAGAGAACCCAGGAATATAAAATTGTTATTCCCTCCAAGCCACCAAAAAAAGAGCAAAAACTGTACATATTCTTACCAACCTGAAGCAAAGGCCCTATATTACCAGGCAGCAATGGATGCTGAATTGTGCTCATTTAAGTTTATAAGCATAAATAATATACCATGTTTTGCAAAATGCTAGGCAGAAGAAGAAGGATATAAGGATGGAATGCTTCTAACATCCTCTAAAGCAGTAATAAAAATGTTTGATTTTTGACTATTTCAACTGACTGAAAAGTCATTAATAAGATCACCAAAAAAAAAAACCCCTTATTAATGTAACAACTTCTAAGTATACTCTTAAACAAGAGTTAAATTGGAAAGCTCTTTAAGCATCACCTAATTACCTTCCTTGCTTTCAAGCAGAATGGTGTGTGTGGCAACGGAAGACAGGGATATGAATAATTATATTTGTTCCCCATTGTCAACGTCAGGCAGATCTTTCCCATATCTACCTTAAATTCATTCTATATAACTCAAACACATTTTATGTGTGTATGAAAATAATGAATATTTGATTATTAGTGAATGTATAATAGCATTTCATGACCTATTACTGTTATTATTACCTTAGCTTCTTTTTTCCAGAAAAGTCTTTCATCTATTTCCTATAAACCCATGTTATCTTTCTCTAACATTTCTTCATAGTTGATTTTAAGAAACCCTTCTTGCATTGACTGTTATTAATACAAATCGCTTTCTGTGGCCCTGCCTTCAAAATAGAAGAACAATGTATCAATCCATGTTTACTGGCCTTTAAAAAAATAATCCTGGGCGCTAAGAATCCAGGACCCAATAGGGATTTACCTGCCACTCCATAGGCTCCAGGCTCAAAGGAGAGGAAAGGAGTTCTGAGACCAACATGTTTGAGAACCACTACAAAAAATTTATTTCTCATTTATATTGCATCTTTGAAACAAGAAGCCGTGTGGCTTACAGGGTTTTGGTGCTCTGACAAGGTGTCAGGCCTGAGCCTCAGAGGCGGGAGAGCCAAGTTCAGGACATTGGACCACCAGAGACCTCCCGGCTCCACCTAATATCAATTGTTGAGAGCTCTCCCAGAGATCTCTAAGTTAACGCTAAGACCCAACTCTACTCAATGACCATCAAGGCCCAGTGCTGGACACCCCATGCCAAACAAGTAGCAAGGCAGGAACACAACCCCACCCATTAGCAGAGAGGCTGCCTAAAATCATAAGAAGGTCACAGACACCCCAAAACACACCACCAGATGCGGTCCTGCCCACAGAAAAACAAGATCCGGCTTTATCCACCAGAACACAGGCACCAGTCCCGTTCACCAGGAAACCTACACAACCCACTGAATCAATCTTACTCACTGGAGGCAGGCACCAAAAACATCGGGAACTACAAATCTGCAGCCTGTGAAAAGGAAACCACAAACTCAGTAAATTAAGCAAAATGAGAAGGCACAGAAATACACAGCAGATGAAGGAGCAAGGTAAAAAAAAAACACACCACACCAAACAAATGAAAAGGAAATAAGCAGTCTACCTGAAAAAGAATTCAGTGTAATGATAGTAAAGATGATACAAAATCTTGGAAACAGAATGGAGAAAATACAAGAAATGTTTAACAAGGACCTAAAAGAACTAAAGAGCAACCATACAATGATGAACAACACAATGAATGAAATTTAAAATTCTCCAGAAGGAATCAATAGCAGAATAACAGAGGCAGAAGAACAGATAAGTGACCTGAAAGATAAAATAGTGGAAATAACTATTGCAGAACAGAATAAAGAAAAAAGAATGAAAAGAATTGAGGACAGTCTCAGAGACCTCGGGGACAACATTAAATGCACCAACATTCTAATTATAGGGGTCCCAGAAGAAGAAGAGTAAAAAAAAAGGGACTGAGAAAATATTTGAAGAGATTATAGTTGAAAACTTCCCTAATATTGGAAAAGAAATAGTCAATCAAGTCCAAGAAGCACAGAGTACCATAAAGGATAAATCCAAGGAGAAACACACCACAACACATATTAATCAAAGTATCAAAAAGTTAATACAAAGAAAAAATATTGAAAGCAGCAAGGGAAAAGCAACAAATAATAAACAAGGGAATATCCAGAAGGATAACAGCTGATCTATCAGCAGAAATTCTGCAAGCCAGAAGGGACTGGCAGGACATATTTAAAGTGATGAAAGGGAAAAACCTACACCAAGATTACTCTAGCCAGCAAGGATCTCATTCAGATTCGACCGAGAAATTAAAATCTTTATAGACAAGCAAAAGCTAAGAGAATTCAGCACCACCAAACCAGCTTTACTACAAATCCTAAAGGAACTTCTCTAGGCAGGAAACACAAGAGAAGGAAAAGGCCTACAATAACAAACCAAAAACAATTATGAAAATGGTAATAGGAACATACATATCGATAACCACCTTAAATGTAAATGGAATAAATGCTCCAACCAAAAGACATAGACTGGCTGAATGGATACCATAACAAGACCCGTATATATGCTGACTACAAGAGACCCACTTCAGACATAGGGACACATAAGGACAAAAAGTGAGGGGATGGAAAAAGATATTCCATGCAAATGGAAATCAAATGAAAGCTGGAGTAGCAATTCTCATATCAGACAAAATAGACTTTAAAATAAAGACTATTACAAGAGACAAAGAAGGACAGTACATAATGATCAAGAGATCAGTCCAAGAAGAAGATATAACAATTGTAAATATTTATGCACCCAACATAGGAGCAACTCAATACATAAGGCAAATACTAACAGCCATAAAAGGGGAAATCAACAGTAACACAATCATAGTAGGGGGCTTTAACACCCCACTTTCACAAATGGACAGATCATCCAAAATGAAAATAAATAATGAAGCACAAACTTTAAATGATACATTAAACAAGATGGACTTAATTGATATTTATAGGACATTCTATCCAAAAACAACAGAATACACTTTCTTCTCAAGTGTTCATGGAACATTCTCCAGGATAGATCATATCTTGGGTCACAAATCAAGCCTTGGTAAATTTAAGAAAATTGAAATCGTATCAAGTATCTTTTCCGACCACAATGCTATGAGACTAGATATCAATTACAGGAAAAAAACCTGTAAAAAGTACAAACACATGGAGGCTAAACAATACACTACTAAATATCCAAGAGAACACTGAAGAAATCAAACAGGAAATCAAAAAATACCTAGAAACAAATGACAATGAAAACACGATGACCCAAAACCTATAGGATGAAGCAAAAGCAGTTCTAAGAGGGAAGTTTATAGTAGTACAATCCTATCTCAAGAAACAAGAAATATCTCAAATAAACAACCTAACCTTACACCTAAAGCTATTAGAGAAAGAAGAACAAAAAAACCCCAAAGTTAGCAGAAGGAAAGAAACAAAGATCAGATCAGAAATAAATGAAAAAGAAATGAAGGAAATGATAGCAAAGATCAATAAAACTAAGAGCTGGTTTTTTGAGAAGATAAACAAAACTGATAAACCATCAGCCAGACTCATCAAGAAAAAAAAGGGAGAAGACTCAAATGAACAGAATTAGAAATGAAAAAGGAGAAGTAACAACTGACACTGCAGAAATACAAAGGATCATGAGAGATTACTACAAGCAACTCTATGCCAATAAAATGGACAACCTGGAAGAAATGGACAAATTCTTAGAAAAGCTCAACCTCCAAGACTGAACCAGGAAGAAATAGAAAATATAAACAGACCAATCACAAGCACTGAAATTGAGACTGTGATTAAAAATCTTCCAAGAAACAAAAGCCTAGGACCAGATGGATTCACAGGCAAATTCAATGAAACATTTAGAGAAGAGCTAACACCTATACTTCTAGAACTCTTCCAAAATATAGCCGAGTGAGGAACACTCCCAAACACATTCTATGAGGCCATCATCACCCTGATACCAAAACCAGACAATGATGTCAGAAACAAAGAAATCTAAGGCCAATATCACTGATGAACATAGATGCAAAAATCCTCAACAAGAATACTAGCAGACAAAATCCAGCAGCACATTAAAAGGATCATACACCATGATCAAGTGAGGTTACCCCAGGAATGCAATACACAAATCAATCAATGTGATACACCATATTAACAAAATGAAGGATTAAAAAAAATATGATCATCTCAATAGATGCAGAAAAAGCTTTCAACAAAATTCAACACTGATTTATGACAAAAAACTCTCCAGAAAGTAGGCATAAGGAGAACTTACCTCAACAGAGTAAAGGCCATATATGACAAACCCACAGCCAACATCATTCTCAACGGTGAAAAACTGAAACCATTTCCACTAAGGTCAGGAACAAGACAAGGTTGCCCACTCTCACCACTATCATTCAACATAGTTTTGGAAGTTTTAGCCACAGCAAACAGAGAAGAAAAAGAAATAAAAGGAATCCAAATCAGAAAAGAAGAAGTAAAACTGTCACTGTTTGCAGATGACATGATACTATATATAGAGTACCCTAAAGATGCTACCAGAAAACTCCTAAAGCTAATCAGTGAATTTGGTAAAGTAGCAGTATACAAAATTAATGCACAGAAATATCTTGCATTCCTATACACTAATGATGAAAAATCTGAAAGAGAAATTAAGGAAACACTCCCATTTAAAATTGCAACAAAAAGATTAAAATACCAAGGAGTAAACCTACCTAAGGAGACAAAAGACCTGTCTGCAGAAAACTGTAAGACACCGATGAAAGAAATTAAAGATGATACAAACAGATAGAGAGATATACCATGTCCTTGCATTGGAAGAATAAACATTGTGAAAATGACTCTACTACCCAAAGCAATCTACATATTCAATGCAATCCCTATCAAACTACCAATGGTATTTTTCACAGAACTAGAACAAAAAATTTCACAATTTGCGTGGAAACACAAAGACCCCGAGTAGCCAAATCAATCTTGAGAAGGAAAAACGGAGCTAGAGGAATCAGGCTCCCAGACTTCAGACTATACTACAAAGCTACAATAATCAAGACAGTATGGTACTGGCACAAAAACAGAAATATAGATCAATGGAACAGGATAGAAAGCCCAGAGATAAACGCACACACATATGGTCATCTTATCTTTGATAAAGAAGGCAAGAATATACAATGGAGAAAAGACAGCCTCTTCAATAAGTGGTGCTGGGAAAACTGGACAGGTACATGTAAAAGAATGAAATTAGAACACTCCCTACCACCTTATGCAAAAATAAACTCAAAGTGGATTAAAGACCTAAATGTAAGGCCAGACACTATAAAACTCTTAAAGGAAAACATAGGCAGAACACTCTATGACATAAATCACAGCAAGATCCTTTTGGACCCACCTCTTAGAGAAATGGAAATAAAAACAAAAATAAATGGGACCTAATGAAACTTAAAAGCTTTTTCACAGCAAAGGAACCCATAAACAAGACCAAAAGACAGCCCTCAGAATAGGAGAAAATATTAGCAAACGAAACAACTAGCAAAGGATTAATTTCCAAAATATACAAGCAGCTCATGCAACTCAATATCAAAAAAACAAACAACCCAATCCAAAAAAGGGCAGAAGAACTAAACAGACATTTCTCCAAAGATATACAGATTGCCAACAAACACATGAAAATATGCTCAACATCACTAATCATTAGAGAAATGCAAATCAAAACCACAGTGAGGTATCACCTCACACCGGTAAGAATGGCCATCAACAAAAAATAAATGCTGGAGAGGATGTGGAGAAAAGGGAACCCTCTTGCACTGTTGGTGGGAATATAAATTGATACAGCCACTATGCAGAACAGTATGGAGGTTCCTTAAAAAACTAAAAATAGGTCTTCCCTGGTGGCGCAGTGGTTGAGAGTCCGCCTGCCAATGCAGGGGACACGGGTTCGTGCCCCCGTCCGGGAAGATCCCACATGCCGCAGAGCAGCTGGGCCCGTGAGCCATGGCCGCTGAGCCTGCGCGTCCGGAGCCTGTGCTCTGCAACGGGATTGCGGGGCCACAGCAGTGAGAGGCCTGTGTACCGCACAAAAAAAAAAAAAAAAAAAAAAACTAAAAATAGAACTAACATATGACCCAGCAATCCCACTACTGGGCATATACCCTGAGAAAACCATAATTCAAAAAGTGTCATGTACCATAATGTTCATTGCAGCTCTATTTACAATAGCCAGGACATGGAAGCAACCTAAATGTCCATTGAGAGATGAATGGATAAAGAGGATGTGGCACATATGTACAATGGAATATTACTCAGCCATATAAAGAAACAAAACTGCGTTATTTGTAGTGAGGTGGATGGACCTAGAGTCTGTCATACAGAGTGAATTAAGTCAGAAAAAGAAAAACAAATACCGTATGCTAACACATGTATATGGAGTCTAAAAAAAAAAAAGGTTCTGAAATACCTAGGAGCAGGACAGGAATAAAGATGCAGATGTAGACAATGGACTTGAGAACACGGAGAGGGGGAAGGGTAAGCTGGGACGAAGTGAGAGAGTGGCATGGACATATATACACTACCAAATGTAAAATAGCTAGTGGGAAGCAGCCGCATAGCAGAGGGAGATCAGCTCGGTGCTTTGTGACCACCTAGAGGTGTAGGATAGGGAGGGTGGGAGGGAGACACAAGAGGGAGGTTATATGGGGATATATGTATACTTATAGCTGATTCACTTTGTTATATAGCAGAAACTAACACACAACGTAAAGCAATTATACTGCAATAAAGGTGTTAAAAAAAATCCTGAGTAGTATGCTTACTTACAAGAATATTGATGACTTTAAGTGGGTTTAGTTTTTCTAATATTTTATATCAATTAATAGAAGGCACATATAAGAAAATGAATATACCAAGAGGCTAATTTATCCACCAACCTTTAACTACAGCCTGATCCAAAAGGTAAATTTAAACCTGTTTCCTTCCAGCTAAGTCTTTTCCCCCAAACCCTGCTGTAACCTAGAGAAAAATTACTGATTTTTATCCTTCTATTTTCAATTTTGCAATTAAAATATGAAAAATTCCAGTGGAACATTGGTAAATAGCAGAAGTAACACATACCGGAGGGTGTTCATGTTACTGGCATGTGAAGGCCCGCAGAAGAGGGCTTATTTTATATTGGTCTTTTGTATTTTTACATTTGACTGATGGAGTCAATGGAAAGCAGCCCTAACTGTTGCTTTATAGGCGGACGATGTTTTCCATCACTGGCACATACTGAACTAAACCTTCAGGGAGTGAAACAGGGCTGGGCTGCTGTTTTCTGTTACTCTGCAAATCAGAAAAAGATTGGTAGTTCTGATTAATCTTTTATTTTGTTTAGTTGCCTACACAACACCCTGCCAAATTACTTTATAATAAATAATAAAAGTCACTGAGAACTGTGTTTATTTTCACGAATTCAAATAAAAGGTTTTCTGTAAATGAGTTATTTCTAATAAAGCACAAAGCTAGAAAATATATTAAAAGCAAATTGCCGCATGTTTTTATGTTAGTAGAATGTACAAAACTTGAGAAGAAGTTCAACTAATGGTGATGTGGTTTTTAAAGGCTCTAGAAAATCTAGAGGCAGCAAAGCAATTCCAAATGTATCTCTTCATCTTGTAAAATGACATTTAATGAATAAAACTTACTGTTAGGGTAAACACATGCTATTCAGATTCTCCACGACAGTGGACTTCAGAAATATAATTTGTTGGGTATGTTAGAATAACATTTTTTTTAAATGCGCTAAAACAAAACAAGTATTAGACTCTACATGAAAAAAGACTGCTTTTAACAGCAGAGTGTAATGCTGCCATACACACTTTCTCAATGGGAAGATGAGTTAATGAGATCACTCTTTTGCAAGAACATGGTGAACATCAAAGTATGATTACTACTAAACACACACATTGTTCTTTGAAAAACACAGAATGGCCTATATTCATTTTTGTTATTAATGTTTCCTGAGCACCACCAGCCACTACTCTCATTTTCACAGATGAGGAAGTGAAGATGTAAAATAATCAAACTATTTACACAAGAAAACAAATGAGTTCGTGGCCATGCCAAGATCCAGCTCATCACCACAGTGATTCTTACGTGGGGCAACTGCGACTCTGCAGTTCGGTGTTCGTAGTTGGGGTGATACAGCCAACTCCCTGAAACATGACGATCAAAGAATTATCAGCAAATGTGACATCTGGAAGTTGTTTCAATAGTGCAGGATGTTAAAGCAAGTGTGTGTGGTGGTAATTAATTGATTTAGCACATTTAAGGGAAGTTTCTTCTCAATTACAATACTTGCTGGGAAATAATGGTGTACTAGAGAAGCAGCATTTTTTCCACGGCTAGGGTTACCATCATGCCGTTTCTTTCTCCCTTAGTCGATGATAGGCACTTAAGTTGAGGGTTGAGCTATAAAATGTGTCTTAAAATGCTGCTCAATAGGATATTGGATAACTTTCTGGAAATTTTCAAAAGATCTGCTCCTAATACATTAAATTATATGGCTTCAGATGTATTTAGTTATTCTGCTTAACTGTTATAGTGACTTCTCTCACCTAATAATTCAAACACCTCTTAAACTACTGAAAAACCATTAGGATAGGCATTGATTCTATCAGCTGCAGGTTACAAGTGTATTTTACACAGTCAAGAATTTTTAGAACTCAAAGGCTTCCTCTATTATTTGTTAAATGGCTACTTGGCTGAGAGAAAAAATGGAGCATGGGGCTCAGCTCAGAGGCATTAATGGCAACAACTCAAACCCAAACCAAATCAAACCAAACCAGACAAAAATAATCACATTTCTGTCCCGTGGCAAAAGGAGTCAGTTAAAAATGCCGTGGAGCTGATATCTTTAATTGAAGTCGAAAATAATTAGAAGATAAGTGAATGGACTCAGTAAAAACTTTCTAAAACACTTAGCTCTGGATGGAATTAGAATAACTTCCTAACCGAATCATAAACGTCTTATTTGCTAAAAAGATCAGCCTTGGTTCTTGAGAAGGTATCCTATTTTGTGTGCAGTCTAATAATTAAGGGGAAATGAGGAAAAGGAATTAGACAGAATACAAGGAGATGAACTAGTTGATTAAATGAACATTTATGAGCATCTAGTATGTGCCAGGCCTAGGACCTCACAGACACTTAAACAAGTAACTTTAAGAAAACGTGAGAAGAGGCAAGAACAAAACCTGAGAGAGCACCCAAGAGAGGGGTTAACCCTCCATAGAACAGTGAACAATGCTGCACAGAGAGGATGACATTTCTGCTGACAGAGGGCAATGCATAAAGATGCTCAGAGTGAGACAAAGGAAGTGTCACCTGTAAAGACCATCTTGATCCCTCGTAATATTTTATCATCTTTGTACTGATGAATTCATCACATTTCAGAGTCTAGAGTCAGTCCTACCGACTTCATAATTCAGTCTCTTTAGTGTTCCAGACTTGGAAGAATGGGGCATGTAAACTCAAAAGGCAAACCTCACAGAACATGATATAAAGGACTGGAATGTCAGTTTATTCACTCACTATGATAGGTCTAATTCAATTAGAAGCTATCCTTGTGCCATCCTGAACAGAGAAGTCTCTATAGAGGTAGAAGACTAGAATTAACAAAAATTACTTACTGAGGTTTGGATCAGAGCAAGGAAACTGGAATGCGTATGAGACTTACATTTTGACAGCAAGATGAAGCTGTCTTTGTGTCAGAGATATCCTAGCTCACAGAACACACTCTTACACAACATGCACCTGGGGGTTTATTTCTAAGTTTGTCTCCTTTTACTTCACCTCTTCCAAAAAGCTCCCTACCCCATCTCACCAGATTCGTCTGCCTGGCCGACTCAGATATATTAACTCATTTAGTGGAGTTACAATATAGCAGATTTCTGGTTTCACACTGATTTTGTACATGTCTTTTAAAATCCATTTTATATTGATTCAATACTTGAATACTTAATGGGAAACTAATTTTCAGTGTTTTAGGAATAAGGAGCATTCAGCACACCTGGAGCAAAATTATGCTTAGGGTGGAATGGTGTTTATTGAGAGTGCAAAGATGGACATAACTGGCTGATCAAGGGCCATTTATGTCTTGCTACTAAGATAGGTCATAACTTTGTAGGCATTTTGAGGAGGAGGTGGGAAATGCAAGATTTTGAGTGAAAAAGTGATTAGTCACAGGGAGAGTGAAGAGAATAAGGTGGAAGTTAGCTGAGAGCATTCATTTGCACATGAGCACTGATTTTTTTTGACTGGTCAAAATATACATCTCCTGTGAGCTAAGAGAAAAAAGCCATCGTTGTAAAACTATTAATAATAGGGAGATGAGGCAGAATGGACAGGTAGAAGTCAGGTCATGAGGGCTTGTATGACGTGTTATAAAGTGTGGAGTATCATTAAAGAAATTGATGACCTTAGTAAATTTGTCTCTTAAAAGATACCTCTAGTGCCATCTTAAAAGAGAAGTATAGATAGGGAGGGTGGGAGGGAGGGAGACGCAAGAGGGAAGAGATATGGGAACATATGTATATGTATAACTGATTCACTTTGTTATAAAGCAGAAACTAACACACCATTGTAAAGCAATTATACTCCAATAAAGATGTAAAAAAAAAAAGGGAGGGGATATGGGTATATACGTAAGCATATAGCTGATTCATTTTGTTATACAGCAGAAAGTATAACGCAACATTGTAAAGCAATTATACTCCAATAAAGATGTTTAAAAAAAAAGAGAAGTATATTAGAGAGGTGCAAGAATGAAGGCAAGTAGTCAATTTAAACGGATTTTGTAGTAATCCAAGTAACAAATATTGATGGTCTGATCTTGAGACAGTGGTCATAGAAGAAAAGAGACAAATTTGAAAGATTCTAGTCGGATCTGATGTCCAAAGTTGATTGGGGAGGAGTAGAGAAGGAAATGAAGATGCTTTTCATTGTCATAGAATGGGTAGAATAGTGTATGTAGAATGTGTTGTAGACTGTGTAGATTTGAAAAGATACTACATTCATTTTGGACATGTATTTGAGGTACCAGTTAGGCATTCATTTGGAAAGATTAGGTAGAGAGTTAGAGTTTTGAATCTGGACCTCAGAAGAGAGACATATATGTTGTGGGTAGAGATTGAGACCCAACATCTATTTTTTTTTTGGTAGTAGTTGAACCATGGAACTAGATGACAGGGAGCGTGCATTGAGAAAGAGCATGCCAATCTAGAAGATAAAAGCAACCATGTTCCCTTGAAACACAGCTTATGTGTAATAAAGAATTGGATGGAAGAATGGGAGTTTACAAAAGAGAATAGAAAATAAAGGCTAAAGAAGAAAAAGTAAAAGCAGAAGAGCATACAGTCATGGGACATTCAAGGAGGGAGTGATCTATAGGAGGTATTAATGGGAAGGGAAGCATTGGGATGACAAGTGGAAGCTACCCTTTTTTAGAAGATCATCAGTGAGGGAAATGATAACCACAGGGCCCTGACTAGAGAAGAAGAGTTCCTAGACCCCTTTCCAGTGAGCTCTAGCAGTATCTGTGCATGACCACATGTTAGCAGTTGCCTTGCAACTGCTGACTTAGCTGGCCCCTGACCAGATGGAAAGCTCCTTGAAGGCAAGGGTTGCGTATAATCTGGTCATGACTTTTGAGTGCATTTGACACCTTGTACTTGTAATTGCTCAGTAAATATGTGATGAATGAAGGAGGATGCAGAACTGAGGAAGCATTTTTATGAGCTGAAAGGAAACAGTTAATAGAGAGAAAGAGGCTACATGTAACTGACAAAGAAGTAACTGACAAAGCAGGGAGTCTGATTTGCTTATAAATGGGATCCAGAAGGTAGTTGGAAGCTTTTATGTTTAACAAAAGACTTTTTTTCCCTCCTCTGAAATAGAACAAAATGAGGAAATGATGGGTTCATACGTGAATTAAATGTGTAGATGTGGGGCTAAGAAGTGAAGGAAATTCATTCTGGATAGTCTTGCTTACTTACTGATGTAGGATGCATTTACTGAGTGGCTAATAAATGCCAGGCACATATATTTCCTAATATCGCTTCATTCATGAATCTATATTCATAAGAGAGATCTGTCTTTAGTTTCATTTTTTTGTATAATGTTTGTCAGGTTTTGATGTCAGAATTATCCTGGCTTCATAAAATAGATTTGATTGCTTTCCATATTTTTTCCTACGTGCTGGAACAAATTATACAGAATTGAGTTTACTAGTTCCTTTAAAGTTTCAAATAATTCGCTAGTAAAACAATCCCTGGAGAATTTGGAGTAAGTTTTGGAAATGTTTTTCATTATGCCTCTGGGTATTATTCAATTCAGATTCTTCTAATTTTTATAAATTTTTATTTTTAGTTTATATCTTTCATGAAAAGCACCCATTTCACAGTTTTACATATTTACTGCATACACAGGATCGTGATTGTAACTGCATACATTTTACTCTATTTGATTTTTGTACCCTTTTTCTTTCTAATTCAATTATTTTCTCCTTTTTCTTAATCAGATTTTCTAGAAACCTGTCTTCTCTAATTTTATTGCCAATAATCCATGGGCTCATCTGTCTATTTTTTCCTGATTTTAATTCATTAAACTTTGCTTTCAAAATATTATTTTTTCTTTTATTCTTAGTTATTTTATTTCATTGTTTTGCTAATTCTTGTTTAAAAGTGTGTATGTTTAAAGTTGTGAAATTTCCAGTGAATGTAACCTTTTGCCATCTATTTCTCCAGGACTGCTTTCTATTATTTTGTTTTTGCCAAATAAGTCTTTGATCATCCTTTTATTTTTATTTTTATTCTATGTCACTGCAGCTATTGTAAGTAGCAAAGAGGTGAATTTTTCCACCCTGATCTGAAAAGTTTTAAATATGAGGATTTAACTAGTTCATATTGAGAGTCACAGATGATGTTTGGCCTTTTTCTCTGTTGTTATTTTTAATGTTTTAACATTTATTTTTCCCTTTGCTATGTGAGCTATGCCTTATTTGTTTTTTTTCCATATATAAGAAAGTTCATTACAACACTTAAAAATTTATGAACATTGATTTTTAATTCTGTTTTCATTACCAAGAAATGAACCTATATCCTATCTTTTTATAAAATTAAAAAGCAAAATAATTAGAAAATAAATAAAGACCAGAAGGAACTGCTGGTAGTTATTCGAAGTTTATTCAGGAATGTGGGGAAAGAAAGTAGACTATATTTTCACACACTTTTTTTCTTTTAACCTGCCAGAGACCAGCTGGGTTTGTCTACACTATACCCTAAAAAAAACAGTTGAGGACAGTTACTCTCTAAACAACATGCCTAATAACCAGGTGAAATAAAGAACTTACTTTCCAGCGGAGCAAGTGAGGGTCTATGCAGATCAGAGGCTGCAGAGAGGCCTATCATGAGGACATGGATGCTTTCCTCTGGGCATACAGGTTATTGAGGGAAAAAGGAGGGAACAAAGAAGCCTTGAAAAGGGGGAAATAGTGCCTGATAGAAAAATACTTGAAGATTTCGCCTAAAAGAACTGTGTACATCAGATAAAATTAAAATTAGTTTAAGCACTCTCCCATTTTTAACCATAAGTAACATAGAAGTTTCATATCAAGATAATGAGGGTTATAGAAATTTTAGTGTATAAATTTACATATTCACTTGTAGTGTGTAAATTTCTTGCATGAGTGACTTGCATTTTAAAATTCTACTTGAGTGTGTTTATTGATCTTTTTAAAAAATAATCCTTGAAATTATCAAGTTTTGCTAGACCCCATCTAGGTGTGAATTTTTTGTGTTTTTTTTATGAACTTCAATCCACACTTGGATAAGGAAGTTTTTCATGTGAGGAAAATTTACTTTTATTACGTTCTTCAATATTGTTTCTCACCCCTCAGGAATGTCAAATATGTATATACTTGATTGCTAGGCCATTTACTTCTGCTGTATGTCCCCCTTATCCTTTTCAATTTGCTCTTTTCCTCTACAGTCTCAGAGACTTACTTTAACTTGTTCTTTATATTTCACACTTTATTTCAATAATGCTAATTCCTCTCTTTAACGTTTCTGTGACGGATATTGTATATGACAGATAGCACCCATTCTACCTTGCCTCTGGCCCCCCTGTATCACAGGCGTAAAAGCCTGGGAACTGAATTTTCCAAAACCCCCTACTAAAAGGAGTCTAGATACAGGTCAAGTTTTATTGATGAGGGGCATTCACATGACATTTGAAAGGTAGAAGTCATTCTGCTTCCTTGGGAACTGGTAACATACACTGGCTTTGGCAAATAAGAATTTTTGCAATGTTCACTTTCTCCTGCCATTCACCTGTATTAGAGCCATGAAGCAGCTGTGAAGTCAGCAGTGGTTTCCTGCAGGCTGAAATTGCTTTTCTAAATCAGAATTCCTTGCCAGAGACTTTTATTATAGAATTATTAATTGTGTGTCTCTGCTATAAAGTCATCCCATATATATCTCCTTACCAGTATCCATCGCCTTCTCTTCTGCAATTCCAGCTGCACGAGTCAGAAAAATATCTCCTTATCAAGGTAAATATGGAAGGGGACATCATTTTACTGTCACCGCAGCATCCTCACATTGCACATCATAATTCACCCTTAATTGCCTGTTAGACCTCCTCTTAGTGAGGCTTCTCTTCCGAATGTCTACGTCAACTCATCTCCTCCTGCCTTGCTTCTCTGTGCCTGGGGACTTTTGGGTGGCAATGCAGTGGGAAGAGAGAACAGGCCAGGACAGCTTAAGGACATCTATTAAGACTAAGCAAAAGTCGATCCTAACAACTGGGTCCCTTTCCCTTTTTAACAAGGATCAAATAAAATCTTGGCATTGTGACCTTGGATTTGGCAATGATTTGATGCCAAGAACACAAACGATAATGGATTGATGCACTTCATCAATATTAAAAAATTTTGTGCTTCAAAGGATGTCATGAAGAAAAATGGAAAACCCAGAGACTGGGAGGAACTATTTGCAAATCATATCTGATAAGGGATCTGTATCCTGAATATCTAAGGAACTATTAAAACTCAATAATAAAAGACAAATAACCCAATTAACAGGGATTTGAATAGCTAAGTCTTCAAAAAATATATACAAATATCCAATAAGCAAATGAAAAGTTGCTCAAATTCATACAATCATACAAACCAAATGCACAATGCAAAGCAAAAGCCCAATGAGCTATCAATCACTTCACAACCACCAGAATGGCTGTGATTTAGAAAAAAAAAAAGACAATAGTAATAAATGTTGGTGAGGATGTAGAGAAACTGAAATCTAATACAACTGAAAATGTAAAATGATGCAGCCACTTTGAAAAACAGTTTAGCAGTGACTCAAAACATTAAACATAAAGTTACCATTTGACCCAGCAATTCTGCTCAGATATCTACCCAAAAGAAATGAAAACATATGTTAACACAAAAAATGTGTACACAGGACTTCCCTGGTGGCGCAGTGGTTAGGAATCCGCCTGCCAATGCAGGGGACACGGGTTCGATCCCTGGTCCGAGATGATCCCACATGCCGCAGAGCCACTAAACCCGAGCACCACAACTACTGAGCCTGCTCTCTAGAGCCCGTGAGCCACAACTACTGAAACCCACGCTCTTAGAGTCCATTCTCTGCAGCAAGAGAAGCCACCACAATGAGAAGCCCGTGCACTGCAAGGAAGAGTAACCGTTGCTTGCTACAACTAGAGAAAGCCTGTGCACAGCAACGAAGACCCAACGCAGCCAAAGATGAATTAATTAATTTTTTTAAATGTGTATACAAATGTTCATATCTACACTATTCATAGTAGACAAAAAATGAAAATGTTCATCAGATGATAAATAGATAAACACAATACAGTATATCCATACAATAGAATATTATTCAGCAATACAAAGGAAGGAAGTACTGGTACATACCATACCAGGGATGAAAGATGCCAGTCACAAATGAGCATGAATTGTATATAGCTTCATGTATATGGAATGTTCAGAATAGGCAAATATATAGAGAAAGGAAATAGATTAGTGGTTGTGTAGGACTCAGAATAGGAGGCAGAAATAGGGAGTGACTGCTAAAGGGTACAATATATATTTTGGGGGTGATAAAACTGTTCTAAAACTAGATTATGGTGACGATTGCAAAACTGTATGGAGGTATTAAAACCATTGATCGCATTATACACTTTAAAGGGTAAACATTATGGTATATCAATTATATATCAATAAAGCTATTGTTTTAATTTTTTGTTTTTTTAGCATTACAGAAAAGAGCCACATATGTACTCTCCCTAGCAAGGGCCTGGTATTACGTCTAGATATTATCCACTACTGCTTTGGCAAAAGCCTGACCTTTTCTGTCAGGCAACTAGCAGAATTACCAGACGATGGCTCAAAAGTTGTCATTCATCAGGCAGTTGATGAAAGATGACATTTTGTGAAAGAGAAGATACACTTTTTGGTCAATGTAAGATGAGCAAAAGTGTGAGTTGTAACAAAAGCAATGCCTGAGGTTTAAAACATTCGGATAGATGTATGTGTGAGAAGGGAAGCAATGACCATGGACATCTTGTAAAAGAAGGGTGGCTTCCAGGCCTTCCGGTCAGTGGTACAGAACTTGAGCCTCTGGCATTCTCAAGTTGATGGGTGGAAGCTTGACTTTCCTATTTGTCTAGAAAGATTGCTCTGTTTCTGAGGTCTAGGCTTGAGTTAATATAAAGAATTTTTTTCATCAAATTTGTTATATATATATGTGAATAATTTAAGGAAAAAATTACTGATAGATGTGTATTTGGTAACATCTTTTTAGAGTAATTTGGACATCTATGGTTGAAGTGTTCAAAAAAACACATTTATCGTGGCACAATAAATTATTTCAATGAATTATGGAGAAAAGTTCTGATTGTTGGTGCATGGTGTGCATTCTAGACTGGGGTCATTTTTTCTGAAGTATCTAAAATCCCACATACGTCCTCCAACCCTGAGGACTGATTTCCTTCTAAATGCCACCATCTCTTCTGCATGACAAATTCATATTCCTTCTAGTAAAATTACTTTGATCCTATTTCAATTAAAATAAACCTTGGTCTTATGCTGTGAGAGTTGCCTTAAGCACTTTTCAAAGCTTCTCTACTTTGACTATCAATAAATGATGTCTCTGTCCTATTTGATTCCCTAAAGTTGAGGAGATAGGGCAAGAAATAACAGCCAAACACCTCTCTAACTGCTCTAAATATAACTTATTTAATCCTCACAACACCTATGAAAACAAGTACTATTATAAACCCCATCTTACAGACGAAAAACTGAGGCACATAGAGATTAAATAATTTGCTCAGACTTACTTACTAGATAGAGCTGTAGAGAGAGTCAACCATTCTGGCTCTATCTGCTTCCAACATCAGAATAGTAAAGGTAGAAATTTGGGTTCATTCTCACAGAGAAGAGGTTATTAGGTTCAGATTGGACAAATAGCATGGGAATGAAGAGTAAACAGCAAATGCAAAGATCAGTTCTTAGAAAAATATGACAAAACCTGGAGACTGGCAACTTACATAAACTAAGAGCAGTGAGGAAGCCAGTGTTTCTTGTTTGGCAGTGAGAATAATCAGTGGGGCCACTGATTGAAATGGGGTGCAAATATCTTATGAGGAAGGAAAAGAATGACCCCAGCTTGATCCTCAAGTATATTTTGATTATATTCTATTTCTCTTCTCAGTAGAAGAAATTCAATTTATTAGATGAATAGAGGAAGAGAGGGGAAAGGAGAGTGTTTCAAAGAATAAGGTTAAAGTCATCACAGCTTGACAGAATCTTAAAAATCAAAAATTACGCCAGAATAGCAGGTATTTGAGACTTACTGTGAGAAACAATTTTATTTTAAACACATGTGCTTTCTTAATGACACTGCTAGCTTGGTGGCTGTGCAGCCCGCCTTCAGCAGGAAGTGCTGATTTGTTTAATTCTATTAAGCCTGTAGGAAAGGTAAATCTGTCTCCTGAACTTAAAGGGCCTCTGCTCCAAAGTAAGTTTGACATTGGCCAATAATCACCCTGACATTCCTGTGGCTTTGGCTGCTCTCGAAGCTGCTGAGTGGCACCAAGAGAAGAGGCTGAGTGAGAAAGCCTACCTACAGCAACAGCATGTCCTTTCAGTGCTGAGAAGGGATAATATCCTCAAAACGGCACAAACATAGATGCTGTCCATTGTGCTCCACGGTGTTGAGGGCCCTTGGGGTGAGGACTGGGAAAGTTCTTAAAGCCAACAGAGGCAGAGGGAATGATGTGCTTCTCGAGGCAGGTCTAAGTCAAAGGAGTCAACCGTGACAATGGCCTCTGAAGCTGCTTGCTTTACGAAATGAACTCTGCAAACGGGGCCAACCTGAAGAGCATGTGTTATATTTTGGTCACCATTTTAGCTCCAAAATACCACAACTCTTAGCCCTTAATAAATGCTTCCTAAATATGTGGTACGATTAGAAGCTTGTGTTTGGGAAGGATGGTGATCCCAGTGTGTAGAGGAGAGTCTTGGTTTACCTTTTATTTGTCCTAAGGTCCTGTTCAGTTGCATATGTCCAAGTATCTTAATTTTTCCCAAGTATCATTATTAATAGTTGTATGAAAATAAGCCAGGATAGGTCTGGTAGATATCTATTTTATTTCCAGCTCCTGTCATTTTCTTACTGGCAGTAGGTATTAAATTCATATACACTGAAAGATGACCAGCAATAGCTTCTCTTTAATTTTTTAAGAATCTTTTCCAGATTCAAAGAGAATGTGCAGTGCAAAAGCTAACTCATTTTGTCCTGGTGGTGGCGGGAGAAGAATTAGATGTTCCTCCCCTGCTAGTCACTTGGTGTAATACCCAGTTGTGTTAAAGCCTATGTGACCTGCAACAGTCATAAGTCCACCAGTATCCCAGAAGGAAGGGCCATTGATATATATATATATATATCACATATGCATAGAAATAGAGACTGAGCAGTCTTGTCTTAAAATGTACAGCAAGTAGTTTGAACGTTCTTCCTACAGTGATGCCATCTACCAATTGTAGTTCTATAGCTATTTATCGTATTGTTTGGCAATACTCTTTGAATTTTGCAATTAATCCTTCTGTCATCAATGACCTCAAACATGAAAGTGCATGTTTCATTTTAAAAATACTTACTAAATTTTCCATTCATCACAAAGGCCATAGTGATATCACTGACCAGATGAAAACTAGAGGACAAATGAGATCTGCTAGGAAGTCAGCAGCGTCAACCAAAATTTGTTATTTTAGGAAGACTGTGTCCAAAAGGAAAATTTTACATAGGCCACCACACAAGGTGTGTCTATTTATCACTCTTTGAAGCATGAGTTTTCATTTAGATCAACTGACTGTTGGCTTAAGTTCATGTTGCTCATTTTCAATTCCAAGATTTGGGGCGTGCATGAAGCGGGAAGTAATAGCAGAAAATGCTGTGGCTCCATTAGCAGAAGAACTTCTTAAGTTTGAAGGATGTCAGTTTTGTATCAGCAGATGCTTCAAATTGAAAATTAGTTAATTCCAATAACAGTTCTTTCTTTATTTTCACATGGTTGCTGGAATCAAAGTAAAGCTTTCGGAATGTATTCTTCCAAAGGTGAAACATCTGATATTGTTGTGAATGTTAAAAGTGTAACAGTGAAGTTATAATATTTGGTTTTGTTTTTTTTATGTGGTACGCGGGCCTCTCACTGTTGTGGCCTCTCCCGTTGCGGAGCACAGGCACTGGACGCACAGGCTCAGCGGCCATGGGTCATGGGCTCAGCCGCTCCGCGGCATGTGGGATCTTCCCGGAGCGGGGCACGAACCCGTGTCCCCTGCATTGGCAGGCGGACTCTCAACCACTGCGCCCCCAAGGAAGCCCTATAGTATTTGTTTTTGTAGTGATAGTATGAGTAGGAAATTTTGTGGCGCATCTTACCATGGTAACAACAATGTTCTCACTAAATTAAGAAACCTATGGAAGAGAAATGTATTTGGAATTGCTTGGGATGTACACATAATTCATAATTTCATCCAAATAAGCTGTAACATTCTACCAGTTGAAATTGAAGATACAGTTGTCAAAATGTACAAATATTTTTATATGTACACAATTGGAATAACTAAACTTTTGTAATAAAACTAATATTGAATTAAAAAAAAAATCTTCAGCATGGGACTATATTCTTTCTCTCTTTGCAACATCTCATCAATAAGATTCCAGGAATGTGGGCTTCCCTGGTGGCGCAATGGTTGAGAGTCTGCCTGCCGATGCAGGGAACACGGGTTTGTGCCCCGGTCCGGGAAGATCCCACATGTTGCGGAGCGGCTAGGCCCGTGAGCCATGGCCGCTGAGCCTGCGTGTCCGGAGCCTGTGCTCCGCAACGGGAGAGGCCACAACAGTGAGAGGCCCGCGTACTGCAAAAAAAAAAAAAAAGATTCCAGGAATGTTTGAGCCTTCGAATAACTACTTTATAAATCATCCTTAATGTCCAACAATGATATTAATTTTTTGTAAATTATTTCACTAAATTTTGATTGAATTTTGTTCAAAGTCAGCTGGAATTTTTAAGCAAAGTATTCAACAAATGGTGCGGCAAGAAAAGTAACCTCAGTTTGAAGCTCTCAGCAAATTGAAATTTTCAAAGACAGTATCTTGCAAACAGGAAAGCATTTATCTCTACAAATGCAATGAAGAGATAAATCAAGGAATGAGATTACAGACAGTATAAAATTTAGTTTTGAAATTGCATAACAGCTTTGGAACATCTGACTTGTGGGAAGAATTAGTTGATAGATCTCCTATTTGTAATCGAATAAATTTATGTCCTGTATTGGAATAAAAGAAAATTGAGAAAGCCTACAATTTTGCAGCTTTTAAATTTGGTAAACTTTCAAGAAAATTGTAAACAGAGACAAGTTATTTGACAAATGTTGTCTTACAAAAATACTTGTTGAAGGAAGCTACTTTAAATGGAAGCAAAAAAGCAGTGTCTGTGAAAATATTTGGGCTGAAATATTTACCCATTTCAGTATAAATTAAATTGGAATTGAGAATATATTTTACCTAGCGGAATTTATTTGGAGATTACCAGCTTCCTCAGCACATTTAGAAAGACTGTTTTCTTACTTCTTTTACAAAGAAATAGTTAATTAAGCTGTCAATGATTTCAACTCTTTTTTTTAACATAGAATTCTAATTCAAAAATGTTGCAGAGGGCTTCCCTGGTGGCACAGTGGTTGAGAGTCTGCCTGCCGATGCAGGGGACACGGGTTCGTGCCCCGGTCCGGGAAGATCCCACATGCTGCGGAGCGGCTAGGCCCGTGAGCCATGGCCGCTGAGACTGCGCGTCCAGAGCCTCTGCTCTGCAACTGGAGAGGCCGCAACAGTGAGAGGCCCGCGTAACGGAAAAAAAAAAAAAAAAAAAAATGTTGCAGACTATCACATGGAAAAAATAAAAATAGTAAGTCCATATCTTACAAAACACATTCTTCTGGTTATGGACATGGAATTAGAGAGATTCAGCTAAGAAGCTGATTAAAATATGTAAATATGTGCCAAGAATATTTTTTTCCTAATAGTTTATATAATCAATATAATCTTTTAATTTTCTTTCCAATATATATATACAAATATGTATTAGCTTTATCTTTAAGAAAAAAACTTCAGTTTTTTAAAAAAAACATTTATTTATTTACTTGGTTACATTTTATTTATTTATTTACTTATTTGTTTGCACCAGGTCTTAGTTGCAACAGGCGGGCTCCTTAGTTGCAGCTCGCCAGCTCCTTAATTGCAGCATGTGGGCTCCCCAGTTGCAGCAGGTGGGCTCCTTAGCTGCAGCTTGCCGGTTCTTTAGTTGTGACATGCGAGCTCTTAGTTGCAGCATGCATGTGGGATCCAGCTCCCCGACCAGGGATCGAACCTGGGCCCCCCGCATTGGGAGCACAGAGTCTTAACTACTGTGCCACCAGGGAAGTTCCAAAACTTCAGTTTTGAAAGTAATTTTTGAATAGAATTGCTGTGTAGGTCCATGAACATAATGCAATAAAATTTTAGACAATAAATAATATTTTGAACAATAAATAAACTTTCCAAAATGATATAAACTTATTTTAGTGCTCCCTTTCACTCTCAAATCTCTCCCATAAATTTTATGGTCATCCTTGTTTCCGGCATCCAGATCAGCTTCCGAAGACTGAGCAAAAGCTAAAACTTTTGTTCTTAGAGATGCTGGTACTTAATGTAAATCTAACTTTCATATTAATCTCCATTAAGGGAGTATTGTGACCATGGTAGAGTTTCTGAAGTTCCCAGGGAGAAGAGCTAACCATCTTAAGCCAAGTTTTAGCCCATGAGAAATTAATTGGCCTCAACATTGTAATAGAGGCGCAGTCATCATACAAAATAAGACAGTTATATATGGTTGGATGAAATTTATGAGGTGGTATTTCTTCACTTCCTGTTCAATTTTTTTTTAGGATAGGTCACCAGTGTTCCAGCTGCTGCTTTTCTATGACTGCAGCACAGTTTTGAGTGGCAGTGAAATTATGACACTGTTGGGCAGTGACATAGTAGTGAGCACAGTGGTGATGAATCAAAGTCTGAGATTTTTTCTAACTGTGTCAGATTACAAATCACTTCATAGGATTGAAGGACTATTTATTCCTTGTTGGGCTTGTGGGGTTCCCAGACGAAGACAATCTTTTCACTAGCACAACAGTTTGTAATAACTGAGACAATAATTTGATCCTCATTTCATATTTTAAAGTTAGGAAGGAGGCAAATTTATTTTGTACAGTAAAGAGCAAGTACAGGCTTTGATATCTGCATTTAGGACTTAAAAGAGGCAAACAGCCCTTCGCTGTGCCTGGTGGGATAAAGCAGGAAATATACTAGGTTATCTCTCATCTCCACTTGCCATGCTTCCTCAGTAAACACAATCCCTCTTTAAAATCTCAGTGACAATGCCTCTCCGAATCTACCATTAGATTTTGGAAGGTAGCTTACCCACCACTTTATTTCCGGCTTTACTCCTGACTAGTCAAGGTATTAGCCGACAAAATCTTCCCACCCCAGTCTAAGTACATCATGATTGCACTATGTCATTGGGCTAAAGACATAGATGTACCCCAGAGCTTCAGTTTTTCCCAGACTTGACTCAACCATGGGACACGAATGAGACACACACCTACCATGAAGGAAAGCTTCTTGGGCCTGTGAAAAGAACATTGGAATTAGACATATTTTCACTTATAATAGCCATGATCACTCTTCTCCTTTGATTTTCTTTACTCATATTGCTAAACAAAATAATATAAAACAACTCATTGCAGCAATTGTACGTGTCACTGCCCTGGAATAAAAATCTGACAGTGATGGCTCCTGGGATTATAAATTGAAATAATAATTACAGTGATAAATAACAGTAATAATAATAATGGTAACACTGATAGATACCAGGCACTATGCTCAGTATTTTACATATCATTTAATTTTCACAACTGATTCTTTAAGATAAATACTATAATTGTCCCAATTTTAAGGATTATGAAACAAAGGTGCAGAGAAGTTAAGTCATTTGCTCAAGATCACACAGCTACTAAGTGAGAAAACAGGGAATTGAATCAAGCTGCCTGGATCCAAAGGTCATACTCATAACCATAGCCTATATAGCCTTGTATTACATCAGGTTTGCATCCCTGGAAGGAACCTTACTTCAATATGGTGAACTCTCATTTTAAAATTTTAATTAACTTCACTAGAACTTTATCATTGTTGTTCCATTGTACATGAGATAGTGTTCTCATTTGCGTTCTGCTTGTTTTGTGTTTGTGCCTGTATATGATAATTTGTTTTCTTTTTTATTCTCTATTTTTATCAGATTTTATTGATGTTTTACTACTTTCATAACTAGGAAGCTTCCCATATTTTCTAGGTCCTAAGACAAATAAAAAAGCATGTAAGGGCTTCCCTGGTGGCACAGTGGTTGAGAGTCCACCTGCCGATGCAGGGGACACGGGTTCGTGCCCCGGTCTGGGAAGATCCCACATGCCGCAGAGCGGCTAGGCCCGTGAGCCATGGCCGCTGAGCCTGCACGTCCGGAGCCTGTGCTCTGCAACGGGAGAGGCCACAACAGTGAGTGGCCTGTGTACAGCAAGGAAAAAAAAAAAGCACGTAATTTTTTAAAGATTGAAAAATTAAGCATAAAATTCTCTGAACCTGGAAATTTTTCTTGGAGTTAATGTGTACACAGCTGTGCAAAGTGCCTTGTTACACTATTTGAATATCTCCCATATTCATCCACTCTATATATTTATAGAGTTTAGAGAGTTTTTGAGAGCCTGCTATACCTATGAGGTGTTAGGTTATAGCTATGCTGAGTTATAGATGAATACAGTGAAGAAGACAAAGCCCTGAAATTTAAGAAGCTTACGGTAAATTCAGTTTTTATTATGTTCCATTTTTGATTTCTAAATTATTTGTATTGTTTGAATTTCTAGACTAGAATTTAAACAAAATTTTGTTCATTTTAGTTTGTTTTATTTTACTTATCCTCAAAAATCAGTTATCAGACCCATTAATTATATTTTTCTTTCCTTTTTTCTACTTTCTTAGTAATTGACTGAGGTTCCTATTAATTTTCTCTGAAAACAGATTTTTAAAATTTTTAAACTTTTTGGTTGAATGCTTATTTGCTTCTCTTTAAATAATACAATCCCATAAGCCTACACTATTACTTCTGAATATAATTCTGGTTACATCCTATATAGCATGATATTAGTATCTTAATTTTTATTGAACTTAGATTGCATTTATATTTTTTCCTTTTATTGTCCCAGTTGTATGAAAAGACATTTAAGCACATATCAAGCTAATAGAATGTTTATGTTTATGACTTTGCTCTAAATTTAGATATGCCTGCAGAATGGTTGGGTGTTATCCAAAAGCTTCTATTATTTAGAATTTGTTGAGAATTTTCAGTATGTTTCATGGCTGTATGTAAATGTGATATATTTGTTTGTAGAAGTCAATGTTTTATACTTCTTATTTTATTAGCATGATGTTAGTCAAATCCTTTATGCCATTATTTTTTATCACATTTAACCCAAACTTATAGATAACAATATTAATTATAGCACTACAGATGTTTTGGGTGAATTTATTCTTGCATGTATCACTATTTGTTTTCATTGTGAACTTCCTTTTATCAAGATAGTATGATCCTTCTCGTCCTTTTAGTTTGTTTTGCCATTAATTTTACCTTGTTGGATTTTAATATAACCATATTCTGATACTAATTTATATTTGCCTACTATGTCCTTATTATCAAATGTTAAAACTATCAACTTTTTGCACCATTTTGGTTTCCATACATCTCTTGTAAGCAGAATATAGTTGTTTATTAAACAAATTGCCTTGTCCTTTACTAAAGGAGATTAAATAATTTATATTGGTTGTTATTGGTGAGGTTTGTTTTTCTGCCATCTGATGGAGTACTTTCCTTTTGTTTTGTAAATATTTTTTTCTAGTTTCCTTGGGCTGTTTTACAATATGATTGATGTTTTCTTTGTTTTTAGCTTTCAGTAAAATTCTCTGAGTGTTTAAGTCTTTCAGATCAACTCAAATAAATATTGAAACTCAAATCAACTCAAATCAATTCAAATATTTCTTTAAAAAAAAAATCCAAGCAGGAAAGAAAATATGTCACTTGTTTTTATAAGATTTGAAATTTGGGACTTTTTACTCTCTTTCCCTCTTATGCCCATTTATAATTTTTTATAAATTTAATCAAGAATTACAAATTTCCACAAATATTGTGAGGTGTTAATGTTTAAACATTATTTTTGGCATTTGAACTTGAGATTTTAATTGTAGGTATAGTAATTATTCCGTCTTCCTTTACTTAAGTGATGGCTGTATTTATTGCATTTTTTAAAATGTCATGAGTGCTTTGCTCCTTAGTGTTACTAGAATATATTCTTAAGAAAATTTTCCAGAAACATGGGTAGTTCATTTTCTTCATTCTTGTGTATCTGAGGATATTTTTCCTGTGAATTCCACATACTGAATGTGTATTAAATTGTTTAAATATAAGCTTCATAAAATCATTCCATTTAATTCTGATATTTAGTGTTATGGGGAATTTTGAAATCAGCTTTATATCTGTAAGTTGTAGATGACCTATTCTTTTACCTGTCTAGGTATTTAAAATAATTTAATCCTAAATTTTTTAGTAACTTGTTATTTAAAAGAGTTTTTTTTGCCTGGGGTGGAAACGAGCTCTCTTTTCAATTCAGAACATTTCATGAATTATATATTTAATTGTTTTTCAATTTTGTTTGCTTCTATTCTTTCTCAAATTCAAGATGTTCATCCTAAATTATATATACTCTATCCTTTTATCCTTTCATTTCTTTTCATTATTTTCATGTAATCTTTATATTATGGAAAGTTTTCTCATATTGGCTTCAATATTTTTGATTCAGTTTTCTACTTCCAAAATTTTATTTTTTATTGCCTTCAGTTAACTTTGTATTTCTGTTAACATGCTGATACTTTTATTACCTTCTTTTAAACTTAAAATTTTTTTCACTTTAGTTCAAACTCCATGTCAACCAGCTAAAAATTAATTACTTCCTGACATATTTTCATTAGTGCTCTTCTTTCTTCATAGAAATACTATTTTATTAAAAACCCAAAGCTATCTGGGTTTTTTTATCTTATGGGTTTTCTTCATTTCTATAGATGAATTAAATTAAGAATATGACTTCCTTAAGAGTCCTCAGGGTAATAATTAGCATCCAACTCTGTGAACACAAGGAGAAGAATTTAGAAATCCAAGCAATTTTTGACTGCACATCTGAATTAAATGGAGAGCTCTTATTATTTTCTATGCCCAACCCACTGACCTCCTGATAGAATAGGTCTATAGTTGGACCCAGTCATATTTTGTGTTTGTTTTGTTTGTTTCTATAGCTCCACAGAAGACACTCATAATTAGGTAGGTTTGAAAACCACTAAACTAAAAAACATTAAGCTCTTCACAGAAGAGATGCACTTGGAAACTATATCCTCCCATCTCTATCTTGTATGTAACCCTTCAAAAAAGTTTTATGGGACTTCCCTGGTGGTGCGGTGGTTAAGAATCTGCCTGCCAATGCAGGGGACATGGGTTTGATCCCTGGTCTGGGAAGATATCCCATGCTGCAGAGCAACTAAACCTGTGCACCACAACTACTGAGCCTACACTCTAGAGCCCCCGAGCCACAACTACTGAGCCCATGTGCCACAACTACTGAAGCCCGCGTGCCTAGAGCCCATGCTCTGCAACAAGAGAAGCTACAGCAATGAGAAGCCCCGCACACCGCAACGAAGAGTAACCCCCACTTGCCGCAACTAGAGAAAGCCCGTGTGCAGCAACGAAGACCCTGTGCAGCCAAAAAGTAAATAAGTAAATGAATAAAAATTTAAAAAATAAGTTTTATGCACCTTAGATTTTTTTTACATCTTTATTGGATTATAATTGCTTTACAATGTTGTGTTAGTTTCTACTGTACAACAAAGTGAATCAGCTATATGTATATATATATCCCCTCCCTCTTAGACCTCCCTCCCACCTCCCCATCCCACCCCTCTAGGTCGTCACAAAGCACCGAGTTGATCTCCCTGTGCTATATACAGCAGCTTCGCACTAGCTATCTATTTTATACATGGTAGTGTATATACGTCAATGCTACTCTCTCAGTTTGTACCACCCTCCCCTTACCCCACTGTGTCCACAAGTCCATTCTCTACATCTGTGTCTCTGTTCCTGCCCTGCCACTAGATTCATCAGTACCATTCTTCTAGATTCCATATATATGTGTTAATATAGAGTATTTGTTTTTCTTTTTCTGACTTACTTCACTCTGTTTGACAGACTCTAGGTCCATCCACGTCACTACAAATGACTCCATTTCGTTCCTTTTTATGGCTGAGTAATATTCCATTGTATATATGTACCACATCTTCTTCATCCATTCATCTGTCGATGGACATTTAGGTTGCTTCCATGTCCTGGCCATTGTAAACAGTGCTGCAGTGAACATGGGGGTGCATGACTTATTTTGAATTATGGTTTTCTCTGGGTATATGCCCAGTAGTGGGATTGCTGGGTCATACGGTAGTTCTACTTTTAGTTTTTTAAGGAACCTCCATACTGTTCTCCATAGTGGCTGTATCAATTTATATTCCCACCAACAGTGCAGGAGGGTTCCCTTTTCTCCAAACTCTCTCCAGCATTTATTGTTTGTAGATTTTTGATGATGGCCATTCTGACAGGTGTGAGGTGATACCTCATTGTAGTTTTGATTTGCATTTCTCTAATGATTGGTGAGGTTGAGCATCTTTTCATGTGTTTGTTGGCCATCTGTATGTCTTCTTTGGAGAAATGTCTATTTAGATCTTCTGCCCATTTTTGGATTAGGTTGTTTGTTTTTTTGATATTGAGCTGCATGTGCTGCTTGTATTTTTTTGCACCTTAGATTTTAAGGTAGAAATGACATAAATTCTTTAATTCCCAGAACACAAATTAGCTGTTACCTCTCAATAGATTTGGCAGCCACTTTTCCTTCCATATCAGCACTTCTTGTACTCTTGATACATTGCAGGAATACAACAGCTACCTTTCATTGAGCATTTAATCTTCATAATCAGTCTCTCATTTAATCATCCTAACAACTTGAAGAAGATATGTAGCATCATCCTCATTTTGAAGAGCAGTTAAGAGGGGTCTGGAAAGGTTTAGTAATGTATTCAAGATCACACAACTGGTGAAACTAGACTAGCAGAAAGATCATTGAACTTCCCAATCTGTCCTCTTATCCTCTGCACCACATGGTTATATAATGCCCTGAAGAAAATAGTGAATACTACACTACGTCTCTCAGGGTTTCCTTTTCCTTCACTGTTTCAGGGATGCAGCCTACTGGGCCTCTGGCAGTGTGGCAAGAGTGTACTTGATGGAAAGAAGCCAATATCCGGTACTGAAGAAAAGGAATGAATGAATGCCTAGCTACATAGCTGCAGATGGTCTTCAAGAAAGAAATCAATTTTCAAGAGCAAATGGTTATTAAAGTGTAACCAACCTCAAAAGATTTTAGAGAGGAAAGTCACTATATGTGAATAGATTATGCTCTTTATCTCTTATGCAAATATTTGGCACTGGGAAAGAGGCCAAGTGTAACATCTGTAAACAGTTTGGTACTGTCCACTGTGCTCTCAATCAACAGTACCATTTGAAAGTGTGTCTTGGTTGTTGCTTATCTTGATCTTTTAGAAAGATTTTTCTTCTGATGCATAAAACTGGTGAGAGGTCAGGTCATGGTGAAAATTTTCCCTCTTGCCTACCCAATGAAACATATGGTATCAGTAATTAAAGGATTTAAAATATTGACAAAATGGAATAAAAATAAAAACGAAATAGTGCTGAAGCAACTAGTTAAAATTTAATCAAACATGTTTGACATCATGTGTATAATATAGAAATTATCTGAATTTTTAAGTATTTCTATTGAATTCAACTAAAAAACATTCAGCTGTATGATTACAACCTTTTATAAAAAAAGAAGACAAAACTAACTTGAGGTGATTTAAGCCACAATGGTATATCAACTCATATCTTTAGTAAAATGAAATAAAGCCAGCTAAACTTCTGATATTATTTGCATTTTGTTAACCTTTTATCTATTTGTTCCACTCTCTAGTTAAAATAATTATAGTCCTTGAAAGTCATGATATTACAAATTTATTTTGACATGCTTTGGTTGATTTCATTTCCCCTATTATACTCAGGATGACAATACCTTCCAAAAGTTTAAGCATAACATGGTAAAGTCAAAAGTTATATAAGGGTTTTCCCTGGTGGTGCAGTGGTTAAAAAGTTAAGAATCCATCTGCCAATGCAGGAGACACGGGTTCGAGTCCTGGTCCGGGAAGATCCCACATGCCGTGGAGCAACTAAGCCCGTGTGTCACAACTACTGAGCCTGTGCTCAAGAGTCCACGAACCACAACTACTGAGCCCGCCTGCCTAGAGCCCATGCTCTGCAACAAGAGAAGCCACCGCAATGATAAGCCCATGCACTGCAACAAAGTGTAGCCCCAGCTCACCACCACTAGGGAAAGCCCACACGCAGCAATGAAGACCCAACTCAGCCAAAAATAAATAAATTTTTTTAAAAGCTTATTAAAAAATTTATGTAAGAACTGTAAATATGAATGCATAGAGTCTTTGTGAGTTTTAGAAGAGAGTAAAGGGAAATGGGTATAGATATTTTGAAAGAAGACTCCCCAGTTAGTTCTAATGAGCTTGCAGGTTTGAGGTGCTCTGATCCACTTGGACAGCTTCAGTTAACAGCTAAGGAAGTGGAAGGACAGACAAGGAAAATCAAACAACATGCTAATGATAGAAGGAAATTTTGATGTAGCCAAGTTTCTTATGTCCATTTCCACATTCAGGTAGAGATCATCTTCTCTGACAGATTTCCAGATCAGAGCTTAGTTCATTCATCATCAAAAAGCTCTTTTGTCACACAGTGTGCTTTGAGAGGAAGTCTCACTCATCCTTAAACATGTCCACCATAAGTCCTTCATCTGGGCCACCAAATCTCCTCTCTGTGGTTAATGCCTTAAAGACTGTCGCTAAAGTGAAGATATGCTAGGTGTCCTTAAATTATTTTCATCATAACTCAAAATAGTTTTCCAGGTTAACTGGATATTACCCTGGGAATTCACCATAGAACTGAATTTATGAAAGGTCAACTACTAAGCAATAAAGCAATGGCAAATGGTCAGAGTTCAAGTCTCAATTATGCTTATTAGTGTGCAAATTGTTAAATCTTCTTGTCTTCTCCCAATGTGGGTAATAATACTTAAATCTGAAGGTGTTATAAGTTTTGAATAAGGTAAAGGAATTTCCAGACATACGATAATTCATTGCAGTTATTATTCTTTTGGGATTTAAGAAGTTATCCTAAAACTATTACAGTCCTATCTAGGCTTCAACACTCCTTAAAGTCCATTGTTAGGGATTAATTTTTTTGAATTAAGCATTTTCTTCTCTAGTTATCAATCTTTTATTAAAAGCAAAGTCTCTTGATGACTCAATACATTGTTTCAATAAATCACAACCTTTGTGTAAATAAATCTACTTTAAATATTTCTAAGATTGGAAGAGCCAGAATAGCATGCACTCTGGAGTCCATGAAGAGACAGTGGCTAGACACAGGACAGACAGAGTGGAGAAGAGGATGGGAAAGTTGAAGAGCACAGATTGTTGTGCAGGGGGGCAGCTCTACATATTTGCCAGTGGAGTGGAGATTTAAAGACCCTGGTGGGAAATAGGGATGTAGGCAAGGACAGAAGAAACAAAGTGTTGAAAACAGTTCTCCAAAAATAGTTGAATAAGGATTCAAGCAAACCACTCTCCCAAAGGAAATGGAGACATTTTCAGATTCCTGGAGTGTTACAGCTATTCTTGGGTACCCAATATCTAAGCTCTCATTAGGACTGAAAAAGCAAAATGTCTGTGATGGCTGAAGGATATGAGAATTGTCTTTAAATATGTGATTGTCTCCTTTGTGAATGCCTATCATGCTTGATCTATGTCCCCAGAGGAAAGTCAAGAATTAGTGTGTTCATGTTACATGAGACAGTTACAGTCATTTCCTCAAAACTTTTCTTGAGCCTCTTCTGTGTGTGCTTGGGAAGGCAGTACATGTGGTGGTTAAGCCTACCGGCTCTGCAGTTAGACTGACTGGGTTCAAATCCCTAACTCACCACTTATTATCCTTGTGATCACAAACATATTAATTAGTCCTCTCATGACTCAGTTTACTCATCTATAAAATGGGAATAATAACAATATCTACTTCATAGAATTGCCATGAGGGTTAAATAAATATATTGCTTACAAGGCTGTAATATTCAGTATATGCCTTTATTATCATTTTTCTACATGTGAGGCACTGTGCTAACCTGTAGGGAATATTAGAATGACCAAGACGCAAAGCCTTAATTCAAGTCTATCACAGGTTCAAGCTTGAGTCTAAGCTGTGCTTGGTGTGATGATCCCAGAAGTCCACTTGCAGGAATAACTCAGAAGCTTTAAGTATCAAAGCTTTAGAAAATTGTAGGGGAGGAGGATTTCTGAGTGCAGTATTGTGTCTGTCATTTGCACTGATCTTGGCACTCAGCTACCTCTGTAGTCAAATTTGTCCTATGAAGGGAGATGAGGCTGGGCAATTAATTAAAAACTCAGGAAAGCACTGGGTTGGGGAGGGCTGGTATGGCCACAAAAGCAACAAGAGAGTACACCACAAAAATGAGAGAGACAAAATCTCTCTGCACAGCTCAGGGTTGCTCCAGCCACTACCAGTCCCAGTGAACAGGGTGCATGGTGGCAAGGTCCCTGTGTGAGGTAAGTGTGCCTAGCAGATGCGGCAGGTTCTACATGACATTTACTGGATAGTTGATCTGAACCGTTGATAAGTATTACTTGTGAGACATTTTCTGGAATAATCAGAAATACAAGGGATTGGGGGAGGCATTTTCTAAGGAGTAGGGTTTCTATGTGAGCCAGTGTGGGATGTATGCCAGTGGAATATGGAAATTGCTTTAAATGGAACCCCATTTGAATCCGTAGACTGGTATGTATGCTCTGGGGGGATTCCGTTTATTTTAAGGGAGGCTTTAGTTATTAGAGAGGTTTCAAAATGGAATATAGCATCAGTAATGATTTGGTCAAGCAGAGCCTGAGGAGGCACTTAGTGGAGATGTATTAGATAGAAAACTATTTAGAGTGTAGGAATACGTGACCTCTTAAGATCGTTTCTAATTGTGAAATTATTGGGCTCTCTAAAATTATTTAGAATTTTAAAGAAAAGTTCTTTTCTATTTCCAGACTGCCTGTGTCTTTTGCAGATGCTCTGATGAGGGCATTATCAAGTTCTTCCTACACTTTGCCTGCTTTACAAAAATGGCCCATTAGGATATGAGATCTTCTGTGATAACGACCAGATCTTATTCACCTTTGTATCCTCAGTAGTGAAGACCATGCCTGAAGCTTGGGAATGTAGATCTGAATGGAAGTATTTTAGTGTTTTGACTTTTTTCCTTTAAATTCTTGTGTAAATGGTTTTGCTAGTTTGCTGTTTAGTGATGCTGCATGTTACTAGGGCAAGAAAATATTTTTTGATAGCAAGTAAAGTGTAAATACTAAATAATATGGCATTGATAGTTAATACATAGGTAGAAACCTTGCCACATATACCATTGATTGACCCTTGTGCATTACTTTGCACCTATGGGACAAGCATATATACATATATTTTTTAACGTATCTCAGGTACTTCTGCAATCTGACATTTATGTCACTTCCTTTGATATTCTGATGGTTAAAATATTTATTACGTAAATTGTTCTCTTTCTTTCCTCATCTATAGCTCCTTTGTGGCATGGTATAGTAGACAGAAACTTTGGGACTTTTTGGAGGGAGAGAGACAAGCATTTTAATATTGATCAAAGTTTTAAGCTAAAAGCATTAAGTCCTGATAATAAAACTTCTGGCATTATCCTAAGGGGTAGAGATTTCCAACCCTTGAAACTGGAAGATCTGGATCCCCAGGCCTCCTAAATCCTAAACACAGGTGAAATGACTTGGGAGAAGGCACTTAACCTTTCTAGGTTTCAGTTTCCACATTTTCAAAATGAGGATATTGAAGGGAGTGGTAGTTAATGTACTTTTTAGTACTAGAGTTTTACCTACTTCAGTTTTACCTTTTCTTCTCTACTTTATTTCATTATTTTCTGAAGGCATCAATGACAGAATAAAATTCTTTTACACATTTATAAGTTTCTTCTTGAGAATAACAAAACTTTGACAGTTCATTGCTTGGGAAAAAAACAACAAAAGTGAGGAAAAGGTACACAAAAGCAATTGAGCAAAGGAGAGACTGAGAGAATGCAGAAGTAGTAATGCTTGTGAGTATGGTATTTTATCCTTTGGGTTTTAAGTAGAAATTAATCATTTTCTTTTGGAATGCTCATTTCAAACACATGTGAATTGTGATCAAATTTCATCTCTTGCCACTGACTCCACTGGGAAGCTTCTGGTGATAAATCTCCATGTCAGTATACACCGTCTCCCAGAGCTGCAAACATGTTGGAATGAAAAAGTCTGGTTATACTGGAAATAACGAAGATAGGTCAGGGTCATGCTATATAAAACAGTTTTTTATTCCACTAAGGAGGAATGGTCATCAGAGACAGTGTTTTGGGGAATATGATGATAGCCACAGGTCTAAGGAGAGTATGGAGCAACGACATTTGAAAATGTTGTGTATTTTAGTCATTTTATTTTAAAATTGAAAGAAGAGGCAGCTACAAATCTTCATGTGAAGTGCTGATAGTTTGGGGACCTTTAAGGGGGTACACTAGGCACTGTGTCTTGTTGGGCAAAAGACCTGGGAAACAAAAGGTCATTCCTTGACTCTTTTTCTGCCATCCTGAGCAGAAAAAGCTTTATTTGATGTAAATGACTGGATGCCAGGCTACTATTCAGGGCAAAAATGAGCCTTCTTGAAAAGGATCATGTCCTATGATGGCTCTGAGTAGCATGTTATTTATACCTACTTGGCAAATGTTATTAAATAATAATGATGAACTTCCCCTGATGAGAATGGGGAAAGGGTAGATATCTATAGGTGCGTTTCACAGAGAAGTAAATACACTGGAGATTGGTACCAAAAGAGACTGTACAGATATTTGTTTTAGGTCACAGGTATGACTGGAGAGGTCTATCTCATAGAGTCAGGGAGGAAGGTAGTTTAGCTTGACTTTTTGAATTTATTATAAAATGTTTAAGGCACTAAAAAATGTAAAGAATAATACAATAATTAGTCATGGAACCACCACCTATTTCAGAACTGAGATGTTACTGATGTACTTAAAAAAGATGTGGAAGCCTTCCTAAGCATTCTTTTCCAAGCTCCCAGAGAAACCAATATCCTACACTTGGTGATTGTTGTTTCATGAATTTCATGTAAATAAAATATATATATCTCGTATGTATTATATATTCACATACACATATATACACATAAATATACATATATAGTATATGTGTCTTCTTAAATAATTCTTAAGGGCCTATTCTTAAATATATAATATTCATGGCAAAAATTTTAAACTATACATAAAGTAATTATTCCTTAATATTCTTCTGCAACCTGTTTTTTAAAAACTTTTTGCTCAATATTTTTTGTGAGAACCTTACATATTTGTCCATGTTCCTTAAATTCATTATCTTTATCTACTGTATTTCACTGTATGAACATATAACAGTTCATCTATCCATTCTTTCATTGAGAGACATTTATGTTGTTGCTAATTTTTTGCCATTGCAAACAATGTGTCTATGAACATATGTATTTTTTTAAGTTTTCAAATATAATATATACCTAGGAATGGGATTGACAGGTCTCAGAATACATATATGTAAATATTTTATAATTTACATTTGCTATCATTGCCAATTTAGTCCTATTTGTCCATATTCTGGATTTCTTATGAATATATTATCATCTCATTTTATTCAAGACGTTGGCTGTGGAATTTTGTTTTGCTCTTATATTTCTTCTTTACATTTTTAAAGGGGCTTGGGGACAGTTTATAACCAAATTACCACTGTAATGTTGACTAGAAGCCACCCTTTTGATTCAAACAAACTTTTCAAAAGCAAACTTTTCAAACTTCTCAACATTTTGTTTTTTAAAAAGCACAATTAAAAAGAATAGACAGTAGTTATAATCACATATACCAAAAAAGCATAGGGGCTTCCCTGGTGGCACAGTGGTTGAGAGTCCGCCTGCCGATGCAGGGAACACGGGTTTGTGCCCCGGTCCAGGAAGATCCCACATGTTGCGGAGCGGCTGGGCCAGTGAGCCATGGCGGCTGAGCCTGCGCGTTCGGAGCCTGTGCTCCGCAACGGGAGAGGCCACAACAGTGAGAGGCCCGCGTACCGAAAAAAAAAAAAAAAAAAAAAAGAAAAAAATAAAAGAAGGAAAGTATTTTATAACAAGATCCCATGATTTTTCAATAAGATAATATGAAAGATTAACATGAAAACCTGTGGTTATCATTTCCCTCATACTAAGGAAGTATTTTAGTTATGCTTGGGCATAAAATTTGCACTGCCTATTATGAAATAGCTTGAGGCATGACAGTATATTTATAGACTGACAAGATGGAAAGGAATGACTAAAAGCTCATATTACTTTTGGCTATAATGTGCAGGGGTTAAGTCCAACTGACTATCCATCCAGATTCAGTTACATGGGGCAAGCCCTAGTCTTCAAGGACTATAGCCTTGAATTTTTGAAAAACAGTCAGCTCTATGACACTGAAAATAAAGAGATCACATAAGTGTTTCAAGTAGAACAAGCAAATTTTCAGAGGTAAAGATATTCTGGCACATTTTAAATGAGATATTAAATAACAGCCCGTTTCTAACAGAGGACATGTATATATATATCCAACTTGCCATGTACCTAGTTATGGATCTTTAGGAAAAAATTACTCTTGGGAATATCCTGTGAAAGTCAATGCTACTCTATCAATTAAACTGCCCTTTTCATCAGAGCTCATAGAAAGGCAGCATTCCCATCAGGGAAAGACCATGAATTATGAAGCCAAAAGGAATTTCCCTTGGAATCATTCCTCCTTCACTCATTCAATGTGTGATCTTAGACAAGTTTCTCAATTTCTAGATCTCTCTTTGTTTGTGAAACAAGAATAATAATGCCTACTTTTTGGGGTTATTGTGAGGTTGACATATTGAAATATGGCACATAGTTGGATTCAATAAATGCTAGTATCCATAATTCTCCTATCACTTCTGCAAGTAAAGTTTGCCAACGTGTGATAGATGTTAGCAAGGCCAAGTATGTTTCCTGGGTAGAATGGAAATTAGTGAGGAATGAAAGACAGTAGTAGCCTGTGTATAATTATGTCAGATGAGGGAGTCATCTGTCCATTGATCAGTTTATTAGTTGATTCAGTTTTGTATCCATTAACATTTAATTATCTGCTATATGTCAAGGAGTACGTGATCCAGAGGAAGAAGAGAAATAAAGTCATAGAAGGGGATGTACTATGATAAAAAAAAATGCACAGATGTCCTGAAAAACATTGGAGGAATTAATTGGAGGCAGAATTAACCATGTAAAGACTAGAGAGAAGGAAATTTCACACAGAAGAAGCAGAATATGTAAAAGCCCAAATGTGGGGAATTGAGACACGATACTTAATTTTCATGTGAAGTTGGGTAAACCACTGTAACTCTCTTGGTAGTTCTTGGAGTAACCTTTTCCAAATCTTTCCAAAATGCTGTCTTAAATGTATTTTTCCTGGAAATATTGGAGTTGCTATACATTCCTCTGAAAATGAGAAGATTAAAAAGTGTACCCAACAACCTTAATGATATGACTAATACTAATTACAGTACCATGCTTATTAGACATTAGGGTGAGAATTCTCATTATTTAAAACTCACTGTATTGTTGGCAGATACTTATAGTCAACTCTATCCTCATTTATCCTGTTGTTTGTATCTACATCTACAAATGTGTAGACATGAAGCCTGATTTCATTCAAAGCTGTGTTTTTTGGCCTGCACAGCTCAAACGAAAGGAAATAACATTTAAAACCTAGAAAATTCACGTAAAACAGGAATTTATAATTTCTTGTGAAAAGTCAAAAATTTTGGCAATGTTGGATGTACATTCCTGCATGGCCAGATGGGCAGGCACTGATGGAACCTGACCTCTTCAAGCTGGGGATGAGCTAATTTGCCATAATCATCAGCACTTAGGGGCTGCAAACCCAGACCTTATGCCCTGCAGGCTTCACACGTTTGCAAAATACCTGCCTGGTTACATGAGGCATTTTATTTTATAGCTCTAGTCTAAATTTTTCTAGTTTTATCTGAATTTTTTTCATCCTTTTATCATTCTTCAATTTACTACCTTGCATTTATCTCTGATGACTTTATCCTGTTTCTGACAGACTCTTTCCAGTAAAATGAAGTTATATTTGCTATTACTATTTAAAGATTAACTCAACCTATAGGGTAAACAATAGCTTTTATGTTTTAAATGTATTTGTTTTAATGGGTATTTTGCCTGTATTAAAAATGCAAAATGGGACTGGGATTACATATCAGGTAGTGTATGGGCACAAATGGACTTTTTACACAGTGTGAACCTTTTCAGAAGGATCATGTTGCAAGAATCCTAATTTCTTCCAAGCTATATTACTGCTTGCCACACACAATGAAAGCCAAGGGTTTGGTTTGGATAAGCCATATCAACTCAAAAGTATACATATATTTTAAGTTAGAAATGGTCTTAGTTTAGATTCAACTGGTTGATGAAATACTTGACTACATGACTCCCCTAACTGTATATTTAAGTACCACTTCTGATATTTAATAACATGGGAATTTTAGGATTTTCAAAGCAGATTCAATCCAACTGAAACAAAATTTTAGAACATACAAGATTTAAAAAGACATGAACCTAATTTTCTAATCTAATCTGTTAGCATAGTTATATAAATATATAATACTAATAAGGGGCTTGTGATTGCATTGTGTCATTGGGTCTTAACAACCATGGTTGGGTGAGTATTATCATCTCCCTTTAGCTCTTAAGAAAACGGAGGCTCACTTAAGCAATCTGCCTAAATTCAAGTAGATAACACCTAAATCTGGAACTGCAACACAGGTTTCTGAATTTAAGTTAATTCATTTTTACTATTAATATTTTTAAGATAAATTTATTTATTTTATTTATTTATTTTTGGCTGCTTGGGTCTTCATTCCTGCACGCGGGCTTTCTCTGGTTGCAGCGAGCGGAGGCTACTCTTTGTTGCTGTGTGCAGACTTCTCACTGTGGTGGCTTCTCTTGTGAAGCATGGGCTCTAGGCACGTGGGAATCAGTAGTTGTGGCACGCGGGCTCAGTAATTGTGGCTCGCAGGCCCTAGAGTGCAGGTTCAGTAGCTGTGGTGCACGAGCTTAGTCGCTCTGCGGCATGTGGGATCTTCCCAGACCAGGGATTGAACCCATGTCCCCTGCATTGGCAGGAAGATTCTTAACCATTGTGCCACCAGGGATGTCCCTATAATTAATATTTATATGCTTTTTGCAGGCTTTCTGCTAAATTGTGCAGCTACGGTAATAAATAAAATAGTTTCTGCCCTTAAGGAACTCACAGATGCCCAAATAAGTAAAATACAGTATAGTTGGTAAAATAATGCAGATATTCAAAGCGCATGACAGCATACTCAAGAGTGCACCTCAGATTGCCTTGGGATAAGGAGGCTTGGTCTGGGAGCATGTCTTCAAGAAGGTGGCACCTATAGGAAGACTTAAGGGTATAAAGGAGTCAGATGAAGCTTCAAAGGACAAGTAGAAGTTATTTGGATAAAATGGGAATGAGAAATGGTAAACAGAGGGCAGAAGGGACAGAATGAGTGAGGATAGGGAGGAGAGAAGCAGGAAATTACAAGCGTTGATACTGCTAGAGGTAAGAAGAGGTAAGATATGAGCTGTCAATATGGAGAGGAACAGAAGCATACTGAGCACCCCTCTAATACCTCTGGCCTTTATCCTGTAGCCCAGGGTTTAAAAAAATAGAATGCATTCAAAATAGAATGGAAAATACCAGAATGAATCACATTTATTAAGTTTTTTTTAACTTGCAGTTATATTTTGTGTTGTATGGAACATGATGTAATGCGTATTTCTAAGGTACAGTTCTTAATGGGAAAAAAAATGTGTAGCAAAAAACGTTAGGAAGTACATTCTGTTCCTGTGTATAGGCCTAGCATAAACATGCCGTATATTTAACACATGATACGTATACAAGAATACTCACAGTACCACTATCATAATAGTCAAACACTGAAAACTGCCTACTTGTCCATGGATAAAGTGCAAAAAAGTTTTGATATATCCATACAATTGAATTTTATGTAGCAATGAAAATGAGTGATCTATAAACACACACACTATTAATAATTACCGTAAACATTTTATTTTTTATTTATGTACAGTTCAAAGTGTGACAAAACTAATTTATATAGTTGGAACTCAGGACACCGGTTGCCACGGGTGCAGGCCAGTGAGGGGTGCATGGGGTGGAGTTTAGGTGTAGGGAGGAGACATGAGAAGGGCTCCAGGATGCTATGCATTACTTATTTTTTGTTCTGGGAGTTGGTTACCTGAGTGTGTCTATTTTTTTCTGAGGAATTTCAGAAAGGGAAATTTGGAAGGGAAGCAGAGAATGAATCCCTACAGAACTAAGAGAACAAGGAAAGTGTCGTACCAGGAAGTGAAAGGAGTAGAACATTTTTCGGAGATAATCAATAGTGCCAAATAAAGAGGGGGTTAATCAATAGTGCCAAATAAAGAGGGGGCTTCAATCAAATATTGTTTGAAAAATATCCCCTTAATTTGTCAATTAGAAGACAGTAAATGACTTTATAAGAACTGTTTCAGTAGATTGCAGAGGATATTAAGATGTAAATGAGAGGTGAGGTAGTAGAAGGAAAAAGTCTATGTAACTCAATTGTTACTTCCTCCCTATCACTCCAATATAGATTGAAAAAAATAGAGGGCTTACGATAGTTCTTCATGAGCTATGGACTTGGTAATTGCCCTTTCTTTGTGCTTTGAACCAACTCACGCTTTGCTGCTGGTTGCACCTTGTCCCCTTGATAGATCAGATTCTCTTTTCTCTGTCCAGGAACCAATAAAAGAGTGAAAGTGGGGTAAGCCACTCTTCTTATAATTACATCATGACCTTATTCTCCACCATACCATCACATAAGGCTATACAGGTACATCATATTTACTGACTTGTTGGATAACTAAAAGGGAACATTATTATTTTTTAATGACTATTCTTACTGTTCAAAGGCAAAGTCACAAGAAGTTCTTCATAGGGGATTCCCTTGTCAGAATCCTAAATTTCTAATCTTGTACCCCCTGTTCTCAGGTCCTTGCTTCCTTTTGAAAGGCACATCCTTCTTCCAAATCACCTTTATGCAGCTCTCCATCACCTCTCACAAAATTCAATCTCCTGGTTATAATGCTTGGCCCCTTCCAAAAATCCATCTTCCTCCACCAGCAATTGCCCAAGTTTGACATATAAAGTTAGACCAGAGTTTCTCAACAGGAATTCTGCAGAACTCTAGGGTTCCAAGATATGTCAGGATTCTACAAGATTGTGACTGAAAGCAAAAATCATCTTTTTTTTAGGTCCTGCATTTTACATGATAGGAGCACTAAGGGTGACGTGCATTTACTAAGCATACCACTAGCAATTTTGTTAGTGGTCATCAGCACCATATGGCAATGCATGGGAGGAACATGTTCAAATAGTTGAGTATTTAACTTTTGGTGTGACATGGAAGAGGCCATTAATAATTGGTAAGCATGCAATTGCTGATAATGTAGGCTCCTTTATCCTGGTTTACTGCCTCCATCATCCTCTTAATGTGCTGCCAGTGAATATTCAGAGACAAACAGGCTCTTCTGGTGTAAAAAAATTCAAGGACAATTCTCATTCTAAATAAGACAAGTGTATATGCAGTGACTTGGCTGCTTCCCTGACTCTTTGCTACTATTGCTACTGTTGCAAAATGTGGAATTTGTAGAAGAGAATTTTATTGTAAAATGTTTGTATTTTTGCAATTTTATAATTTAACATTTCTTTATGCCTATCTCATTTATTTATGATGCCCTATATTTTATTAACGATTGTGTTTTGTTTGCTGGTCCAATAAGGCAATTTTTAAAGATGAGCCAGGACAGAAGTCCTCTTATTTCAGTTGGAAGTGAGATATTTGTGTGCCCACCTCAAATTCGATAAAAAATTGAGTGTTTGTGTAGCACAACTTTCACATAAAGACGTACAACACTTTTTATTCATATATGTCTATTAAATTGTCTCATTACATTTTAAATTTATATTTCTTTGACATATGGATTGAGTAGCTTTACTAGTCAACATTGTTAATACATTTCATGTTATAAATAACACTAATTAAAATCAATTTACAGTCTTTATTTAAATTAGTTGCTGATGGGCAACTGTCAAATTAAACATACATACACTCATCCACACACTACACACACACATTTTCCCAAGGACAAATATTCATTCTCATGGATAGTAAAGTTAAACTCAAACAGGGAAAAAAGAATATTTTTCTGTGTCTCATAGTCTGCAAAGCTATCTCTCTACAATGAGGTAGTTCTTTGGATTATGCTTCCTTGTTTTCCACTCCCATACTGTGCATAATTTCTTGTTAAGATTTCTTCTCTTTGTATAATAAAACACCATTTTTGAAAACTAATTTTTTGGATATAAAATTATATGTTCTTTTAAGTGTATCAGCATAACATTTGAGGGACTTCCCTGATGGTCCAGTGATTAAGAATCTGCCTTCCAATTCAGGGGACGTGGGTTCTTTCCCTGGTCGGGGAACTAAGATCCCACATGCCACGGGGCACGTGCCACAACTAAGAACCAATGCGGCCAAAAATAAATAAATAAATATTTTTAAAAACACATACATTAGAAAAGAAATAATTCCTATTGTTATATGTCCTGATCTGTATATGGAAATTCATTGGCAAGTTCATAAAATGGCAATTCCACACATCCCTGGAAAATAATAATTATACTATTAAAATTATCCTGAAAGTTCCTAAATTGGTTTTTATTCATCTAATAAAATGTAAATTATTTTAATAGAATGTTATTACTAAATGCTTTTTATTGTATTATTTTTATTGATTTTATTTAAAGTAAATAAAATTTTAAATTTGTGTATAATATTTGTAGTAATTCAAGCAGAATATTAGATTAAAGAGAACACCTCATTTTAAGATTCTGCTAGAAAAGTATTCTCTGTATTATTATAGTTTTCATAATTTGCTTTATTTATCTATTATCTATCTACCAGCATATGTGAATACATGTGTGTATATATATATATATATATGTGTGTGTGTGTGTGTGTGTGTGTGTGTGTATTTATGTTCTCTCACTAATAATATTATTGGAAACAGTGGAATAGTTTAAAATGAATGGAATAAACTGAATCAAGTCTGCACTTTCATGCTGGTTAAAAGTTATCTATCTGTAGTATAATATTCAACCTGTCTTCTTACTTCTCCTCAAAGCAAATTCTCCTCTCCAAAAAAAGTTTCACTTTTTTTCCTTCCTCTGTATATGCATTAACAAGAGTTAGAAGAAATCATAAAAGTGATTTAGTCTAAAGCCAGCATTGTAAATATGAGAAAAATGAGGCCAAGAGAGGAGGAATTACTTGTCTAAAGACTCATGTCTATTGATGAGAATCTAGAGTAAAACTCAACTTACACGTATCACATCTAAGGTTCTTTTCACTGAACTCAACCTGGGTATCACACTTACTCCCACTTGGATGCCTTTGCTCACTCTATTCTCACCACCAGGACTTCTCATTCTCTTTCTGTTTTGCTTAAGCAAAACTGAACTCTTTTGCCCAACCTTCTAGTTTACCCTGTGTCTGCTTTGACCAACTTCTTAATGTACCTATTACCTATTTTACAATTTCTTGATTATATGAATAATATAATATAATTTATATAAATAGAAATATTTTCAATTCATTTCCATTTTTTGGCTATGTGAGCTCAATTTTAAAAAGAGATAATAGCAGTAATGTTCGACTTATTATATGATAAGCACAACCCTAATAGTTTTACATGCACGTATTTCCTTTCATCACTTCAACTGAGAAACAATTATTATCTTCACCTTATAGGTGAGGCAGCTGAAGCACAGGGGAGAGAAATAACTCATTCAACTTCACACAGAAACATGTTAATTTTGCACAGAAGCCCTATCATGAACTACCATATTTCACTGAGTTTTAACATGAACACTTTCCAATACACTTTTCATCTCTAAATTTGGGATGAATGTTATAATCAGTAGTATTTTTAGTTGTGCCATAATTTAACTGGCAACATTTTTTCTCTTTTAGTGGTACATATGTCAGTGCATCTTATGAGAGACGATATCTTAAATTTGAGGAAATATGGTACTTCTTTTGCATCTCTCCACAAATCAAGTGCTACTCACAATTAAACACTTATAGGTGAATTAACATCTTAGAAGATAGTGAATGTGAATTAACCTTAATCAAGAGGGTCAAGTGAAAGATGGTTAGGAACAGAAGATATTATAGTATCAGTTTATAGTTTGAAGATCCTTTCTTTGCTTGCTGACCTTGCATTATCAACAAATGCTTTATATTTTTGGAGGTGGAGACAAAATGTCAGGAAAGATAGACTCCAACAGTGAAACCCTCCTCACATAGACATTAATTGGAAATCTTGTATTAAGAACAAATTATTATATGGAACCATTCATGTTAAAGGTAAATGAAGAATTTAAAAATATATCATATGTAATGAAAGTGACAAAAGAAAAAGAAAGATTGAAATAGTACACTCTTAATTTGAAAATTTGGAACTATTTGAAAAGAGATGACAACCAATGACAATCAATAATGGTAATCAAGCATCTCTGTTCCATTATGCCCTATTATTTCTTAAAATAGAATTAATTTGAAAATTGTCAGAATTCCTGGGGTTCTTAGAGCAGTGAGCAGTGAGTTCTTGGTTGCCAAGAACTGTCTGTTCTTTTAGAATTGTTGAAAATTGTAATGTAAAGGTTGTACCTTCTTTTTGTCATTAACTTCCATCTCATGTTGTTTATAATAATTCATTAAACTTTAAACATAATAAAAATTAATTAACTGCAGTCAAAGAAGAAATGTTAATTAACAAAATATCAGTTTTGTAAATATTGCTTTATTCATAATTTTTCAATTTTAATGCTTTCATAATTTTAATACTCCTTTGAAACACACAGTATAAGATTTTTCTTTTTAATCTGAAATAAATTACTTCTGTTGTAGATATTCCCAGGAAGGCATTATTTAGAGAGAAGAAAACATGACATGCCAAAAATTTTTGATACATAAGAACTTAACTTAATTAGTGTGTGACCAAAACCTCTTAAAAAACAAATCACTGAGTTTTGAGAGAAGTATAAAGAAAGAACTGATAAGAAGGAAAGAGAAAATAAGAATTTATTTTATTTGATGTCACTCAAACTGTATTTTTTTAAAATGTGGTTTAAGTCAACCCTGGTTACTGCTAACTTGAACACTATGTATGACTAATTAGTTTTTGTTTAATAGGGAGTGAAAGTAATATACTTTTTATAATTTTGTTGTGATTTTGGAGAGAGATATATATATATAAATGGAAGAAAGAGAAAAGGAAAGAGGAATGAAGACATAAAATATTCTTTTTTAAGGTTACAGCATCTCTAGAAATTGGATACTATAAGTATCTTCCTTTAAATATGCATACACTGAGACTTTGAAATGTTAAGTAATTCGTCCAAGTTCATATAGATAGAAAGAAGCATGATGAAATCAATCTCTATAACTGCAGAGCCAGGCTCTTAATCAATATGCTGTTCAACAGGTATCTGCAATGGTGGAGGGGAATGCTTGCACTAACTACCTAAAAACTCCACATCCCATTAAAGTAGCTAAATTAAAAGAATAGCCAAGGGCTTCCCTGGTGGTGGTGCAGTGGTTAAGTATCCACCTGCCAATGAAGGGGACACGGGTTCAAGCCCTGGTCCAGGAAGATACCACATGCCTCAGAGCAACTAAGCCCGCGTGCCACAACTACTGAGGCTGTGCTCTAGAGCCCGCGAGCCACAACTACTGAGCCCACGTGCTGCAAACAATGAAGCTCGTGTGCCTAGAGCCCGTGCTCTGCAACAAGAGAAGCCCACACACCGCAACAAAGAGTAGCCCCCTGCTCACCACAACTAGAGAAAACCCACGTGCAGCAACGAAGACCCAGCACAGCCAAAAACAAATAAATAAAATAAACAAATTTATATATAAAAGAAAAGAATAGCCAATTGTTAATGAGGACACAAACGCACTGGAACACTCATATATGTTGGTAGGAATGTAAAACAGTACTATCATTTCGGCTATTTTGCAGTTTCTTAAAAAGATATATGTAGGGCTTCCCTGGTGGCGCAGTGGTTGAGAGTCCGCCTGCCGATGCAGGGGACACGGGGTCGTGCCCCGGTCTGGGAAGATCCCACATGCCGCGGAGCGGCTGGGCCCGTGAGCCATGGCCGCTGAGCCTGCGCGTCCGGAGCCTGTGCTCCGCAGCGGGAGAGGCCACAACAGTGAGAGGCCCGCGTACCGCAAAAAAAAAAAAAAAAAGATATGTAAACCTCCTGTATGGTCCAGCTATTCTACTTCTTTTTATAATGAAAGCATATATTTAAGCAAAGACTGTACACAAATGTTCATAGCAGCTTTGTCTGTAACAACCCCAAACTGGAGACAACCCAAATGTCTATCAACTGGTGAATGGATAAACAAATTGTAACAAGTCTGTATAATAGAATAGTACTCAACAGTAAACAGGAATGAGCTATTTATGTATGTAATGATACAGATAAATCTCAAAATAATGGTTTCATCACTCCAGAAAATGCAAACTAATCAGTAGTGACAGAAATCAAATAAGTTTTTGCCTGAGGATGGGAGTGGAGAGAGGTATGAATTACAAGGAGCACAAGGAAATTTGGGGGGTAATGGAAATGTGCATTATTTTGATCATGATGATGGTTTAACCGTTTGCACGTGTTAAAACTCACCAAATGTGTGCATTTAACTGCATGCCACTTATAACTCAATAATGTTATAAGATTAAAAGTGCAGAGATATTTCCAGAGTCTTTGTGCAAGAATGACAAAAAATTACTATTATAATATTTTAGGAATACATTTCTATAGGAATTATATTATGATGACCCCAAGTAGCTCTGGTTCAATTAGCAACTTATTTCTAACAGTGCCTTCACTAGACCCACCAGGAACCTGCGGGGTATGCTTATAAGGTTTGGGAACCCCCAAATATTTATTAATCACCTACAATATGCCTAGCATAATTTGGAGCCCAGGTGACACATGGCTATGATTAAAACAAGTAACTAGCTTAGCCTCAGGGAGCTCATAGTTTTTAGATAATAACAAATTGATAGCTATTGAAATCAATTTAGTTGATTGCAAACAGCTTTTTAAAAAATGAAATAAAATAGACTATGATGGAATAGAATAGATCAGGGTGCATCACATGCAGCAGGGCAAATTACATATGGTAAAATTCTTAGTTCTATATAGGTATATATGTCTATACTCGGTTTATATATCAACTGTACTTATATAGATGATAATAAAAAATTTAATACCACTAGTGCTAGTAGAGGAGGCATGAATGTAGAAAATAATATAGAAAGGAATAAAACAGATCAAGCAACAGAAGTACACAGAGAAGGTACTATGTACCTTGTTTTTTTATCCCAAGGAGGAAAGAGTTGAAGAAGTTGATAAAGAAACAGATGAACAGAGTTGAAGAAGAGACTTGCATTTTTGAATATGATAGATTAGTTTATAACAAATCAACCTTCCCACTGAAAATACCTACAAAAATGAATAAATAATCATTTTGAAATCTCTTTAAAGTCATGGAGAGCAATCAAAGCAACCTGGTTTTGGAGAGAAAGGAAACACATTGAGATGAGCCCAGCATTTACTATCGCTTTTCCCCTTCAGGTGTTTGTGGTTCAGAAGCAGTGATCCAAGAACTCAAGCCTAAAGTGGTAATTCAAACATTTCAACTGTCTCATAGGGTCAAGAACACACAGTTGGAGTTCAGGGCTATCAAGGCAGCCAGGACTTGAGAGACCAAAATTCCAGAAATAAGGGAACACAGATACATGAGTGTGATGTTATGCACTCCTGTTATTTTGAGGAATTTGCTTATTTCAAAGGCAAAGACAGTCACATTGAAAGGAACAGGTAAAAGGCTAAAAATCAGACCTGAGATTTTTCAGCCTTAACAGGTAGGAGACACAAAGAGGAGAGAGCCTGGTAAACACTCCAGGCTTTCACTAATCTATGAGGATAAAAGTCATAAAAGTAATAATCTTTGAGAAAGTAATGACTGGCAAGGGGAGCCAAGAAGATTTTTGGAGTACTAGCAATGATAATTTCTTGACCTGGTAGTACTTACATTACCATGTTCATTTTGTAAAAATTCATAAATACATTTGTGATATGCATCCTCTTCTGTGTGTATGTTAACTTTGGAAAAAATGGAAAAATCAGCATCTCGTCTTAAAAAGGTGAAGTATTGCTAAGGTAGTAACAAAGAAGGACATTTCACCATATCCTTTGTTTATACAAATAAGTAAAGTGTATTTGGCCTGATTTGTCATCCGGACAGGGAAAAGAGTTTGAAAAAAGATGAAAATTTAAAGAAAACTATTGTTATATTTCTCCCTACTATAGTAATTGCATTCATCTAGAGAGTACCCAGTGTTGAAGAACTAACTGGAAAAAAAAAAAAAGAATGCACTAAACTGACTATACGTTTTTAGTGTTGCATTTATATAAAAGACATGAATGTCATTTAAAATAGTTGTGGAAACCAGAATAGAGAAAGGTCAGAAGATTAACACAAACACAGGAGGGAAAACTAAAGCTTTAAATGGGCCAGATCTTTGACTGGGCCAGATCTGTGTGAGAAGGCTGTATCATCCAAGAAAATTTTTTATTGCAACATATATCTTATTAGAATCCTAATTGTTTTCAGTCTCCAGCAGAGCAGTAATGGCATGACAATGTTTTTATATTTCTTAAAGAAGTCTTCTAGATTTCTCTTGGAGAGCTGTCTTTAACATTTGGTTTACTTTTGCAGTGGCAATATTTTTTCCATTGTTTTGCATGCTAAAACAGCAATTGATTAGTACAGAAGCCTTGAGCCAAGTTCTGCCCTAGGATATGTATGTGACCCCCACTAACTTCAAATAGAGTTGCACGCAGACATCCTGGAGTGGAATTTGGCTTTCTTCCATGGTAATCAATGAGAGTCATTGAAATAGATGGGAACCATGCTTGGATAACTGACAGCTAAATTTGGTCCTTAGGAATTGAAACTCATCTGAACATTTTCTTTGGAAAAAAATAATTAAAGTCTAAGAATTATAATAAATCATAATTTCTAGAATCGAGTAGTTTTATCAACCAGTTGAAATCTTACAGTATGTATCTATAAAAGCACTCTAATGATAGAAAGTAAGATTGTGATATATTTGCCATATAATCCTTTGTTCATATAATAATGATTGAAATAAGAAAATAAGGAGACAGGTGATTTTATAAAAAGCACATTAATTGTTGTAAGAGGAAATGCTACTTTTTAAAGTTTTAAAAACTCTAGAGAACATCTTTATATATAACAATATCTATTTATTGGACTCCTAGAAGCTTGTGATTGAAAAAGAAATAATTTTTTGGAGTCAAGTTTATAAAGCTGTTTCACAAAATGAATAAAAAAGATAAGCTAACTTCCATTCTCATTCTGCTGCACTAATGTCACCTGAGGGAAAGCTAGCGCTCTGTCTCCAGGGAGTACATAGTTGTCTGTGGTGTTTGTATACTTAGGGACATTCTGAAAATGATACTGTGAGGAATTGACTCTCTCTTGATTTGGACTTATTTCATTAACATACCATCTCTTGTAGACAAGGGCAATATCTTTCTGAAGGTAGCAGTTTATTTTCCTGGCCCAGATTTAAAAGGATTTTTTCTCAAATTTTCATTATGAAAAATTTCAAACGTTCAAAAAAATATGAAAGAATATACAATATACTCCTATAACCTCCCTCTTATTCTACAATATTCTATATTTCCTCACTCTCTCTCCCTTTCCTTCTACCCTCTGTCCTTCCTTCTTTTCTTCCTTCCTATCCCATCTTCCTCTCCTTCTTCTTTTCCTGGTTTTTTTTTCTGTTAATTCTCTGATGAACCATTTGAAAATAAAATGTAGACATTGAGATATCACCCCTAAATATTTCAGCATCACTTCCTAAGAATAAGGATTTTCTCCTACATAACCACATTATTATTATGACATCTACAGAAGTCATTAATTCTCTCATAATATTAATTCTCTAATATCATCTATAACCAGTCAATATTCAATTTTTCCCAACTGCCCCCAAAATGTCTGATGGCTATTTTCAGAACCAGTAGTCAGTCAATATTCATATGGTGCTTTTGGCTATTATGCCTCTAACATACAGTTATCTTCCCTATGATATTGACTTTTTGAAGAGACCAGGTCAGTTGTCCCATAAAACATCTACCTTCCTGAATTGGTCTAAATATGTCCTTGTAGTATAATTAACTTATTCTTCCACACTCTGTATTTTCTGTAAACTGGTAAATGTCAGATATATAATTACAAAATTTTAATGAATTATTGGTTTAATCTGTGGGCTGCAATAGTAAAACAATCTGTAACATATAACAGTAACACTGTTTTCCACTTATGTCACAGAGTCTAAGTATTCAAGCTCTGCTTACCTTTCTCTTTTCAGGGGTACATCAACATGGTATTGATGGCATGCTTATAGATTGGATTGCATGGGTTAAGGACCATGTATTATTTGTATTTGCCTAATATACCATTCCCACTCTTCTGGTGATAGTTGTGCCCTTCCTCTGGGAAACTGACTTTCCTCTATACCATGTATTTCTGATAGACCAGCCAATCAGAGAACTCCATTCCAACACCATCCTTAAACCTTAGCCCATGATTTAAGTTAGACCAAATAATTTTCTCTCCTGAGAAAGACAGGAGGATATAATAAATACTTCAGTGTTTGAGGACCATATGGCCTCTGTCACAGCTACTCAACTCTGCCCTTATAATGCAAAAGCAGCCATAAACAATACTTAAATGAATGGGTGTGTCTATGTTCCAATAAAACTTTATTGACCAAAAAAAAACTTTACAAGAAAGGCAGAGTTCTTGGTGTTGACCCATGGACAGTAGTTTGCTGTTCTGGAGAGGCAATCCATGAACAGCTGAGCTTGAAATTTTCCCGGATCAACAAGAACTAGCTGTTCAAATCCTACCTCTACTTTAAAAACAAAACTCAGCTTTATTGAGATATAATTGACATACAAAATTGTTAAAATATTCATAATGTACCTCCTGGTCATACATGTGCACATTGTGAACAGATTCCCCTCTTCTAGTTAATTAACACATCCATTACCTCACATATTTTTTTAAATTTTTTTGATGAAAACATTTGTTTTACTCTCAGCAAATTTCAATTATACAATACAGTTTATGAACTATAGTCACTATGTTTTACATTAGACATTCAGATCTTATTCCTCTTATAATTGAAAACTTTTACCATTTTACCAAACTCTTCCCATATCCCCCAATCTCCAGCCCCTGGCAATCAGTTTTCTACTCTCTCTCTCTATGAATTTGACATGTTTTATGGTTTTGTTTTGTTTTTGAGATTCCACATAAATGATACTACAAAGTGTTTGAAGTATTTGTCTTTCTCTGTCTGGCTTATTTCACTTAGAATAATGCCCTCAGGGTCCATCCATACTGTTGCAAATGGCAGGATTTCCTTCTGTCTCATGGCTGAATAATATTCCATTGCTTATATAAACTACATCTTTATCCATCCATCTTTTGACAGACACTTAGGTTATTTCCATAACTTAACTATTGTGAATAATGCTGCAGTGAACGTGGGAGTGCAGATATCTATTCAATATCCCGTTTTCATTTCCTTTGTATATGTAACCAGAAGTATGGTAGTTTTATTTAAAATTTTTGAAGAACCTCCATACTGTTTTCCATAATGGCAGCACCAATTTATATTCCTACCAATAGTGTGTAGTGGTTCCCTTTTCTCCACATCCTAGTCAACACTTGTCACTTGTCTTTTTTTTTTGCGGTATGCAGGACCAGCCACTCCACGGCATGTGGGATCTTCCTGGACCGGGGCACGAACCCGTGTCCCCTGCATCGCCAGGCAGACTCTCAACCACTGCGCCACCAGAGGGAAACCCGTCACTTGTCTTTTGATGGTAGCTATTCTAACAGGTGTGAGGTGATATCTCATTGTAGTTTTGATTTGCATTTTCCTGATGATTAGTGATGTTGAATACATTTTCATGTACCTGTTGGTCACTTGTAATGTCTTCTTTAGAAAAATGTCTATTAAATTCCTCTGCCCATTTTTTAATCTGATTGTTTTTTGCTATTGAGTTGTATGAGTTATTTATACATTTTGAGTATTAACTACTTATTAGATATGTGGTTTGCAAATATTTTTAATCTCGTAATTGTCTTTTCATTTCATTGGTGATTTCCTCTGCTGTGCAGAAGATTTTTAGTTCAATGTAGTCCCACTTGTTTATTTTTGCTTTTGTTGCTTTTGCTTTTGGAGTCAAATCCAAAAAAAAAAAAAAAAAATCATTGCCAAAACTGATGTCAAGGAGCTCACACTCTATGCTCTCTTCTGAGAGTCTTATGGTTTCAGGTCTTATGTGCAAGTCTTTATCCATTTTGAGTTGATTTTTGTGCATGGGGTAAGATAAGGGTCCACTTTCATTCTTTTGCATGTAGCTGTCCAGTTTTCCTAACACCATTTATTTAAGAGACTGTGTTTTCCCCATTGTATATTCTTGCCTCCTGTGTCATAGAATAATTGACCATATAAGTGTGGGTTCATATCTTGGCTCTCTATTCTGTTTCATTGATCTATGTGTTTGTTTTTATGCCCATACCATATTATTTTGATTGTCATAGCTTTGTAACATGGTTTGAAATCAGGAAGTCTGATGCCTCCAGCAATTCCACTCCTGGATATATATCCAAAAAACCCAAAAATACTTATTTGAAAAGATACATGCACACCAATGTTGATAGCAGCATTATTTGCAGTTGCCAAGATATTGAAGCAACCCAAGTGTCCATCAACAGATGAATGAATAAAGAAGATGTGGTATATATACATAATGGAATACTACTCAACCATAAAAAAAGAATGAAATATTTCCATTTGTAGCAACATGGATGGACTTAGTAAAATAAATCAGAGAAAGACAAATACTGTATGATATCACTTATATGTGGAATCTAAAAAATACAACAAACCAACGAATATAACAAAAAAGAAGCAGACTCACAGATATAGAGAACAAACTAGTGGTTACCAGTGGGGAGAGGGAAGGGGAAGGGGAAAAATATGTGTAGAGGAATAAGAGGTATAAACTATTAGGTATAAAATAAGTTACAAGGATATATTGTACAACATGGGGAATATAGAAAATATTTTATAGTAGCTATAAATGGAGTATAACCTTTAAAAATTGTGAATCACTATATTGTATGCCTGTAACATAAAATATTATACATCAACTATACTTCAATTAAAAATAAAAAAATATTATATTTTCCTAGTGAATTGACACTTTTCTTAGCATGCAATGTCTTCTGCATCTCTAGTAATTCTTCTTCCCCTACACCCTACTTTCTCTCAGATTAGTATAGCTACTAGAGCTTCTTTTTGATTAGTGTTTGCATATGTGTTTTTCTATCCTTTTTACTTTCAACCTTTTCTTATATTATTATAAGCATCATTTATTCCTGTTATTATTATTCAATCCAACAATGTTTATCTTTAAAATGGAGTGTTTATTCCATTTAAGTTAACATAATTACTCGTACATTTGAGTATCCAATCATCTTACTATTTTCTATTTTCTTCTTAGTTTCTCCCTTTTTATTTCTTATCTTCCCTTAGATTAATAGTCTTCTATTATTATAACTTCCCATCCCCTTGTTAATTATAGTTGATTTTATGATTCTTTTAGTAGTTATACTAGAAACTAGAAAATGTAAAAATCTACCTTTAGTTAGTACTTCTGTCATTTTCCAGGCACCTCTCATCTTTTGTGTTATTGATGTCATGTATTTAGTTTTACATATATTTTCCATCTCACACAGTAATATTATTATTATAATTATTTACATGGTTGTTGCTGTTTTAAATCATCAATATTCATTTTGATTTATTCTCCATATTTACCCTTTTCTAACTTCTAATGTTTTTTTTTGTTTTCAGATGCTTTCATCTGCAATATTATTTCTTCTGACTGAACAACTATCTTTAGTATTTCTCTTGCTGTGTGTCAGCTGGCGATCAATTCTCTCAGTTTTTGTTTGTCTGATCTATCTTTATTTCGCCTTCATTTTTAAAAGAATATTTTAACTGGATGAAATCATTTTACTTCAACATTTTAAGATGTAATTATATTGGTGTCTGACTTCTATTCTGTGATTCCAGTTACAGCAGATCATTTTACAATATCTCATGTGCCTCTTGTGTTCTGTTATGGAGGACAGGGAAGCAGAGTTCAGTGAGGGTTTTGACCGATCTTTATAATCATTCTTGGGAGAATGGATCATCTAAGAACAACTTCTCATAGTAAGAAATCATAGTATGAAGATAGAATATATATTTTAAATGTGGAAATGTTTCAATCAAAGGAATCTATAATTCATGGAATTTGGGGAATACAGAGGAAAATCTTTCTTGGCCAAGTAGTTGTCTAACATTTGAGTATACTCTGTACCTCCACCTCCTTTACTCACTCAGAATGTTTCCCCACAGGTAGCGTAGACTAGAGTGAAATAGATGGACTCAACATTGTGTAGTAGCATCTACCCTCATATACCATCCTTATTTTTCACGTGGTTCTATATTTTCTCCATGATAAAAAAATAATAATAATAAAAGAAGAAAGGAAGCAGGCCACAGTAAACAAAGTTATTTTTTAACATAATGCACTTTAAATTTTCAAAGCTTTAATCCTATACATAATTTCTAAGACTTTTTCTTTTAATTCAGATTCCCTTAATTTTGATGCTAAGCAAGAACACTCTAGTCTTGTGTTCTTAATTCATAGATCAAAAAAGAAATATATAACTTCTGTTTATTACAGTATTAGTTTTCACCTAACACCCCAATCAAAGAAACTTTATTTAGTTCCAAATGGCTATTTTCCTAGCTATAAATACATGTTTTGTAAACGCATCCTTGTCCAGGTCTTTGTTGCCTGAACACATAAATGGCTGCTGCAGACAGCTATAAAAGAATTAGAGCCTGGGGCTGGCAATTACAGTATAGGACAATCTTGTTATTTATTTATTTATTTAATGCCTTGAGAATTATTTCAACTTCTTTTTGCAGCTATAAGATTGGTTAAATGTATAGAAAAAGAGATCTTGTAACTCAAAGGATTTGGGATCTTAAACTTTTGTATTTGATTACATTTGAATGCAATTACGGAGACTTGTAATGTAATATTTTCTTTCTACTGGATGAAAATTACAGATATGTAATATGGGTTTACTTACCTGATTGCACATTAACTCTAATACTTTCAGATAGCCTGCGGCATGGGCAAAAATAAAAAGACTGTGTTGTTTGGCTTGGAACGAAGTCAGGTATATCATTGGTTAAACAATCTGCCTGTTTCCTGCAAAGATGCAGCTTTAATGTAGAAATGGTGCAATATGTATGGTTTGCTTCAAAAGAGAGAGAGAGACCATCTTAGTATCAGAGCAAGGAAGAAATAATCCATAATAAATTTGCAGTTCCCAGATGTTGTAAGTAAATTTTTGATTTGTAAACATTTCTCTTCACCAAAGCCCAAGTATTACATGATTAGATAATATGAAAAGCCAAGCCTTTGACCTTTTCAGCTAAACTTACAAAGTTGAAGATTTCCCAAAGAATGGAAAACCCTCAACTCATTATGGAAAAGGGAAATCCAGAAATTGAATAGTTCTAAAATTATCTCCAGGACCAAAATTTAGAAACCTTAGAATTTAGGGACTTAGGAAGTTCTCCTGGTGGTAAAAACAAGCTGTAGTAATTACAGTATTAGATCAAATAAGAGAAGAAATAATATCTGGGCATGGAAAACACTTAAATCTACTTATGTGGCATAGGAAAAAATGTATTGGTATTTACTGTATACAAAGAACTGGGTTAAGTTTTCTGGGGATTAAGATTTGAGGGACAAATGTGGCTTCTGTCTTCGAGGTGTCACAGTCTGGAGGAGAAAACATGTACATAAATAATGTCCACAGAGGAGACGGAGATGAATACTGCAACAAAAAGACAAACCATCAGCAAATGGGAACGGTTGGCTATGGAGACTAGTTCTGTGTTTTAATATATGTTGAGGTTACAAAATAGTAGGCAGTTTTGCGTCTCATTTCTAACACCAGCATCTGACTGGCACATGGCTGCTGCTACTAAGTATCCCTGAGTTAAATTTGGATTGAGGATTGAGTTATGTAAGAAATAGGAAGGTTAAAGATAAATAAATAAAATAAATTTTTAAAAATAAGTAAATTAAAAAAAGAAATAGGAAGGTTATTTATTGGACTTCAAAGTCAGAAGTAAATTTATCTGTCTACTCCTAATTCTTTTTTCCTTGTTTGACATTTGTGACTATTATCTTGACATTTACCTACGTGACAACTACATGAAACCTATTTCTATGTGGCTTAAAATGCTACTCCTTAGGAGAGGATTAGCATGTCATTGGAGTAGAACCTAGACAGCAATGTGAGTTCTGAAGAATGACACAGTGGCAGATTGAATAATTAGAAATCTTTCTAAGAAGGACTCTGCAAAACATGAGCCTCTGGCAGGAAGGAGTGCTCCACCACTCATTTTTCCTTATTATCACTTGTCTTCATGTTTAGTTTTGCATCTGCACTTTTGTAATAATATTGACTGTTCTGGTAAGAACTTACTACCTCAAAGAAATGTCATAGTAAACATACATATCTATCAGGTCAGCCAAAGACCAAACTTAATCACATGAATTTAATTTCAATCCAATGGTGGGGATGATATTTAGCATTTTTGTTTATAGGAGATCTAATCCTTCCAACTACAATCTTCCTCTTCCTCATGCTCTTCTCCACAAACAATTAAAAGCAATAACAAAAAACACATATAGATATATCCGAAATATCTATATATTGACTTGAATATAGCTATTTACAAAAATAAATATTTTAATAACAATTCTAATATTGTGTACTTCTGAATAAAGAATTCAATAAATGAACATTTGAGGAAATCCATAAATTAACTTTTTCTTTTTTTGGCCACACTGTGCAGCATGTGGTATCTGATTTCCCCGATCAGGGATCGAACCCATGCCCCCTGCATTGGGAGAGCAGTGTCTTAACTGCTGGACCACCAAGGAAGTCACGGTAAATTAAATTTGAATCTAAGAAGACTAGAGCTTAAATATTTTACATGCAATAAATGACAATCATTTATAAATGGTTTTGCTAATCGTGAAAAAATTAAATTCATGATTGCAGTTTTAAACAACGAAAAAAAATCTGTCCTTCTATCCCATCATGATTGTCCTTACATCAGTATTTATTGGACCATACATTTTTACCAAGAAGAAAACTGTGGGACACTGGGATATCTTCCATGATCAATTTTAAAAAATCTAAGAACTATAGAGAAGAAAGTCAAAAACTGAAATAATTTCCCTTCCCCTATGCATTTACCTTCATAATTTGTATCTTTATTATTAAAGATAATAATAAATTTGCAGCTAAGTTCCTGGAGCTATTTCTTGAGTTATTTGATAGATAAGTGATGTTAAAGAAAATACACCTTAATTTCTTGTTGAGGTATTCATTAAATGGTGTTTACATTAGTGAGAGACAGCACAGTGCCTGTGTTTAGAATCCATTCACCTGGTAAGATGACAAGAGAATAAAAAGATCATAGAGCAGGCACATGGTTTTCAATTGTGAAGTTCCCTGGTGTTGCATCTTAACTTCAGTGTTGCCTGAGTTTGAGGACAACTGATAATTGGAGTAATTTGATGGCTCTTATCGTCAACTCAAGCGATAATTAATTTTGTGCATGAAGAGATGAAAGGGCAATTAGTCTTCATTTTCAACCCAAAGAATAAGATTGGATGTATTTTCCTATTATCTCAACTTTTTATTTTCTAAAACTTAACATGAATTTTGCATCAGGGTATGTTTAACTGCAAGTAATAGAATATTTGGGGTGGGGGAGAAAAAAAGGATTCTGGCAGTTCTAGGTTAGTACATGACTCAGGCTTTTTCTATTCTTTCCTTTTACTTTTCTCAGCATTTTGGCTTTTTATCTTTCCTCTAAATTTTCAATTCAGAGTCACAACACTGCAGCTGTTTCAAGCATCATGGTTTCCAACAACCAAGAGAAAATAAAACAGACAGAAAAGAGGCCAATTTCCAAATATTCTCTGATTTATCAGGGAAATACATCTTTCCCCTGTTACTCCTAGAGCTCTTTGCACAATATTTTCTATCTCATTTTCAGAATTAGATATGACCTATATGTATGTGTTTTTCATGACTGGTTGAGACCAAACATGATTTACGTCTTGGAAATAGAGGAGGGGCTTACCTTGTCAGAACACAATGCTGACAGATGAATACTTGAACAAAAGAAAAAGTTATGCACGTATGTGTGGGGAGAGGTTAAAATGGTCTGACTAGATCACTAACAGCATCTACCGCAGATAACCAATTAGGGAATAGAATTCTGTGGGATATTAAGATGGGGAGTCTTATTAATTAATATTAAATTAAAATAAATTATACAATTATTTTCTCCCTGGAGTACAGTGTCCTTCTGCCCCAAAGTCTTATGGCATCAATACTTGTTTAATGGCTGCTCTTGCACATATTGACAATTCATTTAGCAAGGAGCCATGATGATATCTAGAACTCCATGAGAAATTAAAATATAAATAGAATACAAAAAAAATTCAAGGTCATTTTCCAATCTCAGATGTATTGTGATTTTAATGTGGGGAAAAATTTTATGTAAGTATTTACCTTATTGGAAACAGAAGTTCCCCAAACTTCTTTTTGCATAATATGGGAGGACTCTTCTAAGTGGCCTCTAAACTCTAGCAACAAAGTGGAAATTCTCCTACTTAATGGGATTAAAAAAAAAAGCAAACCTGAGAGCCCATTTTTACCTATAAGAATTAAAATTCAGCAACAAACTACAGGTGGAAATTTTAGCAATATTCTTATGTGTGTATGTTTGTTATTTGGGAAAAGTTTGTTTAGTGCTTATAAGGATTTGATTGATTACTAGTTTAATGTATATCTAATATATAGATATTCTATAGTACTTCTTGAATCACACATCCAGTAATCAGTAGTTGATTTAGTATTTCAGAATGTCATGCCAAGAGAGGGTACATAAGCTTTTAAGATCATATTTTAAAAATCAAAATATTTGTTGAGTAGCCCAGAATTCATTCCTTTCATTTTATTAAAGAGCCATTATTGGGGCCTGAGGAAGACCAAATTGGCCTCAATTTTATGGGTACATATTGTGCTATTTTGTCTTGAGACAGTAGTCAAAGCCAAAGTTGAATTGTTATCCTCACCTGTATAATAAAAGATAGAGTGTACTAAGGTGATGGAGCTAAGAAATCCCAGGTTATGAATTCTTTATTTCTCCATTTTGAGTCTAGATTTGAAAAATGTAGTACATAGTCTTGGAAGAATGACAGTCATTAATATAATTAGATCTAATGAGTTTCCAAAATATTTCAATTTAGAATGGGATGGGGTATTTTTAATGCATAAAATGAGTGTAACTCTATAAAACAATAATTTTAAAATGTATTCAAACATTAATTTTGTCATGAAATCTTCCTTTCTTCCTTAATTAAAATATATTTTGATTCTGCTTATCGTTAACAATTTTATCAGATTGCAAAATTTCAGACACCTAAAATGTCAGAAGTGGTTGGGTACACCGAGGGAAAATCTTAATTAAGAGAATTTATAAATTCTCTTAATTTATAAATTTATAAGTTATTAACAATTTATAATATTATAATATTAAATTGTGTTGTCAATTTTCATGCTTTTAGGTGGACAGCAAAGGTTTATGTTTGACTGAAAAAAAATCTATGGTTTCATTCTAGCTTTTGATTGGCTGTTAAATTGCATTCTTATCTCCTTTGTAATCCCGGTGGTGAATCTAAAACAAATAAAGGTATGTTTTCAAGGCATACCTAGTTAATGTTCACATATTCATTCAATAAACATCATGTTCATATAACTATCAAATGCCAAGTATTGTGGATACAAGACAAAGCATTGTGCCGGCTCTCAGGTTGCTTATAATTACTAACCTGGGCCAAAGACACCAGATAACTATTTAGAATACAGTGTAATAAGCGCTGTGATAGAGCTTAGATGCATGTTCCTGTAGAAGGCCAACAAAGTAATTGTATGAGTCAAAAGGCTCTCATTTATATGCAGGATAGCACATTTGGAAAGGTATTAACAAGTAGCCACAGGAATAGTTTAAACTGTTGACATACAGGATGACTATTACCTAATAATACGGGTCAGTCTATTTCTGCTAGGACAAAGGTGAGAGATGTGAGTTTCAGGGGTCATTTCCAAAAAAGCATATTGACAAAGGATTAGACACAGCATTTTGCAGAGAGATATCCATATGTGAGTTCTATAAATAGATATAATCTAAGTCAAAATACCTATGGGAAATTTGGAGCAGACTCACAGAGAACATGAGTGTTTCAATACAAGTTAATTCAATATGGTATACAGCTGGCAAAGCAGAGGACTTTTGTGCAGGGGACTGAGAAGGGAGATTAATAACAAAGTGGAATCTTATTTTAAGCATGTTGGAATGTAGTTTTGATCTCAACATACATGTACATAGCTGATTTTTTGAAATTTTTAAAATGTAACTTGTTCTTGCCAGTAAGAAGTGAATGAATGTCTTTTATTATTGAAGTAACTTAACTCTTCCAACCAACTGAATTCTTACATTATAAAGAGGTATACTGAAGTACTGCTGCTGCTTTCAAAATACTGCTCACACTTGTTAGAAACAAGGAAATGTAATTGACAGTGTGTTCACATAATATTTTTTACAGAATAATGAAGTTTTTCAGATTTCTAAGACTAAATCTTACTTTTTCATAAGACTTGTCTTTTGAATCACACTATTTTTTCTCCCCTGCAATAGTTATTGACTAGAATTCTGACATGGATCTGTTTCCCACTCTCATTCCAGCCCTGCCTCTTTCAGCTCCAGTTCTCTCCCAGGGTTGGAGTCCTATTGTCATCCTGAGTCCTATTATCGTACATAGGACCTAGGACTCTCCACTCCACCAACGATGCCTCTTCTCTGAGGATGGGGGTAGAGGGCTAAAGATAAACTGAGAAGCGTGAACACAGTGCTAATGTGTGGCATCCCATCTGCACAAAATGAGGATATGTGAAATGCAACCATAATTGCTATCAGTAATGAAAAGCAATCATTTTTATAATTACCCAGTAATAAACTTTAATATGCTTTCTTGTGGAAGAATAACAGTGGAGTCATTGACTGATGTTGGTCTCTGAACTGTGCTTGGGAAACTGCACTAAATGGTACCTAATGACCTTTGGGAGTTAACAATCCCCCAAACATGGGTAATTTATTCTCTCCTCAGAGCTGTTCTCAAACACTTTTGAAAATCAAAAAAATTTTTCCATTTAGTTATCCCTAATTATGTGTTAACTCCTTTGTCCTCTTGTGACACCGAATGACCTGGCAATGAGCAAGAAGATAAAATAAGGTGTCCTACGGTGACTGCAAGTAAGCAAGGAAACAAACAAACAAAAGCCCTTACTAGAGCTGATGCCAGCTAGCCAGTTAGCCATGACAGAGAGGATAAGTGAGAAACATTGTGGAGGTGCTGGACAGAAGAGTAGGGTAGAGTAAACTTTAACATTGAGGGCAGTAGTAGTCTAAGAACAAACTTGTTTAGGTGGACAGGTTTGCTTAGGTGGGTTCCCATGTTCCACATCCCTAGAGTATGTCAACAGAGTGAAGAAGATTCTTCCCACGAGTAGATGGATAAAATCTGTGTGGCCATTCTGAAACTAAGAGATTTTGTCTCATCTGGGTAGAGATTACGCTCATGGCTTTGGCCTCTAGACGAATGCAGAGGAATATTCTTGAGTAGCTATCCATTTATTTTATCATTTGCCACACAGTGTGTATTGCCATTGTATGAGAAAATCCTTTCTGGTTAAAATGACTGCTTACAAAGCAGCATTTTATATCTTTTCCCATCTGTGAGGAATTTGTCACATCTTGATATAAAATCCCTCGTTGCCTTAAAGTTTTTAAGACCAAACACATTATAGTTCTAAGGGCATGTTTGTTCTTGTCCATCATCTTTTTTTTTTTTTTTACTTTTAAAACCATGTTTATTTATTTTTGTATCAGAATATGCATGACTTTGTTCTGACTTCCTTTTTTCTTCTCCCATGATAGTCTGAAGAATCAGATACTGGATCTCAAGAGGCTTCCTCAAACTATTTTAGAAATGCAAGAAGAAAATGTTTGGCTAGCCCTCATTTGTTGACTTGTCCCAGCGAGTAAGGTTGGTAATAATTGCCCCTTACAATTCCAACTAGAAGATAGGTCTCTAGGACTATGGTAACTTGTACCACCAAATATATTCTACATCAAGGATCACGAATATTCTGTACATACGAGTTTGATGGTATCACCTAATTATGTTTCTTATCTTTTCCTCACTTATAACTTCTCTCCTATTTTTATCTGCTGTGAAAGTTCAAAATGTTTTCAAAAGCATTTCCATAAAGTAATATAGTCATTCAGTACTGTAGGAGAAAAAAGTTTCATATTTTATTTCTAGAATATGATTTGCTGAGAAATCCTAACCTTGGCCATTTCTTTATATTTTGTTCATGGAGTTCAAGTAAAACAGAGAGAGGCAAGAGTGCTGACAAAATCACCTATAGTTAAAATGTAGGATTCTTCTACATATGGATTTATTCATTATTGGTCCTCAAAATTACTATTAAATATTGTTAAACTGAAAAAGTTCTAAGCATATAGTTTAAAAGCAAGAATCATGAAGATTTAAAATGTATTTAAAAGTCATAGAACTGCCAAATTTTATCTGGGGAAAGAGGCATTGTGCTCATCATCTCACACAGGGCAGAAGCCCCTTATACAGAGAACAGATCAAACATGTGTTTGAAAGACCTGAGGTCTATAAAGGCAGCTCATTCCAGTTGGGTGACAGCTAATTATATAAAGGTCTCCACAGAATGAACCAGAAGCTGTTTCCTTATAGTTTTACTTGTTGATTCTGGTGAGCTCTTTTTAAATGATATGAAGCAAAGCTGTTTGCCATCCTTATCATCTTTCCCCACACGATGTTCAAAATAAAAAACACTTAAATCTTTTTTTTGGTACAGCTTATAGATACCTAACCATTTTAGTTCTCGTGTTGCTCTCTGGTGTATCAATATTCTTAAATAAAATGCTCCTAATTAAATATTTCGTGGCTGTTTCCGGGTGTTCGTAACAATCTAATATGGGATGTTCCCCTTGGGAAAACTAATTATTTCCACACTAATTGGTAGAGTAATAGCATATCAGAATTCTATTGGTGTAGTCTGCTTCATAGCTATGATGTATATTTTCTCTAAAACCACACACTTCTCATGTTAAAAAATATATACTCTCTGTAACCAATCAATTCCACTTCTAAGAACGTAACAAAGGAAATAATCTGAAATGTCAAATTAAAATATTATGCACAAAAATGAAATTTTAATATTAAGCACAAAAATATATGGATATAAACTATTTAATTGTCCAATGATAGAAAATATTGAATGAATCCATTCAGCAAATGGAAATCCATTCTATGGATATTATGTGGCCGAAAGAATTATTATGGAACATGAACATTATAATCATATGATAATAAAAAACAATAGAAGAATATGTATAAGTATAGAAATATATATTATATACATAGAGAGAGCGAGAGAGAGCGAGAGAGAGCGCATACACACACTATTCATTCCAAAGATACTGAAAATAAAAACCAAAATTATAGTTATTTTTGTACGCTATACTATTTCATTTTTTTCTTCCCTATATTTTTATACATTTTCCCAACTTCTATAATTAGCAAATATTACTTAGAAAAATGAAAGATCTCCAATAAACTTTTATTTTTAACTATTGGACATTCCTATATGGAACACAACTTTTTTCAGATGTTTTTATGAACAAATTGTTATTCTCCCTATGTCACACCAGTATAAAGATTTTGGCTTCATCACTGAATCTTTGAGATTAACAAACTGGAGGACAAGGCAACCATACCACTTGCCCTAGGCAGAGTCTCGTCATGATGGCAAATAGATCTAGTTGGGCTTGCAAAGTGTCTCTGAAAACTCATGTGTTCCGCCACTTTATTTTTATTTCTTTATGGAGAAAAGGGGGAGGTGAGAGAGCGATTGAGAGAGAGAAAGTGGATGGGGAAAGGCAGGAGGCAGAGTGTGTGGTAAAAAGGACAAAGAGAAAGCTGATTGCAACAGCTGCTCTGCTTATCTGAATGTTTTAACTTGACTCTTGTTCACATCCCAGGTGACCAGCTAATAAAAATAATTTAAGCTTTAACAAAACAAGGGTAATTTATAATGTGAAAACTGTAGTCTGGCACTTGTATCAGCACCAGAAACAAGGTTTCTGAAAGTTCCTTAGGGGAATGGAACTAGCAGGGACATACAATTCAATAATAGCCTTCTTTCCACTCGACCGCCCCATCCCAGCCCCCCACCCCCTGCTGCCAACGCTACCTCAGCATCGAAACCTTGAATCAAACATATAAAGTTCTGTCTCACTGTAAGATTCTCCATGTTGTTTTTAAAGCAACCGCCAAATCATATTGTTTTTCCTCTTTACATGAAAATATTTTAAAAATTCAGCCTTTAACATTAATTGTTTTCAGTAAAATTATCGCCACTGCAAATCTAACGTTATTCAAGAGACCCAGAGTTTAAGCAGAAGTAATTCAATTTTTGAGCTAGAATATTTATTGTATACTTCAAAATTCTACTTTTCTTGGAATCAGGGCCTCTTGAAAAGAAAATGTCTTGCAAAAAAGACAGATTTTAATATTTTTCATCCTCATTGAATTAGAGCCGAAATTAATTTGCTAAGTGGAAAACTATTGTCATATAACATATTGCATAAATGAACATACACTTGGAAATTAATCAAAACAAGAACAACATCAGCATCATAGCAGTGTCATGCTTAAAATGAACTTACATTTTTCTTCTGCCTTGAGGATACACAGATTGTTTTGTTTTAATGGCTTCCAGCCATCTCTATTATACAGCGTAAAGGCTCAAAGGGAAAAGCAGATTTTAGTCCTCAGAATAACAACTATAAGGAAGGAGTTTAAAAGTGCTGATGAAGCAAATGTTGTTGAGTTAGTCTGTCTACTTCACAGTTGGGTTTAAGTCATTGTGGGACAAATATTTAACCATTGGAGTGATTGTCTGGACATTATTTAAAACCTAGATGAATCCTGGGCATTTCTGAGGATGCATTTTAAATGACAGGCATAGTTTGCTTAAAGGAAGTCCTTGGTAGAGTTACTAAGAGAGAACTTAACTCTAGTATTAGAAGGCAATAAGTTCAACCAATCATTAAAAACTCAGAATCAAATAAGTTCTAGGAGGCATATGGACTTTCACTGGTAGGCAACTTGGTTTTCTCTGCAAACTCAGCTGCTGAATTCACAGTGAGAAACAGAGGATCAAGCATGCTTCTGTCACATAGCTACTGTGTCACCTTCATTAAATCATTTAACTTTCTGACCCTAAGTTTCCTCATTACTGAAATGGAAGTCATAATAATAATTGTCCTGTCTAATTCATAGGACTGTTCTCAATATCAAATGAGGTAGTGAATGTAAAAGTATTTCATAGCTGCAAAAAATAGGGAAAATTTTATTCACTATATTATGGATGAATTCATGTGCATTTGTGCATAACTTTTTATGGATATTTGATAAGGAACAAGAAGGCTAGAATTCTGATTTGGAGTTGGAACACTTGTGTTCAGATCCAGGCATTGACAATAACTAGTCCTGTTACAAGGAGCAAGTTAGTGAATTTAAGCCTCCATTTTTATAGACCTAACATGAGTTAACAATAATACTTGCCTATTATGTAATCTGAAGATCAAATGACACAATATAAATAAAAACATTGTCTAACATTACTGTTATCATTGTCATTATCTTTCAAAAATTCTCTTTTTATGATCAAAGACTAAGATAATTTCTACCCAACATGGACCTCAGTTAACTAGACTTGGCTTCCCTTCCCTCCCCTCTTTGTTGAAATTACGTCTCCAATGCAAATTGTTTCTTTTTGGAAACTGTAAATCTTCTACCCAGAACTTTGTGTTTTGTTTAATTCTTTTCTTTATACATGGTGGCAGAATAATTTTTAGATGATTTACCAAATTCTTAAGGATTATTTAAGAAAACACAATAACTGACAAAATTATTATATTAATGGCAGAGCAGAAGAATCTATGGGAACAGTGTGTGTTTCTGGGATGCCATCCCTCAAACAGCTTGATGCAAGCGCCCCAGCGCAGGGGCAAAGGAGTGAGGTCAGCTGGGTTCTAGCTTGGATTTGACAACAGTTCACTGGGACTTCTTTTTTTTTTTTTTTAATTTGTAAACTGAGAGAATTAGAGTGAATAGTACATAGGACCTTCCTGCTTTGACATTTTCTTCAACCCTTAAAGTCTAAGCAGTTTGCAGATACTTAGGGATAAAAGGGCTCTGACCATTCTAACTGATCAATGTAGTTCAACTAAAAGGCAGAGCTTTTTGACTGGGAGCTAAAAGGGTTGCAGCTGCTGTTTGACAATGTTTTAGTTTTGACTCGGAGAATTTACTTTTCAAAACTGCTTGAAAATTTATAGCGATCTACTTAGTAATATCCTCATGGTAAGAAAAAACTCATGTGGGTTCCAAAGAAGCTCTACTTAGTTCTAGAAAGGAACTTAAGTTCTGGAAGAATCTGATTCAATAACAGTGAATCAGTGAAGATAAAATAGGGGTTTTCAACTTAACATCTTTTGAAATGGGAAAGTTCTATTTTAAGGTGTTTGTCTACTGTAAATTATTTCAAATCTTTGAGAGCAAAACACATGTGCAAATATAGCTAAAATTAGTGATTACTTATTTTAGTGATTACATACTTAAGGCAATTGCAGATATGCAAGGGTTAAATTCAGCAAAGAGCTTCTATTTCTTCTTGATATTATACAAGGGACATTGCTGGATATTTTTCATCATAATACCCCAAATCTTAAGTCACATAAATATGTTAGAAATATTTAAAAATAAAATCCAAGTGAAAATTCTGTAATATGAACATTTCTGTATTTTACAATTTTAAATCCCTTCAAATATAGTTTATATTTAAATTTAAACTTTAATTTGGTATCTTTTATCTTATTTGATTTACCCCAAAAAGCTAAAACTTAAGTAGTTAATGATACTGATTTTTATGGATAAAATTATGAGCTGAGCTGTAATTTTCAAAAAAATTTTAAAATAAATTTCATCAGTGTTTTAATCCATAATATGAAATAGTTGATAATCATATATGGAGTGTCTTGGTCATTCAATATGCAACATTAAAATTCTCAGCACCTTTACTTAAATTTGGATCATCTAATATACAATAATATGCTATTATTTCACTTTTTGCCTAGCTTACAGGAAAAGACAATGATGTCCTTAGTTGCCTAACTTAGATAAACATTTCAAATTTCAGAGCCACATATTGACTGCAAATAATATATGAGACCAAAAATTTGAAATAAAGATAAATCTTCTGAGTTAAATTTATGTATTCAATTTCAAATGCTTGATTTTGGGAAAATCTGTGTCATGTTATAAACAAGAATTGAATGAATATACGGTAAATTATACTCTTTCAACACTTGCATCCTCTTATTAGGTACTATATCTAGGATAAAACTATGCTTGGGGTATGGCTTAGAATATAGAGATAAATCACCATGTAAGTGTATCTTGCCTATAAGTAATATTTGTTAGTGTCTAAACATGTTCTACATTTTTTTAAAAATCTGAATCTTAAATTCTAATAGGACAACTGGAAAAATATAACTTTCAGTGCTTAAAACTGTATTATTCTCTTCAAGATATTTCTCTCAATTACCATATAAAAAGAAGAGTAATGCTAGCTACTTAATCTATTAGTGTTTTTTCTGTTCTACTGGTTTCTACTTTCCTTCAGCCTTACTGTCCAGCAAAAAAGTAAGGCATGGAGCTAGGGAAAGGCTCCCAAAGAAGCTTGGATAGTGAGTTTTCCCCACCAAATAACAAACCTTCAAATATTACAATAATCATGATAATAACAATAACCCATTAACCACTGTTCAGAGAAGTTTGTGGAAAATAACAAAATGGAAAAGTTGCCTTAGCTTGGGTTCCTCATAAATACTAAAAAAAGGTATTGAAACTCTATGAATTTATAGTTATTTTTTGCTCAGTATCTCCCTGAAATGAATTACATGTACATACATACATATGTACGTACATATACAGGCAAATACTTTGACAACTGAGACATAGAAAATTAAACGATAAAACCTTTAATTCAAAATGTGTGGTCATTGGCTATATTATTGAGATAGAATAGTGGTATTGCTGTCCAAGATTTTAAAGTTTCATTCTATTGTATTTCATGATAAGAAAAGTTCTTGGCTGTAAGCAGGACCAATCAAATCTAGGCACTGATCTCCTTCCAAGAGGCTTTTTTTACAAAAGGAAAGAGAAGTGTTTTTGATAAGTGCCCCTCATGCTCCACAAGCCTTAACTGGAGAAGAGAAAATAGAAACAGCATTTTACCTCAATGCTATACATAATCTATTTAAGTCAAGACCTACACAGTAATTTCAAATCTTTGCCTTTTTAGAAGTCTTAAACTGTAACATGGTAACATGGTATAGCAAATTGTTCAGGTATTATGGGGAATGAATATGCAATAAATTACATACTGTTCCTTTTGGCACTCCCAACTTCTTGATAATTAAGATATAAGGAAACACATGTCCTGGGCGTGATCACTGGAAATCAAGTTCTTAAGTCTTTTTGAAAACTGATGAGTCATTATGTAGAATTATCTCAGCAGGATAAGGGGCTTTTTACCATGATCTTCTTCAGATTACTTAAAGGTACCATCTCTTAAAAATATAACACTACTTGTTTTAGGAATTTTATACTAGGCTTAATACAATACAAGGATTAATACATACAATACAAGGATTAATAATTAATAATTATTGTATTATTAATTAATTAATAATACAAGGATTAATCAGATAAACTCTTTAGGATGTTTAAAATCATTGTGAATAAGATAAAATTCATCTGAGTTGCAAAATATTCTCTTTTAATTCTTACTGGACAGGGGTCATACATTAATTATTACTCAATTTGAATTAACTAGCTTATTACATGCTTTAGTTACATTATAGTCCATTCTACTTGTATTTACATTTGACCCCTTTGTGTCTATCCAGTTCAGGATTAGATATGATAGTGGTCTTTTTATTAATTTAATTTTGCCTCAGGTGATTGGTCTAGCAATTGATGGTTACCAAATACTCCTGTCCTCTGGCCAGAGACTGTGTCTTGGATAGGCAAGCCTGACTTTGGGCTAATGTTCCTGGGAAAGAGGCCTGCTCAGATCTTTGAAATGAAGCCAGGTTCTCTCTTGTTTTTTCTCTCTTCTCTCTCTGTCCCTCTCTCCCTTTTTCTTTTTCTCCCTTGCTAAATGTGATACATTTAAAAAGACACATTCTGCAGTGCCTGTGGGCCACCATATTATTATGTCAAGGGAAGTAAAATTTACACTTAGGAAGTAAGTTATGATACTGTTGAGAATAAAAGATATATAAAACAAATGATCAATACAACACTATAAGAAATAAAAGAAGGAAAATATAAGCATGTTTGTTATTATTTATGTCAGGATTTACTTAGATGAAGACTTGAATTGTTTCCTACAAAATACATGTAATTTGAATAACGGATACAAAGAGAGCTAAAGCAATCCTAGGAAAGTGGGGTATGAAAATGGGATGCAGACTACGGGATCGAATGAGGATAGTGAGGAAACTGGCTTGGTTCAAGCTATATCTTTGTGTTGAAGTGTTTAGATTGACAGGGAGAGAGTGCCTTCTGAATTCCTGACTTTACACTTAGTGAATATTAACTCAGCTGCTAGTGCCCCTGTTGTTGGCAACTGGTGGTGAGGGGGTGGAGAATATGTCAGCTATGCTTCTGTGTCACTTCTTTGGAGAAACTGTCCCTCTTTCAGATGATAGAATCCTGGTAGGACTGTAATCATTAAAACCTGCCAACAGCCATAGAAACGAGCTTATCACTGAAGCTGGACCAATTATTGTTCTGAATTATTTTGGACACAATCATAGTTCCAATGATGGCATGTATCTCAATCAGAGAAAGGTAAAGTATATTTCAGGGACTGATACATAGACATTGGAAGAAAGAACCACTCTTCCCAGAAAGATAAAGGTCTGGTTCTACCAGGGTCCATTTCGCTCACCATATGGAGAAAATCAGCCCACAGAGTGAAGCCAGGCAAAGCAAGAAAGCAGGGAGATGGAGAAAGTGAGATAAACGTAGTGCCCACAATTGAGCTTCTAGTTCCAATTGTGCCTGCAGGCAATAAGTTCTACTGTGATTTCCTAGTTACATGAAGCACTAAGTTTCCTTTCAATTTAAGCCAATTTGGCTTGGGAATCTGTCACTTAAACAACAAACAGAATCTTAATTAGTACTATGATTCAACCATTGGGGAGATGATTGAAATATTAACAGAAGCACAAACACTGATCATCACCAGACAGTACTTTTATTTTTATTCATATATTATTAATATTTCACAAATAAGAATATGAGGTTAAGGGGGCTTGTTGGCCAAGAACTGGCTTAAAGTAATCAACTGCATGTCACTTGGAATGGTTTTGATGTAATGGAGTAAAAATTAAGGAATCAAACACCAGTATAGCAGGAGTTCTCCATTTTGCTACTCTAACAAATGAATACAAGACAAAGTGGCCATTTTACATTACTGTCTTCAGTCTCACATTGTCACTTGAGAGACTATTTTTTAATAAAGTTTTAGGTTTTAGGAAATGAAAATATGACTTTTTAAAAAATAAAGATATGCTGGAAACAAAGAAATTAACATTCGGGTTGTTATGTAAGTCCAATTCTGCTTTCTCACCTCTCGGCTCTGTATATATACCATCAATACATCAGATAATTTCAGTGAGTCCACTGGGTGGGTGAAAAACATCAGCCAAAAACAGTCTGGCACCAAATCAACAAAATGACTGTTGATGGGACAAAGTTTTCCCTTTTCAGTAAGTAGTTGTGTCATTACCCTAACAGCTAAATAAAAGATGGGGCAATTTCTAATGACAAGAACATATAAAACCTCACACTGAAAGGTTCGATTTCTTAGCAAGGAAGTTTTGACTCCAAGAGAATTTGGCTTCAGGTGTGTTGTATATAATGGCTATGTGTTTTTGAGAACAAATTTCAAACTCTGTACTTTTTACTGGTGGGTAAACCTGTACTAAATGACTCAAGAAACATTTAAATCCAAGCTGAAACCCCCCCCCCCATTGCTAATGTACAATTAAAATACCCAGTCCCAGCGTTGTTGTAATCACAATGCAATTTGAAACCAAGTGTGAAAAGATCTACTTTGGGGGATGGGAGTTTGAGAGCTGCCAGGGGACTTGCTCCTTTGGCAGTGATTAACAGTTTGGTAATGAGGGTCTGTTGTGTGGGGTTGAGAATCCAAACACTGTGTCAAATGGTTAGCTGCTCTTTTAGTGACCCCAAAGTCCACAGCAGCCCTAGAGCTGAGAGAGAGGGAAAGAGAAAGAGTGAGAGAAGCTGGAATAGCGTGACAAAGGATTCCAAAATTCTTACCTTTACACAAAGACACAAGATTGTTTTCTGTTCTGGTGAGCACACCAATCCCACACCCTCTGCCTCCAAATGGTATCATCATCTGATAGTAATAACACAATAACCCAAACAAACAAAACCAGAAGATACTTAGGACAACAGGTTCAGGAATTGAGTCTATCAACAAAATGACTTTTTTAACTAAAAAAAATGAAACTTGAAAAAGAAATAATGTTTAAATGTGGTTTTCAAAATAGCTTAACAATAGATTCAACTATCACAGAAACTTTCTCATTTACCCATCAGTTTTATGCCTTAAAAAGTTATCTCTTAACTCAACTTTGTATAAGATAAAGAAAGTGAAAAAAAAAATAACTCCTCAGGAAAATCTGAGGGGGAAGAAAAGCTAACTGCGAACTTCAGTGTCTTTATATTGATTGGCTTGAGGTCAATCTGTTATGAGATGTCTTGGATATTGTATCCATAATATCTGTGTTTTTTTCCCTAGCTATACAACCAGAGCTGTGTTGTTCATAGAAAGACAGAAATACCTGGGCATGAATTCCTTGTCTGTGAATTAGTGTGACCTGGGGGAACTTATTTGATTTTGGTTTCCAATAATAATACCTTCCTCTTAAAGTTATTACAAAGAATGAATGAGATAATATAGTGCCTGATACATAAAAATATCATGATTAGATATCAGGACCATTTCTTCTCCCTTTTGTCCTATTCAACTTAGGATCGCTTTATGATTATTATTCATGTGGTTAATTTTGAGGTAAAGTGAACATTTTTCAAAATGTATTATCTTTTAGTACGAAGTTACACAGTTTATTTACAACTGTACTTCGATGTATTTCAAATTTTAATGAAACAAGGAACGCATAAGAATTTCAGCCTCAGAAACAAAAAGAAGGAAAAAATAATTTGCGGGGTACATATATCAAGGTTCTTCTGGTAAAACATGTCTGTAAACAAAATTTAGTATAAATTTTAACTGAACGTAAAATGTGAATGAAGAAAGTACAAGACTCACATGGATGTGTAAACCCCAGAAAATGTCCAAAGTGGATTTTGGCTAAAATCATCTGGACAGTTGCCTGGGTAGTACAAAGCCAAAGCAAAGAGAAGCTGGTCCAAAGGAAGCCTAAGTACATAAACATGAAACTACTGAACTCTGAGGAAATTAGTGAACAAGTTAAATCCTGATCCAGGAGCTCTCTGGTCATTTTTATCAGGGGGATGGGTATTCTCCTCGAAGCAGGCATCTGGTCTTCATGTTTTGCAGAAAGGTCTAAAGCTGGTGGGGCATGCTGATAGTGGGGGAGGCTAGGCATCTGTGGAGGCAGAGAATATAGGAGAAATTTCTGTAGCTTCTCAATTTTGTTGTGAATCTAAAACTGCTCTAAAAAACAAAGTATGAATATTAACAAAAGAAAACTCGAAGAGTATGAAGAAGGTAAGACAAGCATGGGCGTACCCAAACACTGGTTCCCTTTCCTTCCTTAAAACTGTTCATTTATGAATTAATTAAACCTTATTACATTTTATAGAAGTTAGACATTTTCCTAAGGTGGAATAAATAGGCATCACCTTGAAAAGGAAGTTTAAATTTATTTCTGTAGTGAAAAGATTTTTTAATTTGCTCTCTAACTTGAGGTTTTTAATGTTGCGCTCATAGACCCATTGGTCTGGACATGGAACTCAGGATATCTATGATGGGAAGAAAACTTTCGTTTTTTTTCCCTATCCTCTTGAATTGTTAATGTGGTGTATCATAGCTATCTTTATAGCATATTATGGTTGTTGCCGATATGTTGAAATACCACTTGTGGTCATTGTTACTTTGAAATTATGGTATTTATTACACTGCCAGTGGGGTCCACAGCAAAAATAAGGATAAAGACCCCTGCAGTAAACCCATATACTTACATATCTTTCAATTCATGAAATATGTGTAAACTTTGTGGATGTACTTACTGGGTTACTAAAGGAAGGGTGTTTCTCTGTCCCTTCCCCCAACATATTCTAACCTAAATACTTACCAACTCATTCATATCGTCCTCTATAAAGCAATACATTTCAATAATGAAGACCATGAGGCTAGGGACTGCTTCTTCTTTTAAAGCCCTAAAAGTGTCTTGAATAGTCTTAGCATAGAGTTTGATTATGGAGTAATGGCAACAGTTCCCCTAGGCAAATCTGCAGATTGATTCTGTTCCTTTAAAACCCTTTCTTCCCATACACTATGCTCCAGACTGCCAATCAAAATTTGGAAAAGAAGGGGCTTCCCTGGTGGTGCGGTGGTTGGGGGTCCGCCTGCCGATGCAGGGGACGCGGGTTCGTGCCCCGGTCCGGGAGGATCCCGCGTGCCGCGGAGCGGCTGGGCCCGTGAGGCGTGGCCGCTGGGCCTGCGCGTCTGGAGCCTGTGCTCCGCGGCGGGAGAGGCCGCAGCGGTGAGAGGCCCACGTACCGCAAAAAAAAAAAAAAAAAAAAAAAAAAAAAAATTTGGAAAAGAAGAATGCAGAAATTTAGGTAATTATTTTAAATCTCAGTTGTTTTCATGATATATAAGAGAGCAAGGTAAATGAGAAACTTTGTCTTAGGCTAATTTTGTCAAGTGGATAAAAGTGCATAAATGAGATTATCCTGGGGAGAATACACACTGAACAAGGTGTTAACCCCTAAAACTTAAAGAAATTCTGTCACATTGAAGAAAAACTGTCCCCCCATTATTCACTAAATACTGAGTTGAATGTGTCATAACTTTAATCATGAAAATGGTGTAGTTAGGGTTGACGTTTATAGTGTCAATAAATATATTTTCAAATCCAACCACTAACTAATTATGAGCTCAAATACCCCAAAAATGCCCCATGCCTGTAACATTGCAGGCAATTGAAGTATTTTCAGAAATTTAGCATTGGAAAGAAACATCATTTTCAGCAGATGAATTCTTGTAGGGCTTCCATTTTGATTAGGAGGGTTGTTTGCTGTGGAATGAAAAGAACTGACTGCTGACTGAGAATCTCAGGATTGACTTTGCTTCCAAACAAGTGGCAAGTCACTGAACCTCTCATGTGTAATGAAGAGATGGGTCCCGTCAAAGTCTATTAAAACTCCAAAACTACATTGCTCTATGACATCCAAAATAGAGGTACCAAAAATCTTTCTTAGAAACCTCCATTCCCATGACGTATTTTCATTAAAAAAATCAAAAACAGCTAAGAAATTTATTTTTCAATCTTATATAGGATACTCAATCTTATTCAATGTTTTATAACCCTTTCCTTATATTTTGGGGGTAAAATTCCATTTGGAAGAAAGTTTTTCTTCATAAAAGGGCTGACAGGCAGTGTGGTAAAACTAATGTTGTTGCTAGTCCCTCTCTGGAGACCAGTTTAGCTACACTTTTTTTTTCTATGAGGACCCTTGAGATTGACCCTAGAAGCATTTTCATTTCCTCAATTAAATGTAGAGAAGAAAGTGTGGCAGAAAACAGGGCTAGAATTTGTGTTTCTGTTTCAACCCACCTAATAATATAAGCTTGTATAAACAATTTTTCACTATTTGTTCTGAGGCAGCTCCCTGGAAAACAGATATGTATTATCAGTTGGCTAGTTCTAGGAATAAAAGAAGCTAAAAATCAAGTCATTTGAGTGAATTTACATCACTGAATTACTATGATGTAGCCTTTCAGTTAGTGACTTGTCTGAGTTCCTAACCCCTAAAATATCAAGTCATACAAATTCTATAAATTGAATAAATGCCATAGCCTTTTGCTTCTGCTTAGGATATCATTGAGGATATCACATCCATGAAGAAAACAAGCAAACGTAAAAATTTGGTTATGATGAAGAATATTCATAAGGAGCAATGTACTGGGCTGCGTTTTCAAACACATACTTTTGTTACATGGGGATTCCAATGCCTCGAAAAATAAGTCAAGTATCATCATGCAATTAGAGTAGCATGAAATATCATGCCCTTAATAACTTCCTCATGTTTTAAATGATATAACAGCTCATTGATTCTTTTATTCATGAGAGCCTGTCATGGACTCTAGGCACTGGGATACAAAGATGAACAAGATAGACAAAATCTCTGCCCTCACAGACCTTACATTATAGTAGAAAATTACAGACATAAATTAATAAATATTCAATATAATTACAGATAATAAGTAAAGTGAAAAAGGAAAGCATCCCAGGAGGGTAGAGATTGAGCATGTGTGCAAAGGAGTGGAAGGAGAAGTGGACCAAGATGATGGAAGAGAGAATATTTCAACACTTGAGCAGAGAGATGAACAAAATGAGAAAGGGAGTCATGGGGAAATCAGGGAGTGAAAGAAGAGGAATTCCAGTGAAAGACAGGAGAACATGCAAAGGTCCTGAGGTCTGTTCAAGGCAAGGTCAAAGTGTCTAGACAAAGAACAGGCTGAGTGAGTGGAATAGGAGATAAGCCTGAGGAAAAGAAGGGACGGGCCACTGATGGTCTTTTAGGCCATCTCAAGGTGTTCGGTTTTATTCTAAATGTGATGAAAAATCAATAGAGGGTTTTGAAGAGAGGGTTAACACTGTCATATTCATGCTTTAAAAAGAACATTCTGACTGTTAGGTTTGAAATATAGCCTCCTTATGTAGTTTATACTTTCTAAAAGAAGTTGTACATCTAAAATTTATACTATCTTTAGAAAAACCAATATAATGCTCCCAGCACCATTGTTTTATTTCATTGGTATCAACTATGGAAATATTCCATAATTATAAACAAAGATGTAGGGTAAACTAATGGATTGAGACATTGGTAACACTTTAATTCCGTTATTCAATGCTCATCTGTTCTGTTTTTTTCTTTAAGCTCTATGCTGGTTTCATGAAATAGTGGCATAATGTATTACTCCTCCATAATATAAATGGTAGGAAAGTATTGGTTGTAATTATCAATGTTACGAAAGTCTTAGTTGAAAAATGGCTTTACAAGTATTGTAAACATTCTAAAATTTGCCTAGCTTTAATAGTCTTGGAAATGTCATTATGTAGACTTAGGAAATGAATGAAGTTAGGGCATCAAATTGTAAAAAGGACCTCTGATTTTACTAGCTTATCAGATCTCTTCTGACCACCCAGTATGTGCCAAACATGGAGCTGAACTTTGGAGGTTGAAATCAATTAAGATACTGCTCTTTGCTTTAAGGTATTTGTGGTCTATGAACACAATTGTAGTGAGTGAAATTGAATTTCAACCTGAGAAAATAGTATAAGTAAACGTTTCATAAAAATGTGTGCAAAACAATAAACTCGCCTTCTTAGTCTTGTCTCCAGTAATTTAAATCTTTTTGCCTAACAGAACAGAAGAGAGAGACGTTCCAATCTGGCCATGTAGCAGGAAGCTGTGATGAGGATGGGTAGCAGAAGGATGTCAAAGATGTGACAAAGAAGCTCTCAGGTTTCCATATAGGACAACACATCACTTAGATCCTCAATGAGGCAGTGTGATGTCATGGAAACACAATTTTCATGTCCAGACATACTGCTCTTCCTCTATGAGACATTTGAATTGGGGCCGATTTGAAGCCATTTGAGGGAAGTGACGATAACAATAAATTCTTTTCCAGGTTGTTATGATGTGCAAGTAAGTTAACATAGTTCAAGTGCCTAAACTGCATTGCCACACAGTTGGTTAGCTTCCCTTCCAGCTGAACAGCAAGAGTAAACTTCCTTCTGTGGCACCAAACTAGTTGAGCAGTGGACAGCTCTATAGATATTCTCACACTCACAAAATTGCAATGAATGCTAGATCTTGGTTATATGATTCACCCACCCTATACAGGTGTTGAGGAGATTAATTAATTAATGCTTGTAAGGCACTTTATGATTCATAGGTCAAAGGCATTTGTGAATGCAAAGTTCCCTTATTAAATGTAACCCCCTGCAGGCTCCACTGCTTTCCTTCAGAAACACTGTGTGGGTCAAGAGATGCCTTTTTGGAAAGTAAATTTTCTCATCGTTTCCTTCTGCCACCACTGGAAGAAAAATGTGGTATCTCAATGGGAAATACTACCACATTGCTTGTTCTTGAGGGATTTCCAGGAGAAATACCACAAAAATGCTTTTCTTTGAGAGTATTCAGACTGAAATTCTTATAGATTGAGTGGATATCAACACAGCTCGTATGGGTAGTATATAGTCTGGTTTTGTTGTCATTGCTCTAGAAATGGTGCCACGTGGAAATCCAAGGAATTCCTTCATTTGGTGGAGGATAGAGGGTGAAGAGTCAGCTAATATGAAAAGCAAATTCCTCTAAAAAGTTCTGGAAAAAAGCAAGATAGAACTCCCACTTAACAAGGTGAAAAAGTCACTCAAAAGAGCAAACAAAGCAATATCACTTTAATAATTAATACATAAGCATAAATTTCCCAGAGGAGATTTATTTCCTTTTTGAATGCTGATGGTGGCAACAGATTTTATATCTTCCTTCTACAAGTCCTCTTTTCAATAAAGGATGATATTACCACCTTGGTAATTTGACAAGAAAATAGCTATTTTCCCCCTACCCTCCCTGTGAATAAAAAAAAAAAATGCTTTATTAATTTGAGCATAGGTAATGGGTAACCGTTGAACTAACAAGTATCACTTAGAGTAACACTAACCCTAAAATAATGGGCTCCATCAGTCTGGTTGAGCATCTAGTACATGTTGTCCACTGAGCTTGGCAGTGCGATATGCCAATAAGCAGGGCAATGAGAATAAATAGAAAGGGTTTTGTGTGTAGACACCAAAATTCACGCTCTTAGCACTGGCCTTTAGCTGTTATATGAGGCTGGGCAAGTTGCTTAATTTTTCTTATCCTCAGCTTCATAGCACAAAAGATGGAGAAAACAGTACAACCCCATCCAATTGTTGGGAGGATTAGTATGAAGTGAATTTTATATAGAAACTGCTCTCAGACTAATAGTAAAGATGATGCTGCTGAAGATGAGAAAATATGGTTATTCAGGAGCTTATGTTTTATGTGGGGCAACAAAACAAACCCAGAAACAGATTTTAAAAATTAGGGATTATGTAAGTAACATATTGTAAAATATTGAATTAATTTCATGGCTATGATCATAGATTTAACATTTTGTGAGTATTAATAATTAAATTTTAAAAATCCAAGTTTCTTTGGTTTTTGTTTTGTCATGTTGTGTTTTTGGCTGTGCCGCCTCCCCGAGGCTTGCGGGATCTTAGTTCCCCGACCAGGGAACGAACCCGGGCCCCGCGGCAGTGGAAGAGCATAGCCCTAACCACTGGACCCCAGGCAATTCCCCCAAAACCAAGTTTTCAACATGCTCTCTTTTTGCAATTTTTTTTTTGATGCCAACAGGTGAAATCTATCAAGCTTATTTTAAAATCGGGGGATTTATTTGATATTGCTTGATTGGTTAGACTTTTGTTATATTTTGTTGCTTGCATTACCATTTCAATAATCTCCTAATTACTGAATAATGATATTAAGGTATGAAATTATGAACTTTCTCCTCAAAAATGTGGTGTGAGGTTCTAACTCCAACTGCCAATTCACTAAGACTAATTTTTGAGTATTCACTGAAGTAAGGGTCTGAATTAAAAATCTCCTTTGAGCTTATCGATGAGAAGTGATACTTCAAACAGAAAAGACCATGTTCATTTTCCGACATGCAAAGAACATGAAACATTCCATGTCTTTCTAATGCAATTGATGATGCCAAGTTACCCAACTTCAGTCTGTTTTCTTTAAATGAGATGGCTCTGCCTGTGCGTGTATGTTTTCATTTGCACACCAGATCAGATTAGTTACTTGTAAGACTTGGAGCATCTATAGTTAGTTAAAAAGGCAAAACATAGGTCATAATTTTTCTCTGTATTCATGTTACTAAAAATTCCTCTTCAGAATCTGAAGCTCAACCTTTATTCTCTAACCCCAGCCTTGTTAGTGCTGCCACCTACAGGAAGATATGGTGGCAAAACGAGAGGCATCCTTGCAAAATCCTATAACTAAATTCACCTCCTTACTTCTGTCCCTACACTAACCTCTTGAAGCCACCCCTAGCAAACACAAAAAATTGGTGCCTGCATATGCATGTATTCACACATAACACAGCCCCTCCCCAAAGTTTTTGCACCCAGGCATCCATGTCCTGACGGCAAACAGTATTTAAGTCCACTATAAGTCAGCATCCTAAATTGTAACTGTCTATGCTCTTCTTTGACCTAGTCTATATTTTTGAAAGGGAAAATTGATTTTCTTTTGTCTGTCTTATGTCTGGGTTGGATTTTTATGTCCACTTTTACTGAGACTGAAATGTCAATCTGCACACTTGGAATTATACAGCATGGGGGAAAGGGTTAAGGGACATGGTGAATAAAGCATTGGCTTTTTGCCAGAGAGATACAGGTTTCAATCTGACCTATAGTTCTATACAAAATCGTCTTGTCCTGTCCCTAGGGGACAGTGGTCTATGTCCAAAAAATTTTCTGTATATAATTCAACAAATAGGCAGCCCTATTAAGTTGAAAGCTGAGGCTGTATTTGCAAAGAGGATTAAGTACTTTCCCCCTCAGAGAGGGAGAGAAAGGGTGGGAAACTTCTTGCTCAGGGTTCAATTCATTGGAAAGATTCACACCCTACTTGTTTGTGCCTGTCACAGAGAAGCAATGATGCCCATTTTTTAAAGTCTAGTTACAAATATCTATATTCATGTTGTTTTTGATTCATGCAATTGACCTGGCTATACTTCTGGTAAGAAAGTAATTTGCCCCCAAACGCTTATGCCAATATTACCATGAAGAACATTTAATTTCCCCAGCTGCACCAAGGGATGGGCCAGGGTAGTAAATATGTCAAGTCAGATGCCTGTTCAGTTACATTGGTGGTGGCTTCCTGGAGAGCTCTGCTGAGAATTCTGGGATAAAGCAAGAGCTTAGCAGGAAACTGTGTCCTGATTAAAATACTAGTTGCCAGAGGTGGGATCCGGGAAGGTAGTCCTGTGTATCTTACCTAGTTTGCTGTCTCTGGACTAGGTGCTATACAAATAGTTTAGGAAGGGTTAGCCTGAACAATAATTCTCCCACTAGAGGAAAGTCTACAGGAAACAGAGAACTAATGAAAATGGTGATATAAATGTAAGTGTATAACACATTTCCATCATTTATGGATAAGAAAGCAACTATGATTGGTAGGGTGTTGAGTGAAAACGAAATCATGGGTTTCATCCATTTTGATGGGTTGGGGGAAGTTGTAAGTGAGAGAGTATGGAGCGAGGATACTGAACCACATTTCCGTTTAAGCCCTGTTAACAGATTTGCCCGCACTCTAACACGGCTCATCTATTCACACTGGCAGACACTTGTAAGACCACAGCCTGAGACTGGCCCATACTCTGCAAGATTTCCTGTCTGAGTAGCAGTTATTTGAGTCTCGGCTCCCCTTTGGTACTGACATCTTGTGGCTACTGATTTGTCTTACCTTTATCTAGATCTCAGATACTTGTATATTATCTGGCTCTGGACTCTCCAATGTGTTTCTAGTCCCCTCTTTGTCTTGGCGATGTATCAAGCTTTTGGTATCTCTGCAGTGGTCCAAATGGTGCCCGTATTTGATTTCTATCTCAGAATCTTGATTCTAATGCTTTGCATAGCCCCAGTCTCCTGTACAATGTCAGTACAGCATGTGACAAATTGGGAAGAGAGAGTCACTCTAGCAGAGGAAAGAGTTCAGGAAAGAGACAGAGGCAAAAGTAGGGAGAGACAGGGTCAATCAGACGAGTAAATTAGCTTGGAGAACGTGGAGGGGACAAACTAGGAGTAAGGTCTCAGGAGAAATGTTCTGTGTGGTCCCACAAAAAGTTCAAGCGACAATTAAGGCAAGCTTTGGTCAGATCCATTATGGGAAACAGAGACGATAAAAAATCATTTTCTCAAGGAACTGGGAAACTTGGTGCCTTAATGAACTGTCAAAGGAAATTCTGGGGGGAAATGGTGATATAGTGTCAGGGGACAGTGAGGGAGGGGAAAGGAAGGCATGATCAGGGAGCCAGGAGGGAAATGCTGTCGCATTTGGTAATGTGCCGTGCTAATTCTAGGCTGCAATTCCCTGGGGCTCTGGTGACTCTTAATACCACCCACTCCTGAGTCGCTAGATTATTTTAGTGGCAATTAAACCAGGGGTGAGAGAGAGAGAGAGAGAGAGAGAGAGAGAGAGAGAGAGAGAGAGAGTGTGTGTGTGTGTGTGTGTGTTTTAATAAAGTAGGCTTATGTGAAATTGTTTCAAGGAAAAAACCATCCCCGGAGCAACGTGAATTTCATTCCCAGGCCCCTTCTTTTCTCCCTCTAAAAAAAAATAAAATAAAAGACTCTGACTGTAAGATCCAGTTTGAGAATGTCTGGTTTAAGTCCTGGTGTTAGGACCTCACACTTTCAGAAATTAATTGGGGCAATCAACATGCCAGGAAGCAGCAGAACAAAGCTGGAATGGCTTTAGTTAAATCCTAACTGGGAAGATGCTTCTCAAATTCACTGTTTCTTGCTTAACACATATACACATAAAAGTACCAGAATCTTATCCATTTCTCTAACCATACATTTCTGAAGGGTCAGAAAAAATGAGATATTCTCCTGACACATACAAACAACAGTATAGGTATGTGTTGATGGATGAAGCACCAGTAAACAAGAGACTCTCCTTAAAAATAATTCTAAAAAGGCCAATTTATTGTCTTCTTTAAAGAACTTCTTAATAGAAGTCGAACTAGAATGACATCAAGAAGTTTAAACATTTCACAAATGAAGAGTGTATTATAGTTTTTCCATTAAGTCAAGTTGCAAGAAATATTGTATTTATAGTGTTATTGTAGTTCCTTTTTGGTTTGAAACTTTTTTGTAAATGATATGGAAAAAGTTATGGACAAGATTATCTCCTAACAACTCACAGATCTCAAAGGACTTGGTATCTTCAACTAGCGGAACAGAAGAGTGCAAAAAAAAAAAAACTACACTAATTACAGAAAAAAAAATCTTCAAAGTTGTTTACACATATTTTCAACTAATCTAAAACTTCCTAGAATGAGATACAGAAAAAATGCTTGGAATAAAATCTGAGGCCATTCACAGTTTGACTGAGAAGAGAGTCCCCAAATTAGTGTATTATCATTCATCAAATTCTGGGTCCCCACTTCAAATACAGAGCAACATCCCAACCGCTGGAAATCACCAGAAGGCCCAACAGAGCCCTGAAATCTCACTGGATGCTTGTCCTGCATCATACCCGCAGCAGGCAGAATGTAAATAGCTTACAACTTCCCTCTCTAAGGAAGAAGTGGAATATCAAGTTATTAGTGTCTCATTATTTACGAAGAACGAAAGAACCAACTGGCAGAGAGGAAAAAGTCCCAGACTCTCTCTAAGAGGAAGGGGAAAGTCCTTATAAAGTTCATCCTAGGAAAAGCACAGTAGCACTGTTTTTACTGAATCATATCGTTTACAAATGTGACCAAATGGAATAAGCTAGGCACATGGCATCCTGGAGATCACATGGAGGTAAAACCTTTACCAAAACCAAAGAGATTACTGTGCTGAATAAGGTAATATTTATAGTAGACACTGATCAGTATTTTAATTGCGGCAAAATAACAATAGTTTGGGGGAGAGGGGTAGCCTCTAAATCAGGGTAAATTTCCTATTTCTTTGCTAAGACCAAAGTAGAGTAAAGCAAAATAAATTCCAAGATTTTAAAATCAAATTTTCCTCCCTTTGTTACTTCGGAAAAGCGAATGTATCTGGAGCTGTTTTTGGTCCAATGGAAATTGATAACGTTGTTTTGGATGGGAATAGTTTAGCTTTCTTTTAAACTCATGGTGACCTATGATGTGAAGATCATAAGATATTTAGGTCATTCCTACACTCAGAGAAGTCTAGGTTGGTCTTGGGTGTAGCTAATGACCTGAGAAATTGCTCTAAACTTCTGTTTTCTATTGTGACTGTCTGGAACAGAAGCAGGAAAGGACTACGTGATCCTCAGAGGACACCGTGAGAGAAGTTTACAAGGGGTCATGACACTGCTCTGTCTTGCCCACTAGAATAGGCATTTAGTTCTTTCCAAGGTCCTCTTGTGTCTGGTATTTTGTTTCTGTGATTCTGACCACCTCCTTAATGATAACTTCATGCCCCATATTTTACCACCAGCTTTTTGACTTTTGCCATCTACTTATCTCTCCATCTTTAGGTTTCTATAAGCCCTGCTTTTCTCTATTGACTTTCCATTCACTCAGCGTCTGCCCTGGTTTCGTCATTCCTACTTTCTGGGCAAGTTACCTCAATGTCTTTGGTTGGGGAATTATCCCAAGCTCTCATGATACTCGGGACCATGAAACTATCTATGGAACCAAAACTGCTAGAGGACTTGTCCCTTCAGTTTCATAGCTCTATATTTCAGAAGTGAACATTGAAATCACTAAATTGACTAGCATTTTTGAGAAATTTCCCTTTTAAAGCATTTACGTAAGTTTCTTTCTGCTCTAAAAATGTACACTTTCTAACTTAGGCATATTGCAAAACAGAAAGAAATCATGTTAGCACAGACAGCTTATTTACTCATTATTGGTACTCATCGTAAAGGTGGCCCACATTCAGAAACAGCAGCAACGAGAAATGGTTTTGGTCGTAGAAAATGGGAGAAAGTTGGGGATAAGATTTCAGCTTAGATTTCTAATGAATACACAAATTATGATGGAAACTTGCAAAAAGAATTTCAATACTGCCTCAAAGTAACTGAAGGTTGCTTAATCTAAAAAAGTTATCTAAAAAGAGAAAAGTGTAGGAAAATCATTCTGGATATTGATGGTAAAATCAAGATTAAAAGGTATAGTGCATGTATTTATTATATAATTAATGTATATATTTAGCCTCTCATGCAAAGTTTTCGATGATCTTGTCATGAAATTACTCAAGGTAGAAATTGTATTATGTATGGTAGAAAAGAAAGTTGTTAAAAAAAGGTTTTTATTATCTGTTATTTGTCAGTATGCTGTCGAAATGTGCCTTGGTTATGAAGCCAATCAAGTTTGCATTTTACACAATGAGCTTCTGTCTCCTTCCAAAGAGTAATTAATCCCTCAACTCCACTTCTCGCTTCAGTTTCAGAGGGCCCTGTGACCATAAACCAGCTTCCCTTTCAAGACAGTAAATGATCAAAGACAGTCCCTTACATTTTCTGGTAAAATAAATTTTAGAGTAAATATATTATAATCTACTTGCATTTCTAATTTTTTAGACTGTTATTTGCTTTCCTACTATGACCACTGTCACCTATATCAGACATTTGGGGACACATTCCAGCTTATCCCATTTTATTTCTACCTCCAGTAATATACCTTTCCAAAAAAAAAAAATTAAGGTTTACTGCAATGACTTCCAGTGGTTTTTCAGATAAATCACAACTCCTTAACACAATCTAAAAGCCTTTACGATCCGCCTCATCAAATTTGTCCAGCCTCATTGTGGGCCTTTCCGCCCCTGCTCTCTTCTCACCAGCTTCTTATGTGTTTTTTCTCCTTGGACGCTAAGCTCCTTTTTATCTCAAGGCTATTGTTCATATTGCTCCCAAGGATTGTTTTTCTTTGCCCTTCACAGCACCCTCCTATTCTTGATAATCTCCTACTCCTAAATCAGGGTCCTCTGATATATCAGCTCTTTTCTTTGGACAGTGTAAGCACATTAATTAAAAATTATCTGAATAATATCTACCTCTTCTTCGATAATGCAAGCTCCACAAATCAGGGACTATGTTGGTCCTGTACAATCCTCTATATTCAGTCTCATAAGTAGTAGGAACTCAACAAATACCTGTTCAATACAAAAATGAGCAAATAAAGAAAAGAGTGGAAGAAATGAAATGCATCATCTTTTTGTTAATAGAAATATTGCTTTCTCCCAGTGTTTTCACCTTTTTATGTCAAAGTGAAGTGGGGGCTGGCTGCAAGAAGATGTAATCTGTGTCAAAATGAGGTGGTGATAGGTGCTTATTGAAAAGAAATAAAGAATCATGAGCATGCCGTTCTAGTTGCCCTTCCCTACTAGGTCCCTAAGGGAAATATGACTATGGAGGATAAGGCCAAACAAGGGTTTTTGACCCAAGATTTTGGTGAGAACTTTCAAAACTCAAGCTGTAAGCAATGGAAGCTCCTTTTAGATCAGGCTAAATTTGTCTGGGTGGTCTAAAATTAAAGCAGTCCAAAACCCTTCATTTCTCTTTCCCCACCAATTCTTTTGGATCTTAGATCTCATTATTCCAGTGCTGGAAAAAATCAGTCAAGTGCTCTAAGGCATCAGGAAAAGAGTGATGAACAAAAGATAGTGAGTGGACACAGGATCTGAGAGCATCTGCCACAAAGCCTAGGTGAAAGGAAGGGGCTGGAAGAGGAGCTCCTGGTGAGGAACTCTACTTTGAGAAAACATTTACATTAGTCCTTGAGTACCTTTACAGAAAAGAAGTTTAATTAATCTCCATTTTTCATAAACTCTCCAAAAATGTGTGTGGTTGTTTTTAATCACACATAACATATGAAAGAATAAGAATGCTCTTAATACTTTAAATTCTATACTACTTTACATTTTCCTTTTTCTACATTATAGGAATTTGTATACTTCTGTCAAATGGATGAGTTTTATATTAGGAAGCTTTTGAGTATTTTTACTGGCTCAGATAAGTGGCCATAGGTGATAACTTGGCAGCAATATTTTCAGCTAAGGTCTCTCTTGACTTGTTCCTTCATTCAATGACTATTTTCTGACAAATGTTGCTGTCAGTACTGGCCATGGCAGTTGTGACTAAGACAATGTCCTGTTTTCATAAGCTTATGCAGCTTGCTTTTCAGGGATGGAGACGGCAAACAAATATCTATATCAGGAAGTAATAAGCACTAAGAGACAACAAAGGCATGTAGAAAGGGGTAAACCATAACTAAAAGTGAATGTGTATAGGATTCTACTAAAAGTGTCCAGGAAAGACCTCGCTGAGAAAATAATGTTTGAGCAGAGATCTGAATGCAATAAGGAAGCAAGCTGGATGAAAACTCGGGGAACAGCAATCCAGACAGAGGGAACAGTGAATACAAAGTCCCTGGGGCAAGAACAAGCATGGCATGTTCAAGGAATAGCAAGGAGGCAAGCGTAGTTGAAGAGTAGTAAAGGGTAGTATGCAAAAGACCGCATTAGGGAGTTAACCAGGGACCAGATCGTACACAACCCTGTAGGCTAACAGATTTTATCTGAATATGCTGGGAGGCCATCGGACAGTTTATAGCAGGGAAATAACATGATTTGAATTATATTTTTAGAAGCTTTCTTTGGCTCCAGATGGGGAATAAAAGCAGAAGTGGAGATCAGTTATGAGGCTATTACAGAGAGGATTCAGAACGACCCCTGGGTTTTTGGCCTGAGCACGTGATAAATGGTGGAGCTTTTTATAAAGTTAGAAAATATTGACATTGGTCAGGGTAGAAATTCAAGGACTCTATTTTAGGTATGTTAATTTTTAGACCCCTATTAGACAGCCAAGTGAACACACTGAGTAGGTAGTTGATTATATGAGATAAGGGTTCAGGGGAGAAGTCAGAACAGAAGATATAAATTTACATATTGATGGTATTTAAAACCATGAATCTGGATGAGATTGATGAGGAGAGAGATGAGATCACTTAGGAGATGACTGTAAAGAAAACTTAGTTTTTGGAGGAGTGGGTACTCCAGTATCAAAGGATAACACCCCACCCTATGAAGATCTCCAGGCATTCTGAGGTTCTTTCTATAAGGCTCTTCAGAGGGTTCCCAGCAAGATAGAGTCCCAGAGGTGATCAGCTAATGAACAGATCAAATATCGTCCTTCCCTCGTGCGTCTTTCACTTTTCCCAATGCCCCAGTCCTGTTCCTTGGGATCATTTGCCAAAATAAGTTACTACACAAAAGCCCTTGTCCCAGGCTCTGCTTTCCAGGGAAACTAAGTTAAATCACTGATATTGTGATTTATAATAAATATATATTTTGCTCTTCATCCAAAGTTCCTGGCTCACAGCTCTCAAAACCCATGGACTTTCCTGAGCGATAACAGCAATGGGAGCATCTTTTATTACAACATTTAGACTTTTGTCTTCACTTCCTGAAATCCTGAAATCGCTCCAGAGCCAAAAAGGTAAAATGGGTACCTTGTTATTCATAACAAGCCCCTCTCAACCACACTTGAGTTTATGTTAATGAGGTGACTCTTGGAAAGCCCCTAAGTAACTTAAGGATGGAAGGCTGGTTGCCAAGAGAACCAACCATGTGATTAGAGGGTTGGAACTTTCCTCCCACCACACTCATACCTCCAAAGAGGGAAGAGGGCTGGAAACTAAGTTGAATCATGAATGGCCAGTGATTTAATCAATCAAGCCTACACAATGAAGCCTCCCTTAAAACTCTGATCTACAGGGTTCAGGGAGCTTCCAGGCTGGCATACTCCAGACTCCATGGGGACAGAAGCTCCTGTGTTCAGAACCCCTCTAGACTTGCCCTGTGTATCTCTTCATCTGCCTGATCATTTGTATCCTTTAATGTCCCTTGTAATAAACTGGTTATCTAGTAAGTAAACTGGTCTCCTGAGTTCTGTGAGTTGCTTTAGCAAATTAATAGACCCTGTGGAGGGGGTCATAGGGACCTCCAATTTATAGCCAGTCTGTAAGAAGCACTGGTAACAACCTGGACTTGCAATTGGCATCTGAATTGGAGGCAGCATTGTGGGACTGAGACCTTAACTTGTAGGATCTGATGTTATTTCCAGGTAAATGTGTCAGAACTGAGTTTGATTTGTAGGTCACGTACAAATAGGTCTGCTGAGAATTGGAGAATTGCTTGGTGGTATTGGAAAACACACATCATAGTCACCTACCATCAGAAAGATACACACTAAATTGTTTCCTCCGTGATGAGTAGGGTCTTATGTTTAGCTTTCAAACATCTTTTCCTTGATTACTCTTCTAACCAACCACATGGCATTGGAGAAAGTTGTCCAGGTTTAGGGATTCAGACTCTAGCTGTATAGATACAGCAATTTTCTCTGGTGAACACTGATGGGTCCTCCTAGGAATAAGTAATAACTTGTTATCCTTTCTACTTATTTAGCCACATGATTTACCAAGCAAGCCAATCAAGCCAGGAAATGAAAGAAGATATGTAAAAATTAAAATTACAAGAAAAGTCCCAGTGACAGCATATCTACTTCCACTGGAGTGATAGATAACTATGCAAACCCTAAGAAAGGAAGGAAATGTGTTGTAGAGACTGGATCCTCCTTCAGCTCTGCTCCCTGGAGTCTAGCTCTCCCTCTCCCTGGGACAGCCTTCTGCTGTTCTTGGCCTTCTCCTCTCAACCAGCTCCAGAGAGCAGTTCACCAGAGAGTAGGAGAAGTGCTTCTTGGCTAACAACCTTTTCAGGTGGTTGGCCTCCAACCTGGATGATTGGGAAGGGCTCCTAGAAATGATCCTCCTGATTATTTTTCCAAGCAGCTGGTCTCTTCCCACTACCCATTCGGGAGGAGTTGAGAGAAAGCAGTCAGAACAAAGAAGAACACCACAGAACACTCTCAGGTGGAAGAGCAGCAGATCCCACTGTCAAGCAAGCGTAATCCCTCTCCAGGACTTCTTCCATCCTTGCATCTGCCCACTAAGGGCCAAACTGCCTCCTTGGCCAGCCGGCTTACTTCATGATTCTTGGAAACGTATCAGTATCTTTCATAAAACATTACAGGGAACATCCAGAACATTCATAACATGTTCATAAATATAAATCTTTAAATGAAATAATTTTTTCCCTTGGATGAAATGAACTTGTTGAAACAAGAAGCATTTGGCATTCCTCAGACAGCTTTGGATCGTGTGCTGTTTAAGTAACTGTCAGTTCACTGCTGGGTTCATTGACACTTGGTTCTTTAATGGTGCTTATAGTGAATAATGCTGTCTGCACAGAAAGGGTAAAGGAAACAGTCAAATGAAATTCAAATCTTGTCTGGTGGAGGGTGAGAATGAATATTCCTGATATGCTGGTTAAATCTGAAGCCTAAATTCGCTTTACATGCAATCAAAAAGAAGTCAAAATAATTATTTTACCCAAATGCTGTGTGTACAGGTTCAGTCTATTTTCATAAAAGAAAAAAAAATTCAACAGATGGCTAGAAAGAGTAGTTTAAGACATCAAAAACAGCTGAGTAAACTCTCGATAGTCTGGGGTGAGAGAGAGAGAGAAATAGAAACAAGCTTACATTTTAACATTCTAGCCCATTATATATTTATTTGCATTGGGGGTTCATTGAGTTATGTTACAAAATATATTTTAACATATATTCACTGATTTTTAAATGAGAAAATATAATTCAAAAGGAATGCTATAAAGCATATAATTATAATCATATATATAATACATATATAATATAATAAACATAATCAAAAATCATTTTATTTTTTATAATTATTTTCTTTTGTAAATAATAAATTTAACCACATGTTAAACAAATAATATTGCTTTAATAGTCTTACCATGGCATAGAAGAAACAATACCCATGGAAGGATATTTCTATATTAAAGATTATAGAATAAGAAGAGGGGCAAGGAGGAGGAGGAAAAGTGTGTCGCTATTGATTTATAACAGCGATCTGGATTTGTTAAAAATTGTATGGAGGCCTTCCCTGGTGGCGCAGTGGTTGAGAGTCCGCCTGCTGATGCAGGGGACGCAGGTTCGTGCCCTGGTCCAGGAAGATCCCACATGCCGCAGAGCGGCTGGGCCCGTGAGCCATGGCCACTGAGCCTGTGCGTCCGGAGCCTGTGATCCGCAATGGGAGAGGCCACAACATTGAGAGGCCTGCGTACCACCAAAAAAAAAAAAAAAAAAAAAAAAAAATTGTATGGAGAATCTAACCAGGATGAAATTTTCCTGGAAATTATAACCTCAAAACAGTTAAAACAGCACAAATGTTCTGTAAGCACACAGGTATAAGTTTCAGGAGGCTTGAGTCTCATCCCTGTTCAATCATTAACTTATTTTTGTGACTCTAGACAAAATTGCTTAACCTTTCCAGGCCTCAGTTTCAATAATTCTAAAATGAATAGATTGAACCACAAAATATCTTAGTTTCCTTTAGCTCTAAAATTTAATGATTCTAACAGAAAGAGTCAGCCTTATCCATATCATGAGTTGCAGCTTAAGGGGAACAAAAAAATTGTCTTCTCCCCGACCCTTTCCTTCCCATTCTTCTTCTTCTATCCCCAAATGTCTTCCTCACCATATGATTCTTACCGAAAACAGTATTAGAAAGAGGACCCATTATTGGCTATCAACACTTTATCTGAAATTAGTTTTAACTACCAGTTGTGGAGAAAACACATATTTAGTGAGGGGTGTGGCTTCCCCAGCATGCTCCATCCTGTGGATTGCTATCTGAGCTCAGAGAAGTGGGAGGGGCCAGGGTAGGTACCTGGAACACTGGCCATCCAAACAGTAGAGATGAGGGGAAGAAATGGAATGGGCACGTCACCATTTTATTGCTTATAGCAACTACTATGACCAGTATTAGAATTCTCCAGCCAAAAGGAATATATTTTGGAGGGGGCCTCTAACACCCAGTCCCATTTTTACTTCCAGTTACCAAATACTTTGTCCACTGTTCATTGGAAAAATAAAAATATCTTAATTGGAATTGAGATCTTTCTCTCATGCTCCGCCTGCCATTCACAGGAAGCTCTAGCACCTTCTATGGAAGTACCCCAGTCAAAATTGCTATTAGTATTCAAAACATATCATTTAGTTCATGCAACTTACAACCCCTCAATATTTCTAATCATCAGTATTTATATTTGAAAAAAATAAACTTAAATTTCCAAGTCTTAAAGTAGATCAGTTAACATCATTAAGATTCCAATACCTCAGACTCTTAATTATTATAGTTATTGAAGTACATTGGTTTAATCTGGCATTAATCATTCTTTTAACCTTGAGATTTATTATCCAATGTCCTGGTCTCCTTCATGAGTCCCACGAATTGATTTTTGTTGATGTGCTAACAGAGAGCATCCAGGTATCTAAATTCTTGTACATTCTTATTCCTAATGTTACCTTGTGGCTTTAAGCACTGTGTTAGGCCTAATTTCTTAAATGAGTGCTCTTTTGTTGTTGTTGTTAAGACACCACACTATTTTCTTAAGTCTATGGGACAACAATATCTAAATTTTACAGTCATCTAAAATTTGGCTCCTTCTGAATAAATCCAGTACACAAAAATTTAGATTTATTTTTGAAAAAGACAAATTAGGAAGTAATTAGGGATGTCACAAAAGAGGTATTTATTTTATAACAGAATTTCCTAAAAAATCTTTCAAATAGCTATGTTATTTAATTTACAGTAAACTGCTTTAATACTTTCCCAAAATCAATTTATTGCACAAAATAAGATGATTTTCTTTTATTTTGAGATACCATTGTTTCTAAGCTTAAATATCACTAATAAGAAATAGTTTTAGTCACAAAATAGGTCAAAAATTATAAGAAATCCTAATTGCTAAATAATATGACCATTGGGGATGAAAGAATCCCAGGATTGTCCAAAGTATAGGAATAAAAAAAAGGTACTAATTCCAGCTGAGTTTCTTTCTAATTTTAGCATATTTATTCCACCAAATCTGTTTAATTAACACATCGCTTGGCAGTTTGTTATCTTGTATGAACATTTGTTAATTTTTACTGGATTCCATATGCAAAATTCCAAGTGATAGATTAAATGTGTTAATTGTATGAAAATGTATCTATTAAATCTAGCTTTTTGTCTACTTTCTCCACTCCTCATTTTTCTTTAGAAATATATTGGAAAAAGAATTTTTACAGATTATTTTTGAAACAGAACTGTGTGTGACTTTGAGGAAGGCCCTGGTCCCACATATCTGTCTTTTGGTCCACTCCATTATGCTTTGAGTAGATAAGAAACAGTAAGTTAGGGGCTACATATGAGCATGGATCCAGATTCCCCTAAAAAATGACACAAAGGGACAATTCTCGTATGGCTTAAATTCGACTAATACTGAAAACAAGGTTGCCTTATTGTTCTCTTCTTCATACCACACACTCCATTGCCTTCTCCTCGGCTTACTGGGTGGCTTATTCAGGGCCACATACTGAAGCCTGTAGGGCACCCATAAAAACGGTCTGTGTGTAGTTCTAAAAATTCTTCCCAGTCTTTCATCACGTCTCTCTCCTCCCTCTTTCTCTCTAAAGCCTTCCAGAGACCCAGAGCAGGCATCCCTATCGACCCAGCGTCACAGCCAGCTCTGGCCACGTGCAAATGAAAAATCTGCTCATTTAAAAGATAACCCTCCATTCTGGATTTTCACACTGGCACCTCTCTTTTCCTGTTTTTCCAGATAAACCAGGAAAGATATATACAATATTACCAAGCTAACCCATTATGGAAGTTGCAAAGTTTTATTTCCTGAGAAGAACCAAGGTTTAATTAGCTAAAAAGGAAGTGAACAGACGAATGATAAGTAAAAGTTGGTCTCTGTCTCTCGAGGGAGATTATCCTCAGTACCTCTGAACTCTATTATCCAAACAATGAAGGAATGGCGTGACTTGGAGCCTCTGATAATCTCATACTCATTATTGCTCATGTAAAGCTGTGAAGAGGCTGTCAGCTATTGCAGTGGCTTTGGAGAAAGAAGAGGCAAACCTCAAAAGGTTTGTGATTTGGAAGAAGTTCAGATATGCTTCCAGAACTTGGCTGCTTGTCCAAAGCTTATCCGAACTATCTGAACGTTTCAAGTCTTCAGAACTGGCCTGGACAGTTCTGGCTCTTTCTTACTGGACCTGGCTTGGAACTGCATGAGGATGGCCTTTTATAAAGATTTTTGGCACCTCTGGTTCTGATGCTGCTTACAAGCTACAAACTAAAAATTAACAAATCAAAAAGGCATTTTAATTATTTTAAAACCTTATTAAGAGTTTGGAGTTTTGTAAAAACAATTTTTTTAATGTTAACACTCTTTACAGATCCTTTTATAATTATTTAACCATATGGACTAAGGTAACCAATTGTTTCAGTTTTTCAAGAACTGAGAGTTTTCCTTAGATGTGGGATTTTTCAATTCCAAAATGGGGGTTGTATCAGGTAACTAAGACAAGTTAGTCACCTTAATATGAACATTTCAACAGCAGACCAAATTCTGGCTAAAGTCCAAAGTAGAATGTAATGAATAACATATCTAGTAATGTCTTTTAAATTATACATTTATCTGTGTTAATTATTATATAATTAGAGTTTTGACCTTAGCCAAAGTCTTTTTTTTTTTTTGGTGCGGTACGCAGGCCTCTCACTGTTGTGGCCTCTCCCGTTGCCAAGCACAGGCTCCGGCCGTGCAGGCTCAGCGGCCGTGGCTCACGGGCCCAGCCGCTCCGCGGCATGTGGGATCTTCCTGGACCGGGGCACGAATCTGCGTCCCCTACATCGGCAGGCGGACTCTCAACCACCGCGCCACCAGGGAAACCCAGACAAAGCCTTTAAAAGATAATTTTTTTCCTACTGGTTCTGTGGTACGAGATACTACCCTGTGTGGTTAACTAGTAGATGTAATAAAGGCATAATCTTACATAGAAACAAGTAATGTTATTAGGAGAAAAAAAGTATAATTAAGAAATTTTGGATTTTTATTCCATGTCATGACAATGAACTAAAATTCCATATTAATAAAATCAAAAAACAAAAGAGAAATTATATTTAAATAAAACTCCATGGAGTGTTTTAAGATAGTTTCAGGGGCTAAGATACAGTCTAGCAAAGAATAATGATCCTGAGAATTATAAACTAGATTACTATCACTGAACTTTTACTTTGCTCCAGAGTGGTATCAGTTTAATATTTTCTTAGAACACACATGTTTTTAGAATCCATGCTCCATTATTTTATTTCTTGGTCCTATAGAACAGAACTATGGAATTTCCTTTAAATTGTCTTCAGTGAAAGCCTTTTCTTCTTTCCCATCTCTTTCCAGCTCGTTTCTCCCAAAGATACTTCAACTTTCTTTCCTCAACCATAAGGGCACTGGGACTACACTGATCATGTAATTTATTATCCTCACCAACAACTTTTAAAAGTGAAGAGGGTGCTATTAGGGACTTCCCTGGTGGCACAGTGGTTAAAAATCCGCCTGCTAATGCAGAGGACATGGGTTTGAGCCCTGGTCCAGGAAGATCCCACATGCCGCAGAGCAACTAAGCTCATGCACCACAACTACTAAGCCTCAGCCTGCGCTCTAGAGCTCACGAGCCACAACTACGGAGCCCGCGTGCTGCAACTACTGAAGTCCGTGAATCTAGAGCCTGTGATCCACAGCAAGAGAAGACACTGCAATGAGAAGCCCACGCACCACAACGAAGAGTAGCCCCCGCTTCCTGCAACTAGAGAAAGCCCGCACGCAGCAACCAAGACACAACGCAGCCAAAAATAAAAATAATAAAATTAATTTTAAAAAGAGGGTGCTATTAATAATTAAACTAAGATAACAGGCATAAATCTGAGACTATCCAAAGCATACACTGTGAATTGTCACACCCTAAATCTACAAAGTGTATAGATGACCGTTGTAGAATTTGATTCTAAGTCCCTCATACATATCTTTATTTAATTACTAGTACTCTCTTCTATCCCCTCACTCTCCACTCCCCACAAACATAAATTCTTTTTCCTTCCCTATGTATCTCCTAAATTTCTCTTGGTAACATAGATTCTTCAATCAGCCAGTGTTCTCAGGAATCTCAGGGAGTGGGTCTGTTCTGCTCCTGTCATAATAATTGGGCTCTGCTCACTTGCCCTGCCTCACTCTCTCTCTCCTTCCCTGCGCTCTTGCTTTCTATGCGTTTTATTTTTAAACTCTAGAATTTGGGTATGGTCATGATATAGGGGAGGAAGTATTTTTCCATAATGATTACATTTTCCCTTTAATGACCTTTGGATTTTCTGGTCTTTAAATACTTCACTTTTTAAAATATCTTGTAAGTAACTATTTTTTTCCTTTTATACTCAGTCTCTTCTGTGAAATTAGAATGAACTCTCCAGTGTTGAAACAGTCTTCCTTTCACCTCTTAGTGTGAGAATTATAGTCCTTGAGACTTGTGAGTCCCAAAGTAGACTTGGCCCTTTTCTCCCAGGGGGCCTTGTAACTCATATGACATAACCACAACTTGTGGTAGGCTGCTCAGTTTTCCCTGTTCCTTTGTACATAAATTAGACCTCTTCCAAGAGCTCCATGATTTAGCAAGAAAAAAAAACAGCCTCAATATCAATCCATAGTAAAAGGAAAAGCAAAAATCATCAACATAGTCACTGCAAAATTTTTTTTAGTTAATATATAAGTAGTTGAACAGGAATTTCTTCTTAATTTCTATATAATGACTCAGTTTCATGATGACATTTGAGATGTATCATGATTAGTTTTTTTATTAGTGTCTAATATATTATTAAAAGTCAATCTGTCTCTTCCTCTCTCGTATACACATTACACCTAAACACATAATGGAAAAAACAGTACAACTATATATAAGATAGATAACTAACAAGGACCTACTGTACAGCACAGGGAATTCTACTCAATATTCTGTGATAACCTATATGAGAAAAGAATCTGAAAAGGATGACTATATGTATATGTACAACTGAATCACTCTGCTGTACACCTGAAACTAACACAACATTGTAAATCAACTATACTCCAATAAAATTTTAAAACAATTCATATAAAATTTCAAACCTGAAAAAAAAAAAAAACCAAAACATTACAATAAGCCAGATTTCAAGGCTCTTGTCCCAGTTCTCCCTTTAAAATACCCATATATTTGATTTTGTTTACCTGGCCTCATCTGTGGAGGCGACAATGAGGCTGTCTTCTGGGTTTTTATCTTCTGCTTCCCAGCCTCCTAAATGTTTCCCTTGTTTCTCACATTCTTTGTCTTTGTGTACCCTTTCATAGTCTTTTGAATGGGTTTTCTGGTGCATTTCAATCCACCATCTTGAACCCAAAGTTTCAATTTAATTTCTCTGGACCTCAGTTTTTTCATCTCTAAATTGAGAAAGTTGGATCAATTTTCTCTGAGATCACTTCCAAATATTCTGAGGCTATAAACTCCAAATAATATGTTGCACAATTATTTTTACAGCAATTAAATTAACCTCAAAATTAACATTGCATTTGCTGGACCCTACATCACACTGCCTATAGAATAAAGTTTTAGTCGATCACTTAAAGCCTCGTATAACCTGATTCAATCTTTCCTTAAAAATAGCAATGCTTCCAAAAAAAAGAAAAAGGAAACATTACTTTCCATTTGTTTGTGATGTCGACCTCTGTAAGCCAACATAGTTTCTCAAACAGTTGCCGAATGTGATAGCACCGTTGTATCCCTAGAGCTTTGCTCAGTTCCTGGTCTTTACATTTGTGTTGAATGCGATAATGAATGAGATAGGTCATCGTTCAGGGTCATGGGTTTCACCAGATAGAGGATATGACCTTAAAATGGATATTTCAGTTAGCTGAAAGAATTAGTGCACCTCCCAAAGTAATGATCTGTTTACCAGTCCACAGAGTGGAAGGACTTGAAAAAGTATTTCTTGGATTAAAACCCTATATTTTCAATTTTTGTCTCTTCAGACTGGGAGATAGTAGTAGGGAAGAAAGAGGAAAATATATTTGATTTAGTCATAAATATCCACTTTTCCCTACATTTTTTAAAAACTTTTTATTTTATATTGGAGTATAGTTGGTTAAAAATATTGTGATAGTTTCTGGTGTACGGCAAAGAGATTCAGTTATACATATACATGTATCTATTCTTTTTCAAATTCTTTTCCCTTTTAGGTTGTCACTGTTCCCTACATTTTTAATAGCCACACTCTGTTTTGTATTCAAAAAGAGGACAGGAGAAGTGAGCAGGGATAAAAAATACATACAATCTTCTTGACCCTGTCCCAGATTACTCTCTCTCTGCACTCCTGTGGGGCCTGAAAAGAGTCAAGGTTCAGAACAAAAAGGAACCAGATTTGCTATCAGATGGGGCACGGTCTGCACCTTACTCCTCAACTCAGTGTCTGCCACTTTGAACAGGGCTTGGCCATGTTCAAATGTTGCATTTTGTGTGGTCTATCCACACAAAATGGTATTCCTCCTTCTAGGTGCCATTTGACCTGAGGGAGAGATGATCAGGACCAAAGTGTGTGATGACTGGCACATTATCCATGGCCTGGGCTTAGGTCCAATGGCCGTTGTCAAGCAAATTCAACTAAACTTTTTGTTGTTTTAGAGCCAGTCTTTGCTTAGCTCTGTTACACAGACCTTAAACACTCTCAACTGTGGAGAAAGGCTGCCTTTCTGGCACTGGATAAAATGGCCTGGCGTATCAAGTGAGCTCTCTAACCCTTAATTGATAATGGCAACAAGTCATGCCAATCATTCAGGAACTCCTCATCCCCATCTCAAGTAACCTTGTGGATGAGGGCTGGCACGGCCCCTTGCCTTTCAAACATTTCAGATACTGTTTCTTGCTTTTTGGCAAAAACTCTCACTGATGCTGGAAGAAGACCAAGATATATCATGTTGTTGCTTTTTTCAATCCTGACTTTGCTTTCCTTTAGACAAAACGCTTCTTGATTTACTGAACGTGGGGGAAAAAATCTCCCTCTTCTTTTCATTTTCCCTTCTCATTGGGGGCTCAAGGTGATGTCAGGAATGCTATTAAGTGGCACCTTTTGAGAGGGTATACTAGACACATGGTAGTCAGATCCATTTCACTGCACCTTAGTTAATGGGCTTTTTATGGTACACTTGTGCACATACAGTTTATGGCTCTTTTCCTAAATTACCATTTGGAGGAGGGGAAATGTCTCTCAGCACAGCATGATATTCTATTGTGTTCAGGCAGGGATACTATTTAGAAAATTTAGCACACCATTCATTTGATGCCTCTCATTAAGGTATCAAAATGGAACCACCATACATTAATTTACAATTTCTCACTGAGAAAAATTTTTCAAGGGAGCATTAGCCTAACAGGCAGCCCTCCCAGGTGGTTTCTTGTCACCCATACAAAGCTGCTGTCACCCACTAACACACTGGAAACCTTAGAACCAAATGACACAGCCACAGTACCGTCCCTGATGACCCCAAATAGGCAACTGTTTACCTTAGATGGTTTCATTTGCTTTTCTTGGGCCATCTGAGACTCTATCAATTCTAAGGCCAGATCAAGTTGTAGTTCTTTCCCCTCATATGATCCCATTAATTGAGGAAACTAAAGATTCCCCCTATTTCCTTGTGCCCTCATTCCCCCAGAATAATATTTTATTGTTGGAACAGGGAAAGAAAAGGGTGAAGTCTCCACATCCATCTTTGTCATCTCAGAAGTAGTCATATGCTTCCCAAGGCAGAGCATTAGGGCTTGTTCTCTGATACCTGATGGCTGAATTTAATTTCGGTTTCCCTGTATTTTCCTTAATCACTACAGAGGATGCTATCATTTTATATCCAATGTTTATCAAAACGTTAAGTTTAGGCAGTATTATTATTTTAGGAATAAAGAGATATGACAAATAGGCCTCTCCTAAAAGCACAGGGTAAGCAGGGAAGAACTAAGGGGGTTTTAAGTGATAAGGTGTTAGTTAAGTAGCAAGATTACCAGAGAAGATAAAAGAAATGGAAAATCTCCAGAACTGCGAGAAAATTGTGAGAGAAAAAGGAGAAGAGAATGAGACTAAGGACTGATGATCTGCTAGTTGTATTTCAAAATGACAGAAGCGATTTACGTAGAAACTCTTGGTACCCAATAAGAAACTCAAGTGTGCAACGGATAGGCTGACTGCCTAATGTTTGGACTCCACAGGCCTTTTTAATCATTAATATTAATAATTAAATGGCAATTCAAAAAGATTGCACATATTTCTAATCGCTTTTCTAATATGTTGAAGTTTAGATAAGTAGAACAAAATTACAGATGAAGAACAATCTTGTATAAGTCTGTCCATTCAATTCCATTAGACAAGTAATTATAAATCAGAAAAAGGTGGGGGTCTGAATAGAGGTGGAAATTTCTAAAAACTTTTTCTTAGAGTCCTTGAATTTTAGAAGGAAATGGTACAGTCATAAATACCATTGAGAGGTGGGTTGACCAGCTGTTCTCCATTTCCACTGAGGGAGTAGAAGAAAAAAATAAGTTAATTCTATAAGGACATGATTTAAATTAAATAGATGGGAGATTTATCTTGTAGCAAGGGCTGTGGAGAACTAGAATAAGATCATTAGGCAACCTTAAATGCCCCTCTGGTGATCTCTGAAATTGAGCTTAACCTTGCTTGGTTTGCATTTGTCTGAGAGTGTTAAGGTATGATGATGGATAACCTCTGTAACTTCTTGGGCTTATTCAGTGAGAGAACTTAAAATTCTGTTTTATAAACCAGGGCCCCAGTCAGTGGGCATATTGTTTTTCTCTCTTTTGTATTATATGGTAGATGGCCTAGTCTGGAGAGTTAATTCTCTTCATCTTTTTGGGTTGGGTTACAGGCCTTAAATGATTCACTTGGACCGATTCTGAAGCAGAATTTTTCAAATGGTGTTCAGGGAAATTTCTGTAGTTCAGGGTCAATTTTTACTGAAACTTTTCTCCTTTCAACTTAACTGCTACCTGCCTATCCTCATCTCTCCGGGTTCTGTGTCTGTTGAGATCACCGGACAAACAGTATCCTCTGAAATTTTTTTCAGGGGTTTCCAGTTTTATATTATTAAACTAGAATTTTTAAAAACTGTGAAAATGACTACCATCAAGACAACAATACTGACTTTTTCATTGAGGTAAAGCCTGAACATTCTGTCTACAACATGTGCAAATTATAATAACATTTATAACAACTTTAATGTAAAGTTCCTGGTTTACCAATTTCCCTAAGCAAAACTCATTCTTCTTTTAAAGAAGAATAAAAACCATCCTTCTGGTTTCTGCAAATGCTAGTAAGCCTCATTTATTGCTCCCTCATCAGATTTTCTCACATTCCCTGCTAACTTCTCTCACTGTCCTAACCTCAGATTTTCTAATTGTTTCTTTTTGTCTAGAGAATTAGAAAATATGACTTAAAAACAAATCAACAATCAATACAATTGATCTGTCTGTAAAGAATATCCTGCTTATAATAGAAACATCTAAAAAGGAAGTCATCATTTAAAATATCAAATACAAATTAATATAACTTTAATATATCTGCACTGTGTATCAGTGCTTCCTACTATAACAACCATTCGTGTCACCTGAGGAGCTTACTAAAAACACAGATTTCAGGGCACCACCAGCGGGAGGTCTTCATTCCAGAGGTTTAGGAAGGAATCTGTGATCCTCCAAGTTTGGAAATCACAACCCTTGGCTAGTTCAGCACATGTTGTAGATCTAAGATCCTAAAATCAGTAGTTAGCAACAACCCAGAGAAAATACAATTAAGACAAGAAGCTTAAAAAAACATTTTCTTAAATTTTTGTTTTCTTCCAGTATACTCTCCTCTTGACCTTCCTTCTACTTTTGGCTGAATAAATTAAATGCCTATGAAGTGGGAGAGATTTTTCTTTTGCAATGGGATTAGCCAACAGACCAATCAACAATCAATTGACCTGTTTTCCTTCTCTTCCTGTTTGCATTCCAGGCACGTTCAAGTGATTAAGTACCATTTTCACTCTGGCTGGGAAGTAAGGTGATGACAGGACATGAAGAGAAATAAGTCACCTCAACACAGAGCCTGGTATACCACATAGAAGTGCAGATGTTTACTTGTGTGTTTGAGTTAAAGAAAGCATTAAGTTTCTGATTCCTTCAAGTCTAAATGCAGACTAAACAGCCTTTGGTCATAATGTTAATTCATATAGTACAAAGGTTCATATTTTGGATTTTCTGTTAAAGAATCTCCAGTTTTCTGTATTTCAGGAGATTCTACAGTTGCACTGATTGTTAATTATGGGCACTTATATATGATGTACAATGGCCCCTAGCAATGGAAAGATATAAGAAGGAAGAGAGACCTGAGGCTTTGACAAGAAGTATTACCTAATAGGTAAACAAGGTCAGAGAACTCTCCCAGCTCCCGAGACTGGCCATGGAGGTAGTCAGATAACATTTAGCAATGGGACTTGGGCCAAGATCTTTTTTTTCATAGGTGGCAAGGCCATAGTCACTGGTATAGGGTTCAGGAGTGGGTTTCTAATTTCAAGGCTAGCAGGGAGGAGTGACAGGAAGAGGGGCTGGCAATACTCTTGCTGGGACACTGCCATCATAGGGCACTGGATTCTGGGTATGGCTGGCAGACAGAGAGCCCAGTAATCAACACAACGACCCCTGAAAACCAAACTTTAGCAGAATAGAGGAAATGTGGATCAAGAGATGTGTTTTATTTCAGCATGTATTGAGAATGAAGGGTAGGATAACCTCTTGGTGGAAAAATCAGTGAGCCAGACTGGGAAAGACAGAGGCTGTCAAGATGCCAAGTGTATGTGGACACTCTATAGAACCTTATGCCAATGGTATCCCTATTCCTGTTGGGAACAGAAGTATTTTTAAATGTCAGAAAAGAATATGAAATTCAGTTTGAAATTTTAAGAGGGAGAGAAAGAAATCAAAGCAGACTGAAGCAATATTTTAAAAACATTATATACGATTCACTCTTAAGGGCTAGTGTGGCAAGTTACATTTCCACTGATGAATTCATATATTGTCCTAACAATCTCTTCTTAAGCATGACTATATACATCCCTACCCAAAATAGTTTGCCAGTTATGTAGGGTAAAGCCCAGACTCCTCAGTTAGCATACAGATATGTCTAGGCGATGATTCCAACCTCTTTTCTTATTTCATTCTTCCATAGACCCTGTGCTCTGGCTCCCCAACTCCATTCTCCATTTCCTGAATAAATTTCACAACTTCACAACTTTGCTGCATTCAACTGTTCTGTTAACCAAAAATATGCAACTCAAATAGCAACAGCCTTCCATGGCCACCAATCAATGAAGACTGCTTTTTCTTCTGTGTACTTTGATTTGTTCACTTAATTCCTCCTTACGGTTAATTTGTAGCTCTCTTTTTCTTAGTTCATTTGAGGCTTTGACCAAGCCAACCAGAAACTGAGCTCTTCTTATGAAGAGATTACTTTTTAGTCATTATTATAATCTGCAGTGTCTAGTACAGAGTTTTGCACGTGGCAAGGACTCACATTTTAAGTTAAATAACCATCTGTCTGGTATGAATGTAAAATGTATATTCTAATTTTATTTAGTGTTTAAGGAAAGGCACAGATCTCTTATTTGGTAATGAAGAAAAATACTTTATTCTCTAATGAATTACCTCCTTCTTCCCTAATGAAATACCTCCTTTTGATTAATCCTCAATCTGTGTTTTTATCATAACACATTAATTATAATTTTTTAAAACTATGTTTAAATAATACTGCATTTACTCAAAGAAAAAGCTCCCTATTCCAAATGTAGCAGTCCATTCTAATTTTTGAATGCATGGCAGGAAAACTGTGTAGACTCCAAATTAAGCTACTGAGAGTCAAAGATTAGAGTAACCCATTGCCTCTTTCTCCATGAAAGTTTCACTTTTCCCCCTTTATTTCTCGTCTAACCTAGGTTAGAAAGGGAACATTTCTCTATTCCATGCTTAAAATCCACTTTAGATTTTTTGGTTTCCTTATCTTTGATTTCTTTAGTTAAAGCCGTCTGGAAGCAGCAAGGTCAACTCTTAGGAGATGGAAAAGAGCATTTTCAGTTTAACCATATCTCTGTCTCTAGTCAACAGAGGCTCCAAATTAACGAGCTCTGAAGAGATCCAAGTCTAGTCCCTGCTGGACCGTGCTGTGGGACCTGGAGAGGGCAAGGACACCAATTGAATAATAGAGTGTCTTGGTGACAGTGGAACTTATTCACCCCAGGGATAAAAAAGCACCATTAAAAGCAAATAGCATCTAATTAGAATCTTCTCTTCATTCAGGTTTCTTCTGAAGATGAATTTTCTTTCATTTTATAATAGATTATAGATCCATCATCTGAATTCAAATTGCAATTGCTTTGCGAGACTGAGATGAGATAGATCACTCGGGTCCTCTATTCACTGAGGTCTGCACAAAAGAGTGATTAGAGAGGATACAAGCAGAGCACTTTAAAAATGGTCACAAAATTGTTTTATTTATGTTTGTAAAATATATTCTCTCCAGAGAATTCTCCTCAACTTGGAGACAACAGCTCTTTCAGGGAGGTCTTTCTTACTCATATGTTCCAGCTGGGTTGAGCAAAATCTTGAGAAGACAAAGTTATACTTCTCAGGTTGATAAACTTTGCCAGAATGGCTCAGGGAGAGAAAGGTAAGAAAAGGTATTCTGCTTATTTGTTTATCCCAGAGTCGAAACTAGGAGAAAGTAAACAATTGCTTAAAAAATTTTAAGTACTAACTCCACCAGCTATAAGAAGCTGTATATGTCACTGAAAACATAATTCACAGTCAAGACAATCTGAATATCTTCCTGGAAGATGCTAATATGCAGTGCAGTTCTTTCAGAGTAGCTATTTGAAAGATATTTAGTGATTTAGAGATTGATTTTAAGTGTTTACAGTGTGTTAGGCAAATTACATATATATATGCACATATATATGTATATATGTGTGTGTGTGTGTGTGTGTGTGTATATTTTTTTTTCTTTTTTTTTTTGCTGCACCACACAGTTTACGGGATCTTAGTTCCCCGACCAGGGACTGAACCCAGCCACGGCAATGAAAGTGCAAAGTCCTAACCACTGGACTGCCAGGGAACTCCCAAGGCAATTTACCTATATTTTAAAATTTAATCTGCATGGTAATCCTGGGAGTTAGGTATCAATATCTCCATTTTAAGGAGGAATGGAGTAGGCTTTAAAGAAGGGAAGCAATTTCACCAGGGTCTCACTGGACACTGGGTTCACACACAGGTTGCCCTTTCTCCAAAGCCTGTGTTCCTTACACTACATCACACTGTCTTTCTAGGAAAAATAGTCTTCAGAATTATTGACTTATTTCATACTGCTTTCTTTATGTGAACGCAAAATTACATCAGAGCAAATCTTCTCAGACCCAACCATTATGTGGAAGAGAATTCAATACAAACAGTAATTCTGTGAATGGAGAACTATAAGTAAATCTCCCATTAATATTTCCTAGTAGGCACTTTTTAAAACTTTGTAATTTCACTTACACAATATAATCTTGATGTTCATTTTGAACCAATCCCTTGGCATCCTGTTTGATTAAAAAGCAAATGAAAAGGCAAATCCAATTAAGTACTTGTTTCTTAAAGTTCTTTCTTCATTTGACTTCTAGACAACACACTTCCTTTCTCACTGGTCATTCTTTCTTACTCTCACTAGCTCCTTGTCTCCCTGGTATTTTAACAAACAGGCTTAATCCTCTAACCTCTGTATTTATCCTCACTCCCTTTGCCAATAAATTCATCCTTAGTAAAAGATCAGTCTGAATAGTCCCAAATCATCATTTCCATTCACGAACTTCCCCCTTAATCTTGATACTTATAACCCAACTACCTTCACAAGATCTCTGTTTATGTACAGGCATCTCACATATAAGATGTCAAAAGACAAATTTCTCATTCCCCCCCACCAAAATGTTTCTCTATTAGTTTTTTCTAATGAAAGACAATGCCATTCTTCTAGTTTTTCAGCATCCTTGATTGCTATCTTTCTCTAACACTTTACAACCAATCTTTGAATAAATACACATTGCTATCAAAATATGCCCAGAGTTTGATGATCTCTCCTGATCTCAGCAATCAATTACAGTAAAGATCTTTTTTCAGTAGCCTTCTGGCTGGTCTCCCTGCTTCTTCTACTCTTGCTCTTTCCAGTTTATTCTCACAAAGCAGTCAAAATAGATTTTTAGAAATACAAAACTTTATTTTTTATGTTTTCCTCTGCTCTAACCCCTTCAACGGCTCTGCATGTCACTCATACAATGCCCTTAAAATGGCCCACAAGGCTTTGTATGTCCTGACTCCCTCTCCCTTTCCTACACAGGCCTATTTTAGTTTCTTCAGTTTACTGTTCCCTCAGATCTCTACATAACTCGCTCCTTCAAGTTCTCTGCTGAAATGTCCCCTCATCATTGAAGCCACTCCTGAGGACTGTGTATAAGGCTATTCTTCTCAGGGCTCAGCACTCCCTATCCCCTTACACAGCGTCATTTTTACCCTTTACAGTTTTCACACCAGACATGTTACACATTTATTTGCACATAGAATGGATCCCCCAACCGTAAGCTAACTGGAGGGCAGGGACTTTTTCTATTTTTCAATACCCTTTTCCCAGCCACCAACAAGGAACAGTGCCTGCCGCAAACAAGGTGCTTAGTAAATATTTAAAGAATGAATAAGCGAAGTATAACCAGTGAGATAAACAGGCAATCAGAATGTCTTAAATTCTTTATCGGAAGTGGCAAGAATCTTCACATGGTCAAAAAACGTAAATAATTTAGAATATTTGGGACACAAGAGGAATAATGTGGCAAAAGAACAGTTGAAAAGCAAAAGTGGAATATTTTACATGGCTTCACTTTAGAACGGTAGCTTCAAATCTAGGATCTCAGAAAAAAAATCATGAGAAAAATAACTTAGCTCATCCATTAATAACTGTTATGCACAATTAACAACATAATGAAATCTTTCAGTCCACTGGGTGTTATAATTTAACAGAAACCACTTTAGTTTCATAGGTCTTTAAGAGATTTAGCTGATGCTCATTCCAAGGGACCCTTAACAGATAACACACAGATAAACTGAAATAGTCCAAAAGTTTCTCATTAGAAATATAACTGGGAGCATTTTTTTTTTATAAATTTATTTATTTATTTATTTATGGCTGTGTTGGGTCTTCGTTTCTGTGCGAGGGCTTTCTCTAGTTGTGGCAAGCGGGGGCCAGTCTTCATCGCGGTGCGCGGGCCTCTGACTATCGCGGCCTCTCTTGTTGAGGAGCACAGGCTCCAGACACGCAGGCTCAGTAGTTGTGGCTCACGGGCCTAGTTGCTCCGTGGCATGTGGGATCTTCCCAGACCAGGGCTCGAACCCATGTCCCCAGCATTAGCAGGCAGACTCTCAACCACTGCACCACCAGGGAAGCCCACTGGGAGCATTTTTATATAACTTTTAAAATTTTGAGCAAGGCCTGGGTACCAAATCAAATTTTGTCCTTAATAAGCTTTGAGACTCTGGATGGAGTGGCATGCAATTCCTTGGAGCTATATTTCCTGTTTATAAAACAAGAATAGATATATAGCCATTCCTGTATCACGTGGTTGTTATGAGGATCAAATAAGAAACATCTATTAACACAGTATGGAACGTGGAGTGGAGTCATCAAGATTCCTGAATTTTAGCCCTTGGTCCCCGTGTACTTAAGTGTAGCCTTAGAGAAGACAATTGACCTTATAGGTTTCAGCTCCTATATCTACAAAATCAAGTGGTATGGCTACTTGATCTTCAGGGTCTTTAAATTTTAAGATATGCTACATATCCTTTGAAAAGCGTTAAGTAAACATGTGAATATTTGGTACTAAAGTAAACAGCTGCAGCAAAAATGAGGCTTATATCCTCTGTATCTATTCAAGAACAGTTTCTGTGGTGCTAAACCAACACTGCCCCACACTCACACCTTCTGCTCCAGAGTTATCTACAACACTCAAGGTGTGCCAGTCACCCACATGCCCACCCGCCTCAGAAAAATAGCTACTATAAATGTTAAGATGGTGAAGCCATAAACCCAGACTGTGATTACTAAACTAGTCTATGCACTAAACAGCCCAGCCCAGCACTGTCGCAAGTGGATCACTTTTTTGTTTCAGAAAATTATGATGCCAGCAATAGACAATGGCAGCTTCTTAAAAACATCATAATTAAACAGCTGTTGTAAATATAGGAGATCAAAGCTTTTAAGTTAATAGTGAAAAAAAAATCGGTTTGTGACTCAGTTTCCGCATTTGAACAACAAAAAAAGATAATTTGTCATGTCTTAAAGATTGTAAGGAGACATATACTTCAAAATGACCTTTGTGTTTTGAAGAACAATAGTGTAAATGACCTTTTCTCTCACAGCCTATCAACTGTAGATCTCATTGAAATGTTTCTAATAAAGTGATAATTGAAGCTCATTACTACTAGGTTATTGCATGATCCTAAAGAACACTAATAGTAAAAAATAAATAAATAAATAACTTATAATCAGCAGTGTTGGCACAATGCTCATTTTATCCTTCTCCAATTGTTAAAAATGTGGCTCTCTTGCAAAGAACCTTTCAGATGTACCTCTAACTTTTCACCTTAAGAATGTTTTTCTTGAGGCAAACCAATCATGAATCATAGAATAATAAACACTCAGGAGCTAATCTTTATGGTTTGCCTATTTAGCTCATTGAAATGATCAGTGAAAATGCTAATTTTGAAAGTGCAATGAATTCTACATTATGTAGTAAAGTCTAGATACTAAGGTCTATTAAGATTGGCAGTGATAACTATGGTTTCTGGCATCACCTGCTGTGAGGTTTTACAAAGAGTAGGGGGAGTAACAGATACTTCCCTGATCTCACCCTCATCTATGAAATTTCTTTTAAGACTCTTAAATCCTAGCAAATAGTTAGTTCTGCAATATGAATATAGCCTTTAATAAGGTAAATAAATATCTAAGTACGCTCTCTAACAACGATGGATCCCTGAAATAAAGTTGTTTTAAATCATCTGAGTTATTTTAAATCATTTGAGTTATGACAGTTATTTCTTTCATTTGTAGTTACATATTTCAAAGGAACTCCTTTTTTGGGGGGGACCAATCTCCTTTAATGGAGACAATAACATCACAAACCTTTTGGAAACACTCAGAATGAAATCATATGGTTTTTTTTTTTTTGGTTTGTTTGTTTCCTGTTCAAGAATTTAAATCTTCCTTTATTAACAGTCATGTTTATGAAGTGGCATTGTGGCTTGCCTTTCCCACCAGGCAGTCCCTCTCTTCCCTCCTCTTCTCCCTCCCCAGCCCACCCCCATGACTTTCACCACTCTTCTCCTGTGTTAATTTGCACACCTCACCTGCTCCCCTGTAATTGACCGTTGCTGTGTGTGTGGTATTTGAAGGGGCAGGGAAAGAATAATGAGAGGAATGTGCGTGTCAGCTTCCTTTGCCTGATACACAGCCACCAGAGCTGGGTTTCTGCCCTCTCCTTGGATTTAGTGAAAATACATAAGTAATGATTCTTCATAGTACTTTGAATATCATCCAAAGAACCCAAAGTGCTTTATAAATATGATGCCCTTGACACTGAGTGCCACTCATTATTCTGTTTCGAGAGAGGCAGAGCAATCCTCATCCCAGAGGCCAGACTTTGAGGACATTCGGTGCTAGATCCTTTGACTCGCACATCTGGGAATGTGAACTGAGAAATCGCTACCACTCAGGCTCTGAACGTATCCTGGACTCAAAAAGTCTGCATGATTAAGCGGGTGAGCAGCAGACACCACCACCACCACCCTCCCCAGGCATTTCCCCTGATTAGCCTGAAATCCAGCCCATATTCTTAATGTGACTATTTTGGTCTGTGGGTTCATATTAGGTTCACAGATGAAAATAAGCAAAATCAAGGTCCAAAATTCCACTTGGAACCAAGAAGACTTTGAATTTCCACTTTAGAATAGTCTTTTGTGTTTGTGATTACCAGTGTGGGTTACCTGGGAATTTAATCGAGATTAAAGTATCTTAAATGAATGTTGCATACAATTCTGAAAGTTAAGATTAACTTCCACTGACCAATATGTTGTTTTCAGCTTTGTGATTTTGCCGGCAAAACATCTCAAAGCAATATAAAAGTGTATAGCATCTGTTTGCTAGCTAATATATGGAGGGTCACCTCTGAAATTCCCAAACTATTGTTTATGACAACATTTATCCTTTATTAGAAATGGTCACTTATATATACCTCAGCCAAATATTATGTACTGGATATTTGTATTAATATCCCAAATCCAGATGCAGAGTCTACATTCTTAACCAATCATCCTTGATATTGTTTGTGACATTTTAGGGATATTTGAAAATCATGGAGCTAGAATATCTTTTGCAAAACCAAAGAAATACAATAAGCAGTTATGAATTAATGATGGCTTGTATTTTGACTAATTAGATTTTAATTTTTCTTTTCTCATTGACTTGAAGCAAACATTAATCTGGATGAAGAGAAAAAAAGACATTTCTTTTCAAAGTGAAGTATAGTGACATGACATTATAGCTACTCTTTATGGTGTGGCAAAGACTAAGAGTAAAGGGAAATAAAAGAAATTGTTCTTTAATGTATTAGGGATTTATAAAATCTCATTGCTTTATTCCACGGTCACTGTAACTTTTGAAAGTGAATGTGGTCATTAACCATCTGGTTTACTACAAAGTTAACTAAAAAAGTGTCTCGGAAATGCCAAAACTGGCTTCAGCTCCCAATGCTAGTTTATTGCTCCACGGGCCCTAGCATGTCTAAACTCAAGGGAAGACGGTGCTTGTACGGCAGTGCAGCACGGCAAACACCTGGAATATATTCTCCAGAGTGAAAACAGCAGGGAACTGACCAGAAATAACCTCTCTCATATTATTGCTTCAATTAGACCAAAACAACTTTCCCTTTGAAAACTTAATAATAAACACTGCAGGTCATTCACTTGTTTTGAGCCCCTTTGGGAGAGAGGAGCAGATGTATCCCCTTAGCTAGCCCCCTTGCTGTCATAGAGACAAGAGGCACAAATCAGGACAGATATTGATTTTAATTGGAACCAACAGCACCTACATGCCATATTAATTTTCACATCTTCCTACAAAAAAATTTTTTTTAAATGTTGGTTTCTGGTTCTGTGAGGTTGATTAGACAGAGTGATATAATTAATGCATTTGTAGACTGAACAATACTTAAGCAAACTTAAGTACTTCTAAAAGTCTTACTGTGAACGAAAAGCATAGAAGAAAACATCCTTAATAAATGAGATTCTTGTTTACGACCAGTGAATGGGCGTTTTCCTTAATAGCTTTCACTGGAGTCTCAAAAGATGCCATAGATATAGTGAGAACAAGCAGTAAAGAGAAACTTTTATAAACCTAGATGGTTGTGTTGTTATTTTTCTTTCCTTAATTAGAATTGTCCCATGAAGTTGTTTCCACATAAAACAAAATTGACCTTCAAATGTGCCTTCTTTAACCTCACTAGATCTCAACATCCTCTAAACATAAAAGTAATGCCATTGGATTTATGAAGAAACAAAATTTCCTCCCAGTTCTATCTTTCCCCACGATACGTTCATTCCACACAGGCTGGGAGGTGCAGTATGTTCTATACTTATTCTACCGATATACAAATTTAGTTGCTTGCTGACCCCCCCTCAGAGTAGTTCTCAGACTTTCCCAGGCTCCACATTTAGATACTCTGTAACAGCAGGTCTAGGGCGGGGCCCAGGAATCTGCATTTATAACCAGCACTCCAGGTCATTCTGATCCAGGTGATCCAAGTTTGGGAGAACACTGACCTGGCAGCTTTGAGCCTAGATAATAATGACACTTAAAGAGATGGAGACTAAAATGGTACAATCTCAACTCATTTATTCCCATAGTGGCAAAATAAACAAGCTGGTAAAATTGCAATCATAGATCTCAAAAGACAGCATTGGGCTTCCCTGGTGGCGCAGTGGTTGAGAGTCCGCCTGTCGATGCAGGGGACACGGGTTCGTGCCCCGGTCCGGGAGGATCCCACATGCGTGGAGCGGCTATGCCCGTGAGCCATGTCTGCTGAGCCTGCGCGTCCGGAGCCTGTGCTCCGTAACGGGAGAGGCCACAACAGTGAGAGGCCCGTGTACCGCAAAAAAAAATAAATAAATAAAAATAAAAATAAAAGACAGCATTTATATGTGATTTAGCTTAATTCATTCAGCTCTCCAACTAATATTTATTGAGAACTATTGTATCAAGGGAGAAAATGTTCAACAGGACAGAGAAGGTTTTCACTGTAATTCCAGGTTACTGAGATGGGTCTATAGTTTATGTGTGTGTGCTCTTATTTATAAGGTTTATATTAAAGAAGAGGAAAAAAATAAGAATAAAGTGAGTTATTTGGCAGGAAAAAAAACACGAAAACTATCAATTTTTGCCCTCTTACCTTAAAAATCCATATTTTCAATTTTTGCTCTAATATATAGCATTTCCATCACATCTGCAGACAAAAGATCGTTTTAACAGACAGTGATATATCCTTACTATGTTATTGAAATCATGCCTTTGTGTTTAATGATAGAAAAATATTTATGCTGAATTGTAAATTAAAAAACAGGTTTTAATATACTATCTATGTATGATAATACATTTCTGTGATAATAAATATCTGTTGTATGCTAGAAAAAAGGTTCTATCCAGTGAGATTACAGATTATTTTTACTCTTTTTCCTTTGCTTGTCCATATTTTTTACATTTGCAACCACGTATTACTATTTGTTTACATATTACTTTAATACTAGGTAAAAAAAATGTATTTTCAATTTGACTGTTACATACCAGCTGGGAACTTGTGAAATAGCAAAGGTACCAGAAAATAAGACCAGATACAGAACATTCTAGAAGGGAACTTCTTGGGCTGTTTTATCTTCCTCTTTTCTTCAGCACTCCTAGCCTTCCTGGAGAGAGTTTCAAGATAGGACTGTAATTTAGAGCCCAGGGACTTCCCTGGTGGCACAGTGGTTAAGAATCCACCTGCCAATGCAGGGGACATGGGTTCAAGTCCTGGACCGGGAAGATCTCACATGCTGCAGAGCAACTAAGCCCGTGCACCACAGCTCCTGCGTGCCTAGAGCCCATGCTCTGCAACAAGAGAAGCCACTGCGATGAGAAGCCCGTGCACCTCAACGAAGAGTAGCCCCCGCTCGCCGCAACTAGAGAAAGCCCGCACGAAGCAACGAAGAACCAATGCAGCCAAAAATAAATAAATAAATTTAAAAAAATACGTTATAAATTAAAAGTTAAAAGATATGGCTGAGGCTGAGGCAAACCCTAGATACAGATCTGGGACTAGTCAATCTCCATCAAGCCTGCAAGGAAGTGAATAAAATCTTATTTGAAAACCTTAGGCAAAATGGGTAATAAGAAACTGTCCCTGGGTTTGGAAATAGAAAATACTCACCCTTACCTATACTATATTTGTAAATTGGGAACATCAGTAGTAATTTACAAATATGTGGAAATTTTCAGAGAAAGTTAAAGAATAGTCCTAACAAATTCTTACCAGGTTTTGTTTATTTTATTGCTGCTTTTTAAACATTTGAACTGACTAACCCTCAAGAACATACTATAGAATTAAGGAAATATGAATAAAATGTAAAAAAAAAAAAAAAAAAAAAGAAGAGAAGCAAGGTAAAAAGCAAAGAAAAAGGATACTCAACCTAAGGGTCTTAATATTATTTGGCTTGCATAAAGACAAAGGGAAAAAAATAATGATGACAACAACAAAACAATAAATAACCACATTTTACTGAGCATCTGCTAAGTGCTGGACACTGCTGGGCAGTTTATATAATCATCTCCCATCTTGACACAATCCTGAAAGGAAGACAATAATAACCACATATACCCGTGAGGAAACAGAATTCAGAAAGATTAAGTGAATTGCCCAAGGCAGGTTCACATTATGTAAGTGGTGGAACAATTGTATATTATACCATGTTTAGAAACATGGCTGCACAACTCCATATTATACCATTCTGAAATGTTTAGAACATTAATACATATCATTGATATATATTTATTCTTCTATTCAATCACTGGACAAGCCAGTGGAAAACAATCAGACAAAACTCTCTGCCCTCCTGGCCTTTTTAATTGGAAGAATATCAATGATGAGTCAATTATGTAGTATGGTGGATAGTGGTAAATGCCACGAAAGAGAATAAGGCAGGGAAGACGCCTAGGTAACGTTGATGGGGGGCGGGGGTTGGATGGGGGCGTGGGCATCTCCTGGAGTTCTTTGTCTTCCTAAAATTGAGGTACCTTTTAATAACACTTTTTGAGAGGTATAGACATTACAGTACCTTGCTTATTTTCAAAGCAAGCTATACACAATCTTTCTTGGAGGGTGTGAGGGCCAGGGAAAGTTGTTTTCTAGTATAAAAATAGGCTACATGTGATCTGATAGTTCTTTTCCATATTATAGTCTTAAGAGTAGGATCTCCTCAAGAGGAATTCATAGTTCTTTTTACCTCCTTCTTTTGTACTCCTTTTTCTCTCGCTTCACTGATTTTAAGTCAGTTTTGGGAGCTTGGCAAGACCTGTTTGTGCCAAAGCTTCCTTGTTCTCTAAGCAGGTTTTCCCAAGCTTGGGTTTAAAAGACCCCCTGGAGAAGCACTACAAGACAAACACTAATTAGCGTAACAATTTATTAAGGAAGATCTTTGATCTTTTCTCACCTACCCAGTTGCCTAGTTCTGCTTTGTCTCCACAATTATAAAATGTGTTTACATAACTAAATAACACAACAGATTGAGTTTTACTGAGTACATGATAGTAAGTGGTCCAAATGGTTTGATCTCATGATAAAGGAGGAAGTGTTGGGAATTAGCACTTCCTAAGAGATCCAAATGGGAGTAACCATTTTGAGTTCCCATAAAACAAAAGTTCTTAATGTTCCCAAATGGGACATTCTATTATAGTAAGCTTCAGTATTTGAACCTTCACTACAGCATGTTTTATAAGAAAAATATGTAAATACAGCAAATTCTGAGCTATTTTCAGAGATGAAACAAGCTTTTAAAAATATCGTGTTTATTTTCCCCCTGTAAATTTTCCTATTAGTAACTCAAACTAATTTTAGATAAAGTATTTTGGGGAAAGAAAGTTTTCACTTTTGCTTTGTTAAATTCACATGTAAGAGATGAAGAGTTTATAGTTGTAAAGAAGCCCAGTGTGGAGATTATAAAGTCTTTTGTTATAAAACATAACACTAATATTATTCACAGTCATGTTTACTTGTAATTTTAAAGAGTTAGAATCTTCCTGCGTCAGTGGTCATTTAGCACCTTCTACAGTATATTTTAAACTCTAAAAACATTTTTTTCTGGTGGGAAGAACCTCATATTTCCAAGGGCAAGTGAAAGTCTAACATCAAAAGATTTGAGGCAGGGTCAAAATTCCAAAATCTTTTCCTCTCCCAAGAGCAGGTGAGATATACAGATTTTTGCCCATCCTTGATTTCTGAATTTAAAATTCAGTTCATTCTTCTGAGAGGTTATTGTTTATGCACACTTGGAAAAACTCAACTTTCTGCGGAGAGAGAAAGATAGAGACTTGTGATTACAAAACAGTTTGACAACTTAAGTGCAAATGAATCAGAAACATGTGGATTAAATTTCCCTTGAAACACACATAATTTTTAAAAATTAGGAGGAAAGGGGCTTGGCAACAAGCATTTTAGTTTCTGCCAAACCCAAAGCGTTTGGAAAATAATCCAGATTGTGGTTGGGCTCTCTCCTTTACAGTCAATTCTCAATACCTGAAGTTTCAAATCACCAATACAACGTATACATATAGAAATACTTTAGCACGTCTATTTTTAATATTGTTACTTCCATATTATTTTAGGATCAATAGAAATCAAAGTGATTGTGAACAAATTGAATCAGAGGGTGGGGAGAGATTCCTCATTAGAGGATTGGCATACATTCCCAAAATAGATGGCAGCAGGCTTATTCTAGAGAATGCTGGCATATGAGTATCTCACACACTGGGAGAAGCAAAGGCATTCAGAGAAAAGGATAGTATATATTTTAGGATAGTCACGAAAGTGAAGGTCCTGAAGGACACTAGGAAACCTGAAAGAGGGCATATCTTTAATCTATCATGAATTTTTTATACTATGATCAATATTACCAAATGAAAAATACCCTCAGGAATTCAAAGTCTCATCTATACTTACAGGAGATACCACTATCCTAATATTGAGCATTTTCTCTTATAATTAGAGAGTATTTTTCCCTTTATAGGATGATGCAGACAGTATAAATCGTCCTGTTTACAGACAAGGAAACTTCATTCTTAAATGTCCTACATGCATGAAGCTTTGGATTCCCATATAGTAACTATTTAAAAATCTGTTGACTACATAGACATGGAAAAGGAAAAAAGGGGAAAAGGAAGGAAGGAAAGAAGGAAGGAAGGAAGGGGAAAGATAGCAAAAAGGAAAAAAAAAAAAGGAAGAAAGACTGAATTCCTAGATTTTCATTAAAGGCAGCTTTTGGAGAATTATAACAAAAAAGCACTAAATGTCCCTGGGGTATTTAGGAACAAAACTGCAATCTTAGCAAAGCAAACAGTGACAGCAGAAATAAAACCATTACCACCTATGAGTGCTAACACTGTATCAGACACGGCGGTAGGTGCTTCATGTGCATTGTCTGTTTTAATGTCAACACAAACTCACAAGACAAAGAGTTATAAGCTAATTAACTCACCTAAGGCTTTAGGACTGGATTCAGAGTCAAGTCCTCAGTCTAGAGCCCAAGCACTCATTCACTTCGTCTCCTCCCCTAACATGTTCCGCAGCAAGCCTCCCTCAATCCAAGACTCATTTGTTTAAACCCTTCATTATCAATTAGGAAACTGCTATCTAACCCAGTTACTGAGGTCAGCAATGTGTCCTTCCCGAGAGAGTGCAGCAGGATTCCCTGAAACGAATCTTATCACACAGGGGTCAGCTGCCTGTACACTCAGAATATAAGAACACTTTCAAATTTAACACACTTTTCTATTTATTCAAAATCTGTTCTAATTTTATAAACCGTTGTCTTTTAGGAGAAACAAATGAAGTAAGGAGAGTTAATATCATGTTAGTATGGAATAGAACTTCTTTACAGAGAACTTGGGAGTTTTAAAGCCATATACATTTTAAAAAATGTATTTGCTCAGAAATCTCAAAAAAGTATATAATTTTCTTATATTGTAGTACTATATATTATTAATCTCCAATTGGGTGATAAGAGAGAATATAAATAGAATATCAGATATTTAGCCTATCTGATCAGGTCAATAACTTTCAAATGTACCTACAAATCAGTAACACCCACTTTCTTCATAGGTTGGTCTATATTCATAATTAATTATTAAGGTCAGCTTTTTTTTAGATTCAACTATTTGCTATTTTAATTCCCAAAACTATTCTAATTTCCACATGACCAAATTTTTACTAAAAAATGTTATTATTTAAGAGAATAAATGTATCTCTCTTGAAATAAAAAATTCTATAGATCAGAAAATTTTCAAATAAAATAATCTTTGGGTCACATTCCTTGTCCGAGAATATGGGCATTTTTGCTTCCCAGAAATATATAATAAAGTCAAATTACTTCATGGAAACTGTGTTTAATGAAAAACTCTGTGAATAGAAAATAATCCTTTAAGTTCATTGGTTCAACATTTATTAAGTATCACTATTTTCAAGACATTGTACTGGGGATTAAATAAATAAGATTTTGTTCTGCCTTTAAGGAAACTGAAACAGACCCAGCAATCTCTCAGTAGCATGTGTGATATAAGGATATATTCCTCAGAATAAAAGAAGCGTTCTGTTCCCCATGTTTCATCATGCCCTCACTAAAGTGTGAACCATTAGTGCAACTCTTAATTGAATGTATTAACTACATCTAGTCCCAAATGTTCCGTTTGCTGCTGCTTCTTACCTAAATTGAACCTGTAGCACCTAGGTTCAAACAGCAGAAAAGGAAAGCTGGTAAAGTAAAATTGACATCAGAGAAAGAGAAAATAGATTTGCCTGGGAGTTAAAATCACTTTGAGGCACTCACTTCCTGTACTTTTGACTTAATTCGTTTAATAAGTATGTACGGCACGTCTCTGTTTTAGGCACCTGGGAATTAGAGATGAGCAAGACCGAGTCACTGACACAGCTTACATTCCAGAAGCGCTTAGACAGCCTCCCTGTTTCCACCCCATCTGCCTTGGACTTTGCCATGGAGGCAGAAGAGAGCCTGGGGTTCACCTGGAAACACCCTCTCCTGTTTTGTTTTGTTTTTTTCCTCCGGGGTCTTAGTTCCCAGACCAGGGATCGAACCCAGCCCCCGGCAGTGAAAGTTCGGAGTCCTAATCACTGGACAGCCAGGGAATTCCCTGGAAAGCCCCCTGTAATGTTACTTTCTTACATTATCAAGCAGTAATGTTCATGTAATACTTTACTCAAAATAAAAACACTTGAAAATAAACTTTAAGGTATTAAATCGTCACCTGAGTTTTCTCTGAAGGACTCACAACAACTAAAGGTAACTTGGGGAGGCACATTCTTCTTCCTCCTGCAATGTGAAAGACAAGCCCCTTTGAGTTGCCACCTGTGGGGTGTGGGACGACCAGCCCCCTTCTTCCACCGTCAGACTACAAGCCTCTTTCTTGCCATAATGAAGAGGCTGATTGATGGAGTCACCTTCCCCACTGCTGACACTCTTATCTTTCTCAGTTTAGCAGTAACAGACATGACCTGCTCCCTACCAGCTGGGCCCTGTGTGAGGGGCCCGTCCATCACTCCATGTCCCCACTCCATCTGTTCGCCCCTCCTCCAAATTTCAGCCCATATGCCTACTGGCAGCAACCAATATGTCTGTCTGTCAGTAGCTCTGTAATGAGACCAATTTATAAGGTCATATAATCCTGACTCGTAAGGAAGAAAAAAAAAGCCTGTCCCAGTTACTGAGAGAAAGTCACCTTTGCCTCTGGTTCTCATGACTGTGGGAGGTCATGTATGAAAAACCAAGAAATAACTTAAAATTAATTTCAAATCGTCTGTTTTCCACCAAATTTCCTTTAAAAGACACCCCTTCTGTTTTGCCTTATTTGTCAGTGATCTTAGCTAGAAGTTGCAAAATGAAAATATTGACCTTTAGGGAGGAAACTAAGGTCGAGAAACAATTTAGCTTACTCTGTCAAATAAGTGAACATTCTACTTCAATTCCAGTAGTGTTTGTGGTTATCAGCACACCCTCTCTCTCACTTGCATAGGAAGTTTATGCACAGGATTTCCAAGGACCTGTCAGTAAGAGTTGCATGTTTATATGGCACAGCAGAATTTTCCCCAGGAACGTTTTGTGCCTTCAGCTGACTAGTGCAAATTAAATTCTATGTCAGTTTTGCCCACAGGCTAAGAGCACCTCATTACATTTTATTGAATTCAAATAATTGCAATCAAAACATATGTAAGCACAATGCAACCAGTGAGTCTTTTTCTATGATATAAGCTGTCATGGGCAGTATATTACTTTTCTTTTCTACAAAGCGTGGCACCTTATACCATGCAATTCCCTAGAGATTACACTCAACAACTGTTAATTAGTTATGATATGTGAATGTTGCTGTGTTTAACAGGAACAGATGAAGACCAAACACTGGATTGAATTAAAAGCCTTCCAGGATATCTAAACTTGGAGAATTATCGGTTTGTGCTTTTTCGTCATTGAGGGACTCATGCTGACTGATCCGAAAGCCCCTGCTCAGCTTGGTTGCAGAGTTCAGAGTTGATTTCCTGGCTACAGTCACTCCATCCCCACCCTGCCGCCCCTTCTCCATCACCAATGTAACCCTTAACTAAGAGGCAGGTGTGTGAAGGAGGCAGTTGGTGAAATGAATGCCAAACACTGCCATGCCTCAATGTTTTAAATTTTTAACTCAGCCCATTGCTTACACTTCATTTCTGTATTTCTGACCCCTAGAACCACAACTTCCTACTGGTAGAAATTATAGTTACCTGGTTAATAACTAAGCTTAATTCTAGTTAGTGTTGACTATGGGCCTGGTCATAATCCTCTACAGCAACAAAAAATGTTCAGTTTTATGTAGAATCAGGCACCCGATGAGGGAGAAAAATTACATGTTCTGAACATGCTAATGCTGTCTTTCTTAGGACTTCCTTTTGTAATTAAGGAACATTTGTTAATTCGTATAAAATATAACAAAATTTAGAGCTGGTATCTTCAAAGTTGGGGCTCTTTTTAGTAATTAATGTATTTAATAATAATAAAATTTACTTTACCTAAAGCTAAGTATTTTGTTTTCTATGTTAAAGTATTAAGCCCAGCATACAACTATTTCTTTTTTTTTTTTGACCATAAATATTACCAGGCTTTGAGATTTTATTTTAATTTAATAAAAATAACCTATTTTCCTTCATATATGTCAGTTGATTGGCCTACCATTAAAAACGAAGCTTTTGTTGAATTTCCAGTAGTGATGGTCCTGTGTAGATCTACCCATATTGTTTCACATAATTTCTCTTTTGATTGGCATTTGCAGAACAGCTGGCTGGGTTTGTTTTTTAGACTATAACTAAAGAGCAAAATTGATCAGCATGAAATAGATTTCAGAGAAAAATACATAGAATATTCTATTCAATGGGTTTTGGATATATCTAAATCTCATCATATTTTTAATAAAAATGGGACTTGCCTAATTTATATTTTAAGATTATTCATCATTGTAGTATAAAGAATCTAGGAGTAAAGTCTCTAGAGAGAAACTGGTGATTTGAAATTTAAAAATTGCTTTGCATCTATATTTTTGTCTCTAATATAGAGGCTGGAAAAAATGGGCAGTTGTGAAAAACTGACCTATAATCTTTTGAGTGTAACATTGAATAACGGAAGTATTCAGATATATGTAGGCCAAAGCTGTAGATGAAAATGGTATTCCATAACTACAAAAGGGGTTTGCTGGTTTCACCATAACATAGGGGACATATCAGTCTGCTTTCCTGAGACACAGCTTTGCTCAGGGATCCAGGAAGTTACATGTGAGAGCTCAGGAAAGAAAGAAAAAGAAAAAAAGAGCAGGGTCAACTTATGAGAATGAAAGTTGTGCTGTGTCTCTGGAAAGCAGGGTGCTGGGCCTCTGAGCTGAGAACTAGGGTTAGGAAGATTAGCAGAGGGAAGGTCCAGCTAAGCAGTTTGGAGTTGGTCCTTAAAGTAACAGTTTTTAAAGAGGATTAACATGATAGGGTTACATTCTAGGAAGAAGCCTCTAGTTGCAACACGAGAAATGGAGGAGTCTGGGGAGAGAATGGAGGTGGGAGAACAAGTACAATAATATTGTTTTGGCAAGAAATGTTGAGGCTCCTGAAGCAGTGTGAATGGAGACAGGGGACCCATTGAAAGCTATTAAAGAGTTAGAGTTATTAGGTCTTGGTGACTGACTGGATTTGGGTGTTTAGAAGAAACAGGAGGCAGGAAGGGATCAGAGATTTCTGATTTGAGTAACTGAGAGATACTCTTCTATGGCAGGCAGAGGAAAGAACAGGTTTGGAGGAAAATATGCTAAATTCTTTTGAGATGTGTTGAAGTATCTATAGAACATGGATGTAGAGAAACTCAGTGTACAGCTGAAGTTCTGAGAGAGGAGTGTGGGATAAGATTTGGATTGTAAGTTTCAGGCAGAGAGAAAATATGAAACCATAGAAGTACATTACATTGTCCAGAATTTCTTAACTACTTACTATAAACTAAAACGGGACTCAAAACACACTTCCCTGAATGAATCAAAAGCCCTTTCTTCTACTTATATCTCAGGTATTAACCCTGATCTACCCAAGGAAGGGTTTTCCAGGTTTGGAGGTGAACTGGAGAAAATGTCCTAATGTTCATTTCCCTAGTATGACATGGAAGGCACCATGTAGTGTATCTGTTGTTTCTGGAGCTGCACTCTTGTCAAATCACTCATGCTGTTGGGCAGCTGGAAAATGTCTTTGTGGTGGAATAAGTCAGACATGTAGCCACGGGAAGTTTTCCTAGCTGAGCAACTTGTACCTCATCCATGAAATCTTCTCTGGAAGTTACCCTTCCATGAATCCACTCTAGAACATTAATAGATAGTTCAGCAGCCAAGTGTTTATTTATTTATGATAAATAAATATTTATGATTTTTTGATGTATGCACTTCCTTTCTTCTCCTCCTCAGACAAGTAAATTGTAAGACACTAGACATCAAGGACTGACAAATCCAGTTCATTATCTCTGCTCCTTCTTTCTAGTTTCCTCACATTTGGACTCCCCACATTTAGTGGTTTACTATCCCCTTTTCCATGTAACACCAGCTTGAAGCACAAAGAATTTTAGAGGCTTCAATTTGCACCTATAGGTACCCACCACATACAGCTTAGGGCGTTCTCCTTATCAGTTGCTTCAGGACACAGTGCCTCAAGACTGGCCTTTGGACTCTCAAGCTGTGCTTAGATCCAAGCTCTTCTCATGGATGTTCTGATATTAACTATCTAATTCCTGCTGGTAAGAGCCCAAGTAATACTTGTCTCCATTGCCACAGTTTGCAAGGCTAGAGACGTAATTTTATCCATTTCCAAGTTTCTGTCCAGTCCTCTAATTCCTCTTGTTTTTTCCAATCTTGAAATTGGAGCTCAGGATCTGTCATCCAGCCCAGTTGCGTCATGAAGTCTTGAAGCTTTGCTACTTGCAGATACATACAGTTGTCTGAGGACCTTTAAGATCTTTGTATTTTTAGGAATCACGTGGTCAAGAATATGGTCAACAATTATTATTCATTGATATTCATTTCTCCTCTCCCCTGGATGTTTGAAATTTACTGCTTCCTCTCAGGACTAATGACTGGAAGTGACAGTTATAGTCCAGATATTTGAATCCATTCATCTGGATTCCTGAGTACGGATGACCTGGAGCAGAGTCAGTAGGTCCTAACACCCACTAATCTTCAACAGAAATGCAGCATGAGAAACAAACATTTGTTGTTTTCATTCACCAAGATTTTTTGGATTGCTAGCTGCCATAGTGTAAACTAACCTATGCTGAATAATAAAATCACCTTCCTCTCTTTGCTGTTCTTGGGTCACCACTCCTATTATGTTAATTGGCTACTTATCACCTCTGGGGGTGTTGATTACCAGTGCCAGGCTGACCAATATCTTGCCTTGCCTCCTGGACTAAATCTCACAACAGAGGATTTGACTTAGAGCAAAGAGGAGTTTTCCTGAAATAAGAGCTTTAACGATTATAATTCTAAAAGTTAGAAAAGAGGAGATGGAAATTTTGTTCTTTGTGAATGCTTAAAAATGGGATAAAAGCTTTTGCACAGCAAAGCTTTTGCATTGACAAAATGAAAAGAAAACCCACTGAATGGGAGAAAATATTTGCAAATGATATGACCGATAAGGGGTTAATATTCAAAATATATAAACAGCTCATACAACTCAACAACAGAAAAAAAAAAACCCAGCCCAATTAAAAAATGGGCAGAAGACCTGAATAGACATTTCTCCAAAGAGGACATGCAGATGGCCAACAGGCACACGAAAAGATGCTCATCACTAATCATTAGGGAAATGCAAATCAAAACCACAATGAGATATCACCTCATACTTGTCAGAATGGCTATCATCAAAGAGAACACAAATAACAAGTGTTGGCAAGGATGTGGGGAAAGGAAACACTTGTACACTGTTGGTAAGAATGTAAATTTGTGCAGCCACTGGGGAAAACAGTATGAAGGTTTCTCAAAAAACTAAAAATAGAACTACCATATGATCCAGCCATTCCACTCTGGGGTATATATCCAAAAAAAACCCGAAAATACTAATTCAGAAAGATATGTGCACTCCAATATTCATAGCAGAATTATTTACAATTGCCAAGATATGGAAGCAACTTAAGTGTCATCAACAGATGAATGGATAAAGAAGATGTGGTACATATATACAATGGAATACTACTCAGCCATAAAAATAATGTAATTTTGCCATTTGCAGCAATATGGATGGACTTGGAGGGAACTATGCTAACTGAAATAAGTCAAAAAAAGACACATACTGTATGATACCACTTAATGTGGAATCTAAAGAATACAACAAACTAGTGAAATAGCAAAAAGAAACAGACTCACAGTCATAGAGAACAAATAGTGGTTACCAGTGGAGAGAGGGGATGGGGGAGGAGCAATACAGAGGTAGGGGATTAAGAGGTACAAACTATTATGTATAAAATAAACTACAAGGATATATTGTACAACACAAGAACTATAGCCAATATTTTATAATAACTATAAATGGAGTATAACCTTTAAAAATTGTGAATCACTATATTGTACACCTGTAGCTTATATAATATTGTACATCAACTATACTTCAATTAAAAATAAATAAATAAACAAATAAATCACTACATTAACAAAATAGAAATAAAAAATGAAAATAAATAAAAATGGGATATAGATTGGATCAATCTGGAATGACTTAAGGCAATTCTGCCTGAAAGCAACGGGATGGACTGAGGCTGACTACAAACGAAAATTCTGCTGCTTAACAAGAGTCCCACTGAATAGTGAATCTCTATAATAATGGCTCATCATTGCAAAAACAGTAAACATAAAGTTTGCTAGACTTATTGCAGAAAAAAAATGTGCTATTTTAGCTAGATAGCTATTGTAGTGATGCAGCCTCTAATAAGATGACTGTTAAGTTGATATAACTAATTAAAATCAGTATAACAAAAACTACAAAAGTATACTGGCATGCATGCCTCAGGGAATCACATGGCACCCCAGAGACCTCACTCTGCATTGGAACCACAATGTCCTCTACATCAAGAAAACTTCAGGACTCTTGCCAAGGACATTGGCACACCTGAATTAACAGAAAAAAGGAGATGGACTGATGCACCTTCTAATGCCACTTCCTAGGAGGACAAGAGTGGAAAATAGTAGTCTTAATCCTGCTCCAATCAGTGGACTAACTGTTTTCCTTCACTGAAAGAAGATAGAACCACCTTTCAAAAAATCAGCTTTGTTGAATTATAAATTACATTTAAAAAAATGTACAGATTTTAAAGTATAGTTCAAAGTAAATGCTGTGTGACTACCACCCCCATTAAGGCTAAGGAAGAGTTCCACAATCCCAGAAGTTTCCCTCATATCATTTTGCAGTCAATACCCCTCTCTTTGTTAACTGGACTTCTGTCATCATAGCTTAGTCTTTCCTGTTCTGGAATGTCATATGTAATCATATGGTATGCACTATTTTGTGTGACTTCTTTCTCTCCATATAATGTTTCTGAGATTCATCCATGTTGTTAAGCCTATCAGTAGTTAATAGAGTTATACTGCTGAGTAGTATTCCTTATGTGAATGGACCACAATTTGTTTACTCATTCACCTGCTGATGGACATGTGGAATGATTCCAGATCTGGTTATTATAAATAAATACATAGCAGTGAAATTGCTAAGTCATAAGATAGGTTTTTGTTTAACTTTATAAGAAATTCCAAATTATTTTCCAAAGTGATGTACAATTTTATATTCCTATGGACAATGTATGAGAGTTCCAGTTCATGTTAGTTTTAATTTGTATTTCCTTCATTGACTAATAATGTTGAGCAACTGTTCATGTGCCATTGTATGTATATGTGTCTCTATATCTGTGTGTATCTGTGTGTCTGTGAACGTGTGTATGTCTATGTGTGTGAAGTGTCTTTTGAGTCTTTTCCTCAATTAAAAAAATCTGGTTATCATTTTGTTAGTGAGCTGTAGATTTTTAACATGTTCTAGATGGAAGTTCTTTTTCAGATATATACATCATGATTATTTTCTCTTATTCTGTGGCTTACTTTTTCATATTCTTAAAGATGTCTTTTGAAAAACAGTAATTTTTAATTTATATGAAACCTAATTTATAATTATTTCCTTTTTTTCTTTTTTCATGTCCTAAGAAAACTTCGCCTGCTCCAAGATCAAGAAGATACATCATGAAGATATCGTTCTATGTTTTCTTCTAGAAGTTTTATAGTTTTAGGTCTACAATATGTTTTTAGTTAGCTTTTGTAAAAAATGAGAGAGAGAAATCAAAGTTCTTTTTAAAACAAATATTTAGTATTCTAGCACCATTTGTTGAAAATACTATTATTTCCACATTGAATTATCTTGGTGTGTTTTCAAAAATCAGTTAACTGTGTATGACTTTATTTTTAGAATTTTTAATCCTGTTTCATTGATCTACTTGTCTATTCCTATGCCAATACCACACTATCTTAATTAGTTAGCTCTATAGTAAGTCTTGAAATCAGATGTTATAAACTCTCTCTGTTCTTCTTTTACAAAGTTGTATTGTCTAATCTAAGTACTTTGAATTTCTATATGAATTTTGGCATCAGTGTATCAATTTCTATCAAAAAGCCTGCTAGAATTTTGGTGAGAATTGCATTGAATCAAGAATTGACCTCTTAAAAATATTGAGTTTTTTATTTCATCACTATGGTGTATCTTTCTAGTTAGTTAAATCTTCCTTAATTTCTCTTAGTAATGCTGTATGGTTTTGAGGTAAGGAAAGATTGTGAAAAACTGTGGCAAAATATTTAACTACTTTAATAACATAAACAAATTCTTAGGAAAAATGTTTCAAAAACCAACATAAAAAGAAAATTTAAAAATGTAAATGACACTATATAAAAGACATTAAGTTCACAGTTACAAAGTCTCTTCCACAAGACTTCCCAAGGTCATTGACATCTCTGTAGTACTTGTATGCTAGTCCACCCTAAAATTCATATGGAATCTTAAGAAGCCAAAACAATCCTGAAAAAGAAAGATGAAGTCTGAGGTCTCACACTTCCTGATTTCAAAATTACTACAAAGCTAGAGTAATCAACACAGTGTGATACTGGCATAAAGATAAACATAGAGCATTGGAATAGAGATATCAGAAATAAACCCTCACACATATGGTCAAATGATTTTTTTTTTTTTTTTGTGGTACGCGGGCCTCTCACTGCTGTGGCCTCTCCCGTCGCGGAGCACAGGCTCCGGACGCGCAGGCTCAGCAGCCATGGCTCACGGGCCCAGCCGCTCTGCGGCATGTGGGATCCTCCCGGACCGGGGCATGAACCCGCGTCCCCTGCATCAGCAGGCGGACTCCCAACCACTGTGCCACCAGGGAAGCCCTGGTCAAATGATTTTTGACAAGGGTGCCAAGACCATTCAATGGGGAAAGGACAGTCTTTTTAACAAATGGTGTTGGGGAAACTGACTGTCCATGTGCAAAAGAATGATGCTGAACCTTACATTTTACCATATACAAATATTAATTTAAATGGGTCAAACATGTACACATAAGAGCTAAAAATATAAAACTCTTAGAAGGAAACAGAGGGAAATTTTCAAGACATTGAATTTGGCAGTGATCTCTTGGATATGACAACAAAAGCAAAGGCAACTAAGGAAAAAATAGATAATAACACTACCTCAAAATTAAAACATTTGTGCATCACAGGCACTGTCAACAGAGTGAAAAGGCAACATATAGAGTGGGAGAAATTATTTGCAAATAATATATCTGATAACTCATTAATATCCAAAATATATAAAGAACTCCTACAACTCAGCAACAACAACAATAAATCAAGTAAAAATTGTTAAAGGACTTGAAAAGATATTTTTCCAAAGAAGACTCACAAATGGCCAATAAACACAAGAAAAGATGCTCAACATCACTAATCATTAGGGAAATGTAAGTTAGGACACAATGAGATACCATTTCATACCCATTAGGATGACTATTATCAAAAAAAAAAAAAACAGAAAATAATAAGTGTTGGTGAGGATGTGGAGAAATTGGACTGGTCTTGCACTGCTATTGAGAATATGAAATGGTATAGCCACTATGGAAGACAATATGGCAATTCCTCAAAAAATTAAAAAAAGATTTATTATATGATCCAGCAATTTCACTTCTGGGTTTATACTCAAAAGAATTGAAAGTAGGGACTCAAACAGATATTTGTACATCCATGTTCATAGTAACGTTGAAATATTATTTGGTCTTAAAAAAGAAGGAAATTCAGGGAATTCCCTGGTGGTCCAGTGGTTAGGACTGTTGCTTTCATTGCCCAGGCCTGGGTTCAATCCTTCATCGGGGAACTAAGATCCTGCAAGCTGTGCAGAGCGGCAAAAAAAAAAAAAAAAAAAAAAAAAAAAAAAATTAAGAAGGAGATTCAGACACATCCTATAACATGCATGAACCTTGAAGACATCATGTTAGTGAAATAAGGCAGTCACAAAATTACAAATACTCGGTGATTGCATTTATAGAGGTACCTAGAGTAGTGAAATTCACAGACAGAAAGTGGAGTGTAGTTTCCAGGGGCTGGGAAGAGGGGGAAGTACGAGTTATTATTGAATGAGTACAGAGTTTCAGTTTGGGAAGATGAAAAAACTTCTGGAGATGAATGGTGGTAATGGTTGCATAAAAATGTGAATATACTTAAAGGCACTGAACTGTACATGCAAAAATGGTTAAAATGGTAAATTTATGTTATATATATTTTACCATAATAAAAATTTCTGATTTCTGATTTCATCAGTGAATCTATCTGAAGTTGGAAGATTTCTTGGTGGGAAGAATTTTAATTATGAAATCAATGCCTTTAATATAGTAAGGTCCATTTAAATTTTCTATTATTTATGTGTCAGTTTTGGTGTGTTGTGTTTTTCAAATAATTGTCCTTTTTTCTAAATTAACATATTTATTAGCATGAAGTTGATAAAAATATCCTGTTATGCTTTTAATGTCTCTGGGACCTGTTGTGATGGATACACTTTTATTCCTGATATTGGTAATTTATGTTCTCTCTTTTTTTTTGATAAGTTAGCTAGGATTTCTGCTTTTTATCATTTCTTTTCTTCTATTATTATTGTTGTAAATTTTTAAAGTGGAAGCTTAACTCACTGATTTAATCCTTACTTCTTTTCTAATATAAGCTCTTAATGTTATAAATTTTCTTCTAAGAACTGGTTTAGTTCCATCCCACAAATTTTGATATGCTGTGTGTTAATTACCACTGAGTTCAAATTATTTTCTAGTTTCCCTTAAATTTCTTTGATCCATGAATTATTTAGGTGTGTGTTTAGTTTCCGAATATTTGAGGCTTATATTATTATTGATTTCTTTTTAACATCTTTATCAGAGTATAATTGCTTTACAATGGTGTGTTGTTTCTGCTTGATAACAAAATGAATCATCTATATCCTCATATCTCCTCCCTCTTGCGTCTCCCTCCCACCCCACTAGGTGGTCACAAAGCACCGAGCTGATCTCCCTGTGTATGTGGCTGCTTCCTAGTAGCTAACTATTTTACATTTGATAGTGTATATATGTCCATGCCCCTCTCTCACTTCATCCCAGCTTACCCTTCCCATTACCTGTGTCCTTAAGTCCATTCTCTACACCTGCGTCTTTATTCCTGTCCTGCCCCTAGGTTCGCCAGAACCATTTTTTTTTTTTAGATTCCATGTATATGTGCTAGCATACAGTATTTGTTTTTCTCTTTCTGATTTACTGCACTCTGTATGACAGAGTCAAGGTTCATCCAACTCGCTACAAATAAGTCAATTCCATTTCCTTTTATGGCTGAGTAATATTCCATTGTATATATGTGCCACATCTTCTTTATCCATTCAACGGTTGGTGGACACATAGGTTGCTTCCATGTCCTGGCTATTGTAAATAGAGCTGCAATGAACATTGTGGTACATGACTCTTTTTGAATTATGGTTTTCTCAGGGTATATGCCCAGTAGTTGGATTGCTGGGTCACATGGTAGTTCTATTTTTAGTTTTTTAAGGAACCTCCATAACGTTCTCCATAGTGGCTGTATCAATTTATATTCGCACCAACAGTGCAAGAGGGTTCCCTTTTCTCCACACCCTCTCCAGCATTTATTGTTTGTAGATTTTCTGATGATGGTCATTCTGACTGGTGTGAGGTGATACATCATTGTAGTTTTGATTTGCATTTCTCTAATGATTAGTGATGTTGAGCATCCTTTCATGTGTTTGTTGGCAATCTGTATATCTTCTTTGGAGAAATGTCTGTTTAGGTCTTCTGCCCATTTTTGGATTGGGTTGTTTGTTTTTTTGATATTGAGCTGCATGACCTGCTTGTAAATTTTGGAGATTAATCCTTTGCCAGTTGCTTTGTTTGCAAATATTTTCTCCCATTCTAGGGTTGTCTTTTCGTCTTGTTTATGGTTTCCTTTGCTGTGCCAAGCTTTTAAGCTTTGTTAGGTCCCATTTGTTTATTTTTGTTTTTATTTCCTTTTCTCTAGGAGGTGGGTCAAAAAGGATCTTGCTGTGATTTATGTCAAGAGTGTTCTGCCTATGTTTTCCTCTAAGAGTTTTATAGTGTCTGGCTTTACATTTAGGTCTGTAATCCATTTGGAGTTTATTTTTGTGTATGGTGTTGGCGAGTGTTCTAATTTCATTCTTTTACATGTAGCTGTCCAATTTTCCAAGCATCACTTATTGAAGAGGCTGTCTTTTCTCCATTGTATATTATTACCTCCTTTATCAAAAATAAGGTGACCATATGTGCATGGGTTTATCTCTGGGCTTTCTATCCTATTCCATTCATCTACATTTCTGTTTTTGTGCCAGTACCATACTGTATTGATTACTGTAGCTTTGTAGTATAGTCTGCAGTCTGGAAGCCTTATTCCTCCAGCTCCATTTTTCTTTCTCAAGATTGCTTTGGCTATTCAGGGTCGTTTGGGTTTCCATACAAATTGTGAAATTTCTTCTTCTAGTTCTGTGAAAAATGCCATTGGTAGTTTGATAGGGATTGCATTGAATCTGTAGATTGCTTTGGGTAGTATAGTCATTTTCACAATGTTGATTCTTCCAATCCAAGAACATGGTATATCTCTCCATCTTTTAGTATCATCTTTAATTTCTTTCATTAGTGTCGTATAGTTTTCTGCACACAGGTCTATCATCTCCTTAGGTAGGTTGTTTCCTTGGTATTTTATTCTTTTTGTTTTAATGGTAAATGGTAGTTTTTCCTTAATTTCTCTTTCAGATTTTCCATCATTAGTGTATAGGAATGCAAGAGATTTCTGTGCATTAATTTTGTATCCTGCTACTTTACTAAATTCATTGATTAGCTCTAGTAGTTTTCTGGTAGCATCTTTAGGATTCTCTATGTATAGTATCATGTCATCTGCAAAAAGTGACAGTTTTACTTCTTCTTTTCTGATCTGGATTCCTTTTATTTCTTTTTCTTCTCTGATTGCTGTGGCTAAAACTTCCAAAACTATGTTGAATAATTTGGTGAGAGTGGGCAACCTTGCCTTGTTCCTGATCTTAGAGGAAACAGTTTCAATTTTTCACCATTGAAGACGATGTTGGCTGTGGTTTTGTCATATATGGTATTTATTATGTTGAGATAAGTTTCCTCTGTGCCTACTTTCTGGAAGGTTTTTATCATAAATGGGTGTTGAATTTTGTCAAAAGCTTTTTTTGCATCTATTGAGATGATTGTATGGTTTTTCTCCTTCAATTTTTTATTATGGTTTATTACATTGATTTGCGTATACTGAAGAATCCTGGGATAAACCCCACGTGATCATGGTGTATGATCCTTTTAATGTGCTGTTGGATTCTGTTTGCTAGTATTTTGTTGAGGATTTTTGCATCTATGTTCATCAGTGATATTGGCCTGTAGCTTTCTTTCTTTATGACATCCTTGTCTGGTTTTGGTATCAGGGTGATGGTGGCCTTGTAGAATGAGTTTGGGAGTGTTCCTCCCTCTGTTATATTTTGGAAGAGTTTGAGAAGGATAGGTGTTAACTCTTCTCTAAATGTTTGATAGAATTCGCCTGTGAAGCCATCTGGTCCTGGGCTTTTGTTTGTTGGAAGATTTTTAATCATAGTCTCAATTTCAGTTCTTGTGATTGGTCGGTTTATATTTTCTATTTCTTCCTGGTTCAGGCTTGGAAGGTTGTGCTTTTGTAAGAATTTGTCCATTTCTTCCAGGTTGTCCATTTTATTGGCATAGAGTGGCTTGTAGTAATCTCTCATGATCCTTTGTATTTCTTCCATGTCAGTTGTTACTTCTCCTTTTTCATTTCTAATTCCATTGATTTGAGTCTTCTCCCTTTTTTCTTGATGAGCCTGGCTGATGGTTTATCAATTTTGTTTATCTTCTCAGAAAAACAACCTTTAGTTTTATTGATCTTTGCTATTGTTTCCTTCATTTCTTTTTCATTTATTTCTGAACTGATCTTTATTTCTTTCCTTCTGCTAACTTGGGTTTTTTTTTTGTTCTTCTTTCTCTAATTGCTTTCTTTAGGTGTAAGGTTAGGTTGTTTATTTGAGATGTTTCTTGTTTCTTGAAGTTGGATTGTACTGCTATAAACTTCCCTCTTAGAACTGCTTTTGCTGCATCCCATAGATTTTGGGTCATCATGTTTTCATTGTCATTTGTTTCTAGGTATTTTTTGATTTCTTCAGTGATCTCTTGGATATTTAGTAGTGTATTGTTTAGCCTCCATGTGTTTGTATTTTTTACATATTTTTTTCCTGTAATTGATATCTAGTCTCATAGCACTCTGGTGGGAAAATTTACTTGATATGATTTCAATTTCCTTAATTTACCAAGGCTTGATTTGTGACCCAAGATATGATCTATCCTGGAGAATGTTCCATGAGCACTTGAGAAGAAAGTGTATTCTGTTATTTTTGGATGGAACGTCCTATAAATATCAATTAAGTCCACCTTATTTAATGTATCATTTAAAGTTTGTTTTTCCTTATTTATTTTCATTTTGGATGATCTGTCCATTGTTGAAAGTGGGGTGTTAAAGTCATCCACAGTAATTGTTTTACTGTCGATTTCCCCTTTTATGGCTGTTAGCATTTGCCTTATGTATTGAGGTACTCCTATGTTGGGTGCATAATATTTACAAGAAAGAAAATAAATAAATAAATAAAATAAAGTTACTAAAGTAAAAATTTAAAAAATTATTGAAACTAAAAAACAATTTTAAGTAATAAAAAAAAGAAAAAGAAAGAAAGAGAGCAACCAAACCAAAAACAATCCAGCAGAGATAACCAGCACTAAAAACTATACTAAGGAAACAAAAACACAAATGGACAGACAGAACCCCAGGACAAATGGTAAAAGCAAAGCTATACAGAGAAAATCACACAAAGAAGCATGCACATACACACTCAGAAAAAAAGGAAAAAAAAATCTATATATAAAAAAAAAGGAAGAGAGCAACGAAATCAATAAACAAATTTACCAATGATAATAAACTCTAAATACTAAACTAAGATAAACATAAAACCAGAAACAAATTAGATGCAGAAAGCAAACCCCAAGTCTACATTTGCTCCCAAAGTTCACCGCCTCAATTTTGGGATGATTCATTGTCTTTTCAGGTATTCCACAGATGCAGCGTACATCAAGTTGATTGTGGAGATTTAATCCGCTGCTCGCGAGGCTGGTGGGAGAGATTTCCCTTTCTCTTCTTTGTTCACACAGCTCCTGCGGTTCAGCTTTGGATTTGGCCCTGCCTCTGCATGTAGGTCACCTGACGGCATCTGTTCTTTGATCAGACAGGATGGGGTTAAAGTTGCAGCTGATTAGGGGGCTCTGGCTCACTCAGACCAGGGGGAGGGAGGGGTTCAGAATGAGGGGCGAGCCTATGGCGGCAGAGGCTGGCGTGATGTTGCAGCAGCCTGAGGCACGCCGTGTGTTCTCCCGGGGAAGTTGTCCCTGGATCACGGGACCCTGGCAGTGGTGGGCTGCACAGGGTCCTGGGAAGGGAGTTGTGGATAGTGACCTGTGCTTGCACACAGGCTTCTTGGTGGCTGCAGCAGCAGCCTTAGCATCTCAGGTCCATCTCTGGGGTCCACGCTGATAGCCGTAGCTCGTGCCTGTCTCTGGAGCTCGTTTAGGTGGTGCTTTGAATCCCCTCTCCTCGTGTACCCCAAAACAATGGTCTCTTGCCTCTTAGGCAGTTCCAGACTTTTTCCCAGACTCCCTCCTGTCTAGCTGTGGTGCACTAGCCCACTTCAGGCTGTGTTCACGCAGCCAGCCCCAGTCCTCTCCCTGGGCTCTGACCTCCGAAGCCTGAGCCTCAGCTCCCAGCCCCCACCTACCCCAGCGGGTGAGCAGACAAGCCCCTCAGGCTGGTGAGTACTGGTTGGCACCGATCCTCTGTGCTGGAATCTCTCTGCTTTGCCCTCTGCACCCCTGTTGCTGCGCTCTCCTCCGTGGTTCCAAAGCTTCCCCCCACCACCCCTGTCTCTGTCCACAAAGGGGCTTCCTAGTGTGTGGAAACTTTTCCTCTTTCACAGCTCCCTCCCTGAGGTGCAGGTCCCATCCCTATTCTTTTGTCTCTGTTTTTTCTTTTTTCTTTTGCCCTACCCAGGTACATGGGGAGTTTCTTGCCTTTTGGGAAGTCTGAGGTCTTCTGCCAGTGTTCAGTAGGTGTTCCATAGGAGTTGTTCCACATGTAGATGTATTTGTGGGGAGGAAGGTGATATCCATGTCTTACTCTTCCATCATCTTGAAGGTCTCCCCCATCACTGATTTTTATTTAATCATTTATTGTCAAAGAACCTACTCTGTGTGATTTCATTTCTTTAAAATTATTGACACCAGTTTTATGGCACAGCATGTAATCTGTTTTAGTGAGTATTTCCTATACGCTTGAAAAGATTGTGTATTTTGCATTTATTAGGTATAGAGTTCTATATATATCGATTAGATCAACTTATTTGATCATGTTCAATTTATACTCATACTGATTTTGTTTTTGTCTGTATGAATTACTAATTATTGAAAGACTATGCTAAAACTTCTATTTTCCCCTTTAGTTCTTTATTTGCTTCATATTTTATTAAGCCCTATTTTAAGATTATAAAATTTTGTGATATGTTTTATCTACAGTCTACAAAGATATTATCTTTGTACTATCTTTTATCATTAAAAATGGTCCTCTTTATTTCTGTTATACATGTCTCTTGAGACTACTTTTCTTGATTTTTAACATAGGCAATAACTTGCTTATTAGTGTTTTATGACATATTGTTTTTCAACCTTTTACTTACAACCTGTGTTTGTCTTGGTTTTCCTTCTTTAACTAGTTTGACAGCTTCTATCTTTTGATTGGAAAGTTAATCCATTTATGCTTAATGTGTAGCAAAGTCTACCACATTGCCATTTGTTTTCTATTTATTCCCTTTGTTTTTTGTGAATTTTTCTTTCTTTTCTGTCTCATTTTGTCTTTGTTGAGTGTTTTCTAGTATTATTACACCCTATCTTTTCTATTGCCCTTTAAGCTATACTTCATTATCTCATTTTTAGTGACTGCTTTAGAAATTACAATATGTATTCTTACCTTATTCACAGTTTGCCTCAAATTTAAGTTATACTGTTTTCATTTATTGTGAGAACCTTATTACTCTGTTTACCTGCTTTCCTGCCATTTTGTTCTATCTTTATTATATATTTACCTCTCTATATGGTATAAAATTCACAATATATTGTTATTATTTTACTTTAGTCATTTGACTTTTTAAAACTTAATAAAAAAAGAATTTTATATTTACTCATATATTACTATTTCTAACAATCTTCATTGCTTCCTATAAATTCTAATTTCCTTCTGGTATTATTTTCTTTTACCTGAGAACTCCCCCTAGCATATCTTGTAGTGTGGGTCTACTGGCAGCAACATCTCTCAGCCTATGTTTATCTAAAAATGCCTTTAATTTACTTTCATTTTTGAAAAATATTTTTCACTGAATATATAATTGACAGTTCTCTTTTTTTTGTCTTGTAAATATGAATATGCTATTCTATTTTTGTCAAGCTTCTATTGTTTCTGATGAAAGGGCTGCCATTATTTTTATCATTGTTTTCTTTTATATAATATGACTTCTGGCTGCTTTTGAGATCATATTCCTAATTTATAACAGTTTGACAAATTTGTGCTTAGAAGTGGTTTCCTTGGTAATAGTTCTGCTTCAGGTTCAGTGAGCATCTTGGATCTGTGGGTTTTATGTCTTATCTAATTAGAAGGTTTTCAGCTATTAATTCTTCGGTTTTTCTGGCCTGTTCTCTTTTTTTGGGGCTTCTTAATACTGTTCAATATGTCATTGAAAGCTTTTTTTTTTTAATCTTTTCTTTGCTTGAGATTGGATGATTTCAATTGACCTGCTTCAATGAAGTCACTCTTTCTTCTGTTTTGTTCAATTCTGTTAGTCCCATCCAGCAAATTTTATATTTTGGATATCATATGTCTCATTCTAGCATTTCTATTTGGTTGTATTTTTCTCCAAAAACTCTCTAATATCCCCAATTCCTTATCTTTTTACCATTTTATGCATCTTTTTTTTTTTTTTTTTTTTGCGGTATGCAGTCCTCTCACTGCTGTGGCCTCTCCCGTTGCGGAGCACAGGCTCCAGACACTCAGGATCAGCGGCCATGGCTCACGGGCCCAGCTGCTCCGTGGCATCCTCCCGGACCAGGGCACAAACCCGTGTCCCCTGCAGCGGCAGGAGGACTCTCAACCACTGTGCCACCAGGGAAGCCCCAATTTTATGCATGTTTTCCTGTAGATTCTTTAAAACATTTGTTATAGTTTTTTGTTTGTTTGTTTGTTTGTTTTGTGGTACGCGGGCCTCTCACTGCTGTGGCCTCTCCCGTTGCGGAGCACAGGCTCCAGACGCGCAGGCTCAGTGGCCATGGCTCATGGGCCTAGCCGCTCCACGGAATATGGGATCTTCCCAGACCAGGGCACAAACCCGTATCCTCTGCATTGGCAGGTGGACTCTCAACCACAGTGCCACCAGGGAAACCCTGTTATAGTTATTTTAAATTCCTTTATTGACTATTCCAACATTTAGTTTATTTAGAGTATATTTCTCCTGATTTTTTTTTTTAACTACAAGTCGTATTTTCAATTTTTTTTGCATGTCCTAATATTGTATGTTGGATAGTGTATCTAAAGGAACAGTAGGTGTTGCAGCACATTTTAAAAAGATCATACACCTAAACACATATTATATTATGTTATATCATAGAATATCATATTATGTTATATATCATAAACATTTTCTCAATAAGGAACACTATTTCCTATGCTAGAAAGTAGGTGGAAAGGCTGATTTAACCATGGATTTAGCTACTTTGGGTCAGGGTTGTGAATTTAATCCCTCAAACAAAATCTTAGAATTCAAGCATCACAAGTCTAACATGCTGTCTCTTTGCTTTTTCCACAGCTATTGGGATAATTGTTGTTGATCTTACCAGACATTGAATCAGGTAGGGTTTTGGTTGCAGGTTCAGTTAGACTCATTTTCCCTCTAGCATCAGATGCTTTGAGTGTGATTTCAAGCCTTTTGCTCTAGGATTGCACATTAAAACCAAACACTGTCAAATATCAAATCTGCAAGCTGTTGAGTCTGCTTGACCTCCAAACTGCAAGATTCCTAGACCTGAAGATAAAGATTTCAATGCTACTGGATGTCAAATACGACACATCATGAAACTGCAAGACTATGAGACTCTCAGACCTTGAAAATTGTCTGCAGAACCTAAAATTGTTAGGTTTGTGAGAGCACAAGCTTTTCAGATCACAAGACTTCAAAACTGTAAGATTGCAAGATCACCAAGATGACAAATCTGAGAGATTGCTACTTGGAAGAATGACCTCTGGATTTGGAGCTTCTCAAAATTCAAATCCAAAAGGCCAGCCCATAGGATTAGGAAAAGCTTATCAGATTTCTCATTTGAACAAAGAGCATCATTCTTTGGCAGTATTGGTTCTCTAACTGTTTCCAATCACAGCAATCTTCTGTTCTTTGCTCACCCATCTCCCTGAAGTTTTGACTATGTTTTAGTAGTTTTAGATTTCTTGGTGTCCAGAGCTCCTCATTAGTAGGAATTTTTGGCTTGTCCCTTGGTTTCTTGTTGTTTTGGTGGCCATGAAAACCTTTCATATCCTTCTACATCTTAACTGGAAGCAGAACACCACTAAAGCTATTTGACGAGGTGGGAGATGTTGAGAGGTTATGTCAATAGCTTCCATTTGTATCATTCTCCACTCTTCCCACCCTGCTATGTTCCCTTGTCCTTTGGCTTCTATTCATTTCAGCCAATGGGAAGAAATTGGGATATTTATTCCCCTGCTTGCCTCGCTGCTGAGCTGCCAAAGGTTAGACGAGTTCCTCAAATGTCAGAGTTCCTATCAGGCAGCCCTTTCAATATTATCCTCTCTGTCCTCATATTCAGGAAGCAGTTCCCTTCTTCATCCCATGGGATGGTTATAACATTCTGCTGTTACTAACTCCAGGGTACTATTCTCTCTCTTGTAGTTTCCTATACCCTGCCCACCCCTTTGTAAGTATTCCTCACAGTACTTGCCATTGTGTTTTGCTGAGACTCTGACACAGCGAGTTTCAAACAGTGTCTTAGAGCAGGAACTGCTAAGATGTATGGTGAGGGGAAAAACAGACTCTTAAAATTAGAAACTAGAACATGACAATAGATGTGATTTTTGAAAACCGGGGTTGTAGAAGTGGCAAAAGCACATGTAAGTAATGTCAGTATAGTTCAACAAAAGTTTCATTTTGGTCATAACTTGTACCCAGCATGGTACAAAATGATGACACAAAACCATGATACATGTTCCTAGGAAGCTCAAAATCTAAAAGGAGAGATGTAATTTAAGCAAATGTCACAGTGTACTATATGTAAAGAAAGTGACACTTGCATTAGAACTGATTACATGTGAGAATTATCCAAGGGTCTTTTGGAGCGCAGTCCACAGACCAAACTTTGAAGACTCCTGAGCTTGATAACATTCCTTTCAGTCTTACTGTTTAATGATTAGAAACTATGAGGTAGACCTGAATTTATGCCCCTTTCCTACCTGACAATTGGACTCAGTTTAAGAGGTATAGCAGATGGGTGAATTCTCAACTATCATAATTTTTCAACCTTGAAAATAAGGACAAACAGTTCACCAGAACACATTCATCTTTTTTTTTTTTTTTTTTTGATTGGTGCCTCCCTCCCAGGAGGTGCACCAGTGGGAAAATGAGTGGGATCAGAACTCTTTTCTACTCACCCAACATAAATTATTACTTTCCATTGGAGAATGGTTATTTGCAAGGTTGCTGTAAATCTTGCAAATGAATGTCTGCAAGGCAGCAGAGAGCAGGCTCTCTCATTCCCCAAAAAAAGATGGGGGAAGGGGGCCTAGGAAATCATCTCTAACTTCCCAGATTAATAGGCAGAGGGACTTCATAGCTTCAGCTCCCAAAATAGCAGGAGAGGAAGGCAAAAAAATAGGCATGCTGATTGCATTGTTACAACTTAAATTGTACTCAGATGCGAACTCTGACGTGCCAAAAACAGTGAAGGCCCAGCCTGAAAGATCAGAAAAGTGACATCTGGTATTGGATGCCCCAGCAGACATGACTAATGCCATTGGTATTGTGTAGATTCTGCCTTTACTAATTTAATATTCAAATATGAGGGTCAGCCCCACGGTGCTCAGCAATAACAGAAGACACAGGCATCTCAGAAATCACCTCTTGCCCCCAGTAGGGCTATAGGGGGAGACTGGAGGTCTATCTTGTGGGCTGACCAGGATGAGCACTGTTATTTCCACATGTTCGTTAAGATCCTTTGGTTTCATGGCTCTCACACACATGGTTGAGCTATGAGGGAGCCCTGAGAACTCATCCATAACTTGTAATAAATAAATAAGCTCCTCATAGTTTGCCCCTTGGATATTTGCTTTATGCCAGAACATTTTAGTTTTACACATACACATGCATGCAAATTTATTTCTCCACCAAAAATAGAAACCTGATGTCCCCCCATAACTTTTACTGCTGACACTCAAGAATACCACATTGGCTTGAGGCTGGGGAGTATTCGGACTACATCAACAGAGGTACCCCGGATCCCATGCGGATCTTTCCAACTGTCAGATTTATCAACTTGGCAAATATTTACTGAACACCTGCTAAGTACAAAGCATTGTGCTGGGTTCAGTGGCAGTTACAAAGATGAATTTTAAAATGGCATAAAATAACTGTGCAAATTGTCATTTAATCATGCTTTCATGATTCCAAAGAAAACTCAGAACTTTTGAGTAGCTCTGGGCCTTCCTGGCAACCTCCAAATGCCATTAAACAATAACGCAGCGTTTAGTCTTGGAAACATAATAATGATAATAAGAGCTACTGTTTATTGACTGTTTGCTATAAGTTGCTATAGGTAAAGCATCGCACTAGTCCTTTCACATGTAATATGTCAAAAATCTTACGATAGGTAGGAAAATCATCTCTGTTTTACAGTTAAGGAAACAGATTCAGAGAAATGAAATAGCCTATATAAGATCACACAGCTTACTAAGAATTGAGCGAAAATTCTACTTTTAGATTACCCAAATCTGAAAAAAAAAAAAAAAAGACACAAATGAACTTATTTACAAATCAGAAACAGACTCACAGAGAACAAACTTATGGTTACCAGCGGGGAAGAGTGGGGTGCGGGGGAGGGATAGGTTGGGAGTTTGGGATTGACATGTACACACTGCTATATTTAAAATGGATAACTAACAAGGACCTACTGTACAGCACAGGGAACTCTGCTCAATATTCTAGAATAACCTAAATGGGAAAAGAATTTGAAAAAGAATAGATACATGTATATGTAAAAATAAAATACAATGTAAAAAAAGAAAAAAAAGTCTACCCGACCTCAAAGCTCATGCATTTTCCTCTATTTTTTGTTTTGTCATAAACTCTAATGCAGTAACCTAAGTAGTTAATCTTTCAAGATTCTGAGATACTCACCCTCTCACTCAGATACGCATATGGAAACTCCCAAGGTTAAGAATCACTAAATTTCTTAGGAAATTTTGTAGAACTGTATTTTCTGTGTTATTACAAAAAGTAACACTTTGTCTTTCACTTGACAAATATAAAATTCTACATTAAAATTCAACTAATATCCACAGTCTTTCTCCTCCCCGCTCCCTACCTTTCCCAAATGTCTAGCTTCCCAAATGTCTAGCTTTCCCAAAATCTATCTTCTGCCTGGATTCACTGTACTTGACACACTGTCTCACCAGAGCCCATTTTTTGTAGGTGATCTATTTAGTCTTTACCCACAAATCTCTTTTCTTCGGTTTCCTGGAATTCTTCTATAATTTAGAAAGTAATATTTTATCTCTGTGATTTCCGAGGAAAATGCAAATACCCCTCAGAGGGTTAGCTTATTAAGTTCATGATACTTAACTTCCTAGCACAGTTAGATTTTATGAATAGCCAGTCACCTCAGCAAGAACCTGAGAGATCCAGGCTAAGGAAACTTTAATAGAAAATGAGTCCAGAAAGCTCTGGGTCAAAGAAAATGAAGCCCACTTGCAAAGAGCCACTGAGTGATTTAGAAACTCCACTGAGGGCCCTGGATACACAGAAGACACTGTGAGCACACTTTTGGGAGAAATTGTATTTTGGCCTGCAGATAATTTCTATCCTCTCATCTTTGACTTACAGTATTTATGTTGCATTTATAGTACAGTTAGTTCTTGTGAACCTGAGTTAAGCACTTTTAAAAAAAATTATTGCTTTCCTTTTAATTTTTTCCCTGAGATAAGGAGTGTAGACTCCTTCAGGGAGGGCACGGCTGGCGCCCTCCTTGACAGGATCCCTGACTATCCCCAGGTGCGTCTGGTGACAGTGATACATTGGGACAATTCAGGGAATTCAAAGCATTCTCCTGCTTGAGGACCCCACCAGCTCCAGACACGGCTGAGGCTTTGGGCTGGCGTGGCATGCAGGCTGACCACAGGGACGGATCGTTCCACACTAGGAGAATCTGCTTGGGAGAAGAACGAGTCCTCCACTCAGAAATGAGGCAAAGGGGAGACTGGGCTATTTTTTAAGTGGGTGTTGGAGGGGGAATTAGAAGAGGACGGATTGGAAGGGTTAGTGGATTGAGGGTTAGCTTTTAATTTTACATGGAAGTGTCAGTTGACAATAGTTAACAAAAGGAAATTAAAAGCCTGGAAGCAGTTGAGGTTTTTGTTATTTCTGAAGTTATGAAACACATCAATATTGCACAGGCCTGTGTTTAATGTGGTATAACAATGTGACAGCCTTTGTGGATAGGCTCTGGAGCCCTTTGAATGGCTTCCACGAGCAAATCAGCATTCTCTTTCTTACTGTGACCCTTGGATTGTGTGTGCCCATGTTTCTGACTCTTAGAGGGCCTAGTCCCAAACGTGTCATGAAGTGCACTCAAGCAATATGTGTTTGGGGACTTGAGGGAAAGAAGAAAGGCCTGGCTGGAAATGTGGCTGTGAAGTTGAGGATGGGAAGAGTCCAGGACTGAATCAGCAAGTGACAGTTAAAAGCAACAAAGTGACTGATGATCATTCTTGTGATGAAATTGCTGCTCAAATCCCAAATCATAGCCGAAACATTACCATGCAGTTGTATTTAAATATTTAACTACATATAGAATGTGTTGTAAATGATGGTACAGGCAGGAGGGCTTCTTCACAAGCTTGGTTAGATTGAGTATCCAAAAAAAAAAGACCCAATCTCTCAAACCCACTCAACTAACAAGTGAGTGTCAGAACTACTTTAAGCTGTAGAATGTAGTTTGTATTAACATTTATCAACTTCGTATTACTTCTGCGTTTTTTTGTACCAGGAACTCATCTATATGTTTTCATTATAATTGCTCATACAAGCCTCGCAATGACCTGATGGGGTAGATGTTTTTATCCTCATTAAAGAGAAGAGAAATGGAGGCAAGAGAGGTAAAATAACTTGTCCAAGTTCACATAGCTAGAAAGTTATTAATGTAGAATTCATTCCCTGACAGACTGACACCGGTTCCCACACACTTAACTTAACATCACCTCTACTCATCACCTCTACCCATATCCTATTACTTAAAAAGAAAGCATTCTTAAACTGAGAGAAAAGTAAATGGACTTCAACATTACTATTTCGTACATGTACTTGTCAGACGACAAACTTGACAATTATAAACAGCTTCTTTAATTAAATAATGATTTTCAAATAAAGTGGTATTTTGTTATCTATACACATTTGGGAATGCTACCTCGATCAGCACCCCATAGGGGTGTATGGTTTCCCAGAACCCATGCATCATGCAAGGTTCCTCCAGGCCCAGCCCTACGTGATGAGGACAAACGTAAGACTCAGTTCTAGGGCCAGGCCCCTGATGATATCCATGGGCCCTTTCCTCTCACACATTCTATTATTTTATGCTTTCTGATGCTCAACAAGTGTTTGCTAGGATTTCCCACGTCCTTAATATTCCAGAAGATGAACCCCCTTAAGCAGTTCTGGATCCTACAAAAGACTGATGAACCAAGAGGGTATGAAGTAGTGAAAGAGGTAGGTAGACTCTGAGGAAAGCATTACCAGCCTGGGTCAGCATTACATTTCTCCTCATTCTCTGTTGAATTTTGTTTAATAGAAAAGGGGAAAAGGCTGAACATGTGTTTCCTTGGAGAATGGCTCAGTTTATACAATACAAAATTATTATATTGCTCCCTCGGTGGGAAAACAACTTTCCTGTATACTCAAACTCTAAAAGAATTTGGCTTTAATCTAATAAAGATCATGTATAATGAACCTCAGGTTTTTTCTGTACCTGTTATTTTCTTTGTCTCTTATGGGTGTATGAAAGGCGGATGAATTCCTAGCCCATATTCTGAGGACAAACAGGAGGAGAAATGTTAAAATATATCCATTAGTCCAACTATTTGTTGAATACCTAAAATATATTTGCTGAAGATAAATGATAGGAAAAAATTTTAAGCTTATTCATTTTCCCAACAAGTGTTTGCTAACATGAGATTTTTAATAAGATCATACATAAAACTATATTCCTTATTATTTAAAAATATTTTAAAACTTGGTGATGGCAATTTCTCTGTTTACTAGAACATGTAATCTTTCCAAAGAGACTATAAAATCTTACCAGCCTGTTACAAGGCCCTTTAAATTGACCTTCTTTTTCACCATCTGCCCAATGTAAAAGAGCTTTTGCAGCTACCTGTCTTTGTGTAAGCGCTTCTTTATATGTTTAATAAACATGCTATGTTCCTCATTAGTAAAGGAGATGGAATATCATGGGTTAAATGTTTTCTATCAGGTCATTAAAAATGAGAGCTTAAAGCAAATTCAATTTTGGCAGAAGGCAGAATCAGCATTAAAAAAATAAAAAAAGGGGTCTTCCCTGGTGGCGCAGTGGTTGAGAGTCTGCCTGCCGATGCAGGGGACACGGGTTCGTGCCCTGGCCTGGGAAGATCCCACATGCTGTGGAGTGGCTGGGCCAGTGAGCCATGGCCGCTGAGACTGCGCGTCCAGACCCTGTGCTCTGCAACGGGAGAGGCCACAACAGTGAAAGGCCCACGTACTACAAAAAAAAAAAAAAAAAAAAAAAGTGACCTGCAGCAAATATTCAGTCTACCAAATTAATTTAAATTAATTTTTAAAGAGAAAGAAATATAAGGATGTCAAGGAAAGTTTACAATGTGACAAGGCAAGCAGCAGTCAAAACGGTTATCATTAAGTGTAAGGAAAAAGAAACAGAAGAGTTGGTGGACGGATTTCCTTCTGGTCAGATGCTTGGCAGTCCACAATATCCTACAGGGATAACGGAAAAGATTGATGACATTGGAGAGACTGAAGAGGTTGACAGGAAACACTGTTGAAGAGCAGTGAGTAGAGGGGAAAACTTTAAGTTACCTATCTTAAGAACAGTATGAAAAAAGTAGCATAGCATTCATACTTAACTTGCAGTAGAGGAGAAATAGCTCCACTTTAACCGATGTTTTTCTCATGATTCACTATGTGCAAAGTGCTCTGAGAATTCGAAGTGCAGTCCTCATCGTCAAAGAAAACATTAATAAAATAATATCTTTACTTATGCGTAAAGGCTTCAACTCTGAGCTAACTTGTCTTACCACAGTTTAAGAAATCTTGTCATATTCAGGAAACCACACATAGGTCAAGTGGATTACATTATGACGTTTAGGTTTTGGTTAACAAATCCCATCCAAGTCTTCCTAAAACTCCTACAGATGATACCTGCACCACAGTGTCCTCCGTGAATCCATGCTCCAACATGAGTTTAAAGCAAACATTCACAGAAAGTGGTGTGGTGTACAGGAGAGAGTATTGACCTTAGAAGCTGAAGGCATATGTCTAAGTTCAGTCTCCAATACTTATTGCTTGTGTAACTTTGGGCAAGTTATTTAAAATCTCTGAGGCTCAGATTTCTTATCCTTAAAAATGAGAAAAATGATGTCTTCAGGTTTCAAGTTGGTCAAGCACATGGTCCATTGTACAGCTCTCGTTCTATGAAGATCAGTGAATGGCAGCTGCTACTGCCCTTCTAGGAGAGTTAACCCTGGTACAAAAATAAAACTGGCATCTATGACATCACTGAAATTACCTAACTAGATCATACTCTTAAGCAGGACTGGGTACGTAATATACAGGGCCCTGTGCAAGATGAAAATGTGAGGCCTCCTATTCAAAAACTGTTAAGACTTACAAGACTGCTTTAACAGAGCATTAAACCAAGCATGGAACCCTTCTAAGCTTGCTGCCCTATGTGACTGCACAGGTCACATACCCATAAAACTGATCTTACGCTTAAGTGACCCTTGGAAATTTCAGACCTTGCTTCAAAAACAGCGATAGATAAGTAACCAATACCTATTGGTAACCAATACCTCTTGCTTCAGTAGATCTAATAATATTCCAATATCCATACTAACGATCTGGATATATATTGCAAAAGAAAATTGTCAGCCAGTTTCTCTTTCCTAGTTCTGTTTAGTGCCTTGGGTCAAACTTCCCAAAGAAATGCATTTAAGACTCGAGTGTTGATGAGAAAAAGCTTCCATCAACCCTTCTTCATTTTGTAGTACAATCGACCCTTGGAAGGCAGAAAATGAATTAGAGAAAACAAAATAAACATTAGAAAACCTGAGGCATTCTGGACAATGATGAGAGAGGAAAATGTGTCAACAAATGTAATTCTGTTTAGGACTGCGAAATGAGAATACAACTTTCATCAATACTCCGGGCTGCATCCAGGCCTTTGTCTGATTGATATGGAGAATCCCAACCGTGAGGTTGGGAAAAAGATGGAGATTTACGCACACTAGTATTTTCTACAGTTATGTTCATGACTCCAGAGGCTCAGGAAGATTTAATAAATCAAATAAGTAAATAAGCAAAAGAAGCATCCTATGATCACTACTTCATGCAGAGTTTCCACTATTGTCCAAGAAATTTCCACATGCACAGCAAGGACAGAAGATGGCTCTCTTGTTACCCACTATTTGAAGAAAAATGTCTAACTTTGATAATGATGTAATATGGCTTTCACCCCCTGAACTTCAGAGAAATCTATTTAATCTTTTTCAATGTCCCCTTATGAGCAAAGATATATTTTCCACTTTTAATGTTGGTTGACTAGCTTGTGAATGCTTTATAAGGGATATGTCACTGCTTTGGTTTGGGGATTTTATGTGGTAAATAATTTCAGCTGTGAGAGAGCCTGAAAAATAACTGTACAACTTAGGGAATCATTTTTTTTCTTTTTGCTTTGAAAGATAGAGAGAAAGAGAAGAAAGAAAGATATGATACTCCTGAGCCCAGCAAAAGTCAACTGACAAAAACAAAATGCTTAAGGCTTTTAAAAACGGGTCACTGAAATTCTGTTATAATTTAAAGAATCATCATGTCATATAGTTTTGAACTGAGAGGCTTCAAAGAAATCATAGGCCAAAACTTTACTTCATTGGTAAAGAAATAAAGCCCAGGGAAATTAATTTACTTACTAAACACTGCTAGTTTATACACTCATTCCAGCTTTCTAGTTACATTCCTGTACTTTTCCTACATGACCTCCCTATAGAGTTCATTTCAGGGAAAGCTTTAAACAGAACCTCCTCTCCCAGACAATTATGTCCGACCAGGTTTATAAACATTATCCCTGATAATTCACTCATTTGTTTATTTATTAAATAAATTAGCTAGGTCTTTTAAAGACTATATCCCAAGCCCCATGTTACAGTTGGGACTGAAACAGAGACGCTGCTCTTGATTGCAAGAGATGAAAAACAAGGGAAAAAATAGAGATATCAAAATGAAATACAATTAGTAGCTAGGGAAGCCCGTGAGTTCGGTGTGCAATACAGTGTGTATGGACAATGCACAGTAACTACATAGTTAAAGACAGAGAAGTTATCCTGAAATTGAGGCATGGATTCTGGAGCCAGGTCACCTGGTTTCAAATCTCAGCTCTGCAGCTTGCTAACTCTGAACTCTTAGAGAAGCTACTTAACATTTTGATGTTCCAGTTTCCTCCTTGGTAAAATGTAGATTAATAGTAGTACATAGCTCATATGGCAGCTGTTATAAGAATTAAAAGAGTTGATGCATTTGATGGCCTTTAAAACAGTTGCTGGCAAATGGTCAGCACTGGATGAATGTTAGCCTTTTTACGAAGTTACAGGACCTAAACTTATCCCCTGAAATTACTTATACTTGCTCTACAATTGATTGTATTGCATTTTTCTAGCTTCAAAATATATGAATAATAGTATTTAAATCATATCATCCTAAACTAAGGAATAAATAGCAGAAATTTTAAAAACAGAAATCCTGGCTTTTCTTTATGATTTCTAATAGTATATATATCAGCCCTAGATCATGAGTACTGTATGTGTATTATTTTCTCAAAAGAAAATGCAAACACAACATCAGAATGTCTTATCAGTTGTCCAGGGCAACTCTTTTTATAATATAATATTAAAATAAACAGGGTTTATTTTATGGTACAGAACTCAAAGACTGGAGACATCAAAAGCCACTGTGCGCTGCTCCTCTGCGTGTCTGTACCCAGGTCGCATAAACAGGAAGCAGCTCTTGCGGAATGGAAGGAACGTGGGAACTAGAGTCAAACGCCTGGAGTCTCAGGGCTAGCTCTACCAATTCCTTGCTTGCTGGAGCATAGGAAGTTGCTTAAACTGTCTGGGGCTTAGTTTCATCATCCTGAAATTGGGATGATAATGTGAGAGCATAATTTATGCGAAGGTATGTGAAGCCATAAATTTGTGACAAAACTATAAAGCAGTATTATCACTTAGTATAGTCAATTTAATTTCTTTTTACTCATTTTCTAGGCTTTGGACTGAGGCAAACTTTTCAGGTTAATAAAGGACACAAACGTACATGTATAAACAGAGAAAAGGCAAGCAGACAGAGAGAGAGAGAGGGAACTGCCAGCCTTTCTGTTTCCATCTCTATTGCTTCCTAGTTACATCCCCACCCCTTTCCTCTAAAACAGCAGGAAGTGATCAGATATCATTGTTTACATTTTGACTGAGCTTGATTCACACTGAGGTGTTATCTCTCTTAGGAGTTTGCATTACAACATGATGTGTTACCTCCTTTACTTATTTGGCATTTGATCTCCATTTAAAAGCATTAGTTACTTTAAAGTGAAGCCACAGATAGATCTGCTTCAGCATTTTGGAGTGTCAAAGTGCTAATTCAGAAGGGACTTCAGAGGTACCTGGGGCGAGGGAGGCAGAGTGTCAGTTCCTTCTCCCCCTCTTCACACTCCTATCCTTTGGTCTTAACGTCTCTGAATATTCTGGCCACACGCTTCCTCTGTGCTCAAAGTCAGATCCTTTCTTCTGATGTTCTCTCCCCTGGGCTCACCTTCCTGCTTGGTGTACTCCTCCCTATAGGATAAATGGCTCCCACTTCTGGCTCAATGTTTCTGCTAATGAAGATCACCAGAACTTATGGCACCCACCTCCGAATGAGCCTATGGAGGCAACAGCCCTCTTATTCTGGAGGATGAGAACCTGAAACAGGATCGCATAAGGGGTAGGAGAGGACAGAGGCGTTTATTGGCAAGATTAGAGTTGATGGGGGTCTCAGGCTTGGAAAAGAGAGCAGGTGGCAAAATTGTGATAATGTGATGACATACGTTTAGTTTGGTACTACATGATACCGTGATAAGAAAAAGTACTGGACATCTTGAAATTGTCTCTAATACTCAGCCTCATAATGGTGTTGGGGTATTGAGGTGAGGTGCTCTATACTTGGTGGCTTATTCTCACCAGCAAGTGTACGTACATAACCCATAACCTTAGGGGCAGTGTCTACATTGAATCACTTTATGTTTCTGAAGAGGAAATATCAAATTGCTGGAAGGGCAATGTCTAGTGCTCATAGTGTGCTGGCTGAGATGAGGGAAACAAGTTCATGATGACCTGCTGTGAAAATAAGTCCTCTGTTGTACAAAGAAACTGATTGCCCACCTCTGTCTTTAGTAACAGAGATTTCATGTAACTTGTCTTAAAGGCGTGACTGTAGCATCTCTAAAAAGAAGTTATCAGGATCTTTCTGATAGCTAGCCCCTCTACTCACCCAGAATGCCACACAGGGCAGTCAGGAGTTCTCTGTTTTTGTTTGTTTGTTATCGGTTGGTTGGTTAGTTTGTTGGTTGGTTGGTTTGAGTGGACTTTTTTCTCTTTATTTTTCTAAATTTTTTAGACCATTAGTATGTTGAGAGTTTTTGCCTAGTTGAGATTTGTGTTGCTTCTTCACTCTTGTTTTTACTGTTTGGTTGTTTTCTTTGTTCTAAGTTTCTGTGTGTTTATTTGATTTCATATCACACATCTTTCATTTATAAATGGAAATGGAAAGTAGTAGTCAGGAGAAGGCCACCTCCTGACTTCTAGGGTCAGAGGATAGATACTTGTTTTTCCCTTGGTGCCACCTTTCAGATGCCTAGTACTGACCTTAAAGGAGGCTTTCAATCTTTAATCAGTAAGCAAGGAAAAATGAACAGTGCTTGCTAAAGATCACTGATTTTAGAACTCAGAACAAATCAAGGTCAAATTACCAATGAAGAAAATCAATATGATTATCTCCAAAAGTAAATTTAAGAGAATCAGTTTTTCTTGCAAGATAACTAAGGGCTTCAATGAGAGAATACATAGTCCCCAATACATACATTTCCTAATACTCTTCCTAAGGGATGACATGCTAGTAGTTTAACCAAGATGTTTGAGTGCAATATATCAAGTTTAATGTTCAAGAAAAAGCAGCTTAACTTGAAAAGGGTAAGATTAGCCAGGACATTTATTTTCACCTTTTCCTTATTCACCTTTAAGACATTCAAAAAAGTAAGATAAATTGCCCAAGGCCTGATAACTAATAAATAAGAATTGGATCCGGTGTCAAAACTTGGCCTATATAATTCTAAACCAATGCTCTTTCTGCCTTGATGCTGGTGGAAGAAGGTCTTGTAATCTCTTTAAATCCCTGCTTTAAGAAGAACAAGGTACCATTAAGGCAGATTGGAAATTATTGATTTAAAGCTCTTGTGTTAATTTACCCACTTTCACTAAGCAAACTTCCAACCCATTGCTTAATAGACTACCCAACAAATAACTCTGTTCCATTGATCATTCCTGTCTGATTAAACTTCCTAATATTAGGATTAGAAATAGTGTCAGATGCCTCTTGTGCTCCACTTCAGATCCCTTTAGCCTCACCTCTTGTTCCAGCCACTCTAGTCCACCATTGCAGCACAGACTTTTCATCAGCTTCACAGGGGGCTTCCATACACTTGCCTCATACAAAGCCTCCAGCTTCTTGTTTCCTACACTCAGCGTATAACCAGACCTAAAGTAATTCTAGTGGCACATGTTCTCTTTCTTGATGGGATGGGCTACTTAACCCCACTCTACAGTTGAGTGAAATTTACTCTTGTCAGCAGTATCCGGATTAGTATTATATCAGTGTATCACAGAAATCTATTCAAATTATAAACAATACAAGCAAAAATACTGAGAACTAACTGGTAAGATAAAAATCTGAATATTTTGTACAAATTTTAGTCACTTGTTTAAACGATTTTTCCTTTATGCCTTCTTCCTTGGCAATAAGAACAATGCATATCATTAAATGTGCATCACTTTAACTTAGTAATAAATTTTGTTGGTTTCAACAATAGATTCCATAATGTATATAATACTTTATGCTGAGAGGGCACTACCAGAGAATTATATGAAAAAAGTCAAGGGCTGAAAATACCATCGTTTGTCTATATAATTTCTTCTAATTTTCAAGTGTTTCAGTGACTATTGCTGTATAACAAACCACCCAAAGTCTGATGAAAAACAGCCGTTATGTTATGCTCACAAATTCTGTGGGTTAGAAATTCAGACTGGGAATAGCAGGAATGGCTGATCTTTGCTCCACAATGTTTGAGATCTCAGCTGGGTAGGCTTTAAGGCTGAAGTGATTCAATAGCTGGGACTAAAATCATCCGAAGGCATCCTCACTCACATGTCTGGTGGTTGGAGCTGGCTGTTGGCTGGAACCTCAGCTTGGCTGAGGACCAGAGTATCTCCATGTGGCTTCTTCGTGTAGTATCTCTCTATGAGCTAGTGGGGGCTTCCTCACAGAATGGTGGCTGCTATGTCCCAAGAGCAAGTGTCCCAGGAGAGCAAAGGGCAGGTGCGTGGCACTTTTATGATGTAGCCTCGAAGTCACTTAGTGTCATTTCCCCCATACTCTATTAGTTGAGGCAGTCCAAAGGTCTGCCCAGTGCAGGAAGAGGAAACATGAACTTCACCATTCAATGGGAAGAGTATCAAGGTTTTGAGGGCAGTTAGAAATGTGATCTGACTTTTGTCTGACTGCCATTGTGAGGAGAGCAGGCAGGCCATCTTTGGAAAATACAGTATGTCACAGTCCAACCTCTGGCCATAAAATTTCACATCCCTCCTACACTCGCACATGGCAGATGCACTCATCTCTTCCCTGAGACTTCTTAGTCTCATTCTATTTGGCATCTGCTTAAAATCTAGTATTTTCTTGTCTAAATCAGGTCCAGGTGCAAATGAGGCTCCTTGGGTGCAATTCCTCAAGTATAGCTTCATCACTAACACTCATCTTGACCTGAAGACTTGAGAATGAAAGAATTGTGTTATCTGCTTCCCAAATACCCAATACTCAATAATGAGACAAATACAGGATGGCCTTTTTTTCACACTCCCATTCAAAAAGGGGGAAACCAGGAGGCACACAGCAATTATAGATCCACAGATATTATTCTCACTTTACCTCTCCCCAAAAGTTTCATCTGTACAAATACTGTAACAGTACTAATTTAGTAATATACTAATATTATATGAATATTTTTCACTTAAATACTAGCATTTGATCAAAGAAGCCAGAAATTAAACGCAGTAAACAATTTCTGTATTCTTCAATTATTGTATCAGATAGTCACTCTGTTAGCCTACAATGCCTCATTGTGCTACCCCTAAAATGTCTTTCCCATAGATTCCATAAATTGTAAAATAATGTGACTTAATAATATACTTAAAAATTTGAATATATACCCTCTGGATACATTCCTTCTTAATCTAATGTCATTTAAAAAATACTGGAATAACTTTAGATATCTCAATGTGGCAGGCTAAAATCTACGAGGGCCCCCAAGATTCCTGCTCTAATTCCTAGGACTATGAAGAAAATGGAGTTTACTCTAGTGATTAGGTTATATCATGTGGTGTGGTTGAATTTAAGAAAGAGAGACTATCTAATTGAGGCTTTTAAAAACAGGGAGTGCTCTCTGGCTGGTAGAAGAGGAAAGAGACAAGCTGTGACTGGCCTGGCAAAAGGAAACATCCATGTTGTGAACCATCTCTGGAGGCCATGTGTAAAGAACCTGAGAGGGACCTTGAGAAGCTGAGAGCAACCAGCATGGAAATGGGGACATCAGTCCTCCAACTGCAAGGGACTGAATTCTGCCAACAACATAAATAAACAGAAGGGAGCTTTTCCTGGAGCCTCCAGATAAGAATTCAGCGTGGCCAGCACTTTGATTTCAGACTTGCAATACTCCGAGTAGGGAACCCAACCATGCCCTGCAAACTTCTGATCAACACAACTGTGAGCTAATAAATGGGTACTCTTTTAAGCTGTTAAGTTTGCAGTAATTTGTTATGAAGCAATGGAAACTAATATAGTCATCCAGGAAATGGGAGTCTTAACTGAACAAGGACTTGAGGATGAGCTCGAGATAAGTAAAGGAGGTGATATGGGATAAAGCAGAACTCACACTGAACTAACTGTCCTTCCCTGCCCGTCTCTCCTCTTACATGTACAGGCAAATTCCTTCACAATGTCATCAGTGGAGCAGAGTGGGCTGTACTGAGCAGGATATTCACGGGTTTGGTTCTGTCAGACCTGGTGTCAAATGATGGCTCTTCCATATGACCTCAAGTTAGTTAATTGACCTCTCGGACCTCCATTTCTCCAAGTGTAAATGGAGAAAGCATCTCCTTAAAGGTGTATTTGGAGGGAATAAATCAGGTAACATATGATAAACATTCAAATATTTATTTACTTAAAGGCATTCTGTGGAAGTTTCAACCATACAACATTTAACACAAAAGAGATGCTTAGGGAGACCAGGATTCCCAAGCCATTCGGGGAGCAGCAGTGCTGTGCCGCCTTCCTCCATTTTTATTTCCTAGGATTCCACTTGCTTAAATCATTGTGGAACGACAGGGAGAAAGTCTTCCCAATGAGCCAACATGTAGTGATAAGATTAAGCTCCTGGGAGAAGGGACCCATGTTTGTTGGGCAGTTAGAAACGTTATCTTTTATTTGACCTGAGTGAAGTGCCTAACACTAGATTTTTAAGAATCAAGTACAATTTCAGACATTTATTAGTTCACCTGTTTTTAACAAGGAATTTTTGTTGTTGTTGTTGGTGGTGGTAGTTATACTTTGTATTTTAAATAAACACGACATTTTGTGTTACAACTCTCCCTTCATATTTCAGATAAAGAAGAGACCATCAATAGAAGGAAAATACTAAACTTTAACTGTCTGTCTGACTATGTCCTCTAGTTTAGATTATCTTATCTGTTAGAATGAAAATTATATCCCTTGGCAAAAAAAAAAAAAAGTAGAAGAAGAAGAGAAACATAAAAAGTGTAAATTGAACTTTTGCCTTGTGTTACATCTCTGCTGTTTACCAAAATCAGTTTATTTCTGTTTGTTTTACTGTCTATCTGCTGAAAACGTATCTGAATCCAACAAAATGTGAAACATGTGATTTAAAATAGTTTGAGAAAGGAAAAAGGAAGCATCCTGTTAAATGTTAAAAATGGGTTCTGTGGTAAATTGTATACATGCACCACATCAAAACTAAATCGAAGTTAAAATAAATAATGTTACACTGAAAGTTGAAAGAATATAGCAAATCATAAAGATGCTTGTATACTAATTGAGAGTATTTTAATTGTTAAAAGATTTAAAGGAATAAACATCTTAGATGGGAACACAGTGCTGAAAGATCAGTGCCGGTTCTGGTTTTCCTTTCTAGTGGCTTGGCACGGCGGCTGTGCTGAGCTTCAGCCTTGCCTTCAGAAACAGAAGCAATGCTGTTCAAAGGATTAATCAGTGGCCCATCCATAGGAGGCCTGGGGACATCCACATCCGCAGTCCCAAAAACTGTTACAGAAAGCTTGTGCCCTCAGCCCTTGCTGAGTTGCATTTCCGTCAAGGCAGCAGTTCCTGGAAGGCATGCCCTTTGGGGTTAGGCTTGGTTTGTTTCTGTCTCCCATGTCTGCAGTGCTATTGACCTCGCCATCTCCTCTGTTCCTCTCTTGTTTCTCTTGCTATGAGTCACAATGTGATACAGCAGTATGACATTTTCCAAACTGGTCTCTTTTCTTACTCATGCTGATCTATATTACATGGCTAACATGGCTCAAGAAAAAAATGTTGTCTTCAGGAAAGAAAGTGTTTAGTTGTATATCCCTTTCTCCAGTTCTGTTGAATTCATATCAATTGAATTGAAGTGCATTTTGCAATATAATTTACTAATTTTTGAAGTATGTGTAAAACTCTTGTGGGATTCAATGTAGATATATTAACATTGGTCAGGCTTTTGGGTATTCTGGGAAACAAAAATATTTGGGTGTGTGTGTCTTCCAAATTTATATCATATTAATTTTGAATTCACATTCTTTTTCTTCTTTCTTCAAAATTTATCTCATCTTCACCTTCAAGGGTCACGTTAATTGTTAAGTATAGTCAACTAAGACACCAGATGGAGAAAAAAGTCAAGTATTTGTTATATAAGTGGATAATCTATTAAATAAATAAACACCATCGGACATTTCTAACATCCACCTATGGTATGTCAAGAATTTCTCTAGGGTTTGCATATAATACCATATTCGGTCCTTGAAGTAACACTATAAGATAAATATTAGTATCTCTATTTTATAAATTAAAAAATTAACTTTAGATGTATTAGTTCATTCGCTCATTTTTTCCCCTAAAATATATGCTTTGAATATCTACTCTATGCCACACCCTGGGCAAAGATTTGGGGATAAAATTGTAAGCAAAAATCCTCATGGTTCATTCTCTCACTGGATTTTCAAAACAAAGCAATAATAGTGTTACAGTTATTAGGTAGCAAATTTAATATTCAAGTCTAGTTCCTCTTGATGCCAGAGCCAGGGATTCACCAGCTTTTCCTTATCAGCCTTTCTCACTAAAGGAGAATAAAACTGGTGTCGGAAGCGAATCAGGCATTTTACATATGACCCCAGTTGTTCCAGATACAGTAGATCCCAAGAGGACAAAGAATGCTTTTTCCTCACTTAGGATCTAGTCCTAGATTCTTAGGAGCATGGGTTTAATATCCTCTTCAGTGGTTCCATTATCCAATGGAGTGGTCGTTTCAGTTCCAGTAATATCTTTCGTCAACCATTTAGTTACCAAGTAAATAGGTCCAGCAGTATAGATTCTTAATGCACTCCCTAATTAAGGATACTGCTGATGAAAACACTTGTTATTATTAGTTTTCATATAAACAATTCTTTTAGTTGTAGTTTCTTTTTTGGTCTGTTGACTACATTTTAAAAGATTGTTTACGAAAAGAATGGATTTTTTAAATAGGATCCTAAATCTAGAACTTTAGTGTGACCTGAGTCCCTTCTGCACTTATTTTCCTGCCAAATAAATCAATAATCAATGTCATACATAAGTCTAAGTCTAATTTAACAAAATACCTTAAGAACTATTTTATCATTTCTTCTGCACTCCACAACAAGTTCAGGATAGGGAAATAATTCCATCCCAGTTGTGGCACACACTGGTCAAAAGTCAGGAAACTCACATATTTTGGGGTGATATGATCATTTAGACACCTATTCACAAGTGGGTTAAAAAAACACACACAGCGAATAGCAAGTCACAAAGAGAAACCAGAAGGACCCAACTTCGATTATCAGAACATACTTATTTTCTTTTCCTAATAAAGAATATGTCAATGCTTGCTAGAGGCCCTGATGACCACACCTCATTATTTCAGGGATGATTGATTAGTGCAGTGTCTTGCTGACCCAACCCCCTACAAAGGAATACCTACCTTCCATTGATAAATAGCCACCCTTAAATTTCCTTGGAGGTAAACTGAAAACAGCACCGAAGGAACTTAGATAATATTTATGCATGCAGTCTTTTGATTCCAGAGCTTGAATGGTTTTGTCTGGTTATTGAAAAGACCAAACATTCTGGAATGAAATTTTGGTGGTTACATGCATGTCAACTTACTTGCTGCAAATAAACCAAGCATATATTGTAAGAGCTGTACATATCACGTACTGGTTCAACTTGCTTTCCTTCCCAGAATTTCAAGAAATGCTGCTCTAGTCTCCACTGGTGCTCTGTTAGTGCAGTTGCAAGACTGAGAGCTACTCTCTCCCTCCAAGCCATGTCAATTACATCAACCTGTATCAGTAGATATGGCACCCCTGAGTGGTATAAAATGCCGCAGTGCTCTGAGTGTGCGTTTACAGCCAGGTTTGAACACATCATGAAATATACGCCTCTCCTCACTAATGAAAATGGAGCCACATTTGCCTGTTCCTTCAGCCAGATGGGGCTATGATTGGTGTGTGCTTGCCTTTTACATTAATATTTGATTCCATAATAAGAACCACATGAGACAATTTCAGTTTATTGGTTCTTAAGTTGCCAAAATGGCTTTTGTACAAGTAATAAAATAAATAAAAATATTTCCCCTGTGTTTTTTCTTATAAAATACACTTGTTATGTAAAGGATAAGCACATACCAGTCAAAACCTGATCTGGCACAAGCAATATTGTCTTGCTTTTTCTTATTTAATAGAAAACAAAGGAGACATATTTATTAGTTTCCTAATAGCATGGTTGGCTCACACTGGCTTATATGTACACATCAGATATTGGAGGCATTTATTTAGAAAGAAATGGTTTATGCTGACATCTTGGTAAAAATTTCAAAACCTAGTTACTAATAAAAATACATTTCCAGGGAAAGCATAAAATGAAGGAAGTGAAAAAAGTGAAAAACTGCTTGTCCTCTTGGTTATTCAGCCACTTGAACCCCTTCAGGGTTCAACCCCTAAAAAAGCATTGCTGGTGCTGGGCCTTCTCTGCTGCACCAAGAAGTCCAAAGTGAACCATGCTAGCATGCCTAAGGCCAGGGGTCTGCCATTCATTGAGCCTAGACTCAGATTTTAAGTTGAAATGCCCTCTTTTGAGTACAACTTGAACATAAGTCACGCCACCCTCATACTTGTCATTAGTCATCAGTTCGCATAAGTCTTTCTTATTTGGAATATTTAAGAACCAATTCATAAATATTCCCCTTTAAAATATGAGTGCTCAACAGAGCAATGACATAGGAACAGATCTGCAATTGAAGCTGGCTGGCCATCTTCTTGGCCATCTTTCTGAGGAAGTACCTGTGAGCAAACGATATAAATGGGGAACCACTTTACCTCTGCTAAGACCTCACACTTCCATGAGCTGATACTGATCTTCCACCAAGCTTATAAAATCTATCACAGGGCTTGCTCCTTCATTTCCTATTTTCAGTATTCAGAGACCCTGAAAAACAAAGAGAGGGTTACAGGGAGTCTTCTGTAGTAAGGTTGGACTTACTAAAGAAAACAAGTGAGTGTTTGAGAAATGACTCTTTCCCCCAAACTGTTCGTTCTTGCAAAGAAGAGGCTACACTACATAAGACTTGAATTATACTGCATAAGACTTGAATTTAATTAAATGGTTGCAAGAAATACTTTATAAAGCTAAACTTTACCCGTCATTTTTAAAAGAATAAAACCTGTCCATGTTGTTTCAATAAATTTTGGTAAAGAAAATTCCGTTTGCTTAAACTCTTCCATTCCCTGGTTTGATCACTTTCTATCATTCTATGCTGAAAAACACAGAAATATTTTAAAAACAAAAGCATTCTTCTACTTGGACCTTATAAAACCTAAGTATTGTATAAGCATGAACATCTGTCTTAAAGGAAAAAAATAAGGACATGTACTCTTTAAAGAAGCCCAATAGATACCTTTACCATCATTGTCAGATTTGTAACTGGAAAGATATGGAATATATGAAAAATGATTAAGCAATGTAAGGGAAATGCAGTCTGTTGGGGTAACAGATATATTGCTTTAGCTTCAGTGCTTTGTGTTATGTACGTACAAATATATATATATATATAAAAATACACACACATATTTACATATGTATTTATTTGTTTATTTATTATTTAATGAAAATAGTGCAAGAGGTGGAAAAGATAGAGTGTACCTGAGTGAAATATCTTAGAAGAAAAGAGTTCTTTCCAATAGGTTTCAAGATTGAATAGAAGGGATAGACTTGATCTGAGTCATTTTCCCACTGCTTCATGGGGCAGACTCATAAAATGAGTTTGATGGGCACTGAGGATTAACTTTGACCTCTCCATGGCTTCAGGGAGTCCAGGTCAACTTGGAGAGACTAGAAGTGTTAATACGCAGGGGAGAGCAATGCGATACAGCCCCAGTGCTCTGTCTCACGCAGCCAGCCAGCAACAGCCTTTCACAGTTATGTTGCTTCTCTCTCTATGTCAGGGTTAAGGTCATTTTTAGGGCATGGTGAGGAAATGTGGAGGCCAGGGCTGTCTGCACCACACCTGGGCAGTGAGAAACAGGGGGTTTCAATTTCCAGCCTCTGGATACCACACAGCCTAACCTTTACCTGCCAGTCCTCACCCCAGTACACAACAAATATAAAAATAAAATCAGACATTTCAGAGTAGTGGACTAGCAAGATCAAGGGTGGACATTCCTGAAACACAGTAAGGCTTTCGGAAAGAGGTAAGCAATAAAGGCAGAGCTTTGTAATTTAGCTATAGTCACGGTCTCCTATGTTTAGTTATTTTGGGGGGTGAGGGAGGGTTGGGGGGTGAATGTGTAGAAACTGAATTTCAATTATTATTTTGGTACACATGGGGGCTGAAATATTGAGCTATTTACAAATATACAAGTTACTGAGGACTGAATCTGCAAATATAAGCAGTTTCATATCAACTGTAGCTTATTCATGTATTTCCTCTATTAATGGCTCAGTCACTCTCCTGGAATACAAGATAGAAGCAATAAAACTGACATTGGAAGGGAAGTAAACAGAAGCAAGTATTTTACTTTAGGATTCTGAGCCTAGTGAACTCATTTCAGAGAACAGAAACCTAATAATAGAAATCACAGTTATGAAAATATCATTAATAAAAGTTAACGTTGACTGAACAGTTATTCTGTGCTGTGAGCTGCTTTTATGCTTTACATATAGTAGCTTGTCAATCTTCATTGCATACCTATGAGTCATTATTATTATTATTTTTTTTTTTTTGCGGTACGCGGGCCTCTCACTGTTGTGGCCTCTCTCGTTGCGGAGCACAGGCTCTGGACGCGCAGGCTCAGCGGCCATGGCTCACGGGCTCAGCCGCTCCGTGGCATGTGGGATCTTCCCGGATCGGGGCACGAACCCGTATCCCCTGCATCGGCAGGCGGACTCTCAACCACTGCGCCACCAGGGAAGCCCATGAGTCATTATTATTATTATTATTATTGCCATTTTAATATGATGAGAAAATTGAGATTTTTTTTCATACTTCATATGATTTTCCTACACTTCACCCACAAAGTGGCTGAATATTCCTAAAGTGTTCATGAGGTTCGATAACAGCAAGTGTTATTGCCCCTTTTACAATGAAGGGAATATGTTACTAGTGGTGCTTGTGAGACCAGTGGACTTCTCTGAGATTTTGTAAATGTAAGTTCTTAGATTTACCATGCTATGCTAATTCAGAAGTCTTTTGATTGGAAATAATAGAGAAGAACTAATTACCCTTTAGAAATACTCCATAGATTGGTGAGATCCATGCCACGTATAGGATAAGGCAGCTATCAATAAGGCATGGTTTCAGGGGCACTGGAAGATTTGCTTACACTCAGAGATCTTCCTTCCAGAGCAAAGAGCTTAAGCTTTCAAATCAGACAAAGCTAGAATCAAACACTAATTTTATCATAGTTACTGTGACCCTGAGCTGAAGTTTCTTAATTCATCCAGGAGATGTCATGAGGATGAAACAAGGCAATGAGTATCAGTGCTTTGAATGTGACGAGACTAATACATTTTGTTTTTCTTTGTCTTCCCCTTTCTTCTTTCTCTTTCCTATAATTTAACATGTTACTCACTCATACTCATAACATGTTTCACTCATACTCTTGAGTGAAAAAATATATGAAAGTCTTAGAAACTTCCCTTGAGGAACTCACAATCTAATGTTATATTTTGTGACCTAATAGAAAAGGCAATGTGAGCTCTGAAACATTTTGAGTATTTTTCCTGGCTAACAATAGAAATAAAAACCTCAGGGATTGATACAAATATTTAGCTTATACAAAATGGCACCTCATTTCACATTGTTTTAGAAAGGAGAAATTGCAATATCATAATATCAGTCGATGGTGTTTATTATCTCTTGGTCTTTTCCTGTTTCTCACCATGTTCCTATAAAGTTTCTGATAGTTAAAGAAAATTTGGAGTCTTAGAAACTGACTTTCATTTATAACCTGCTGATTCACCTAGATCAGGTTACTGGGAAGAAATCCAAGTTAGACCTCCTGACCTACCCGAAACAGCATGAAGTATGCCCTGCCACTAAATCCTGATTCCTGTGCACCTCACCCTGTCACTAAATATGATTTAGAGGAACCTTTAGAAAGTCAGGTATAAGGATTTAGTGCTTTACATGTAAGTTACAGCTGCTGGACTGGCTTTTATAGTAACGTAAGTAAGTAATTTATTAAATGGTTCAGTCATTAGATATACCAGACCTTGAAAACATTCTTGTGAGGGAGGCTACTTTGGGTAGTGAGAAGATTAGCATTTCTCAGCAGCAAGTATTTGTGACAAGATTAATGAGGCACAGGGCAGATGGATTTGTTTCCCTCTTTGTGTCTGCTCCCCTGGTTTCCTTGCCCTTTATTTGTCTTTTCCTCTGTGGCACCTGCTGTCACTGACATGGATGAGATGCCAGAACAGCATTCCTTTACTTCAACACTCTTCACACCTTTTTCTCCCCTCTTCTTTCTCCATGGGAGGTATTCCTTTCTCCTCATCTGGGATTGGCAAAGGACATTATTTCAGTTTCTACAAGAAATGTCTGGCAGGCATTTTCACTTTAAAAGGAATCCCAGAATTATGAACAAGATCAGAAACACTCTCAATGGCTTCTTTTATATAAGAAAAACAGTTATGTTGGAGATCATTTAAAAATTACATGTCTCTTCTAACGCAGCCTGCATTTTCCTTCAGAGTTAACACCACCCCTATTGTGTCCATTTTGTCTTTTAGGAGGATATAACTTGCTTCATGTACTGACCGTTTGATAGAATGTTTATGTTCCCATTTTCTTTCTCATGTTCTCAGGCTCAAGAGACAGACACTGTCTGCTTTGTGAGCTTACTTCTCTTCAAAAATATTTATATCATGTAGACTAATAACAAGTGTACTTTCTTTTAACAAAGCCTCCAACTTTGCTTCTGTTTGTTCTTCTTCCAGCTCAATTTCCCCTGATGCCTTCCAATAAGTTGCCATCCTTTTTATCCACAGAAGTCTCCTAAGTGTGTCCTTTACTTTGATAAAACACACTTTTCACATCTTATAAAAACTAATGCAACAGAATTTCCCATTTGTGTTTTTAGAATCTGCCAACAAATTTTTATGATGATCCCAAGCACTAGTTATTTTTAGGTCTAAAGTAATAGCCAAGATATTTAAAGGCTAAAGAGATGGCAAGATCTGTGGCTGTCCGATGGGCATTCCTGCGCCAGATGAGGGCCTGGGAGTCTGGAAAGCTGGGAGATCAGCAAAAGGCACATAAAATACCAGATTTCTACAGTTAATGAGGATGTTTAATGTATATTTTTACAATCTTCTAATTTTATAATTTTGAGTTTAAATTTTTTTACTGACTTTATCATTCTTGATTTGACTTTTAATATAAGCAAAATTTATAAGTAAGAACCATGAATTCAAAGAAATAAGTTATTTAACTGCAGCAATTATGAAAAAAAAATCCAGTTTCTTGGAAAATTTCTTATTTACTAGGTACATCTATGTACCTCAAAGCATCTGCAGATGGGGTCATTCAGGGGGTGTTCAAAACCACAAATGGGATTTGTTTACATGGTTATAGACTAGGTTATAGAATAGGAAAAAAAGCAAATAGATGAAGTAAAGTAAAAGTGGAGTTTTCTCATTTAAAATTAGCGATGCGATGGGCTTCCCTGGTGGCGCAGTGGTTGAGAGTCCGCCCGCCGACGCAGGGGACACGGCTTCGTGCCCCGGTCCGGGAAGATCCCACATGCCGCGGAGCGGCTGGGCCCGTGAGCCATGGCCGCTGAGCCTGCGCGTCCGGAGCCTGTGCTCGGCAACGGGAGAGGCCACAACAGTGAGAGGCCTGTGTATCGCAAATAAATAAATAAATAAAATAAAATAAAATTACCAATGGGGCCAAGGTGGTAAAAAGGGAAATGTCTAAAAGTTACAGAATTGGGCTTCCCTGGTGGCGCAGTGGTTGAGAGTCCGCCTGCCGATGCAGGGGACAGGGGTTCGTGTCCCGGTCCGGGAAGATCCCACATGCCGCGGAGCGGCTGGGCCCGTGAGCCGTGGCCGCTGAACCTGCGCGTCCGGAGCCTGTGCTCCGCAGCGGGAGAGGCCACAACAGTGAGAGGCCCGCATAACGCAAAAAAACAAAAAAAAGAAGTTACAGAATTATCACTGCAATATATTGAATAATAAAGCCAGCACTGGAGTCAAGTTTTGTGGCTAAACTGCCAGTCCTCTCAGACTTCTCCATCTGTAACTAATAGTACGAATCACTTTGTAAGGCTATTATAAAGGTTGAACGAAATGATGTATCTACATCTCTTGGAACAATGGTCGATAATAGTTAAATCATTCGCTATTATAATTAACTTAAAAACACTGATTCCTTTCTCAAGGAAAATTTTACAGGGATAAACATAACAAACACAAGAAAGGTAAATAATCACAGATAAGCAGAAGAGCAGGAAAATAATAGTGTTGATAAGAATAAAGCCTGGAATGGGCTGAAAATCAGAAGAATGGAAGCACTTTAGAGCTACTGGGGCTCAAAGGTTAAGAAAAGAAAGGAATAGACCATTTGATTGAGATAGGAGGGTATGGTGTTTAAGAAATTGTGAGAAAACCAAAATTCTCAACTCCTATTTCACTCTGCCTTCCCTATGAAGGGAAGAATTATTATTTCTCGTTTAACAATTATTCTTAAGTGAGAAAAGGCAGAATAAACATTTTTAAGACGAGGTGGAAACTCAAGATAAGTTAGAAGATTGGAAAAGATCCCCTAGCTGATTTTATGTTAATAAAACCTCTGGGTTCATTCAAGATTTATATAAAAAATTTTATAATATACCTGACCCTTTCTCCTAACACAACTTGCTTCTTACACAGCTATGCCTTATACAGTATTTTGATTCACCTGGAATGCCTTTCCTTAATTTTTCATTTGGAAAATGCTATTGTTTTGATAAGAATTTCCCAGCTTCCCTTGGCAGATCTAATCACTCCCTGGCCACCATCCCGTCTGTGCATGTTTCTAACATCTGTGAGAATGTATTGTGGTGATAAGTTATATGTCGCTCAGTTCCTGCTGTCCCATTGGGATCTTCCTAAAATACAGACTGTTGAACCTTGTGTTCTAAGATCCTACCAGAGTATGGCTCATAGTCAGTATTCAGTAAGTGTTAATTTGACTTGATTTAACTTAAAGAAAAGGAATGGTTGCAAGAGCTAAGGACTCTTGACGAGAGAAGACTTTCAGGAATGGGATGGAATAATAATAATAACTATCTTCAATAAATAACAGGTATTACATGAAAGAAGGAGTAACTTTGGAGGACAGAACCATGATTAATGGGTCAAAGTTAAAATGAAATAACTTTTGACCCAGTATGAGGCTGAACCTCCTATCAGAGTTCTCAATCGGAAAGGGTTATCTTGTATGGTAGCGAGTTCTCTGCTAGGAAATATGCTTGAGGTGGAAACTGAGTAATCTGTTTGGGACATGGTACAGCTAGTTCTTGCAGAAGATTAAGGTTAGATTTGAAAATCTTTAAGTTTCCTTATATAACACTAAGATTCTATGATTAGCTTCATATTTATTAATGTCTCAGTTGGAGAGTCAGATATTGTAATAAACTTCTTCTTTCCCAGAGACTCTGCTTATCTCAACTGTCATCTTCTCCCAGGTAATAATCTCTTCTACAAGTTTGTGAAACTTGTTCTTCACTGCAGGCCCTATTTTTATTAATGTTTCCCTCTCAAAAAAACCTGCCACACCACAGGTACCCGCCATGCAGACTCAGAAACTTGGCACCTCTGAAACCCTATTGCAAAGTTTCCCCTGCTTTGTTTTGCAGTCTTAGCTTAGCTGAAAAAAAAAAAAAAAAACTAATATGTTTAGAAGACTATTTGTATAAACCTGAATAATCAGAAAGGGGCTCAGTTCTGTAGACAACAATAATAATAATTAAAGTTGGCTTCTTTAGTGTCTGGAATTCCAACTGGGACAAGCTCAAAGCTTTGGTTTATCATCACAAAAGAGCCACAGAGCCCTCAAGAGCCCTTTCTGGGATTCCAAAGAAAATCTACCAAGGCAGAAACTTTTTCTTCAAGTTTTTTTCTATTAAAAACAAATAAAGGCAAACACAAACACATTCCAATACAGAAGCACTTCTGAAGAGCCACAAATCCACAAGGTTCCAAGCCTCTGGCTAGTCCAATCCATTGCTGTAAAATGCTAGACATAATTTCAGCTAGCGTGGGTCTGCCCCATGCAATAATCAAAGAAGGCAACACTACCACAAAAATCAGGCTCTCTTCTACATTACCACCTACCTTTGTTTATGTCTGCAGAGTTTGTCTTTTCTCCTTTCTAAAATTTTTTTAAATTGTTTCTTGCATGTTTCTTGTTAGATTTTTGAAGTTAATATTTTTATTCTATCTTCAGCTCTGAACTATAGCACATATGCTTTGTTTATCTGTATGGTGGCAAGACAATTTCATGATTTGCCCACAGCTTACAAACTGATCAGTGGGGTCTGTCTCCATGGTGCCGTGACTAATGGACATCTGGAATTGTCAGTTGTGCCTTTGTGAGGTTGAGCCGTGACTTGAACTAAAGCTACAATGTGAGCAGTCATTTGAACTTCCCTGCCACTTGCTGGATAAAAAGGCAAGAAGGAGAGGATAATCTGTAGTATTAAGAAAATTTTCCATTCTATTAGCTTACATATCCCATCATCTGATGTAACGCTTTTACCAATTTTATGCATCTAGTAATGTAGGACATTATTATAATTAATTGCTTGAGTTATGTATTCTGCTGTATTCCAAGGTTTCTTCTGTTTTGTTGTAGTCTGGAAAATCCTCACAGTAAACTTTAAAGTAAATGTAGTAATACAACATAATTAATTATAGCAGTTTCTCTTCAAAGCATTATGTGTGTCTTTAAAAGAAATGGTATCAGAATACACTAACTCAAGGTAATATTAAGACAAGCAAATATATCCACATGTATTTTTTTTTTGGAACTAATGTGATAGAATTAATAATTATAATATCTGACATGTATATTTACCATATACAGCACTATTACTTACTCATAATATATTAACCCATTTAATTTACACATGAAGTAAGTTCCACTACCATCCCATTTTATATATAAATAAACTGAGGTCTAGAGAGATTAAGTAATTTGCCCAAGAATAAATGAAATGAACTGGAGTCTGGATGTTTGCGTACTATTTTCATATCCAAAACTTCCTAACGAATGAAAGTAAGGATTCAGCTTGAGTTACACATGGGCTTCTACTACCGACTGCTGGGCTTCACATATACCTGTCAAGCAATGAAACAGGCCTGTTGGAAATTTAGTTGTACCCTCTGGAAAAAAATTCATACCTAATCTGTTGCTGTAGTTCAGACATACCAGTGGGTAGTATTGGTGGAGTGGCTTTCTCAAAGACTTAACACAAGATCCTGAGTAAGTTCCCTGCAAAGGATTCCCCCTGAGAGAAAGTCAGGCATGATGAACTTGACCCAGTGACTCATTTCAGTCACAGGAGAAGAATAGACTTGTGAGTCTATCATGGGGGCTGATATTTTAACCCAAACAAAAGACACAAGGGCCCCTAATAACGCTGCTTTGGACCACATCAGAGAGAAACACAAAGGAGAAAGGGCAGTTTTCCCAATTTGGTACCTACTGCCAGGTGGGATCTGAAGAGGGGTCAGCAGAGAACTGTAGCATCTGAAAGAGCAGGTAGGAATAGGCTGCCCAACACAGTAAGGTGGAGACTGTACAGTACTTTTTAGGTTCGGTGTGACAGCGCCTCAGATTTGATGGGGATGGAATTTCTGGAAACACACTGGGGCCCCCAAGAATTGACAGGTAAGACTTTGATAGGATGTGATGGTTCTGCTCAAGCAGGTCTAGAGAAAGTGAGAAATCCTGTGTGAAAGGAGCTCAGGAAACACACTGGGTAGTGACCAGCCAGAAAGAGCCATGTTAGGAATTCGGAATTTCACATTTTAATAAAATAAAACAAATTTAATAAAATTAATCTGGAAACAAAAGTATAGTACATATATAACCTTAAGATAAAGGATTTCCTTTAAATTAAAAATTTAAATTAAAAATGTGAAAAACCTATTCCTTATGTCCTTATTTTACTGAAGACTGGTGAACACTTCATCACAGGCTTGTATAAGTTCACTGAGAGGTGTTTGGAAGCAACTAATGTGATGATAGTTCTGCTGGATCACTAGGTCCACCACAGTGAAACTTCAAAAGCTCATTATTACCAGTGCCAAGGGGTTATCAGATTTTGAGAGAATGAATCATGTTAAATTTAATACATGTAAGACTGGGGTGGATATCAAAATGCTGATGTATCATGGCAGAACTCCGAGTCCTTTAGAGGGAGAAGGCATGCTTCCCTTTGTACAACCGTACAGATGAGAAATCTTTCCTGAAGCCCACCAGCAGACTGCCTTTATATCTCACACGCCAGGATTGCTTCTGGTCTAAAGAAGCCACTGCCAAGGGGAATGGGAATCAGTGACCAGTGCAGACAGGATTCACTCCTTGCTTGGAGGCCGCTTCCAGCCTCTAAGAAGCTCATATCACAAGCAAGAAGATAGATGCCTGAAAAAAATGTGGGGTATTATTAGGGAGGCAGTCGAGCAAAAGTGACTAAAATAGAAAGCTAAATAATGATCAGATATAATTTTATTGAATTCCCAGGTGCAACCTTTGTAACAGGAATAAGAAATGTTTAATATCAGTGTGATCTCCCTGCACATTTCTATTAGACAGACACTTGCTTGGTGAACATGGGTATAAGCAATGTATTGTTTCATGGCTTCAGATTAAGCTAGGTAGATATGTCCATCTCACAGTGAGGATGGTATTAACAATGGGACCTAAAATCCGTTACAACTACCTACATTCATCTGAATCTTAAAAATATCTCTGCCATTAGAAATGGAAATATTCCAGGTAGAATAGCCAACTTCCATTTCCTTGGACTATCTTTGGATAGATGTTGCCAACATATATATCTGACACTCACCTCTTTCCTATGTGTCCAGGAGTGACAAATTCCTCTTTCTGAAACGTTCACTCTTTTCTTAGACATATTACCACATTCAGATAGGTTACCAGAGACTCTTACTTCACCTGACATACGCTTTGTACATTCTGTTGATTTGATAGTTTAATTCAGACAAATTTTTAAAAATTCAGTTCCAAGCTCTTGGAGTCACCTAATAAGATCCCAAAGTTTTATTGTAGTCTCCTACAGTAGTAGACAATAGAAAAATATTGTAGAAACTTACAGAGAGTGTTGTAATTATGATTATGGCAGGCAGGAATTGATAGGATGTTTGAGAAGAAACAGGAGAGCCAGGTAAAAGGCTCTTGTAATTCAAGTCATGAACCAATGAGAGTTTTGAATATGGAGGAACACAGTGGCTATAAGGCTAAAAGTAGCTACATAATAAAGATATTTCTTTTACAGATTTATACTAAATATCAGGAGTCTTTGTTTTTCATTAGTTAGGATCCAAGGTCTCAGAATGGAGGACACACCAGTCAGAAACGTACCCCTCAAACACGCAAGTTGGTATACAACTGACTAATAACCTACGTGGATGTAGTGCATTCCAGGATGCTCTGTACTATCAGGCATCCTTTAAGCCTATAGGAGCACCAGCATAGGTTTCTGGAATGGATATATGTATTCCGGGGCAATCAGCAATATCCAGAAACTGGCTTAGGTGGGATCTGCAAAGAATGAAGAACATTCTTTCTTCACTAAGCTTAACTGTAGATTCTAGAATATTGTTCCTCATATAACGTCTATAGATGTCCCAAAGTTAGACTACGAACACTAACATTCACTACATATTTCAGAAGATCACAGCAGCCTAATAGTACAACAGCACCAAACAGTAGTGTTGAACACTTGCACAATCCAAACACTGGCAAAAGAATATTCTAAATGTGATCTCTTAATTTCTCTTTTATGATAAGGCCAAATTTGTTCTCTAATTTGTTACAGTTTTGTCAAAATCCTCTAGTAGGAAGAAGAGGTTCTATTCCATTTTTTGTACTAAAATGCTTACCAATCTGGTCTCATTACATGAAAATTAAAATTTTTCATTTTTTATGAAATTTTAACAAGGTCAGTTTTATCGAGGCTAAGAGTGGTTAATTGCTTGTGTGCATTCATTCCCTCCTTTGACAAGTATTTGTTCACATCATACGCCGCGTACAGTTCTTGCCCCAACTCACTCAGCTAGTGAATGACTGAGTCAGATCTGCCTGACTCAAAAACCCATGCTCTTTCCATTCTACCATGTTATATTAAAGTGGCACCTTTAAAAAAAATCTAAAGTAGCACAATCAACTAAGTAAAACAGTAAAACGACTTACTATTTAAAAGAATGATATTCTCACAAAACCACATGCAAACAAAGTCCTGTTTGCCATACATTTATTTTACTCTCCTGCTGGCCAACACCGCAGTCCTTCAGATTAGACTTGGCTGCACTACAGAATACACACTGGAAGTCGAGCAACCCCAAGGCTCCATTAAGGTCATTATTCTTGTGGATTTCTTTTCCTCCCGCAGGGACAGGCATATCAATTTTTCTATATGTTTTGAAGAGCTTAGCCACATGATTTTAATCATTTCTCCCAGGTGGCTCTTAGAACTTGCATGGTGGCCATATATATTATCCAACCAAGGACAGGTTCCAGTGCGGTTTGACGAATGAGCAGGAGACCAAAATCGGAGATCTGAAATTCTCTTCCCCAAGGAATAATAGTTTTACCTTCTACTGCTTGGGGATCCTAGGGAACCTGAACGTTGGGAAACAGTGTAATTTAAGGTTTTGAGTTGGGCCACAATTTGAGATCATCTAATATTTTTTAGCTATTTTTTTACAAATGTTCTTGTTTGGGTAAAACCTAAGCTATGTTTTTCTAAGTATCTTTCCCTTCAATTTTTAAATATTCATATATTTTAATGGAAAGTTATATTAATTTTTTACAGTAAACTCATCAAAGTGTATTTAGAAACATATTTCCCAATTGGCTTTACAATAATTTTTATAAACTTTAGAATGAATACACACACACACACACACACACACACACGTACACACACACACACACGCACTCACACACGACATGTTCTCTTCCCAGGAAACAAAACAAAAAGAAAACACACAGCACCAAAAAGTTCAGGTTGGGTTCAGACCTCAAAAGCCGCAGGTTCCAAATAATTCTAAACTTGGATGATGGTTTCTTCCATCCAAGAATGTGTCCCACATGTTATTGAATGGTGCAACCACATTAACCACAAATTTGACCTAGTTCTCTTGTACTTTTTAATTGATTTCAGCCCCAAACTTTTCAAAGTGTAGACTTAATTGAACTTCTCTAAAATATTGCAATTAAATGGCATTTTTTTCATCTAACCACTGGCATGGGAGGCAATGTCAATCATCTTTCCTGGGTATCGAAAAATCTCTCTTTCTTCCTATTCATTTCCAGGCAATAGAGCTAGGCGATTTTATTCTGGGATAATATTCTCTTATCTTTTCTAATAGATCTTCCTATCAGCACACTTTGATCACTACATATGTTACTTATCATATATCTATTAAGCCCCTGTTAGAAGTAGAATGCTTATTTTAACAAAAATTAATTCTACAAATACATACAAATTGTCTACTGTCTGCCAGCAAAGATAATTCACTGAATGATATGAAAGCAATTATAATGTCAGAGTTGAAAAATCTGTGGTATTCATAATGCTGCATCTCCCTCCATGGCCATGATAGACATTGTTAATCAATCAGGTACACTTTCTTGTTGATCTTGTGCATGACATGTGAATTTTCCTCAACAGTGTTCCAGAAAGCCACCGCCTAACTACTGGGGTTGGTACTGCAAATATAAATTTATCTCATACTACATGCGATTACTCTGAGTGCTCTTCCTCTCTTACCTGTGTGTGTATTGCTGGAGTGCAGTGATAATAATCCACATGAAATTATTTGTACTGTCTGGATGTTCCCATCATATGCCTATACAGTCCTTCTCTTTAGTACATATTTCCTAAAAACTGTCATTGGCCGTACCCGCCACTGCTTTTTTCTAGAGTTTCTTTTTCTCATTGTTAAGATTAGGAAAAGCAGAAACGGAAACAATACCTATCCAATGAAGTGAAAGTTTAAGTCTGTCATATTTATATAAATAAAGAAAAACAGATGAATATAATGTGTTAGAAAGACTAAGGCATTAGGAGCCAGGAGATCAGTATCACTTACTCCTAATTCTCCACGTGTTGCCAGCTCTCTGACCTTTGCTGAACCATTTTTCATTTGCTCATTCATCAGACTAATATTCAAAAGAAATCACTATGTGTCAGGCACTCTTCAAAGCCCTTTGTTGACTCATCTGAAAAATGAGGAACATACACTTCTCTCAGCTTAAGATGTAGACCAGACCAAGACTATTATAGTAGTTCTGCTTCTTGGTTTTTTGGAGGAGTTATTGTTTGGCACTGATCTAGAACCAGCAGGTTAAGCCAATTAGGGAAGTAGTTTTCATTATACTCCCAGGAATGTTTTCTAGTGATGACCTAAGGGAACATTCTGACCATTTCAGTATTCAGTTCCTACTTTTTCTTTTTTTCCTCTTCTGTTTTAACATCCTCTTCTCACATTTGGATTTATTTCTCATCTCCTGTGCTCACCTGGACTAAACTTCAGAAACACCAGGTCCTCTCCAATATTTTTCATCTTTTTCCCCCCCTCACCTATAAATAATTTATCATCTCTATTATTCAAATTAACAAATCCTGTCAGCTGAACAGATTTGCATTGGGCTACATGATACCTCCCAGACTGCCAGTTATTGAGAGAAAAAAAATAAAGATCATATATGCCCACAAGGCAAATTTCAGTGAATTAACAACTCAAAGATGATATCAAAGCTGAGTTACAGTAAAATCTACAGTTAATGAAATATGACATTTCAGAATACATGAGATATCATAGAAAAAGTAGTTAAGTACTTCTTACAATAATAAATAAAAAAAGAATGGAAATTAATGAATCAAGAATTTAGTTCAATAAAATAGAATAGTAACAAAAAATACTGGCCTATAAAATTTGAAAGAAAAATATACAGTAGGTTGAACACATCAATGAATGAATTAGAATAAAGAATATATCATGCCTAAAGTTAAAGCACTAGAACTACACTGTCCAATATAGTACACTAGCCACATGTGGTTATTTAAATTAGTTAAAATTAAATACAATTAGATACTTAGTTTCCTCAGTCTCACTAGCCACATTTCAAGTACTCAGTGGTTACATGTAGCTAGTGGCTACCATATTGTGCAGTATAAAATATGGAACATCTCCATCATTGCAGGAAGTTTTGACAGTGCTGTTCTAAAATTTTAAAAAAAGTGCAAAAGCACTTACTAACACAAGCATTAACTGTGTTCTGATCAATGCAATTAGAAAAGAAAAATAAAGAATATATTTTTTTCAGAAGTGAAATTGTATTGCATTGAGATATAATGTCATCACTGAAAATTTCAAGGCATTCATTCAGGAAACTATAACCAACAATAAGAGAATTCAGTAAGTTGGCTGAGTATAATATCAATATAACAAAATCAGTAACCTTCAGTAACCTTCTTACATAAAAACAACTCTTTTATAATGCAAATCATAATAGAAGAGAAAAGAACCCACCATTATAAATGACAACAGAAAAGATGTAACACACTAAGAATAAACTTAGGAAGAAATGTGTCAGGAGTATAAGAAGAAGGGCTTCCCTGGTGGCGCAGTGGTTAAGAATCCACCTGCCAATGCAGGGGACATGGGTTCGAGCCCTGGCCCAGGAAGATTCCCACATGCCGCGGAGCAGCTAAGCCCATGCACCACAACTACTGAGCCTGAGCTCTAGAGCCCAAGAGCCACAACTACTGAAGCCTGTGTGCCACAACTACTGACGCCCATGTGCCCTAGAGCCCATGCTCCGCAACAAGAGAAGCCACCTCAGTGAGAGGCCTGCGCACCACAACAAAGAGTAGCCCCTGCTCACCACAAGTAGAGAAAGCCCGCACGCAGCAACAAAGACCCAACACAGCCAAAAGAATAACCAAATAAATAAATAAAAAAACATAAAAAAAAGAAGTATAAGAAGAAAACCTAAAATATTACTATAGAAGTGTAAATATGTGTTCCGCTCTTTGATAGGAAGACCTTAAATGTGTATAAAATGTTTATACTTCCCCAAAAAAGTACCAAATTGATTATTTTAAATACATTAAAAAATTTATTTTCAAAAATGAATCTAAGTGATTCTACAGTTTTTAATGGCAAAATAAATAGGCAAAAATAGGTGGGTAATGTCTGACAGAGGAGAAATAAAGGCACAATACTTTATCAGATAACCAACTATAATGGAAAGCTTTATTAATTAAAGTAGGATTCATACTGAAATAGCAATATACATATCAATGTAATAGAATAGTGTGTCTTGATGTAGACCCAAATCTGTGTTGGGATTTCTAAAATGACATAGATGGTATTCACAATCTGTGGTCAAAAATGAATCATTGGGGGGAGGAATAGATTGGGAGTTTGGGATTGACATGTATACACTGCTATATTTAAAATCGATAGCCAACAGAGACCTACTGTATAGCACAGGGAACTCTGCTCAATATTCTGTAATAACCTAAATGGGAAAAGAATTTGCAAAAGAACAGATACATGTATATGTATAACTGAATCACTTTGCTGTACGCCTGAAACTAACACAACATTGTTAATTAATGATATTCCAACATAAAATAAAAATTAAAAAAGAAATGAATCACTGAATCAATTAGCTGGGAAAAATAGAAGCCATTGTAAGATACAATTATTCACTACCTCAAACCTTATGCCAAATCAATTTCAGATGAATCCAGGAATTAAGCATAAAATTTGAAACTATAAAACTATTAGGTCTCAATATGAGACTGGTATCTCTAGTTGATATGCAACATACAGAATCCATAGATAAAAATATTGATGATTTATTCACATAAATTTAAAAAATACTGCATGAAATAAATGTGATACTAAAAGCAAAAGAAAAATGATGAACTGGGAAATATATGAAACACACATAAGAGATAAAGGGCAGTTTACTTAGTATATAAATATATTCTATCATCAATAAAGACCCAATAATCCAATGGAAAATTAGGCAAAGTACCTGTGATGGTCAGTTTTATGTGTCAACTTGGCTAAAGTCCCCAGTTATTCAGACACTAATCTGTGTTGCTGTAATGGTATATTGTAAATGTGATTAACATCTGCAACTAGCTGACTTTAAGTAAAGAAGATTACCCTCAATAGTCTAGGAGGGCCAGATCCAATCGTTGGGAAGGCCTCAGGAGTAGAACTGAGGTTTTCCTGAGGAAGAAGAAATTCCACTTGCGGACTGCAGCTTCAACTTCTGCCCAAGAATTCCCAGCTTACCCTGCCTTATGGATTTTGGATTTGCCTAGTCAGCCCTTATAATCACATAAGCCAATATATAAACAAACAAACAAAAGGCAGGGGAATGGATGTGCCTCTTTTTCCTTCAGGTTTTGTTACTTTGATAGAATCCTGACTGATACATACTTACAAGTGGAATTTCTTGGTTGCAGGGTATAATGTAGTTCAACTTCACTAACAACACTGACTGTTTTCCACAGTAGTTTTTTCTATGTATTTGAAAAATTGGATAGTTTATAAAAATTATTTTAGGAGATTTTATATTTTAGATAATACTCCTTTGGTGGCAATGTATGTTGTAACTATCTTTTTATATACTGTGCCTTTTTAACTTTTAGAGATTTTGCTCTAAAGGTCATAAGTTTACTATGGTCTGCTGTATCCATCTTTTCTTTTGTAGTTAGCACATTTAATACTTTGCTTAGGAAATTTTTCCCTATCGTGATGTTATAAAGACAACTTCCCTATATTTTCCTTAAAATTAAAAAAAAAATTATCTCTTTAGTCAATCAGAAATTGATATTTGTGTATGGTTTGGGGTAGCATTCCAGTTTAATGCCTTCCATACGGATAATCAGCTATTCCAGCACTGGTATTTTCAATTAATTAATTAATTAATTAATTTACTTTTGGCTGCGTTGGGTCTTTGTTGCTGCACGTGGGCTTTCTCTAGTTGCAGCGAGCGGGGGCTACTCTTCGTCGAGGTGCGTGGGCTTCTCATTGTGGTGGCTTCTCTTGTTGTGGAGCACAGGCTGTAGGTGCGTGGGCTTCAGTAGTTGTGGCACGCTGTGGCACATGGGCTCAGTAGTTGTGGCTTGCGGTCTCTAGAGCGCAGGCTCAGTAATTGTGGTGCACGGGCTTAATTGCTCCACGGCATGTGGGATCTTCCCAGACCAGGGATCGAACCTGTGTCCCCTGCATTGGCAGGTGGATTCTTAACCACTGCACCACCAGGGAAGTCTCCAGCACTGGTATTTCATAGTCCCTCCTTTTCCCTGTCATTTGCAATGATGTCTCTGATATATATTCTTTTTCATATGTTAATGGGTCTATGTCTGGGTTCTTAATGCTAATTTATTCATCATTTTTAAGCTTATTCCAATTCATGAGAATAAATCTTAATAGCTGGTTAGACAATTCCCCCAACATGATTCCTCTGTTTCAGATGTATCCTGACTATTCTTGGACCCTTGAACTTCTTCATAAGTTTTAAAATCTGTATGTCAAATTCTTCAAAAAATAAGAAAAAACAAAAAAAAATCCAGTTTGGATTTTCTTCATAACTGCATTGACCACATGTACCAATTTGGGGAGGGCTGATATTTTTCAAGATGGTGAGTCTTTCTACTTATAAACATGGTAAAATTAGCTATTGAGTTAAGCCCTCTTTAACATCTTAATCCTCACTGCTTGCTTTTTCTTTTGCCCTTGTTAATTTCCATTTTTTAGTGAGAAAATCCATAATTAAAAATTGTGTTTGTTATAATTAATGCAGTCTCTAGTTGCAGATAGGTTGGAAGGAACTTCAGAGTATCTAGTCTACTGTATTGCTGGAATAGAAAGTACAATTCTTATCTATCAGATTAATTCAAAAATCATGATCATTGGTTAGTAAATTTTTCTTTTAAAAAGGGGAGGAAAATGCTCCATGCCTCGACCTAGGACTTGATTAGAAACAGAAAATAAATAAATAAAAATAAGCATATCAGGCCCTGAAACAAAAGAACTGTGGAGAGGAATGAAACCTTCTAAGAAAAGCAAGGAGTCCTCCAGTTTAACCTCCCAATTGATATAATAATTCTTTTGACAGCATACTATAGATGGCTTTCCAACACTCCAAAAACATTTTACAGTGATGTTCAGTTTGAGTTCTAGAACCATATTTAAAAGATTTTTAAAAAAATATTTGAACCATATTCCTTTTCCTGGTAAATTTATTGATGTAATCCAATTTTCCAAAATAAGTGAAAACACAACTGAACATTTGCCTGAACCTTCAGTACTACAATAATGATGACACCATAGAGATACCATGCCAACACAGTATATCATTTAAAACTCAGAGTACAACTGCATCTTATTTAAAAATTGGAAGATGCTTTCACATTTTTAGAAGTTATGTTTCAAATCAGTCAACATATGAACAGTATACTTGGGACAAGCAACAGTTCTGAGCCTACCCTTCTTAGAGAAGGCTGCTTAGACCATAGAGAAATATAAACAGAAATAAATCTCTGATTTGGAAATGACTTGATATATTTTACATTAGGTGAGAAGAAATGGAAATCCTAATTAGAAATGGCATCTGTTTATTTAATAGTCTATATGAAGGGGAGCTATGGAAATACGTCTGGTGTTCTAGTGGCTGTATAATAATCAGTGTATCCTGACTCAGAAGAGAAACTGAAATTACAAACTTGAAAGAATAATATGATCCCTATTCTATCAACTAAACATCTCAGGCTTACAACCCTTCTGAAAATGGTATGTTTGAGGAGCATTGCGGACTCTGATGCTCAACCAAATTCCATCTGCTTCCCATATTTCTTAGCTCCCTTTCAGTTCAGCACTAGCATGTGACCAGGCTTGAAATGAAAGAGAAAGAGAATGAAAGGAAATGAAAGAGAAAGGTATATATATATATACCTTTATGTATATATGTATATAAAGAGAAAGGTGTATATATATATATATATATATATATATATATCACTTCCAGGTTGAGGAGATGAAAACCCCATCAATGATTTTCCTGTATTTCTTTCCCTTCCCCAACAATAAACACCTATATGTTTCAGAAGGTGCTGCTACAGAATGGGGGGAGCCTCTGTAACCCTGGCATACTAAGTAAACCTATGCAGACTACAGTTCTGTTTATGTGAGTAAGCATAAGATAAAGCACTGAGATTTGGGATTAATTTGTTAGAATAGCAAAATCTAGCATATTCTGATTAATATTGAACAGCTACTAGATCCAATACTATTTTTTACAAATTAAAAACGTTTTCAAAATTTATGGTGAGTCCCATAATGAGAAAAATACTTGAACTTTTTCCTCTAAATATTTTTTCAAGGTGGATATAATTCTACATTACATAAAAAGGATTGAATTCTAATTTATGTGCTTTAATTCCACCAATGCTCAGATCCCCACTTAGTCTATTACCTATGCAGAATGGATATGATAACTATTATTATTTGAGAATTATTGACTCATTGGGGAGCCCAAGACCCAGGTACCTAGCATGGTGAGCAAGGCAAGACAGAGCGGGGTCCTTGGGTGGAATGGCCCTTCGCAGTGCTCAGAGAAACTGAGAGGCAGCTTTTCTGTGCTGCTCTAGACTCTGCCCTGATGGCCTTATCCCTTTCACCTCTGCAGCTTCCTCTCTGACCCCGCTGGCTGTAGTCCCCATGTCCACACTTCCCCAGCCACTGTGGAATTTGGCACAGTCATTGCACTTAAGCCACGAAGGAACAATGTACACCTGTTACTGTAAGACACTGCCCACTCATGAACATCTTAGGAAAGATAAGGGGAGCCTGGAATAGTTTTAGGCCTCAAAAAACAGGAGCCAGTATAACTTTTAATATCAGAAACCCCAAATCAGAATACAAATAAGTGGAAATCAGCAAGTATCAAGTACAGCCATTCCTTCAACTAATATTAACTGAACATCCACAATATGCTAAACACCATGCTCAGCACTGAATATAAAGTAATAAACAAGACTGAATTGTTTATCATTCTCTGCTCTCCTAGAGGGCCTCAGAATCTAGTGGGCGCAAAACAAGCCAGAGATGAAAAGAAAAGAGAAAAGTTAAACAATCCATGTTGTCCTTCAGGGTAAATATTTATATTAATAGAAATGAATCATACCACTCTGTTAACTAAAATCTTTCAATGGCTTCTCATTGTACAAAAACAAAACATGAATTATTTACCCCAAACTGTAAGTCATTTTGTGATTGGGTCCCTACCTACTAAGTAGGGTCCCTACTCTAAGCACCTGTTTCTTCATCTGTAACATGTTGATAATAGTATTTACTTCAGAGAATTTTTGTGAGGAGCAAGTGAGATAATCTATGCATTGTCTGGCAATAGAAAGCACACAATAAATGTTAGCCAATAATATTGTTATTATCTCTCCTACCTTATCCCATGACTTCCTTTCCTCTCCCTGTACTTCACCCACACTGGCCTCTGAAAACTGTTAGACTCGGTCAAGTTCTTGTCTACATATGGACTCGACTTCTAGTCTCTGCCTGGCTCTTGGTCTAACAGGCTTCTTCTCATCCTTTACATTTCAACTTAAATTGTCACTTTCAAGACTAAAGTGTTATCCTGCCCCTGCTTGTCTCCATCACAGTACCCTGTTTATTTCACTGGACATTTAATTAACTGAATTTATTTCATTTATTTGAGAACTTACTCGCTTTATTGCACGTCTTGCCCAGTAGAATTAGGCTCCAAGGGGCAGGGAGCATTTGCCCTGACTTGTCTGTTGCCGTATCAAATATGCTTAGAGTAATGCCTTGCACATAGAAGTTCTTTAGCAAATATTTACTGAATGAATTAATAAATTCACAAATAAATCAGAAGTTCTAATTAGAATAAAGTCTAGGAAGATGTTTTTAAAAGAGCTGAATTCCAAAAAAATACATAAATAGATAAAGCAACTTCAAAGTTTTGCCTTTCTCACTAAAGGATTGGTCAAGAAGTGGATCGCACAAGGGTAATAGAACTTCTGCTGTCACTTGAACAAAAATCTCACCCATAATATCCAGGTTCTGATTCGAGGGGTTTCAAATCATTAATATTAGTAGATACTTAAGTAATTATTTCTTACAGGTCAATTTAATAGGTACTGAGACTATGAAGAAGAATGAGAAATCACAAGGGGATTTTGATATAATAGAAAAGAAAAAATATTTATTATAAAATCAGTAAAAGTAAAGGGTGTTAAAATATAAGGTAGTCCTGTCTTAGGCAGTGAAGTACAGCGACGTGGAGATTGCAAGCTGAAAGATTTGACCTTTGCACAAACGCTGAGTGCTGAGGAAATGCAAAGCCTGGGCAGGACCCGGAAGGACACATGCCTTTGTATGTGGACAGACAAAGAAGAGACTGGGAGAAGAATGTGAGCACCCTGGACATCCATATGATACATGAGGGATTATCAGTAGACAAAGTAACCAATCTATCTAGTGTTAAAGCTGCACTGATTAAACACTTCCTATTAGACATGAAGCACCCAAAATACCAGAGCACTTCAGTTAACATTACCTAATAAAATTGGTAATTCTTTTCATCAGGTATTTATTGAGTACATGCTATATAAAATATTCTATGATTAAAATTGAATAACGTGCCATAGTTTGTTAAGTATTTTCATATCAATTATCTTAACTCACAATATACAGTTAAGAAGATCCTCATTTTCTAGGTAGAAAAGCTAAGTCATTTTTCATTTTTCAAGGTCACCAGTTAGTAAATTGCAGACTTATGAGAGTGATCTAGAATATCATACTTTATCTAGTTCAGTGCTCTTTTGCTGTTTCATATCTGTCTCTCAGTTGCAGTAAATATTTATTCCCCTTCAAATACTGCAAGTACCTGTGTGCAGAATGAATGTATCAGTCACAGTATTTGCTTACGTGATTACTTCACCAGAAATATTTGTGATCAAAGATTGAATTGCTAGAAATCAGGCGTTTCAGTTTTCACTAATTAAAAAAAGTACAAGGGGGGACTTCCCTGGTGGTCCAATGGTTAAGAATCCGTCTTGCAATGCAGTGGCTGCCGGTTCAATCCCTGGTCGGGGAACTAAGATCCCACATGCCATGGGGCAACCTAAGCCCGTGAGCCACAACTACAGAGCCCATACACTCTGGAGCCCACATGCCGCAACTACTGAGCCAGCACACCACAGCTAGAGAGGAGCCTGTGCACCGCAATGAAGAGCCTGTGTGCCGCTACGAAAGATCCCACGTCCCACAACTAAGACCCAACACAGCCAATAGATAAATAAATAAATAAAATAAAATAAAATTTAAAAGTACAAGGGTATGAATGCTAAACAACTGTGAATTTAATGAGGATAAGTAATTTAGGAATGTCATGTTACAAAGTTAGCCTATAAGAAACTGATTTGATGTCAAAAGTATAATTATACTAATACAAATGTATTATGCTATTTAGACTTTCTTTAAAGAAAAACTCAAGAGTTTAGAATTTCTACTGTTTTTATTTTATTTTTGTTTTTATCACCCACCCTGGACATTTACACATCCAATTTTTACCAAATTTTCACTTGTATCCATCTTAAGGGTCATATTTTGCTCAATATTTTACTATTTGACATTTGTATTATTATTAAGTCAAATTCCCTTATTTCCCATAGAAATCTATAAAATCAAGCAATTTCGAAGATTTTTAAACACAGGAAAATATACCAAATCGTAATTTCTATCAGTCACGATATGAAGATACAAAATAATTACAAATAGATACTGCTTTAATTGAATAGGGAGTTATCGCAAATATTTATATTCCTGGTGACATTTACTCCCTAACAGTTTTCTAAAAATTATTAGTGTCTTTTGTCCCAAAATTGGAAAAAACTGAAAAACTGACACATGCGAATTTCTTTATTGACTACTATTTTAATGCCAATGTGAACATTTTGTTTTATGCACAACCCTTTTCTTTAGGGTGCATTTAGAAAAAAAACTGAAGGATTCTGTATCTGTTTCACTGGTGATGACAAGTATGTTAATTGCTTGCAGATAACATCTGTTCTAGTGAAATCAAGATGCAGAGGCTGGGTTGGATCTGTGGTGCTAGCAGCTTTCTAAAGCTTTGTCTGGGAGACCCACTGCATGCATTTCACAGACTCTCCAGGCAGCTGGAGGGCTTTTGAGTTTTTTTGAGAAACTTCCAGCAATTGAAATAAAATCTGTCAGGAATCTTGGGTCATCGAAATGTCTCTCTTTGAGCAGTGGACTCACCTTTGAAGGTTCAAAATATCCACTGACCATGACGCCTAAGTGTGCTCTGGCTAAAGCAAGTTCAGGGTGAGCTGCCAACCTCCTGCATGCAAGAGCGGGCCTCTGACTTCCTTCTCTGTTTACAGAGCAGAGTGAAGGGCCCCTCTAGAGGGAATAGCAAGAGCCTAGTCAATATAATGTCAGATATAAAGGACCCTTATGCTCAACAGGCCACATTTACCATTTTACAGGGTTCATGGACTACAATTGCTTACCAGATGTGCCTATGGAGTTGCTAACCATGGCAACATGATGGCTCTGGTCCCAACCTTTTCCGGACCCTGCATGTTTGCTTCTCCTCTAAGCTATGAGTTTGTGTAGACTCTGATGCACTATTCCTAGAAAAGCCAATGCTACTCACCAATGGATCAGACAGTCATAATGCCTTGTGCTTTGCTGGAGACACATAGGGTCAGGCCTGGAATGTCCTTTTCAGTATGTGCAGACCCAGAAGACTATATCAACCAAAGCTATGAGGTTAGGGATCTCACTGGGTCTGCAGGTAAACTTATGGTGGTGTAGTTCAAGAAATTTTTAAAAATTTGTTACTGGTTATAGAGTTTAGAAAAAGGAGACTAGAGACATGAATGGAAAAACTGAAGAAAGTAAGCACATGAGACACCTGAGAAAGAGAATAGAGACAAAATCACAGGAGTAATAAAAGTGAATGCAGTGAAAACAGAGATATTAATAATATATGTTTACACTATGGTGGAAAAATTTATCTTAAAAATTTACTTCTAACATGGAATTCCTTATTGCCAATACAAGTTTTAAAAATATATTTTCAGTGTGCTTTAACACATCCCATTTGTATAAAAGCTAATGATGTAATAACTTAAGATAAATGCATTCTGATTTTGTAATCTAGGACAAATAAGCTCTTTCCACTAGTTCATTTGAGGACCCTCCCTATGTAATAAGCAATAGAACAGCAAATTCATGGTGGAAAGTACATTTCCTCACAGGTAGAAACACTTCACTCTTGCATGTTTTCCTGTCATTGCTCTGAACTCCTTCAGTGGATAAATAAAAGCAATCATTTTTACAAACTTAGTGACACTGAACAAGATATACCTATCTGTTAAAAGAAATATAAACATCAGTACGGTTACCAATAGTGTTCTCAGGACTGTAGTTCCAGAACACTTACTACAGAACAAATTAAATTCATTGACTGGGAGGTGGCATAAAGGGTTTTCGACTCTGCAGATGGAAGTGAAGAAGTCGGCTTTTGTTGGCTGTTTTGGCAGCCTACTTTCTAGACTTCTACAGCAAAAGTAAGCTTTATTCTTTCAAACAAATCTAGCATCAAACAATAAATTTTCAGCAATCGAACACTGTATTCATAAGAATTAACAGGAAGTTTGTTTTTTTTAATGAGTAATTTAAAAAAAACTTCAGGCATTTATTTAAATTTAGAATTTTAAAACACTTCAGAAACCTAATTATAAATGTATCTATGGTTTTACAAAAGTATAGATGAACAAACACACACAAACATGGTCGTAGAATTTTATCTTTTGATTCTTGTTGGGTGATAGCAATCTCACATAAAACATAGTGGTTCGTTTTTTATTTTTATTTATTTATTTTTTTTGCGGTACGCGGGCCTCCCACTGTTGCAGCCTCTCGCGCTGCGGAGCACAGGCTCCGGACGCGCAGGCCCTGCGGCCATGGCTCATGGGCCCAGCCGCTCCGCGTCATGTGGGATCTTCCCGGACCGGGGCACGAACCCGTGTCCCCTGCATCGGCAGGCGGACTCTCAACCACTGCGCCACTAGGGAAGCCCAGTTGTTAGTTTTTTAAAGAATATATTTATTTGTATTTTTCTAGATAGAATGCCTCAAAATGAGAAGGTTCAAAATAGGCATCAATGTTGCACCTAGCAAGAGAGAGTGAAGCACTTGGAATTCTTGCCTTCACAATTCTATACTGCTTATTATCATTTCTCTACTTTGCTCATATAGTCAAGAGAAACTATTAAGTTTTTCAGGATGGTCATCTTCAGTAGCAGAAGAGAAATTATGTTGCCTGTTTGTGCTATCATTTACTGATGACTCTTCAGTGGTTATACAGATAATATTCTTGTTCTCTTCCTATCAATCACCAATTTTTTCTGACATTTTACTACTTATTTAGAAAGAGAATAAGAGCAGGAATAATTTGTTAAAAATTTAAAATAGGTATATTTATGAAATATTACACATTGCAGTAATTGGATAATACAAGTTATTTTCTTTATAGCTAGATAAAATCATACTTGTTTTTCTTATCAACATAAATGAGTAAAAGCTTAATGTTGGTATTTTTGTGAATTAGGGAGTGACTTTAAAGAAAAAACAAAATTGCCAAAAATTTTAGACCAACAAACTAAATTGAAGCATAAAAATTAAAAAAGGAAAAGATAAATATTGACAATTATCATTGTCATTGAAATTATTCAGCAAGGATAGAGATGTTTCAAACTTAACAGAAATAGATTAAGTTGGGAAGGCTATGTTACTGAAACCAAAACAGTTACAGACATTTATTTATCTCTAAAACAATTACTAAGAAAAAAATCTTAATGTGTATGAGTATAAATCCAGTTTATAATCTGATTTTTTAAATCCTTTTTTTCTTTTGACAATTAGATTATTGTTCATAGCTCCTTAAACTGAACCAACTGAAATGACTTTTAAGAAATCATCCATTTCAGACTTTTAAAATTAAAAATATTTTGAAAAGATAGTTTCATTTTAAAGATGGTACATATAAACATAATTCATTTTTTTAAAAAAAAGTTATAACCTTTTGTCCTCTAGAATTATGTAGGTCAGCAAGACTCACCAGGCATGTTAATCCTGCCAAGGTAGCTCTTACTTCTCCTTTGTAGAATTTATCCCTCTTCTAAGTAATAAACTATTTGCTCAGTAAGTGCTTTCCTAGTAGACAGTGAGCAGCATGAGGATAGGGACCTGGGGTGTTAGTGAGTAAGTTCCTGGTCCAGTGAGTAAGTTCCTGGTACATAACTTTGTAAAAAAAGTTATGTATTTTTTACAAAGTTGAGTAGATACTCAACTACTATTTGTTAAGGAGAGGAGACACGGAGAGGGAGAAAGAGGTAGAAGCGGAGGAAAACAGATAGCCTGTGAATATTGCGTGTTACATCAGTTTGATATCAGGGATGCTCAGACATTCATCAAGAGAAGAAAAGGGGAGAAGTGCCATTTTCTTTTGAAATCTGATGTGAAAGGCAATGCATTAAGACAGGAGAGAGAGGGAAAAAAAGATTCACAAAAGGAAAACTGGGCTGAAACACTTTAAAGGAAGAAACACGAAGGTTAGAACAGGTAAGACTCAAGAGTAGGCAGACTGTGTACTACCATCAAGGCGAGGATGAATGTAGGACAGAAGTAAAGAGTCGCTTAGATCACTGGTCCTTAGGCTAGTTCAGGCCCACACTTCTACCTGTCCATGAGGTAAGCACAGAATGTGAAAGTAAGCATTTAGAAATGTTTATACAATTTGATGGAATCATTTTGTGCTTGTTGAATTCAGTGAAGACAGACTTGGGTTTATATCTGTACATTTTCTATTTGATTTTAGGGGAACTCATTTTAATTGTATGTTTAAAACCTGAAATGGTAAGTTGAAAATGTACAAAATAAATGTTTAAAAATAAAAAATTATAAAACATTTAAAATTTAACAGCTAGGCTTCACCAAAGACAGCCTGAGAAGCACTGACATAGACAAAATGTTGGATTTTACTGCTTCTTTCCATTTTCTTTGTGGTTGTATTGTTCTACTGTCTTAGAGCAAGTATACATTAATGTCCTCTACAAGCTTTCTCACCATGAAAAAATAATCTTAAACATACTAATTGGGAATTATTTTAAAGAGCTTTCTAATTTGTGGCATGTGACAATATATGAAACTTCAAGTAGAATAAATACAGAGGTTTTTGGTTTAGTTTCAATACACAAAGTTAGGGCATTGTCACCACGTGGGCTTAAAACTCTTTTCTGCTCAATTGTTTCTATAAATATTTACATAGAACTATAGCACTTTTCAAGCACTTGCAAACAGTGGCTTGCTATGTTATAGGTACATGAAATGTTTCTTTCAGAAAAAACTTGCAAGCAGAAATATTGAGCTTTAAAAATCTACTTAAAGTTCTTCTCCAATTTTCCCCTTCTGTAACAGCACTCTGTATAATAAGTCCAGTTACACCCTTTCAGGGGACTCGGGTTCGTGCCCCGGTCCGGGAAGATCCCACATGCCGAGGAGCGGCTGGGCCCGTGAGCCATGGCCGCTGAGCCTGCGCATCCGGAGCCTGTGCTCCGCAACGGGAGAGGGGCCACAATAGTGAGAGGCCCGCGTACCGAAAAAAAAAAAAAAAAAAAAAAAAAAAGAATGGCATAATAAGCATCAATATATGTAATACTGAGCTGAATGAATTAAAGTTACAAGTGGAGTTTTGAAAGGGCCCGATAAGCAACATCCTTTCCCCCAGCTGAGTGCAGAACCAAGTAAAAGACAAACACAGAAGTCAGACAGAAGCAGATGAAAAGGCCACCAGCTTTTGATCACTCCCCTGACTGGAACTTCTGACAAAAACAGAACCTGCTCCAACCAACTTACCTTGTGAAGGAGAGCAAACTGTCATTCTTTCTGAGACAGATCTGAAGAGAAAGGAGAGAGAGAGAGAGACTGAGCAAAGCAAGTACAACTCTTTCTTCTCAAATCACCAATCAGATAACTAACTCCTATTCCCTTTGGGAAAAATGTGTGAGCAGGTAGAGAAAAGCAAGCAGTCAGCCTTACTCTAGAGGTCCCTAGACTTGAAACCTTAATGCCTGGGAATGGAAATTTCTCTTCAACATAAACAATGGCCCCCAAATTTTCTTCTACTTTTACTCTATACATAAGTGTACCTAAGAAATATTGTGTACTGCCTTTGCACTTTTAAATTTATTTAATTTTAAACTATGTAACTTTAATAACTTAAATTGAAATGCACACAGTGGATTATGTATTTTATTTTATTTTTTTCTGGCCGCACCACATGACATGCAGGATCTTAGTTCCCTGAAGAGGCATTGAACCTGTGCCCCCTGCAGTGGAAGCACAGAGTCTTAACCACTGGATCGTCAGGGAAGTTCCTGGATTATGTATTTTTTACAATGGGGTTCTGATACTGATTTCTTGTTTTTTTCTCACAGAAGAACTAGGAAAGATTTCTTAGTTCTGGCCAAAATAATATTGTGAATTGTGGTTTGTTTAGTGGTGTCCTCTTTTTGAATTTCCCAATTTTAGCTCATTCATTTCTCTGTACCTCCCTCTATTTAAAAAAAATTAGCTTTGTTAAGATACAGTTCACATACCATATATTTTACCCACTTAAAGTGTACGATTTAATGGTTTTTAGTATATTCACAGATATGTACAGTCATCACCACAGTCAACTTGAGAACACTTTCATCACATCAAAAAGAAACACTGTACCCTTTAGATATCATGTCCCTATTTCTCCACCCCACTCCCATTCCTAAGCAACCACTAATCTACTTTCTGTCTCTGTAGATATCCCTAGTCTGGATATTTCTTATAGATGGAATTATACAATATGTGTTTTTTGGGGCACTAGCTTCTTTCACTTAGCATATGTTTTTAAGGTTCATCCATGTTGTAGCACAAATCAGTAGTTCATTCTTTTTATGCTGAAAAATGCTTCATTGAATGGACATAGCACATATTATATATCCATTTGTCAGTTAATAGATATGTAGGTTTTTTCCACTGTTTGACTGTTATGAATAATGCTGCTATAAACATTCATGTCTAAAATGTGTCTCCTACAAAGAATATACCATTGAATCTTGTTTTTTAAATTCAGTCTGACCATCTCTGGATTTTGATTTGTTTAATCCATTCACATTTAATGTTATTATTGATATAGTTGGATTTACATCTGGCATTTTACTTTTGGTTTTCTATGTGTCTCATGTTCCTTTGTTTCTCCTTTATTGCTTTCTTTTGTATTCAGTAAATATTTTCTGATGAAACATTTAAATTTATTTATTGATGATTTTTAAATTACTGACACACACGCATATACACACACATACACACACATATTATTAGTGGTTGCTCTAGGACTTATCACATATATCTTAACTTACAGAATCAGCTTTAGCTTTATGCTGGCTTGATTCTATGTCTTGAGTTATAGAAATATATAATTCCTATATAATTCTATTCTCTTTCTTCCTTTTTTGTGGTATTATCATTACAGTCTATTAATGTTATATATTACATTGATTAACATTACAAACCCAATAATACACTAAGCCAAATACAGCTTTGTTCCTATCCACCTCCTTTATGCTATATGTTATTGGCAAACATATTACATTTTTATATGTTATAGGTCCAACATTACATTATACACATATTATTTTTATCTTATTTTATTATTATTTTTGGCTGTGCTGCATGGCTTAGGGGAATCTTAGTTCCCTGACCAGGGATTGAATCCAGGCTCCGGCAGTGAAAGCACCAAGTCCTAACCACAGCACTGCCAGGGAATTTCCTATACATATTATTTTATACAATTGCTCCTTAAATCTGTTAAGAAAAGAAAGGAGAAAAATATGCCTTTATCCTGGCTTTAGTAATTACATAATTACCTTTACTGGTGTTCTTTGTTTTTTTTGTGTGTGTAGATTGAAATTACCATCTAGAGTCACTTGCTTTTAGCCCAAAGAATTTTGTTATTTCCAGAAAGGCAGATCTATTAGCAACAAATTTTCTCAGTTTTTACATATCTGGGAATGTCTTTGACTTTTATTTTTGAAAGATAGCTTTGCTGGATATAGAATTCTTGGTTGACAGTTTTTCTTTGAGCGTTTTGAATATGTTATCCCACTGCCTTCTATCCTCCATTATTTCTGCTGAGAAGTCAGTATTAATCTTATCAGGGTTCCCTTTTAAGTAGGGTGCAATTTTTCACTTGCCGCTTTCAAGATTTTCTCCTTGCGTTTGACATTCAGCACTTTTACTATGATGTGTTTGTTCGTGGATCTCTTTGAATTCAATCTATTTGGACTTCAGTGAGTTCCAGGATATGTAGGTTAGTATTTTTTTTTTTTTGATAAATTTGGGAAGATTTCAGTTGTATTTCTTCAAATATATTTTTCTGCTTCTTTCCATCTTTCCTCTCCTTCAGGTCCTCCCATTATACATATGTCAGTGTGGTTACCGGTAACCCACATTTTTCTGAGGCTCTGTTTATTTTTCTTCATTCTTTTTTCCTTTCTGTTCTTTTTCTGTTCTGTTCTGTCAATGTATATTCAAGTTCACAAATTCTTTATTCTGCCAATTCAAATCTACTTTTAAGCTCTCCAGTGAATTATTCAGTCCAGTTTTTTTATTTTTCAACCCTAGAATTTCTCTTTGGTTCTTCTTTCTATTTGGTTCTTATATTTTCTATTTGATGTAACATTGTAAACATATCTTTTTTTACATCTTTGATTGTGATTTATTTTTTAGTTATTTGAGTATATTTGTAATGTCTACTTTGAAGTCTTTTCCTGTTATATTTGCTTTGTCAAAATTTCTCGGGACTTGTGTCTTTTTTTTTTTTTTGGTTGGAAACTGGACATTTAAGATAATACATTATAGCAACTCTGGATACTGTCACTCCACCTCCTAGTTATTAATATTTGGTTTTTTATTTGTTTAGTGACTAGCTGGATTATTTTAATGAAGTCTATTTCTTCCTTCACTGTGTCAAGTCTCTGTTGTTGCTCCTGAGGAAAGCACAGCTTTGGATATGTCCACAGCAATCCTCACATGACAGTGGTTTTTTCAGAGCTCATTTTCTCTTTTTCCCTGGCCACATCCAGATGTTTAGCTCTAGTAATTGTTGGCTGACTGCTCTATTGTTTTCAACAATGCCCTGGGGCATAAATTGCTCTATATATGATTCCAGTAAAATTTTTTCTCCTCTGAAGAAGCAGTTTCCAAGGTCAATCAGTGTGGAGATTTGTTCTGACTCCAGAAAGTTTCCTCTGAGTTCTCTTTCTCTAGTTTTTTTTCCAGAAAATTGGCCAGGCTATAGTTTAGCCTGCATCTTCATTGAATCTATGAATCTCCTCCCAGTTGACTTTCACCACAACTGCCACTGTTTTACAGAGCACCCTAAGGCTTGAACTTCTCCACGCTCTATTGCAAATGAAGTCAGTTTTTCGGGAAGAGATTATGAGCTACCTCCTGATTCTCCGCCTCCCTCCAGGTAAAATCTCAGCCGGGCCTCTGGAGGTAGGGACAGTAGCACACTTCTCTCTGAATGACATCTCCCTTTTAAGAACTGAGAACTTGGAGATGGTGGGTGTTGTAGCAGCCTGCCTTGGCTTGCCTCTTCCAACATGGAACCATCACTTTATGGACCAAGGGAAGGTTGACTGGGGCTCCAGTATTCTCAGTTATATTTGGCCCACTCTGTTTCATGACTGGGGGCTGGGTAGAAGAAGGGAGCCCTCCCCTCTTAACCATACTGACCTGGAATTTAGTCTTAGCAATAGGATGACACATGCTGATGTCTTACCCCTCCTGGGAAAAAGTCCTCCAATTGGAAGCTGGTGGAAGAGGGAGCCCTGTGTTCTTGGCTGCACCAGCCTGGAGTGGAGTTTCTACCTCTCTGAGTTGAAATAGGGGAGGAAGGGATCAGTCTCAGTTCAAATACCACAGACTCTAGATTTTCTTAACAAATATTTGTAGATTGCCTTGAATAGATGTTTCTTCATTTGCTGTAAGCTCTTAGGAACATTTTCAGAAGCTGAAAATGTCTGTTTTGTTTTCTAATAATTCTCATCAGTGTCACTGGGGAGTGTGCTGCCAAACTCCTCATGCTGTCATGTGCGCCACTCCATTTTTAAACATTTTAATAATAGTATTATACTGTATGTATGCTTTCACAAGCAGATTTGTGTCTTAATATTTTGTTTGATAGATTCAACCACATTGATTTTTGTTGCTTCATTTTAGTCATTATGATATTCCATTGAATGATTATAATACCACTGATTTATCTATTTTCCTTTTGATAGATGTTTAGGTTATTTCTGTTTTCATGATTACAAACCATTCTGCAATTAACATTCTTGAACACATTTCCTTGTAATTTATATTAAAGTCTTATAATGCATATAACTAAGATTACAGTTTTGGGGTTTTAGAGAATGTGTATACAAATATCACCAAACTGCTTGCTAAAACATTTATATCAATTCGCCCTTTCACCAGTAGTGATATTAGTTTTCATTTCTCCACATTCTCACTATCCCTTGGTGTCTTCAGAATTACAATTCTCATGTGAGTGAACTAATAATTCACTGTGGTTTTAATATTCATTTACCTGATTTCTAGTAAGGCTGAACATATTTTCATATCTTTATTGACCATTTATGTTTCCTCTTTTGTGTAACACATAATTTTTTATTGCTTAGCATATTATCTATATTGAAAACATTTTATGTGCACTTGAAAAATAAATGTGTATTTTGTTTTTGCTGGAGGTATGTCCTATAAATGTTAGTTAGGTCAAGTTGGTTAATCAAATCTTCTATATCTTTCCTGAATTTCTGTATTATTATTATATAAATTACTAAGAGCAGATATTGAAATATTATCCAACTTTGCAATTCTGAAAACCTTTAATTAATCATTGTTCTAGAATGCAGTTATTTGGAATAAGATTGCTTCTTTTGAGACTTGCTTTCTAGCTTTGTTAAGTCAGATGTAAAAAAGCCTTAACCTATAGCTAATTTAGCCCAACTTCTGAGGTAAGATTCTTCTGAGGACTCCAGCTGATATCCTGTGTATCAGGAAGTCTTTTCACTCTGATGAGTGGGAATAGAAACTATTCCCAGCCCTGTATGTGGTTGAGGATTGTTCTACTTCTTTCAGGCCATTCTTTGCATGAGCTCTATATTTTCCCCACTGTAGTGAAACAGTACTCAGCCAAAGACTCAAGGGGACCCTTTTGCAGTTCCCTGGAGTTCTATTTCTCTCTGTCTGGATCTCTTCTCTCTCTGACATTTTACCCTATAATTGCTAGCCACCTTGTCCTGCGTTTACTAAACTCTGTCTCCTCAATTCATTGAGACTCCTGAGTTCTCTTTGGGTTCCCACTTCCTGCACAACTCCCTGGAAATATTCTACATAGTAATCTGAGATATTCATAGGATCCATCTTATTTGTTTGCCTGTTGTACAATGTCTGAGAAGCGTCATATCATATCTGTTCCATTTGTCTTCCTTGTTAAGTTGGGAAGATAAATCTGGTTCCAGTTATTCTATTATGGCCAGAAATAGAAACCTCTTAAGTATCTCATTCTTAAATATACATGGAAAAGTATGAATTTGCAGACATCTAAAGAAAGTCTATAACACGAAAGAAAAATATAAAGAGAACAAAAAATAAAGACCTAGGAGTAAGCAGAATTAATGCAGGTTGAAAAACTTCAGAAAAAAAATTATAAATCAATATCCTTAGAATAATAAGGGAATGTAATGCATCTATAAAATACCTGAGAAAAAGGTAAAATGATCTAATTTAAAACATGCTAGTTTTTTTTAAACTTTAGTACAAGAGTTAAAAAATAAAATCGGGGGCTTCCCTGGTGGCACAGTGGTTAAGAATCCACCTGCCAGTGCAGGGGACACATGTTTGAGCCCTGGTCTGGGAAGATGCCACATGCTGCAGAACAACTAAGCCCGTGCACCACAACTACTGAGCCTGAGCTTTAAAGCCGGTGAGCCCCAACTACTGAGACCGCGTGCTGCAACTACTGAAGCCCACGTGCCTAGAGCCCGTGCTCTGCAACAAGAGAAGCCACCTCAATGAGAAGCCTGCGCACCACAATGAAGAGTAGCCTCCACCCACCGCAACTAGAGAAAGCCTGCCCACAGCAACGAAGACCTAACGCAGCCAAAAATAAATAATAAAAATAAATTTTAAAAAATAAAATAAAATAAACTACATTTTCCAGAAAACAAAGCAAATGAAGAGATAGGAAATTGGATGAAAATGGTAAAATATTTAGAAAAATCAATCCAGGATATCCACTATCAGGATAGTAGGTGTTCCAGAAAGGAAAAAGAGAAAATATAAGGAAGATAATTTCAAACATACAGAAAAAAATTCATATATGAGGGAAGTGATTACCCAATTTCTAATGATGTGGCTCAGTAAGTGCAAAAAAAGTACCAAACTAATGCACATTTTTATGCCATATCACAACACCAGTGATAAAGAGAAGATCCAATAACTTCTGGAAAGAATAATGCGTTTCATATGAAGGACATATCAGAATGACATTTTTCCAGAGAAGAACTTGGTACTATAGGATAATGAAGGATCTAAGGGAGTATTTGGAAACATTTATGAATAGAAAAAGTTATATAAGTTAAACTTTTATGAATAGAAGAAAGTTATATAAGTTAAAAAATGAGACAGTTATTAACTTCTGAGAAAAGAGGTCACAGGAGATAAAATTCAATCATAGTATACTATGAGTTTACATATTCACAGTAATGAAACTACATTGTTAACTAATAATTATGGTATGCTATATTGCGAGGTGAGAATCAGCATGAAAGAGATTTACATTCTTTTTCAAAATAATGTGAAATTTATTTCGGATGTTAAAATTGATAAATCAAGGAAAAGAAGTACAGTCATGTTATTTAGGTTTTGAAAAATGGAGAAATAAAGGCTAATATCAAAAGATATAACTAAAAGAATTATTACCCCTTGTAGGTAGTCTATGGAAGGGCAATCCTGAGGATACTGATTTCAAAAAAATCCTCTGGTACTAATTATGTGCATGAATTACTTTGAATAAAAATTAAGACATACATCATTTCAATAAAATATTAAAAAATATTGACTCTGTATCCTGTGTCTTTGGGGCAGATTTAATCCTCTCTGGAGACTTTAGCCAAGCCAACTGATGTACAATTCCTTGTTTGTCATTTTTTGTTCAGGGATTTATTTTTTGTTTTTAGCAGAGCTACTAAGAGATGAGCCAACATGTCTCCATATTCATTTTATTTATGGTGCTCTTAAAATACCAACTAAAGAAAGTATAGACACATGCCACACCCAAGATATTTTCAAGCATGTATTTTGTTGTTCACTTTTATTCACCACCCAACTCTCATCACCTCTACTCAATATCCCTTCCAAATTTCCTGGTTGCTCTCTTGAGATTGTATTAGTCAAGCCATTCCATTACTAGTTGCTGCACTCCTCGGTGTGAACAGGGCTCTGTGTCCAGCGCAATCAGAGCTTGTAGCTAAAGAGCTCATTTGGACTCTGCTTCACTTGGTCCCCTTCCAGCTATGTTCTTGGCTTACTTTACTTTGGTGGTTGAGAAATTACAGGGACTGTAACATTTATCTTTTCTTATCTTACCTGAATCTTCATATATCTTACTGCCTAAGACATGTTCTTCTGATTTAGTACATCTTATTGCTATTAAAATAACAAAAAAATTCCAAATATACCTAATCACATTATTATAACTTTCCTTCACACAATATCTAACCAAGCATATTTTATAAAAGTATTGCAAAACAAAATATAGTTTACTTTTGGTCAATATTATTCATCACTAAGTAGCATGATAAAGGAATAATTATCCTCATCACAATATTATTATACAACATTTTTTCATGGTTTAAATGCTTTCTATGGACCAGTTAAGAAATTTCTTTCTCTATGTTAAGTAATTCATAAGCATTCTCACAATAGCCCTGTAATGTAAGTACTGTTCCTATCTTATAGATGAGAAAACTGAGATTTAGGGATATTAAATATCTTCCAAAGGTTACAGAGTAAGTCAGAGGTATAGCCAGGAGGTACAAATTCCTGTGGAATCATACAGACTGGAAAGAAAACCTATTCTGCCTGTTAGGAATAAACGTTTTGAAAACGAGTCCTTAAAAAAGGTGACACCTGAACTGAGTCCTGAAAACAAAGGTTGAATAAAATAATAAAATAAATAAAGAATAAATAAAGATTGGAAAGATAATGTGTGCCAGAAAAAGAGAACAGCAAGAGCCAACAGGTAGAATATGGCAACTTAGGGAAGCCACAAAGGGATCAACATGGCAAAAATACAGACTGTGTTGACAAAAGGGTGAAGTTTCATTGGAACCCAGCCATACCTATTTGTTATGTGTTGTTTACGGCTGCTTTACCACTATAAAGGCAAAGTTGATTAATTGCAACAAAGTCCATTTGGCCCACAAAGCTGAAGAGTGTTTGCTATCTGATCCTTTATAGAAAAAGTTTGCCAACCCCTATTTCAGAGAATCAGTTAAGTTTTAGAGCAATTAAAAGAAAAAAATTATTTTTACCCTCCTTTCTCACCTTTACAGCATTCTTTATTTATTTGTGTAGATCCAATTTTGATTATCATATTCCTTCTGTCTGAAGATTTCTTTTAAGATTTCTTATAGTGCAAGTCTAGTAGAAGATCACTACTCTCCACTGATGAGCTGGGTTACCAAAATGAGCACAGTCTCAGCTAAATACCACAACTAAGGCTACCTCTGTTTGCTTTTATATACCTCTTATATCATAGCTCTCCAAAGTTTTTGCATGCCCTTTTTAAAAATACTTTTATTAAAAAATATTTAAACCTGCAAAGAAAGTTTAAGAATAATACAATTAACTCTCATGTACACTCACCTACAGTGACCATTGTTAATATTATTTTGCCACACCTTCTTCTCTCTACACACAGACACACACACACACGTTAAGTATCAGCTGAAACATCTGACAGCATCACATATCATGACCCTTCACCCCAAAATATTTGTGTTCTAAAAAAATAGGACATTTTATTACATAAATCATGGCACTATTAAGTTCAGAAAATTAAACATTAATACAAAATTATTTTACCTGTTGTCTCAATGTTGTCCTTTATAGCATATATTTTTTTCTGATCAAGTATCCCAGTGCAGAATCATGCATGTGTTTACTTGTTATATGTCTTTACTCTCCTTTAATCTACAAGTCCTCAGTCTTTCTTTGTGTAGTGCAAATGTCTGACATTAAGCTCCTGATTGCTGAGGCGTTCATTTCAAAGACATCCATCTTGAATAAACTATTGCCAGCTCTATGATGCAGCTACTAGCAAATACATCTAGGTAAGGAACGAGGTTGATCCTATCCATGAACTTCCCCCTCTATAAAGTCCTGAGAAAGATAGATCATTGACAGCTTAAAGCCATCCCACTTTTCCCTTCCTGTGTCCTAATTTCCACTCTTATGCTTTAAATTCAGCAATAAAGAGCGAACCCATGAAACCCTAGCCACTCCATCCTTGCGACCCTAACACAGACAGAGCCCCAGGTCTGTGCTCCCTCCCTCTCTCTCTGCCTGTGACCTCTCTGTGTGGCCCTGAGGCATGCCATGTATCCTCCAGGACCTGAGAGTAATAAATCTCGTTATTTAAAGTTCCCCGGTAGCTTTGCTGAGATGTGTCCTGTGGTCATAATAAGAACCACAAGGGCTAGTTCAGCCACAACATTGGCCTTGGTGGTGGGGGGCGGGTAATGTTTGTGGGACTTGCTAGAGTAAATACAGGGCCCTTGTGAGAGACTCAGGATTCCTAGCCAAGAACATTACTATCAACAGACTAAGAATGACACAACACTATGTCTTTCATAAAATGACTTTTTTAAAGAATACATGCCAGATATTTTGTAGAAAGTTCCTCAATTTGAATTGTCTGATAGTTTTTTCATGATTAGATTCAGATTATGACTATCCTGGCAGGAATACTACATAAGTGATGCTGTGTCCTTCTTAACATACCACTTCAAGAGGCACACACTATTCATTTGCCCTGTCGTCGATGTTAATTTTAGTCGCTTTGTTAAGATGGAGCCTGTCACGTTTTTTTCACTGTATAAATATCCTTTTCCCTTTGTACCTACTAAACAATATGCAGGGGGATTTTTTTTTGAGACTACTCCTCAAATATATTCATCTAATGATGAATGATCTGCCAGAGACCTGGTTTCTCAACTTTTTGCCATGCTCAGAACTGGTTAGCAAAAAGTGGCTGTAAATCCTCAGTGCCAATACACCATACTCTCTAGGGCTTTTGTTTCTTGCCTTTTCTATCTTCAAATCTGATTCCTAAGTCCCTTGAGACTACAATAGATTTCACACTGAATTTCAAAAGATTTTAGTTTAGATTTCAGCCTCTTACATAGTCTTAGAATATAGCAAAAGTCTTTTGTGGAAAATGGTTATGTATCTGTGGACTTCAAACCTTCAATTTTGTCTCTCTATCCCCAAGTGACTTCTAAAGGCTACATTGGTTTCTCCTTCTTTTAACGGTTGCTCTCTGTCTGAGCCAAACCACAAACTTCAGCTCACACCAAGAACTGGCAAATTCCCCCATATAAAAAATCAGCTGCTATTTATCTACTCACCTCTGAATGTTTTTCCTCTCTATATAATTTAGGACCATTTAGTCCTCATAGCTTCCACAGTTCCATGATGCATTTTCAAAAGTATTTTTTGTAATTTATCCTTTTTCCTTGTTACGAACTGTGTGAGTATAGGCTTGACATAACCTTTAAATCCTACTTAGAAGTCCAAGAACAATCAATTCTTACTTGCATCTGATAACTCCAATATCTGCATCTCCTGTGGTTCTGTTTCTATTGGCTGTTTTTCCTCTTTGTTCTTTTGTCATGTTTTCTGTCTTTATTCCTGCTTGGTAATATTTTGACTAAATGACAGATATTTTAAATAAAAAATGGTAGGGATAATTGCAAGTTCTAGATGATGTTGTCTTCTCCAAGAGAGGATTCATTTTGTTTTAGGCAAACAGGCTGAAGGCAGATAACTTTAATAAGGAATTAAATCTTTTCTAAATTGGGCCTCATTCTTTAGGGGGGTTGGTCTAGTCTGTTTCTCCCTTACTTTTAGAGTACAGCCCAGTAGGAGTCTCATCTGGCAGCTTGTATTATATGTCAGATCCTTTTCTTTGGAAGGTCCTAAAGCCCAATTTTTGTTTCCACATTCTGAAAGGACTGCTGGAGACTGCTCAGTTTCTCAGCCTCTCAGCTGCAGCTCACAAACTGACAAATGTCAAGAGGGAAAGTAGTGTTTTTTTCTGTTATACCACCCTTGAAAAATATTTTTTTCTGTCTTTACCATCCTTGTCTCTGGTATCTTTGACCCTCCCTGAGATCTTTATGCTTAGCTCCCCAGTATCTCAAAACAGGTTGGATACATGTGTGTGCATGTGTGTGTATGTGATTCTTGCTCTTAACATTTATGCTCAAAGCAAAGACTGTTCTGTTACAAGCTACACTGCCATTTCTGATAGCATGAAATCCTTGCTTTTGTTTGTTTGCATTTGCCTGATATATATTGCCTATTTGCACACCTTTTATTCACATTTCTTTTAGCTTTTAGGTGTGTCTCATATGCATAGCACAGAGTTAGGTTTTGCTTTGTGAACCAATCTAAAAGTCTTTTAAAAAATACTTTTCTTTTAAACTGTTTATATGTAATAGTTTGAATATATGTCTAGCCTTAGTTCTGACCACACTTTATGTTGTTTTTTCTATTTTTATAGCTTTTTAAAGGTCTTACAAAATGTAATCATTTTTCTTTGTGTGGTGTGTATATTTGTAATTACTAAAATACTAATTTTTTTTACATTACTATATGGGTTACTTTTATAGCTTTATATCTTACTTCCAGCCCTGTATTTTTTAAAAAATTTTTTATTTACCTATTTGCCTGCATTGGGTCTTCATTGCTGCGCATGGGCTTTCCCTAGTTGTGGGAGTGGGGGCTACTCTTCATTGCAGTGCACAGGCTTCTCATTGCAGTGGCTTCTCTTGTTACGGAGCATGGGCTCTAGGCACATGCGCTTCAGTAGATGTGGCTCACAGGCTCTAGAGCTCAGGCTCGGTAGTTGTGGTGCACGGGCTTAGTTGCTCCATAGCATGTGGGATCTTCCTGAACCAGGGATCGAACCTATGTCCCCTGCATTGGCAGGTGGATTCTTAACCACTTCACCACCAAGGAAGTCCCTCAGCCCTGTATTTTAAAAATTATGTGCATTGTACCTCTATCACAATCAATATAACATTATCCTATTTCTTTTTCTTACCCTCCCCTCATTCCATTATTCAAATTTAATCAATAAAGTTATCTTTCTTAGTGTTTACTTTTATATGGTTAAATCAATTTTGCTTCTGTTACTTGATTTATTCCAGTTTGAAATGAAGTCATTTGCTCCCCAGTATTTACATGAAGTAAACCTCAAACTTTCTCTAAGCCCCACTTTTAAATTATGAGGCTTATGTGTATATTGTGAAGGCATACCATATTTACATTTCCCCTGTCATCCCAATACCTGCAGTTAATATTTGTCAAGAATTTAGAACAGTGTCTGAGTACTGTAAAAGTGTTTTGCTATGTATTTTAATTGTAGTTCAACATTTAACTATATATAGTACTGACACGGATTTTTTTGCTATAGTTTCTTTATTCATCATGTGGTGGGAAGAACTTCACCCTCTAGTAGTTTTCTCAAAAAAACTCAAAAGAAATTTTGCATGTAAATAATTATATTGGTTTTTTTGGTTGTTTTTCTTTTTTACTACTTGAAGGATAGTTTGACTGGATATGAAATCCTTAGGTAAAATTTTATTTTATTGAATTTCCTAGATTTTATTCAACTGAATGTCATTGAATGTTGTGGGGTAAATCTGGGACAGTCTGATGCTTCCCCTATTCCAGGTGATTTTTATTTCTTTTACTGCTGCATAAAGGATTCTTTCTTTCCAATAATGTCTTTCACGTCCAATAATGTCTTAGCATTGACCATTCTGGATCTTTTTTTTTTTTTCACATGCATTGTGCATTTTAAATATTTAGTCCAATAATGTCTTTCACGTCCAATAATGTCTTAGCATTGACCATTCTGGATCTTTTTTTTTTTTTCACATGCATTGTGCATTTTAAATATTTAGTTTCAAGTATTCCTTTATTTCTTAAAATAAAACTATATTTAATTATAATTTTAATCATGGTCCTCTTTCTAAATTTTAGTTTTCTTTATTGAGGATCCCAATTCTAAATAGGTTGTATCTCTTTGCTTTCTAAGTTTATCATGCTTTCTCTAATCCCTTTTCTCTTTATTTTCCTTTTCTTTATGTAGCTCTACCTCACTGTTTCTTTGTAATTATAAATAAAAATTAAAATCCTTGTTAAGATAGCAAATGTTCTATAATTTAAAAAATTTTAAACTTCATAATTATATTTACGGTCAAAGTCACTGTATTTGCAAACTGATATATATATATATATATAGATTTCAACTCAAGTCTTAATGGAATAAACCTGTGCAACCTGAGGAACATCAAGAAAACACTACATTTAATAAGTATAAATAAATATAAAAGGTGATGACATTTCATTTACCTATAATTTACGATATGTGAACACAAGAAGTAAAACCTAAGGAAGTCTATTAATTTTTCATGTAGTAATTTCATTGTATTTATAGAGATTCAGATATATGAAACTAAGAGGAACAACCTATTGCACTCTCCTCATTTCATAGAAAAAAATTCTGGTATTCAGAGATCAGGTGACCTTTTCAAGACTTTACCAAAGAAAAATCTAAGTTCTCATAGTTTTCTAATACTGGTCATAAAAAAACAACACCTGATGTTGTTTCAACATCCCTACTATGACTTGTATTTTTCCTCTGACCTTTTAATTAGCTAAAAGTATTTGTGGAGATAAAGAGATGAAGTCTATAAATCGTATCATCTCATTGTCTTGGGGCTTTAAAAGCCCAGTGCAGGTACTCATTTTCAATTTCTACTTTGAATAGACTATGAACCAAATAAAAATGAGATGTTAACAGTTTTGATCACTAGCATAGGCAGTAACTTCACTTAGAAACAGATATTCTTCACCAGCTTGCTTCAGGTGCCAACACAAATATTGAAGAGAAACTCTTCAGCAAAGGGCTGAAACTTACTGCCACAAAGCTCCCCACTTATGTGTGTAAAAGAAAAAATAATAATAACCATCCTTAGCATTATTAATGCATATTAATATACAAAGCAACCTGTTCAGTGTGTGGCAAATGATAGATCCGTTATATGTAACTGTTAGTGTAAATTTACAGATTCAGAAACCAAGTCTCAGAGATGATAAGTGAACTTCTTAAGGTCAGTTAGTAGGAGGCAGAACTAAGATTCAAATACAGCTCTGTCCACTCTACCTCTCTCTGAAATTATTTTCTATAATGACCTGGAATCTTCTTCAACACATTTGTCCCAGCTATAGCTTTCAAAACACTAAAAATATGTATAATCTCTCTTTAACATAACAGTTTAAAATATTTGAAGGTGGTTACCATATGTCACAATAGTCTTTTCCTCTCTAAATTAATATTCTCTTTCTGGTAGTTCATCTTTAATATGACATGTGGCTGATTTTAGAGTCCACTCGTCAATCTGGTCATTCCTTCTGGACATGTTCCCAATTGTCCATGCCTCCTTCTAAAATGTAACATCTAGAAATTATCAAAACAGTCCAGTTATGTTGTCAGTACTGAGTACAAAGTAGACCAAAGGTCTAACTATTAACTGGGGATGATGAGGAATTGCTGTATCTTGGCTGAACTCAAGTACCAGGAAGAGAAAAAAAAACTTAGAAAAAATATCTCCTTTCAGTTGGGTCATAATATTCTGCTTCTGACAGAAAATGGTCCAAAATAACCACCACTTTTACTGAATTCTGAAGATATAAATATGTTGGTTATTCTGCAAGAAGGCACCAATGTTGAACCCAGGAAGTTCATGGGACAGTCACTATGGAGAGCTGTTTTTCTTGAATTTACAAATAAATCTGTTACTTCTACTAGGGACAGGGAAATACCTGCTGTATGCCTCCTATGGGTTAAGCACAAGTTATGCTATTTAATCCTAAACACAGTCCTAAGAGTTATGGATGACTGTGCCCATTTTATGTATGTCAAACTGAGGGATGGTAGAGTGTCTTAGCATTCATTTATTTATCCTCAGAATAGGAATTGGAGATTTGCCCAAATTCATGCAGCTAGTAAGGTGTAGAGCCCAAATCCCACTTTAAGTCTGAGGGACTGTCCCTTGAATCCATGTGTTTTCCTACACGTCAGGTTACTTCACAAGATGTGGTACGTATTCTCTAAGATGCTCTCCAATGATTTTCTGCCTCCTGATATTTGTATTTGTGTTGAATTTCCTCCTTTTGGGTATGGGCTGGCCCTTGAAATGAATAGAAAATGGCAAAAGTGATGGAAAGTTAGTTCCAAAGTTAAGTAATAAAGAAACAGTGTCTCCCATCTGGGGTACTCCTGCTCTTGCTCATTCAATCACGCACTCCGAGGAAAGCTAACTGCCTTATTGTGAACAGCCCTGTGGAAAGGCCCATGTGGCAGGGAGCTGATGTCTCAATGAAGAGCCAGTAAGGACTTGAGGCCAGCCAACGGCCATGTGAATGAGCTTGAAAGCAGATTCTCTCTCAGGGAACCTTTGAAATGAGTGTGGTCCCAGACAACACTTTGACTGTAGCCTGTGAAACGGGCTGAGCCAGAGATCTCCAACAAAGCCATGGCTTGATTCCGGACTCATTGGAATTATGAGATAATAAATGTTTGTTGTTTTAAGCTACTAAGTTTGGGGGTAATTTGTTACACAGCAATAGGTAACTAAGATACCATACTAAAGCAAAGAGAGTCGGGGGAAAGAAGCAGAATTGCATGAACACTGACAACTGTCTTTCACCCACCAGGCATGGAGTATGCTCTAAACATTGTCCCGACTTTGTGCTTCTTTCATAGCTGCTCCAACTACATTCCCAATGGAGTTGAGGCCCACTCTATATATGCATTACGTTGTGCTGGTTCTAAAAGTTTTTTTTTCTTAAACCTGATACCGAGAGTAAACTTCTTATACTCTCTTGTTGCTATGGTTTATAAATATGGCTATTAAAATGTAAATGTATCGGGCTTCCCTGGTGGCGCAGTGGTTGAGAGTCCGCCTGCCGATGCAGGGGTCAAGAGTTCGTGCCCCGGTCCGGGAGGATCCCACATGCCGCGGAGCGGCTGGGCCCGTGAGCCATGGCCGCTGAGCCTGTGCGTCCGGAGCCTGTGCTCCGCAACGGGAGAAGCCACAACAGTGAGAGGCCCGCGTACCACAAAAAAAAAAAAAAAAAAAAAAAAAAGTAAATGTATCATCTTAATGACTACAGATTTTTCGATGCCTGTTTTATAAAAAAAAAACGCTTGGATCACAAGCATTTTGAAGGCTGTTGTCATGGCTTTTATTCACCAATGGATTTCCAGTCCAGCTCACATGGTAAACACCTATGAATATTTACATAGAACACTATCTTACTGACAACTTAATTGTGTTTAGGATTAAAATTAATAAATATGAACCACAATCCAATTGTACTTTTCCTGTTCTTTCTTTTCGGAAGCACTGCTGCAAGAAATTGACACATTCAGTTTGGCCAAAAGACTTGTCTTAAGTATTCATGTGCCCTTGCCTCCACCAAACAGAGGTCCCCTCCCAAATTTCATGTACTAATACACAGTTTTCACATAGTACTTACAACTCTTCTTATGAAAAATAAACAAAAGAGAAGCAAGTTAAAAATAGGCTAAATTTAGAATTTGACAAAAACTTAAGATGCTATAATTAACTACAGAGGTAAACATTTTGAGTCGGAAAATGCATGTGCTAGTTGAAATCTCATTATTTAGAAAACTTCATTGTGATGTATGAGATAAGCTGTTAACAAATTATGAATGACTATTAAACATGCCTAAAAACTCAGAAAGTTTTGACTGAGAATAACTTCCTCCTAGGGAAAGTAAAGCTAACATAATTCCAATATACCAGCAAAATTTAGAACAGTTATTTTTATCTTCGAAGAACAATGATAAGCATTATAAACAAACATGTTCTCCATTTAAACCAACAGTTCTAGCTTTTCCTTATTGGGACACATACTGCTATTTGCCCCCCAATATCCATAGTCTCTTTATTCCTTGGAATCTCAATCCTTTACTGGGCCCATGGTTATTTGGAGAAACGGTAACATTTCTTAGCCTTTCTTGCAACATGGTGCAACCCTCAGTTTGGGCCAATGGGTTGTAAAGAGAAAGTTCAAACAATTAGGGAGTTTTCACCACTTTCTCCTTGCTCCTGATGGATAGAAAGGGTGGAGTTTCAAGAACCATCTTGAAACACGAGGGAAACGTTCTAGTTATTAGGATCTTTGGTACTGATTTCGTAGAACCCTGGACATGAAAGTAACATATTCTTCATTGCCACCACATCCAACACTAACCTCCCTCCAGTGAGCCTTGGGGAAGCGTGTCCATGGGAACTCTGCCTCTAATCCCCTGTGTCTATCTGCTGCTGTGCCACACTCCAAAATTGCTTTCCTAAAGGCCTGAAAGATAGTAAGTAACCAATTTACCTACTTACTGGGTGGGTCTGAATTAGTAGATACTCATTTCAGTTTACCTGAGCACATGAGGTCAATATTCTAATCAAAGATTTGAACAGGATAGCAGAATAGCTTGGGAAAAACTCCCTAATACGTGAAAAGAAAAAAGAAACTTTAAATATATAAAATGGAGGGCTTCTTTGGGTAATAACATTTGAACTAAAGTGTAGTCAAACTCCTCAGCATGAAGATGAAAGTTTTGTGTTTTTTTTTTTCGTGGTATTCAACTTGAGAAAGATGAACATAATTTTCCAGGGGCTTTTTAAGGCTTTTAAACAGTAATCGTTTATGACATAGTGTAAATACAGAGATAACTAAATAATAATTTCGTCTAATTTTGCTGAAAGTTTCTCCCAAAATTTTGAAGTGTTCTTAGAAAAACCCACATTATGTTTTCCTTTTTCAATATCTAAAGATTAAATATATGTTGATGGTTCTGTTTATTAAGCTTTATATTACCTTTAATATCCTTTCCATAAATCTCTTGTTTTATACTTATCTTCCATTTACACAAAATTGGACCTGGTTTTGTCCTTATTTTTTCTCTTATTTTTTTCATGTATCTGGAAATTATATAACAGCCCCATCCCAGGCAGCAAATCCTTCTGTCCTCTGGTAGAGACTGTGGCACTGCTTATGGGACTACTGAGCTAGTCTGTGTGTCTCCTGATATTATTCATCATAGAGTTTTGTGCCAGTTTTTGTCTCCTAGGCCTTTTCAGTTTACATTCCTCATTCAAAGAGATGCCAAAAAAACAGCAAGAAAGCATTTATTAAGTTGGACAGTGAGACATTACAGAAATGAAGGAACTGGATGGATGAGTATTTATCTTTACGAGGCCCCAGCAGCAAAGCTTGTTAGATGCCGGCAATTGCTTGGTTTCATTTGGTGTTCACACCACTTTCTTCCCCCTTCAGTGTGCTGCAATCCTCAGAGAACTAAAGAAAGGACTGTGAATGTATTATACACATGTAACCATTTCTGGGAATGAGTAAGTAGAGACAAAGTCATGCATTTTTTAAACTAAAATCATGACACAAATCTATGGAAGGAAGAAAAGAAAGTGCATTCTTGAATGTTTAGTAAATCAAAATTCATGGTTTACTAGAATATTTGGGTTTAATTCCTTACCACAAGTTGAGAACTGTATAAAAAATATTTCACATGGCTTCTGTAGCAGGGATGGAAGTAGAGCAGCAGTGTTAATGTTTCGTGGTTTTGGTGGGCTTCCATGGCTCAGCTTCTTCTGATCCTCATCTGCCTGAGAAGCCAGAAGTCCCTTCTCATTGATACAGTAAATTCCAGGCTTCTGACACTGTCAGTAACTTCTTACTGGTTAGCATTAGGAACAAAGACATATTTTTTTAATTATAAAACGCAAATCTCTGTATCTTCAGCTTTACTGAAGCTCCTGCACGTGGAAAGCAAAAGCTTCTTGGACTTTGAGATCTTTGACATCATTTCTGCTTTTCTAGTCCAAGCACGTTGGCTGCCTGGAAAGCTAAAGTTAAGCAGCTCAGACAAGGAAATATATGGAGACAGGTGAAGAATGCTGCTTTTTTATCCTCTGACTTTTGTATATCTCCTGGGGCCACTGGGGAGGGATGTTTGATTTTTTAAAATGTTTTGGTTGGTAATTTTGGGATTTCTTTGCAATGCTTACACTCAATCTCATTTCTGTAGTCAGGTAATTTGCAGGCCTTGTGTACTTTGGCCTGAGGGAACTTGAGGGAAAATATCTTTAATTGGTACTGGCAGAAATTTCTGGCATGAGATTTCTCTAGTGTCAAAATTGAAGTATTTCCCAGGAACTCACAACTAGATTGAAAGCTGATGGAAGACAAGGGCTGAGTCTAATATAGTCTTATGTTACTCAAAATGTTTAGTATGTGCCTGGGTATGTTAGTTACTTGTGAAATATGAGCCATATATGAGAAATTTATTGATAAAAGATTATAACCAGAGTTTTTTTAAAGGGTAAAAAAAATTGCTTATTACTGAGCATTCCCACTCAGAGCTAGTTCATCATTCATTCATTCAACAAAAATGTATTAACATCTTCTGATGTAAAAACAAAACAAAATTTTAAAATGAGTATTAATTTAGAGAATGGCGGTTTAAAGAAGATAAGACATAGCCTCACTCTACACAGTTTTTAATTCGGTTAAAAGGTGACTATTTGGGTAAAATAGAAATTATATAAATACTGTAAAGCCTTGTGATCTATCAAAAAAATTCTACTGTCAAAGATAAATAGCAGATAGTAGTCACAAATTTCCTACATCTAAATGATATTGGAACTATAAGTGCATACCAACCACAAGTTGTAAAATATTGATGTTTGGAATTAAATTTCCAATTGGAGTTGATTAAATACGCTTTTGGCCTGATTTCAATGAGATGATTTCATGGGGTTAATTTTGAATTACAAATGTGACAAAAACCTGAAAAGAGGAAGAAAAAATAAAAATTGGATATGTACAACTACAAGAGCAAAGGATTCCTCACAAAAGACAGAGATGGCGAGGCACCAGTTTTCAAGAGTTGAGCACCTTCATTGATCTGAAGTTGGTGAGCCCCATCGCCCATCTCTCCCTCCAGTGTGTTAGTGAAGAAGGCACACACTTATGCACAGCCTCAAAGAGGTGGAAGTTAGACCCAAGGAAAGTTAGCACATTCCTTTTTTGAGGTTGTGGACCCGACCCCAAGTTTAATGGTTTTGGGGTCGAGTAGTTAATGAATATTTTCTGCCCTAACTGTGGGAGGGGGAATGAGATAAATCATGAAAGAATAACAATTGATTCTTCCTCTTTTCTTCTTCTTTCTTTTACTGGCCTTTATCTTCTTTCACAGTGCAGTTCTAGCAGGCAGGTTGGGAAAGCAGCCTCTCATGAATGGGAAGGTAAAATATGATATATTTGTGTGTATAGATTCAGATAAAATAAAAGATGGGAGGGGAGAAGCATGTCAATATAGAAGCCCCTATTGGTGTGCACAAATAACAAATTCAGTGCAAAAACATGAAGAGCCATAGTGAGGATTCCCAGAAGAAATCACTTTCATTCCCACCATTCCCAATCCCTTTTCACCTCTGTATGAAAATACCCCTAATCTACATTCCAAGATACAAAATATTGTTACATTCATCAAAAATCCCCTCTTGCTTCATGCCATCAGACTGAGGATGGGAAAACGAGCTCAGGGAAATGCTTATGAAATTCTTTGGAATGCAGCTAAATATAGGAAAACATGAATTACACTGCTCCATGTAAGTAGTAATTCACTGGGGAAAAAAAATTGTGTCTGAGACCAAAAAGCAGTTGATGATTCTTAAGTTTGGCAGTAGAACCATGAGATCCTAGGCCCTGATCTTTTTGGAGGATCGCTATTACTGACATGAGGGTTAAAAGTCATTAGTTCCCTCAAGTTAACATGCAAAATTTTTCTTACACTTAATTTGCTTTAATTGACTATATCATTTTCAGAACGTTGAATTAATGTCAGTCACATATAGCAAGAAAATAGATAACAATACCAGAAGTGGTGGGAAAAAGAAAGTTATTGAAGGATATGTACTCTGCCAGGTACAAAATCTTCTCCTTTCTTTTCTATTATCCATTATGGTATAAAGTAGCGTAATTGTGTGTGTGTGTGTGTGTGTGTGTGTATAACAAGGAAAACAAAAACGTTCTCCCTTGTATTTTCACATTTAGATAAAAATCTGCTTTCATGTTGGATTTGTTTCTTCAGATAATTAAAACATTCATAATAGCAGGTACTAAATCAGTCCTATTAGATCAGGGGTCCCCTACCCTTGGGCCATGACAGTTACTGGTCCCCGGCCTGTTAGGAACTGGACTGTACAGCGGGAGGTGAGTGGCCAGCGAGTGAGTGAAGCTTCATCTGCCGCTCCCCATTGCTCCCCATCGTTCGCATTAACGCCTGAACCATCTCTCCCAACCCGTCTGTGGAAAAATTGTCTTCCACGAAACCCATCCCTGGTGCCAAAAAGGTTGGGGACTGCTGTATTAGATTATATACAATTCTACACCCAGCCTTGTACACTACAGTATGGCTATACCGTCACTAATTACGTAGTATATAAATGGCCTGGAAGAAAAGCAGTCCATTTTTAAATCAGGTAGTGAGAGACAGAGTAACATGTATATTCTAGAGGAGATGCTATAGAAGAAGACAGGCTGATAAACCTGAAGTGGTGTTTGTTAGACCACAGTAAGAGAAGAGGGACATGGGAAAACAGCAGGCAGACAATAAGGTAAAAACAAAAAGGAGCAGAGAATGTTATTTATAATAAGGGTAAGGGTCGTCCAGGAGTGTTTAGGATTTGGATTGCTATAAAAAAGGGATTGAGCCTTCTAGCTCCAGAATGGATAAAATAAGGCCTGGAAGTGGAAGCAGACTGATGACTGAAAAAGAGGCTGCATGTTGGAGAGCAGTAAAAAAGAAGGTTGACTAACTAGGAAGACACCAGATGATGGGTAATTGTGAAAGCCAGGCTGAGTAGATTCAACTTGATATAATAAGAAATGAGAAATCACTGACACAGCATATAGGAAATTTTTTTTTAAAAAGGACTTTATAGATATACAGACCTTACCTATTTGATTTTGAACAAATTATCTAATTTCTCTGATACGCAATTTTTTTCTTCCATAAATAGCATAATACAGTTGACCCTCAAACAGCTCCAGAGGTTGGGGCACTGACCCTCTGAGAAGTGGAAAGTCCCAGGATAACTTTACAGCCGGCCCTCTGTATCCAACGTTCTGCAATTGCAGATTCAACAAATTGTGGCTCAGGTAGTACTATGATATGTATTTAGTGAAAATAAATCTGCATATAAGTGGACTCGGGCAGTTCAAACCTGTGTTGTTCAAGGGTCCACTGTCATCTATAGTGTGTTGTTGTAAGGATTAAATATGCTTACTTATGCAAAGCACATGGCTTATTTTAATAGGTGCACAATGATTATTAGTTCATGCTTCCTTTCATCCATCCTTTCCTCCTTCCTTTAACAGAGTGTTTTAGAAAGTGGAATATTAAGACAATTATTTAGTTAGTGAAGAATGTTAGAAATTGAATTTAATAGAAATAATCAGTAGATAAAAGTATAGAAAAGGTATTTTAATATGCCTATTGGTTAATGGACTTTTTTTTTTTTTTTTTTGTGGTACGCGGGCCTCTCACTGTTGTGGCCTCTCCCGTTGCAGAGCACAGGCTCCGGACGCGCAGGCTCAGCGGCCATGGCTCACGGGCCCAGCCGCTCCGCGGCATGTGGGATACTCCCGGACCGGGGCACGAACCCGTGTCCCCTACATCGGCAGGCAGACTCTCAACCACTGTGCCACCAGGGAAGCCCGGACTTTTTAAAAAATACATTTACTTATTTATTTTTGTCTGTTTTGGGTCTTCTTTGCTGCGCGTAGGCTTTCTCTAGTTGTGGCGAGAGGGGGCTACTCTTCATTGCGTAATGGACATTGTTAATAATTTATCATTGTCTCTAAGACAGAACTTGATTATAACAACACAAAAAAGTTCCTGTTCATTTCAACCTTAACAGATAGTTCATTTATGTGAATGGCGTCCCTGTCATTTATCTGATTGGTATCCTTGTCCTTTTAGAAAACATAATAACCATGTTTGTTTTTAGGAATATTTGAGTGCCATAAATTATCCTTGCCAAGAACCATTTCTGTATTCTTTGAGTCTTAACAAATCTAGTAAAGAGAACTATTCCTGCTTTTAGCACAAAACATTTCAACATTAAAAGGGTGACCTGCTTTTAATAAATACCAAAGTTATTGTTGGCTCTAAATTCTTTCTATGCAACTGAATGAAAATTTGTATGTATGCAAGTTCTGAAACCTAATACAGACTGTAAAATGGTCCAAATCCTCTAGCAATTCCTTTTGTCCATACAAATGGTGTCAAGAGAACTCAAAATATATTTCAGAACTTTCACACTGTCTTTGTTATAGCATACCTTTCTACTGTTATACTTTTGTTCAGCTAAGAGTGGAAATAGTATCAGAATTTCATTAATAGAAAATCGACTATCTATATTATAGGAAAGAAAGCTGTTATCAACAACTCCAATATTTTAGAAATCTTAGAGTACCCTGGAAAAAAATAAACTGGTAGGTTAATTTTACTAAATTGATACCTTCCCTGGTATCTACTCAAGTGAATTTATATTGAATATTATTGAAAGAAATATTTTGATTTTCAACTTAACTTTTAGTGGTAGAATTAGGCTGATCTGTCTCTTGTCTTAAAATAAATGTTTGCATATTAAAGTAGAAATATTAAATCTGCCATTGAATTTTTTTTCCACACCTCTTGTGGAGAGGCTGATACCAACCTTCCACAAAGTGGATATTAAAACATCCCTATTCTAGGCTGAAAACCCAGTTCCTTGATTAAACCTGCAGGGTGTACATGACATAAGCTGAGATAACCATGTTCGTTCCCCTGGGAATGTAAAAGTAGTACATAGAAACCACATTAAGTTAGTGGTAGGTGCCAGTCATAGAAGGTTATGGAGCCTCAGGTCATATTTCTGGGCAGCTATAAAGGATCATGTGAATGCAGTAAAACCAGTTCTGTGATCAGAGAAGCATGAAATAGATGCCCACATATATAAAGAGTCATATGGCCCCAGATAGAAAGAAGTCAAGAGATTAGCATCCTTGGTTCTTGAACAACACATCAGTCCCTCATTACAGAATCATTTTTGGCTCAGCTAACCCTTCTTCCATTTGGATTCCATGATGTTTTCTTGGTTTTCTACAATATATCTCATTTACCAAATGTAGCTTAAGGGTTTTTTTTCTTACAGTTATATGATACCTGAGTAACATAAAGGCAATGAGTGCCTCACAGATCTTCCATTTTTAATATGCTACTGTATGGTGCAAAATAATGCTACATAAGGAAAAATTATAAAGTTAACATAAAGGTCAAAATTTTACATAATGTCCTAAGCATTGCTTTTCATCAGTTCTCCTTCTCTGTCTCATCCCCTCACCAGCCCCCTGATTCCTACACAAAGACACATACATGTATATACACACACACCTAGATTCTAGGGAATTCAGGGAAATTGAAAATAGGTGGTCCTGTAATGAGAGTCATGGAAAAGTCAATATAGTAGGCCATTGTCATTCCCAATAAAATAAATACTGGGGCCTTGGGAGAAACAGCAGGTTTCATCCATCAATTTATTCCACTCTAGACAACACAAGAGAGTCCAATGTGCATTCAAACTTTGGGACATCCCAGAAATCTTATGACTGCATCAGTTCCAATCTCTGGGATCTCTCTAACCCACACTCTAGTTTAAGAAATCAATTGTGCTGTGTGGGAGAAACACAAAGTGAGTAAAGTTTGTAAATCTAATGAAAATGGAATTACAAGTCCACTTTTTTCCAGAATTTTTTTTCTAAAATTCATAAACTAAAGAAAAGAATGATTGAGAGATATTTCATAAAGTAATAAACAAGGCATACAACTCCGGCATCACACATTGCACGTTATGAAGCATTCATAGATGAACATATTTTATATCCTGTATTATGGCTCCAAAATCTTCCAAACTTTGGAGTTCCTAGTCCTCATGTTTTATCTCCAAACATGACTTACACTATGAGAAAACTGTTTACCTTTCACCCATTTGGGAATGAAGGCTTTGTTATTGTATTAAAGTCATAGAATCACAAGAGGTCTAGTGGTTACTGAAAATTATTGTGATTGCCTTGTAACAGGAAAATTTCCAAAGGTCTCCCTTAATGTGGTTGCAATTTTGAATATTTGATGTGAGAGAGTCAGTGTGGTAAAGATACAAAATACTTATATTTCTTTACTAGAATAAAGACCTGGAGGAAGAGTCTTCAGTTGTGCAAACAATTTGTCTTGGTTGGTGCTTAGAAGCTTTATACAAATGTAGAAACACTAAGAAGAGATAATTTTCCTCGTCTTTTGAATGTAAAATATTGGAAGGGAGTTTTGTTTGGCTAAGTCTTCAAAAAGCGAGTATCACTTGTGTGTAAACAATACCAATCCAACAGAGGGAGCTAAAGGCACACAGGGATTGAGGAGATGGCAAAGACAATTAGGAAATTATAGTCGGGTACATATTTTAATACCTAAATCTCTGCCTAGTCCTCCCTCAGAAGGACCCAATGACATGAGCAGGAATGGACAATTGATTCAGAAGCCAACTGCCTTGGCTTCCCTTATTACTAAATCTTTATTCTTCTCCTCCTTTTTATCCTACTATTCCATTTGCTTCTCCTGCTTTCTTGATGCAGGTTTTTTCTCTCTCTCTTTCTCTTACTTTTCCTACCTACTAGGTCTGACAAAAGCTTCCATGGCTACTATTTATGACCATTATTAGTATTTAGGCTGTAGTATAAGTGCTCCTGTGCCCATTAACTGTCCATATTCCTTCCAATTCCAATTTCTGTTCTCAGTTTGTAGTCTATACTGCAGACTCCATGAGTAAAGAATGCAAGGATGAGAAAGGTATCCTAAAGTTATTGGCAACTTCAGGCTACTCAAACAAATCCAAAAGGATTGATAATCAGAGTAGCCCTGGTTAATAATAGGCTGTGGATCAAAGATTCCAAAATAAACTAAAATATATCTGATTAAAAACATGCTTTTGAGCATGATGCTATATTTCAAATTTCACCTATTTGTATCATTTCCATTTTTATAGTATTGAAATCTGGAATATGACCATCAAAAGAGAAAATATGACACCTGCTCTCAAACACTGTACAATCTATATAAGTATAGGCACCTCTTTTCAAGACCCTTTTTAATAGAAGCTTACATATAAACATATATATATATGCATAAGAATACAATTTTGGCATCGAGGCAAGTCCTGGATAATTATAAAGAAGATAGTTATATGGGTTTATGTATTAACTAGTATTTTATCATCATACCTCTTTAAGGAATTTTTAAATTTTACTCTCACACCCAGGGGACTGTGTCATTATCAAGGCATTGCAAAATCCATAGTGAGGGAAGCCTGGCCATTACTAAAAGCATTTTATTTGCTACCCTCTGTGGATAAAGGCTGAGAATGAACTGTTAGAAATGAAATTTAAATAGGTTTTAATAGAGGTAATGGGATTCAAGAGTGGCAAATACCTAGAAGCAGATTTTAAGAATCAAAAATAAGGTAAGTGTGGTTATCATACTACTCTTCATGGCTGGATCACTAAACAGAAAGGTTTTAACTACAGGGATCTTTGGCAGTAGCTAATGGATCACCGGGACTCTAGGAGTAAATGTAAAGCCTGTCTTCAGTCCTCATAATGGATAGTTACATCCTCTTAACCCTGCTTCATGATTTGATCCAGGCTGTAAACCCAGAATTCTTCAATTGATAGGTAGACCAGATACTCTTGAGGAAAAAACCCACATTGTGTGTTGTTATCTTCTTTTTTTCCCCAACTTTATTGAGGAGTAATTGATGAATATAATTGCATATATCTAAAGTGTACAACATGATCGTTTGATATATATATATATAAAAATTGTGGAATAATTACCAAGGTCAAGAAAATTAACATAACCATTGCCTAATATCTCACATAGTTAACTCTTGTGTGCGTTTGGGATGGGAGAGTTGAGAACACTTAAGATCTACTTTCAGCAACTTTCAAGTATAACAATACCATATTACTAAAATAATCATGCTGTACATTAGATCCTCAGAACTTCTTACAACTGAAAGTTTGTACACTTTGATGTACATCTCCCCATTTCTCCTTCCCCTAAGCCTGGCAACAACCATTCTATTCTGTCTCTGTGCAATCAACTATTTTGTTTTACATTCCACTTATAAATGACATAAATACAGCATTTGCCTTTTTCTGTCTCGCATATTTCACTTAGCATAATGCTCTCCAGTTTCATCCAGGTTGTCCAAATGACAGGATTTCCCAGATATCTCTTTGAGACACTTATTTCTTTTCATTCAGATATATACCTGAGATTCAGATCATATGGTAGTTGTATTTTTAGTTTTTTGAGGAACCACCATATATTTTCCATAATGGCTAACACAATTTATATTCCCACCAATCGAGAATATAGGTCCTCTTTTCTCCAAATTCTCACCAACATTTATCTCTTTTCTTTTTGATAATAGCCATCCTAAAAGGTATGAGATGATATCTTCTTGTTCTGATTTCATAACCCTGATAATTAGTGATATTGAGCATCTTTTCACATACATATAAGCCATTTGGATGTCTTCTTTGGAAAAAATGTCTATTTTTCCCCATTTTTACATTGAATTTTTCCCCCATTTTTAATTGAATTATTTGCTTTTTTTGCTATTGAGTTGTATTAGTTCTTTCTATATTTTGGATTCAGATATGTGGTTTGCAAATATTTTCTCTCATTCTGTAAGTTAGTTTTTTACTCTGTTGATTGTTTTCATTGCTGTGCAAAAGTGTTTTAGTTTGATGTAATCCCACTTGTCTATTTTACTTTTGTTTCCTGGGCTTTTGGTGTCAAATTCAAAAAAATTATTGAGAAGACCAATGTCAAGAAGCTTATCCTCTGTGTTTTCTTCTAGGAGCTATATTTAAAGATTAGGTCTTTAATCCATTTTGAGTTAATTTTTATGAGTGGTGAAAAGTAAGGGTCCAGTTTGATTCTTTGGCATGTGGATATCCAGTTTTTCCAACAAAATTTATTGAATAGACTATCCTTTCCCAATTGTGTGTTCTTGGTTCCTTGTCAAAAATTAATCAACTTTATATGTGTGGGTTTATTTCTGGGATCTCTATTCTGTTCCACTGGTCCATGTGCCTGTTTTTATGCCAGTACCATACTGTTTTGATTACTATAGTTTTTTAATATAGCTTGAAATTAGGACATGTGGTGCCTCCAACATTTTCTCCTTTCTTAACATTGCTTTGGCTATTCAGGGTCTTTTGTGATTCCATAAAAACTATAGGATAGCTTTTTCTATTTCTGTGAAAAATGTCATTGGAATTTTGATAGAAATTACATTGAGTCTGTAAATAGCTTTAAGTAGTATGGACATTTTCACAATATTAGTTCTTCTAATCCAGGAACGTTGGATATCTTTCCATTTATTAGTGTGTATTCTTCTTTTCTCTTCAGCTGTCTTTGCCTTACATGACAAACAGATTCCTACTGAATCTGAATAAGATTTCTTATTCTTATTTGAACTTCCCTCTCTACCTTCTGTAGCTAAATTCTACCCATCCTTAAAAAGACAACTTAAGTTTTATTTCTTCCATGAATCTTCCAATTACTCTAACTCACAATGTCGGTGCTTCTCAGAAGCTCTTTTTCCACTCATATTTTCTGAGTTAACCCATGCCTTTCAAACTTGACCATGTAGATACCCAACTGGCAATCTAGAGATATTAGAAACCACAGGATATACTTATATACTTTCATGGAAATTATTTTTCTCTAAGACTTTGAGGGCAGAAAAAAACTATTGGACATATTGTAGACTGCAACTATCACATGATATTTAAAGACAAACCTGGGGTTTCAAAGACATTTCATTCTACTTAATGGCCACATTGCCTGAGGATGTCTACTTTGTTTCCTTTTGCCATTTGTAAAGGTTCAATAAAAATTTGTTGAATCCTGGGATTCTTTTACTCTCTTGTCCTTGTCTGCAGAAAGCTCTTTTCCCATTCCTTTTTCAACAGGACTCTGAAACCCTAGAATCTCTACAGGATTGTAGAATGCTAATATGAGAGGAGCAAAAATAACTGAGTATTGCATTATATGAGGAAAAGCAAGCGTCTACTACTGAACTCTCATTAAAAGTCAGATCAAGTTAGGTGTTTTATATTATGTTGAAACATGTGAAGATGTTATATTTGTAGGTCAAAAATGGTAAATTATCAGCAGATAAATTATACAGTTCAACCCAAAGGTTTTCTTTCTCTTTTCATAATGCCTGAAATCTGACAGAAATTTTAATAGAAGAAAACTTGTTGCATCAAGTCTATAAATCTTTCACATACTCTCAATTTCTTTCATGTTTCCTTTCTCTTCTCTCTCTCCCCTATTCCTCTATTTTATATCAGCATTTAAAATTTCTCACTTTCATCAATCAACCATCAGGGCAGGATTAATTGTGGGTTTTCACTTTCCATTTGAATATATTAATGTGCAGTCTACAATGGAAGTCAAAACTTATGACATCTACTAGCTCAACACATCAGCTCACCCCTAGCTTACTTTCAATGGCACCACATTTGTTCTCTGAACCAAATCAAAATTTGATATCCAGTCCTCTAGTATAATACCATGAATATTACCTTTTTGTACAATTAATACAAACCACTTTTTATTAATATGATTTGCATATGAGTCAAGGTGAGGAATCATGTTGTTATCCATTATGAATCTCTTTATCATAAGTTATTAGACTGTCTACATATTTAATATCAAAATAGAGAATATCCTCTCAGTCCATTCCACCAACCATGAAAAATAGCTTAAATTTGCTGACAGGCAAGGCGTTTAATACTTTCAAATCCAAGTGAAATATTTTTCCATAGTGTTTTATCAGCATTTACAGTATATTTGAGAGAGTATTTCTCAGATAAGTTCTATATTTCTTTTTCAATGCAAACCCCACAAATTTTAAATTAAATAACATCATGATATGTCAAATTATTATGATACTACTATTATTTTCAGACTTTTTATCCAAGTAATGATAGATTTATTAAAATTCTCATAGATTAAAATTTCCCATCATGCAAGTTTTTATTAAGGTTTTCATTCAAAAATTTAGCAAAAAGAATCATAACATTAAAATTAACCTTAAAGAAATCAGGGAGTAAATTTCGGTTGTTTAAGTTTGGGTCAGAGATCTAGGAGGCTTCTTAAATTATGTTATTTATTTATTCTATAATACACTAACATATTTAGACAATTAAAAAAGCTAGATTACTTTGTACATTTCATATTATGCAAGTATGTTATTATTATTAATCTTAAAATATATATATGATTAATTAATTCACATAATTATTATTTTAAAAAGCAGTATACAACAAACTTTGGGGTGTCAAAATTTACCCAGAAAAGTTTTTTTCTAAATGTATTTTTTCACTCCCATATTAGTCCAATGTTAGCAACTTAATATACTTTTGAATATTTATCATATGCAGGATTTATAAGAAAAAGCATTTTTTCATGATTTCCTGGAAAATCATTTGCTGAATTTTAGAAACTGTGTGCATTTTACACATTTGGAAAATTAATTTTTTGTGCATAACCAACCCAAACTTCTGGTCTTTTAAGAACTAAACAAATTGTCTATTTTATCTTAAGAAAATATGAACGCCAATCATAATTGACAATTCACCAGGAAGAAAGCAGATTTCCATTTATTTTCCAAAAACTCACCATGACTTTTCAGTGATCTTAAGTGACCAAAAGATCTAGGAAAATTTGGTTTGTGAAAAAAATAATACACTAGAAAGAATCAGTAACAGAATAACTGAGGCAGAAGAAGGAATAAGTGAGCTGCAAGACAGAATGATGGAAATAACTGCTGAGGAGCAGAATAAAGAAAAAAGAATGAAAAGAATCAAAGACAATCTCAGAGACTTCTGGGACAAAACTAAATTCACCAACATTCAAATTATAGGGGTGCCAGAAAAAGAAGAGGAAAAAGAAAGCCTCTGAGAAAATATTTGAAGAGATTACAGTGGAAAACTTCCCTAACATGGGAAAGGAAATAGTCACCCAAGTCCAGGAAGCACAAAGAGTTCCCATATAGGATAAACCTTAGGAGAAACACACAAAGACAAATATTAATCAAACTAACAAAAATTAAATTCAAAGAAAAAATATTAAAAGCAGCAAGCAAAAAGCAAAAAAAAAAAAAAAAACATACAAAGGAATCCCCATAATGGTATCAGCTGATTTTTCAGCAGAAAATCTGCAAGCCAGAAGGGAGTGGCAGGATATAATTTAAGTGATGAAAGAGTAAAACCTACAACCAAGATTACTCTACCCAGCAAGGATCTCATTCAGATTTGAAGGAGAATTCAAAAGCTTTTCAGACAAGCAAAAGCTAAGAGAATTCAGCACCACCAAAGCAGCTTTACAACAAACGCTAAAGGAATGTCTCTAGGCGGGAAACACAAGACAAGAAGAAGACCCACAAAAACAAACCCAAAACAATTAATAAAATGGTAATAGGAACATACATATTGATAATAACCTTGAATGTAAATTGATTAAATGCTCCAACCAAAAGACACAGACTGGCTGAATGGTTACAAAAACAAGACCCATATATATGCTATCTACAAGAGACCCACTTCAGACCTAGGGACACATACAGACTGAAAGTGAAGGGATAGAAAAAGATATTCCATGCAAATGGAAATCAAAAGAAAGCTGTAGTAGCAATACTCATATCAGATAAAATAGACTTTAAAATAAAGACTGTTACAAGAGATAAGGAAGGACACTGCATAATGATCAAGGGATCAATCTAAGAAGATATAACAATTATAAATATTTATGCACCCAACATAGGAGCACCCCATACATAAGGCAAATGCTAACAATGATAAAAGGAGAAATCGACAGTAACACGGTAATAGTAGGGGACTTTAACACCCCACTTTCACCAGGGACAGATCATCCAAACAGAAAATAAATAAGGAAACACAAGCTTTAAATGACACAACATACCAGATAGATTTAATTGATAGTTATAGGACATCCCACTCGAAAGTGGCAGAAAACAATTTCTCCTCAAGTGCACATGGAACATTCTCCAAGATAGATCACATCTTGGGTCACAAATCAAGCCTCGGTAAATTTAAGAAAATTGAAATCCTATCAAGCATCTTTTCTGACCACAACGGTATGAGATTGGAAATCAATTACAGGAAAAATAACCTGGAAAAAACACAAATATATGGAGGCTAAACAATGCACTACTAAATAAACAAAAGATCACTGAATAAGTAAAGAAGAAGTAAAAAATACATAGAAACAAATGACAGTGAAAACATGACAACCCCAAACCTATGGGATGCAGCAAAAGCAGTTCTAATAGGGAAGTTTATAGCAATTAAATCTCACCTCAGGAAACAAGAAAAATCTCAAACAAACAATCTAACCTTACACCTAATGCAATGAGAGAAAGAACAAAGAAAACCCAAAGTCAGTAGAACAAAATAAATCATAAATATTACAGCAGAAATAAATGAAATAGAAATGAAGAAAACAAGAGCAAAGATCAATGAAACTAAAAGATGGTTCTTTAAGAAGATAAAAAAATTGATAAACCTTTAGCCAGACTCATCAAGAAAAAAAGGGAGAGGATGCAATTCAATAAAATTAGAAATGAAAAAGGAGAAACCACAACTGACACCGCAGAAATACAAAGGATTATAAGAGACTACTACAAACAACTGTATGCCAAAAAAATGGACAAAAACTAAGAAATGGAAAATTCCTAGAAAGGTACAATTTTCCAAGAGTGAACCAGGAAGAATTAGAAAATATAAACAGACTTATCACAAGTAATAAAATTGAAACTGTAATTTAAAATCTTCCAACAAACAAAAGTCTAGAACCAGATGGTTTCACAGGTGAATTCTATCAAACATTTAGAGAAGAGCTAACACCGATCCTTCTCAAACTCTTCCAGAAAATTGCAGAGGGAGGAACACTCCCAAATTCGTTCTATGAACCTACCATCACCCTGATACCAAAACCAGACAAAAATATCACAAAAAAAGAAAATTACAGACCAGTATCACTGATGAACATAGATGCAAAAATCCTGAACAAAATATTAGCAAACAGAATCCAACAATACATAAAAAGGATCATACACCATGATCAAGTGGGATTTATCTCTGGAATGCAAGGATTCTTCAATATACACAAATCAATCAATATGATACAACATATTAAACAATTAAGGAATAAAAACCATATGATCATCTCAATAGATGCAGAAAAAGCTTTTGACAAAATTCAACACCAATTTATGATAAAAACTCTCCAGAAAATGGGCGTAGAGGGAACCTACCTCAACATAATAAAGGCCACATATGACAAACCCACAGCAAACATCATACACAATGGCAAAAAACTGAAAGCATTTCCACTAAGATCAGGAACAAGACAAGGATGTCCACTCTCATCACTCTTATTCAACATAGTTTTGGAAGTTCTAGCCATGGTAATCAGAGAATAAAAAGAAATAAAAGGAATACAAAATGGAAAAGAAGAGGTAAAACTGTCACTGTTTGCAGATGACATGATACTATACATAGAAAATCCTAAAGATGCCACCAGAAAACTACTAGAACTAATCAATGAATTTGGTAAGGTTGCAGGATACAAAAATAATGCACAGAAATCTCTGGCATTCCTATATACTAACAATGAAAAATCAGAAAGAGAAATTAAGGAAACAATCCCATTTACTATCGCAACAAAAGGAATAAAATATTTAGGAATAAACCTACCTAAGGAGGCAAAAGATTTGTACTCAGTAAACTATAAATCACTGATGAAGGAAATCAAAGATGACATAAACAGATGGAGAAATATACCATGTTCTTGGATTGCAAGAATCAATATTGTGAAAATGACTATACTACTTAAGCAATCTACAGATTCGTGCAATCCCTATCAAACTACCAATGGCATTCTTCACAGAATTAGAAAAATTTCACAATTTATATGGAAACACAAAAGACCCCGAATAGCCAAAGCAGTCTTGAGAAAGAAAAATGGAGCTGGAGTTAACAGGCTTCCCAACTTCAAACTATACTACAAAGCTACAGTAATCAAGACAGTATGGTACTGGCACAAAAGCAGAAATATAGATCAATGGAACAGGATAGAAAGCCCAGAGATAAACCCACGTATATATGGGCAACTAATTTATGACGAAGGAGGTAAGAACATACAATGGAGAAAAGACTGCCTCTTCTGTAAGAGATGCTGGGAAAACTGGACAGTTACATGTAAAAGAACGAAATTAGAACACTCCCTAACACCATACATAAAAGTAAACTAAAAATGGATTAAAGACCTAAATGTAAGACTGAACACTATAAAACTCTGAGAGGAAAACATGTGGAGAACACTCTTTGACATAAACCACAGCAAGATCTTTTTTGACCCACCTCCTAGAGTAACGGAAATAAAAACAAAAATAAAAAAATGGGACCTAATGAAACTTAAAAGCTTTTGCACAGCAAAGGAAACCATAAACAAGACAAAAAGACAACCCTCAGAATGGGAGAAAATATTTCCAAATGAAGCAACAGACAAAGGATTAATCTCCAAAATATACAAACAGTTCATGGAGCTCAATATCAAAAAAACAAACAACCCAATTAAAAAATGGGCAGAAGACCTATATAGACATTTCACCAAAGAAGACATACAGATGGCCAAGAGGCACATGAAAAGATGCTCAACATCACTAATTATTAGAGAAATGCAAATCAAAACTACAATGAGGTATCACCTCACACCTTTCAGAATGCCATCATCAAAAAATCTACAAACAATAAATGCTGGAGAGGGTGTGGAGAAAACGGAACCCTTCTGCACTGTTGGTGGGAATGTAGTGTTCTCCATTATGGAGAACATAGTGTTCTCCACTATGGAGAACAGTATGGAGGTTCCTTAAAAAACTAAAAATAGAACTACCATATGACCCAGCAATCCCACCACTGGGCATATACTCTGAGAAAACCATAATTCATAAGGACACATGTACCACAATATTCATTGCAGCACTATTTACAATAGCCAGGACATGGAAACAACCTAAATGTCCAACAATAGATAATAGGATAAAGAAGAAGTGATATATATATATCTATATATAGATATATATATATATACACAATGGAATATTACTCAGCCATAAAAAGGAATGAAATTCGGTCATTTGTAGAGACGTGGATGGACCTAGGGTCTGTCAAACAGAGTGAAGTCAGAAATAGAAAAACAAATACCGTATATAAATGCATATATGTGAAATCTAGAAGAACGGTACAGATGAACCTATTTGTAGGGCAGAAATAGAGATGTAGACATAGAGAAGGGACATGTGGACACAGTGGGGGAAGGAGAGGCTGGGATAAATTGGGAGGTTAGGTTTGACATAAATACACTACCATGTGTAAACTAGATAGCTAGTGGGAACCTGCTGTATACACAGGGAGTTCAGCTCAGTGCTCTGTGATGACCTAGATGGGCAGGATGGGGGGTGGGGTGGGAGGGAGGTCAAAGAGGGAGGGGAAATAGGTATACATATAGCTGATTCACTTCATTGTACAGCAGAAACTAACACAACATTGTAAAGCAATTTTAGTCCAATAAAAAAAAATTAAGAAAAATAAAAGCCTGGAGTCACAATTTGGGAGAGCAGAAAAAAAAAAAAAAAGTCAGTTTGACATGATGAGGAAAATTTTTGTGTTGGAAGTATTGACAGTGGGAAGGAGACTGATTAAAATTAACCAAGCCAAATCCTGAGAGAGCATGGTCAAGGGACGAAGATTAAGAAGACTCAGCATGTAATACTGAAGAGAGAAATGCTTATTTTTTGATAAGCACTAGCAAAAGTAGCTTCTTTAAATAATTAAATTAACTGTTAAGTCTGAACATAAAATGACAACTACTTTAATTTAATGATGAATAATCTCAGAATATTAACATGCTTTTATTTTGTCTTTAATTTTATTTTAGAAAGTTTTGTCGCTTGTCATAGACTCTTCACCCCACATTTAAAATTTTTATATGAATTAAAATCAGGGCTTCCCTGGTGGTGCAGTGGTTGAGAGTCCGCCTGCTGATGCAGGGGACATGGATTCGTGCCCCAGTCTGGGAAGATCCCACATGCCGCGGAGCGGCTGGGCCCGTGAGCTATGGCCACTGAGCCTGCGCGTCCGGGGCCTGTGCTCCACAACGGGAGAGGCCATAACAGTGAGAGGCCCTCGTACCGCAAAAAAAGAAAAAAAAAAGAATTAAAATCAGTTTTCTAGAGTAATTAATTTCCATATATAAAAAAGGAATACAAAGAAAGAGAGTAGATATCATTCAAACATTTAATAAATTTCAAAAACTGAAATCCAGCTCTTGATAAGAACACATAGACATTCATATTTGAGAATGTTGTGAGAATCAATATTATAAAATTTGCTATTATTCATCTATATTGATTTATTTTCTTATGTATCATCTCACTTAATTGAAGTAGAGTGATGGCTTCTATTACAGTATACTAGAATAGTACTTTAGACTGCATTTCAATTTTATGAGCTATTAATGTCTGTTCATTGTAAACTGATATATTAGAGACATATTATATATACACTTGTATTTGGCTTAAAATTTTTCTTCAAACTTTATCCATATGTAGAAGTAAACAATTATCTACAAAGAGATTAAATTTTTAAGGAGGAGAGAGTGAACAAAATTCCATCCTTGAAAAGAACCTTCTTTTTTTCTGTTTTTAAAGGATAAGACTAGTTACTTAATTTTAAATTTTCCTGATCATTCTTTTTTTTTTTCGTTTTTACTCTTTTTCCTCTGTCTTTATTCATTAACTGTGTTTCTTAGTAACAAGTCTTTTCTGTATAATAATTTTCAAGTTTGCTACAAACTCTGTTTTAATTTGCTAGTAATCTGAGAAGACAACCACAGCTGCAATTTTGAGGCAGACAGTGATTCCTGATACTGACAGTTTTCCACACACAAAAAAAGGAAAAATAACTATTCCCACAAGTTTACCGCAAATAGTAAGCCTGTGGCAAATTCTAAAATTTGCATACAATTACCATTAAGTTGAACAAAAACATAATTATCCCTAACAATATCTGTCTTAAAGTGCTAAAATAGGAAAATTTAGCCAAGTCCAGATGTATAACATTTTATGAAATATTTTAACGAGAAGACTTTAATGGAAATCAACAAATAAGCCCAGTGTTCCTCAAACTGGGGTCTGTGGATTCTTCAGGGAAATATAACTACATTCTTAGCACTCATGAGTCCTTGAGTTTGAGAACCTCTTATTTAAATCAGTTAGTGAACAGTTCAGATATTTATGAAATTTCTTAAAATTGCATTCTTTAAAGAATAAATCATATTTAATCTTCTACCATAATACCAACAATGTACTCAGCCAGTATTTAAAAGTTAATAATTTAAATGATAAAACTGTATATTTAGCATTTTGAGGGACTGCTTAAAATATGGTTTTAACATGTGAGTAATTTCTACCAAAGTAGAGCAACTAAATAAAACTAGATAATTGAGCCAATGTTTATTTTGAAAAATTACTGATTCCAGGTAAAAATGCCTGGATAAAGATCAAATTCACAGGGTTAGAAGGTAGAGAGGAGGAATTCCAAGAGGAATGTGAGAGGTGACATCGACAAAATGACAGAATAGGATGTCCCAGTCTACATACCTCACAGAAACACTGATTTAACAACAGTATATGGATCAAATACCTTTATGTGAGAAACAGATTCCAGTTAAGAAGTTGCTGTTCCCCAGATGAGTACAAACCAAGAACAGCTGAATTGAAATGGGTAAAAAAAGCAATTTCACTTTACCTGTGCCAACCTCTCCCACAGCCTGTACAGCTCATACCAAGAGAGATCAATTTGGCCCACAGTTTTGCCCTGGAGGGAAAGAGAGAATGAAGTGTGCATTCAGTATCCTAGGCTTTTTAGTCAACTGGCTAAGGACCGGTTTCTGTCTTACTTCACACAGAGCACTGACAGAACTGGCAAGTCCAGATGTCTGGAGGAGCTAAGAGCAAAGAAAAGGGGAGGACAGCTTACTCCTGCCAGCAGAGCTCTGTGAGATTTCAATAAGATGCACAACTCTAAATATTTCCCCTGTGAGTGAAGGAAAGGAGTGAAGTGTGACCATCCACAGATAAGGTTTGAGAGGTTCCCAGAATGTCTAGATAGGCTGAGTGGTGAAGGTCTTTATCTATCGAAGCCAGCCCTTAAAGATGAGGGAAAGGTGGCTGTTTCCTTATATGTGCAGACTCCAATGCAAAGTTACAAGGAACACGAAGAATCTGGGAAATATGATACAACCAAAAAACATAAAAACAAAGCAAAATAACAAAATAAATCTTCACTAATTGACTCTGAAGCAATGGGAATCTATGAATGACCAAACAGAGAATCCAAAATAATTGTCTTAAAGAAGCTCAGTGAGATACAAGAGAACATAGACAACTAAATGAAATCAGGAAATGAGAATATGAACAAAATGAGAATATCAACAGAATCAAACAGACATTCTAGAGCTAAAGAATGCAATAACTGAACTGTAAAATTCAATAATTTCAACAGTAGGTTAGTTTAAGCAGAAGAAAAAAAATCAGCTACCTCAAATACAGTTCATTTGAAATTATTCAGACAGAGAACAAAAAGAAAAAAGAATGAAAAAGAGTGAAGAAAGCCTATGGAACATATGGAAGCCATCAAGTAAAATAATGACCTCATTATGGGAGTCCCAGAAGGAGAAGAGGGAGAGAGAGAGAGAGAGAGAGACAGAGACAGAGACAGAGACAGAGACAGAGAATGGGACAGAAAGATTATTTAAATAAATAATGGCTAAAATCTTCTCAAATAGGATGAACTCAAAGAAACTGACATTAGGACATAATCAAATTGTCAAAAGGCAAATGCAAAGAGAGAATCTTGAAAGCAGCAAGAAAAAAGTGACTCTTCACATAGAAGGGAACCCCCATGAGATCTTCAGTGGATTTTACAGAAGAAATTTCACAGAAGAAAATGGGATGATATATTCAAAGTGCTGAAAGCCAAAAAAAAAAAAAAAAAAATTCCAACCAAGAATATTATATCCAACAAAACTGCCCTTCAAAAATGGAGAGATAAATACTTTTCCAGACAAACAAATCTGAGGAAGTTCATCACCACTAGACCACTAGACTTGCCTTACAAGAAATGCTAAAGGTAGTTCTCCATGTTGAAATTAAAGGACACTAATGAGTAATATGAAAAAAAATGAAAGTATAAAGCACATATAAAAGTAAATATATAGACAAAGAATACTGTAATTCTGTAATGGTGGTATGTAAATCAATTTATTTTTAGTGTAAAAATTAAACCAAAAGATTAATACAACTATAGCTACAAATATTTGTTAATGAATACAAAAGATGTAAATTGTGATATTAATAACATAAAGTGTGTGAGGGGGTATAAAAGTCAAGAGTTTTTGTACGCAAGTTAAATAGTTATCTGCTTAAAATAGGCTGTTATAGCTATAACATGTTTTATGTAAATCCCATGGTAACCATAAGGAAAATACCTTTAGAAGATACACAGAAGAAAAAGGGAAAGTAATCAAAGCATATCATTACAAAAAAAATCAATGAATAAATGAAAAAATAGAGAGAAAAGAAAAGGGGAATAAAAGAACTACAAGACAGAAAAAATTTAAGAAGATGGCAAAAGTAAGCACTCTTCTATCAATAATTACTTTAAACACAAATAGATTAAACTTCCCTTAAAATCAAAAAACATAGAGTGGCTGGATGGACAAAAGGACAAAACTCAACATATCCTGTCTACAAGGGATTCACTTTAGATTTAAAGACACAAAAAGGCTGAAAGTGAAGGGATAGAAAAGGATAGTCCATGAAAATGGTAACTAATAAAGAGCAGGGCTGACTATACTTATATAAAAAAAATGATTTAAGTGAAAAACTGTGACTAGGGACACAGTAGGACATTATATAGTGATAAACTGATCAATTCATCAGAAAGATGTAACAATTATACATATATATGCACCCTACATCAGAGGACCTAAAATAGAAAGCAAACATTTACAGAACTAAAGGGAGAAATAAACAGCAATACAATAGCAGTAGCAACTTTTTAATACTCCACTTTCAATAGTGGATAGAACATAAAGGCAGAAAATCAATAAGGAGAGAACTTGAACAACACTATATATCAAATGTACCTAATAGATATATATAGAACATTCCACAAACAGAAAAAACATTCTTCTCAAGCACACATGGAATATTTTCCAGGATAGATCACATATTAGGTCACAAAAGAAGTCTTAACAAATTAAAGATTGATATTATACCAAATATCTTTTCCAAGCACAGTGGAATAAAACTAGAAATCAACAGTAGAAGACAAATTAGAAAATTGACAAATATGTGGAAATTAACACATTACTGAAAAGTCAACAAATTTTAAATTTCAGTTCTAGAAAGAGAGGCTTGAGAGTAGAGGAAGGCAGTATCTGAAGAGTTAGTGACAGAATTTTAATAAAATGATTCTCAACATAATAAATAAAAATAAACCCAAACTGTATCCGTCATCTTAAGCTAAATTATACTGCAGTAACAAATGACTAAAAAACTTAGTATCTTACAACAACAAAGGTGTATTTCTTGCTCATGTAACATGTCCATTATGGGTTTACTGTGCCTCAGGTTCATGTGTGCACTCCAAAATCTAAATTGTTGGGCATTTCTTCCATGGGGCATTGTTGGTCTTGTCACAAAGGGAAAAGAAAATAGTGTAAAAACATATAATGACTCAAAGTTCCTACTAAGCTATTGCACATGTCACTTCTGCTCCCATTTCACTGGCTGAAGCAAGTCACATGGCTAATACTGATTTCAATGGGACAGGGATGTATAATCTTCCCACATTAATATAATCTACTGTGTTCTCATCTAGAGTGTATTAATTAGTATCTATTTGGGTAAACAGAAACAAAACTATTTCAAACAGAAGTATATAATATAGAAAATTGTTTACAATGTGTTTGAAAGTTAGAGGAACAAAAGGGAAGGTAGTGTTATCTAGGTGTTTCTTTTTCTGTTTCTGCTGGTACCACTAAGATACAACCATATTGCAAAGAATCCAACAGCTCATACTGCTAAGGACACTTAAATATCTGGGAGCCCACATTCCTACTGTTGGTGCTGCCAAATCCATGCTACAATTGTTGCCTGCTACTCTTACTGCTAGAGATTGGCTCCTGAGGCTGCTAGACAGCAGACGCTGCCATTGCTGGAACCAGAAGCCTGAGGTACAGAGTTCGTCAGAGTGTTGCTGCAAACACAGCCAGGACAAGAAACAGAAGAATGAAAATCAAAGACAAAGAGGATATCATAAAAGCAGTCAGATAGAAAAGGCAAACAAAGGAACACTTAGATGAGAGCAGACTGTTGAGAACCACAATGGAAGCCAGAGACAATGCAATAACATCTTTAAAGTGCTGAGGGAATATAAGTATTAACTTAGAATTCTACAGAAAGCTAAACTCATTCAACTGTGAAGCTTAAATCAATATATTATCAGGAAAACAAAGGCTAAAAGAAAATTAAATTTTGCAGACGTCGCTGTACTGTAGGATGAATTCTAGTAACAAGAAATTAAAACCAGAAGAAAGATTACAAAAAGAAATTTGTAAAAATATTGGCAAATCTAACCATGATTTGACCAATAAATGCAACAATAACAGTCACTATAGATAGATTAAAAATAAGACGGCAGGCGAGAATTCTACCACTGAACCACCAATGCCACTGCTAGAAGCCCACATACCACAATGAAGAGTAGCCCCCACTTGCCACAACTGGAGAAAGCCCGCGCACAGCAACGAAGACCCAATGCAGCCAAAAAAACCCAAAAAGGCAATTGTTTAAAAAAAAAAATCACATATTTGGGAGATGAGAAAGAATAATGAGGGTAACAGACACTAAAACATCCCAAGTTTATTATATACATAGAAATGTGGAGATAGCAATATTTTTAACCTATATTTAAACCAATTGTTTCCTAAAACTTTAAGAATAACAAATGAAGAATCAAAAATAAATGTAGTTTCAAAAACAATAGAGGGAGAAAAGTAGGTGAGGTTACCACCTAATAGAAATTACAACAGGAGGGAAAAAAAGATATCAATTTTGTTGTATTTGGCTCCATTTAAAACCCATGTACAGTGACTTAAAATAGATTATTTTTCTCCCATAACAAGAAAACAAGAGGTAGGCAGCTACTAAGTACTGTTCTAAGGCTAACCAGGTCTCTACTATTCTTTTGCTTATAAGATAGCTGCTGTAGCTACAGCTAGCACATCTGCATTTCAGTAAAAAATTAAAAATATTTGGAGCTACATAATATTTTATTTAATAAATAAAATGTTTTAAGAAACACTACAAATGAAAACATTTGGGTGCAGCTAAAGCAGTGCTCAGGAAAAGTGTATGGCCTTGCTTCTTTTGGAAAAGGATGGGGGCTGAAAATTAGCTAAGCATTTAAATATGGAAGTTTAAAATTAAAAAAAAATTAAAGTAGTAGAAGGAAATACTGAAGATAAGAGAAGAAATTAATAAAATATAAAAATAAAACCATAAATTTTCATAGAAAAATTAATAAAACTCTGGGAAAACTGATTTAAAATTTTAAAAGGTACATACACACACAATATTGAACACAAAAAGTGAAAAATGATAACTACAGGTAAGAAACAGGTAATAGAATACTACAAACAGATTATAGCAGTAAATTTTAAAACATATAAAAGGATCAAGTTCCTAGAAAAATATAATTTATCAAATTGACACAAGTGTAAATAGAAAACACAAAGTATTGCTAACAAATAAAGTAAGTGAAACTAGAAATTCTTCCTCTAGGACTTCATTCCCACAAAATGTCCTGATAGATCTCAAGAGCTAAGAATATTTTCTGCACAGAGATGATATGTAAAATAGAATTATAAAAGTTTTACACCACACAAACAGAATTATTTTTAAAAGCAAAAAATTGAAAACCTAAATGCTCAACAAAAAGCATATAATTAAGAAATTCTGGATTCTTTTCCTCAGTAAAATATTAAGTAGTCTTTTAAATATTGCAAGTTTTTCTTTCCTCCTTACATTGCATTTTCTGGTAACACTTAAATTCTGACAACTTTTATTACCTGTTAATTGTCTGGTATTTCTTATTTGAGAAATTTAGCATATGTTCTTTCTTGAGGTGTGGCAGTTAGGACAGAATTAATGCAGGCTGGAAATGCTGAGTATAAGGTGATAAGAGAAAGCAAAAGTTGGGTAGCAGCCTAGAGTGGATAGAGCATTAATGTGACAATCGACAACCAGGATGCATGTGAGAACATAAGAGCATTCCTCCTGGACCCCAGAACTACCTGGGGAACGGAGCATGCTCAAAGATTTCCTGCTAATTGAAAAATGTGAGATTCTGGGCTATTAATACTTGGGTATTAATGTTAGAATCTGGAAACCTCTCTTTTACACATGAAAAATGCTTGCAACTTAGTCCTAAATGAAAAATTAATCTGAAACTAATAATGATCATATGTTTTTGTATTGATCTGATATCATCATGATCATGTTTTTAAAGCCTATATACAAAAGGACTTTATTGGAAGGAGACAACGTAAACATGGTAACAATACTTGCATGTGTGTGGTCAAATTGACACTTTTCTTCCTTCTTTTGATTTTCTTTATTATTCCAGGTTTTTAAAATCAGCACATAATGCAATACTCATTAGAAAAATTTCAAAATGATCCCATTGCCCAAAGTGGGCAAAAGAAAGGAAAAACCCTTATAGAATGGTGCCTGACCAGGCACCCTTCCCAAAAGTGAATGCTCTACATTATGCAGCCTTTTACCTTTGACCTAAAGAAATAAACAAAAACTCAGTTTGTGCTGAACCAGTTTTACTTTTAACTTAGTCTTAAGCATGATCCGTGCTGCTGGCTGTTTGCCTCTTATAATGCATTTTCTGAAATAGTCACAAAAATATGTAACACAAACATTATTTTTCAGAACCCATCATTCATAAGATAACCATAATGAATTCCTCTGTAACAGACTCTCAAGGAACATTAAATTTTCACTCTGAAGTAAAATAGAAGCTTGTATTACAACAGCCTGGCAATTTTCTGACTGCATTCTGGTGGTTGCCAACAACTTTCTTATCCTGGGCTCTGAATTCAGGACCAAATGCAAACCACAGAGAACTACAGAGACCCCAAGCTGCACTGCTCCTGGTGGCAAAAGAAAAACTTGACTGTTGGCAATTAATAGAACAGAGGGATGTCACATTCTCACCACTCCCACATCATGACCAAGCAACGCGACTCTGCATTTAGAGTATTGGCTGGAATTGTAACAATGGCAAATATTGACATGGCTTAGTGCTTCCCACAGAAGTATCTGGCAGAGTTAAAATATTGGTTATTGTTGTCTATTTAGGCCACCAAGCCTTTGATTTTTCGAGCTAATGTTATTCAGTAGAGAGGAACTGGTCTACATGATACTTAATCAAAAACAGCAGCTACTGAAATACTGACCTTAAAACACCCCTAGTAATAGCATCTCTCTTGCTCTAGTTCTGTGTGTAGGTGACTGTTGAGAACTCTTGTTCAATTGCTCCAGAGGAAAATCATTGATAGATATATATGACCTTAAATCATACCTAGTTTTATACAAATATGCTACTTTCTCTCCATCTATAATTAGATATTCCATTGACATAGAGCAGGTATGTTTTGAAACAACTAACTTAATCCCTGAACAACCTTTAAAAAACACAGAACTGTCTTTGGTGTTTATATTTGTGGAGCAAAAAATCCTTACATTTGAAATATATAACTTTTAGTTGTTTTAAAATTAATTGGAATTTGAAATAAACTATTAAAGTGTTATTACAGGGAACCACATTAATGGGTAGATAAGAATATATATCAAGCTCTATATTTATTTTTTAATTTATTTTATTGAAGTATAGTTGTTTTACAATGTTATGTCAGTGTCTGCTGTAAAACCATGATTCAGTTATATATATATATATATATGATATATATATAAAATATAGAGCTTGACATATATAATATATATATATTCTTTTCCATTATGGTTTATACAGGATATTGAATATAGTTCCCTATGCTATACAGTATGACCTTGTTGTTTATCCATTCTATATATAATAGTTTGCATCTTATCAAACTATATTTAAATGGACACTTCTAAATTGTTTGAAGAGCTCTTTCTAAAAATATTTTCTTTTGCCTAGCAAAACCTTTTTTTTTTTAACTGATAATATAAAGGTAATTTTTTCCTATCTAAATTACAGGTATTTCAAATTTGCAACAGTTTTTCTTGCAGGGTCTTTCATGTTCTGTAATCCTACAATCCAGTGAATCTCTTCCATGTGGCCTTATTTAAAAAGAGGTTACTGAGATCACAGATGACCACCAAATATTAGTCAAATAATAATTGTAGTTCTCCAGCCGTTTGTTTCTATGATGACTTCTAATTTCAGTGAATCCATGCTATACTCCCTGAATTTAGGAACTGTAATCTAGTAAAATATTAAAACTCGTGATTTTAGAATGAATACTTTTCTAGCTCTTCCAAACCCCATATATTTTATTGCTTAAAGAGGGATGAAAAAACATTTTACTCTACTTCTGAGTACTCTGTTGCCTGAAAGTATCTGAAGTGCAAAAGCTCTAAGTGCCTCATGTCTGCTTCGGAGCAGAAACATTTTCAGTACAGTCTGTTTCATACCCAGGCTTAATACTTAACAGATTGCCTGGTATTGCAATCACCCTTCTGCTTGCAGAAAACCAAAACGTTCCAATGACATGAATGACACTGTAAATCTACACAGCTATTCATTTCATACTGACTTTCAGTGCTCTTAACCTCATCAGAGAGCATGATAATCCTCAAATAATTTTGTTGCCTTTTTGCACTGTTGCCTGGTAATGAAAACAGAGCCCTCCTTCCAGCCATCAGCGTTCACATCACCCTTTGGGAACACACACACACACACACACACACACACACACACACACATATTCATACACATACTAGATATGTTAATATGACTCAGTGTTTATTTGGGGGCCTTGATTAACTTTTCAGATCATCTCTTTGGGTCCTTTCCCTTTGAGTTCAATAAGCTAACTTAACAAATCACATATTTGCTTAAGTCTTTTTTTAATGAAAAGAAAATGATATGGAAAAAGTTGACTTTTTAATATCATTAATCTATAGCTAACTCAGCTTGCTGTCTTATGCAATACCACGAGAAACAGCTGGGCCCCACTAACCAGAAAGCACTTTTATGGTTTCTCTTAAGGGCCATTAAATCAATGTGATGAGAGCACAGCTGGACTGGATCCTGAAAAATTTATCAGATCCCACACAATACATAAAGGAAGCACGCCGTGCTATTGCAGACTCGGCACTAGCCCTCTTGCTTAGACTGCAGGTGGAACTTAACAGAAAAAGCAAATTCCCCTATTGAGCCCTTGAAAATCTGATTTCCTCCCTGTACCTCTCCCTTCTGTGTGGGTGTCTTCTTAAAATACCAGTTACTCATGCAACTATTAAAAAGAATTTTCTGGCTGGATTTATTGGCATGACTAGGACGTACAAGGACCTGCTTGGCTGTCCCAATACAGCTTTCAACACCAAGAGTCCTGTTTTTGGCTTAATAAATTTTAGCACATGGTGGGTCCAAAACTACAGCTCTTATGAAAATTTAGAGAGCACAGTAACTGAATAAAGGCTTTCAGTTAAGGGCCAATGCACGAGTAACAACTTTTACCTTATCAAACTGAAGCAAATAGGACAACTGCCAAAAATATGCATCAATTTTTTTTCTTTTCTAATTTTAACTCAATTTTCTCCAATGCTCTGTGTATACTGAATGAAATTTTAAAAAATCATTATTATGTAAAGGGTATGGAAAGATTTTGTAATGGACCAACAAGCACATATTAGGTAAGACAGTGAGAGAATTTAAAAATAGAAACTAGACCACCCAAATCTGTTGACAACTAGGCATAACTGCTTAAGGGGTCCAACCCCATGGTCTCTATTCTCTTAATCTGTATCTTGAGAAAGACAGAAGCATTATATAGCATGATTTTAAATCTAAACTATGAAATCATATTGCCAATTTTATAACCCTAAGCAATGTATTTAATCTTTGGAACCTCAGTTTCCTCAACTCTAAAAAGAAAATGATTAGAGTCTCTCTCATCTGAGAATTAGACGGAAAAAGTTAAATAATGCATGTGAAGTATTTAGTTCAGTGATTGGTATATAGTTATTGCCTGCTAGATCTTCTTCTCTTTCTATCTTTCCCTCTTCCTCTTCATCATTATCATCATCATCATCCCTATCATCAATTTTCACTGTAGCACTCATCACACCCACAAGATTGTGAACTCCTTGACTGTAGATAAAGTATCTTACTTATTTCTACATCTCTCATAACACATTTAATGTTTAATGTATGAAAGCATTATTTAATCAAGCCTTGAATAACAGATCACTGCGGTGCTCTACTGGATGAAAATGTCTCTCAACTTAACATCAAATCTCATCCCTAACATACGGCTTGAGAATTTTCCATGCTATAGAATTGACAAGTTCCTTTTAAAATCCACACTTGTCAAAATATAAATTCTTATGCTATACTTAATAGTGATTATCATATATCATGGATGTCCATAAGGACATATGTTTAGCAAAAGATCAGATAGTAAATGCTACATCATGACATGATTAAATCAACTGTTCTTATGTAACATAGCCATACTAATCGTGGCCACACTCATATCTGTATAGTTTGAGGAACGTGCTCTAGGGTAATTTATTGTCAGAACGGAGGTATCACATGAAATATAAAATAAGAAATAGCAGCTAAAAATCAATCAGGAAAAATCAGACAAATAACTTAGTAAGATTATCTTCCAGAAAACACTAATGATATTTTGCCTATTATGGGGAGTTTAGGAACATGGATTTTTTTTTCTTCTTTTTTTTTCCTTCTTATATTAAGATCAAAAGTACACTCCTACTTCCTTTCCTCTCATAGTTATTTTAAGCTTAGCCAGATATAATAAGGACACCCTCAAGCAATAACAATGAACAAACTTAAATTTCAGAGGTTTACATTTTTTATTCAAGTTGAATTTTCTTCAGCAACTTCCAGAAAACTCAGGTTAAAACTACTTACATTGAACTTTTCATGCCTTCTTTTATAATACTCTCCCACCACCCTCCCAACACACAGACATATCATATGGCAGCTAGAATACTAGAGGTAAGATACATATCTTGTGACCTTATAACCTCTACAAATGAGGGTCCAGCAATCACAACGTTCTTGCATACAACATGAAGATTCCTTTTATTTATAGTATAGTTTTGAATCATACAAACTCTGGTTTTAACCATCTGAGTACTAATCATTCATGTATGATTTTTATGTTTATAACATAGTTTACCCTATTTAAGTTTGGCACAAAATGAAGGCTACAACCAAGGCCTGTTTCCAATTTCAATCTAGTTAGTGTCTCAGAGTACTCTGAGTTTGGTTCTTCCTATGATTTTCTCATTTCATGCTATAGCATTTTATGTGAATTCTATATTCTGTTGCCATCATAGCTCAATAGCTAAGGAATAGTTGAGGAAAAGAAAGTAATTGAGTTATAGTATAGGAATTAAAATCATTAAATAAAAATTTAGCTGAATTTTCTCAAATTTACCACCCTACAACAAAAGGGCTCTGTCAGTACTTTGATGGGGGTAATAACTAAGCATCTGATCCAGATCAAAATAATATTATGAATAATCAGTATCACTGTCTTCTTTTTCACTTGAATTAATCCACCAAAGTCCCCATCAAACCCAAGTCTGGACAATTTTATAGATTTGCTATTTTAACTAAGATTCTTGTTGGCGGTTAGAACATTATTAAAAAGTAATGGGCAGTGCCATTCATCTCCTTCTGTCAGCCTGGGGTACTTTGGAAGAAGTGCTCCTCTCAGTTAAGGGATGTGGAACTAAAGAAGGAAAAAAGTTATGTATCTGAATCAGCAGCAGCTGACACAGCCAAGGGGTCTCACTTCCACCTCCTTTCTGGTTCAACATGCAGAATTTTTGAGACTAATGTAGAGGAATAATTAAAGGCAATAGTGAGCTTCCAAATGGGCCTCCTTTGGAACTACATAAGCCTCCAGAATCCTTGTCTAAGCCATGAAGGCCACACCACATTTCTAGTAAGCCAGTACTGCAGTAGGCTTCGCAAGATGTCTCAGCTCTTTCCTCTCCACTTGATTAAAGCTCAGCGTTATTTCTCCTGGGATACCTCTTCACTGAAGTAGTCTCCAACGAGGCAGCTGTACCAACTGCTCTGTATCTTCATCAATCTTCATTTGAGATCCCTAATTAAGGACCTCTGCCAACAAGCTGGGAGATGGCCAAGATACCTTCTGGCCTGCAAGACCACCCACTGATCCACAGAGGGCCTACCTCCAGGCAGATGCAGACCCTCCTTAGAGCCACGGCTAAAGGAGGACAGACTGTATTCAGCCCCCATTGTCATCCTCAGCCCAGTGCCCTTGGGCAGAGAACAAGCTCCACAAGTGACTGCAGAGGCCCTGCTGCCCAGAGGTAATTTTAATCCAATCTATTAGAAAACAATGCCACGGGACTTCAGATGGGCCATGCTTCCTTGGAGGAATATTACAATCACTGTCAGTGCACCATGCAGCAAAACAGTGCACTAAACTTAGCCTGGGTTAAGTAAATGCAGTAAACTTAGCCTGGGTTACTAACCAGAGCATCTGATGGAGTGTGCTCCTGAAACAACCACCCTATTTGCTCCCCAGTAGAGTGGAGCAACTCCCACAAAGAGCAGAAGATAAGTCTGTAATGATAGAAGATAGAGTGGGAAAAGCTGCAAAGGAAGCACCAAAAAAGTACCTTTGTAAGCATTTTGTAATATTAACCTAAGATCAGCAAATTCTCCAAATATTGAGAATTTGCTTTTTGGATACAGCCACTAATAATGAAACAAGATGGTGGCACTAAAAATCTCATATCTTAGCCTGGAGTTGCTTAGGAGCTGAGGACAATAATTACCAATAGCTCTCCTCCTTTTCATCACTCTGGAGATGAGAGTTCAAGAAACTCAGCATGAACAGCTACTATGTCTCTAGAATTCCCTGTCACTTTCTGAATAGTGTTGATGAAATAGATATGGTAATAACATCAAACAAAGCATCATACCTCATGGAAGATCTGCTTCCCGAACTATCCTGAAGCTAATCCTGGGACAAATATGTATATTAGAACACTGATAGAAGATTACATGAATACAGAAGGAGAGAAATATGTCAATTCTGCAAGAATTGTGTCTTCTGCCACCAGACTAGATAAAGAAAACCTTATTTAACATCCTCAAGACTACATTCTAAATCGCTGAAGAATCTAAGGAGTTAAAATATCAGCACCTGAATTCTTGAACAAGGTAATTGTTGACATCTGCCTGAAGGCAAAGGGAGTGAGGGAGGGAGGGAGAGAGGGAGGGATGGAGGGAAAAGGAGAGAGAGGGCAGGGAGAGAGAAATCCTCAGCAAGTTGTTTAGAGTTAATATTTTGGCCTCTTTTTGATGTTGTTATTTCTGCTGCTGACAATATATTACTGACTTCTTTCATAGTTGCTGTAAATGAACAAACAAATTAACCAATTAACCTTAACCCCTTTCTTTTGCTATTTTAACTACTGTTCCTTTAGGTGGCTCAGGAAAAGAGCACATTTGGATAATAACTGCCATTCATTTTGCCTTTTTGTGTCCACGTAATATTTTAATGAAATGCTCAGATTTGGAATATTTTAAGAGTAACTAAGGTAGCACACAAAAGACATGCATGCATCTAGATTACCTGAGTTTGATAATAACTTTGGTATTCATAACATTATGAAGTTGGAAGGAAACTTAAAGGTCAAGTATGTTTTGAAACATAGTTGGTCTTCCCGTTTAACTTGAATATGACTTGAATTCTCTCAAAATCTATTGGCAGCATTCCAGTATGGGCCACCATTAACTCTCACATGGACTATTCTCTCTTGCCATCCTGCAATTCAATTGCTGCCTCCTCTCAGCACCTTTCCACTGTCATTTTCTCTCCCTGATACATCACTCATCCTTCAGGATTCAACTTAAATATTATCTCCTTTAAGTTTTCCTGACCTTCCCTCTCACTCCTCCGCTCTATAGCACTTGTCCTCGATTTTAGCCTATCTAGCATTCACTGGTGTGTTGGAGCCAAATCATTCTAGTTCGCCAGACTCAATTGTGAACATTTATTCTCAATTTCATGTTCAGTAACCACACATTGGCAGCTTGAAACTGGCCAATGTGGAAGTATTTAAATCACATAAATTGGAAAATGTTACAAGTTAAAGCTTCTTCCCTGCCTCCCTGCTTCTCCACTGGTCTTATTGTTCCTATTACATATTCACAAAAGAGCTTTTAATTATTCATTATTATATATTTTATTGTGTGATCTTTGTTGAATATTTTTTCTGCCTTCTCCTTAGATGGTAAATTTCACAATATTACAGACCTTATCCGTTACTGCTAACTCCAAGCCAGTGCCTAGAAAATAGTATATGGTCAATAAGTGTTTAATAAAAGACAAGTCACTATTTACATAAAATACTTATAAAGTATTTATTCCAAAATTAATAACTTATTATTGTAAAAATGTTGGAAAATACCACATATGGCAAATAAAGAAAAAAAAATGCAGAGCCTACCACAGAGGCAACCACTGTTTAGATTTGGTGAACATCATTTAAGACTTTTTCTTATTTACAAATAAGAAATATATAGTATTGATATATGTGTGTATTTTATGATTTTTACACAAATTATTATGTTTTTGTTTGTTTGTTTGTTTGTTTTTGCGGTACGTGGGCCTCTCACTGCTGTGGCCTCTCCCGTTGAGGAGCACAGGCTCCGGACGCGCATGCTCAGCGGCCATGGCTCACGGGCCCAGCCGCTCTGCGGCATGTGGGATCTTCCCGGACTGGGGCACGAACCCGTGTCCCCTGCATCGGCAGGCGGACTCTCAACCACTGCGCCATCAGGGAAGCCCAAATTATTATGTTTTAAAATACATTATGAATGGTTCTATGTGTTGTGAATATCTATGTTTATCTATCATCTGTTTATCTATGTATATATATATTTACATTACCAATTTAATGTCTTTTGGTTTTTGTGGGTTTTTAAAATTTTTTAATTCAATTTAATTTTTTTATACAGCTGGTTCTTATTAGTCATCAGTTTTATACACATCAGTGTATACATGTCAATCCAATCGCCCAATTCATCACACCACCATCCCCACCACCCCCACCGCCTCTTTCCCCGCTTGGTGTCCATACATTTGTTCTTTACATCTGTGTCTCAACTTCTGCCCTGCAAGCCAGTTCATCTGTACCATTTTTCTAGGTTCCACATACATGCGTTAATATATGATATTTGTTTTTCTCTTTCTGACTTACTTCACTCTGTATGACAGTCTCTAGATCCACCCACGTCTAAACAAATGGCCCAATTTCGTTCCTCTTTATGGCTGAGTAATATTCCATTGTATATAGGTACCACATCTTCTTTATCCATTCATCTGTCGATGGGCATTTAGGTTGCTTCCATGACCTGGCTATTGTAAATAGTGCTGCAATGAACACTGGGGTCATGTGTCTTTTTGAATTATGGTTTTCTCTGGGTATATGTCCAGTACTGGGATTGCTGGGTCATATGGTAATTCTATTTTTAGTTTTTTAAGGAACCTCCATACTGTTCTCCATAGTGGCTGTATCAATTTACATTACCACCAACAGTGCAAGAGGGTTCCCTTTTCTCCACACCCTCTCCAGCATTTGTTGTTTGTAGATTTTCTGATGATGCCCATTCTCACTGGAGTGAGGTGATACCTCATTGTAGTTTTGATTTGCATTTCTCTAACAATTAGGGACGTTGAGCAGCTTTTCATGTGCTTCTTGGCCATCTGTATGTCTTCTTTGGAGAAATGTCTATTTAGGTCTTTTGCCCATTTTTGGATTGGGTTGTTTGGTGTTTTAATATTGAGCTGCATGAGCTGTTTGTATATTTCGGAGATTAATCCTTTGTCCGTTGATTCGTTTGCAAATATTTTCTCCCATTCTGAGGGTTGTCTTTTCGTCTTGTTTATGGTTTCCTTTGCTGTGCAAAAGCTTTTAAGTTTCATTAGGTCCCATTTGTTTATTTTTGTTTTTATTTCCATTACTCTAGGAGGTGGATCAAAAAAGATCTTGCTGTGATTTATGTAAAAGAGTATTCTCCCTATGTTTTCCTCTAAGAGTTTTATAGTGTCTGGTCTTACATTTAGGTCTCTAATCCATTTTGAGTTTATTTTTGTGTATGGTGTTAGGGAGTCTTCTAATTTCATTCTTTTACATGTAGCTGTCCACTTTTCCCAGAACCACTTATTGAAGAGACTGTCTCTTCTCCATTGTATATCCTTGCCTCCTTTGTCATAGATTAGTTAACCAGAGGTGTGTGGGTTTATCTCTGGGCTTTCTATCCTGTTTCATTGATCTATGTTTCTGTTTTTGTGCCAGAACCATATTGTCTTGATGACTGTAGCTTTGTAGTATAGTCTGAAGTCAGGGAGTCTGATTCCTCCAGCTCCGTTTTTTTCCCTCAAGACTGCTTTGGCTATTCGGGGTCTTTTGTGTCTCCATACAAATTTTAAGATTTTTTGTTCTAGTTCCATAAAAAATGCCATTGGTAATTTGATAGGGATTGCATTGAACCTGTAGATTGCTTTGGGTAGTATAGTAATTTTCACAATATTGATTCTTCCAATCCAAGAATATGGTATATCTCTCCAACTGTTGGTATCATCTTTAATTTCTTTCATCAGTGTCTTATAGTTTTCTGCATACAGGTCTTTTGTCTCCCTAGGTAGGTTTATTCCTAGGTATTTTATTCTTTTTGTTGCAATGGTAAAAGGGAGTGTTTCCTTAATTTCTCTTTCAGATTTTCATCATTAGTGTATAGGAATGCAAGAGATTTCTGTGAAGTCCTTTTTTAACCTGCAACTTTACCAAATTCATTGATTAGCTCTAGTAGTTTTCTGCTGGCATCTTTAGGATTCTCTATGTATAGTATCATGTCATCCGCAAACAGTGACCATTTTATTTCTTCTTTTCCAATTTGTATTCCTTTTATTTCTGTTTCTTCTCTGATTGCCATGGCTAGAACTTCCAAAACTATGATGAATAATAGTGGTGAGAGTGGATATCCTTGTCTTTTTCCTGATCTTAGAGGAAATGCTTTCAGTTTTTCACCATTGAGAATGGTGTTTGCTGTGGGTTTGTCATATATGGCCTTTACTATGTTGAGGTAGGTTCTCTCTATGCCCACTTTCTGGAGAGTTTTTATCATAAATGGGTGTTGAATTTTGTCAAAAGTTTTTTCTGCATCTATTGACATGATCAGATGATTTTTATTCTTCAATTTGTTAATATGGTTTATCACATTGATTGATTTGCATATATTGAAGAATCCTTGCACCCCTGGGATAAATCCCACTTGATCATGGTGTGATCATGTGTTAAATGTGTTGTTGGATTCTGTTTGCTAGTATTTTGTTGAGGATTTTTGCATCTATATTCATCAGTGATATTGGCCTATAATTTTGTTTTTTTGTAGTGTCTTTGTATGATTTTGGTATCAGGGTGATGGTGGCCTCATAGAATGAGTTTGGGAGTGTTCCTTCCTCTGCAATTTTTTGGAAGAGTTTGAGAAGGATGGGTATTAGCTCTTCTCTAAATGTTTGATAGAATTCACCTGTGAACCCATCTGGTCCTGGACTTTGGTTGTTGGAAGATTTTAAATCACAGTTTCAATTTCATTACTTGTGATTGGTCTGTTCACCTTTTCCATTTCTTCCTGATTCAGTCTTGGAAGGTTATACCTTTCTAAGAATTTGTCCATTTCTTCCAGGTTGTCCATTTTATTGGCATAGAGTTGCTTGCAGTAGTCTCAGGATGCTTTGTATTTCTGTGGTGTCTGTTGTAACTTCTCCTTTTTCATTTCTAATTTTATTGATTTGAGTCCTCTCCCTCTTTTTCTTGATGAATCTGACTAATGGTTTATTAATTTTGTTTATCTTCTCAAAGAACCAGCTTTTAGTTTTACTGCTCTGTGCTATTGTTTTCTTTGTTTCTATTTCATTTATATCTGCTCTGATCTTTATGATTTCTTCCCTTCTGCTAACTTTGGGTTCTGTTTATTCTTCTTTCTCTAGTTCATTTAGGTGTAAGGTTAGATTGTTTATTTGAGATTTTTCTTGTTTCTTGAGGTAGGCTTATATAGCTATAAACTTCCCTCTTAGAACTGCTTTTGCTGCATCCCATAGGTATTGGATCGTCGTGTTTTCGTTGTCATTTGTCTCTAGGTATTTTTTGATTTCCTCTTTGATTTCTGCAGTGATCTCTTGGTTATTTAGTAACGTATCATTTAGCCTCCATGTGTTTGTGTTTTTCACATTTTTTCCCCTGTAACTGATTTCTAATCTCATAGTGTTGTGGTCAGAAAAGATGCTTGATATGATTTCAATATTCTTAAATTTACTGAGGCTTGACTTGTGACCCAAGATGTGATCTATCCTGGAGAATGTTCCGTGCGCACTTGAGCAGAAAGTGTAATCTGTTTCTGGGTGGAATGTCCTACAAATATCAATTAAATCTGTCTGGTCTATTGTGTCATTTAAAGCTTCTGTTTTCTTATTTATTTTCATTTTGGATCATCTGTCCATTGGTCTAAGTGAGGTATTAAAAGCCCCCATTATTATTGTGTTACTGTCGACTTCCTCTTTTATAGCTGTTAGCAGTTGCCTTATGTATTGTGGTGCTCCTATGTTGGTTGTATATATATTTATAATTGTTATATCTTCTTCTTGGATTGATCCCTTGATCATTATGTAGTGTCCTGCCTTCTCTCTTGTAACATTCTTTATTTTAAAGTCTATTTTATCCGATATGAGTATTGCTACTCGAGCTTTCTTTTGATTTCCATTTGCATGGAACATCTTTTTCCATCCCCTCCGTTTCAGTCTGTATCTGTCCCTAGATCTGAAGTAGGTCTCTTGTAGACAGCATATAGATGGTCTTGTTTTTGTATCCATTCAGCAAGCCTGTGTGTTTTGGTTGGAGCATTTAATCCATTCACATTTAAGGTAATTATCAATATGTATGTTCCTAAGACCATTTTCTTAATTGTTTCGGGTTTGTTTTTGTAGGTCCTTTCCTTCTCTTGTGCTTTCACTTAAAGAAGTCCCTTTAGCATTTGTTGTTGAGCTGGTTTGGTGGTGCTGAATTCTCTTAGCTTTTGCTTGTCTGTAAAGCTTTTGATTTCTCCATCGAATCTGAATGAGATCCTTGTCAGGTAGAGTAATCTTGGTTGTAGGTTCTTCCCTTTCATCACTTTAAGTATATCATGCCACTCCCTTCTGGCTTGTAGAGTTTCCGCTGAGAAATCAGCTGTTAACCTTATGGGGGTTCCCTTGTATGTTATTTGTCATTTTTCCCTTGCTGCTTTCAATAATTTTTCTTTGTCTTTAATTTTTGCCAATTTGATTACTATGTGTCTCGGTGTGTTTCTCCTTGGGTTTATCCTGTATGGGACTCTCTGCACTTCCTGGACTTGGGTGGCTGTTTCCTTTCCCATGTTAGGGAAGTTTTCAAGTATAATCACTTCAAATATTTTCTCGGGTCCTTTCTCTCTCTCTTCTCCTTCTGGGACCCCTATAATGCGAATGTTGTTGCATTTAATGTTGTCCCAGAGGTCTCTTAGGCTGTCTTCATTTCTTTTCATTCTTTTTTCTTTACTGTATTCTGCAACAGTGAATTCCACCATTCTGTCTTCCAGGTAACTTATCTGTTCTTCTGCCTCAGTTATTCTGCTATTGATTCCTTCTAGTGTATTTTTCATTTCAGTTATTGTATTGTTCATCTTTCTTTGTTTGTTCTTTAATTCTTCTAGGTCTTTTTTAAACATTTCTTGCATCTTCTCGATCTTTGTCTCTATTCTTTTTTCGAGGTCCTGGATCTTCTTCACTATCATTATTCTGAATTCTTTTCTGGAAGGTTGCCTATCTCCACTTCATTTTGTTGTTTTTCTGGGGTTTTATCTTGTTCCTTCATCTGGTACATAGCCCTCTGCCTTTTCATCTTGTCTCTCTTTCTGTGAATGTGGTTTTTGTTCCACAGGTTGCAGGATTTTAGTTCTTCTTGCTTCTGCTGTCTTCTCTCTCAATTTAATGTCTTTTGAATGTACCATATAATTTTACAAATACTTCGTTTGGGAAGAATTTGAATTTTTAGATATAATCAATAAATTTGTAATCAATATTCATATCTGTCTTTCCTTTTATAATTCTTTGATAATTTCCTTAACATGGAGTACAGTAATTACTGGCTTAAATAGGTTTTTTAAATATGAATTTCCAAATTACCTTTTAGCAATTAGATTACTAACTTCAATGCATATAAGGGTTTTTTTTCTTCAAACCGTCTCAGTCACTTGATATTGCCTGCATGTCTCCCATAGAGAGGAACCAAAAATAAATCTAGCTTTAATTTACATTTCTTTAATTTCAAGTAAGGTTGAGTACATTTTTCAAAATAAAAAAATATAACCTAAAATAATAGAAAACCCCAGAAGATAACCCATCCTGTTATTTGGAGAATATACTCTTTATCTCTCCAAATAAATCTCCTGAATTCTTTGGAGGCAAGACACTCTGTCAAGATCAGTTCTGAAGATCTGTCTCTGCAATTTTGATGAGAAAAACAAACTTGATGAGAAATAATATGTTAAATGGGAATGATAATTTACTCCTTAGTGACTAAGTAGAGCATGTGCAGAGAATTTCATCAACTAGGAGGAACCAATGGCAACCTCCATAAGACGTAGACTTTAGGGCTACTGCCATCTCTGGGAGCTATCCAGGGTACTGGATTGAAGTTCTGTCTGACCTAAAGGAGCAGAGCTCTGGGTCTCTATGATTATAACCTCTGTTGTAGTTCCACCTTGACTTCCCAAATTCCAACTACCACTCCAAAACCAAAGATATTCTGTACACAAGTTAAAAAAATCAACCAACTGATTTTCTCAATTGTGTCTAAGAAGATTTTGCCTAATTGTTTTGTTTACTTGTCTACAACTTGTTCCTATAACATGTCATTTATGCCCCCAAATAGATAGCCTGATTCCCTAGCTGAGTATCTGAAACAAGCACTTTAGTAGTGACTCCATTTTCAATGGAAACCTTCATCTAGCCACTGTTCACGTCTACTTGTCAGGAAAACTTGAGAAGTCTGAGCAAGTTTACAAAGACCAGAAAAACTCTCATTGCCACATGGGTCTTCTTTTTTCCTATTTCACCATCAGCAAATTATTTCCCCATGACTTCAATTATTGATATTATGTTCCCTTCCTTTTTATCCAACATATTTCCTTACTGCCTTCAAGCTTGCCTTCTCTGGCTCTTTTAAAAAATATTCTTTGTATTATATCAGCATTTCAAAAGTCTCCTTAAATATTAGTCTTCTTCTGAAAACTGGATAGAAGGAGGAGCATGTGAAGTGTGGTGAACCCATGGGTTAAAACAGTTGTGAGCGTATTTCAAATATTAAATAGCTAAGAAGACTTATGGCACCTCTAAAAATTTGGGTCTTTCACTTAACAATGACAGTGAATTGGTCCACAAAGAGGGTTGAAGCCATTGCTTTAGATAACGAGACATTTTTTTGCTTTGTTTTGTTTTTTTAAACTAACTGTAGAATGCCTGTATTGACCTCTTTTAAGGGCAACTCCCAAAAAAGGAGAGGAAAATAAATACACTCATTGTGTACTCTTTTATATGAAGACCACAGCAGCTATATTTTTACTTCTAGCAAATAACCTAAGAGAATAGATCTCTTTACTGTGTCATGCAGTCATCCCCCACATAGCCAGCACCCCACTCAATCATGCCAAAGCAAAGCCCACCAACTAAAATGTCTAACAACATATATGGAACCCATAATCAGCTTTTAAAATCTTACTCTTGCAAAACTGAAAAGACAAAAATGTATAAGAAAAAATCTGAGAAAACCTACAATAAAAAGCATAGAAGAGGATCCTGGAAGACAAAATTCCTCTCATTAGGATAATATTGCATTCATAGAAAGGAATGACATAAATAGCAGGATATGAAAAGATTAAGAAGGACTTTTTTTTTTTTTTTTTTTTTGCGGTACGCGGGCCTCTCACTGTTGTGGCCTCTCCCGCTGCGGAGCACAGGCTCCGGACGTGCAGGCTCAGCGGCCATGGCTCACAGGCCCAGCCGCTCCACAGCATGTGGGATCTTCCCGGACCGGGGCACGAACCCATGTTCCCTGCATCGGCAGGCGGACTCTCAACCACTGTGCCACCAGGGAAGCCCAAGAAGGACTTTAAAAAATTTAAAGCATTTACAAAAATAAAACTTTCTATAAATAAATAAATACATAAATAAAAGATTTTTTAAAATCATGACATTTCAGAATATTAAAGACAAAGAAAACATGCTAAAATCTTGCAGGAATGGTTAATGAGGAATTTTTTAAAAGGTATCAGCTAATTAGTAAGTTACCGTAAAGACTTTCAGGACAAGTAAGGAGCCAGAAAATCATCATTGCATAAGAAGGTGCTTGAAAATACACACCATCAAAATGAGACGGTTGACAAAAAAAGAGAATGCCATAAGATTCATGAAACAATGAATTCAGCCTAAAAAAGCCATCAAAACAAATCACAGGATGACAACTGCGTCAGTCCTTGATACTAATTGGTTCAGACTGGAGCAAGTCGACGGATGTATCTGGGAAAAAGTCTTGGAATACAAGGCTACTTAACAGATTATATGATATAATGAAGTTCTAAAATTAAAAAATGGATGAAATCTGACTCAAAGGCATGTATATTTTAAAGCTATCTATACATATTTCCACAGTTGTGCCAATTTACAGCTTAAATTATAGTGTAGATGGGTTCCAATTTGTCACACACATGCCCATATCCTGGGTATTACTAATTTAAAATACACATTTAAAAGCCTGAAATTTTAAAAATAGCCACAAACTAAAACTAAATTAAAATTAAAAGGAAAGTACAAGGTCATTTAAAAACCAAGAAAATAAAGTACAATTAAATTGGAGATTAAACTAGGAGAAGATAATTCTTCATGACCAGATAATTGTTTGTTGCAGGGGGCTGTCCTGTGTATCATAAGATGTTTAGCAGCATCCCTGATGTCTACCCACTAGATGCCAGTAGCACCCTCCTTGAGTTGTGGTGACCAAAAATGTCTCCTGACATTGCCCATGTCCTCTGGGGGGCAAAGTCATCCCTGGTTAAGAATAATTTTATCCTTATCATCTCTCTATCTAAACAAAAGTTACAATTTATAACACATTTATTTGAAAGAATTTAATTAGTAAGGTTATACATCTATTTGACAATATTTTAAAAGCTTTCAGTTTTTAAGCCACATTGCATACTCCTACTAATCCAAACTGATCTTGTACTCAATTTGTTTTAATTAAAGCCCTTGCCTGTGTTTATAGAGGTCAATCCTTCAGTGCAGAGAGGCAATGATGTGAAGATGAGTATAACTCTGCTAAAAAATATTTTCCGTGTACCTTAACTAGCTCTTAGTTATGATATTCGGATAGACATGATTTTTAAGATATATTTAGAGACTATAAAAATATTTAGTTATTAATTTTATTCTCACATTAAACTATTAGATAAAAAAAAAGAATTCACAGTCAAGGTCTCAGGTGCTGGGATGGCTTAAAAAAGATTTTTTTTTAACTTCAGAAGTAGCATGTGCTGCTTCCAACAAGAGGTGTGTGTGTGTGTGTGTGTGTGTGTGTGTGTGTGTGTGTGTATACATATTTCCCTTCTCCCTATTCCAAACTCTTTCTTTCTTTGGAGAATCACCATTAATAGTTTGGTATGACCATTTCCAAACAATTTTCTATGCACAAAGACATAGGTATCTTAACAGCTCCTGTGTAGGAGAATTATGAAAAATTTCAAACAGTTTCTATGCTTTCCTTGTGCACAGTTTTCTCTATTAGACAAACATAGATTCCAAAAATAATTGTATTCTCCTCTTGCCACTCCAAATTTCTCTTCTTGGGACAAAAGGAGTGGAAAGAAATTCAAGAAAACCTTAACACAATCATGTTTGAAAACTGGTGCTGTGGCTGATTGTTTTTTCCTGTTTTTCTACTGTTTCACACTATATTTCAAATGAAAACCTAAACATTTTTAATATGAAAATATTACAAGTCCTCTCTAAAAGAACTGTCAAATAGTAAAAAGAAAATACAAAAAGAAAAAAAAAAGAAAGAAAGAAAGCTATCCACATATTCTACAGTAAAATTTTTAGTGTTTTACTTAATGAAATATATTTGTAGCCAATTAGAAACTATCACTTTAAACCTCTCCGTAACATTTTTTGACCTGAGTTGTATATGCCAGAAATCTGAAGCCAAAAGCAATGGAGCCAGTCCAAAGATAGACATTTACAGACAGCTCTTGTCAACACAGCGTTTCATTTTGTTTTCCCCACACACATGCACCTCTAATAAGCTTTACAAACGCATGCTAATTCCCCTGTGCAGAATTAAAGCAACAATCACATTCCCAGATCTTAGGAAAAGGGAAGTTTTTCTAGTACTGCTACCCAGTGGTGACTCATAAAGTTTCTAAGAAAACAGGTATTTTAATCTCATATCTTCCTTTCCACTTCCCTGCATGTTCTCTTCCCCGTTCTCAATCAACTTTATAACCATAATCTTGTCCTCATATCTGTCTTAACTCGCCCTTTAAAATCCAGCCTTCTGTAGACTGCCCATCCAAAAAAGATTTTCTCTCCTCTGCATTCCTGAAAAACTATGATTTTTATAATACTAATCCAGAATTAAGTTCTATTATGATATTAGTTATTGTTTTAATATTAGATTTCCCTCTTCAACTTGATTATAAGTTCCTGTAAGTAAGACTCTGTTAGGTTCTTCATTGTTTCTCCCACTAGATTCTCCCACAACATTGCTAAACATCCAGGTTCTGCTAAGAAAAGTCTATGTGGAAACTTCCATTTTTTTCAAAAGTAACTTTCTTGTCTCTTTCTGGCGTCTCAGTGCCTCTCCCTCCTTTCCTTGCAAAAATTGACCCCTAGCTTCTTCTTGGCAGTTGCTTTGCTATTTGCTTTCATCTGATCAAATAGAAAGGTTGTAAGAGGTAGTCAGCAGGAGAGGGTAGGTAGGACTTCTCCGATGTCTGCATTTTACTTTCTATGAATGTGGATCCATTTTTCAGGAGGATCCCTTAGAGGGCGTTCACTAGAAGAGCTATGCAAGAACATGCCACACTGATTAACTTCTCTAATGTTCAGTTTCCTAAACTTTGAAATAATAATAATACCTATCTTCCTTAGCTGTCAGGAAGATTAATGCAATAACAATATTTAAAAGAATTCAGCAGAGTGAATGGCCCAGAGTTAGCATTATTACCAACGACACTATCATCATCATTATCGCCATCACAAAATCATAAAATAGCCACCTCTCTGTCTTTGCTGAGAAATGGTTTTTAAAACAATATTCTCTATACTTAGTGTCTTCTATGTTCCTCTTATATAATTATGTTTTCTAAGAATAGACTCCAAATGTAATTTTTCCAGATGTCTCTCCAAAAGAATTGTAGGAAGGTCTTAGTTAAACGTACCATAGCCTAGAAAAAATGTCAAGTCACTTACCCAGAAGGTCTAGTGTTTGCCTGGGATGGCGATGTGAGTTGTCTGAGTATTAGGGACTGAGTATTAGGTTGTCTAATTCAAGAACACATTTTCTATGTGTGGGACGAAGGCTGAAGGAATAGGAGTGAATTTAAAGCACTGCCAAAAGAGTAAAAAATGAATCTGCTTGTCCAAAAAGTAAGAGGTAGAAAAAAGTACTATTTGAAAAGCAAAGAATTATACTTGGAACATCTATTAAGTAATATATACAATTACATTAATTTGTTATTTTAAATAAAATTGAGAATTAGTGAGAAAATATCACATCCAATAAAATTGTTTCAAATGCAAATAAAGAGCAGAAATTCAAGAAAATGTTCCAAAGTTTTGAAAACGGCTAAAGTAATTAAAAAGACCTAGCATGGTGAAGATACTCAGCTGATACTTTTACAAATTAATATTATAGTTATAAAAGCAATTTTTCACATTTTAATAGGCTAAAATTACCAGAGTGAAATGCATATATGTTAGGTGTACAATTCAATAAGTTTGAACAAATGTATACATCTGTGTAATCAATCAAGACACGGAACATTGCTATCACCTCAGAAAGTTTCCTCCTGGCCCCTTGTACTTAATCTCCATTCTCATAAACACAACTCTTCTGATTTCCATTACCATATATTAGACATGCTGATTCTTGAATTTAATGGAAATGAGATCATACAACATGTACTCAACAAAAGAGTTTTTAAACCTGACCTTAAAAGAAACCAAACCAGTTCAAGTAACTGTGTTGTGGCAGTGTTATTATGATATGTGAAATGTAATGTTTGACCTATCACAAATACATTTCACTAATATTTGTTTGTACATTGCCCCAGATTATGCCATATTATTTTCTTAATTCTATTACTTGCATTAGGGTAGGAATAGCTAAACAAATAAAGATTAATATAATACAATGCCACAATTTAGAGCATTCAATGGAAAATCATCCTCACTGCTGCAGAATATATGAATCATGGTAGCCACCTTCAAAACTACCTAAATTTGTATAATGCCATAAAAGGCATTAGGCAAAAATGGGTATTTGCTAAACAAGTAACCTGAGGAACCTCGCTTGTGTAATGACTATAAAAGTGTCAACAAAAATATACTAAAGGTGTACGAAGCTTAACGCACAACATGCAAACTCGAGTGAAGTGGGAATGGTGTAGCTTTGGGAATGGAGCCCAGTAGGGAATGAGGGTGGGGCAGTAGGGAGAACTCCATAATGAGGAATACAAATTGATCCTGACAGTCCTCAAAGAACTCAAGTCACTCTTCCTAACCTGTCACCATCCCCTTCCCTAAAATGAAGGCACACAGAGAAATCTTTGCAGAGGAAGAAGGAAAAATATCAGAGACTCTCAGAACTGGGGTGATGGTTTTGGTAGAAGAACCACTGTAATCAGAAAGTATGTCAATAAGTTAGATGGTTAATACAGGGCTTAGTCCCTGGGAGTGGACATTGGTCATGAAGCAGAGAATAGCCCTGTAATCAAGAATACAACCGTCCTCCCTTATCCTCGGGGGATATGTTCCAAGACCCCCAGTGGACACCTGAAACTGTGGATAGTACCAAACCCTACGTATGCTATGTTTTTTCTTATACATACACACCTATGATAAAGTATAATTTATAAATTAAACTTTAGGCACAGTAAGAGATTACAGCAATAACTAATAATAAAATAGAATGATTATAACAACATACTATAATAAAAGTTATGTGAATGTGCTCTCTCTTTCTTTTTCTCTCTCAGAATATCTTATTGTACAAATTTAATGCCTTTTCCATCTTAACTAAGCACTTTTCACACACTGTAGCCTTAACTTTCCCAGTTTGAGGTGTGACAGGAAAACTAGCACAAATTTCTTTTTCCTTCCTCTCAAATTTCATGGATAGAAGATTCATTCTTACTATAGATCTTAGCAACCTCAGCATACTTTTTTTTTTCTTTCCATATTGAATTGAGAAGTTTCACCTTTTCACTTAAAGAACTTCACAGCTTCTCTTTGGCCTATCCAAATTGCCAGCATCACTACTCTTGTGCTTTGGTGTCATTATTAAGTAATATAAGGGTGACTTGAAAGAAAGCACTGAGATACTGCAACAGTCTATCTGATAACTGAGGTGGCTACTAAGTAGTGACTAACAGGCAGGATATGCCGGACAAAGGAATGACTCATGTCCCAGGTGGGACAGAGCAGGATGGGTTAGATTTCATCACACTATTCAGAACTGTGATCAATTTAAAACTTATGAATGGTTTATTTCTGAGATTTTCCATTTAATATTTTCAGATCACAGTTGAATGTGGATAACTGAAACCTTGGAAAGCAAAACTGCAGATAAGGGAGGACTTACTGCACCGACCTTCCAGATTCTAGGATGGCGAACACCATCCTCCACTCCTCTCATATCCCCATTCAGTTTGGTTTTCTTGCCAATGCCAATGAATTTTATATATATATATATATATATATATATATATATATATATATATAAAATTCATATATATATACTTATTCATATATATATACTTATATATATAGGTCTAGGTTTGTCCACTTTGTATACTAAAAACCTGAATGAAAATTCATATATATATACTTAATATACAACTAGTAAGAAATGAACATTTTAGCAGAATTTTAGTATTCTCAGATTTAATGTTCATTCTACATGTTACATTATGTTCTTTCTCAAGAAATTAAACTTGATTACCAAGACCAATACCAGTGCTAGCCAGCAATGCTAGCAAGCTACACTTTGCAGCAGCAGTTTCTAGGAGTCCTTTGGTGTGTGTTTGGGTGATGGTGTGAGAGTGAGGACAAGCAGGGGGTAGAAGTGGCAGTGGGTAGGGAGTGGATTAGGCTAAAAGGGTTATTGCTAAACAAGTAACCTGGGGAGCCTCATGGGAAGATTATGACTGTCAAACATGGTACATAAATTTGGTTCATTTATATGCTAGGACATCTTAGAATTACAAAAGCTTTGCTAGCCTAAACTTCTCTAAGGTAAGACCGTAAAAATAAACACCAATATTCCTTGTTTCTAACTCATCATTAATTATAGCTAGTTCAAAAAATATAAGCACCTGTAAGTGTAATTTAAAACTTGAAGTACCCCTCATTCACTTTCTACTTTACACACCTAAGCAAAGATTCAATTTAAACATGAAAAATAATCTCAACATAACTTCATAACAGCATGGAGATCAAAGATATTTATAGAATCGTTAATATTGCAAATATCGTAAACTGCATAACACTTAAAGTTAATACAACTCTGGAAATGTTTTAAATGTGGTTTCACTGCTCTTCTCTTTACTGGATAGGAGCCATTTTGGTGCTGACTTCTGAAATCAAAAGACAAATATTCTACATTCAAGAGTTTTACATTCAAGAGGAAAACCAGAATGATCTTTTGTTTAAACAGCCTTTGATCCTTTCTTTAGAAAACCTTATACTACAAAATAAAAATCCCATTACCAAACACCCCACAGATTGGTTTGTACCCTCCTGCAAAGCTACCATATAGAGGAAATGGAATTTGAAATTGTTTTGTCCTTTTCTTTCTCAGATGTAGATCACAAGGACCCTTAGAAGGCAGCAAGCAAAAGCATTTTGAAATTAGACGACTCATTTTATTAAAGCAAATTTTACTGTGAACTGACAGACATTCTTAGCCACAAACTCTCACATAACACCTCACTGTTTATTTGTTTGAGAAGGAAAGTAGAAGTTTCACCTTCTTGAAAGCTAAACTGTGTACAGCAGGAAAGCTGCTTTCTTTAAAACAACCATGACACAAAGTTTATAAGAAAGATATTTTTCTAACGTTTAGTACATGGTAGCAGAATTTATCTCAGGGTGGAATTGTGTTTATTTATTTTTAATGGTGTGTACTGCACTGCATCTGACCTCTCCTCCACTAGAAAGAATTCTCCCTGTTGCTCACAGATATACCACTTTCAAAGAGGTAGCTGCTAGCTTGGAGCAGCCCGGAAGAGAGTGTGCAGAGTAGTGCTGCCATGAATGGGGTTCCCGAAAGTCCCTGTGCATGGGCCACTTCTATCCCAGAGGCTGGACTGTTTTAAGAACTTCACTTAATATGTATGTTACCCAAAGGGCTTATTAAAAGAAAAAAATTGTCCAGAAATTTTGGACAATCTAAACTGAAATTTCATGTGATTAATAGTACTCTTGCTGCTTTCTGCTCCCAGTTTAAGGCTTTAGCATTAGATATGGTCCCCAAATCTAAAATAATGATAAAGTTGATGATATTGATTGGATCTCTATTATGAAGTAAGATGACCCAGGCTGAATTTAATGGTAACCTACTCTGCTATAAGCCAGTGTCTCTGTGTGTGTGTGCACGTGCACAAATGAGGAAAATAAATATTGCTTAAGGACCAATTCTCATCTAGGTTTGTCCACTTTGTATACTAAAAACCTGAATGAAATGAACAGGTAGAATGTTTATTCTATGTTCATGTCATTCCATGACATTTAACAATAGAACAAATAACCCTAACATTTATATGGAACCATAAAAGACCCAGAATTGTCAAAGCAATCCTAAAGAAAAAGAACAAAGCAGGAGGCATAACCCTCCCAGACTTCAGACAATACTACAAAGTTACAGTAATCAAAACAGCATGGTACTGGCACAAAAACAGACATATGGAACAATGGAACAGAATACAAAGCCCAGAAATAAATCTACCCACCTATAGTCAATTAACTGGACAAAGGAAGCAAGCATATAAAATGGAAAAAAGTCTCTTCAGCAAGTGGTGTTGGGAAAGTTGGACAGCCTCATATAAATCAAAGAAGTTACAACACACCCTCACACCATACACAAAAATAAACTCAAAATGGCTTAAAGACTTAAACATAAGACATAACAGCATAAAACTCCTCAAAGAGATCATAGGCAAAACATTCTCTGACATAAATATTACCAATGTTTTCTTAGGTCAGTCTCCCAAGGTAATAGAAATAAAAACAAAAATAAACAAATGGGACCTAATCAAACTTACAAGCTTTTGAACAACAAAGGAAACCATAAAAAAAAAAAGAAAAGACAACCTACAGAATGGGAGAAAATATTTGCAAATGATGTGACCGACAAGAGCTTAATTTCCAAAATATACAAACAGCTCATACAACTCAACAACAATAATACAAACAACCCAATTGAAAAATGGGCAGAAAATCTAAATAGACATTACTCCAAAGAATAAATACAGATGGCCAATAGGCACATGAAAAGATGCTCAACATCACCAATTATTAGAGAAATGCAAATCAAAACTACAATGAGGTAACACTTCATACTAGTCAGAATGGCCATCATTAAAAAGTCTACAAATAACAAATGCTGGAGATGGTGTGGAGAAAAGGGAACCCTGCTACACTCTTGGTGGGAATGTAAGTTGGTGTGGCCACTATGGAAAACAGTATGGAGTTTCCTCAGGAAACTAAAAGTAGAATTACCCATATGATCCAGCAATCCCACTCCTGGGCATATATCCACACAAAACTATAATTCAAAAAAATACATGCACCCCTATGTTCATAGCAGCACTATTTACAATATCCAAGACATGGAAACAATCTAAATGTCCACAGACAGATAAATGGATAAAGAAGATGTGGTACATATATACAATGGAATACTACTCAGCCATAAAAAAGAATGAAATAATGCCATTTGCAGCAACATGGATGCAACTAGAGATTATACTAAGTGAAATAACTCAGAAAGAGAAAGACAAATACCATATGATATTACTTATATATGGAATCTAAATATGACACAAATGAACCTATCTACGAAACAGAAACAGACTCACGGACATAGAGACAGACTTGTGGACGCCAAGGGAGAGGAGGTTGGGGGAGGGATGGAGTGGGAGGTTGGGATTAGCAGATGTAAACTATTATATAGAGAATGGATAAACAACAAGGTCCTACTGTATAGTACAGGGGGAACTAACTACATTTAATATCCTATGATAAACCATAATGGAAAAGAATATTTTAAAAATATATATATGTATAACTGAATCATTTTGCTATATAGCAGAAATTAATACAACATTGTAAATCAACTATACTTCAATTTTTTTTTTTAAGTGCATGATTTAAAAGAACTATTAGGCCTCTGGAGCTCCACATGCATGAAATGGAAGAGAATTTTGCTGTGGAAGGTGTTAACTACCGAGACACTCTCGGCCTCCTACAGAATGAGATTTTCCTGTTCTTCAGAACAGGAAAGAAGATATTCCTTGCCACCTCTGAGAATATCAGGACCTGCAAGATGTTAACACGACTTCGATTTTCAGATCATCACCAAAAAGGAAACTGCTGGAAGGCAAGGAGAACAAAGTTTCTCTACCTCTCCCAAACTTTTCTTCTCTGAACCTGAGAGAAACCATTCTGGATTCACTTCTTCTGGTTGACAGCCATTCAAAATGGACAATTCTGATTAAAAAGGTTAAAACTAGAGATAGGTTTTCAACGAAACTTCACAGCATCATGGTGATATTGATGAAAATCACACATACTCAAGGCAGCAATATATTTCCAGCAAGAATAAAAAAAGAAATCCATATCTTACAGAAACAGCTTTCTAATGCCCTTATGCCATTTTTCAGTAGCACAAGATAGATTAGGAAGAAAAATAAGTCCTAGTTCTTAAGAACCAACACTCTCAAAGAATTTAGAAAAAACGTTTACAACATAATCTAGTTTACAAAGAAATCTGGTGCTACACTATCTCTTAAAAAATACTTTGAATACCATTGAAACTTTTTTTTCCCATCAAGTATTCAACCAACTTGTTTCTGCTTCAATACGTCTTTGGAAAAACAAACAAGCAGGAAAAAGTAGACTTTATTGGAATGGTTTGAAGAGAGAATGGAAAAGAAGACAGTGGAGAGAGCAAGAATAAGTTCACTTTTTGAAGAGTTTTACTATTAAGAAGAGATTCCCAGAGCAGTAGCTGGGGGAGAATGTGGGGTTCAGAGATGAGCTTGGTTTTTGTTTCTGTTTTTTAAAGATGAGTGGTATCAAGGTGTGTGTGAGCTAATCCTGTATCGGGAGAGAAACTGGTGATGTAGGTGAAAGGGGGGTGGGTGATATAATTGCAGGAGCAAAGCCCTTGAGGAGAAAGGGGATGAGGTCCAGGGTCTAAGGCCGGGGGGAGATGACCTGAGGAGTAGAGACACTTTCTCTTTCATAACAGGATAGAGAGCTGAGTAAGTAAGTGCAGGTGAAGGCACATTTTCAGAACTGGTGGTGGAAACATGAGATACTGTTTCCATCAGCTTACATTTGTTTTCTCTGTGAATGTTCTGAGAAGTCATCATATGAATGTTAAAAGGGAAGAGCTTTTTTTTTTTTTTTCCGGTACGCGGGCTTCTCACTGTTGTGGCCTCTCCCGTTGCGGAACACAGGCTCCGGACGCGCAGGCTCAGCGGTCATGGCTCACGGGCCCAGCCGCTCCGCGGCACGTGGGATCCTCCCGGACCGGGGCACGAACCTGCATCCCCTGCATCGGCAGGCGGACTCTCAACCACTGCGCCACCAGGGAAGCCCAAGGAAGAGCTTATTAAAGATCTGAAGAGAAAAAAACCTGGAAGGTGAATTTACAAGGAGAGTATAGTGGTATTCTGTAAGTGTTGTAGCATCCCTTCAAGATTTAGATTAAGTCCAGGTTGAGCACTTCTGTGCTCTTCTTTAGTCAAGTTTTGCTGTTCAAGTGTACTTAGAAAGTAAACAGAAATTGTGTTTCATCAGCCCCAGGTTTTGTCAGATGGGTATGATGACTATGGAATCTAAGAGTAGGAGGATAAAGGTGAGATCATAAAGAAGCAAAGTATCCGTACCTGAATATTTGGTAATTGACTTTATTTTCTCTCTGCTGTCACACATGTATTTTCTAAAAATACTAGAAAGCTGGCTCAGATGTTAAAAAATAAGCAAGTTAGTACACATGGCCTTAAATCTTATTCCAATTCAAACTTTGCCTCAAGTTATTTGAGCACAGACTTTGAATATCAAGATAAATAGCTTATATACTTTGTGCTAAACCATTTAGAACACATATCATTACAGATCAATTGAAGAATGCATTTATAAATAAAACTATTTAAACAATGAAAATTGGAAGGAAGAAGCTAGAAGAATGCCAAAAAAGAGAATACAAAAGCAATTAGAGCAGATTCAATAAAAGGAGAAAAAAAGGAGACAAAGGCTATGTCTAAATAATGCCAAAACAAATAGTTGATAAGAGAAATATCTAGTCAATCAGCTGGATGTTTTGTCTACAGGGAACCTAGCAACTGACTTGACTGATTTCTTTTTTCACTGAATTGACTGAATGAAGTGGCTGTTTTGGAAGCATGTTGACATACACATAATGACAGAGGCAGAGAAGAAAAATAAAGGCTGTATTTGGAAAAGAAAAAATCCCTGGGACTCTAAATGATAGGTGATTAGATGAAAATTGAAAAGACAGCAGATTTGGGGGAGAATGAATTTAGTTCCATAAATTTGAATTTGAAATATAACAAACAGTAACTTATTTTCCAAAATTACAGGAGACTCATTTGTGAAACAATAGAAATATCTTAAGACTAAAAAGATAAAGTTAGAGATTGTAAAGTCTCCACTTTTCATCTCTTGCACTGAATCCTTCTACATTTATTACTTGTATTTCCTTAAAGTGTAATTTATCCTCATTGAGTTATAATTCAATTTACTATTACAATAGGGTTCATTTTCCCACCCTTCCTACTTTTAAATATAGATGTTTGAGCTGTTCCCCCTAATACTATAAGACTATACTAACACTGATAGGGATAGAATAGGATACAGGTAGTTGTAGAAGTCTCAGTAGGGGATTATAGATAGAGAGGGAAACCTAGGAAACTTTGGGAGACCACTGTAAGATAATGATCACTCAAGAAAGCTATCACACTGTCGTGGAATGAAGCAGTCTTGCTTAACTATAAAGCCATAAACAAAAGCATGAGATATGCCTCAGGTCATTAAGTGAAAGAAAAATGTTACCACTCTTCTACTGATTTTAATAAGTGCTATGACAGTCCTAGTTTGACCTCATAGGGTCAGACACTCATCTGCCCGATAAGAAGGAGCTAGTGGTGTAAGCCTGACGTCCAAACAAGGTGGTCTTTTCCCCCTTCCCCACTTCCCTTTGATTATAAAATTGTAGCCCACTTAATCCTTGGGGCAGAGCCTCCTCACCTGCCCACTTGCATCTCTCACGAGTGTCCTATATTAATAAATCTACTTCTTGCCTATCACTTTGCCTCTTGCTGAATTCCTTCTGTGCTGAGACACAAAGAACCTGAGCTTCAGCAAGTCCAGACACCAGGTGAGTGATTCTAATTAAAAGACCGTGGGTTCAAGTCCCAATCTGGGTTTTGGCTGGGTTCGAGTCCTGGCCATGTGGGTTTGAGTTCCAATCTGAGGTACACAGTTTCAACACAGCCATCAGAGCCAATATATGTAATTTTTATTTTGTCAAATGGGTGTATGGGAAGACATCTTACAAACTAGCATGAAATTTTAAAATATCAACTCATAAATTTTCCAATGACAAGATTACCCCTGAGAAAGCAATTTCTATTTAGAAAGAGATACAAGTCATATTATGCATTATTTTTAATATATTCTATTTGAGAAGTGGTAAATTACTAAAGGAGATGCATCACCCTTTTAGGTCACATGAATAGTAAGGAGAATGGAGAAAGATGCTCAACACAGTAAAATACTTTAAAAGAAATACTCTTTTACGACATCGATATTTACATATAAATGAAGTTTAGACACACACACAAGTATTTTTTCCTTCAAATCTATAAAATCTGGGATCAGAAACTCTTTTTTTTTTTTTTTTTTTTTTTTTGCGGTACGCGGGCCTCTCACTGCTGTGGCCTCTCCCGTTGTGGAGCACAGGCTCCGGACGCACAGGCTAAGCGGCCATGGCTCACGGGCCCAGCCGCTCCGCGGCATGTGGGATCTTCCCGGACCGGGGCACGAACCCGTGTCCCCTGCATCGGCAGGCGGACTCTCAACCACTGCGCCACCAGGGGAGCCCAGAAACCCTTTATGTATATTAGATGAAAATTTACAGGAAATAATATATCACTCAATTGACTCTGTAGTACAAGTGAGGCCAACACTATGTTGAACTTTTGCTGCTGTTTCTGGTTTATCTTCCTGAATATTTTATTCTAGATTCTCTTAAAATGGCTCATTTCCAATCATTTTATAGACTCCATCAAAGAATTATAAGGAAATAACTTGACAACAGGCATCAAACACATCAATCCTGAACTGTTTTTCCAGTGATCATTCGCCGGCCTCTGCCTCCTAAGGATCTGTTCTGTGAGGTTCTGAGGCACTGTCTGCATGTCACCCAGAGCAGGTTCTCTTTCAGAATTCCCTTCTGTCCCACTCTGTAACCAATATCCTCTTACCTCCTGGGAGGTCTATTGGGAAGAGCACTGTCTTGAAAGACACACAGATTCTGATTTTAATCCTGGTCTTGCCATTTAATAGGTTTATGATTTTGGAGAAGTTGCCTAAATTTTCTCTTTGGAGTCAGATAGATGATTAATGGGTTAAATGGGATAGCATATAGAAAGCAACCAGTACTTGCCTGATTTTTCTTACGGTTTTTACTTTGCATCTTTAGACCATGACAGATTTCAAAATCCATTTTATAAATACTAAAATGTAAGCTGTTTCTTTATTCATAAAATAATTATGTCAAATTTGTTAACAAGAAATCCCTCCGTATGTCTTACAAAGAATAAATTCATGTTTAGTAACAGAAACTGGAGTTCAACTCCATCTTGCTCCCCAAAAATAGACTCATATTTTTTTTTTTGCCCAAAATGCCCCTATTCAGATTTCCCAGGTTTTTAAAAAAATAATCTTCAGGTAAGTAGTTGCACTTATCATTCAAAAGTGTAACAGAGACTAATACTTTGAGCTCAATACATTTTGAACCATCATGTCTAAATTATTTACTCCTCAAACTTTGAATCCAAACAGATATTGTAATTTCAATCTCTGAAAGCTTCCCGGCTTCCCAGCCTTGTACAAAATATAAGATTTTTTCACTAACTCTTATACAAAATATATGAGTAATTAGGGAATCATTTCTACTTTCTTAATCAGATGCTTAACTAAAAGTTTGTACCAAATATGATATAAATGACATAAATACTTAGTTAAATAAAGGGCATATCATTTTAAGAAGAAAAAATCAAAAATCTTCACAAACTTTTTTTTTTTTTGAGAAAATTTTTAAGTACTAACTTTTTCAAAAGATTTGAAATGATTTTAGAAGCAATAGAAATGTTTTCTTCTCTGTTAATTTGCTAGATCTCCCTTCAAACTCTCTTTGTTTTTTGAAGTATTGATCATAAGTAACATCTTCCATCCATCACAGGCTGTCATCTGAGGAGGAAAAACAAGGATTGTTCCAAGTTTGTTTTGAGAGTACTGTGTAAACAAGTTGTTTAGACAGAGTAAGAGATGTTAAATAGGAAAAGCAGCCAATCTTGAAAGAGAGGTGTTGCCTGTGCATTAGGGCAAAAAAAACAATAAACAAACCAAAACATCCTTCAGAATCTATCCTGCTCCTAATAAAAAAGTAAAAATTAATTGAAAAATTGAATGAAATTCTTACCTCATCAATCAGGTGAAAAAGTTCAAAGTTAAATAAACTTTTGGACATTTCTCTCCTTCAGGCAAGAGACAAATATGACGACAATTTGGCCACACTCTTTTAGTAACAGAAAGGTATGTGCTCAGGAATGGGATATTATAAAAAATAAATTCATTCCCAAATTTTGTAACCACCAAAAAGTACGATGGATTTGGGTCAGATTAAGAAAAGCCATCAGATAACATTTGTAAAGATCTACTAAACAGAGACAGAAATCCCTACTACGCTCTACTCCCCACCACTTCACATAAACAAAAGACTAGAGATATTTGAGGAGATTCCTTATGTATGTACACACATACATAATTGAGCTACAATAAAAAAAATCATCTAATTTTTTAGCTGAAAATCTACTTTTGCAACAAAGTTGCTAGTCTGCATCTGTCCATTTGAAGTTGGGGAGAAATTCAGGAAGGGTAGAGAATTTGAGTATATGGCAGAGTAGAGAGACAAGGCAGTATATAGAAAGAAATGCAATGAAGCATCCTGCACTCTCCTTTCTTTGGGTGGCAGTAAACATGTGCTTCAATGATCAGATGAACAATATGGAAGGTAAATATGGAAGGTGTTCCACCAAGAGATCCTCACAAGAGTTTAGGGATAAGTAGCCAGAAATGAGATGATCTAAGAAATTGTACAGAAGAGATCAAGCCAGAAAATAATCTTCCTCATCTCTGAATGATGAAATGAAGAATTTCCCAAAGGTACCTCCAAAGAACCAACTCATGAGACACTTAAGAGACCATCATTTAAATGCCTGCCACAAAGAGGGCTTCAAAGGAGGAGCAGGACAATCAACAAAGAGGGGAGTGTGCTTTTCTCCCTAAACTATTCCTCTCTATGTCTGGATAAAAATGGACCCAAAAGAGGGAGAGAAAGATGAAGTAAAAAAACAGCCCTTACTGGTACCACCACTGGTCCTTGGCCCAGGGTCTAGTATTAATTTAGGGAGAAAAGGATATGAATTTGAAGTTCTAAACTGGATTAATTAGACTGGACTAGATTTTTTTTTATACTTTAAAATGACCAGAAAGCTATGGGATCCACTCAAGATATCATTGAGAGATGGGAAAAGAGGATTTGTCCTCCTATGGTCAAAGGTAAAAATTGGAGGGAAAAGAATTCTGCTTCATGTTTGCACCCACAAGTTTAGACTGTTCAATAAAATGGTTACTTTAGTTGAGTAGTGAAATTTAATTCTACTCCAAAAAATTTGCTTCTAAATTCAAGTTTATATATTAGATTGCTGACTAAGGCTTTTTTGCTTCTCTTAAAACATTTAATAAGAGAAGCTCTAATAACAAAAACCAGTGAAATAAAAATCCATGTCCTGATTCCATTTGTATTTCATATTACTCCACATGAAATTGGTCCCTTGGTCATTGACTTTCTCATACTGGTTTTTCGATGATAGGTCACATATATTTGCATTAATGCTTTTAAAAAATTCCATGGAATTTGTTTATTGTTCTTATTAATGTTTTTATTTTGAGTCATTTTATCAAAATGTGCTTACATAAAAGAGGAACAAGTATAATACACTTATGTAATTCAAATTAAAAATTATTTTTAAATTGAGTGTATTTTTGAGGGTTCATAAAAGAAATTGTAGTTTAGGAAGAAGAAAAGGCTTAACTAAAGTTCAATACATTGTGTAATATAAGTATTTTATTAATGAGTAATTATTAAAAACTTCACAATTTCCATTTTTACTTTAAAAATTAATTGAAATTAAATAAAGGGACATCTCGTGATTTTCAACTAAATTTTAACAGATTGGGAAGGTTTTATAAAACTATATAAAGTTCGATCTATTGTCTGAAACTAGTCTGCTCTTACATAATTTTGTAGCTTGCTATTAACAATCCTTTATCCAGAAAAGTGTCCTAAGATTATGTAGCAGAGCAAAACCATATGATACCAAAATTGTATTGATCAGTTCAAAGGAAGTGAGATAAGAATGCCCCAGAAACAATTCTGGACATGAGTTCTGCTCAGAGAAGCTTGGTTCTGATTGACATTTTTTGGTAATGAGAAAGAGAATTATTGTTTCTTTAGTTTTCTAAATTCCCTGGACTGGATCTAACCTCAGATAGAGAGGTATATAGACAAGGTAGATAGGTAAAGAGATAGATAGAGATAGAACTACAAACACAGATACAGATATAGAAGCTATAGATATAGATATGGATACAGATATAGATAGGTATAGGTGACTGCCACTAATGATCAATGGAACATGTCCAATTTTTTTTTAGTAACGTCCAATTTTGAAGATAGTTTTTGCTTCTAGATATGCTGTGTTTATTGACTAATTCATTGATCCAATTTGTAAAAATCAAGTGTTTGTGAAACAAATGGTCATTTTAATTGAAGTCATAGTATGAGCATATGTATGGGAAACAGTATCTCAGAACATAGAAAAAAGATTATGTAAATACGACATAATAAAAGAGTTTTATTGCAAAGATATTGATCCTAATTTTTCATTGGTATTTTTGACATATAGAATATCAGGATTTTTCTATTTTAAAAAAAGAACATTTACAACATTCATTCAATCAGCCAACAAATATTCATTGAGTGCCTACTAGATACAAGTTGATATTTGAGGGCTTGATATATCAGAGGGGAAAAATAGACAAAGATCCCTGCCCTCAAAAGACTTACATTCTAATAAAAGGAGTCTGACAATAAGTAATTTAGCTACAAAATAAGTAAATGATACAGTATATTAGATGATGCTGAAGCCAGGCATGGGAGTCAGGAGTGTGGCAAGTGGGAGAAGGCAGGTAGCACTATTCAATAGTGTGGTGAAGGTAGGCCTTACTAAGCAGGTATAATTCAAAGAAGGTAAGGGAGTCAATGAAGAAGATATCTGGTGGAAAGAGGATTCTAGGCTGAAGGAACAGCTAGGGCAAAAGTCCTGATGCAGGAGAAGGACTAACTCGTTGAAGGTAGACGCCCAGTGGAATTGAAGCAGAGTTAACAGGAGGATGGTTAAGAGATGAATTGATACAGCTAAGGGCTTCATAGGTCATTGGAAAGACTTTATTGAAAGGGGGAGCCATTTCACAATTTTGAGCAGAGGAATGACATTATATGACTTCAATTTTAAAAGATTCACTTGTTTAAAACTCCTGTGTTGATGACAGATAGTAGAAGGACAAGAGCAAAAGCAGGGAGACCTGCTTAGAGGTTATGGCAGTGATCCAGGTAAGAGGTGATTTGGACCAGGATGGACATGGTGAATGTGATGAGAAATCACTAGATTATATTCAGAATGTAGAGCTAAAGGTGTTTGCTAATGTGAAGTCTGAGAGTGAGGAAGCAAGAATGAATCCCAAGGCATTTGGCCTGCACCTGGAAGGACTTAGCCAACACTTAATAAGAAAGGAAAGACTGAGTGGAGCAGATTTAGGGGAAGATCAGAAGCTCAGTGCTAGGTTTGAAATGTCTGTTAAAATCCACTGGAGATTATAAATGGGCAGTTGGATATGAAATCCAGAGTTTGGGACAGAGACCATGCTGGAGATAAACTACTGGGATTTGTCAGCATATAGATGGTGTTTAAAACCAAGGGACTAGATGAGTTTACAAAGATAATGAAAGGAGACAGAGAAGTCAAAAGGACTGAGACTAGGACACTGCAAAATGAAGAGGTCAGAAAGAGGAATCAGCAAAGACAATGTGAAAGAGCCAACGATGAGGAAGGAGGAATCCTAAAACAGTCAGATGTCCTTAACCACACACTTGGGAAAGTACTAAAACTTATAATGAATTAATTTAAATCCCAAAACCCTATATTTAAAAGTAATGAATTTAAAACAGAAAATTAATGAGGAAACAATATAGCATTTCTCTTTGGATATTATTCTAAGGTAAATAAAAAAGCACTTTACCAACTAACTTTGTTTTTCCAGTTAAATCCAAACATAGCATGTGCCTGTTTTATGTGATTTTATCTATCGTTGTTACCAACAGCCTGAATAATGGGGGCAATTTCCAGTGAGTTAAAATGTTTAGGTTTCATTATAAAAGCTGGGGGGAAAACCCAATACATGCATTCAAGAAAGAAAAGTAAAATTTTCAAGCATCCCTGACTAAAAACCATGAATCAAAAGGAAATAAAATAATAGAACTGTAGACTTGGACCGAAAGAGCCAGTGCACAAAAAAAAAAAAGAAGGGAAAAAAAGCAATTCAAGTCAAAAGGACAGTTTAGACTCAAGAAATCTGAAATACCATTTATTATGTGCAATAGCTATTAAATGTTAATTAAGTATGTGTTACTATGTCAAGTAAATGTTAAGTATGTGCCATACCTATTAAATGTACTAGGCAAAACAAAATGTACTGGGCAACAAAATTGTAATTAATCAACACAACAACTTTATGAAATTTGTTATATACTCCATATTTTACAAATGAATTCACTGAAAAATAGACACAATAAGTAACTTTTGAAGGATCCACAGTTAAAATGGCACATTCAGTATTTAAACCAAAAGCACCCAAAGCTATTTGATTCAGGCAAAGATGATGGTTTCCTATTTTCTATGTTGTTTAATTTTGTGTTTCCATGTGAAAGACCAGAGAACTTCCTATGCAGAATATAATTGGAGTGCTCGATACATTGAGTTATAAATCAACCCAGTGTTCTTAGTAGAAGAGCCCAATGAATAGGAATAGCACTTACTCCTTGAGAAAAATCAGATTAGACTAATACCTCACTACACTGCAGGATTACTATTAACATCCCTAAACCAGAAGAATATACATTGTGGTTTCTCTGTTATGATTCCTACACAGTTAAAGAGGGAAGGAAGGAAGAGAAAAATACTTTAAGGAAGTATTTCTTAAGTGGGGGAGGAGGGAAGGAAGGAAGAGAAAAATACTTTAAGGAACAAGTGGATGCTATTTATTTAATTTTTCATTAGAGGAAAAAAAATTGGCTCCCACAGATTACTACAACTTCCTGCACTCCATGTTATATTTACAGGTATGATAATGCACTCAATTTTGTTTCCCAACACAGTAAGTTCCAGAATAACACCAAATAACAAAAATTCAATTTTTTTCATAATTTACAGACACTCTCCAGTTTTATATATATGTATATTGTGTATATATACATGTATATATGTATATATATATATTTATATGTAATTTATATAACATTTGCAACCAAGGAACATGGATTTGTGGTTAAAAACAGAAAGCCTGAAGCATAAGTTCAAAATGAGGAAAAGTAAACATGATAATCAGGGTAATTCAGAACAATCTGAGATCACCAAGTATCGTGACAAAAGCATGGTTGGTCCTGAGGCTACCCACTGTATACTTGACTGCAGCAAGGATGACATCACTATCCTAGCCACAACTAGGGAGTTAGGAGAAAGCAGCAGCCCTCAGTCTTTGAAACAGACTATGTATGTAGATGCTAGTGTAAAATGTGGACATTATTATTGAGGAGATGCAAATGAGCACTAACTTTGCTCAAGAAGACCCTGAGCAATAGCTGGATAAAATCATTACATATATTGAAAAGCAAAACTTCCATCATACAAGATAAGTTCTAGAGATCTGTTGTATAGCACCATGCCTATAGTTAACAACACTATATTATACACTTAAAAATTTGTTAAATGTGTAGATCTCATGTTAAATCTTATTATAATATAAAATTACATCTGTAATCATATTTAATATCCCATCATGCACATACAGAAGGAAAATAGCCAGAATTTCCTAGACTCTTAATCTCCTTTGCTGCTTCTTTTTCTCCTTTACTTTAAGATACTGTATTGGAGTGCCCAGGACTTATTCTTCAGGCTTCATTACTTTTCTCTCCATTGGTCATCTCATCCAGTCTCATAGCTTTAAATATCCATAGTATTTAAATTCCAAATTTATATTCTCTATCTAAATCTTTCTCATGAACACATGCTTTAGCAAAGCATTGCACTAAAATTTATAAGACCTGGACTCTAGATGTCATGTTTTAGGAATAAGAATAATTCTAAACCACAAAGCATAGTTTGCTCCTTCTTTAACTAGAATCATTCAATGACTGCTAATTAACTAAAGGTTTAGGTTCAAATTTCTTGGCATCACCTATAGTTTCTTTTAAAATCTGATCTATGTCTACCTTTCTAACCCTGTCTGCCAATTTATATAACAGGTATCCATTGCTCTTCTTCACAACACAGTTTCCTAACATTATCACACTCTTTCCTTCCTGCTTACCTCTGCATGTACTATGTCCCCTTCTTAAAACTCTCTCTCCCTCGGGGTTTCCCTGGTGGCGCGGTGGTTGAGAGTACGCCTGCCAATTCAGGGGACACGGGTTCATGCCTCGGTCCGCGAGGGCCCCACATGCCGCGGAGTGGCTGGGCCCGTGAGCCATGGCCGCTGAGCCTGCGCGTCCGGAGCCTGTGCTCCGCAACGGGAGAAGCCACAACAGTGAGAGGCCCACGTAACGCAAAAAAAAAAAAGGAAAAAAACCTCTCTCTCCCAATTGGTTTTCTGTCTTTAAGAATCAGTGCAGGAATCATGGAAGTGAAAATAATTAACACTTTTCTTCTTTATAATTCTTTGTCCAAATTTTGTACTGTGAATCAAATTAATTTTATAGTTTATAAAAACATTTTGTAGGCTCGGGTAACTTAGTATCTCCTCCATGAAGCATAAAATTCTCTTTCTCCCCTTATTACAGTACTTAGCATTTTTATGTGATTGCTTCCTTACCTATGTTTTTAGTAGACTGAATATCCTTAAGGTAAGGGATCTCGTTCCATTATTAGTTCCTGCTTAACAGGTTCCTGGTTGCCATTCTTTTTTTTTTGCGATTCGCACGCCTCTCCCCGTTGTGGCCTCTCCCGTTGCGGAGCACAGGCTCCAGACGCGCAGGCTCAGCGGCCATGGCTCACGGGCCCAGCCGCTCCGCGGCATGTGGGATCCTCCCAGACCGGGGCACGAACCTGTGCCCCTGAATCGGCAGGCGGACTCTCAACCACTGCGCCACCAGGGAAGCCCCTGGTTGCCATTCTATACCAATCATTTTAACTAGGTCTTTGTTTAAAAATTTATCCACTATAGATTTAAAACTATTAATTATCTTAAAGAATTCCTCAAGTATCTTGAGTTTTGTCTTGAGTTTTGATTAGTGGGAACAAAAAGTATTTTGAGTATCTCTTTTTTTTCTTTTTCTTCTTGTCATATTCCTTATACTCTATTCTTTACTTGGAAAGAAGACAATTTATTCTGGATATTATTGTATTTGATTTTGAGTTATTCTTTTTAATGAAATTTTGAGGTAGAAATGTTAACATTCAGCTTTTAATTCATCCACACATGATACAAAGCAATCTCAAATAAAATTTTCTAGGTTGACTCATAGACAAAAAAAGGAATTAAACAATTAAAAATTAAAACCACTTCTTAATGATTACTTTAATGTTATACATAGGACTATACAAACAACTTTTATAAGAATAGAATTATACCATAATCCAATATCTATTATTCTGTCTCATATTATTATTTAAGTTTTAATATTTTTGGCATAAATACGATATTATGTTCTTCCTTAAACTATATGGCTAATACTCCCTGTCTTATCCTTTGTCCTATCAACTGATTTTCACATTTATTTAACTTTTTATCAGTTTTTAATAATTGCTTTTATAGATACATTTAATAGCTTTAATAATCATCAGTAACTATCTGTACCAGTTTGTCTTTGCACTAATAAATAATATTTACAATTTTACCAAATGATAAAATTTCAACATATAAAGCACAGAGAGGAATTTACAGAGCGTGACGACAGAATAGGAAGCCCTGGACTCTCCTTTCCCCCATGGATACACCAATTCAATGACAATACATAGACAAATTCTCTTCGTGAGAAATCTAGAAACTAGTTGAGAGTCTCAATTAGTCACCCTAGGTGAAAAGAAAACAAAACGGAAGACAGCAAGAGAGAAAAAAATGGGAGTAAAGACCTCCTAGAGAGGCAGAAAACATTCAATGAAATGGATAATTACTTTAAGTGTAAATGGATTAAACTTTCCAATCAAAAGACATACAGTGGCTAAATGGATTAAAAATCAAAATCCAACTACATGCTGCCTACAAGACAATCACCTCATATTTAAGGATACACACAGGATGAAAGTGAAGAGAGGGAAAAAGATATTCCATGCAAATGGTAACCAAAAGAGAGCAGGGGTGGCTGTACTAATATCAAACAAAATAGACTTTAAGTCAAAAAAATGTCACAAGAGACAAAGAGGACATTAAATATTGATAAAAGTATCAATTCATCAGGAAGATATACCAGTTATAAATTATATACCCACCCAACTTCAGAACATCTAAATATATAAACAAACATTGACATAACTGAAGGGGTAAAAAGATAGCAATACAATAACAATAGGAGATTTCAACATTTCACTTTAAATATTGGATAGAACATCCAGACAGAAAATCAGTAAGTAAACAGTGGACCTGAACATTATAGAGCAAGACTAAAAGACATATGCAGAACATTTCACCCAACAGCAAGAGAATAAACATTGTTCTTAAGCACATATGAAACATTCTCCAAGACAGATAACATATTAGGTCATAAAACAAGTCTTAATAAATTTAAGAAGATTAAAATCATACCAAGTACCTTTTCCAATGAAAACAGAATGAAATTAAAATCAATAGCAGAAAAAATCCTGGAAAATTCACAAATATGTTTAAATTAAACAGCACAGTCCTGAACTAATGGGTCAAAGAAGAAATTGAAAGGGAGATCAGAAAATACCTTGAGACAAATGAAAGTGAAAACACGCACACCAAAACATATGGGATGTAGCAAAAGCAATACTAAGAGGGAAGTTGATAGTAATAAAATTCCTACATTAAAAAAGAAGAAAGATCTCTGGACTTGCCCCGTGGCACAGTGGTTAAGAATCCGCCTGCCAATGCAGGGGACGCGGGTTCAAGTCCTGCTCCAGGAGGATCCCACATGCCACAGAGCAACTAAGCCCGTGAGCCACAAATACTGAGCCTGAGCTTTAGAGCCTGCAAGCCACAACTACTGAGCCCACGTGCCTAGAGCCCATGCTCTGCAACAAGAGAAGCCACTGCAATGAGAAGCTGGTGCACCACAATGAAGAGTAGCCACCACTCGCAGCAACTAGAGAAAACCCGCGCATAGCAACAAAGACCCAACGCAGCTAAAAATAAATAACTAAATAAAATAAATTTTAAAAGAAAAGAAGAAAGATCTCAAATAAACAACCTAATTTCACACCCTGAGGAAACAGAAAAAGAACAAACTAAGCCTAAGTTTAGAAGAAAAGATATAATAAATGTTGGAGCAGAAATAAATAAAATAGGGAATAGAATAACAATAGAACAAAATAAAAAAAACTAATTATTGGCTTTTTGAAAAGATCAACAAAATTGACAAACTTTCAGCTAGACTAAGAAAAAAAAATCAGAAATTAAAAGAGGCATTCCAACTAATGCCACAAATAAAAAAAATGTTCATAAGAAACTACTATGAACAATTATACATCAACAAATTTAATAAGCTAGAATAAATGGATAAATTTCTAGAAACATACCACCAACTAAAACTGAATCGAGAAGAAATAGAAAAATTTAAATGACCAATAGCAGATAAGGAGATCTAATCAGTAATCAAAACCTCCCCAGAAAGAAAACTGCAGGACCAGATGGTTTCGCTGGTGAATTCTACCAAATATTTAAAGAAGAATTCATGTTGGTCTGTCTCAAACTCTTCCAAAAAATTAAAGAGGAAGGAACACTTTCTAATTCATTTTATGATGCCAACATTACCATGATACTAAAGCCAAAGACTCCACAAGAAAAAAAAAAGCTACATGCCATTATCCCTGATGAATATAGATGCAAAAATCCACTACAAAATACTAGCAAAACAAATTCAACAATACATTAGAAGGTTCATACATCATGACTAAGTGAGATATATTGTTGGGATGCAAGGATAGTCCAACATATGCAAATCAGTAAATGTGATACACCACGTTAACAGAATGAAGGACAAAAATCAAATGATCATCTCAAAAGATGAAAAAAAGCATTGACAAAATTCAACACCCTTTCATAAAAACTCTCAACAAACTATACATAGAAGGAAATCACATCAACATAATAAAGCCATGTATGAAACACCCACAGTTAGCATTATACTCAATGGTGAAACTGAAAGCTTTTCCTTTAAGATCAGGAAAAGGAAAGGAAGAGCCATGTTTTCAGATGACATGATCTTATGTGTAGAAAACCCAAAATATTGCCTCAAAAAACTTTTAGAACAAATAAACAAATTCAGTAAAGTTGCTGAATAAAAAAATCAACATACAAAAATCAGTTACACTTCTATACACTAAAAGTGAATTGCCTAAAGTGGAAATTAGGAAAACAATGCCATTTTCAATAGCATCAAAGATAATAACATATTTAGGAATAAATGTAACTAAGAAGGTGAAAGATTTGTATGCTGAAAACCACAAAACATTGATGAAAGAAATTAAAGAAGAGACAAATAAGTGAAAATGCATCCTGTGTTCATGGATTGGAAGGATAAATATTGTTAAAATGTTCATACTACACAAAGTGATCTACAAATTCAATGCAATCTCTATCAAAATCTGAAGGCATTTTTTACAGAAATAGAAAAACAATCCCAAAGTTCAAGAACTACAAATGACTGAATAGCCAAAGCAAATTTGAGAAAGGAAAAAAAAGCTGGAGACATCTTAAGTCCCAATTTCAAAATATACTACAAAGCTATAGTAATCAAAACAGTATGGTACTGGCCTAAAGATAGATGTATAGACTAATGGAACAGAATTAAAAAACCCAAAATAAACTCATGAATATGTAATTAACTGATCTGTGACATGGGTGCCAATAATACACGATAGGGAAAGAACAGTATCTTTAACGAATTGTGTTAGCAAAACTGGATAACCACATAGAGAAGAATGAAATTCAACCTTTATCTTATATCATACACAAAAATTAGCTCAATGGATTAAAGACTTAAACATAAGACATGAAACTGTAAAACTCCTTAAGGAAAATATAAGGGAAAGCTTTGTGACAATGACATGGTCTTGGCCTTAGCAATGATTTCTTGGATATGACACCAAAAGCACAGACAATAAAAGCAAAATTAGACAAATGACACTACATCAAACTAAAATGCTTCTGCACAGCAGAGGAAATAATTAACAGCGTCAAAGGCAACCTACAGAATGAGAGAAAATATCTGCAAACCATATATTTGATAAGGGGTAAGTATCCAAAATATATAAAGAACTCATACAACTCAATAGCAAAACAAAACAAAAAAATCATGTTAGTTAAAAAATGGGCAAAGGACCTTAACAGACATTTCTTCAAAGAAGATATACAAAAGGCCAACAGGTACCTGAAAAGATGCTTAATATCACCAGTCATTAGGGAAATACAGATTAAAACTACAGTGAGATACCACCTTACACCTGTTAGAGTGATCACCATAAAAAAGACAAAAGATAACAAATGCTGGCAAGGATGTGGAGAAAAGGAAATCCTTGTGCACTGCTGGTGGGACTGTATATTGGTACAGTCACTGTGGAAAACAGTATGGAGGATCCTCAAAAAATTAAAAATAGAACTACCATATGATCCAGCAATTTCATTTCTGGGAATATATTCAAAAGAAACAAAAACACTAACTCGAAAAGATAGCTGCGCCCTCATGTTCATAGCAGTATTATTTACAATAGCCAGGACATGGAAACAATTTAAGTGTCCATCAATGGATACAGAAGTTGTGACACATATACACAATGAATATTAGTCATCCATTAAAAAAACCAAGCAAACCACAACAACGTGGAAATCCTACCATTTGCAACACAGAGAGACTTTGAAGGCATTATGCTAAATGAAATAACTCAGACAGAGAAAGACAAATATTGTGTGATCTCATTTATATAGCAAATTTAAAAAAGAACAAAACAAACAAACTCATAGAAAAAGTGATCAGACTTGTGGTTACCAGAAGCACAGGATGGTGGGGAGGGGAGATTGGAGGAAGATGGTCAAAAAATACAAACTTCCAGTTATATGGTAAATAAGTACTAGGAATGTAACATACAACATGATGATCGCAGGTAGTGAGGTATCTGTGGATCACACTGCAGGGGTCCACAGAAAACAGGGTGGAAACACTGAAAAGGAATGTGGAAAGAGTACTGGACCCAGAAACAGAAAATCTGGGTTTTCAACCCACCACTGAACAGCAGTGTAACCTTAGGTGAGTCACTAAACCTTTCTGAGTTCTCCTTGTCGACAAAAAAGAAGAAAATGATACCTGTCCAGCCTACCTCACAGAGTAATAATACACACCAAATAATAGAAATGTATGTTGAAGTGCTTCATCAATGTTAATACACTATCTGAGTGCAATCTCTAATTATTATCATGAATATGTTATGGTGTCACAAAATAATGTATCACACTTTCAGTGTTTCTATGAGAAGACAACAAAAATACCATCATTTATTGAAGAACAACCTGAGGTAAAAAATATGAGTTGACAACACCTAAGAGAAAATAAAGGAAAATATCAAGTAACAATCAGACAAATACATTCTATTTCGACCAAAATCCTGACTGCAAGACTGTCAATATTAAGATAATTGCCTCAATTTTCCACTTGGTTTTGTGAGTGAAGACTCAATTTGGGTTTGCTAAAATGACAACATCAACAAAAAATAGCCCCCAAAATGCTAACAGAAAATAAAATGTGACTATCAAAAATCAAGATGAAACCCAATATAATGCCTGGTCCATGTTCACCTATAGTTCATACTGAAGTAGAATGTTAGATTGACTCTTCACTACAAAGTGATATCTGATATTAAGAAAGTAGCACATATATTACCTCTGTCAACCTTAAGCCTTTGTCATCTAAAGTACTATAGTGTTCAACATAAGGATATTCATTGCTGGTAGTGGAGAGGCCACAAACATTGGCCTCCCCTCCCTGCTCTACCCTTACAGTTACTTTCCCTCTCCCCACTTTCTTCCTGGCTCCTGCGGACCATAATGGAGACTGTCATGCTTCCCAGCCAACTCTAGCTCTTGCTCCTTATTGAACTTTTGGTATGCTTGGTGTAGGCTGGCAATAGCAAAGTAGATGGAGACAAGGGAGAAAGGAAAAGAAAGGCAAATGCAAGCAGTATTTTTCTTTTCTTAGTCTCTAGCCCAAATCCATTGAACTCCCTCGTCTTTCCTCTGTACCCCCAACTTATTTCACACACATGCCACATAGCACATCCTCCCCAATTTCTATCTAACTCCACATACAGACTCCCTCAGTTTTCAAGGCATCATTTTGTCTTCCCTGAGATCCTCACCCTCTTTCTCCATGGAACAAGTGTCCTAATCTGTATTCACCAGAATTGTACAGCAAAATGTCTTTTCAACTTTTATTATGTGGCCAGTCATTCAGGTTATTTAATTCAGCAGCAAGTAACTTAATACACATTTCAGCTCTTACAAATATGCTGTGAGGGGCTTCCCTGGTGGCGCAGTGGTTGAGAGTCTGCCTGCTGATGCGGGGGACACGGGTTCGTGCCCCGGTCCGGGAAGATTCCATATGCCGCGTAGCGGCTGGGCCCATGAGCCATGGCCGCTGAGCCTGTGCGTCCGGAGCCTGTGCTCCGCAACGGGAGAGGCCACAGCAGTGAGAGGCCCGCATAACGCAAAAAAAAAAAAAAAAAAATGCTGTGAGGAAATTATTACATTTATTTTACAGATGATATATACGTTAAATAACTTGCTCAAATTGAAGAGTTGGAGAGTTGAGTCAAATTTGAACCTGGGTATGTACCATTCTAATATGTTTGCTTTTCCCCAGTGCCTCCCAGTATTTTATTTCTTGGTACAAATTAAACAGTTTTCTGCAGACTGCCTGGAAACCTACCCACTGAGTGTAACACTGTTTCTATGGGAAAATACATTCAAAGTTTCAAATCACCAATTTACAAATGATAGTTTAGCCCACAATCAGTTCTTAAACTGTGGATTGCCTGAGCTACCAGAGTGTGCAGAAATATGCTCTTAATCCAAATGATGAATCGTGCGGCTAAGAACTGGTCTAGGAAGTAAGCACAAATTTTCTCTGACCTTTGGGTCTCTACCTTCTTCTGCTCTGCTGGTGAACCCTTGTTTTTCTACAAAATAAAAGCTCATTACTCCCTAAGGTCTCATTTCCCTTTTGAAATAGGGCAAGCTGAAAAAAAAGTAAATAAGTTGTACCAATTCTCCAAATTTTGTCACAAACTAACTTGATAAGGAAGGTTTGAGAGTTGAGTAGGAAGTTTGACTATCTCCTCCAATGCAAATAAAGTTGAAAGCCTTGATTTTCAAACTTTAGTGCATACAAATCAACTAGGGATCCAGTTAATGTGTGGATTCTGATTTGATAGATCTGGGATAATGTCTCATTTATTTTTTTTCATTTCTAACAAGCTCCCAGATGATTTCATGTGAAGATTTTTCTGACTTAAACTATCAATATAGTAGCTGCCAATTAATATTTGTTGGTTTTAATTAAGTAAAAATACTACACCTAACATAAAAATCTTATATAATTGAGACATACCACTCCAGCTAACTTACTATAGTCTTTTAATGAGTACAGTGTCCCTGGATAACCATGTAATGATATTTCCCAGCCCACTCAAATTGATGACGTATATACATTTCTAACTTGCTTGCTCAGAATTTTTTTCTCCTTAAAGAAAGAAAAAAAAACCCTGTGTTTTGATACTTTCTGGATTATATGTAAGTTATCAAATGGAAGTTTTTTCTTGGAGAAGAAGGCATGAGAAACATGCTGGGAAAGAAAACTGCTGACTATAATATCTCAATGCCTCTGTGAAACATAAATGCTTAATCTACACATATGTCAACTCAAAATCCCACATTTCTTATATGGCCCCATAGGGCTTTATTGATGCCTAGTCAGTTTTTTATTGCTACTGAATAAAGTCTTTCTGACATAAGTATTTGACCTCTGACACTATCAAGACTCTCTCTTGGTGGTCATGAGAACATAAATTCTCTCACACTTCAGTAGATGACGTAGAATTTATTATTTGGCAGAAACAGACAACAAAAGTAGTTGGTGGAGATGGATATTGTATGGACTCTACATGTGACTTGATTAAAGTTCATAGAATTGAATTTCTTTTATAATTTCAGCAAGTTATGCAAGTAAAGAAAGACTGTCCTGAATGTCTTTAGCAATATGTAAGTTTTTGCTCTACATTTGATGATGGCTTCTAATTCTTGAATACAAATTAATGCCAACTGATTATGAATACCTGCATTGATACCAGCATATAATTCATTTACTCCTGGTTCTGTTAAATTTGGGGGAAGCCTTATTTTTCTTATTTTTGTGGCCAGGTTAACAATGTCTTCTTTAAAATGTGACAAAATAGGCCACATTGAAACTAAAGTATTTACTTTGAAAGTATACATCTTTTACTACAGGTTGTCTCTACAATTATAATCCATAATTTTAAGCCTTGAAATAATAATAATACCTTACATTTGTGTTTACCTGTCCCCACATCAGTTTTTCATCCATTACCTTATTTATCCTAGACTTTTACTGTAGATTTACAAAAGCTAGGAAAGCTTGTTATTGTTTCCTCTCACACTAATGGCATTTCACCCACCCATTAGTGAAACATTAGGCAAATCAGTTGGAAAAAGGAATCTCCTATGTCTGAACCTATCCTCTGTTACCAAAATACCAAAGATCCTGTTTCTCTCCAGTTTTATTTACACATTAAAGGCAGGAGCCAAAGGTTAAAAGGAGGTCAGTTACTATGATCTATTCTCACATTATGAACATTGATATCTATCTGCTTTTGTTTCTTCAAAGGAGAATCACTGTCATAGACCAATAGTAAATAAAACGATAATTAGTAAATAGCAGAAAAAGATAAAAAAAATGCCTAATATCCTAGGCAGTCAGTGGTCTCACCTTGTTATCTACTTGTCTCTGGTTGTTGTTATTTTAATAGGAACCTTTGGTTTCTGATGCAGAAAAAGGTACTGTAATGCCAATTGCTAATGTTTAAAATTATTACTTAGAAGAAGTTGCAATATAAAATAGTTTATTAGGTCCTGTTTTTCGACTTGTCATCTTAACTGCTTTCACCTATTTGAAAATGCTATTTATTGACATTTCATCTGTATTATTTCCCTAAAAACCATTCATTACCTCTTTTATTTTTCCTTAATAGGTCTTATTTTTAAACTCTTTCGTATTCTATTCTCTATCCTTCAGATTCAGGATCAGATTAAAAAACAGAAGAATCACCAAATGTCTTTCTCTCTCTTGATATAAAACAAAAGACATTATAAGAGACCTTTGGAGATGGAGTAAGCTTTAGATTCTAAAACTAGATAAAAACCAAAAAAAAAAGGCAGGGGGTGGGGGCAGGGAGGCTCAAATTGGTAAATCAATCTTCCTAAGAATTTGGTAAAGTTCTTTGGATGATATCTTTACAGTATTTCTAAGATTTAAATAAACTTATATCTAAAATATAATAAAATTATCATACTAGTCAAAATAAGAAAATAAATATTGTATACTTTCAAAACATTTTATCAGTGATTTACTTAGAAATTTTTAAATGCTCCCAGGAAATGGCTTTTAAAACTTCATAGCAAACGCTGCAAATAGGAACCAATAATGATGAGGCTCTGATAAGGCTAAATGATGAAGGGTAGAGCATCAGATCAAGAAGGCAGCAGATGAGCACTGAGCTTAATTTCATAACTCCTCCACAAGAATCAGTATGAAGGTTTCTACTTCTGCTACCCTCTGGCCAAGGGGAACCTCTTGGGGACTTTATATTCAGTGATAGATGCTCCTCTCTGTCTATAGTAAGAATGCATAACAGAGAACTAAGACAATTTTAAGTCTAGATCAAGCCTACCTTTCCCCCTATTATGTTACTATTACCTAAAATAATTCCAAAGAGTGGAGTGATAAGCTAGGACACCTGAAGACACTTGATTTGCATTAATCAAGATCACTGTCTCCACAGGCTTCCTTGGTGGCACAGTGATTAAGAATCCACCTGCCAATGCAGGGGACACGGGTTTGAGCCCCGGTCCGAGAAGATCCCACATGCCGCAGAGCAAGTAAGCCCGTGTGCCACAACTACTGAATCTGCGCTCTAGAGCCCGCCAGCTACAACTACTGAGCCCACGTGCTACGACTACTGAAGCCCGCACACCTAGAGCCTGTGCTCCGCAACAAGAGAAGCCACCGCAATAAGCCCAAGCACCGCAACAAAGAGTAGTCCCCACTCGCTGCGAGAAAGCCCGCACGCAGCAACAAAGACCCAACATGGCCAAAAATAAATAAATTTATTAAAAAAAAAAAAAAAAGATCAATGTCTCCTAGACTAGATTTGAATCTTCTAGGAAAGCGCTCTATGCCTGTTTGGGGTCATAGATATCTTTGATAATCTGATGAAATCTATATGTCTTAAATGCAAATGTCCTAAAAATTAACTACTGAACATTTCTGTAGCATTTCTAGATTCCCGAAGACCATGATACACAGACTGTGGATTAAGGAGAGCTGAAAATAGAAAGGAGACAAATGGTTCATTTAAATATCTTTGATATTTTATTTATGAATCTTTGCTTTGAATATAACTTTCTTCTCAGATATGGTATATTTTCTAGCACAAGTCATAGTTTGTCCAAATAGATTCTCCATAAAATGGATAGCCCATTCATAAGTCTCATACATTCTTTTTTTTTAAATAGATCTTTATTGGACTACAATTGCTTCACAATACTGTGTTAGTTTCTGTTGTACAACAAAGTGAATCAGCCATATGCATACATATATTCCCATATCCCCTCCCTCTTGAGCCTCTCTCCCACCCTCCCTATCACACACCTCTAAGTCATTGCAAAGCACTGAGCTGATCTCCCTGTGCTATGCTGCTGCTTCCCATTAGCTAACTATTTTACATTTGGTAGTGCATATAGGTCTATGCTACTCTCACTTCACCCCAGCCTCCCTCTCCCCTTCGTGTGCTCAAGTCCATGCTCTATGTCTATGTCGTCTTTATTCCTGCCCTGCCGCTAGGTTCATCAGTACCATTTTTTTTTTTTTTAGATTCCATATATATGTGTTAGCATATGGTATTTGTTTTTCTCTTTCTGACTCACTTCACTCTGTATGACAGACTCTAGGTCCATCCACCTCACTACAAATAACTCAATTTCATTCCTTTTTATGGATGAGTAATATTCCATTGTATATATGTGTCACATCTTCTTTATCCATTCACCTGTTGATGGACACTTAGGTTGTTTCCATGTCCTGGCTATTGTAAATAGTGCTGCAATGAACATTGTGGTACATGACTCTTTTTGAATTATGGTTTTCTCAGGGTATATGCCCAGTAGTGTGATTGCTGGGTCATATGGTAGTTCTATTTTTAGTTTTTTAAGGAACCTCCATACTGTTCTCCATAGTAATTGTATCAATTTACATTCCTACCAACAGTGCAGGAGGGTTCCCTTTTCACCACACCCTTTCCATCATTTGAGCTTAATATCAAAAAAACAAACAATCCAATTTAAAAATGGGCAGAAGACCTAAATAGACATTTCACCAAAGAAGACGTACAGATGGCCAAGAGGCATATGAAAAGATGCTCAACATCACCAATTATTAGAGAAATGCAAATCAAAACTACAATGAGGTATCACTTCACACTGGTCAGAGTGGCCATTATCAAAAAGTCTAGAAACAATAAAAGTTTCATACATTCTTATTAGACTGTATGGGAAGTCTAATATGTATGGGAAGGACCTCAGACTGGTCCTGCTGGGAAGCTTACTATCTGGGAAGTTGAAGTTCAACTCATGCAGTCACACAGGTTTTGTTTTTATTTTTAACTACTTAATTCCTTTTGTGAGAAAACAAGCAAAACCCAGAGCTATAAAGTAGGGAGCTTAAACTTGTGAAAAAATAAAACTAATAAAACAAACCTTTATAAGATTAAAGAGGAAAAATCATATGACTATCTCAATAGATACAAACAAGTATATATCTCACATATATTCATGAGTTTTAAAATACTCTCAGCAAACTAGGAATAAAAGGAACTGAATCTGCAAACGCTGCAGCTACCATGATACTTAGTGGTGAAATGGTAAAATATTTAGTCTAAATTGGGAACAATGAAAGAAAAGCACTCACATCATTTCTATTCAGTGTTGCATGTGAGGGTCTACTCAAAGAAATAAGGCAAGAAAAAGAAACAAAAGACATAAATATCAGAAAAAATAAGTAAAATTATATTTATAGATGATATAATTGTATGTATACAAAATCCAAAGGAATCTTCATGACAAACAAAATTCCTACTAAATGCAGTAAGTGAATTCATCAAGGTCTCAGAATATATAGTCAAATACAAAGATCTGAGTATTTCTATATACAAGCAACAAACAAATAGAACATAATTAAAAAATTAATTCCATCTAGAATAACATTAAAAATAAATAAAATTTACTTTATTTTAGCAAAAGATACAAAAGAATTGTTTAGAAGATTTAATATTGTTTGAAAATTCAATATTATAAAGATGTCAAGTCTTCCTAAACTATTCACCGTGCAACTCCGATCAAAATCTCAACAGGCTTATTTGTAGATACTGACAAGATTATTCTAAAATTTATATGAAAATCTAATGATCTCAAGTAGTGAAAACAATCTTGAAAATGAAGAACAAAGTTGAAAAACTTGTACTACCTGATTTCAAGATGTTATAAAGTTATAGCAATCAATACAATGTGTCATAAGGATAGACAGGTAAATATAGCAGTAGAACAAAATAGAGATGAAATAGAAGCATACATATATAGTCAAATAATTTTTTTACAAAACTTCCTGTGTAATTCAATAGAAAAAAAGAATTTTTTAAATGAGTAGCACTGGACCACTGAAAACTAGATAAAGAAAAAATAGAAACTTGATTCATACTTAATACCATAGCCCAAATTTGGGATGGCTTACAGACCTAACTGTAAAAGCTAAAATTATCAAGCTTCTAAATGAAAACATGGGAAAATATTTTTATATCCTGGAGATAAGCAAAGATTTCTTAGACACACAAGAACATCAATAACAAGAAATGAAAAAAATTATAAACTAGACTTCATCAAAATAAAAAATGCTGTTCAATAAAAGACACTATGAAGAAAGTGAAAAAGCAAGTATGAGGCTGGAAGAAAATATTTGTGACATGTGTTCTGAAAAATGACTCATATCGTGATTATATAAAGAACTCATAAAAAATACTAAAAAGACAAGCCATCAAATACCAAGATGGGAAAAAGTTTTGGACAGACACTTCACACACACACACACACAAATTATAGACAAACAGCCAATAAACACACATAAAGATGTCCAACATTGTTAGTCATCAGGGAACTACAAATAAAGCCATAGCTAGTTACCACTACATGCTCAAGAGAATGGCTAAAATTAAAACAATAATTAAAAAAAATTTGCAACACCAAATACTGGAGAAGATACAGAGCAGCTGGATCTCTCATTCACTGTTGGCAGGAGTATAAAATGGTACAACCACTATGGAAAATTGGTACTTTCTTCAAGTTAAGTATACAACTACTCCATGACCCAACAGCTTCACTCTTAGCTATGAAGAGTGAAAATAAAATAAAAAAACATGTCCACGGACACCTGTACTAGAATGTTATTGGAGGTTTATTCATATTAGCAAAAATTGGAGAAAAGCCAAGCCAACAGGAGAATGGATACACAAGTGTCGGTTATACTGTATACCCATACAATGGAATACCACTTAGCAATAAAGAGGAGAAAACTACTGATGCACAGATGAATCTCAGAAACATTATGCTGAGGGAAACAAGCCAGAACAAAAGGGTACATACTGTGTGATTCCATTTTTATGAAGTCCAAGAATGGCCAAAACTAATCTATGGAATGGAAATTAAAACACTTCTTGTCTGTAGCTGGGAAGGGCAAAGAACGAAAAGGGGCACTAGGAACATTCTAGTTGATGGCAATGCTCTATATTCAATTGGTGTGTGGGTTACATGAGTATATACTTTGTGAAAATTCCCAGAACTCTGCGCTTAAGATCTATGCATTTACTGTATAGTTATACTTAATTTTTTTACATGAAGTTAAAACTCTAGGATAGCAAAGAAGAGCTTCTTGCACCTGGTTATTTTTTTCTCCAAAAGTGGTAAAATTGGCAGCTGTGGGTCCTTGTAGGGAATTTTGGAAAGCCTAGGAAGCATGTAACTCAGTGGTTCTTAAATTGGCTGCACTTTGGAATCACCTAGGGAGTTTTAAAGAGCAGCGGTGTCTGGGTCTCACCCCCAGAGATTCTTATTTAATTGGTTTTGGGGGTGGCCTAGGCATTAGGATTTTTAAAAGCTCCCCAGGTAATTCTAATGTGCGGCCAAGATTGAGAATCACTACTAAAACTGATACTGGAAGCATGCTGCACTGCCTCTTGCTTCAGATAAACATTTCCAAACAGATGACAGTATTCTTTGTCATTACAAAGTCTCATGTAAACCATGTCAATTAGCATATTCCTGTTCATCATGTCACTATGTCACTGTGATTCCCATGTACATGTAAAACCAAAAGAACACAAACAATAACAAAAAAAGAGGTAGCACTTGATTTCATAATATCAGTAAGCTAGAATCCCCTGGCCTGTGTTTTGCCCCTTGACAACTACTCCCATAGCATCCTAAATTTTTCCATTCATAGTATTGATACCTATTAGACTTGTAATATGTTTCTTCCACCATCTTGAAACTTTTGAAAAAGAAGTGGCCATGCATATCTTCTTAACCACTATATCCACAGTACCTGACATAGTATGGAGGTTCAACACATATACATTGAGTGACAGAATAACCTCCACTCACTTGGCATTAAGTTACTCATTGGAATGATGAGTGTTTCTCTCATCTCCTGCTCATGATACAGTAGAAAATAAAGACATGCCAAGCTATTCTCCCTTTTGCTCAGGTCCATGGTGAAGAAGTAAGAACGTAGTAGGAGAAATCTGTTTCTACACCTGTACAAGACTCTATGTTGTCTTAGGGATATGTGAACCACCAATACTACAAGTCATGGCTGAGTGGAAAGAAAAAGACCGTGGGGTCTGTGAAAGGGGCAAGTGGGGAAGGTAGATTGTTTGGACTGCTGTTAATCGTGATTTACTATGCAGCGGCTATTGACAGGGCACAAGCAGCTCACTTCCCAGAAAGATAGGCATGCAGGCCATTCTTAGATTTCATAAATTGCCCAAGAACAACACAGCACATCGGCATTTCATGGGGAGAGCTCTTAGAACAGACAGCATAATTTAATGCCAGCGAATAGAAATGTCTAGCACAGTTTAACACTCCTTAACCTTCACCTCATTAGACAGCTGTCCTGCCATTTATTGTTCTTTCTATTTTCTTGGTGTTGTGTTACTAGTAGTAACTAAAGAATGAGTGCTGATGCTGCATTATGGATCTACTTCCAATCACGCAGACTAGGACAAAGCCGCTGCAGCGTTGTAAGTAGAATGCTCCAGGAATCAATGCTGGGACACATTTTCCGGGGTGGGAGATGTAAACATTTGCAGCTTTTCAGCTCTTCAGCTTTTCCCATACTGCACATTGTGAATGCTTCGGTACCAGTAATCATGATGGCTGGATGAGATACCTGGCTTAGCCCAATCCATCCCTCCCACACCATTCTCAGCCAAAATGGCAACCAAAGACTGCAAAGAAATGGAAATTTTTATTTTAGAACATACCAAATATTTCCTTTCACTCAAACTAATGTCTTAATTATTATTATTAAGACTAGCTCCTTGAAAGAAATGTCAGAATGCTACCCATGTTATTTATCATTGATAGTTTCAGTTAGTTTCTTGGCATTTTCTGGAGTTAACATACACCTTCTTAGAAATAACAATATAGAGTCAAGGGATGATTATTTCTAAGACTAAAAATCTATGCTGTGGTGATATATATGGGGTTTGGGGTTTTTGTTTTTTTTTTGGTATGTGTTTTATTTTGTTCTTAGAACAATTCTAAAGTAATGAGCCATTTCAGAAGCATTACATATATTCCACTGGCTATAGTACAAAGAAAAGCATCCCATATTTCTAATATATAGTACATACTGTGGCCTGGGTCTATCCCAAGAAAAAGAAAGGTGAAATAATTTATAAGTCAAGAAGGACTCATAAGAGTGAAGAAGGCATTCAGTGTCTGTTTATAAGACTTGTATTGAAATAACCATGATATAATGGTTAGAATAACATGGAAACTGCAACCACATTTTTCTAAATATAAGAGTAGGATTTTTGCTTTAAATCCATCATCACATAAAACATAATGAAATTTTAAGCAATAATAACACCTTAGTAAATGGCATGATTATTGTTATTGAGAAACACATTGAAGCAGTTAGTAGACTGTTGGTTGACCTGAAACATTTTCTACGTAAAATGAAAACGTGGAGGCAGTGACCAAATTTAATTTCATATGACTAAACCATTTTAATAGAAAGTGAATACTTCTGTGCCAGATTCTAACCTGAATAGTTAGGCCAGTTGTGTTAGTTATTTATTGCTGCATAACCTAAAACTTAGCAGCTTAAAAATAAGAAACACTTATTGGCTCAGTTTCTGTGCGTCAGATATCCGGGAGCAGATTACCTGGGTGTTCCTCTGGCTCAGAGTCTCTTATTCTCATGAGCTTGCATTCAGGGGTCTGCAGGGACTACAGTCATCTGAAGGTTTGATTGAGGAAAGAAATCCACTTCCAAGTGGTCACTCACATGCCTGGAAAGTTAGTGCTGGTTGTTGGCAAGAGGCCTCAGGACATAAACCTCTTTATAGGGTTTCTTAAGTGTCCTCATGACATGGCATTTGACTTTTCTCAAAGCAAATGATCCAAAAGGAGCAAAACATAAGCCAAGGTGTCTTTCATGACCGGCCTCAAAAATCACAAATCCCTCATTTCTTCAGTATCCTTTCAGTTACATAAGACAGCCATATGTCATGTGGGAAGAGGCAACACAAGGGTGTGAATATCACGAAGCACTCAGAATCATTGGTGGCAATTTGCAGCTGTTTAGTAGGATTCCTATCCTCTACAGACTAGATCCTAATAGCAACTTCTCCCCTGCATCCCAGTTTTGACAACCGGAAATGTCTACAGACATTGCCAAATGTCCCCTGGGAAAGAAGCCACCCTGAACTGAGTACTACTGGGCTAGAGTAATGAAATGAATCTAACAAAATGAACTTACCTAATATAAATACTTCACGAGTTAAAGAATGCACTGTCTTTCTGGTTTAGATTTTTATGTCCTGCGCTGTTGAATGAATAAATAAATGAATGAGTAAATAAATTATTAGAAACCCAGTTCTGAACTTATATTTAAAAAAAAGAATAACATCTCTTCAAGATGAAGAAAATCCAACTGAACAAAAAATGTTCTGTGTAAAAGACAAAATTCAGTTCAACATGAGCCGATATTAATATCACTCCTGAAAACCAAAACCAAAGCAAACAAACAAAATGAATGCAATGTTAGGATGCATTAATAGAAGTGGGATATCCAGAACAAGTGACATGATATTACACTGAATAAAGTATGGCATTCAGTTCTGTGACACACAAAGAATAACACACATCTCGAGAAAATAACAGATTAGAATGATTCTAGGAGTGACTACAGATGAAGTTTCTGAAAAACATGTCATAAGATGAATGGTTGAAATAAATAAGGTAGTTTAGCTTAAAAAAAATGTGATGCTGGGGGAACAGGAAAATTTCAGAGATCTGAAAAATAATCATGTGATTAATAAATTCTGTGTATTCCAGAAGACTGAATTGGAATAAATGTACCAAGTTTTAAAGAGAGGTTTGGATTCAAAGGAAATAAGGATCTTTTAAAGATAGAGCTTTTTCAAAAATGCAGTGGTCTATCTTAAAACCTCATGACTAGCTTCTATTTCTGAGACTCCATGAGTCTTTAACGAGCACGTTAATAATACCCTCAAATTACTTTGATATTCAGATAATGATGATATCTACATAGCTATATTAACTGTACTATGATCAAAATAAAATATTCAAAAGATATCTAGATTCAAAACTCATTTGCTGTATTTTTCTTTAGAAACAATTTGAAATCTTTAATTATAATCATTGGTACAATAAGAAAGTCAGCAACCTTTTTTAAATTTCTATAAAATGAAAGATGTTTCAGTGTACCTTCATTGACTAAACAATGATTTAGTAAGAAATATCAGCAGTGAGTAATCAGAAATAACCAGAAGTGGTGAACTAAGCTAAGGAATGATCTGATGTGCAAATGTTGGAAACAAAACAAAACAAAACCCTGGAGACACAAATGGAAGCAGAAGGGAGCAAGAAAGAGCAGTCCTCAGACACCCACTCAAAAGCACAGGGCTTGGCCTGAATCGCCAGGGTTAGTTCCCAGAGAAGAGAGCTGTATATCAGACCCTCCTGCCTAATCCTGTTACAGCAGCTCAAGGCTTCACTTGTTCAACTCAGCCCATGTAGTCTCATCTGGTTTTAAAGAAAGTTGGCCTATTAAAGACAGAAGGAATGTTTTGTATGGACCAGGCATTCCTCAGGTCTCCCCAAAAAGGAAGATTTACCTCTGCACAATAAACTAGGAATTTCCTTGAGGACAAGTGGGAATTATTACTCTGAGTTTCTTAAGATTATTTCTGTGACTGATTTCCAGCAATACACTTTAACAATGACCCAAGTCATTGATAGATTTATTTAAAAGAAATATTAGAAGCATAGGAGGCTTCACAAGAAGCATTGCTTTCCTATAAGTCATTATCTGAAGATTTTTAGCTACCACCATTGCTACAGTATCTTCAAATATCCCTATCACTGTTCAAACCCTATTATGTTCTATCTTTTTTTGACATTGGCCTCAACTGCATCTATTTCACTGCTACGTTGTCAGCTGAGTCTGTACTGCTGCCCTGTGGCAGCTACTGAAACATCTACTAAAAGTTGCTTACTGATGCCAGAGAGCAGCATTTCTTCTCTTCACACTGAAATCTGAATTGGTCCTAAACCTAGACACATACAGAGACCACCTGACTACCACCACTAAAAAAACTTTTTTAGTACAGATGTTTTACCAAAAAGGAGCTATGGACCCAGCAGACTGGTCCTCCTATAGATATTGCAGAAACCAAGAAATACTGGGTTCAACAAAACACAATTCTTTAGTATGCTATTGTTTTTTGTTCCAAGAAAAAAAATAGCCAAAAGAAATGAGAGGAAAACAAATTAGCTGCCTTAAAAAGAGCACAGGTTTTTTTTCCTGCCTATAAGAAACAAGATACGGAGGGCATATAATGACATAAATTAAAGAGAATCACATATGTGGAGAAACTCAGTAAGGTCATGCCTCATAGATGGATTCTGTCCCCACTGTCATTTAAATCTCACTGATTCTTTGGCAAGGACAGAATTGACAAGAAAACTCTAATTATGCCTCCATCGTAAGGAACTTTAATACTTCGTGGAATGAGGAAGAAGCAGAAATTACTGCTTCAGACAAATCTTTAAAAGATTTGATCAGTGTTAAAGAGTGCTAAATTTTGGGAGCTGTTTTCCAAGGCTAACCTCTGAAGCTATTGACATTTGTTTATTAACAGGACAAACTAGTCACTAACCCGATTTAGGAACGCATCCCGAAGAATTAAAAGCTCCTTTTAGTTGACAAAGTTTATTCTGAATTCAGTATCATCTACCCTTAATCCCAAAGGATTCCTCACACCTGGGCAATCACCCAAGTGTTATTTTAATTCATGTCTCCATTTAATTAAGTTATGCTATACGTAATGAAAGCTAGCAGCCCACCAAATAATTTTACTTCATAAACATATCTAACAAGTGGAGGAAGGAATTTTTGTTTTTTTATGACCCAAAGTTTCCACTCAATGTTTCAGACAAGGCTACTTCAACACGTACAAAGGATGACTAGGAAGAATGAGACTCTCATAAAAGCAGAATAATATCAGAGTCAGTTTTTCCTTCTCAAGTAACAATATTCATGTCATGTGCTTGCCAAAACCCATTCGTTTTGGAAACATTTTTCTCCTGCTGTTCTCTCAACATGCATCTAACAAAATACAAGTTTGCTAAAAAACAGGATAACTCCAGTGGTATAATATATAACAATGACAAAGAAAGGAATTCCCCCCACACACATATTATGTCACTGTATCCATGGTCTTAAACCAAACTCAGCCCAGACCAGCCTCATTTTTTAAAACCATATTTAACAGGACATCAGGAAAATTTCCAAAGACAAAGACAGTACATTTCCTAGGAGAATCAGGAGTTTTTTAATCAGCAATGTAATATTCTCAGAATACATATGTTGTGTTGATCCTGTGAAACACGACACTTACTAATAAGAGCTGAGAAAAGCAGGGGAAACCCTGTGTGACCATCCTGCTAAAGGTTCCATTGTGATGGCTACTTCAAATAAAAATAAAAATAATAATTCTCAAATGGTAAAAAGTAAACACAGACTCTCAAGAAAAGTACACAGTGTGAGCCATGTTCAGTTGCTGAAACTTCCATAGTAATAATTCTCTTCTCACAAACACCACACAAGAATGGAGAACTTTGACATAGTAGGCAAGTCCTGGGAAAGCTGAAAGGATCTTTCTACGCAGCAGAAAAAAGCAAAGGTTTTTTAAAAGTACCATTTTCTGTAAGGCATTGTTGTTTTAAGTATTAACTGGTACTGTATGAATAAAATACATAGCTATATATGTCAAGAATTTATATAATAGGAATTTAATAAATGATAGTGTTATTCCCCTTAATATGCTATTTAAAATGACATATATTTAAGCTGAATCTTTTTCTTAGTTTTAAAAGAAAAATCAAGGATCTTTTAATTTTAGATAGCACATAAAACAGAGAGATCCTCAATTGTTCTCCCAACAAAGAAAATAATAACCACGTACAGTGTCTGTGGTAACTGTGTCAATGTGTAACTTATTTTTAACATGTTGATCTGAGTTTCTAAACTCCTAGGTCTAATGAAATAATTTAATTCCCAGAGTCCCCACATGTATAAAACAACATGAGGGCTTCACAAGTGATTTTGAGAGTGAAAACAATATAGCAAGAAAAAGCATGCACAGTCTCAAGTTCACTGCTGGTATTAAAATCTATATCTAACTCTAGGGTCCTTCATTAACTTTAAATGTAAGTTTTGGGAAAATTCAATGGAATTCTGGAGGGGCAACAATTTCCAAAGAATTTTAGAAGAGCAGAATAATAATTTTATTTAATAGTTTCTTTTATTTCAGAAACTGAGGCTTTAAACAGTACATACAAAGCTTATCAAGTATTACCTTATTCCATGTCACTTTGTGTTTTATCTGAGTACATCTTTTGCACCTGTCATACGAGACAATTTAGTCTGTGAAAAAAATCAAAGTTAGGTTTTGAATAACAGCGTCATAATTCTAGTAGGATGCCCTTCTAATATAAATCCTTCCTCTGTTACCTAAAAATCCATGGCTCATTCTAAATCAATTAAATAAAGCATCCATAAAACCACGTATATTTTACCAATCAAATATTTCTCATGATACATTTCAAATATTTGATTTATATGCTAAACTATATTACTTAATCAAAGAAAGTATCAGCCTTAATTTGAAGCTACAATGAATTCAAGATTTAGTGGAGGAACAAGTATGAAATGGTTTACTAAACTATCTTGCACAAATAAAAAGAATATTTTTAAAAATACTGAGTCACAGTGGAGTCTCAGGGAGGATGCTTAGAAAGGAAGAAGACATGATGAGTTTTTCATCCTGGTGAGCTCTATCCACAAAGGCCTGAAGAAAAGGAAATTGACTTGAAAACTGACATGAGAGATTTTGGTTAGATACAAGAAAAAATGTCCTAGTAGTAAACATCATGAAACCATTGAATGTTACTATGCATCGCTATTCTTTCACATTTGATCAAAATTTATAGGCCAAATAATATCTGGCTTGGTGTTCAGTATTATTTCACATAAATTAAGATGATCTAACTTATAAGTATTTACAAGCATTCACAACAAAGGAATTTAAGAAAGTATTTTGAAGTCACTTTCAGCCATAAACAAACAAAATATTTGTGGTGATCTTTCCCCTGGCTTGGTTAAACCCTCCCTCTGAGCCCTGCAGCATGCTGTACACATCTCTATCACTGCATTTACCAGATTATCTAATGATTTACTTAATGATGTACCTGGTTGCTCAGCTAGATTATGAACTTCTTAAAGTATACAACTATGCCTTTATTTGTCTTGTATCCCCAAGGTTTGTGGTCTAATACAGATTCAATAGTTATTGAGCTCAGAATGTAAGTATAAAAGATCTACATGGAGGGGAGAAATGTGTCTATCACCCAAACATCTGTAGCAAAATGGAAAAAAATGTCATAATCCAATGAAAAATAGATGACTTCCAAAAGATATATCTGGGCTTTTATAATATCTATTTTATAACAGAAGAGACCTTACGATTTGGTGATTTTATTTAAACATTAATCTGGATCATAATATGCTATTCCACTTAGGAAAAAAAAAAGCAAAAAGGAAAGCAGTTGTCTTCATCCAATTTATATGAAAATACTTATAGATATATTTTATGAAGAATGTACATAAGGGGAAAATATGTTTTAAACCCACAAAATAAATATAATTTTTTTAAGCTAGATAGAACTTTAGAAATAGGTGACTTCAGGTTCTCATTTTAGCGTCGAGTAAAAACATTGAGAAACATTAAGAGTCATAATGGATGGGCCTCTGTGCAAATCTTAGCTCTGCAGGACTATGACTCTGGGTAAATTATTACATTTGCAATTTAATTAATCATTCTGAGTTTTTAAAAATAAAATGGGGTTAAAAATATTTTATAGGATGTTGTAAGGGTTGAGATGAAAGAACACACCAGGTCCATGGTAAGAGCTTAATACATGTTACTTATGAAGGAAAAAAACATATTATAGAAGAAAGAAATTTATTAGTTATTGAACCACTGGCAAATTACTTTTATTCCTCTGAATCTCAGTTTACTCATCTGTATAATGAAAATAATCAAACTTACTGGTTTAGGTTGAAAAATAACCACCCAAAGATATCAAGTTGTAATCCTTGGAGCATGTAAATGTTACCTCATTTGAAAAAATAATCTTTTTATATGTAATTAAGAATCATAAAATTAAAAGATTAACCTGATTATCTTTATCCAGGTAGACCTTAAATACCATCACAAGTGTGCTTATAAGACAGAGTCAGAGGGAATTCCACACAGAGAAGAAGATAAACAAAGAGGAGGGAGCAGTGTGAAGATGGCAGCAGAGATTAGAGTGATGCAGTCAAAAGCCAAACAATGTCTGAAGTCACCAGAAGCTGGAAGAGCAAGGAACAGAATCTCCCCTAGAGCCTTCAGAGTAAGCGTGACCCTGCCAAAAACTTGATTCCAGGCTTCTGGGCTCCAGAATTATGAGAGAATAATTTTTTCTTGTTTTAAGTCACCAGATTGATGGTAATGTTATGGAAGCCACAGGAAACTAATATAGGTGCCTTGGATGATTTTTATACATACAAATACAAGCCCATCATGATGGGAGAGGGGGCTGCAAACATCGTCCACCCATACCTATAGTACAAAAAACTCAAAAGCGATTCTAAATTCTGACCAGATAAGTCCCAAAGAGTCAGAGTCAAAGAAACTTGAGCAAGTAGGGTTTATGATGGGGTTCTAAAGCTCCATATGAGATCAGAAAGTCAGCTGTAGGAATATCAAGGACCATCAAGAAGAAACAGGCAGGAGGGAAGCTCATGTGAGTAAACACAAGACAGTGAGATGATATTTCACCTGTTCTCTGAAGTGTTCCCGTTGGTTTGTTGCAAGGATAGGCTATATTCATTTCTGTAGAGCCGAGGATGAACAGTTGAGGAACATAACTATTTCATTAAAGTCCACATATGACTATTAGATCCCCCAAAAAGTGGTAAATAAATATAATAGTGGTACAGTTATTACTGTGATTATTATAACATCAGGTTATAATCTGTTATTAACATATTAATGGAAGAGTAGAATAAAAAGAAAACCTGTTCTATCCAGAATTCTGTGCTCTCCATTTCATTATGCTGTCATCTATACTCTGCTTTATTTTTCATACAACTTATGATATGGCTTTAATCTACTTTTCTAATCTCATTTCCTGCTACTCTTCAACAGATACATACACCCTGTGCTCTAGCCTACCTCCTACACAAATAGCTTCTGAATTTTAACATCTGCAAGTCTACGGTCAAGTTTCAACCACTGAGCCACCAGGGAAGCCCCTACAGTCAAGTTTTTAACAGCTCCCTCTGCCTGGGATCTTCTACTTTCCTCACTCTTTACTTGGTGAAATCCTGCTCTAAGAGATCTTCCTGGTCATTGTCCTATCACCTCCAACACATTCCCAGTTTAACCGACATCTCCTCCTCTGTGCAAGTATCATAGCTAGGTCATTTAACCAGAGTTTACTGTAGGTCATCTACGTGTTCTGTTCTTTTTCTTTTTCTTTCAAGGCTTTATTATATGATTGTTCAGCTTGTAGTCCCCGTTAGAATGAGTTCCTCAATGACAGGTATGCTCTTTTTTGTTGTTTTTGATTTCCAAAGCAACTAGACATTGCTTTGTCTAGGGTAGACATTCAGATTTTCCAAATCTACCTAGAGCTTCAGACATGGATGGTAAACTTAAAGCTTTATACTAGACAGAAAGCCAAAAAAGAGCTCTTTGAAGAAGAAATAGGAGTATTGTAATATCAGGCAACATAACTATGTTATACTCAATCCAAAAATGTACTTGAATTTTCCAAGTGAGAAAAGTCCCAAGACAAGCTTCTTCACTAATTTTTTTAAATGATCAAGTACAATCATTAAAAAAATGAATGCTATTTCTGTACTTTCAGTTACTAATGCTAGCCTATCAAATATCAAGTAGAGTACTCACAGAGAGAGAAAACAGCAGGAGATTTTACTTGCTTGTCAATACGTTTTGGAAACACTGGAACGATCAGAGTAAGGAACCAAGAAGCCTATAGGTTTAAGAGCCAATTTGTTTACACTGGTGAGTCTATCTGCAGTGTGAGTCACAGAGTACAGCCAGGGATGACTGAGAAGAGAAGAGTGTGAATAGAATTTATCTGTACAAACCCCCGAAGCACCCTTGGCATGATTTGTGTAGATCTGCAGTTCTGGGAGGAAGAGGCATGCTGTTACTCAGGCCTGAAGCCCATTTCAGGGAGCTCCAGAGACTCTCAGGTTGGCCTCCACCCTTAAAACCTGAAGTAGGATGGTCAGTTGCCCAGATCAAGCCTATGGGAATGAGTCAACTTTTCAAGACCTACAGGAGAAAAAAAAAAATTTAGGAAATTTGGCCAGCCTTGAAAAGTAAGAATGAAAATAGGCACCTATTATGACAGCACTGCAGGAAAAAAAAATCTTTCTGCATGGACGTCTATTCTTCAGTAAAGGATTTATTCCTAAAAATCAGACCCATTTACTGCTGGGGAGATTAAATCTCAGGAGAAGCCATTTAAGGACTCCTGGAATAAGATTCATACAAAAATTAAGCAGGGGAATTCATGAGTAAAGAGGAATACCTTAACATCACTAAATATTCTAGACAGAATAGTAATAGCATGTACATTCTTTTTTTTTAAATTTATTTATTTATTTATTTTTGGCTGCATTGGGCCTTCGTTGCTGTGCGTGGGCTTTCTCTAGTTGTGGCGAGCAGGGGCTTCTCTTTGTTGCAGTGTGCGGGCTTCTCATAGCGCTGGCTTCTCTTGTTGCAGAGCATGGGCTCTAAGCTCGTGGGCTTCAACAGTTGTGACACATGGGCTCAGTACTTGTGGCTCGTAGGCTGTAGAGCGCAGGCTCAGTAGTTGTGGCACATGGGCTTAGTTGCTCGGCAGCATGTGGGATCTTCCCGGACCAGGGCTCGAACCCATGTCCCCTGAATTGGCAGGCTGATTCTTAACCACTGCGCCACAAGGGAAGTCCTAGCATGTATGTTCCTAAGTAGTCCTTATTCTGTATTAACAAATCATGTAAATATATAAGATTTAGCAGGTACTTTTCATTCAAATTTTCTTAGAAAATACAATAACCATCCTCTCCTTAAATTATTCCTCAATCACAGTAATTTGTGTCAATCATTTCTTTCTAAAAATGGCAATATACTGTTACTATAGTTAAAACCAAGAGTGGAAGCTGCCATACATAGGTGTGAATCCCCCTTCTGCCACCTACCAACTTAGGACCTTGGGCAAATAACTAAATCTTTCTTGAGTTTCAGGTTCAGTTGAAAATTAAAAGAATAATTCCTAAATTGAAGAGTTGTTCAAGAATTAGCATATATGACACTATTGTTAGTATATCCGGCACATAGTAGGCACCTAATAAAAAGTAGTTCTCATATTATCAATGATTAATTATGCTAATACTAGCTGTAGTAACAAATAAGTCCCCAGATTCCGTGGGTTAACATAATAGAAGCTTATTGCATATTATCCAATTCAGGTGTCCCTCATTGGAGGAGTTTTTTCACTATAGTAACTTAGGAACCCAGGCTGTTTCCATTCTGTGGGCCACTCATTCCCTAGGATTGGAATCCTTTGTTCCAATTAAGCAATAAGGGAAATAGGCTGGAAAAGTTTCAGTTACTATTTTAAAAACCCAGACAAATATTACTTCCATAGATATTCCATCAGCTAAAACTAATCATATGATCACCTGGATGCAAACAGGATTGCACAGTGTAGTTCAAGGTGGAATAGCTTGCTTCTAGTGGTCACTCAACAGTATAGAAGAGGAAACACAAATTCCATGTGGACCACTAGCCACCTCTGTCACAGTCAACACCTTTGGCTATTAAATATCGTTGTGCACTTTTCTTTTCCACCAGAACACAGTCACCCCTGCCCCAGGATATGTAATTCCAAGTTCCATCCAGTCACAGCATCCAGCTCAAAATCTAGGAGTTCTGAGAAATACACAGCCATCTCCATCAGATCCATATGTGGCAACTCATGGTCTGGTAACCTATGAATCAAAAAGCAAGTTGTCTTCCTTCCACACCACTGATATCCAATATACAATGTTGCAGCAAGAACAGGATAATCACCATAAAAACTCCCACTGGCAAAAGGGAATGATAGAAACACATGGTATCCCTGGTCCACGGCAATCATGAAATCCTGCCAGGCAGGCATTGTGAAGACCTCTACTCTGGCAATGATCGAAGTTCTCTGATTAGTCTCTGGATCAAAATTCCCTTGTCAATAAAATTCTTTCAAAGTTAGTAGCTTCTGATCTGTTTTCTTCTAGTGAATTCCATGTGTCAATAATGGCAGCCAAAGTTCTTTTATCTTCACTAAGAGCTGAGCCCAACTGTTTAGTTGAAGTCTTAATGAGACTTTCTCAATCTTATCTCATCCAATTGGTGTCCAGAGCCTTAAGCTTTTCCAACCCTTGTGAGGTCTGAGATTTCAGGATTTTATCTATTCCCTTTTATTTATGCTCTCAAAACCCAGTCAAGTTTTGCCTGAATTCATCCCTTTCTTATCTTATCTTATAAAATGCAGCAAGTAACAGCAAATACAAACTATACTATTCTGTTTTCCAACTTCTGGCCCTAGAGCCACAGGCTTGGAAGGCATATGGCCTACCTTCAAAGTCATCACAGGCAACATTTTATCACAAGTTCTGCCACTGCAAAACATACGTCTCCATTTCCTCAGCCTCTAATATCTCTTTTATCACCACCCAATCTTGACGTCAATCCTACATATTTATGCTTTTTGAAAGCAACACCCCATTTCTAGTACCAATTTTGTTAGGTAATACTAGCGGCTATAACTAAAAACAATTTTGTTAACAGTAGATGTTCATTTCCCAGAAACATTCCAATTCTTATTAAATGATAAATCTGTGTCCCAGTCTTATCAATCAAGTGGTTCTGCTAGCAGATGGGAAAAACTATATGGAGATGCCCTGTCAGCTTCTTAGAGCCAAGGCCTGAGTGTGACACAGACCATTGCTTCTCATATTCCAGTGATAAGAATGAACCATATAGCTATACCTGGATGCAATAGTAAATGTGAATTATAGTCCCTGGCTGGGCAGCGATCTACCAGACTATCTACCAAAGGGAGAGCATGAATTTTTGTTGATTAGCTAGCTTTTGGTTTCATAAATAATAGCACTAATATTATTATTATAGAATAACTGATCATAATAAAAGAGCAGGATATAGGATATTAGAGCACAGTTCAACGTATTGAGTCTTTCTAACCTGTAGCCAGAAACAAAAGATTTTTAATGTCCCTAGGAAAACAATTTCCCTTTTAAAAAGAGGTTAGGATATTGAGATTCATCACGGAACAAATCAAAGGTCCCTGCCCTTATGAAGCTTATACCTAGCAGGGTGTTTAATATTTTACAGATAGCATGAATCCTGTAAATACAGTGTTAATTTTCGAGGCAGTATGTCTTTAAGATTGGGGTCAGCCCCAGTCTGCCCATTCTTATCCATACTCTGCCTATTAACAGAACTGTATCCTTGGGCAAGACATGCAGCCTCCCCAATCTCTAAAACTGAAAAAGTAATATCTCTCCTTCTTACTTTACACATTTGCTTCAAGGGTCAAAAGTGATATTATATGTAGAAAATCACTGAACATTCAGGTGTGTTAAGAACGAGTGATGAACAACCTGTAGGCCATCCAGCTTTGAGAAATGGAGAGATATCTAATTCAGGGTAAGAGATTATAAATCTGTCCAGATTTTAAGATCTTTCTCTAACCAAAATTCTTGGCATGATTTTTATTTCACTCTTTCTTATCTCACAGTCATTCCATTAGAATTTTTGTCAGCACCCACGTCAAAATATACTAGTATCTGGATACTTCTTACCACTTTTATCACAAAAATCCTCATTTAAATACCCATTATTTTTCACAGGTTAGTTTCAGTGACCTCATAACTAACCTCTCTGCTTCAAATCTCTCTTATGGCCACTGTCCTCAGGGTAGCCATACTGATTTCATTCATTGTTTGTCAGAGTTCATCATGAGTATTCCTCAAAAGAGACTTATTTTCCTCAGAAGTGGTGGATAAATAATATATTCCCTTTATCCTTTCACAAAATCTATCCAGAATCCTAACATTTTTTACCCCTTTACTGTACTGCTCTCATCCTGAGATGAGCCCTGAGCTCACCCTGAGAAGGCCCTCAGCCTTCTCATCATTCCCATGAATTGTCACAATGGCCCCTGTTTAGGTGTTTTGCTTTCATTTTGCTCTATAGTCTATTCTCTGCATAACAAGGAATTAGACTCTTCTGCTCAGAATCCTTCAGCGATTCCAGATCATGCCAAATAAACTCCGAAGTCCTACCCATGTCCATCAAGACACCTGTGTTCTTCCCCCTGGCTCCCTCTCTGGCCTTATCTCCTTCGGTCCTCCCCCTTTGCCCACTCTACTCCAATTTGGCCTCGGCTTTTTTCTAGAACACTGGCTCAGGTGTGGCCTCACTCCTGCTTCCTTTTGAAATCTTGGCTCCCAGATATTCGCAGGGCTTTCTCTCTCACTCTGCCCAGAAACAAAAGGAGGCCTTCCCTGACCAGACCCATAGAAAAGAACATTTGTTTGGAACTACCATTCACTGTCTCCTTATCCTGGTTTATATTACATATAGTATTTATCCCCATGGCACATGTGTTGTATTTATTTGTTTGTTGCCTATTTCTAACTTCCACCAAGAATATAAGCTACAAAAAAGAGATTTTGTCAGTTTTGTTCAGTCACTAGAATAGTACCCAACACATAGTACCTGCTCAATAAGTAACTTTTTTTTTTTTTTTTTTTGTGGTACGCAGGCCTCTCACTGTTGTGGCCTCTCCCGTTGTGGAGCACAGGCTCCGGACACACAGGCTCAGCGGCCATGGCTCACGAGCCCAGTCGCTCTGCGGCATGTGGGATCTTCCCGGACCGGGGCACGAACCCGTGTCCCCTGCATCGGCAGGCGGACTCTCAACCACTGCGCCACCAGGGAAGCCCCTCAATAAGTAACTTTTAAATAAATAATTGGTCTTTGAGAATATCAATTCCTATTCACACTGTTCTGTTTAATAAAGCACATATTCTAAATTATAAGAGAATGATCCCCCCTTGCACACTACCCCCTGCGCACCCCCCCCCCGGATTCAGTAGAGATATTTTTATTTTATTACTTCTTAAAATTTTTATATAATTTTTTAAAAATTATTTTTTGCTGCATTGGGTCATCGTTGCTGTGTGCAGGCTTTCTCTAGTTGTGGTGAGCGGGGGCTACTCTTTGTTGCAGTGCACGGGCTTCTCATTGCAGTGGCTTCTCTTGTTGCAGAGCATGGGCTCTAGGCGCATGGGCTTCAGTAGTTGTAGCAGGCGGACTCAGTAGTTGTGGCTCAAGGGCCCTAGAGCACAGGCTCAGTAGTTGTGGCGCATGGGCTTAGTTTCTCCACAGCATGTGGGATCTTCCCGGACCAGGGCTCGAACCCGTGTCCCCTGCATTGCCAGGTGGATTCCTAACAACTGCGCCACCAGGAAAGCCCCAATATTTTTATTTTAAATTAATAAAAATGTTTTCTATAAATATTTTATTCTTTCTGAATCAATCCTTATATAAAGAAGGTTTCTCATAATCATGCTAAGCCAATGTATGTTATTATTAGAATAAGACTATCTTGATGTGTGACTTTTATAAAAGTGACTTTTTAGTCACATCCAAATGCATGGGACATCTTGATTTATATTATTAGTTCCATCATCTAAACTAAAAGGTCATGAACACACACAGAACTGTGCACGTATACATGCATTTCTACATCTATAGATTAAGTAAGTAGGTGGATAGATTGGTAGATAGATAGATAAATAGACATTAAATATCTTTATCTTTCTCCTTGGGCTTCTATTTCTGCAGTGGCATGGTGGGAAAGAGGAGAACATGTGCTTCTGTGTTAAGTACATATCTCAGAAACCTCGAAATCTCAGTATAAATTCTATATAGCCCAGGAAAGGCAGATTTTCATTAACATATATATCTATATCTATATATATTTTTTAACATCTTTATTAGAGTACAATTGCTTTACAATGGTGTGTTAGTTCCTGCTTTATAACAAAGTGAATCAGTTATACATATACATATGTCCCCATATCTCTTCCCTCTTGCGTCTCCCTCCCTCCCACCCTCCCTATCCCATCCCTCTAGGTGGTCACAAAGCACTGAGCTAATCTCCTTGTGCTATGCAGCTGCTTCCCACTAGCTATCTACTTTACGTTTGGTACTGTATATATGTCCATGCCACTCTCTCACTTCATCCCAGCTTACCCTTCCCCCTCCCCATATCCTCAAGTCCATTCTCTAGTAGGTCTGCATCTTTATTCCCGTCTTGCCCCTAGGTTCTTCTGACCTTTTTTTTTAGATTCCATATATATGTGTTAGCATACGGTATTTGTTTTTCTCTTTCTGACTGACTTCACTCTGTATGACAGTCTCTAGGTCCATCCATCTCACTACGAATAACTCAGTTTCGTCATTAACATATATTTTTGAAAGTAATTTTTTCTCTCAGAATTTGGTACTTAATTGCTATTGCTTCTTTGTGTCATATAATTACTGGAAACTCCTCACCAGATTTTTGCCTAATTTAGTTATTCCTGTAATTAAATTTTCTGTTGAAATTCTTGGATTTTTGCTATCAATTGCCAAATATAGCACATTTCAAGAATGCAATATCAGCAAGCAAACAAAATTAGCTGTAAGATAATCACTGCCCCCTTCCCAAAACAGAAAAATGAGGAACACATGGCAGATTAGCTCCCAAAATATACTCTCCATGTCAGAAACCTGGGTTCGGCATGTTAAAACACAAACTCTGACATTAATAGATTCCCCAGAAGACAATGCTGAAAAGACACTGGACTTCCGCTTCTGGGAGCCACATTGGCTCAAGTGTTATGAGACCATTAAAATCACTATTTGAGGAATGAAACAACTCATAGGTTCTAGATTATAGATAGCTGTCCTTTGGAACACTATTTTAAAATTTAGAAAAGTTGGGAAATATTTTATCCCCCAGTAAGAACTAAACAAAACAAAAATCTATGAGAAAATGGAATGGAAAAAAACCCTTTCTATTTGTCTAAGTAATTTGATTACTTTGGAACTCATGTTGTGGAAAAAAAAGTAATAAAACAATTAAAGGTACAGCTGTTCTAGCCATACACTTCTTAGATGGGATTCCTACAAGCTGGATCAGAAAAAATAAAAATTCTGTTGATCAGTCCCCTTGCTTCCTTCCAACCCCTTTGATGCTGTTTACCCATTGGCTCAGCTCCTCAGCTACCTGATTTTGTAGCATACCAAATTGAAAATGCTTCTGGGTTTGTTTTTTTCTAGTCTCAACTCTTCCTGATGTCATTTCTTCGCAGTCTCATTATATTTAGCTATCTAAAATATTTAGCTATATCAAATATTTTTCCCAGTATGGCTTCTTCAGCATTGACTCACTCTATCTCCCTCACTGGCTTATATACACTCAGCTGATTTCAATATCCCCTGTGATTCTCAAAACAGAAGTTACAAGAAAGCCACATCAAAGGAGCTTTGATATAATTGAAAACATTTCCCTTTTAATATATATAATTCATTCATGCATCTAGTTAATAAATGAGCTTTCTGTATTTGGCACTGTAAGGCATATAAACTCATGGAAGACATGGTTTCTCTACATCAGCACAAGTATAATTATGTCGGCAAGAAAAATGCTCAGAATCTATCTAAAAGGTAGTGTCAGATAAGTGCTATAAAGTGGTATGAGCTAGTTCTTATAAAGGTGCAGAGGACAGAGCAATTTCTCTGGCTGGGTAACTATGGGCAATTCCAAAGGAGAGGCAGACTTTTGGTTCAGCCTTAAAGGAGGGCTAGACTTTTAACAGAGGACTTCATAATAGCTGAGAGATAGGTGTGAACCGGAGAAAAGAGGTGAGAAATTGCCAATTTAAGTGCCCAAAGAAGGGTGGTTAATCTACACTGACTCAGGCTTGCTTCCTGATCTATGGTAATAAAATAAAAATGTCAGACAAGAGTGACATAAATGGCAAAACCCCAGGTAAATAGGTTGGGATTTAGCATAGGATAGTGTTGTTTAAACTTTTTTGTTCACAAACTACAAAAGAATTTTGAAAATTAGATACCCCCTCACATATTTTTTTAAGTTAACATCTAAAGTAGTCATTACAAATAGAAATAGTTGAAGAGGATAAAATTTCTAGGTAATTATATATGTTGGCTTTTAAAATAATGTCACATCACTCTTTTAAACATATCCAATAAAACCTGAGTGACACTTAGACATATACAACTATCATCCATTTAAATAAACATGGACGATCTCTTCTTTAAATTTTACATTGTTCATATTTTGTCTCGAACTTATGTCAATTCCCCCTCTACAACATAACTTTACCTAATACAGCTATATGCTTGAAAGTAGCATTGTTATTCCAGCACCATAACCCTTCTGACAAAAAAACACGAATACAAATAGAAAGCAATGGAATCTATTTCCCCTGTATTTGAAGCCTCTAGGGTTAAAATTTAGTGTTCTATATTGAGTTATTAATACTAGTAGTAGTAATCTATTTGTCAAAACAGCATACCTAGATTACAAATGTTGATAATTATTAAACATAAAAGAAATTTCTTTTTGAAATTACTCCCTCAATGACACAGGTTTTCTTCAATTGGTTCATTATTAAAAAGTAAATATCATTTTTACTAGAATGAAACCAGGCACACATCAATTCTATCCTATTTTTCACCTTTAGAAAGGTAGCATAGGAAAAGTTCATAAAATAAGGAGATGGGAATGGAAAAGTTGTTTTCACAGAAATGTCACAAACTTCTTTGAACTCTATCAGTGCTTCATGCTAAAATTCACATGGTGATCTATCAACAAAAATCATTTTTAATGATCTACCAGCTGACAACAAGATTAGGTTTTCCTTCAGTTTTGTTGAATAATAGGAAACCACCTGCCTTGAAAAAAGGATGGGGGAGATCTAATCATGCAAAGAAGCCCTGTGACAGACTACAAAATTAAAGAGCAGGAACCAAAGGGCACTTTCATTCCTGTGTATCCAAACTGGAAAGAATGTTCTCCTATCCATTTCAACTCACTTCAACGTAAATGCCAGCTGCAGCAATAGCAGAAGCAGCAGTACAGCCATTTGTGAATATAAGTGATAATAATATGCATCTAAATGCTTAAATTAGTGAAGATGAAATAGAGTTTGAGTCATCTTTGTCATTTTATATAAGATAAAAACCACTGTTTTATTGCAAAAAGGAAATAAACACTTCTTTATGAAAGCTTTCACATTAAAGAGAAAATGTATTTCTATAACTTTTTTTGAATTTCAGTTATCTTTAGTTTACTCCTTTCCAGGAAAACACAAATCACACAATTACATTTTTTGTGTGTGTGTAGAAAAGGTGGTTTACAATGTGCAAACAAGATTCCTCTGTGAAATTTATTCGTGCCTTCAGAACTACCAAGAGAACTGAAAATAAAAGCAAACCAAAGTCCCATAGCTAAGTTGAGCCAAACTAATTCTGAGATGTGCTCCAAACTTAGAGCAGACAATTTTTGAGTGAACTGTATTTGAAAGTTGGCAAAATAACTTCACTCCTCTTCCAAATAGAGAACAATGAAATTTGACTTGGACCAGTAGTCTCATACATTCTTACTTTGTGACTAATTCAAACTAGTTTCCCACCACCTTACTCTAAGAATTATTCATTTTACTAAGGATTAAAATGTAGCATTTTTATTCCAGCACTTTTTACAATATTTTAAAGAGATAGACATGGACTCCTTAGAAAAAGTAAAATGAAGCAATCTAAGGAAATTTTACTTCCAAGAAGAATAACAAAATATGTGAAAGAGAAATAAAACTATGGCGAGGAAATGTGGCAGCATGCAAACTGATTTACATTTCCTTCTATGCCAATGTGCTAAACTTTCCAAATTAAAGGCCCTCTGGGGTACTTTCCAACTGAGTGCTCCCAGATCTACCAACATTATCAACTTTATTGAATTTTCTTTGCAGAAAACTAGCAGGATTTCCATTGTAGACTCAACTAGATATCTCAGTAAATTCCAATATCGAAAATTAAGGAAATGAAAGATGAAAAAGTAAAAATCCATTTATTGTTAATTAATGCTTATAAAAGCCATATTTTAGGAAATTGAAACTTTTCACCTGAACCAAAAAAACAACACATAATTGATAACTTGGGGCAGTAAGTGTAGCGTGTTTCTTATATTATTTTTTGCACTTTTATGAAATTAATTTCTCAAAGGAAATAGAAAGAAAAAAAAAGGAAGAGTAATACATTGCCCTCCCAATATCTAAATATGTCTAACACAAAATATATGCACACACGCTTTCTCGTCATTGAAAATAATTCAAAAAGAAAAAGAGCATATGACTACTCAAAGATTCAGAGATGATAGGTTTGATTTGATCAATTTAAAAATACTTCACCATAAACCATATCAGATCTGCATCTGTCTATGAATTTATTTGGTAAGGTTCTAACTGTGGCATTGATTGATGCTATCCTACCAGAGAAATTAAAAATCTTTGTTCTGGGTTATACAGAAGGAAGATGTTAAATAGATCAATATATGCGGTGCTGAGAGAGCTATTGGAATTATACATCTCGGAGGATTCCCTTTTAATTAATCAAACTCTTCACAGAAGGAATCCTGAAAGAAAAAAAAAAATCCATATATCCAGACATTATTCATTTGATTTGTGGAAAACTAAGAAACATGAATTTGCCTAAAGTTATTTTTAGATAAAACTGAAGTTGTCGGAGAACATTCAGTAGTCTTAAAGCACTCAGAGAAAGGTAAAACAAATGAAAGATCTGTTATAAAATTTTTATTGCATGTAGAGATATCTGATATAAAAACGCTGAAAAAAAGTATGAATTAAAATAGGACAGAGGGACACAAATGTAACTAAGTTTTGAGTCTGATTCTAGCATAACCATAGACAGACAGATTACCCAATTACATTTTCAAAATTCACATGTTTAGTTCTCTTTAAAAATACATATCCAACAAAAGAAACGATCATAGTTTGTTTTACAAAAAGAGAAAATAAATATCTCACACCACAGAAGAGATCGCTAGGGCCTTTCAGTGATTACTGTATTTCAGAAGGCTTGAAGAAAGATATGGATATAATTAAGCAAAAACAGCTCTGCACATTAACTGGTTCCACCATCCTCTGTAAGTATCCCAGGTTTTCTTTAATAATGTTCTCAGGAAAAAAAATCTGTTTCAACTTCTGTGAAAATACGCTCAGTCCTGTGTGTGTATCTTGGTTAGTGCTCTCAAAACATTCAGGTTTGGTGCCCTTCCAAATACTTTTTAAAACCCCACTGCTCCATGACACTGATGGATTTAAACACAGGGGACTGGTGGCAAAAAAAAGGAAGGTGTAGTGACTGAACACTATACACAGTTTCCAAGGTAATCCAAGTAAAAGCCTTAAACCAGCCAACATGAGATAATTCAGAATCTCATGGTTATTGCCAAAAGTAAGGCTTAACTTATTTTAATTATATTCATTTTCTGTTGTTGTTCAGAGTTTCTCATCAGTCATAAGATTATAGCACAGAGGAAAAAAAAAAAAACCTCTGATCATGTTTTACCACAGAGTTATAATTCATGTCGTCAATAATCCAAGTCATGTGAATAAAACACATGCACTAATTGAAAAATAGCTAGGACAATACCATTAAATTTTTATGTGGACTAATTTCTAGCTGATAACACACACTTCATGTATAACTCCAGACTCCCACCAAACCAAAGAGATGTCCCAGCAGGGAATGCTTGCTTACCAGAGAAAAAAATACTTTAATGACAGCACATAATGTATACCCCATGCACAACTCACAGGGAAGTCTGATTTCTTTTAACCCCTTTAGATAACATTCACAGTCAGTGGATTAGTTGTTCTTGTATGCTTCTGAATTCTGAGAGTTTTCCTTATGTTTTTTATCCCCTTATTGACCTCAAGTTACAATTTTTAATGTATCTGTATCTTATAATTCTACAGAAATTCTGAGCATTTAAATAGTGGACACATTTTACTGTGAGTTTTAACTCATAACAGTAATGTTTTCTGTTTATTGTACTTTCTGACTATATTTAACTGGCTTATTGTTTGCTAAAGTAAAAATAGAACTGCCAGACTTGTCTATTCTAGCTATCAAAGTGAATTTGGCTAGCTTAGGGTTCTCTTAGTTATTCAAATCTAAGGCCTTGGGTGTAGTTGGAGGTGGAAAGGAAAATCATGTTTATATGCTGAAGAGAGTTCACTTAAGAATGTGTTCCAGCTTTAGACTGGCAAAGGTAGCCATGCTGCAAGGGCTGATTGAAAACCTCAGGATTATACAATATGTTATCATCTGTACCAGAATAACATCCCTCACCCACCACCGGGCCATGTCAGCTCTAATCTGGGGCCTCCTTTAGAACAGCTTCCTGATTTGTAAGGTAGCTGACTTGGAGACAAGGATATCCTTTGTCATTACAAAGAAAAACTATTTATCTTCTGTGAAAACTGGCAAGTAGTGGAACTTTGTGTTTTAGTCCACCTTTGACACTCACACTACACTTTTTATCTCAGTACTTAAGCACTTGTGAAAATACATCATTGACACACCCCTGGTGTGAGGCAAACAGTAGAGTCATTTGGCAGCCCTGTGAAAATGGGTTATAAGAAAACTGGAAGATGCTTATCTTTCGTATTTACTTTTCTTCCAAGGCCTTTTAGGTGCCTTCTGTCTTGTTCATTCTCATAGTGTTTGCCATAACAGTGAACACACACTGTTTGTTGTGGTTTTGCAGACAGACTGGTTTAATCACTCTGCTCAAGCCAGAAATATCATATCACATATTAAGTCTCCTCCTGCTCTTGCACTGAGTAAACAGATATAGGGCCTTCAAATTTTTAAGTTACATTCTTAAACAGTGGTATGTTGCTAAGAACTTTGCATTTATCCAGGGTGACCGTACAGCATATCTCTCAGGGACATTTTAAGTGTGATCCTGGTTGATGGCAGGGGATGACCAGGCAAACAAGCAGTGCTCCTGGGGTGAAATGCCACATTTAGGTGACCTCTCTTCACTGTCACTCCTTTACCAAATGCTGTGAACCCCTTCATAAACTTTGTGTGTTTTGACAATATCCCCTTTCTTCTCTCACATATCATCCTTTAAAGTAAAGGTGGGAGAAAATCAAAATGAGTTATCCCATGAAGAAAATATATCTGAGTACACATTCTACTCTAGGAGAGATTGTGTTAAAGAAGTTAGTCACAAATCATCCATTTATGTCTTGACGGGAAATAAAATGTCATTCAGAGCAGCTCAATACTTTCTGAATTCTCAGTCCTCAACCTGTTCTCAGACCAGCCATCTTCTTGGGTGGCTATCTCAAAAGTCCTCATTCTTCTAAAACAGGCTTTGTTTCTATTCTTTACTTCAGTTCAAGTTATCTCCCTGCCTCCCTCCTTTCTTCCTCTTCCACCACAGCATTTCTTGATTAAGAAAATAAATCTTTTTCTTCCTTCTTTCTTTTCTTTCTCCCTTTCATCCTTCTTCCTTCTGCAGCATGATGGATGTGATTCTAGATTCCAGGGATAGGAAGATTAATAAGACAGGATTTGCCATTTTCTCTCCCTGACTGGTGTCAAATGACTCCCTAAGATTTCCATGGACTTCCATAGCCATAGACTCAAAGGCTAAGCCAAGGCATTGAACCATAGCTCTATTCAACTCAGCCAATCATGAAGCTTTTGCTCAGTACTTACTATATACCTGGCTCTCCACTATTCACGAGGAATACTGAAATTATGGTGCAGTGAGAGAGGCAGGCACTTAATTAAAATAAATACAGTAAGTGCAATAGAAAATTATATGGAAACTTGTAGGAAATAAACAGGGACCGTGTACGGATTTTTGAAGTAGATGACTACTTGATCTAACTCTTATATAATGACAAATGGTTAACCTGAGAAGGTGCAGTGAGCGAGGGGGAACATACCGTGTATGAGCATTATCCACAAGGGAGATAGCGTGAGCAAATGCATCATGGTAGGAAAATACACCATGGTGGAAGCAGGCAATCACAAGCAATTTGGTGTTACTAGCACAGGTCACAAATTGGTAATCCTGAGCCAACCTTGCCCTGAAGACGTACTGCTCTAACACAAATATATTCAAATGCTTCACGGGGGACTTGTATACTTAGGATTGCCATAGGTCCTAGCATCCCTACTTCTTATACTCAGTCCACTTCACTTATTGAAGTTAACTGTCTAGGCCCTGAAAAAGGGTCTAGAAACATCATAATAGCGGCTAGATTTTATCTTCTAGGCAATGCAGAATCACCTTAGGAAGGAAAGTGATATGAACAACTGAGACAGAACATTTTGTCAGTTGTATAGTAAACAAACTGAAGGCAGGGAGACCAGGCTCAATTTACTTTGCCTAAACCGAGGAGGAACATGTGATTGAGACCTGAATTAAGGCAATGAAAGAAGAAATGCAGATTGAATGGGGATTCAAGGAATATTTTACAGGTTAAATTTGGCAGAATGTGGATGAAGAAGGGTGAGCAAAGGAGACCCAGTGGGAAGACAGAAGTAGAGTTATCTTGGACAGGTTTATTAAGACAAAGAATGCAAAAAATTATGCAACAGCTAAGAGAGCACAGAGTAGAGGGTGAAGCCTTCAGTGGTAGAACGGAGAGAGCATATTTACAGGCGTCACTTCTTTGTGACTTATCAAAGCTAGCTAGCTCCAATAACTACATACTAACGTCTAACTTCCCTTTTTCTCCAGTTATCACATACAAACCTTGAGCCTTGCATTTGACTTATTGTCTAATTGCCAGCTTGAATCCTGGCCAAACATATACCCATTTCAAATTAGCATATACAAACACATTCACTTACAGGGCAACCTCTTCTTCGAAATATAACCGAAGACAGCCCCCCAGAGACTCTCACTGGATAAACTAAAGCCAGCCTGATATTTGAATAATTACTGTAAAAAGTTTTACTAAAGACTTCCACAACTATCATATAATATTTTAACAGCTGAGGAATATGTAATAACACAAACCTAATGCAACATTCTACAGTGACAAAATTCTAATTTAACTTATGATAATGAATTATCACATCTGATTGATAGTACCATTCTACTTAAGAACCTGTTATGGTGTTAGGACAGAAAGTTAAATCGTTTCTATTTTATATTTTATATTGTTTTAGTCATAGCCAAAGAAAATTGAAAGAGAGGTATTCACAAGTTCATGTTGAATATAGCTCCGTTTAACCATTACAAAGTTCATGGAGAGTACAGGAAGTGAACTACTTATTGCTTACATTGAAAGGAACACTTGATGTACTCAGCCCCCTCCCAGATAGATGTCTAAGCTGCAGAGAAAAGGAAATAAAGCAGATATTTCTAATACTAATTAGCCTGTGCTATATAAACACTTTATACTGAGAAAGGGCTTTGTCATTTGAATTTAGGGACATTTCAAATCTACGGCTCTTATTAAAGGAGATAACTTTTGACAAACACTATTGTTTGATTCGTCCTTTCAATGTTAATTCTCCTGTGCTGGGCTTCTTAACTCTTGATTTATGCACCACTCTCAGTGAGTAACCAGGTTATTTATACTACATGCAAAGTTAGATGAAACGATCATTAATATCCAGTTCTTCAAAAGACGATGATCCCTAGGAATTCCAATCAATGACTCAGAAAGTAGAGGTACCCTCCTCTTGTTGCTAATCAAGTTTATCTTCCAGTTACAAGTGGGAAAATGTTGATTAGTATACACTATAAATTATCAAATGGTATAGCACTAAATTATTCAGAAAGAGAAAGGATAGATTTTCCAGGGCAGGAGAAGCAGCTTTTTTCCTTTCACAGAAAATCTAGCAACATTATGATAAATTCACATTTATTTATAAATTGTTGATACGACTTCATATTTCTCTCAAAGTATCAGACATCTCTTAAGATAGTTGTTCAAGCTTATATAACACTAATTTCAACTATTGTTCTTATCTAAATCTAAACCAATGTCTTCACAAACTTGATCCTACAATCTGTGAACTCTAGGCAGCCCTTGCCCAGTTACATGGCTCTCAGTTTCCAGGTCAAGTCAGAAAAGCTGACATGAACAAGCCTCTCCGTGTTTCCTTCATTTCTGGCAAGAACTTAGGAGGGAAAAAAATGAACAGGGTAAGATTAGAGTCCCTTTGAACCCCAGTATGATCCGAGACTCTGGTTTGAGTGAAAGTGGCTTCGGGTGATGATGTCATTTACACATCAATGTCTGTTTCTCCTGTTATCATTGTTCCACAGGGACTGTTTCTGTTAGAACTTCAAAAAGTCCTTTATGACTTACAAGTGCGTGCAAGCTATCAACAGCCAGTTTCCTTATTTGTCCTTTTCTCCCTTGGCTCTTTTTCTTCCCTTGGCTATTACATTAAAACAGACTTGAGCTTACTGGGTAGTTTTGTTCTAATAATGCTAGCACACTCTGCTGTACACTGGTAACATCACAACACACTCAGCACTTACTTTGACATTATTCTGCAGCTCAACATAGCTGATATTCATCCATCCTTCGGCCTTGGCAGCATTTCAGTAACCTTTTTTTCGTTGTTGTTCTGGCTAAATGATCATGTTTTATAACTTTTTCTAGCATGATTTTTTGGTACAATTTTCTCAACATGATTCGTTAGCATCAGATATAAAAATAAACAAGTCACTTTAGTCTTTTTCATCACCCTATTTATTTTATCTTCTTAATGAGATGTATCACCACCTAACTGACTTTCACTTTCAAATCTCCTGTCCTTTTATTTTCTAGACTCCCCAACACACCCACACATTTAAGCATTCTTTACTAGAAGAATGCTACAGCTGGTTGTTTCGGTGCTTTAAACTAAAATTCTCTCTTAATAATATCAAGAAAGGAAAACTAAAAAATTTTAAGTCTCAAGAGTAATGTCATGGAAACTTTACCTGCTAGAATGTAATGTGAGGAAGGGTAGCCTGACCTACCGACAGATCTTTTTGTTACAAAAAAATCATGAGAGTCACTTATTGAGACTACCCATTGGATTCTTCAGATATATTAGCAATGAATATTGCAAAATAATTCAAATGAAGAATGCATATCTTTCATTTGAAATCACCCTAAACCATTAATAAATAAATCGAAAATAAATTCATTCAGAGATACTGAACAGTACATCAATCTTCCTCCCCTGTACATACTTCTACAGATTATGAGAAGGAAAGTGAAAGTGAAATAATAAGGTGCTGTGAGAGATGGTCAATGGAACCATAACTCTGCTTTTCTGAAGTACACTTCCTAGATTCAACATCACCAGAATCTCATTATTAAAAGGATCAAGGTCTACATGTAAAGATCTTGTAATAGGTCAGGCCATGCTGTAAATCCCTCTGGAATGAGGTAAGCTTATGTAGAACAAGATCATATATGAGTTTTATATTGAATGTTTTTAAAGAATGGGCTCCAATGAGTAAATCTCAAACTACTTGTTTTGAGGATGCAAAACACATAACAAAATACAACGTATCAAAATTATTATATCAAAAATCATAGTCAGCAGCATTGTTGCTGAGCCAGCTAATGAGGGCCTCTGCTCTGGATCTAACTATGCCAGGTGGCACCAATATGAATAGGAGACAAAGATGTTTCATTTCCTCCTCCTGGAAAATCATTACAGCCCATCTGCTAAGCTTTCTCGTCTCTAGTAAACATGATTTCCAGATTCTTACTTGCCCTGTTAGCAAATCTTACAGCATTTAAGAATCTCTTCTGTCTTCTAAGAACAGCTATAGCACAGTCATGTCATTTACCAGCATAACCTCAAAATTTCAGCTTAAATATTGATAAAATTAGAGATGCTAAAGTGGTTGATATCAAGTCACTGATAATCAAAAGATGCAAATAAGAAAGGATAGCAGTACTGTGACCTAACCAGAACTATATGAGATAATATACATACAGAGGCCTAACATAATCCCTGGCACAGAATCGAACACCTCCCACCTCCCATCTGAAACAGCCCTCAAAAATGCTTTAAACTAAGAAGACATTGAGTAGCTTTTATTTCTTCCTTGTTTGATAAAATTAAATAGCTTTTGTTTTAACAAAAAAGTGTTGTTCAATTATTCTGCCAACCTATAGCTTTTAATTCAAGCATTTAAATCAAATTAAACAACTGAAGTATGATCTGAATAATAGCTGGGACTATCTCAGACTCAAGACAGTTAGAATACAATTTACCTCTCTATAAAATAATTATAAACTTCTTAACTGACATGATTTACTGCTCACCAGAAAACTGAACTCAAATGTACATATTCTTCAAAGAGATAAAATAATAATAAAGTAGTTCAGGAAGAATGCCACCTACTAAAACAAAAGGATGATGGGGAAAGAAATGAGAAAGTTTAATGGGAAGTTAGATACTTCTGAAATCTGAAATGGCACTTTACATTACCAGAATACATTTCGATAAGAATCTTGGCCCCAGGCAAATTGAACCATGAAAAATCAGCTCCCTGAATGTTCCTGTCAGAGGCCAGTGATGGAGGGATCCCTGTAAATTCTTAATCTGCTTTTTTTTCGGGGCAGGACAATATAGCTTTGCTGAAAGGAAGGTCGAGCTGCTGAACTTCCACAGTAGGTAACCCAGAAAGCAATCAAGCTGAGCTGGCAGGGAGTGGATTCCCACTGAACTCTGTAGCCAGGGCTTTTCTCCCCCTCTGCAGGTACCATACAGAAGGGAAGATTCCTAGGACCTGTGGCTTAATTTCTCTGGCTACCGCGCTAATCGCACGCATCTTGTAATTACTGTCTTTCTTTCTTCCTCCAGACTGTCATTCTTCTGTCTCTTTGCTCCATCCCACAGGCAGGCGGTAGCTATACAAAGGCCGAGCTAGTTAGCCAGCCACCTGAGGGAACTCTGTACCTCCACTGCGCTCACCCATGCCTTTTTTTCCCCCTTCACTTGTCACCCCTCCCAGCCTCCCTACTAAAGAATATTTAATTTGCATTCTTTCCCAGCTAACGCAGAGTTAAAGGGAATTGCTTCAATAAATGAGACGCCTGTGCAGAAAAGCCTCAGCAATCTTTGCATTAAGTCTGGATTCCTACGGAAATAACCACATATCTCAGATACAGCCAGGATACCACAAAGAGATGCCCTCAGCTTCCTCGAGTGGTATCAGAGCTAGCACAGCCATGTCATAAGCATCTTAACAAGTGCGACCTGTAACTCTTATCCCGACCTGAACACTGGAAGTCTTTTCACACTGATTTATGGCTTTTCAATGGTCACAACTGAGAATTTTCTAGTCAAGCTTGTAAAGAAGTTATAACAATATGTGTGACTATAAAATTGAACAGGAGTGGGGCTTGTGCCTTGCCTACCAGGCCTAGTTTGCTTTCCGTGGGTCACGAACATCCTTCTCTGTCTATGTAAGTACAGGAAGAGGCTAACAAAAGAAAATTCAAAAGGCTCTGGCTTGTAGAGCCATACACATCTTTCAGTGTCATTGCTGTGTGTCTTCCTAGGACCCTGGGGTAGGTGTGCTAACCACGTATGTAAAAGATTGATTGGTTTCCAGTCCTGGAGCATCTGGAGGCATTGTGGAGACAGTTTATGGTAGCCCTGAAGGTGCAAAGCACCTCATACCGTGCTGAGGTGACCCCATTGGTAAAGTGTTAATTGGCTCTGAAGGGAGCCTCATCTGGTCATCCCAGATGGAGATGCAGATTTATCTCCCTAGATTGAAAATACCACAAAAATGCCAAGCCACCTTCCGAGAAGAATGGAATTGATGCTAGGCAATAACAGATTGTCAATATAATGAAAGGTTAAAGAGCAATCAAATGGCTGGTACTTCCCCCATTTACTATAATGAACAAAGCTGAAGTGCTCACAGAGCATAAAAGCCACTTAACTCAACCGTTTTAATTTTGAAAAATATTTTAAATGCCCATGTCAATCAACTCTTGGGTTGTGGTCAAAACAGTAAAGTATACCCAATAATTATAAATAAGTCAGAAGGAAAAATGATGTATATAGACATAGTTTAATTCACACTAGACACCGCTTGTGTGCTTTAAGTCAATCATCTAGAGCTCGCTTAGAATAGCATATACCTCAGGAAGACATTAAAGTGCCTTAACTCTGGCTTCCCCTAAAACTGAGCCTAAGAATTAAGAACCAGTCGTTGCTTAATTTTAAATATTACTGTTTTCTTGTTAAATCTCTACCTCCTCAGGTTTGAGAAATTATATCATAAGACACCTGACCCAACATCATCAATGTAAATGATTACAACAAATCTTGATATGTGGCACTTGGCTCAGAATACGGAAGCGGTCACCTTTATGCTCAAAAAAGAATTAGAAAATAGGTAAAGCGGTGAGAATACATCCTCTTCCATTGAGAGCACCTTTCTTCAAATAATGAATTTCATTGTGGCTGGAAGATAATGATGATGATTCACAACTGTTACTTATCCCTCATCAGTCACTGAACTAAATATTTTCTGTAGGTTTATGAAATCTCTAGCATCACAACCACCCCTCAGAGTAGCTATTATTAACCCAATTCAGGTATCTAAATCTCTAAAATCTTCAAAAGGTAGGTGAAAAAATATAATAAAATGTTTCAAATATTGATACCTTTAAAGAATTTGTTATTCTGCATTACAGAGTAACATTATTTACGACTCTTTGCTGGTACAAGTACATGTCTGTTTTTCCATTTTAACACCAGACTGAACATGTGGGAAAAGAGCCATAAGTTTAATCTTTACTTAGGTGACTTGTGAACAATACTTACAATAGAACAAGCTATACTCAGCTCTTGGAGACAGATGGGATCAGCTACCACTGCGAGAACAGAGACAAGTTGGGACACAAAACCTCGACTATCCCTTTGACCCCTTTGATGTCCTCTGCACTCCAGCTTGGATTTATACAGTGAAAGGGCTGGTACGATCCTGTCTGTTACTGCTGCTTCAATATGCTTCAGGCAAGCTGGCGAGGAAATTTTCCTTACCTTGACTATTCCGCTCAATAGAAATTGTTTGGGAAAGGCTCTAACTTGAAAAGTTGCTGTGGAATTTGATCAGTATGCTAGGCTCACCACAGAGGTTTAATTATTTAGCATTCTGTTTGTTCATGTGAAGAAAAATTAAATGTGTTTGTTTGACATAGTTTCTCACTGCACAGCCTCAAAAGCAACATAATAACTAAGAATGAGACAACTGAAGGCTGCATTTTCTATGACCCGTTTTCCCCTCATCCTTATATATAGGAATTCATTTTAAGAAATAGTTTCTTGTTTTTTGGTTTTATTCCATGTAGAATTAAAGTATTTCTTCACTCATCTAAGTATTCCAGAGAAATAAGTATTTAACATCTAGATGAGTTTTCTATATCATTGAAGCTTACCCCTGTTAAAGCCAAACTTTTTTAAAAACCAGTTTTGATCAACGTTTTTCTAAAACCTCCATCTGAATAATTAAATATTTTGAAATTAACTTGAGTAAGAACAAGAGAGCATTCATATATAATCAGCCATGTCCCTTGTAAAGTCTTTCTAAATACAAACTGTATACATTGAATCTAATTTTCCCAATAAAACAATAAGCCAGTTTTATATCCTTTACCAAAGGCCCAAGGCTGATTGAGGCAGCATCATAATCATGATCACTCACACACTTTAAAACAGCAACAATAATGGAAACAAAAACAAATTTAGGATGTTACAGAAACTTAAAATAATGTACTACTCTATAATTAATGTTCACCATATACTGTATTAAGCTCATATTGTTTTGTCTATAAAAAGAAAACATGAGATAAAGTAACACTTTCAATCAGAACAAATTTGGGGAGATTTTATAGCAATCATCAGGGAGGGTTTTACCAGGGACATGAGACTAGTTATAGCACTTTTTAACACAAGCTCCAGAACACATATTGTGTTGCCTCTTAACATTCTCATTGCATGTTTTTTTTTACGTCAAGTGTAGAAATTCAAAATAAAATCATTTTTTCCACCTTTGAAATAAATGTTTTTTATTCTTATACTGCCCTTTCATCAGTATAAGCAGCTTTACCTTGTGCCATTATGAAAGTGAGTACTTCATATGAAAATCATATTTGCACTCAATTTTATATCATTTGGTTACCTATTATTGAATTGCCTTTATAGGCAACTCAGAAGCATGGGATATTGAATTTAACCGTAAGTCCACAAAATCAAAAGTCTTTGCCTCTTAGTGAGGCACTTTTGTACAGACATTTTAAAGAACTATTAAAGCTCAGTTATGTTGCGTCGTTCTAAAGTACTGAATTATTATGAATAGTCCAACCAGACCACAGAGCTGGATAGCCTATGAGAGGCGTTAAAGGTAAACAGGAGACAGTTTTGGGGGGGGTTTGTTTGTTTGTTGGCATTCCTGTTCACATCTTTTAAAAAATTACATTTTGGGGAACTTCCCTGGTGGTACAGTTGTTAAGACTTTGCCTTCCAGTGCAGGGGGTGCATGTTCGATCCCTGCTCGGGGAGATAAAGTCCCACATGCCTCAGGCCAAAAAACCAAAAATATAAAACAGAAGCAATATTGTAACAAATTCAGTAAAGACTTTTAAAAAAATGGTCCACAATAAAAAATAAAATTTTGTGATTATAATGGTCTAATTTTGAAGATGATTCCTCAAAAAGGAAACAAGGTAAATGCCTTAAATACTTATATACCTAAAAAATATTCACAGATAATATCAAGAATCAAGAAGGAAACAGACGAGTTAACTTAAAGCTAGTATCACTAGGAATCCTTGACAAACTAAATGCCCAGCTGCAGAAGCCAAATAAGTTAACCATTCAGCCACCACAGATTGTCAGGGGGTGTTTCCAGAAAGAATCACAAGGATCTATAATCCCTTATAGAGCCATGAAAGTATTGAAATCAAAGTACTGGTCCTATGCACTGCAGATATATTCCTGTACAAGATTCCAGACAACCATGTGTTAAGTTAAAAAAATTCTGTATTTTTGAAGATGGTACAAGAATTTGGAAAATATCTCCCTAATCTTTGTCTTTGAGGGAACAAATCATTCTAAAACACAAAGGAAAAAATAAACCAAGACGAAGGCCAAAGAGAAAAAATTCAGAAGTAGCAGAAAGAATAATCAAAGTCAAAAAGTTTGAGAGTGAAGAAATGTGACACTATGACAGATATAAAAGCAACTGAGGTTAAACAATATTAGAGAAAAAGTATGACAGAAATCCCTAACCTCCAGTTATGGCAAGACAGAGGTATGCCTAAAGTTCTCCTGCTAAAAATATACAGAAGTGCAAAAAATAATAATATAAAAGTATTATAATTATTTTGCTGAGTTTTCAAGAAATAAAGGGGAATACCTAGGCTAAAAGGAAAAACAGAAAAGGAGGAACTGAACACAGTAGCAGTCAGCTACATCTGTGATTTCTATAATACAAGGTGGTGAAATGTAGGTGAGAGGGTTAACATGGGGGTGGTAGTCAGTATTTCTCACCCAAAGCTTTTGGTTGTAAAGTTTACATGTGAAGAGGAGAAGAGACATTGTACCCCGCTGAGGGAGGAGTTGGAACACATGAATAAAGGGAGGACCCTCAAAGGGACACGTCCTTGGTATAAGGATGGACCAGAGAAATTGTGCCCACCACCACTGGGAGATACTGAGGTAGATGTTTCTGTCATGACTTTGGATGGCCAAAATAAAATTAAAAAGTAATAAAAATAAAAGCTTCTCTGAGAATTCTGTACATGTGCCCCATGTTGACTTGAAGTTTAAATTATAATCTCTTCATGATCTGGAAAACCTTAAGTCAAGAAATGAATTTTTAAATTTATTTTGGGCTCATAATAGCACTGAGGCACGTGGCAGAATGTGAAGCCACTTCAGAGTGATAAACCATTAATTCAGGTCACACACAATTCCCACTGATAAAGTCACAGTGCACATAAGTCCACAATTAAAAATCAAAAAATGCATAAGAAAACAAACACATGATAATGAGCTAGAGTAACAGAAAAAAAAAACAAACAACCAAGGGGGTTAAAAATTCAAGAACTTGAGATGGCAAATAATCAGTTAGATATTATAAAATGTGTTTTGTTTTTCCAGTTTTATTGAGATACAATTGGCATACAGCCCTGATAAGTTTATGGTCTACAACATAATGATTTGACTTACATATATCATGGAATGATTATCACAATAGGTTTCATAAACATCCATCATCTCATATATATGTACGTTAAAGAAATAGAAAAAAATTTTTCCTCACGATAAGAATTCTTAAGACTTACTCTTAACAGCTTTCATTTATAATGTACAGCAGTGTTAATTATATTTATTATGTTGCACATTATATCCTTAGTACTTCTTTATCTTATAACTGGAAGTTTGTACCTTCTGACTGCCTTTATCTAATTCCCCTTCCCCCCACCTGGCCTCTGTTAACCACAAATCTGATCTCTTTTTCTATGAGTTTATTTGTTTGTTTGTTTGTTTGCTTGTTTTTGAAGTATAATTGACCTACAACACTGTTAGTTGGTACACAACATAGTGATTTGATATTTCTGTACATTTCAAAATGGTCACCACAATAGGTCTAGTCATCATCTGTCGCCATACAAAGATACTACATAATTATTGACTATATTCCCCACACTGTACATTTCATACATATGACCCATTTGTGACTGAATTTTTTTTTTTTTTGCAGTATGCGGGCCTCTCACTGTTGTGGCCTCTCCCATTGCGGAGCACAGGCTCCGGACGCGCAGGCCCAGCAGCCATGGCTCACGGGCCCAGCCGCTCCGCGGCATGTGGGACCTTCCCAGACCGGGCCACAAACCCGTGTCCCCTGCATCGGCAGGCAGACTCTCAACCACTGCGCCACCAAGGAAGCCCCCTGTGACTGAAAATTTTTATCTATTAATCTGCCTCACCTATTTAAAAAGTGTTTTGAACAAAGACATAAATAAAGGAATTGTAAAAGAAAGCACATGTACACACATGCACAGAACTCAGAAATAGGAGCAAAGAGATGTGAAAAGGACAAAGAAAGCCCTACAAAAGAAAGATGGCCACTGAAATTTAAAAATAAATAGCAGAGTAGACATAGTTGGAAAGAGGATTAATAAACTGGAGAAAACAGTTCTGAGGAAATTACACAGAACAAGTACAGAAAGATTAAGAGACAGTAAACACAGAAGAATTTAAGAGGTATGGAACATAAGATGAAAGGATCAGCTTACTTCTAATAGAATTTACAGAAGGAGAAAAGAGATAAATGATAGGAGAGAAAATATGTAATGAGATAATAGCACAGTTTCAAGAAGGAGCACAAGTCCTATATTGCATAAATAAAACTGAGTTCCTTTCTAGACACATTGTAATGAAACTACTGAAAACCAAAAAAGGTGTTAAAACAATACTGAGATAAAATAAAGATTATACATAAAATAATATTTAAATTCATAACCAATTTTTTACAGCAAAGTAGAGAGCCAAAGACAACAGAAAAATAACTTCATAACACTGGTGGAAAATACCTGTCAACCTTGAATTCTACAACCATATAATAATTGTCAGTTACTACTGAAGATAAAATTAAGATGTTTTCAGTAAAGACTATGCTTGTTATTAATTATGATCACCAAAAACTGCTAAAGAATGCACTTCAGGAATAAAGAGAATAAAAGAGAGAATTCAAATTAACAAAATACAAAATGAAAAACTAGAAAATATCCACAAACACAGCAATTAAAATAATAATAAATATTACGACACAACTATAAGCCAAAATTGGTTTTGTGAAATCCAAAGGAGTAAACAGAGACTCAGTGCAGATCACTTAACCAGTTTTCTGGGTAAAAGAAAACTCACAAATATTAATCAACCCACAAATATAAATATTCCCCTCCACTCTCAGTAACCACCTAGAAAATATAATAAAAACTAAGATGCCACTATCAAATGCAACAAAACAATAAACCATCTACAAATTAATACAGCAAAAATCCTCATGGAGAAAATTTTTAAAATCTTTGAAATGGCATAGAAGTGGTTCTTAATAAATGGAGAGATACAGCAGTCATATAGAGCTACTTGCATCTCCTAGCCCATGAGTCTGACTCTCTTCATGTTTTTGTGTTTTTTAACTAATGTATAGTATTCGATTACAGGAAAATAGATGTTTAATTATGGGCCTATACATCCAAACCCAGTACTATAAAGGTATTATCCTTGAGTTTGTCTTAAATTTTAATACTTTGATTTTCAAATTTACTTTTAAATAATGTGGAATTGATATTTTGTGTATTGTTAAGATAGACGTGTAATTTTATTTTTTTTTACTTTTGAAAAATTAGTTTTCCCAGCATCATTGATTGAATAGTTCATCCTCTTACCACTTATTTGTAGTTTCTCTTCAGTCATAAATTAACTTACCATGAAGTGTTTGTTTGTTTCTCTTTCCTTTTCCATTGGTTTTAATGTTTACTCCTGTACCAGTAGCTCACTTTCTTAATCATGAAAACCTTACAAAAACCCTTGATGTTTCTCACAAATTATCCCGATCTATTTCTTCGTTTTAAAAATTGCCTTAGTTATTCTTCATCTTTAGCTCTATTTTATAAATTTTTAAGAGGAATTTATCAAATCCTCCCCTTCCCTCACAAAAATATTTTGTGATCTGAGTGAAATTACATTTAATTTATAATTAATATGGAAGGAACTCACAGCTTTAGAAGATTGAGTCTTCCAACTTGTGAACACAATATGGCTCTCCAATTGCTCAGATTTTCTTTAATGTACTCAATAATTACACTTTTTCTAGAAAGTACTTAGAGGTTTTGTTGCTATGTGAGTACTATATAACATTTTCGAATTAGTCATTACTAGTGTTTAGGAATTCTGATGATTTTATTAAATGTTGGTCTTCTGTATATGCACAGCAATCTCATTGAATTCTCTTATTAGTTCTCAACATTTGTCTGTAAGTTCTTTATATCATCATCACCAAATAATAACTTTTTTCTTTTATTTTCCAATAAACTTTCCTATTTTCTTGTTTTTGTTTTTCTTTTCTTATTATTTGGCCTAGGGACCTACACTGAAATATTTAATAGAGCAGTGATAGCAGGCATCCTACTCTTGCTTTTGCCTAGAACTCTTGGTAAGGCTTCAACATTCCCAATATGATGATTTTTGACAGATATATAGAATCATTATGTTGTGCACCAGGAACTAACATAGTGAGGTAGGTCAATTATACTTTAAACAAACAAATGAAATAATAGAAAAAGAGCTTAGATTTGTGATTACCAGAGGCAGGGGGTACAGGTGGGGGAAATTGGATGAAAGTGGTCAAAAAGGTACAAAGTTCTAGTTATAAGAAAAATGAATACTAAAAATGTAATTACAAGATGATAAATATAATTAACACTGTTGTACATTATATATGAAAGCTGTTGAAAGAGTAAACCCTAAGAGTTCTCTTCACAGTGAAAAAATATTTTTTTCTTTTCTTTTCTTTTGTATCTATATGAGATGATGGATGTTCACTAAACTTATTGTTTCATCATTTATTATGGTAATCATTTCACAATATATGTAAGTCAAATCTTTGTGCTGTACTCCTTAAACTTATACAGTGCTGTATATCAATTATATCTCAAAACTGGAAGAAAAACATAAAATAAAATAGCAATACTCAGCAAATGGGATCAAGGGAATTTTTTTCAAGCAACAAATGTGCTCTGAAACTGGACTGTGGGAATGGTTGAACAACTGCATAAGTTTACTAAAAATTATCAAACTGTACACTTGTAATGGGTGAATTTTATGGTATGTAAATTGTAACTCAATAAAAAATGTTACAACTAAAGGGACAAAAAGAGATGTGTTATCAAGTCATGAAAAAACATGAAGGATCCATAAATGCATATTAATAAGTAAAAGAAGCCAATCTGCAAGGGCTATATACTGTATAATTCCAACTATATGACATTTTGGAAAAGGCAAAACTATGGAGACAATAAAAAGATCAATGGTTGCCAGGGGTCAAGGGGAGGTGGGGTGGGAGAGATGAACAGCAGAGGAAAGAGCATTTTTAGGACTATGAAAATACTCTATATGGTATTATAATGATAGATATATGTCATCATACATTTGTCCAATCCCATAAAATATGCAACACCAAAAGTGAACCCTAAGGCAAACTATGGAATTTGGGTGATTACGATGTGTCAATGTAGGTTCATCCTTGGTAAAATATGTACCATTTTGGTGGGTAATGTTGACAATGCAGAAGGCTATGTATGGGGGGTACCACGGGATATAAGGGAAATCTCTGTACCTTCCTCTAAATTTTGTTGTAAACCTAAAACTGCTCTAAGAAAATAAAGTCTTAATTTAAAAAATCAGTTATTCACCATATTAAAGAGTAAAACAGACAAACCTTATGACAATCTTAATAGATGTGGAAAAATAATTTATTAAATTCTATACTGTTAATGAAAGAACCATATGATGATCTCAATAGATTCAGTAAAAAGCATTTGATAAAATTTTATACCTATTTGTGATTTTTTAAAAAACTTCAGTAATTAGAAATAGAAGTGTACTTTACTAATCTGATGAGGGATCCAGAAAAAATACAGTAAATATTAAAATTTGAAGGCAACTGAACAGGGGTAAGGAAACAATATCAATTATCAGTGCTTCTAGTCAACATTTTACTGGAAGCCCTAACCGGATCAATAAGGCAGGAAGGAAGATAGAGAAATGGAAGTCATTACTCAGAGATTATTTGATTATGTCTGTAGAAAACCCAGAAGAATCTACAAACTATTAAAAGCAAGGTCACTAGAAACAAGGCCAAAATATGACAATTGACTATATTTCTCTATACTAGAAATAACTGGAAGATATAATTTAATAGAAAAACAATACCATCTAAAACATCCACTACTTAGGAACACATATATAAAAACATTGCAAGACCTTCTACCTGAGAACTACAAAATATTGGTGAGAGAAAATAAAAACAAAAATAACTGGAGGGAAATACTATATACATTGATTAGAAGACTCAATATTGATAAAATGCCAATTCTCTCCCAAATTAAGTAATCCCTTTCAAAATCCCAGCAGGTTATTTTGTGCAAATTGACCCTTTATTCTAAAATGGAAATGGAAATGGAAAGACTTAATATAGCCAAGGCAATACTGAAGAAGAAAAACTAAACTGCAAAAATTATACTACTAAATATCAAAAGTTATTGTAAAGCTAAAAATAATGACAGTAACGAATTAGCACAATAATAGCTAAGTAAACCAATGGAACAAATTAGAGAGTCCAGAAACAGACCCACTCAAAAATACTAACCTGGTTTGGATAAAACCCTACTGCAATTCAGTGTAAAGGATTATCTTTTCAATAAGTGGTTTGGGGTCCATAGGAAAAGAAATTAACCTTAATCCCTATGTAATATCATATATAAAAATTTAATCAAGAACCATCAAAATCTGAATGTGAAAGGTAAAACAATAAGCCTTCTAGGAGAAAACATGTAAGACTATTGTTATGACATTAAGGTGTGCAACCACTTCTTAAACAGGATATAAATTGCACTCACCATAAAAGAAAAGATTGAGATAGTAAACTTATATCAATAAAATCTTCTATTTATTAAAAGTCACCAACGACATAGTAAAACCACAAGCCATATACTGGGAGAAAATATTTGCAATGCATATCTGACAAAATAATCACATATATATACACATATACATATAGAATGAATGTAAATATATAAGTAAAAACAGACAATACAATAGAAAAGTGGCAAGGAGACTTCAATAGGAACTTCACAAAGTAGTATATCCAAATAACCAACAAGGATATGAAAATATGTTCAATATTGTTAGTCACCTAGGAAATGCAGGTTAATACCAAAATTTAGTACCGCTACATATTCATCATAGTACTAAAATTAAAATGACTATACCAACTGTAGTGACGATGTGGAGTAATTTGAACTCTCAAATGCTTCTGATGGAAATTTCAAATTGGTTCATCCACTTGGAAAACTGTTTGGCAGCTTTACAGCAAAATGTGCCTAACATAAGACCCAGTAATTCCATTTCTATATATTCACCAAATAAAAATAGTGCTTACTTATATCAACTACACAATTCAAAATATTCAAAAATCCAGAATTCCATATTTGAGTTCAAATAATCTGAAACCAGAGACTTCAATGAAGTATATCCCAATAAATATGAGAAAAATATAGGGCGTAGTAGAGGGAGGACAAATACAATACTGAAGTAATGAAACAAAAAACGTAGTCATAATCACAAGGGAGAAGTCCATTAGACATACTTGTAATATGTGTATGCAACAGTAGTGCAAACTGAGGCTGGCTCTATTTCACCCAATGATCTTATTACCAAGCTATGTATGGTGGTTGAAATTTTTGGTATTCTCTTGTTCCCTGGGGTAAAGAAATTTAGAGTATAAATGTTTCACCTCTGGTAAAATATAACACATTGAATGCTAATGTACTTGCCAGAAGGCACTCATCTGGCTTTAGAAGATATGCTTATTTTATTGAGCAGATCATATTTTGCCCTCAGAAATGCTGGACTGAGAAAATCAAGCTTGGTCAAATAGCCCAAGAAAACTATGCCATCCAGTAAATTTAAGAAACATGCAAGTCAACGTACATTCTCTGAAATAAAAGTTTTCTACAACTGAAAAGGCATTTAATGCTAGGGAGTTTGCCCCCAACTTTTGGGATGTTTTTAATGAGTACTTGCATAGTGTTCATCTTCCCATTCATTTTGTGGTATTTGAGGTGACCTATCAATAACAAATTAAATATATTATGATTCTAAAGAAATCAGCATTTCTTAGATTCCCAACTAAACTTTAGTGCATTATTTATTTAGCTGAACTGTCACTCAAATTAACGATCCCTATGTCTACTGGAAGTCATGAGGTAAGTGAAATGGGGATATCAAGCAATTTGTCCATGGCCACCCACACAGTTGTCCTGACTAGTATAAGTTAAGAAAGCTTTACGATTCCCTGCCCGCTGTTCATAAGACCACAAGACCGTACCTCATAAACCAAAATGGTGAAATTAAGTATCATAAATGAAAAGAATATTTTTATTTCCTCTAACCTTTTCCTTGCTACCCTGGAATTCCTTTTCTCTGTATGTCTGTGTAGATAAAAAACTTTTTTTTAAATAATAAAGTTAAATAATAAACTGGGTTTTCTTTGCCCTATCTTTTTATCTTATAAAAATGGTGGTAAAGAGGGGGGGTGGGGTTAGGTAGGAGGATAAGAAGAGAACTATAACCACCACTAACCCTTACATGTACGCTCGGGATGGGCCTCTGGTTCACACCCATGTCATCAGTGCATGGTGGGAGGTCAGTTTGGTCAGAAGAGTACTTATTTTTAAGACATTGAAAACTATATATTAAGTGGTTGTGTAAGCAGTTAGGAAAAGCATTCGGAAAGTTTTCTCAGGATATTAAGAAAAAAAAGGGTAAAAATAAAATAAAATGATGGAATCTGGAAGACACTTCTTAAAATTATAGTGTTCTCATGTAACAAGTGGAAGATTATGTATTATAGCAAAAACCTGAGAGGAACTAAGATCCAAATATAAACCCTTGCTTGCTAAAAAGAAAACCAATCCAGAAAATGGGATTTGAAAATGTAAGGGAAAGAGGTCTGTGTTCCCTTTCTCCCATACTGCTTGTCTTTCTTAATATGCTGAAGAATATTTGGGAAATAAAAGGACACATTTTAGAGACTGATAGAGTACCATCTAGAGGGGAAAAGGAAACACAGATGTGTCCCCTAATATTTCTGGGGCAGGGCAAACAGATGAATGATAATGACTACTAGTGGGAGAGAGAATTTCAGGGGAAAGGAGATGAAGATGATGAGGTCGCTTTTAATGAGGTAGAATCAAGATACTCATGGACTACCCAGGTATGATATGTATGTAGCAAGTTGGTACATGTGAGGGTCTGGAGCCCAGGACAGAGATTGGTGTTGTAGATAAAAATTGTAAAGTTATTTGTTTAGAGTTACTATCTGATGACATAGGGTAGAATGGGGTTGCCTAGATAGGAGGTCAAGTAGGAATAGAAATGGATTAAAGACTCAGAGCCCTAGGACAACCACCTTAAAAGGGAAAGTAGAGGAAGAACAGCCTATAGTGAAGAGTGGCAAGGAGAACCAGAGAGCAAAGAGATAAAACTAAATAATTGTGACACATAAACCAAGGGACACTTGTTCCAAGGAGGAAAGAGTACACTGCCTACAGCAGGGCCAGGACTCAGATGTATGCAGGATTGTCTGAGGAGCTGGTAGAAAGGGACATGAGAAGGTTTATCCAAGAGATTTTGGCTAAAGAAGAGAGGCCTTTCTTCACATATGCACCCTGTCGATAGAGAGGCAGCTGCAGAAGCCAAAGGGGTTTTCATTAGGGACTCTGAAACATGGAAGACCAGCTGGGCTGCTTTTCATGCCCAGATAACAAAGTGAGAAAGAGCCAAGAAGATGCTCCGACTTCACAAATTATAGCACGGCTGTGGGACATCTGATGACATCATCTTCACACAGATATCGAGGGTCCAAGGAGGACACCAGTAGCAGTGAGCAGTAGGTAGGGAAGTCAAGTCTCTTAAAAATGTAAATGACAGAAACCCAACTGCAGCAAACTTAAGCAACATGGCCTCTGTGGCTCACAAACTAGGAAAAGATTTGGGGACTCATACTGCTTTCAGAGCACATTTCTTTTTCTCCAACCCTAGTTTCAGCTGTCTCTATAGGGCTTCATTTCTTTATCTTCAAATGGTTTCCTCTGTGTACTACAATTATGTGCATGGATTTGTGTGTTTGTGTGTGTGCATTCTATTTGGAAGGGGGTGGAGACAGATGGCTTCTGGCAGACCTAGGTTCTTCTCCCAGTTTAATGACCTAGACAAAATATGGGTATTTGTCTTCCTACTTTATTATTTAGTAATCCCAGGGAAATCACCAATTCACTCAGATTGGCCATTTCTACTAAATACTTGTCCGACAGTTTGATTGAGTAAACTCCCCTCCCCAAATCAAGGGAGTTAGGGAGAAGCTGTCCCCACAATGGAAGAGCTGGATGTAGAAAAATGAAATATAGGTTATTCCTGGAAACATGACCAATTGGCATCCACAGGCTGGTGAAGCCAGGGGAAGCTTGTATTAAGAGGGTTAAGTTCTGGCTGGGTCAAGTAAGGCAAGAATTGAAAAGGACCTATAGAATTAAGCAATTAATGGTCATTGTTCATCTGTAGATTAAGCAGCTTCAAGCAATGGTGAAAGCAAAAGCCAGATGGCAGTGATCTGAGGAGTAAACAGGAGGTGAGGAAGTATAAACACCACCAGAAAGGACTCTTTCTAGAATCTAGAAACTTAGCTATGAAAGAAAGCAAAAGGGACATGCAGAATCAAAAGACGATTTGGGGGAATTAATTTTGAAACATCTTTTAAATGTTATCATTTAAAAGTTTCCTAAAGCTACAGTTGACCCTTGAACAACATGGGTTTGAACTATGTGGGTCCACTTATACACTGAATTTTTTCAATAAATATGAAAAAAATTTTTGGAGATTTGTGACGATTTGAAAAAACTCACAGATGAACTACATAGCCTAGACATATTGAAAAAAATAAGAAAAAAATAGGTATGTTGTGAGTGCATAAAAATATATGTAGAACCTAGTCTATTTTATCATTTATTACCATAAAATATATACAAATCTATTATAAAACGTTAAGATTTATCAAAACTTACACAAACAGACCATACATGGTGCCATTTACAGTTAAGAGAAATGTAAAAAAAGTGTAAAGATATAATATTAAATCAAAACTGCATAAAGTTAAGTTACACACGGTACTACTACAGTAATTTTGTAGCCAACTCCTGTTGCTATTGCAATGAGCTAAGTGTTGCGAGTATTCACTTAAAATGTTGTGTGATGATAATCATCTCAGCATGAGCAGTTCATCTCTCCAGTAAATTATGTATCACAGTAAAAACTGATCTCTTGCAGTTCTTGCATAATTTTCATTGTGTTTGAAATACTGTAAGCCTTAAATAACACCATGGGACCCAAATGAAGTGCCACTAGTGATGCTGGAAGTGCTACCAAGAAGCAGTCATGACATAAGCTGAATTGCTGGATATGTACCATAGATCGAGGTCTACAACTTTGGTTGCCTGCCATTTCAAGATAAATGAATCCAGCATAGGGACCATTGTAAAAAAAGAAAAGGAAGTTTGTGAAGCTGTCTCTGTAGCTATGCCAGTAAGTGCAAAAACCTTGTACTTTTTGCAAAATACTTTTTTACCTTGTATTGAAAATGCAGCTTTTATGTGGGAGCAGGATTGCTATAGGAAAGGCATACCTATAGTCTCTAATATGATTTGAGAAAAAGCAAAGATATTATATGAAAACTTAAAGCAAAAGGAAGGTGAAGGATCTAAAACTGGAGAATTTAATGCCAGCAAAAATGATTTGATAATTTTAGAAAGAAGTTTGGCTTAAAAAATGTCAAGATAACAATAAAAGTAGGTGCTACTGACCAAGAGGCAGCAGATGAGTTCCCAGATGTCATTAAGAAAATCATTAAGGAGAAAGGATATCTGCCTGAACAGCTTTTTAATGCAGACAAAAATGCCCTATTCTGGGGGGAAAAATGCTACAAAGGACATTTATTAGTAATAAAGAGAAGGGAGCACCAGGATTTAAAGCAGGAAGGGTGATTCTAGGCTGACTCTACAGTTTTGTGCAAATACAGTCAGGTTTATGATCAGGACGGCCCTTATCTATAAAGCTGCTAACGCTGAGCCTTGAAGGGAAAGAATAAATACCAGCTGCCAGTCTTCTGGTTGTACAAGAAGACCTGGACAATGAGAACCCTTTTTCTGGATTGGTTCAATCAATGCTTTGTCACTGAAGCCAGGAAGTACTTTGCCAGTAGGAAACTGCTTTTTAAAGTACTTTTGATATTGGACAATGCCCCTGGCCATCCAGAATCCCATGAGTGCAATTGAGTTCAATACTGAAGCCATCAAAGTTAGGCATCACACAATGTCTCTAATTCAGCCTCTAGTCTGGGGGTCATAAGGACCTTTAAGGCTCATTATACCCAGTACTCTACAGAAAGGATTGTCAATGCTGTGGAACAGAACCCTAATAGAGAGACCATCATGCGAGCCTGGAAGGATTACACTATTGAAGCTGCCATCGTTGTTACAGAAAAAGCTGTGAAAGCTATCACGCTCAAAACAATAAATTCCTGCTGGAGAAAACTGTGTCCAGATGTTATGCATGACTTCACAGGATTTACGACAGAGCCAATCAAATAAATCATGAAAGAGATTGTGGATATGGCAAAAAAAGGTGGGGTTGAAGGGTTTCAAGATATGGATTTTCGAGAGATTCAAGAGCTAATAGACACCACACCAGAAGATGTAACAGAAGACAGTTTGAGGGACTTCCCTGGTGGTCCAGTGGTTAGGACTCGGTGCTTTCACTGCCATGGCCTGGGTTCAGTCCCTAGTCAGGGAACTAAGATCTTGCAAGCAGCACGGCATGGCCAAAAACAAAAACAAAAAAAATAGCAAAAAACACAAAATGACAGGTTGATAGAGATGAGTGCTTCCCAACAGGTGCCAGACAATGAGTGAGGAAGATGACGAAGAAGCAGTGCCAGAAAACAAACTGACATTAGACAATCTGGCAAAAGGTTCTAATTCTTCAGAGCCTTCTTTTACAACATGGGCCTTTCTACAATATGGGTGCTGAAACTAAAGCAAAAAGTGGAAGAAGAATTGGAACTGCATGAAAACATTTTTAGAGAAATGGAAAAGCAAAAACATCAGCTGTATCTCCATAAAGTCACACAGAGTGTGCCTGTCCCTCCTGCCTCCCCTTCGTCCTTCTCTTACACCTCTGCCATCCCTGGCACAGCAAGACCAGTCACTCCTCTTCCTCCTCCTCCTCAGCTCACTTAACATGAAGACAATGAGGATGAAGACCTTTATGATGATCCACTTCCACTTAATGAACAGTAAGTAATCATCATGCCATAGTTAATAAACTTATCTGTTGTGTATGTGTGTGAGCATCTTTATGTGAAAGTCTAATAACTGTATGGCAAGAACTGGCTGAGATGTGTTTGTACCATCCTCCTCTGCCTCACTTAAGTATTCACGTGTAGAACATCGTGTGCAAGATGTATTGAAGTGGATAACCTATCCTTACATAGGTATAAGTTGAGTGGTGTTTAATATAAATTCAATAACGTGTTGGTTTTCTCACTCCTTTGTAACTTTGCTTTCAAAAAATTACATTACCAAACCCTATGCCTCTCTCTCTCATATTTGGAGAAACTGCATATCAGCCTATCATCACAGGTAAGTTGGGTTTTTTAATGTAACAATGTTTCCAATACTGTATTAGGAACATGACTGTAATAATGTATGCCATAAAAATTTTAAAACGATTCATTTATTAGTATACAGGCTAGACTACCATGAAGCAATCATATTGCTGCTTCTGCATTATCAATACATGTCATTATAAATTTTCATCTTATTTTTTCATTTTTGATGTCTAGTGTCAGTAATACGTATAACATCTAAGTGTTTTGTATCATATAAAACAATGTTGATGTAGGTACTGACAGACAATTCATCTTGTAAACAGATAATGTAAACTTACAGTATTGATAAGTACAGCACAGCACTATAAAATATTTTCTCTTCCTTATGATTTTCTTAATAACATTTCCTTTTCTCTAGCTTACTTCAATGTGAGAATACAGTATATAATACATATGACATACAAAATATGTGTTAATTGACTGTTTATGTTATCTGTAAGGCTTCTGGTCAACAGTAAGCTATTAATGTTAACTTTCCAGAGAATCAAAAGTAATAGATGGATTTTTGAATGTGGGAGTTGAGGGGTTGGTGCTCCTAATCTTCATGTTTTTCAAGGGTCAACTGTGCTACTATCACAATTATTTTCTTCACACATACAATTCAAACCTTTACACTTCAGGCTGTAGATTCCATTAGACTTTGCTCAAATTGTAAATGCAAAATTGAGCAAGTCATTTAACCTCTTCGAGTCTGTTTCTTTATTTGTAAAATGGAATAATAGTACTTAACACTGAGTAGTGTATGAGAATTAAATGAGATTAATGTATTATTTGCCAGCAGAGAACTCTTAAAAATGGTTCAATAATCTATCATAAATTTGCTCATATAAACGTAATATGTCATCAGCTCAGGGACTAAAAGTTGAGCATTAAAGGAAAACCATTAATAATTTTTTTCATTTTATCAAGCTCCTTTTCTATTTGTTCCCATGGAAACCTATTTTGGTTGTGATAATATACAATTTTGCCATTTATTAATGCTCTTAATAGTTACCAAGAAAGATAGTTTTTAATTCTATCAGTGATTCTTTTAGGGAAGTAAGCAAATTTTGTACTGACACTGTGCACAACTTAAGGGACAATTAGTGTTTGTTCAATAATGCATTGGAGACACAGAATGTTGGCAAAATCAAGGTTAGTGGGCAAAATGTGACCCAGAATATTGAAGACAGGCTTGAATGTTCTTTAAGTCCCAGTTGTCCTCATGTTTGGAATCTGGTAATACTATATTTTTAGCTTTTATTTCTCTAGTAAACTTCTTTGGTTTTTAATTCAGTATAGTTCCTTTTCTTGCTTCCCATATATAGAGAACTGATTTAGAAGAGCCACCCATTTAAACTGGTAAGGTTTCGCTTACCCTCTTTTACCCATATGGCTTTAGATACTTCCAGAACTCTGGTTCTACTGATCAAACAGATACATATATAAGAACAGCTACAATCAATCTCTCAACACAGCTGCCTTTAAGAATGAGAAAAGATTATCTAACTTATGAAATGTCTCCTTCAGAGGAGGTTCAAGTGCACTGATCTTTTCTCAAACTGAGATACTGTCGGTGCTGCAGTGTAAGAAAACGCAGATGGGAAATCTTACACACAATCCCAAATCAGAATTGCAAGGTCTTTGGAAATCAGAAATAGGGTTCTAATGAAAGCCATTTTTCAATCCTGAAAGTAACATATAATGTGATTTCTCTAGTAAAAAGACATTCAAACTGTATTGTCAATGCAGAATGAATTTCATGAAATCAAATACACAGTGATAGAAATAATGCCTCCAGATAAGCCATGCTAAATATTTTGGACAAAAGCACTGATTTTCTCATAATTTTGAGTCAAAATGCAGTTATAAAAAAATAGATCATCACTAACATTAATAGAAAAACTTTTAGAACCTTTCAGTAGAAAGCTAAAGGACATGCTGACCTTCATATTGCATGGCAATCAAAATTCTTCCAACTTAATATTTTAAGAAAAAATAACACTGGGAAATCATCACAAAGCTGCAATTGACTACAATGCACAAGACAAACAAATAAACAAATGTCAAACTATCCTCCAGTTAAGAGCCAACTGTCCCTACTGGGTGACCTGAACATGATTTTACCAGATAGGAAAAGTATAAGTTCTGGTGTGAAAAAGTTAATCACATGTTTTGTTGTTTTGTTTGTGTGTGTGTGTGTGTGTCTTTTTCTTTGTTTGTTTGTTTTTTACTTCTATAGGCAAAGTAGAACATTTTACTGGCAGTAATGTAGAAAAAACAGAAATTAGAGCCAGGGATTTGAGTTGTGGTACTAGCTGTACTGCTAATTCACTATGTGACCTTGGATAGCTCTTAACATCATGATAACAATTTCCTTTTATCTATAAAATTAGGGAGTTAGGAGACCTTCAAGATGTTGGAAGAGTAAGTCACGGAGATCACCTTCCTCCCCACAAATACATCAGAAGTACACCTACATGTGGAACAACTCCTACAGAACACCTACTGAACGCTGGCAGAAGACCTCAGACTTCCCAAAAGGCAAGAAACTCCCCACGTACCTGGGTAGGGAAAAAGAGAAAACAGAGACGAAAGAATAGGGACAGGACCTGCACCTCTGGGAGGGAGCTGTGAAGGAGGAAAAGTTTCCACACACTAGGAAGCCCCTTCACTGGTGGAGATTGAGGGGTGGCAGAGGGGAAGCTTTGGAGCCAAGGAGGAGAGTGCAGCAACAGGGGGGCAGAGGGCAAAGAAGAGAGATTCCCGCACAGAGGATCAGTGCCAACCAGCACTCACCAGCCCAAGAGACTTGTCTGCTCACCCACTGGGGTGGGTGAGGGCTGGGAGTTGAGGCTAGGGCTTTGGAGGTCAGATCCCAGGGAGAGGACTGGGGTGGGCTGCATGAACACAGACTGAAGGGGACTAGTGCACCACAGCTAGCCAGAAGGGAGTCCAGGAAAAAGTCTGGAATGGCCTAAGAGGCAAGAAACAATTGTTTCAGGGTGTGCAAGGAGAGGGGATTCACAGCACTGCCTAGACAAGCTCCAGAGATGGGCGCAAGCCGCGGCTATCAGCGCACACGCCAGAGACGGGCATGAAACACTAAGGCTGCTGCTGCAGCCACCAAGAAGCCTGTGTGCAAACACAGGTCACTATCCACACCTCCTCTCCCGGGAGCCTGTGCCGCCCCCCACTGCCAGGTTCACGTGATCCAGGGACAACTTCCCCAGGAGATCACATGGCATGCCTCAGGCTATTGCAACATCATGCCAACCTCTGCCTCCGCCGGCTCGCACCGCAACCTGTACCCTTCCCTCCCCCCAGCCTCAGTGAGCCAGAGCCGCCTTATCAGCTGTTAATTTAACCGTGTCCTGTCTGAGCAAAGAACATACGCCCTCAGGTGACTTACATGCAGAGGCGGGGTCAAATCCAAAGCTGAACACCAGGTGCTGTGCGAACAAAGAAGAGAAAGGGAAATCTCTCCCAGCAGCCTCAGGAGCAGTGGATTAAATCTCCACAATCAACTTGATGTACCCTGCATCTGTAGAATACCAGAATAGACAATGAATCATCTCAAAATTGAGGCAGTGGACTTTGGGAGCAATGATATATACATTTTTTTCCCTTATTCTCTTTTTGTGAGTGTGTAAGTATATGTTTCTTTGTGTGATATTGTCTGTATAGCTTTGCTTTTACTATCTGTCCTAGAGTTCTATCTGTCCATTTTTTTGTTTGTGTTGTTTTGTTTTGTTTTTGTTTTGTTGTATAGTTTTTAGCGCTTGTTATCATTGGTGGATGTGTGTTTTGGTTTAGTTGCCCTCTTCTTTCTTCCTTTCTTGCTTTCCTTCTTTCTTTCTTTTCTTTCTTTCTTTTCTTTCTTTCTTTTTTTATTACCTTTTATTTTTTTCACTTTTAATAAATATTTTTTATTTAATAACTTTATTTTATTCTTTCTTTCTTTCTTTTTTTCTCCCTTTTCTTCTGAGCCATGTGGCTGACACTGTCTTGGTGCTCCGGCCGGGTATCAGTGCTGTGCCTCTGAGGTGGGAGAGCAGAGTTCAGGATATTGGTCCACCAGAGACCTCCCAGCTCTCCATAATATCAAAGAGCGAAAGCTCTCCCAGAGATCTCCATCTCAATGTTAAGAACCAGCTCCACTAAACGACCAGCAAGCTACAGTGCTGGACACCCTATGTCAAACAACTAGAAAGACAGGAACATATCCCACCCATTAGCAGAGAGGCTGCCTAAAATCATACTAAGGTCACAGACACCACAAAACCCACCACCAACGCAGACCTGCCCACTAGAAAGACAAGATCCAGCCTCACCCACCAGAACACAGGCACTAGTTCCCTCCACCAGGAAGCCTACAAAACCCACTGAATCAACCTTAGCCACTGGGGGCAGACACCAAAAACAACAGGAACTACAAAGCAGCAGCCTGCGTAAAGGAGAGTCCAAACACAGGAAGTTAAGCAAAATGAGATGACAGAGAAACACACAGCAGATTAAGGAGCAAGGTAAAAACCAACCAGACCAAACAAATGAAGAGAAAATAAGCAGTCTACATGAAAAAGAATTCAGAGTAATGATAGTAAAGATGATCCAAAATCTTGGAAATAGAATGGAGAAAATATAAGAAACGTTTAACAAGGACCTACAAGAACTAAAGAGCAAACAATGATGAACAACACAAGAAATGAAATTTAAAATTCTCTAGAAGGAATCAATAGCAGAATAACTGATGCAGAAGAACGGATAAGTAACCTGGAAGATAAAAGAGTGGAAATAACTACTGCAGAGCAGAAAAAAGAATCAAAAGAATTGAGGACAGTCTCAGAGACCTCTGGGACAACATTTAACACACCAACATTCAAATTATAGGGGTCCCAGTAGAAGAAGAGAAAAAGAAAGGGAATGAGAAAATATTTGAAGAGATTATAGTTGAAAACATCCGTAATACGGGAAAGGAAATAGTTAATCAAGTCCAGGAAGTGCAGAGTCCCATACAAGATAAACCCAAGGACAAACATGCCAACACACATATTAATCAAACTATCAAAAATTAAATACAAAGAAAAAATATTAAAAGCAGCAAGGGAAAAACAACAAATAACATACAAGGGAATCCCCATAAGGTTAATAGCTGATCTTTCAGCAGAAATTCTGCAAGCCAGAAGGGAGTGTCAGGACATATTTAAAGTGATGAAAGGGAAAAACCTACACCAAGATTAGTCTAGCCAGCAAGGATCTCATTCAGATTCAACGGAGAAATTAAAACCTTTACAGACTAGCAAAAGCTGAAAGAGTTCAGCACCACCAAATCAGCTTTACAACAAATGCTAGAGGAACTTCTCTAGGCAGGAAACACAACAGAAGGAAAAGACCTACAATAACAAACCCAAAATAATTAAGAAAATGGTAACAGGAATATACATATCGATAACTACCTTAAATGTAAGTGGATTAAATGCTCCAACCAAAAGACATAGACTGGCTGAATGGATACAGAAACAAGACCTGTATATATGCTGTCTACAAGAGACCCACTTCAGACCTAGGGACACATATAGACTGAAAGTGAGGGGATGGAAAAAGACATTCCATGCAAATGGAAATCAAAAGAAAGCTGGAGTAGCAATTCTTATATCAGACAAAATAGACTTTAAAATAAAGACTATTACAAGTGAAAAAGAAGGACACAAAACAATGATCAATCCAAGAAGAAGATATAACAATGGTAAATATTTATGCACCCAGCATAGGAACACTTCAATACTTAAGGCAAACGCTAACAGCCATAAAAGGAGAAATCGACAGTAAAACAATAATAGTAAGTGACTTTAACACCGCATTTTCACCAATGGACAGATCATCCAGAGAGAAGATAAGAAAACACAAGCTTTAAATGATACATTAAACAAGATGGACTTATTGATATTTATAGGACATTCCATCCAAAAACAACAGAATACACTTTCTCCTCAAGGGCACATGGAACATTCTCCAGGATAGATCGTATCTTGGGTCACAAGTCAACCTCTGATAAATTTAAGAAAATTGAAATTGTATCACGTATCTATTCTGACCACAAGGCTATAAGACTAGATATCAATTACAGGAAAAAATCTGTAAAAAATACAAACACATGGAGGCTAAATAATACATTATTAAATAACCAAGAGATCACTGAGATATCAAAGAGGAAATCACAAAATACCTAGAAACAAATGACAATGAAAACACAACTCAAAACCTATGGGATGCAACAAAAGCAGTTCTAAGAGAGAAGTTTATAGCAATACAATCCTACCTCAAGAAACAAGAAACATCTCAAATAAACAACCTAACCTTATACCTAAAGAAAGCAATTAGAGAAAGAAGAAAAAAGACCCGAAAGTTAGCAGAAGGAAAGAAATCATAAAGATCAGATCACAAATAAATGTAAAAGAAATGAAGGAAACAACAGCAAAGATCAATAAAACTAAAAGCTGGTTCTTTGAGAAGATAAACAAAATTGATAAACCATTAGTCAGACTCATTAAGAAAAAAGGGGAGAAGACTCAAACCAGCAGAATTAGAAATGAAAAAGGAGAAGTAACAACTGACACGGCAGAAATACAAAGGATCATGAGAGATTACTACAAGCAACCATATGCCAATAAAATGGACAACCCAGAAGAAATGGACAAATTCTTAGAAAAGCACAACCTTCCGAGACTGAACCAGGAAGAAATAGAAAATAAAACAGACCAATCGCAAGCACTGAAATTGAAACTGTGATTAAAAATCTTCCAACAAACAAAAGCCCAGGACCAGATGGCTTCACAGGCGAATTCTATCAAACATTTAGAGAGCTAACACCTATCCTTCTCAAACTCTTCCAAAATATAGCCGAGGGAGGAACAATCCCAAACTCATTCTACAAGGCCACCATCACCCTGATACCAAAACCAGACAAAGATGTCTCAAAGAAAGAAAACTACAGGCTAAGATCACTGATGAATACAGATGCAAAAATCCTCAACAAAATACTAGCAAACAGAATTGAACAGCACATTAAAAGGATCATACACCATGATCAAATGGGGTTTATCCCAGGAATGCAAGGATTCTTCAACATACGCAAATCAATCAATGCGATACATCATATTAACAAACTGAAGGAGAAAAACCGTATGATCATCTCAATAGATGCAGAAAAAGCTTTCGAGAAAATTCAACACCCATTTATGATAAAAACCCTCCAGAAAGTAGGCATAGAGGGAAGTTACCTCAACATAATAAAGGCCATATGTGGCAAACCCACAGCCAGCATCATTCTCAATGGTGAAAAACTGAAACCATTTCCACTAGATCAGGAGCAAGACAAGATTGTCCACTCTTACCACTATTGTTCACATAGTTTTGGAAGTTTTCACCACAGCAATCGGAGAAGAAAAAGAAATAAATGGAATCCAAACTGGAAAAGAAGAAGTAAAGCTGTCACTGCAGATGACATGATACTATACATAGAGAATCATAAAGATGCTACCAGAAAACTACTAGTTAATCAATGAATTTGGTAAAGTAGCAGGATACAAAATGAATGCACAAAAATGTCTTGCATTCCTATACACTAAGGATGAAAAATCTGAAATTAAGGAACCACTCCCATTTACCATTGCAACAAAAAGAATAAAACACTTAGGAATAAACCTACCTAAGGAGACAAAAGACCTGTATGCAGAAAACTATAAGACACTGATTAAAGAAATCAAGGATGATACAAACAGATGGAGAGATATACCATGTTCTTGGATTGGAAGAATCAGCATTGTGAAAATGACTATAGTACCCAAAGCAATCTACAGATTCAATGCAATCCCTATCAAATTACCAATGGCATTTTTCACAGAACTAGAACAAAAGACTTCACAGTTTGTATGGAAACACAAAAGACACCGAACAGACAAAGCAATCTTGAGAAAGAAAAATGGAGCTGGAGGACTTCAGGCTATACTACAAAGCTGCAGTAATCAAGACAGTATGGTACTGGCACAAAAATAGAAATATAGATCAATGGAACAGGATAGAATGCCGAGAGATAAACCCACGCACATATGGTTACCCTATTTTTGATAAAGGAGGCAAGAATATACAATGAGGAAAAGATAGCCTCTTCAATAAGTGGTGCTGGGAAAACTGGACAGCTACATGTAAAAGAATGAAATTCGAACACTCCCTAACACTATACACAAAAATAAACTCAAAATGGATTAAAGACCTAAGTGTGAGGCCAGACGCTATAAAACTCTTAGAGGAAAGCATAGGCAGAACACTCTACGACATAAATCACAGCAAGATCCTTTTTGACCCACCTCCTAGAGAAATGGACATAAAGACAAAAATAAACAAATGGGACCTAATGAAACTTAAAAGCTTTTGCACAGCAAAGGAAACCATAAACAAGATGAAAAGACAACCCTCTGAATGGGAGAAAATATTTGCAAATGAAGCAACTGACAAAGGATTAATCTCCATAATTTACAAGCAGCTCATGCAGCTCAATAAGACCTAAATAGACATTTCTCCAAAGAAGATATAGATTGCCAACAAACACATGAAAGAATGCTCAACATCACTAATCATTAGAGAAATGCAAATCAAAACTACACGAGGTATCACCTCACACCAGTCAGAATGGCTATCACCAAAAAATCTACAAACAATAAATCATGGAGAGGGTGTGGAGAAAAGGGAACCCTCCTGCACTGTTCGTGGGAATGTAAATTGTTACAGCTACTATGGAGAACAATATGGAGGTTCCTTAAAAAACTAAAAATAGAACTACCATGTGACCCAACAATCCAACTACTGGGCATATACCCTGAGAAAACCATAATTCAAGAAGAGTCATGTACCACAATGTTCAGTGCAGCTCTATTTACAATAGCCAGGACATGGAAGCAACCTAAGTGTCCATCAACAGATGAATGGTAAAGAAGATGTGACATATATATACAATGAAATATTACTCAGCCACAAAAAGAAACAAAATTGAGTTATTTGTAGTGAGGTAGATGAACCTACAGTCTGTCATACAGAGTGAAGTCAGAAAGAGGAAAACAAATACCGTATGTTAACACATATATATGGAATCTAAAAAAAATAAATAAAGGTAGAGGCAGGACAGGGATAGAGATGCAGACATAGAGAATGGGCTTGAGGACACGGGGAGGGGGAAGGGGAAGCTGGGACGCAGTGAGAGAGTGACATTGACTTATATATAATACCGAATGTAAAACCGATAGCTAGTGGGAAGCAGCCGCATAGCACAGGGAGATCAGCTCAGTGCTTTGTGAACACCTAGAGGGGTGGGATAGGGAGGGTGGGAGGGAGACACAAGAGGGAGGAGATATGGGGATATATGTATATGTAGAGTTGGTTCACTTTGTTATAAAGCAGAAACTAACACACCATTGTAAAGCAATTATACTCAAATAAATATGTTAAAAAAAATTAGGGAGTTAGTGGCAACTAGATAATCTCCAAGGTCATTTTTGGCTCTGGCATTTCATGTAGGAAGGTGCCAAAACTATCAAGAGTGGTATAAACCGAAGAATGAATAAGCAACCTCAGATACTATAGCCACATAAATAATAATAGCATTTTTCAAGGCCATAAAAGGCCCTATGTCAAAGGATTTTTATATACTATTATAATTTTTTAAACTATCTTGCAGGGTAGTAATCCACATACAAATGAGAGAATTTAAGCTTGAGAGAGGTTAAGTGATTTACCAGAAATTGCTGATAAGCAACAAACCAAGGCTTCAAACTTCAAAGTGCTAGATATAGAGCCATTGTTCTTCCCAACATATCAAATACTTTGCCCAGCTTAAGGAGATAGTTGACAAGGCCTGATTAAAAATGACTCTTTGTATTCTAGCCTTTATACACTGAGAAAATGAAATTGGACTGCAACTCATAGATTCATAAAACCTTTCATTTCTTAATATAATATTTCCTGGTAATTACAACAATATAGAGCTGGGTGTCACTCATCACTTGTATTACTGAGAAGACATTCTCAAGTTTTGAATTTTAAAAGCAAATATTATTGTTAAAATAAAATCAGGTTAAAAATAAAAATAAGTAATTCTAGAAATATTTAATTTCAGAACTTTTTGTTATTTTTTTTTCAGAAACAGATGTTCAAAAGGACTGGTTGCTGCTGCAAAGTATTCACCTTCCACATGCCACCTATAATGTGATTATGAGCCTTGTAAGATATGCAGGCTGGTGTAATACAACCTTTCCCTTAATAGCATGCACCTAAAATTTGCTTTTGTATGTAGGAAAATAAAATTTATGGAACCGGATAATGTAGCCGTTTTATTTCAAACTGCTTTATTTTTACTAGCTAGAACTAATAAAATATTCAATAGATTCCACATTTACTTTTAGAAATCTTTACATGCCTCCCTAGTTAGAGATCACAGGTGAATAAACAAGTGAATCAGAGGAAATAAATGCCTGTCGTGTTGAAAGGTAGTGAACCTTTTTGCATATGATTTAAATTATAAAGTATTTGCTTCAGAGGATTATACGATATTCTGGCCAGTGTACGAATGATAGTAATTTACTGTCTTAGAGACTAGAACCTTGGAGAGATGATTGACATAGGAGATAAAAGATGAGAACTCTTTCCACTGGCCCTAAAAACTCTTTTAGGAACCACCTGTTATGAAAATATTCTAAACTTTTTCGCTCTGGGCCACATACAAGAAGACCCTATGCCCTTAGTGAGAAAGAACTATGAAAGCTGAGTCACAGTGTGGTCTCTCAGTAATTGGTTCAAACCCTCTCCAGAATTTCTGAGCTTTTAAACCCACAAGATTTTTTCATGGAAAATTACAGTATTCTGGATCCTTAACAGGACTGTAAAAACATTTAAGAGCCTAATTGCTCTGGTAGGACTCCCAGCACTGTGTTGAATAAAAGTGGTCAGAGAGGACACCCTTGCCTTGTTCCTTATCTTAGAGGAAAATCTTTTAGTTTTTTAGTGTTACGATGTTAACTGTGGGCTTTTCATAGGAGGCCTTTACTATGCTGAGGTAATATCTTTCCATTCCTAGTTTGTTGAGGGTTTTTGTCATGTAAGTGTGTTGAATTTTGTCAAATGCTTTTCTGCATCTATTGAGATGATCATGAGGTTCTTATCCTTCATTCTGTTAATATGGTATATCATATTAATTGATTTGCACATGTGGACCCATCCTCATATCCCAAGGATAAATCATGATGTGTGAGCCTTTTAATGTGTTATTGAATTGAGTTTGCTAGTATTTTATTGAGAGTTTTTGCACCTATGGTCACTGGGGATATTGGCACATAGTTTTTTGTAGTGCCTTTATCTGGCTTTGGTATCAGAGCAATGCTGGCCTCATAAAATGAGTTTGGAAGTATTCCCTCCACTTCAGTATTTTTGGGAAGAATTTGGGAAGGATTGGCATTAATATTTTCTAAAATATTTAGTAGAACTCACAAGTACAGTCAGCTGGTCCTGGATACATAAATAAAATGTGGAACATACATATAATGTAATATTATACAGCCTTAAAAAAGAAGGAAATCCTGCAATATGTAACAACATGTATAAATCAGGAGTATATTATGCTAGGTGAAATAAGTCACTCACATAAGGACAAATACTGTATTATTCCACTCATATGAGTTATCGAAAAGAATCAAACTCACAGAAGCAAAGAGCAGAATACTGGAATTGCCAGGGGCTGGGAGTGGGGAAATATGGAATTGCTATTTAACCAGTTATATGAATTTTCATTTAAGCAAGATGAATAAGTTCTAGAGACCTTCTGTACATCGTGCCTAAAGTTATCATTACTGTATTCTACACTTAAAATTTTGTTAAAAGGGTAGATCTCATGTATGTTAAATGTTCTTACCACAATGAATGAATGAATAAGTGAATAAACAATTAAAGGAATAGGTGTCAAGAATAGATCTTCGACTTACAAAAGATAAATATTATATTTTTTATATATATAATTTCAAACCAAGAGCCAACATCATGTTTATCGATAATAATCCTAGAAACATTTCTGTTAGAATCAAGAACAAGTCAAACATGTTCATGATCACCGTAATTATTTAACATTGTTTTGGAAATACTTACACAACTTAAATAACTTACATACTTACACAAGAAAATATGAATTTACACTATGAATACTGATAGTAAAAAAGTTCAAGAGGTTTGGTAGCTAAGGACTAAGTTCTCTTCCCTCAAGAATGTTTATAGTGGATTGACTAAAAGGAAATAAAAGCCACGCAGTAAAGCATCTATCAATTGCTTCCATCTCTAGTAGCATGTAGTGGCTTGCTCAAGAGCCAGTTCCTAATAAAACTTCCTATAACAGATGGAATATTACAGATTGCACTACTGCATTCCTGTTTTGCTAAGTTACATTGCTTGATTCTTTGTTTTTTTCAGAGCAAATGTTCTTCTGAATAGTGTCAAATGTTTAACAGAAATTGGCAAGATCTCTTATTCACCGCCAAAAGACATCCAGGGTTTTGGTATCATGGTAATTCTAGCCTCATAGAAAAAGTTCAAAAGTATTCCCTCTTCTTAGATTTTTGGAAGTATTTCTGAAGAATTGGTTTATTTCTTCCTCAAATGTTCAGTAGAATTCACCAGTGAAGCCATCTGTACCTGAAGTTTCTACATGGAAAAAAAATTAATTACAATTTCAACTTCTATAATAGATACAGGGCTATTCAGATGATCTTTTTTTCCTTGGGTGACCTTTGATAATTTGTGTTTTTCACAGAAGTTATCCATTTTATCTAAGTTGCCTAATTTATTGGTTTGAAGTTGTTTACCTATTATTTTATTAATCTGTAGACTTGCAGTCGTCTTTTAAAGAAGACAATGCTTGTCTTTGTTATTTCCTAAACCATATCTAAAAGTCAGATTTTATACGTGTGTCAATGAGAAGATACTTATATGTAAGTCACACTCATAGATAGGCTACTTGCCACCACGTACAGCCCAGATTTTTAGAACTAAAGTATTCTACTAACAACTAGGGTGTTGGTCTTGTGAGTTCAACCCAAGTAGAATAATGACAGTGTAGAAGGGAGCATAAAGATTATGTGATTTAACAAGAGAAGAATGTGTCTGTACGCATGTCACACAGTAAACTGCGAACAGAGCCACACCTAAAAATAATGACTCCAGACTTTATACTTCTTTCCACTATAATATGTTATTTTCTAACCTTGTTACATTAACCTGTCATAGTGTTACCTAAATTTAATATCCTACTACAAAATGAAACATTTTATTTTTTTATTTTATTTATTTTTTTATATAGTTCCCTGTGTTATACAGTAGGGCCTTGTTTATCAATTCTGTATATAATAGTTTGCATCTGAAAAGCTAATTTTAAATCACAAAATGCCAGCTCATGTTTAGGATCACAAGGAAGAGTTTTGTTTACTGATAACTTGATTAAATCACAGAGACCTGGGGATTTTCTTTTCTTTCTTTCTTTATTTTATTAGTTATCTATCTTATACATATTACTGTATATATGTCAATTCCAATCTCCCATTTCATTCCACCACCACCAGCCTCCAAGCTTTCTCCCCTTGGTGTCCATACATTTATTCTCTACATCTGTGTCTCTATTTCTGCCTTGCAAACTGGTTCATCTGAACCATATTTCTAGACTCCACATATACGTGTTAATATACAATACTTGTTTTTCTCTTTCTGACTTACTTCACTTTGCACGACAGTCTCTAGGTCCAACCACGGCTCTACAAATGACCCAATTTCATTCCTTATAATGGCTGAGTAATATTCCATTGTATATATAAACCACATCTTCTAATCCGTTTGTCTGTCTATGGACATTTGGGTTGATTCCATGACCTGGCTATTGTAAATACTGCTGCAATAAACATTGGGGTGCATCTGTCTTTTTGAATTATGGTTTTCTCTGGGTATATGCTCAGTAGTGGGATTGCTGTGTCATATGGTAATTCTATTTTCAGTTTTTTAAGGAACCTCCATACTGTTCTCCATAGTGGCTGTATCAATTTACATTCCACCAACAGTGCAAGAGGGTTCCCTTTTCTCCACACCCTCTCCAGCATTTATTGTTTGTAGAGTTTGATGATGGCCATTCTAACCGGTGTGAGGTGATACCTCATTGTAGTTTTGATTTCCATTTCTCTAATAATCAGTGATGTTAAGCAGCTTTTCATGTGCCTCTTGGCCATCTGTATGTCTTCTTTGCAGAAATGTCTATTTAGGTCTTCTGACCATTTCTGGATTGGGTTGCTTGTTTTTTTAATACTGAGTTGCATGAGTTGTTTATATATTTCGGGGACTAATCTTATGTCTGTTGATTTGTTTGCAAATATTTTCCCCCATTCTGAGGGTTGTCTTTTCATCTTGTTTATAGTTTCCTTTGCTGTGCAAAAGCTTTTAAGTTACATTAGATCCCGTTTGTTTATTTTTGTTTTTATTTCCATTACTCTAGGAGGTGGGTCAAAAAAGGTCTTGCTGTGAGGTATGTCAAGTGTTCTTACTATGTTTTTCTCTAAGAGTTCTATAGTGTCCAGTCTTACATTTAGGTCATTAATCCATTTTGAGTTTATTTCTGTGTATGGTGTTAGGGAGTGTTCTAATTTCATTCTTTTACATGTACCTGCCCAGTTATCTCAGCACCACTTATTGAAGAGACTGCCTTTTCTCCATTGTATATCCTTGTCTCCTTTGTCATAGATTAGTTGACCATAGGTGCGTGGGTTTATCTCTTGGCTTTCTATCCTGTTCCATTGATCTATATTTCTGTTTTTGTGCCAGTACCATATTGTCTGGATTACTGTAGCTTTGTAGTATAGTCTGAAGCCAGGGAACCTGATTCCTCCAGCTCCGTTTTTTCCCCTCAAGATTGTTTAGGCTATTTGGGGTCTTTTTTGGCTCCATAAAAATTTTAAGATATTTTGTTCTATTTCTGTAAAAAATGTCATTGGTAATTTGATAGGGATTGCATTGAATGTGTAGATTGCTTTGGGTAGTATATTCATTTTCACAATATTGATTCTTCCAATCCAAGAACATGGTATATCTCTCCATCTGTTTGTGTCATCTTTGATTTCTTTCATCAGTGTCTTATAGTTTTCTGAGTACAGGTCTTTTACCTCCTTAGGTAGGTTTATTCCTAGGTATTTTATTCTCTTTCTTGCAACGGTGAATGGGATTATTTCCTTAATTTCTCTTTCTGATCTTTCGTTGTTACTGTATAGGAATTCAAGAGTGTCTGTGCATTAATTTTGTATCCTACAACTTTACCAAATTCATTGATTAGTGCTGGTAGTTTTCTGGTGGCAGCTTTAGGATTTTCTATGTATAGTATTATGTCATCTGCAAACAGTGACAGTGCTACTTCTTCTTTTCCAATTTGTATTCCTTTTATTTCTTTTTCTTCTCTCATTGCCATGACCAGGACTTCCAAAACTATGTTGAATAATACTGGTGGGGGTGGACATCCTTGTCTTGTTCCTGATCTTAGAGGAAATGCTTTCAGTTTTTCACCATTGAGAATGATGTTTGCTGTGGGTTTGTCATATATGGCCTTTATTATGCTGAGGTAAGGTCCCTCTATGCCTACTTTCCAGAGAGTTTTTATCATAAATTGGTGTTGAATTTTGTCAAAAGCTTTTTCTGCATCTATTGAGATGACCATATGGTTTTTATTCTTCAATTTGTTAACATGGTGTATCACGTTGATTGATTTGCAAATACTGAAGAATCCTTACATCCCTGGGATAAATCCCACTTGATCATGGTGTATGATCCTTTTAATGTGTTGTTGGATTTAGTTTGCTAAGATTTTGTAGAGGATTTTTGCATCTATATTCATCAGTGATATTGGTCTGTAATTTTCTTTTTTTGTAGTATCTTTGTCTGGTTTTGGTATCAAGGTGATGGTGGCCTCATAGAATCGCTCTGGGAGTGTTCCTTCCTCTGCAACGTTTTGGAAGAGTTTGAGAAGGATAGGTGTTAGCTCCTCTCTAAATGTTTGATAGAATTCACCTGTGAAGCCATCGGGTCCTGGACTTTTATTTGTTGTTGTTGGAAGATGTTTAAACACAGTTTCAATCTCACTACTTGTGATTGGTCTGTTCATATTTTCTATGAGGTCCTGGTTTAGTCTTGGAAGGTTACACCTTTCTAAGAATTTGTCCATTTTTTCCAGCTTGTCCATTTTATTGGCATAGAATTGCTTTCAGTCGTCTCTTAGGATGCTTTGTATTTCCATGGTGTCCGTTGTAACTTCTCCTTTTTCATTTCTAATTTTGATTTGAGTCCTCTCCCTCTTTTTCTTGATGAGTCTGGCTAAAGGTTTATCAATTTTGTTTATCTTCTCAAAGAACCACCTTTTAGTTTTATTGATCTTTGCTATTGTTTTATTTGTTCCTATTTCATTTATTTCTGCTCTGATATTTATGATTTCTTTCCTTTTACTAACTTTGGGTTTTGTTTGTTCTTCTTTCTCTAGTTGCTTTAGGTATAAGGTTAGATTGTTTGAGAATTTTTTTGTTTCTTGACGTAGGATTGTATTGCTATAAACTTCCCTCTTAGAACTGCTTTTGCTTCATCCCTTAGGTTTTGGATCGTAGTGTTTTCATTGTCGTTTGTATCTAGATATTTTTTGATTTCCTCTTTGATTTCTTCAGTGATCTCTTGGTTATTTAGTAAAGTATTGTTTAGCCCCCATGTGTTTGTGTTTTTTTCCCTGTTATTGATTTCTAATCTTATAGCATTGTGGTTGGAAAAGATGCTTGATATGATTTCAATTTTCTTTAATTTACTGAGGCTTGATTTGTGACCCAAGATATGATCTATCCTGGAGAATGTTCCATGTGTACTTGAGTGTAATCTGCTGTTTTTGGGATGGAATGTATTATAAGTATCAATTAAATCTGTCTGGTCTATTGTGTCATTTAAAGCTTGTGTTTCCTTATTAATTTTCTGTCTGGATGTTCTGTCCATTGGTGTAAGTGAGGTGTTAAAGTTCCCCACTATTAGTGTGTTACTGTCAATTTCCTCTTTTATAGCTGTTAGCATTTGTCTTATGTATTGTGGTGCTCCTGTGTTGGGTGCATATATATTTAGAATTGCTATATCTTCTTCTTGGATTGATCCCTTGATCATTATGTAGTGTCCTTCCTTGCCTCTTGTAACATTCTTTATTTTACAGTCTATTTTATCTGATATGAGTATTACTACTCCAGTTTTCTTTTGATTTACATTTGCACGTAATACATATTCCCATCCCCTCACTTTCAGTCTGTTTGTGTCTCTAGGTCTGACATGGCTTTCTTGTAGACAGCATATATATGGGTCTTGTTTTTTTATCCATTCAGTGAGCCTGTGTCTTTTGGTTGGAGCATTTGATCCATTCACATTTAAGGTAATTATCAATATGTATGCTCCTATTACCATTTTCTTAATTGTTTTGGGTTTGTTTTTGTAGGTCCTTTTCTTCTCTTGTGTTTCCCACTTAGAGAATTTCCTTTAGCATTTGTTGTAGAGCTGGTTTGGTGGTGCTGAATTCTCTTAGCTTTTCTTTGTCTGTAAAGCTTTTGATTTCTCTGTTGAATCTGAATGAGATCCTTGCCAGGTAGAGTAAAATTGGTGGTAGGTTTTTCTGTTTCATCACTTAAATGTATCGTGCCACTTCCTTCTGGCTTGTAGAGTTTCTGCTGAGGAATCAGCAGCTAACCTTATAGGAGTTCCCTTGCATGTTATTTGTCATTTTTCCCTTGTTGCGTTTAATAATTTTTCTTTGTCTTTAACTTTTGTCAATTTGATTACAATGTGTCTCAGCATGTTTCTCCTTGGGTTTATCCTGCCTGGTACTCTTTGTGCTTCCTGGATTTGGCTGGCTATTTCCTTCCCCATGTTAGGGAAGTTTTCAACTATAATCTCTTCAAATATTTTCTCAAGTCCTTTCTCTCTCTCTTCTCCTTCTGGGACCCCTACAGTGTGAATGTTGGTGTGTTTAATGTTGTCCCAGAGGTCTCTTAGGCTGTCTTAATTTCTTTTCATTCTTTTTTCTTTATTCTGTTCCACAGCAGTGAATTCTACCATTCTGTCTTCCTGGTCACTTATCCGTTCTTCTGTCTTAGTTATTCTGCTATTGATTCCTTCTGGTGTATTTTTCATTTTGGTTATTGTATTGTTCATCTCTGTTTGTTTGTTCTTTAATTCTTCTAGACCTTTGTTAAACATGTCTTGCATCTTCTCAAGCTTTTCCTCCATTCTTTTTTTGAGGTACTGGATCATCTTCACTCTCATTATTCTGAATTCTTTTTCTGGAAGTTTGCCTATCTCCAGTTCATTTAGTTGTTTTTCTGGGGTTTTTTCTTGTTCCTTCATCTGGTACATAGTCCTATGCCTTTTCATTTTGTCTTTTTTTCTGTGAATGTGGTTTTTGTTCCACAGCCTGCAGGAATGTATTTCTTTTTGCTTCTACTGTCTGCCCTCTCAAAATGAAACATTTTAGATAAAACAATATTCTAATTTGTAAAATAACACAAATTGAAATTATCTTTTTTCAAAATTAAACTTCATACCTTCAGTGTGTATGGCCTTCACTTAAACACATGTCAACCAACTAATCCAGCAGTTGATTTTATAAGTATTTGTCCTTTCAAGTCTGTCACATAGCTGATCTCATTACATCAGTTACGGGCAAAGCGATCCAAACTTTTATATATTACAATGGAAGGGTTGTTACTGTTCTTTTTTTTTTTAACACACACCACTGCTTTTTATTTTTTAATGTCTTTATTGAATTTGTTACAATATTGCTTCTGTTTTTTGTTTTGGTTTTTTGGCCACAAGGCATGTGGGATCTTAGCTCCACAGCCAGGAATCAAACCCGCACCCCCTGCATTGGAAGGAAAAGTCTTAACCACTGACTGCCAGGGAAGTCTCATTACTGTTCTTTCTTTAAAAACAATTTTGATGGAGAATATTTTACATATCAGTTTTATTTTATGTCTCATAATGTTTAAAGAAACCTACTAGCTATTTAATTTAAAGGAATGAAGATAGAGATGGATAGAGTTAGAGATTATAGAGGGAGAGGGAGAGAGAAATTGAGAGAGAGAGAAAGGGACGGACGGAAAGAGTGAGGAAATAAGACAGTTTCCTTATTTCCTCCACCTTCAACATGAACTAAAAAAATGTTGAATGATATTCTGAAAGGTTGTAAAGAATCTAAACCAAATCAATAAAATGCTTCTTCAGAGAAGCTAAAAACCTTTGGGTTATATTTTTTATCAAGTTAAACTTAGTTATAATAAGTTACATAAGTAAAATTTTATGACAGGGACACTAGAAAGATGTCCCTGCTGCTCAAAATCATTTCCCTTACTGATATCTGAACGTATATTAACAGTCCTCTCTTTATTAAGGTTTTCAACATCCCATCTCTCTTCTTTTTTAATGAAAAACTCTCCTAGGAGGGATAGCATGCTAAGTTCCTAATATTTTAGTAAGAAAGAATCTACTGGTCAATTCAGCTACCTTACAAAGTTTTTGAAACGAATCTGCTTCTGGGTTATGATTTGTAGGGAGTATAACTCAAGAATGGCACCACTAGAAATCTTAGAGATCATTGAGTTGGGCCTTCTAATTTTATAACTGAGACTGTCTTAAAGTCACATAGTTAGTGGAAATTTTTCATTACATTACAACTCTCTATAGCTATTATTTAAAATACAGGTTAAAGCTGTATGACAGCCATCATTCTTTATGCGGGAAGCAGCCTGACCTAGTGGAAAATGTTCTAAAAGGTAAAAATGTAACAAAGTGGCTACAATACAGCTACTTGAAGATACTGTTTACATTTAATTCTCACATAGAAAATTTTAGCTAAGTATTATTATCCCATTTTAAAGATGGGAAACTAATCCTCAGAAACTACATAAATGTTACATGGTCACACATTTAGTGTTAGATTCAAGATTCAAACCCAAGTCTGTCCAGCCTCAAAGCCAGGATTATTTTTTTGAAAGAAATTAGTATTCTAACATACTTAGTACCCAGTAAATGCCAATACCCTATCCCTAATGTATTACTTCAAAAACAATCATTGAATACCCACTATGTGCCATCCACTAAGATGGCAGTTAAGAAATGAGAAAACAGACAATAGATATACTCTGAGCCTTTAGGGAATCCTCTTTCTAGTGACAAAGACTCTCTCTTTGACAAAACTTTAGTCAGTTTCTTGTAAGCCCTCTAAGCCTTGACCTTGGTGTCCATCCTTGTCCTTGTCAGGCTTGTATTGCCTAGTTGTAGCAAGATCTTTGCTAAGTCAGTTCAGAGAGAATCCCCCACCCTTAATATCTGATCATTCTCCATATCCAATCAAATTGCTCATCCCCCACCCATGATCTCTGATCATCTTGGCCTGCCTTCAGCATGAATTTTGTTCAGTTGGTTTGACTAGAATTCCCATTTACTCCTGATGTTTCCTCTTAGTAATTTTCTATCCACTGACTCCCATCCTACACCTTGACTATAAATCCCCACTTGACCATGCTCAATTAGGAATCGAGACTGGTTCTATACTGAGGTCACTTTTCTCCTGTTGCAATAATTTCTGAATAAAAATCTATTTTTCCTGCTTTAAATATTAGCCAGTAGTGGGAAGCAGCCGCATAGCACAGGTATATCAGCTCGGTGCTTTGTGACCGCCTGGAGGGGTGGGAGGGAGGAAGATGCAAGAGGGAAGAGATATGGGAACATATGTATATGTATGACTGATTCACTTTGTTATAAAGCAGAAACTAACACACCATTGTAAAGCAATTATACCCCAATAAAGACGTTAAAAAAAATATTATCCAACTCTGGATTTCTCTAACACAAGTAAGGAGGTAAACATAGAAATAAGCTATAATGATATAATAATTTAAGTGCTGAGTGGGAAGAATGACACTTTTAAGCACACTGCAATGACACTTTCAAGCACACATAAGGGGGTGGGATGTTAGGGAGAACATTTACAGCCCAGGCTGGAAAGATGGAGAAGACTTCCCTTCCTTAACGTGCTTTCATTACACAGGAAAGTAACTGCGCAAACATAGATAATAAATTCAAATTCCCACTATTTTCAGGCCAAATTCTTTGAAACATCAATTTGAGTATTAAAAAGACTTAGAAAACAATATTGGGTACATTGGTACTCAACAAGAAAGATTTTAAAATCTTATATTAAGGGTCTCAAGTGTAATTCAGGATCCCTTACTTAAGCAAATTTAAAACAAGTCCTCACCTCCTGAACCAAGTTGTTTCCACATTAGCACATGTGGTTGCAAGTTTAGAGACTCTCATGATAGATATAAATAACAAATTAAGTTGCAGAAAATTTGGTTTAAGTTTTTAAACTCAGAATTGTCATCACTTATATGTTTTCCCTCCAGTTTGAATATGAACAGCAATCTTGCATCTTTGTTGAAAACACAACAATTACCCATAAAAATAAGATTTATTTCTTCAAAAACAAATAATTAAAGTTCAACCACTAAAGAATAAAGCTTTCCTTTAAAAAAATGATTGGAAAAAAGACATATTGACATTGCCAGGACATTATTTTCAGGCACCTGATAGTTGTTAATGCTTACAATTATTGTTTTGGTCTGAAGAGATAATCACCTTAAAGTTCCAATATTTTAAGGGAATTAGTGAGAAGCATAAAGTTAGGAAGAAACAGAAACTGCTTAATGACCTGTTGAGTAATCTCATTTCATACTTTGGTTGTTATATGATTTGAATTTGCTTACAACAGGGCTAACTCACTGACTTGTTCTTCAAATTATTAAGATAAATTTAATTCCTCAAAAAAAGAATGTTGCAAATTAGCTGGAAATAGACAAGATATTTTGAATACACCATACCTTATTTGACCCAACTCATGTGTTCCTCAAAAATAATTTTAATTTTTGTTAATTTTCTTCTTGATAAGTCAATTCACAAATTGCTATGTGAATTCTATATTTAAAAATCCTTTTATAAGGTAAATAATTGCTCAGCCCTGCTTCTAATACATTAAAGATGATGGGTATTTTCTAATTCTTATTTTTTAGTTCAGGTTTTAAAGTAAATCATACCTGCATTCACAAATTATTACCAGCCTTTTAACCTTCACTCTCACCATCTTGGAGTTTATTGATTCTATATCATTTTGCTTTACATTGCTACTAGTCACCTAAAATGTAGACATTATAGTAAAGTTTCTTCATATAAGGATTAGAAATCTGGGTGTAAAACAGCCAGCACAGAGAAGCTAAGGAATCCATTGATACTGGATGAGACAGTGAAAATCAGAACAGAAAGAGTTTGAGTGTGAGATATAAGGTAATTAAACAGCAATAAAAATTATTTAGAAATAAATGACAAAAATCATGGTACAGAAAATAAATGTTATAGAAATTTGGACATAATGGAGATCACCGTATAACAGAATAATTAGAGAACACATCTTAGAGAATGTAGTTTCACTGGTCAGTGAAGGAATCCCAGGTAGGTATTCACACAAATAAAGAGACTACATCATTCATCACTTCCTGCCTACATCAAAAAAGGGGTCCCATCAAACTCGGAAATTGAGGGAAGACAGGAGAAACAGCTGTGGTAGTTTGCAGAGACAGAAGATATGAAATATTTTTGGAGAAGAGAGAGAAATTGGACTAGGGACATACAGTATGATTGCACAAAAGCATTAAGCACCCCCTTGAGGATCATGGCCATGAATTTAAAGTGATACCAATCAGTGTCAAGCCACATTCAGCTGCACAGATGCAAGTGGGAAATGTGTGGAGAGTTAGGTTTAAACAGGAGTGTAATTTTGCCAGAAGAATATAACAAAAGGGCAATAAAGTCAATGGGCAAGGAAATGATTAACACTGACCAGAAAAAGTAAGCTCTGTAAAGGGAAGAAAAGGTAAGTGAGCTGTGGGTATATACTGGTATTCTCAGTGGGGTTAAGGAAAGTTGAGATAAAGATTCCAGATTAAGCATAAGGGAGAAGAGTTTCAAGATGGTGGAAGAGTAAGATGTGGAGATCACCTTCCTCCCCAGAAATACATCAGAAATACATCTACATGTGGAACAGCTCCTACAGAACACCTACTGAATGCTGGCAGAAGACCTCAGACCCCTCAAAAGGCAAGAAACTCCCCACGTACCTGGGTAGGGAAAAAGAAAAAACAGAGACAAAAGAATAGGGATGGGACCTGCACCAGTGGGAGGGAGCTGTGAAGGAGGAAAGGTTTCCACACACTAGGAAGGCCCTTCGCGGGTGGAGACTGCGGGTGGCGAAGAGGGGAAGCTTCGGAGGCACGGAGGAGAGCACAGCAACAGGGGTGCAGAGGGCAAAGCAGAGAGATTTCCACACAGAGGATCAGTGCCGACCAGCAGTCACCAGCCCAAGAGGCTCGTCTGCTCACCCGCCAGGACGGGCGGGGGCTGGGAGCTGAGGCTCAGGCTTTGGAGGTCGGATCCCAGGGAGAGGACTGGGGCTAGTGCACAGCCTGAAGGGGCTAGTGTGCCACAGCTAGCCGGGAGGGAGCCCAGGAAAAGGGCTGAAACTGCCTTAGAGGCAAGAGACTTTTTCTTGCCTGCTAAAGGAGGCAAGTGTTTCTTGCGCTGCTAAAAGGAGCTCCAGAAACGGACGGGGGCCACGGCTATCAGCACGGACCCCAGAGACGGGCATGAGACACTAAGGCTGCTGCCGCCACCACCAAGAAGCCTGTGTGCGAGCACAGGTCACTATCCACACCTCCTCTCCCGGGAGCCCGTGCAGCCTGTCACTGCCAGAGTCCCGTGATCCAGTGACAACTTCCCTGGGAGAATGCACAGCGCACCTCAGGCTGGTGTAACATCACGCCAGCCTCTGCTGCTGCAGGCTCGCCCTGAATCCATACCCCTCCCTCTCCCCGGCCTGAGTGAGCCAGAGCCCCCGAATCAGCTGCTCTTTAACCCCGTCCTGTCTGAGTGAATAAAAGACGCCCTCAGGCAAGCTATATGCAGAGGTGGGGCCAAATCCAAAGCTGAAAACCGGGAGCTGTGCGAACAAAGAAGAGAAAGGGAAATCTCTCCCAGCAGCCTCAGGAGCAGTGGATTAAATCTCAACAGTCAACATGATGTACCCTGTATCTGTGGAATACCTAAATAGACAACGAATCATCCCAAATTGAGGAGGTGGACTTTGGGAGCAACGATATATATCTATGTTTTCCTTTTTCTCTTTTTCTGATTGTGTATGCAAATGCCTCTGTATGTGATTTTGTCTGTATAGCTTTGCTTTTACCATTTGTCCTAGGGTTCTGTCTGTCCATTTTTTTGTTGTTGTTTTTTGGGTTTTTTTTTTAGTATAGTCTTCAGTGCTTATTATCATTGGTGGATTATTTTTTAGTTTGGTTGTTCTCTTCTTTATTTCTTTCTTTCTTTTAATTACTTAAATATTTTTAATAATTGTTTTTTATTTTAATAACTATTTTATTTTATTTATTTTCTCTTTTTCTTTCTTTCTTGCTTCAGCTAGGCATCAGGGCTGTGCGTCTGAGGTGGGAGAGCCAAGTTCAGGACATTTGTCCACCAGACATCTCCCAGCTCCACGTAATATCAAATGGTGAAAATCTCCCTGAGATCTCCATCTCAACCCCAAGACCCAGCTCCACTCAACGACCAGCAAGCTACAGTGCTGGACACCCTATGCCAAACAACTAGAAAGACAGGAACATAACCCCACCCATTAGCAGAGAGGCTGCCTAAAATCATAAGGTCACAGACACCCCAAAACACACCACCAGACGTGGACCTGCCGACCAGAAACACAAGATCCAGCCTCATCCACCAGAACACAGGCACTACTTCCCTCCACCTGGAAGCCTACACAACCCACTGAACCAACCTTAACCACTGGAGGCAGACACCAAAAACAATGGGAACTACAAAACTGTAGGCTGTGAAAAGGAGACCACAAACAGAGTAAGTTAGGCAAAATGAGAAGACAAAGAAACACACAGCAGATGAAGGAGCAAGGTAAAAACCTGCCAGACCTAAAAAATGAAGAGGAAATAGGCAGTCTACCTGAAAAAGAATTCAGAATAATGATAGTAAAGATGATCCAAAATCTTGGAAATAGAATGGAGAAAACACAAGAAACATTTAACAAGGATCTAGAAGAACTAAACAGCAAAGAAACAATCATGAACACAACAATAAATGAAATTTAAAATCCTCTAGAATGGATCAATAGCAGAATAACTAAGGCAGAAGAAAAGATAAGTGACCTGTAAGATAAAATAGTGGAAATAACTACTGCAGAGCAGAATAAAGAAAGAAGAATGAAAAGAATTGAGGACAGTCTCAGAGCCCACTGGGACAATATTAAACGCACCAACATTCGAATTATAGGGGTCCCAGAAGAAGAAGAGAAAAAGAAAGGGACTGAGAAAATATTTGAAGTGATTATAGTTGAAAACTTTCCTAATATGGGTAAGGAAATAGTTAATCAGTCCAGGAAGCACAGAGAGTCCCATACAGGATAAATGCAAGGAGAAACACTCCAAGACACATAGTAATCAAATTATCAAAAATTAAATACAAAGAAAAAATATTGTAAGCAGCAAGGGAAAAACAACAAATAACATCTAAGGAATCCCCATAAGGTTAACAGCTGATCTTTCAGCAGAAACTCTGCAAGCCAGAAGGGACTGGCAGGACATATTTAAAGTGATGAAAGGGAAAAACCTAAAACCAAGATTACTCTATCCAGCAAGGATCTCATTCAGATTTGACAGAGAAATTAAAGCCTTTACAAACAAGCAAAAGCTAAGAGAATTCAGCACCACTAAACCAGCTTTTCAACAAATGGTAAAGGAACTTCTCTAGGCAGGAAACACAACAGAAGGAAAAGACCTACAATAACAAACCCAAAACATTAAGAAAATGGTAATAAGAACATACATATTGATAATTACCCTAAATGTAAATGGACTAAATGCTCCAACCAAAAGACATAGACTGGCTGAATGGTTACAAAAACAAGACCCGTATATATGCTGTCTACAAGAGACCCACTTCAGACCTAGGGACACATACAAACTGAAAGTGAGGGGATGGAAAAAGATACTCCATTCAAATGGAAATCAAAAGAAAGCTGGAGTAGCAATTCTCATATCAGACAAAATAGACTTTAAAGTAAAGAATGTTACAAGAGACAAGGACACTACATAATGATCAAGGGATCAGTCCAAGAAGAAGATATAGCAAGTGTAAGTATTTATGCACCCAACATAGGAGCACCTCAATACATAAGGCAAATACTAACAGCCATAAAAGGGGAAATCGACAGTAACAATCTGAAAGTGAAATTAAGAAAACACTCCCATTTACCACTGCAACAAAAAGAAGAAAATACCTAGGAATAAACCTACCTAAGGAGACAAAATACCTGTATGCAGAAAATTATAAGACACTGATGAAAGAAATTAAAGATGATACAAATAGATGGAGAGATATACCATGTTCTTGGATTGGAAGAATCAGCATTGTGAAAATGACTATACTACCCAAAGCAATCTATAGATTCAATGCAATCCCTATCAAACTACCACTGGCATTTTTCACAGAACTAGAACAAAAAATTTCACAATTTGTATGGAAACACAAAAGACACCGAATAGCCAAAGCAATCTTGAGAAAGAAAAATGGAGCTGGAGGAATCAGGCTCCCGGACTTCAGGCTATACTACAAAGCTACAGTAATCAAGACAGTATAGTACTGGCACAAAAACAGAAATATAGATCAATGGAACAGTATAGAAAGTCCAGAGATAAACCCATGCACATGTGGTCACTTTATCTTTGATAAAGGAGGCAAGAATATACAATGGAGAAAAGACAGCCTCTTCAATAAGTGGTGCTGGGAAAACTGGACGTAAAAGAATGAAATTAGAACACTCCCTAACACCATACACAAAAATAAACTCAAAATGGATTAAAGACCTAAGTGTAAGACCAGACACTATCAAACTCTTTGAGGAAAACATAGGCAGAACACTATGACATAAATCACAGCAAGATCCTTTTTGAACCACCTCCTAGAGAAATGGAAATAAAAACAAAAATAAACAAATGGGACCTAATGAAACTTAAAAGCTTTTGCACAGCAAAGGAATCCATAAACAAGATGAAAAGACAACCCTCAGAATGGTTGAAAGTATTTGCAAATGAAGCAACTGACAAAGGATTAATCTGCAAAATTTGTAAGCAGCTCATGCAGCTCAATATCAAAAAAACAAACAACCCAATCCAAAAGTGGGCAGAAGACCTAAATGGACATTTCTCCAAAGAAGATATACAGATTGCCAACAAACACATGAAAGAATGCTCAACATCATTAATCATTAGAGAAATGCAAATCAAAACTACAATGCGATATCATCTCACACTGGTCAGAATGGCAATCACCAAAAAATCTACAAACAATAAATGCTGGAGAGGTTGTGAAGAAAAGGGAACCCTCATACACTGTTGGTGGGAATGTAAATTGATACAGCCACTATGGAGAACAGTATGGAGGTTCCTTAAAAAACTAAAAATAGAACTACCATACGACACAGTAATGCCACTACTGGGTATATACCCTGAGAAAACCATAATTCAAAAAGAGTCATGTACCACAATGTTCATTGCAGCTCTATTTACAATAGCCATGACATAGAAGCAACCTAAGTGTCCATCAACAGGTGAATGGATAAAGAAGGTGTGGCACATATATACAATGGAATATTCCTCAGCCATAAAAAGAAATGAAATTGACTTATTTGTAGTGAGGTGGATGGACCTAGAGTCTGTCATACAGAGTGAAGTAAGTCAGAAAGAGGAAAACAAATACCGTGTGCTAATACATATATATGGAATCTAAGAAAAAGAAAAAAATTTTTCATGAAGAACCTAGGGGCAAGACAGGAATAAAGACGCAGACCTACTAGAGAATGGACTTGAGGACAAGCGGAGGGGGAAGAGTAAGCTGGGACAAAGTGAGAGAGTGGTAGTGTATATATGGACATATAAACACTACCGAATGTAAAATAGATAGCTAGCGGGAAGCAGTCGCATAGCACAGGGAGATCAGCTCGGTGATTTGTGACCACTTAGAGGGGTGGGATAGGGAGGGTTGGAGGGGGGGAGACACAGAGAGATATAGGGATATATGTGTATGTAAAACATTCACTTTGTTACAAAGCAGAAACTAACACACCATTTTTTTTTTTTTTTGCGGTTCGCAGGCCTCTCACTGTTGTGGCCTCTCCCGTTGCGGAGCACAGGCTCTGGACGCGCAGGCTCAGCGGCCATGGCTCATGGGCCCAGCCGCTCCTCGGCATGCGGAATCTTCCTGGACCTGGGCACAAACACGTGTCCCCTGCATCGGCAGCCAGACTCTCAACCACTGCGCCACCAGGGAAGCCCGAACACACCATTTTAAAGCAATTATACTCCAATAAAAATGTTAAATAAAAAAAAAAGTTTCCAGATTAAGAAAGCTGGAAAGGCGAATGTGATAAACAGAGAGTCCTATGCATGAAATTGAGATTATTGGGTGATGGCTTCTGTCCCTTGTTTCTGGGATACACGTATTCCTCCCAAGAGCAAAAGTGCACCATAGAATGGTCTGCAAGGCAAAGTATATACTTCATCTTGTAAGAAAGAACCCCATCCGCCTAGAGTGTTTTATCCCAATAGGAGCCATAACTGAATCTTTAATAAGCCATTTCACCTTTTAGTTAGGAGAGCCACTACCAGATGATGGTACAGGTGAGAAGACCAGTTAATTTCATGGGCATTAGCCCATCAATGTACTTCCTTTGCTGTGAAATGAGTTCATTTCACAATGGTATGGAGCATGTCATGACAGGTGATAAGGCCTTCTCTGACTGCACAAATGGCATTACTGGCAGAAACATTACAGAAAGGGAAGGTAGATCCACATCCAGAATATGTCTTTATTCCAGTGAGGACAAATATCTGCCTACTCTGTAAGGAAAGGATCCAATGTAACCTCCTAACAGGTGGTTAACTGCCCAACCCTCTCTGTCAAGGATGGTATAGTGGTTGAGCTCCAAGGCTGAACATCTCAAGGGACAGGAAATGGAAGCTGTCAGATCCGGAAAAGCTAACCACAAAAAATGGCACACTGTCCCTTGCTTCACATTCTATTGGTCAAGTAGTCACAGAGTGCAGAATCAAGGGAAGGGAGCATAGATCCCACCTCTTAATGGGAAAAGCATCAAAGAATTTGAGGGCCTTGTTTTAAAATCTATACATTAGCTTTATTACTTAACAAAATAACATGAACATCTTTCCGAGTATATATATATTCAGTCCTTCCCCGGGCACTCAAACTGACTCTTGTTTTTTTTTATATATTTGGAAACACTAATACAGTAAACATTTTTATACATGTATATTCATACTCTTATTTTTTATCCCACAAACAGGATAGCAGGTCAAAACTGCATATTCAAAAATTTAACATTACCAAGTTATTTGCCAAAAAAACTGCAGTAATTTACAGTCCTAACCGTGTAGACTCTGCTCTTAACAGCCTACTCAGTACTAAATGTCACATATTTTTTAAAAATTATAATCTGATGAGAAAGCAAAATGGTATCTCCTTTTAATTCATGGTTTCTAGACTACAAATCATGCTAAACATATCTTTATACATTCCTTGGTAATATGTCTTTCCTCTTTTATTCTTTGGCAACCTAGCTATAAGTTTATCGATTTTATTGATCCTTTCAAATTACACATGTTGGTTTCACTGCTTTGCTCCATTGTTTTTTATTTCTTTGATTTCTGCTCTTTTTTTTTCTTATCTATGTTTGTTTTAGGCTTATTTTGCTCTTCTTATTCTAGTTTCTTAACATGAAAGCTTGAATTATTGATTTGAGACCTTACTTCTTTTCTAATGAAAGCATTCAGTGCTATAAATTTTCTGCTAAGCATTACTTAGCTGTGTTCCCAAATTTTACATGTTGCATTTTCATATTCAATTCTATTCAAAATATTGTAACCCATGGCCCCTGCACTGGGAGCACAGCATCTTAACCTCTGGACTGCCAGGGAAGTCCCTGTAATACACCTTTAGATTTCCTCTTTGTCCTGTGATTATTTCGAAGTGTGCTGCTTATAAGTTTTTGGAGACTTTCCTATAATCCTTCTGTCGTTGATTGCTACTTTAATTCCACTATAATCTGAGAACATACTTTGTGTCCTTTAATTTTTTTTAATTTGTTACGGTATGGGGTATGTTGGTGAATGTCCCATGTGTACTTGAAAAAAAAATGTGTATTGCTGTTGTTGGATGGACTATCCTAAAATATTGATTAGATCCAACTGGTTGCTGGTATTGTTTGATTCTTCTATATCCTTGTTGATTTTCTGTTTCTATCAATTATTGGGAGGAATATTGAAGTCTCTAACTGTAATTATGGATTTGTCTATTTTTCCTTTCAGTTCTGTCCACTTTTGCGCTGTTTTGGGCTATATACACATTTAGAATCATTATGCCTTCTTGGTATATTAAAATTTCTATCATTATGTAATATCCCTTTTTATTCCTGGTAATTTTCTTTTCTCTGAAGTCTGCTTTTCTGATATCAATAAAAACACTCCAGCTTTCTCATATTACTATTGGTGTGGAAGTCAGCTTCTAAAGTGGCTCTCAATGATCCTACCACATGATATTTATTCCCTTGTGTAATTTCCTCCATTTGTGTGTGGGTGAGACATAGTATTTTCTCCTAAAAAATAGAATATGGCAAAAGAGATGGAATGTCATGAGATTAGGTTATAAAAGACGGTGACTTTTATGTCTGTTGTTCCTTCTTCATTCCTGCTATTCCAAGTTCCATTCTGTATCATTTCCCCTCTGTCTGGAGAATTTATTTTCACAGTTCTTTTAAAGCAGGTCTGCTGGTGGCTCTTGTCTTAGTTTTCCTTCATCTGAGAATGTCTTTATTTTACCTTCGTTTCTGAAGGAATTTTTTTGCTGAGTGTAGAATTCTGGGTTGAGAGTTATTTTCTTTTAGCACTTTTCAAATGTTGTCCCACTTCCTTTTGACCTGCTAACCTTCTGATAAGAAATTCACAGATATTCAAATGATTATTACTCTATAGGTAATGCATCATTATTTTCTCTGGTTGCTTTCAATAATTTTTTCTTTGTCTTTGTCTTTCATCAGCTTGATTATGTTTCTGGGCATGGATTTCTTTGGGCTTATCGTGCTTGAGGTTCACTACAGTTCTTGAATCTATAGATTTATGTCATTTGCCAAACTTGAGAATTTTTCATTTTTCTGCAAACTTTTTTCAACACTGTACTCTTTCTCTTTTGGGGACTCTCGTGGCATGAATGTTCAACATTTTATCACTGTTCTATAGGTCCCTGAGCCTCCTTTCATTTAAAAAAAATCTTTTTTCTCTCTGTTCTTCTGATTACATAATTTCTATTGATCTAGGTTCAATTTCACTGACTCTTTCCTCTGTTGATAATAAGTGCTTTTCTCATTATTGGTTACTCTATTTTTCATTTCTAAGATTTCCAGTTGGTTTTTCTACATACCTTCCATTTCCTTGCTGAAACTTTCTACTTTGCCTTTCATTGCAAAAGTGTTTACAATCGTTTGCTGCAGCACTTTTATAATAAGATCTTTAAAGTTTTCATCAGATGATTCCAACACCTTTGTTATCTCGGTTTTAACCTTTGTTGCTTGTCTTATTGATGCAAATTGAAATGTTCTTAGTTCTTCATATGTCAAGTAATTTTGGATTGAGTCCTGGATGCTTTGAATATTATATTATGAAACAGCAGGTCCAGTTTAAATCTTATTTAGAGTGCTGATATTCTTGTTTTAGTAGGCAACTGAGCTAGCTAAGTTCAGACTATAAGTTCTAACTCACCCTCTGTGCCCTATAGTTCCAATTTCAGCTCAGTTTTCAAAGCCTTTGATGTTTTGTTTGTATCTTTCACACATATGCACCAGCTAGTGGCCACTCAGTGATCTGGATGGTGGTCTGTTGGTAAGTTCACTTCTCAAAGTCTTTAGTATAGTGATTAGGCTCAGATCCAAACATGCACAGCTCCAGGTTGAGCCCAGGAGTTAATAATCAACTTATGGAATCATTTTCCAAAGCACCGCCCTTTCCATGGTTTTGTCACTACATGCCAATTCTCTTGGGCTTCCCCATTCACACTTCTCACTAGAAAGCTGGAATTTTAGTTACTCCACCCTTCCACACACTTCTGTGATTGCACTGACATCTAGAGCGAAGTGGTAAGAGGACAGAAAGGGGGCAAAAAATGATGCGGGGGTGTGGTCAGTGGAAAGGGAGTTTATCCCACCTTCTTGGATTAGAGAACCAACTCTGCTACTTACTAGATGTATGATATCAGGTCACATTACATAATTGTCTTTAGACTTCAGTCATCTTGTCCATAGAAAAAGGGTTTCAGATTTGGAATGACAAGATTCATCTTGAATACTTAGTAAAAATGCTAACTTCAGGGGCTTTACCCTAAGAATTTGATTCAATAAGTCAGGCCTACAAAATTGCATTTTAACAAACACCCAAAGTGATCTAATGCATGTTCGTTAGCAACTACTATTTTAAAAATGTAGTCAAATATTCCAATTTCCTTCTGGTTTTATCTTGAGACTTTTTCTTAGAAAACAAACAAAAGCAGGGCTAAAATTTTTTTTTTAATTATACATAGTTTCAGTGTCCTTGGAACTTGGTCACAAAACTAATGAATCTGACTCAATTTTTGGAGTTGATAGAAATTGTCATGTGTTTTAAAGACTTTTACTTGAAAGGCACCACTAGGCATTGTGAGGATTTCAAACGTAATATGCTTGGGAACTGCAAACAGTTACTAGGTTGAACCATAGGGATTTGTTTATATTCAATCATTTTTCATCTACAAAAATAACAATTTCCAATTATTCGGCTTGGATCATTTTCCTTTAAGTTTGCCACTTCCCATAATTTAGTAGGCATAATTTCTTTCAGTATTTCTGTCCTTTTTCCTAGATTAGTGAGCAAGACTATTTATAAGAAGATTTGATGGATAGGAAATTATTCTGAGGTTTTAAGGTCATTACTTTTAAGAGTTGAGAAGGGTATGTTTGTAGTGGGGTTAAGATCAATTTTAGTTATTTTCTTTGTGAAGTTGTTTGCTAGTTTCACCTAATCCACAGTCTCTTCTGACAGAGCAGAAAAAATGAATAAATCTGCAGGGTTTAATTGGGCCCTACTATATCAGTCAAGTATTTTCTTAAGGGTTTGAACTCTGAGTTATCTTACTGGTTAGCCAGAAGTTTGCTTAGCAATAGTCTAAAGGGAGACAGGATGAACAAGGTCACAGTATTTGGAAGGAGCAAGGAGATCATCTATTTTTTCATTCTATAAATATTTATTGAGGTTTTGCACGGCACCACTAGGCACTGTGAGGATTTCAAATATAAATAAGATCCAGTCTTTGTTCTCTAGAGGCTAACAATTTAGTGGGAAAACAGACACATGTACAAGTAATACATTACAAGGTAGATTGTGTGATAAGGGTTATAATTTTAGTAGCATTTCTAATGAAATAAATATGTCTACTCATTCAAGCAGCATCCAGTGGAGTTAGAGTATATTTGTCCTTACTTTTCTTTTTAATAAAACCCAATAAAAAGTTGTGGTATCTTTAAAAGAGATCAAAGCGGGTTTGTTTCTTACACAGATTATGAGGTAAATATTTGCAATTTAAATCTCTAAAGATAACATTGCATTAGTTTGACTCATTATTCAGAAATTGTAGTTCATGCTTGGGAATTTATAGTAATGACAAATTAGACGTCACAGACTTTCTCAGCAGAGCTTTTGGTTACCAGCAAGATAGTTTTGATTGAATATTCAGTGTGAATATTCAATTTGAATCAACAATAAAAGAATACATATTGATACTCTGTTCCTCTAATTATCCTACTTTTGTGGGAAAGGGATGCGTGTAGACTTCGTGTCGTTTTATTTCTATTATTTGGCTTATTTCTTTTTGTCTTAGCACCTGTTTTGAGAGTGGAGCCATCATTTGCAGGGAGTTATATGACTGTCATGTTAAAATCTTTTACAGTACCAGTGACAGCAAAGCCTACAATATGTGGATGCTTCTTTGACCCTGGGATTTAACCAGAGCATCTCAACAGGTTTTATAGGCATTAAGTAGTCAAGCCTAAAATCAGCTCTGAAGCATGGATATTACACAGGGTTGATGTTATGAACCAGAGGGGCACTAGGAGAAATATATTTAAACAGAAAGTCCTTGGGGAACCATCAAGCTGACACTGAACAGGACTGCCTCTCTCCTGTCAGCAGGGCATGTGTTAGTGCCAATGTTCTCCACATTTGTTTTGCCTAAAAATCATTGAGGTGATTTGTTAAAAGCACAGTTATCAGAACAGAACTTCTAAAACCTGAGTATTTTTTTAATATACAGATTCTGTTTCAGTAGGTCTGGATCAGACAATACTTTAAGCACGAAAAGCCAGCACTAGTATCACTCAAAATCAGTAAGTCAGAGTAGGGCCTTACTTGTTAAAACACAGATTGCTGGGCTCCACGACAGAGAGCCTGGTTCAGTAGATATGGGATGCAACCCAAGAATTTACATTCCTAACAAGCTCCCAGTCAGTTGCTGATGCTACTTGTCTGAGGCTCACACTTTGAATAACACTGATCTTGATTGCTCTCCAGAACTATCGGGGTCTGAGTATTCTTGTTTTTAACATACTCCCCTGGTACTTAGAGTGAACATAAAAATTTGAGAACCATAAAGCCAATAGAGACTGACTTGGCTAAAGGGACTGACCCTGGATTAGGCAGCAAATATACATACCCCCAAAAGCCAGGTGTTACTTCAGACAATGTCAAAAGGCACAATACAAGAAGTGGAACAGTGAGTGAAGATAACAGGTGAGTGTGAACACAAAGGAGCCAGGCTGACCTTGACTCCACTTCCAAAGTCCTAGCACTTCAAGGCTCAGTAGCGGTAGGTAGTGGGATGGGAAGCCAAAGGACAAAGCCAGATCTGAGGACTTAGCAGAGAAATGAGTCATAGGGTGACAAGCTAGGGAATCTGGAACATAAAAGTATAAAGTAGTTTGGAGCCAGCTGCTCGGGACCAACACCCAATTGTAAGTTATACTGGCTGGCCTGACACCTTATCTGGAAGAGCTGAGACAAGTTGATGTGGACTTTCAAAGCACTGTATCTATTTCTTTAGACACTAATGCCTGCACACCCTTCTTTCTGTTTTAACTTGAAAATCCTTATAGTTTACAAAACATATTTCCATTCTCTATTTAATCATTCTTCCTTCTTCACCCATCAAGCTACCTGTCATTTTCATCATTTTTGTTCCTATTTGTCCCAACTTTCTTTATGCTGATGTTTAGAGCACAATTGCTAATTATATTTTTCAAAAAATAATTCTACCCTGGACACTAAAGTTCCCAAATTGTTCTTAGATATTTTACGTGGCTAAAATTCTAATTATTTCCCAAACTAGAGTCTAAGACAACCTATGGCATAGCATGTTTAAAATGCAGATTCTTGGGTATCACCTATCAACGTTGAATCTTCTGGGGCAGATCCCCTTGAACATGCTTTTTTTTTCACATCTTTGAGTATAATTACAATGTTGTGTTAGTTTCTGCTATACAACAAAGTGCATGAGCTATATGTGTACGTATATACGCATATCCCCTCCCTCTTGAGCCTCCCTCCCACCCTCCTTATCCCACCCCTCTAGGTTGTCACAAAGCATCAAGCTGATCTCCCTGTGCTATGTGGCTGCTTCCCACTAGCTCTCTATTTTACATGTGGTAGTGTATATATGTCAGTGCTACTCTCTCACTTCGTCCCAGCTTGCCCTTCCCTCCCTGTGTCCTCAAGTCCTGAACATGCATTTTTAAGGGGTTTCACTTGAACTTTTTATGCACACAGAAGGTTGAGAGTTAGTTATTATTGCTCTTTCCACTCTTTCTCTCCTCTGGGTGGGCCTCAGCTGTTAGAAATTTAGTAACCTCAGTTATTCCTTTCAGGTGAATGATTCAAAAATAGATTCTTTTTTTTTGCGGTACGCGGGCCTCTGCACTGTTGTGGCCTCTCCCGTTGCGGAGCACAGGCTCCAGACGCGCAGGCTCAGCGGCCATGGCTCACGGGCCCAGCCGCTCTGTGGCATGTGGGATCTTCCCGGACCGGGGCACGAACCCGTGTCCCCTGCATCTGCAGGCGGACTCTCAACCACTGCGCCACCAGAGAAGCCTGCAAAAATAGATTCTTAAAGACACAAGATCTATATCATTCCTGGATATCCTAAAACTACTCAAAAATAGGGGGAGAAAACATTAAAAAACACTTAAACGCAATGAACAATTTTTTCTGTGTTAAAATATACAATGTAAATATTGTTTCAGACCAGATCTTCATAGTATCAGACCAAACAGAATTATATTATTGGATACATAAAGGGAAAAACTACCTCCAATGTTAATTTGCAGTAACTATCAACACTGATATCTAAGAACACAAAAAAATAAATAAAAGCAGATATAAACCTGAGTAACATCGTCCTCTACTTTGTAACCCAGAACATCATGTTCAGTCATTTATTTATTTATTTTTGGTTAGGTTGGAAGGATAAGCCCATCACAGTAGCCTCTGGGCACATTTACAGCATTTTAGAAGAGACATTCTACAGTTTCTGTATAAATTCTGAGCAGCTTAAAATGAATACTAGTTCTGTTATTTAAAAGGATTTCTGGTTTGTTTCAACTTGTAAGTGATTTAATAGGAGGCCCACAGAGAAAATCTGTCTCAGTAATCAAATTATAACAAGTAAGGATTAAAAGTATTAAGAAGTTTAAGCAAAATTTTCAGCAGCCTTGTTTTTTCCCCTGGTAGGGGGTGGGGCTGAGGTGGAGGGTCACTTGAAGTTGACTGTGGGGATAAGTACAACAAAATTATAAAAAGGAAAAACACAGAAACTGCAAAAATTTTTGGGTTCATCATGCATCTCCAGCAACAGTGTTTTTCAAACACTTGGGTTTGGCCAAACTCTAGCAGCCTTTTTCCCAAGGACATTTTGTCTCAGTCTACTACTTTCTTTCTGAATTTATAAAGCCAACTATATTTTACAGGTAAATTTAATTTACACTTTAGGATTCATTTGTACTTAATTAATCAAAGCGTTTTGTTGTGTGGGCCACTGGATTTTGGAAAAGCCTTGTGATCTTTTTAATAGACGTTTAGAACAATTTTTTTTTTCCTTTCTTAGAAACAGGAAGTCACTATGGCCAAAAGCAACCAAGGTTAAACTCCAGAGTGTCCGATTTGGGCTTGACATTTAGAAACCACAGATTGAAATGGGTCTTGAGTTAGGCAAAACATACTTTCTCTTCTTTATTAGGTGAGAAGAAAGCATGTAGGGTAAAAGCAAAATTATTAGAGTGGGAATGCATCGCTTTAGTCTTTTATAAGCAAAAATAAATACACACATTCTTTTTCTACTTAAAAAAACACACTTCTTTAAAAAAATTTGTAAACCTAGTAATTTCTGATATGCTTTTTACTATATACTACATAAATACATAGTACATATAGTAAATTTATATATGTATGTAAAACACACATACATTTATAAAGTTATAGATATATTAATAAAGTTTCTATTAGTTAAGAATTTATTTATCTACTGCTTTTGTAAAGTGACTAAATTGTATTATGTAGGATATAACAAAGGCAAAGGATCTCAAAAGAGCATATGGTTGAATTCATAGACTCCTAGCAGGTCAGTGTCCTAAATATACAAAATGATCGCTAATTAACCTGCTTTTAAAACTCTTCAGGAAAAGAGTTCAAATCCTTTTGCAGTCATGAGATAAGATTAAGAATAAACTTAGCTTTTTAATCTTTCCAAACCTCCAATAAAAATAGAGAAGTTAGAATAACAAAATAAAATTTTATGACCAACACCTACAGGAAAATTTGAAGAAAGGGTATTCCTGCACCCCCTACACTTGGATCTGCCATCAGGCACACGTGGTATCAGCAACTGTATGGGAGAAAGTGGAAGGAAGAAAGAAGTACTTCTGATGAGTATGAAATTTAGAAAACAAATTCCTAATAGGTATATGCCCCCAAAATGAGATGTCCTCATTTTTGTGTAAAAAGCTCAGTGAGCCAATTCAAAAACAGCAGACATGCCTGGGAAGGGCCTTCAGAGGCTATGATTCACGGGTGAGTTCAAGGGACCACAGAATGTACTGATTGTACAGAAGAGTCTCCATACCAAGAACTTTCCAAATTGACCAACCTAAGGCCCCTTTCAAACAAAATGCCCAACCTAAGGAGAACACCTGAGAGGAGAAACTAAACAGAGCTGGGTAGAAACACTAAGGCAAAGGAAAAAGAAGCTCCAGAAAAAAGTATGGGGGAGAAGGCTTGAGTCATGAAGCTAGGAAAGCTTTGTGGACCATTCTGTTCTTTGAGTACATGAAACACTTATCACTTAAAACCAGCAAGAGGAATGAACTGTGGACAGAACCCATGTAAAGTTTTTGTAAGGAAAAGGAATAATATTCATGTTGACAACAAAGGCATGCCAGAAAACATCCCACAAAATTGATGAAGTATTCCCTAATATTTCAAAACAAGCTAAAAGAATTTCAGAAAATAATAGAAACTGTGAAAGAATGCCAGAAGAATTAGAAACACTCAGAAATTAGCTGATGGAGAGAAAAAGAATATTTGAAAAGAAAGAGGAAAGAACTCAAGAAAGACTTAGAAATAAAAGTAAAAATCATTTCAGAAATGATGACTAAACTAGAAGGAACATAGGAACAAATAAATGGATTTGGATAATGGGTAATGCCTTTGGATACATCTGAAAAACAGAATATAGGAAAAGAGGAGAGTAAAAGAAGATATAAAAGTGAAAGCAAAACAAATTAAAAGAAAGTGATAGAGGGAAAAAGGCAAATAAAATCCACACTTTATGTAGTAGAAGTCCCCAAAGAAGAAATATAAAGCAAGAGAATAGACTCAATACTGAAATGTATAATTCAGGAAAACTTTTCTAAAATAAAACAAAATCTTTAATCTATAAACATATTGAAAAAGGCCAAGCACATACCTAGAAAAGTTTAACCGAAAGAGACCACATATTATTTTAGTAAAACTAACTTTAAAAAAAGCCCTTTGGGCTTCCCTGTTGGCGCAGTGGTTGAGAGTCCGCCTGCCGATGCAGGGGACACGGGTTCGTGCCCCGGTCTGGGAAGATCCCACATGCCGCAGAGCAGCTGGGCCTGTGAGCCATGGCCGCTGAGCCTGCGCGTCCGGAGCCTGTGCTCCGCAATGGTTGAAGCCACAACAGTGAGAGGTCCTCGTACCGAAGAAAAGAAAAAAATAAATTAAAAAAGCCCTTTGCCTATCTAAACAAAAAGACAAAGTCACTTATAAGGAAAAGAAAACCTAATTGTTATCATGCTTTTTCACAGGAACACTTTATGACAGAAGACAATGAAATATCTTAACATATTTGAGATACTCAAGGAAAGAATGTGTGAGCTAAGTCTTTTATATGCAAAGTGACCTTCAAATAAAAATGCTGAACTTTCTATGAACATACAGGAATTTAGGAAATACTGCCGCATGGAGCCCTTCCTGAGTAATCTACTGGAGAACAAACTTCAGACAACTAAAATGACTAGAGAGTCCATGGCATAAGGACTGGTTGGTGAGAATTCAATACATATTTACCTGTAAAACTGAAATTAAATGATGGATACAAGGAAATCATTGTAGTACATAATGGCTATATGTTCTCATGATGTACACACAGCACAATTATTAAATGCAGGGAGAAGGAAGAAAGAATATTGAAAATAAAATAAACCTGCTAATTACCTTAAATAGCTGCTATAAATGAAGGTATCACAGAGTTAGAATATCATTAAACCTTCATAAAATAATGCATGTAGACAGTAAATATTAATGGCAGTTAAAACCATAAAGAGAAGAACAGCCAGACAACATGCGCCTCCTGATAAAAGTACACATGACAATCAATGACATATTTTTGTTATCTAAAAACAAAAAGAAAAAATCAAACCTGAATTTGAAAGTCTTAAATCCCATTAGTTGATAGAAAATAAAGAAGAAGAAGAAAAAAAAACATGTTAAATAACCCCACAAGGGTACATTGAGAAAAACCCAGACTGTGGAAAATTCTCCAAGACAAATTAAAGTGGGTTTATAGATCAAAAGGGACTTAAGATACATGTCAAACAATTGCTATGTAGAAACTCTGTTGAATCCTGATTTGAACAATCTTAAAGAAAAATTACAAAGCAACTGAGGAAATATGAACACTCTTTGGATACATAATGATATTTAAAAATTAATGGGGAATTTTAAATATGTTGCAGTTCTGTTTCTTAGAAAATAATAAAACACCTGACTATAAAAATTTCTTCCTTATCTATCACATAGTCATATTATTTAACCTACCAACATGCTAACATAAAATTACAGTACAGCACCATGGAGCCATTAACATATTACACTGATCAAATAGAAACTTAGAAGTCCTGTGGTTAAAATAAAAAACTGAAATGTAAAGTTTGTCAGATGAGATCTGATCTAATAAATGATTGCCTAGCCCCAAACATGTCACTTTAAGGATGTTCAATGATGAAGCTTTTAACTTCACTAATTAATCTATTCCATAGAAATAATTAGTCTTCTATTAAACTATTTGTTGTGTGTGTCTAAAATGAGCCCTCTTTGGCTTACATTTGAATCCATTTCCTTTATTTGGCTTTCTTAAAAATGGTCATATCAAGACAGACCTGGAATTGACTACTTTTTTGTCAGTGACCACTAGCTGGATTTGAGAAAGGGCTTCAAGGAGTAGATGTATAGTTTAAATCAGATAGTATTTAAAATGCTGGCATGTGGGGAATTCCCTGGCGGTCCAGTGGTTAGGACTTGGCTCTTTCACTGCTAGGGCTGGATTCAATCCCTGGTCTGGGAACTAAGATCCCGCAAGCTGTGCAGCACGGCCAAAAAAAAACAAAACCATAAAAATTGTATTAATAGCTGTATCCTGCAGGATCCTAACTCACAGAAAAAGTAATTCACTATACTAGTTTTAGAAGAAGGGGGTTAAGTTAGGCAGTTTACAGAATCTCTGGGAGAATCAAAAACTGAGTTTCAATACTGCAGAGCCAGGAACAGAGAGCATCAAAGAAAAATGTCCAAACCTCCATGAGCTATTCTAGTGTACCCATGACAGCTAGCCAGATATCACCTTGTTGCTTAACACCTAAGACACCATGGACCTGTTGCAAGAAACTCCAGAAACTTAGACTTCAGTGTGTCTTAAGAGCCAAATGCCTCCATTATCAGGATTGGCAACTGATCTGATCTCTTCAACAAAAGCATTACTGCTCACTTCTGTCTCAGTTGAGTGTATCTACCTAGGTCACAAGTAGAACACTTGCTGCAAAGGATTTTGAGAAATACAGCTTTAGCCTTCTAGATTCTGCTGTACAAAAGTTATGCTAAAAGGGAGTCAAAAGCTTAGTAGGTGAACTAGGGCTTCCCTGGTGGCACAGTGGTTGAGAGTCCGCCTGCCGATACAAGGGACACAGGTTCGTGCCCCGGTCCGGGAAGATTCCACATGCCGCGGAGCGGCTGGGCCCGTGAGCCATGGCTACTGAGCCTGCGCGTCTGGAACCTGTGCTACGCAACGGGAGATGCCACACGGTGAGAGGCCCGCGTACCGCAAAAAAAAACAAAAAAAACAAAAACTTAGTAGGTGAACTAAAATAAGTGTCTTCCATTGTTTTCTAAAATACTTAAATTCAGTCTATGTGTTGCTTCTTTAATTCAAGCTCTGCTGACTCCTCTAAACTTCCTTAAAAGGACCATTCTTTCTGAATATCTTTATCTTTACTAGGCTTCTTCAGTCTTTCTAAATCCTCTCTTTAAATGTTATTAAGCTTGTCCCTATATTCTAATGTGTATAACTAATGCCATATAGAGAAGGATGACTTTTTAAGAAGGCATACGTCTGCTAAAATATCCCACTGTATTCTGACCTTTATGAAAATAAATTGACTTTGCAAATACATGTTTGACTTGTTTGGTATTTTTCTTATGTAGCCATCTATAACATAGTGCATATATAGTAGCACATATTTCTTTAATTAGATATATAGTTTGGTTTTAGATTATTTTTAAGGTCATTAAGATTGATAATTATCTTTTTAAAAGTATTTAGGGTACGTTAAATGTTACTTTTAAAAAGTATAAAACAGCGTGTGTATCACCAAATTATTTTTTCAAAAATAACAACCCCCAAATGACAATTTTGCTATAAAACAGGGCCAAGTTCCAAAATTCATATTCTTTAAAATGAAAAGTCTGGGACTTCCCTGGTGGCACAGTGGTTAAGAATCTGCCTGCCAATGCAGGGGACACAGGTTCGAGCCCTGGTCCGGGAAGGTCCCACATGCCACGGAGTAGCTAAGCCCGTGTGCCACAACTACTGAGCCTGTGCTCTAGAGCCCGTGAGCCACAACTACTGAAACCCATGCACCTGGAGCTCTTGCTCCACAACAAGAGAAGCCACTGCAATGAGAAACCCATGCATCACAACCAAGAGTAGCCCCCACTCGCCGCAACTAGAGAAGGCCCACACACAGTAGCGAAGACCCAATGCAGCCAAAAATTAATTAATTAATTAAATGAAAGGTCCACTGTCCCTTCTCTTCTCAGCCCAGTGTTCATTGTTTATGGCTACTTTTGGAGCTTAAGAAATTATACAAAACATACGTATTCATGTTCTCACCTGTGGACAGAATCCCTTTATTGAAGGTCTCCTTCCTTTTTTCCAACAGGCTTATATACAAATAAAATCATTTAAATATAAGTCATCTCAATGAAGAATGAAGAACTTTTGTCTTCTAGGAAAAGTGAGTTAATAAATGCATCAACTCATCTAAGTTTGCCTACCAGATGTGACCTGACTTGGACATTTCATATTTCTGTTTGCAATCAAAACGGAAAAGGAAACAAATAGATAAATAAAATCTATTGAGGACCATGAATTGAAGGATAGAAAAATGTAGAAAGAGATGATGGTAGGAGTGAAGGAACTGCTTGAAGGCAAGGATGAATGGTTTGAATAGGATACAGAAGATAATCAAGAGCAAATGGTTTAATGATGCCAGGAGAACAACATGATCTTGGTTATAAAATTCTGAAGTGTCCTGGAGTATAAGAAGTGGTTAGAAAATATTTGGCTCCATTGCCCTAAAACAGGTATGTTTCAAAGTTTTCCAGTTTTGATAACTATAGGCTGTTTTTAAGTGGCCAAATAACCAATTTTGTACAAATATTCATGTACAAATGTTAGTAGACAGTTGTTCAGAATAGTGGCAATTAGTTGATGGACTGAAACTGACCAACATAATAAAGAAAGAAACATTAAAATCAAGTGAGGGAAGAAAACTGCAGAATTATAAAGTGTGGTCGTTGCCCTAAGAACTCCCAGAGCCACCCTCATAGAAGGTAACCATGTTCAATAGGCCAGAAAAAGATTGGCAGTTTTCAGGCTTCCTTCATGCTGTAAGATTATTGGGCCAATGTCAGAGACAATGACCAATCACTTTCAAATTGTCCCAGAGGGGTCTGGAAAGCAAAGTTCAAATCTTTGGAGAATATTTCCATCCTTATGATGAACTACAGGCTCTGTTTGTGTTTACCATATGGGTTTAGTCTTCAGTTAATGAAAAGATAAGCAGCCTCAGAAAACATACGGTACATATTCCACAATAATTTAGAGAAATTATGCAATACATCTTCCATAGAATCTACAATTTAACAGAGAATAAAAATCTAAGGTATAGTTGCATGAAACCTGCCAGCATCAGATTGTTCTTAGGCACAAGTAGATATATTTATTTCGCCATTCTTAACAGGAGAAAAACTGCAGACCATCCAGTATAGTTGGAATACTGCATTTTTTTCTCCTTTGAAGACTAGAGAAATATATTCTTTTGCTAGCCATAATATAATACACAATGTACACCCTTTTGTACCTATGTAAGCCACCTTCTTCATAGCATGAAATACAGTTTAAACAGTTTTTGTCTATTTTGCTCTGAAGAAACCTATGAGATAGTGATTCTATCAACAAATGTTGAAATATTCTGCTTATTTAAAAGTCTATCAGTATGCAAATGCCTTTAATAATATTTTCAATTATTCTTTAAGTCCTAAATCACAAGCATGGTTTTAAATCATAATATTTTCCTCTGAATATAAAAAAATGACAGTTTACAAGGTATGTCTATGTAGTATACTGAAGAAAGTATATTTGGGCACCCAAAGAGGGTGAGAAGATCCCTTTAATTTACAATGTAGAGCAACCATGGTATTTTACAGCAGGCATTCTTTTTTACTTTTCTCCTTGTCTTTATTTTTAGTCCCTATGATGTTTTGTTCCCAGATGTAGGAATGTAGCTGAACAAGGGCTGCTGCTAATTACTGAGGAAATATCCACATGAAGCCCAGATGTTAATGTGTGATCATTTTTTCTATCAGCAAATAGATTTCTTTCTGTGTCATGTTGAGATCAGATAAGACTCTTCCTATATTTTACCTTGGTCATTTGGAGCCCTTACTTTATTTAGTTTTCTATCAGTCACTTATCATTCACCTACACTCTATATAAATCTTACGTCCAAATGAAATAACTTCATTTATATTTCTTATTTTGTTCAGAACAATCTAATCTAGGTTTCCATAGGAAAAGAACCTTTTAAGAAAGATATTTTATTTGCAATTTATAAAATAAAATATTGAAACTAAGCACAACGTGAATGTCTGGAGAGAAAAAAAATGAAGACTATGTTTTGCTAGATGTTAACATCACATGTTTTCTTCCACAGTGGTTATTAATAATAGAAGAGCAAAACAAACCCTAAATTAATTATAGAAATTTTTTAAGTCTCTCTGCTGGAAGAAAAAAACAAAACAAAACAAAAAAACAGTCAATCTCACAAGGCTTGCCAATGGATCAATACATGATCACTTTATAAAAATGTTTTTATAGTTTAACTCAAAATTTATTTATTAAGTCTATACTTCAGAGCAATATAGCTGTTTAAATAGAGGCAGTTACCACAATGTTTTCCAAGGCTAACCTCCTATTGTAAACTGACAATTGTAAAAAGTCAATGAGCTTAAAATTGTTATGATAACTGCTACAATTTTTTTGATTCTTGGAAACATTGAAAAATACTTTATTAAAGTATGTCTCAGCTACTCAGTAGATACATAAATTTCTTTCCATTTGTAGACAAAACTGGGTGAAGAAATCCAGGAGACACCATAATTTCAAACTGTATTTCTGCTCAAACTGAAGTTATAACATTGCAAATCTTCCCACCAACCAAGGAGCCAAAAAGCCTGTTCATTGTCTGATTTGGCTCAAGTAATGGGAGCCATTGTGTTGGCCTTCAGCAGAGTTGGTGGGAAACCAATTTCAACTGGGTCAGACTCAAAATTTGAGCATAATGCTGATACTTCTGATTGTTTTATGTAAGAATTTATGGCATGGAAAGATTTTATTTTGAGAGATATTTAAAGGTAAACTGGATTCACATTATTTTTGAATTTTCTAACAAATTTAACTTGATTTTGCCATGCCAGGCAATTTTCAACATATTTGTTCATGAAACTTTGCTTAAAGGAAATGAGCCATTCAGTCACTCAGGGAAAACTTTTGGCATTAAAATCAAGTCATTATCTGCAGACTTACTCATATATAGGTTAACTGCATGTGTTTTACTAATTAACGAGCCAAACACTATGAACGAAAAAGGTTTAACATCCATTATAGACTTTTGCATCAGGTTAACATTAGAATACTAAATTTCCAACTGTAAACTACCACTTCTTATATCTTAACAAATAACAATCACGTGAATTAATCCATTGATCTGGGATCAGAGAGATAGCAGGCCATGTGCCTAAAAGAAATGAGATGGTATATCTAAAAGTTCTATTTTCCTATTAGTAAACTGATATATTTAACAGGAATAAAAAATTAGTGGGAATATCTAAGTTGTTTTTTTGGGTTCTTTTTTTTCATGTAGCCTAATGGCATATGGTGAAAAAAAGGGGGGGAGTTATGATTAGATATTACAAAATATGAGCAGTGTTTTAAATATTTTAAAGTAAAGTAAAATCTTTATGAGGTTACAGATCTTTTAAAATATTTCCAAAAATGGCCATCCTTGGTATTATGCTTCACATTTCAGGAGCTTGAACCTCAACCTGCACCCCAAGAATATGGAAGTACTTGCAGTATTAGATTTCCTTACGATGCCAATTCTATGTCTAAAGTTTAGGAAGAAATAGCATATCTGGTGGAGGCTAGTAAGCAAAGCTTGGGTTCACAGTCCTCCCTAATGATGGAGCCCCTAAAAGACACTAATTATTAACATAGACGTCATAGAAATTATGTTTCAACTCACAGGATCACGATTGTTCACTGTCTTTATGGAGCACTAACAATCTAAAAATAAATAATAATTTTGGCAGACTGAAAGCATCATATTAAAAATTACCATTTCCTTGATTGCTCAGTTTTATAGAACCATAGAGCAAAAAAAAAAAAGTCTTTCTAAGGTGATTAGTATGCCTACCTGATTCCAGGCAGGATTACACGTAGATTATCTATTGAATGTAGTTTGTGGGGAAAAAAAATAGAGAAAATACATCGAATGAGTTATGATCATTTCTAGCCCCCAAAATTTCATTGTTAGGAAATACTTTGCATGTATCATATGAGCCTTCTTATCCACACTAACTCCAGAACACTAAACTCTGCACAATAGGGCTGGTCCTAGGATGAATCGTTTCAATTGATTGTACTGAGTCATTTATAGGCCAAGTTTTTAATGCTAACACAAAAGCATTGAAACATTATTTTTATGTCAGGAAAAAAAGTATTATTTATTTCCCCAAAATTTCCACTGAATTTCTTAGTATATTTTTTTAAGAACAGAAAAATGAAACAGAGTATAGAGATTAATCTACATAAATAAAGTGAAATAATTAGCAACGTGGCCTTGTGGGAAGAGCAGTGATCCAAAGATTTCCAGATGACTCTGACTAATAAGTCATAACACTTTAGGCAAGTGACTTGGCCTCTCACTTACTATTTTGAAACAGTGAAAACGGAATAATAACGGTTATCTGAGAAAATTAATTACATAAGTAATACAAACTACAGAATTCATAAAGATGTTAAATCCACCTTTTTACTCAATAGCAGGATATGGTCTTAAATTAACTGCCTAATTTCCACAATAGATATGGTATTCTGAGAAGTCACAAAATTTTACCAAAGCATCTAGAATTTCTCCCTCCAAATAAACAGATGTAAGATAAATGGAGTCTAACAGAACATCAGAGAGTCAGAAAAACAAAAGATATTGTAATCATAATGGCTGAGAGGTTAAACACTCTATTGGTATAAAAAGCAAGCTTAATATGAAAATAACTATATAGACTTTCATAAAGATAAGAAAGATAGTGTACTTGTCATTTTTTTTACACTTTCATTTAAAAAGCTTTATCAAATTTTAGGTTTCCCCCTTCTGAAAGAGGTATTGAAAACAAAATTTCCAAAGGCCAAGAGAAAACTATTGAAAAGACGGAAAGTAATACTTATTACACATAGTTAAAGGTGGGATGGTTTAAGATGAAGAAGAGTATGCTTTAACCTACTCTCTTAATGTAAAAGGTCATTCTGAAGAGCATATAACTGATCTGTCTACACAGTAAGATAAAAGTATTTTAAAACATTGGCAGAAATACTTGTAAAATTTAGCACAATAGGCCACAATTGGGATTATAGTATAATGTTTCATTACGTGGATAAGCATTGAAACAGACTAAGACAAGGCATGTAACCAGGATCTTTAAGAAAACAAAAGGTAACAATTCATCTTGAATGGTTTGGCCTTACCTTTGTTAAAACTTGGGTACTTGGCCATTGACATTTGAAATCACTTCCGGTACTTGCAATTTATAGCTTATTCTTAGGAAAAAAAACGGACATTCTTAGATTGACTGTGATTTACAATTTCTTATTTTATTACACTTATTGTCCTTCTAACACAACATTTTCTGCCAAGTTAATAGCAATATTTTAGAGGAAGATGAGAAGCTCTGTACTCAATAATGAGCTTAATGCCAATTAATCACTTTAAGCAGGGCAGTTTTGACACAGATTAGGTATAAAATGATTGAATTTCTAACTTAGTTTAATACACACAATAAATACTAGTGGGTTTTCATTTCTAAAGGTAAGCATAACTGCACATGTCTGGCCAGATATAATGAAGTTTGAAAAGCTGAAACATTTTAGCCAGTATTCAGAGAAAGAAGTGTAATAGTACGTGTCCATTATTAAATGTTACATACTCTATAAAATGCCACAAAAGAGACATTTCATTTTTAAAATATTATTGGTTATGTTCAAAATGGCCTTCTAGACCATTAGGTAAAATTTGTTTCCTTGGAGAGCTGAAAGTGATACAGCCCTCATCATCTAACTGCTGATCTCTTGGTTCCCACAGATTCCCGAACTAGAATTTGGCCTGCTGAGTTTTGGCAAGGCTTATGTTGGTATCAAGCAAACTCTCTTCCAAAAAAGTGTTGGATAGCACTACCATAACTCTGAGTTGTACTGAAATCCAAATGTGAATTTCCTGGAACACATATGGGAACATGTAGTCAACAGATTTCTGAAACTGCATACCAGCACTTTGCTTTGCCTCTACAAGTGCTTGCCTATCTTGGAAGAAAATCTATTAAAATCTTTTCCAATGGATTCAGAGAGAAAATACTGCAACTAAAATGGCCACTTCGCTAGCTAGTCAGCTTCAGAGTTTTATATCCTGACTCTCATATAAAGCTGGATGAACATAAAATGTTTATTACGTTTATACGAAGGCATACTTCTGATATAGCAAAAGAGTAGAGTGACATTAACACAATCACAATCATCACATCACAATCACCTCTATGCAAATTTCCTTAAACTCAGCCAAAGAGAAAGTATTTAAGACTCAAATTTGCTATTTTCTCCTTTTATCCAATTAGAGGTTTTTGCTAAAGGCTGTTTTACGTTGCATTTTCTTAAACTACCTGACTAAAACATTGGTTTCCAAACATTTAAAAAACTTTTTACTTATTCATTTCCCACCACCTGCCACCTCTTATTTCTAAAGAAATTCTCTTGTTTCTTACCTGAACATGTTCTCTACTCTTTAGATTTCAAGCACCACAAAGTCAAGGGGACAACCCAGGCACTTTTTAATGTGTCAAACCAATAGTCTGAGAAAGTCAAGTTAACTTGAGAAATGCTTAATCTGCTTTCCACAGGTAACAATGAGTCTCTGATGGATGCTGAGTATTTTACACTTGGAGCCTCTCAGGTAATCCTTGGCTTCTTTAATTAAGACAAATCCTGGTACAGCACCTAATACATAGTAAAAACAGGGAAGGACAGAGGGAGTTAAATATGGAAATAACTTTTCTAGAATCTGAGGAACTGCTAAATATAGTAGAAATGATACCTCTCCTCAGAATAAAAATTATTTTAAAATAGAAGCATATATTTTCCTAAATGAAATTTGTCATGCATAATCTAAAAAACATAAGTGAATTTTTGAAGATAACAGACCAGTACATAGAATTGACATTGATAGAGATGAGCCTCAAAGGAAAGAATCAGGACTGACAGGCCTCTGATGAGCAAGCTAGGCAAATTTACATGAATCCAGTAGAGTTGGTACAAAGTCACCGTTTTCTCTTACCACTTCTACCCCCAAAATTTTTGGGTTTTTTTTAATGTGTTTTACTCACAAAATGACCACCTGGTAAAATGCCCCATGATCTGAAGTAATGGAGCAAACTGTTATTTTAGATCGATTTGAACCACGTTTATGGCAATGGCTATGTAATGGTTGGAGAGAGAGACTGCCAACATGCAAAAGGTCCCAGGTAGAGCCTAGGAAGTGTGCACAACTCGGATTCAGATAGATGTGTCCAAGTCTGGCAGACTTTGGGTAAGCCAGAAAAATGTTTATTTGAGTGAGAGGCAAAGGACCTCCTTGGACACAGTCCATTTTAATGGATGAGAGAACCAAGTTCATAGACTTGGACAATAAAAACAACTGAGTTGGTCAATGAAGCTGATACTAAGTGTGATAGTGAGTACAATAAAGAGTCCACTGCTAATCAGATTTGCCTTCTGACTCATCGTGATATATGAGTTTTAGGGAGATAGAGACTACAAACTGGAAAAAAAGAGCTGTTAAAAAAAAAAAAACAACTTTGTAAGATGTTGACATTCAAGCCAATCCTTGAGTATATACCCATTGCGAAAAAAATAGTACTAAGACACAGAAAGATATATTCTTCAATGGCCTTGCAGCATTGTGAGGTACAGGATATCAGCTATACCCTAGCCCTGTGGGGAACGGGATGCAGCACACAGCTAACATGCCTGCAGTGGCAGTTCCCAAAAGCAATGATATTGGGGATGGAGAGTGTAGACCATGACTACCTGCGTAGGCTGAGAACTTGTTAGAGAGCATATGTATGTTAGCCAGCATAATTCTCAGCAAGAAAAACTTTGAACACAGTCAAGTCTCAAAACAGCAGATGAAAATGAGAGCCAAGGAAATACTGTTCAATTCTACTAATCCATCTCCATACACCTCCTCCAGGTTGCTCTGGCCTGGAACAACATGGGCTGTATATTTATCATACATATCAGCTAGGGCTTAGAAGTAGTTTAGGTTACAAGAACTCAGGAAAAATCTGATTCTTTACCATTTCCAAGTAGAGCAAGCAGTTTGTTAGAAGCTCATAAAAATTTATTACTTGATAAACTCACTAGCTTCATTTTGAAACAGGGGGTTAAATCAGAAAATTGACTAAAATATCAAATGTTCTTAGCATTAACCACTACTTCCTTATTAAAATTCTTTCCTTGGTTTCTATAAACCTGATTTTTATCTTAACTTTCTGGCCCTTCCATCTTGGACTTCTCAATTTCTCTTTCTTCAGCCTTAAGTGACCATATGCTCCAAAGTTCCATCTTTTGTCCTCAGATCTTTCTCTGTACATTTTCCCTGGGAGAGTAAAGTTTAACTTAACAATGTATGTGCTGACGATTTTCTTACATAGTTAACACAGTTAAGAAACAATCATTAAACAAGTTTTCAAATATCAGGGGAAAAGTGAGGATTGGGAAACTGGTGAGTAGAAGTAGGAGAAAGTTCAGGTAGGTTAAAAAAAAAAAGAAAAGAAAAAGTGTGCTTATACCATGCTGTCTACAATACCTTTCAGATAACTGGGCTGTTCAAAAGACAATTTACGTGAAAGCGTTAACATTCTTAACCAAGGAGAGGCATTTGTATTCTTTTCACCAGTATAATCAGGCCCAGTGTGTGTTTGGAGAAACAATCCCCAAATCTCATACATTTTGTTTAGCCAGGAAAAATCCTTGAAGGACGAGGGAATCTCAGCCATTGTTCTGTTTTATTTCACTGGCTCAACTGCACATTTTTAAAAAATATGATCCAACATTAGCAGATTCAGAAAAAAACACTGGGGTCAGAACACTTGGGAGGTAAAAGAGAAAGTCAGTGTTTAATATGCCAAACTCAGGCCCCAGAGGAAGATCCTCCTTCTAATCATCCAATGGGTTAGAAGGTTATGTATTTTAAATCAACAGGTGTTTATCTCATAAAATCCAAATATTATACTTTTAACAACCTCCTTGGCTGCCCTTAAGATACTTAGGATAAAAAAGGAGGAAAAACTCTCTTTTCCCAGAGGCAATGATTTCAGCTGGTTGACCAGGTCTGTGTGCATGTGTGTAGAATAGTGGAGAGGAAGATAAAGTGAAAATGTGGTCTTATTTTGCAAAACATTCACTAGAAGAACTGAAGACATCAACTATACAGATGTCAACATTTGGCCTCTTCCAGCACCCATTGCTCTGAAGAGAGTTCAAATCTTTTCCAAATCAGTGGGAAGATTTGGTCCTCACCAAGACCCACAGTAAGGAAATCTTAGTCAGTGCAAGTCATGTGTTCAATGCCTAGCAAAGATACCGGAAATGAATAGTGTAAATATGTAAATTACATTGACATGTCTTTTATGTTTTATTTGAATATATATGTATATGTGTGTGTATATATATATATATTCATATATAAGCAATCTTATAATACTGAATTAAAGTTTAAATATTTTCTAGGAAAATAATTTTTTTCTATATTGAGCACTGGCTCATCTGACTTAAGAGAGTTATAAAATGCCAAATTGAGCTTTACTTATATTTCCCTTAATGACTTATTTGTAAGTTAAAATTTAATATTTACTGCACATCTGATATGTTCAAGACACTGTGTTAATAAATCAAGGGTGGGAGGGAGCAGGAGAGAAATAAGATGTGGTCCCTGCATGAAACAGCTCACAATCTATTCCAGATACAGACACAGGTCACTAACCCTAAAGCCAGCATTCCATGATAAGTGAGATAACAGGGGCCACAGAATACTGTGGGAGAACAGATACATGAGCTGTTCTTGGAGTTTGAGTACAAGTCTTCCCTAAGTGAGGAAGGATATTGCAGGCAGAACAAGCATGGTCAAAGGTATGGAGACATGAAGAAAATGTACCAAAATTTAAATACTTCTTTTTCTCTTTGGCAAGAGAGGAAACAAATTTGGGGGATGAGTAGAGGGGCATTTTCAGGATTGTTTGTTCTCTGTTTACTCTGGGGAATGCTTAGATCCCTGTAGAAATTGTCTGACACATATTTAACCTGTAAAGGAAGAAATGCAAATCACTAATATATTTTTAAAATTCAACCTAACTGGATAGCAAAGAAACACAAATTAAAATATTTATTTTTCACTTACTGAATTAGAAAATAAAAGATAATAATACTCTGATTTGGCAAGAGTGGGTAGAAAATGGACATTTTTGTATATTTCTTTGGCTATGTCCTAAGGAAATAATCAATAACCTTCAAGAAGATATAATAACAAAGAGAATCATGGGGACATTATATAGTTAAAAAAAAAAAACTTGGAAAAAAACTAAATGTCCAACAATAAGAAACAGGTTAAAAAATTAGTGTACAAACCTATAATAAAATATTGCGCAGTCATTAAACATACTAGAGAATAGTTAATGAGAGGGATTTATGTTTACCCTTTATGTTAACTGAATAAAATCATGTCTATGTGTATATAGAGACAGAAAGCTGAGAATACACACAAAAATAGTGGCATAAATTATATCAGTGGTAGATATAACGATAGTTTTGGTTTTCTTTTTCTGCTCATCCACATTTTCTAAAATTTATAAAATGAGTATACAGTGATTTTATATCAAGAAATATTATGTATCCAACTTTACAAAAAACAGAGGCACAGTTATTGATTCTTATATTAGGACAAGAGCAGGGTACTTAATTGCCGTGAGCACAGTCTTCCTTCTACCAGTGAAAGGAAACATTTGGAAGAGGAAGAGGCCTTTAGACTCTCCACATGAGTAAAACTCACTTATGATAGTGTGAAGTTATTGACCTCTCTCATTTTCCTAGTCACTCCGTGTAGCAAGGCTGAGTGCTCCCATGTGATTGTGTGGCCACCCCCAGAATCTGCCCCACCCCCAGAAATGAATAGACAACTTCCGGGGAGTTCTATTTTCTCCAAAATTGCCCTCCATTTGATCATTTTGTTAAGGACCTAAGGGAACACATTAATTCTTTGAAGTTGCTCATCTATACCATGGCATTAAACAGATGTTCAACCAAGTAGGGGGAAATGTTCAATTCTATGACATTATTCTTTTAATGTACTTTTAAATATAGTCAAACTCTCTGCATTTTTCCTCAACATTTAACAAGCCCTGTAGTTTACTGATTGCAGAGGAAGTATGATCTCTTGCAGTGGGTTTAGCACGTGACCAAGAAATAAAGGTCAGGACTTCCCTGGTGGCACAGTGGTTAAGAATCCACCTGCCAATGCAGGGAACACGTGTTCATGTCCCAGTCCGGGAAGATCCCACATGCCTCAGAGCAACTAAGCCCATGTGTCACAACTACTGAGCCTGTGCTCTAGAGCCCTTGAGCCACAACTACTGACGCCTGTGTGCCTAGAGCCCATGCTCCGCAACAAGAGAAGCCACTGCAGTGAGAAGCTCACACACCACATGAAGAGCAGCCCCACGCTCGCCGCAACTAGAGAAAGCCCACTTGCAGCAACAAAGACCCAACGCAGCCAAAAATAAATAAATAAAATAAATAAATTTATTAAAAATAAAGAAATAAAGGTCAAAACAACATATGTGTCATTATGCAGGTATGTGGGAAAGTGAGTGTAACCCTGATAATCAGGGCATTGTGGCAAATAACATAGAAATAATGCCAAGTTTTATAGCTTAGGAAAAATATGATTTTCCTAAAGAATCTTAATGTTGCCAAAAAGTAAGCTTTTCTCTTGGGGTGAGACACTTATTTTCCTAGTTCAGAGCATTTGGTAACTTTGATAGGACAAAGGTAAGATAATAAAAGATCTATGCTCTTCCTCCCCTTAAAATCATAGGAGGATATAAATTAAAAAGCACAGTTTTATTTTTGACATTCAATAGTGAAAAAGTAAAGATAGTTTCATAAAAACAATCTTGTAGATTTCAACAAACTCCATCCATTAGTGTACAGTGAGTTCTGCTACAACATACATATGTATTCCTAAAAATCTTCATTAGGCAAAATTGTTCAACAAAAACACAGGACTTATGAGGAAAATGGGGTGAGTGGCACATTACTCAAAAAACTTTGTTAGCATAGAAGACAAACTTATGGTTACCAAAGGGGAAAGGAGGGGAGGGGTAAATTAGGAGTTTGGGATTAGCAGATACAAACTACTATATATAAAATAGATAAACAACAAGGTCCTACTGTATAGCACAGGGAATTATATTCAATATCTTGTAGTAACCTATAATGAAAAAGAATATATATATGTATAACTGAATCACTTTGCTGTACATCAGAATCTAACACAATGTGAATCAACTATACTTCATAAAAAAATAAAGTTGGAACTGAAAAGGCAAAAACAAAATAAAACAACAAAAAACTTTCCTAGTTACACATTTTAAAGAGATAGAAACAATTCATATGGATTTTATGCAATCCCAGTCAAAATCCCAGTAAACTTTTTGTGGGAAAAAAGTCGGAAACCTGATTCTCAAGTTATATGTAGAGGCAAAAGACTCATAAGAGCCAACACAACACTGAAGAAGAACAAAGTTAAAGGGCTGATGCTACCCAGCTTCAAAACTTACTATAAAGCTACAGTAATCAAGATAGTGTGGTATTGGTGAAAGAATATACAAATAGATCAATGGGACAGAACAGAGAGCCCAGAAATAGACCCCCATAAATATGGTCAACTGATTTTTGACAAAGAAGCAAAGGCAATGCAGTGGAGCCAAGACCTCAACAAACGGTGTGAGAACAACTGGACATCCACAAGCAAAAAAATGAATCGAGACAGAACTTCAAATCCTTCACAAAACTAAATCAAATGAATCATAGATTTAAATGTAAAATGCAAAACTATAAAATTCCTAGAAGATACTATAGGAGAAAACCTAGATGGCCATGGATATAGTGATGCCTTTTTAGATACAAAATCGAAGACAATCCATGGAAGAACTACTTGATAAGCTGTACTTCCTAATAATTAAAAACTTCTATTATGTGAAAGACAATAACAAGAGAATGAAAAGACAAGCCACACACTGGGGGAACATATTGACAAAAGACATGTCTAACAAAGGGCCGTTATCCAAAATATTCAAAGAACTCTTAAAACTCAACAATAAGAAAATAAACAACCCAATTAAAAACTGGGCCAAAGACTTTAACAGACACTTCACCAAGGAAGATATATAAATGACAAATAAATATATGAAAAGATGTTCCACATCATATGTCATTAGGGAAATTCAAATTAAAAAAATAAAAACTTATTAGCATAACCAAAATCCAGAATACTAACAACACCAAATGTTGTTGAGGATATGAAGCAAATGGAACTCTCACTCATTGCTAGTGGGAATGCAAAATGGTACAGCCACGTTGGAAGACAGTTTGGTGGTTTTTGCAAAATTAAACATACTTGTCATACAATCCAGTAATTGCACTTCTTGATATTTACACAAAATTTTGAAAAATTATGTCCACACAAAAACCTGAACATGGATGTTTAGAGCAGCTTTATTCATAATTGCCAAAACTTGGAAGCAACCAAAATGCCCTTCAGGAGATGAGAGAATAAATAAACTGTGGTACATCAGACAATAAAATATTACTCAGCACTAAAAAGATAAGAGCTATCTAGCCATGAAAAGACATGGAGGAAACTTAAATGCATGTTACTAAGTGAAAGAAGCCAATCTGAGAAGGCTACGTTTTGTATGATTCCACCTATATGACATTCTGGAAAAGGCAAAACTATGGATACAATAAAAAGATCAGTGTTTGTGGGGGCAGGGCAAGACAGGAGGGAGAGATGAACAGGCAGAACATAGAGGGTTTTTAGGGCATTGAAAATAGTACCGTATTATAATAAAGGATATACATCATTATACATTTGTCCAAACTCACTGAATGTACAACACCAAGAGTGAACCCTTAGGTAAATTATGGACTTTGGGTGATGATGATGCGTCAATGTAGGTTCATCCTTGGAAAAAAATGTCCTATTCTGGTGAGTGATGTCGATAATGCAGGAGGTTCTTCATGTGTGGGAACAGGGGGTATATGGGAAATCTCTGGACCATCCTCTCAATTTTATTCTACATAAAATTGCTCTAAAAAATAAGGTCTTTAAAAAGAATATAGAAACCTAATTTTTAAATGGTAGCATTTGTTAAATGGCTAAAAAGTATATAGTATTACAATAAATACAGTACTTTACTTTGAAAAAAGACTTGAAGTTTTCTTGTGAAAGTGGATATCTGAAAGGCTAAACGTTGTGAGTTATTATGAGCTACTGGAATAAAGTTTATCTGGAATTGGACTGTGAGTTTTAATGTAGGTTTAGATGGATGTGGCTCATAATACACAGAGTAAACTGAGTTAGTTGTTAGATGTCTGAAGTGTCCACATGTGTGCATTTTGTGTATCCTTAAGAAGCTTTGTTCAGATGTCCCAGAGAATGCGTAGCTCACCTGACACCTTGATTTTGGCTCAGTGAAATCCATATAAGACTGTAACCTCCATAACTACAAGACAATAAATTTGAGTTGTTTTAAGTCACTAGGTTTGCGATAAGTTGTTATAGTGGCAATAGAAAACTAATACTCTATCGGACATTTTTCTTATTTTATTCATTTATATATCATGTGTCTCCCCTTACTAGAATGTAAACTCTATAAGGGCAAGAGCCTTGTTTTTTATACTCATTCCTGTTCTTACAGCTGTGCCTAGAACACAGTAAGCACTCAATAAAATTGAATTGAGTGAATAACACAAAATTGCATTTTGTCTGCCAAAGAATTTTATTCTTTCCGAAGACTTCAAAACTTTATGCTTTCTAACTGGAAAAGGAAAAGGAAATGTTTGGCAGAGATAAAAGTGCATTGGCCATTTTAATCTCAATATCAGAGGATTGTCATGCTTAGCGTTTGCTATACTAACAATATGTTCCTTCTCATTCTGATTCAGCTCCCTTATAAAAAGGACATATCTGCCTTTATATTTACAATCCTTTTCCAAGGCACATGCTGTTAGGTTTTAATTTGAGTCTTTAGATCTCCGGGTAGTGTATTAACTGGAGAGCTGACATCATATTTTTAGAGCTATAAATGGTGGTGGAGCTGCCATTAACTTACTGGAGTTTATTTGGAATTGAAAAATTATTTCATCATTGGTTATTTTTCTAGGGATATGTGAAAAATTCCTGGAAATACTAATTTTAAAATACATTTCAATATTTGTAGGTTTTAGCATGTAAATATAAGGACAATTTTGCTTCTATTTTTATTCTAGTAGACACCATTTATGAACTTTCATGAGATGGATTCAGTAGCCCATATCAAAAACAACAATTCCAAGTTTCCTTAACCACTGATATAATTTCCCCTGGGCCCATATATATCCAGAGTTGGGCTGGTGGGATACAGAGTTGAGAAGACTGAGAGGGAGCGAAGGGCTTTCAGTTTAAAAGTTATCTTTTGTTGACTAGAAGATTCTCGTGAGTTCTGTTCTCATAGATTACACTTACTTCTAATCAAAATCTTATTGTCAGTGATTGATCTCAGTCTTGTCTATATCCAATGTTTATATCCTGGTCAAGTAAGGAGTATTGAGAGAGAAACAAACAACAGCAGCAACAAAAACAAAAAAAAACCTCTAACCTTAATTAGATTGTCAATGAGAAATTCAAAAGAGAACATTAAAAAGGCTATCTGGAAACATTAAACTTAAATATTAGAAACTTTATTTTGTCTCCAAAAGCCTAAGTTTAGTCAATACTTTTGGTAGACTTTGGGCTTAACCATGAGGATCAATAAGAAGAGACATATTTGGGAGATACAAACCACCCACTTTATAGTTGTATTTTTTTTAAAAGAGGATTGCAGAACACAAGTTTCAATCAATGACTGTGAATACTAATTCTCTCAGATGTATAATTTCAGTTTATTATTTAAAATTTGTTAAATTCTTCTACGGCTAGATCAGTTATTTCTCTGATACACAAAGAGAAGCTTTTTGCACCAGATTTGCTCAGAATCTATTCCAATTCAGAACTCCAATATAATTACTCCCCTTAAGCCCAGGGCCATAAGCATCCTACAAAAATTCCATGTAGCAACCTTCTTGACTCTTGTTGACTCAGATTAGGTACTTCAAACTCCACCTGCCATCCACCCTCTCTCATAACCTTTTACTCTCATGATCTCTCCAATATTCATCACTTTGGCTTCATACTAGAAATTTTCCCCTCATTCTATCCATTTTGAACTTATGAATTCTGGCTGGTTTCCCTTTCTCTCTCTCCCTCATTCATATTCAGTTTCTCTTTCTCTCTCTCTCCCTTTCTCCTTTTATTAAATTAATACTAAAAATTAAACAATAAATCTGTTACCCAAAACAAACAAACAAATCAACAAACAAAAACAACAGCACTAGTGCACAGATGGTTGTTTTCTTTTCAGGATTCCAGTCTCAAGAAATCAGCAGGATAAACTTGCAGCTGATTCATGTAGATAATCCCAAAAGATGTTCCTCTTCAAGTCTCCCAGTCTATTTTTACTGTGAAGGTGGCCCATTTCTTTTAAAGAATGGTCAACTAGTGACTTAAACCATCATATTCACTCTCTTATGGTTCAGAAACTTCCTGGCACATCATTTGATCATCTTTATATTCTAAATACTTTCAAGTCACTTAGTGGGATTTTTCACTCTGGTAATTAACCGGATTGGTTTAAAAAGAAAGTAAAGAGGGGGAAAGGGTGATGTATACATAGGCTTTGCTGGAATTTATTCTGGATTTTCACAGACAATGGAAAGGACTAGTGCCTGGCAGAAGTCATTAGCTTTGCTATATGCAACATGGACAAAAGAATTACTGCAGGCAGTTAACTACTTAATTGCTGCTACTGTTTTGGAATGGATTTATTGAGATATAATTGATATATCATAAAATTCACCCACTTAAATTATCACCATAATCAGTTTTAGAAGATTTTCATCACCCCAGAAAGAAACCTCATGCACATTAGCAGTCATTTCCTATTTCCTTCCAACAACCCTCCCCTATTCCCAGCCTTGGCAACCACCAATCTAGTGTCTGTCCCTCTATAGAATGATGCGTATTCTAGACATTTCATATAAATGAAATTCACACAATGTGTAGTGACCTTTATGACTGGCTCTTTTCATTAAGCATAAAATTTTCAAGGCTCCATTCATGCTATGGCATGTATCAGTACTTCATTCCTTTTCTTACAATAGACTTTGTATTGTTAAAGCAATTTTAGTTTTATTGAAAAATTAAGTGGAAAGTACAGAGAGTTCCCATATACTGCCTCTCTCATTCCTCATACACAGTTTTCTCTATTATTAATATCTTGCATTAGTGAGGTACTTTTGTTAAAATTGATGAGTCAATATGGATACATTTTTAACAAAAGTTTATAATTTACATTAGGGTTTACTCTTTGTGTCACACATTCTACAGGTTTTGACAAATGTATGATGTATATGCACCGTTACAGTCCCATACAGAATGGTTTCATTGCCCTAAAAATTCTGTGTTACACTCATTCACACCTCCCTCCCTCTCTCTTCCAAACCCCTGACAACCACTGATCCTTTTACTGTTTCCATAGTTATGCCTTTTCGAGCAAAATATAACACTTTGCTGAAAATATTCCACTGTAAGACAGGTATTTTCCAATGGTATGATATACTGCATTTTACTAATCAATTCATCAGTTGATGTATGAATATTTATGATTCTATATCATGGCTGCTTTGTATAGTTATGTACAAGTACATGTGCGACATATCTGCAAACAGTGGCAGTTTTACTTCTTCCTTTCCAATTTGGATGCCTTTTATTTCTTTTTCTTATTTGATCACTGTGGCTATGACTTCCAATACTATGTTAAATAAAAGTGGTGAGAGTGGGTATCCTTGTCTTGTTCCTGATCTTAGAGGAAAGGTTTTCAGATTTTCACCATTGACTGTGATGTTGGCTGTAGGTTTGTCATAAATAGCCTTTATTATGTTGAGATATGTTCCCTCTATACCAACTTTAATGAGAGTTTTTAACATGAATGGATGTTGACTTCATCAAATGCTTTTTGTGTGTCTATTGAGATGATCATTTGCTTTTTATCCTTCCTTTTGTTAATGAGGTGTATCAGCTTGATTGATTTGCAAATATTGAACCATCCTTGTATCCCTGGAATAAATCCCACTTGAACGTGGTGTACAATCCTTTTTATATGTTGTTGAATTCAGTTTGCTAATACTTTGCTTAGGATCTTTACATCTATATTCATCAGAGATATTAGCCTGTAATTTTCTTTTTTTGTAGTATCTTTGTGTGGTTTTGGTATCAGGATAACAGTTGCCTCATAGGATGAATTTGGGAGTGTCCCTTCCTTTTCAATTTTTTGTTATAGTTTGAGAAGGATCGGTATTAGCACTTCTTTATATGTTTGGTAGAATTCCCCTGTGAAGCCATCTGGTCCTGGACTTTTGTTTACTGGGAGTTTTATTTTTATTATAAATTCAATTTCACTATTGGTGATCAGTATATCTATCTCTTCCTGATTCAGTCTTGGAAGGTTGAATGTTTTTAGAAATTTGTCCATTTCTTCTAGGTTGCTCAATTTGTTGGTATATAACTGTATAACTGTCTGTAGTATGTTCTTACGATTTTTTGCATCCATGTGATATTGTTATTTCTCCTCTTTCATTTCTTGTTTATTTGGGTCTTGTCTCTTTTCTTCTTCATGAGCCTTGTTAATATTTTTGAAAACCAGCTCTTGGTTTCATTGGTTGTTTTTTTTTTTCTGTTTTTTTTTTTTTTTTGGTCTCTATTTATTTTCTCTGATCTTTATTAATTCCTTCCTTCTGCTTTCTTTGGGCTTTGTCTGTACTTCTTCTTACAATTCCTTTAGATAGTAAGTAGATTAGGTTGTTTATTTGAGAGTTTCATTTCTTGAGGCAGGCCTGTAGCAATATAAACCTCTTAGAACTGTTTTTTTGGGATCCTATAGATCTTGGAAAGTTGCATTTCCATTTTCTTTTGTCTTGAGGTATTTTTCATTTCCTCTTTGATTTCTTCATTGACCCATTAGCTTTTTAGTAGCATGTTTAGTTTTCACGTTTGTGTTTTTCTCATTTTTCCTGTTGTAACTGATTTCTAGTTTCATATCATTGTGGTCGGGAAAATGGTTGATGTAATTTCTATCCTCTCAAATGTGTCAAAACTTGTTTTGTGGCCTAGCATGTGATCTATCCTGAAAAACATTCCATATGCACTTGAAAAGAATGGGTATTGTGCTGTTTTTAGATGGAATGCCTGTAGATATCTATTAAGTCCAACTGGTCCATTGTGTCATTTAAGACCACTGTTTTCTTACTGATTTTCTGCCTGGATGATTTGTCCATTGATGTATATGTGGTGTTAAAGTCCCCTACTACAATTGTATTATTGTCAATTTCTCCCTTATGTCTGTTAATATTTGCTCTACATATTTAAGTCCTCCTCTATTAGCTGCAAATATGTTCGTGTGTGTAATATTTTCTTCTTGTATTGATCCTTTTATCACTATATAATGCCCTTTTTGTTTTCTTTTGTTATAGAGTTTGTTTTAAAGTCTATTTTGTCTGATATGAGTATTGCTAACCCTGCTTTCTTGTCATTTCCATTTCCATGAAATATTTTTTCCACCCTTCACTTTCAGTCTGCATATTTCTTTCACTCTGAAGAGGGTCTCTTGTAAGGAGCATATTGATGGGTCCTATTTTTTTTTATCCAATCAGCCACCCTATATGTTTTGATTGGCTCATTGAGTCCACTGACACTTATTTATTGATAGGTATGTACTTATTCCCATTTTGTTGTTTTCCAGGCTTTTGTCTTTTTTTTTAAATTTTATTGAAGTATACTTGATTTACAATGTTGTGTTAATTTCTGCTGTACAGCAAAGTGACTCAGTTTATATATACATATATATATATATATATATATATATTCTTTTTCATGTTCTTTTCCATTATGGTTTATCACAAGATATTGAATACAGTTCCCTGTGCTATACAGTAGGACCTTGTTTTTTATCCATCCTATATATAATAGTTTGTATCTGCTAATCCCAAACTCCCAATTCTTCCCTCCCCCACTCCTCTCCCCCTTGGTAACCACAAGTCTGTTCTCTATATCTGTGAGTCTGTTTTGTGAGTCTGTTTTTGTTTTGCAGATATGTTCATTTGTGTTGTATTTTAGATTCCACATATAAGTGGTATCATATAGTACTTGTCTTTCTCTTTCTGACTTACTTCAGTTAGTATGATAATCTCTAGGTCCATCCATGTTGCTGCAAATTTCATTTTTTAATAGTTGAGTAATATTCCATTATATATATATCACATTATATATATAATATTCCATTATATATATATCACATTATAAATGTAATATTCCATTATATATGTCACATCATATATATGGATGGATTATATATATGGATGGATATATATATGTGGATATATATATATCACATTTTCTTTATCCATTCATCTGTTGATGGACCCGGGTTTTTTTGTAGTTCTCTGTTTTTCCTTCTTTTTTTTCTTCCCTTATGATTTGATGACTTCCTTTAGTGGTATGCTTGTGTTCCTGTTTCTCTAGTTTTTGTGTATCTATTGTAGTTTTTTGATTTACAGTTACCAAGGGGTTCACATATATTGACCTATAATTATACCTACTTCTTTTAAACAGAGAGTCCTTTAAGTTCAAACACTTTCTAAAAGAGCCACATTTTTTAATCTCCTCCCTGACATTTTGTGCTTTTTGATGTCTTATCACTTCATGTTTATTCCTGATAATTTACTGATTATTGTAGTTATACTTAATTTTACATTTTTTTTGTCTTTCAATCTTTGTGCTAGCTTATTTAAGTGTTGCTCCTTGACCTTTACTACATATTTGCCTTTACTAGTGGGATTTTCCTTTTCCTACAGATTCTTACTTCTTGCTATAGCCTTTTCTTTTCCACTTAGAGAAGACTCTTTAAGATTTCTTTTAGGGCAGATTTAGAATTGATGAACTCTCTTAGTTTTCACTTGTCTGAGAAGTTTTTATCTTTTCTTTCATTTTAAATGATAATCTTGCTGGGTAGCGTACCCTAGGTTGCAGGGGGTTTTTTTCCTATCAGCACTTTGAATATACCATGCCTCTCTTTTGGCCTACAAAGTTTGTTTAGATAGAAAAGTCAGCTAATAGCCTTGTATATAACTCTTTGTTATTCTCTTGCTGCCTTTAAAATTCTCTCTTTAGCTTTTGCCATTTTAATTATGATATGTCTTGGTGTGGGTCTGTTTGGGTTTACCTCGTCAGGGACCCTCTGCACTTCCTGTACCTGCTTATCTGCTTCCTTCTTCAGGTTTGGGACGTTTTCAGCCATAATTTCATCAAACACGTTTTTAACACCCCTTTCTCTTTCTCCTTCTAGGACCCCTATCATGCAAATGTTATTATACTTTATGTTGTCCCAGAGATCCCTTAAACTGTTCTCATTCTTTTGTTTTCCTGTTTTGCTCTTCTGAATGGGTGATTTCCATTATTCTGTCTTCCAGATCACTTATGTATTCTTCTGTATCATCTAGTCTTCTGTAATTCCTTCTGGTGTGTTTTCCATTGGAGTTATTGTATTCTTCAATTCTGTTTTTATATTTTCTAGTTCCTTGTTAAATTTCTCACTTATTTATCTATTCTCTTCCTTAATTCAGTTAGCATTCTTATTACTAGTGCTTTGAACTCTTTATCTGGTAAATTGTTTATGTTCATTAATATTTTTCAGGGGTTTTCTCTTGCTCTTTCAATTGAAACAAATTCCTCTGTCTTCTTATTTTGCTTACCTTTCTCTTGTCTTTATGAAATTAGGTGAAACAGTTACCTATTTTGGTCTTGAAGGGGTGAGCATCCCTATACAGTCTGCAAATGCCCAGTGACTTTGGTGGGAGAGCTAGATTGACATGAACACAAGTTACGTCTTTCCTCAGGGTGTGCTGGTAGCTGTCACCTTGGTAGGAAGTGGAGATGGAGATGGAGTGGCTGGGGCCAGAGCCAGGTGTGAGCAGGGGCTTCTCCTCTGTTCAGTGGCTGTCACTGTCCTATCAGGGGCAGGTACCAAGTTGCTGGAGCAGAAGTGCTTAGGGTCAGGTCTGAGCTGGCTCTGTTCCCTTCAAGTGTGTGCTCTCCCCGCTCCCAGCACTGGCACCCTCACTTGAGGATAGCAGTGCTGGAGCAAGATTGGCTGGTGTGGTGCTCAGCATGGGTCAGGGAACAGGCTGTGGCATTGGGCCAGAGAGAGAGATTGGGACTGCTTCTGATGCACTGCCTGTGTTAGCACCAATAATGCTGCCCCTACCGTGCTCAGATGTCCCTCGAGTCTGAGCCACATTTTTGTCTCACAGCCAAGGTCTCTCCTCAGCTGCAGCAGCCCTCACCCCAGTGTCAAGCTGTGTCATGAAGCAAGTGAGCCTGGAGCAGTTGCTTGGCTTAGGCTGGGAGGCAGTCATGGGGCAGTTGTGGGAAACTGGCCAGCTACCCATACAGTTTTAATCCACCCTCTCCACCCTGTTCGGAGAGTAAGCAAGCTTGTGTGTGCTCTTTACAAGTGGAGTCCAGGCTTCCCATAGCCCTCCTGTTAGTCCCACCAACCCTCCAACCAGCCAACAGGACTTGTCTTCCCAGTGTCAGAACCCAGGGCTGGGGGGCCCAATATATGGCTTTAACTGCTCACCCCCTAGGAAGGATCTCTGCCCATGTAATGTCCCTTCTCTTCTGAATCCCCTCCCAAGGGCTCAGGTCCCAACCTGATCATGTCTCTTCCCTTCTAACCTAATTATGTATAGATCTTTAACAGCCTTGGCTGTACAGGAGTCTCTCTGCCAGTCTCCAGTTAGTTTTCAGTGAGAACTGTTCCACACGTAGATGTATTTTCATGTGTTCACAGGGGGAAGTGCGTTCCACATCCTCCTACTCCACCATCTTGATGTTACTGTAGTCTTTCAATTTCTTTAGGTCTTCCATTTCTTTCAACAATACTATGTAGTTTTCAGAGTCTGTTTCACAATCCTTTGTTAATTTGTTAATAATGTAATTATTTTTTTTCTTTCTTCACACATTATAATAATTCATTCTCTGTTATGCTCCCTCCTTTTGGGTCCCTTGCACAACTTATATCTTCACTCCCCCATGTTCAGTAGGTCCATTATTCACCTTGTCAGTGGGGAAGAGTACTTCCATGAATGAATAATTCGCTATGTCTCTTGGTGTGTAATCCCAAACGATAATGCTTTCCAATAAGGAAATATTCATACTAATTTATAAAAGTGTTATATCTTTTCCTTTAAAACTATACTCTTTTCTTTTAACTAATTACTCATTAAATGAGCCCATATACCCCTGGATAATTAAGAATTGGACAAAATACTTTTGTGCAACTTCCCAAGCATTCTCTGCTTTATCCAGTACAAAATGGGAAATAAATGACTGCACATATAAATGACAGTAAAATATTCTATTTGAAGCTAAGTTGAAATCATCTGAGCATTGGCAAACTCTCATTTAAAAAAATTAGGACCTGCTGGAATGAAGTAATAAGAGTGAGATTTCCAAACCCAATACCTTTCCATTTACTTGACATTAGTCTCATATTGATTTAAAGAATTATTTGATATTTTTTATAACAGAAAGAGGAAAAAGAGGACTAAACAGGAGCAAGTACAATATATTCAATGGAAGGGAGAAGTAGGAGACAAGCTAAAGAATTCAAAGTTTAGATAGTAAAGTTCATCTAAGGGGAAATACTAAAGAAATTATGAATTTTTAGCCTTGAAAAGATTCAGTTGATTATATAATTGTCTTTATATATGAAACAAAGTGTAATTATCTGTGGGTATCCTCTTCATTGGGAGAGAAAATGGCAACAAGAAAATTATATTTCAGGAAAAACAAGTTATTTTAGGTATAAAGGATACATTGACTTTAAAATGATTAGAAACTGAAAATAAATGATATAAAAGTTTTTAAATGTTTTCTAGTGAGGACTAGGATAACACAGCAAATGGATATCAGTTGTCTTCATGAGTGGCTTAGGTAGTGGTGGTAAGTTTCAAGCAAGATGGCTCTGGCACCTTTTTCTGTCGCTAAGGTTCCCCAATTCATCTGCATTATACTCAGTTAGCTTTCAAATAGTGGTTATATTTTTAAAGTGTAATACTAACCCCAAATTCATTATCAGAGTTATTACTAAGTAAAAAAGAAAGCAATCACACACACAAAAGCCTATATACATGGCACTTTATTTCCACATTCTGTAATCCATTTAGCTATAAAAATAGTCCTTATTGGAAAGTAGGAAAGAATAATTTTTTTTATAATGTATTTGTTAGGATTCCAAAATTTTTTTAATACAGCAATTCCTCCTGTGTCTAATGTGTTTAGTTACAGTAGCCATGGAAAAACCTCAAAAAGTGTTAGATTTTGCAGATTCAGCACATTTTAATTTTAGAATCAAAAGAACAGCCAAGAATCTAATTTCCTACCATAGCACTTGGAGCTGAACATAGCATTTGGAGCTAAACACCAGAAAAATCACTTCTCTAGAGCATGACTTCATAGCATTACTGTTTTACCCAGAAGAAGATGAACAATCTGTGTTATCTGATACTAATAACAGATGATTATTTGGGCTGCATAATTATCCAAAGTAAAAACACACAGGTCTACAGCCACTGAGTCTTATTTTGGCTATTAGCAATTTCATTAGCACATTTAGTGTCCAATTTAGTATTTAGATGATTGTTATTGGACAAAGCTATAACCTGTCTTAATTTGCATGATGTTCAGACGAATTCAATTAAATTAAAAATTCAAATGCAAAATATTTTAACTGAAAGACTTAGGTAATTAATACAAGACAATATTTTTCTCTGTAGATAAATTAGCTGAACGTTCTTATATATCTCACTCCCATTTCAAAAACATTAATGTGATTTTTGTTTGTCTTTCATCATCCCTTAAAAAAATGATGAAACCTTTTATTTACGGTTACTTTTTTCCAGTAATATTGTAACAGTCTCAGGACCGCGTGGAATATAAATAGTGGAAGTGAAAACTTGTAGTGTAACATCTTCTAAGAAATTTCCAAGAGTCAGGGACACCGTGAAAGCTGCATAATAAGGCTTTCACTAATTATACCCCTAAAACAAAATATTCCAATAGAGCATACAACAAACTTCTCCTTTCCTCTACAGTTATATAATTATCTCCAATTCACCATGCTAAAAGAGGTTGCCATAAACTAACATAAAGAGATATTATCCAGTACTTTATAGGGTAAAAAAAAGGGGGGGGGAGGCAGATGGCAGTACATATATCTGAGAGCCATTTATCCACTTATTGTGCCCTTTCCTCCTTCCATCTTATTATATTGGTATGATCTCTATATTGTTTTATTAGTGCCAAATAAACAATAGGACAATAAAGTGTTCTATAAAGTAACAATGAAAAAAAATTCTTCTCACTTTGGATAGCAAAAACATAAAGTATTAAGCATAGAGATTGTCTCTTTTATTTGCACTGACCAAATATAATGGTGGTTAAAAGTTCAAGATTTGGTGTTAGATAAACCTATTTTTCAATCACAGGCATTTCACTTATGGGCTCTGTGAATTTGGGCATGTTACTTAACTTCCATAAGTCTCAATTTTCTCCTCTAAAAATGGGACTAATAATAGACCCTACTTCAGTTAATGACATATTTAGTCTTCCATTAATTTATCCAGCCAATATGTATGCAGCACACACAATGTGCCAAGCACTGTAACACTTTCAGGAAAATGAGGACAAATAAAGCAGCTAAAATCCAGTCTTCATTAGGTTTTATTCTAATGAGTGTATACAGGCAATAAAGCAATAAACTAAAAAATATACACAAGGCAAATGAAGATCCAAGAATATAATCACGTGAAACAATCAGCCCAGTACCTGGAACATAATCAATAGTCAACAAATACTAGCAATAGTTATTATAATTATTCCTATTAAGACACATCTAGGTGATATTACTTCTGGAAGGAAGACATGAAGAATTCTGCAGACTTCTCCCCAGAAAACAACCACAACTGGTGAAATTTATTTTAAAACAATTATTTAAAGTTTCTGGGAACTGTCTTAAGGGCATAAAGGAAAGGAAGAAATATTTATTCAAAAAACTCTACTAAACTCAGTCAGAAGAGTGAGAATCTGTGGTACTTGGATCATAACCCACTCCCTTTTCACCAATCTCCACCTCGGTGTGATGGAACCTCCACTTCAGGCAGGTATAGCCAAGATAATAGGGTTCCCTTTCCTCCCTCCCATTCTACATTATCTCCCTGGGAAAGGTAGGCCACCCACATTTCTCAGTCTCCCACCTCCATGTTTCAGTGACTAAATGCCAAGCAAATGCAGCTGAAAGGACAAAGACTCCCTTCCTTCACTCAATTCTAATTTGTAGGGTGGAGTTCACTCCAGGTATTGCAGGCTAAGAGTCCTTGACCTTCAATAGCTTTTTTTTTTGCGGTACGCGGGCCTCTCCCCGTTGTGGCCTCTCCCGCCGTGGTGCACAGGCTCCGGACGCGCAGGCTAAGCAGCCATGGCTCACGGGCCCAGCCACTCGGCAGCATATGGGATCTTCCTGGACCGGGGCACGAACCTGTGGTCCCCTGCATCGGCAGGTGGACTCTCAACCACTGCACCACCAGGGAAGCCCTTCAATAGCTTTTATCCAGATCACTCATTGGGTGATGGTTCCATGCTAGCAGAGACAAGCTCAGAAAACCAGAAGCTACCACTCATATCCAGCATCCTGCTCTTAAAACTGGGGTATTACTCTAAGGTACCAGCTCCAGAGCAGAGGTGCAGAAGTATTGTCCAGAGAGAAAGGCAGTTCATAAGAACGGAGAGCTGTAAAGTTCTGCCCAGAGGAACTAACTTTATTTGAAACACAATGTGGAGAAGTTTAAGCCTAATAGTGCTCTCAAAGACAATGGAGGTTTTGGTGATAAGCAATTAAGAGGAAAGTGATAACTTCATGAGAATAAGCTAAATCATGGACCAGATAATTTACTCACATGGACACATTTTAATCAAACTGTCTAAAGCAAAAAACAAAGAGAATATCTTGAAAATGGCAAAAGAGAAGTGACTCACTACATACCAGGAATCCTCAATAAGATTATCAGCCTATTTCTCATTAGAAACCTTGGAGGCCATGAGGCAGTGGGTTGATATAGTCAAAGTACAGAAAGAAAAAAAAAATGATCAAACAAGGAGCCTATATCCAGCAAGACTCTCCTTAAAAATGAGGGAGAGGGAGTTCCCTGGTGGTCCAGAGGTTAAGACTTTGCCTTCCAATACAGGGGGGGCAGGTTCGATCCCTGGTGGGGGAGCTAAGATCCCACATGCCTCGTGGCCAAAAAACCAGAACATAAAACAGAAGCAATATTGAAACAAATTCAATAAAGACTTTAACAATGGTCCACATTAAAAAAAAAATCTTTAAAAAAAATGAGGGAGAAATTAAGACATTCTCAGATAAACAAAAGTTAAAGGAGTTGTTTTTTAACACTGGGCCTGCCCTGCAAACAAATGCTAAAGAGAGTATGCCAGATTGAAATGAAAGTAGTCAATAACTCAAAGCTGTATAAAGAAATAAAGACTTCCAGTAAAGGTAAATATATGGGCAATTATAAAAGCTAGTCTAATGGTAATTTTGTTTTGTAACTGTTTTTAATTTTCTACAGTAGTTAAAAGATAAATTCATTTTAAAAACAGTTATGAATCTATGTTTGAGGGTATATGATATATAAAGATGTAATCTGTGCCATTAGTAACAGAAAGGAGAAACATAGAACTGTATAGGAGCAGAGTTTTTATATGCCATTGAAGTTGATATAAATTCAAATTAAACTGTTATAACTTTAGGCTGTTAAATGTAATCCTCATGATAACCAAAAAGAAAATATCTCTAGAATATACACAAAAGGAAATAAAAAGGGAATCAAAAGATTTCAGTACAAAAAAATCAAGTAAACACAAAAGAAGTCAGTAATTGAGGAATTGAGAGACAAAAAAAGGCTATAAGGTGTATAAAAAACAAATAACAAAATAGCAGAAGTAAGTGCCTTTTTATTAGTAATTACTTTAAATGTAAATTAATCAAATTCTTCATCAAAAGACAGAGACTAGCCGAACAGATTTTTTTAAAAGCGTGATTCAATTATGAGCTGTCTAAAAGAAACTCACTTCAGAGTCAAAGGCACAAAGAGGTTGAAAGCAAAAGGTTGGAAAAGATATTCCATGCAAATAGTAACCAAAAGAGAGCTGGTCTGGCTATACAATTTTCAGACAAAACAGACTTTCAATCCAAAAAAGGTTTCAAGACCCAAAGAACACTGTATATTAATAAAAATTTAAGAAGATAAAACAATTATAAACATTTATATACCTATTAATAGACCCTCAAAATATATAAAGTAAAAACTAACAATTAAAGGGAGAATCATTCTACACTAATAGTTGAAGACTTCAATATCCCATTTTCAACAATGGATAGATCAATCAGACAAAAAATAAGTAAGGAAATAGAGGGCTTAAAAAACACAGTAAGCCAACTAGAGCAAACATACACATACAGAACACTCTACCCGATAACCACAGTATACACATTCTTCAAGTGCATATGGTACATTCTCCTGGACAGAGTATATGTTAAGCTAAAAAACAAGTCTCAATAGATTTTAAAGATAGATATCAAAAAAAACAGATATCATACAAAGTATCTTCTCTGCCCAAAGAAGGGGTAAAGTTAGAAATCAATAACAGAAAACTGGAAAATTCACAAACATGTGGAAATTAAGGGACATACACTTAAACAATTGGTCAAAGAATAAATCAAAAGAGAGATTAGAAAACAGAAATAAATAAAAACAAAAACACAACATACTAAAACTTATGGGATGTAGTAAAAGCAGTGCTCAGTGTAAAATTTCTAGCTGTAAATGCCTACGTTGAAAATCAAGAAAGATTTCAAATCAACAACCTAACTTTGCAACTTGAGGGACTAAGAAAAAAAAAAGAGCAAACTGAACCCAAGGAGCAAAGACAGCACAAGGAAGGAAATAAAACAGAGTAGAAAAATAATAAAGAAAATCAATTGAAACAAAAAGTTATTTTTTTGAAAAAAAAACAACAGAACTGACAAACCTTTAACTAGATGGACCAAACAAAAAAGAAGATTCAAATTACTAAAATCAGAAATGAAAGTTGGAACATTGTTCCTAATTCTACAGAAATAAAAAGATTATAAGAGAGTACTATGAACAGTTGTACAGCAAAAAATTGGATAACCCAGAGGAAATGGACAAATTCCTAGAAATATAAAACCTGTCAAGATTAAATCACAAAGAAATCAAAAATCTAAGTGGACCTATAACTAGTAAGTAGCTTGAATTAGTAATCAAAAATCTCTCAACAATGAAAAGCCCTGGACCTGATGGCTCCGCTAGTAAATGCTACCAAACATTTAAAGAAGTTCTAACACCAATTATTCTCAAAATTTTCCAAAATATTGAAGAGGAGGGAACACTTTCTAACTCATTCTATGAGACCAGCATTATCCTGATACCAAAGCCAGACAAAGACAGCACAAGAAAACTACAGATCAATATCTCTTATAAACATTGATGCAAAATTCTCAACAAAATATGAGCAAATAAATTCATCAATATATTTAAAAGCATTATTCACTATGATCAAATGAGATTTATTCTTGGAATGCAAGGATGTTCCACAAAAATCAATGTAATACACCACATTAACAGAATGAAGGAGAAAAACAAGATGATCTTCCTAATTCACACTGAAAAAGCACTTGACAAAATTCAACACCTTGTCATAACAAACTCACTCAACAAACTAACTACCTCAACATAATAAAAGCCATAAATGAAAAACCCACAACAAACATAATACTCAGTAGTCAAAGACTTAAATGTTTTCCTCTAGAATCAGGAACAAGGCAAAGATGCCTGCTTTTGCCACTTCTGTTCAACATAGTACTAGAAGTTCTAGCCAGAGAAGTTAGCAAGAAAATGAAATAAAATCATAGAAATTGGAAAGCAAGAAGTAAAATTATCTCTGTTTGCAGATGATATGATCTTATATGTAGAAAACCCTAAGTATCCTACCAAAAACCTGTTAGAGTTAAATTAGTGAGTTCAGAAAAATACCAGGATACAAAGATCATCTGCATTTCTCTACACTAACAATGAACAATCTGAAAAGGAAATTATAAAAAACAATTTTATCTACAATAGCATCAGAAAAAATAAAATACTTAGAAATGAACCTAACCAAGGATGTGAAAGACTTGTGCAATAAATACTACAAAGCATTGCTGAAGGAAATGAAAGAAAACATAAATAAATGGAAACACATACCATGTTCGTGAATTGAAAGATTTAATATTGTTAAGATGCCAGTACTACCCAACACAATCTACAGATTCAATACAATCCGTGGCAAAATCCCAATGACGTTTTATGCAAGAATAGAAAACCTATCCTAAAATCCATATGGAATATTAAGGGGCCCCAAATACCCAAAACAATCTTTAAAAAGGAAAACAAACCAGGAAGACTCACACTTACTGATTTCAAAACTTAATATAAAGCTACAGTAATCAAAACAGTGTGGTACTAGCATACAGACAGACATGTAGAACAATGGAATAGAAGAGAGAACCCAAAAATAAACTTCCTCATATATGGTCAAATAATTTTTGACCATGGTACCAAGACCATCAACAGGGAAAGGACAATCTTTTTAACAAATGGTGCTAGGAAAACTGGATATTCACATATGTGTATTTTACCACAATAAACAATAAACTGTAAAAAATAATGTTTAAAAATAAGGGAGAACAATCTGGCAGCATTGTGGATAATGGATCATAAGAAGGCAAAAACAGATATGGGAAAATAATTTTGATTTGCTAGAGCTGGGTATTATGGAACTCAAAAGATTAAGCCATGAAGACAACTGGTATAAGTTTACATATACAAACTTCATTGCCCTCACAATGTAATCTAGTTTGAGTAGATTGGATGAGGCTGAGTTTCAGAGAAGAAAGAGAAACGTACCCTCCTCTCTACGGACATAACCGGAAGGAGAAGTGGTGGACAACAGAATCCCTAGAAATGGTTTGGGGAAATCTGTGCCTGGTTTCCTAAATGAAGACTAAGGAGGTACAAACCTCATGGAAAAGTCTTCCCTTAAATAAAGGAAAAAAGTATGGCTTCAGTAACATTTAAAAACTTAAACAGCCCCATCTGCAAGTGTCTCCCATACAGTCCCACATCGAAATGTCACGGCAGCAGCAGAGATGGCTGGAAATTATCCTGTTTTGGAAGGGAGTTGGAAGCAGTCTTGGCATCCATCAGTTACAGACTGACAGGTAAAATTTAGCAAATGCACGCACAAATATTATGCTACAGTTGAAAGAAATAGATCATATAAACAAAGAGCTACAAAGAAGGATCTTAAAACAATAGGGTTTAGGGAAAACAGGAAACAGAACAAGATCTACAACTTTACAGTTCATATACTACTCATCCACTCCCCTCCATAATTATCAAGTCTAAGGAAACTCTTTGAATGCTTGCTTTTCCATCTATTCATTAAGTAGATATTTAAGGCCCTATTATGCACCAGCCCCTGGGCTATGTGCAGACTATTCAGCATTGAATAAGACGTATTGTATACCCTCAAGAAGCTTAAAATCTAGTAGCAGAGGCAGAGAAGTATAGAGTCAATCGCAATGCAATTGAGTAATTAACTTTTATTCATTCTCTTTCTTACCTTTTTCATCTTTTTTTCCAGGTGACATGTCAGTTTAGTAAATGATAAAGGAATTTTGCAACTAAGAGGCACTGTATTAGTGCCTAAGAACTCAAGTGGCTATAATAGCCTCTAAGTATGTCAGCCAAGTGAGCAATGTCTTATACATTATCTCCTAGACAGCTGAAACTCATTAGCTGTCTTGGACAGTCCCATGAAATATGCCCTCCACCCAAACATGAACAACAGTAGGTCCTGACCATAGTCAGAAAACAGACAACCAAATGTCCTGTGTGCTATCCATCTGTGGTACTCACTACAACAACAAGAACCACTTCAGAAAACAATATGTTGCATTTGATAAAACAGAAGGTGCTGGAGGGAAGAGGCCATCAGTTCAGTGAAATTAGATCCAGCTGCAAGCCACTCAGGCCACAGCTATCTGTAAATCGCTTTTTTCCCTGCCTTGTACATTATAGCAATCTACTACAGATCATAAGAGCACAGCCAAAAGCCATATGTTTGGCATCATGTGGACAGCATCTGGTATATTTTAAGATACAACTAAAAACGTTGAAAACACAATAAAACAACTGTCATTCACTTAATGCTTGTGCTTATATCTCAGCTCATGGATGGTTTTATGACAAATAAACAGTTGTATAAAGTCTCAGTTTAGTCACCTTCCTTTATATATTTCTTTCCTTGGTGAATTACACTTTCATCTCTCATTTTGGCTTGGTCCAAGTGTACTTTTATATGTGTGTGTGTGTGTGTGTGTGTGTGTGTGTGTGCGCGCGCGCTACTGTAGAAGGTGAAGCATTGCTGTATAAGCAGAATGAAACTGTCTTTTAAGGTAGCTTCAGCCAAGTAGTCTACATGATAATAAATATTATTTACACTCAATTCTGTTTACTAAAAGTCAGTATGAGTCCGGCTAATATGTTTCATAATGTCCAGAATTCAGGCGTTTATTGGATTAGTAAGGGAGAAACACGTGTGATTGGCACTTGGGAAAATGGACATGGGCAAGGTTGTTGGCCCCTCTGAATGATACATGAACTATCATTCTAGATCAAGTCTACCCTCTTATTTGAAAACTCATTTAAGTATTCTGACAAGTATACCTGTTAATAACTGGCAGCCCCAAAGCAGTTTATGTAAACCTTGGAGGAGTTGTAAGCCTCTTAGTTATTGGTTTAGGAAGACACAACCCCTTGTAAGAACAAATTAATGACATTGACTAATTCACTTCTTCTCTGCATCTGTCCATACAGTAATGCTGTTAGCTTTAAAATTCTAAGGTAGGGACATGTTAGCTTTCTCACTTTGGATGCTCATTCGTAAAAAGGATAAGTATACTAATTGCCTTTGAAAACATTTAATATGTTGCTTCATATGCTGAAGATGTTAAAGTTATTATGACAAGTTTTTAATTTTAGTTAGAAAACCAAGGTTAAAAAATAGAAACTCTCTTCTGTAGAATTTGTCTCTAATTTTGAAAATCAAAGTACACTGGATACTGAGGTATACAAAATCAAGGAACACCACATTTAAATTTATTTGATTCCTCCAACCACTTTTTCATACTTCAGATTTCTTTTTTCACTGTCATTTATTTGGGAGAGTAGCCAGCATGTGGCCTGGTCTGGGGCTACATAGATTTCATATCCAAAAAATATTTTGGTAGAGTTCATTGGGAGCTAGTACAAAAAAAAAGGAAAAAAAGGAATTAGGATAGGTTTTTAATAGAAAGTAGAAAGTTTCAGAATTTACTTGTAAGGAGAAAAACTAGAAAATCATTTTATTAGTTTAGTTAATTCATAACTGAAATTAACTACTCATACTCTGGACTTATTCTTTAACTAGACACCAAGTTCCTTACCTCAGTTATCTCTAAATAAATCAGTCATTTAAAAAGATGTAATTTATCTGTAGTAAATTATAAGTCATTGTTTTTAAATCAGTGGTAATGTTTAATAGTGTTACTACATGGGCTAAAATCCAAAAAGTTTGCTTCATTCAAGTGGAGAATGTCATTTCTAATCTTGTTGCTTCCCACCTTTATGCTTCCACACACTTCATTTATATACTAACCATAGTACTTATCAAGATGAACTATAATGACTATTAATAGACTACTGATTCTTCTAGTGTCTAGTGTCAAGGCCATGTCTTATTCATCTTTGTGCCCCTAGTATTGGCTGGGGGAAAAAAAGGCATTGAATGAAAGAATAAATTATTTGAAAACAAAAGGAAAAGCCAGTCAGTTTGGAGACTGTTTGACGTACACTGTCCAGCTATTTAACCTATTTAAAAATATAAACACTAATCTGTTTAAGGTTCTTGCCTACGTGAAGCATAGGCCCATTAAAATGGCAGAACACAGTATAGAGGAATATGTGTACACTCACTGACCCAGTATAGAGGAATGGATCCAAAAACAGTGAAAACTGATTAATGGAACTGATGACCATTATGTTCCAAGTGAAGATTCTAATATGGTCAAATAGTACAGGGCATGTTGAATAAGGCACTTTGCTTCTTCAACTCAAACAGCCACTGCTGGTTTGAGAAAAGAATGGGCGCTGCAGTAGACTGACAACATTGACAACATTCCCCTCATAGGAATTTTCTCTCCATTTGCTATACACTGGAAATTTGTTCTGTAACTGGGAGGCAGTGAAACAGTATGACTGAAGCAGATTTCACAGGTAAGAAAGAAGAAAGTTTTTGTTTCTTATCTGACCACCTAGACAGGATTTGAGCTCTTTTTATTAAAGGGTAGATGCCCAGAAAGAAATTAAATTTAACGTAGATCATGTGCATGGTAGAAAAACAAAAAAACAAAAACCAAATTGTATAGAAAAATCTCACTCCTTAAGTAAAATCACTTTTACCTTTAATAAAATCACGTATTTCAAAAGAATGCATTTATACTGAAGTTTCTTGATTTATGAAGTTTATGTATTATTAATTGAATTTTGGTTATATGAAAATTTATTAGCTTATTTACAAAACTATCTCTTCTCCTCCTTCTTCCCAATGTGGTAAGTGGATAGAATGATCATGGGGGGGTGGGTATGGAAGATGGGGTGGGAAGGTGTATGATGGAGGAGTATGTAGTAGATGGTACCAAATGCAGCATTTTGAGGAGATGCCAAACTAAAAACTGGGCCAACCTCCCAAAGACATCATCAACACAAAGAGCAAATCAGAGGGAAAGATCCTGGAGCAAAATCAACAGAATAGAGCCTGGGAAGCCCAGTCAAGAGAAAAGATGAGAAGCAAAACTGGGGGTGGGGGAGGTGGTGGGAAGGGAGGGGTGTGGACGGAGATAGATGCAGTCTCTGCACCCACAATAACCCCTGGCAACTCCTACAGAGAGCAGAACTGGACATTAGAAAACCAGCAGAAAAAACTACAGTAAACCCTTGAAAGATTTTTTTCTTAGATCACTTCAATTTTGAAATAATTTATGAAAAATATGTTGGAAACACTGTAAAGTCTATTACCAGATAACCAGCTATCCTGGTGAAACTTAACATTTGGGAGACCTGGGGCAAGAATATAAATGGAAGTCAACATACTATATATATTCTATATATTTAAAAGTTATAAATCAAGGCAACTTTTAAATAAGATATAATCTATCTGCTTACTTTGCCAAATATAATTTCATAACAGAAAGAAAATGTACAAAGCTAATCTTTTTTATATATGACTGAAACTTAGCAAAATAACAGAGAATTAAATTTAATAAGTATTATAGCTGTGTAAGTGGTCTGTGGATGGACTGAGTAATAAAGAAAAATTCCATAAATTATTTTTTAAAAAATCATTTTTCTCACCTTCATTTCAGCAAAATCACTGTTACAGTGGTACAGTCAAGATTTTTACAGTCTGTGCTATTTCTAAAGTAATCATTTAAGAGTTAAAAATAAAACATTATCAAAATATAAATATATTCTTATAAAAATGTAAATTAAGTTAATTTCAAAAATCAAAATATCAAAATTATCCTACATGCATATTTTCAAAAACATTTTCTTGGGCTTCCCTGGTGGCACAGTGGTTAAGAATCCACCTGCCAATGCAGCGGACACAGGTTCAAGCCCTGGTCTGGGAGGGTTCAAGCTGCAGAGCAACTGAGCCCAAGAGCCACAACTACTGAGCCTGTGCTCCAGAGCCTGCAAGCCACAACTACTGAGCCCGCACGCCACAACTGCTGAGTCTGCATGCCACAACTACTGAAGCCCACATGCCTAGAGCCCGGCTCCACAACAAGAGAAGTCCCCACTCGCCACAACTAGAGAAAACCCGCATGCAGCAACCAAGACCCAATGCAGCCAAAAATAAATAAAATTTTTAAAAAATACCATTTTCTTCAAAACTATTCAAAATTGTCTATTGGAAGTGAAGGGCAAGATACAAATTGTAATTCATATTAAAATTATATACATGAAATATTTAAATAATGAGGAAATTTTATTTTTGAAAGTGTAATTAAATGTATTAAATATTTTAATAAAAATGAAATTATTAGCAATTCTAACACTCAGTAACAATGTAGTTAGAACTGATATTTTGCTTTAGGCATATTACATGTATACCTACATACATAGGAAATATGATTAAATATTGCACAATATTCTTCAACTCCCTCATACAACTGTTGTAAATATGATGCTAATTTGTGAGTACTTTCAGAATCAAATTGGAACACAAAAGCAGCAAAAAAACAAAAAACAAAAATTGATGTTAGGCACTACTGGTAAATGAAACTTGTTAACAAGAATTGATTTCATTTAAGTTATCTAATAGATTTGACAAGTTAATTATCTAATTACCTAAGTGCTTCTTCAACTCAAATACATAATGGAGGTGATAGCTAACACTATGGTGGTAATCATAGCGCAATAGGGAAGTGTATCAAATCAACACATTGCACACCTTACACATGTTATATGTCAATTATATCTCAATAAAGCTGGGGAAAAAAGTCTTTCCTACACCCTGAAGCCATACCAATCTCCTAAGAACAGCAGCACAATCCACAAACTCACCACATTCAGATGTAGTTACCTTTTGTTTCAAGAACACAGAGCAAAAAAAAAGTGGAAAAGCATTTCCCGGATGCCTGAAAAATGTTAGTCTTGAGAGTAGATGTTCAGGATGTTTAAGGTTCCTGGTTGCTATATCAGGGCTGGACACCAGATTATGTGTAACAGAGGTGCCCATATGTACTTTAATAAATTGTGTGTGTTTGTATGTTTGGTCAGTAATCAACTAGATCTCTAAAGCAGTGTGAGGGCGAGGGCTGAGGCCCCTCTTGCCTAGTTCTAAAGGTGGTACTGCCAGCAAGAGAAGTGGCTCAGATGCCAGTGAAGGTCCTAAGACAACGTATAGAGCTAATATCACTGCTAGGAGTAACTCTCAAACGTTCCTATGTTATTGTTATCATTATGTCAGGACAAATTAAATAAACAAAATTAAATAAAGTTTATGAAATTAATAAATTCAATAGTAGCCTGTGGAGGCCACTACTAGTTTACCCTGGACACTAGATGCACCATACTTGGTGCATAATAGAAGCTTAATAAATACTTATGAAATAAATTAATGAAATACTTTGTACCTACTATACATTATGTGATGAGCTAGCATTAAGACAGGAGGTGCCCCCTGCCCATGACCTCATGGAGACACCTGCCCATGATGACAAGATTCACATGCCAGAGAATTTATCAACCTCTTCAGTCTTTTGAATGACTTCTGTGACAGCTCAACCTAAAGCAGAGAGAACCCCTTCTGCCATGACCAGTGTTAGAGACAACAGCAGGGCCACTGCTCAACACTAAACTCATAGGTGGGTTTCTGGATAAAATCAGTGCCAGATCTGAGGTCTCATTATTTCAATGCAATACACAATTTGAGAGCAGCCCAGTGAATCTAGGAGAATGTGTTTCACTACTATAACAGCCTTATTCCAGCATCAGCATGGACTTTCACTCCTTCTCTCCCTCCCTCTGCTCTTGAGCTTAAATCAACTGCCAGTTTCTGTTCCAAATTGGAGTTGTGCCATAAGCATTTCCCCTGGCAATGAGTCACTTCACCCATGACTTCAGGGGTTGGTGGCACAACCCATGAACTCAATCTGGAGGATGGGCCATTTGAAACTGGTAATGAAACTAGGTTCAGTTCATGAGCTTCCAAGCTTTGACTGAAATATTTAAATCCATCCATCTAAGTATCAGACAATTTATAGGGACTTTAAAAAAAGAAACAGAAAAATAAAGATTGTTACAATAAAATGAAACACATTTTTGGAAAATGCCTACTTTTATAACTGTCAAAGATTATAGTTTTCATGGAATTATACTATAATTGTTTTGATTTTTCTTTCTCCAGAATAATCACACTTACCCAGACTGCCAGCCCAGGTAATTACATGAGTATATCGACTCATTTAATGACAGCATGGAGCTTTTACCAGTTATGAGTAAATAATGTATTAGTACAACTGGAAGTGATTTGCAACAAATTTGACTTATCAAGCAATACCGAGTTTAGCACTGATAAATATTAGTAAAATGTTGGACAGAATTCAGACCACATTGGTTGGAATAAATCAGTGTAGGTTTCAGGGGAAGCAGAATAGCATAATAAAAATCAAGAGCATTAAATTCACCTAAAAGGCCAAGCTGACAGCACTGGAGGCCAGAACCTTTTCTTTATTCCCAAGGAACATATAATGTAGACATCAGGCTCAAGAATCAGTAAAATCTCCTCCAGCATTCTTCTGATAAACTTACCCATTTTCCATGAAGGAACATCTTATAAGGAGAAAAAGGTAAAGTTTCCACCTCATAATTTAAGATTTAGTCTTAAAATTTTTCAACAAAAGAATTGTTTCCTGGGATTATGGGCACCTCCACGTCAAGTTTCATCTTTTGGCGCTCCTTGGCGACAGTCTCTTACCTGTATAATCCACATCCCGCCAGAGAGGACTTTGCAGAAAGCTGGTGTTCTGCCTATGCTTAGTGAGTGGATTTATTACTTACTATAACTAATTCTTTTTTCAGCACTAAGTTTTTTATTTTTCAATCTCAATAATAAGAGTTAACACAGGATTAGCAATCAGCATAAAAAGGCCAGATACTGAAGTGCCAATTATTTGCCTACCAAAAAGAAAATGCTCCCTGAGACATAACAATGTAGTAAAATAAAATGTTTATTTCTTCTACATTTAATATAAGGTCAAAATTCTTTAAGTTTCTATATAAAATGTATTTCCATTTACAACACTAGTAGTTAACCTCTCCTGCTTCTTCTTTATTCACTTATTGATACATATACATGAACTTTACCCATCAAGAATATGAGATGGATTTCCTTACCCTCTGAGGAGTATAGCTATGAGAATCAGGAATAATATTTTCAAATTGTCACAGAAATATGCCAGACATTCTTCATTCTATGGATCTTGTTGTGTTCGCACAGCTCTGATCCTCTTTTGGACTTTAGTTCATACCTTCAACATAAGATAAATAACTCCTCCCCGTTTTATGCACCCAGTGTGCACTGGGCAATCTATCACAGCAAGAAATGAGTCCTGAAGCACTATAATAAAATACCTCACCATCATAGCTTTACTTCGTTCAGGGATAGAGTGTTTAAGGCCAGTACATTATCATTTGTTTTGTTTCCATCTGTAGTGGTTGAAATAAACTTAATGCTAGAAAGAAGCTCGAGGGACTTTTCAACTTTAATGGCCCTTGTATGTGGAGTTATATAGCTAAGTGTAAAACTACTAAAATGAAGTTGGTGTACCATGGTTTTAAGGTACTGTAACAATTACTTGGGAATTGCATCCACTCTGGGAAACTCCACAAGTGATCAATCATCCTGGGCTCTTCAGCAGAAAAGCACTAAATAAATATAATAAAAAATTGTATCGATGTATGGAATCACTAGAAGCCAGCTAACAAATGCTTACATGGCAAGAAATACAAAAGAATCAGAAACAACGATGGGGGGCAGAGTCAAGATGGCAGTGTGGGAAGATGCAGAGTTAGCATCTCCCCACAACTAGGGTGCCTGCCGGCTGCTAGTGGGAGTCCTGATGCCCAAGGAGACAGGAGGAACCCCCAAATGAACCAGAACTTGGTTCACGAGCCAGGGGCCGGGCCAAAGCTCCTGCGGTGGGAGCTCTGAGTCTCAACCACTGGACCAACAGAGAACCTCAGACCCCAGGGAATATACATCAGAGAGAGGTCTCATGGAGGTCCTCATCTCAGCACCAAGACCAAGCTTTACCCAACAGCCTACAAACTCTAGTGTTGGAAGCTTCATGCTAAGCAACCAGTAAGACAGGAACACAATCCCACATGTAAAAAAGAAAGGAAAGAGAAAGAAAAGAAAAGAAAGAAAGGAAGAAAGGAAGGAAGAAAAAGGAAGGAAGGAAGGATGGAAGGAAGGAAGAAAGAAAAACAGACAGTAAAAAAACATGTCACAGACGAAGGAGAAAGATGAAAACCTACACGACCAAATAAATGAAGAGGAAATAGGCAATCGACCTGAAAAAAGAATTCTGAGTAAAGATAGTAAAGATGACCCAGAATCTTGGACATAGATAGGAGGCACGGGTTGAGAAAATACAAAAAAATGTTTAACAAAGATCTACAAGAACTAAAAAACAAACAGAGATGAACACAATAACTGAAATGAAAAATACACTAGAAGGAATCAACAACAGAATAAATGAGGCATAAGAACGAATAAGTGAGCTGGAAGACAAAATGGTGGAAATAACTGTCAAGGAGCAGAATAAAGAAGAAAGAATGAAAAGAATTGAAGACAATCTCAGAAACTTCTGGGACAACACTAAATGCAACAACATTCGAATTATAGGGGTCCCAGAAGAAGAAGAGAAAAAGAACAGGTCTGAGAAAATATTTGAAAACATTATAGCGGAAAAGTTCCCTAACACAGGAAAGGAAATAGCCACCGAAGTCCAGGAAGCTCAGAGAGTCCGATACAGGATAAACCCTAGGAGAAACACACCAAGACACATATTAATCAAACTAACAAAAATTAAATTCAAAGAAAAAATATTAAAAACAGCAAGGGGAAAACAAAAAATGACATATGGCGGAATCCCCAAAAGGTTATCAGCTGATTTTTCAGCAGAAACTCTGCAGGCCAGAAGGGAGTGGTAGCATATACTTAAAGTGATGAAAGAGAAAAACCAACCTCCAAGATTACTCTACCCAGCAAGGATCTCTTTCAGATTCGACAGAGAAATCAAAAGCTTTTCAGACAAGCAAAAGCTAAGAGAATTCAGCACCACCACACCAGCTTTACAACAAATGCTGAAGAAACGTCTCTAGGCAGTAAACACAGGCAAGAAAAGGACCCACAAAAACAAACCCAAAGGGGCTTGCCTGGTGGCGCAGTGGTTGGGAGTCTGCCCCGGTCTGGGAAGATCCCACATGCCACGGAGTGGCTGGGCCCGTAAGCCATGGCCACTGAGCCTGCACATCTGGAGCCTGTGCTCCGCAACGGGAGAGGCCACAACAGTGAGAGGTCTGCATACTGCCAAAAAAAAAAAACAATTGAGAAAATTGTAATAGGAACATAAATATCGATAATAACCTTGAATGTAAATGAATTAAATGCCCCAAATGCCCCAAAAGACAGAGACTGGCAGAATGGTTACAAAAACAAGACCCATATATACGCTGTCTACAAGAGACCCACTTCAGGCCTAGGGACACGTACAGACTGAAAGTGAAGGGATGGAAAAAGATATTCCATGCAAATGGAAATCAACAGAAAGCTGGAGTAGCAATACTCATATCAGATAAAATAGACTTTAGAATAAAGACTGTTACAACAGAAAAGGAGAGACACTACACAATGATCAAAGGATCAATCAAGGAAGAAGATACAGGACTTCCCCAGTGGCACACTGGTTAAGAATCTGCCTGTCAATGCAGGGTACACGGGTTCAAGCCCTGTTCCGGAAAGATCCCACATGCCGTGGAGCAACCAAGCCTGTGCACCACAACTACCGAGCCTGCGCTCTAGAGCCCGCGAGCCACAACTGAGCCTGCATGCCACAGCTACTGAGGCCCGTGCGCCTAGAGCCCGTGCTCCACAAGAGAAACCACCGCAATGAGAAGCCTGTGCACCGGAACAAAGAGTAGCGCCCGCTTACCCACAACTAGAGAAAGCCCATGCACAGTAATGAAGACCTAACGCAGCCAAAAAGTAAAACAAATAATTTTTTAAAAGATTAAAAAAAAAGAAGATATAACAATTATAAATGTTTACGTACCCAACATGGGAGCACCTCAATACATAAGGCAAATGCTAACAGCCATGAAAGGAGAAATCAACAGTAACACAATAACAGTAGGGGACTTTAACACCCCACTTACACCAATGGACAGATCATCCAAACAGAAAATAAATAAGGAAACACAAGCTTTAGATGATACATTAAATAAGATGGACTTAATTGATATTTATAGGACAACCCATCCAAAAACAACAGAATACACTTTCTTCTCAAGTGCTCGTGGAACATTCTCCAGGATAGATCATATCTTGGGTCACAAATCAAGCTTCAGAAAATTTAAGAAAATTGAAACCATATCAAGCATCTTTTCTGACCACAACGCTGAGATTGGAAATGACTTATAGGGAAAAAAAACTGTAAAAAACACAAACACATGGAGGGTAAACAGTGTGCTACTAAATAACCAAGAGATCACTGAAGAAATCAAATACAAAAATACATAGAAACAAATGACAACAAAAACATGACGACCCAAAACCCATGGGACACACAAAAGCAGTTCTAAGAGGGAAGTTTATAGCAATTCAATCTCACCTCAAGAAACAAGAAAATTCTCAAACAATCTAACCCTACACTTAAAACAATGAGAGAAAGAAGAACAAAGAAAACCCAAAGTCAGTAGAAGTTAAGAAATCATAAATATCAGGGCAGAAATAAATGAAACAGAAACAAAGAAAACAGTAGCAAAGATCAATAAACTAAAAGCTGGTTCTTTGAGAAGATAAACAAAATTGATAAACCTTTAGCCAGACTCACCAAGAAAAAAAAGGGAGAGGACGCAAATCAATAAAACTAGAAATGAAAAAGGAGAAATCACAACTGACACTGCAGAAATACAAAGGATCATAAGAGACTACTACAAACAGCTATATGCCAATAAAATGGACAACTACAAAGAAATGGACAAATTCTTGGAAAGTATAATTTTTCAAGAATGAACCATGAAGAATTAGAAAATATAAACAGACCTATCACAAGTAATGAAATTGAAACCATAATTAAAAATCTTCGAACAAACAAAAGTCCAGGACCAGATGGCTTCACAGGAGAATTCTATCAAACATTTAGGGAAGAGCTAACACCGATCCTTCTCAAACTCTTACAAAATATTGCAGAGGGAGCTACACTCCGAAATTCATTCTGCAAAGCCACCATCACCCTGATACCAAAACCAGAAAAAGATATCACAAGAAAATTATAGACTAATATCACTGATGAACAAAGATGCAAAAACCCTGAACAAAATACTAGCAAACAGAATCCAACAGCACATTAAAAGGATCATACACGATGACCAAGTGGGCTTTATCCCAGGGATGCAAAGATACTTCAATATACACAAATCAATCAATGTGATACACCATATAAACAAATTAAGGAATAAAAGCCATATGATCATCTCAATAGATGCAGAAAGAGCTTTTGACAAAACTTAACAACAATTTATGACAAAAACTCTCCAGAATGTGGGCACAGAGGGAACCTACCTCAACATAATAAAGGCCATATATACAAACCTACACCAAGAATCATACTCAATGGTGAAAAACTGAAAGCATTTCCACTAACATCAGGAACAAGACAAGGATGTCTACTCTCACCAATCTTATTCAACATAGTTTTGGAAGTCCCAGCCACAGCAATCAGAGAAGAAAAAGAAATAAAAGAATACAAATTGGAAAAGAAGTAAAACAGTCACTATTTGCCGATGACATGATAGTATACATAGAAAATCCTAAAGATGCCACCAGAAAACTACTAGAACTATTCAATAAATTTGGAAAGGTTGCAGGATACAAAATTAATGCAGAGAAATCTCTGGCATTCCTATACACTAACACAAAAGATCAGAAAGAGAAATTAAGGAAACACTTCCATTTACTACTGCAAAAAAAAATAGAATACCTAGGAATAAACCTGACTAAAGAGGCGAAATACTTGTATTCAGAAAACTATAAAACACTGATGAAAGAAATCAAAGATGACATAAACAGATGGAGAAGTATACCATGTTCTTGGATTGGAAGAATCAATATTGTGAAAATGACTACACTACCCAAAGCAATGTACAGATTCAATGCAATCCCTATCAAAATACCAATGGCATTCTTCATGGAATCAGAACAAAAAATCTTACAATTCATATGGAAACACAAAAGACCCTGAATAGGCAAAGCAATGTTCAGAAAGAAAAACGGAGTTGGAGGAATCAGGCTCCCCGAGTACAAACTATACCACAAAGCTACAGTAATCAAGCTAGTACGGTACTGTCACAAAAACAGAAATATAAATCAATGCTACAGGATAGAATGCCCAGAGATAAACCCACGCAAATATGAGCATCTAATTTACAAGGGAAGCAAGAACATACAATGGAGAAAATACAGCCTCTTCAATAAGAGGTGCAAAAAAAACTGTACAGCTACATGTAATGAAATTAGAACACTACCTAACACCATACACAAAAATAAACTGTAAATGGATTAAAGAGTTAAATGTAAGATGAGACACTATAAAACCTTTAGAGGAAAAAATACGAAAAACACTCTTTGACATAAACCACAGCAAGATCTTTTTTGACCCATCTCCAAGAGTAACAGAAATAAAAACAAAAATAAACAAATGGGACTTAATTAAACTTAAAAGCTTTTCCACAGCAAAGGTAACCAAAACAAGACAAAAAGACAACCCTCAGAAAGGGAGAAAATATTTGCAAATAACACAACAGACAAAGGATTAATCTCCAAAATATACAAACAGCTCATGGAGCTCAGTATCAAAAAAACAAACAATCCAGCTAAAAAAATGGGCAGAAGACCTAAATAGACATTTCACCAAGGAAGGCATACAGATGGCCAAAAGGCACATGAAAAGATGCTCAACGTCACAAATTATTAGAGAAATGCAAATCAAAACTACAGTGAAGTATTACCTCACGCCAAACAGAATGCCCATTATCAAAAAATCTAGAAACAATTAAGGCTAGAAAGGGTGTGGTGAAAGGGGAACCCTCCTGCACTGTTGGTGGGAATGTAAACTGATACAACCACTATGGAAAATAGTATGGAGGTTCCTTAAAAAACTAAAAATAGAACTACCAAATGACCCAGCAGTCCCACTACTGGACATATACCCTGAGAAAATCATAATTCAAAAAGAGACATGGCAGGCTCTGCTGGCTGCAGCTGGAGCAGGACCCGGGAGGCGGCAGAGGGATTCCGAGGGATTGCAATGAAGATGGCGGAGTAGAAGGACATGCTCTCACTCCCTTTTGTGAGAACACCAGAATCACAACTAGCTGCTGGGCAATCATCGAAAGGAAGACACTGGAACTCACCAAAAATGATACCCCACATCCAGAGACAAAGGAGAAGTGACAATGAGATGGTAGGAGGGGTGCAATCACAGTAAGATCAAATCCCATAACTGCTGGGTGGGTGACTCACAGACTGGAGAACACTTATATCACAGAAATCCCCCCACTAGAGTGAAGGTCCTGAGCCCCATGTCAGGCTTCCCAACCTGGAGGTTTGGCAATGGGAGGACGAATTCCTAGAGAATCAGACTTTGAAGCCTACTAGGATTTGATTGCAGGACTTCAAAAGAACTGGGGGAAACAGAGACTCTACTATTGGAGGGAACACACAAAGTAGGGTGAGCATCGAGACCCAGGGGAAGGAGCAGTGACCCCAGGGAAGACTGAACCAGACCTACCTGCTAGTGTTGGAGGGTCTCCTGCAGAGGTGGGGGGTTGCTGTGGCTCACCATGGGGAAAAGGACACTGGCAGCAGAAGTTCTGGGAAGAACTCCTTGGCGTGAGCCCTCCCAGAGTCCTACATTAGCCCCACCAAAGAGCCCAGATAGGCTCCAGTGTTGGATTGCCTCAGACCAAACAAGCAACAGGGAGGGAACCCAGCCCCACCCATCAGCAGTCACGCCAATTAAACTTTAACTGAGCTCTGCCCACCAGAGCAACAGCCAGCTCTACCCACCACCAGTCCCTCCCATCAGGAAATTTGCATAAGGCTCTTAGATAGCCTCAACCACCAGAGGGCAGACAGCAGAAGCAAGAACTACAATCCTGCAGCCTGTGGAACAAAAACCACATTCACAGCAAGAGAGACAAGATGAAAAGGCAGAAGGCTATGTACCAGATGAAGGAACTAGATAAAACCCCAGAAAAACAACAAAATGGAGATCTGCAACCTTCCAGAAAAAGAATTCAGAATAATGATAGTGAAGATGATCCAGGACCTCGGAAAAAGAATGGAGGCAAAGGTCGAGAAGATGCAAGAAATGTTTAACAAAGACCTAGAAAAATTAAAGAACAGGGCTTCCCTGGTGGCACAGTGGTTGAGAGTCCGTCTGCCGATGCAGGGGACACAGGTTCGTGCCCCAGTCTGGGAAGATCCCACATGCCCCGGAGTGGCTAGGCCTGTGAGCGATGGCTGCTGAGCCTGCGCGTCTGAAGCCTGTGCTCTGCAACAGGAGAGGCCACAACAGTGAGAGGCCCATATACAGAGAAAAAAAAAAAATTAAAGAACAAACAAACAGAGATAAACAATACGATAACTGAAATGAAACCTACACTAGAAGGAATCAATAGCAGAATAACTGAGACAGACGAACGGATAAGTGACCTGGAAAACAGAATGGTGGAATTCACTGTTGTGGAACAGAATAAAGGAAAAAGAATGAAAAGAAATGAAGACAGCCTACGAGACCTCTGGGACAACATTAAAGGCAACAACATTCACATTATAGGGGTTCCGGAAGAAGAGAGAGAGAAAGGACCAGAGAAAATATTTGAAGAGATTATATTCAAAAACTTCCCTAACATGGGAAACGAAACAGCCACTCGAGTCCAGGAAGTGCAGAGAGTCCCATATAGGATAAACCCAAGGAGAAACACGCCGAGACACACAGTAATCAAATTGACAAAAATTAAAGACAAAGAAAAATTATTGAAAGCAGCAAGGGAAACATGACAAATAACATAAAAGGGAACCCCCATAAGGTTAACAGCTGATTTCTCAGCAGAAACTCTACAAGCCAGAAGGGAGTGGCATGAAATACTTAAAGTGATGAAAGGGAAGAAACTACAACCAAGATTACTCTACCCGGCAAGGATCTCATTCAGTTTCGATGGAGAAATCAAAACCTTTACAGACAAGCAAAAGCTAAGAGAATTCAGCACCACCAAACCAGCTCTACAACAAATGCTAAAGGAACTTCTCTAAGTGGGAAACACAAAAGAAGAAAAGGAACCTCAAAAACAAACACAAAACAATTAAGAAAATGGTCATAGGAACTTACATATCGATAATTACCTTAAATGTGAATGGCATAAATGCTCCAACCAAAAGACACAGGCTTGCTGAATGGATACAAAAACAAGACCAATATATATGCTGTCAACAAGAGACCCACGTCAGACCCTAGGGACACATTCAGACTGAAAGTGAGGGGATGGAAAAACATATTCCATGCAAATGGAAATAAAAAGAAAGCTGGAGAAGCAATACTCATATCAGATAAAACAGACTTTAAAATGAAGAATGTTACAAGAGACAAGGAAGGATACTACATAATGATCAAAGGATCAATCCAAAAAGAAGATATAGCAATTATAAATATATATGTACCCAGCATAGGAGCACCTCAACACATAAGGCAACTGCTAACAGCTATAAGAGGAAATCGACAGTAACACAATAATAGTGGGGGACTTTGTAACACCTCACTTACACTAATGGACAGATGATCCAAAATGAAAATAAATAAGGAAACAGAAGCTTTAAATGACACAATAGACCAGATAGATTTAATTGACGTTTACAGGACATTCCATCCAAAAAACAGCAGATTACACTTTCTTCTCAAGTGTGCACAGAACATTCTCCAGGATAGATCACATCTTGGGTCACAAATCAAGCCTCAGTAAATTTAAGAAAACTGAAATCATATCAAGCATCTTTTCCAACCACAACACTATGAGATTAGAAATCAATTACAGGGGAAAAAACATAAAAAACACAAACACATGGAAGCTAACCAATATATTACTAAATAACCAAGAGATCACTGAACAAATCAAAGAGGAAATCAAAAAATACCTGGAGACAAATTACAACAAAAACACGATGATCCAAAACTTATGGGATGCAGCAAAAGCAGTTCTAAGAAGGAAGTTTATAGCAATACAATCCTGTGTCAAGAAACAAGAAAATTCTCAAATGAACAATCTAACCTTACACCTAAAGGAACTAGAGAAAGAAGAATAAACAAAACCCAAAGTTAGTAGAAGGAAAGAAATCATAAATATCAGAGCAGAAATAAATGAAGTAGAAACAAAGAAAACAATAACAAAGATCAATAAAACTAAAAGCTGGTTCTTTGAGAAGATAAACAAAATTGATAGACCTTTAGCCAGACTCATCAAGAAAAAGAGGGAGGACTCAAATCAATAAAATTAGAAATGAAAAAGGAGAAGTTACAACGGACACCATGGAAATACAAAGCATCCTAAGAGACGACTGAAAGTAATTCTATGCCAATAAAATGGACAACCTGGAAAAAATGGACAAATTCTTAGAAAGGTGTAAACTTCCAAGACTAAACCAGGAACTCATAGAAAATATGAACAGACCAATCACAAGTAATGAAATCGAAACTGTGTTTAAAAATCTTCCGACAACCAAAGTCCAGGACCAGATGGCTTCACAGGTGAATTCTATCAAACATTTAGAGAAGAGCTAACACTGATCCTTCTCAAACTCTTCCCAAAAATTACGGAGGAAGGAACACTCACAAACTCATTCTATGAGGTCACCATCACCCTGATACCAAAACCAAAGATACTACAAAAAAAGAAAATTACAGACCAATATCACTGATGAATATGGATGCAAAAATCCTCAACAAAATACTAGCAAACAGAATCCAACAACACATTAAAACGATCATACATCATGACCAAGTGGGATTTATCCCAGGGATGCAAGGATTCTTCAATATATGCAAATCAATCAGTGTGATACACCATATTAACAAACTGAAGAATAAAAACCATATGATCATCTCAATAGATGCAGAAAATGCTTTTGACAAAATTCAACACCCATTTATGATAAAAACTCTCCAGAAAGTAGGCATAGAGGGAACCTACCTCAACATAATAAAGGCCATATATGACCAACCCACAGCAAACATCATTCTCAATGGTGAAAAACTAAAAGTACTTCCTCTAAGATCAAGAAGAAGACAAGGATGTCCACTCTCACCCCTATTATTCAACATAGTTTTGGAAGTCCTAGCCATGGCAATCAAAGAAGAAAAAGAAATATACGGAATACAAATTGGAAAAGAAGAAGTAAAACTGTCACTGTTTTCAGATGACATGATACTATACATAGAGAATCCTAAAGAGGCCACCAGAAAACTCCTAGAGCTTATCAATGAATTTGGTAAAGTTGCAGGATACAAAGTGAGTGCACAGAAATCTCCTGCATTCTTATACACTAATAATGAAAAACCTGAAAGAGAAATTAAGGAAACACTTCCATTTACCACTGCAACAAAAAGAATAAAATACCTAGGAATAAACCTACCTAGGGAAACAAAAGACCTGTATGCAGAAAACTATAAGACAGTGACGAAGGAAATTAAAGATGATACCAACAGATGGAGAGATATACAATGTTCTTGGATTGGAAGAATCAATAATGTGAAAATGACTATACTACCCAAAGCAATCTACAGATTCAACGCAATCCCTATAAAATTACCAATGGCATTTTTTATAGAACTAGAACAAAAACTCTTAAAATTTGTATAGAGACACAAAAGACCCCGAATAGCCAAAGCAGTATTGAGAGAAAAAAACGGAGCTGAAGGAATCAGACTCCCTGACTTCAGACTATATTATAAAGCTACAGTAATCAGGACAGTATGGTACTGGCACAAAAACAGAAACACAGATCAATAGAACAAGATAGAAAGCCCAGAGATAAACCCACGCACCTATGGTCAACTAATCTATGACACAGGAGGCAAGGAATACAATGGAGAAAAGACTCCCTCTTCAATAAGTGGTGCTGGGAAAACTGGACAGCTACATGTAAAAGAATGAAATTAGAACACTCCCTAACACCATACACAAAAATAAACTCAAAATGGATTAGAGACCTAAATGTAAGACCAAACACTATAAAACTCTTAGAGGAAAACATAGGCAGGACACTCTATGACATATATCACAGCAAGATCTTTTTTGATTCACCTCCTAGAGTAATGGAAATAAAAACAAAAATAAACAAATGGGACCAAATGAAACTTCAAAGCTTTTACACAGCAAAGGAAACCATAAACAAGACAAAAAGATAACCCTCAGAATGGGAGAAAATATTTGCAAATGAATCAACAAAGGATTAATCTCCAAAATATATAAACAGCTCATGTAACTCTATATTAAAAAAACAAACAACTGGGCTTCCCTGGTGGCGCAGTGGTTGAGAGTCCGCCTGCCAATGCAGGGGACGTGGGTTCATGCCCCGGTCCGGGAAGATCCCACATGCCGTGGAGCGGCTGGGCCTGTGAGCCATGGCCGCTGAGCCTGCGCGTCCGGAGCCTGTGCTCCGCAACGGGAGAGGCCACAAGAGAGGCCTGCGTACCGCAAAAAAAAAAAAAAAAAAAAATCAAAAAATGGGCAGAAGACCTAAATAGACTTTTCTCCAAAGAAGACATACAGATGGCCAAGAAGCACATGAAAAGCTACTCAACATCACTAATTATTAGAGAAATGGAAATCAATACTACAGTGAGGTATCACCTCATACCAGTTAGAATGGGCACCTCACCAGTTAGAATGGGGATCATCAGCAAATCTACAAACAGTAAATTCTGGAGAGGGTGTGGAGAAAAGGAAACCCTCTTGCACTGTTGGTGGGAATGTAAATTGATACAGCCACTATGGAGAACAGTATGGAGGTTCCTTAAAAAACTAAAAATAGAATTACCATATGATCCAGCAATCCCACTACTGGGCATATACCTAGAGAAAACCATAATTCAAAAAGACACATGCACCCCAATGTTCATTGCAGCACTATTTACAATAGCCAGGTCATGGAAGGAACCTAAATGCCTATCGACAGATGAATGGATAAAGAAGATGTGGTACATATATAGAATGGCAGCCATAAAAAACAAGGAAATTGGGTCATTTGTTGAGACGTGGATGGATCTAGAGACTGTCATACAGAGTGAAGTAGTCAGAAAGAGAAAAACAAATATCGTATATTAACGCATATATGTGGAACCTAGAAAAATGGTACAGATTAACCAGTTTCCAGGGCAGCAATCAAAACACAGATATAGAGAACAAACGTATGGACACTAAGCAGGGAAAGTGGCGGGGCGGTAGGGATGGTGGTGTGATGGATTAGGAGATTGGGATTGACGTGTATACACTGATGTGTATAAAACTGACGACGAATAAGAACCTGCTGTATAAAAAAATAAATAAAAATTTTTTAAAAAAGTCATGTACCACAATGCTCATTGCAGCACTATTTACAATAGCCAGGACATGGAACCAACCTAAATGTCCATTGACACATGAATGGATAAAGAAGATGTGGCACATATATACAATGGAGTATTACTCAGCCATAAAAAGAAACGAAATTGGGGCTTCCCTGGTGATGCAGTGGTTGAGAGTCCGCCTGCCGATGCAGGGGACACGGGTTTGTGCCCCGGTCTGGGAGAATCCCACATGCCGTGGAGCGGCTGGGCCCGTGAGCCATGGCCGCTGGGCCTACGCGTGTGGAGCCTGTGCTTTGCAACAGGAGAGGCCACACGGTGAGACGCCCGCGTACCGCAAAAAAAAAAAAAAAAAAAAAGAAACAAAAGAAACAAAATTGAGTTATTTGTAGTGAGGTGCATGGACCTAGAGTCTGCCATACAGAGTGAAGTAAGTCAGAAAGAGAAAAACCAATACCGTATGCTAACACATATTTATGGAATCAAAAAAAAAATAAAAATGGCACTGATGAACCTAGTTGCAGGGCAGGAATAAAGATGCAGCCATAGAGAATGGACTCGAGGACACGGAGCGGGAGGGGGAAGCTGGGGCGAAGTGACCGTAGCATCGACATATATATGCTATCGAATGTAAACTAGCTAGTGGGAAGCAGCAGCATAGCACAGCGAGATCAGCTCGGTGCTTTGCAATGACCTAGAGGGGTGGGATAGGGAGGATGGGAGGGAGGCTCAAGAGGGAGGGGATATGGGGGCATATGTATGCATATGGCTGATTCTCTTTGTTGTACAACAGAAACTAACACAGTATTGTGAAGCAATTGTACTCCAATAAAGATCTATTTTAGGGCTTCCCTGGTGGCGCAGTGGTTGGGAGTCCGCCTGCCAATGCAGGGGACGCGGTCCGGGAGGATCCCACATGCCGCGGAGCGGCTGGTCCCGTGGGCCATGGCCGCTGAGTCTGCGCGTCCGGAGTCCGTGCTCCGCGGCAGGAGAGGCCACAACAGTGAGAGGCCCGCGTACCGCAAAAAAAAAAAAAAAAAAAAAAGAAAGAGAAAACGGCACGTATCATTCATGCATACCCACTCCTAGCTTCATTCCAGCAGGTTAACAATTAGAAGTATTTTGGTAGAAAAGTTTGTTTTCTTTGAAACAAAGGAAGAGATAGTTTGTAGCACTCAGACCTTAAGGGTGCTGGGTACAGCCAAGGCTGTAGCTAGTTTGGGGTTTCAGAGATGGAAGAGCATCCCCTGGTTATTTCATACCACTTCCCCCTTTGAAGGAGTTCTTAAGCAAATGTTTACCTTGTCGTCATGTGTAACTTGGGCAATGTGTTCTGAATACTATGGGGTTATGTGCTCCCCACTGTGGGTTATTCACAAAATTTCCTGAAGTTGTGCAAAGCAAGTTACTGTGTGTGAAGTTTCTCCAAGGTTCTGGTTGACTTATGTTTGGAATAAGTCTTTTGTTGTTATTTGCTTTCTGACAGAGGAATTGGAAATTGTCTGTAGTTTGGAACTGACTTGGTGTTGTTCGGATAGTGCTTTTAAAGTGAGTGGTGTGTTAGCATGTGGTTTACTTATGCAAAACAAGTCAAAAGATGGATTTAAAGTACATTTCTTAAAGTAGGAGTGTTTCTGAGTTCCCAACAGTCCCAATTTTGTGGTACAACAGACTCACACTGGCTAAAAAAACTTGGCAAGGTACTTAACACGTTCTGCAACCTGAGTTTAGCAATGCTGCAGACACTAAGTTTGTTTCTCCTTTCCTCCCCCTCTCCACTTATTAAAAAAGCATAGTTTATTTAAGAACCACATCTTGAAAATTAAGTAGACAGTGATAGCGCTTGCCTGTTACTACATTTACCGAGGATTAAAATATAGATTTTCAATAGCAGAGACTCAAACCTAGCTCTTTTCTGTAGCAAATAATTCTGCAGTTTCCTTTATAATGCAAGGCTAGGGAGTAAATAAACTGATGAATATGTAAAGCAGTGAACAGTTAATTGGGGATGCATGTTTCCATAAAAGGACACACCCTTTATCTTAAATTGTGAGTATCTCTGTAACCATCTGTATAACTTTAGTTGAAGAATAACAGTTTAAATGTGATACTCTTTATGAATAAAGGTCTAGGTCAGAGGGCTCTCCTCCTCTCCCCAGTTCACGCACCCCCCTTTCTGCACACAACTAGGGGAAAAGACCCTACATTCTTTTATCCTCTCTCCCCATACTCTGAAATTTAAAAATAAAATTTAATTAAAGAATGTATTTAATTGATGTACTGCTGAGCTCCTTCACCTGCAAAAATAGAACATCACCCTTACCTAAAGATGTATGCACACAGGCATACATAGGATACACACATAGGATAAATTAATCTTGTGGCGGTTTTGTCAAAATGAGAACCAGTGCACCAAACACAGCCCCCATCCCAGACACACAGAAGCACCAGGGTGCTCCCATCAGCACAAGGCGCCTCTGTGTTCTTGTCTCCTCTCTCCTTTTATTAATTAATGGCACTTATCATGTGGAACACTTTTCTGCTGTCAATTCCTACATTAAGGAAAAGTATTACATGCCCTTCAGTTTTCCTTTAGGGAATATTTAAGTGTTTTAATAATACAGCTAGAAACATGATTTGTATGGCAGAATTAGCCACAGAAATTCTGACAGTGGCCATTCCTAAGAAACGCCCAGTTCTAGAACCTCAGTTGTAGTATCTACTCGGGTTCTACTCTCTTAGCTGTCCCAGCCCCTGCCCTGTTAACTCTATTACTGTTCATAGGAGATCTAACTGGCTGAATTGCTACCTCCCAACATTAGTGACAGGAATGACAAAAGAAGCTATTACTAATGTAGTATGTAGTGTTATAAGGTAGGTGGAATCTCAAGTCAGGAGTATGTTGACCTTGAAAGATGCCCATTCTGTCTCAGAAGGAAGGTGTGCTGCCTGGCATACTTGTATGCCTAGGTCCCAAGAACTGGTCAGGGATGTGAAAGCCACTAAGGTATAAATTTTTTCAGCTATACAAGGATACAAGGATATATCCAAGGATACATGGTTATCAGCTTGTGTAGACGAGGAAATCCTTCCTATTGTGCACCAAGTTTTTATTTCCATTTATTCATTCACTCATTTATTCAGTCACTCCCAGCACCAAGCAAGATCTTAAGCACAGCCATATCAAAACTGGGTTAGTATCTCAGCCAGTTCCAGCTTCAGGACATGCATGCTGTGTTTACTGATAGCTTCCTATTATAAGCCACTACAATTTGAGACCTTTTCAGTGCTAATCAAGGCCACAATAAGAACTAGTTCTACAGGCCCCTGTATAGGACAGAAAAACCAGATCAGAATATTTTAAATTTCCTAGACTGAGTAAATTAGAAAAGACTGGACCCTTCATTTGCCACCTCAAAGAGGTAAAAAAATTAGACTCATCAGTGAATGGGAATAAGGTTGCCTTTGTAAGGCTTGCATAGAGCTAAAGTAATGATGAGTGACAGAGAAAAGGGAAAAATCAGAAATGAATGGTATGGGGAAAAAACAGGAGAGGAAAATGGGCAAGAAACAACAGTGGAGGAAGTACAGTAGGAGAGAAAAGAAGTGAAGAGCTGTGAGGCCCAAGATAGGCACTCACCAACTCATTGAGAGGAAAGGGGAAATATGTGGAGAGCAAAAATGGGATGGACAAAGGGATGAGGGGTAGAGAGCATCCAGCTTCTCACCAATTCTCTACTTCCACCTAATCCAGGTTGCTATCATCACTGTGGACTACTGTAATAGCTTCCTGACACCCTCCTGGCCCTTGTTCCTCTATACTTTCTATTAAGAATCAGAAATGAACCTTATAAAAGGTAAATTATAGTCATGTCACTTCCCTGCTCAAAACATTCCAACATCTTCCCTCCCCACTAAGAATAAATTTCAAAGTCCCTATTATGGCTTCAGCTGCCACCCATTATCTGTCCCAACTCCTCTCTTCTTCAGCATGTTACAGGCAGGCTGACCTTCTCTTCCTTGAATACATTAGGTTTATTTTCTTCTTCAAGGCTTTTGCGCTCCAACCAGATCTTAAGGCTGAATCCTTCTCATAATATAGGTCACAGCTCAAAAGCCATTTTGACTGTGTCTAACTCATAGATGGAACTCAATAAATGCCTGAACAAATGTGAATTATAAAAGTTTCAGCATAGCATTAACAATTGAAGAATCTGGGGAAAAAAAGAAGACTTGGTCATTGGGAATCTTTGTTTCTCCAGATGATTTAGGAATATCTTGTAGAAGAGATTAATTTATATTCATCTAGATCACAGAAATAGTATCAGTGTATGGAAATAACAGGAACATTCCAGCCTAATAAAGAACTTCCTAAAAATTAGAACAGTTTATACATCATTGTATTTCCTCAGTACTGAACAATTCATATAGCAAATAATCAACAAAGTATTTTAAAAATGAATGAATGGAATTATTTATTATATACCTGAAGTTAATTTTGTTATTTAAATTCCAAAGTGGTGGCAGTGCTAATGATCTGCTTTATTAAGAATTCATACAAGACTCTTATTTCACAGCGCACATAACGATCCTAAGGTCAAGACTTATTTGTTCTCTGGAGATCTGTACTGTTGGCTCTCTGAGCTATCAGCTCTCACTTCAGTGCTGATGAATGTAAGCTCAGTTGCCATGAACCTGTGCTCTACCAAACTTAATCATCCAGGAGGCAGAATTTCCAAGCCATGTCTCTTCTTACTTGTCCTGCATTCAAGTGGCATGCTGCATTAGGCTGGCATTGTCCAGCTGCCTGAATAAAATCTCAAATCTGATAAAAACCAATAGAAAATTCTTCCAAATCAAATTTTGCCATCTTATTTCTAAGTTCAAAATGGTTCAATTTTTAAAAGTCACTGATTCTGCTGTTTTTAAAGAATATGTTCCATATTTAGAATTGCACCAGGCTTTTAAAAACATCTACTTCCTGTGCATCTTCACCAGTCCTTTCCATATTAACTGAAACAGGCAATGTTAGCTCTGATGACTATTACTTTGGGCCAAATTTTTTATTTTTATTATAGCTCTTATTAATCTAATGACTTTGTTTTTCCACCTATGTACTTTTGCAAATGCTATGCTTCTTGAGGATCCCATAATTCCTTCCCTCTCCCCCGTCTCCCCTGACATCTCCTCTATGCCCCTTTTCGACTCAAGAAAAAGCTTTAGCCAATCTTTGGGGACTTCCTTAGTCACACAAATTCAGAGAATCCTCCATTTCTTAGAACTCCCAGAGCAAGGCCTAGACCACTAATTAGGCAGTGTGCTAGCTAATCTCCAAAGATGGCCTCCAAAAATACCTCATTACCTATCTGCTGTTCCTCACATCAAGAGCTTATTCCCCCACCCCAATCCACCAGCATGGCTGGTCTTGTGACTGCCTTGACCAACAGGGGATTAAAATGGATATTCTGGTACTTTTGATCCAAGGACTTAAGAGTACTAAAAGTGTCTACTTCCTGACTCTTGGAGTCTTAATCCATGATGTAAAGCTGCCCTATTGGATAAGGGGGCCACATGAAGACGTTCTAGGGGATGAGACATTATGGGAAGAAGGAATCAACTTGGAAGAGACCTGAGGCCCAGATACATGAGTGAAGAAGTCATCTTGGACACCCCAGCCCAGCTATCATCTGACTGCAATGGTATGAGATTTCAAGTGAAACCAGCAGAAGAACAGCCCAGCTGAGCCCCAGCCAACCCAAAGAATCATGAGGAACAATAAAAGTGTCACTGTGTTAAGCCATTAAGTTTTAGGGTGATTTGTTACACAGCAAAAACCAAAACAGGCAGTATGTTAGCAGCATAGACTTTTATGGCTGGAACAGCTTTAAATATTAGTAAAGTGTCCTGTGTCATGAGTTATTCTCTGTGTTATTTGCTCAAACTATAAACTTCTTAAGGGCAAAGAATGTGTTTTAATGGTTTTTATGTCCCTCACTCTCTAGCATAGTGCCCTAAAAATACTGGGTGCTGAAATAATATTTATTATCTTGTCCACAGACTAAGTACCTTAGAGACCCAGTGAATTTATTTTGGCTCTCAAGTTTTAGAATAAAGCTAATTTTGTTATAAAATCATTTCCTTACATACAAAAAAAATCTTTGTGGACTATATTATTCACAAGATTTCAGAATCCAAAAACATTATTTTAATATCACTTATATCTTGTACCTTTATTATTTTTCATATGTGAAGAAGCATTGTTTACAAATATTATTCAACTCTAATAGTATAGAAAAATATAATTACTTTGAAGCTTTCCCTAGAAACCAAAAAGAAAACTGACTCAGCTGCGTCTAGAAATAAAGTAACATTTAAAATTCCAAATGACTCAGAGTAACATTATATTTTATTACTCAAGGGCATAGAATCTATATTACTGGTAATATCCCAAAGCACTTTAGAAGGCTTACGTGAGTAACAATGAAATGATTGCATTTCCAGAAAGACACTTGGCAAGTTTATTGCTGTTTTTTCCTGCACTTCTTCAGTGATTCAACCTTTTGGCTAGACATTTTAACTTCTGCATCACTGGAGGCTTATCCAAAATATATTTCAAATAACCACATACCTTCAGAGCCTCATTCTTAAAATTTTTAGGAATATTTCACCAATTCAATGATCTCACTGGCTAAATATCCTTAGCTATACAATTCTGCACGTACATCACATATCATTTGGGGGTAAAAGTGCACTAGGTACACTGATAATCTACCTGGCTATGTTTATTTCCTATTATTGAATTGTTTTAAGTATACTGGTCATTTAGTTAGAAGGTACTTCACCTGGGATAACAGGTGGTATTAGAAAGCAAGAGAATAAAATGACACACAATTTTGAAAATATATTTAAGATGTTAAATGTTAAAACTATAAACATGAAATATAAATTTTTTAATTTAAAGATGTTTGAAACTACGTATTTATGTGTTAGTTTTCATATTTATAAGCTGGTCCTCAGATTACATGCATTTCCTACACTTTCTCACTGGTAAAATCTGGGTTTCCTCTGGCCACATAGTTTGAAAAAGCAATAGGATCAAAAACAGTAACAAGTGTCCTGACTCTGTATTCAAACAGCTAAAAGAATGTCAGCCTAATATGTAAAGGTTTTTAACTTAATGATTTCATACATTTTTTGTAGAATCAGTGGGTTCTACAAAATAGCTCTTCTGCCAGAGACACATACCTAATACATGCCTCTTCTTCCTTTAATGACAAAACCTTGATTGTGTTCAGAGAAACAAAGTGCCAAAAACACTAATACTTGGGAATAAAATTTAACCAAGGATGTGAAAGACCTGAACACTGAAAACTATGAAATATTGAGGAAAGAAACTGGAGATGTAAACAAATGGAAAGAGATATGATGTTCTTGGATTGGAAGAAGTAATTTTGTCAAAATGTTCATTCTACCCAAATTAATCTACAGATTCAGTGCAAGCCCTATTAAAAGCCCAATGGCATTTTTCACAAAAAAATAGAATAAACTATCCTAAAATTTGTATGGAACTGCAAAAGACCCCAAAAAGACAAAGCAATCCTAAGAAAGAACAAAGCAGGAGGCATGACACTTCCTGATTTCGAGCTATATTACAAATCTATAGTAATCAAAACAGTATGGTATCAGCATAAAAACAGACACACAGACCAGTGGAACAGAAGAGAGAGCCCAGAAATAAACCCATGCATATATGGCCAACTCATTTTAGACAAGGGCATCAAGAACACACAATGGGGAAAGAATAGACTCTTCAATAAATAGTGTTGGAAAAACTGGATATCCACATGCAAGAGAAGGAAACTGAACCCCTTTCTTATACCACACACAAAAATTAACTCAAAATGGATCAAAGACTTAAATGTAAGATCTGAAACCATAAAACTCCTAGAAGAGGGGCTTCCCTGGTGGCGCAGTGGTTGGGAGTCCGCCTGCCAATGCGGGGGACACGGGTTCGTGCCCTGGTCCGGGAGGATCCCACATGCTGCGGGGTGGCTGGGCCCGTGGGCCAGGGCCGCTGGGCCTACGTGTCCGGAGCCTGTGCTCCGCAATGGCAGAGGGCACAGCAGTAAGAGGCCCGCATACCGCCCCCCCAAAAAAAAACTCCTAGAAGAAAACACAGGGAAAAAGATCCATGACATTGGTCTTGGCAATGATTTCTTGGATAAGACACCAAAAGCACATGCAAAAAAAGCTAAAACAAGTAGAGCTACATCAAACTAAAGAGCTTCTGCAAAGAAAACCATCAATAAGCTGAAAAGGCAACTTACAGAACATGAGAAAATATTCACAAACCACATATCTAATAAGGGGTTACTATCCAAAATATATGAAGAACTCATGCAACTTAATAGCAAAAAAACCAAATAACCCAATGAAGAAATGGGCAGGACCTGAATGGGCATTTTTCCGAAGACATATAAATGGCCAATATAAAAAGTGCTCAACATCACTAATCACCAGGGAAAGAGAAAACAAAACCAAAATGAGATATCACAGCACACTTGTTAGGATGGCTATTATCAGCAAGAAGATAACAAATGTTGGCAAGGATGTGGAAAAAAGGGAACCTTTAACACTGTTGGTGGGAATGCAAATTGACGTAGCCATTATGAAAACCAGTATGGCAGTTCCTAAAAAAAGTTAAAAATTGAACTACCATATGATCCAGCAATTCCACTTCTGGGCATAAATTTGAAGGAATTTAAATCAGCATCTCAAAAAGATATCTGCACACCATGCTCATTGTAGCATAATTCACAACAGCCAAAATATGGAATTAACCTAAATGTCCTTCAATGGATGAATGGATAAAGAAAATTTTATATATTTAATATAATTCAGCCATAAAGAGAATGAAATCTTGCCATTTGAGAAAACATGGATGAACCTAGAGGGCATTATGTTAAGTGAAATAAGCCAGATAAAGACAAATACTGAATTATCACTTATATGTGGAATATAAATTTTTTTTTTAAAGCTGATTTCATAGAAGCAGAGAATATAATGGCAGCTGTCAGGGCTGAAGGGAGAAATGGGGTGACATAGATCAAAGGGTACGAATTTTCAGTTATAAGTGCTTAGGATCTAATGTACAGCGTGATGACTATACTTGGTAATACAGTACTGTATACTTGAAAGTTGCTGAAAGTAGATATTAAGCATTCAACAATTCTCACCAAATAAACAAACAAATAAATAAATAAAAATAACTATGTACAGTGATGGATGTTAAGTACCTTGCTATTGGTAATCATTCCACAATGTATATCAAATCATCATGTTGTACACTTTAAATATATACAATTATATTTGTCAATTATTCCTCAGTAAAGTTAAAAAAATAATTTTTTCCAGACTCTACTTCAACCAGAGGTAGTCATATGACAAGTTCAAGTCAATAAAATGAAAAGCTTTTTCTCTCCTGATGCAGGCACCATCCTTTCCTGTTTCTTCATTTTTCTTCTAGTATGGAACACAAAGGTGATATCCAGAGATACAGCAGCTATCTTGAAACTACAGGAATATGCATGAATATGAAGAAAGGCTTTCACCTCAAGATTGAGAGGAAAGACAGAAAAATCCCAGGACCTTGATGAAATATTTAAGCCATTGCAGTTTCCTAAACTGCTCTCTTCCCCCTTTTTGTCTAAGCTGCTATATTTGGGATTTCTATAGCCTATATCTTAACATGCCCAAAAGTCCTCTAGATCATGGTTTAAATCAGTTATAATTTACCAATGTCACTCCTAACTAGTTAAATGCTGAAATGACTTTTAGACACTAAACAAAAGACTTTATATAATTTTTTTTCCTTTGTGAATTCTTCCAGATCTAGTATCTCTTCATTTCAGAGCTTTGAGCCTTTTGTGGAATCACTTCACATCTGATCCATTTCAAAGTAGTTTCACTGTCTATTATCTCTGAACCCACTCACAATTACTAGAATAATCTCCAAAACACCATTTTCTTTCCTTACAACCCCATTCAAAGAACCTCACTGACAACCCACTATCCCCTGCACTGACTCTAAAATTCTTGGCTCAAGTTTTCTACCATTTGGAAATCTTCCAGACAATCTCTTCAATCTCATCATACATGCCCCTACACTCTAAACTTGGGTTCATCTTATGGTTTATTCCTTCCTCCTTGTCTGTGCCATTTCCTATGTATTTTCTGCCAACTTTCAACCCTCCACTATCCTTTTCCACCAAGTCTGAATTTGGTGATCTCTGTGATTACTATGACCTTGATTTCTAAAATTTTATTTGCAAATATTTAAGTAAATTCTATATAGTAAATATTCCCAATTAAATAAACTTCTTGAATGCAGGGATACTGTCTCTCTTGCACTCTGAGTGCTCAGCATACAGCAAGTACTAAATAAATGAACATGTCCAACATGATTATTTGAGTGTATGGTATACATTAACAAATTCATAAACTATTCACAAGGTGACACTCAAAGATGTTATTAGATCTTAAAGATACCATGCAAGTATGGTTCATTAATACCTAATTTAATCCACTTAAAATCTGAATTGACCAAAAATATACAAAGATCACAGTAAATAAATGAGTTCATTTTATTAGAATAGGAATGTTCTTTCCCTCTGGGCGACCTGAATGGTCCAGTTACAATAAAAATCTAAGAACAGTTGTTTTCACAGTACAGGGTGCTCTATGCATGAATTTCTGGGTTAGGAGCATTTAATCAATGTACCAATCTGTATCACCAATACACCCCATCCCACTCCTCAAGTGCTCTATACTGGGATTTGTAGCTAAGAATAAGTATAGTATATTTAAATACTATATGACAATTTTAAAAATAGAAATTTTAACAGTTTAACTTACAACTAAAACCTCAGTTAAGTTTTCTAAAATAATTAAAAATTTTATATAGTGTTGAAAATTGCCTTTATTGATATTAACCAAACTATGTAAGGAAACTAATGAAAGATATGTATTCTTTTTATATTTTGGGCTTCTTAATATAAAGACTAAGGTAATTTCTTAAAAATAACTATAGAGTAAAATTTTATAAGAGAAAAAATTATCTTTAAGGCTAACTTGAACTTATAATACAAATCAAATGTAACTATACTCTACATACATCAGATTGCATTGTTTTTCTCTGCACAGAAAATATTTCTTAAAATAGCAACTTTATTTTCAAATTTGAATTATTTTTAGTATTTATACTTTACAACTGCAAAATCTTAAAATTTAATGTCAGTAGGGATCAAAATGAGCGTTTTTGCTCCTCATTTAAATCTTGGCAGCCTTAACTCTCAAAACTCAGATATAAAATTTGATTTAAAAGCCCACTAAGAACAAATTGCTTAATCAGAAATCTGGACTTCAAAATTAAGGTATTTCACCACCCACAAAATACAGGGAAAAGAAACACATATGGTCACAAAACATAAAAATGCTCACTTTCATTTAATGCTTTGTGGATCAGAGTTAGGGAGAAGAAAAAGAGACATGTTTTTCTTGCTTAACCAATTACTGAAATCCCTAAACAGTAGCTTTGAATAGCCTCTTTTCATCATAAACACACACAGATAACATTATGTTTCTTTACACTGTGCTATCCTAGTTGTGGTTTGATCCCAACTCACATATATCTCTGAAAATGTATAATTAAGTCACGATTCCATTTTAATTATCCCTGACCCCAAGTTTACAATATTTAAAGATTAGGCTAGGTAATCTAAGTTCATTATAATGCTACCACCCCAATAATCTGTGCTTCTACCTGAAAATTAAGAAATTCTAGTCATTTCACATCACTCAGATCTCAAGACTCACCAGGATCTTTTTCTTCAGCCTTTTTGTCTGTTTGAACATTGTCCAGCACAGGCAATTTTGAGAGTGATTATGAGCACCGAATTACTTCTCTCTGAATCTTAGTTTCCTGATTTACGTTTAAGCACATAATTGTAAATAATATCTATCTTCCAGGCTTCTAGTAAAAACAAAATACCTCAACCATCATACCAACAGGGTGTCTTCTGAGCTGCTTTAACTCAGTCACAATTGCCTGGATACTAAAGTTACTTTATACATCCCACAGTATTTCAGTAACTCTTCTTCATGCCTCTCAATCCTGGTCAAGTGGGTGAAAGAGATATGGAAGGGAACGAAATAAGAAGGACACTAAATTTCCTTGATACAAGTCTTCTTTGACATGTAATAACGTGTAAAATTTTATTCACCCATTCACAAGAGAGTTGATTCTCATGAGCAAAGCAACCTTGATAGGAAAGTTACATTGAGAATGGTTAGTCGGTGGGGATAGCACCAGACATAAAGGGTCATGTGGTCACCGGATTTGGGATGCCTCGAAGCTCAGTGCAGGAGGGGAAGAAGAAGAGCTATTAAACACTGAGGGAAAAAATGGTGTGACAGTTCTGTGGTGAGAGTGAAAGAGGCAGAAATTTTCAGAATTCATAAATAGAAAAAGTGAAATCTGAAGAAAAACTTGAGAAGCTTTCTGGGTAAAATGCTACAGAAAACTGAATACTGTGCCTTTAAGAAAGCCTAAAGTCACCTTTAGGTAAACTTTTAAGACAGGTTTCTATTCCTTTGAATGTGACACAGCAAAGATGAGACCAAAAGAGGCTGGGTTTTAAGGTTTTAAGCGATGGTGTCTATCACTCATCCATTCAACAAGTATATATATAATTGAGTGCTTAATTGATGCAGACACAGTAGTACACTCTGCAGGGCTACCATGCAGAATTCTAGACCTCAGATTTAGTACCAGATGCCTCTAGGAGGCAGCCTAGAACTAAGTCTAGAGTGCATTTCACCATGCCTGTCAAACTCGTAGACTCAGGATGCAATGGACTGAATGTAAGACAAATAGTGTGCACTATTATGGTTCCTGGTACAGCATTATAAAGGAAAAAGAGACATGACTGAGGTAAGTACAATCTGAGAAGGTCCTTTTAGGTGCTGAATATACAGAAAAGCAAATCCTATATAGCACTATTATCTGTGCACCATATGAAGGAAGTCTAAGAAACTCCCTTGGAGTTGCAAATCGGACATGAGTTTTGATCCAACTTACATAGATACAGGAAATCTTAAGATATTTGAGTTCCTTTTGGATGGGAGAGGTTAGGTTGAAGGGAGATATGCTTGAACAGGCTCAAATACTTTGCCCTACTTCTATTGCCCAAGACCAGATTCTTTAACAACCTGGCTGCTACTATTGAACTTGTAATTGAGCAAGCTTTGTAACCAATGATACAAAGCTAAGTGCTACCAGAAACTTGAGAAAATTTTGGAAAATACCATGCGGAGAAAGAGAACATAACTGAGTCATAGCTAGAGCATGCACTAAAATTGGCCAGGAATGTCAAAAGAAGTGCCAATTTTTAAGTGTTCACATGGACTGTGAACTCAAATAACTACAGAAATGCAGCAGTTAACATAAGTAAGGCAGGCCTGACAAAGTGGAGTGAACCAAAGAATGTCTTCATCTGAAAGAAGTTATTTAGGTCCAACTAACTGTGGCTGTTTTATTGCCACATTGTGCAATTTTTCAAAAGAAGCCAGAAATTAAATTTGCATGTGGAATTTAATAACTAAAATGTAATCGACTAATTCAATGCTTAAAAACTACATGGGTCAAACAAAACTTCTCTGTAGGCCAAATACGGTACCTGGGACACAGTCTCTGGTTATTCCATTATAGATGGCCAGCTGTGAGTCCAACAAAGACTCTTCAAGATGAGACTTAATAGATATAGGCCATTTTTCTTTTAAAATATATTTCTATGTTTTGTTTTTTAAAATAAAATTTGACTATACAAGCCAAAACTGTCCCAACTTCACCAAGATATATCCTTGAAACAACATCTCCCAGCAGTTTTTCTCTCCTTATTATATTTACCTTTAGATAAGAACAGTGATTCTAGTATGAATCTTAACTCCGAAAAGCTTGTTTTCAGTACAGTTTCTAAAGAAAATCATAGGGGAAAAAATCAGAGGTGAAGACAGAAGAACATAGAACTGAAGAACTGAACGCAACAGATTTAACAAAAGTTATCAATAAAACAGCTTCTCTCTTTTGGCCTCTTATACAAACACAGTTAAAGATATTAGAGAGCTCAGGAGTATTATAATCACTTATGGTTCATAGACTTAAGATTGCCTTAACACAGGATATACTGGCCAGATTGAACTTTTATTTGCACATAGACATTTCTGATCAATAGACAAAGATTTTGGAGTAAAAATAAATAAATAAATAAAAAAGGGAGAAAATAAAATTAGTTTTATAAAACAACTCCAACTCTAGAGAGAAAAAGAAAACTATTTTAAAAACAAAACCAATGATATTACCAACTTTTTGCTTAGGAACAATTAAGATAATGATTAGATGGTTTTTAAAAATCTTTTGTAGGTATAATTTATAAATGGTAATTATTTGCATTTTCCTCGAACACTATCTTATTCATGAAAATATTGGCTAAAACAATTTAATAATTTAACATACAATGTCAGTGTGAAAATTAGTCTTTTTCATTTGAGTTTTGTTAAAAACACCTTTCTACATATTAGTTTCATGCTAAATTTGATTTATTAACTTCTGTTTCTGGATGGCTTGGAATTAGGTAACCAACTGTCCCAGTTCGCCTGGGAAAGAAGTTTCCTGGGATGCAGGATCATCAGTGCTAAAGTGGAACAGTTGGACAAACTGGAACAGGTGGTCACCCAAGTTAGAATACATCTATGGCCAGTGTTCCCTCTGAGAGCAAAACAAAACTAGATAATATAAAGAAACCATTTATGTGAAGACAGATGAGATCTGCTAAGGTAACAAAAAAGGGAGATACTACAACTCCAAACTTGAAAACCTTATAAAAGGTGAGCTGAGATTTGCAGCTGATTTTACCTTGTAGGCATTTACCAATTCTAAGCAAAGAAAGGAGGTTGAGACTCCAGACTGCTGTAGCAGAGCTTTTGACAGCAATCTAGGACTTCCAATTACAAGGGGAGTTTTCCCTTCAGGACATTTACAGAATTCTTGTCCTACGTGGAAAAGACCCTGAAAAGTAACGCAGAGTTTTTGGCATTCTCGTGTCAAAGATTAGCATTCAGTACATGCCAGGAGAGGGAACGAACACACACACACACACACACACACACACACACACACACACACAAAAACATCAAGCTCCCAGTTAAAAGACCTGGAGGGCCAAGGGTAATCAAGAGGTGAACTAAGTTTCTTTAGAACTTAACCTTGAATCAACATAGCCACTGATTAGATTAAGGTGATCCACCATCACTGTTGGCATAGTGGAGGAAAGAATGACCCCAAGGAGAATTTTTTTTTTAACAAAATATCCAATTTGAGCAAAATTTATTAGGCATGTCATGAGACAGGACCTCATGAACAAAAACCAAGTGAAAAAACAAGTAACAAAGGAGATAATCCAATGTTGGCATTAACTGACACCACCTTAAATATAATTACCATATCAGAATAAAGGATAAGCAAAATAGATTTTAAAAATATTAAGAATGTCATCAGATAAAGCATGCAAGGGGGAAAAATCAGAAATTTAGAACACCTTAGATGGGTCTGAGAGCAGATCAAACAGAGCAGACAAAATTAGTGAACTCAAAGACAATGGAACAGAAATAGTCAAACTGAAGGAGAAAAAGTATAATGTAAAAAATAGAAGAGTGTAAGAGATATGAGGCATAGTCAAAAGTCTAATAATAATACATAATTGGATTCCCAGAAGAGGAGAAAATGGGGCAGAACTAATATCTGAAAACAGCCAAGAATCTTCCAAAACTGATGAAAGACATTATCCTACAATTTCAGAAAGTTCAAGAACCTTAAGCAGAATAAAATGAACAAAACAAAACCTAGGAAAATTAGTCATAGTAAGATTACTGAAAACCAGAACAAAAAATCTTTACTAATAGAAAAAAGATATATTGCTTTAAGACTTGCAAACTTCTCAAAAAAATATGGATGCCTGAAGATATGGAATAATATTGATATTTATGTTATAAAAGCCAACCTAGAATTCTATAGCTAATGAAAATATCAAATTTAAAGGTAAAATATTTTTTCAGACAAAAACTGAGAGAATTTATTATCAAGAAACATAAAGAAAATATTAAAGGAAGTTCTTCAGGTGGTTGAAAAAAATGAAATTGAAGAAATGATAAGCAAAGAAAATGGTAAATATGAAGGTAGATATAAATACTTACTGGATACTAGTAGTATCAAGTAATACTAATAATAATTCTAATGTCTTATGTGGTTTAACATATGTAAAATTAAAAGGCAGAAGTAGATAAATGGAGTTAAAGTGTTCTAAGGTTCTACAGACAGTCAAAGGTTCATGTTATAGCCTGTAGTAAAAGACTGCACAAATAGCTGATTAACAAAAGATATGTAACAAGCCAATGATGCATATTATAATCCCTCATATAAGAATATATAACTAAGGTAACTGAAGGTAAAATGAATCATGAAAGTTAATTCAAAAGAAGACAAAAAAGAAAAAGGAACTGAAAGCAGCTGGGTCATAGAAAACAAATAGTAAAATGGTAAATATAAGCCCAAATGTATTCACATTAAATGTAACTGGACTATATACCCCCATTACTAATATTATCATATTGGATAAAAAGAACAAAACCCGAGTATATGCCAATTACGAGAGATACACTTTAAAGAATACAGAATGTTTCAAAGTATCATGATGGAAAATATTTATCATACAAATACTAACCAAATAAAACTCATAGCTAGTCAGACACAGGGTACTCTGAGACTCAGAAAAGGAAATTGCACATAATCAGAGGTGACAATATCTCAAGAAAACAAGGCAAATAGATTTTACATGTGATAATAAGAGTATCTCAAAACTGTATCCCTCACCACATGGAATCAGGAAAGTACTGCACTTCAATGTAGCTGATATAGATAAGGAGGAAACTGCAGCATGTCAATGGATCCATTACGTTTTATTGATAATATTTAGAAATATTCGTTGGATAACAAGATTTGACTATATGCCTCATATTAAGATGAAAGGTTTTAATGACAAATTAATGAATATCTATCCGTAGAGTAGAGAGGGGCAATTCATTTATCTACTTGATGGAAACTCTAGTAACCTTTTATTATATTTTGTTTAAATACCCAGTGGCTAGCCTACTGCCATGTGTTTGTTAAATGAATGAGCTGGGTAGATACAAACTTATACGTATTTGGGCAACCATGGAAGCACAACTAGCAAGGAAAGCAGCCTCTGGAGTAGCAATTCCTCTTCTTTTATCTGAAATTTTGGCACCTTGAATTTATGCAATATAGTCAGATTAGGACAATTATCTAAAACAGGCGTAGCAAACTTTCGGTAAAGGGCCAAACAGTAAATATTTTAGGCTTGCGGGACATGCAGTATTTATTGCAACTACTCAACTCTACCATGATTTGTAGCATGAAAGCAGTCATAGATAATAGGCACATTATATTGTGCCTATATTCCAAAAAAGCTTTATTTTTAAAACTTTTGATCTAGAGCAGTTCTCAAAAGTGTGGTCCCTGGATGAACAGCATTAACATCAGCTGGGAACTTGTTAGAAATACAGATTCTCAGCTCCACCCCAGATCTATTAAATCAGAAACTGAAGGGAACTGGACCCAACAATCTATACTTTGCAAGTCCTCTAGGTGATTCTGAAGCTTGATTAAGCTTGAAAACCACTGATTAGGGAGCATGCTGTCATGAAACAAACCCAGTCTCCTCCTGTACTGAATGTGAAGATTTAAATACCAAAGAAATGGAGAAACCAAACACCCATCCTTAGGTCCCATACCTACCCTCATGTTCAGCAACCAAGGCCTAAAAGCAGTTTAGGAATAGAGTGGTGCAAACTACTATGTACAAAATAAACTACAAGGATATATTACACAGCTCAAGGAATACAGCCATTATTTTATAATGTTATATATAATGGAGAATAATTTATAAAGATATAGAGTATAATCTATAAAAATGTTGAATTACTATGTTGTACACCTGAAACTAATATATTGTAAATCAGCTATACTTCAATCAGAACAATAATAAAATAAGGAAGATACTAACTCTAAATACATTAGTTCTAATTGTCCTAGAAACAAAATTCCCTATTTCAGCTATTATTTTAAAATAAAGTCAAATGAAAAATAAGATTGATATTATATACGTTTACAGAACACTTGAGTATTACAGATTCTAGTTGCATGGTTTTTTTTCAAATTTACTCATAAGAAATCCTAATATTTATCTATAATTACCTTTACATTAAATAATTTCATATCAAAAATGTGTATTTATATCACAGGTAAGACACTGAAATCTTGGCACAACAATGCTTTAAAAGAATTATTAACTTTTATGTCAAACTAAGAATCCACGAGGCTTTCTGTCCAAGATGTACCACACACATATATTCTCTCCCTCCTTAGACTCCATTAAAATAATAAAGTATAAAAAGGTATAAACCAAGATTGAAGAGCTAAGATGTAGACTTCAAGAGAGTTCAAGAAACTTCTAGACGCTAAGAGGACATAATGAGTGCTGAGGCAGAGTCAAGAAAGAAGCTACAGGCAACAAGAGGAGTAGAAGATGCTGCAGCAGAGGCAGCTGACCTACTCAAGCAGAACTCTGGGGCTTCTCCTGAGTCCAGATTGCCATATACAAAGCAGGATGAGTGAGACGGGGCAATAACAAAAGGATTAATTGAAGATCTAAATGTGGGACAGTTTTTTCTCAGAAAATTTATCCCAGGGGGGGCGAGGGGTGGGGGAATTCTTCTCTAATGAAAATTACATAAATTACAGAGAGACAGGCCACTAGGATGGGTGTGGATAGTTCGTGATAAAGTTCTCCATGTTCTGAATTTTTGGAGTTCCCTGGCATAATACCTGGTTCTCTGCTCACTAACCCACTTACCTCCAAAGAAAGCTTGACAGAAAATAATCCCTGCCTATATACACATTATCTCTTAAGTCTGTACCAGATCACAAATAGTGTTATATATCAGACTCAGAAGTTTCATTTTAATCTAAGATGATAAACCACTGAAAGATTTTCAATAGAAACATGACATGACTGGGTTTACATTTTACTGAAAGACAATTCCAATACTGTGGAGATGGACTAGAGACTGGATGAAGGTAGGGTAGGAAACTAGTCAAGGATACCACATAGGATGGTGTAATAATGCAGGTGTTAGGTACATATTTCCTGTATTAGATATTGAATGAAGAGTCTGAAATGAAGTGGTGGGGATGGAAAGAGGTAGGAACAGACTTAAGATTCAAAGTCAGATCTTGGTGACCTATTTGGTTGAATAAGGGAAGGAGACAGATGACTCTGAAGGAGAATGAGTCAAGGATAAATCTCAGGTTTTTAGTTTAGATAACTGCAAGAATGGCAACATCATGCAGTGCAACAGAAATAAAAGGTTTGAGGGAGAGGTTGAGTTCAGATTTGCACACATTAATAAAATAACTGGAGTTAAGGTTCACCTTATCTTGCCTACAGCTTTGTTTCTGTATGTCCTGTGCACACTAGTTTACAACAAAAATGATGCATGCCTTAAATAAAGGAGCGCTATAGGAATTCAATGGATAGATCTGAGAAGGCTTACTAAGGAGGTGGTAATTTGGGTTTTAAGGAACTTAAACATGTGAAGTGGGAGGCATTCAAAGAATTATAATTGTACCTGAAAAAGATATGTTCCCCCCCAAATGGATAGGAGGACAAATACAATTTCCCACTAATTTATATTATAAAATGTGATACGTTCCTTCAAAGAATTTATGTGTTCCAAGCCATGTGCTGGACAATAGAGGAAGAGAAATGCTAGTCAACTAGGTACTGGATGCTAGGCACATTTTTTAAAAAATGTGTAAGATAAATTCCTACTTCAAGCTGGTGGTAGGTTTCCACATCTGCCAATGCACACCAGACAGTACAACAGAGGAAAATAAATAATGCTGGGAAGGGCTGAGGCATTTTCCAACATAAAGAATATCAAAAGGAGCAAGCTAAAGCTGCTTAACAGTTGGAGGACCCAATTTTCAAAAGGAAAAAGTTTCAGTTAATCTCAAAGGGAAATTATTTTGTAAGTACATTTCAAGAAACTCAATCTCCTTATAATAGGATATCCTAGAACTCTCATTTTATAATATTTCCAAATTGTGCTAAACAATTATAATTATGTAATTCCAAAAAAAATGATTTTATTCAACATATAATCATTAAATAAAATCAAGAGCGAACTCCATGCTGGGTACTTTTCAGAATACTTCAAAACTCTGAGGAAACCAGAACACAAATTACAAGTTAAGCAGGACAAAATTCTGATTTACCTAACAAGCAATGATTTAAATATTAATGATATTAAGAATTATCTATTCTAATATTAAAATTCTAGGTGGGATTATATCCAAAATAAATCTAAATGGATTTGTGAATCATTAATTAGCATTCTCAAGCCCATCTACCAACCACAAAAGCAGTACTTTTGGGTATTCTGGCATTCATCAGGGTCAAAGGTATACTATAAAACTCTGACAAATTCCAAACTGGCACTGGGGTTAATGAGATCATTTCATGTGACAATTTTCAAGCAGATGAATTTTTTTCCATTCATAATATTTATTAAGAATAAAATATTTTACTTAGCTATTGGTAACTTCATTGAAGTCTTTACTTAAATAACAATTAGGACTCCTATTTTCAAGGTAAACATATTATTTATATATATATATATATATATAAAATATAAATCAAGACAGAGGACTAGCTACAAACTTAGGACCAAAGGAAAAATACAGTGCTGAGCTCCCTGGGTTTTCTTTTTGTTTTTTTTCCTATATCAGACTGGATACTAGAAAAGCTGGCAACTTACAAATGCCAATGGCCACAGACAAGAGGGGGAAAACAAAAGCACCCCCCCCCAAATCTACTCTAACCAAAGGACAAGGGGCATCCTAACAAGACAAAACATTTTCAGACAATAACCACTTTATTCCAACCAAACACCAGATAAAAACTGCAGCCCCTACTCCGCACCCCCATCAGCAATGGTCAAGCAGATAGCTTAGATTTCTACTCTTGCCAGGCCATAATGATGCATTCTCAACCCCCCTACCAGGGTGGTGTAAGAGCAGCCAAATGGGAAACTAGGAATTTCATCCTGAGCCCAGAATTTCATCCACACCCAGCAGTAACAAGGCACTCCATCCTTCCCTTGTTCGGAAGTATCAGAGACCTACCAGAGAGGCAGCATTTTCACCACTCAGCAGTAACAAGCACATACTCTCACAGTTTCAGCAAAGACAACATAAAGTCCGGTATTCTACTCTCATGATGTGGTAAAACAAGGAGTTGTCCATTCCCTTCCCCATTGGGTGGTATCAGAAACTAGTGGAGTGGGGACTTTTCACCATTGCTCAGGGGTAACATGGCCATCCCCCGCAAAACATCAGTGGAATACAGGTATGTAGCAGTAACAAAGTGGCCCAACCAGGATGGTATCAGCAAAGGCCTAGTGGAGAGCCTGAACTCCCACTTCTGCCCAGCAGCAACAAGGAGAGAGAGCCCCCTCCATCCTCACCGCTGGTTGTCAGAGGCTCAGGGGAGAACCTAGACTTCTACTCCCAAAAGCAGTAACATGGCAGTGGTTTCATCCACCAGAAGGGTGTAAGAAAATCTGTGATAGCACAGCGAAGATATAAAAGATATATGGAACTTTGAGAACTAAAAATTACAATAACTGAAAAAAAATCCTCAATAAATCAAAGGCATAATATAGAAGACAGAAGAAATAATCAGTGAATTAGAAAATAGAACATACAAATTATCCAATCAGAACAACAGAAAATAGACCAAGACAAAAAAACCCAGGCTCCAGGACTTTGTGGATTAAAAAAAAATCTTACATTTGTGTCATCAGAGACCCAAAAGGAGAGGAAAAAGATGATGGGCTAAAGGTATTCCAAAAAAAAGCAATGCCTGAGAATTCCCCAAATTTGGCAAAAAACAAACACAAAAATTCACAGAGTCACCTCCAGATAGGATATACCCAAAGATCTATGCCAAAACACATCATAGCCAAACTTCTAACTGCTAAAGACAGAAAAAAAAAAAAATTCTTGAAAGCAGCCAGAGAAACAATGCATTAACTGCACAAGAAAAACATTTTAAACTACAACAGATTTTTCATCAAAAAGTATGAAAGCCAGAAGGAAGTGATACATTTTTTAAGTGCTAAAAGAAGTTATAACGCAGAATTCTTTATCGAGTGAAAATATGCTTCACAATGAAGAGAAATCAAGACATTCTCAGAGGAAGAAAACAAAAATCTGTCACCAGCAGACCTACCCTAAAATAATGACATAGTGAACCTCCTTTTTCATTTTTCATTATTTTATTCATTGATTGAAAGACTCAACATAGCATAAAGATGCCAATTCTCCCCAAACTGATATACAGGTTTAAGGCAACTCCTATCAAAATTCCAGCAAGGGTCTTTGGTAAATACAAACAAGATTATTCTAAAATGTACACAAAAGGCAAAGAAACTAGAAGAGCCAAAACGATTCTGAAAAATAATCAAGTGAGAGGAATTCTGCCGAATTTCAGGACTGATTGTATAGCCACAGTAATAAAGACTATGTGTTACTGGTGGAGTGACTCAAAGAAATCAGGGGAACAGAGAACCTAGGAATAACCCACACAACTATGACCGACATATTTGTAAAGAAAGTACAGAAAAAATTCAAAAGAGGAAAGATACTCTTTTTAACATGGTGCTGGAAAAGCTGAATAATAAGGGATTTAAATGTAAAACAAACTATGAAACTTGTAAAAATATAATACAGGAGGGTAGAGGAGCTTCTGACTGTGGCTGCCGCTCGGCTAGTGTTTGTTGTCCCCAGAGTAAGCCACAGCCACCCCCAGTCTCTCCAGAAGACTCTCCAAGACCAGCAGCCATGTGGCTGACAGGGTCTTGGTTTTCCGGCCAGATGTCAAGCCTGAGCCTCTCAGGTGGGAGAGCCAAGTTCAGGACACTGGACCATCAGAGACCTCCCAGCCCTACATAGTATCAATTGGTGAGACCTCTCCCAGAGATCTCGTCTCAACGCTAAGACCCAGCTCAACGCAACAACCAGCAAGCTACAGTGCTGGATGCCCCATGCCATACTAGCAAGACAGGAACACAACCCCACCCATTAGCAGAGAGGCTGTCAAAAATCATACTAAGTTCACAGACACCCCAAAACACACCACCAGACGCAATCCTGCCCACCAGATAGACAAGATCCACCTTCATCCACCAGAACGCAGGCACCAGTCCCCTCCACCAGGAAACCTACACAACCCATGAACCAACTTTACCCACTGGGGGCAGAAACCAAAAACAATGGGAACTATGAACCTGCAGCCTGCGAAAAGGAGAGCCCAAACACAGTAAGTTAAGCGAAATGAGAAAACAGAGAAATACGCAGCAGATGAAGGACCAAGGTAAAAACCCACAGACCAAACAAAAGTAGAGGAAATAGGCACTCTACCTGAAAAAGAATTCAGAGTAATGGTAGCAAAGATGATCCAAAATCTTGGAAATAGAATGGATAAAATACAAGAAACGTTTAACAAGGACCTAGAAGAACTAAAGAGCAAACAAACAATGATGAACAACACAAGAAATGAAATTAAACATTCTCTAGAAGGAATCAATAGCAGAATAACTGAGGCACAAGAACGGATAAATGACCTGAAAGATAAAATAATGAAAATAACTACTGCAGAGGAGAAGAAAGAGAAAAGAATGGAAAGAAATGAAGAAAGTCTCAGAGACCTCTGGAACAACACTAAACACACCAACATTTGAATTATAGGTGTCACAGAAGAAGAGAAAAAGAAAGGGACTGAGAAAATATATGAAGAGATTATAGTTGAAAACTACCCTAATATGGGAAAGGAAAGAGTCAATCAAGTCCAGGAAGCTCAGAGAGCCCCATACAGAATAAATCCAAGAAGAAATACAAAGACACATATTAATCAAACTATCAAAAATTAAATACAAAGAAAAAATATTAAAAGCAGCAAGGGAAAAACAACAAATAACATACAGGGAATCCCCATATGGTTAACAGCTGATTTTTCAGCAGAAACTCTACAAGCCATAGGGAGTGGCAGGACATATTTAAAGTGATGAAAGGGAAAAAACTACAACCAAGATTACTCTACCCAGCAAGGATCTCATTCAGATTCAAAAGAGAAATTAAAACCTTTACAGACAAGCAAACGCTAAGAGAATTCAGCACCACCAAACCAGCTTTACAACAAATGCTAAAGTAACCTCTCTAGGTAGGAAACAAGACAAGGAAAAGACCTACAATAACAAACCCAAAACAATTAAGAAAATGGTAATAGGAACATACATACTGATAATTATCTTAAATGTAAACAGATTGAAACCTCCAACCAAAAGACACAGACTGGCTGAATGGATACAAAACAAGACCCGTACGTATGCTGCCTACGACGACCCACTTCAGACCCAGGGACACATAGAGACTGAAAGTGAGGGGATGGAAAAAGACATTCCATGCAAATGGAAAACAAAAGAAAGCTGGAGTAGCAATTCTCAAATCAGACAAAATAGACTTTAAAATAAAGAATGTTACAAGAGACAAAGAAGGACACTACATAATGATCAAGGGATCAAACCAAGAAGAAGATATAACAAATGTAAATATTTAGGCACCCAACATAGGTGTACCTCAATACATAAGGCAAATGCTAACAGCCATAAAAAGGGAAATCGACAGTAACACAATAATAGTAGTTGACTTTAACACCCCACTTTCACCAATGGGCAGATCATCCAAAATGAAAATAAACAAAGAAACACAAGCTTTAAATGATATATTAAACAAGATGGACTTAATTGATATTTATAGAACATTCGATCCAAAAACAACAGAATACACTTTCTTCTCAAGTGCTCATAGAACATTCTCCAAGATAGATCATATCTTGGGTCACAAATCAAGCCTTGGTAAATTTAAGAAAACTGAAATTGTATCAAGTATCTTTTCCGACCACAACGCTATAAGAATAGATATCAATTACAGGAAAAAATGTAAAAAATACAAACATATGGAGGCTAAACAATACGCTATGAAATAACCAAAAGATCAATGAAGAAATCAAACAGGAAATCAAAAAATACCTAGAGGGCTTCCCTGGTGGCACAGTGGTTGAGAGTCCGCCTGCCGATGCAGGGGACACGGGTTCGTGCCCCGGTCTGGGAAGATCCCACATGCCGCGGAGCGGCTGGGCCCGTGAGCCATGGCCGCTGAGCCTGTGCGTCCAGAGCCTGTGCTCCACAGTGGGAGAGGCCACAACAGTGAGAGGCCCACATACTGCAAAAACAAACAAAAAAAAACCTAGAAACAAATGACAATGAAACCATGACGACCCAAAAACTATGGATGCGGCAAAGCAGTTCTAAGAGGGAAGTTTATAGCAATACACTGCTACCTCAAGAAACAAGAAAAATCTGAAATAAACAACCTAAACTTACACCTAAAGCAATTAGAGAAAGAAGAACAACAACAACAAAAAAAAACTCCAAAGTTAGCAGAAGGAAAGAAATCATAAATATCAGATCAGAAATAAATGAAAAAGAAATGAAGGAAACAATAGCAAAGATCAATAAAACTAAAAGCTGGTTCTTTGAAAAGATAAACAAAATTGATAAACCATTAGCCAGATTCATCAAGAAAAAAAGGGAAAAGACTCAAATCAACAGAATTAGAAATGAAAAATGAGAAGTAACAACAGATACTGCAGAAATACAAAGGATCATGAGAGATTACTAAAAGCAACTCTATGCCAATAAAATAGACAACCTGGAAGAAATGGACAAATTCTTAGAAAGGTATAACCTTCCGAGACTGAACCAAGAATAAACAGAAAATACAAACAGACCCATCACAAGCACTGAAATTGAAACTGTGATTAAAAATCTTCCAACAAACAAAAACCCAGGACTGGATGGCTTCACAGGTGAATTCTATCAAACATTTAAAGAAAAGCTAACAACTATCCTACTCAAACTCTTTCAAACTATAGCAGAGGGAGGAACACTCCCAAACTCATTCTTCGAGGCCACCATCACCGTGATACCAAAACCAGAGATGTCACCAAAAAAACAAAAAAAGAAAGAAACCTATAGTCCAATATCACTGATGAACATAGATGCAAAAATCCTCAACAAAATACTAGGAAACACAATCCAACAGCACATTAAAAGGATCATACACCATGATCAAGTGGTTTTATCCCACTTTATTGAGGAATGCAAGGATTCTTCAATATACACAAATCAATCACTGTGATACACCATATTAACAAAGTGAAGAATAAAAACCATATGATCATCTCAATAGATGCACAAAAAGCTTCTGACAAAATTCAAATCCCATTTATAATAAAAACTCTCCAGAAAGCAGACATAGACGGAAGTAACCTCAACATAATAGAGGTCATATATGACAAACCCACAGCCAACATCATTCTCAATGGTGAAAAACTGAAACCATTTCCACTAAGATCAGGAACAAGACAAGGTTGCCCACTTCCTCCACTATTATTCAACAAAGTTTTGGAAGTTTTAGCCACAGCAATCAGAGATGAAAAAGAAATAAAAGGAATCGAAATCGGAAAAGAAGAAGTAAAACTGTCACTGTTTGCAGATGACATGATACTATACATAGAGAATCCTAAAAATGCTACCAGAAAACTACTAGAGCTAATCAATGAATTTGGTAAAGTAACAAGATACAAAATGACTTCACAGAAATCTCTTGCATTCCTATACACTAATGATGAAAAATCTTAAAGAGAAATTAAGGAAACACTCTCATTTACCACTGCAACAAAAAGAATAAAATACCTAGGAATAAACACACCTAAGGAGAAAAAAGACCTGTATGCAGAAAACTATAAGACACTGATGAAAGAAATTAAAGGTGATACAAACAGAGGGAGAGATATACTATGTTCTTGAATTGGAAGAATCAACATCGTGAAAATGACTGTACTACCCAAAGCAATCTACAGGTTCAGTGCAATCCCTATCAAACTACCAATGGCATTTTTCACAGAACTAGAACAAAAAATTTCACAATTTGTATGGAAACACAGAAGACCCCGAATAGCCAAAGCAATCTAAAGAAAGAAAAACGGAGCTGGAGGAATCAGGCTCCCAGACTTCAGGCTATACTACAAAGCTACAGTAATCAAGACAGTATGGTACTGGCACAAAAACAGAAATATAGATCAATGAAACAGGATAGAAAGCCCAGAGATAAACCCACACACATATGGTCACCTTACCTTTGATAAAGGAGGGAAGAATATACAATGGAGAAAAGACAGCCTCTTCAATAAGTGGTGCTGGGAAAACTGGACAGCTACATGTAAAAGAATGAAATTAGAACACTCCCTAACACCATACACAAAAATAAACTCAAAATGGATTAAAGACCTAAATGTAAGGCCAGACACTATAAAACTCTTAGAGGAAAACATAGGCAGAACACTCTATGACATAAATCACAGCAAGATCCTTTTTGAACCACCTCCTAGAGAAATGGAAATAAAGACAAAAATAAACAAATGGGACCTAATGAAACTTAAAAGCTTTTGCACAGCAAAGGAAACCATTAACAAGATGAAAAGACAACCCTCAGAATGGGAGAAAATATTTGCAAATGAAGCAACTGACAAAGGATTAATCTCCAAAATATACAAGCAGCTCATGCAGCTCAATATCAAAAAAAAAAAAAAAACCCCATCCAAAAACTGGCAGAAGACCTAAACAGACATTTCTCCAAAGAAGATATACAGATTGCCAACAAACACCTGAAAGGATGCTCAACATCACTAATCATTAGAGAAATGCAAATCAAAACCACAATGAGGTATCACCTCACATGGGTCAGAATGGCCATCATCAAAAAATCTACAAACAATAAATGCTGGAGAGGGTGTGGAGAAAAAGGAACCCTCTTGCACTGTTGGTGGGAATGTAAATTGATACAGCCACTATGGAGAACAGTATGGAGGTTCCTTAAAAAACTAAAAATACAACTACCCTATGAACCAGCAATCCCACTACTGGGCAAATACCTGAGAAAACCATAATTCAAAAAGAGTCATGTACCACAATGTTCATTGCAGCACTATTTACAATAGCCATGACATGGAAGCAACCTAAGTGTCCACTGACAGATGAATGGATGAAGAAGACATGGCACATATATACAGTGGAATATTACTCAGCCATAAAAAGAAACGAAACTGAGTTATTTGTCATGAGGTGGATGGATTTAGAGTCTGTCATACAGAGTGAAGTAAGTCAGGAAAAGAAAAACAAATACCATATGCTAACACATATATATGGAATCAGAAAAAGAAATGGTTCTGAAGAACCTAGGGGCAGGACAGGAATAAAGATGCAGATATAGAGAATGGACCTGATGACACGAGGACGGGGAATGGTAAGCTGAGACAAAGTGAGAGAGTGGCAGTGACATATATACACTACCAAATGTAAAACAGATAGCTAATGGGAAGCAGCCGCATAGCACAGGGAAATCAGCTCAGTGCTTTGTGACCACCTAGAGGGGTGGGATAGGGATGGGGGGAGGGAGACACAAGAGGGAGGGGATATGGGGATATATGTATACATATAGCTGATTCACTTTGTTATACAGCAGCAACTAACACAACATTTTAAGCAATTATACTTCAATAAAGATGTTAAAAAGAAAACTGCAATAACAACAAAAAAGGGTAAGTTTGAAAAATAATAATACAGGAGAAAATCTATAAGATGTAGGGCTTGGTGAAGAGTTCTTAAACATGACACCAACAGCATGAAAATAAATAAATAAAAAATAAACTGGACCTCATCAAAAGTGAAAATCATTGAACTTCGAAAGATACTGTTAAAGGATAAAAGGCAAGCTACAGAATAGAAGAAAATATTTGCAAACCACATGTCTGACCAAAGACCTATACCTAGAAAACTCTCAAAATTCAACATTAGAAAAACAGAAAATGGGCAAAAGAAATGAAGAAACATTTTATTAAAGAGAAAAAATGGATGACGAACATATGAAATTATGTGCAACATCATTAGCCATTAGGGAAATGTAAATTAAAAACCATGATTAGACATTCATAGCAGAACAGCTAAAATAAAAAATAATACCAAATGTTCATGAGAAGGAGGAAAAAATGACTCTCACAAACTGCTAATGGGAATACAAAATGGTACAGCCACTCTGCAAAATACTTTGGCCATTTCTTTTTGAAAAACTAAACACATACTTACCATTAAACCCAGCAATCACATTCCTAGGCATTTATCCCAGAGAAATGAAAACTGTTTTGTGTAAAAACTGGTACACAACTGTTCACAACAGCTTTATTTGTGATAGCCAAAAACTAGAAATAATCAAAATATCCCTCAATGAGTAAATAGCTGTATGAACTGTGGTACATAAATACCATGGAATATGACGACTCAGTAATGAAAAGGAACAAATTGCTACATGCAACAACTTGGAGGATCAAGAGAGTTATGCTGAGTGAAAAAAGCAAATTCCCAAAAGTCATAACCTGTATGATTGCATCACAATGGCAAAATTATAGACATGGAGAATAGTTTAGTGGTTGCCATGGCTTAGGGATGGTGGAAATAGGAAGGGGAGTGTTGTGTGTGCAGTGGACGTGGGGAGCTGGGTGTAATTTATAAAAGAATAGCATGATGGAGAAGTCTGTGATGATGAAATAATTCTGTATCTTGACTGTAGTGGTGGTTACACAGATCTCCAAATGTACTAAAATGGTACAGAATTATACACACACTGTACCAAGTCAAATTCCTGGTTTTGATATTGTACTGTAATTATTTAAGATGTAGGCACTGGGAGAAAACTGGATATAGAGTACATGTGGACCTCTCTGTACTACTTTTGCAACTTCAAGTTGCAATCTATAATTATTTCGAAATAAAAAGTTAAAAACACAACTATTAAATGATATGCGATAAATTTCTAAAAAATTTCTTGGGGGGAAACAAATACCATCTACTAAATCTGTGTGACTTGAAGAAAATACGTCAATTTGCTCTGTATTTTTTTTTTGGTTTTGGAGGGAAATAGGTTTTTGAAAACACCCTGCTGGTGTTTACAGTTGAGAAATTATATTATGACACTATTGGTCTAAATAAAAGTAGACTGCATTGCTTATGCAAAGGCATTAAACAGTTAAAATATTTAAAATACACCTAGATTTGACTGCACATTGTCTTCCTTCAGAGATTAAATTGATTCCATAGTTAACTGTGGCTAAATCTAAATACTTATAAACTTAATTCTAAGAAATACATCTCTTCAAGCTACTTCACACACTAAGATTCCTTTTTTTGATATGTAAAACATCTGCAATACCAACAAAAAGGGAAGTAGAATGAACTAAAGGCCATTTAAAATGAAACAATTCCTCAAATACAAAGCTTATATAGTTCTATGTGTATACTTGAGACATTTCAATACCAGTAAAAAACATACAAACACACACATCCTTCAGCAAGCCAATATTTTAATACACAATATTAACTGCTATATAAAAAGTGCTTTCACGATCTGTTACCACCTAAAATAATACATCTTATAATTTTCAAAAATGTGTTCTTTGACTTCTAACCTCTGCTCTTCTTTAGAATTACCTGTGAGGGGGAGAAAATGAAGATTCATATTATACCTATGCCAAATAAAACACAATTCCTCAAAAAAAGTTGAAAAGTCCTATGTGTATAGTATGCAAGTCTCTGAATTTATAAAACCCAATTTGGAATGTGATTAGGGAATCTTTTGCCTTATAAACGGTTTTAGACTTCTCTAAAATAGTGTAATTCTCTCAAAGAATGTGAAACATGCCTAGATTCTCAAAATCTGGTTTTATAATAGTCACTTCTAGATGTTAATTTCTTCAACTGTGCCAAAAGTGTACAGATTAATGGCTCCCAACTTGAGGTTTATAGACAATTTAGCAATTCGGGGAGTTAAGGAATGTTCCAAAACTTGAAAATCCTATTATGAATCAGGCATTTAACAACTATAAAGCAATACAAATCCACTGCAACACCAAATTTCTTGTATTTAGGCTGGAATTATATCAGAGACCAAGACTAGTCATCTCAAGCTGAAAAGCTTGTTAGGTAGATAATTTTTAAGATAATTTTTAATCTCATTTTAAACAAAATGAGATCTTAAGTTGTAAAAGACAAGGAACATTAGAGACCAGAATATATCCAAAAATATTGTAAAGAACTTACCTACTTTTAGGTAAGTACACATATAAATTCATTAATAAAAACAAACCAACCCTAAATTTAAGACACACACATACACTCTTCAAGTTCTTAAGCCTTGCTTTACCTGCAGAAAGCACTTATATCAACTTTAATAGTACAGAAACTTGTTGAAATGTTTATAGTTGTAAGAGAATTTAAAGCCCCTTAAAAAATGCCACGGCATGCCCATTTCTAGGCTTCCACAGAAGTCACCAAATAGGTTTATACCCTAGGCCAGTACTTCTCTGTTCTACAAGAAGTTAGTATAGGGACTGCAATGTACTCAAATGAATTTACAAAATTCTAAGTATATTATACACCCAAATTTACAAAATACTAAATTAAACAGAGTTCAACAAATTACTGGTATATTTCTCATAAACTTTCATAACTTTACATATCTATAGTTATATAAAGACGTTACCGTTGTGGGAAGTTGGATAAAAGGTACAGTGGAACTCTATACTATTTTTGCACCTTCTGTGAGTCTATAATTATTTCAAAAATATTAAATGTTAAACAAAAAAAGCCTATAAAGAGGTAAACTGTCAAAAATAAGTCTCTCTCACACATCATCCTCCAGTCAACCATGTGCCAATTTCTTGCATATTCTTACAGAAACAAGCTCTCTATACGTAACATTATGACTATTCAAGGAGGTATAGTATGTTAGGTTATATAAACTTATCTGACCCCAGAAGCCTTTTATATTGGGGCATCTATTAACATCAAGTGAAAATAATCTTGGGAACATATATGGAAAAAACTCTGGAACATATGGAAAAAATCTTGGGAACATATATGGAAAAGACATCATACTATTACATTATACAGAAATATCAGTAAGAAGCAATCTTCTCTGCTTATATAAGCAATATGATTCAGAAGTCACTCAAATCTCAAAACAAATGTAGAAAAATCATTAGGTAAACTTAAAATGATCAAGAAGAAAATTTTGATAAATTTCAAGGTAATAAACCTTCTCAGCTATATATAGGCTACTACATATCCTACAGATTAGCAGTCAAACACTTATTTTCCCCTAAATGGCAATAAGGCAATGGCCATGAATCTTTCCATCAGAAATCCATAATATACATAATAAAAAAAACCATAACTCTGTAATTAAAACCCGTGAAAAGCCAAGCATCAACTCAGTCAACAAAACTGAATAAGGAATCTAAACCAGGCAGAGGTGACGAACTAGGTGGTGTTTTAAGGCAACTGTGCTCAAGAAAAGAAATTCAGATCTTACCTTTGCTGCAGCCAGTACATGCTCCTTTTTAATGACTCCACACTTATTCTCACAAGCATTTGTCCGAGCCTCTTCTGCTAATCGATGAACAAAGAGTAAACAGTTCAGATGCACCTTTAAAGAGAAAATGCAAAAGGATTTTTAAGCTCAAACACTGATGTTTTGAAATAATGACTTTTAAAAAGAATATCCCCAGGCTTCCCTGGTGGCACAGTGGTTAAGAATCCACCTGCCAATGTAGGGGACACGGGTTCGAGCCCTGGTCTGGGAAGATCCCACATGCCGCGGAGCAACAAAGCCTATGAGCCATGACTACTGAGCCTGCACTCTAGAGCCCACGAGCCACAACTACTGAGCCCACGCACTGCATCTACTGAAGCCCACGTGCTCTAGAGACCGTGTTCCGCAACAAGCCACCGCAATGAGGAGCCCACGTACCGCAACAAAGAGTAGCCCCCGCTCGCGGCAACTAGAGAAAGCCGCGCGCAGCTATGAAGACCCAACACAGCCAAAAATAATAAATAAGTAAAAATAAACAAATTTATAAGAAAAATAAAAAGAATATCCCCAATTTTAATGCTGTACTATTTACTACTGCGATTACATCAATTAACCTTTATTTAAAGTAACAGAATTCACTTTAATATATGTCCATCTTAAGATTCCATAAAAAGAGACTTAGTTATTACAATACATGAAACAAGTCTATGTAAAGCTGACCAAAGGCCATAGACAATAACATTACTCTAAAGGATCATTATATCAAAACATAGGTAGGTCTCTATTAAGAAAAAATATTCCTGTTACCCATTCCAACTAAATTTAAGTTTCTAATGTAATTTAAAATTTCCCCCAAATTAAAAAAACATATCAAATATTGTATTTAAAGCTAGTCATCTCTCATTCTACAATCCAAGGTATAAAGATTTTGTAACCAGATATTTAATTTGAAATATCTAATTAAAAACATGTTAAGAATTGAAATTTTAAAACTTTATTGCATTTATATACAAAGGTCAAGTTACTTGGCTTCCAACATCAAAATAATCGTATCTACTATTAATAATCTTAAAATTTCTTAAAAAGTAGCCTTAAACTACATAAAATAAGCAGACAATACAAAATTCCAAAGTCCACAAAGAACTGTAGTTATATAAGATATTAGCATTGTGGGAAGCTGCAAAAAAGGTAAGGGGAATTCTCTACTATTTTTGCCACTTCTTGTGAACAAATAGGTATTTCAAAATACAAAGCAAAAAGTCTGCAAAAGGATAGACTGACAAAAGTAAGTCGCTCTTCCACATCATCCCCCAGTAAACTATGGTTGCCAGCTTCTTGCATATTCTTATAGAAACAACTTCTACATATTAGCAAAACATATACATATACCATAATATATATGTACATATATCATTATTTAACCTCACTATTTCAATATGTACATTTTGCTAAATATTTTACTCAAAATTCACTACCCTAACACAAAAGGGCTACTCATTCTATATGCATATATATATAGCTTGAAAACAGTCAAAGTAGAGCTCGAACCCAAGCAACAGAGAATGTAAAGTGAGTTGCAGTCCTATCTCATTTCTCCCTCTAGCATCACATCTACTGCTCTTTTATTTAAATTACTGGTAACATCTCTATCCATTGCTTCTGCCATGTGCCTGAATTCACTACCAATCTAGGTCCAATTAGATAGTCTCTTTAACATATAATTTATTTGATAATTTATATAATAGTACACACTCTTTGCAGTGAGAATTAATTAATACATAACACTTGGCAGAAGCAAGAAACTAAAATCCTGCAGACTATGGAATGAAAACCACATTCACAGAAAGAGAGACAAAATGAAAAGGGAGAGGGCTATGTACCACATGAAGGAACAAGATAAAACCCCAGAAAAACAATTAAATGAAGTGGAGATAGGCAACCTTCCAAAAAAGAATTCAGAATAATGATAGTGAAGATGAGCCAGGACCTCGGAAAAAGAATGAAGGAAAAGACTGAGAAGATGCAAGAAATGTTTAACAAAGGTTTAGAAGAATTAAAGAACAAACACCTAGAAGAATTAAAGAACAAACACACAGAGATGAACACCATAACTGAAATGAAAAATACACTAGAAGGAATAGATACCAGAATAATTGAGGCAGAAGAACAGATAAGTGACCTGGAAAAAGAATGGTGGAATTCAATGTCATGGAACAGAATAAAGAAAAAAAAATGAAGACAGCCTAAGAGACCTCTGGGACAACATTAAACACACCAACATTCACACTATAGGGGTTCAAGAAGGAGAAGAGAGAGAGGAAGGACCCAAGAAAATATTTGAAGAGATTATACTGGAAAACTTCCCTAACATGGAAAAGGAAATAGTCACCCAAATCCAGGAAGCACAGAGACTCCCAGGCAGGATAAACCCAAGAAGAAACATGCTGAGACACACAGTAATCAAACTGACACAAATTAAAGACAACGAAAAATTATTAAAGGCAACAAGGGAAAAACAACAAATAATATGCAAGGGAACTCCCATAAGGTTAACAGCTGATTTCTCAGCAGAAACTCAACAAGCCAGAAGAGAGTGGCACAATATATTTAAAGTGATGAAAGGGAAAAAGAAAAAGCTACAACCAAGATTACTCTACCCAGCAAGGATCTCATTCAGATTCGATGGAGAAGTTAAAAGCTTTACAGAAAAGCGAAAGCTAAGAGAATTCAGCACCACCAAACCAGCTCTATAACAAATGCTAAAGGAGCTTCTCTAAGTGGAAACACAAGAGAAGAAAAGGACCAAAAAAAAAAAAAACTCAAAACAATTAAGAAAATGGTAATAGGAACATACATATCAATAATTACCTTAACTATAAATGGATTAAATGCTCCAACCAAAAGACACAGGCTCGCTGAATAGATACAAAAACAAGACCCATATATATACTGTCTACAAGAGACCCACTTCAGACCTAGAGACACAAACAGACTGAAAGGGAGGTGACAGAAAAAGGTATTACATGCAAATGGAAATCAAAAGAAAGCTGGAGTAGCAATTCTCAGATAAAACAGACTTTAAAATAAAGAATGTTGCAAGAGACAAGGAAGGACACTACATAATGATCAAGAGATCAATCCAAGAAGATATAACAATTATAAATATATATGCACCCAACACAGGAGCACCTCAATACATAAGGCAACTGCTAACAGCTATAAAAGAGGAAGTCGACAGTAACACAATAATAGTGGGGGACTTTAACACCTCACCTACACCAATGGACAGATCATCCAGACAGAAAATTAATAAGGAAACACAAGCTTTAAATGACACAACAGACCAACCAGATTAAATTGATATTTATAAGAATATTTATCATATTTATAATAAATAAACTGATATTTATTCCATCCAAAAACAGCATATTACACTTTCTTCTCAAGTGCACATGGAACATTCTCCAGGATACATCACATCTTGGGTCACAAATCAAGCCTCAGCAAATTTAAGAAAATTGAAATCATATCAAGCATCCTTTACGACCACCACACTATGAGATTAGAAATCAATTACAGGGGAAAAAACATAAAAAACACAAACACATGGAGACTAAACACATGGAGACTAAACACATGGAGACCAGACAGAATATGTTACTAAATAACCAACAGGTCACTAAATAAATCAAAGAGGAAAGCAAAAAATACCTAGAGACAAATGACAACAAAAAGATGACGATCTAAAACCTATGGGATGCAGCAAAAGCAGTTCTAAGAGGGAAGTTTATAGCTATAGAAGCCTACCTCAGGAAACACGAAAATTCTCAAATAAACAATCTAACCTTATACCTAAAGGAACTAGAGAAAGAAGAACAAACAAAACCCAAAGTTAGTAGGAGGAAAGAAATTATAAAGATCAGAGCAGAAATAAATGAAATAGAAACAAAGAAAACAATAACAAAGATCAATAAAACTAAAAGCTGGTTCTTTGAGAAGATAAACAAAATTGATAAACCTTTAGCCAGACTCATCAAGAGGGAGAGGACTCAAATCAGTAAAATTAGAAATGAACAAGAAGTTACAACAGACACCATGGAAATACAAAGCATCCTAAGAGACTACTGCAAGCAAATCTATGCCAATAAAATGGAAAACATGGAAGAAATGGACAAATTCTTAGAAAGGTATAATCTTCCAAGATTGAACCAGGAAGAAACAGAAAATATAAACAGACCCACCACAAGTAATGAAATTGAAACTGTGATTAAATATCTTCCAACAAACAAAAGTCCAGGACCAGATGGCTTCACAGGTGAATTCTAACCAACATTTAGAGAAGAGCTAACACCCATCCTTCTCAAAATCTTCCAAAAAACTGCACAGGAAGGAAGACTCCCAGACTCATTCTACGAGGCCACCATCACCCTGATACCAAAACCAGACAAAGATACGACAAAAAAGGAAAATTACAGACCAATACCACTGATGAATATAGATGCAAATATCCTAGCAAACAGAATCCAACAACACATTAAAAGGATCATATACCATGATCAAGTGGGATTTATCCCAGAGATGCAAGAATTCTTCAATAAAAAAATCAATGTGATACACCATATTAACAAATTGAAGAATAAAAACCATATGATCATCTCAAAAGACGCAGAAAAAGCTTCTGACGAAATTCAACATCCATTTATAATAAACACTCTCCAGAAAGTGGGCATAGAGGGAACCTACCTCAACATCATAAAGGCCATATATGACAAACCCACAGCAAACATCATTCTCAACAGTGAAAAACTGAAACCATTTCCTCTAAGATCAGGAACAAGACAAGGTTGTCCACTCTCACCACAATTATTCAACATAGTTTTGGAATTTTTAACCACAGCAATCAGAGAAGAAAAAGAAATAAAAGGAACCCAAATCGGAAAAGAAGAAGGAAAGCTGTCACTGTTTGCAGATGACATGATACTATACATAGAGAATCCTAAAGATGCTACCAGAAAACTACTAGAGCTAATCAATGCATTTGGTAAAGTTGCAGGATACAAAATTAATGCACAGAAATCTCTTGCATTCCTATACACTAACAACAAAAGATCAGAAAGAGAAATTAAGGAAACAATCCCCTTCACCATTGCAACAAAAAGAATAAAATACCTAGGAATAAAGCTACCTAAGGAGGTAAAAAATCTGTCCTCAGAAAACTGTAAGACACAAATGAAAGAAATCAAAGATGACACAAACAGATGGGGAGATATACCATGTTCTTAGATTGGAAGAATCAATATTGTGAAAATGACTATACTACCCAAAGCAATCTACAGATTCGATGCAATCCTTATCAAATTACCAATGGCATTTTTTTTTTTTTTTTTTTTACAGAACTAGAACAAAGAATCTTAAAATGTGTATGGAGACACAAAAGAGCCCGAATAGCCACAGCAATCCTGAGGGAAAAAAATGGAGGTGGAGGAATTAGACTCCCTGACTTCACACTATACTACAAAGCTACAGTAATCAAGACAATATGGTACTGAAACAAAAAGAGAAATACAGATCAAGGGAACAGGATACAAAGCCCAGAGATAAACCCACGCACCTATGGTCAACTAATCTATGACAAAGGAGGCAAGGAGATACAATGGAGAAAAAACAGTCTCTTCAATAAGTGGTGCTGGGAAAACTGGACAGCTACATGTAAAAGAATGAAATTAGAACACTCCCTAACACTATACACAAAAATAAACTCAAAATGGATTAAAGACCTAAATGTAATACCAGACAGTATAAAACTCTTAGAGGAGGGCTTCCCTGGTGGCGCAGTGGTTGAGAGTCCGCCTGCCGATGCAGGGGACATGGGTTTGTGCCCCAGTCTGGGAAGATCCCACGTGCCGCGGAGCAGATGGGCCCGTGTGCCATGGCCGCTGAGCCTGCGCGTCCGGAGCCTGTACTCCACAACGGGAGAGGCCACAGAAGTGAGAGGCCCGCAAACCGGAAAGAAAAAAGAAAAAAACTCTTAGAGGAAACCATAGGAAGAACACCCTTTGACATAAATCAAAGCAAGATCTTTTCTGACCCACCTCCTAGAGTAATGGAAATCAAAACAATAACAAACAAATGGGACCTAATGAAACTTAAAAGCTTTTGCACAGCAAAGGAAACTATAAACAAGATGAAAAGACAACCCTCAGAATGGGAGAAAATACTTGCAAACGAATCAACGGCCAAAGGATTAATCTCCAAAATATATAAACAGCTCATGCAGCTCAATATTAAAAAAACCAGCAACCCAATCAAAAAATGGGCAGTAGGGCTTCCCTGGTGGCACAGTGGTTGAGAGTCCGCCTGCCGATGCAGGGGACATGGGTTCGTGCCCCGGTCTGGGAAGATCCCACATGCCATGGAGCAGCTGGGCCTGCGAGCCATGGCCACTGAGCCTGCACGTCTGGAACCTGTGCTCCACAACGGGAGAGGCCACAACAGTGAGAGGCCCGCGTACCGCAAAAAAATTTAAAAAAGTTTTAAAATGGGCAGTAGACCTAAATAGACATCTCTCCAAAGAAGAGAAACAGATGGCCAAGAGGCACATGAAAAGATGCTCAACATCACTAATTATTAGAGAAATGCAAATCAAAACCACAATGAGGTATCACCTCACACCAGTTAGAATGGGCATCATCAGAAAATCTACAAACAACAAATGTTGGAGAGGGTGTAAAGAAAAGGGAACCCTCTTGCATTGTTGGTGGGAATGCAAATTGATACAGCCACTATGGAGAACAGTATGGAGGTTTCGTAAAAACTAAAAATAGAATTACGATATGACCGAGCAATCTCACTACTGGGCATATACCCAGAGAAAATCATAATTCAAAAAGACACATGCACCCCAATGTTCATTGCAGCACTGTTTAAAACAGACAGGTCATGGAAGCAACCTAAATGCCACCAACAGACGAATGGATAAAGAAGATGTGGTACATATATACAATGGAATACTACCCAGCCATCAAAGGGAACGAAACTGGGTCATCTGTGGAGACGTGGATGGAACTAGAGACTGTCATACAGAATGAGGTAAGTCAGAAAGAGAAGAACAAATATTGTATATTAACGCATATATTTGGAATCTAGAAAAATAGTACAGATGAACCAGTTTCCAAGGCAGAAATAGAGACAGATGTAGAGAACAAATGTATGGACACCAAGGGGGGAAAGCGGGGGCGGGGATGAATTGGGAGATTGGGATTGATATATATACACTAATATGTATAAAACTGATAGCTAATAAGAACTTGCTGTATAAAAAAATAAAATTAAAGAAAAACACACAATACTTAACTCTCCCCAACAGTTCACCAAATGTTTAATAACTAATAAATTTGGTGCTTTAAATTATTATGCAGAAATCTTTAGTGGATTGTTATAGATGTTTAAGAATATTTTAGTGATATTTGGGGCAAGCAGAGGAATTTGGGGATTTAAATTTAACATGATAAAGAACCTATGGAAGAAGATATTCTTTTGGTACTTTTTTGATGCACTGTCTTGTTTAATTCTCACAAGAACTCTGAGCTAAATCACCCAATCCTGATTCTTTACATTATACCATGTCATTCAAAATTTCTTTAAACTTCCAATGATATATACCATTTCCTTCTGCAACAAAAGTACTCCATGGAAACATGGCTCAATTTCCTCCGTTAATCTGTATTTTCTACTTCTAAAGCTAAATATCTTCCAGATGCCTCATGAAAAATTCCAAATTCCTTAATACTAAACCCCACTTGACTAGGCTTTTCTAATTTCATCTCTCCCCTTTCCCAACTTTCAGTTCTATACTAGGTCTTTTGAACTTCTTTCAGTATTCAAATACAAGTTTGCCTACAGCCATGCTACTGGTTTACAGACTTCTCTAAAAAGCCCAATTCCTCCCAATATGTAAGGTTATATAGATCCATGGCACCCTGAACTTCTTATCACTACACATACTACATACACTAGGCAGCAATTTCTCACCTGTCTTCTTCAATGTACTATAAGGGCTAAACCATGTCTATCTTCCCAGACATTATATCCCCAGTGACCTTTAGCCCATGGCCCAATATGAAGTAGGTAGTCAATTATTACTGCATGAACAGAAGATCCATCCATACCTCCCCAAATTAGGCAAAAAAATTTTTTAGCCAATCCCAAATAAACCACACTCTGTTTTGAGGCTTGAGTCCTTTACTCTTCATGGGCATGAACCATAGATACTGAATTAATATTACTTTTTTTTAATGTCAGAATTTTTTTTAAAACAACCTATTTATCTGTAATAAAACAGTTAATTGAGTGGTGTCACTCAAGGGCACTAAGGTTTAAATTAAAAGGGTCAGAACAGAAGCAAATTTTATGGTTTAAGCTAGACATTCAATCCTGAAAGCCATTCCATCAAGAACTTACACTTTGGAAAAATAAAAAATCAGCTTGCTTGAAAGGTAAACCAAAAGATAATTTACAAAGAGGTATCCATTTGACAGTCTCAGGTGACCAAAAGACTGGGCCAGCCTGACTTCCTCCCCACTTCCTCACAGCACTTCTGAGTTTTACATAAACTGTAAGTACCCAGATATTTGCACAATATTCCTTAGTGATAAATCTAAAAACTGAGTCACAAGAAAGCCGAACAATGTGAGATTAACGTACACTCATCAGTATTGGCCCTGGTGATATACAATCAAATAAGTCATAAAATAAAACAACAATAAAAAGCCAGTGCAGAAGAATATGAAGTAACACAAGGAGGTTATAAGTAAAATGTTAGAAACATCAATCCACATATAGTCATCATCACTCCCAACTTTAATTGTACACTCAGAATGTTCAAGGTATTATGCTAAACACCAGGAATACAATAAGTTCCCAATTCAAAGTTCCCAGTCCCATGGGAGAATGAAACCTAATTAAAGACAAATGTGTGACAGTAGATGATACTGGAAGGTAAGGTTGATGCTTTCTAAGACCATGAAAGAAGGCTTCACCGAATAATAGGCATTTGAACTGAATTTTGAAATAACTGAAGTATGAGAAGCGGAGTGGAGTGAGGACATCTTCAAACAGAAGAAATATCTTATGCAAAGACATCATAAAAGTATATTAGTTCTGTGTTAAAGATAATGGAAGACACAAAAGGAGATATGTGTGGTCCCTTCGCCTCAAGAAGCTGCATACCGCACTGGGAGACAACACTGACATATAAAACTTAGAGAATAGTGTCAGGGTCCTAGTAGCTAAACTGTATGATGTGCACTCTTACAGCTATCAAAGTTCAGGAAAAAAAACAGACTACCTTAATTGTAGAGAAGTTTATGGATGATGTGGGGCACCTGCTGAGTAAGATAATTAAGTACCAATGGCAAGCAGAAAACCATAAGTAAAGAAACCAGAGTGATGCATGGCATATACAAGATGGTGAAGGAGAAATAATGAAAGCCAAAGACAAGCATACAATCTAGTAATAGACAGTAGCATAAAGAACTTCCATTCCCCTACCACTGCAAATGCTTAGAATCTCACCTCCCCTTCTTTCCTGTACCACCTGGATCCCACTCCACAATAGAGTCCTCCTGTCCAGGGATCACTTGGGGCAGGCAAGTGTGGATGCGGGAGGAATCTGACTACTTGAGAAATTTCTGTCCAACAATCTACACGAGCTGGTAGTCTCCTAGATTCTAGAGCAGGTACATTTCCTCCCCCCTCCATTTATTGAGAGAACCCCAGCACCAGTGAAAACTTCAGAATAAATTACCTAAATTTCTTTTGAAAATCAATTTCACTTTAATACAGTTCACTTGTGCCACCTTAATCACCACCTGGGGGGAAGGAGGGTAATAAAACAGTATATATTGTCTTTTCTTATAGGGTCTAAAAAAGGAACAAGAAAGGACAGGAGATATTAGAAGGGCTACTTTTCCAAGAAAAAAAAAAGTTGTTTTGGCTCAGAGAAAGGAAAAGTGAAGACAATTCTATAGTAATTTATTAAAATAGAAACCCTAAAATTAGGGGAGGCAATAGAGAGCTGGCAGAGGCTGTAGAGAAAAGAGGTGGGGCAGGGGGGAGGGGGACAATGTAGCTTAAGAAGAGATGGAATGATGTATTGTGAAGCCACCCTCCATGCCATATATCCCTATTATCCACAATTCTTTATCCTTGATCTCAGGGAAATTAGGTGCCCACCTGTAGTGTCTCCTTTACTCAAAGAGCTCTTGTAACAAACCACAGGAGGTGCCTCCTATGGTTTAAACCTAGGGAAACAGTGTTCATTCTGCTAGAGGGATATATATTCCAGGCATTCAACATAAAAACTCTTAATTTATTTCAAAACAGAAATATTACACCGTGGTTTGGTTGTGGTTATTTATCATGTGAGCATTATGCTGCAGTTACTGAGTCAGATAAACTTTTAATGGTTGGGCTTGAAAACTAAACTAACAGGTGTTCTATTTGTCTAGGAAAACGAATTCACATTTGGGAGCATACTACTTACAAATAAACTTTTGGATCAGGGTTCTTTAGTAAATAAGCTAAAGTAGAGGAAATAGGGCAATATATTTGTTTAACAACGTAAAAAGAAGGGGAAGAAAGGAAGGCAAGGAGAAAGGCACTTTTGAAAGGCATGTCAGTAATGCCTTTTACAATATTTAAATAAAAATAACCCAGCCTGAATTCCAAAACCTATTTTTTTAAAATGTATCTTTCGAACCTTTGCAAGTTACACTAAGCACAGTACCAGACTGTGCTCCTTAATAGCGATATTGAAAAACTATAAACAGGAACTTAACGTTAGTTTTCTCCTTAAATTGATGTGGCTAATAGCCTCCTGTAAAAAAAGGTCAGGATATCTACATTTCAGAGGGCCCCAAAACAACTCAGCATCAGGAATACTAACTGATATGCCAGGCCGGGGCAAACCCGCCCAGGTGTTGCTGCGAACACCTCAAACGTAGGCCTGAAAGCTAGATTGGCTGGGGGCGGCAAAATAAAGGCTGGGGGTTATTTCCCCTGTCTCCGCCCCACTTCCAGTCCTAGAAGGGACAAAATCTCACCAGTAGGTCGCTATTTGTCTCCAGACGGAGGTGAGGCTTCCGTTGCTTGAAGACGCGCTTTAGAAAACCGCGGGGAGCCTTCCGCTTTATCAGCTTCTTCTGCGAGACTGTGGTCGAGAGCGCCATCCTCTCCCTCCGGCTCGGGCACCAGCCACCTAAGCTTCCTAGGTCCTCCCTGCGCCGCACTGCAGCTCACGCCCGCGGGGACACCGAGAACCCCAACTCCGACGCTTCTACAGGCCCTGAGACCAGGCCAGAACGTTTGAATCCGCCGCCAATTGAGCGCGCCTGGCGCCCGGTAGTGACGTCAGCACGCTCAAGCCCCGCCCCTCCCGCGGCGCCTGGCTGTTGATGGAACACACCCTCGGTGGGCACACCGTGACGTCATAGACGGGCGAACATTGCGGCTTTAGCCTTTAGCACCAGCTCTTTGAAACAATTTCTCCAGTGTTCGATAGAGACGTTGGGAAATTGTGGAAAATGTTGGTATGCCAAAGCAGCCACACTTACTGTCCCAGCTTTCATTCTCTACTGAGCCTAATACCAATGAAAGAAAAAGTAGATGAATAGAAAGAACTCTATGATGTTTCATCAGGATTCTTGAAGAAACAATGGCTTCCTAGCAAGGCATGATTTTCTGATATTAATAGCTAACGTTTTTCACTTTTACGTAATTTTATGTTATCTTATCTGAGGTCTTTTCATGATTCAAGCTTTTCTTTACAAATGCTGCTCCCTTTAATTTTAAGGCCCCTACATTTAACCTTGCAGTAACTTCTGTTGTAGTTTAAATGCTACCTCATTGAATCCTTCTTTCCAAGCAATTAACTCTTCCATCTTCTGTGCTGTCCCTGTAAGTGGTTCTCAGACGTCATCGTGCATCACCTGAAGCACCACCCCTTGGTTTCTTGGTTCAGTAGGTCTCAATGGGACTTGAGAATTTGCATTTCTAACAAGTACTCAAGACATGTTGGAACACTGTTAGTCTGACCACTCTGATATCACTGTGATGTTATTTGTAATTACCTCTAATACTAATGCTGTAGAAGTTGTTGTGTTGTGCTTTCAATATCCACATAGATGCTTCTATCTGGCCTCCCACTTTCAAGATCTCCTCTCTGCCAATAATCTTATCTTTCATCCTATGAGCCATTTACATCTGTGGTCATACACTAGGCCTTGTCATTACTAATACCCTTCCATATTCTCAATTCAGTTGTCTTACTCTTCAACCTTATCTCTGGAACTCACTTCCTCCAGTATCCCCACTTCAACAATTCTTACATGTTACTGGATCACTGTCCTCTCTGTCTCTACCATGTCCCTAATCTTAATCTATTTTTTATTCTCCTTCCTGTGGTCTATTGTACATAACCATAATATCCTCTTGCATTTATCCTTAACTCTCTAGCCAGGCTCTTTTTTTCCCTCATACTCAATTGACAAAAACCCAACCCTGCTTATGTTAAAATCTCAATCCATTCTGTATTTGCATCTGTACATTGATGTTGTCTTAAGAAAAACTTGCAAGTTTGTGTCTGGTCTCAAGGTAAATACATGACCATTTTATTGAGCCTCCGAGTACAGCCTGCAGTCTTTTGCTATTTCTAAAGTCCATTCATTCACCCATTCTCTTCTTCAAGTCTCCCTACACTCCCTACCCCATCCTAACCCTCAGTTGGTGACATTTTTTTAATAACAAAATAGAAGCACCCCATAGAGACTTTCCACATGCTCCCAACACCACATCACTCTCCATCTGCTCCCATGGATGAACCATCTATCTAAGGCCAACTAATCCACTTGTGCCCTAGATCCCAGTTCACTCCCTTTCTTAAGGACATCCTCTGGCAATTCTCCCCTATTTTGCTTCATGAGTTTTCCTTCTTTGCTGAATTTTCTTTTCATCTACACAAACACATGCTATAATATCTCCAACCTTTTGAAAACTCTTTCTGGATCTTATATTTAGCAACTTCCTTCTCATTTTTTTTCACAGAAACACTAGAAAGGATTGGCTAAATTTTATGTCTCCAATTCCTTTCCTCCCATTCTCTCTTGAAGCCACTGCAATCAGACTTTAGTACCTATCTCTCCAGCAAAATTATTTTGGTTAACATGATCAATAACACTTTTAAATCCAGTGGTCATTTCTCAGGCTTCAGTTTATTTGACTAACCAGGAATATTTGTTGGGTTTTATGATTCTTTCCCCCAAGAAACATTTTCTTTAATTGGATGCTACTCTCTTTTGGTTTTCCTCCTACCTGACGGCCTTTTAGTCTCCTTTTCTGGTTTCTTTGTGTTCTTTATCTCTAAATCCTGGAGTATCCCAAGACTTAGTCCTCAGATTTCTTCTCTTCTCTATCTACACTCATTCCCTCTATGACCTCCATCAAGTACCATGGCTTTAAGAACCAAATGTACATCTCCAGTTGATTCTCTTCCCTAATCAGACATGTATATCCAATTCTTCATTGAACTGGAATTTTTTAAAGTCATCTTAAATTTAACACATTCAAAATTAGCTCTTGATACCCCCCTGTACCCCCAAACTGATTCTCCCACCATCTTCCCAGTCTCAGCTGATAACACTTTCATCTTTTCAATTACTCAAGCCAAAATCTTGGAGTCAACCTTGGCTCCTCACTTTCTTTCCCCCCATATTCAATTTTTCAGCAAATTCTGTCCCTTCTACTTGCAGTATCTTATCACTTTTGGCCAAGCCACCATCATCTCTCACTTGGATTATTGTGCAACACCCTCCTGTGTCTCAGCCTGTTTCTATTTATCCTCAACAGAAGAGCCAAATTTAACTCAGATTATGTCACTCTTCTCCCCAATCCCCTTCCATTTCCCTCAAAATAAAAGTCCCTACAATTACTTATGAAGCATTATCTGTCCCCTAAATGCAAAGAAACCTATGAATATACAGTTAACTCTTTGACCTGATCTCCCACAATTCAGCAGCTCACTCTCTTCCAGCTATATTAGACTCCTTGATTGCTCTCAGACATACCTGAAATCCAACAGATATGCCAACCACTCTCCCATCAGGTGTTTACACTTACTATTCCCTCTGCCAAGAATATTTTTCCCCATTCATCTTCATAAGCGTCTCCATCATCTTTTTGAGGTCTCTGTCAGTATCACAAAGATCTTCTATTTAAAATAGGAACTCCACACATATGTACTTAGAAATACACATGTGCACACACATACCTGGATCCAGTACTGTGCAGAAACTGACATATGTTCCCAGCTCTTGTGTTCAGTGACGTTACATCAGTAGCTAGAAATTGGTCATGGTAGAAGTATTTATGCCACGGGAACTCGCAAATTTTGTTTTTTTCTGGAAAGCAAGTGGTTAAACATTTACCAACATAACACTGCACATATCCCTGCCAACCTGAACATCCTAACACTTTCAGTGGGTTATTTTTCTCTGTGGCACTTTTCACTCTCTAATATTAGCTCCTGCATATAGAAAAACGTTATTGTAGCTCTATTTATATAATAGAAATAATTGGAGACAACGTTCATAAAGGGGGGAATGGAAACACATATTGTCATATGCATGCTTCCTATTGCTATTATCACAAATTTAATAGATTAAAACAAAGCAAATGTATCATCTTACAGTTCTGCAGATCAGAAATCCTAAAATCAAGGTGTCAGCCTTCCTCCTAGAGGCTCTAAGGGAGAATCTGTTTCCTTGCCTTTTCCCCCTTCTAGGGGCCACTTCCATTCTTTGACTCAAGGCCCCTTCCTTCATCTTCAAAGCACATCACTCTACCCTCTGTCTCTATCAGCACATCTTTTTCTGACTCTGATCCTCCTGACTTCTTCTAAGAGCCCTTGTTATTACATTGGGCCTACCCAGATAATCCAGGATAATCTTCCCATTTTAAGATTCTTAATCAAATCTTCATATTCTCTTATTCTCTAATTAACATTTTCAGATGCTAGAGATTAGGGCACTGACATCTTGGGGGAGAAGGGCATTATTCTGCCTACCACAGGCTCTCTTCCTGGACTTAATTCTAGAGTAGGGCTGTTCAGTAGAAATTTCTTCAGTGATGGATGTGTTTATCTTCTCTGTCCAATATAGTAACACGTGGCTGTTGAGCATCTGAAATATGGCTAGTGTGACTAACAATCAGGGTAAGTCATTGCCTCTAGAAATGGAGGGAAAGATTAAGTGATGGGGCTTTAGCTATTCCTATTTCTTAAAACAAACAAACAAGGTACTTGCAAAGATTGAAACAAGTAGGACAAAATATGAAAAGCCACCTAATCTCAGTGGTGAGGACATATTCTTGTACGTTTAAAATTTGATAAATTTTTAAATTCATACATGTGTATAAAGCTGTATGTACATAGATTTTTATGGCAGCATTGGATGTAATTGCAAAAAAAAGTAGAATCAATCTGAACATCCATAAATAGAGAAATTATTAAGCAAACTATAGTATTAAATACATCATACCCAGGAGAGCTATCAAAGTATAAACCTATATGAACATGTGTTTGATTGATTGCATTGATTGCCCCAATTCTTTACTCTTCCCATCAAAGGCAGGGCATTCTGCCCCACTCTTTGACTCTGAGCTAGACACAATACTCACACTGGCCACTGAAATGTTATCAAACAGAACACAACCAGAGATGAGAAAAGTTCTTGTGCGCTGGGACTCGCTCTCTTGCTGCTCTTTGCTCTTTCCCCAGAACTATGAGAACATCCCTGGGCTAGCTTGCTAACGTGAGGAACACCTGGAGGAGAGCTGAGTCATCACTATGCTGACCATCCTATACCAACCAGGCCCCTCACAGCCTCCAGCTGACTAGAGATAGATGTCTGAGAGAATCCCACTGTGATCAGCCAAACTAAACCCAGATCAGTAAAAATGCGTAGCCGACCATAGACTTGTGAGACAAAATAAGTTGTTTACAACTTACTGTTTATTTACGAAAATAAACAGTAAATTACCAAGGAAAATTCTGGTTGGAAAAGGACTGTCATGGAATATTTACAATGTCATTTTCTAATCAGAATTTTTCCTGATAATGTATCTTTTTGATAAAAGAACTGAAACAATCCTCACCATTACTTCCCCTTAAATGTTTCCTTCCTTAATTGGCTCTAAAGAGAATTGTTTTGACCTAAAACAAATAGACCGCCAGATATTTCTCCAGCAAAGATGGATTTCTTTGGAAAGAGCAGAGAGTTGCAACCTGGGGTCTGCAATCATGATGAACTACATGCAAATCCCCTCAGGGCAAGGGAAGGAGAACACTTTTATAGAGGGGGAGAAAGGAAGTTGGGAGGGCTGTAGAAAACAGAGTCCATGGCTTTTCATTGGCTGAGTCCTTGCCAGGAAAGAAGAGGATTCTTTCTTTTTCCTGTTGGGCTCTGTTTTTGTCAAAGGGCATGAGAGCTTCCTGTTCTGGTCTCCCATCTCTATTTAATTGAGGTTTCTGTTTATCTTTTTTTTTTTTTACAGAATTGAATTTGCATTCAGTACTCCAGTTACAATTAGTATCTAGAAATTTACATTTGCTAAAAGTTTAGAGTTAGAAAACCTCAGCTTACATCAGAAACATATTTCTGTAAGGACCAGTTGCTTCCAAAATATAACATTTTAACAAGCAGTTAAAGAGAATTATTAACAGAGTTTTAAAAAGCCTAAAGCAGTTTCTTCACATTAAAAATGTAAATAAAATTTACAATTGTACAATCATAAAATTGGAAGAATCCACAAGAGATTGCTTGGTTTTGACACATGATAAATAAGTTCAAATTTTAAATCAGCATTCATTTTAGGATATGAGTTAATATGTGCATCACTTTCACCTCTGCTCTCTATTTTATTAAAATACTATGCTATCCAGAGTAGAGCCATGATTTGCTTGCCAAACTTTTGCAAAGCAGGTACTCTCTTAGCAAACAAATAGCAGACATGCTTTTCTGTTTAGGTAAATGTTAATAATCACAGCTGGTTTGGTAATTCAGTTATTTGGCAAAGACATTATAAACTACTTGAAAAGAAACCATCTGGCTTGCAGTTGTAAAACTGAAACCAATTAAAACAGTTAAATGGCATATTGTTTTTCATTTTAATCTGTAAAAATATATTTTGCAAGTTCTAATAAGTGGTTGATTTTTCTCTATTACTTTTATAATATGAATCTGACTCTCAAATAACTTTTAAGTGCAACAAAGCTGTTTCTATAATTATTTTATTGGGACACCTGGTAAGCTAAATGATAAAGAATATAAATGCATTGATACACATAGACACAAATAATGTAATACACAGAATTTATCTGTATCAGACCTGATAAAATAGAACAAAAGATACCACTTCACAAGAATTGATTGGTTAGGTATAGCCTACGAACCTGAAAATTCAGTTAAGGGACCACCTCTGTGAAAGAAAGAAAGGAAAGGAAGAAAGAAAAAGAGAGAGAGAGAGAGAAAGAAAGAAAAGAAAAAGAAAGAAAGAAAGAAAGAGAGAGAGAGGAAGGAAGTGAGGAAGGAAGAAAGCAAGGAAGGAAGGAAGGGAGGGAGGAAGGGAGGAAGGAAGGAAAGAAGAAAAGAAAGAGGGAAAAAGCAGAACTCAAAGATTGTAATCAGAAATATACATTTTTCCCCACCCACTCTCCCTTAAAATTTATTCAGTGATATGAGCTCTTCACTTTGCCTCTGGAATAAAGCACAAGTAATCCATGACTGTTCTTCTCACTTTCAGATAATAAAAAGAACTATGACCACTCCGGGTCTGGTTCTGTAATCAAAGCCTGGATTTGGTACTTAGAACAACCAGTCTCTTGCTATAGTCAAAGTATCTGACCACATTTAAAATTAGAGCTACTTCCAGTCCCCCAGATGGAGCTTGTAGGCCTGTTATAAGCAAGAAGCCAGTAAAGCAGGGAGGGATACTAATTTTGTATCTTTTTATCTCTGATTCTTCCCTTTAGGTGTCTCCTACACCTCCATCTTGCTAACCATGATTTTTGAACCTTCCCTCCAGAGACAATGTGAGAGGAAGGACGGCATGAGCTGGGGGCAGGAAAATTCTTACTTGACTGCCACTGTCTTAACTTGCCTTCTCTTTCTCAAGGGCTGGCAGATGTTCAAAGTCAACACTTTCTCCTCCAGGAAACTTTTATATTTGTTTGAAATGCCCTAGCCTACCCTCTCCCCATTCCAGGTGGTCTCTGATCTGCAGTTCCCCTGACTAGGGCAAATGCGCTCCATTTCACTGGTTGCTTACTTCTCTGCCATAATGAGTCTGGTGATTCACCTCCTTTTGAGGCTTGTTTGGCCTCTCATGGATGTTGCTTGTACAGTATCTAATAAAGCATCTGCTCCAGCTCTCTCTCTCTCTCTCAACCTCATACGATGTGCAGAAAACACTCAGGCATCCTTAACCCCACAAACCTAATATAGTGTGACTTTTATTGCAACCAACCACTTCCTTACCCTCTTTATTTCCCTGTGACTCCCTAACTGCAGGGCCATAGCTCAGCCTTTTTGAGTAATCCTGTTAGAAATCCTCTCTCAAGATGAAGAGGGAATCATAATTTTGTTCAAAAAAATCCTTTTCACTAATCTCCTCTCCCTCTCTGCTTTCTTTACTGTTTGTATTTCCAATGAGAGTAAGGGGTTTTCAGAGACAAGACATCCCTTTACAGACACTTCCTTTGAAAAATTTCATCTTGGCCTGGCATCTCACTTTAAAATCTCATAACTCATTACATTCTAATGTTTCAGTTAAATTTTCTCTTTAACATCTGGCCTCAATAGTGGTGGCTTCTTTTTTTTTTCATAATAAACCCTGGCCAGAGCAAATATTTAAATGTTGTACAGACACAATATTTCCACCTTTAAATTAGTAGTACCATTACAAATATTTGACACCTGATACAAATCATCATTTTTTTCTATAATCTCTATAAGATGTTACAGAATGAGGAATAAAAGGTTAATAAAATGAAAGTGATTGGTTTCTTTTTGTAGTGGCTATTGCCACTGGTGGCCTGGTATCCCTGTCATCATCCTTTGAAAAACAGTCCCATATCTTGACCACAGAGGTTATCATGTGACCCAGGCTGGATCACTTATAATTTGCTTTAGTTGTGGCCACAGGGATTGGTCCAGGGATGGGTATTATCTTGACCACAGAGGTTATCATGTGACCCAGGCTGGATCACTTATAATTTGCTTTAGTTGTGGCCACAGGGATTGGTCCAGGGATGGGTATATGTGGCGAGGTGAGCCAGTCAGAGTTCTTCCCAAGGATTTTTTTGATAGAGATGATAAGAATCATTCTTTCCTCCTTGATTGTGAAGCTCAAAGTCTGAGACCACAGAACTTCCCGCAGCCATGTCCCTAAAACCCAGAAAGAAGGACAGATTAGAGGCAGAGTTTCTTTTTTTTTTTGCGGTACGCGGGACTCTCACTGTTGTGGCCTCTCCCGTTGCGGAGCACAGGCTCCAGACACGCAGGCTCAGTGGCCATGGCTCACGGGCCCAGCCACTCTGCGGCATGTGGGATCTTCCCGGACCGGGGCACGAACCCGTGTCCCCTGCATCGGCAGGCGGACTCTCAACCACTGCGCTACCAGGGAAGCCCAAGGCAGAGTTTCTGACATCCCTCAGGCTATCCTAGCTCCTGATATCTTCCTTTATGTGGTCTATCCCAGCATCTTTCCTATAAATTTCCTTTTTCACTTAAGCTAGTTTGAGAGCTGTTTCTATCACTTTTAATCAAACACAATAGATTCTTGATTATTAATTTCACAAAGTGTATATGGTATCTGGGGACTTAAAGTGTTTAAACCCAAATAAATAGGATTAAGCTCAATTTTAAAGGCATAGACTACCATCAATACTAAAAGTAGTAGCTACTAAAAGTAGTAGCTACTAAAAGTAGCTACAATTATTCTAAAGGCATGGACAAAGAATAAAACTAGACGTTCCACTATTAAATGTTCAAAGGAATGAAAATGACAGTAGCAATGAAAAACAATAAGCATATTTTTCAATTTCTTGATTTTTGTGATATCTAAGTGACTGATGCTCCTGTTTCTTTTAGGTCTTTGCGGGGGATTAAAGGTCAATGTAGCAAACTCAGAAAAACTAATTAATAGTTAATGAGAGCATTGTTTTCAATTATAAAATATATATAGTAGGAAGAAAAATATGTAAATGTCTTCTCAACAAAAACAAAAACAAATGAGGGGGCTTCCCTGGTGGCGCAGTGGTTGAGAGTCCGCCTGCCGATGCAGGGGACACGGGTTCGTGCCCCGGTCCGGGAAGATCCCACATGCCGCAGAGTGGCTGGGCCCGTGAGCCATGGCTGCTGGGTCTGCGCGTCCGGAGCCTGTGCTCTGCAACGGGAGAGGCCACAACAGTGAGAGGCCTGCGTACCGCAAAAAAAAAAAAAAAAAAACTTAAGACATACTGTGTTCATGGAATCATCTTATGAATAATTTCTCCATTATTACTTGCTTCTGGATTCAGACACTTTTCATAGAAAGAGTAAAAGGTGAAGTCCATTTAATTCTCTCAGAATTTAGAAACATTATCACATAAGCAATATAGTTTCATATTTAAATAGCAAGCTGAACTGAATTATATTTCTCATTTTGCTATTAAATGAATTTTAGATTGTGAGCCTAGAAACAGGTTCATGTAGAGTGAAGATCAAGAGTTCATAGGATGAACCTCCTAGGGTAATGGAAATAAAAACAAAAATAAAGAAATTGGACCTAATGAAACTTAAAACCTTTTGCACAGCAAAGGAAACTATAAGCAAGACAAAAAGACAACCCTCAGAATGGGAGAAAATATTTGCAAACGAATCAACAGCCAAAGGATTAATCTCCAAAATATATAAACAGCTCACGCAGCTCAATATTAAAAAAACAAGCAACCCAATCAAAAAAATGGGCAGAAGACCTAAATAGACAGTTCTCCAAACAAGACATACAGATGGCCAAGAGGCATATAAAAAGATGCTCAACATCAATAATTATTAGAGAAATGCAAATCAAAACCACAATGAGGTCTCACTTCACACCAGTTAGAATGGGCATCATCAGAAAATCTACAAACAACAAATGCTGGAGTGGGTGTGGAGAAAAGGGAACCCTCTTGCACTGTTGGTGGGAATGTAAATCAATACAGCCACTATGGAGAACAGTATGGAGGTTTCGTAAAAAACTAAAAATAGAATTACCATATGACCCAGCAATCCCACTCCTGGGCATACACCCAGAGAAAACCATAATTCAAAAAGACACATGCACCCCAATGTTCATTGCAGCACTATTTACAATAGCCAGGACATGGAAGCAACCTAAATGCCCATCAACAGACGAATGGATAAAGATGTGGTACATATATACAATGCAATATTACTCAGCCATAAAAAGGAAGAAAACTGGGTCATTTGTAGGTCCATTTGGATGGACCTACAGACTGTCAGACAGAGTGAAGTAAGTCAGAAAGAGAAGAACAAATATTATATATTAACGTATATATGTGGAATCCAGAAAAATGGTACAGATGAACCGGTCTGCAAGGCAGAAATAGAGACACAGATGTAGAGAACAAACGTATGGACACCAAGCAGGGGAAAGCAGGGAGGGGGGTGGTGGTGGGATGAATTGGGAGATTGAGATTGACATATATACACTAATATGTATAAAATAGATAACTAATAAGCTGCTGTATTAAAATAATAAAACAAAACTAAAAAAAAAAGAGTTCATAGGATGAGTAACTTATCTGTGATTTAGGGTGCCAAATTAATTTTATCCTAACTACTTTTCATCAGTTCATTTACTCACTCACTTACTCATCACATATTAATTGGAGTTTTTTATTTAATGAGTGTACAATAAGAAATTTTCCATGTCGTTCCATAATCACATACAGAAGATGACCAGGCAAACTCGGGATATACATTAAAATATGGGCATGGCTCCAGTGCAAGAGTGTGTGTGTGTGTGTGTGTGTGTGTGTGTGTGTGTGTGTCCAGGGAAAATGTAATAGGATTGCAGAGGAGGATTAACTCGGTTGAGATGGGATTAGAAAATTGAAGAAAGCTACACAGAAGAAGTAACATTTGATTTGAGAAATGAATTCAATTTTCAGTTTAGGCATGAAAAGGTTATGGCTGGTGCAGAAGTGGTTTTAGTGACCAAACTATTTTTTAGGAGTCGCTATAGTTATATTTACATAGTTAGCGGGAAGGATGCTGGATTCCGGTTGGAGGGGGATAGTTCAATGTAAATAGTAAGTATCCAGTATAGGCTGAGTGGAAGGTGGTTGCCAGCTGAGCCACTTGAAGTCTACCAGGACTTCATAAAACATGTGGGGCTTCTTAATGGGGACCTTACATTTCTTAATGCACTGTTTAATTTTAAAATTATATTTTATGTTAATTATAAATGGATATTCTTGAAGTGCTAATTTGTCCAAATATACTGCTAAAATTAAAAAGTATTTTTATTAGACATTTATTTTAAAGTCATTTATTTTTGGAAAGAAGACAATAGTTTGCCAGAATCTTATCATTATAAAGTAGCTTTTGTTGTTAAATAGAAAAAAATTCCTTAAATCAAATATAATAATTTATCTTTTAAATTTACATTTTCTCTTTGCAAAGTAGAACATTCAGAACAGAAGAAACTTCAAACTCTATTGTCAAACAAACATGTATCTATTACCTTTCATATGTTTCTCATAATCCTTTTAACTATCCGAGACAATTGTCAAAGCTATTTATATTTAAACAGGGTTTTGCTTCCTCCTAGCTTGAGTTCTCCATCTATTTGATCCTAAAGTGAAATGGTGAATTTGTGACATCAAAACCCAATCTAGGGCAATCATTTATTATTGTGGTCAATCACGATTTTACGATCTCACTGTAAGAAATAAGAAAAAAATGCACAAAAGAGAGTATTTGTACAAATTGTTCGAACAGTAGTAAAATATTATTCTCATAGCAAAAGAAAATAATAGCTAACATGGCTGCTTCTTTATTATAGTCCTGAGTTTCTATATTCATAGAGGTATAAAACATCCTCTTTTTAAAAATTAGCACCATCACTTTTTTAAAGACCATATTCTTAAATATGTGCAAATATATGCAACTTGTATGAAAATCACCATGTAATGTTCCCATTTGATCAGATTAAATATTGAAGTTTGTGGGGGGACAGCAAGAGGCCAGAAAGGAGGTGAGTTGGTCATATCTCCAGAACTTTGAACCACATTTTTGGCATCTAAAACAAAGACAAACGTATTATCCATTGCTGCAGTACTTTGCTAGGAATGTACTTTATGCACAAGGGTCATATATTTGTATTTTTCTCTATTGTAATGGATTAAGTTTGAATCCCATAGCACTATGATATTTGTATTTACAAATAGAAACCATATTTATTCTGAATACATTTGTAACTAAGTACACAATTTACAGCTTTATCACTTGTTTTATGAGTCCATTTGGCTTGGCACAGAAAAAAAAATAATTAAGTCTGTGGATTGCAGGGCCTGGTGTTTATTTATGCAGAAACTGCCTATTTATTAACATTAAGCATCTCCCATTTGGTCTCAAAGAGATGTATAGCTACATGGAAACAGAACAGCTTTCAGTAGATGATTGCACAACTACAGATGCTTTTTTCCGACACTGTCACAGCTGAGGAGGTCCAACCAAATGAAAAACAGTTCTGATGAAGTGAGAAACAGAAAAGCGGTACCATGCAAACGTTATTACATAATAAAATGCAGGCCAGCACACATTTTTTAAACTCTCTTTATTAAACTTATGTGAATCAAGAGGAAAGGGTGAAAAGTATATTTACTGATGATAAAAATTATTCTCTGGATAATTTCAGTCATCTCATTTAAAACTTATTCTTTGTAAGTTTTTAGTTTTCCCTGCTTCCTTTTAGCTCTCTATCATCTACTCCAAAGTTAAACTTTTTGGATTTAAAAAAGAAATAGAATTTGCAGGTGGTATGTTCTTGAACAGACAGTCTAATATCGTGATGTTACAAAACACTTAAATGAAAATTAGTAGGCTGTCCTCACTAATCCTAGCCTTAATAAATTTTCAGATGATTCATCTTAACCTGTTTCAATAGCCATGTTAGTGCGTGTGTCTATCCTGCTCCACTGGGAACGATGCCAGCCAGAAAATGAATTAAATCACGGGATGTGTTATGATGCTATCCCTGAAAGATTTCTAGCCTGAGCTGTACACACAGCATTATACCACAGGGAACCAGGCACCCCAATGGATTCTAAAAGTACATGCAGATGTGTTTTTCTGATTATGCATAGCTAGAAATATTGCTTATCCTTCTGGAATGTGCTAATATAGAGACAGATACAAATATTACAATCAGTAATTGTAAAACATATATAAATGGATTAACTGTATTCATTTCATGCTATCAAAAGCATTTTTTCTCCACTACTTTGTATATATGCATAATTGTATACGTGTTTCTGTGTGTATATATATAAAGTTTTGCCATGTATTCTACTGTTTTAGTTAAAGTAATTATCTCTAAGCATATTTCCTCATATTCAATTAGTGTACCTATACTGGGATCAAAAATAATTTTTGTTCCTTTCATTTTCATTAACATTCATTAAGTGCTTATTATTTGCCAGGAAAGTGTGTTGAATGTTTAACATATATTATCTCACTTAATCATTACAATAACCTTATGAAGGTGGTATTTTTATGTCTGTTTCACCAATGAGGAAATTGTGCACCTGAGAAACTGGAGAATATGTGAGACAACTGATTAGTTAATAAGTAGGGAAGCCAAAATTCAAATTCAGGCTCTAGTTCCAAAGCCACTGCTCTTACCCAGTATTTCTTTCAAGTCAGCTAACCAATCAACTAACTCAATATATTAGCACAAAAAGGATATAAAAAGGATTCAAATCAAGTATGTTTCATTACAAGATTGTAATAAATGAATAGAACACATTCATTTTAACTAAATGCAGTAGAAGGGAATGTATTGCTCTACTGAGTCTCCAGCCCTAAATGTCTTCCTGCTCCCTCACACCAACATCCAAAAATATTTGAGAGAAATTTAAATCTATCATAGGGTCTGAGCTACTTTGATGCTTTACATTCCTATAGCATTTCTTTAAATATTATTAATTATTTAAATTTCTATGGCATTGTTATTTGCTCAAGTTAAAGTTACCCAAGAATGCTTTGCATACTGTTCCTTCATGAGATTGCATCACACATTTAATTTCTGTCAGTGAGTTCTATTCTTCTGTCATATATTTCCCCTTCTGCCTTTTGTACTCTCTTCAGAGGTGCATCCAAAGACAGAAAAGATAGGAATGGAATGAAAAGGGCCAATTACCATAAACTTCAAGAACGCAGAATAAAATATTATCAAAGTTTGTTATTTGTTTGGATTTACTGGTCATCTGTAGTGTTGTTTCCAGCATAACTATTTCTAGTTCTTTTCCAGAGGGAGTAAAAGAAAATGAAGCCAGCATTTATTTTAATATAAGTAAATCCAGAGTCAGCCCTTCACATAGGCAAGTAATATTTGAAGCTCCAATCTACTGCACTTGTTAAAGTTCCCATCATCATTCCTTTTTATTAGACAACAAAAGTAGGTGTGATCTTCACCCAGCGTACATAAACAGGTCAATAAAACATACTTTGATTCTACAGCCAAAGAGATTGTTTTTGACAGAATAAGATAGAGTCAATTCCTTTTTCAAAATGTGGGAAATCAACTAAATAGTACTGAACTTGTAAGTCTTCTTCTTCCTTCCTCTACTCCAAGTGAATCTACATAACCCTTTTCTCAAGGACAGAGAGAAATCATGCAAAGAGAGAGCAGTGCAAAGAAAGGTTAAATCTCATAGCAGATATTTTCCAACTTGAATGTTGGAGAAGAGTAAAAATCTTTTTACGTTGTAATTTTGCACATATATTTTCTGTAGCAATCTGGGAACAATAGTAGCTTTAGTCATAAAAATGCAATTAAATGTGACTGATATTGAACTCCAAGCAATAGCAGATCAAGGGATTATGAATTCTTTACAGTAACTATAAAATCATGATAAAATAATGTAATCATTCTGACATTGTCTAGCCTGAGACACATTGTTGAAACTAAAAGAGAAAGAGTACATGACTTGGAGGCAGGATGATAAATGAAGGGTGGAATCTAGACAAGAGTAGGACAGAGCTTTCTCATAACACATCCAAACAAAAGTCTAATCATTTCATGGTAATGAAAAATTAAAAGTTAATACAAATTTGTACTATCAAAATTACAAGTGCTTGTACCCTTTTAACTGGGCTACTAATTATAGGAATTGACATATATACATGGTTATCCACTGCGGTGTTCCTGAAACAACAAAAGATTGGAAACAAACCACACTTCCATCAAAGGGCACTCATTTTCTGTATGCATACAGTAGAATACTAGTAGCTATAAGAAATAGTAAGGAATCTCTCTATGCACTGTCTTAGTCAACTTGGGCTGCTATAACAAAATCCACAGACTGGATGGCTTAAACAATAGACATTTATTTCTCACAGTTTTGGAAGCTGGGAAGTCCAAGAGCAAGGTGCCAGTAGATTCGGTTCTTGGTGACAGCCCTTTTCCTGGCCTGTAGACAGCCATCTTTTAGCTGTATCTTCACAAGGTGGAGAGAGAGAGTGACCTCTGGTCTTTCTGCTTCTTACTAGGACACTATCCATTATGGAAGCTCCACCCTCATAACCTCATCTAAACCTAATTACCCCCAAAGGCTCCACCTCCAAATATCATCACATTGGGAGTTAGAGCTTCAACATATGAAACAGGGGGCGTAACATTCAGTCCCTAGCAGGACTAGATAAGGAAAGCTTTCCAAGATCTATTAAGTGAAAAAAAGCAATGTGCAAGACCACTTTATAGACTGCTATGTGTTTAAAAGGTTGAGCAAAATTAGAATATACATTTTAGAAACTCAGAAAGCTTATATTGGAAATTAATAAAAGTATCTATCTATGGAGAAAGAGTGGGAACTGGGCAGATGAAGAATTGGAGTACTTATTAATATTTAAATAGTATAACTATTAAGTAACTATTTTATTTAAAAACAAAAGGGAAAGCCAGTATTGAAATTGGGTATTGCCTATAAACTGCAGTTGAATTTGTGACAAAATTCAACACCCATTAATGATACAACTCTCAATAAGCTAGAGCTAAAAGGAAAATTCCTTCACCAGATAAAGGCAGTCGAAAAAAATCTTATAGTTAATATAAACTTAATGGTGAAAAACTCAATTCTCCCCCACCCCAAGATCAGGAACAAACCAAGGGTGCTCAATCTTACTCCTTCTAATAAATACTGTACTAAAAGTCTTAGGGAAATAAGGCAAGAAAAAGAAATTTAAAGAATAAAAATATAAAAGTAAGAGGCAAAATTGTCTTTATTCACAAATGAAATAACTGAGTATGCAGAAATTTATAAGGAATCAACAAAGAAAACTATGAGAATAAGTGAATTTAGTAAGGCTATAGGATATAAGTCCTATGAAACAAAATCAGAATATGTAAAATCAATTGTATGAGTATATGCTATCAAAAAATGGAAATTCAAAATTATAAAATATCATTTATAATAGTAGCATAACCATAAAATAGCTAGCATAAGGTTAGCAAAATATATAAAAGACCTGTACCTGAAAATTATAAAACACTGCTGAGAGAAATTAAAGAAACATGAAGGAAATGGATGGGCATACCATATTTATTGACAGGAAGACTTACTACTGTTAAAATGTCAAATCTGCCCAAATTGGTCTATAGATTCAATGCAATCTCAACCAAAATACCAGCCAGCTTTTTGTAAAAATCAACAAACTAATTCTGACAACATAAAGGAGCTAAACTAGTGGAGCCAAAACATTTTTTTAAAGGACCAAGAAAGTTAAAAGATTTATTCTACCTGACTTCTATACTTACTATAAAACTCCAGTAATACAGACAGTGTGGTATTGACGTAAGATTTGACATATAGACCAATGAAACAGAATAAAGAATCTAGAAATAAATCCACATTTTATGGTCAATTGATTTTTTTGCAAGGATTCCAAGGCAATTCAATGCAGAAAGTGTAATCTTTTCAAAATACAGTACTGGAACAATGGAATAGCCATATTAAAAAAACAGTAAATAAGGGAGTCTTGACTCTTACCTCACACCATATATAAATTAACTGGCAATGCTTCATAGGCCTATTATAAGAGCTAAAACTATGTAACTCTTAGGAGAAAAGAGGAGAAACATTTGCTCTATTGGGCTAGGCAAAGACTTCTTAGATTGTACACAAAAAGGAGAACCATAAGATAAAAGATTGATAAATCAGACTTTATTGAAATTTTAAACTTCTGCTCTTTGAAAAACGTTGCTAAAGATAAAAAAAAAGGCAAGCCACAATAGGAAAAATTCAAAGGACTTATATCCAGAATACATAAAGACCCCTTACAACTCAGTAATAAGAAAACAAATAACTGAAGTAAAAGTGGACACAATATTTGCACAAATATTTCACAGAAGAAAATAATCACCAATATGTACACAAAACAATGCTCAACATCTTTATTCATCAGCGATAGCCTGGAGGTAGGGCTGGGATATTGATTACGAAGGGGCAAGAGAGAATTTGGGGGAGAGCTGATGTGTTTTATGACTTCAATTAGAATGGTGGTTACATAGATGTGTAAGCATTTGTCAAAACCAACCAACTGTATACTTCAAATAGGTATATTTGATTTTTTGTGAATTGTATTGCAAAATTTGGTTTTTAAAAAAACATTACAAAATAAGGAATCTATAATGTGAAGACGGCGAGGAAGGGTAACCAAGGAGATAAGAGAAAACTCAGGAGAATGTGTGTATTGGACACCTCTTGAACATCACCTAAAATACTCTTGGCCACGCCTCTTACTACAGCCACTGCAGCAGTGACCAGCTCTGCAGTCTTTGACCAGCTTTTCAAGTTGCAACCTGAAAGCTCCTCACTGCAGCCTGTGCTCTGGTCCTATAATTTCTTGCTTACTCTGACACACTAAACCAGATTGGCACTAACAATTTCTCTACCCAAAAGTGTAAGGAAGTTAATGTTCATGGAGATATCTTGACCATTAAGGTATGAAAGACAATGAACAAATGTAGTCAGTTTCAAAATGTATTACCTAAGCTCCCATAGAGGTGGCCAACCTGATAATATATCTTTGTGTTAGCTTTTCCTCATTTTTGTTTTATTCCTCTGGTTCCTCACTCCTTCCCTGGGATCATTTCACAATAAACTGCCTTCATACCAGCTCTGCTTCCAGGGAAACACAGGCATGATAGGAAGTCAAGTAATAATAAAACAATGATAACAGCTAAAAGGTATTATGTGCTTACTATGTGCTAGATACTACTTTAAGATTTCTACGTATATTAACTTATTTAAATCTAACAACAACCCCATTTTCTATAGGAGAGAACAGAAGCAGGAAAAAGGTAAGGAGTGGACAGGAAAGTGGTCAACACTGACAAATGCTACTAAAAATTATGAAATTCAATGGATTTTACAATTAGACTATTATTGATGAACTTTATGAAAACAACTTCAGTGGAGTAATGAGAACAGAATTCAGATTTGAGGAGACATTTCTTTAACCTTAACTGAAGATCAATCCTCAGTTGTGCAGCAATATGAACATCATAACCTTTGGAGAAATAGTAAGAAATACTGTGGTGGATAAGCTTAACAAAGCCTTCATAGCCACTCAGATTCTAAGCTTTTCTAAATGTTTTCCACACAGTGAATTTGATATCGAGAACCTGAGTTCTCGGTATCAAATTGCCATACGGGAATTTTTTTCTGGGACTTCCAAATGTATGGGTACTGTAGCTGAATAAAGTGGAACAATAATAAAATGTGTTGTTGATACAAGAGAAACAGTAGGATTGAATACAACAGTAGTTAGAAGAAACCCAAATATCAAGGCCAACTTTGATGACCTTAACCTATTTTTCATGATAGAACATTTGTATCCCAGAGTGAATTCACCAAAATAATATATTTCAAATTTTAGTGTTCTTTGTAGCAATGCTGGATTGTATACTATTGTTTCTCCACAAATGCTCGATGAAAAATAAAAGTATGAACACGAATTCCAACAAAGGACTATAGGTTACATTGTTGGTCATAAGTAAACTTCAAGACTTTAAACTTTCGGTAAATGAGTGTGTCACATTTATAAGGAATTTTCAAAGTTATAATTATTAATCATCTTTTTCTGCTGTATAATTCAATAAGCTGGTTATAAGCTACGCAGTTCAAAACGCAACAAGTTCGAAACACTCAGCCTCAAAATCTTGGCCCCTTGCTTTGACTCTAATCAGTGCAAAGTTCAGTTTTGAAAGTCAGCCAGTATGTTCAAATAAAATCTCAATAAATAACTCAGCAGCTGATATTTGCAGTAGACTCATCACAATTGGTATCTATCCACCATCTCTGTTGGCACAGCATTCCAGCTGATATTCTCATCGTAACAAATGCTGTCATTTATCAGGTGTTCATCACACCAAAATGAAACTAAACTTGAAAAAGTCGAAAGCAAAACTTCATAGGACGTCTGTACATGCTAGAAATAAGAAGATGCTTTGCAGGAATAAATATGTGCTGGCAACACATCTCTTCTCCGATTTCAAGGACAAAATTGAAACCATACTTCCATGGGGTACAAACATTGATTGCTATATGTTCTTATAAACAGAGAACTACAAACAGTACTGCAGCATTCTCTTGATCCTCCTTTTCTTTTATGTGAAGTCCAAAAATGCATCAGTTAAAGGAGGCTTCTGAATTCAATTCAGAACACAGGCAGGGATTCATATGTCAAGAATAGAGGCAGAGCATACTCTAGGTAAGAGTAAAAACAAACAAAACACAGTTGTGTTCAATTTGAAAGATTTAAAACTATTATTCACTAATGGGTATGAAATGAGTAAGCACAGATTATAGATTATCTCAAAGTTTCATTTAAATTGGGAGTTTCATCCTTTCATTTCTTTTCCTCCTTCCACTAATGGTCAGGCCTGGTCATTCAGTCCTACGCAGCCAAAGTACTTCTTAATCCCTCTCCACTTAATTCCCTTCAGATGCTTTATCATCACCTACAAGGCACTGCATTGTTTAGCTCCTACCACCCTTTGAAGCCTCAACTCTCAGCAGTCTCCTTTCTCTAATGAACCCCGGCCACACTGAATCTCAGTTCCAAATGCTCCCGTAGTCTGTCTTCTTAGGATATTAGCATGTTACTCCCTCTGCCTGAACAACCATTTCCATTAGAGTTCACCTGGTTAATTTGCATGAATGCATTGTTCAGATATTAATTTCTACATCACTCACTCCATGAAGACGGCCCCCCCGTCAAGATTGTCTCAAGAATCCTATCATGTTCTTTCATTACGTTCTTTGCTTCTTTATAGTACTTACGTTTAGAGCCAAATCATTAATTTTGAAATTACTTATTTATTGTTTGAGTGTAGGTTTCTTAAAGCCTGATATCTGTCTTGTTGGTCATTGGGTCCTAAGTACCAAAAGTAGCGCTCTGAATACTTAAGTGCATGAAAAATTATTTGAGAGGGAAGGAAAGTAGCTAGAGAAGGAGGGAGAGAGGGATAAAGAGTGGCGGAGAAAGAAAATAAGAAAAGGGGAAGGGAGAAAAGAGAGAAATGGAAGGAGTGGGAAAAGGAAGGAAGGAAGAAAAGGAGGAAGAACAAAATGAAAGAAAAATTGAGTGCCTGTTAGCCATGTCCTGCTGTGTGAAACCAGAGGGCAATTATCAAATGTTATATATAAGGATTCAAACACCAAGTGGAAAATCATGTTTAAAACTGATCTCAAGCAGGTGTCAAAGGTCCAGGGAAGAAAATCAGAGAAGTTGAACTCACATAGCAGCTAGTGGGAGCATAGAGTGTGATGGTAAGTTTTATGTGCCGACTTGACTGGCCATGGCATGCCTAAGTTATTTCCAGGTGTGTCTATGAGGGTGTTTCTGGATGTCATTAGCGTTTGAATTGGTAGACTCAGTAAAATATACTGCCCTCCCCAGTGTGGATGGGCAACATCCAAACCACTGAGGACCTGAATAGAACGAAAAGCAGAGGAAGGAAGAATTCACATTTTTTGCTTCCTGCCTATCTGCTTGAGTTGGGACACCTCATCTTCTCTGGCCCTCAGACTGGGATGTAAACCACTGGCTCCTCTGATCCTGAGGCCTTTTTTTTTTTTTCTTTTTTGCGGTATGCGGGCCTCTCACTGTTGCGGCCTCTCCCGTTGCGGAGCACAGGCTCCGGACGCGCAGGCTCAGCGGCCATGGCTCACGGGCCCAGCCGCTTCGCGGCATGTGGAATCTTCCCGGACCAGGGCACGAACCCACGTCCCCTGCATCGGCAGGCGGACTCTCAACCACTGCACCACCAGGGAAGCCCCCTGTTAAACTCATTTTGACAAACAGTTCTTGACAAATAGTTCTTGTCTTGGCTTTATCTCCCACCCTACTCTCTTGGTTGGTGCATTTGAAATCTGGTGTTGATTTATACTAGATGCAGAGGTTCATGTCCTTCCTCTCATGACGGACAATTGTGGGTTCCTCCAGGATTTGCCTGCTGGGGAACTCTGACATCATTTCCCTTGATACTGGAAATGCATCCTCTGGACGCCACTATTGATTTCTCCCTCAGCTCCTGGTTTATGGCAACCCATTTTTTCTGTTAGGGTCCCTTCTCTCCTATAGGCCCTACAGGGTGGGTTCCCTTTTAAGACAACCTCAGGCCAGCTATGTTTGTGGGATCCACATCAGTTTGGGGAAACATCCACTTTTCCCCTCCCCTACTATAAACGCACTTCACTCTCACTATGGTCTCTTGTTGCTCTGCTGCCAGGCTGTTTGATCCAGCTCTTAGGTTTGATAGGCAAGAGTCAGATATCAGTCCTTATGCCCCACTCACCACCAAATGGGACATATCTTGAAGCCTCCCTTGGTTAGTTTGAACTGAGGAGAATGCTCCCTATCACTTCTCCCCGACAGCAGGATAGAAGGAACACACAGTACACTACTAATGCTCTCTCAAGAAAAAAATCCGTTACCACATCTTTGCTCTCCAAGCCAGTGGTCCCCAACTTTTTGGCACCAGGGACGGGTTTCGTGGAAGACAATTTTTCCACAGACGGGGGGTGGTGGTGGGGCGGTGGTGGGGATGGTTCAGGTGGTAATGAGAGCAGTAGGGAGCGATGGGGAGCAGCAGAGGAAGCTCCACTCACTTGCTGGCCAGCCGTTCACCTCCTGCTGTGCGGCCCAGTTCCTACGGGTCCTCGGCCGGGGGTTGGGGACCCCTGCTCTAAGTGAACTCTGTCTTTCTTTTGTAGGCTAGGGACAGATGATGGGTCAGTGGAAACTCAGGCCCTCCTTTAATATTAAAATGGATCATAAATACTTGTAATCACAGAAATGTTATAAGATATTTTTAATTTCATCAAATAAATATTTTATCAAATTACTACTGCTTCACCGATCTTCACCCTTCTTTTAAAGCAATGTCTGCATCCATACAATAATGTAAACTCAGTATCATCCTTCACTTATGTCTATAATTATATAAGAATTTAAGAATAATATAAATTATTTACTACGGCTGTTTTCATATGGCTAAATGGTCAGCAAGCATGTACAATGGCTACAATAACCATAAAAATTTGTGATTACTTCTGAAACAATAAAATGGAATATGAAGAGAAGGAAGAAATGGATACTGAGTATTGGTAGGACACCATATTTTAATATGTAAGACTCTACTATGTTAGTGCTGAGAGGAAGGATTTGACAAGCTAATTAATTTGTCTTTTCTTTTACCCCTAAGCACTCTTGCTGTTCAGATCCTCCCTCTATTTCAAATCTGTGTCCACCACCAATACTGACAGTTGCACAAAGCACATATTTTCAAGGCATTCAGAGGAGTTGCCTTTTGGGTCAAAAAGGTAAGTCAAGAGACGTGAAGAAGCATTTCCCTGGAGCCTGAACAGTTTAAATGACAAGGGTGGATGTTTGAGATTATGGGACTAGCTGTGACAGTGCTGAATGCTGGATGCTAAGTAAGAAAAATTCCCATTTGTTCTTTTTAAAAACAATATTTATTTGTTAATTTTTAAAATAAAAATAAGTACCTTACATGTTACCATAACTAACATTTTTAATGAAAATAAACTGATTTTCTTCTAAACAAAAAAGTGAGAAAAATAGCATTGTTTTATATTTTTGCAAATCTCTTTTATGTCTGACTTATAGGGAGACAGGTGAATCATCATATCTGTTTCTATACGGAATCTGTTGCCATATGTTGCTTGTGAAGTGTATAGAGAAAATTCAACCACACGTATATTGGGTTGGCCAAAAAGTTCCTTCGGGTTTCTCTGTAACATTTTACAGAAAAACCTGAAGGAACTTTTTGGAAAAGGAATGGTATTTCAGTAATCTTTGCAGATAATTCTGGAAATTCTTCTTTATTAGTACACCAAAACTCAACAAGTGGTAGCTTCTTAAAGGTTAGATGCAATGCCAATTAACTTTTTGTACTCTGTGACATGAAAATCCATTGGTCCCTCTTGTACTTGAAGTGGATCATTCATCCATGTGCCATTTTGTAGTATCCTTACTGATTATTTAGAGAGTGTCAGTTCACTGAGTTGTGCAGATCTTCTAAGTGTTGAAACATTTCATTATATAATTTTTAAAAATTCATATTTACTTTTAAATATCATTTGACATATTTTGATAAAATATCTACCAAACACCCAAGTCTAAATAACTAATTTTGTCTGTCAGTCATTCTTTCAAGCAAAAATAGTGTTCCATGAAAAAAAGCAACCATTTCAGCTTACAACTGAAACAACTGCATGAGTGCTCTTCCCCTTGACAAACATTACACTTCAGTTTGCAGTAGAAGTGCTTTATACATACTTGCTATTTTATCACACCAAATAATAAAAAATGTACTCAAGGGTTAAGACTTAACTAAAAAAAAAAATATTTTTTACTGCTTTTTCAAAGACATTCTTAAATAAAACCGGCAATTTTTTTTTTTTTTTGGCCAATATATAACGGCAGAGAATTTGATGACTATTAACATGGTTTGGAGCCATGGCTTTTATCTGTGCCAGCAGTTTAACTCACCAAATGCTTTTGCATCATCAGAACAAATATCAACACAGTTGTTTCAAAAGAAATCATATGATTCAAAAGAAGATATTCAATCCTTTGAATATTTCGGCACCATTTCTGTTGTTGCCAAGCATTCACATAAAAGAAGATCTTCAGTCATTGGTTTGTGCTGATACTCAACAGCTGATACTGGAATATAAGCAAAATGGCAAGCCCAGCCATATCTGTAGGTATTTCCGTCTTTAAGGAAAAGATCCAGTTCTAAAGAGATGTTTTGATCTTCATGTTTTCATCTCAATTTTTTTTGAATTTTATTTTATTTCTTTATACAGCAGGTTCTTATTAGTTATCAATTTTATACATATTAGTGTATATATCTCAATTCCAATCTCCCAATTCATCCCACCACCATCACCCCAGCACCCCCCACGTTCCCCCCTTGGTGTCTATATGTTTGTTCTCTAAATCTGTGTCTCTATTTCTGCCTTGCAAACCAGTTCATCTGTACGATTTTTCTAGATTCCACATATATGCGTTAATATATGACATCTGTTCTTCTTTCTGACTTACTTCACTCTGTATGACAGTCTCTAGGTCCATCCACATCTCTACAAATGACCCAATTTTCAATAATTTTTCTTTGTCTTTAATTTTTGCCAGTTTGATTACTATGTGTCTCGGAGTGTTTCTCCTTGGGCTTATCCTGTGTGGGACTCTCTGCACTTCCTGGACTTGGGTGGCTACTTCCTTTCCCGTGTTAGAGAAGTTTTCGACTATTATCTCTTCAAATATTTTCTCAGGTCCTTTCTCTGTCTCTTCTCCTTCTGGCACCCCTATAATGTGAATGTTGGTGTGTTTAATGTTGTCCCAAAGGTTTCTTAGGCTGTCTTCATTTCTTTTCATTCTTTTTTCTTTATTCTGTTCCCCAGCAGTGAATTCCACCATTCTGTCTTCCAGGTCACTTAACCATTCTTCTGCCTCAATTATTCTGGTATTTATTCCTTCTAGTGTATTTTTCATTTCAGTTATTGTATTGTTCATCTCTGTGTGTTTGTTCTTTAATTCTTCTAGGTGTTTGTTCTTGAATTCTTCTAGACCTTTGTTAAACATTTCTTGCATCTTCTCGATCTTTGCCTCCATTCTTTTTCTGAGGTCCTGGATCATCTTCACTATCATTATTCTGAATTCTTTTTCTGGAAGGCTGCCTATCTCCACTTCATTTTGTTGGTTTTCTGGGGTTTTATCTTGTTCCTTCATCTGGTACATAGTCCTCTGCCTTTTCCTTTTGTCTATCTTTCTGTGAATGTGGTTTTCTTTCCACAGGCTGCAGGATTGTAGTTCTTTCTGTTTCTGCTGTCTGCCCTCTGAAGGATGAGGCTCTCTAAGAGGGTTGTGCAAGCTTCCTGATGGGAGGGACTGGTGGTTGGTAGAGCTGGGTGTTTGCTCTGGTGGCCAGAGCTCAGTAAAACTTTAATCTGCTTGTCTGCTGATGGGTGGGGCTGAGTTCCCTCTCTCTTGGTTGTTTGGCCTGAGGCGACCCAACACTGCAAACTACAGGCTCTTTGGTGGGCCTAATGGTGGACTCCGGGAGGGCTCATGCCAAGGAGTACTTCCCAGAACTTCTGCTGTCAGTGTCCTTGTCCCCGTGCTGAACCACAACCACCCCCTGCCTCTGCAGGAGACCCTCTGACACTAGCAGGTAGGTCTAGTTCAGTCTCCTGTGGGGTCACTGCTCCTTCCCGTGTCCTGTTGTGCACAGTACTTTGTGTGTGCCCTCCAAGAGTGGAGTCTCTGTTTCCCCCAGTTCTGTTGAAGTCCTGCAATTAAATCCCAGTAGCCTTCAAAGTCTGATTCTCTGGGAATTCCTCCTCCCATTGCTGGACCCCTAGGTTGGGAAGCCTGATGTGGGGCTCAGAACCTTCACTCCAGTGGGGGGATTTCTGTGGTATAATTGTTCTCCAGTTTGTGAGTCACCGACCCAGCAGTTATAAGATTTGATTTTATTGTGATTGCGCCCCTCCTACCATCTCATTGCCGCTTCCCCTGTCTTTGGATGTGGGGTATCTTTTTTGGTGAGTTCCAGTGTCTCCCTGTCGATGATTGTTCAGCAGTTATTTGTGATTCTGGTGCTCTTGCAAGAGGGAGTCCTCAATTTTTAATTTGATGAATTACTGTAGCATTAAAAAGTGTCAGTGCCATGATTTCTTTTACTGATTTTTTCATACAACAGGCATTCAGCAATGTCAACTGTGCAAGGCATATAGTATGTGCTGCTCCAAGCAACGAAATATGATAACCTACCCTGAAAGGGCTTCTATAATAACGTTTTGGTTAACTCTTCCACAAGTCTCTTTTTCTCCTAAATTACTAATGATAAGTGAATGATACTGCCTTCCATTCAGGCACAAGATTCAGAAGCCTGGCAGGAGCTTGTTCCCTTATTGTCTCTCTGCTACGCTTATATCAGTTCAGCATGGCTTCTCTTTTTCTATATCTCATAAATACTCCTTAATATATTTCCTCTTGTCAATATTTACTATCTTACTTTCAACTTTTATAATTTCACCCTTGATTATATCAGTAGATTGTATATATCTCTTCTTGTCACCAGCTTAATCTTTCTATCTATTGTCTCTACTGCTTCCAAATTGCCATGTCTCACAAAGTAGGTCTAAGCATTTCTTCCCCCATTTGAAACCCTATAACACCCAAACATCTTTCTTATAACATCCAAAAATTTTACCAGAGTCTTATAGGCTAAAGTAAGGCAATTAGATCATATTTTAAGTGCAGTAAGAGTCACTGAAAGTTTTATTCAGGTGCATGTAATAATCTGATTGACATTTTAATGAAATCATTCATGCTGTGGGGACTGAATAATAAGGTGGAAAGATTGGAAGTAGGGACATTATTTAAGGAGGCTAGCAGTCCAGGTGATGGGGTCCAGGTAATTATTCCAGGCATGCACTAATGTATGGATTGTAGAGATGGAGAAGTGAACAAATTCAAACTATGAGAAAATAAATTTCTGCTGTTTAAGCCACTGGGCTTATGGTATTTTGTTATAGCAACCTAAGCTATCCTATCCTATCTTAGTAGGATAATAGTTTATTACCTGATGCTTACTTTTATCCTTTCTCCAACCCCTATTCAAACAGCCACACCATTCTGTATGCAACTGAATCAAGGTAAGGCCCTGATTGTAAAATCCAGAGAAAAGAAGGAGACTTCCTGGCTTTGGGTCTTTTTAGAACATAGAGGATTCCTAGCATAGATAAAATGTGAGAGATATAATTAGGGAGATCAGGCCTTTGCTGCACCATGCCTTACCCAGTAGCCAGAAAAGAAGAGATCCCTGGAGATAAAAAGGAACAAAGAGATGGAAGTGATGAGAGTAGAAGGGTTGGGATATGGGTCAAGAGGACTAGACCTAGATGGGCCACATGGACAGAAACGGGGATTAGCTCATCAAAGGGCCACAGTGAAGAGCATTGTAAGTCTTGTAGGAACCATGTGAACGTCATCATCTGATGAGTGCCCTGGCCTACATTTATGCAATCACTGTCCATCCCTTGTGCCCAGAGATTATGCATATTGTTCTTTTCATCAATGTCTAATAAAGGTATCTCTTCAATAGTCCCTGGTACTGCTCCCAGCCACTGCTCAGCAGGAGAGATCCTGTTAGTGCTTCAGATTTTGTTTGATCCTTCTCTGATTTACCCCATATGGACAAATAGACAAATCATTTTGAAATATTCTAGTGACTCACAATACTTGAGAAAGCCCTAGATATTGAGTGGGGAAATGGTGATGTGGAAGGGAAGACTCCCCACACCTGTAGTGCATGGGGTGGAATGCAAAATGAGGCCAACTTGTGATGCTTCCTAAACTGAGTCAGTGGTGAAATGCATTCAAATAAGTTGTTAGACATGAATCTGAAGCTCAAGGGAGTCATGATACAACAGAAAAATATAAAGTCATGGAAATGGATGAGATCACATAATAAGAGAGTTCGGCCAAAGGAAAGGTAAGAGCCAAGTCCTGAAGCACAACAATCGTTAGAGAGAGCACCAAAGAAGAATGAAAGGAGTGACCAGTGTGGTAGGAAAACAACCAGGAGAACAGATACAGAAGCCACGGCCAAAGAGGGATCTGAGAAGGACCTGGATGTCATGTTGTATTTTGCTGAGTTGTCTAATAAGATGAGGACAGAACAGATTTTATTGGCTTCAATGACATAAAGATCAGCATCAATGAAGATATGGGGATGGAGCCAGGATGGAGAAGATTGAAAAGTAAAGGAAAGATGAGGAGGTGGAGGCAGAGTGTGTAGGCAGTTTTTTCAGTAAATTTGGATATCATATGGCTCTAAGAAATGGGTTGGTAGTTAGGGAGGGTGCTTAAAGGACAAGTTTCCTTTCTTTCTTCCTCCTCCCCCACCTCCTCCATCTTTCGGTTTTTCGACATGGGAGATGCTGGAAGATGTTTGAGCTGGTGGGAATGCTCCAGTGGAGAAAGAGAGATTATTAAGTAGAAGAGAGAAGCAATAGTAGAGATAAATTTCTGTACAAGGCAAAAGTGGAGGCACTTGCCTCTGATTGACGGGGGGACACTTCTTCCAAGATAATAGGACGGAGGAAGACAAAGATAGTGCAGATGTAGGTAGCCTTTAAGTTTGGTGGTGGGAAAATGAGGGAGTTAGTTATTAGAGGGTCTTCTATTTTTTTTTAACAAACGAGAAATGATTACCAACAGACAGTGTGTATTTAAAAGGTGGGAGAAGAGGGAGGATTAAGGAGAAAAGAAACTGGTAAGAGTTGTCTAACAGAGTTCCAAATTGAGCCTAAAGAAAGACATAATAGAATTACTGAGCATTGTTGAGAGCTTATTTGGAGTACGTAATCACAAACTTAAAATGAATCCACTAGCCTAGTTGTGTGATTTTTCTCCAGTAGTGGTTTGAGTCCTGAAAAGATAAAAAAGGATGGATTTTTTTTTCAGGCATGTAGTGGAGAGAGAAAGGCAAAGAATCTAAGGGTATTTCATGACTATACTGAGGAAATGACTCTCCTCTGAGATAACATTACCTCTTGTGCATACTTTGAACATACTTGCTATCACCCAGAACTGTGAGTATATGTTATGTACATGCTTTGTTATTAGACCATGAGATTATTTTGAATAGTCTGTATTTCACCTTCACAGTTTCAAAAATCAGTAGGCACTGAAATGTTTGCTGAAGGAGTTCATAGAAAAACCTTGGGAGATAGATCGATCTAGAAAAAGACATTAGATTACTTCAAATTCCACAAGATAGAAGGTGGACTTAAGCACCTGTTTCCATGGAGAACCTGAAATGATCAAATTTTAAAAGAAGAAATATCATCAGGGCAGAGAACATTGAAAAAGTATGAGGCACAGGAAGAGCAGTGATCTTTGAAGACTAATGCCTTCATCAACATGGGCAGGGGTAATGTAACTTTGAGAAAACAATCCTCTGATGGTTAACGGCTACACGATGTTTCAGCATGCTGTGGTTTCAGGGCTAAGGAGCGTTTTACAACCACCAAAAGAAGCTCTTTGATATAATACAGAAAGTTAAAATATGCTGAGCACAGGATTTTAATTACAAGGGATCGTAATAACTTACTTAGCTTGTCTGACCACAGGGAAAAGTAGTTCAAGGGAATGCTACAGGAAACTGGACACTGGAGGAGGGGGGATGGGGAGAGTGAAGTGTCTACATAATAAAATCAGTCCACTTCAGTAGATATTCATTTAGTACCTACTGTGTTTCAGGCATTGTATTCAGTTTTAAAACTTCAAAGTATACAACTTATGTCAAGACAACCTGCTCTACCTAATCAGGGGCAATGTGTTTATAGTTTACACCTCTGTGTGTATAATAAACTATATTTACTTACATTCTACGTCAACTTTCCCAAAAAAATGTTCCTTAGAATACTAGAGTCCCATGAGATATTAATAAATGTTCTGGGGAGAAGAGAGTCTCCAAACACAAATAACTTTTGGAAACATTAGGTTAAACAAAGTTAAATGGGTTTCTTTATGGCAGGACTTCTAAAAGACTTTAAAGGGCTAATATGTGTTAAGTTTTCTTAAGAAAGGGGGAGTAAAATTATAGTTAAGCATTGTCAAACTTATTTGATTAAGAACTCTTTTCATGAAGCAACTTTTAACACCTCAGGGGACTGGTGTTTCATTACTAGAGAAATTCAGAATTGTACAATATTTTATGTATTAAATATGTACAGTGTATATTATAGATGTATATTCATATGTGTTAATTACCTCCTTTTCCAATTCCCAGCCCAAACTTTGAACAAATTGTGGAGATATTTTACCATCTGTTTATTTTAAAAAGATAAATATTTCATCCTAATTAGATTTAGTTATTCTAATCAACAACAAATAGCTATATTTATAATTATACATATTCTTAAAAAGTTTATAAAAAGGACAGTGGAGTAAGAAAGACAACATGAAATATTTTATCTCAAACTAGAGCACCAAGTAAACCTTTTTCAAGTCCCAGGGAAGGTACATTTCAAAATATCAAGCTGAGTATTTTACAATACAAAGAATGTTAAGATTATTTCAAAGTTTTGGATAGTCAGTGAAACAATACTATGCCTTATCCAGAGACTTTTATCAAAAAACATCATAGTGTTCTACAAATATTTCTTAAGTCAGCTTACAAGTAATTTTCAAAACTCATTATGCCCACAGAAACTTGGTTTGGCCAACATAGTTGGACCTGTCCACATGTATTAATTTTAAGTTTTTATCCCTCCTAGACATCCTCATGTTTCACACACATGTTACATCAGCCATGTTCAGCTGTGTAGAACTAGCTAAAGTGACCAAAGAGGTGTGGTAATTAGACAGTTAATGTAAATGCATGGACTGTCCAACCGAATGATTCGGGAATCCATGTTACATTTCATGATTGAGTTACCCTCAGGGATTATATTTAACATATCTTTCACTTTGGCACAATTGGCATGGACTTAAAGGCAGTTTATAATGAAAGTAATTCAGAGTCAAAGAGAGGGTCAATGAGGTCCTGAAGAGTATAAAAATAATGATACTCTGAGGAAGCCCATAAGCAGGCCATTTAAACAAAACTATGGAAGGATATGGAAGAGATTATATACCATATATTCCTTTTTAAATACACTGAGTTTTTTAAAAAATATATCATTAGTGATTTAATACATTTAATGGTTCCCCATTATCTGCAGGATCAAGTCCAGACTTTCTGACCTGGCAAATAAAATCTTTCTTAGACTCATACTTAAATTAGGAAAAAGATTACAAATATTGTGGAACTTCCTGGAGGACATTTTATTGTAAAGACTGTGAGGGACAAAATAAACTTTTCTACCTTATTTCAAACCCCAAAAAGCCCATGACAATTCTGGACATATAATAGATACTTAAGAACTAAAGTTTATCAAATGTTGAATAGCAAATATATGCCTAAAAAATTTGCCTATTAGAGTTAGGGGAATAGTACATCTTGTCTTACATTTCCTTATATATTAGTCTTTTAAGCTCTTGGAACTAATATTTTTTGGTTTTCACAGTATGCCAGCAACTATGAAAGGACCTGACTTATAATATTGATAATTTGATTTTGGCTTAGGAAGAAATTACAACTGAACATACCATGGGCTTGGTTCACTAGATAGAGCCTAACCTACTAGCCAGCATCTACTTTTCGATGTAATTAATTATTCTCGCATTTTAACAGAAATAGTGAAACTTCTGAAGTCATGAAATTTATTTCTTGGGAAAATATCTCTGAAAATGAAATCAACCCCTAGTTGTCACGATGGGAGTGAAGTCTAAGCATGGTATTGAGTGGAGCATGTGGGTATAAGAAAACATATCCTAGTGAGACAGGGGTTCAGGATAGTGCTAGTGAGTCTTTTTCCTCTCCACACCCACATTTCACTAAATTCTTTTTTCCTGCCGTATACTGATAGTGATCAGGGATGAAATATAAGTTTTAGATAAACTATGAGAGCAAACAGCAAATCTGCTGATGGCTCTATTGTGTGAATGATCCTACTGTATTTTCTTTTGGAAATAAGAAAGTAATTTGTGAAATTACTTCAATAGGTGTTTTAGCCTGGCAAAATTATAAGTAGAAAAAAAGTAAATATTGTAAAGATTTTGGTTTATAAGAACGTATTCAGAAAACGTATGGATCTCAACATAAATTTATTTGGGAAGAAGTCAGGAGCCTGTAGAAACATGTCTCTAAAACTGCAGGTGGCATATTACTAGTTAAGGCACAGGAGTAATTTTTTTTATCATGCAGCAAGATTTTTTTTTAATTTGGAGGACAATATAACTTTGCAAAATGTGAAGTAAACTGGAAAGGCAGAATCTTTAGACCATAACCCCTTACATATGTTATCCTCCCAAGCTAAAGAAACAGATAAAGAAGGCTAAAATAACATTCAGCCCAAAATTAAACTGGGTGGAAGAAATTGCCTTGGTGAGAATACCCAAGGGAGAGACAGTACAAGTTTTCAGGTGCCAAAGTCAAACTGCCCTTGAATTTAGGGCAGTGCAGTTGATAGGGTAATTAAGCCAGGCTTATTTGCCATTCTGCAAAATGCAGGGCACCAAGAGGCCAGATTTCCTTGGCAGATGTAAATGAAAGTGTGGATCATGGTAGATCTATTTTGAGACTGGTTTAATAAATATTTTAGCTAAAAGTATAAAAATATATTACTTCCTATAACTGTGAATTTAAGGTTCTGCTAATAATATACCGAATATGCATAAGCTCTTTCATTTTTATTACTGTGTCAGTTAATATGGTGTTCCTTTCCCCTAATATCATGACTCTCTCCCAGCTTTCCAGACCAAGGCATGATGACATAAACACTATGGAAAAAAAATCTAAGCACTGATGCCAATATTTGGAAGAATGAGAACATTCTTCTATTACCACATTGCTAAATGATTGATGAACATTAAGTCTTTAGTGGGTGAGATGAAATCTGAAAAGTGAATTTTTTAGAAAGCCAAGTGGTTGAGGGCAGGGTTCCATCCACAGATGACAGTGTGATGCCCATTATGAGTTGTATAGGAAGAGAATGGTGAAGATTTTGTGGGCAACATTGTAGGTCACGAAGAAGAGCTGGTTAAAGGTGCAGAAAACCAGGCAATCTGGTTTCAAAGTGGCAAAAACTACATTAATTAGAGCAAGCTATTTTGGATTTTTGAAAGTATGCTAAGGCCCTTCAATATGCAGATGCAAAGCTACTAACACATAAATGTATCAGTCATAATTAATAAACAGTATGTTAGCTACTTTCCAGGAAATGCAAAAATAATCGCCAAGGGCAAAATGGTACTGCCATTCATAATATTCCTAAATAACCTAGCATTTCACAAGCCGCTTCCCTTCTGGTATCCTCCCATAAAGTGTTTTACCATTTTATCCCTCCTGTTCTCTGCCACCTGCTTCTTCCATGAAGGTCAATGTGGCTGCCTCTGCAGAAGGTCAGAAGGCCATTGTTGAGCAGTTGTGACCCACCTTTACCTGCCGTACGATAACATTTCACCATTGCTCTCACCCACTCTCGACATGCGTTATAAAAGAGAAATTCTCATTTAAAGTCACTATTGTCAAATAAGGTTAAAGTTAATATTACAAAATAATAATACTTGTTATGTCATGTACAGTTTATTTTATGGTACTTTTATGTAAAAGCTTTGGAAATGGCTTCAGCTCTGTATTAATAGAATCATGAATGGTCAATGTGATTCACAAATTTCCAAGGATATAGCTCAATGGCACACACACTAGAAAAGAATAGCAATTAACCTTCCCTGCTATCCTTTTGGAATGAAAATAAAATCTATGTACACTGTCCTTCCCTTAAGTTTTGTAATCCTGTTTTCAATTTGTGAATGGAAACCATATTCCTCAGAACATAAAGTCCTCCTTTACATTATGATCCACAAAAGTCGTAAGTTAAAATGCTTAAGTAGAGGACAGAAGTATTTCTACAGCCTGAGTATTTCATTTTAGTTGATACTGTACTTTCATAACTGTTGGAATTTAGGGGTAAACCAAGATTTCTCTTTATCTCCAAGCCCACCCATCTTTTATCTCCAATTCTCTCTCAAGGAAGAGCAGGATTGGTATAACTGGTCAAATTCCCAGACCTTATATTAGTTACATTTGCATTGGGTAGAGTGTTAAAGGGGATAAAATGTAGAGCTTCCTTAAATGTGGGCTTTTTGAGTGCATCCTCTCCTCCCACGTAGTTTTGTAAAACAGGAAGCACTGGTGTCCCAGTCCACTCTGCTCTTGGAACTGATGTAGGCTCTCTCATTCATTTTCGTCTCCCCTATCTTCCTTGCCCCTTCCTCACCCAAGAGCAGCAAGACCAAGCTATTAGGTTGAGTCTGCAGAATGAGGTAGGAACTAAGTGGTATATTTGCTATCAAACTAAAACACATGAAGAGAGAAAGTGATCAGCTCCTGTGAGAAATGAGAAAGTGATTAGGGTAAAGTGATTAGAGGATTTTTAAGTTTTGCTATGTGTGATGCAATGTAATTTCCTCTTTGCCACTTCCTCAGGAGATCTGCAATAAATATCCTCCTATTTTTAAAGTTTTGTGTAGCTAAATTAGTATTTCTTTTAGACACTGTGCTAATACTGGCCTAAGACAAACCATTTTTCTTCCAGTTTTGTGGGAGAGCCTGAGAGCTTGGCCAAATACTGCTACCCAATTTTAGCGTTTCTTGTATTAGCCATTTGGATTAATGTGTTCTGAAAACTCAAGTCCAACATCATCATTATCGGTACAAAAAGTACTAAAACATAGGGATGATGTAAGTTATTCTACTTTAGAAGGTGGGGGAGCGCTTTTCTATAAATCATACTTTAAAATTTTTTCCATATATTAGTTATGGTTATTTAGGAAGTATTTTAACAGCACATAGCAATATGACTACATCCCATCCTTAACTAAAAGTTGTATATATTTATAGCATATTTATTATGCATTCTGATTAAGCAACATTAAAATTAAGAAATTAAAAAATATAACTCTTATTCGGAATCACAATCTGCCCTGCTTGCCTCCATAATGGCGGTCAATTGTGTACATAAACTAAAGAACAGACCATGGTCTCATGAGTTTCTAAACATTTCAGGCTCCTAAAGGATTTTGCTTGGCAAATAAATTATGTTGATGTAAATTGTTAAAAAATTAAACTCCCAGCTTGATAAATATAAAATCTTAATAAAAGATTTGAGACCTTACCCTGTGCTGGCCACAGATCTAAGTGCTGTACCCACATTATCTTCTTTAACCCTCTCAACAACCCAGCTGAGGTAGATTCCATTTTGACTCTATTTTACAGATGTGGAAATGGGCACATAGAGGTGAAAAAGCTCACCCAAAGTCACAGTTGGAAAGGAACAGAGCCAGTAACTAAAGCAGTTTAACTGACTGCCGACCCAGAACACTTAACTATTACCTTATGAATGTTGACGTCTAAGAATTGTTTAAAATAATTTCTGGTCCCATAGATGTATCTATGGTAATATATAATAATACCCATGTCAAAACCAATATTTGATATGGGTAAAACAAGTATTAAAATATAATGTATTTAGACATTTTTAAAAAATCTAATACTATGCCTCTCTGCTCCAAATTCACCCTTTTTGGCATGCTCTGTGAAAACGGGTCTGGATCCTTTAAATACTTTGTTCTTTGCCAGCTGGCACTGAAGCTCTCTCAATAGAGGGTGCTGGAGAGGCATGGCAGGAGGAAAAGCGTTTCATTGCTTAGTTTCCATATTCTCACTAGGCAGGAACCCACAGCACCACAGCACCAGGCTCCTATAGTGCAGCAGCTTCCAGTCGTCATCAGCTTTCCACAGCACACCCCTCGGGTTTCTGATGAGACACCTCCCCGTGAAAAGCTTTCCCCAGCACACAAAAGGGTGCATTTCTAGCACCTTCCACCAGTGTGGCATCATAGTGACTTCTTGGCCATCCAGTAAGCCATATCTCTGCACTCTCCAACAAGACGTGTATTTCAAACTTAAGAGAATGGGGATTTTTCATTGAATATCTCTCAGGCTTAGGACTAGAGCGCTTGCTTCTTATATCTGCTATTCACATATTCTTTAGAGTTCTCTCCGCTTCTTACTTAGCCAATCCCACACTACATCAATCCCTGTTACTTTAAACTTTCTCTATTCAAATTACTGTGTGGTTTTTCTCTCCTAATGAGGTTCCGACAGAAACAGATACTTATCCCAAATGAAAAATCTTATTGAAAGTGCTCTTGTGACAAGTGATGAACTACATGTATTTTATTAAATTAAAAAAAATACTAGGAAATACACACAATAAAATATTGTTTACAAATAAATGTGTAATTATTTTATTTATAATTATTAATTTACTTGAAATGTTAAATGGGATAACCATCAATCAAGTTGAAATCTGTAATATTTTTATCTTATGAAAAAGAAGTCTTGGGCTTCCCTGGTGGTGCAGTGGTTAAGAGTCCGCCTGCCAATGCAGGGGATGCGTGTTTGTGCCCCGGTCCAGGAGGATGCCACGTGCCGCGGAGCGGCTGGGCCCGTGAGCCATGGCCGCTGAGCCTGCGCGTCCGGAGCCTGTGCTCCGCAACGGGAGAAGCCACAGCAGTGAGAGGCCCGCGTACCGCAAAAAAAAAAAAAAGAAGTCTTTTGTCTATTACTTTGTTTCCTATTTATTACAATATTTAATGGGAGGTAAATACGGGAAATACCAGGCATACTGATTATGACTAAATATTATAAAGCATTTAGGTTAATAATTATTTAAATTTATTCAAATAAACCCAAATATACCAAATTTAATAGATGTATGCTGTAATCATTATCTGACTCTGCAACTTAATATGTATTTAAATGTCTTTTTTATTTTGACCATAAATATAGCCTGAGCCCACATTTCACAAAGCCTTGGGAGTGCTTCAAGCCAAAAAGAAATAAAAAATATTAGTGGAATTTAATTCCTTTCAGCCAGTTATGCCTAGGGAAATACATATTGGAACGTAGAAAGTCAGTTCACTTGTGTTTGAAGTGAAAAATTAATCAGAAAGCAGCAAGTTTGTGGAACTAAGTAATACATCTATTGGTAACTTTAAAAATCCATAAAATTTATGTCTAAGGAAAAGTTGGCAGAGAGCAACTGATTTTCAAATATGATGAGTTTCATCACAGGTCTAGCCTATTCAGTTACCATGACTGAAATGCAAATGTCTAGGAGTGCTAACTGAGGAGTTCATTGCCCACTGAAAACATATGACTCTTAAAACTTTTGTTTATGCACAGAAGTGTAACTTTAAGGATTGGAAAAAATCTGTGTTAACAGAAGCTAAACTTTTCTGAAAATTAAGGCCACCCTGTGCTCTAACTTTCTCAGTCCTCATAAAATAAACCAGGTCTTACTTTGTCATTACTGGGAAGGAAGACCACCAAAGAAAATCCAAGGTTATCACTACATGCAGTGATTCAGTAAATAGGTCTTTTTGTGGAATCAACATTTAATATCACCTTCAAAATAGTGTTCAAAGCTGTCCCAACCACACACAGTCTACATGGACTGCTTTGGTTCTCCGATTCTGATTTAGACTTTGACCCCTTGGAGACTGTGCAGAAGTCAACGATTAAAAGTGAAAATGCTGTAAGATTGATTCAACTCTAAAGGTGCTGGGAAAGTAGCCAGCTTGGGTGTAATGTCTGTGTGCAGATCATTTCTCAACGGAATCTTTGCTCCCTTGATTGGTACTGTCAGCTTTAGGCAATTCACTTAACATTTCTGATCCTTGGTTTCCTCATTTGTAATACAGAGATAATAATTTCAACTCATAGAGTTCCCATGTGGAGTAAGTGAAATCATCTATGTAAAGTGTTCTGCACACAGTAAATGTTAGTTTTTTTCCCCACTCATCCCCATTCCTGAGAATATATTTTTGCTGAACACCAGTTCAAACGATCTGGCTAGATAGAGTAAGGTAATAACAAAAAGGAGATGGAAAGGAAGGTATACAAGCCATGAAAATTAGAACTAAAAATTGGGGAGACGAAAAGAGGACAGTGGAGGGTAATGTAAAAGACAAAAAGAATTTTTTGCTGTTCAACTCAAATTATTTTTTTCCTTTTTTATACACTGGGCTTCTATCACTCACTGCATTACTTGACAACCAATAACAACTTGCAAGAGAAAGCAAACAGAATATACTTCATCAACAATCAAAGAACATTTTGCCAAACCACTGGTCTCGGGTGTTGTTTTTTATTTATATAATACAGGAACCTTCTAGGTTAGTAGGCAAAGAAATGGCTGTGTGATGCAAAAGATTCTGGTTATTAGAATGCCTTTACTCTGTTTTAAGTTATATGGCATAAAACCAGTCATGCTAACATTCTGGCAACAAACACACACATTTCAACATATGTATTATTTCATTTATTCCTTTTTCATAAAGTGTTTAACATTAAAAACACCTCACTAATCCATCGTCAAGAGTTAATTTTAAGACAATATCAAAAAATTTATTTTAAAGTAAGTCAAGTCTTATAACACCTATACTCAGAGAAAAAGATATAATATACAGAAAATTTTTTAAAAAAGAAGCCACTTGAACACACAGTTCTGAAGGAGGGTCACTTACTTGGTTTGGTTTACCTTGGGCCCAGAATTTTGCCTATAAAGCAAGCTCTGCCCAGTCTAAGCAACTATATACAATATTTACATATGCTTTTAAGTAGGAACTTTATGAGAATGACTAAACAATTGATTAATGACTAAACCGATATTCTATAACAATAGCGATGTTTCTAATTTGTACTTTTTTTTTAACTTCTTTATTAGAGTATTTTTGCTTTACATTGTTGTGTTAGTAGATACTTTATAACAAAGTGAATCAGCTACATGTATACATATATCCCCATATCCCCTCCCCCTTGCATCTCCCTCCCACCCTCCTTATCCCACCACTCTCAGTGGTCACAAAGCACCGAGCTGATCTCCCTGTGCTATGCGGCTGCTTCCCACTAGCTACCTATTTTATATTTGAAGTGAATGTATGTAAATGCAACTCTCTTGCTTCGTCTCATCTTACCCTTCCCCCTCCTGGTGTGATCAAACACATTCTCTACGTCCGCATATTTATTCCTGTCCTATCCCTAGGTTCTTCAGAATCTTTTTTTTACATTTCATATATATGTGTTAGCATTCGGTATTTGTTTTTCAAATAACTCAATTTCATTCCATTTTACGGCTGAGTAATATTCCATTGTATGTATGTACCACATTTTCTTTATCCATTCATCTGTTGATGGATGTTTAGGTTGCTTCCATGTCCTGGCTACTGTAAATAGAGCTGCAATGAACATTGTGGTACATGACTCTTTTTGAATTATGGTTTTCTCAGGGTATACGCCCAGTAGTGGGAATGCTAGGTCACATGGTAGTTCTATTTTTAGTTTTTTAAGGAACCTCCATATTTTTCTCCCTAGTGGCTGTATCATTTACATTCCCACCAACAGTGCAAGAGGGTTCCCTTTTTTCCACACCCTCTCCAGCATTTATTGTTTGTAGATTTTTTGATGATGGTCATTCTGACTGCAGTGAGATGATAACTCATTGTAGTTTTCATTTGCATTTCTCTAATGATCAGTGATGTTGTGCATCCTTTCATGTGTTTGTTGGCAATCTGTATATCTTCTTTAGAGAAATGTCTATTTAGGTCTTCTGACATTTTTGGATTGGGTTGTTTGTTTTTTTGATATTGAGCTGCATGAGCTGCTTGTATATCTTGGAGATTAATCCTTTGTCACTTGCTTCATTTGCAAATATTTTATCCCATTCTGAGGGTTGTCTTTTTGTCTTGTTTATGGCTTCCTTTGCTGTGCAAAATCTTTTAGGTTTCATTAGGTCCATTTGTTTATTTTTGTTTTTATTTCTATTTCCCTAGGAGGTGGGTCAAAAAGGATCTTGCTGTGATTTACGTCATAGTGTTCTGCCTAAGTTTTCCTCTAAGAGTTTTGTAGTGTATGGCCTTACACTTAAGTCTTTAATCCATTTTGAGTTTATTTTTGTGTATGGTGTTAGGGAGTGTTCTAATTTCATTCTTTTACATGTAGCTGTCCAGTTTTCCCAGCACCACTTATTGAAGAGGGTGTCTCTTCTCCATTGCATATTCTTGCCTCCTTTATCAAAAATAAGGTGACCATATGTGCATGGGTTTATGTGTGGACTTTCTATCCTGTTCCACTAATCTATATTTCTGTTTTTGTGCCAGTACCATACTGTCTTGATTACTGGAGCTTTGTAGTATAGTCTGAAATCCAGGAGCCTGATTCCTCCAGCTCCATTTTTCTTTCTTAAGATTGCTTTGGCTATTCAGGGTCTTTTCTGTTTCCATACAAATTGTGAAATTTTTTGTTCTTGTTTTGTGAAAAATTCCATTGGTAGTTTGATAGGGATTGCACTGAATCTGTAGATTGCTTTGGGTAGTATAGTCATTTTCACAATGTTGGTTCATTAAATCCAAGAACATGGTATATCTCTCCATCTGTTTGTATCACCTTTAATTTCTTTCATCAGTGTCTTATAGTTTTCTACATACAGGTCTTTTGTTTATTCCTTAGGTTTATTCCTAGGTATTTTATTCTTTTTGTTGCAATGGTAAATGGGAGTGTGTACTTAATTTCAGATTTCTCATCATTAGTGTATAGGAATGCAAGAGATTTTTGTGCATTAATTTTGTATCCTGCTACTTTACCAAATTCATTGATTACCTCTAGTAGTTTTCTGGTAGCATCTTTAGGATTCTCTATGTATAGCATCATGTCATATGCAGACAGTGACAGCTTTACTTCTTTTCCAATTTGGATTCCTTTATTTCTTTTTATTCTCGAATTGCTGTGGCTAAAACTTCCAAAATGAAGTTGAATAATAGTGGTGAGAGTAGACATCCTTGTCTTCTTCCTGATCTTAGAGGAAATGGTTTCAGTTTTTCACCATTGAGAATGATGTTGGCTGTCGGTTTGTCATATATGGCCTTTATTATGTTAAGGTAAGTTCCCTCTATGCCTACTTTCTGGAGGGTTTTTTATAATAAATTGGTGTTGAATTTTGTCAAAAGCTTTGTCTACATCTATTGAGATGATCATACGGTTTTTATTCTTCAGTTTGTTACTATGTTGTATCACACTGATTGATTTGCATATATTGAAGAATCCTTGCATCCCTGGGATAAATCCCACTTGATCATGGTGTATGATCCTTTTAATGTGCTGTTGATTCTGTTTGTTAGTATTTTGTTCAGGATTTTTGAATCTACACTCATCAGTGATATTGGTCTATAATTTTCTTTTTTTGTGATATCTTTTTCTGGTTTTGGTATCAGGGTTAGGGTGGCTTCCTAGAATGAATTTGGGAGTGTTTCTCCCTCTGCAATTTTTTGGAGGTGTTTGAGAAGGATAGGTGTTAGTTCTTCTCTAAATGTTTGATAGAATTAGTCTGTGAATCCATCTGGTCATGGGCTTTTGTTTGTTGGAAGATTTTTAATCACAATCTCAATTTCAGTGCTTGTGATTGGTCTGTTTATATTTTCTGTTTCTCCTGGTTCAGTTTCAGAAGGTTGTGCTTTTCTAAGAATTTGTCCATTTCTTCCAGGTTGTCCATTTTATTGTCATATAGTTGCTTGTAGTAATCTCTCATGATCCTTTGTTTTTCTGCAGTGTCAGTTGTTAATTCTCCTTTTTCATTTCTAATTCTATTGATTTGAGTCTTCTCCCTTTTTTTCTTGTTAAGCCTGGCTAGTGGTTTATCAGTTTTGTTTATCTACTCAAAAAAACCAGCTTTTAGTTTTATTGATCTTTGCTATTGTTTCTTCATTTCTTTTTCATTTATTTCTGATGTGATCTTTATGGTTTCTTTCCCTCTACTGACTTTGGGTTTTCTTTGTTCTTCTTTCTCTAATTGCTTTCTTTAGGTGTAAGGTTAGGTTGTTTATTTGAAATGTTTCTTGTTTCTTGAGGTAGGATTGTATTGCTATAAACTTCCCTCTTAGAACTGCGTTTGCTGCATCCCATAGTTATTGGGTCGTCGTGTTTTCATTGTCATTTGTTTCTAGGTATTTTTTTATTTCTTCTTTGATTTAATTAGTGATCTCTTGGTTATTTAGTAGTGCATTGTTGTGCCTCCATGTGTTGGTATTTTTCAAGTTTTTTCCCTATAATTGATATCTAGTCTCATAGTGTTGTGGTCAGAAAAGATACTTGATAAGATTTCAGTTTTCTTAAATTTACCAAGGCTTGATTTGTGACGCAAGATATGATCTATTCTGGAGAATGTTCCATGAGCACTTGAGAAGAAAGTGTAATCTGCTGCTTTTGGATGGAATGTCCTATAAAAATCAATTAAGTCCATCTTCTTTAATGTATTATTTAAAGCTTGTGTTTCCTTATTTATTTTCATTTTGGTTGATTGGTTCATTGGTAAAAATGGGGTGTTAGAGTCCCCTACTATGATTGTGTTACTGTCGATTTCCCCTTATATGGCTGTTAGCATTTGCCTTATGTATTGAGGCAGTACTATGTTGGGTGCATAAATATTTACAATTGTTATATCTTCTTCTTGGATTGATCCCTTGATCATTATGTAGTGTCCTTCTTTGTCTCTTGTCATAGTCTTTATTTTAAAGTCTATTTTGTCTGATATGAGAATTGCTACTCCAGGTTCCTTTTGATTTCCATTTGCATGGAATATCTTTTTCCATCCCCTCACTTTCAGTTTGTATGTGTCCCTAGGTCTGAAGTGGGTCTCTTGTAGACAGCATATATACGGGTCTTGTTTTGGTATCCATTCAGCCAGTCTATGTCTTTTGGTTGGAGCATTTAATCCATTTACATTTAAGGTAATTATCAATATATATGTTTGTATTACCATTTTCTTAATTGTGTTGTGTTTGTGTGTCTTTTCCTTCTCCTGTGTTTCCTACCTAGAGAAGTTCCTTAAGCATTTGTTGTAAAGCTGGTTTGGTGGTGCTGAATTCTCTTAGCTTTTGCTTGCTTGTAAAGGTTTTAATTTCTACGTTGAATCTGAATGAGATCCTTGCTGGGTAGAGTAATCTTGGTTGTAGGTTTTTCCCTTTCATCACTTTAAATATGTACTGCCACTCCCTTCTGGCTTGCAGAGTTTCTGCTGAAAGATCAGCTGTTAACCTTATGGGGATTCCCTTGTATATTATTTGTTGCTTTCCCTTGCTGCTTTTAATATTTTTTCTTTGTATTTAATTTTTGATAGTTTGATTAATATGTGTCTCGGCATGTTTCTCCTTGGATTTATCCTGTATGGGACTCTCTGTGCTTCCTGGACTTGAATAAGTATTTCCTTTCCCATAATAGGGAAGTTTTCAACTATAATCTCTTCAAATATTTTCTCAGTCCCTTTCTTTTTCTCTTCTTCTTCTCGAACCCATATAATTCGCATGTTGGTGCATTTAATGTTGTTCCTGAGGTCTCTGGGACTGTCCTCAATTCTTTTCATTCTTTTTTCTGTATTCTGCTGTGTGGTAGCTATTTCCACTATTTTATCTTTCAGGCTACTTATCCGTTCTTCTGCCTCAGTTATTCTGCTACTGATTCCTTCTAGAGAATTTTTAATTTCATTTACTCTGTTGTTCATCATTGTTTGTTTGCTCTTTAGTTCTTCTAGGTCCTTGTTAAACATTTCATTTCCTCCATTCTATTTTCAAGATTTGGGATCATGTTTACTATCACTACTCTGAATTCTTTTTCAGGTAGACTGCCTATTTCCTCTTCATTAGTTTGGTCTGGTGGGTTTTTACCTTGCTCCTTCATCTGCTGCATATTTCTATGTCTTCTCATTTTGCTTAACTTACTGTGTTTGGGGTCTCCTTTTCGCAGCCTGCAGGTTCATAGTTCCTGTTGTTTTTGGTGTCTGTCTCCAGTGGGTAAGGTTGGTTCATGGGTTGTGTAGGCTTCCTGGTGGAGGTGACTGGTGCCTGTGTTCTGGTGGATGAGGCTGGATGTTGTCTTTCTGGTTGGTTGACCACGTCCAGTGGTGTGTTTTCGTGTGTCTGTGAACTTAGAAAGCCTCTCTGGCTAATGGATGGGGTTGTGTTCCTGTCTTGCTAGTTGTTTGGCATGGGGTGTCCAGCACAGGAGCTTGCTGGTCGTTGAGTGGAGCTGCGTCTTCACGTTGAGACAGAGATCTCTGGGAGAGCTCTTGCTAATTTTTATTACATGGGTCCAGGAGGTCTCTGGTGGTGCAATGTCCTGAACTTGGCTCTCCCACCTCAGAAGCTTAGGCCTGACAGCCGGCCAGAGCAACAAGACACTTTCAGCCACATGGCTTTTTTCTCTTTTCCTTTGTGCTTCATCTAGTTTCACTTGCTCATTGAGTGCAGCGTGCAGAGGCCTTGCCCTGGGGGCTGCAGACCAGAGTTCCTAATGTGAAATGGCTGTACTGAACCTCAGCTCCATGGTTGCGTGGAGACGCGCTGCTCCCAGCACTCCTCTAATTTGTACTTCTATATAAATTAACTATATAACATTCAACATTCTGATAGTTGTCTCTAGTTTCTCCTCACTAAGTAACTGGTGATAATGTATACCCAGCATGGGTCTGGAAATAGTCCTTGTCCCCTCCAGATCATCTTTTGAATGTCCTGCGTTGTTCTTGTCTAGTGCAGTCTGGCCTTTACTGATACTTCTTCTTAGTTCTGGGCCCTAAGCAGCGTACACACAAAACTGGTCCTACTTTTCTTTGACTCTCAGACAACTGCTCTGTGTTTGCGTTCTCTCTGAAAGTTAAGCGTCCTACAGCTGTTTTACTTGTGACCTCCTTGAGGTCTTGTTTTTCAAGATGTATAACTTCGGTGGCGAATTTTTATACTCTCTTGCTAGGTAAAATAAAATCATGACCTTCCTAGAGTCATAATTGAAAATGGATCCCCTTTTTACTCAACCCCTTGATACTACATGTGCAATCCATTTTACACTCTTTGACAACAGTGTTGGTCCCTAAATGCCCAATGTTATATGGATGACATATGTAAGTTGTTAAATCCAATATTTTGGTAAACAGCTTACAAATTTTCTTTTCAGCAGATTTTAATAGGATACAATTTTACTATATTTATCAAAAATATATTTTTGCCTGTGATTTCTCTTGGTATGTATCTTTAATGGCCATTAACATTCTATAAGAAGTTTCAAACATGGGTTATCTATATGTAAACCATTTGGAAAATAAGAAACAAAATGATTGGAAGTAGAAATTATTAAAATATGTCAGTCTTGCCCTAACGTTTTAGTAAAATTCCTGAAATCTATGTCCCAAACCAAAACCATGTGATTTACTTTCTATGGGACAAGACTTTATTCTTGAAAAAAATGTGTGAGGAGAACATGTTTGGAGCCAATTAAGAGACTACCCTTCAGGAATACTTGTTTTATGTGTATAGAAAATTAAATCAATAAATATATGAAAAATCAAACCAAAAGAATCAGAAAATATCTGAAAAGTTAAGAACACATGATGTGCTTTTCAAGTATTTACAAACTCACAGAAAGGATAAAGGTTGAAAAACATGAGAGAATAACAAAGTGAAATAATGATACATAAATGCATATTATTTTTCTTGGCAAACAAGATATGAGGGAATAAATTCAGAATGCAATATGTGACTTTAATATGTTTTCCTTTCAGTCCATGATCCAGTCTAGGATCATGTATTGCACTGAGGTCTTATGTTCCTTGAGTCTCCTTTAATCTGGAAAGGTATCTCTGCCTTTCTATGTCATTCATATTTTTGGAAAAGATGTATGTTAGAAACCATGGGGTCACTCTGATACCACCAATTACAGTCCAACCTCACAAGGTTCCTCCTTGTGATTCCTGTTCTATATTTTGTCGCCCTTCCTCCAAAATAAGAACCCTGGCTCCCCCCATCAACACATGTACCCATTTGCCTAATTCTTTAATAACAACAGGTAGTTTCAGAATTGTGTAGAGTTGGAAGTGTCTCTTCAGAGTAACTTCCTAAAAATGCGATTGCTGGACCACAAGGTAAGAGCATATATAGTTTTGTTCAATTCTGCTTTATGTGATACCAAGATCTAGCCTTCTGATTTTTTTGTTTGCTTTTATGTGCCTTGTACATTTTTTCCCATACCTTTTTTTCCAGTCTTTTTAATGTCTGTATGTCTCCTATATACATCAGTTGCTTTATCAACAAATTTGAAATTCTTTTCTCCTTTAATAGGTGATTTAGACCCATTCACATTTTTTATATGACTGATATGTTTTGTACCAACTCTATCATACTATTTTATGTTATAATTACTTGGTTTACAATGCTGTATTTACCATTTTTCCTTCTCCTAGTGGTATGACTCTTTGCTATATTTTAAACTTTTATTTGGTGTAGGAAGTTTTATTTTTGTCTTATATGCCGAATTTTGGGTTTTAGCACTCAATTTTCACAGAAAGTTAATGACAATAAGCAATGAGTACTTTGGTTAAAATTGCTTCTGAATGCTAACAGACACTTTTATAACAGATTACAAACTTAGTTTTAACAGGGCTTGGGAGTGTAGGCCAGCCACTGCGGTAGGATGTCCCAGCTGAGAAAGAATGAGGCTACAGTCTTGCCCAAATTGAAACAATGGCATTCATGGACCAAATTCTTCTTGACTGCATCAAGCTCAGTTTGCAAATAAATGATCTCAAAGGATGAGAGTTCAGGACATTTCACATAACCTGTCTGCACACCCCCTTACCCCAGCCTCTTCTTTGCTCCCACACTGTTATTTTGATACAGCTAAAAGCTCAACTCCAGTCCCTCCTAATGAGGGAAGGGTAACACTATCCAGGCATCTCCCAGCACAGAGATCCAAATGTCATTGCTCCGCACAGTCTGATTTATATCAGCTTGGTCAAAAATCACCCACATGCTGGAAACCCCCTGTGGAGAGGTGTGCACTGGCCCCAGGCCATAGCCCTCTTCTTTTTCTTGTTTTCGTCTCCCTGGCCAAAATCTGTAGTTGGAGGGACCTGCTGCGTATTTGTGAAATTATCCTCACAGGGACACAGAGAAGAACTTTGGCCTCCTTGAGATAGTTTACACCTAACTTAGTTAAAGGAGCATAAATGATAGGACTGCCTTGTCCCATCAATAAGAAGTATCACTTGCAATATTTTTCATGCAAGGTTTGAGCACACAGCAAACACTTTCTATCTTCTGGGGCTAGAAAATCTCTCAGAGTAAGAGATTATTTTTGACAATATGGTTCTAAATCCCTGGGGAAAAAAAAGTCAGGGCAGATGGCCTGGAGCCAGCCAGGAAACCCTTAATCACCCAGAAAAACAAGAAACTGGAGAGGTCATTATTCTTAGTGGGCCAGACTATAAAACAACGTTTTTAAGTCTTCAGACTTAGAGCAAAGCACCTTGAAATATCTCAAACAATTATGAAGAACAAGACTGCTCTAAAAGGCATTATGCAAAATATTCTTGTTCATTTTCCTTAAACAAACAGAACTGCCTAACCATCTTCTAACTCAGTACAGAGTTTTCCTATTGTGTCTCTCACTGGATTCTTTCACCATCGTAGGTTGAGCACAATGACTAAGTTAATCCTAAACAACATAATAATTTAATGGAAGGAGAAATTAACTGGGGACAAGATGCACACACATTCATTTTCAAGCATATAACTTGGCTATAATATCTTCCACCTGCAAGTGTAAAAAAATCCCGTAAGAAACACTACAAGGCCTTCAGGTGGGTGGGCCATAATGGGCCACGAGTGAAAAATCCTAACATTAAAGGCAGCAGTAGAGATTAATCAGAAAATGAAATTAATACTTGCTGAGCCCTGCAATGTGCCAGGCTTTCTGGTAAATCCCTTCATAATATCATTATATCATATATACATTAAATCATTTCACACTTACAACTGTGATACAAAAGTTTATTATTCGTGTTTTTACAAATGAGAAAACTGTGACCCCCAATTGTTTATGTGACTTGCCCAAGCTTACACAGCTGGCATGTGGCAAAGTTAAAATTCATTCCCAAAGGCTATGCTCACTCTGGAGTTCCAAACTAGCAATGGGCAGGCTGCTATGGAAACAGGGCCTAAAACTTGGATATACCAAAATGTGTAATAATATTTTACCATAATAAAAATTAATCATAATAATAATGAACTACTTACATGTCACTCTTATTTCCAGTACATTTTCACCAACACATTCATGATACCGTTTTATCTGTACAAGTAAAGAGGCAGAGTGCAAAAGAAGATTGTCTATAATCTTTAACTCATTACCTGTGCTGTCATGAATCTAACTCAGACTATAAAGAAACTATGATTAGGCATGAAAGGAAGTCATTGTAAAAGAACAATTCCCTTTTAGTTATAGGATGAAGACAGGAAAAATTGGTGAAAGCTCTAAAAACAGTCAATCACTATGGCAATGAAAATAAAATTGGATTCTGCTTAAGACAATATTAATATGCAGTTTAGAACAGTAATACAACATGAGAGGAAGAGACATTGGACCTCATTTGTTTTATTCCTTACAAGATAAAAAGATGGGTAGCTTTTATAAAAAGGAAACCCCACACAGAGAACAGTCCTATATTAAAGAATTCATACCTAAAATAAGAAGAACTGAAATAAGGGTTTTGCATCAAGCAGAGAAATAGAGAATTTCTGGGATGTCTAAGTTCGTAAGACCTTAAAATGCTTAAAACAACACAAGAAAACTTGCCACGAGCTGTTAAATTATCGGTTAAGTACAAAAGCCTTACAGTGAGTGCACCCAGGCAGGTACGTTAGAAAGCTCTGACGCTGAATGGGAACATGGTAAGAAACTACTTAGGTCATAGATTAAAAGTTTATTATTCACATTCTAAGCAACCAAGTAATATTTCTGATTCTGGAGTTTCTCAGGAAGGCAACACACTCTCTTGAAGAAATAACATCCACTACAAGTCAGACAAACTGTGTTTCAGTCCAGCTAAATCACCCTACCTGAGCAATAGTTTCTTTATCTATAAAATAATTTAAAACACTAGATTATTGTTTATATTAAGTAATAATTATTATTTAAATAATAATTAGGTTAGAGATCATCTAAGATCATTTGCAATGGTAAAATTCTGATTGTGAGCTATTTTGTCAATAAAGAATTTTTGTTTAAAAGAGTGACACATAATTCTATGTTCCTTAGACTCTATTACCCGAAAGGAAATCAGGCTAAAGGTTTATGGAGAAGAGATCACTTTTAGAGACAACTCCAACAAATTACAGACATATGTTCCTTTTAACCTTAATATTTACAAAGTTATATCCTGCCAATGTGGCTTAAAAAAGAACATATAATGTCTCTAGAACATAATTCTTTTTTCACAACTAGCATACAAAGGTGAATATTATTGATGGTAAAGTCAAATTTCCTGGCTCTGAGCAAGGATCATTGCATTTGTGTTAATTAACCTGGTAAATTTTTGTCAAATTAGTAAGTAACGGCTGTTTAAAAAAAAAGAAGATTAAATATATCAGGTAAAGTTATACATAAAAGGAAAAAACTATAAATTATAAAACTATAAAGTGATATGTAGTTAAGGTTACAAGAAAAATTTAAATACAAAGCTTATAAATTATTAGAAGAAACACATACCAGTCAATGTGAAAAAGAATACCTACAGATAAAATTGTGAAGATTCTTTATGGGAACAACAAAAATAGAAAGTTAGAACCTAAATTATGCTGAGAGAATTAAGACCACATGTCTATAAATCAATATAATCAATACGGGTTAAACTAATATTTTAGAGGGGAAAAAGCTCTCATTTTGGATCACAAAGTAAAACCCTAGTAAATGTTATTTACATTAAACACAAATTTTAAAAACTGATTCAGAAAGATTAATAAGGAAAATTTTAGACACAACATTTTTTAAATGTACACAAAAAGAAAGCAGAGTATGGTAACCAGAATTCTGAGATAGCGCCCAAGATTTCCTACACCTATGATCAATTTTACCCCCATGATTATGTTCTGTGGCACAACTGGCCTTAAACAGAGAAATTATCTAGGTTGGCCTAATCTAATCACATGACCCCTTTCAAAGCACAGTTTTCTCCAGCTGGTGAAAGAAGACCTAGTCGGAGACCTGAAGCACTGGAAGGATTTAATGCACCTTTTTTGGCTTGAAAATGAAAGGGGCCACTTGGCAGCCTCTAAGAGATGTGAGCAGCCCCCTGATGACAGCCCAAAAGGAAACAAGGACTGCAGTTGTACAAACACAAAGAACAGAATCATGCCAACAAGAATAAACTAGGGGGCTTCCCTGGTGGCGCAGTGGTTAAGAGTCCGCCTGCCGATGCAGGCGACACGGGTTTGTGCCCCGATCGGGGAAGATCCCACATGCCGCGGAGCGGCTGGGCCCGTGAGCCATGGCCACTGAGCCTGCACATCCGGAGCCTGTGCTCCGCAACGGGAGAGGCCACAACAGTGAGAGGCCCGCATACTGCAAAAAAAAAAAAAAGAAGAATAAACTTGGAAGCAGATTTTTCTCCAGTCTCCAGACAAGTGCTAAGCCCTACCTACATCTTGATTTCAGCATTGAGAACCCAGCAACACTGTTCCAGATTTCTGACATATAGAAATGTGAACTAATAAATGGGTGGTATTTTAAGCCACTAAGGTTATAGTAATTGTTATGCAGCAATAGAAAACTAATACAGAGGAAACTATTTTAATTTAAGATTGAATTTAAGCCATCAGATAGTAAACAACAGCAAAAAAGACACGTTATTACAGAAATGAATATATATTCACAATGAATATATAAAGCAGGTATGAATAGATAACAACAAAATAACCTGCTTCAACATTCATAGTGAAAAAAACTACAGGCAATACAAAGATAAATATATATATAAACACATTAGTAAAAGTAAACTTCACCTCTTTCCCTATTGGATCAAGTGGACAAAAACAAAATAAAGATATAGAAGACCTAGTAACATGATTGGTGGAATAGTTCTAATTTGATATACTTGAACTGTGTTTCCTAAAAGAGATAGTACAGTTTCCTTTTAAGTGATAGTGAATGGGGTTTTCATTTTAATTTCTACTTTTAATTACTTGTTATTAAAAAATTTACCTGTGTTTGAATAATATATGGCCAATTTTTGTGAATTCTACATGATCACAAAAGAATATTATTCCCATTATAAGTGTACTAATGTTAATTGAAGTCATCAGTAGAAATGAAATAATCTCACAGAGAGTGGGAAATGAAAAAAGGACCTAGAGAGGTGCTTGAGGAACCCCTGTATTTGAAGAAAGGAAGAAATGAGTGGCTGAGAAGATGTTTCCAGAGAGGTAGAAGGAAAATCAGGAACTTAAGCTTCTTACACATAGGAAAATTCTCAGGAAGGAGATTGTATGAATAATATCGAGTGCTGCTGAAAGTTCAAGAAAGGTTAGGGATTTTAAAAGTTCTATTAGATTTATTGACAAGGTTACTGATGACCTTAGCAGGGACATTTTAGTGGAGAATGTGAGGAAATGGATATGGCAACTTTTTCCCAGAAATTTGATAACTAAAGGAGCAAAGAGATTGGAAGTAGCTGAAAGGTAGAGTGGTGTCAAAGGAGAATTATTTTTAAATAGATGCAGAAGATCTGAGCATATTAAATGCCTGTGAAAGGGATCTAGCAGAGAGACAGAGAGAGAGACAGAGAATGAGACATAGGGAACAAGAGAGAGAGAAGATTCATGAGAGGGAAGGGCTAATGGAAGGATATCTTGAGATGGAACAGCATGTTCACTCAAAGGTCTCTCAGTGTCTAGATGTGAAAAATAAACAAGGCTGAAGATTAGAACCAGTACTTGTGGCCAAAATGGAAAAGACAACTTCAAAGGTGGTAGATTCAGATTATTCCAAAGGCCATTTTGGAGGGTATGAGCAAGAAGCATGTTTTCGTGGCATATTCTTCAGTAGTATCCATGCCCTTACCATGGTAGAATTGGAAAACTGAATTTGAGAATTAAACAGACACAGGTTTATATTGTCCTACACCACATTCTAGATGTTTGATGTTGGACATACCTCTCCAGAATTTAAGTTTCTCTTCTGTAGAATGTGGATGGTAATCTGTATCTCACAATACTAGGTAATTAAGGGGATAAACATACGTGGCATATAAAAGAGGAGGAAAAAATACTAAATATACACCATTTCCCTCCAACATACACACACCTAAACTCTTTAGCTATGTTACACACCCTAGTTTTGAACACTATGTCTCACCCAAATTGTATTGTCAAGCATAAATCTAATCTGGAATTGATATAATAATCTGGAATTGATATAGCCATGATATACCAAAAAAAAAAAAAAAAAAAGACAGAGATTGAAAAACAGCTACATACCTAGTTGGCAAGATAGATTAGTAGCTACAGGTAATATTACATTAAATTTTCCTTATTTAGGCAATTTTTAGTGGACCTTTGAAAATAGTGTTCTAGAGTTTTCCATAGTATTTCACTGTTGTTTTGTATCTTAATTTTTTCTTTTTTTTGGTTTAGATGCTTCAGTTTCATAGTCATAACAGTACATGAGAGGGGGAGGAGTCAAGATGGTGGTGTGGGAAGACACGGAGTTAGCGTCTCTCCACAACTAGGGCACCTGCCAGCTACGGGTGGGGGACTCTGACCCCCAAGGATACGGGAGGAACCCCAGAGTGAACTGGTAGGACACAGGGGGACCAAGGGGGGAGGAGAAGTGGAGGCCAGACAAGATTGGCGCCCCTGAGGCACAGAAGATCAGGAGAGGCAGGTGGGAGGGACTCTCCAGGAAGAGCAGGAGAGGAGTGGAGGGGGACTGTTTGGCCCACTCGGGCTGGGGAGCCTGCTGAGCTCCCAAGCCAGTTCTCCCCCTCCAAAGTCCCATCCAGGTTGCATGGGTCCTGGGGGAATAGGAGGGAGGCCAGGGAGATCAGGCGTGGCAGGTGGGAGGGGCCATCCAGGAGGAGTGGGAGAGGACTGGAAGGTGATTGCCCTGCTCACTGGGGCCTGGGGAGCCTGCTGAGCTCCCAGGCTGACCCCCTGCCCTCAAAGGCCCCCCCTCCCCCCCTGCCCACATTGGTCCTGGGGGCATAGGAGGGAGGGTGGGGAAGTCAGGAGATGCAGGAGAGTGGGGCCCTGCCAGACCCCAGAACAGAAGAGCAGGAGAGGAGAGGAGAGGAGGGCATTTGCCCCACCCACTTGAGCCCAGGAAGCCTGCTGGGCTGCCAGGTGAGGTCCCCTGCCCTCTCAGACCAGGAGTGGGGGGCATGCCTATGCCCCATTGTTCCTTTAGCCTAAGCCCCATCCCCCACAGCCCCCAGGGCCTTTTCCAGCCCTGTGGGTCCTGAGCATTGGCCCCACCCACCATCCAAACCTTGCCCTTGCTTAGGCCCCACCCACCACAGCCAAGGCCTTCCCCCACCTCCCTTTTTTTTTTCTTTTCTCTCCTCTTTTTTACTTTGTGGTACTGATGTACCTTCCGTTTGTTGATTCATCTATATTTTTATGTTTACATTATTTCTAACATATCTGTTAGTATCCTAGTCTAATTTTATTTTTAACTTTGTTATTGTTCTTTTTTTCTTCTTTCCCACACCATGTGGCTTGTGGGATCTTGATTTGTGAGCCCAGGGTCAGGCGGAAGCTCCTGCAGTGGGAGCTCCGAGTCCAAACCACTGGACTAACAGAGAACCTCAGACCCCAGGAATATTCATCAGAGTGAGGTCTCACAGAGTTCCTCATCTCAGCACCAAGACCCAGCTCTACCCAAGAGTCTACAAACACCAGTGTGGGAAGCCTCAGGCCAAACAACCAGTAAAACAGGAACACAATCCTATTCATTAAAAAAAAAAAAAAAATAGACAGCAAGAAAATATCTCACAGATGAAGGAGCAAGGTAAAAACCGACAAGACCAAATAAATGAAGAGGAAATAGTCAATCTACCTTGAATTCAGAGTAATTATACTAAAGATGGTCCAGAATCTCGGAAATAGAATGGAAGCACAGATGGAGAAAATAAAAGAAATGTTTAACAAAGATCTAGAAGAGCTAAAGAACAAACAAACAGAAATGAACAATACAATAACTGAAATGAACAATACACCAGAAGGAATCAATAACAGAATAAGGGAGGCAGAAGAACGAATAAGTGAGCTGGAAGACAAAATGGTGGAAATAACTGCTGAGAAGCAGAATAAAGAAAATAGAATTGAAGAAAATCTCAGAGACCTCTGGGACAACACTAAATGCACCAACATTTGAATCATAGGGGTCCCAGAAGAAGAGAAAAAGAAAGGGTCTGAGAAAATATTCGAAGAGATTATAGTGGAAGACCTGCCTAATATGAGGAAGGAAATAGTCACCCAAGTCCAGGAAGCACAGAGAGTCCCATACAGGATAAACCCTAGGAAAAACAAACCAAGACACATATTAATCAAACTAACAAAAAATAAATTCAAAGAAAAAATATTAAAAGCAGCAAGGGAAAAACAAAAAATAACAAACAAAGGAATCCCCATAAGGTTATCAGCGCTTTTTCAGTGGAAACTCTGCAAGCAAGAAGGGAGTGGCAGGATACACTTAAAGTGATGAAAGAGAAAAAACTACAACCAAGATTACTCTACCCAGCAAGGATCTCATTCAGATTCGATGGAGAAGTGAAAAGCTTTTTAGACAAACAAAAGCTAAGAGAATTCAGCACCACCAAACCAGCTTTACAACAAATGCTAAAGAAACTTCTCTAAGCAGGAAACATGAGAGAAGAAAAAGACACACAAACACAAAACAATTAAGCAAAGGGTAATAGCAACATACATATCGATAATTACCTTAAATGTAAATGGATTTAATGCTCCAACCAAAAGATATAGACTGGTTGAATGGATACCAAAACAAGACCCATATGTATGCTGTCTACAAGAGACCCACTTCAGAGCAAGGGACACATACAGACTGAAAGTGAGGGGATGGAAAAAGATATTCCATGTAAATGGAAATCAAAAGAAAGCTGGAGTAGCAAGTCTCATATCAGACAAAATAGACTTTAAAATAAAGACTGTTACAAGAGACAAAGAAGGACACTGCATAATGATCAAGGGATCAATCCAAGAAGAAGATATAACAATTGTAAATATTTAAGCACCCAACATAGGAACACCTCAATATATAAGGCCAATTCTAACAGCCATAAAAGGGGAAATCAACAGTAATACAATCATAGTAGGGGACTTTAACACCCCACTTTCACCATTTCATAAAAAATGAAAAAAAAATAAGGAAACACAAGCTTTAAATGATACATTAAACAAGATGGTCTTAATTGATATTTATAGGACAATCCATCCAAAAACAATAGAATACAATTTCTTCTCAAGTGCTCATGGAACATTCTCCAGGATAGATCATATCTTGGGTCACAAATCAAGCCTCAGAAAATTTAAGAAAATTGAAATCATATCAAGCATCTTTTCTGACCACAATGCTATGAGACTGGAAATCAATTATAGTAAAAAAAAAAAAACTGTAAAAAACACAAATACATGGAGGCTAAACAGTGTGATACTAAATAACCAAGAGATCACTGAAGAAATCAAAGAAGAAATTAAAAAATACATAGAAACAAATGACAATGAAAACACGATGATCCAAAACCTATGGGATGCAGCAAAAGCAGTTCTAAGAGGGAACTTTATAGCAATTCAATCTCACCTCAAGAAACAAGAAAAATCTCAAATAAACTTACTAACCCTACACTTAAAACAACTAGAGAAAGAAGAACAAAGAAAACCCGAAGTCAGTAGAGGGAAAGAAATCATAAAGATCAGAGCAGAAATAAATGAAACAGAAACAAAGAAAACAATAGCAAAGATCAATAAAACGAAAAGCTGGCTCTTTGAAAGAATAAACAAAATTGATAAACTCTTAGCCAAACTCATCAAGAAAAAAAGGTAGAGGACACAAATCAATAAAATTAGAAATGAAAGAGGAGAAATCACAACTGACACTGCAGAAATACAAAGAATCCTAAGAGACTACTACAAGCAACTCTATGCCAATAAAATGGACAACATGGAAGAAATGGACAAATTCTTAGAAAAGCACAACCTTCCAAGACTGAACCAGGAAGAAATAGAAAATATAAATAGACTAATCACAAGCACTGAAATTTAAACTGTGATTAAAAATCATCCAACAAACAAAAGTCCAGGACCAGATGGTTTCACAGATGAATTCTATCAAACATTTAGAGAAGAGCTAACACCTATCCTTCTCAAACTCCTCCAAAAAATTTCAGAGGGAGAAATACTCCCAAATCATTCTAGGAAGCCACCCTAACCCTGATACCAAAACCAGAAAAAGATATCACAAAAAAAGAAAATTATAGACCAATATCACTGATGAATGTAGATGCAAAACCCTAGACAAAATACTAACAAACAGAATCAACAGCACATTAAAAGGATCACACACCATGATCAAGTGGGATTTATCCCAGGGATGCAAGGATTCTTCAATATATGCAAATCAATCAGTGTGATACAACATGTTAACAAATTGAAGAATAAAAACCGTATGATCATCTCAATAGATGCAGAAAAAGCTTTTGACAAAATTCAACACCAATTTATGATAAAAACTCTCCAGAATGTGGGCATAGAGGGAAGCTACCTCAACATAATAAAGGCCATATATGACAAACCCACAGCCAACATCATTCTCAATGGTGAAAAACTGAAGCCATTTCCACTAGGATCAGGAACAAGACAAGGATTTCCACTCTTGCCACTCTTATTCAACATAGTTTTGGAAGTCCTAGCCACAGCAATCAGAGAATAAAAAGAAATAAAAGAATACAAATTGGAAAAGAAGTAAAACAGTCACTATTTTCCGATGACATGATACTATATATAGAAAATCCTAAAGATGCCACCAGAAAACTACTAGAACTAATCAATGAATTTGGTAAGGTTGCAGGATACAAAATGAATGCACAGAAATCTCTGGCATTCCTATAAACCAACAACAAAAAATCAGAAAGAGAAATTAAGGAAACACTCCCATTTACCATTGCAACAAAAAGAATAAAATACCCAGGAATAAACCTGCCTAAGGGGGCAAAAGGCTTGTACTTGGAAAACTGTAAAACATTGATGAAAGAAATCAAAGATGACACAAAGAAATGGAGAAATATACCATGTTCTTGGATTGGAAGAATCAATAGTGTGAAAATGACTATACTACCCAAAGCAATCTACAAATTCAATGCAATCCCTATCAAATTACCAATGGCATTCTTCACAGAATAGAACAAAAAAATCTTACAATTTGTATGGAAACACAAAAGACCCTGAATAGCCAAAGCAGTCTTCAGACAGAAAAATGGAGTCGGAGGAATCAGGCTCCCCAATTGAAACTATTCCACAGAACTACAGTAATCAAGACAGTATGGTACTGGCACAAAAACAGAAATATAGAACAATGGTACAGGATAGAATGCCCAGAGATAAACCCATGCACACATGGGCACCTAATTTATGACAGAGGAGGCAAGAACATACAATGGAGAAAAGACACCTGCTTCAGTAAGTGGTGCTGGGAAAACTGGACAGCTACATGTAAAAGAATGAAATTAGAACACTCTCTAACACCATACACAAAAATAAACTCAAAATGGATTAAAGACCTAAATGTAAGGCCAGACACTATAAAACTCTTAGAGGAAGACATAGGCAGAACACTCTATGACATAAATCACAGCAAGATCCTTTTTGACCCACCTCCTAGAGAAATGGAAATAAAGACAAAAATAAACAAATGGGACCTAATGAAACAAAAGCTTTTGCACAGCAAAGGAAACCATAAACAAGATGAAAAGACAACCCTCAGAATGGAAGAAAATATTTGCAAACGAAGCAACTGACAAAGGATTAATCTCCAAAATATACAAGCAGCTCATGCAGCTCAATATCAAAAAAACAAACAACCCAATACAACAATGGGCAGAAGAAGTAGACATTTCTTCAAAGAAGATATACAGATTGCCAACAAACACATGAAAGGATGCTCAACATCACTAATCATTAGAGAAATGCAAATCAAAACTACAATGAGGTATCACCTCACATGGGTCAGAATGGCCATCATCAAAAAATCTACAAACAATTAATGCTGGAGAGGGTGTGGAGAAAAGGGAACCCTCTTGCACTGTTGGTGGGAATGTAAATTGATACAGCCACTATGGAGAACAGTATGGAGGTTCCTTAAAAAACTAAAAGTAGAACTACCATATGACCCAGCAATCCCACTACTGGGTATATACCCTGAGAAAACCATAATTCAAAAAGAGTCATGTACCACAATGTTCACTGCAGCTCTATTTATAATAGCCAGGACATGGAAGCAACCTAAATGTGCATCGACATATAAATGGATAAAGAACATGTGGCACATATATACAATTGAATATTACTCAGCCATAAAGAGAAATGAAATTGAGTTTTTTGTAGTGAGGTGGATAGACCTAGAGTCTGTCATACAGAATGAAGTAAGTCAGAAAGAGAAAAACAAATACCATATGCTAACGCATATATATGGAACCACACAAAAAAAATGGTACTGATGAACCTAGTTGCAGGGCAGGAATAAAGAGGTAGGCATAGAGAATGGACTTGATGTCATGGTGTAGGAGGACGAAGCTGGGGCAAAGTGAGAGTGGCATCGACACATATACATTACCAAATGTAAAAGAGTTGGCAGGTGGGAAGCAGCAGCATAGCACAGGGAGATCGGCTCAGTGCTTTGCGATGACCTAGAGCAGTGGGATAGCGAGGATAGGAGGGAGGCTCAAGAGGGAGGGGATATGGCGACACATGTATGCATATGGCTGATTCGCTTTGTTGTGCAACAGAAACTAACATGGTACTGTGAAGCAATTATACTCCAATAAAGATCTAGTAAAAAAAAAAGAGTACATGAGAACTGAATAATCAGATAGAATTATCATTATTTTAACAGTAAAAAAATTTTGAATATTTTCCATGAAGCCAAAATTTGGGGTAAATTCAGGAAAATATTTTCAATTATTAGGATTCAGGTATAAACCTCAGGTTTTAGGGATAAATTTAGCCAATAATAATGCCATAGGGGGAAAATATTACCATTATGCAATAGTAAGTATGGTGAAATGAGTTTATCGTCACAAGATTAATTATATGTTGAGGACAAGATTCATCATTCTCCTTGATTAAGGAGTTCCACAGCAAAAGCCAAAACTTTGTAACTCATACACATATAAACAAGACCACATAGCACACACTCAGTTACTATATATTGACATGCATACAGGTGTACATTTGTGTATATGAATGTAAATGTGATCATATAATTCACATTTTGACAAACTGAACTATAAATTCAGCAGCAGAAAAGTGTTTATATAAAATGAGATTTGGTTCAAGGCTCTGAAAGTTAACAGAATGAGGTCTGAGCTTTGGCCTCCCCACTTACTAGCTGTATTAGTCAGGATTCTACAGAGAAACAGAACCAATAGGATGTGTGTATATATATATAGAAAGAGATTTAACTTTTAAGGAGTTGGCTCACACAATTGTGGAGACTTGGAGAGTCCAACAGGGGATGGGAAGGCCTGCAGGCTAGAGACCAGGAAAGAGTTACAGTTAGAGTCTAAAGGCAATCAGCTGTTGGACCAGGAAGAGCTGATGTTACAGACGAATCCAAAGGCGGTCTACTGGCAGAATTTCCTCTTGCTTTGGGAGGCAAGTCTTTTGTTCTACTCAGGTCTTCAACTGATGGAATGAGGTACCCACATTATGGAAAGCAATCTGCTTTACTCTAGATCCACCAATTTAAATGTGAATTTCATCCAAAAGCACCCTCACAGAAACCTCCAGAATAATGTTTGACCAACTATCTGGGCACCATGGTCCAACCAAGCTGACATATAAAATTAACCATCACACTAGCTGTGTAGTCTTGAGCAAATAAACAGCCCTCTCTGAACCTCAGTCTCTGTAAAATTAGGTTAATAATACTACCTCTTAGAGCTGTTGTGAGATTATGCACATATAGTTAACACATAGTAGGCGATTAACAAATTTTAGTGTACTACATCTACATATTCATGTGTTCAAAATCCCTCAATTGTAATTGGTGTATTTAAAGTGAAATGAAGGGCTTCCCTGGTGGCGCAGTGGTTGAAAGTCCGCCTGCCGATGCAGGGGACGCGAGTTCGTGCCCCGGTCTAGGAAGATCCCACATGTCGCGGAGCGGCTGGGCCCATGAGCCATGGCCGCTGAGCCTGCGCGTCCGGAGCCTGTGCTCCGCAACGGGAGGGGCCACAACAGTGAGAGGCCCGCGTACCTCAAAAAAAAAAAAAAAAAAAAAAAAAAAGTGAAATGTAGCTGTAAAAATGAAAGAAAAAAAGTGTGTTTTTAATATGTGTAATCCTCACAGTTGATAAATAACAACACAATAGAGAATAATTTATTCTTGTTTACTCTCTGTGCTTACAGTGGACTATATTTTACGGTGTTCTTACAGCTTGATTGAAGGCTCCATTTGGTGTGATGCCCCAAACCAAACCTAGGTATGTATCAATGATCAGTGACATGCACTTTACCATTTGAAGCAATCATATGCTGTCAAATTCTTACCTGTGTCATGTAAAACCAGCAGAGTTTCACTTTTTAAAGATGTTTCATTATATTTCCCAGACAAAAACAAAGAAATATTAATGACCTTTCATTTGGAAGATTAAAATAGGATTTTTTAAGGCTGAATGAATGCAGCCACATAAAATAGAAGCTGCTTATAATCCCTAACCTTTGCTACAAATTTAACCAAAGCCTCTTTCTGAGGTTTGAGGAAGTTCAGTGTTTCCCCTCAGTTATTCTTCATTTTTGCCTCTCTCTGCAGTTTTGGGTTCCAGCTGGAATCAAACATACCCAAATACCCCAGACGAAGCTGTTCTCATAAAGACGTCCAGCCCAGTTTTCAAGACTTGAGAGGTTCAGATAGTTTAGATAAGGTTCGAGATCAGCAGCCAAGCACTTGGATGGTTATCTGAACTGAACCTTCCAAGTTTTGCCTGATATTAGCTCCTATAACTGGAGATAAATATTACCTCTAATTAGCTCTTCATTTCTTAGACACATCTGGATCTCACACAACATTAAGATATTACACATCTGACATTTTGCATGTTTTTGTAGAGATTTTTGTTTTGTAATATTTTAATTATTTAAATTACAGTCAAAAGAGGAAATAAAGAAGTGATTACTGATTCATTTATATTTTTACCAATTACACATATTATTTTATTAAAGACATACAAGTTTTAGATCTGGAAATGGGGATCACCTAATTCTATAGCAGATGGGGGCATATGATACAGAACAATGATTCATTATTTTTCACCCAATATTACCAGCATGAGTAATGTTTCAGAATCCAAATGGAAAATGAAGAACATTAATTTATTTTTATTTAAAAGTTTAAAAAAACAAGCATAATTGCTCAAGATGGAAACTACGCTGAACACAACTTTCCTTTCCTACTAGAGATCCCAGTAAAATGATTGTGAAGGATAAACCTTTGACAGTGAAGAGAATAGGAAAGGGACAATAGCAGTTAGGAGATTGTAACAAATGGATGCAAATCAGAAATAAGATGGAAGTGTGTTGATGTGGTCAAAACAAAGCAAGGAAGGGGCAGCCCAGAATATACAGGAGGGAATTACAGTAAGAAGAAAGCTGATCTTCTACCCAAATGCAAAATGGTTGCAGGCACAGGATCAGCAGATGCTAAGTCAGTTGTGAGAGTGCGAAAGGAGGCCAAAAATGTGGGCAATGTTAGTGTTGTGATTGATCTGCCACAATCACTGCTTACATTACCAATGACCTCTTTTCTTTCAAAGCATGGCACTACCCTGAAGAATCCCAGTGCGAGTCCATCTTCCAACTAGTAGATCTTATTCAACAACTAGGTATGATTCTCTACACACAAGGGAAACCTCTGCCTCTGTTGTAGGAGGAAGAAAAGGGAATGCTGTAGACCAAGGTCAAGGCAAAAATTTACAAAAAGTAAATCATCTAGAGGAACATATCACAGTTTAAGAAACGAGTAGTATTATCAGACTGTTGAAGAAGAGAAACAGTCCTGCTTCTGATAACTTTACTATTTTTGTGTGACTTATAAGTATTCCCTAACTAAGCCATTGGCTCTTGTTTTGAGTGACATACAGCAGTGTGAGGCAGTGAGAGACAGAGAAGCTAGGTTCTTGTGCTGAAGCTGTCAATTAACTAATTAATACGCACACAGATATCTCTGGGCCTGAGTGTCCTCAACTTTAAAATGAGGAAAGGGGATTGGTAGGTGAATTTTCCTCAAAGTTCTCTAGAGCTTTGACAGTCAATTATCCTGAAAAAGATAAATAACCAACACATTTTATAAACGAAAAGAAACTGAAGGCTACTGAGCATGATTATAAGGTTGAAGGTTATTGAGCACGATTATAAGATTCTTTCATGAATCTTGCTCAAAAGTCTGTCAAGACTAAAAGAGGGCTTAGGGTAACAGATATTCTTGAGAGGCATAAATAACCAAAGAACTACCTGTCTCACCAACTACAAACAAAGAATTTAATCTAATAATATTTATTAAGTACCAAGTATGTGCAAGTATTTTGTTAAGACTAGGAATATAGCTGCAAACAAGGTATTTTCCCTACCCTCCTGGTGCCTACCAACAAATGTAGAAAAAGAGAAAAGAAGCAGATGATATGTGATCAGGGCCATGATGAGTTAGTGTGGGGGGCTGTGGAAGCATAGAGGGAGAGTATCTAACCCAGGCTTAAAGTGTCAGGAAAGGCTTCCCAGAGAAAATGTTGCAGAAGGTGAGACAGGAGTTAGTTCAGCAAATAGTAGGGAAGACTGCTGGAAAAATGGTTAAGACTGATTAAGCAATTTCTTGCATGTTATCTCTGTATGATAACCATCAGTTGAATAGGTGGACATTTTAATGGCCCATTCCATGGATTAAAGTAAAGACAAACTTACTAAGCAACCCACATTTACTTTACCTTTACTACAGAGAAGTGTTACCCTGTAGCAATTTAAAATTGCCTTACTACACGCTACAGATTAAATGCTTGTGTCCCCCAAAATTCATATGTTGAAACTTAATCATCAATGTAATGGTATTGATACCGTGACCAGAGGTTCTTGGCCTTCCCCAATCAATGGAAATTGACTAGAAACCAAACAGGAAATTCAGGCAAGGCTTTATTGGGGCCTCTGCTGCAGCAGCTGGGGAGTAAAAACAAGTAACAGGTTCCCTTGCTCGCTCCCAAGGTGGGGCAGCTGGTTCTTTACATGGGGTGAGAGTAGGGGTGTGTCCAGGGGTCCAACCGAAGGGGTGGCTTAGGTGTTTTGCCCACTCCTCTGGTGTTGCTGAGTGCAGGGGGCATGCTCAGTACCCTGCTTTTGCTCCCAGCTCTTCATAAGTCGCAATTGGTCTTTTTTTGGTCTTTTCGTATCTTTTATCCAGAATTTGGCACAACTGCAGGTGCATGTAGTTATTTTTAGTCCCATATTGTTTCTTTGTGTTTTGTTGCTGGAGGTGTTTGTCCAGGTGCAAGCATTGCAGCACTTGCAGCAAAGGGTCCCAGGTCCCAGCCTGACTCAGTATTTGGAGATGGAGGCCTTTGGGGTGATTAGGTCATGAGGGTGGAGCCCTCATTAATGGCATTAGTGCCCTCACAGAAGAGACTCCAGAGAGCTCCCTTGACCCTCCCACCATGTGAGGACACAAAGAGAAGATGGCCATCTATGAACCAGGAAGCAAGCCCTCACCAGATACCAAATCTGCTGGTGCCTTGATCTTGGACTTCCTAGCCTCCAGAACTGTAAGAAATAAATTTCTGTTGTTTATAAGCCACTCAGTCTATAATACTTTGTTATAGCAGCTCGAACTTATCAAGACACAGTGTAATGTTCTGAAGCATAAACTCTTCAAGGGAAGAAGACCACAGTCATGTGAAGAGATGAAGGGGCAGAGAGAGAGAGAGATGTCAGAAATGAAATTTTCCTGCTCTGTTAAAAATCAGATGAGGAGACAGTTTTCAAATAAGACAAAATATTTCATTATAAGAAATAGCAATACCTAAAAAGGTCTGTTGAAGAAAAGACAAACTAAATTAAAAAGACCAAAAACTAAAAGCCAGGATTGCATTCTGTCAAGATATATACAAAAAGACTTCTACTTATAAAGTAAAAACTTGTAGAATTAAAGGATGAGCAATATAAAATACTTAAAATCTTGCAAGAAATCTTTTAAAACATGTCAGAGACCATGCCTGATCTCTGCCACTGCAAGAGGCTTTGAAGGAAGAACTTCCAAACATCAGACAGAAAAGAGTGCAAAAGCTACAAAAAGGTTTTCATGGGGATTTGGTGAACAAAAGAGGGAGAATTAGATGAAACAAGGAACAATGGACTAGAACTTAAAGATCTCTGTAACAGGCATGGAAAAATTGCCATACACTTTTCAAAAAGCACTGGCAGAAGATCCAAAGGGTAAAACACATTAGAAAACCTGAGTTAATTCCATACACGGGGAAAAATTTAATTTTTAAAATTTTTAGAAGAAAAATACATGCAGAATATTTCCAGAAATATATTTATTTCTTTGATAATAAGAGAGAATTTCCAATAAAGGAACATACACAATATAAGGAACACATTTCATAAATAAAATATTTTAGAAGAACAAATGGGGTAATAAATGTGAGAACATTTTGCAGTGTACAAAGTAGAACACAGATGTAGAGCGTTGTCATTAAAATACATGCTGTTTGATTCTCAGGTATTTATCATCTATACGTAAAACTCACCATGTACTGCGTAATAGTGCGTGGTGGAAAAAAAATGGAAAAGGAGAAAAGAAAAAGACTGTATCTTGTAAACCTCAGATAGCTCAACGATTAATTATCAAATTACAGGCAAACAACACGGGCACATCTGCAATCACTTAGAAAGTCAAGCTTCATCAGATTAATAGTTGGCTGCTGGTGGTAAGACAATTATTTATGAAAATAAAACTTCCTTTCAAGAATTTTTTTTTTGTTTCGGTAACATAAAATTGTCTTCAAGTTAAATTCTAACCAATAGAACTTTCTTAGATATAGTCATGGCATCTTTGCTTTTCTTCCCCATTGCGCTTTTCCTAGCCTCTCCTCTTTGTATCAAACTACTTCTCTGCTATCCAAGAATAAAGATAGAATGGGGGCAGGAGAGTCATGCCTTTTGTTCTTCAAGTGTATCTATTAAGCTGCTGATTATCCCAAGCACTAGTCCAGGTGAACAAGAAATGCAAGGTCCCTGTTTTAATAAATCACACATGGTAGTGGGAGAAATAATAAATGAAGATGGAAAGATAGGTAGGTAGGTAGGTATAAATGTGAAGAATATTAGAGGAAAATGCTATGCAAAGAATTAAAATAGAGTGACCAGAAGACTATTCCAAACAGGGTAATCAGGGCAAGCGTCTCTGAAGAATGGCCAAATCTAAAGTATAGCAAGGAGCAGGCCATGTAAAAATTAGGGAGGAATTAATTCATGTTAGAAAAAAAAGAGTTAGTGAAAAGGCCCCAGGGTGAGCAAATGTTGTACTTTTAAGATGTACAGAGTGGGACTGGAATGTTCCTGGAATAGTGGATGAGTGGGAAGATGGGATGCTCCTAGTGTGGGGTTGAAGAAAGATCATGTAGGATTTTGTAAGGCAGGGAAAGGCATTTGGGTTTTATTTTAAGAGTAATGGAAAGCATTTTGGGGTTTTTAACAAGTAAATAGTAGGATCTGGTTTACATTTTTAAAAAATGACCCAGCCTGCTCTGTGGGACAGAAGAGGAGGCCTGAAGACAAAGTAGGAGGTACTAACAGTGCTCAGGTGAGAGAAGATAGTGACACACTAGGGTGTTTGTAGAGCAGACAAAGGAGACAGATTTGGAGTTTTTAAAAGGTATTTTATTAGGAAATATGTCATTTAGTGCAATATGTCAAATTGAGATACACCAGAACAAAAATAAGGTCTAGAAAGTGTACCAACATCATTTGCCCAGAGAGTTTTCTGTCACAGAGTGCCTTGTAGAATTAGAGTTTAACAGAGAGCTAGTAAAAACTGAAGAATCTACTAATCATCTAACTTGCATGTTGGACAATAGACCAATTACCAGTTTTCTGAGTGGCAGGAATTATCTGATTTTGAAGACCTAGTGTTTCAGATTATCCCTCTGAGTACAGTTTGGTGGTCCCAGGATCAGATATATTGTCAAAATCGATAAGGATAATGAAAGCAAGGCTGATGCACATTCTTGAGTACCTGCCTTTGCCAGAACTGTACTCTGTATTTTTTCATGTATTCCTAAGAACCCTGGAGGTAAGTATCCCCATTTAATAAGTGAGGCTTAGGGAAGCTGAATAACTTATCCAGGTTTATAGCTAGTAACAGAACAAAGATTCTAAACTGCCTAAATCAAGAATCCAATGCCTTTCCACTGTATTACTCCCTTTATTCTTTCAGTAGAAGGCCTACAATTTCTAGCAAATGTTCCCATATAGTTTGTATCCACGTGATGCCAAAATATTCAATCAAAAAAAAAAAGAATAAACTAGTATATTGTTTTTGTGTCAATGTCTTAAAAATAAAATCATATCGGCCTATTGAATATTTTATCAAACTGTATTTTAATTACAAATTTTTTCAGTCAATTTTTCAAAGCTGTTAGTCTTATTAGTGAAATCAGTGCTTTGAGAGTGGCCAGAATAAGTGTTGGCCCAGGTATTTTCCCTCTTTTTTATACATAAAATCAGTATCCCATAAAATCCTCACCTTTTTTCCCAAATCCTCACCACCTTCTTCCTTCCCTAATGACCTCCCAAGCTGTGAAGCTAGAGGAAAAAGGGTTTAAAGTTACTTTAAGAGAAGAGCCTACAGAAGTGGCCTTCTATGATCCTCAAGTGTTTGCTCTTCAAAATTGTTGCTCTAACACACTGCCTTTTTTAGTATGATGCCATGTTCACTTCAGCTAGGACTTCTAACCTTTAAAAAATTATGCACATAGTGAAGATTCTCAATTAAGAATATATATTCTGTGACTCTCATCTATAAAAAGAATGCAAAAAGTAATGAATACTAGATAGCGAATAGTAATGCCTCCATTTTTTCCCTTTTTGAAAGAGCCAACAGGGCCCCTGTGTGCAGGAACACTATACAAATATTTATTTTTAAGAAAATCTGATGGACTCTTGTTAAAAATGTTTGCTCAGATTCAATGTCTTTTCATGCTCCATTTTCTTAATTCGTAAAGATTTGGTCCACATTTGTCTTCCCTACCTGAATCATTTCCAAAACCTTTGCCTCTAAACTTCTTCCTTCCATAACTTCTACCCAAACTGGGATGCCAAAGGTTGAAACCATTTTTCAAAGAAAGGGTTTTAAAACTAAACTTGATGTTATGTCCTTCTTTTCCAATCAAAACAAACAAACAAATATGATCTCTGCTCCTGGATTTAAAAACATTATAAAAGACACTTGGGATGAACTGACCATGGACTTGATATTAAATGGTATTAAGCAATTACTGCTAATTTTATCAGGTGTGTTAATGTTATTGAGTCCAAGCTCACTCTGCTCGCCACCCGACAGGCCAATGAATCAGAGATGAGGTGTTGAGGCAAGGAATATCACTTTATTTGGAAAGCTGGCAGACCGAGAAGGCGGCAGACTAGTGTCTCCGATAAACCATCCTATCGGGGTTTGGATGCCAGTTTCTTTTATAGCACAGAGAGGGGGAGGAGGTGAGGAATTAAAGTAAAAAGGCCGTAAGTTTTGCAAATATCCCCTGGAATGGCCAGCCTCAGTGAGGGGATGTGTTAATTTCTTCTTCCTTGCAGCCATCCACAGGTGGGCAGGGTCAAATTGTCTCCCTGTGAGCTGAACAGAGACACTTTAGTTTAACATTCAGGCAGAGGGGCAGGATTCCCTGAGGCAGGCCATTATGTATGATTATAATAACAAAAGCAATGAAAAGCAAAGGTTAAAGTCAAAGAAACAGATCAAACGTGGAGTCTGATTTCGCTCTTCCCTGTTAATGGTATTAAGATCAGAATAGAAAGCATCTTTATTCTTAGAAGAAGTATGAGAAAATAGTGATGGATGAAGTTTTATCATGTTCTTAAATTACCTCTAAATAATAATTTAAAAAAAGGTCTTACACAGTTACAGAAAGTTAAAGGAAACATGGCAAAAAAATGTACTGTTGAATCTAGGCAGTCAGTATATGTGTTAATTAATTTGGTTAAAAATGATTTGGTCAAAAAATACTGTGGTTAGAAAACTTTTGCTTCATGTGGCTAAGTGGCAAATCAAAAGTCAGTGATATTTGAAACACACAGGAAAATAATCCCATCAAACTATAGTAAATGTCATTCCCTAAATTAATTTGCACGCCCATCTGCAAATTTTAACATAATCATATTATAGAATGTTGTCTGTCACAGTGCTCTCAATATACCCACAGATCACTAAGGGATCTTGTAAAAAATGCAGATTATGGGTCAGTGGTTCCAGGAGGATCTGACAGTCTTCATTTCTAACAAGCTCCAATAATGCTATCGCTGCTGGTCCACGAACCACATTTTGAATTGTAAGGGTCTATATTATGCCAAATAACCAGTGAAAGTCAGATGCAAAGAGTACCTATTTCCCACCAAGCTGTTTATGGATGATAAAGTCTTTCCCATGCAGAGGCTTGTAGATGCTCTATGGGTCTATATATTTGGGATCGTGGAATCAACATGCACAAATAGCTGAGATTTCCCTTTCCGTGCATATGTCCATTGACATAGAGTTGTACTCAGTACTGCCCTCTTTTTAGATTAACTATGTACTGTGCAAATATAAGTATAAAACAAAAATTCAACTTCAGTATAATTTTATACAATGTTCTAAATGGAAGATTAAAAAATCTGTATTATTCTGAATATTTGGTAACATTCTTCTCAAAGATTCAATATTTTTAAGGCAAGTCTTTAACATTTGCTCTTATATTTTGGAATTCTATTAAATTAAATGTTTACCATTGATTATAATAGTAAAAAATGTATATTTTTATTAAATTAACTTCAGTTATTTGACAATGCTATATCCATGATTCCTTTAATTTTTCAATAAAACTAGAAAAATTTGACAATCTACTTTTAAAATAAAGTTATATATAATAGTTTATATATAAATTTACTCACAATAGTGCACATGTGTATGTGTATATATAGATAGATAGATAGAGATATAGATATACTATTGTGAGTAAATTGGAAGCATATTATGTATGGCTTGATGTGCCTGAGAGTGTTTTCATCCTTGACATACTTAAAGCTTTAGTGACTATGGCAGATTATATTTTTCCAAAAATGGAAACACCTATACAAATCCCATCCATGTGCTCTTTTTACAATGAGGCTGACACTCCTTCCACGAAAAGGTGATATCTATGTTTCGTCCCCTTAGATCTTCCTGGGAGCTTGTGACTGACCAGACCAATGTAATACATCAGAAGTGATACTCTGTGACTTCCAAGGCTAGGTCATTAAAAGGATACAGCTCTCCAGATGCTTGCCTTTTGGAATCCAGCCACGATTTCGTAAAGAAGTCCAGGCCACAAGGAGATACCACATGTGACTGTTGTAACCAACAGCTCCAGCTAGACCTAGAGCCAACATTCAGCATCAACTACTAGACATGCAAATGAACAGGTCTTCAGATGCTTCTAGCTTCCAACTTTTGAGTCTCCTAGCTGAGACCCCAGACATAATGGAGCAGAGAAAAATCATCCCCTCTGTGCTGTGAATTCCTAACCAACAGAATCTGTGAGAAATAATACATGATTATTTTGTTTTAACCCACTAAGTTCTTGGGTTTTGTTACAGAGCAATAGATGATTAACATACATTTTGGTATCTGGAAGTAGGGTTGCTGCCATAACAAGAACCTAAAACTGCAGGAGTGGCTTAGAAACTGCATGATAAGCAAAAACTGGAAGGACTTTGAGGAGATTGTGAAAAACCTAAAGAGTCTTGAACAAGTGATAAGGAGTCTGAGAGTCTACTACAAGGTTATTAGTGAGGGCAAAAATGAAATAAAGAAAACACTGTTGGAAAAAGAAAGAGGATCTTGGTTATGCTGTGGCAAAGGGTTTAGCAACATTGTTGACTATGATTAGATGGAAATATAAAAATTGTAACTTATGAACTGGGTGATAGAGCCCAGGAGATTTCCAGGCAGTGTTGAAAGTGCCCCCTGGCTGCTGCTTCTGCTCATAGTAAAATATAACGGAAGAGAGAACCAAAAGGAAGGACTGTTAAATATTTTAAAAGGCAGGATTTGCAGCCTCTCCAGTCTGCAAATAATGTGCAGTCTTTGGGATCTTGGAACACAGAAGGAATTCAATTAATGTTAGTTTCTTTCTCCTTTCCCCGTTTACTTCATGAAGAAATGTTTGAAAATGCCTAAAGAAACTTAGAAGTTGGTATGACAGTACGTTCAGTGGTCTGAAAACGTTCAATAAATAAAGTCATCCTAAAATCCTAAAGAGAGGCTTCTTGAAATTGTCTTGAATCATTTATGCATCACTAAAATGATCCCTTTCTTAAAAATCTTTTCTCCACCTGCTCACAGGTTCTTGGTATTCCTTCTGTTCACTGTTTGGTTTTTTCACTTCTTATCCTCTGTAAAGACGAAAATCATCTTAAACAACTGATGAAGCATTGTGACTATGTTAACCACAGCCACAAGTTTGCTGACACTCTTCCCATTGAGAGGTTGCCTCAGTCCCCTCTCCTCAAGTTGTGGTGGGCTTTTTGACTTCTTTTATCAGTAGAGTATGTTGGACATGATACTATGTGAGTCCCAAGGCTAGTTCATAAGAGACCATGCAACCTCCCCCTCGGACTCAGAGAACACTCACTCTTAGAGCACTGAGCTGCCTTATAAGAAATCCAATTACCCTGACGCCACCACTCTGGAAAAGCCACATGTAGGCCCTCTTGGTGACAATCCCAGGTGAGCCTGACCCTCAGCTGTCCCAGTCAGACAGCAGACACATGAAGAAGCCATCTTGAGAGTGATCCTCCCACTCGCAGCTGTCCCAGCCCTGACATCTGAGTCACCCCCAGCTATCTGAGTCCTTCCAGCTGAGATCCCAAACATACGGAGCAGAGAAGAGCAGTCCTTTCTGTGCCTTTCTGAATCTTTGATCCTCAGAATCCATGAGCATAAGAAAATGGCTTTTACTCCACTCAATTTTGTGGTAGTTTGTTACACAACAATCACCAACCAGAAGAAGCATTTTCAGTCACCGACATCTTATTCATGCATTTAACATTTATCAAGGGCCTAATGAGGCCAGACATTGTACTAGCTTTATCTCAGGTTGGATGAATTTCTCTGATTCCTTCTGGAGATCAGGTTCTGCTGGAAGTTGTATTGTGGAGGCACTGGGCACTGGGCAAGATGCTAAATATATCTGGATGCTAGGCATGAATAAGCTGAGGGGCAGCACAAAGGACAGAGGATAGAGGAAGAATGGGAACAAGAGAGAATAGTGGCCAAAAAAAACCCAAAATTATCTCAGATTTTTTTTCCTTGACCTGATCTGACTGTGCAAATTGATATCTGGCCCAGAAAGCCACCCTGAAATGGCAGAGGTACCTTGGTTTCCCCCAAAGAGTGACCTAGTTACTAAAGACAATCAAGCTTCATTCAGTAGTTATTTCTGGATGGCAAAGATAGATGGTTTATCAATTAAGCACATCTGTCATAATGACTAAGGACTGGAGTTTAATGTAGCATAACTTTATGAAATGAAATAAAACACTGATATTTCACTTTTCACAAATATGTGTGAATAGTCAGATATAGTCAAAGACTCCTCAGTCATGTGCAATACAGAGACATAATTACTTCTCAATAGCTTTAAAAGCTACAAAAGGCATTTCTGAAAGAGTGGACTAAAGGGGGGAAGACAGGAAAAGCCTTAAAATTGTAAAAATAAGGCTCCATAAAAATGTGTTGGATGCTTGCCTCATCCCAAATGGAAAGATGTAGATATAATCTTTTCTTGGAAAAATCTTTGTGACCATTTAATGCTCTTTATGTATCATGATCCTTTCATTTTAAGTTAAAGCTATTCAACACGACACAGTCTATTTTACAGTCTAGGTGATTATTAAATGTCCCTCCCTTCCCTTGCTCATCATAACTTCTTGAAAATAGTTTACACTTGTATCTGCCGCCCCTACTCCTCTGCACTCCTTACTGAGAAGGGGGTTCCCTTGCAATCTTACTTGTGTTCCTACCATCTATGGGAGTTGCACGCGTTGGGTCTCTCTCCAGCTGCAAATCCAATGAACTCTTAGTTCTTATCTGATCTAGCATTTACCTCTGTTACCTATACATCTTCTTATTACCTAATAGTACATACATATCATTAGATATATAATTTTAGTCAATGACAAAATAATGTATACTTGTTGCAAAAAAAAAAAATTGAAAACTGTACTGAAGAGTATAAAAAGTCCTCTCCTCACTATGGCTCCATCCCACTTGGGGGAACCAATGCTCAGAGCTGAGGCTGATCAGACCAGACATTTTTCTGTGCACATCTAGTATATAATCTAAAATTTCAAATCCAAACTGAAAGAGGATTTGAGACTAAAGAATACACTATCCTTCACCCTCAATCTTACTCCTCATTTTTGATAACCACTTATACAAAGTTATGTTTCTTTTGGTGGTTATATCCATAATGTTTATATTTATTCATTTAGTTATTTATCAATTTAAACTATATCTAACTGCTACCCCTACCATGAAGAATGAGGAGTTTTGCTGATTTACACTGCTTTCTCACTTCCCTATTCCCACAAGGATTTCCCACCTTAAACTCTAAAGGCCTATTTTTATTTATTAAGTTTTTAAAATTTGCTAATGTGTGTCTTCAAATAAAACACAACCTTCTATTTCTTGACTCATCCATTTTAGGCATTGTCTCATACTTTGTAACATCCGATTTTATATCATTTCTCTTCTCTTCTTAGAACTAAAAGTAGCTAACTCTGCTTTGTCTGTAGGTTAATCAAAAAACCCCAGCATTTACAATATTATAATTATTTAGATATAGTTCCCTGCAAAATCAAACAGTGACTGGACAGTGAGTGGAGATGGGGATTGCAGGGGCCATTAATTTTGTTCAGCTGGAAGGAGCACATAACAAACAGGGAAGGGGGCAAGGCACGTTGCTTATGTTTGTTTATTTTTATGATGCTATACTTCCTTTTTATCACTAAGGTCACTTAGCTTCTTAATCACATTTTATTACAGGAAATTATTTTTGGAGCCATCTTATTCGCTGTTCTAATTTGCACTCTAAACCTACTATATCACTGTCATCCTGGAATTATTTTTCCTTTTTTAAAATCTTCTGCTACCTATCCTAATATTTTTACTGATATCTTTTTCTGAAAAAAAAAAATGTAGCAAACCATCTTCTCAATACTCTTAAGATTGCAATCTAGCATTTGAAACTTTCCTCCCTTGGACTGACTTGCAGAAGACATCTCATTTTCAAGAAAATCTCGGGGGACAATAATCTTAAAAGTGGTGTTGGAGTAGATTTCTTTTCACGTAGAAAGGAAGTGAAAATTTGTAACCTCAAATAATAGGCAATATTGAGTAGCTGCAATTTTAGTATTTGGAAAGCATTAATATTTTATAAAGAATGACATTTTACTTATTACTAATGTTTGTAATAACAAGATTATTAGTTCACTCAACAAATATTTATCAAGAACTCAGTATGTTCTTGGCAGTTTTCCATGTTCTGGGGATACAGCAATGAAGAGCTCCTCACAAATTTTATTCCAGCAGTGAGGCAGAGGCAAAAGATAAGAAACATATAAATAATTAAATACATTACTACGTACGTCAACTATTGATTGATGCTAGGAAGGTGGGATAGAGAGTGCTGGGGAATGGAGGATGGGGATGGAGTTTTAGGTAGGCCATGCCTTGGGTGAGGGGGCTTGTTTTTTAACCTTGTATAGCCTCTTTTCTTCATTTTGTTTTGTTTTGTTTTAATTTTTTAATTTCAAAATAATCACAAAATTACAGAAAAGCTGAAGGTACAATACAAAGCATATGTTTTTCTGAATCACTTGAGAGTGAACTGCTGACTCAATTTTCTATCACTTCTGAATGCTGTAGTGTATGTTTCCTACAAAACAGGGGTTCTACTACACAACCATAATATACCATAGATTAGGTATTCTGTTTCATGGATCTCACTTTCTTTTCCCTTTTTCTCACATTCCTTTGTTGTTTTGTTGGATAAATAGAGAGTAAGTCTTCCAAAGAGGGTGGTTGACAAGCGGTAAAATTTTCTAGGTCTTGCATATCTAAAAACGTCCTTAGTTTACTGGAACTCTTAATTGATAGTTTGGCTGAGCATTTACTTCTAGATTACACATCACATTTTTCTCAGACCTCAGTCTTCAAGCATATAGTGTCTCTGATGAGAAGCTGCATTTCCATTTATTAGAGGCAGTAAGTGGAGGCTTTGGGGATCTTTCTACTTTTTCTGAATCTCTGTCTAGGTATGGTTTTTCTTCTTCATTCATGTCCTCCTCATTCTGTGTGCCCTTTCAAGCTGAGGATCCATGTGTTTATGTCTCAGAAATATATTTTCATCCATTATTTCTCCAATAATTTCCTTAAAATATTCCCTTTTCTTTCTGAAACTTTTTTTGAAAGACTGTAGTTCTCCTAGATAGATCCTTTAAGACTTTAAAGTTTTCTTCTGTACATTCCTATTTTTCTTTTAGCCTAATTTCTAGATTTCCTCAGGTTTTTATTCCAGCACTTCTTTTTAATTTTTCAAGAAAATTTCAGACATCATATTTTTAAATTTCCAATATTTCTTTATTGTTCCTTAGTGTTTATGAAGAGATATATGAAATTATATTCTGTGTCCTGAATAATCAGTTTCTTTCAAAGATTCCTTGGTTCATATTGGCACTGTGCATATGTGTGTATGATTATTTTTCCTCTAATATGATATGTGTCCATTTAAACTCATGAACTGCGGACTACTTACTTGGAACACGTTGCTGACCTGGTTTCCCTCTGCCGGCATGTAGTTCTCTTCCCCACTAGGCCTCTCTTCAGTGAGAGGGATGGACTGTGAGCTCTGAGCCCACAGACAGCTTTCCTTTAAACTGTGTAAGCAGACAGCAGGGAGCAAGCTAGGCCCACTATCTGGGTTTTATTTTGGGAATCCCAAACCAATTCCTTTGGCAAGCAGTGCTTACGGAACAGGTGCTAACTTGTTATCTCTAACAACCGTTTAGAGACAAACATCAACCTTGATATCGGAGCCATAACCCCTCGTGAAACTGGAGCTTTTATCTCTAGGTTGGAAGCATTTTGGAGGCACCACCATTAGGGAGCTTGGCTCCTGCCTCCACAGCAGCCTCTGGGTGTGCACATCTGGCTGTGCTTCTGCTCCTGTATTCCTTAATATACCACATACTTTCCATCTTCCAGAAATTCATCAAGGTTAATGGTTTGCGTATGTCTCTGCCTCATTGGAGAACTGTTATAAATTTCTTACCCTTGGTACTTCTAAATTGTATTTCCATGGGATTTGTGGAAGAAGAGATAATGTATGTGCAACCTGTCATCTTGAACCAGAAGCCTCACTTCCTCAAAGTCCTCTCCCCCTAGCCTGCTCTCTGCCACTTCTCTGACATTTATTTGTCCCAGCTAGCTCTGCCTTCTTTTCTTTTATTCCTCCCTGAAGGTTTTTGCTCCATTTCTTCTATTTGTTTTCTGTGGATGATTTTTACTCACTCCCATGGATTTAACTACCACTTTAAGCCAGTGAACCCATTATACATGACAGCTCTTCTCTCTCTTCTGGACTCCAGTTTTGTGTTCTCTACTCACTACGGTCATTAATACCATTTTATTTTTTTCATCCAATCAGGAAATGGCATACAATCAATCTTATTTTAATTAATTAGTTAATTAATTAACTGGTGAATGCTTAAAGGATCTAGAACTGGTTTTAAGATAATCTTTCTACTACACCATAGTATTTCCCATTTACTTTTCACAAGTTCAATAATTGATGAATTATTTGCTCATCTTGGTGTGAGGTCAACCCTGGGGCTTATCTTTACAAAAATTTTTATATAACCTATTTTCCAATAACACAATATATTCAAACTTCATATATGTCTCCCTCTCAAAAATTGGTTCTTTGCTTGAGAGGAGCAAAGAACCACACCTGTTTTCAGTTTCCAGTTACAATATAGCATTGTAATTCTATTTCTAATTTCAGTTATTATAATCAAACTTCTGTTATATGAAGTTTTTGAAGCTAAACACTCAAAGCAGAAGTTTTCACTTACCTAATTGGCTACCAATACAAGAGTAGATTCAATCCATCTGTCCCTAAGTGGATATGTGTATCTCTGCCAGTCGGCCCTTTGTTTTGGGTTTAAATTACCCTTTTTAAGCCTGATTTCTCATGGAAGAAAAGCTAATAACATTTACTCTTCTAGTCTGAGCATTTCAACTATAATAACTTTTGATACTAGGCATAGATTCTATCCAATCTGTCAGGATGAGGAAAAGCTTCAAATTAGCTAAGATTCCCCACAACTATGGATTCTTTAGGTGCTGAAAAACAAACAAATAAATAAACAACAAAAAAAGGGGTTTTATCCACACTGACTCCTAATAAAATGGTGTAGCGTAGACAGTGATAGCTCTTGTTCCAGCTCCAATCACTAATGGGTACAGCCAATCTGCCCCCACAATCAAGGGTTCCAAGAATGGTTACTCACATATTCTCCCAATTACATCATAAAACCTTTCTTACATTTGAGAAACTCTAGGCAGATGGAATTTTCACAAATTTGGAATCATATGTCAACCTTTCCCTGGATATTCTAAATAGAAAACACCTCATATGAGTAATAGTAGTAATATTAATAAAAGCTAAAGTATTTTGTGGGCTAGGCACTACTCTAAGCTCGTTACATAGACTATTCCCTTTAATTTTTGCAGTAACTTTTTGGGTAGTTCTTATTATTACTTCATAAAGAATTGAGGCTTAGAAAAGTTAAATGTCTTGCCCAAACCGTTTCCCCAGTTCATAAATGATAGAACAGCGACTTGAACACTGGCAGTATGGTAACAGAGCACACTTTTTTAACCACTAGGCAAGGATATCAAACAAATTTCATCTTGTATGTCAACTGTGATTGATAGTGACTACATGGAATAACTGTTGAAAAAACTTGGTCACCAGACTCCAGGTGATAGAGTGCCAAAATGAGCAATGATGTCAACTATGAGCACATTAAACTTGTGGACCTTTTTCTAGGTACTTGCTCTCCTGGGATATGTGAAAGAGAGAGAGACAGAGAGAGAGATTGACTGACTGATTACTGACCTGTGTATTTATAAACAACTCTCAGAAAAAGCATAATTTAGGTTAGAGAAAGTCAGAGAATGTACCAAACCCTGCCAGCAATTTGTCTTTCTCTATGTTAGCTTATAAGAAAAAACTACTAGCGATTTGAATATTTTCTTTTTTGGAAACTTTATTAACCTTTGTTTCAAACTTTATTCCCAGGCTTCTTCAGCTTAATTAGCTGCAAAGAATGACATTGTATTAAGCAAAAACTGAAAAGAGCTGCAGTGTCCAGGGGCTTGGGCTTAAAAATATTAGAGATCTAGATTTTATCAGATCCATAAACAAAATTTTAAAAAGCAGTCTTAATATAAAATAGCATCTCCCAGTAACTTCTTCAAGATTTATCTTCTTCAGAAGTTGACTCAATTCAGTTTGCTTCATTCTTGGAAGCCTCACCAAATTATCCACAAGATCTGGAACTTCATCATCATCATCCTCTCCAGTAGCAAGTGGTGCTTTTCCATCCACAGATTGTTTGGGCAGAGCTTCAGCTAGTCTCCTTAAACTGGTCAGACCATCCGCGCCAAGCTGGTTTAAGATGCTGGGTAGCATTTCTGTCAGCTGCTTTGTCTCAGCATGGCCTGTAATGGTGAAAGTGTTTGCTGCCAGAGATGCCTGAACTTTAGAGTTGTTAAAGTGCATCACCGTTCCTTGGTTTGTGAACATATTCACCTCTTCAATACCAGAGATATTGTTCACCCCTAACTTCTTTAAAGAGAACTGACATTTTCTGTAGTCTTCTGTGGCTGTTCTATGAACCACCTTCTTTCTGTGAGCAGTTCCTTTCCCACCAATGCACACTTGTGCCTGCAGTTTGGCGAGTTTCTCTTGGTTCATGATAGCTTCTTTCATCTTTTTGGAGCAGAAATGGGGCCGTGCGGGGGACTAGGGTTGGCGATCAGGGGGTCTCGGGCAGACCAGCTGAGGTAAGGCGCACACACGCAGGGACGCAAGATGGCAGCTAGAGCGATTTGAATTTTTGTTCTACTTTATTTTCCTTCTCCCACACACTTATGGAGTTTTTTGTTTTTGTTCTTTAATGAAAGAAGTAGCATAAGGGGGAAAGATAAGAGACAAGATGCTTAGAAAACCATCCCTTGGATGATTGAATCAACTGGTTCAATTCCAAGGAAATTTCCAAAAAAACAGAGAAGATTTTAATTTCTTTTCACAAGGCTCAGATAGCGGTAACTTGTATAGACAATTAAGACCTAAATGTGGTGGGATAATACTTCTGTGATATTCACCCATGTTCCTTTTTTCCTTCCAGAATTTCTTGCTTTCCTTTTCCCTAATTTGAGCAGACCGTCTGCTCCACGTTCCTTGACTTAGGGTTGATTTAAGGAAAGTTTTCCTAGTTGTTGTTAAAGAGATTTTTTTTAATTGAAGGTAATCTGACTTTTATCCAGACTAGAAAATCTTTTTTCCAGCAGGGGAGATGGAAAAAGATGGAACGAAGGTCAAATGAGAGCAAAAACCTCCCTGGATCCCAGAGGGAGGATCTTGTACCCCACTTCTCAGAGGGAAGGCCCAAGGGAGAAAGATCTGAGTGTTTATGGAGCACTGAAACAAAAGGAACCTGGTTCCTAGGAAAAGCTTCCAGAAACAACAAATTGTCTATACTTGTTCTAAGAGTTGTTTATAGATACACACGTCAATAATCAGTCTGTCGGTCTGTCTGTCTCTCTTTCTTTCTCTCAGTAGACAAGTACCTAGAAAGGGAAAGGCTCTGTGACACCTTCAGTTGAAAAGACCATGAACAGCCTCACAGAGATGGCTGAGAGAAACAGAAAGATTCCTTGCTCCTATGAGTGATACAGAATCAGGAAAAAGAGCCCTCACAACCAAAGAAAGTATGCCTAGGAAGCTGAGGACATCTTGGCAGCAAACCAAGTGGAGTGATAACTTAGGACAAATTAGGAGAGTAGATATCTCATTTGCTATCTCCATGCAAATATGACATGGATCCCCTCCCCCAATGTCTTTTATCCTCTCCAAATTCTTAGATATATTTTTAAATATACATCCTAAAGAAATGTGAAGGAGGGGAAATCCCAAATTAATGGCAATATTCTACCCCACTATAAGAGAAAGAGAGTGCAACATAGAGAATAAGCTGAATTATATAAAAATTTTAGGGCTTCCCTGGTGGCGCAGTGGTTGAGAGTCCGCCTGCCGATGCAGGGGACACGGGTTCGTGCCCCGGTCCGGGAAGATCCCACATGCCGTGGAGCGGCTGGGCCCGTGAGACATGGCTGCTGATCCTGTGTGTCCGGAGCCTGTGCTCCGCAACGGAGGAGGCCACAACAGTGAGAGGCCCGCGTACCACAAAAAAAAAAAAAAAAATTTTAAACATATATATGTATTTTTTTATAAATTTATTTATTTACTTATTTTTGGCTGCGTTGGGTCTTCATTGCTGCACGTGGGCTTTCTCTAGTTGTGGCGAGCACAAGCTACTCTTCGTTGCGGTGCGCAGGCTTCTCATTGTGGTGTCTTCTCTTGTTGCGGACCACAGGCTCTAGGCACATGGGCTTCAGTAGTTGTGGCACACGGGCTCAGTAGTTGTGGCTTGCGGGCTCTAGAGCACAGGCTCAGTAGTTGTGGCACACGGGCTTAGTTTCTCAGCGGCATGTGGGATCTTCCTAGATCAGGACTCGAACCTGTGTCCCCTGCATTGGCAGGAGGATTCTTAACCACTGTGCCACCAGGGAAGCCCTAAACTTATATTGTTACACTCAATTTTAGAGTCAGAGATTCATCCTGACTACATCTATTTTTACAATCTAAGAAGTGATTAGGAAGAATGGGTGTTCATAGTAATTAATGGTAAGATAATTTCTTACTTTATAGTGACTGAATACAAGTTAGATACAAAGAAGTAAAATTAAATTTAGATATTAATCAAGTAATCTAATAAGGTAATAATAGATTACAAGAGTGTGAAATCATATTCATGATGAAGTGGAGCCCACATCACTCAAGGACATAAACATTAGACCAAACCAGGCAATGAAAGGTTTCAATGAGAATCCTTCACAGAAGGGCCTGTAGTTTGTTTAATCTTGCCTTTCTATACTATGTTCTATATCCTATACCATGTCAAATACTTAAGGGCTAATGCAAACATTTTCTAAACCTAAACTTCCAAACAAGAGAAAGTTTACTTCCCAAGTATAACTGGGTAAGTCCATTTAGAGGAATTCTTACTCAGGTCACAAGTGTCTACTTAAGGAATCAAAGTAATAAATTATTGAATAAGACCCTTGTGGCATGTGCAAATACACATACTTCAGGTACCAACACACTCACACAGAATAATTTAACAAGCTCTGCCTACAGAGCCAAGGCAGAGAGAAGGGGGACTCAACTGTCAAGCATATTTTCGACCAACCAAATTCCTGCAGATGATTCCAAATAGTCAGGCCAAAGAAAACAGCTATCCTTGCCTAGCTGGAAGAGATTGGTTAGAGCCAGTAAAACTGCTAAGTACTACTTGGTTGCCAAGGGAAAAAAAAGTGAATTTGTTAAGCTTTGAAAGCAGGGACTCAATTTTGTTTAAAATACCCACTCACCAAAAAGTCTTTAAAAAGCAACGTACTATTCAGGCATTTTGACACTTGCCCTTTTTCTAAGGACACAGGAACATGTCACAGATAACCTAAGTTCTTAAGGATGCAAAATTCTGATAATGTACTCAACTACAGAGTAAAGAGCTTTGCTGAGACTCTGGCTTAGGTGAGCTCATCTCTAGATACAATCATGAGATAGAGTCTCCTCCTCAGTAAGCCATGACTCTTTCATCATAATGGGCATCTGGCTATCTTCTAATTGATTGTGTGAGGGTCTCTTGCTTCAAATGGCCCACCTAGGTATTCATACTATATGCAGTATTCATGTTCTGAAGCTGGATCAGGTGGAACGTGATATTAAAATATTTACGGTGGTATTTTAAATATTTAAAGTGGTACTTCTCAAACTTTCTTACTGAAATAATTATAAGGACAAGGAAAGTAAGAACTCTATAGGCAGACCCAAGAGTTTTCATCCACATGTTGAATTTCTTTGAATCCATTTTTTGTTTTTGACAATTCATGTGGTTATCTTGCTCTATTCCACATTTTTGTAATATACTTTAATGTAAATATAATAGAGGGTAAAATTTCTGTCTCAGAAAGATGTATTTTGTTGACTCTGTGATTTCAAGGACTCATCAGTACATCAAGACTGCACACTAGCTTGGAAAGCATTTTAAATTATTAGAGGTTTAATCACAGTCTTTGAAGAAAGCATAGATAAAATAGGTTGTCACTGTAATTGCTACTGATATGATTGAAAAATATATATATTCATTTTTACAGATTTAAATACTGATATTTATGGAATATTACATATTAATAAACATATCTCAGTTTCTTCAGTAGCACAAATGACTTGCAATTACTGGTTAAAATGTTTGAAAATACAAAGAACAAGGGTGATACAGACTATCCTTGTAAATCTGGTATCTTTTCAATTCCCTTTTAGAAGTACATGCATTTATTCCATGATTCCTTATCCCTGGGGCCTGTTCTCAGTCAAGAGACAACGATCTTACTCAATAAAACAAATTCTAATGAGTTGTAACTGCTAATGGATTAATATATTTAAATTTAAAAATTGTAATTATTGTGTGATTCCGGTTTTAAAAGTCACTTAAATTATTAAATTAAATAAATATGAAAACAGTAAATAAAATCCCACCTTGCCATGGAAATTTTGTAGACATTTATCTTTCCAGGTAGATAAAGATCTAAAATTTCACATTCTGTTTTGAAAATTTTTTCAAATTGTATGTTGAACTTTTTCTCTTTTTTTTGTGGTATGCGGGCCTCTCACTGCTGTGGCCTCTTCCGATGTGGAGCACAGGCTCCGGACGCGCAGGCTCAGCGGCCATGGCTCACAGGCCCAGCCGCTCTGCGGCACGTGGGATCCTCCCGGACCAGGGCACAAACCTGCGTCCCCTGCATCGGCAGGCGGACTCCCAACCACTGCGCCACCAGGGAAGACCGGTACTCTTCCTTTTTAAGAAAACATTAAAAATTATATTTTATGACTGCAGTGGAATAAAGAAAATATAATACAGGCTGGCTTCCATTATGATATATCATTATCATATTCATTTTTTCTCCTGATTTTAAAAGAAATTAAAATTAAAATCTTTTTGTGGACCCCTAAAAGTATTGTAGGCATGAGGTACTACTGTGCCTACTGGCTAATATAGGCCAACCCTGCCTATGGCAGATAATGCTAGTTAATCCCCAAAAGCTATTCACCTCTTCTTCTAGAATAATGAAACCCCCAGTTTTTAGCCAGACACATGGCCATGCAAAATAAAGTCTACAGTTCCCAGCCTCGCTTGCAGCTATGTGCGGCCAGATAGCAAGTTTCATCAATGACACGTGAGCAATGATCACTACTTCCAGGTCGTGTTCTTTTTCCCTGCATTTGGAATTCAGTAGTGGTAAGAGTGAGTCATTCAGGGGACTTCCCTGGCGATCAAGTGGTTAAGACTTCGCCTTCCAATGCAGGGGGTGTGGGTTCAATCCCTGGTCAGGGCACTAAGATCCCACATGCCTCTGGCCAATAAACCAAAACATAAAACAGAAGCAATACTATAACAAATTCAATAACGATTTTTAAAATAGTCCACATCAAAAAGAAAAAAAAATCTTAAAAAAAAAAAGAGTGAGTCATTCAGGCTATGGAATTGGGGACAACACTCTAGGGACAATGGAACAATCAGACAGCAAGAGCCTGGGTCTCTGATGTCTCATGGAGCCTTGATGACTTCCCAGAGCAGTCACAATACCAGCCCAGATTTTATATGAATGAGAAATAAATTTTATTCAGTTCTATTCAGTTTAAGTCCCAGCTATTTGGGGACTTGGTTACATGCAGCCAAACCTATATTCAAATAGAATCACCTTTCACACTGAGGAAACTGAGGCACAGATGTGATTTTTCTCAATGTGATTTAGTACAAACTAAAACATAGCAAAGGTCAATCCTGACCTATCAATATTCAAAACCTATGCTCTATTCACTGCCTTCCCATATTGTCTTCTCCCTTCAGAGAAACAAAAAGCATGGAGAACAAAGCAACTATGAGAGAAAGAAGAAGATCATAAACTTTATGAAGCAATAAGTGTCATCAAAAGAGAATCCAAAAAAAAAGACAAATGGAAAGAAAAAAATGAAACAAATTCAATGTGAATTTTTGCCAGAACTACATGATGTGGCAATTTGCATTATGACTACTTACAGGAAGTATTAGAAACTTTCCAAGAAAGGAACAGTTCACATAAATGATGGATTCAGTACATTTTGCTTAACTGTCAGTTTTGACAATAAGTATATATATTATATTTTTGCTCATATAATTTCTGATTTTAACTGACACAAAGCAAGACACTGAGGTTAGAGTCCACAAAACGTACCTGGAAAAAGCATCTTAGTAAGAAATATTTCCAGAGATTGGTTCCAGATGGCAGAGTAGAAGGATGTGTGTTCACTCCCTCTTGTGAGAGCACCAGAATCACAACTAACTGCTGAACAATCATTGACAGGAAGACACCGTAACTCACCAAAAAAGATACCCCACATACAAAGACAGGAAAAGCCGCAATGAGAAAGTAGGAGGGGCGCAATCACAATAAAATCAAATCCCATAACTGCTGGCTGGGTGACTCACAAACTAGAGAACAATTATACCATAGAAGTCCACACACTGGAGTGAAGGTCCTGAGCCCCATGTCAGGCTTCTGAACCTGGGGATACGGCAACAGGAGGAGGAATGCCCAGAGAATCAGACTTTGAAGTGTGGTGGGATTTAATTGCAGGACTTCGACAGGACTGGGGGAAACAGAGACTCTACTCTTGCAGGGCACACACAAAGTAGTGTGTGCATTGGGACCCAGGGGGAAGGAGCAGTGACCCCACAGGAGACTGAATCAGACATACCTGCTAGTGTTGGAGGGTGTCCTGCAGAGGTGGGGGCTCACTGTGGCTCACCATAGGGACAAGGACAGTGGTGGCAGAAATTCTGGGAAGCACTCCTTGACATGAGCCCTCCCCGAGTCCACCATTAACCCCACCAAAGAGCCAGGTAGGCTCGAGTGCTGGGTCGCCTCAGGCCAAACAACCAACAAGGAGGGAGCCCAGCCCCATCCATCAGCAGACAAGCAGATTAAAGTTTTACTGAGCTCTGCCCACCAGAGCAACACCCAGCTCTACCCACCACCAGTCCCTCCCATCAGGAAGCTTGCACAAGCCTCTTAATAGCTGCATCCACCAGAGGGCAGACAGCAGAAGCAAGAGCAACTACAATCCTGCAGGCTGTGGAATGAAAACCACATTCACAGAAAGATGGACAAAAGGAAAAGGCAGAGGATTATATACCAGATGAAGGAACAAGATAAAACCCCAGAAAAACAACAAAATGAAGTGGAGATAGGCAACCTTCCAGAAAAAGAATTCAGAATAATGATAGTGAAGATGATCCAGGACATTGGAAAAAGAATGGAGGCAAAGATCGAGAAGATGCAAGAAATGTTTAACAAAGACCTAGAAGAATTAAAGAACAAGCACCTAGAAGAATTAAAGAACAAACAGAGATGAACAATACAATAACTGAAATGAAAAATACACTAGAAGGAATCAGTAGCAGAATAATTGAGGCAAAAGAATGGATAAGTGACCTGGAAGACAGAATGGTGGAATTCACTGCTGTGGAAGAGAATAAAGAAAAAAGAATGAAAAGAAATGAAGACAGCCTAAGAGACGTCTGGGACAACATTAAATGTACCAACATTCTCATTATAGGAGTCCCAGAAGGAGAAGAGAGAGAAAGGGCCCAAGAAAATATTTGAAGAGATTATATTTGAAAACTTCCCTAATATGGGAAAGGAAATAGCCATCCAAGTCCAGGAAGCACATAGAGTCCCAGGCAGGATAAACCCAAGGAGAAACACGCCGAGACACATGGTAATCAAATCGACAAAAATTAAAGACAAAGAAAAATCATTAAAAGCAACAAGGGAAAAATAACAAATAACATACAAGGGAACTCCCATAAGGTTAACAGCTGATTTCTGAGCAAAAACCCTATAAGCCAGAAGGGAGTGGCACAATATATTTAAAATGATGAAAGGGAAGAACCTACAGCCAAGATTATTCTACACAGCGAGGATCTCATTCAAATTCGACAGAGAAATCAAAACCTTTACAGACAAAGAAAAGCTAAGAGAATTCAGCACCACCAAACCAGCTCTACAACAAATGCTAAAGGAACTTCTCTAAGTAGGAAACACAAGAGAAGAAAAGGACCGACAAAAACCAACCCAAGGGGCTTCCCTGGTGGCGCAGTGGTTGAGAGTCCGCCTGCCGATGCAGGGGACGTGGGTTTGTGCCCCAGTCCGGGAAGATCCCACATGCCACGGAGCGGCTGGGCCCGTCAGCCATGGCCACTGAGCCTGCGCGGAGCCTGTGCTCTGCAACGGGAGAGGCCACAACAGTGAGAGGCCTGCGTACTGGGAAAAAAAAAAGAAAAGCGCAAAGAAAAACCAACCCAAAACAATTAAGAAAATGGTGATAGGAGCATACATATGGATAATTACCTTAAATGGGAATGGACTAAATCCTCCAACCAAAAGACACAGGCTCGCTGAAAGGATACAAAAAAAAGACCCATATATATGGTGTCTACAAGAGACCCACTTCAGACCTAGGGAAACATACAGACTGAAAGGAGGGGATGGAAAAAGATATTCCATGCAAATGGAAATCAAAATAAAGCTGGAGTAGCAATACAAATATCAGATAAAATAGACTTTAAACTAAAGAATGTTACAAGAGACAAGGAAGGCCACTACATAATGATCAAGAGATCAATCCAAGAAGAAGATATAACAATTATAAATATACATACACCCAACACAGGAGCACCTCAATACATAAGGCAAATGCTAACAGCTATAAAAGAGGGAATTGACAGTAAAACAGTAATAGTGGGGGGCTTTAACACCTCATCTATGCCAATGGATAGATCATCCAGACAGAAAATTAATAGGGAAACACAAGCTTTAAATGACACAATAGACCAGACAGATTTAATTGATATTATAGGACATTCCATCCAAAAACAGCAGATTACACTTTCTTCTCAAGTGCTCATGGAACATTCTCCAGGATAGATCCCACCTGGGGTCACAAATCAAGCCTTGGTAAATTTAAGAAAACTGAAATCATATCAAGCACCTTTTCTGAGCACAACGCTATGAGATTAGAAATGAATTACAGGGAAAAAAACATAAAAGAACACAAACATATGGAGGCTAAACAATACATTACTAAATAACCAAGAGATCACTGAAGAAATCAAAGAGGAAGTCAAAAAATCCCTAGAGACAAATGACAACGAAAACACGACGATCCAAAACCTATGGGATGCAGCAAAAGCAATTCTAAGAGTGAAGTTGATAGCAACACAATCCTACTTCAAGAAACAAGAAAAATTTCAAATAAATAAGCTAACCTTACACCTAAAGGAACTAGGGAAAGAAGAACAAACAAAACCCAAAGTTAGTGGAAGGAAAGAAACCATAAATATCAGAGCAGAAATAAATGAAATAGAAACAAGGAAAACAACAGCAAAGATCAATAAAACTAAAAGCTGCTTCTTTGAGAAGATAAACAAAGTTGATAAACCTTTAGACAGACTCATCAAAAAAAAGAGGGAGAGGGGCTTCCCTGGTGGGGAAAAAAAGAGAGAAAGAGGGAGAGGACTCAAATCAATAAAATCTGAAATGAAAAAGAAGTCACACGGCCACCACAGAAATACAAAGCATCATAAAGAGACTACTATAAGCAACTCTATGCCAATAAAATAGACAACCTGGAAGAAGTGGACAAATTCTTAGAAAGGTATAACCTTCCAAGACTGAACCAGGAAGAAAGAGAAAATATGAACAGACCAATCACAATTAATGAAATTGAAACTGTGATTAAAAATCTTCCAACAGGGCTTCCCTGGTGGCGCAGTGGTTGAGAGTCCGCCTGCCGATGCAGGGGACTCAGGTCCGTGCCCCGGTCCGGGAAGATCTCACATGCCGCGGAGCGGCTGGGCCCGTGAGCCATGGCCGCCGAGCCTGTGTGTCCAGAGCCTGTGCTCCGCAACGGGAGAGGCCACAGCAGTGAGAGGCCCGCGTATCGCAAAAAAAAAAAAAAAAAAAAAAAAATCTTCCAACAAAGTCCAGGACCAGATGGCTTCACAGGTAAATTCTATCAAGCATTTAGAGAAGACTTATCACCCATCCTTCTCAAACTCTTCCAAAAAATTGCAGAGGAAGGAACACTCCCAAACTCATTCTACAAGGCTACTATCACCCTGATACCAAAACCAGACAAAGATACTACAAAAAAAGAAAATTACAGACCAATATAACTGGTGAATATAGATGCAAGAGTCCTCAAGAAAATATTAGCAAACAGAATCCAACAACACATTAAAAGGATCATACACCATGTTTCAGTGGGATTTATCCCTGAGATGCAAGGATTCTTCAATATATGCAAATCCATCAATGTGATACATCATGTGAAACTAACTGAAGAATATAAACCATATGATCATCTCAAAAGACGGAGAAAAAGCTTTTGACAAAATTAAACACCCATTTATAATAAAAACTCTCCAGAGAGTGGGCACAGAGGGAACCTACCTCAACATAATAAAGACCATATATGACAAACCCACAGCAAACATCATTCTCAATGGTGAAAAACTGAAATCATTTCTCTAAAATCAGGAACAAGACAAGGGTGTCCACTCTCACTACTATTATTCAACGTAGTTTTGGAAGTCCTAGCAATGGCAATCAGAGAAGGAAAAGAAATAAAAGGAATACAAATTGGAAAAAAAGAAGTAAAACTGTCACTGTTTGAAGATGACATGATACTATACATAAAGAATCCTAATGATGCCACCAGAAAACTACTAGACCTAATCAATGAATCTGGTAAATTTGCAGGATACAAAATTAATACACAGAAAACTCTGGCATTTCTATACACTCACAATGAAAGATCAGAAAGAGAAATTAAGGAAACAATCCCCATCACCACTGCAACAAAAAGAATAAAATACCTAGGAATAAACCTACCTAAGGAGGTAAAAGACCTGTATGCAGAAACTGTCAGACACTGATGAAAGAAATCAAAGATGACACAAACGGACAGAGATATACCATGTTCTTGGATTGGAAGAATCAATACTGTGAAAATGACTATACTACCCAAAGCAATCTACAGATTCAATGCAATCCCTATCAAATTACCAATGGCATTTTTTACAGAACTAGAACAAGAAATCTTAAAGTTTGTATGGAGACACAAAAGACCCCGAACAGTCAAAGTAATCTTGAGGGGAAAAAAACAGAGCTGGAGGAATCAGACTCCCTGACTTCACACTATATTACAAAGCTACAGTAATCAAGACAATATGGTACTGGCACAAAAACAGAAATATAGATCAATGGAACAGGATAGAGCACACTCAGAGATAAACCCACACACCTATGGTCAAGTAATCTATGACAAAGGAGGAAAGGATATACAATGGAGAAAAGGCAGTCTCTTCAATAAGTGGTGCTGGCAAAACTGGACAGCTACATGTAAAAGAATGAAATTAGAACACTCCCTAACACCATACACAAAAATAAACTCAAAATGGATTAGAGACCTAAATGTAAGACCAGACACTATAAAACTCTTAGAGGAAACCGTAGGAAGCAATGTCTTCGACATAAATCACAGCAAGATCCTTTTTGACCCACCTCCTAGAGTAATGGAAATAAAAACAAAAATAAACAAATGGGACCTAATGAAACTTAAAAGCTTTTGCACAGCAAAGGAAACTATAAACAAGACGAAAAGACAACACTCAGAATGGGAGAAAATATTTGCAAACGAATCAACGGACATAGAATTAGTCTCCAAAATATACAAGCAGCTCATGCAGCTCAATATTAAAAAAACAGGCAACCCAATCAAAAAATGGGCAGTAGACCTAGATAGACATCTCTCCAAAGAAGAGAAACAGATGGCCAAGAGGCACGTGAGAAGCTGCTCAACATCACTAATTATTAGAGAAATGCAAATCAAAACTACAATGAGGTATCACTTCACACCAGTCAGAATGGGCACCATCAGAAAATGTACAAACAACAAATGCTGGAGGGGGTGTGGAGAAAAGGGATCCCTCTTGCACTGTTGGTGGGAATGTAAATTGATACAGCCACGGTGGAGAACAGTATGGAGGTTCCTTAAAAAACTAAAAGTAGAATTACCCTATGACCCAGCAATCCCACTCCTGGGCATATACCCAGAGAAAACCATAATTCAAAAGGACACATGCACTCCAATGTTCATTGCAGCACTATTTACAATAGCCAGGACATGGAAGTAACCTAAATGCCCATTGACAGATGAATGGATAAAGAAGATACGGTACATATATATAATGGAATATTACTGAGCCATTAAAATGAAAGAAATTGGGTCATTTGTAGAGACTTGGATGGACCTAGAGACTGTCATACAGAGTGAAGTAAGTCAGAAAGAGAAAAACAAATATCGTATATTAACGCATATATGTGGAATCTAGGAAAATGGTACAGATGAACCGGTTTTCAAGGCAGAAATAGAGACACAGATGTAGTGAACAAATATATAGACACAAAGGGGGGAAAGTGGGGGGGGGAGTGCTGGTGGTGGGATGAATTGGGAGAGTGGGATGGACATATATACACAAATATGTATAGAATAGATAACTAATAAGGACCTGCTGTATAAAAATAAGTAAAATAAAATTTAAAAAAAAATTTCCAAATACAGATCCAGTTGTTTCCTTCTAACCCTCAGGATATAGGTTCATCCCTCCTGAGTACTTTTTTGCCTTATCAGTGTGTCCATCAGGGTGAACAGGATCTGTGCCCAAACAACTACTTCTGTTCTTTGAATACACAAAACAGTCTAGTTACTAATTGAATTTCACTTTTTAAAAAGTAAGATATTTCATATATACACTTGAGTCTTGGGTCTTTTCTTTCAAAGCAGCCAAAAAGAAAACAAAGTTTTCTACTATTGTATAAAAGCCATATTCTATTTAAAAGGGAGTCTTTCAATGAGTCTGAAATGGGCAGGGGGGTTCTTCCATTCATTGTTCATTAGTGTAAACAAAATGAAAGAACACAGATATCACTTGCTCCCTGGGGAATCTCTTACTTTATTCAGGCAAGTCCAGATCATCTTAGAAGTCTTTTAAAAAACTGAGTTTCTCCCTCACATATATATACATGGAATATGCAGCATTCAGCTATATTTACTATATTTCAAATAATAAATATTTTCAAACTCTAACTTTTTTTCATTTTAGATACAGCAATAGGAGTATCACCAGAAGACTTACATTGTGATTATATATTTTTATCTCCTAAGATCAAAGCTGATCCACAAAGAGAGAAAACCTCTAACCGAAGTCTATCATTGCCCATCCTGTCAGAAAGACTCTCTGGTGGCCAGAGCCAGAGCTTGGTAAAGTAATGAGAGGCAAAGATACTCTTCTCAGGCTTCCCTGGTGGCGCAGTGGTTGAGAGTCTGCCTGCTGATGCAGGGGACACAGGTTCGTGCCCCAGTCCGGGAAGATCCCACATGCTGCAGAGCAGCTGGGCCCGTGAGCCATAGCTGCTGAGCCTGTGCGTCCTTCTCTCCAGCAGTAGCCCCCAAAGTGGCATTAAGGAAGATAATTTGTTATAGTGTGGGGAAAAATATTAGAACTTTATCTTTTATCTAAGCAATAAGAAAGTAACTACACTTTATTACATGGATCAACACCATTCCCCTTATTCAGTCAGTATGCAGAGACTTCTGCCACAGGCAATGGGCAAGATATCTAGAAATAAAAAAGGGACTAGTTTCAAAACACATCAGGGGTGGCAGCAATGTACTGCCGCATGTGCTTGTTTCCAGTGTACTTGTTTCCAGTTCTATTACGTTATAATTTTTGTGGATCCAGTTAAATGAATTAAAAAAGTATTGGGTTTTGAATGAATCTATCCTCACAAAATGTCAAGTAGATTAAAAAGTTTCAGCAAATAACCCATGGATTGAAAAATGCTAGTAATTTAAATACAAGCAAACCACCAGGAAATGGCAAAATCAATATTTCAGCTCCTAGTATTATTTTTTAATCAGCCACATTATATATTTTTAAAAAATCATCTAGTCCTGTGTAAAAAGATCTCCTTGAAAACTTCAAAATTATCAAGAACGCTATTTGAAATACGGGTTTTCTTTCATTATTTTTAACAATGAACAGCCACAATTTTCATCACACAATGAGCCACAATGAGTCTCATGTTAAGGCACATTGTACATGAAGATATTAACTCATGATGTAAGCATGTAAAATATAGCATAATCATTTTTTTCAGCAATGTTTAAAGCCATGCTATCCTCAAGCCACCAGTTTATAACATTTTGCTAAACTTAATGATCAGTATTTAGGAGCCACTTCTGTGATTCATTAGTTAATAGTGAAAGCCACATACAATTGGGGAAACACTTTCTCTTCCTAATAAAAATGTATGATACAATTTATAGAAATCAATATACTGAACAAGCTACAAAGCACTACTTTATCAACAAATAGATTTGGAAGGTGCATAGAAAGCATTGTTAAAGATTTGGCCAATCAACCATCAGATCACGTTATGAAGTTTTAAGAGGTTTGCTAAGTTGGATGAGCAGAGTAATATTCCCTCATACACAGCTTATAATATCTGCCAGATTTTGTTTAAATGGAATACACAAAGAACTACTTCTTTTTATAAGCTATCAAACGAAAGATGAAACAGAGTAGATTCTCAATAGTACAAAAATTCTTTAATAAAACAATGCTTTATACAACTGTATAATACAGTCATTGCCATTGCTGAAGCCACTGCCTCTACTAGAATATGAGACTTCAAGGTTAAGCTTACAGATATAGCCCTGTACAAGGGACTGCTTCCTGCCTCATTCATAAGCCAAGTGTGGTAGCAAAGAAATGAAAGCCAGAGATGCCCTTCAAGACATAGGATGTCAAAAGTATGGTAAGTTCTGTAGAAATAAGCCTTTTTAAAATAATGGAATTTTTAGAATATACTGCATGAGGTAGGAAAAATCAAGAAAGTCTTTGGCTCTCAAAGTTTTGCTTGTTAGCTCACGGCAAAGTTCTTAAAAGAACTGTCGAACTTAAAGGCAGAATATATTTCTTTAAATGTGTAAAATTTGCCAAACTTTTTACTGTGATTATGATGACTGCCCATAGTGTCCTCCCAAGAAGATTTTTAAAAAATATAAACACATATAGTCTGTCTGTTGGATTTGAAGTTGGATGAGTGATTACTTTTCAAAAGCAAATCTTACAATAGAGACAGCATTTTGAAAAAGGTATTTGGAAATATTTCTACTCTTATAGAATTCTATTACTAAAAAAAAAGTGTCATCGATTTTTAAAATGTCCCTACATCTTTTCTTTACATGTTGATTGGGCTGGAAAATGTCCAATACATTTAAAGTTCTTCCAAACAAAGACTTCTCAGGAAGTTTTGAACTCCTGTTAAAAATGTTAAAATATAACATTTTTTATTAGTTTACAAGAACTTATTAATGTCCGAGAATACAGAAATACGGTATACCAAATTTCATTAAAAGATTATATAATTGGAGAATGCTATTTAAAACATGAGCATCTTGATTTAGAAACACAGCCCAGATGTGCTACATTGGAGCCACATAGCTTCATGAAGTATCTATTTACTATAACAGCCATTAAATCTGCCAGAAGATTCAGTAGGCATTAAAAGTACCAGAAGTAACTTGAACTTAGAAGCTGACCATGGAAGAATCACTGCAGTGCAAAGGGTTAAACCAAGATTTTCAGTGTTAATGAGAAAAGTTGATAGTAGCTACAGGAAACCCAAACCTGTATAGTCCTTTTAACTGTCATGCCCAAATGCTTGTGAAACTCTGAGGGCTTGCTTTGGTTTATTGGAAATCATTAAAATGGTGCACTCTCCCCAGCTGATATTAATAAGGCCACACCATTCTTGCTGCCTGCAATGCCTCTGTGTAATTCGCTGCTGCCCCCAATTATCTGTGGGCGATCTGCAGGCCTGTGGAGGGGGTTCCACATGGGCAGGCGCTTAATGAACAGACTGGCTTATAAACACAGGCTAATCTCTCCCACATGAGCACCTGAGGAGGATCACAAGTGACAGCTGTTTAAATTTTCAGGGAAATTAATGACCCCTAAAGAGGCAGCGCTTATCAGGCTTGCAGTAGGTTTGATAGAGGAGAGTCACCACGGGGCAAAATGTTTATAATCGTCCATAAGTGCCTCATTCTATGGCTTCATCTTGGGAACTTTTATTGACACGCTCTTTTCTATTAATGCTTGTGCTGGCAGAGCATCTTGGTTCAATCTGTTCCTGATATCGGGCTCCTACAGCCGCTAATGAGCATCTCCCCATCCTCAGATCGCAAGCCATTTAAAATGATCAGGACTGTGGTTGGCATCCTGACCACTTAGGGAAAGTCCCATCAGACACATACATTTTTTCGGTCCACAAGGCTTTTGTAATGCATCAGCTCAGCCCCAGAGCTGGGCCTCGCAGAGGGAATGGGGAATAGACTGGCCACACGGTCTGGGGAATAAGGCAGACACAGGTAATTAAGTGCAGATTGGCCAAAGGGCCAGAAGTGACTTTTAAAAAACAGATCTAGAGGGAAACAGCACATTGCAAAACTCAGCACCCTCTTCTCCTACTCATACACATATACCCCACCCCCTGCTCTGGTGTTTTATGGCTTTTATGTATCTTTACAACAGAACACACTACATTGTTCTCAGTTGTTTTTACATGCCACAGACCCCAGGATCACTTAACAGGAAGTAGTCTCATTTCCAAGGGGGAGGGGGTTTTTGCAGAGTCTAGTGTCATGTGAAAGGAGATATAATAGAGAGGCAGACAGATAGATAGAGACAGAGACAAATAGAGATGAGAAACAGATACGCTGGCCTGTGAACAGTGTTAAAGTGGGAAGCCTTAGCTAAACTAAAATAGAGGAGGGGCTAGCAGTGTCAGGTAACAAAACAGAAGCACACTGTAAATATCTTCTGGGGAGTTAATTTCAGAAGGAAGAAGGGAATTTTACTAATATTAGAGAAGGTGAGATTAAACTTCTCTTCAAAACACACCATCGTATTTTTATGCAATTTTCTCAGATGGTTAAATAGCCAAATGTTCTACAGAGGTATGTAAGTATTCACAAAATCAGGCTCCATGGTAGAGAGGAAGGATCATTCTGCTTGGATAAGATGCTCATATATCTCTCTGGCTCATTTCAGTGGGAGTCTCCTATGTTTAGCTGAGATTTAAACTGGTCCTGGCACCTGGAATTCTGGAGTACCAGGCACTGACAGTGTTACTCAGAAAAGACAACCTGATTTCTCAGATATATTCCTCTCCCCATGGAGAGGAAAAATGGCACATTTGCCTGCTTTTTCTATGAAGGAAACACTGAAGCCTGGACTATAAGCCTTTATTGCAGAGCTATTTTAGTCCTTTGTGAGGTTTTGCTAGTTATTTTAGCATTTACCTAAGGATAAATATTTTAAAATAAATAAACAGTCTTACAATTTGGTCCATTAAAAATGTACCTGTGTAAATTAGGAATTCAAACTAGAAAAAAAGTATGCTAGCAACAAATGAACACATGTATGCAACAATTTCTTCAGTATTATCATGTTTTGTTGAGCTTTATTTATTCTTTTTCTATTCCTAGTGAAAATATGTCCCAGATATATTATTCAATTACTATAATATTTGTATTCCTATAATAGGCAGCAAACTTCATTTGATAAACATTTATATGTAGGAATAATTATAATTCATCCCTCTTTGTTATCAAGGGAAGAAAATAAGAAAAATTACTCTAATGTGAGCACGGAAGATATTGTTAGCAGGTAATATGACTGTTTCAGCAAAATACTAATGTTTACCAAATGTTCATTGAATACATAACAAACCATATCCTCAAATAATTGAGATCGGAGTTAGTAAGGTTTATATATTTCTTTGCTTGAAATTCTGTATTTTGAAAAAAGCATTTTCTGTACTGACAAAATAAATCCTAACAAGTCATGAGTCAAAATCACAAATTTATTTTATATAATATTCAAAAGCTAGGACATCACTAATAAAAATACACTCAAGTCTCCCCCTCTTATTCTTCTTATCCCATAGTTTAAAAAAAACAAAACGAAAACTAACTTTTTTGCTTTATTATGTAAAATACTAGTTTTGGATTTTATTTTCATAAAAGCCCAAAAGAACTTAGAGATTCAGAGATAATTATTCATCATCTTCTCAAACTCATTTAATAGTCCAAAGTAACATTACCCAAGGAAATGTTTTTCTGATTGAAAAAATAGAAAGCATAACAGACTTTTGCAAACCAAAGGTAAAAACAACCAGAAAAAGACTTTAATAAGATCAGCTTTGTTTAAAGTTTCTGTTTCAGGATAACATTTGGCTACAAAGACTTGACAAAATCATTCTTTATCTACAGTGTTTTTATATAAGGGTGGTAGAAGTGGACTCTTTCAAAAGAACAGAGGGAAAAAAAAAAAAAGACTGCTCTTGTATCAGCTTCTGGCCAGGGTCTTCCTGAAAAAAAAAAAGTCTTCATTTTTGTTATCTTCAGGGAGTGAAACTCTGGCTAGAGCAGCAACTGGCTTCACTCCTCTCTTTTGGGAGCAAAAGCAATGACAGAAGCATGGTTAACCATTTGTTCCTAGAATTCTCATGAATGTTTAGGTCCCAATGTGGACAAAGAAGAAGAACATGGAACTCTAGGTGGGGGAGGAGGAAGTCAAACTTCCCAGATTCAAACCCTGGCTTCTTCACTTTCAAGCAAGTTCCTTCTCTCTATGTCTATTTACTCATTTATAAAATGGAAATAATAAATGTGGTAGACCAATATTTTATCCAACCACCAATATTTCTGATTCTTTTCCTGCCAGGCACCTGAAATGACTATACATCTCTGCCCCTTGCCATTAGACATGGCCAGGTGACTTGCTTTGCCCTGGTGTGACACTTCTGGACAGAGGCATTTAAAAGCTGGTACATGGGGCTTCCCTGGTGGCACAGTGGTTGAGAGTCCGCCTGCCGATGCAGGGGACACGAGTTCGTGCCCCGGTCCAGGAAGATCCCACATGCCGCGGAATGGCTAGGCCCGTGAGCCATGGCTGCTGAGCCTGCGCGTCCGGAGCCTGTGCTCCGCAATGGGAGAGGCCACAACAGTGAGAGGCTCGCGTACCGCAAAAAAAAAAAAAAAAAGCTGGTACATGATTCTCCATCATTTATCCTCCCTGATGCAATAATTGTGGAAGCATGTGTCAAGATGGGGCATCTGACCTGGTTCCCTGAGTAACTATGATAAAGACTTCTACCTGCTAACCATAATTATATGTGAAGCGTAAGCATGAAGCATTAGGTGATGTTATCTCTGGATTTGGGGGTTATCTGTTACCACAGCATTGCCTAGCTTATCCTAACTGACAGAATAATCCTACCTGGTTCATAATATTTTTGTTAAGGATAAACTGAGTATAAATCACTTAGAAAAACACCTAGAACATTATAAACGCTTCATTTATTCATTATTCAGCAAATATTTATTGAGTACCTACCATGTACCAAATCCTATGCTAGGTGGAGGGAATATGATGAAAGCAAAACCAAAAAGTACCTGTTCACATGGTATTGACCATATATTGGGAAAAGCAATTGTTAGTCGAATCATGACACAAACATAAAATTGCAACTTTGCAAACCAGAATCCCTAAGGAGCAGATGGCACAAGAAAGCATATGAGATAATTGACCAAGGTAGGGAAGTCAGCAAAGGCTTCCTTGAGGATTTAGCTTAAATCTGGAAATCACAGAGTGATGTTAATTAGGGAAAGTTGGGAAGGAAGAGCCTTCCTTGAGGAAGCAACTTGTATGCAAAGACCTGTGCAGGTGAGGTGCACGGTACCTACAAGAGACTAAAAGTCTCCAGTTGGAGTGGTGACTAAGGGAAAAAGAAGTACAAAATTAGGATAGAGGGTGGTAAGGGCCAGGCTTTATAGGCTAGTGAAGATTTAGGTCTTTATCCAGAAAACAATGGGGAGATGTTTTAAGTGGGAGAGGATTACATGTGGAAAGGTCATTCAGGCTGAAGAGTAGAGAGTGGATTATAAGGGTTATAAGAGGGCATGGTGAATACAGAAGTTAACCAGCTAAGAGGCTATTGCTAGAGTTCATGCCATAAATAATGAAAACTTGTAATAATATGGTGGTAATGGTGGTGGTAGAGATGGAGAGAAAAGATAGATTAGCTGGCTTTAAAAAATATATATCCTTTCACTTAATCTATTGTAAGCAAAAAAGAGATATATCTCAAGGTATTAGGTAACTTACAGAATTTCTAAAAGGGTCAAATCACCAAGATGTAATGCTCCACTGCCAGAAACATTGCAACAAAGAGAAACATCCAACCACACAAGACTGATTGTTCTAGTGGAACTGTTCTAGTCACGGCCCTCAAGAGGCTAAGGACCAGATAGTACAACTCCTGCCATAGCTGCCCCAGAAAAACCAATCATCTCCTCAACATGCTTGCTAGATGGTGTGTACTTCTCATACACGGCTGCCACTTCTCATTTACCAAATTCACATAAATTCATTTGTCTCACAGAAGCTAAGTGTCACGAGAAATCTCAGCTACAAAGAAAAATAAATGTTATCTTTAGCTTGTCATCCTTGAAAGTATAAGGAAGGCATATTTGATGGGGATAGAGTAGACGTTGAGTGAATCAGACTAAAGTACTTTCCACAAGGAAGTGAAATAAATTGGAATTTTTGATGCATTGGATATAAAGTATAAATCTGAAAAAGGTATAAAAAATGACTCCTAGGTGTTTTGCTTCTCATCTTGAGGGATAATAAATGCTATTCACTGAACTTGGCTCAAGAGTAATGAACAAGAGTCTGGTATCGCGCACACTGAACCTGAAATACCTTTGAGACAGCCATGAGAAGAGGTCAAATCGTTGGATATGCAAGAGAAGGTCTTGCTGGATATATAAATTTATGAGTCATCTGGTGATAACTGAAATCATGTTGAATTAATTTTCTCCTGCTTCATCACAAATTACTACAATTTAGCAGCTTAAAATAACATCCATCTATTATGTCCGTTTCCATGAGTCAGGAGTCCAGGCAGGGATAAACTGGGTCCTCTGCTCAGGGTTTCACAAGGCTGCAGTCAAAGTGTCAGCCAAGACTGCAATCTAATCTGAGGTTCAGGGTCCTCTTCCAAACTCACTGGTTGCTGGCAGAATTCAGTTCTTTGTGATCATGGGACTGAGACCCTCAGCTCTTAGAGGCCACCTAATGTTTCCTGCCATGTGACCCTCTCCAGAACATGGCAGTTTGCTTCTCTGCAAGGTCAACAAGAGAGCTTCCAATCTCTCTCATTTCAAAGCTCTCTCAATTCAAATCTCTAGACAATTTGAATCTCTGAATTTTCAAGGGCTCACTTGATTTGGTCAGGGCTGACCAAGCTAATATCCCTTTTGATTAACCAAAAGCCAACTTATTAGGGATCTAAATTATATTTGCAAAATTCTTTCACCTTTGCCGTTTAGCATAATTTAATCATAGGAGTGAAATCCTCCATCATGTTCACAAGTCCCACCTGTACTAAGGGGTGTGGAATATATAGCATGTGTATACTAGGGGGTGGGAATCTTGCGGGCCACCTTAGACTTCTGCTTACCACGCATGTCCAAGGGTGAGATATCCTAGAGAGAAAGTATAGAGTGAGAAGAGCACAGCACCTAGGAAAACAACAATTATGATTTCCTATATTTAATGGTGGGATAGAAGTATCTGAGATTGAGATAGACAAGTAGAAGCTCTATTATTTTTGTTATAATTTAACATCCAACAGCCTTAACCATAACACACCCAAATATTTGAAATAATTGATCTATTTCAGATTTTGCAACTTAATAAAGAAGTTTGATATGACTGAGAAGGTTATCAATATTTTAGACTCATAAATAGAGTAAAAGTCAGAAATGACATAATAAAACCTCCTTACTTTACCAATAGGATATGGATAATAATGATTTTGCCCAAGTCATTCAGCCAGTGAAGGGCTGAACCACAGATCTCCTGACTCTGAAATCAGTTTATTTTTTCTTTAACTATTAAGGCTGTTCCATGAGATTAAGATTGGTCATAAAGGGCTTCCCTGGTGGCGCAGTGGTTGGGAGTCCGCCTGCCAATGCAGGGGACACGGGTTCGTGCCCCGGTCCGGGAAGATCCCACATGCCGTGGAGCGGCTGGGCCCGTGAGCCATGGCCGCTGAGCCTGCGCATCCGGAGCCTGTGCTCCGTAATGGGAGAGGCCATAACAGTGAGAGGCCCGCGTACCGCAAAAATAAAAAGATTGGTCATAAAGCTTTATGCAGAAAATTATATTCAATAAAATTAAAGTTATTTAAGAGATACAATTCCTTATTTTATCCATACCTTAGGATACAGCATGGAAGTCCTAAGATTCTCTATTTTCTAGAGACAATCCTCATAAAATTCCCTCTCTCATCTTACCAATTACACTTTCAAATGGCATGCAAAGGGTCATACAAATATACCATTCTATAGTATATTGTTAACATACTCTAAACTGATTATTTGAAAAGATTGAAGATCTTTTTCCTTACTGTTCCAGGAACTTTTCCTCAATAATTTCCCTTATATAACTCATCCAAGCAGCCATAAACATTAGTTGATTATATATTATTCTATTCGTTGTCCCCATTTCTCCTGCAAACACTTGAACTATGTTGTAAATTACTTTCTATTGCAAGTATATTGTATCTATTTCTGGTTAAAACATTTGAATTATGTTATAAATTATCTATATTAGTCTCCTCCCAGTCCTTTATTTATATGGCACTCAGTAGCTATTTGTTGCTCATCTGTAGAGGACGAGAATGCCCACTGACTTGGAAACAGACAATAGTAGATATGAGTCCAGCATATAACAACCCTGTGGTTTTTGAGCAAGTTGATTCTCTGTATCTGTTTTATCTGTTAAACACATATAAGAATGCCTAACTTATAATACATTATGATAACTTAATGACAGATGTTATGTACTCCATAGAGTACATCACAGATTCTCAGTGTGTTGACCACATTCCTTCCATTGCTTCTTGGTTTTTTCATGGGCCGCTATAGCCTTTTGTCATACTTGCAGACATTTTTGTAAATAATGGAGCCATTCTGTCCTTGTTTGCATTATGTATGCTTTATAAATTACTCCATTTTTCATTAAATAAGAACCAGCTTTCTTATTGAGTCTGAATTTATCAGTCTTTATTAAAGTTTTACACATCTGAAAAACATTATACATTCCCATTAGTAACCATTGTTCCCTTATTGAGTTCTCACCTGAGAGTGGGATTTAGCATGGGAAAAAATAGTCCCTAGAAAAGCCTATGAGAAGCTCCAAAAAGGGGAGTGAGGAAAGCAGCATGTGTAGTCTGGAAGGCCTCTGGGTGATTCAAACATCTACCCCCAAGTATGTGCTGCTTATTCTCCTTTCCCTCTTCCTCACTGAGGTCCCTAGATACTATTAGTAAATGTTCTGATGCATGTATTATTGAGAGTAAAATAAACTCCAGAGTACTTTTTCTTCTTTGTGGCAAATCATCACTCACCAATCCTTTGTTTCCATTAAAAATTGGTCTAAGCTGCTTTTCTTTTTCTATATTCAATCTTACAATGGCCCGACCTCATTTACTTTTTGAGCCAGGCAGATTTATTTTTCAATTTCTTTAATCAATGTCTTTAGTTTAAAGTTAATGTTCATTTTATGCACTTTGTATTCAAAATGTTCATCTTCATTCAAACTTGTTGTGACAATAACTGTGATTATTACCTTTTATTTTTCAGCCCTTTGGTATCACTTACTAATGTAATGCACTTGCTGGCAAACAAAGACAGGTTTCAGTTGTTCTTCATTAATTCTGATTCTTATTTGCAAATCGAGTTTACACACACTGACGGCAGCACGGCCATGAGGTATGGCAGCCTCACTGAGATACCTCTTCAGTTTACTGTTTTAAAGAAATGTGTGTTAGATATTTAATAGGCTTCTTTATAACAGCTCGAACACCAACTCAAATTGCCTTTATACTAATAGGAAATCAGTGGCTCATGAGATCTGAGAAGCCCAGAGATTTGAAAGAAAAGTCAAAGGGAATCAAAACGACTCTGAGATCTTCAGTGACTTAGAACTACTAACTCAATGTGCTCTGTCTCTCATCTGTTTGTCTCTGAGTGGCTTTATTCTCCCCAACAGAATCAGTAGCTTCTTGCTTTCTGCTTCACCTCCTAGCAGCTGCATGGCCCAGATACAATGCACTACGCATGCAGCTCCAGACAGAACAATTCCCAGGAGGCCTCTAACTGGCTCAGGGTGGGTCACTTACCCTTCTTTGGACTAAATCATTTTAGACTGGGGAATACAGCAATGCAATTGGTCATGTGTTCACCGTTGTGGATACAAGGCAGAGCACCACAAAAGGAAGCCCTACCAGAATCACTTGATTACGAGTGGAGAGAATAAATTCTCAGAGAAAGGGGGAAGCACATTGGACAAAAGACATCATATCCATCACAGATATTAAACATCATAGATGTGAAAGTTAACAATATATTATATGGCATGAGACCTTCAACTTCTCCTGCCAAGAATACAGACAAGGATACTTGGCTAAAAGATATTGCTTTAATATATTGGGCTGGCTAAAAAGATCGTTTGGGGTTTTGTACCTTTTATGGAAAAACCCAAATGAACTTTTTGGCCAATCCAATACGTTTTATTTCCTCAATGAAATAATTCCTACTTTGTTACACTCAAAAAAAAAAAAAGAGTGTAGGTAAGTTTCCAAATCAAAACAGAGTTTAATTCAAAGTCATGCTTACTTAAGGTGAATTTCCCTTCAAGACATGACTAGTGGTCAAATATTCTCTCATTGACAAGGTACCCAGAAGCCTATTTACAAACACCAGTGTGCTTCGGAGGAAGCCTTGCTTTGGCATAGAGACCAAATCCAAGAGGGGCCTAAAGAATCCCAGGAGTATTATGAGTTCTGAACCAGCAGCACTCAGCAAATAACTCACTGCAGATTAAAATTAGCTTCTCCACCAAGGCTGTAAGCAAAAATATGACATGTTTTGAGTGTTAGATAACTAGGTACAGCCAGGCTTCATATAATCCTTTTCACATGCCAACCCTACAAGACAGAATACCAGGAACAAGATAACTGAACAGCTCTTGTGCTGTGAATTAAAGAAGAGCAATCCAATCCTGGCTACTCAAAGTCTGTGGTCCACAGACTGGCCACATCTGTATTACTTGGGAGCTGGTTAGAAATGCAGAATCTAGGGCCCCAAAGACAAGATTCCCAGAGACATTAAAGTTTGAGAAGCACTGATCCAGAGTAAACCTAAGGGCATCAGCTCAAAGGCAGGCTAGGTTATTATGTCAAGCAATCTAGACTCACCTGGACTTTGCCAGCCTGACAAAGAATAATCAGAAGAATGGCATTTTCTAAGTTACACTGCAGGTTTTAAAAGGCAGAGTTCTGAACAGAAACAAATCCCAAAAAGAATATCAGGGATCATTGTTATTAAGACAGTATTTTAAGGGGACACACCTACACACTGACACAGGGAACCACAGTTAATAACAGTGTTTTGAGTGGGAAGCTCAACTCCTGTGTGTGTGTGTGTGTGTATACACGTGTTCACACATACACACATGTTCGAGTGTGTTATCTATGTGTCTGTCTGCGGTTTCTGCCATCTTCCTTTTGCCTCTCCCATCCCCATCTCCTAGGTGTCCTCCATAACTGCTGTCTTCTAGCACAACTTTCCCTCCAACTTGTGCCAGGAAGAAACAGACACAAGGATACCTGGCTAAATAATAGTGCTTCAATTTATCCTTCATTATACCCCTAAAAAAGAGTCTATGTATTTTCTAAATCAAAACACAGTTTAATTGACTATAATTCAAATCAATGTTATGATAAAGTAAATTTCCCTTAATGACTAGTGGACAACCATCTTTGAAATATAATGTGCTCCTATCTTAACTTTTAAAATAAATTTTTTCTACCTTTATTCATCCTTGGAGATGAAAAATGGCTGAGTCTTCCTATTCTCTCTCCCCTCACTATAAATGCACTTATTTCAAACTTGTGCATCTGTTCAAATCTAAACTGGGGTCTGAGTACACTAGCACTAAAATCCTATTAAATTATTGCTAATTGCTAATTGCAATATTAAAATAGAATTTTCAAGGGAATCCTAGCACACTGTTGGTGGGAATGTAAATTAGTGCAGCCACTATGGAAAACAGTATGGAAGTTCCTCAAAAAATGAAAAATGGAAGTACTATGCAATCCTGTAATTCACTCCTGAGTATACATCTAAAGAAAACGAAAACACTAATTTGAAAAGATACATGCACCCCAATGTTCACAGCAGCATTATTTACAATTGCCAAGATATGGAAGTAACCTAAGTGTCCATCAACAAATGAATGGATAAAGAAGATGTGGTATACATATAAAATGAAATATTACTCATCCATAAAAAAGAATGAAGTTTTGCCATTTGCAACAACATGGATGGACCTTGAGGGTATTATGCTAAGTGAAATAAGTAAGAAACAGAGAGACAAATACTGTATGTTATTACTTCTATGTGGAATCTAAAAAATAAAACAAACAAATGAATAAAACAGAAACAGACTCACAGATATAGAGCACAGACTAGTGGTTAGCGGTGGGGAGAGGAAGCAGGGAGGGGGAAGGTAGGGATAGGGGATCAAGAGATGCAATCTACTATGTATAAAATAAATAAGCTAAAAGGATATATTGTACAGCACAGGGAATATAGCCAATATTTTATAATAACTTTAATGGAGTATAATCTATAAAAATACTGAATCACTATGTTGTATACCTGAAACAAATAAAATATTGTAAATCAACTATACTTCAATTTAGAAAAAGCAGAGCATAAAAGAAAAGAAACAAGAGTAACAACTATCTGACTCCCAGAAGAAACAGAGACGATCCAGAGAATAGAAAAAAGTTTAAATAGATCAGTTAGGGAATGAATGCTGAAGACCAGCTTGGCAGATTGCTTCTTGGTAAATGAGTATATAAGTATTTAATCTATATTGCTCTAACAGAGAAATGATGGATTAATATATTGATAAAAAGGGGGAAAGACACATATAGGTTGAAACGTTCTATGGATCTCTATTGATCAGAAACAGAATAAAAATGCAAAACAATGAGGACAGAAGTTGCAAGCTGGGTGGATAGGCCTGCTGGGCTAGGAAGGCCACAGGGCACAAGCACAGCTTCTGTTACTTGATTTGTAACTGGTTTTGCCACATCCCCAATATTACTGCAGAGTGGTGACTCTAAAATTATGAGACCTGCTTTGATCTGGGGGCCCCATGGGCCAGGTAGAAGCAGCTTTAGATCAATTCCAAGGTAGGAGGTGGTAGTGAGTACAGAGAGAGAAAGGGGAGGTACATAGGTGTATAACTTGACATAAAGTTTGATAAAAGTTTAAGATAAGGATTGAGAAGAGGCAAAAAAAAGCTGGAAATGGGGAAGAGCCTATTCCATTGAAAACAGCTTCAAACAGAAGCTGGGGAAAGACTGGGTACCATGAAGACTGGGAAGTGTTACGTAGGGTTGATGAGCCAGAGAATTAGGCGAACATGAGTGATGGAAAGCATGGGAAAGAATATCAGGAAGGTAAAGCAAAGAAGCAAAAGAAAAGACAGAATACAGGTGGGTGAGAGCAAGTGGGATGGGGGTATGCCTACTGGAATTAATTGCGAAGTAAGTAGGGAGTAATTAAGGGCCAGGAGTGGGTAAGAGGAAATGTGAAGGTTCTATAAGCCCAACTAAACTATATAACAAGAAAGCTGATATTCTGAGGAAGATGCTTCCAAAACATGGCAATGTCACTTCGGCAGACTCAGGGAACTGGAATTCTTATGACAGCTGTGTGATCTATGCCATTTTGGTCCAAATGAATATAACAAGTACGTTCTGTTTGATTTCAGCATTTAAAATACACACCAATTCAAGGACTATGAGAAGGCCTGCGTTAGCAGGGAAAATGAGAGGATTTATCTTTTAACCGCTTTGAGTGGTCTTTTTTGCATAGCATGGTTCTGAGAAGAGCTCTGAAATGAGGAGGAATAAGATCAACTATATTAATTATAAGTGACAAACAGGAAAAGAGATATGGAGGTACAGTTAAATAATATTATTTCTGCTCTAGGTTTTGTAGATACCTCTTATCAAATTAAGAAATCTCCTTCAGTTACCTAATTTGCTAATTTTTAAAATTATGAATAGAGATTAAATTTTTTCAAACACTTTTTCTAAAGCTATTGAATGACTGTATTAATTTTCTCCTTTAAGATGTTAATGTGAATTACGTTGATTTTCTAATGTTAAGCCAACCTTGCAATCCTGGAATAAACTCACTTCGTTATGAAAAAAAAAGTAGAATTTTCATCATTTATTAAAATATGTATATTTTGGGGGCTTCCCTGGTGGCGCAGTGGTTGAGGGTCCTCCTACCGATGCACGGGACACAGGTTCGTGCCCTGGTACGGGAAGGTCCCACATGCCGCGGAGCGGCTGGGCCCGTGAGCCATGGCCGCTGAGCCTGCGCGTCCGGAGCCTGTGCTCCACAATGGGAGAGGCCACAGCAGTGAGAGGCCCGCATACCACAAAAAAAAAAAAAAAAAAAAGTATATTTTGTTTATATATATATATTTATATAAAATTTAATATATATATATATTTACCAAATTTCCTCAGATGCCTTTTCTTAAAAAAAAATGTTTGTTTAGATTGAATGGAAAGAGACATCCCTAGTTATTAATATTTTACAATAAACATTAAGAAATCCAGTTACCATAAAGATTCTATCAAAAAGCCAACAGGTTTAGACAACTAGACCTGCCCAACTTGCTTACTAATCCTTGGCTAAAACAGGTCTTGGTATAGCTGGAGACAAAGCTATAGTATATGATATTGTCATTAGTTGCTACATAGTGTACACAGTACATAATGTTGGCAGAAGCTTCAGGCAGAAACAATGAACCATAACTCACCTCCATCAACACCCAAGGAAATGAAATTTGGCCACCACAGGCAAGATGGGCTCTTGCCAGCCTACCATATTAAGCTGTAGTTGACCTATGGAATCAAGATCTGTTAGGAGGGAACACATATGTATAAGTACAGACAGGATGATTTTATAAGCTTTCAACCTTGTCACTGCCCTCTAAGGTAAAATTCAGAGCTAAATGGACTGTATCCATCAGGATAGCCTGTGGTGGTAGGAAAAACTGAAAGAATATAATACTCACAGGCCTTCTAGTATATACAGTAACTTCTCTTCCTCAGTGGTTGTGAGAGAGAGCCATAGTCTAACAGCAGAAAATAAGGATCTGTTCTGGAATCCTTTCATCAAGCTGGCAAGCAGTGTGCCTCACAGATGGGGGCTTTGCCACTTCTCTCACACCTTTATGCAGTAGCAGCTGAGCTGATGCATTCTGCACCTGCCACAGCTTCTGGAGAAGTTTCTGAGGAAGACCAAAGAACAGTAAATTATAGCTGACTAACTAAAAGTACATGAAGACAACAATATCTTCAATGGGAAGAAAATAATATCCTATTGAAACTTTCTCTTTAACACATGGTTGTTTCTTCAATGCCTATAGTTTATAAAGAAAAATAATAAAAAGTCATAGTTTTCTTGAGCATGGAAACAAAGCTTAGCAATAGATGATTATTTTTGGTTTGCTTTTCTCTGTTGTTTTGACTGATTTTTTTGCTGTTATCTGTATGTATGTTTTGTGTTTTTTAATTGAAGTATAGTTGTTTACAATATTATATTCGTTTCAGGTGTACAATACAGTGATTCAACATTTTTATAGATTATACTCCATTTAAAGTTATTACAAAATAATGGCTATATTCCCTGTGCTGTACAATATACCTTAGTTGTTTATTTATTTTATACATAGTTTGTGTCTCTTAATTCCATACCCCTATCTCACCCCTCTCTCTTCCCTCTCCCAGCTAGTAATCATTCACCTATATCTGTGACTCTGTTTCTGTATTGTTATACACATTCGTTTTATTTTTTAGATTCCACATATAAGTGATAACAGAGTATTTGTCTTTCCCTATCTTATTTCATTGAACAGAATACTCTCTAGGTCCACTCAAGTTGCTGCAAATGGCAGAATCTCATTCTTTTTATTAATATTTTTGCTTTACAAACTTAATCTAGAAAAATTAGAATGTATCAATACGCTAAAAAAAAAACCTTATCTCACCATCCAGAGATAATTACCTTGTGTTAGACAACTTTGTAAACTTTTTATCTATGCAGAGATTTTTAAATGTATCATGCTGTACATAGTATATTGTAATATAATTTTAATATTTAGCAGTATACATCTACAGTAGCATTTTAATGGCTACTTCATATACCATCAAGTAGCATGTAATTTATTTAATTATTCACAGATAGACACTTAGATCATTTCCAATTATTTACTATTATTATGAGTAATACTGTAAAGTACATACAGCTTTGCACCATTTATCCTGTGGTGGAATTATTGAGTTAATAGGTATGTATATTTCAAGGTTTTTGAGATACAATAGTATAAGTTGGTTTTGAGGTAAGCCTTTCATTAACACCATATAAATTGCTTTTCACTGCCAAAGAGATGGATTGCTCTCAACCAGTGGTGACCAGGGTGGGCTGAGGTAATAAAACAGACTCTTAGTACACCTGGAAGGTCTCAGATAAAAGGCTACACCTTCACTAATATTTCTACTCACCCTTTTGGAATCTTTCTTATACTCTTAAAACAGTTATGGAAAATCCAAGTAGTCTTCCCTAACTTTGAAGATAGTGTGAAGGGTAAGTCTCAGCAGAACCAGCTAGATAATTTGCAAGACTCACTGCAAAATGAAAATGTAGAACACTTTGTTCAAAAATTATTGACAATGTTAAGATGCAACAACAGAGCGTTAAACCAAGGCCAGGGCCCTTCTGAGCACAGGGCCCTGTGCAAGCGTACAACTCTCAGGTGCAGAAAATGGCCCTAGGCTCGTGCTCACCCAGAAGTTATCTGCCATGATCACTTACTCGGTCATACACCACCAGTTTTCAGATCATCTGTTTTATTCCTCAGACATTCATGCCTGAAGAGCAGGCAGAATTCTTTATGCAATTGCTGATGTAACCATTTGTTACTTAATAATATGCGACTACACTTCCCTTACACTTCACATAGGGGAAAAAAGCCTTCATTCTATAAATGAATAATGTCCTCATCTGTCAGTGAACAGTTTAAATTTACAGTAAATGCCCTTAACCCAGTAAAGATGAAGCTTCTATAAAAGTAACACTGAAACACAAACCTCATTCACTAATGCTATTTTTCCACACCCTGCAAATGTGTGTATGTTTGTAAGTATATGTTTTAAATCAACAAACACAGTATACTTTAAAAAAAATAGTTTTTAATTTAAAAAGTCCTGGTCTGTGTATTCACATTGAATTAAAGAAATCAACACAAAGCTAAAGAAAATCAGGCAGTGGTCTGAAGTTTGGCAGCCAAGAGACATTTTATATTTAATGCCTTCTTTTTCTAGCGCTTTTGGCTTGGTTTCCATGGAAATGTATATTTGCTGCAAGCCAAGATTTTTTGTGGTCTTAACTACAGGAAAAAAGTAGGAATACATGTAGATAAATAGTCAAAAGAAATGTTGATTTGAAATATGGGTGAGGCACACTCAAGCCTTAGAAAGTGAATGAAATTCTGACTGGCCCATCAAGTTCCGAATACTCTTTGAGAGTAAAACAGTTTCTAAATATGGGTATATCAACCTATAAAAGACAGAATATACATTTATGTGAACAACAGTATGTTAAAACAGGCTTTAGGTGTAATCTTGGTCTTTGATTACTTATTTATTAAACAGACCTTTATTGGGTGCCTACTATATATCAGGTACCATGTTATGCACCGGGGTTACAGTGGAGTTTAGGTTAGTTCATTTCTGTGGCTGGCATAAAGGTTAATGAATGTTAACTTATTCAGCATTCAGCCAGCGTTTATAGGGCATCATCTCTGTGAGGACTTGGGCAAAATACAAACATAAAAACAAATAAAGACTATTTTTATGGGGTATAAAATGCAACAGTGGAGGAGAAGGTAGAGCATTCATAATTACAATTTAATGCTATAGGACAAGACTCCATTGAATGGGCTATACATGTCCACAGTTATATTCCTTACAATTTAATGCAGAATATGAAAGAACTCTAAAATAGAGTAGGCAAAAAAAGAAATAACAGAGTCACGTGAGTAAGAAAATGAGAGAATGAAGAAGAGGACAAATAATTTAAGGAAAAAAAGATAAGTAAAGAGAGAATAGAAGAAAAAATTTTTAGAAGTGTAGAGAAGAAGAGGAATAAGGAGAAGAGGACCAAGATATAAATTATCATGAAAAATCAAAGAGACTGGGATCAAACGCTTCAAGGAAGAGAGAAATAGAGAAAAATGGAAGTCTGTGAAATATCATTTGAAAAAAAAACAGGACAGTAGGCTTATTTTATAATTTCCTGGGTCCATTGTGGAACTGAAAGAATTAGAACCAATCCACAGGGAAAGACATCTGTGGAAAGGCTCTCTAGTTCTTGGAAGGCGATGGTCCCATATGGAGTATGTAGGATAACAGCACATAGAACAGGCAGCATGCAGAATGTACAATCTAAAGACTGCATTCCTTATAACTGCCAACTTTTTACACCTTTGTTTTATCTAAGGAAAATTATCCCAAAGAATAATTTAGAATAAAATCTATGTCAAATTTTTCCTATTAAGGTTTTCTTTTTATTAAGAGAAGCAAATTTGAAACATAATCTTCATTATTTAAAATCAATGGCCAGTATTCAACATTTTTATGATGAGCACTGTCATAGCTGTCCCAGATATAGAGAAGCATTTGTCCATGGACCAAGTAGTTACCAAGGAGATTGAATCAATAAATATATCATTTGTTACAGATGCCAAGATTTCTTATGGAATATGATATTGGCAGGCCGCTCATTTTGGATAGTTACTTGAGTTTTCATTTAAAACCATGTTAGCAGACAAATCCCCACAATCTCTGTCTAAACACTCCCTATTCTCAATGCTTTAAGAATATGTGTTTGCACCATTATCTAAAAACCACTGCCTCAATAGAGAGAACTACTCTCAGTCAGAAAAATCAGGACAAGCCAGTGATGAGTCAGTCTTTCTTTATTAATGTGTATCAGACCAGAATGGAGATTTAAACCCTGAAGAGTCATATTTTGTCACTACGTATGTTGCTTAGCAGTGAACTCGTAACTAGGTATAAACTCCAGAGATTAAAACATGGTGGTGGGTCTTTTTAATTTCTGACTTTTTGTATTTTAAAATAACATAATACTGCTGTTCTCTGGAGGAGAAGAAGGTAAACACTAAGGCCAGAGAATATTATGATAATTACAGTCTACCACTCGATGTGGTTCTCTTTCCTACTATATCAGCCACACACATACCCCTTCAACTACCACCACTGACACCATCAGGACTTTTTGCTAGTTTTAATTTCTCCTTGATTTACAGGAGATTAGCATCCCATAATATATATCCATAACAGTCACTGTTTTCACTGAAGTAAAGTTTTGTTCTGTGACAAACTAAATTCTGTAATTTAGAACACACTTTAAGAGCTCTGGATTAGTCTAACACATTTGGACTCTGAAAGCAACTTCAACTTGTTCCAACTTGGGAGAGAAGAAAATGTGAACATTGGGATGTGTATCTGATCTTTGACCAAAGCAAACATGATCCTTGAGGACATTCAAAGAGCAGTCTGTAGAGCCACAGGCCTGAGGATTGCAGAAAATAAATCACCCAGAGCATCTTTCATCTAAATACAGAACTGAAATGGAATGTTTGTCACCGAACATATATATATGGATGTTTCTACCACAGTGCTTTTCCTATAAAGGAACATGACATCGGGTGATTGTGACAGGATATTAGAAGTGCTCGGCCATCAAGTCCTTCGTTGGCTTTGTGCTCACATCTGTTATAGGAACTTTTCTCTGTTAAGCCATTTTTATTCCCAGCTGCACACCAATTATTTAATGGATGTTCACTTATATGAACATGCTATAGAAAACCATCCTTTGTTTCTCCTCCTAGAACTCAAAGTATTTTGGTTAAAGTCCTCCCAGTATTAGTGTCATTGGATCCAGAAACACAAATTCTTTAAACATGGGGAGAGGGGGCGTGAATTGGAGGGTGGACGTCGGGAAGAGGCTTCTTTCTTGGTAGTCTTAGTTACACATGTCAAGATTCTTGGAGGTTATGGTGCTTAAATTTTGGAAGGAAACACTGTGTGCTCTTCTCCTTCATGATGATGATTTGAAGAATTAACTGTAGAGATCCTTCACCCTGAATAATATCCCTAAGGTTTCTCAAAGAGAGAGAGCTTATGACAGCGAGTAGTTATTTTTTACCGTCTCTCTACCCATAATGCAGAAAGTTCTCACACTTGGTCTGCAAATTGCATTTGCTGAATTTCTGTGGCAGCCTGTCACACAAAGAAAGAAGGGGTTTTGTAAACTGAGATTAACTAAATAGTGTGGTCTAATCCTGCCTAGCTTGTGTTTATGCATGCTTCACTGTGGGATTTACAGCCTTAGCTCATAGAAAGACAGAATAAGCGTGGTGAACACAAAGAAACCAGGCTTTGTGTTTCTGGAATTAGGATCAGGTTCAGGTGGGAATCCATTGGAAGATTTATCTGAAAACAAGATACAGAAATAGAGAAAACTAGAAGAAATCAAACTTCTTCTTAGCTTTCATAAAGACCCACTTTAAATTATCTGAAAAAAGAAAGAGCAACAACCTTACATATGCTTACTATAAGAATGGACACACTGACAATTTTTTTTTTTTTTTTTTGATAGAGAGCAGTTCTCAGGCTCATTCTTTCCCTACAATGGTTTCCTCCCTTTCTGGTCCTAAGTTCCTGCAACCAGAAGCACCACCCCAGTGTTAGAGGTCTATTTTTTTCCTCTGCCATGCATCTGGAAGATTCTTGTACTTATAACCTATCAGACTTGTCAATGAAGAGATGGCAGTAATTGACAGAGGGCAGTGACTGTGTCCTGAAAGGTTAAGAGTAGAATGTAAGCTATGTCTAAAATGTTCCCACCAAGTCTATTCTGTCTTATTAAGCTGCTTCAAAGACTGCATTCATTCTTCTCCACTCAAGATCAAGTTGACTGATAAGGAGTTTTATTATTTCTTCTCACCTGGATAAGAAATAGTCTACTTGTTATGAGAGGCCCTTTTGTTAGACTGGTGTATGTCCTTTGTGTTCATGTTTTCCCTTAGTCCTTCATTGCCTTCTAGATTTTACAAGCTTGCACCTTGTGAGAGCTGAGGGCAGCTGGGGAGCAGGATTGTGATACCTCTAACCACACAAAAGTGATAGGATATGACACTCATAGGAAAGAAGTCAAAATAAGAAAATCTATATATTTGTGTCCTTATTGCATTCCTATTCATAAATGATCTTGTCGGTGATATAATAAAGCTGATTTATGTGGAAGGAAAGGCAAAGGAGCAGGTGTGCTTTGTTTGATACAGTGAAAATAATGGATAAAATGATCTAAGGAACACGCAGAAATCTTTATGGATTGGACCAGTCATTAGAAATTGCACTAATAATCTCCCATAATGTGAAATACTATGTAGCCTTTAAAATGTGTGATGATCAAGGACATTTAACAAAATGGGAAAATGTTCCTGTTATATGCTTAAGTGAAAAATATAAATTAGAAAACAGTTTGTCAACCTCTGCATAAAACATGGCAGACTGAAAAATTCACTTATATTTGTTTCAACCTGAAATCCCATTCAAATTACAATAAAACTTTTTTCTAAGGTATAAATCCAAAAAGTTGTCTAGAGCAGATTGGTAGTCTACTCTAGGTTCTAAAACCCATATTAATTACATTTGTTAATGTATCTGTAAATCAGTGAACGTCACAGGGTTGAGATGAATAAGGTAAGCTTTCAGGGAATATGCAAGAGGAACGAATTTTATGAAGAAATAATTGAATCGTCATATAAACGATCAGTGACGTGTATCATCAGTGAAATGGTAAGTAGCACAAAGGAAACAGTGACCACTCGACATTTCCACTGCTTGGAGAGGAAGGACCTAACATCAGGCACCAAAGCAAACAGAGAATAAAAAGCAGCTATGCACACTCTATGCCAAGTACTGTGCTTTTAGGTCCATCAACTCATTTGATGCCCCCAAAACCCTAAAGTGATGAAACTGAAGCAATGAAAATGTTAAATGATCTATCCATGGTCACAGAGCAAGTACGCATCAGAACTGAAATCTGAAGCCAGGCAGTGTTCACGTCTTTTAACTGCTACATACAACATACTGCCTCAACTATGCTAAGGTATTAGATATATGGAGACAGTGTGGTACACTGAGGAGAAAAGTGATTTGATGACTAGGTGGACCAGGGTTTGAATCCTGGCTACATTACTTATAACCTTGAGCTGTTCTGTTAAGCTCTCCAAGGAACTAATTTTAGTCTTCAATAAAATGGGACAATAGAAACTACTTAAAGAAAGCCACTGTAGGGTTTAGAAGCTATGTCCATCAAGTAACTAACACAAGACCTTGGCCAAGTGAAGACACTGATAAGCTACTCTGCAAGAAAAGCACTTGCTGCAACACAGTCCTAAATTAAGGAGTACTACAGAAATACAGATGAGGTTAAAAAGAGTGCCAGCTAGGGCTTCCCTGGTGGCGCAGTGGTTGAGAGTCCACCTGCCGATGCAGGGGGCACAGGTTCGTGCTCCGGTCTGGGAAGATCCCACATGCCGCGGAGCGGCTGGGCCTGTGAGCCATGTCCGCTGAGCCTGCGCGTCCGGAGCCTGTGCTCCGCAGTGGGAGAGGCCACAACAGTGAGAGGCCCGTGGCCAGCTATCACACAAGATACCAGGGTCCTCTAACAAAAGTGATTTAAAAGATAAAGTGCTGTGCAATCTGTAAAAACATAACACAGTTATCTACATCTCACTAATGACAAGAGTAAAAGATGTACATAAACACCAGAGATTAGAAATATATAAACAAACAATGAATGTTTTGAAGGACAAGAATTTGGGATTATTAATGTTAAATATTTTTTAAAATTTTTGGCCACACCTCACGGCATGCGGGATTTTAGTGCCCGGACCAGGGATCAAACCCGCACCCCCTGCAGTGAAAGCACGGAGTCTTAACCACTGGACTGCCAGGGAACTCCCAAGGATTATTAATGTTAAATTATTATACATGAACTTATCTTGCAAATCTATATAATATGCTATTATATTGCTAGGCCAGGGCTATCCCAACCCTGCTCAACCACAAAAAAAACTCAGAGAATCAATGTTAGGAACTACAGGCAAAGTAAAATCTGTTCTTACATTTATTGGCCATTTAAGGAATAGAAACCTCAGTACCTGATGCAGGTACATGGGGCCTCATTTTCCTAGCCCTCAGGGAAATAACTAAGTAAAAATTTTCTCATTTTCTATAAAATTTTATTGGGAAGCATAAAAGAAGATTTGAATAAATAAAGCAATAGGATGTTCATAGATTTATTTTTTTAAAGAACTGTAAGATATTTTTGCCTGTCAAATTGACAAAGATTATAAAGTGGCACCACCATCATCTTCTTTAGGATTTGAGGCACTCATAAACTTACCGATAAAAGAAAATTCAAAAGAAAACACAGGGACTTCCCTGGTGGTCCAGTGGGAAAGACTCCGTGCTCCCAATGCAGGGGGCCCAGGTTCGATCCCTGATGGGGGAATTAGATCCTGCATGCATGCCACAACTAAGAGTTCTCATGCCACAACGAAGCTCTACGTGCTGCAACTAAGACCCAGGGCAGCCAAAATAAATAAATACACAAATAAATAAATACTAAAAAGAAAAGAAAACACAAATATATCTTTGTGAGCATTTGTAGACATGAAGTCAAACACAATGAAAAAGCTATATCATCAATGTTCCATTGTAGCGATGGATGTTCTGCTTAAGCTCTACTCAAGCTTCTTAAATTCAAGACCAATGATTTCTGATCCTTTTGTCCTGGTAAATCTCACAGCAGGAAACACTAACATTCATCATTGTAAAGTCATTCATCAAGTCATCATCACTGACTTGCAAATTACATTCAGAATTAGGGACATCTTTCTCGAAAAACTTCATTGCCTATTCGATGTGTCTCCCAAAATCTCTGAATGGGAAATGTTGACAGGGATTTTCCATGGTTATTTCTCCAATTTTCTCCTTCTACAAAGTAACACACACACACACACACAGAGAGGAAACTCCGGAAAAGTAATTGGTTCTCATCAGAGCTGTAGACTGAGTGAGCTGAGTGGCCACAGGGTTTGCCTGCTGGTCAGCTTTACCACCCACTAGGCACTCCAAATCCATCATCACCAGGCAACTTTACACATCTTTTTCTTTTACTGATACATTTTGCTCCCTCCCCTGCAATGGCCTCCCCATTCTGTACTAAGTAACTCCTTTCTTTCAAGGATAAAGAGCCTATGTTTACTATGCAGGTTGAATTAAGAACTCATCCTGCCCTAATGTTTCCATTGCACTTATCACATTGTATTGTAAAAGTACTGGGCTGTCTCCCAAGTACATTATACGATCTTTAAAAGAAAGGAGTCTCAGTCGTCTTTGTATGTTCAGTATCTAGCAAAGTGCCTTAACTTGGCAAAGGCCCCAACTCTGGCTGTTCAGTGAGTAAGAGAATAAATGCCAGTAACAACACACATGGGAATACCATGAAGCCCCCAGGATCCCTGACATCATTTCTCAGATATCGTCCAGCTTTCCTCTTCATTCCCAAGGAGTGTCTTTCCTCAGTAAGGTCCATCTTTTCAAGTACCTCTCATTTCAAGAAAGTAATTTACATCTCAGGAGAAACTCCCATCCCTATGTTCCTCCCTGCAACCCTGTAGGATATATATAATTGTAAAGATGAAGCTGAAGCTCAGAAAACTTAAGCCATTTGTTTGTGTGATCAAAAAGCCACAACAGAGCCAGTAATATATACCAATAGAACCAGAACTCTTCTGTATACAAATCCAAAGCCACTCATACTGCTTTCTAGTATAGCTTGTCTCCAGGTGCACATTTATGGTTTTGTTCCAGAAATCCTCAATGTGTTTCTGTGGCATTACAGAATAAAAATACCCAGATGAAAAAGACTGACTTGGCCAAATCTGTGCAATTTTCTCTGCTTGATGTTTGGAAAATGCCAAGATAGGAAGTTGTTTAACCAATCATATATTATAATCATTAAAAATAAAATTAATATATTCTGAAAAGGGTAATTTGGTTCTCTGGGGCTGTATCTATTTACATATGCAAACTTAACATCACAAGAAGCTTTATTCATCTCTCAAACAAGAACAAAAATCCTCAAACCCTCAAGTTTCAAGTAACTCTATGCTATGGCTGTGAGATTTAAGAAGAGAGGCTACAGACAGATTCAGCTGTCAGGTTTGTAAACTTTTCCTACCATCTATTATTATTTTTAAGTCATTTTTGAAAATCGCTAAACTGATTTAACTTTCAAATCATTACATATTTTTTTTAATGAATTAGTGAAGCAAACGTGACATCCTGGTAAAATTTGGAGACTTTCTGGTTCGTAGTTTTCCTTAATCAATCAGCCTTGAATCTTAATTGAGAGACAAAATTTTATCCTCGGAATTCATTCCTTTTTTTTTTTTTTTGCGGTACGCGAGCCTCTCACTGTTATGGCCTCTCCCGTTGCGGAGCACAGGCTCCGGACGCGCAGGCTCAGCAGCCATGGCCCACGGGCCCAGCCACTCCGCGGCGTGTGGGATCTTCCCGGACCAGGGCATGAACCCGTGTTCCGTGCATCGGCAGGCGGACTCTCAACCACTGCGCCAGAAGGGAAGCCCGGAATCCATTCTTGTTTCACTAATGAAGGTGCCTCTGACAGGCTACCAATCTCTAAGTACTCAACAAACTACCTTAGCCGTAAGTGTCTTATGCTCAGTTCACCTTGGCTAAGACTCTGATACTAATCAGAAGGAAGATTTTAGTTTACGATAAGATTGACAATTTAGTGAGCACCTACAATATGTGAAGCACCATCCTGAGCATCTTCTAAAGAAAACTTCATTAAACCCCACCACTGCCCATCGGACCCTGCATCATTATACATCAGGTAACTGAGCCCATAGAGGGTAAGCAACTAGTCTGCATTCAACTAACTGGTAAATAGAGAATCAGAACTCTGCTCTATCTGACCCCAGAGTACATCTCTTAACCCCTTCACCAAATCACCTTTTCAACCTTTTGGCACTCAAAGGCTCTTCTTTCAGTCTCTGTGTGAAAGAAAGCAGAAAGAACCAATCCCTAAATATTAATTAAATGATTGATTGATTGATTAAATGTAAAAATCTACAACTCCTATGACTTTTGTTTTTAATCAGAAGGACAGAGTTGTTTCCTTTATTATTTTTTTTAACCTTTCAAATTAATTTCCTCCAGGGAGAACAGCTGGCTGATATGAATATAACAGCTAGATTTACTGAGAGCATTTGCTCAACTGTAGAATGTACCATTGATTCAATAAAAATGCCTTTGTGAGAAGATCAATCAGTTGTCAGATTTATTTTGAAATTGGTTGTAAGATAACACATGTGTTTGGGAATCAAGAAAATATGGTAAATAACGCTAGCTATCTGGTGGCTAACTGAACAAGTCTTCTGTTTGCAAACTGTCTACATGCTCCTTAAAGGCAAGAACTTTGTTTTACCCATTGTGAACTCTAAATACATAGATGTTGGATAAGTGCATGATGAATAAACATTTTCTAGAAAAAAGAATCACATAAATTGAATTGTTTTGAACAGAAATTTAAACCTATTTCACAAGAGCACCAAATTAATTCTAGTTGCTCCACAACCTTACCAACTTACAATTTGGGAATTGTAAAACTTTTTATTTTAGCCATTCTAGTGGGTACAAAATGATATCACATTGTGGTTTTAAAGTGCATTTCCTCATTACTAACAGTGTTGAACCATTTTTATATGTCTATTGGCCATTCTTATATCTTCTTTTGTGAAGTGCTCGTTCAAGACTTTTGCCTTTTTTTACTGAGTTGTCTATTTATTGTCAATTTGTAAGAAATCTTTAATTTGTAGGAAATCCTTATCTATTCTGGATGTGAGTCATTTGTCAAACGTATGGATTGTGATTATTTTGTTTACAGTCTGTGGTTTACTTATTTACTTTTTGGTTGGTGTCTTGATAAACTGATTGCTAATTTTGATGAAGTTTATTTTATAAATTTTTTTCTTCCATAATGTGTGCTTTATGTGTCCTAAGAAATCTTTGTTTACCTCAAGGTCAAAAAGATATTCTCCTGAGTTTTCTTCTAGATGTTTGATAGTTCTAGCTTTTACATGTAAGTCTATGATCCATCTCAAATTCATTCTTATTTATAGTGTGAGGCAGAGGCTGAGGCTTACAATTTTACACATGAATACCCAGTTGTTCCATCCCCATTTGTTGAAAAGATTTTCCTTTGCCCAGTGAATTCCTCACTGACTGGGTGCCTTGATGGAAAATCTATTGACTGTATTTGTGTGAGTCTATTTCTGAGCTCTATTCTGTTTTACTGATATATTTAATTTATTCTTCCACCAAGGCTTCAGTGTCTTGATTATCATAGCTTTATGATGTGTCTTGAAATCAGGTAGTGTAAATCTTTGTACTTCGTTCTCCAAGATTGTTTTGTCTATGCTAGATTCGTTTCATTTCCATATAGGTTTTAGAATTTGCCTACTTTTTCAAAAGTTTTAAAATTTATTATTTCTTTTAAAAAGTTTATTTGGACTGTGATTGAGATTGAGTTGACTCTGTAGATCAGTTTGGCGAAAATGGGCATCTTAACAATGTTGAGTCTAACAATCCACAAACACGGTATTTCTCTATTATTTTGGGTTTTCTTTCATTTCTTTTAGTAACACTTTATAACTTTCAAGGTAGGGTCTTGCACATTTTTCATTAGACTTATTCTCAGGTACTTTGTTTTGTTTTGTTTTGTTTGTTGCAAGTGAAAGTGGTATTGTTTTCCAAATTTTGTTTTCTAATTGTTTACTGCTAGTATATAACAATTCAGTTGATGTTTTTATATCAGTCTTATAGCCTCCAGTTTGGCTAAATTATCTTATTAGTTCTTGTAGTCTTTTTGTAAATTCCATAAGATTTTCTTTATACATGATTATATCATCTACAAATAAAGACAATCCTAATTCTCCCTTTCAAATCTGTATATATATTTTTTCTCTTTTCTTATTATACTGGTTAGGACTTTAGTTGAGTAGAAGTAACAAAAATAGATATCCTTGCCTATATCTCAATCTTAGGCAGAAGTATTTAGTATTTCACCATTATATAAAATATTAACTATAGGCTTTTTTATAGATGCCTTTAGCAGGCTAATAAAGTTTCATTTTTGTCTTAATTTGCAGAGTATTTTTTATCTAAAAAGGGCGTTGACTTTATAATTAGATGTGTATTTCTTCTTTTATCCCTGAAATTCAAAATTCAGGGTTATTTTTCATTAATTTTATCCAGCAGTCTACGAGTTCTTGTGATCAGAAAACGAAAGATCATGAGGGATTCATTCAAAGAGCCAAATGCAGAATTTGGAACTGTTTCAAAAAATATAACATCAAGGAAAAAAGTGATTAGACATTACAAAGGTCTATGGGGAATATTTAACAAAATTCCTACAACATACTTGAAAGACTCCTAGGTAGTAAGAAGATAATTCTGCTATATACTAGGGTAAGATTTCTAAGTTAATATAATTAAAATAGCCATTATGCTAGGTAATATTTAATTGTAATTTGTCAATGTTCAAGTCTACATTTTGCAGACACCTGAAAAATGCAATGAAATTTTTTTTTTTACCTAACCTCTGAAGCCTCAGTTTCCTCCCCTGTGAAATGTGAATGATGATCCCATCTCCCAGGGTTGCTGTAACGAACACCCAGTCTAGTGCCTAGCAAATGCGGATGGCTATTAATCCACCACTATTATTATTCTCAGCCTGTGAGGATGGAAGGTGGGGGTCCTGTCCTGAGATTAGCTGGACACAGTCCCAGTCCTGGAGCTTGACCTGTCAAAGAGCAAAGGTCTCCACCACCCACTCCATCCGCCCCCCGACATAAAATACATAAAGCAATAGGCGTTTGCTCAGCTAGCAGACCCTGGGGCAGGAGGAGAGAAGAAGCAATGCCTGTAAACCCCATAGGAACATTCTACCCAGTGGCCATCTTGACAGAGAATGAAATAGGAGGTTCTTGCTGGGGTCCCTTATCTGGGTTCTCAGTTATGAGGGTAATGGAGGTAGGATGTGACCACCTGGCACCTAGCCAGCTGCAGAGCCCTCCCCAGGGCTCCAGGGGCCCCCGGGCTGAGCAGGACAGACCACATCTCTCCTTGCCCCACCCCACCCACTCTTAGCCCTCCATGGGGGTGGCCACTTTCACAAAGCATTCCCCTCCATCCTTTCCCCTTACCAATTGCTCCTCTGTCCTTTCCAGTGGTCCCCTTCACCCTCTAAACCCAATTCCAGCAGCTGTGAAAGTTAACAAACCCTTTCACCCAAATTAATTGATTTTATTTGAATTTTACATCCACTCAGCGAGACAGTCAGGAGCAGATGAGAAACTGAGGCTTAGAGAGAGGAAGTGACCAGATGAAGTCACACAACATAACAGATGCTTCCTAGTCGCAATGAAAATATTACATTGCTTTCTTTTCCAAAATCATTATTTGGTATAGCTTTTTAATTTAATATCCTACTTCCTGCACCATAATACATTCTAGGAATTCAGTTAAACTGTTTTATTTTTTAACTTGAGAAAACCATAATTCAAAAAGAGACAAGTACCACAATGTTCACTGCAGCACTAGTTACAATAGCCAGGACATGGAAGCAACCTACATGCCCATCGACAGATGAATGGATAAAGAAGATGTGGCACATATATACAACGGAATATTACTCGGCCATAAAAAGAAATGAAATTGAGTTATTTGTAGTGAGGGGGATGGACCTAGAGTCTGTCATACAGAGTGAAGTAAGTCAGAAAGAGAAAAACAAATACCGTATTCTAACACATATATATGGAATCTTAAAAAAAAAAAAAACTGGTTGTTTTTGAAGTTTCATTTAGATATCCTTGTAGATCCCAAAGAAATGTATTTTTGCAATTTAATGAAGAAAATCCTGCTGTATGCTTAACTTAGATGAAATGAAATAAAGATATAGTTATCCTGGGCCCAGGATACATGTGTCTAACCAAAATAAATGGAGATGCTCTGTCCTCTGTCTTATAAACCAGTAAGCTGCCTGTGTCATGTTTTCTGGCAAGCCATGGAAGGCCTCATTACCTCACAAAAAACAAAACAAACAAAGAAAAAACCAACAGGACCCAAAGTCTCACAATTGAAGTTAATCTTTGGGATTACAGCATCTCCTTCAGAAGACTCTTTTAAAATGCACATGCCAATATGGAGGGCTAACTAAACCCTAAAGCAATTACCTTAAATTATGGTTCCATTTATTAAATCAGCAAGTGTTACCCTGGGAAGCAGAAAGGAAGAGAATAGAAGAACATCAGATAGGAAAATTAAGTATTAATGAATAGGAGAATTTTTTTAAATTAGAAAAGCATATCATTAAGAGAATACAAGTGACTCTCAGAATAAACAGGCTCAGCAGACTTGCAATATTTATTTTTAGGTGGATGTTGAGAGCAGCCTGGGGCTAGGACATGCAGAGGAGGGCTGGCTCCTCACCAGATCATTGCTCACCATTCCAGAAGGTGAAGCGTCTCCAAAAAGGAGAGTAAAGAACACCAAGGGGAGATTAGGGATGGCATCCTGAGGAAGACTGAAAGAGTAAGATAAACTTTGCTGACCTTAACAGCTTAGCTAAGCCAGTCCTACTGACTTTACTCCTCACTTAGAAATAAATCATATTACCAAATAAATATTTCAAAGCAAATCTAAGTTATCTGCAGAACATTCTGAATAGAGAAAGGTGACTTATTTCCAGGGACTGTCCCAAGATACTTCCCCTACTGACCTACTACGTTTTCTCCTCCTTCTTGACCTTCAACAACTACAATTAGAATCATTCCCTTGAATTAGACCAATTTTCCTCAAACTTCAGTGGGCCATGAAGAAAGAGATAATTTCAAGGATTCCAATGTTGATACTAGATATACTTAGTGTGTTTTATGTGCGAACATAAAACCAGATATAAATATTTTACATTTATAACTCTTAAACTTTAAAGTATAAAGTCAATTTAAACTATGAAGCCAAATACAACTTACATTAAGTTAAATGAAATAATAAGACAATGAAAATCAAATTTGCAACCTTAATTTAAAGGTTTAAAGGTTTAATTTAAAGGGATGGACACTAGTTGCTAGTCAAACATTGATATACATTTATTCCTATGGCATCAGTTCTTTTGAGTCCAGCATGCCTGAAGTATAGGGCACTGAATGGTGGCTCAATTTCTCCATCACTGGTCTCTACATGAAGGACTGTGAAATCGTCTATAGGAAATACGTATCACAATCAATAATCTGAGATAGACAATAAATTAAAATTTTAATTTCTATATCTCAAATTACTTTCTGAGTGTAAGAAGCCCATTCCACCAGGCTAGCAGCACAAATAAAACCTCAGACTTCCAGATCATCACCCCCTGGAATAGTGCCACAGGGTGTTTTGTTGTGCAAATGCATCAGGGAGGTAGGGAGATGGACCCAGCTCTGGAACATCAGTCCTCACAGATTGTCACTGGAAACTCCGTCACTCCTTTTTTTTTTTTTTTTTTTTTGCGGTACACGGGCCTCTCACTGTTGTGGCCTCTCCCGTCACGGAGCACAGGCTCCGGACGCGCAGGCCCAGCGGCCATGGCTCACGGGCCCAGGCGCTCCCCGGCATATGGGATCCTCCCGGACCGGGGCACAAATCCGTGTCCTCTGCATCGGCAGGCGGACTCAACCATTGCGCCACCAGGGAAGCCCCCGGTCACTCCTTTCTGCTTGGTCCTAAACAAGCTACCGTCCCTGTGCCAAGCTTTCGGGCAAGAAATTCTTTTCTGACGTTACATATGGTCTGGCTTCACCCTACTAACTATGCAGCCTCTCCTCTTGGGGAAAAACTTCTGCTCCATAGCAACACTACAGGAAAGCCAGGTACAGGTTCCCCTAGTTCCTAGAATCCACGTATCCTACTGAATCCTCCTGCAACACTCACAGGGTCTATGCTCTTTCCTAGATGCCTTCCTCCAATTCAGAGAACCAGAGAAGGTCTGAATTCTGAGCCGGAGGGAGAACTGAGAGAAAGATACACGGAGAGAGAGAGGTCAGCCTCGACCACATTCCATCTCCACCCAGTTGGCTTGCCACCGAGCTTTAGGTGCTTCCTCTTCAAAATGAATAACAAATGAGATGACGTATGTAATGATTCTGGCACAGTGTAGCAGTTAAAAAAACTATCATTACTATTGTTATTCTACTCTGGACTTCAGAGTAAGAACATTGTCTCCTAAGCTGCAGTGAGCAACATTCATTAAGCTGTGCAGAATTAGCCAGATCCACAGCAGCTACACAGTGGATACTTAATGTTCTCCTCGCCTTCAAGTACTCTGGTGAAGGAAGAACTCTAGACTATCTAAACTACAGTTGTAGTTTAGAGGGGTGTAGAAAGAAGTAGAAATCAAAATTCCTTGGTTCTTGACCCAGTTTGCACTATGTATTTGCTGTGGTTCATAAATTAATCACTTGACTGCTCTGAGTCTCAGATAACTCCTCTTTAAGGCAGAGATAATGTTTTCTATTTCACCTACCTCAAGGATTACTATAATGTCAAATAAGGTGTGTCGGGGCACTCAAAAACGTAAGAAATCAGTAGTGATTTTGAAAATCAAAGTGATATCTTGTCCAATTCCCTTATTTTACAGAGGACAAGACAGAATCCCAGAGAGATGGAACTTGAACTGAGGATTAAAGATGCCTCTCCCAGGGTGTGGGCATCAACCATCCCCCAACCTCTCTCTCTCTCTCTCTCTCTTTCTCTCTCTCTCTCTTCCCTCTCCCCCTCATTAAACAGACAAAGCACCAAGTAAACAGTAAAAATTAATCTAGATTTCTTGTTTAAAATGCCAAGGTGATTGAGTAGGACAGTAATCAGAGTTTACAGTCAGGGAAGGTTTCGTAAAGATGAGTTCCCACAGCAGGTGCCCCTGCAGTTCACAGGATCTCCTTTCAATCCCCTGTCCATGGCCATTGTTTATGAGCACAGCAATAAACTCCCCCAGCACTTAGCACTCCCTGGGACCTCTTTAAAGGGCTCCCAGCTCTCCTACTATGTCCAAGAAGGCTAATTAGTAAGCCCATCTCAGCTCCTTTACTGGAAACTTACAGAGAGCTGCATACTTTGTGGACCCATCAGTCGTTTCCTACTTTTCATGAGGTGGCTTATTTTGGTCAATGCGACACCCTGACACCTCAGCCCACTCATGAAAACTCTCACCCTGGCTCCTTTGGGCCTTGTTTACAGGAGGAAGTTTTACTCTCAGTACTTTTGATTTGGAGCACTATTTGGAAAGACTCAGCTCATAAAGTCTTAACAGTTCCTTTGTTGGCCTTATCATGACCTGAACATATTGTTAACAAAGCACCCTGTTAATGTTTTGACCACAAGAACTAATGTGTTTGGGGCTGATGGTGTTGCCAAAGTGGAGCTTGCTCCTAAAAAGGGAAAGTTTTAATTCTATTTTCAAAATAAGTCATCTCACCGCTGCTATATTAGGAAATGCCATCAATCAGTCCAAGAAGCCTGCAGTTTGGGGGTGAGTGGTGTTGGGGGAGGAATGCGTGAATTCTCTTGTTGTTAAGTCTTCCCAGTGTCACCAACCTCATCACCCTGCAGGGAGGTAGGTGAAGTGCAACAACCCCAGTTTTAAAATGGGCTTTTTAATTACAGAATATATAAAGGCATTCTCAGTGTGTGCAGCCAGGCTGATCCTCAGTGACTGGGCAGAGACTGTAAAATAATAAAGGTGATCTGAGGGTCGCAAGACACAGACAATGATTCGATTCATTTCCTGAACAGGCACTCTCAGCTCAGGACGTGCCCTGAACACTAAGAGTCATAAAAATGATTCCTCTAAGAGTGAATGTACAAAGCTGTCTACCTACCTGCACCAGGAGTGAAAGCAGAGATCTCACATCAGGAGGAAGGGAAGGAGTTGAAATCCTCAGAAGAGGAGCCATATTACAGGGCAAGGGGCTCAAGCAGGCATGCTGTCTCAAGCACATACCACAGGGGAAAATGACGTAGAGTGCTCCCAAAAGAGACTGCTGGAGACATCAACAATCAAGTCCCATTAGCCCATGTGCAAGGCAAAGCAATTCTGTTCCAGATCCCCCTGAGTGGTAGGGGGAGTCCAAATTCTCTGAAGGAAAAGACCACCAAAAAGTGGGGAAAGAAGAAATGTTGCCCCAAACAGCAAGGCTCTGGGCATAGATTAACCTCCTTAACACTTCTGCTCTGTTGGGATTTGCAGATCATCTAAGGATACCCTTGCCTTACTAAACAATACCTCTTCCTTCCCCAAAAGCTTTCGCTCGATCCTGTAAAATCATATTCTTTCCCTCTCTTTTGTAGAAACTTTTTCAACCCCCATTCTGCTTTGATGAATCTGTGCATTCTAGAGTTTATGTCAGTATGTAACACTTCAGTCTATAAAGTTATAAAACGTTCATGTTTTACATGCCTTATTTATGAGTTGGTTGTCCCTTCCTTATCTCCATCAGTTTGTAAATTCACTGATAGTAGAAACTGTCTACAATTTCTTCTAAATTTTCCTCCTTACCCCAAGGAGTCTGCTCTTAAAGTGTCTGTTGTCCAACAGGATGACTTGCTATGTTTTCGGTGGATCTTATTTCTTACCTCTAAGTGTTGACAAAAAGTCATTAAAATGAAGGAATCAGTGAAGAAAAGAAAATAATAGTAGTGAGAACCCTGGCTCAGTAAGCTGTCTCAGTTGCCTCAGTTCTCCTGAAAACAGGCCAGATCGCAGAATACTCTCAACTCACAGGATACTGACATTAACCAGTCTTGGGAAATACTCCCTGCCCCACTCCCAGGGCCAGCATGGCTGACAATCTTTTCTATTAGTTACCACAATCACAATCTCATGGGAACAATGGTACCCTTCTCTTATAGGTCAGAGTTCACCTTGGTCAATTTACATTCCTGAACCTTTTAAGATTAAGTCTTCTTGCTCCATGGTCCAACCCACAAAACACTTTGATAGGTAGGAATCTGTATTAAGGTGAAAATAGTTGGTAATGACCTGAGCATGACCCAAGATGCCTAAATTGAAGAGAAATTTCCCCATCACTGGAAGTAATCAAACAGAATTTGGGTGATAATATTTAGCGAAGTAATTGTCATGGGAATTAAAAAACAGGGACAGGAGTGAGCCTACAGGTCATCACATGCATTTCCAACTATTAGGGCTCTGGATTATGAACCTTTCTAACAGAAAGAAGATAGAGGATTTAGGTGAGACATTTCTACCAGCTCAGGTATTAAGCCAGAAGGAAATGTCATCCATATACAAAACTTAAATTCAAAGTAGTAGTTCAAAGAAGGAATTGAGGATGAAAATACTTCTATTGTTAATCTTACAGAAGAGATTCAAAAAATAATCTACGGCAAAATTCCAGTAACATCAAGCAATAAAAGAGATTTATGTCTTGAGCCAGAACTAATCAGTAAAATATTCCTTTAAAAAAAACTCACCTTTCTAAATGTGCGTCCTATTTATGGAACAATGAGCAGTTTAAATCTTGAGAAAATTGTGTTCTTGTAAATTCTTATTACGTAAATAATGAACATAAAGTAAAATATAATTTGTTTAAAATTTTCCAAACAAAAGATTTTATTGCATAGGGAATGCCCTTTGCCCTTTAAACTATTAAATTAAATTTTGTAAGTAGTTGGGTTTTGTCATTCAAGCCTTGTTTCTGTTACATGAAAAGACAATGGGATATAGCTTTAACAGTCAGATTAAGACAAGCAATTTCCATAATTTATTAACCATATAACTCTGTGGCCAAGTGACTGAAGATTCAGCACCTGTCTCAGACTCATATCACTACATGCATATGCAATTGTTGAAGAGAAATAAACAACTACTCATTAATTTTACAATTGTTTGAAAGCATATGTATCCTTCTTGCTTCTACATGTTATAGCTCTGCACTAAACTTGTTCCATTCTCTAAATTAATCAATTTAAGAACTAACATTTTAGGAAATATTTTGTTTATAAACCTAACACTAAAGTTCCCATGCCAGTGTTTCCTTGCTGTAAACATGATAAACTATCCAATGAGTGAAGGTAATATCAGGTTTACCTAGCTAATGGCAACAATTACTATGGTTTGGGTTTCAGGGAAAAGTTACGTACTAATCGTACACAGTATCTAGCTCTCAGGTGCACATTTCATTTTGAAAGGCATAAAATATAGTAGTATATATTTAAAATTTTTAAATACATATTCACAATAGGTAATCTGTGCAGATTATCTAAGATAACCAAATAAAATATTTCTCAAAATATGATTTCATAGGTCAAAGATCAAGAAATACAATCACTGATGTTTTTTCTAATAAAGTTGTATTTTATCTTATTTCTTTCATTCCAAACTACCTTTAATCACTTTATCACACAGTATATTCTATTTGAACAAAGCAGGTTTGAATTTTTAGTATTGATTCAAGCATGTTGGTTCTTACTTTTACAAAGTTTATAAAAATTCTGTTGCCCTTTCTGGTATCAAAAATCATTTTGACAAAATTCTATCATTTACAAAAATTATCTATAACTGAAAAGAAACTCAGAAAAGCATGAGTCTTAATTTGTTTGATTTTTAAAGTTTTTTTCATTAATTATTACAGATCAATAAATTAAAATGTGTTCATATTTTCAAACGTTTAGATTTCATGGTATTTCAGAAACAAGAAATTTTAAATTCATTTTCACCTGTTTGAGTGCTAAATGAATATCTTTGAAAAGAGAACTATGTTCTTCATTTTTATTTGTGAATTGTCTTAGTTAATCTTTGCTGTTTGTTTAGTCTTAAAAAGAAACCTTAAATTAGAAATCTGGCATTTAATCTTTCAGATGTGTCATCTGGAGATACCTATGCTGGTTAATATTGTTTACTAGAACTGTCCTGTTTTGAGGGGTTTTTTTTCATGTTAAGTTTGTCTTTGGAAAAATGAGAGATTAAAAAGCATATTGTGAGAATGAATAGCCAGCAAAGTAGGAAGAAACCAGGCAGTTTTGTTGATCTGGAAGCCAACAAGAACGTGTTTCTAAAAAGAAGACATGATCCACATTGTAACATGCCATTGATTCGCTATAGTAAGAGTATTCTGATTGATTCAAATTAGTTTAAGCAAAGCCTATGTGTATACACATTCTCTTTCAAGCTCCACTTAAATAACAATAAAGAAATAAAAAGAGAACTGAAGCCACTAAAACATAGAGAATGGAAGAAGAGACCACAGCAGGTGAGCAATATCAACAAAATGTTGGAAGATGGAAAGCTGATGGATGAACAGTGACTGACTTAGCTGAGAGGAGAGAGCCCCAAGTTTACAGGGGGAAGGCAGTCCACAAGAAGCAACATGATTCCTACTGCAGTACTTAGAAAGGATCAGGTACTAGAGGAGTTCCTCTGGAGGGTCGGGGAGCTGAAGACAAAGTAACTGGGTGAAAATTTGTATAAGGTAAAGATAGATGCCCCAAATAACTTCCCAATCCCATACACCTTGAGAATGCCCCTCCCACACTCTAGTACAAAATAAGAGGAAAGAGTAAAGAGAATTCTCTAGAGAGTTCGTAACAGAGAAGTTTAGTAGATTTGCCAGGCAGAGCTGAAACTGTAGCTGAGATTCCAGACTAAAAACTTAGAATATTACATTACAATGTTTATCCTAACAGCGGGACTCCCAGCTCTTTCTGCCATTAGGTCCTAGAAAGCTGCTACCCAGGTTTATGCTCTCCGAGCAGGAGAAAGGAGGAAACCACCTCGGGCCAAAAGACTTACAGACACCAAAGAAACAGCTGGTTCCCTGGTTTCTACCTGGTGACCCTAAGGACACATGTGCCATGCATACTTAAGCTTCCCATCAATTCAGCTTTCAATTAAGATCAGACAGAAGGTAGCATGAAAGTCAAAGTCCAAAATGAATAAGCAGAATAAAGATAACTTAGGAGAAACAGATATGCTGCATGGAGAAGAGAAGATGGAGTTAAGTGGGCAGGATGCTTACTACAGAGTATCCTTGGAAGGGACGAAAGCAAGAGTGGGCAGAGAGAAATCAAGCTGCAAGGGCAGACCCATGACAGACTCAGCTTCAGTCTCAGGGGCTACAACAGCCTTTCAGGGTTATCCCAAGTTGGGCCAAGATGTCCAAGCATTCATACCTAGTATGGAACACTCTTTGGATGTGGGCCATCCCAGAAAGGGGAGTGATCTTTCATGAAGCATCTCTCTGCAGCTGAGATGATCCTTGAAGGGCCCACAGCTGAAGATTCTCTCACACCACTCCCAGAAGTGGGGGTACCAGGTCCTTCCTTGGAGGGGGACCTGGGTGCCACATCCCATTTTCCACCACAAAAACATCAGAGAAATTGTAATAAATATTTTTAGAGTCTAAAAGAAGCTATTTCTACATCTAGTGAAACACAAAAAAAGAATGCTATGGAGGTTTTGTTTTTAATGCAGAATATTTTGAGAACACAAAAGAGCTCTTGAAATATAAAAATATAATAATGGCAGGAATTCCCTGGTGGTCGAGTGGTTAGAACTTGGCACTCTCACTGCTGGGGCCCAGGTTGGATACCTGGTCAGGGAACTAAGATCCTGCAAGCCACGTGGTGCGGCCAAAAAAGAAAATTTTTGGATAAAAATTTAAAAATTTAAAAAGTATATAATGACAGAAATTTTAAAACAGCTCCACAGAAAGGGTAGAAGATAAAGTAGAGAAAATATTCCAAAAAAATAAAATAAAACAAGAAAGATTTGGCAAATAGCTTGAATAAAAGGAACTTGAAAACTTAGAGAAACAATTCAGTTCTAATATCTGAATAATGGAAGTTCTAGAAAGAGAGAATGGAGAAAATGAAGCAAAGAAATTATCAAATAATTAATACACAAAAATAATACCAAAAAATCACAAAGGGCATGTGTTTCCAGATTGAAAAGTCCCATTAAGTCTCCAGAACAATAAATGAGAGGAAAAAGGATATATTTTTTGTGTGAAATTTCTGTACTCCAGAAATAAAGAAAAGATTCTAAAAACTTCCAGAGAGAAAAAGTAAATCCCATGTGCAGTATTATTAATTAAAGTAACACTGGGCTTTATAACAACAAAGTGGAAGATAGAAAGTAATTGGATCAACATCTTTAAAATTCTGAGGGAAAATAATTTCCATCCAAAATACCATAAGTAGCCAAGCTTTAATAAAATACGAAGGTAGAAAAAAATACATTTTCTTCTCATCCAACTTTTCTTAGGAAGTAGCTGGAGAATGAATCCCCCCAAAAAGGAAAGAATAAACCAGGAAAAGCATGTGATTCAGGAAAGAGGAGCAAAGACAGAAAAGGATATAGAGAATCCCCAGTTTGATATGAAGGGAAAACCCAGGACAAGAGCTTAGCAGTAGGCATAGGGAATGACTTGTGGAATGAGGAGACAGCCAGAGGGCTTGGGGGGTAAAGGGAGGGATGGTCAAAAAAGGAAACTCATGTTTTGATTCTATTGAGAGGGGCTGTATACTTCTCTCTGCGATTTAAAGGATGAATCAGTACTAAGTATATAAAAGTAAGTTAATGAAAAAATGATGCAACGCTTCATTTAGGAAAACAAAAAGTTGAAAGGTCAGAGCACCCTGCTTAGCTTAGCTGTGCACAGCGTTTATATAGTCATAATAAAGTTAATGCTGAACATAGGTCAAACGAAAAAGGATGATTTCACTATATTTAAAGGATGAGGAAATAGGAAGTATACGTCAAGTCTTGTGGAGAGAACTGACAGGGCTGGATTCTTTCCTACTATAAGTGGAAGCAATAGAAAATATCTAAAACTTAATCACGCATATACAAGAAAGTACTGTATAAACATGTTATTTAGACATGTGGAGTTATATGCCAGAAGAAAGAGCTAAATAAATCAAGAGTGGTTTTATCTGTGCATCAAGAGTTGGGCATAAAAAGCGGTGGAAAAGGGTATTGCTGTTTTTCATTATAAATTTTCTATTATTTGACTCTATACACTATATATCCGCATTAAATACAGAATAAAATATTAATTAAAATTCCTGTTTCTATAATAATTTTACATATAATCCCTTGAAAATTTTGATCTATAATGCTTCGATTCAACCCAAGAGGAATGATCCCAAGTTCAAGTATTTTTTATGGTATCTGGGAAAAAAGAAATCTGTGAACTGATGGTGTTTGCACAGTAAAGTTGGCTTTAATGATTTGATTTCCCATCTTGGCTCTGATGAAATACAATGATTTTGCTGGACTTGACCCATTTTACCATTTATCTCATCTAACATTTCTTCAGCCACCATTAAACAAGAAGAAACAGCTGTTGGAATCTAGGTAAATGTAACTTTTTTGATTTCTCTCCAAATTCTACATTTAACCTGGGTGAGTGAATGAAGGGCTGAAGGATCATCACATTCTCATGTTATAATTTATGTTTATGTCAGGCAAGGGAACACTGTTCATATATCAAACTGTCGAGTATTGTCACCTTAATAGAGTAAACAATTAAAAAGAAGAATTGTAACCACCATTTTAATGGGCTTGTTCATTTATTTCATAAAAAAAAAACCTAAAATTGATTTGTAAAAATAAACTACCCATACTTTGCCCCTTTCTCTCTTTTTAAAGTGATCCATCAAACAGACCATCACAAGTGTTCAGTAAATCTATTTTACTTCCTTTATTTTAATAGGAAAATTAGAGAATGGATCAAGTGGGAAAAGGGCCATTGTCTGGGTTCCTGTTATCTCTTTGTCACCCATAGGGCACAGGAGATTTTCAAAGTTCTTAAAATTGTACATTATTAAAAAAAAGAACTAGGTTCCTTTTTCCAAATAAGATAACCCACCACCTCCCTCAAGTGGTCAATTGGATTAGTTTTCTGTTTCCAGAGCTGACTTGTGGTTTATTTCCAAGAACTGTAGAGTCATGTATAATGGCTGGGCCAAATGGATTCTTTTTCTTTAATAAATTCTTTGGCCTTTGGGATAAAGGGGGAAGGTTACATTGAATTGTGCTGGTATTTTTAACTTCTCTATGTCAAGATAAAAAGATATTTAACTGGGCTTCCCTGGTGGCGCAGTGGTCGAGAGTCCGCCTGCCGATGAAGGGGACACGGGTTTGTGCCCCGGTCCGGGAGGATCCCACATGCCGCGGAGCGGCTGGGCCCGTGAGCCATGGCAGCTGGGCCTGTGCGTCCGGAGCCTGTGCTCCGCAAGGGGAGAGGCCGCAACAGTGAGAGCCCCACGTACCACAAAAAAAAAAAAGAAAAGGAAAAAGATATTTAACCAGGGGCTAGCAGTTGTTCACGGGGTCTCCAACTCAGGGCTGCCCTCCCTCCAACCCTCTCCTCTGTTAAAGGGCTTAATCCAAACTCCATCATTTCTCATTACTTAAGGTCTTGTACCAGTTTTTTTTTCCCCCCCCACTGGACTAGAGGTGTTAATTCCTGCTTCCTGAACAAATTAGCCTTTCAGTGATTACCCACCACCCACCAAAACTTGTTTAGTAATGTTATTTCCTAACTCAAACTGAATACTTTTAAAAATGTTTCCTCAGTTAATCTCTGAGAGGGGTAGGGAACGAGAACAGAGACTGAGGCTGTCTTTCTGATGAACAACAGTGAATGAAATCCTCATTAATATCTATAGTCAAATCAGTTCTGGGGCATTTAGTACCAAAACTTCATTTCAGGAGACACTTACAAAAGTCACTGCTCTAAGTCATTAGGCTAATTTCAGTTCTAACAATTCCCCAGAATAAAATATACCAACAAGAATGCCTGTGGGGTATTAACTTGAAAGAAAATACATGAATTGATGTTACCATGTAGTTACCATTCAAAAATATGAACTTTGCTGTCCCTGTTCATGCTTTTGGATGGTAACTAAGTGAAATTCCTTTTCTAGGAGGTTCACTCCTCAGGCTTCTAGTAGGATTGAAAGGAATAAAAGCAGTCAGCCTCGAGCCAGGTATAAAAGCAGACACAGTTGAATAGATTTTTGTTGCCTTTAGTGCCTAAACAATGCTTATTCAAAATTTTCAGATTGATTTAGATAACCTAGAAATCAGCTAAATCAGATTTTGGGGGAGAGGGGTATTTCCAAGCTTTTTTCTCTTTCAGCCCCAAACAGAAGATAAACTAACTCCTACTACAAAACTGGTCAGCCTCTCTGGTATTTCTGGCTCCTCATCTGACTTCTCAAGGAAGCCAAAAGCCTAGGAATGAAAAAATGTCCACACGTGCACACAAAACATACTAAACCTATGTCAAAAAAAGAGCCAAGTGTGTAGGAGTGAAGACGATCCTGGACACTTTAATCTCAGAATAGACCAAGCTAGGGCAACGTCTCATTCTTCTATACTTTGGTCTACTTCTGAAAAACTACCTCTTGACAGGAAGACCTGGGCTCATTACTGTCACAATACTATGAGTTTGAGACTGTTGATAGACACAAGAAAAGTAATCAACAATATAAAACGTTTCAAAATATATGTCCTACTGTCTGAAGATCACGTATTAATATGATTGGATAGTCTGAGGCCAACCTGGGAGAGCTGCCTCAACCTTGCAAACAGACTGCTTGGATACAGTGTTCTACAAAAAATCACTTATCTTTACTTCTGTTGGGGCTCAACACAGTGCATCATTCCTCTCATTCACTGTCTTTGCTTCTCAGTTTGCTCTTGCCCTGTAACTGTTTCTTCTAAAAACCCCCAAAGCACAATTATAGCATAAAATTGCAAAGGTAGCTTTACCTTTCACCCACAAAGATCTAGAAGGGCAGGACCATTCAAGGTGGGGATATACCCCAAGGAGGAAATCCCTTTATCTAGAGAAAACTTTAATTGAAGAGTTTTGACTTCTACTCAAGAGGTCTGTGATAATCAAAAGAACTCAATACTGTTTCTATTTTACAAGAAGGGAAAATTCACTTATATTAACTTCCAGGGAACCAATATCTTGATTCACTTTTTTGTGTAAAGTGTTATATAGGAAAGTGTGGTTAGGGATGGTATTCCTTTAGGGGCTTGAGGTTGAGACAAACATCAGTGATTTCCTCATTTTATGGGTAGAATGCCATAATGAAGTTTCCATATTTTAGCAAATTGAAGGTCATGGCAACCAAACATATGTGAAGAAGTACAGATTCAAAATTCATACCCTAACATATCTGGGGGCTTTTTGTGGGCTTCCTGAGGTTTAACCAACAAAGATTCTAGATGTGCCTGAAATGAGACCATTCCTTTGTTTTCTGTGACTTACACTCTTCTGGGTTTGGAATACTGGTTTAATAAAGAAGAAATGCTTGTGGCCTATCGCCTAACCCAGAACCCCACCAATGCCATTCCTGACGGTAGCCTCTGGGGAACGGGGGACAGTGGGGAGTGACAGGCACAGAAAGGTGAGAAAAGAAAAGGCACTGCCTAGGCCAGTACTCCAAATTTAACCTCCTGATTCTGGGGTGGGATGTGAGATTCTGCATGTCTCGTAAGCTCCCAGGACCACATTTTGAGTAACGAGGACCTGGATCAGGGCTTCTCACGTTACCTATTAAGAAGGAATAGTTCCCCCCCACCCCCCGCCACCCAAACCCATGCAGGAGCTTGCTCCTGTTTCTCTCAGACAAGAGAAAATTTTCCTGGGCCAGAGAAAGAGCCCACAGTAACACACTAATCACTTCTGCAGCACAGGAACGACCAGATGCACGGCCAGAAATTCTGCTGGGTTCCAGGATGGGTGTCTGAGAAAGAAGACAAACCAAGTTCCTCACTTTACTGCTTGAGGTCACACGGCCTCTGTAACACATTGGGGAACGCTGAGTTCCTTCGGTTTTCCTGGAAACAGCCGCTGACGCTAGCTTGTATTTAGAGTAGGATTTAAAATCCTCCACAGACTATTCTTTTCAAAGAAGCGAATCATGAAGTTGACTTTCCATATGCTTCTCATCTCTGGGGTCTCCTCACCAATTGACTCCTCATTGTGTATTTGCCCCTGCTGCCTTTCAGTCTCTCCAGATGAAATTCAAGATTCTCCTGTAACTGTAGCAGGACAACTCCTCAGAACAATGACCTTCCAAATAACCTCCTCATTCCTCTCGTGTTCAGAGAATGGGGAAGGGTGCCAGAGAGCAATGTGAGGGTGAACGAGGGCCAGAATTGTAATTTATATCCATGACCTGACAGAAAGGTGGAAACGGAGAGAAAGTTACTCAATGCTTTTTGCCCCATTGTCTTAATCTCTCCTTAAGGATGTTTTGCCAAGACAAAGCATATATTTAACATGAGACATCTCCCATTCAAACTTCTTTGCCAGAAACAGGCATTTCAAACTTAACAAGGGCAAAAGGACCCTTTTACTAGTATGTTAGCTCCTTGAAGGCAGGAATTCTGTCAGCTCATTCACTGCTGTACCTCCAGCACCCACAACAATGCCTGGCATGTAGTAGGTGCTCAGTAAATACCTGTTGGTAGCTGGCTAAGAAATACATAATACTTTTATGGCACATTAGAGCTAAGAAATAACTGAGAATCACCCACTTTAAAAACTCATCTCCTTGGGGTGCCCCTGGGCTGCCCAGTACCCCTTTTCCTGCACCACCTACCAAGATCTGACATCTTTTTACAGCATCCCATGTTCTGGACTCTCCCTTTGACTCCACAAGCAAAATATACCTCTCCTGCGTCCCCTCCTTTCAGAGCTCTTTCTAAGAGCAAAATAATCCAACCTATTAATCTGTGAACAAAAAAGCATTTGGTCTTCTCAGATACCTATTTGCACATTACCAATGACACTAACTAAAAGGAGAGGCTCTAAAGATGGGACCTTTAAGCCTGCAAAACAAATGTAGGGGAGAGCTTTATTGCTGATGTTTTCGCTACCTTCAAATAGCACTAGGTAGTGCCAGGTGGATTACTTTTTCTATCCCAAGTGGAAGAGGCTCCCAAACAAAGGACGGCACCTCCTGACACACCTGTCAGGTTTCTTCTTTGAGCAGGACTCTGGTTCAGAGACGTGTGAGTCAGAATGCTGACCGTCCTCTCCACCAGCTCTTGTGCTAACAAGTCAGGCAACTCAAATATTTGAACCTGACAACTAGACAGAAAAATAAGCCGCCCTGTTTCAAACTTTGAGTCCATTATTTCACACTTCCTTCTGCAGCCTGGAAACAATGGAAAAATCCCACCATCCAGTGAGAAACCACGTGATATGGAATGGCAACTGAAGTTTTCGTTAACCCACATCAAATTCCATATGTTCTCAGGAGAAATCACATTCTAACCAGCACCAAGCCTACTTTTGTTCTCTAAATTTTCCACAACATTAATGAGGGTATGAGAATTTTCGTAAGGCTCAAGTATGTTCTAACGGAAGTGGTTACACCACAATTCAGCAGCAGCCTCAAGATAAAAAGCACTAGAAGTAACTTATTAAATGCTTCAGTTTGTTGGTCCAGATCACTGGTTCAAGCTAACTCCTTTTGCTATCTGTTGATGTACAGATTGACTCAAAAGCCATGATTATAAATTTAGAAGGTATTAATAATTTACAATCAGAAAGATTCCAGATCCATGAAGCTGATGTTTGCAAGAATCAGTCTTATCGTTAAGATATATTATATATATAATATACATATATATATAGTTTTGAGTTTTGCCAAGACAAATTGTATATTTTACATGAAGCAGCTTCCATTTCAACTTCTTTCCCATAAATAGACATATATATGTATATATACTTACATATAATACAACAGGTATTGTATTAAATGTAAGATGGGGTTATCTATTTTTTTTCATGTAGCTAAATTTTAACATCACAAAACACACCTCCATCTGACATCATGATTTCAAAGACTCTGAAGATAAAAAATAACGTAAGAATTGAAGTAAGGAAAAAGAATACCTCTGATTTGTTTGATTTCCAAGCTTAACCCATATTTCTGCACCACCTACCACTCAGGTACCCCCAATACCACCACCTCCTCATCCTATCTCAACAGAAACCTGGGAAAGATATTTTCTATTTAGAAAGTTCTAAGAAAATGGGGAAACTTGACACTTTTATATAGCTCTGGAATATAGATTATTTTTTAAATGAGGGGTAAGATTTTTTTTAATTTTAGAACTTTTTTCCCAAAATCAAATGAAATAGCCATACTGGAATGTCCCAATTAAGTTTTTGATGGAAAGTTCTTCAACTTCCTCCCCTCTACAAAAGAACTGAGAAAGCTGAAGAGATGTATCAAACAATGTAAAAGAAAGATTTCCTGTCCATAAGAAAAATATGTCAATTTAGAGATTTCTTTATTGAGAAAAAAATGAATAGTAACAGAGTGGCTTGAAGAAGTTGTTGCAGTGATTCCCTACATTAGTTCTAAGTAGGACAAAGATGCAGCAGAAGGGAAACAAAGTACTGCCAACATGAGGAAGACATGTTTCAATGAGAGAGAGGATACAATTGAGGAAAATTTTCCTACTTCACAATTTTGACCAGGGCTATAATAAATCTTTTTTTTTTTTTTAAAGAACCATTTTTGTGTGGTTTTTTTCGTTTGTTTGTTTGTTTTGTATTTATTTATTTATTTTTGACTGTGTTGGGTCTTTGTTTCTGTGCGAGGGCTTTCTCTAGTTGCAGCAAGCGGGGGCCACTCTTCATCGCTGTTGCACGGGCCTCTCACTATCATGGCGCGCGGGCCTCTCACTATCGCGGCCTCTCTTATTGCGGAGCACAGGCTCCAGATGTGCAGGCTCAGTAGTTGTGGCTCACGGGCCTAGCTGCTCCGCAGCATGCAGGATCCTCCCAGACCAGGGCTCGAACCCGTGTCCCCTGCATTGGCAGGCAGATTCTCAACCACTGAGCCACCAGGGAAGCCCTATGATAAATCTTTGAGGAAATATTCATTGAGTCTTCACAAGACTCTGAGCAATGTATGAAGTAAGAACCCCATAACTACCAGAGACTCTCTGAAGACCTGACATGATGAGGCCACATCCCAGCCTTGACTAAAGATTCTGCTTGGGGTTCTGCCACACTGTGGGAAAGACAGATGTCCAACCAGATCAGTATTTCTCTGCTCACATAACTTCTTGGAGTAACACTCAAGTAACAGACCAAAATGACATCTTATTCTGCTATCTCTCTTCTTCGATGTAACACCTCAGAAATTCCCCACAATGACCAAATTTGGACCCCTCAGCTAAACTTGATGCAGAAATAATTCAGGACATGAAAACTGAGAAAAGAAGGTGGTGTACTTATTAAGTGAAAAATGTTTAAGGAAAATACATTTTTTCTTTACTTTGATCAAAATATTTGATCACTCCAAAAATGTAATCATTTGCTCATGTTTCTCATTAAGCACTGGAGAAAAAAAAATAACCTTAAGGAAAAGTAAACAATCTTTAAAGAAAGTTTCTCAAGATCCAACTTGGAAAACTATAACATAAAAGATTTCCCCATAATGGTATTGTCACAACTTCCACTCTTGTGACAAACTATTTGATGACTATTACTTCCCCGGTTCTCACACTAAAAATATTTTAATGGACATTTTAGGAAAACAAAAAAATCTGTTGGTTTCAATTTTTCTTAAATCAGCTATAGTTCAACAACCTGAAGTAATTAAAAGTAAATGGGAACTTAATGTTTGGTAACCCAATCATAGCCTGTGGCTAATTGTGCTGACACAGGCAACACCAAATTATGATGAAATGAAACCATTCTACTGAAATATTCACCCCCATTCCCACGACTCAGGGTACAATGTCATATCTATCACTCGCCAGGGGTTCCTTCCTTCTTATTACCACAAACACTCCCATTGTCAGCAGAAGTCTGACTGAGGCTTGAGGAAAAAGAAAAGTGAACCTTGCTTTTTGCTCCCACAAAGCTATAAAAATGTATATAGTCACCTTCAATAATTATCTCCTTAACTCCTTATCCTCCCCAGAATAACTTTTGGTGGGTTTAAGTAAGTAAAATACAAATAGTTTGGAGTTCTTCTCTTTCCATAGTAATTACTTCCCATCCAAAGGAAAGCAGTGCTAATGGTATCAGAAAAGAAGGTAAAAGTTTCAGTAGTACACCTGAGTGGTTCTCAGTAGGCTCAATAAAATCATCCGGACAGGAACAAATACCATCCCCAGAGTTTCTGAATTAGTTCTTCTAAGGAAGGACCCCAAGGCATTGGCCTTTTATCAAAGATTCTTGGGTGATTTTTACTGTGCCCTGTGAGCAAGGTAGTTTTCACTTTATTTTCCCACTTACTTTCACTTATTATAAAGTTTGCACTTATTTTCAGCAAAGTTAAAGCTGGAAAAAGCCTTGAAGATCACCTAGTTTGCTTCTCAAACCTCCATGAACAGACAAATCACCAGGGGATCTTGTAAAAGTGCAGATTCTGAGTCAGGAAGCTTTGGGGAGGCCTGAGCTTGTTTAGTGCTAACAAGCTCCCAGCTGACTCTGATGTGGCTAGTCGGAGGACCAGAGTTTGAGTAGCAGGGAAGTTCTTCCCCACTTAGCTTTCACAGATGAAGAAAAGACCCAGAGACACTGTGGCTTCTTGAAGGTAACACAGAGAGTAAAGGGACAAAATAGGATCAGGGCCGACATGATGACTTGCAGCCCAGGGTTATCACACAGCAGCCACCACATGGAAAAAACATTCATTCCTTAAGAGACAAACAAACTTCTAATTTTCTATAGAAAACTGGGGGAAATTTTTATTTCATAATGGGATTTTGGCAATTTAGAGTATAAAAAACTGATTTACAATGTGGAGTTAGTGTAAAGAAATTAGGAAGAAAACTGTAATTAACACAAGAATCCATATTGTGTGTTTTTTTGTTTTTGTTTTAAGCAGGAGGCATAAATAAACAGTAAGAGAAGAAAACAAACTGAAAAGAAGAGAGAAATAAGCAGACCATGTAAAATAGCACATGAATGAGGGCACCAAGAGGGAGAAAATGAAACAATAGACAGAAAATAAAAGAGACTGGGCTGACAAAAGGAAAATAAGAACAAAAGTAGAGAACTGGAAAATTAAACACAGATTTTAGAATAAAAGGAAAATGCAGCATCACAGAAAGAAAAAAAAAAAGAAAGGAAAACCTAATGAGATGGAAAGATTCCTGGAAAAAGACCATATAAAATGAATTGTTAAGAGAATAGAAAGCATGGGAAGGTGAAGCATTTAAGAGAGTCAGAAACAGGGACATGTATAAAAAAAAATGTTGTCTTATTTAGTATTAAAAACCAGAAAAGAGGTTGCATTTCATATATCATGATTTTTATATTTTTTTCTAATCATATTTGCAAAACAAAAAATGATAATTTCTCCATAACCAGAAATTATAATTTCTCTGGAACCTGAAAGAAGGGCACAGTCTTGGGAGAGGAAGCAAGAACTCCTCTCAGGTGACCATATCCTCTATGGAGAAGGAGTTGAAGAGAGAACAAAAATTAACTAAATCCAAAAGCATCCTGTTTTTCTTGTCCTGTGTAATATTACAAGACCCAGAAACTTTCTTCCCTCGCTAGGTGACCATAACGGGATACAGGCTCCTTTAAAGCCATAGTTCCAGGCACTAAATACCAACACTACCATCCTCTGGGAAACATCTCCCCTTGCAATATATCTACAGACTAAACACATACTGCCTACCTAGTTCTGGTGGTTCTGTCTTTCAGACATGGGAAACACTGAACCTAGTTATTGCTGAATGTACTTAATGGTAGCTCTAGGGAAGCCCACTTATTTATACATTTTCACTGGCCATTTTCATTCACTGGCTGTGGCTCATTTCCAATTAAAAAAATTTTTTTATAATTAAAAAAAAAAAAAACACTTTAGAATCCCAAGGAAGAAAATGAAAATTGTTGAAGCTTGCTTTCCTTTCCTATGGACCAGGCACTGCAAATTCGAATGCTTTCAAGGACGGGGCTGGTCGTGTCAATGAGTAAAGTTGACCTGTATTAATAAGAGCACATGCCCCCCTTAAATGTGGCTCCAGTGTGTTGCTACCATGCAGAAATGCAGGCCTGGTGCTGTCACAGGCCCGTTTTATAAGAAATGCAGATTCTTAGGTGTAATCTCCTGATTTCTAAATGTTGATAACTAGTTTTTGGTTTGGTTTCGTTCTGGAATAACTTTGCAATCCTCCTTTGGATTCTGCATTTTCTTTAAAGAAGGTGGAAAGTTGTACTGGGGGTCAAAAGATGAAGGGGTAGACATCACGATATGGGACAAGTGTATTCACCACAGGTAGACCACCCCATAAAATAAAGCAAGAGTGAGTCATACTTTTATAAGACATCTTTTCACCCTAGGAAAGTGGTAAGATGGCAATTGTCTGTGATAGCCTGCAGGACCGGTGGGATGCTGTTGGCAAAACATTAACCTACCTACTAGCATTTGTTCCTATAGTTCTCCTATACATTGGGAGCATTTTCTTTCCACTTACCAACGATAGGTCATTCATGTCATTTATAGGAATAATTTGGTTCTTGGATTTTGACTTGAAATCCCCTGGGTGAACCCATTTTATTTGGAGTCAAAGCCTGATGGAGAAGCCACAGAGAAGAGCTCACCCTGGCACTCATTCTGACTATGCAGCCTGTCTGGTAGGCCCAAGGTTGCCAGTGGAGGTGGAGAATTTCCATAGCCTCATTGTTCAGTATCCATATTCACTGATAAAAAGAGATGTGTTTCTTAACATGATAACCTGCTCCAGGGTCTCCTGGGGCCCCACTGTAGCTGATTTCCAGGAGGCCCACATCAGTCTTCCAAAACACATCTGACACCATCCAGTGCACATTCCAGGTGTAAATGGAAGGCACTGACCCAAGTCCAAAGAAAAACAAAAATCATCTAAAACCTCCTTTCTTTGCAACATCAGAGGCCTTTGAATGATATGTTTAGATTCTCCCACGCTGGAGTTGCTCCAGACAGGGCTGGAGAGCTAAGTAACAGTTGAGTATCTCAGCTGACTGATTAGACATCAGCAAACCTGCCTGGAAACACGTCTGAGGTGTGAGAAAGAAGGCTGGTCTGCTAAGAGTATGAAGACTAGGAAACACACTTCTGTGCTGATCATTTGCATAAATTTGAGAAACATTAATGATTAAACACAGACATAAACACAAGAACACTACCTTCTCAATATTCACCGGTTCCCACATTTATTTTATATCTAGACTGTCCACAGAATAGCAAATTAATGTTTTAAGAACTAAAATAACAAGTTTACCAGGTGGTAGTTATCAATGCTTTTACCTTTTGATTCACCTTGGTTGTGTACCTTTGTTTCAAAAGTTTGCTTGAAAGAAATCATCTAAATCAGTTTACTGACAGTGTCCTGTCTACCAGTTACTTCTGTTAAGCTTTACCTAAAAGAAGGCTGTTGGTTGGAGATGGAGGTGAAGTTCTAATTATCATGTGTCTTTAACACCTTTTTCTTTTTTTGCGGTACGCGGGCCTCTGACAGCTGTGGCCTCTCCCGTTGCTGAGCACAGGCTCCGGATGCGCAGGCTCAGCGGCCATGGCTCACAGGCCCAGCCGCTCCGCGGCATGTGGGATCTTCCCGGACCGGGGCACGAACCCGTGTCCCCTGCATCGGCAGGCGGACTCTCAACCACTGCGCCACCAGGGAAGCCCTAACACCTTTTATAGCTCTCAGCAGAAGTATCAATAACAAACAGGAGTGTCCCTTGTGTTCAGGTTATGATTAAACGTATCTGGTCGTGTCTGCGGGGGTGTTAGCAGGAGGATCAGGAGAGAAAGAAGTGGTTCTGCCAAGAGAACAGTTGACTAATGAGCCCCCTGGAAACAGTTTATGCCAAGCAGCCGGGTGAACAGCAGGCAGAACAATGCTCAGATGCAAAGCCTGTCCATTGTTGACAGGGCTGTCATTGTTTACCTCTCCATTACCATTTCTGGCTTCCTTCCAGCCCTCCATGGACTGGGGCATGAGTTCTAGAAAGATAGTGGCTCTTCTTTCAGGAGAGTAAGTTGTTTCCAAAAAAAAAAAAAAAATTTTGAGATACACTGGGTGAGGTACAAAGGTATGAAAAATAAATTTTCCCCAAATCAGTCAAGTTCAGCATGCTACTGACATGGTCATAGTCAAGTGTGCATCAGAAATAAATAAATCCCCCCTGCAAAATATATAATAGCTTTTTGTAAATTGAATTGAGTTCCCCCAAAAGATAGGTTGAAGTCCAAACCCTTGGTAGTTATTTAAAATTAGGGTCTTGGGCATCCCTGGTGCTGCAGTGGTTGAGAGTCCGCCTGCCGATGCAGGGGACACGGGTTCGTGCCCCGGTCCGGGAAGATCCCACATGCCACGGAGCGGCTGGGCCCGTGAGCCATGGCCGCTGAGCCTGCGCGTCCGGAGCCTGTGCTCCGCAACGGGAGAGGCCACAACAGTGAGAGGCCCGCGTACAGCAAAAAATAAAAATAAATAAATAAATAAAAATAGGGTCTTTGCAGATGTAATAAAGATATAAAATTAAGATGAGATCATACTGGAGCAGGGCAGGCCCTTAACCGAATATGACTGTTGTCCTTATAAGAGAGGAGAAGAGACACAGAGACAGAAACACAGGGAGAGTGTCATGTGCCAATAGAAGCAGAGACTGGAGGGATGCAGCTGCAAGCCAAAGAACACCGAAGACAGACGGCCACAACCTAAAGCTAGGAAAAGGCAGGGAAAGATTTTTTCCCTACAGGTTTCAGAGGAAGCACAGCCTTGCAGACACCTTGATTTTAGACTTCTATACTTCAGTGTTGTGAGACAATAAATTTCCATTATTTTAAGGCATCCATTTTGTAGTTGTTTGTTATGGCAGCCCTAGATAACAAGTACATGAGTCAAATACAACAAAAGCTATCTCTCTCTCACATGACAGTTGAAGGTAGGTGGTCCTGGTCAATAGGCAGCCTTCCTCCATACTTAGTATCCAAGCTCTTTACATCTTGTGGCCCTGCCAGGGCAGGTACCAGCAAACTACAGCCCACCCATTGTTTTGTAAATAAAGTCTGATGGGAACACAGTCACACATTTACCCATTGTCTTTGGCTGCTTTTGCACAATAACAGCTGAGTTGAGTAGTTGTAACAGAGACCATATGAACTCAAACTCTAAAATATTTACACTCTTGCTTTTCACAGAAAAAATGTACAGAACTTTGCCCCAGAGCATCATCATCATTTGCATCTAGCCATCACAAAGGGAAAGCGAACCTGGAGGGGACAAAGCAGGCTTCCCAGAAATGGCACATATCCCTTCCAAGAATCTAGCATTGTCTAGAAATCAGTTACGTGGCCACAGCAATTGCTAGGATGACTGAGTAATATAATACAGCTGTATATCCAGGAGGAAGAGAAAACAGATATTTGGGGAACAATTAGCAGACTCTGCCCCTTGGCATCAGTGGAAGATGTCTCCCACATCAATGCAGTAGCAGCAGCCATGAGAGGCCACCGATGTGGGGTTTCATGGACTCCAGAAGCTTTAAAGAAGACATCACCAAAGGAAATCAAAGCTGGGCAACAAGGGAAGAGGCAGAAAGATGTCCCATGGTAGCTGAGAATGCTGTGTTCCAGAGCATACAGGAGACACCACCTGGGGACTTCCAGTAGTATCCGGTGAGAGGAAGAGACCTTTGTAAGAAGGAGAAGTGCCACAATAGCAGGTGGGGGATAGACCCAGAGAAATTGCTTTTTCCCTGCAATTGTCACTCTGCATTTGCTCCAAGCTTGATGTAACCCTGGCAATCTAGTTTATACCAAATACAAAAGTAAGTGAAGCGCATCTAGAAATTTTTAAAATTGCTGTACCATTTGGGAAACCTTATCTCCCATCTGCCTGCAGTTTTCGGAATCTTGCATATATATTAATGATCCGGGTATGAGAGTGGCACTAGAGAGTATAATATATAATCGATTTAGGCACTATAAACATCAACCATTTCTAATGTCATAAAAAGACAATCAGACATTATGGGCCTCCTGTGGTCTTCCCAAACACCACCTCTATTCTTGCGGAAGAGATTGAACTTGAGTCTAGTATTGCCTCTGGATCCAACTGCCAATTTTCAGAAAATACAAGAGGACAAAGGAACATACTAAAGTGCACCATGAGTATGCAATCAGCAAAATCCAGACTGTGGGAAACTTTACAGATCCAACAGTCCAGGTCTTCAACAGAAACATAAGGAAAAGAAAGAGGTAGAGGGAGGAACCATAGATTAAAACAGTCTTAAAAACATCAAATTTTAAATAATGGGAAAAACTAAACTCTAGTGTCTAAGGATGCACATTTGAATGTCAAAACTAAACATACACACAAGGAAGTGATTACTACAAAAGTCAGGAAAATAGTTACATGTAGCAGAAGGGAGGGGTGTAACAAATAGAGGGAACTTTTGTGTGGCTCGCAAAGTTCTATTTCTTGTCATAGTGATGGTTACAAAGGTGTTCACCTTAAAATTTATTAAGAAATTCATTAATGTATACACACATTCATTTGCGAGGGTCTGTATCTGCATTTTATAATTTAAAAATGTAAAGACTAAATTATAAAAGAAAAAAATGGCTGAGTAACAGCAAGGTAAAGAAGACTATAGTGACTCTTCTTCTTAACAAAATATACTGTTCATTAATAGAAATCCAAATGTGAATTTCATTCCTTTTCATCAGACCCATCTAAAAAATCTCCATGGTAAATTGGTGACTTAGAGATGATCTTGTTGTAATGGGTATAATATTTTTGCACTATTAAACCCATGTAGTTTCATCCCTGGTAAGCCTTACATCTTCATGTTCCTGTAGTTTTCCCCATATTCCCCACACCCCTTTAATTCATTGGAGTTCCCTGCTTCAAGAAAAGGGCAACATACAGCCAAGAACAGCAGTCATCAATCCGCTTACAATTTTACAATACGAGATTTTACATTCATAGCAAGACTACTGCCTGAATGCAAAAGCTTTCTTGAAGAAGAAAAGAGTTTTACTGAAACTTCCCAAAGCTGAGCATCTTGTATATAAAAATCAAGCCTGAAGGACTCAGATCAATAGTTAAATGGTCTAGAGCAGAAAAGAAAGAGGCTATGACCCAGAATCAATTTCTAGAAGACAGAAATTGTAAAGGAAAACCCATTTCTGTGCTAGAAGAAATAGCAAGAGCAAGAAAAAGAGAAGGACAAGGAATCAGATGTGAGAAGTCCACTTCCCAACCCAGTGCCCAGGGGTCAAATCTCAGGGACAGAGGGTAGCACCCACTTAGGTTTGGGGGCACCTGAGGAGCCATTACTGAGCCTCTGCTTTCCAGGGCAGAGACTGGACCCAACATAAACCTTTCTTAAAAGCTCTACATTTGAAATGACACAGCATTCCAAATGGCTACAGGAGGGTGGTGAAATACAGTCTCTGCAGCTAAAGAAGGTGCCTATATGTGAATTTTAGGACCAGCCCCAGGGGGTTCACACACTCCAGTGAGGAGTGGAGAAAGAAACCAGAAGTCCTAATGGGGAATACTGAAGTGCTCAGGACCTGAGTCCAAAAAGGACCCTCCACATTGATCAAGAGTCTCAATATCAAAGGTGCATAAGCATAAGTTACAGAAACGATCAGGATGCTCGAAGAGATGAGTCATGTGCTAGAGCCAGGCAAGTCAGGCACTGCAGGGTGAGACCAGCATGGACTGGGAGGACAGCTGGTCCACTGCCACTGCCATGATGGTGATGACTTCTCCCTTGCTCCCAGATGCCACTGAGGAAACGGAATGAAATCCTTCCAGCTCCCCTTCGCTGAAAAGCAACCAAGCTTTGAAATGAACGGTGCCTAAGATGTTTAATTTTGGCTGAAAATCACTGGATGAAACTGAGAATACTGGGCTGGGAGAAATTATCTTGTCATTGTAGAGCAGGGCCTCACGAGTAAAACTGAGACTCTAATTCTAGGAAAAAAAATCACATTTCTGCCTTCTTAAGTTGTGGTGTATAAACTTCAATCTGCTACAATAGATAGAAACTTTTCCATACTTGGGTTAATGCTATCACCTGTCAAAAAGTCATTTCACCTACTCTTTAAATTTCCACTAAACACACACACACACACACACACACACACACAATCACACAAGCTTTGCTGCCTTTAGCACTGATATTTGACCTATCAGGACAACAATACTCTCATAAAAATTGCTAAGAAAACTAAATATGACACAAAGAAATTTAAAGTTGCACGAACTTTATAATTCCATGTGTTAGATGACTATACACTATAAAGGTTGAAAGCTCATTAGATGAGTGGTAGTAGAAAGATCTGGTTTTATTTATTCCCAAATCAGGAAGCTTTTAAAAAGAGGCAGATATCAAGGGAAAGTTTTAATTGCCAGTAACCTAAGCGTGGCATACACTCCTCTCTAGCGCTAGCGGTACTGATGTGGAATAAACATGTTTGGCATCTGGCCAGGCAGTCTCAAACACATCAGACTGCACATGGAGCACCAGTGTCACTGCAGTGAGAATGACTCATTGACAATGGCCCAGCCTGGGTATGTCATTGGGAAAGGAATTCTGGTCACACATCGGGTCTTTGCTGCCACACCCACACCCACATCATTTAAAAATACAATGTGCAAACATGCAATGTGCAATACATTGCTGAAAAAGTTAAATTAGGCATTAATAAGACGAGACGGTTAAGTGGGTGCAGACTGACAATTTGAATGGCTTTTTCCCACTTTATTATCTGTGATGTGGTTGTGTGCAGATTTGGTTTAACAAGTTTATAAACAAATCAGTCTGCCCTTAGCAACTAAGAGGTTAACCCAGCTAAATAAGGAAAGCACAACCACTAAACAGTTTCCTAGTATTTTTTAAAGAAAGACTTAAAGTAGCAGTAGTCTATTCTAGCTACGTAGTTATATTTTTTATATTATAATTTTTTTCTGTTATCAATATTTATTCATTTTGGGGTTTTAGCCAAAAATGAAATATACCAACATATTTGTTAACTTTACTTCCCATTTTTTAATTGAAATATAGTTGACATACAATATTATGCTAGTTTCAGGTATACCTACTTAGTGACTTGATATTTACATCCATTATGAAATGATCACCACGATAAGTCTAGCAACCTTCTGTCCCCATAGAAAGTTATTACAACATAACTGACCATACTCCTTAGGCTGTACACTACATCTTTGTGGCTTGTTTATCTTGTAACTGGAGGTTTGTACCTCTTAATCTCCTTTACCTATTTTGCCCCCCTCCACACCTCTCCCCTCTGGCAATAACCTGTTTGTTTTCTGTACCTATGAATGTCTGTTCTCATTTTGTTTTGTTTATTGTTTTGTCCTTTACATATTAATCTTATGTCAAGTGTAAGTACATTATCAAAATGTGGCTTTACTCTTACAGGAATTTCAGAACTGAATGAAATAACTAAGACGAAAGCTAGATCAGTCAACTTCATTTTTAGTTTACTTCAACGGCAAGAGTTTTGCCTGTTGATTCCTATGAATTAGCAATGTTTGGACTAAACACACTTTAAGGACATCTTTAAGCATTTTATGTTTTATATTTAAATTCATTTTATTATTCTTAAATAAAAAGTTCTTAGACCTTTTAAAATGAAATCAGTTGTCCCAACAGGGTTTGTACAAATCTCATAAATGTTAGAGGCTTCTTAAAGGGAAGACATTCATGAACTTTTGTATGATATTTTCAAGATATAATATCATTGAACAATTAAACAGATTTTCAATGCTTCTAATTAATATGTTTGTAGATCTTTGAGAGGTTCCTATATTTTTAACAATATCTGGAATTGTGAAAATCATCTAGCATCATTCCCTCCATTTTGCAGATGAAGTATCTGAGGTCTGAGAAATTCAGTTGCATTCTTTGGGTCAGAAATGGGTTTAGACTCCACGTCTGTGAAAACCAGTCCAGAGACCTTACACTTTCTTCCATAACTGACTCAGGTACGATTCTTACATCACTCTTCACTATTTGAATTGTAAGGAAGGGCAAAACGTGCATGCGTTAAGACAACAAATTAAGACAGTTTTGAAACAATATCTGAATCACCACGACTGCCATCTTTCTCCCTAGACTAATATGCAGAACCTAGAGACTTGGAGTCAGAGGTAGAAAGAATGTTTAAAAGCAACCTCAGCTCCAGCACCACTCCAAACTTAGGCCTGAGGAATAGCTGTTTTTATTTCTTTTGTAAAGTATTCAACCTTGGAAATACAGTAAATACCACTCTCTATTCATCGTAGCCTCTTAATTCCCATTGTCTTCTTTGAGCCCGAGGCAAGCGTGTCTCAGTAATCCTTCTATTCAGTAACCATAATCTGCAATCTCTCCTCTTAATACCAGTAATCCTTGGATTTCTCCCAGGGAGGAGGGCAGTGACTTCCCAAGTCAATGTCTTGTCCTTTTCTCAAACACATTATCAAGTTAAAGATAATTCTCTTTACCCACTTAGAGATTGAAATATATTTATGTCCACTGCCTATTCATTATACATTTTCTTAAGTATGCTGATTGATTTTGTTTCAGCCATTTGATGAAACTACGTTAATTCAAAAAGAACCAGTACACCACAACCTAATCCACATTTTAGAATGCCATAAAGTTTCATTCAGCACTTTTAAACTTTTCTGTGTGGAAACACATACCCCACCACCATACTGCCCTTATCCCAAAAAAAGGAGAGAGAGAACACAAAACCTGAATATATGCTGCCTGCAATAGAAAAAAAAAGAAAAAAGAAGAAAGAAAGAAAGAAAGAAAGAGGGAGGGAGAGAGGGAGGAAGGGAGGGAGGGAGGGAGGAAGGAAGAAATAAAAGCTTTAGTGAGAAAACGTCATAATAGTGAATAAAGGGATGGGAAAAGGTGGGAGATAGTAGACAAAAGTGGTCATTTTTTTTTTCAAGAAATTGATGAAAGAGGGTGTTAAGAATGTGGGAGAAGTATAAGGAAAGGTGAGAGAGAGGGTGAGCAGATTCCATAATGCTGACTGTCTAACCTAAGTTAACAATCTTTACTTGGGTCTACCCGACTGCTAAGCCTAAGGCAATAATTATAGTGAGAAAATTAGCAATTTCATGTAAGATATAGAAGAAATAATGAAGAAAGAAGAAAGAAGAAGAAGAAAGAAGAAGAAGAAATAAATAATGAAGTTCCTGAAGAGAAAGAAAGAAAGGAAAGGGGAAAGGAGAGAGGGAGGAATAGAGAATGGGAAGAGGGGAGGGAGGGAGAAAGGAAGAGGTGGAAAGAAAAAAGCATTAAAGTCAAGTAACTAGGAATCAAGGATATTTCGTTCTTATTTTAACCCCTCAACTTACTTGCTAAGGGATCTTAGGCAAGTCACATGACAACTGAAGCCTCGTCAATAAAATGGAAAATTAGATAGTTCTTTTTCAAAGCAGCTTTGAGGTGTTTTAATTGGTAATAAAAAGTGCCAGTGCCAACCAGAAGTGCTCCATACATTAAAATATATGAAAGCCTACTGGAATGATAAGAAAGAGGAAAATAATGCTGATGTATATACAAATGCCACAAGGGAAAATAAATACTCTTTCAAAGTTGAACAGCTAGAAAATGAGAACTAACAATTCTGATGAATTAAAGGGTCTGCTTGAAAAATCAGATGCGGTGCTTTTACTCTGGCCAAACATTTTGAAAACAGATCCTGAGTCTGGTAATAGCGCTATCACTCAAAGTACCCGGGGGGAAATGGAGCTACAACTTAACGGAGCTGAAGTGAAAACTAATCCTTGTAAGCCAACAGTCGCTTGGCCAGACTCAAAAAGCAGAACTTCACTTCTTAGAAGGTTGCTGGTGACCAAATGAGAACCCCAAGTTATCAGAGTATTCCTTAGTCGGGAAAGGTGCAAGAATTCAAGAATGAAAACGTGTGGTGTACTTAATGACCACTGAAACACTAATGTTTTCTAAGACAAACTAGGGTTTCCAGAGGAAATCTAGGGGAGGAGGTGCAGTAAACACAGATTCATGCTTTCAAGCTTGTTTCCTGGGCTTTCTAGATGACAGAGAAACTGCTATGTCCTCATATTAACAAGTGTTATTGAGCACCTACTGATAACCAGACTCTACGCTGAGCACTGCAAACCCAGCAATGAATAAAATGGTATCCATGCTTACGTTTTTGTGGTATGGAATACAGTGATTAATACATTGTGATAAGGGTTACAAGGGGCATATAAACAAAACACCTAAAGAAAAACAATGTAGTCTCGCTTGGAAAGTAAGGGTTGGGTTTTCCTACATTGTAAGAAGCATACAAGTGAAAATTATAAAATATAACTACTAACACAGCCATGGCCCCTTTTATCACTTCAGAAGAAGTCGGGAGAGATGTTTCTGAATCACCTAGTCCCTTGTCTATCAATAAGGGCACTACTAGCATTTCAAGTGGGACAATTTTTCATTGTACTGTCAAGAGCACCGTGGAACATTTGATATCCATGGTCCCTACTCCCCAAATCCAGCAGCACCCCATCACCCCAGTCACTGTACAATCAAAAGTTCTCCAGTCCACTTTCAAACACTCCATAGGGAGACAGCATCTGTCTCCATTGAGAACCACTCCCCTTTCCTGCACTTTTTCTACACTTGTGCTTAAACAACATGAGCACCAATGAACTAAGGTAGTGGAAGGGAAAAGACTTAGCTTTAGTTTGATAAGAGTTTTAATCCCAGCTCTACCATTTACTATTAGGCAAGTTAGTGAGCCTCAGTTTCCTTGTCTGTAAATATAGGTGATAAAGCACATTTTAGAGGATGATTATAAGGATACTGTTAAATAACACAGGTAAAACTGCCTCAAAAAGCAGGGGACGTGGGTTCATGTCCCAGGCTGGGAGGATCCCACGTACCGCGGAGCAGCTGGGCCTGTGAGCCATGGCCACTGAGCCTGCGCGTCCGGAGCCTGTGCTCCGCAACGGGAGAGGCCACAACAGTGAGAGGCCCTTGTCCCGCAAAAAAAAAAAAAAGTATCTAGCTTAAAGTGGATGCCCAGTGAGTTTATCCCAACAGAGTTACAAAAGTAGAAAAAGAAGAAAGAATGTTCCTTAGCAAAGTAATTTGTTTAGAAGTTGACTAATTCTGGAATTCCATGGTAGCTACAACAACGCTAGAGTGACGACAGTGACTGTGCCTGGCAAAGGAAGCACAATTGGAAGCTGCTCTGCCAGCCTTTCTGGACACAACATTCTGCTCCATTGCAAACCATCTGTTTGGCTCTCCAGAAACACTGGCCCTAACTCTTAAAAGATGAGCACTCACCAAAACTCTGTTTTGCAGATTCTGGTCATGTAAAGGTGAGAAGTGCTACCAGATACCTTCTACTTGTTTTCAGCTCTGCCATAATAATTATTTTACAGTTTGTAAAGCACAGCCACACCCAGTCTCTTATTTAATTCTCACAGCCATGTCAGTGTAGTTCACAGCATCAATCTATAGGTATATTATCCTCATGTTACAGATGAGGAAACAAATAAAAATTAACTGAATCAAGCATTATGATAATAATTGTAGCAGTAGCTAACATTATGTATTTTTAATGTTAATCCCTATATTTATTAAACAATATATCAATAATGCAAATATATTAATACTTACATTCATAATTAATAGTCAGTATTATTATCTATTATCAATCTCATTTAATGGTGATTCACTATGTATCAATCCTTCTACTAGGTGACTTAAACTTTTAATCTTTATTTTTTAAAAAAACTTTGCAATAAATCCTATTATTATCCCTATTTTACCAGGGAGAAAACAAGCTTAGATAGCTTAAATAACTTACCCAAAATATTACAGCTAATAAGTCGTGGAGACAAAACTTCAACCCATATCTGTTTAGTTTCAAACACATTAAACTATATTGCCTCTCCTAATATACTTCCAAGCGATGCTCAGATACAGTGGCCAGCAGAATCTTTCATTACAGGGGCTTTCATGGAAAATAAAGTGCTTTTGGAAAGAATTATGTAATTAAATAGATCACATAAACCTCCCCTACATTTAATTAAGGAGCTAAAGGTAAAAATGCATTTGTAATATTTTCTGTCCATTCTACACTTGGGTTGATAGGCTGGGCATTGAAGGAGACCATGTTGCTTTGCCTGATGAGTCCCGTGTTGGTCAGGATACCATGGGCTGGCTGGCCAGGCTCTGGTCATGACCAGGCGAACTGAGTTGAGAGGCCAGCGGGGCAACACCAGGAGTGGCAGCAAACAATATTTCAGTAGAGTACAAACAAAATGAATAAATCACTAGGTACAATTTAATGTTACCTCTCTAAATTTTATCATACAAAGCATCATACAATCTCAGGATTTTTTTTTTAAATGCCTCCCTAATCTTCCCTTTACAGCTGCAAAGAGAGAAATTCTGGTTGTTTTTAACTCGCTTCATTTGTAGAGTCCTCAGCACACTCCCCCCCACCGCCCCCCCTCCCACCCCGACTCTCTGGATGGTTCCACTTCTTTTTAAATCCCCACCCCCAAAGCTTCCTTCACAGTTGTGACTATGGGGAAGCGCTGAGGATACGAGGTAACTGTAGGGATGGAGCATTTCAGTAGCACCACATCTTACTACAGTAGACTACTCATTATCATTTCCTTAATCAGTGGAGGAACAGCCAGCACAGACACGAGATGTTGTTTACTGTTTGTTGAAATGCAAGGGGCTTCCCTGGTGGCGCAGTGGTTGAGAGTCCGAATGCTTTTCCTTAGAAAGTTAATGTTGTCCCTAGGAATATAAACTCTTTCTATTTGCCTAGCATATATGCAATAATGCAAATATAGCTTTCAAGAATTAATTCCAAGATGGTATTCTTTAAAAGCAACAGCTGAATAGTAAAATGCCCAGAATTCATAAGGATTTAAAGTGATATAATATTATGAGCATACTTATTATTTTGGCACAGGTAACAGCTAAAAAAATTCAATGAAATTTAATAAAAGGCCCCTAATAAAAAAGAAAAAGAAGAGGGAGAATAAATGCTGCCAAATAACCCAGAAAAATAGGTCTGAAACCTGCCATTTTTTGCCATTTTTTGTTATATGCTTACTCATACTTTGCTCCCTGACCTCCTTTCTCTTGAACCTTAAATCCCCTTTTGTGTATTCTAAATTCTGTCTACTCTAGGCCCAATTCAGTCCTCACCTCTTCAGGGAGGTCTTCTTTTCCCCATCTGCTGGTCCACCTAAATCTTTTCTTCACCTGAGTGCCTGTAATTGAAAATATTGTTACTATCATACAGTTTAACACTTAAAAATCCTTTAAGTATGCTCTAGGTGACTAGCATCTGATAATTTTAACCTGTAAACAAAATATAAGCATCTTGAAGTTATGGCTAATAGTTATTATTAACACAGACAATCATAATAAAGCCATCAGTTACTGTTTACAGAGAACTTATTAAGTACCAGGTACATATAAAATGTCATTTAGTTATCACAACAATCCTGTAAGGTAAATACTATTATATCCTCATTAAATACGTGAGAAAACCAAATTATAGTTAGAAGACCATTTTGCTAGAAGAAGACAGAGCTGGAATTTAAATCCACTGCCTAATCCTGCCACTTTTTTTTCCTCCAGAGCAAGTAGGCCATACTACACAAAATATGTCTCGTGATTAGGATACTAAGTGTCTTTACTAGAGCTTGACAACTTCTACCAGGAAAGGTAGAAAATTCCCAAAATGCTGGATTATGGATGAGGTTGAACTCATAAGAACAATAAGCAACTGTTATAATTCCTTCCTTATTTTGGAAAAATTCCAAAAGTCCAAATTACCCCAAAGGTCACACTGAACAAATGCATACTTGCCATTATGTGTATCTAAACTTAGTCATTGGTACATAAGAAAGCAACCACTCGTCCTTCTGGTGAAGGTTAGGTTCCCCAGAGGTAAAAAATTGAAGGAAAAAAACGTTAGTAACTTATAGCTAGCATAGTTAGAAGAGGATCTTAATTTTTTTTTTTTCTTAAAGGACCACACTTAGCTAAAAGAAGGAAACAGAGAGCTAGAGGTACCCAACTATACAAAACACAAAACGGAAACGAAAAGAGAATAATGAACAAATACAGAAGGCCAAGTGAGCTAAGCTAAAGCTAACCTGAAAAGGACTAAGGGTGCTATTGGCCCTGAAAGCCTTTCCTTACCCTCACCGGCAACCTTCCCTTTACTCCCGGGTAGCCCCTTCTTCCGGGAACAAAATACCTGGCGGCTGGAGAAGCAGTGCTGCCAGGTCTACGACAAGGATAAATTGCCTGTTCTCCACTGGGTGCCCGGTGCTAAATGGAATGTTGGCTGTAACTATCCTGAAGCCCCCTCTCCCTTTTCCTCTCTTAAAGCTTCTCCCAACCTGCTAGTCCAGGCTTCTCCTCTCTTTTCCAATGTGGCTCCTGTACACTACCTTCTACTTCTATCCTGCACTCTCTTCCTTTGCCCACTTCCCTCCTCTGTCCTGTGGAGTTAGGGGAGGTGAGGGACAGACTGAGGAGATTTGAAATCCCAGCACTCATGGATTCAACTTCCAAAATGCTAATTCACACTTAAATGTAAGTGCAGTGTTTAGGTAGTGTTCTGTTGATTCACACCAGAAGGTAATTTCTTTTGAACTTCTCAAGCCTGTTTCTTCTCATTTCTCCTTTCTAGAGGACTTCAGTAGTGGTATTTATTTGATCTTCTCTTAGTATCTTTAAATTACTTCTGTTTTCTTCTTAAAGCCATCCTAAAGCCAGGACCATAAAGATACAATACTTTTGTTGGCAGTCTTTATAAACATTATCATGGAGATCTGTATTTTTTTTGACGTGTAAAGATGATCACTTTAAAGTGAAAAATTATTTTAAAGCATACTCACATAAAATAGTCATATATCAAAGAATATAATTATATAAAAACCAGATCTGCTTTAAAGTGTTGAAAGTCTCTGGTTGGTGGGAAATTGGTGATTTTTTTCTCCATTTTCCACATTTTCTTGAAAAATAATTTTAAAGAAATATACATGCATAGCTTGATTGACCAAAAAGAAACAATCAAACAAAAAGAATGAAAAAAAATTGTAATCCTTTACTACCTTCCTGACAAGGAAAAGTGTCTAAAAATTGGATGGACAAGCGGGAAGCAGAGTGTAAGAATGTAGACATCCATCTGACAGTGAGACAGGGAGTTGGTGACAACACTCGAGTAAAAACTGGGGATGTTGTCATTGTCTGGAAAGCTTTGGGGAGAAGCAAATTACTGTGTATTATAGAGAAAAGCCTTTCGTCATAACAGCCACTCCAGCCATACAAACTGCTTCCTTGCAGCCTCATTAATGTTGGTTCTAAATAACTCACATAATCCAAAAAGGGGGAAAGGAAAAGTTGGGGCTGTAACCAAGACAAGGCTGAGACATCTCTTTGCAAGGAGCATGGAGGTTCTTAGTGAGAAACGAATTGACTAAGAACCTCCAATTTGGATGTTAGTCCCGTGTGAGTGATAATAACCCCATCAAATTCCCAAGAGGAAACAGCTATAGAAATAAAAGGAAAACACCACAACAATGTTTAAAGCTGAAGAACACAAAACACTGGGCTGAGCCTTACAAAACGGAACAATGGTCCAAGTAAACCCTAAACAGCGGGAGCGCCAGACTGTGAAATGGAGAAACAATGTGTGCTGGAGTGGGACTGAAGACTCAAAAGCATCTATTAATTCAAACAAGATCAAAACAGAAATCAATCTATTCATGGGATTTCCAAAAGATCATTAAAAACTAATTACTTTCTGTCTACCTCAATCGCTTTGTTGCTTGGCTAGTAGATTGTTCTTCCTCACTCTCCATCTAGATGGCTGTGGAATAAAACAGGGTGTTCCAACTCAGATCACAGGGAATCAAGTGGCCCCATCCTAAAGCCCAGAAACTAATTCGAGGTATTTCTAAGCATATCACAGACTCTCCACATATCAGCACAAAGCTTATGTATGCAATCAGTGACACCTAATCACGTAAAGTGATGTCACGTGTTATTCCAATTTCCAGAAAAAAAAAAAAAAGGATTGTGAGGAACATGCTAAAATTTCTCAAACTTTCGTACATAACCTAATTTTGAAAACAAAAGTCAAACCCTTCTTTTCTATGGCTCTGGTCAGTGACTTGGCATGTTGGTAAATCAGTTCTATTGTTCAAAAGAGGCTACATGACAATAACAGAGACAATTCTTATTTCTTCTCCAAATCTGATGCAATTATCAAAAAATAAAACAAAAGAAAATCTTATGCCACTCAAGCAAATTTATTCTGTCAAGTGACATTATCCAGACAACTAGTATTCTAAAAACATAAAATAAAAAACTTCTAACAATATTCATTTTAATTTGACCTTGCTAAATAATTCCATATCCTTTCAACCTAAAAATTTCCACTTATTTTCCTTCAAAGTAAAACTGATTTTTTTCTTGCCCATACACACACACACACACACACACACACACACACACACACACACACTGTTTTTCCCTAGGAGAAGATTCAATGTGCTCTTAGTTGTTTCTCGGGAAGCTAAGGGGATTTCAGTGACCCACAATTATATTTGTAAAAAAATAAATGTCAATAGTCAGAAAAAAATCATTTTTTAGAATTCTGTTTGCACATGAACTTAGAAAATGACCAAGGAAATATGATCTTGGATATTAAGAATGCCTCTTTCCTGAATGTTTATCTATTGTGTGTTTTTGTGGTAAAATACAATATATACAATATCAGTGCCTGAATTAATACCTACTTAAAAGAGAATAGCTTCTATTTCCTTAGTACTCTATAATTTTCAAAGTTTATTGCATATTAGTTTCTCATTTGATAGCCACACAATTTCTCTAAGACAGATCTTTCATATGGGAGCATACTTCTTCCCATTCTACAGTTAAGAAAACTGGAACTTGGAACATTTATGGGAACTACCAAGGTGATATCATTTGTGAGAAATACAGCCTGGAACAGAACAGTCTCCTCTTAATGTAGCTACTGAGAAAAAGAGGAATTAATAGATACTGAGAGTCTTCTATGTGTTAGACACCGTACTGGTGCTTTAAGAAGGATTTTCACTTTATCTTTATAATAGCTCTATGAGATGGATTATTATTATTCTTATGAATGTGTATACCCAAATTCAGAAATTTTGAGTGACTGCATCAAATTTACCCAGCTGAAAATATGGCAGAGCTAGAATTCCAGTGTGGATTTCTGACTATACAATCCATGTTCTTTCCATTATTTTTTGATGCCAATTCTACCTACAAATTGGAAGTTACAGTCCTTGTTGCACAGAATTCAAATTCAATTGCTTAGAAAACTCCACTCATTTTAACACTATCTATCACATATTATTCTTTTCCACGGGTGAAGAGTTAAGTGAGATATAGAAATCTGCTGGTCACTAAAAGGTCAGAGATCCCCACCGATAAAATTTAGATTTATTACTAGGTGATACAGTTCAACTTTCTTGAGGAGCATAATGCAAGGAAGTATAAAAAGGACACAAACTTCTGATCTCGTAATCTTGTATCTTTGATCTGAAATTTTAGTCAGTAAGACAAATGGTCTTGCTGGGAGAAATTGGAAGCTCTTTCCCTGGTAGGGTTTAACAGAGAAAGGAATACTCAAATTGACAAGAAAATCGAGACAGAAAGAGTCTTGGAATAATGAAGTCTAAGGCAAAGCTACTAGAAAGAAAAAGTTACTTAACTAGCCTGGATTTCACTTATGCTCAATATAAAAGACACTTATCTTGTTAAGAACTTAAAGGGCAAAACCAATCAAGTGTTGCTAAAGAGAGGGTGTTGAGCTGATACTGAATATAAGCTCCTTTTCCAAAAGAATGATTTTAGTTAACTGTTAGTTAACTGTTTAGTTAACTGTGTGGCCCAAACTTAACAGAACACCTAGTTTAGCTTCTTGACTTCATCTCCTGAACTTTTCTTCTCACATCACCTTCACTGTCCTGCCTGGCTTAGGGTAGAGAAGTTTCTCTCCATGCCAAATGCATTTTAACTTTTGCAGCAGCAGAAAACCTATAGATTTATGGCTGAACAATATCTTCAGACCTGCTACTTTCATACAATCACTAGTAAGTCAGCAAAATCATCCTCACTGATCTAAGATGTGTGTAAAAACACAAATACTTTTGACTATTTAACTTACTTATTGAATTGATTAGAACTACAATTAACTAGGTATAATCACTTTTTGTTTGTTTTGCTTTTAATTAATCTGGCCAGTGTACTTGTTTGATAACTCAAATTAGACAAAGTAGTTAACTTTACACTGTTAATTAATGAAGATGATGAAACAACAGCCCAAAGCCCCAGATTCAATTCTAATTGCTTATACATAGAGGAAAACTCTCTTAGGCAAATAACAGTTTTCACTAAGTACATTCCCTCTAAAGCAAAGGGATATATTAATAAAAACCTATCCCTGTAACTTAACACACACAAACTTTGGATGGAGGCTGGTAGAGTCATTATATATTTTAACATAGCTACCCCTATGAGATAGCAAGGTATTATTTTCAATTTTATTGGTGAGGAAATACGGAGTTTAAGAAAATTAGATGCATTTTGGAAATCACTGGTTCTTGACTCTGGAGTTAGGGGTGGCATTATTTAAATGCATTGCCACCTGGTTAAAAAAAAAAAAGCAAAATGTCCTACAGTTATTTGATGGCAAAATAACTTACTTCATTGGAAACAGAACAAAAACTGGTTGTTTTGTTGCTACAAAAGTTAAATTTAACTCAGCAAGAAAAGCAATTTATCTACTTCTAGTTTGTGATGTGGGAAAGAAAGACCATTTTCAGGTGGCAAATTTTGCATGCTTAGATGAACACTTAGCTGAAATGGACAATTTTCCAGAAAAGATATGTGGATCACCAAACCTGACTCAAACAAAAGTGTTAAAAAATTTCACAAATCAATAACCACTGAAGAAATTAAACTAATAGCCAAAATATTGTAGTTCAAAAGGCACCCAACCTAAGTTTTTACTTGGAATTTTCTCACACCCTTAAGAAACAGATATTTCTTATGTTATATAAACTTTCCAGAGCAAAGAAAGAGATGACAAGTCATCTGATCCATTTTACTGAGCAAATATAGCACTGATACCAAAACAAGACAAAACGCGAGAAAAGAAATTATGGCCCAATAACACTTATAAATGAAGATATATACGCCTTGAATAAAATACTAGCAAACAAGATTCAGAGATGTATTTTTTTAAATTAATTAATTTATTTTTGCTGTGTTGGGTCTTCGTTTCTGTGCAAGGGCTTTCTCTAGTTGTGGCAAGCGGGGGCCACTCTTCATCACGGTGTGTGGGCCTCTCACTATCGCGGCCTCTCTTATTGCAGAGCACAGGCTCCAGATGTGCAGGCTCAGTAGTTGTGGCTCATGGGCCTAGTTGCTCTGCGGCATGTGGGATCCTCCCAGACCAGGGTTCAAACCCGTGTCCCCTGCATTAGCAGACAGATTCTCAACCACTGCGCCACCAGGGAAGCCCCAGAGATGTATTTTTACAAATTAAATATTTTTATTTATATCAATCGATACTCATTGGTATAAGTATCATATACTTATAACAATATACAAACATAACACACATTTTTATACTTTACTATGAAATAAAATCTTATTAATTTTTACTGACTTCTCAATTGAAACAGATTTTTACTCATATGTTCACTCAAACACGAGAAGAAAAGCAGAGTGTTGACAACTCAACTCACTCCAGAAACGTTGATCAAAGAATTCTGAGGCATGTGAATTGAATTGTAGAACATTCTTTTGTTGTTGAGAGTCATTCATTTTCACTGGATATTGAGGCTCAATGGACAAAATTTGTTTCAAAGTTGCTCAATTCCTCCCTGAAATGATGAGACTTTAACAGCAAGTCATTACTGATCTGAATGGCTTTATCACCCTCATAACTATTCAGTGACACTGCCCAATATAAGGCATATACTGACTTTCTTGAAATCTCTTCAGGAATATCTTCAGGACTTGAACTTCCTGGGAAATACTAGACAGATGGGCAATCCTACTACATGTTTAATATGTGTCCTAGAGTCATCCCTCTACCTAGTAGGAAAAATCTGAGGATTCTCAAGTTGCAGAAGATATAGACAACAGTAGCTCCCCATCTCCCTGAAACACAGCAGAAGGAGCACTGAGAGACAGAGCAGGCAGAAAACTCTATGGAAATGCAGGTGGGGAAAGAAAAGGCAGCCTGAAGGTCCAAGCTTATAGCTCTGCATCAACTTCAGAAGGAGTTAGAGCTCACTCTTTGTATATTCTCCTTTTTTTTTTTTTTTAAGTTTGAGTTAATGTTTATTGAACTCAATCGGTCCTGTCACCTAATTATGGAGCAGCAAAAGGAATTCTGTTTAAATGAGAGCTTCAGTGAGTTATATTTGAACCAATGAATAATAGAATCTTATTAGTCTGAGGGCTAAGAGGACCCCTAAAAGTCATCTTGTCCAGTATCTCCAACAATGCCGAACTTCTTCTATTGATACAGTACCCTTGTGTCAGGTGGTTATCCAGACTCTATTAAACACTTAGTGATAGGAAGCTTATTACCTCTGGAATTAGCTTGTTTCATCACCAATAACCTCAGAGTTTAAAAATTCTACAGTTTAGCAAAAATTTATCCTCCTTTAGCTTCCACCCAGAACAAGTCTGTTAATCCCTCTTTCAAATATTTCAAGACAGTTCATGTTCCCCAAGTCTTCTCTTTTTCAGGAAAAACATCTCCAGTCTTCCAAATGTGACTCACATGATGTGGCTTTGACTTCTTTCTCCATACTCCAGGGATAGCCTGACCACTGCAGAGTCAAGCAGGTCTATCATCCCCCTTGTCTTTCAGTCTACGTTATAGTTACATTAGTTCACACAGCTCAGTCATTATATGAGTGGCTTTAGCACAATGTAGACTAAACCCCCTTAATCTTTTTTATACTAGCTGCTGCTAAGCCAGACCCCTCCACCCACTACCCTGAGGTCATGCAATTAGAATTTTTTAGACTCAAGTGGAGAGTTGGTTTGGTTTATTCTGCTAAATTTCATCTTGTTAGGTTTGACCATTGCTCCAGCCCTGTCAAGACCTGAATCCAGGTTCTGCCATCCATTGTGATCACTACCTTTCCCTGTTTTTTGTCACCTGCAAACATGGTGAACAAGCAAGTTAGTGACAAATGTCAAACGAAAAGAACTTTGTGACAAGCCATCAGAGACCTCTTCCCAAATTCATTCCATGCCTGCCCCTGCACTTTACCAGTACTCAGCTTGTGTTTGTGTGCTATTCCTGCTTTCACTGTGCGAAGTCAGGCCAGAGTTCTACGTGGTGCCTTAACTTACTTCCAAACTGGAAGGCCTTGTCTTCATCAGCTCATCCCATAGTCGGCGCCAAATGGCCTGAGTGGAGAGGCCTTTCTTGAGGGCAGTTTCCTCAATCCTTTGCAAGTAATATATATTGAGCAGAGGTAAGATGCTTTGAAGTATTGGGCCTGGGAGGGCCCACACCCCGCTTTCCAGAACCCCATATGGGCGCTCACCGCCCGCCCGCACAGCTTGAACAGGGCAGGGGGAGCGCTGGGGCCCGAGGCTGAGCTCTTCGCTGGCGCCGCCTCCTGGGACGTGACCGGTGGGCTCCATGGTCGTTGCTGCCGCTACCTCACAGAACCAGCAACTCCGGGCGCGCCAGGCCTCGGGCACCACCATCTTGGGCTCTCCTTATTTTTTGAACTTGCTTTTATCCTTTACTCTAAAGAAGATATTTTGAGCAATATGTATTAACACATTTAACTGGGAAATAAAGATTTACTAGATGATCAAATTTAACAGCTTGGCCAAAGCATATTTGTACTTAGAAGAAGTAACTAAAAAACGGCAAGAGAATAACATGCTTCTTCCAAGTGAAGTTTGGTGGCTCTCAAAAATATTGTACATTCTCATTTTTCATCCAAACTTAATTATTTTGTGGGTTCCATTTCTGTTTCCAGCAAAACACAACTTCCTAGTACTGCGGAAGAAAAGACTTATAAAATGAGTCTCGTGGAGCTCAAATAGCTCTTAAAAACAATATCTTGATGAGTTAAGTGTAAATGAGCCAAAACATATGGATTAAATGTCCCTTTAAATACACATGGCTTTAAAAATTAAGGGAAAAAAGGTTTTGGCAAAATGTGTTTCAGATTTGGTTGAGAGAAAACATTTGAAAGAAATAGTTTGAGGGACTAGACTAACCCAAAACATACCTGAGCTCTTCTAACCTCCTATAGTACAACCAACTCTAAAACATATGGATTTTATACTATAATTCCCCTACCACACCCACTCTGAGTTCTGAGTTCTTAGTTTTTCTTCCTATGTTGGAAATCATTAAAAACAGTCATGGTATCATTACAGTGTTGAAGAGACAATAACCTACTACTGTGATCAGTCACAGTCAAATACAGTGAATGGCTTATTGGTCATCACTCTACAAAAATAACAATAGTTGGCTTTGTTTCAAACTCATAATATATATTCCATATTAACCCCTATTAGACAGTAAGACCACATCATAGATACACATTGAGATAGATATAAGACCTGGCCAGAATATGAAATGACAGGATATCCATGTTGTGACTCTGTACTTAACCAAGGTCAAGTAACAGGCAAAAAGGTCAATGGGAGAAACACCACACCACAACTTGAATCGTGTCAGATAATTCTGAATAGTTCAAAATGTACTCATTTGATGCAGATGACTAGAAGCAAAAGCAACTGGCCAATCCAGAAGTGGGTCCATCAAGTGACAGGTCCTAGAACCTGTGCCACCCATGTATTACGTTTGTCTTCAAGGTACCACTTCCCACACACACAGACGATAGTGCTATCATTAAACTCTGCAGTCAATGAGATTTACTTCTAATGTGTGGTTGGGGCTAAAACCATTAAAAATTGGTAGGTATCAAATAGATAAATCATTAGCTTTATGAATTTGTAACGTCATCTGTGTTGTTATCCCATTTTTTTCCACATAAACCCATAGGATCTCACCATCTCTAGTGAAGAAGCTAGAACGGTTATTTATTGCCACTCTCTCCCAGGTTACATTTGAAAAACAACCAGCAACATGAATAAATGACCCTAGTCATTATGCTAAGTTGCCGTAATTAGCAAGCACCCTCATCTAAGCAATCTAGTTGGTATGCCACTAAGGTATATTGCATTTATTCAATGACTGAGGGATTTTTTTTCTGTATTTTCCACCTTTTATTGAGTTTATTGTATATAATTAACATACAGCAACTGTGTAAATTTTAAGGTGTACAGCGTAATGATTTGACTAACATATACTGTCAAATAATAAGTTTTGTTAACATCCCTCATCTCATACAAATACAAAAAATACGAGAAAATTTTTTTTCCTTGTGATGAAAACTCTTAGGATTTACTCTCTGAACTTTCATACATGTCATACAGCAGTGTTAACTATAGTCATCATGTTATACATTACATGCCTAGTACTTACCTATCTTATAACTGGAAGTTTGTACCTTGTGACCACCTTCAACCAATTCCGCCTTCACCTGCCCCCAGCCTCTGGTAGCCACAAATCTGATCTCTTTTTGAATAAGTTTGTTTTTATTTTGTTTTGTTTTGTTTTGGAGTCTACATATAAGTGGGATCATACAGTATATGTCTTCCTCTGTCTGACTTACTTCACTTAGCATAATGCCCTCAAGGTCCATCCATGTTGTCACAAATGGCAGAATTTCCTCCGTTTTTTTCTTTCTTTCTTTCTTTCTTATTTTTATTTATTTATCATTTATTTAATTTATTCTTTTTTATTGCTGAATTTTATATATATATGCAAATATATATTTATTTATCTATCTCACAATTCCTTTATCCACTCACCCATCAGTGAGCACTTATGTGGTTTCCATGTCTTGGGTATTGTAAATAATGCAATTATGAACATGGGGGTGCCGATATCTCTTCAACATAATGTTTTCATTTCCTTCAGATGTATTCCCAGAAATAGAATTGCTGGATCATACGATAGTTCTATTTTTAAGTCTTTGAGGAACCTCCACACTGTTTTCCATAGTGACCATACCAGTTTACAATCCCACCAACAGTGCACAAGGGTTCCATTTTCTCCACATGCTCACCAGCCTTTGTTTTCTCTTGTAAAAAACTGAGGTTGTATCAAATCTACTGAGGTAGATCAAATCTACCTTCCTAAGACCATTATTGAGGACTTCCTTTAAGAAAAAGAAATGATAACCAATGTTTAAAAATGTGTCAGAAAAAAGAGTTGTGATCTGAAACAATCTGCTAGAGAAACAATGTCTAAAGAAACAATCCAAATTGTAGTATGCTATTAGGGGCCTAAAAGAAAATTCAGGAACCTGAAACCCATGTGGTGGTGGAGGGGGTGGGAGGGGAGGTGAACGTGCTTTCAGTGAAAATGATAGCCTCTCTAACATGTGACTAAAACAGACTGACAGGGCAACTGAAGAGATAAATGGTGGATTTGTCTCTGGGAGGGTCAGTCTGGCCTCATTCCCGTGCTAATTTCCTTTTAAAGGCGTGGTGTAACTGCAGCTTTATGTGTTGAGTTGAGGATTTACTTGAAATATACTTAGACATACTGCTTCTACCCAAGGGAATTGATGTAAGTTCTTAAAATTCCTGCAGTTCTTCTCTTGGGGAGCAAACACTCTACAGCTAAATCCCATAATACGCCACCTTGCCAGTACTGCTAAGCCCCAGATCAGTTATCTCCTCTGTGGACTGGGGTCTGTGGGAGTGGAAGTTTTAAAGCTAAGAGTTATCCAGACTGTGACAGGGTCAAAATTTGCTGTAACAGCAATTCTCTTGTCCAGGATAAAATAATTCCCTTATATTTTATGCCTGTCTGTTGTCTTCAGACATGGAAGCTATTATTATCCTTTCTGTGGTAGATTTTTTTAAGTATATTCCGCTTTGTTTTTCCACAGGTTTTAAGTGCTTTTCAAAAATGTGTTCGTCCACGCCTGCTAAAGGAAATATATATAAATATCTATAAATATCCATGTAAATAGACTTGACTCCAAGAAATAACATTTCCCACTGCATGCTGAGTAATTTACAGCAATTCTCCCAAAGGCTAATAGATAGTCACCAAAATTGTTCACATGATGTCTTTCAAACGTATTCATGGAAAATACTCTGATGGTGGCTTCCTCTTATGGAAGAGCTAAGGTTCAAATTTACCTCAGATTCGAGCACTCATTCAGAGTCATTTGTCACTGCTAATTTTTTCCCATGGAACAGGACCACCTATGGGGAGAAAAATCCCTCTGCTCTTCTAGAGGAAGTCTTGAGAGTTGGCTGCTGTGTGGTTAGCAGGAAGGCTGTGGTAAATGTTGAGAACCACCATCTCATAATCATATGTTTGAAGCTTTAAATCATGACTCTGTCAAAATTCATAGCTGGAAAATTGTGGATCACTTTAGAGAATCAGAGATGTACTGCAGACTAACAATAAAACCAGTAAAATGTACTAGGAAGCTCTACATTTTACTCAAGGTTTCTTTGGCAGAAATGTCATTACATTCTCCTCTCTGAACACCTTGAAGAACACACCCTAGAGTCAGAAGTCCCAAGTTCACATTCTGGCTTGGCTACCTGCTGGTACCTTATTTAAACTCTCAAGTTCAACTGACCCTTTGATATAAAAAATCAAATAATAGTGATAAAGGATTAAAGGATATTACATGTATTAAAGGATTTTGCATGCAATGAGTTTCTTTGTGTCAGTAATCATGTTCTAAGGCATACTGTTCTCAGAATACCTAGAACACCACATCAAATAAGACTGCAAACTCTTTAAGACCAAAGGCCCCACTGTTGTTTCCTTCATAGCTTTCTCTCTCCAACCTTCAGTGGAATATAGTTCTTCACATTCACGAAACTAGAACAGAGCTCATCACAGATCAAAATGCTCAGTAGATTTAATTAAGCTTCTAATGTATTGAACTGAAATGACTGACCTTCCGTTATGGCAATGTAACATCAGGCTCCAAGCCAAAATAAAGGTTCTAGAAGATCAGTGCATTCTCATGCTGAACCTTCCATTAGATTCTTAGACTCAGATACTCCAAAGATACCATCTCTTGTGCCATTTGTCTCCATCCATGCTGCTGATGAGTCCTATGAACATGGAAATGGCAAGGCCAAAGTCTCTCCCAGAACATAGGACAATGAGCCAGGAGCCAAAGTTTGGCTGTGTAAAAGCAAACATGCTGAGCATCACAGAGTAGGAGATGAAGATAGCAAATTGTGAACCAGAATGAGTGAGTGATCAACATATTCTAAGAACAGATGGAAATACAACTTTATATAATGCTTCTTGAAAGAGGAATGATAGAAAAGAGATTTAAAATCCATATTGGGTGTACTCCCTGTGCCAGGCACCATGTCAGGAATTCATTTGTAATTTTAACAGTTGGTGATGAGCTAACATATTTTCAGCAAAGTAGCAAAATAAAAGAGCTAACATTAAGTTGGTGTTGCTTCTGCATCACTGTTTGAATACTTCACATGCATCAACTCATTTAATTCTGATCACAACACTAAGAAATAGGTATTCCCCATCTTATAAGTTAGGAAGTTGAGCCACACGGAGGCTAAATCACTTGTCTGCAGTCGCACACATTGTAAGGAGTGTAGAGAAAGGGAACAATGTCTGCCATAGGGGGGATCTCTCAACTTACTCTCGAGGAATATTAGAGCTGGTAGGGACTAGAAATCCAGTGAATTTCAGCTCCTTTGTCTTATGGATGAGGAACCTAAGACCAGAAAGACTCAATGCTTGACCCGATGCAACATTGCTAATTGGTAGTAGAGCTGGGACTAGATTCAAGTGTTCTCTGTTCTTTCGCAACTCTGTATAAGCGCAGGAGACAGTGGCTCCAGACCACAGGAAAAGCCTGGCCCCTCTTTAAAACTGTGCTTTAAAAAAAAAAAAATCAGATGCATTTCCTTTTCAGCCATGCTCCGACATGTCTGGAGCCATCAGGTTTGTCATCTTCTCACGTAATGGTAGTGATCTATAACTTCCAAAGTGAGTTCATCACAATCTCACAGGAGCTATTTAATGAGTACTAGCATATTAACTGATAGACCGGACTTGTGGTGAATAAATGGAATGAGCTTATGATAAAAACCATTTAAAACCACAAACATTTATTGAGAATCACTTAATGCAGGAGAGGGCAATAGGTGTTGTGGAGATTACAAAAATGTACAAGACAGATTTCCTTTTTGTCATCCACAGGGAGCAACAAACATGTTCACAAATGGCTGCTCCCTAGTCAAAACACAGGAAGTGGTCCAGGGACATGGAAGAAAATGGAAAGAATTCAGATTGAGAAGGTTAGGTAAGGCTATGGGGAGAAAAGTTAATAAGGCTGAGGTTCATCCAACATGATAGGGATGAGAATGAATTATTCAATTATAAGTCCTCCTAACTAGATTGTCCCGATTTCCCATATTCTTAACTCTCAGCAAAAATATGAAAAGAGTATTTATATCTTTTTTCTACTAATTTGGAAAGAGAAAAGGAAAAAGGAAAAGGAATAAATGTTATTTTTAACCCAGAAATTGGGGCCAAAGCTGACATTTGTTATGTTCTTATCTTAATCGACCAAATGATTAATTTGTGGGGGAAAAAAGCCAAGTTTATTTCAACAATGTGTTGTGGCACTTCTTGACCAAAAAAAAAAAAAAAAAAAAAAGAGGTCTAATCTGCTATATGAGTAAATAGAACATATTCATACATTAATATTTTATTATTCCCATTATAATAGGCATAAATAAATAAATTCCTAGGTTATGTAAAAACATGCCACAATACTGCGATTTTAATTTTTTTAGTGTGCAGGAATCACCTGCCATGACAATTTCAAACACTCCAGTATCTCAGGATAAAAGGAAACTTTAAAAATCATCTGGTCCAACCATCCCATCAATGAGTCAATTCCTTCTACAACATCCCCACCAAGTGGTCATCCACTTTATGCTTGGTTGCTTAGAGGTCCAGAATATTCTCCCTGGGCAGCAAATTTCAGCTTTAAACTATTCTTCTTAAAAAAAAAAAAAAAAGCCAAAATATGTCTACTTAGGTTCCTACACATTGAACCATCTTCAGTTCCGTGGAGTCATCTGCCCTCTCTTCCACATGACAATTTGATGGTTCTGATGATAACTACATTCCTTGTCCTCTCTCAAACCATCCCCAAGTCTTCTCTTCTCAACCTTTCCTCACATAATATGGCTTTGGGTTCCCACAACGGATCCTAAAGTTTCTCGTGGTGACACCCTTTAGCTTAACTACCTCCCCCTTATTTGATGGTGTGCAGGTGGAATCACAATGCCCAGAAGTGGACTGAACACTGCAGGGAAGAATGAGACCAGCCTCTTTCTTGTAATATTGTCCTCCTACTTCCACACCCTAGGATCATATTTGCTTTTATTAATCTCATATCTCTTGAAGGAATCAGGCAAAATATAAGGGCACCATATAGTATCTAAAGAACAAAGATTTATTTATTTTTCCTAAGGAGGTGAGGAGAATCAATCCCTCTTCATGAGTTTCCATAGGTGGAAACCAATCATAAAGTTTATTTCAAGTGTTCAAATCTATCTTAATATCTCAAGAGTGCTTTGCTCAATGTAACTATCATAGGATCCTAGGGTTACAGGATGTCTGAACCCCCTTTTTTGATCTTGGGAGGGGTGGACCTCAGCAGGGCTGAAACAGCTAACATTCTGCAGAGATGCAGGGGCAGGGTGAACAGTTCTTTTGAACCTAAGTTAATAGGAGGCAATAGGGACTGGAGGAATAAGCCAGGCTAAAGTCTTTAAAGAATATTCACAGCCAGCATACCATGGAGAGCAAATATGAAGACTGGTTCTGAAGGGAGAGCATGAAATTGCATAAATGGAGTCATGAGTTCAGTACTGTGCAGAGACTAAATGAAAATGAAAACAACACAGAAACAGTTTGGAGAGGGCTATACATCAGATCAATTGTGGACAGTGATCTGGCATAAAGAGCTGGAAATCAGATAGATTAGGGATTTCACAGATACCTAAGAAGGCTGAAAACCTGTACAGAATCCACAATCTAGTCATTAACAAATACTGGTGGAACAAATATTGAAATACATTTAAAAATATATACAAATAAATACATTTATATTTAGGGATATGATTAATAATAGAAAAAGAATATGATATGGGAAAAGTAATAGTATGTCTCATGTCTTTGAAAGTTACGGATTAACTAAATATTCCTTAGGAATATTTTAAATACAGGTCTCCAATTTCCTAATTTCTAGAGCATGTAGAAAACTCAAATGCCCACAGAGACCAGGCAAATACTGTAAACGTGTAAAACAGACAGGTCTATTACAATGCGAGGTTGTGGGGACCCTGGCAAATGAGACAGATCATACCCTACCAAAGAGGTAAGCCCCTGGAATTCCACGGTGGTCCAGTGGTTAGGACTCCGCGTTCTCACTGTGGAGGGCCAGGATTTGATCCCTGGTCGGGGAATGAAAATCCCACAAGCTGCGTGGTACAGCCAAAAATAAAATTAAAAATTAAAAATTAAAAAATTAAAAATAAAGAGGTCAGCCCCTATGAGTTCTGCTTAACATTGCCATGCGGGAAGGTGGCCTGATATTGCAGCATCTTTTGATTTTTCTAAAGAAGTTGGAAATCAGAATGTGTACGTGTGTGCATGCATGATTATGTATGCTTGTGTATATGTGTTAGAGAGAAAGAGAAGAGTAATTCTAGTTTTTAAACGTTGACCAGATATTCTAAATTTGCTTTAGGACTCCGCACTACACTGAAGATCCCAAGAGTTAAAGAGGATAAGTTACTGCACAATAGTTAAGCTGACGACTATGTGACTCCATTCTTAAACTGGCTCAGCACATTATAAACCCCAGTGAGCAATGGAGGTAGCTGTTGGGTGACCAATAATAATTACTAGGTTGGCTTCCCTGGTGGCGCAGTGGTTAAGAATCCACCTGCCAATGAAGGGAACATGGGTTTGAGCCCTGGTCCGGGAAGATCCCACATGCCACGGAGCAACTAAGCCCGTGAGCCTCAACTACTGAGCCTGCGCTCTAGAGCCGGAGGGCCACAACTACTGAGCTGACGTGCCACAACTACTGAAGCCTGCGTGCCTAGAGCCTGTGCTCAACAACAAGAGAAGCCACTACAAAGAGAAGCCCACGCACCACAATGAAGAGTAGCCCCTGCTCGCCGCAACTAGAGAAAGCCCGCGCGCAGTACAAAGACCCAACACAGCCAAAAATAAATAAAAATAAAAACAAATAAATTTATTTAAAAAATAATAATAGGGCTTCCCTGGTGGCGCAGTGGTTGAGAGCCCGCCTGCCGATGCAGGGGACACGGGTTCATGCCCCGGTCCGGGAGGATCCCACGTGCGGTGGAGCGGCTGGGCCCGTGAGCCATGGCCGCTGGGCCTGCGCGTCGGGAGCCTGTGCTCCGTGGCAGGAGAGGCCACAGCAGTGAGAGGCCCGCGTACCGCAAAAAATAAATAAATAAATAATATTTACTAGGACTGCAGAAAGAAGTGTTCACAGCAGACAACTGGTAGATCTCTATGTTGTAGGTTCCTTGATAAGAGGAACCACGTCTATTTTGTTCTCCACTGTTTCACCAGTGCTAGCACAATACTTGGTCCATAGTAGACCCTTGATAAGTAGCCATTGAATGAATTAATATATGAGATTCAACACAGACGAGAAAGCGTTAGTAAAGGAGTCAATTATCATTATATTATTAAATTATTCAGAGAGATGTTTATAATCATATCATTTAGCACCCTGAAGTAAGGCACACCTAGCAGATGAACAATCACAAGAAAACAACAAAGCAAGACTTAGAATCAGGGAGGAAAAAATAAATAACTGGAGATATTTCTGGCTAAACACGAAATTGAAACACATTTATCCACACTTCCTCCTAAAATCTTTCTATGTGAGAGGAAAAGAATTAAAGGAGTTTAAATCCCAAAGGACGAGAGGAACCAAGGAGAACTGAAGGTGGAGAAGAATGAGCAGCAAAATCTCAGACACTGGGAAGTGTATGGGGAGATGACTCAGCCAACAGGAAAAGGACAAAACCTGGTGCCTATGGAGGGAGATTCAAAAAGAAACAACTCCACTTATGACACAGAGCCCTGGAAAAGCTCAGGAATCATCACATCAGAGACACCTGAGTATGGGGCCCAGGGTGTGACTCAAGAGGACCAGTTGAAGATTAGTACAAATAAGGTGCAATTAATCAACCCAGTTCCTTTCCTGCTGTATATAACATGTGACTTACCCCCAGTCTGGGCAGAGGCAAGAAGTTAATTTCTCAAGAGGTTTGTAGCCCTGAGGAGGAGGGTGAAACCCTGTAGTAGCAGTTATCTGTTATGGCGATCATGCTTTGTAACAAACAACCACAAAACCACAGTGGTATTCAACAATAACAATTCATTGTTTATGAATATGGAGTTAGCTGGAGATGCAAACACATTGGGAGATTGATTGCCTGATCTAGGCTCACTTGGGCTAGGATGACCAGAGTGACTCTGTACTGATCCACAAGCCTCTCATCTTCCAGCAGGAGAGCTCAAAATGTCCTGGTATTGATGACAGGTATGAGAGAACGGGCCAAAATTCACAAAGTTTTTGGAGTCCTAGGCTTGGAAAGGCCACACTTTCAATTCTGCCATAATCTATTGTCCAAAGTAAGTAACAAGCCAGCTCAGATTTAACTCATGGAGAAAAAGACTCCACCTCTGAGGTGAGAGGAACTGCAGAGTCATACAGCAAAGGGCATGAATATAGGGATGTATAAAGAATTGGTGCTGTTATTCAATCTGTCACACCTGTACTAAAAAGTGAGTGCAATTAGGTAAAACTCTGCATACTGAGGAGTGAGCCTCTCGCATTCCATGCCCACATTCAGCTCTGAGAATGCTAGCATTCAACCTTATACCTCCGAAACAGTGTAAAATTCTTCTTCAGAGACTGACAGAGAGAAGAACTAAGACCAGGACATTTTGGGGACTTCCCCTTCCCATGAGAAATCTGATTTACTCCCTTAATTTTCTGTGAATCACAATGTCAATATACCTTTTTATTGTCTCACAATTATGAATGGACAACCTAGGTTCACCAGATATTTGAAGAAATCTCGTAACATAAAAGGCAGAAACAAACAAACAACAACCAAAAAAAAGCAGAGGAAGAAGAGACAGTGTGGAGGGAGAAGGAAAAAACTTAAAAACCTGTTAAATAATCTGTCAAATTATAAATTAAAAACTATAATAGCTAAAATGATATTCAATCAAAGTTTAGTAGATTATTAGGTTTAAAAAAGACTCAAAAGGACGACAAGAGGTAGAACATTAGGAGAGAAAGAAGAAAAAAGCCTGATAGATCATTAGAGGATATTCAATATCTGAAAGTTAAGGGCTAGTTACAAGAAGACAGTCCCTGAAACATCAAATGACTTAGCCATAATGTACAGATGTGGTAATCAGAGCAAATTAAATATTTTCTTTATTTATTAAGATCAGATAATCTAGTTACTTGGTTATCCACACAGGCATACCACTTTATTTCCAATATATTAAATGCCCATGTTGCAAGTAGAGGTGGAAATTACATTAGAAAGTAAAGATGTTCCATTATCAGGAAGTTCCTGTGTTTATTTATATGGTCAGCAGCATCTGAAAAAAAAATCAGTGATGTCAAGATTGAAGGACAAGGTTTCTTAGGCAGAGCCATCACTTTCCTTGTCTATTTGCTGGGAGTGTTCAAGTCTGTCACTGCTCACAGGATGCTCCTTATCTCATTTGGGGTCTGGCAACCTTTTCAGCACACTGTGTTCCTTGACTAGTGCTGTTAACAAGTCCAAACCACTGTGAGGCACAAGTCTCCAAAGTATACACTCCCTTCCTCCCCCCAAAGAGGACACCAGGGCTACAACAAAAGCTTCATTTCCATATTGGAATACTTAGCTCAGCATGGTCCTTGAAGAGCTCCATCGTTTAAATCAATTGATTAGGAGTTGCTAGCTTTGGTGGACTGCTTACTATGTGCCAGGCGCTGTTCTAAATGTTTGGCAGACACACACTCATTTTATCCTCAGAGCAGCTCTTTGTGGCGGGTATTTTATTATTACTACTATTATTATCATTAGTTCTTGTTAAAGATAAGAACCTCTCTCAGAAACAGAGAGGGTCAACACAGCAGCAGGACGTTTAACCCAAGCAGTTTAGCTCTGGAGCCCACTAAACTCTCCTGCTTTGAGTATAAAAAATTCATAGATTACATACTTATAGCTAAACAGGCTTTTAACTGCAGAAATTTATTCTATATTCCATCTCGGTGTTCCCTCACAATTTTCAAAAGGGGCCACTGTTTGGGGGCCTGTATTATGTGAATAGTAATTTCAGAGCAACAGACCCAGAAATTAAGTAAATACTGCCCTGCAAATTCTAGGGAGCTTAGCCCTGGCTTTCCAGGAGGGCATAAATTGTCCAGGACATGATGGATCCTCTGCCCTCCTGAACGCAGAGACTTAAATCTGTGTACCAGACACTATGTTAAGTGCTTTCATGCCTAATTTCACACAGTCCTCACAACAAGGCTGGGAGCCAGCCAATAATTAACCTCACGTTACAAATCAAGAAACTGAGGCACGGAGAGGATAAATTATTTACACGACTGCCAATAAGCGTCAAGGTTAGGTTCAACCGGTTCTTTCTAACAGTAAAGCCCACATCATTCTTCCACATTATAAAGTTAAATAAAACATGGTGGAGAGCCCTGGTAACTTAAATCACGAGAAGTTTGTAGCTCTGCACTCCATGTTTTTCATCTATAAATAGTTTACTCTAGAAAGATACCTCATGGAGAAGTTTTGAAAAATTCATTGTTACCTTTACTTGTAGTGACTTTTTTGAGCTGATAGATGGGCATCATATCTAAATCACATGAAGAGAGGAAGGGAGAAGGGAGACACTGGGCCAGCCAAATTAACACCTGATTCATTAAATAGATAAGTTTAATTCTGCCAAGATGGGCAAGGCATGGGGAATAAAAGATAGCAGCCCTTGTGCTTAAAAAATTGACAATCTAATAGAAAGTTAATGTAAAAACACACTACGTGTGTCATGGAGGCTCAAAGGAGGAGGGTGATTACACTCGTTGGGGCAGCAGGAGAGGCCTCAAGAAGATCTTTCATGTAACTTAGGCCTAAAGAACATGAGAGGGGATAAGCGTGAGATGCATTCCAGGTGGAGGAAAGACCACCAAAATGGTACCAAGACAGTGAGTATAGATCCTCTCTTCAGATATACCAAATGTGCCTGAAACATGGAAAGCAAACCAAACTTAGGAAAAAGAGTTTGATGACCCAGGCCCATGTCCAGTGAATAAATGAAACCATTACATATATGTTTGGGCTGAGATCTAACTCAAGGCTTCCTCTGCTTTTCACATGTATCTGCCATTGTCCAGTTGTAAGAAAACGGCTTAGAAAACTAAACTCCATCCAATTTGTTTTTAATCTCAAATTTGGCCACAGCAAGCTATAATACTATCCAAAGTCAAACATTAGGTGCCAAATTTCATCCTATGTAGACATCTTTATGTAGACTTATAGCCCTTGAATATAAAGGACCCATACATATGGGAAAGTCTGACAGATCTTTAATTGTCCACTGGGAAATTGCTATACAGCAATAGACAACCTCCCCAGAGGACACTATATTTTAGGTTTATAACCTTGACACAAATATTTGCTTTTGGATGAATTTCTTAATAATATTTTTTTCTGTTTCTAAAGTAATAAATGACCATTGTGGAAAATTTGGAAAATACAAAAGGAATAAAGAAAAATGACAACCACTAATTAAAATTCTATTTTTTATCTATGCATATGTATTTTATATGCTTGAGATCATATTATTAGTATATTTTTTATACTGTTTTAGTCATATCCATGACATAAATTCATTCTCATAGTATTCATTCTCCTATAAATTAATAAACATTTAACTTGTTCGATTACTTTTGCAATTATAAGTAATGTCCCAATGAACATCTTTGGGTCCAAATTTGCTCACTGCTGTTTACTTTTTAGGATAGAGTCCTGCAATTGAAATTATTGTTTCTATATATATGAATATTATTTATCCCCTTGATAAATATTTCTAACTTGTTTTTCCAGAAAGATATTCTCAATTTACACTCAGCCAGATGCTCATGGGAACATTCCAAAGGCTAACACAGGGCATAGGCATATTGAATCCTCATTCATAAATTCAGGACATCTGATAGAGAAACAGGCTGACTCTCATCAGCACAGTAGCACTTCATTTTCCATTCTGTGCATCATTTTTCTTCTTCCAACATGTTTTCCCTGCCAGCCATCCAGTTTTCTCATCCTACCCTATCTCTTTTGTCAAAGGAGAAAGGATCTTAGAAGTCAAGCACACTAATGTGTCAGGACCTTTCCAGAGCTACTGCCATATTTTAAAGAGAATGGCCTGGAAAAAACAGATTTAACCCACTTAGTGACACACTATTTGTGAAAATTTAGAGCTCAATGGGAAACATACTTGGGACAAAGCGTTCAAGATTTCTCAAATCACACCACATAGCTTTTAAGGAAAACTGGACCTGTTCTTACTGTAAAGGACAAACCTTTGCTTCGGTAGTTTTTACTTTGCAAATGACTACATTCCCATGTTTATCTAGGGACTAATGGTTGTGCTGAAAGTCTCATCAGAAAGGACTCTCTTAGGTCAACCTTCAGAGGGATCACACAACCAAATGTAGGAAGTGAATGGCATATATTTTGACTCAGGGACTCGGATTCAGAGCTCTGTGGTAATGAAGCAGAAGTCCATGTCTGTCAAGTTGGCCCTTTCAGAAAGTATATAAAACTCCTACCTACCTGAGGAAATGTTTATAAAAGAGATTTGGCAGCCTAAATAGTTGTCATTTTTCTATTAATGAATACATGCAATTTAGATTTAAGAAAAGGGAAAAGAAATGTCTCCACAGTGAATATTGGTTGAAATACAATAGAGATCTTCCTCTGAGCTTTGCCTTATAAACACAGTACCTTCTATAATTTTTCATTTGGTAATTTCTTAATAGTCAGAATTTCTATTATGGAGAAGATAAGGAAAGTTTGTTTTCAAACTCTTCTTAAAGAATCAAAAGAATATCCATTAGAGCTGAGTTCAATTCTTGAGTCATGTTTCTGAAAGCTAGTAATTTCTTCAAGAAATAGGAAGAATGGAAGTAAATTTGTCCATCTTCCTAGAAATCAATGCTCATTTTCTAAATGCAATCGCTTCATCAACCCTTTACGTAAAACCTGCCAGACATCAACATTACTACAGCTACCTACTCCATTCAGATGACAGAACTTCGTTATGACTTGTATGCCTAGTTGTTCAGTATTGTTTTGAAAGATTTTGTTGTGGGGAGGGAGTTTTTTGATTTTTTTGCTTTTTAATAACAAACATGCAATCCCCCCGACCCACCCAGGAACTTTTAGAACTCTTAGAAGATAAGGTAGCATGCCCTGAACTACTAGAAATTACTAAGGACTGACAGCCACTTAAAGTGTTATCGTCTTCTGAGAGGGTCTGCTGCTGGTTTTGTGGGCACTATCTCCACAGTAGCAGGCACTTAGTCATTCAATGTTACTTGAAGAGGTTTAAGAGGTGCTACAGCTGCTGCTTCTCAGGGTTCTATTTTTAATTGGGATGAACTTAACTGCGGCCTGAATCTCTTCAAGGAGAGACTCTCAGGAAGCATTTATGGTAAATCTACTGACAGCAGTGGAATATAAAGATAACTCAATAATCAAATCCTCTGAAAATAAAGCCCTTTTCCAGAAAGTCAACCTGCCTAAAAGAGTTGGGAATTGGGGAATTTCCAGGCTCTTAAGAGTTCCTTGTCTGTGAGGTAGAAGAAATGCATATTATAACTTACATTTTGCATTATAGAATAGGAAACTAAGGTTCAGAGTGGTTAAGTGAAATGCCCATGGTCACACAGTTAATAAGTAGTAGTACTTTGACTAGAAACTCGATTTCCTGACTCCATTTTCAGTGATCTTTCTCCTATTCACTGCTTTCTGGTGGCAAATATTTTGAAGGGTTTATTATCATTGTTTTTTTTTTTTGTTTTCCCAGTCAGATGGTAGGGTTACAGTTAGTCATCCATATTCCTTTTAAGTTAATCAATGGTCCTGCAGAATAATCACAGGTCAGAATAAAAGGTTCAGTTGAAGGTCTTGAAGGTCTCGATTACACTACGCACTGAAACTAACATAATCAACGAAAGAATAAACTAGACAATATTAACAATGTGGCTCAACATACCCATTCAAGGTGAGAGAAAAAGGATTATTGTTTCCTGGATGTTATCATACAATAGGGAAACCATTTTCAGATGACAAACAGGAATTGACTCTCCGTTTCAAAGAAGGTACAGAGCATCCCTTCCAACACCATAGAGAATGCTGATCACATGGAGAAACAGACTCATCAAAGAACAGGCAGATGAGCTACTTTGGATTAGAAATCTGCAGTATTGCTCAGCCAGTTCAACAGATACTAAGACTAAAAATTTTTCTATAATTAGTAATAAGCATAAGAAATAAGGATCTCTTTAGAGGCCAGGAGATATAGAATTCATGGTAGAGGATCTAGGCTGTATTAAATTTCCCCTAAATATACTGGCGAATAGTTATCCCATTTCTTTAGCATAAATATAAAAATTTAATATATAATCTTGACAGTTGGTGCACTTATGGCAAAGTAGCACCCAGACATTCATAAAGTTAATATTTGTGGTTTCAGTTATTGATAAGTAACCCCACCAAAATTCACCTCTGCAATTTTTTGGTGTAACAATCTGAATCACAGGCTTGAGCCTGTGATTCAGAACCCTTCTAGGGTTGAACCTCTAGACTAGCTGTTGGTCCTAGGTTCTGCATCTTAGCAAGATTTGCTTTTTCTTTACATTGTTGCATATGCAAAAATATACTCAGGAGGTGATTATATTTGTTCATTTTTAGCACAAAATAACTCCAAAAAAAGTTAATAATAGCAAAGTCTCAAGACAATGAAACAGTTTAAGAAAGTGGTGTGTGAATTTAACTCTCCCTTATTAATGCCCAAAGTTCATTCATGACAGTATGTGAGTCAACTCATTGTTTATATAAAAATGGCTGTAACGTTAAATATATTAGATGCAGTAGGGATAACTGGACCAAATAGAACCCACCTTATTTTTAGAGTTAAGATACTGCTGACCAAAATAGACAAATCTGAGAAAGCAGAACCTAAATTTTTGACTTAATGAAACATATCCAAATGGATTTACTACACGTTATGTAAGAACAGATAGGATGGCCTACTCTTAGCAGTAGGAGGAGTGAATCGCACATCCAAAGGAAGAGTAGCAATTTGCACTGCCCTGTGATTAAGGATGAGACCACAAATACAGAAAAAAATTGTAAACTGTGGGCCTATAGGAAGGAAAGGGGATGGAGGCCATAAGGTTTGTATTACTAACAAATGTCCCTGTGGATTACTATAGATTCTTCCTTGCTTACCATTTATCTCTGATTCATACTCCCAGAGTTTCTCAGCTAAAACAGATCAAGCAAAATTATGAAGGACTGTACCCAGTGTACTTTCATCCCACATGTCTGTCCACCTCTTCTTCATTCTCGCATCCTCTCTCCCAGTTTTGGCCCCTAGGAAGATTTCCAGCACACTGTCATTGCCCCAGATGGAGACAAGCTACCTAAACCTTGTTTTTTGCCTCCATTGAAAGCCCACCTCGTTGTAGAGCCATACTGGTTAAACTGGATAATCTAAAGACTAATTTGAAGTAAGGCAATTTAAGAGTCAGATCCAGTCAGAGAAGAAAAGAACAGATATTTGCACACAGTAATTTAATATAGGAAACTGGTTAAACAAGTACTGAAAGATTTTTTTTCTTAAGACACTAAAGTAACACAGGTAATAACTACAGGAGATTACAGTAACCTAGAATCTTGGAGGAGGTGCCCATAGGCTGGGATCCACACCTGATTGCTGCCAGTTCCTCTCAGAGGGTGCAGCAAGACTGATTCTGGGAGCACCCAAAGAAGCTGGAAACTAATACCTCCTGCCACTCCAGGGTGAAAGGTCAGTGCTGGGGTGATGCTGAAGGAACAGAAAGCAGACAGGAAGAAGCAAGTTCCTCCTCCCTCCCACAGGGTCTTCCTCTAGCACCCCCAAGGAGCCAGATGGCTAAGAATTGTCATTTGTAGATTCCCAGCCCCAGCATCACAAAGTGGAATATAAAATGGAATCTGGAAGGTAAAAAAATAGATTAATAACCAGCACAGGTGAGAGGTTAAGTAATGATTTAATGCCTTTTCCCTCTTGGGTAACATACATTCTAACTGCTTTACCTCAAACAGCAATATAAATACTGTCAGATTTGGGCAAGGCTAGAAGAGACATAAATATATTCTGAGTGCTGAAGAAAGTTCTTGAACTTTAAATATGAAGTGGCTTCATTCTCTGTCTAAGCAGTCGTTCTTAATTTCACTGCACATTGGAATCACCTGAGATTAGAAACAGCAGCAATCACTGAAGCTGGAGAGGTAGGTTTGGTGGTGGGACTGGTAGGGAGAGGAAGCTCTGTGCCGTGAAGGCTCCCCAACTGCAGCATAGAAAAAGCTGATGCCCTCGGTAAGAGTGGTCAGAAGGTAGATGTTTAGACCACGTTATTACAGCTCCATAGTGATTTAGGGAGCAAAGTATATGGAAAAAAACACACACAAAGTAAGAAATGCTTGACAATAGGAGATAGGTTGACACACAAAACTTTTGGAGAAAAACCAAAACTTTAAGCAAAAGGAATGGAAAGTAAAATAATACAGTATAAAAATCAGTGCCAAGTGTGACTTGCTATGCAGTATGATGACATTTAGGCCACAGTAGACTTGGTTCTTCACAGAGTTGCTATTTATCAAACCTGTTCAGCTGTGTGCCTTCTACAACTATTGTTGCACAGCTGACAGAAAATACTCTGCAGAATAACAGAGAAAACATTTATTGAATGAATGAATTTACTGAATATCTACTTTTAGGTATTGAATTAGACGTTAGAAAAAAACAAAGATGATAAGACATGGCTCCCAGTGGATGAGGCAGAGAGGACGTTAATGGCAACATACGTATGTTGCGTAGTATGAAGGAAAGAAAAGTCAGGGTACACAGGAAATTCCTGCTATGGTACAGGCACTGTTTTAGCCTCAGCAATAACACACAGGCCCTGTCCTCAAAGAGTTCACAGTCCAAAATATCTGGTCATGCAAAAAAACCCTGATGTTGGGACTTCCCTGGAGGCGCAGTGGTTAAGAATTTGCCTGCCAATGCAAGGGACACAGGTTCAGTCTGTGGTCCGGGAAGATCCCACATGCCATGGAGCAGCTAAGCCCATGCACCACAACTACCGAAGCCTGCGCGCCTAGAGCCCATGCTCCACAACAAGAGAAGCCACCGCAATGAGAAGCCTGTGCACTGCAATGAAGAGTAGCCCCCACTTACCGCAACTAGAGAAGCCTGTGCACAGCAATGAAGATCCAATGCAGCCAAATTAATTAATTAATTAATTTAAAAAGAAAAACCTAATGTCAACTGGCACATACAGTTAAACATGGTGTCTCATGACCAAATCATCACACAAATTGGTACCCCGATAGAGAATGTCCCTAGCACCAATATTCTACTTTTTCCTGGGAGTTTCCACTAGGATTCTGGATGGTTCAGATGTTAACAGAATCCCTTTTGGGTGACCTCTATATTCTAGCCTGCAATCAGCTCAGAGCACTTCATTCTGTGCCTAGCCTGCAATCAGCTCAGAGCACTTCATTCTGTGCCTAGGTAAGCTTGTCTAGAGCAGTTAATTCAAACTTCTATTGGCTTAGACCCACATTAAGAAATACATCTTCGATTCACAGGAAGATAGACAAAATGAAAAGGCAGAGGGCTAGCTACGAGATGAAGGAACAAGATAAAACCCCAGAAAAACAACAAAATGAAGTGGAGATAGGCAACCTTCCAGAAAAAGAATTCAGAATAATGACCCTGAAGATGATCCAGGACATCAGAAAAAGAATGGAGGCAAAGATCGAAAAGATGCAAGAAATGTTTAACAAAGACCTAGAAGAATTAAAGAACAAACAAACACAGATGAACAATACAATAACTGAAATGAAAAATACACTAGAAGGAAGTAATAGCAGAATAAATGAGGCAGAAGAACGGATAAGTGATCTGGAAGACTGAATGGTGGAATTCACTGCCAAGGAAAAGAATAAAGAAAAAAGAATGAAAAGAAATGAAGACAGCCTAAGAGACCTCTGCCTCTGGGACAACATTAAACACAACACTCACATTATAGGGGACCCAGAAAGAGAAGAGAGAGATAAAGGACCCGAGAAAATATTTGAAGAGTTTATAGTCAAAAACTTCCGTAACATGGGAAAGGAAATAGCCACCCAAGTCCAGGAATCACAGAGAGTCCCAGGCAGGATAAACGCAAGGAGAAACATGCCGAGATACACAGTAATCAAATTGACAAAAATTAAAGACAAAGAAAAATTATTGAAAGCAACAAGGGAAAAACTACAATAACATACAAGGGAACTCCGATAAGGTTAACAGTTGATTTCTCAGCAGAAACTCTACAAGCCAGAAGGTAGCGGCACAATATATTTAAAGTGATGAAAGGGAAGAACCTACAACCAACATTACTCTACCCGGCAAGGACCTCATTCAGATTCCATGGAAAAATCAAAAGCTTTAGAGACAAGCAAAAGCTAAGAGAATTCAGCACCACCAAACCAGCTCTACAACAAATGCTAAAGGAACTTCTCTAAGTGGGAAACACAAGAGAAGAAAAGGACATACAGAAACAAACCCATAAGAGTTAAGAAAATGTTAATAGGAGCATACATATGGATAATTACCTTAAAAGTGAACGGATTAAATGCACCAACCAAAAGACACATGCTTGCTGAATGGATACAAAAACAAAACCCCTATGTATGCTGTCTACAAGAGACCCACTTCAGACCTAGGGAAACATACAGACTGAAAGTGAGGAGATGGAAAAAGATATTCCATGCAAATGGAAATCAAAAGAAAGCTGGAGTAGCAATACAAATATCAGATAAAATTGACTTTAAACTAAAGAATGTTATAAGAGACAAGGAAGGACACTACATAATGATCAAGGGATCAATCCAAGAAGAAGATATAACAATTATAAATATATATGCACCCAATACAGGAGCACCTCAATACATAAGGCAAATGCTAACAGCTATAAAAGAGGAAATCAACAGTAACACAATAATAGTGGGGGACTTTGTAACACCTCACTTACACCAATAGACAGACAATCCAGAGAGAAAATTAATAAGGAAACACAAGCTGTAAATGACACACTAAACCAGACAGATTTAATTGATATTTATAGGACATTCCATCCACAAACAGCAGATTACACTTTCTTCTCAAGTGCACACGGAACATTCTCCTGGATAGATCACATGTTAGGTCACAGATCAAGCCTTAGCAAAATTAAGAAAATTGAAATCGTATCAAGCATCTTTTCCGACCACAACACTATGAGATTAGAAATCAATTACAGAGGAAAAAAACACAAAAAACACAAACACATGAAGGCTAAACAATACGTTACTAAATAACCAAGAGATCACTGAAGAAATCAAAAAATACCTGGAGACAAATTACAACAAAAACATGACGATCCAAAACTTATGGGATGCAGCAAAAGCAGTTCTAAAAGGGAAGTTTATAGCAATACAAGCCTACCTCAAGAAACAAGAAAAATCACAAATAAACAATCTAACCTTACACCTAAAGGAACTAGAGAAAGAACAAACAAAACCCAAAGTCAGAAGGAAAGAAGCCACAAATATCACAGCAGAAATAAATGAAATACAAACAAAGAAAACAATAGCAAAGATCAGTAAAACTAAAAGCTGGTTCTTTGAGAAGATAACCAACGTTGATAAACCTTTAGCAAGACACATCAAGAAAAAGAGGGAGAGGACTCAAATCAATAAAATCAGAAATGAAAAAGGAGAAGTTACAATGGACACCGCAGAAATACAAAGCATTATAAGAGACTACTACAAGCAACTCTATGCCAATAAAATGGACAACCTGGAAGAAATGGACAAATTATTAGAAAGATATAACTTTCCAAGACTGAACCAGGAAGAATTAAAAAATATGAACAGACCAATCACAAGTAATGAAATTGAAACTGTGATTAAAAATCTTCCAACAAAAAAAAGTCCAGGACCAGATGGTTTCACAGGTGAATTCTAAACAACATTTTGAGAAGCGCTAACACCCATCCTTCTCAAACTCTTCCAAAAAATTGCAGAGGAAGAAACACTCCCAAACTCATTCTATGAGGCCACCATCACCCTGATACCAAAACCAGACAAAGATACTACAAAAAAAGAAAATTACAGACCAATATCACTGATGAATATAGATGCAAAAATCCTCAACAAAATACTAGCAAACAGAATCTGACAACACATTAAAAGGATCATACACCATGATCAAGTGGGATTTATCCCAGGGATTCAAGGATTCTTCAATATATGCAAATCAATCAATGTGATATACCATATTAACAAATTGAAGAATAAAAAACATATGATCATGTCAATAGATGCAGAAAATGCTTTTGACAAAATTCAACACCCATTTATGATAAAAACTCTCCAGAAATTGGGCATAGAGGGAACCTATCTCAACATTATAAAGGCCATATATGACAAACCCACAGCAAGCATCATTCTCAATGGTGAAAAAGTGAAAGTATTTCCTCTAAGATCAGGAACAAGACAAGAATGTCCATTCTCACCCCTATTATTCAACATAGTTTTGGAAGTCCTAGCCATGGCAATCAGAGAAGAAAAAGAAATAAAAGGAATACCAATTGGAAAAGAAGAAGTAAAACTGTCACTCTTTTCAGATGACATGATACTATACATAGAGAATCCTAAGAGGCCACCAGAAAACTACTAGAGCTAATCAATGAATTTGGTAAATTTGCAAGACACAAAATGCACAGAAATCTCTTGCATTCCTATACACTAACAACGACAGATCAGAAACAGAAATTAAGGAAACAATCCCATCCACCATTGCAAGAAAAAGGATAAAATACCCAGATATAAACCTACCTAAGTAGGTAAGACCTGTACTCAGAAAACTATAAGACACTGATGAAAGAAATCAAAGATGACACAAACGGATGGAGAGATATACCATGTTCTTGGATTGGAAGAATCAATATTGTGAAAATGCCTATACTACCCAAAGGAATCTACAGAGTCAATGTAATCCCTGTCAAATTACCAGTGGCATTTTTTACAGAACTAGAACAAGAAATCTTAAAATTTATATAGAGACACCAAAGACCCCGAATAGACAAAGCAGTCTTGAGGGAAAAAAACGGAGCTGGAGGAGTCCGATTCTCTGACTTCAGACTATACTGCAAAGCTACAGTAATCAAGACAATATGGTACTGGCACAAAAAAATATAGATCAGTGGAGCAGGATAGAAAGCCCAGAGATAAACCCACATACCTATGGTCAACTAATCTATGACAAAGGAGACAAGAACATACAATGGAGAAAAGACAGTCTCTTCAATAAGTGGTGCTGGGAAAACTGGACAGCTACATGTAAAAGAATGAAATTAGAACACTCCCTAACACCATACACAAAAATAAACTCCAAATGGATCAGAGACCTAAATGTAAGACCAGACACTATAAAAGTCTTAGAGGAAAACATAGGAAGAACACTCTTTGACATAAATCACAGCAAGATCTTTTTTGATCCACCTTGTACAGTAATGGAAAAAAAATAAACAAATGGGACCTAATGAATCTTAAAAGCTTTTGCAAAGCAAAGGAAACTACAAACAAGACGAAAAGACAACCCTCAGAATGGGAGAAAATATTTGCAGATGAATCAACGGACAAAGGATTAATCTCCAAAATATATGAACAGTTCATGCAGCTCAATATTAAAAAAACAAGCAACCCAATCAAAAAATGGGCAGAAGGCCTAAATAGACGTTTCTCCAAAAAAGATACAGATAGTCAACAAACACATGAAAGGATGCTCAACATCACTAATCATTAGAGAAATGCAAATGAAAACTACAGTGAGGTATCACCTCACACTGGTCAGAATGGCCATCATGAAAAAATCTACAAACAATAAATGCTGGAGAGGGTGTGGAGAAAAGGGAACCCTCTTTCACTGTTGGTGGGAATGTAAATCAATACAGCCACTATGGAGAACAGTATGGAGGTTCCTTAAAAAACTAAAAATAGAATTACCATATGACCCAGCAATCCCAGTACTGGGCATATACCCAGAGAAAACCATAATTCAAAAAGACACATGCACCCCGATGTTCATTGCAGCACTATTTACAATAGCCACGTCACAGAAGCAACCTAAATGCCCATTGACAGATGAATGGATAAAGAAGATGTGGTACACATATACAATGGAATATTACTCAGACATAAAAAGGAACGAAATTGGATCATTTGTAGAGATGTGGATGGATCTAGAGGCTGTCATACAGAGTGAATTAAGTCAGATAGAGAAAAACAAATATTTTATATTAACGCATATATGTGGAACCTAGAAAAATGGTACAGATGAACCGGTTTGCAGGGCAGAGATAGAGACACAGATGTAGAGAACAAACGTATGGACACCAAGGGGGGACAGTGGCGGGGGGCGGGGCGGTGGTGGGATGAATTGGGAGATTGGGATTGACATGTATACACTAATATGTATAAAATGTATAACTAATAAGAACCTGCTGTATAAAAAAATTAAATTAAATTAAAAAATTTTAAAGAAAAGAAATATATTTTCATCAAGACAGTACATATATATGTGTGTTTATATAAAAAGCTGAGACAAATTTCATAAAACAACACATCATCATGGCATGAAGGATACTCCAACTTTTTTCTTTTCTATTCTATTTTAAAATAGTTTTCAATGGACTAGTCTTCCCCCCCCCCCAGATATTTAGTCAGCTCCTTGGGGAGTTGTTTTAAAATTCAAATGGGTGAGGGAAAAATGCTTTTGGAAACTCATACTATTGTTGAATCTATTTATTAAAGGAACACAAAGAGGCTGGGGCAAAGGATTGTTTCCCTACACTTGATGTAAGCTGAGAAAAGTACAGTATTACTGCTGGTGAGAAAGGTGAACCAGATCAGGAACCTACCCCATTGCCTCAACCACTTATGTAAATCCAGGCAACTTAAAAATTATTGATAAATAGCAATGTAACTGTTCCTCAACTAAACTAGCCTCATATGTTGGTCTTTGATTTATAAATAGGAAAACCATGCAATTTATCTTTGAAATAAAGACACCAAAAGTGAAAGAGGGCCCTATTAATAAATCAGAACTGCTGGGCAAACAGAGATATATAGTTACTCTAGAGGAGGTCAAAATACTATAGCTTGCTTCAGATGCATATGCAGGCAACATCAGACCCCCAAAAGCCACTTTGTTTATACTTTAGTTATAGTACTTAGCACATTGTATGGTGGTTGTTTAAATGCCTAACTTCCCAAACGGAATGGGAGTTCTTCAAGGACAGAGGGGGGGTTTCACCTCTGTTTCCAGCTACAAGCCTACTGCCGTATGTTCAATAAGTGTATATTGAATGGATTTGATAGTCTAGAAATGCATAGCCTACTTCAGTAATAGGTTATCGGGCTATAGCAGACATAGAAAACCAGAAGATATGAGGAGATACTGATTCAAGGGGACTCAGTTTCTTTCCCTTACAACGGAGGAGGACATTAAATCTCCGGTTTAGTGAAAAATCACAGTAAAAGCCAGAGGCTGAAAGACAGACAATGAAATAAAGGAAAGTAGGCAGCTAAAAATCAGTAAAGGATTTGTGGTAGAAATGGCAGATGAGAGAATGCCAAGAAATAGAGTCTAGACGTAGTTGCCAGCAGCCAAGCAGAAATTGAGGGTAATTAATAAAGTTCACGTTTTTAGACAACCAATTATGTACCCAGTGATTGTTATTACTACAACAAATGATCGTTGCAGATAGCAAGGCCAAACTATCTGTAACTTATCCCACAGCTAAAATACCCTGGAGGAACTCTTGGCTGGCACTTAGCCAAGCTGTGTCAGTTGAGGGAAACTCCATATCTCCACTCTGTCAGAATGGAACAGGCTGTTTGAGGCGAAACAGTATTCAAGTAGAAAGCCCTTGAAAAAAAAGAAAAGACAGAAAGAATTTATAGATCCAAAGACGCAAGTTGATGTAACCACAGGAATTATTTCACAGATCTGGAGAGGCTGAACCACTCCTGCCATCTTTAGTAGACCTCAGTAAAGGGTTGCTGACTGACTTATCAGTTTAGTCAAGCTCAGTTCTAGGGTCCAGAGATGTACATCCCTCTACAAATAGCTCAGTTCTCCAATAAGCAGGTGGTGGCACAAGTTCACTAACCAAGGAGGGATGGGAGGAATAGTTAACACCAGGTAAATAGTAGTTCTCATGACACAGCAAATCCCCCTGCAGAACGTAGCCCAGTTTGAGCTTTTAATTCTGGATTTAGAGCAAGTCTGGTATATATGCCATCTTTTGTGCCTTCTCAGTTTAGCATTCAAAAGCTTGAAGGAACATAAAATGGAATGGGAAGAAACTAAGAACCATCATTCACTGACAACTTACCCTGTGCCAAGCACCAGGCACCGTCTTGTATCATACCATTGAAGATTCAGAGCCACACTAGAAATTAGCACTCATTATCATTAATCTATATACAGAGAGCCAAGAGGCAGAGAAGCTACTTGCTGAAGATTTCACAGACTAAGTAAGTTGCCATACCAGGTCTCTGAACCTGGGTTGTTTTGGCCTCAAAACTCCATTTGAAATTTCCCCAAAGTTATAATAGGCAGGTGAAAAGGGAAGCCCAACTCACTCCATTGAGATGATGCACCCTACAAACCCAGACGGCAAATTCCCTGTGTCAGCTGCAGAAATAACACGTGAAACTTGCAGTTTATTATTTCTGTCTTACTCTTAAAGTAACTGGCCACAGCAGTTGGAAATAAACAGGAGGTGACGGGGTCCTGGGAAAGTGAGCAATCATGTGATTAGCAAAGTTAATATTGTACAGTTTCCATAAATAACATGCAGTTTACTTTTGTCATTAAGAGACATTTAGTATTAAAAAGTGTAGGGGGTGTCTGAGGTAGGAAAGAGATGGTCTGACACACGTTAAAGGGAAAAAAAAACTTATTCTAAGAAATTTTATCTTTATTTTTGAATGACATTTACATCCTTAAAAAAAACCCTCAGGGTTTCCCTCCCAGTTTGAGGACTGGATTATTTGCTGCATTGGTTATGCAAAGAGCAGAGTAAGACTTCCACCTGAAAATCTGCCACAGAGAGGGCAGCTTGTTATTATTATCCAAGACAGGGAGTCTCCTCATCAAGACTCCTCCCCATGGGGTCTGAGCTGTGGCAGAGGAGGATTAAAGTGTTAGGTCATGCAGTCTCCATGGTCCCTTCCCAGGGTTCTTGGAAATGGCTGCAAACTATCCCTAAGCTCTATATTTAAGTCTTCTCACACTTGCTTCATTCTTAACTGGCTGGATCAAACTCATTTTCTCCTTACCTATCTTTTCTGGGAATGCATTATTCAATATTTCTGTTCTGGAAGTATTATCTTTTTCCATTTTGTGGCTTTGCTATCTAGTTTCAAGCATAAATTCACTAAGCAGAGTTGACATTTAATACCAGGGTCTTGTCCAGGGAACTACAGACTTGCAATAAATGTTAAATCATGATGACAACAACACTAGATTCAAATAGCAGTGTGATCACAATGAAACACTTCTTTTTCCCAATTGCATGAGCCCTGCAAAGCTTTGACCCCAAAAATGCTTTATATACACACACGCATGTGTTTCTATGGGTTTCCATTGTCCCTTTTTATGTTTATACAACTCTCTAGGAACATTGCTTAAATTAAACGAATAGGAAATGTCATGGGAGAAGAAAGGGATTTTTAAAAAGGAAGCTGAAAGGGAACAGAATTACAGAGGCAAGAATGGGCATTTTTTTTTAAAAGCAATCATTTACTTTTTTTAATACATCTTTATTGGAGTATAATTGCTTCACAATGTTGTGTTAGTTTCTGCTGTACAACACAGAGAATCGGCCCTATGCATACATATATCCCCATATCTCCTCCCTCTGGAGCCTCCCTTCCACCCTCCCTATCCCACCCTTCTAGGTCGTCACAAAGCCCAGAGCTGATCTCCCTGTGCTATGCGGCTGCTTCCCACTAGCTATCTATTTTACACTTGGTAGTGTATATATGTCCATGCCACTCTCTCACTTCCAGCTTCCCCTCCCCCCCCACCCGTGTCCTCAAGTCCATTCTCTATGTCTACATCTTACCCAAATTTTTTTAAAGCAATTATTTTCTAAAATAATTTTATTCTGACAGTTCTTTAACAATACATATTTCATTGAGCATTCTGGTTTTCTCCTTCTACTGTCACCCAACTCAAATGTATGGAAAGAAAACTATGTTTCTCAGTCTTAAGGTATTTCTTGGAAGGGTATGGAGACCAGACCAAATCATGCTATGTGTTTCTCAGCTCCAACACATTGCGCAACTGATATGTGATTGAAGGATAACCTTGAAAGAGAGAAATTTTCATAAAATGCAAAAAATCCCTACCCCACCCAATAACAGTGCAACCCTAAGGTGAGTGTAGCTTGGTTGAGGTGAATACAACTGCTCACACTGATTGCCTAAATGCTGATTATGTGCCTCAGATCTTTAACAGCATAAGCCATCACACTTGGTCCACAGACCCTGTGCCCTGCTTCTCCACCAGCTGAAATTCTCTGTTTCTTTTCCTCAATCTCTAAGACCAGACCAGACTTTAGGCTAAAAATTTCACTAGTTCTCTAGCCTCTCTGTCAGGAGTCTCCTTCAAGTGCTACTTAGTACCAGCCCAGACTTGGTTTGTAGTCCAGTTCTACAGTCTTCTGATTTGTTTCCCTGGGCTGGAGTACCAGTCTGTGTGTCTGCTTAATGCCCCAAGCCCTTGACAGTTGGGGCCTCACCTGCCTTTCCTTTTCTAATTTTATTCTCTATCTGTGCCACCCCCACTTACACACCTTCCCCATTTCCCCATGACACATACAAGCACGCACGCATGCACACACACACACACACACACACACACACGGGCTGCTGGTAGACCCACCTGCCTGCTGTCTGGACACCTCCATCATTTAATATAATCCCCAAATGTTCACAAGTAGCACTATCCCTTAGTGCCTTCCAGGAGATGATGTTCTGCCAAACTGAGCTTCCTCCATTTCAAGGCAGGTTGCAGTTTCAGATGTCAGCCCTTCAGACTTGGCCTAATCTTGCTGCAATGAATTGGGCCTTCAGACTAGAGAGGAAGGCATCTATTTCCTTGTCCAACAACAGCTCAGAGCTATCTGATCACACATCCTTATTCTCACCCCAAGAGCAATTGCTCTAGAAATTACTCTACTCACCCATAATCTAAATCTATGGTAAAAATCATATTTTTTTAACATAGAAATATTTTGATATTTCATGTATCTATTAAAGATTCACCAAATACCAAGACACTTCCTTAAGTACCAACAGAAGCACAACCTGAGATTCTGGTGTCAGGGGTGGGATTTAGGTTAATTCTCCCTAAAGGAACATCTCAGCTGAATCACCACTTTTCGCAGCGTGTTCCTGAGACTTAGAGATCGGGAAACTAGATTTTTCAGAATATTCAAAGTTGCTCGGGTAATGGACCTTCTTTGAAACAAATTCCCAGAAACCAGCATCTAACTCAAATTTTAACTTTAATTCATTGAAAAATTGCAAGTTTACACTAAAGAAACCTGTTAATACCAGCAATAATGGGACAAATTAGTATCATGTGCCTCCTGACACGATGCACTGAGAAGAACACAACTTTGCTTCAGTGTTATTCCCCCCAAAGTGTGTAACTTCAATCCGATCATGAGGAAACATCAGACAAACTCAAGTTGAAAGACAGTTCACAAAACAGCTGACCTGAACTCCTTTTTAAAATGTTAAAATGGAAAAAGACAAAGAAACTGTTCCTGACTTAAAGGGACATGACAACTAAATGCATCATGTGATCCTAGATTGGTGCCGGAACACACCCTCCCAAAATATTTTCATTGGTACAACTGGTGAAATATAAATAAAATCTATAGATTAGACATTAGCATTGAATCAGTGTTAATTTTCAGAAGATAACCATTATAATGTGGTTATGTGAGAGAATTTACTTATTCTTAAAAAAATGTACACCAAAGTATTTAGGGGTATAGGGCCATTGTGTATGTAACTTATTCCCAAATGGCTCATAAAATAATATTATGTATCTAAAGAAAGAGAAAATGATAAAAACAAATGTAAAATATTAATATTTGAGGGAGACTGAGTAAAGGAGTATGAAGCTCTCTGTACTTTATAACTTTTTTGAGTCTAAAATTATTTCAAAATAAAAAAGTACTAAAAAATATGTAATCCTATATAGCATAAGTTTGTCCTCTTCTAGTGATCAGAATGTGTGAATGACCCACCCACATCACTGCCCATTAACAAGGCACCTGAGAAGACAATTCAGTTCAACAAGAGCCAATTGTGTGACTAAGATTCCCTCAGTTCCACTCTTGGTAAAACTCCATGTTATTCCTCTTTCCACATTTAACATTCTTTCTTCACATCTTCCTCCCATCTTCTCTGTTACACTCATGCTTTCTAAGGCATTGCATTCAATGAACTATAGTGTCAGAGATGGAGTGCAATGCAGTGGATAAGAGAAGGATGTTAGGACGCAATTTCTGGCTCTTCTGTTTACAGCAGTGTGTCCCAGGAAAACGATTTTTTTTTTCATCTCTAAAATGAAGGTGATACTAGTTCTTACCTCATGATACTAGTTCTTACCTTATTTATGATGATTAAGTAAGATTAAAATGTAAGATGCCTGCCATACAGTAAGTATTCTACAAATGTTACCTATTTGTCTTATTAGGTTAAATATATTGAGGACCTTAAAGAAAAATAAGATTTGACTCTCATAAATAAATAATTGGCGCTATCCATAATGTGTTCACATTGTTAGGACACTATGGGCTAGAACTCAGAAGGGAATATGAATTCAAGCAACTACATAGCCATGACTGAATTAAGAAATGCCCCGAATCCAAAATAATAGAAGACATGAGCATAAATAAGCAAACTAATTCCATTATAGAGCTGTGACAAATCTAAAACAAAGTAGAAATTACAGGCAACAGCTTAAGGAAAAATGAAACCAAAAAACAGTACTCTGCCTCCCAGGGGAGGCTTTAAAAAGATAGGGAAGAATATTTGATTATAAGACAAAAACATGTGTAACTTTCTCATTTCCTGCTCACAAGATGCTCTGGCTGCCATTATTTAAGCTGTTTTGAGGATATATAATAAGAGACTAAGCAGATATAAATGTTCAGCTGGACGATTCTTTATGGCTCCTTGGCACCCCGTGCCAAACATTAATAAGGTTTACGAGAAGCCAGTGAACACTGTAAATGCTCTGCTTCTAATCTGAATCATGCTGCAGACTTCATTTGTTTCCTACATGCTGATCTGACAATGAGAGATAAATCTGATAAAGTTCTCTGACTTGGAAAGAGATTTGTTTTCTGTCCAGGGAATATATCTCTATGAGGAAAAGGTTATTGGGCATGGAGCCATGGGCAATAATATGTGTACCTGAACGCCCCTTTGATATTGAGTGTTGTCACACAGGATACTTTGCTCAGCCTTTTTAAATGGTCTTGAAGGGATGTTTCTGTGCAACTACCTCAGCTGCAGACCTGCCTGCAGTGAAGTGATTTAGGGCTGAAATGTTATTAGGTAAGCCATATTTGACCAGCAAAGGCTGGGCGGCCATCACTTTAGATCCACTGTCACCCCAAACTCTACTGCTTATTTATGTTTTTAATATTTAGGGGGTAAATATTTCCAAGACACATATTCCAGTTCATACCTTGTCAGGGTATCCTGCAAGCAGGTCAAAGAAAAGGCAACTAACTGGCTTCACCTTGATTTTCAAGTAGTATTTCAGACAGTTTTGCATTCTTGACCCTAAATAATATTCTTCCTTAAATAGTAGTGTGTTATATTATAATTGCGTGTAGGCAAAGTCATAACTGACAACTACTGGGAAAAAAATTTCCATGGGAAAAAAGAGATACCAGACCCTTTCTATAGAGCACTATATTCTCATTCTTTCTCAAAAGCCTGGAATCACAAAAGCTGTATTTCAGAATAACAAGAAATCAAAGTGACACTCGCCATCCAAAATGGTGAGGTTCTTCAAATGAGTATCAGAGATACTCTTTTCTTTTAATGCAAGGATCTCAAAATATGCCCTGAAAAGCTAAATAAATGGTTAAATTAAAACTGAAACAAATTTTACATAGGACAATAGTTACACTGCCACAAAAGAATCTGAATTTCAACACAAAAGTAAAAACTATAGCAAGTACTGATGTATACACCAATAATAATAATTAAAAATAAGTCATAGCCCACATTTACTGAATATTTATTATATACGAGCACTGGACTAAGCACTTGACATAGATGATCTGTTTGAATCCCTGCTTCTACCCTAAGAGATAAGTACAATTATGACCCCCACCATGCTATACAATTATGACACCCCCCACCCAATTCAAAAGATAGAGAGAGCTTAGCAGAGGGGATATTCCACCCAAGGTCACAGTGATTTTAAGATGTATGCCCAGGTCTCACTCCAAAGCTCAAGTTCAGCCACTCTGCCATACCACTTCTATCTTCTAATTCTGTCCTGTTTCTCCAGCAGCAAAACTCTTTCCAGGACTGTGAGTACTAGTGATGCCGTAAAGCTAGCAATTTCTTAGAAGACCCATCTGGAGCTCTAGTGAGGAAGAACACTAAGATATAAAGATTCCAACTGGACTGGGAATGGACACAGGGAAATTCAAACATCCCAATGATGGCAAGTAGCCCATTTGTTGGAAATGCAACAAATATGTATCAAATACCTACTGTGTGTCTGGCACTGTTCCAGGCACTTGAATTTATGGAGGCAACACACCTTTGGATTCTCTGTGTTCATTCAATGCTTTTATTATTGAATGCTTTTATTATTATTTAGTATCAGGTTCTATACTAAAAGCCAAGGTTTCCAAGTTAAATAAGACACAGCCCCTAGTTTCCAAGACCTGACAATCCAGTGAAAAACCAACAGACAAAAACCAGGAGTGCTTTGTTCTTTACTACTACTGTGCTTTCCTCTAAAAAATGAGAGTTAACCACCCACATTCAAGATAGCACATCAAACCTTTGAGATATATCTTGTTGGGTTTCCTAACTACCCTTTAAAAGAAGCAACATGCCAAGAACCATCTTCAAGCCATAGAATCAGAATGAGTGACAGCTAAAAAGAACCTTAAAAATCACCCATCTGCACCTACCAATTTCTGAGGATACTGAGGCCTGGGACTCAGGAAGCCACTCACAGATCCCATGTCATCTGGCTCCAGGGACTTTGTCCTTCCCCCGTGCGTCGTGCTGAGCTACCTCCCTCGTGATCAACCCAGTCCCTTCTGCCTGCCAGGAGAAAATGAAAAGTTTTATTATTCATAATTTTGGATAGGTTGTAATATTGTGGGTTTATATGAATTCACTCAAAAATTATACTCAGTAAACCCCAGTGAGCAATTTAAAGGCACGATACCACCCCCCGCCGTTGCTGGGAGGGCAAGATGATGGCGCAGAAGGGAGGAGAATGGGGGAAGCACATAAATTATGAGAAGGAGTGATTTCATCAAAGTGCCAAGCCCAGTCCATGGAATGTTTCAATTGTATAAAATTTATAGTTTTCCGAGGGGGATGATTTACAGGCCCTAATTTTCCACAGTAAAAAGCTCAGTGGGGATTCTGTGAATGAAATATCTTTTTAAAAATAAATTAAAAATGTAATTCGAAATGAGGGTCAATGGTGCCATGTCTGGAGAATAACTCCTTCTCAGACCAGCTCCAAAAATGAGTCATGGGAGAAAGACCCTATAAAACATGTGTTATTTTAAAATGTAGAGGAAGTTGTAATAAATAAGAGATATGCAAAAAAGCATATCTGATTCAATTTGTTCAATCGATAGGATTATATCTTATCATTAGATTTTCAATGAAAAAAGAATACGTGGATAGTAATCCAAGGATTTTAATAAAAGTTAAAGTGTTTAAAGAAAAGGAGAAGAAGAGAAAGGAAGATGGAAAAAGTCATTAAAATAATTAAGAAAACGTGTCTTATATTCAGAGAAAAACAAAATGCAAATATGTATTGGATCTGACAAATTTGATCAATATGGAATCAGAGCCTACATTTCTTGAGATAATTCTCAGCTTCTCCCTTCAGTGAGGCCCTCCACAGGGAGTACATTAGGAGCCTTCCCTCTGCCCACAGATGCAGCCAAATGCTAGTCCTGTGAGCGAGGAATGGGCGCAATGAGCCACAATCCAACCTCCACCCCACATGTGTGTTTCTCCATTCTTCATAGCTGTGGCTCCACCTCAGCTTCCTGTTAGCAGTTGAATCCTCCACTAGGTTATATCCCGGTCCTTTCAGGCTAAGGTCCTGACAAACTAGCTGGACCTTTCCAACTTCTCTCTCTGAGAGACTAAATGAACCGCAATCTTAATACACTCAGGTCTTTGCTGCCCACTCCTGGATAGATGACCTTGTATCTCAGCTCCAGCAAGAGTGAAGTTTGAGTTGACCACACCACTTTGGACAGTGATTATTCAAAGCAAGTTATCTCCCTCAACACACACCCCTAGTTGATTAATTCCTGAGCTCTGTCCCCACCAGCCAGAACTGACTATGTAGCCAAGGGCATCTCACTATTGATGGTGATGATTTAGTAGTTAAAACAAGATCAGAATCGGGTTTCTGAATTCTATTTCAAGTACTATTATTGATTTGCTAGATGAATTTGATAGTCTCAAATATTTGTGCATTTTCTGCTTCTCTCACTTTTGCAGTAGATAGACTCTAAGGTGGGCTTCTCATGATCCCCAACTCTTGTTGTTCCAGCCCTTGAATAATTCTATCCCCTTGAGAGTGAGCAGGACGTGTGACTTGCTCCTAAACAAATAGAATATGGCAAAGGTGATGGGATTGTTACATTATGTAAGACTCCATCTTACTAACGGACTCACTCCAGAGGCTCTCGGTTGCTTGGCTTTGAAGAAGGAAACTGCCATTTTATAAGAGGATCTATGGATGAGAACCATGTAACGTGGAACTGGGGGCAGCCTATAGGAGCTGAAAGGGGCTCCATCTGATAGCCAACAAGAAGCTGGAGACCTCAGTCTTACATCCACAAGGAAGTGACTTCTGCCAACAACCTGAGAGAGCTTGACAGCATAACCATCACCATGCAAGCCTCCAAATGAGAACTGAGCCCCAGCTGACCCCTCAGTTGCAATTTTACAAAGGACACAGTCAAGATGTGGCCAACTTCTGACCCATGGAAATTGTGAGATCACAATGTTTGTGGTAATTTGTTAAGCCCCAAGAGATAATGAATACAACTTTAATTCAAATAAATTAAAAAAATGATTACAATGACAGTGTGGTGGATGCTATAGAAGCCTTATTTTTATGATTCCTAAGACAAAGCTTCCAACTTTGAAGGAGTTTACAAGCCAGATGGAAAGATTAAATGAAGTTAAACAGTACTGTGTGATAAGTGAGAGCTCAGGGCAGTTCATAATTAACTGCCATATAAATGAGGCAGGCACAAGTGTTCTAGGTGCTATTTGGAAAGACAGGTCACTGGGTGCCAGGAAGAGTTTCTGATGGAAATTGAGCCAGTCCCACAATTCTTGCAGGATGAATAGGGTTTGCCTTGGCAGAGGTGAAAAGTAACACATTTGTGACTCGAAGTACACCTCCTTTAGAGAATGGTTAACACATCCCCATCTCTGTAGAATGAAAATGCAATTTTTTATGGGATCAACAATTTTATGAGCCTACAATTAGATGACCTTGACAAGTTATTTTATCCTCACAACCTCAGTTCACTTCACTGTAATTCAGGTATAAGAATGGTATCTCGGGCTTCCCTGGTGGCGCAGTGGTTGAGAGTCCGCCTGCCGATGCAGGGGACACAGGTTCGTGCCCCGGTCCGGGAAGATCTCACATGCCTCGGAGCGGCTGGGCCCGTGAGCCTTGGCCGCTGAGCCTGCGCGTCCGGAGCCTGTGCTCCGCAACGGGAGAGGCCACCACAGTGAGAGGCCCGCATACTGGGGTGGGGTGGGGTGGTGGGGGAGGGAGGAATGGTATCTCTCCATTAAGTTGTTTTGAAAGTCAAATGAAAAACAGAATTAAAGTGCTTAGCACATGTAAGTGCCTGATAAATACTTGCTCTTTTATTACCAATAGGACTGTTAATACCTGCTAGAAGAAGAGACTGCAGTTCAACAGAGAGTCTCTTTTCACCAGACCCTTTAGCCAGCTCAGAGGCAAGTTAAGAGTCTCAGCCTCTCTCTCAATACTGGGGCCATTTCAAAGAAATGCTGCTTTCCACTCTGGCTTCCTGCCTTGTGTTGTTAGGCACTTTGATGGCAATGAAGTTTCCCTGTACTAAACCCCGAGTGACTTGAGGACGAAGGCCTATTTCATCTTAACTCGCACCAGGTCCCAAAAAAAGCTTTTCATGTAGTAAATCCTCCGAAAGGGGTTTTGTTTTGTGTTTTTGTTTTTTCAGTGATGATTAGGGCAGCATCTCAGGAGTTGGGAGGGGGTTGGGAAGTGGTAAAGACATTTCTTAAAATTCTAGCCTCTATCCTAGGTCCTTTGAAATACTTTGCTTGAAGTTCCAGAATTTAAGCCCACCCTGTCCAGCTGCAGGGAATTTTCCTGGCCCAGTTAGTAGTAGTTCAACCTTTTATTTTTTTGTAGCATATCTACTGCCTACCACTTACACATTCTTCTCTTCTTTTCTTTCAGGATCCGTCTTGAGAAATGTTCCCTGCTTGCAAGTTTCTCCACAATAATCAATTGCTATAATCAATAGTGACAGCGATAACCTGTTGAGGTCCCATCGATTTGTATTTTTGCAAGCTCTCACTGCCTCCATGGAGAAAGCATACAACATCTCTATCATACTAAAAAGTCAAATTTAGACTGCATTACATCTATAGAAAATTTATAAATATGAGGCATATGTGAGTCTTCTGGTTAGGTGATGGAATTTACAGTCTTCCTGTTGTTCGGTGCTGACACTGGAACATCAGTACCCAGGAGTTTACTTGGGAGAGTTTCATATGGTCAAATATTACGCATACATTTGGCATCCTGGTGTATTTGAGGAGCAGTGTGTCTTCACACAGACAACTGGCATCTGGCTTGACTGTTAAAGAGTATAGAGGGAAACAGAGATGCCAATAGGAAATCAAATGAAAAGAGAAGCATGGAGAATGGCCTTTCTCCCAACCAGAAGAGAAATGGAAACACTATAGCTCCATCAGATAATCAGCTGTCCAAGTCTGAAAATTCAGTGTACCTTCAGGGTACTTTTACTTAAAATTAATCCAGAATGTTGTTTCGTTAAAATAAATGAAAAAGACCTAAACAACAGAGCTGATTTATTTTGAGAATTAAAGCCTCCAGGAGGAGGATGTGGTGGTAAATGCATGAGTTCCATCTCTAACTTACCAGCTGTGTGTCCTTGGGCAAACTGTAACCTCTCTGCACATCGGTTTCCTCATCTATAAAATGGGAACAGGCACACCTGCCACCTGACTGCATCAAGTAGTTGTGATTTGGAATTAGATCATGTAACATATACAGACGGTTCCTGACTTATGATGATTGGACTCCTTTTTTATTTTATGATGGTGCCAAAGCAATACACACGCAGTAGAAACTGTACTTCAAATTTTGAATTTTGATCTTTTCCTGGACTAGTGCTGTACAGTATGATACTCTCTCATGATGCTGGGCAGTGGCAGTGAGCTGAAGCTCCCAGTCATCCACGTGATCAGGAGGGCAAACAACTGATAGACTTTCAACCATTCTGTTCCCACACAACCATCCTGTTTTTCACTTTCAGTAAATATTCAATATATTACGTGAGCTATTCAACACTTTATTATACAATAGGCTTTGTGTTCAATGATTTTGCCCAACTGTAGGCTAATGTAAGCGTTCTGAGCACGTTTAAGGTAGGCCAGGCTACGATGTTCAGTAGTTTAGGTGCATTAAACGCATTTCAACTTACATATTTTCAACTCCCGATGGATTTATTGGGACAAATCTCTTTGTAAGTTGAGGAAGATCTGTATGGCCTCATAAAATATTATTATTAGCTTCATGGAATCATTTTGTAAGTGGGGCATACATTATAATAAATACAAAATTATTATTAACTGTAATAAACATTTGTTGGCCAAAGAGAATACCTTCTTCTGGGAACTTTTGCCTCAGATCCTCCCTGCCCCTCCCCTAGCCCAGACATCATCTGTAGTGTAGAAGCCACCATGTTGGTATAGAATGAGTCTTCCTGGCCACAGACGATCGGGACAATGTTCCTGAGGCTCGGTCCCATTCTTACCCTCAGAGCATGTGAAGTCACACCCACATCTATACAGTAGATTCCATTAGCAAATTTTGTTTTGCTCAACCTTGTTTAAGTGGGGTTTCTGTCACCTGCAACAAGAAAGGTTTCTAAAACCATAAGGGAGACAATAATGAGATAAGGATACAAAGAAAAGGGGAGAATTTCAAAATGGGAAGACTATCAAAAAGCAGGAACGTAACATAAGAAATGAGACTGCCTAGGGTATCTGGTTACAGCTATTGAAATCTCAGCATTGTGACTTACTAGTTATGTGACATTGAGCTGGTCACAACTTTAATCCTAATCTATAAAATGGAACTCGTTTGAAATGCTTATACAATTTTGGGTACAAATGAGATCCTTTCTCTTATTTCACCAGATAGGATTAAAACGAACTCAAGAATCTTATACTGGCTTCATCTTCTACTTCACCTTCTTCTCCTTCCCCTGCATTACCTGAGAACCCCAGGTTTACAAAAACCAATTAGGAGGGTCACCTAACTTCCAATCCAAAGCATGCAAAAAGTGCCATAGGTTGCAATGGCCTCTGGAAAGAAGGGAAAACTGTCAGCAGCACTACCCTCTCGGCACCGCACTCCACTCAGGCTGCCAGACCTGCCAGGCACATGCTCAGCTAGGCCCTTCCAAAGTCCCTGCTGCTCTAAAGCCTCCACGCCCAGACTGGTACAGAGGCCCATCTTTTCCAGACCCACAACCACATATTTCTTTCCAATCCCAAATATCACCTCAGAAGTCTGATTGATTTCCTTTTCAATCTCTGGAATTAACAACAACAACAACAAAAAAGTCTTAGGCCATTTCTTCCCTTGATTCCGGAGCTACCCATGTACCACCCTCCTTCATTAAACCTCTTTCCCAGAGTAGCTACCTGGTCTGTCCTCCCTTGTTGAAGTACCTCCACTTTAAGCCTTAACCAAATTATCCTCTCTACCCACTTCCTGGAGACCAGGAATTTGGAATTCCTCTCATAGCTCAGATCTTGAGGCTTGTTCCCCTTCTAAGACCATGAGCTCCTTGAAAACTGGGAGCACATTTTTATTTTTCTTTGGGTCAAACCATACCCACCACCACCAGCGACCAAAACCTAGCCAAGTGCCAGGCACATACTCAGCTCTTAAAAGTGCCTAATATGAAACCGCAAGATCTTTATCAAAAAAGAGAGTTGGTTTGTCCTGATACTTCTCCAGCTACTTCCTCGATCATATCGACGTGTGGCTCACTCTTCATGGGCAGGGGTCAGTCTTCTTGTTGACCTCAGAGAGGTAAGTTATGCTGCCTCCCCTTGCATTTTTGTTTTTGGCATCAGATGAGAACAAAGAAGCATGAAATGGAGGGGTGTAAGGTGTACTCACGTGAAGGGCAATGCCTATTTTCATCATGATTTTCAAGCAGAATTAAAAAAGACAGCTTCTGTGCCTCCTTTTGGTAATATATTTTGCATTCAAGTTTGACTCTCCATGTACTATTTTATCCTCTACTCTCACCCAAGAAACTTTGTAAACATCTTATCTTTGGTCTTGGTGTCTTCAGTGTAAGCAAAGAACTTAAAATAAAAGGTTGGATCGTATAGACATTATAGAGTCCTTTGGACCTGATACACCGTTTCCACATCATTTTACATCCATAAATTACTATGGTTGTGCTTCAGAAGTGAAATTTCTGGAACTACAACATATTCATGAATATAAATCTAGCTTTTGTTTTCCCTCAAAAACTATATTTCAGAAATGAGAGAATCATCATATACCGAAGTCCTTACAATATCTCTCATACTGCAGGGCACTTTCTCAATTGTTTTAGTTTGAACAAAAGTAATGTTGGCTGAAATTGTATCAGACAAGACTTATAGAGGTCACCTGAAAGAACTGATTTTTAAAAATTAGGTAGGAGGCAAAGAAACTTAATACAGATTTAACATTGTAAGTAGGCTTTTTGAAAATAAGTTATTATAATACAGAAATTACAAACAGCGTAAAATTTCCAGTATCGGCATCATATACTAAATCGAACAATGTTATAACTCAACAGTTAGGTGCAGGTAAATATGAAGTTGTTGGGAAAACTCTGGTAGGTGATTCAAAAGTTCTTCTAGTGATGTTGAAGATGTATGTAAAGCATTTCAGTGAAACTGTTTCATGAAAAGTGTGGAAAAAATCATTTCTAAATCAATATACTAGTTCATGTATTATTTCATATCAACATATTGACTCTAAAATCAATATATTATTTTATTTCAAATATGCATGAACAACTAATTAATCAATCATTATTATAGGCACAAATTACCTATTTTATCTATCCCTATAAGAGCTATGTGTTCAAATTGGCCACAAAACTGATTTTATTATCTTTTCATTGGAGAAATGAAAAATGGCCTAATACTTGGGGTTGTGTAATAATCAGACTTATACAATATATCAAAATGAAGAGAGATTTAATAACATCTACAGGTTTTTTTTTAACTAAGATCGAATCCCTGCCCTCCTTGTTCTTGCACTCAGTGTTGCAAAGATGTGGGAAGGATTTCACGATCCTTAAAAGTATTTTGTTTTCTTTTTCCTTCTCAAAATATATTGAGAAAAAAATTATCTTACTTTACCTTTATTATGTCTCAGATGTTAAAGAAGAATCTGATTTTTCTAACACTCCCAAATATATCCACTAAATTTGACTTGCTATCATTATGACTTAACCTAAGTTTACATTTCATCTAATGTAAAATTGGGAAGAAAATGGACCCAGCCTCACAGGACTAGCATAGGTTAAATGAGATACTACACATAAGCCCAATCTAGTTGACGTCAATAAATTTTAACTGCTATTATTATCAGGAAAAGTACAGGGATCCAACTTCCCATGCATGAAGTTGATCAGAATTACCTGGCAGATCTCAGCATTAAGTCTTGTTTAGCAATACACAGAAAGTCAATTACGTATAGTCTATTAGTTCTGATATCAACTCACAAGCATGTGGACAAATTTTGAGTAATGAATAAAATTTATTTTCATTTTGACAGAGATATGTGGAACAAGACTTCTAGACAGAGAATTCTGCTGAACAGGTGGTGTGATTGGATATAGAGAATGTGAAAGTAAAGGCTAAGAGCTATGGTATTAATATTACACCAAAGAGTAGGGCTTTACTGAAATCTGGGGAAATTTGCCCTCCTGAATTCAAAACACAACACATTTGAAGCAGAATACACAAACGCAATATATTCTTAAAAGGCAACCAAATGATGCGCATTGACTACAGATAATTTAAGGGTGCTACCAACTTCCTAGCAGTGAGAAGTAACTCCCAGAAGAGGGAGGTTGGGAAGCAACTCCTCGGTAGATTTAATGCTACATGAGCAGTTGCCTAATTTAATTATCTGCCAGCTGTGTCTGGCACATAACTGGTATTCAATACATCCTTGTAGAGTTAATGAATGTTGAACACCTACACTTTCTAAATTAATTAGTAGTTTAAACCCATAAATTTTTTACCCATTCCTTAAAAAAAAAAAAAGAAATCCCCTTTTTGGACGTTTCTTAAGCTGCTGAAACATGAAAGAGCAAAACGGTGTAGGCATCTGTTTATGTAGGCCCATTTGATCAAGAGGGAAACTGATCACTAAAGTGAGGGACTGGTACATATTAATATTCCTTACTGGGCTTCTACTAACTGTACTGTTCTCCAGCTTGTCCTGCCCTGCCCCCTCCTCTCTCTCAATCTTGTTTCTCAGATCTCTGCAGGAAGGCTAAAGAAAGGAGATGATTGCAACTATGTTGGGGGAAAGACAGAATTGCTGCAGAAGAGAGAAGCAGGTTGAGGCAGGAATGTAAACGGGTTGTATGGCACCTGTGGCCTATATGGAGTGATACAGGCACACTTTTAAAAAGCTCAGACTTTTATGGAACCCAAAGTAACCACCATTCATTTCTTTGCATTCCAATAATGCATCTGACACGTACTGTACTCTTAATTAAAAGGCAAGTATATCTAAGAGGAATATATACAAATAATTGAATAATTCTTTTAAATTTAAATAGCACCCAAGACAAAGAGAAGACAAGTCGTAATGGGAAGTTCAGAGTGGGCAAGACTGAGAGGAGGCCTTATAGAGAAAGCTTCCATAGTGCAGTAAGGAACACCTGTGCAGAGGCTGTGCCGCACCTGACTAGGGAAATGAGGGCAGCAGAAAAGAGGACATGGAGGGGAGCAGAGACGTGAGTGGACACCAAATGCAATACGTAATTACCCCAAATAATAGCTTAGAGGGCAGGGGAGGCAGAAGGGTTCTTCAATGAGAGGAAAGAAGGACATCTCCTCTGGGGTGGCCTGCTGAATGTAGAGGTGTGATCTGTCCAGAAAAACAGTGCGGAAACTCCAGACTAGAACACACGCCCTTCCATTTAGTGTTCTGGAAGAAATTTTGAATAATTCTCAGGTCATTAAAATCCAGGGAAAATTTCAGGGAAATTATCCTACCCAGCACTTTGTAAAACCACTTACCATAAGAACAAACAAAGAGAGCTTGGAGATGTTTCTTTAAAAGGGTAAGAGGCATTTTTAAGTGCTTCACTCCACTTCCTCTCCTTACTGCCCACACTCCCTAGCCCTTGCCCCAAGAACACACACATATTGAAATGTAAAGAAATTAAAGAGTTCAGAAATAAAGAGCTTAAACCAATTTTAGTCTTCATAAGCCAACTAAATCTCTAGAGGCAAAAGAAGATGAGATGAAGAAATCTTGGCTCAAGTTCAGATTTTCTAAAAATTTCAATTGATTAAAAAGATTGGGGGCTTCCCTGGTGGCGCAGTGGTTGAGAGTCCGCCTGCCGATGCAGGGGACATGGGTTCGTGCCCCAGTCCGGGAAGATCCCACATGCCGCGGAGTGGCTGGGCCCGTGAGCCATGGCCGCTGAGCCTGCACGTCTGGAGCCTGCCCTCCGCAACGGGAGAGGCCACAACAGTGAGAGGCCACAACAGTGAGAGGCCCGCGTACCGCAAAAAAAAAAAAAAAAAAAGTTTGAGAACACCCAGGATATTACAAAAAAATTCATGAATCACGCTTCAGAAACCATTAAAAATATGAGAACGTTTCACACTCAATATGCATGCAATAAAATAAAGATTATGTCATATTTCTCAGACAAGTTCCATAATATACTATTGCCCTAAGGTAAGGAAAGTTAAAATGATATAAAATGTTCCTTTTAATCATCACCTTGGCACATCAAAAACATATTCTCTGGAAGTTTGCTTTCCCTTGAGTAGTATTTAAAATAATTATCATTTATTACTATATGGTCTTTTTTTTTTTTTTTTGGCGGTACGCGGGCCTCTCACTGTTGTGGCCACCCCGTTGCGGAGCACAGGCTCCAGATGCACAGGCTCAGTGGCCATGGCTCACGGGCCTAGCCGCTCCGCGGCACGTGGGATCTTCCCGGACCGGGGCACGAACCTGTGTCCCCTGCATCGGCAGGTGGACTCTCAACCACTGCGCCACCAGGGAAGCCCTACTATATGGTCTTTTAAATACAGAATGGAGGTCCCATGATGTAAGCATTATTTATTGCTGCTTTTTAGCAGCTAATGAGACACCGTCAGTGCTAACAAACAGAGAGGCTGAGTCAGGGAGATTACCTTCCCAAGAGAGAAAGTTATTTTCCAATCTAGATACTCTATTAGAACTCTGAAGTTAATAACTTTTCTTCTAACAATACCATCAGAAGGTTCCTCTGTTTCATAGCCATCACCGTCAAATCACACAGTTTTGGGAAAATATAAACCCACTAATTTATGTATCTAGTCATCTTTAGTTTTGATACGTTAATGTCAAATAAAAGTTAAGCTGTTTGAGAGGAAGAAAAGCCTGCAAGTCGGAATAGTCTGATGAAACAAATAACATTCCGTGTAATTACAAATGGTTCCAGCCATTGACTGTGGTTATAAACCCCAAGCTTGTATCTGTAGCAGTGACTCACTGCCTTGTGTTCTGTTCTCCAAATTTTAGCCTTTCATAGCTCTGATATAACAAGCCTCTTCTTAAGGAAATTCTCCAAGAAAGTTGGATCAATTTAAATCAATTTCATATTAATAGGTAAAGCAAAATAGCAAGAGACAGATCCCAGATGCAACCCAAAAATTATTTATAGAAGAAATATGATTGTGAAGTCAGCATTTGGTGAATAGTTACTGAGCTCCTACTACATGCACAAGACTAGGCATGATGGGGGGTAGAGGGGAAATACAAAGATTAATAAATCCCATTTCCATTTACAGAGGTTTAAAGACAAGGCAACAAACAGCAACAATGCCCTAATGGTCATGATCACCATACCATGCTAGCTAAAGCATTTGATTCTCATGAGAAAGAGACTGAAATCTAATTCATATGGGCTTTTGAAATTAGAGATAGCATGACGTCTATAAATAATTAGTTAGGATTAAGAGGTTCTAGAGTCTAACCTCAATCTGCCACCAATTGAGAGTTGGAGATAAGCTGATTAAGGACACAGGAGACATCACAAAGGGATCAACAGGAGGGTATTCCATTGTGCAGATCCAAAAAATACAGTTTTGTGGAATTACCCAGAGCCAATCAGGCCCAAAGGAGACTGAAAGTATCAAGACTTAGAATAGACTGAATTGTAAACCAGAACACTACTTTACCTATTTGCACTGATCAGGTTACTTGCCAATGAACCTGGAATTCTATGGGTGTACTGGACCAAGAGAAAGACTACACTAAAAACCAAAATACTCTACTCTGTAGTCAAGAGTTAATTTCCAAGACAACCAGAATTCCCCTATTGGTTAAATATAGCAAACTCTTCTCCCCTTGTTGGCTCATCATTTGATGCAGAAAAACCTTGGCCTGGGAATCAGTCACTCGATGTCTGATGTCAGCTTGACTCTAGTTTTATCTCTTCTTTTCTCCCACACCTGGCCATAACCCCCCCAAAACCAAGCTCCAATCACACGAAATCTGCCATTCTTTCCTTAAATAAGCCATGCTTTCTCATGCCTCCATTCCTTAACAAATGGTTCTATTTAGAAAGTTCTTCTTCCCTTCTCATACTGTAAGACTTGGATTAAGTATTACCTCCCATGTGAAAATTTTTCTTATTCCTTCTTTTCCACTTAAACCTGGGCCCAGAAGAGTTAACTGCTCCCATTACAATCTGTTCATATCTCTGTTATAGCAGGTTCCCACTCTAAAATAATTATTTTTTATGTTTGGTTTAGCTCCCCCTCCCCCACCTCAAATAGGTCATGAACAAGGACAAGGACAGAGACCACATTTCTCAACTCTGAATATGTGGACCTAGCATTTGGCAGACTCAAAAAATTTTTTGCTGACTGAATAAGTGACTCTATGTGAAAAGCCAAGTTGGCATTGAAAAGTTATATGGCAAACAAAGAAAAAAAGCAAGGGAATTAAATATTCTTAATGAACAGGAGGTCATCCAGCCATTCTAGCATTATGCAGTCAACTCCATTCTAGACCATTACCTCACACAAGGACCAAGGTGACCACAGCTTCGTCTCCCTTAGAGTATGTTTAAAACCTTCACAGATTACTGCAAATAATGCAGCTCTTCATCAATCCTCAGTAGGCAATACAACTGAAGAGATTACTTTCCAGGTCTGTACTTCTCAGTGAAGGCTTCATGCTTAAATAATCACATAGGAGGGCCAGTCTCATCCATTACACATTGATTACCACTAGTATCTGTTTATCAACACTGCTAGTATCGACATTCCTAGCATGGTGTTTTTAAATTCTACAGGTCAATGCTATAAGCTCAGAGCCAGCCCTAACTGCATGGAAAAGCATGATCTTGAAAAAAATAACTTAACTCTCTGTGTTTTATGAGTTTATCTTTAGAAAGTGGAAATATTACAATGAGAGTTTTAGAAGTATCTTAAACATGAGGAGATTTAGGCCATAAAATTAATTACTAGAATCTAGATCTGATTCTCAATCCAAGCTTCTTTAGCTACCTCAAAAGGCAGATCTCCACCTGCCTTACAAATTCATTGTGAGGGTAAAATAAGGCAGAATGTGTTGGTGGAATAAACATACGTGAGAGTTCTTTGAAAAGACTCTACATAATGTACTTGTTATTAATTAAGTAGAAAATAGGCCACAGTTAATGTGACCTACAGTGTTCACCCCAAGCCTGTTCTTGAACATTCAGCTCACACATAGTAATTAAAAGGTACGAAAAAGAACCATCATCTTGTTTCTTTCTACATTCAAACCCAGGTCACGCCTATGAGATCCCTGGCATTCTCCATGCCCATCAGCCAGGGAATAACCTTTCCTATGACATGTCTACTGTGACCCAAGGTTTTGGCATAAAGCCTTTGGAAGACACAACAGACCAAGGGTTTTCTATTTCTCCATGACAAAATCACAAGTATTGAATCCCGGCAACTAGGGCAGTAATTTTAAAGCTCCTTGAGACTATGTCAACACTGACATATAAATATATAACACTGCAATAATTTTAAATGAGAAAATTTCCCTTCTAAAGGAACATCCCTCTCCATCCTACTAGATATATGCTCCTCTTTGACAGAGTTTCTACCTCCACACAGGATTAAAGGATACAACCATGCTCAAAATGACACATGAGATTTTATTACTCTGAGAAGCACAAACAAAATTAAATGAATATGAGAATACCACCTCCCCAGGCATACTTCACAAAAACATAGTAGTCAGAGAAAACTCAACAGACAGCTCTACTAGTTTGCTTAGTGATGTCCCATGTATACAATCACTTTTTCCATTCCACCACTTAAATAACCATGAATCGAGGAACAACTGTTCAAGAACATACCACCCTGAAAGTCAGCTCAAAAACACAGTTCCAGAAAGCACTCAGTCCTCCTGCTGCTTACATCACACTTTGGAAAAAACTCTAGAGCTAGGTGAAGCATCCTGGATAAGTCTCCTAACTCAGAAAATTTGCAATTATTCATTGCTAGTATTTAGAAATGTAATTTATTTTTATATATTGACTTTATGTCCTGTGAACTTGCTAAATTAACTTATTAGTTGTAGGAGATATATATGTCTTGTAGGCCTCAAGCTACTTAAGTACCTGATTAACTGTACTCTCCCACTAACCTGTGTAAATTCTATAATTTAACTCTCTAACAGAGTTCCTCTTATTTTCTGTTTCTAAGTTCTTGAGAAAGTTCCAGCACCCAACTGATCATCCAGTACTAGGGAGAAAAAAATATGTCCTATTTTCTCTACTAGGGTACCAAATGAAACAATCTTGGCCAGTGTACTGAAGCCTGAAGCAGCATCACCCCTAGTGTGTCTGGAACCCAGTTACACTAAGAAGAAAGGAGTTATAAGTCCTTTCTACTGGTCTCCAAACTTCTCATCCTACATACTTACATTGGAATTATCTTTATAGTTAATTTATCTTGACATTCCAAACACATAACATACAGAGAGTGTGCAACGAGGAAAGAAATCTTGTAGTGTTGCAAACCAGAGCCAACAGCGTTTACATCTTCCTCTCAGGTGTCTGAAGTTCAAAGTAGGCAATGTGATGGAGTTGACATGTTAGGAAAAATCACTAATTTGTTATGTGTTTTTATCTTACCCACATAACTCAGATTTGTGATCAAACAAATGTGAGGATAACTCATAAAACTCTCAAAATTATACTTGGACTTTTAAAAGATAATTTAATACCTTTCTGGGAAAATATCTCCCTCTTTCCACCTCAATTAAATAAGCAATGCAGAAAGTATTTCATAAGTAAGAAACAGTTCATGGAGCAGATTAAAATGTAAGATTCCTTTTCACACAGACAAACTCTAGCACATACGAGATTTGAGTGAGGGGTCCAGAGTACATTGGGGTAAACTTAGAACTCTTGTACAGTTTCTAGAACTGTATCATTTGGCTCCACCAAGATTGGCAGAGCTCACATACTTTCTGAGTCACAAATTAAGAATGTGTCATTTTTACCTATTTGTGACAATTCTGGTATCCAGTTATCCGCTAACAAATAAATCTTGGAAGTAGAACCACTGAATTGGTCAAAGTCCCTGAAATTTCTAGAAATCACCAAGACAAATGCAGAATTTCACAGTCACCACAGACTCAAAATATCATAACAAAATGGTACAGATGAATCGGTTTGCAGGGCAGAAATTGAGACACAGAAGTAGAGAAAAAAATGTATGGACACCAGGGGGGAAAGTGGTGGGAAGGGGGGTGGTGGTGTGATGAATTGGGAGATTGGGATTGACATGTATACACTGATGTGTATAAAATGGATGACTAATAAGAACCTGCTGTATAAAAAAAAGTTAAATAAAAAAAATATCATAACAAAAATAAAGAAATAAACAAGCATATGGACCAGCCACAGCGAAGAGCAAAAGGCCTCAGATTGTATTCACTGTGTGCTTCATTTCCTCTAACAGTTAGAAAACCAGGTGTGGTACTTAAATGAAAATGAAAACTAAATCTACGCAGAGAATTCAACCACTATGAGCAAGTAATTATGATTAATCACACCAAATAAAGTTTTTATAAGACTAAACTTGAATCATCTGAATAACTACCTTAACGGGCTATTTGTTTCTTCCACAGCTTCTTACATTTTGAGATCATATGATTGTATATAACTTAAATGCTTCTTAGGACTCGTAAACACAGTGATGAGTTATTTTTAACTTCTCTCTTCTGAGTAATTTAAAAACATGGAATATAAATTAATAAGTTAAGAAGCCAGAATTTGAGCAAACTGGAAAAATCTCAAGATATTGAATGAATTTCCATACAGTCATTTTAAGGCCAGAATATACTGATGGAAAGCAATTAATGTGTCATCAAAATGCATAATCTTCTGTAGCCTGAGATAACTGTTTGAGTTTTAACATTTCAACACCAAAGAAGGTAACCAGTGCTCCTTAGGCTTCTATGTAAACAATCAAGTTGCCACACAAGATTGCCATGCCCTTTGAGGTTGAGGACCCTCACGGTGCCAGGCAGATGGGACCTGACCCAGTGTACCCAAGAGACATTGCCCCAAATATCTCTCCTCAGTGTGAGAGAGCACATCTGTTTCAAAGGAAAGCTTTGAAGAAGATGGATTCAGATGCTGTTTCCCATATTAACAAACTAACACCCACACCCCACATGTATGGAGTCTCTCTCAAAGTTGTTATTTTAGTCACAGAAATTGCACAGATGAATGTCAGGATGAACCAGTCTTATGTACTAGAGCAAACAGTGATGTACGGATGTCTTGGTTTTCTAAATTAAATTAAATATCAAGAGACAAACAGATGACATGAGATAAAGACTTACATTCATACACACCCACGTACATAAGCATTGCTACCAATGGCACTGTAAATCAACTAATTGCTTTCAGAGAAGGCTTTGATCAACAGTAAATGTGTTTATTTGTATATGCATACCTATATTTCCCTTAAAAATTTTTTTGGGGGAGGCAACAGGTTTTCAAGCAGAACAGAATTCTAATCAGAAATGGATGGAAGCTTTGCTCTACTTGCACAGCATGGTCTTTTTGGTCAATTCCAATTTGTCTAAATCACAATTCATTCAAAAATTCAACCATCCATCTCCTGAGCACATACCCTGTGCTAGGCACTGTGGATAGAAAATCAAGAAACAGTTCTGCCTCAAAGAAGTTTCCCAGGAGAGACAAGTGAGAAAGGGTTGTCATGAGAACTGTAGAAACTAACAGAGAAAGTCATAAGGTCTAGGCTGAATTAGGGAAACAAAGAAAAAATGTTATTTAGTTTCCTGGCAGGTAGTAGTGAAAAGAGTTCAACAAGAGGAAAGATGCTTGAGCATCTTGGAGGATTAGCTGGAATTTGACAAGTAGACATGACCAAGGATAGCGGGGTATAGGGCCTGGTAGTGCAAACAGCATGTGCACATTCACAGAGGCAAGAAACAGCACAGCATGTTCACGAACCAGTAGTTGAACTGTCATTGGATTTAAATACAGAACAGTTGTGTTAATATATTCTATAATTTCCTTATAAATAAACCATACATTAAAGCCACATTGCGGTTTTTCCCCAACTTTTAGTACTGAGAAAAAAATCCCATGAATTTTCTTTGAAATTTTACAAGATCATCCAAAACACATTCTAGGGGGAAGTTACAAACACAATTACAGTAGATATAAATTCACAAATGACTTACAGTTGAACTTCAATGAGGAAGAAACTCCTCCAATTTATTTCTTTTCCATCACCCTTGGATTTCAGGTTAAGCATTTAATTCAATTCTTTGCTCAGAAGCACCATATGGTAGAAGTTATTCCTGAAGCACAGTGCAAAGATTAAGAACTTTGGACCTGTTCCCACCTGGGTTTGAATCTTGCCTTTGTTTCTCAGTAACTATGGGACCCTAAGTTTCTTACCTTTTTGAGCCTCCGTTTCCTTGTGTTATACCAACACACGCCTCAAATGGATAGTCTGATAATTAAATGAGATTATATGTAAAGAGCTTTGCAAAGTGTCTGGCATGTAGTAAGATTTCAATAAATGATTTAAAAATAAGAACAAAACAAGACAATACAATACTGGTCTGTAACTGCAAGCAAGACTAGGAGTTTATGTAATTATCCAAGTAATTGTGAACTAATTCTCATTTTTGAGAAAACAGCTATTTTAGATATTTAAAAGGATGTGGGTTTCAGATGAAAATGGTTTGGGGGTTGATTTTTCTAGCAAAGTAAGTTAATTCTCTTTTTTCCTGTAAGTGTATAGAACCAACCTAAACTTCTGCTCTCATTAAACTCCCTAAACTTCTTGAATTTTGGTTGTACCAAATTACTCTTTAGTTAAACGCTGCTTGTATTATTATAAATAGATGAAAGAAAAAGTACCTATACACCAAAGAGGGGGATATTGAGATATTTGAGAAGCCTAAAAACTCATGAACAGCATGGCACACTTATAAAAGGCAACCAGTAGAAGCCCACGTGAGCAGTTTCCAAGAACACCTTAATAATTAGCACTGTCAACTGACTGACTCTTCAACTGATGCAACTGCACAGTATTTTTTAACTCTAGCTGTATTAAAATCACCTGGCGATCCCTTTATGCTCCCTGTGCCTTCTGGTTGAATTGGTCTAGATAGCAGCCTTGGTGTCTGCATTTCAAAAATTCCCCACTCAATTCAAATGTGCATCCAAGATTTAAAACCACTGGTGTGGCATAATGCCCTCTTATAATACTGAAAACAAGAAAGAGAGAAAAGAAACTATTTGTTATATACAGGGACACGTGAAGATGGTCATGTTCTGATTTTTGGTTCTGTTAATTTTTCAAGGGAAAAATAATGTCATAAAATGTCTTTTGTTTAATTTAATTCAATTTAATGGCAATGTTTACTGAGTGCTTGCTATGTACACTGTACATTGTGCTAATAACTGTCAGGAATATTTTTTTAAAGTCAGTGACACTGTTCTTGGCAGAGGAAATAATCTGATTGGGAAGACAACATTCACACACAAAAACATAATTAGTGATAGCTATAACATAGTAATATGAATAATTGAATGGTCTGATTCTAGAGTCTCAGGAAGGTCAGGAGAAATGACCAAAGTGACTGAATTTCTAGGGAACGCTTCAAGGACATTGGGGGAAACTGAGACAGATCCTTAAAAGGTAGAATTGTAAAAGCAGAGAGAAAAGAAGTTCAGCATTTCTTTTGGGGGATGTACACTGGGAAGAATCCAGTTTTCAAGTCATCTTTCTAGCTGGGCTTATTTATCACTGTCTAGTTTAAAGACATACCCAGCCTGCCCCTGGCCTCCAACAAGGCTCTCCTTTCTTCATAATTTGGTGCCTGTGTAGGATATGAACAGAACACACCATGATAATATGACAGCCATGGCCTCTTTCTGCAAAGAAAAAGTCTCTGAGATCAGCTCATAGGGAAAAGCAAAACCAAAAACAATGGAACAACCCTGTAGAAATCAAGACATTTTTAACACCTTGAGTTTCATTTTCACTCATTGCCCAGGTGGGTTTCCTGACTTTTTATTTTCTTGGCTAATGTTCTTTAGTTTACCATTTGTCTTCCGTCTACAGTCTTGCTCACTGGATTTGGTTGTGTCCTCCCTTTAAAATGCTGGCAGTATTTACTTTAAAGGTTTTAATACTGGTTGAGGATTTTTCTTCTTTAATTTGCAATTTGTGGTTGGGAAATGATCTGCTTAATATTTTCCAATATAATATTCCTTCTTGCACTTCAGTGGGTCCATTTACAAAATATTTAATGTCATTTGTGTCTTTGAAGAACACTGTATTCAGTTAGAACAAAAGCGAGTTCCTGCATTGAGCTTGTGATGGTTTATAATTGGAAAACTACTAACTTAACTAGGTTTGTGAACTAATACAGAATAGGAAATTGTTGGACGTACACTCTATTACTTTTATTCATTAATTTATTTATTCAACAAATGTTTACTGAGACACCCTCTCTGCATCAGGCACCAGGTTAGGCACAAATAAGGCTCAGCTCCTGCCTCCAGAAAACTTATGATTCTTTTCGGGGTGGGGAGGAGATAGAAAAATAGAGAGTGCAAACAATGTGAATAATGGCATGACAAAGGTAAGCACAAGGAGCTATGGGAAGCCCAGAGGGAGGATAATCCCACCCCTGAGTGGTGGAAGCGGTTTGTACAACGGCCTAATGTCACAACAGATCATGAAGCTCAAAGCATGGAAGAAGTAACCCAAGATAAAACTGAAGAGATGAACAAGAACCAAGTATGGAAGTATGTGGTACCGAAAAAGCATGAACTTACCTCTATAGACAATGAGGAATCATTGAAGAAGTTTAAGTAGGAAGATGCATGATCTGGCTTAATATGGCTGTGATTTGGAGAACAGACTGAGGACAGGGAGAAGAACAGATTAAATAGATGCAGTGATCTGAGTGAGAAATAACGAGACTATGAACCAAAAGAGTAGAAATTCATACGTAGAAAAAGGGATGAATTTGAGAGGCAGGAGAAGATAGAATTGACAGAATACACAGAATGATCCAATGAGGATAGATATGGGAATGGAAAAAAGGCAGTCAAGGATGATGTCTAGGTTTCTAGCTTGAGCAACTGTCCACTGTGGCACCACTAACTAAACATTCCTCTCTTACACTCATTGTGGCTTAAGTAAATTTTGCCCAGAACTAAGCTAAGCAAATGTGTTTAAGTAGTAATGGGAATTTAAGTAATTCACTCATGATTCAATGAATAAAATGGGAAAAATTTCATTTGTAATTCTATTTGGATGATATTTGTATTGAGTCTTTCTTAATTTGAATCCATTACTTTTAAATAAATCAGCACAGGAATTAGAGACCAGAAAATGTACCCTTCTCATGTAAGCAATCTAAGGACATCTTCCTCCAACTGTGAAAACCATAGACCTCTGAAACCATTTGTTTAACCTCTGAGACCAGAAAAGGGACAACAGGCAGGCATCACCTTGAACACAGCCAGGATGTCAACTGACTGAATAAATCCACTGTGTCAAGGATTGGCCTATTATAGCTTACTGATGCTACAGGCCTTCATGAGTACAAAGAAGACATGGAGACACATTCAGGGCCACAAGGAGCAGCCTTCCTCATATTAAATATGTTATGCTACCTCACATATCAAAACTTTTTCTAATGTTTGATATGCTTAGAAAATAAAGGAAATTGAAATGGCAAGAGACGGAAGGAAAATGGTAAATGGGCCTAGTCTCCTATGAAATAAGAATGGGTAACTACCTATCGCATGAATAACTAATACACTAATGCATGAATAACTAATAACTAACTAAACCACTTCCTGGCATATGTTAACCAGTACTATGTGTCAGGAACCAAGTCAGATTCCTGCTTTAGTGGAACGTATAGGCTAGTGAAAAAGACAGACGTTTAATCAGTGATGAAAGTCTGCTGAAAGTTGAGGACAATGGAAGTAAACAGTAGAGGACCTCACTTAAGGGATCAAATCTAGTGCAAAGGGTCATAGAAATCTCTCAGAGCAAAATTTCTCTGAGCATATTCGTGCTCAGACTCAGGTAAACTGGGATCAGGGAAAAGGAAGAGTACTCCAGGAACAAGGAAGGCCTAGAAACTACCACTGATAAACTCAATAATGTGCCTCGGAGAGCCTCATAGAGAGAGATGATGATGGGATATCAGTTTGTCAAGGTCTGAACGCACATCAGATAAGTGAAGCTCTCTAAATAAGCTGAGGCTTCCAAAAAGAATGCTCAGCAAAAATCATGGTTAAAAACAAGATCAGTGGATGAGAGTGAATCTTTCACCTGCTTCTGCATTATGCATTGAAAACAGTGATCTCTGAATTGAAACCCAGAGAATAATTTAAATATGAGGGTATGAAATTCCCAAATGTTAAAAAAATAAAATGAAATAAGAGTCTCTTGGTTCATTTCTAGAACACTGGGAAACCTGATATAAAGTAGGTCAAAATTGATAGTAGTTAAACAATTTTAGACAATACAGGACATGCCTAAAGACCAATTTTCAAAATGAAAAACAAATTATAAAAAATGAACATGATCATAATTTGGGGCAAGATTCCACAGTGTGGTAACCAAGTCTCCAAAGAAAAGAACACAGAGCAAATGGTTAACTGATATTACATTATTACATTTATATTAACAATATACAATTGATGTTACATTACAATTCCTAATATTGAAAATACCCAATAATATATTGACAATATATTACAATATATCACAATAATATCATCTATTGTATTACCCAGGTTTCAGAGAAACAGAAACCTGTTGACATATTTATATGTCAGAGTCACCCCAAAGTAGGGCTATAATGATGCAGCTGTCCAGCTTCGGTGGTATTGGCATAACATGCAGAACCGTCTGTAAACTATGCTCAAGATTTTTCTTCTTTGTTCAGCTGGCTTTAAAGAATTCCACTGGAGGTCATAGGCGTGAATCGAGGATGAGGACTCAATTTTGAGGGTCTGAACAATATGCTAGAGCAACTTACCAGTACCTTCTAGACCTGCCCAAGCTTGGTTTCTTATATATCATTTTCACATGATGATAGACTGCGCTGTACACACCCAACTTCGTGGGTCAGACAACATCCAGTTCATGATGGGAAGCTCAAGCCACATACTCACTTGGTGTCCTGTGGTTGAGCTTTCAGTCTTTACATGGTGCAGGAGTAAATAAGCTTTTTCAAAAGAATAATTACTGGGCTTCCCTGGTGGCGCAGTGGTTGAGAGTCTGCCTGCCGATGCAGGGGACACAGGTTCGTGCCCGGTCCGGGAGGATCCCACATGCCACAAAGCGGCTGGGCCCGTGAGCCATGGCCACTGAGCCTGTGCATCTGGAGCCTGTGCTCCGCAACGGGAGAGGCCACAGCAGTGAGAGGCCCGCATACCACAAAAAAAAAAAAAAAAAAAGAATAATTACTTGTAGAGGAAGGCACAGATCTGCCTCAAAAGCCTAGAGATCTACTTGCCAGAACTCCATACAGCATCCCTATTTGCTATGTACACATTGTCACTGGATCTCCTGGATCATAAGGCTCAGGTGGTGGAGCAGCAGGCCCTGAGGCTGGAATTGCTGCAGAGCCTTCTCTTGCTCTGGTTCACATTCAAAACTGGCAGCCTTAAGGGGTAACTCTGCACATAGCTAGGAGCATGCTCAAATGTGGTATATGTGACCTCAATTTTTGTTTAGAAACTACACACCAAGCACTGTACCTCTTTTTTTTTGTGGTACGCGGGCCTCTCACTGTTGTGGCCTCTCTCGTTGCAGAGCACAGGCTCCAGACATGCAGGCTCAGCGGCCATGGCTCACGGGCCCAGCCGCTACGCTGCATGTGGACTCTTCCCGGACTGGGGCACAAACCCATGTCCCCTGCATCGGCAGGCGGACTCTCAACCACTGCGTCACCAGAGAAGCCCCCGTACCTTCTTTTATTCATGGCGGATGGTGCAAGGTGCAGCAACTTATCTTTCACCTTACTCTAGACCATTAAGCCCCCAGAAACTTCACTGAAATGCTGGGCCTCTGAATTTTTGTGGGATTTATGTCCCACTCTCGTTTACACTTTTTTTTTACTAAGGCATCTGATTTCTACTTTCTGCTCCTTAGATACAATCAACATGATATTATGTAGAACACCAGTGTAATGTTTTGTTCAATGTCATGACAATCTATTTCTCTGCAAACTATCTTACAGCAGAGAGCAGAATTGACATAGCCCAGACTCAAGTGTGTGAAGGTCCACTGTTGGCTGTGCCAGATAAAATCAAACCGCCTCTGGTGATCCTTGCAAAATAGTTTGGAGGGAAAGGTATTATTCAGGTCAATAGCTATATTCCAAGCTCCAGGGCCTGTGTTTATTTGTTCTAGTCATTTTGGGACAGCAGCTGCAATTAGAGTTACCACCTGTTTAAATTTATGATTCACAGTCATTCTCCAAGATCCAGTCAATGTCTGCATAGGCTAAACAGGTGAGTTAAATGGGCACGAGAATGCGCACTCTGCACCTTTCAAGTCTGTGATAGTGGCACTAATCTCTGCAATTTCCCCCAAGGATGTGATATTGCTTTTGGTTTACTATAGTTGTAGGGGTGGGAAATTCCAGGGGCTTCTACTTTGCTCCTCCTATTGTAATGACCCTTTTCCCATGGGTCAGAGAGCCTAAGCAGGGATTCTGACTGCTGCCAATTATACATTCCAATTTCTACAACTATACATTCAGGGGAAATAACCACAAAATTGGTCAGTTGAACAACTGAGCTCACAGTGAGTTAAACTTGGGCTCAGATTTCATCTGTCTCCTGACCACCGAAAACCCCTATTTTAACTGGTGGGCTATGGTGGGTAGTTTAGGTCATAGGAATTAACATAATTAAGAGCCACTATCTAGTAATTCCTGCAAGACCTAGGTATTTCTTTTTCCTTTTCCACGTGCACCCTCATTCTATCAAATGGCTGCAGGTCCCTTTGGGAAAAGACTTGCAGGAATTCTATGGTATTTACTAGAAGCAATAATGAAGGGTCCTTGCTCAAGGGGGCCTGGACTTTCCTTCAATCAAGGGACTCTGAATCTGTGAATTGGATTAGGTTAGAAAACTTGGTGAGTGGCCTTTACTCTCCACTGTGGCAACTCAGTCAGGCTTTTGACTACCCGAACTAGAGTTTTTCTACTATATAGATCAAGCAGTACTCTAGTATACTGCTCATTCCTATTTCATTCCTAGGGACACCATGATCAATTAGCCATCACCAAAGATCTCTGCAGTCCAATGCACTCTGATGATTACTATGTCCCTGTTGCCTACACCTTCGGTAAAAAGAAACCCCATATCATGGGGAGAAAAAAGAAGGAACTGTCCTATCGGGTCCTGGGATTTTCACAGTAAAAATGATTCTCTCTTTGGCTACCTCATGCAGGTCTGAGGTTCTGATTTATTCTATCTTTATGGTCCAGGAACTCCCCGGCCAAAAAATTAACAAGCAACTATACCTTTTTACGGTCATAGTTTGCTCATCTGAAAGATGTAAATAATATTTACCTCCCTCAAATGGTAGTTGTAAGGATTAAATGTGATAATGTATAAAAGTAATACATTTCATGATGCAGAGTATATAGAAAAAATTTGAGAAATATTAGCTATTACCATTACTCTATAAGAGAAGAGTATTATGCATCAATTTTACACACAAAAGTGCACCTCAGCCACCACACACTGTCCAGAGTAGCAGGACAAAAGCATGCAAACTTCCAGATGTCCCCGGGTCAGTTTTTGCCACTTGTCTTTTCTGAAGCAGCTGTTCTCCCTCAAGCTGACTGAAGTTGTATACCTCTGGCTCCTCTGGCGGGGCTACGTGCATACCCCTCAGTGCTGGCTGAGTTTGTCCTCAAAGCAGCTTGACTCTCTAACCTTAAGTAAACTCAGCGATCCAGGGCCTATGACAAATGCACAGTAAGGACGACATTACGACAGAGGAGCTGCTTGATTTATTGTGCCTTATGAAATAGAACCCTCCTCACATCATGGGAATTAGTGATGGAATTTTTAAAAGAATAACAAAATGAAATCATGAACGGAAGAAAAAAATGCCCGGATCCAACTCAAAAAAAAAAAAAGTTTCTAATAAAAAATGCAAACCAGATGCAGTTAGAGATGACTGATAATTAAGGATGATAAATGACTAATGTTTTCTATTGAATTATCCAGTGCACACTATTGTTTCTACATGAGGGAACAATTTACATATGGCTGCTGGGATATCTTTTTACCTAAATTTGATTTCACAGGCAATTCTCCCAATCCTAAAGTGCCCTCCATCACTGAGTCCTATACTCCCCTCAGGAAAGTGACTATCTTACCTTTCCAAGATCTCTTTTATAATAAAAAAGAATAGGATAGATTATGCATAAATATCCTCTCCAATGAGCATAAAATGTATGCAACGAAGCCACAATAAGTAGGATACAAATGCTGTTTCCTTGGTGGGGATGACACATTAGCATGAGGCTTCCCATATTCCCAAACCAATCTACCTTGTGACTAAGGGTGTATATTGTTCAGGCACACATAGGAGGTGAGGTGCACGGTCTGTGATTAAACCTTTTTTAAATCCCAGAACAATCCCTCACTCTCGCTGTCAATTTATCATGACCACAGCCTGTTTTCTGAGCTCCTAAAGAGTTTTAGTCTATATTACATAACACAGTTTTAGTGGTATGCTGCCTTTTACTAGTAACCATCGTTTATTCTGTGCTAATATTATCTCAGCAACTAGATTACCATAAGGTAGGGACTTGATCCACTGCCCCCATCCACTTAGTACCATGTGAGCATGAAGGGTATCCTCAACAAATACTCAAAGGATGTGTGCTCCATCCCATATGTCCATATATATGCTAATACTCAACTGAGACGACTAGATTCAACCCAGACTTGGTTTATGTAACTTCAGGATTTTTTAGACATGAGGAGATTATGTTAACCACATAAGAAGCAGAGTTGTAATGAAGAACAGGCTAATAGTCAAATGATTAACACTCTCTCTACCCCTAGAGAATCCCACTTAAAGTTTAACATTAGCCTTTCCCAGTTGAAGTTGCTATAGATCAAGTATTGTCATTTGAAGTTTTCAGCTGAGTTGTTAAGTCTCCACTCTCACATAGGGAAGAAAATAATGTTTACTTTATATATGTTGAAGGAAAAACAGCCCCAATCTGGGAAGAAAAGAAATGTCTTCTAAGAGGAAACTTGATTCCTCCCACTCACCACTCTAGGGCCAGTAACACTTTCTGTCCAGCCAGTAAGAGGATTTTTTTTTTTTTTTTTTTTTGCGGTACACAGGCCTCTCACTGTTGTGGCCTCTCCCGTTGCGGAGCACAGGCCCCGGACGCGCAGCCTCAGCGGCCATGACTCACGGGCCCAGCCGCTCCGCGGCATGTGGGATCTTCCCGGATCGGGGCACGAACCCGTGTCCCCTGCATCGGCAGGCAGACTCTCAACCACTGCGCCACCAGGGAAGCCCAGGATTTTGGTTTAATTCAACTTATTACCTGAGGAAAATCTATGGGGAGGGATTTAGGGGATTTTTCATTGGATTCTTATTCAGTTCATTTAACTATCTTGGACAATAAAACTTTCGTTACATTTGCTGCCTTGCTTGTAAAAGAGGAGGAATTCTGTTTTCCAGGTAGAGGTTTCCAGCAAACTTTAACAGAATCAGATGAAAGAAACTACATAAGAAAGGAAAGTGATCTGTTGGAGCCTCTTATCTCATTTTGGTTGTCCACGTGTCTTGTTTGATTTCCTAATCATACTCTTCAAAGCCCAGATGTTGCACATCTGAAACAGAGTATGTTGGACACTGTGGTGATGACAATGTTAAAGGAAAGTCACTCTTCGGTTCCACATCAGACAGCCAAATTGCTCTGTTAGTTTTAAATTTAAAAATTGACCCCAGCTGCTTCAACTTCTTTTGGCTCCTGACTGAGAACACTAAATAAAGATAAATAATTAATCAGCCTATTGGAAAGAAAGCAAATGTCATGTGATTTAGAGACTGAGGTTACAATAGTTTGGGTCACCAGAAAGTTACTGCGTATCTTCTTTCAGACTTTTCTGCAGAAGTGTTGGGTTAAATAGGACAGACACCTGGGCCAAATCCCCCGACACAGTCTGCAAAGTTTGGTTCTGCCTATGGGATCTATACCTTTGTGGTATTATGGCCAGAGAAAACATTACTCAGATTTACTTTAGATATCTGCAAAACATTCTATTAACTAACAGTCTGATTTTTGTGGAGGTGATAGGGATGGAGGGGAGTTTCTCCCTTAATATTCTTAAAGCTGATTTAAATATTTGACTTGTCACAAGTGGAAATGATTAACTAACAGAATTAAATCCATTTTGACTCAGACAGTAATCAGCCAACTAGTAATTATAACTAATAGTTGAACTAGGATTAGAAGAAACACATATAGGACAATTAGTCACTCTTCATTTATATGGTATCTATATTACAAAAGCAACAATTCTGTGATGTAAATGTATGGGTTATAATTATCAGTACTTTCTTAGATAACTGCTAGTTATTTGGGTTTAAAGACAAAGGGGTACAAGGATGCTATTTTGGAGTTTTGTAGAGTGATAATTACTAGCTCTTCTCTTTTAGCTGCAAGTTACAGAAACCCAACTCATCCTAGCTCAAACTAAGGGAATACGTGGCTTACATAACTGGTAAAGCCAAGGCATGAACTGGCACTGCTTGTTCCAGGGATTCTATCAGTGTCATCCAAATCCTGTCTCTTTTCTCTTGCTCTACAGTTTCTTTGTTTGGCTTCATTTTCAAGCAGACACATCCAATGATGGCACTATATTGGCACAGTTACTGGCATTATTAGGCACACAGAGCACCTAAAGCTAGGGAGGCCTGAAAGAAGGGCTCTCCTGTCTCAGGCTGTCTCTGCTTGGTCAGGTGTAGGGCACATGCTCAGCCCTGGAGGGAAAGGAAGGGTCAAGTCAGAACTATATGAACCAAAATTGGAAGACAGCTGGCTCTCATAAGGAAATGTGGGTTCTGCTACCAGAGGAGATAATAAATATCTACAACCTATGTCCTCTTTTCCTCAGTTTTTCCCTACCTCCTACTCCTACCTCATCAACTTTAGTAGCATATTAAGCAGGCAGAAAAAGGGGATGAATGAAAGCTAGGCCAAGACAACTAAGACTCATGTGTCTTCTCCATCTTCCTCCGTCTTTGCAAGAGTGACCTTGGAGACTCTGTGGTCCAGATGGGATGGGACCAGATGGAGAAGCTCTCCCCGACACAAACTGGCCTCCGTGTGAGCAAGAAACAAGCTTTATTACATTAAGTTACTGAGATTTGGAAATTTGCATGTTGCAGCACCTAGGGTTAATTACCTAACATATTACTATTTCTTAGCAGTAGAGAGATGAGAGGTACCATTTAAATAAAGCCTTACTTATGGATCTCACATAGTCATTTACTCTCTGACTTCTTGAAAACGGAAACTTGAAAGTTTCCTTTAATAAGAGTTAAAAGCAATTGTTTTAAGGTGTCCTGCATATGTCTCCATGATTAATTTATTAATCAGGTTTTCTTTATACAGAGCATTTAATTGGCATTTAGGACTTAACTTAGGAAACTTGATTCCCAAAATACGATGTTCTGTTTACATTTAAATGATTTTTTGAGTTTTTATTGAGAATCTTTCTAAAATGTATTATTCCTCTTATCAGCCATTATTTTTCAAAAATTAAGAAATTTTTGATGATGTAACATCACCATGAAAATTGATTATTTGTATTTACTTCAGTAAATGAAGAAATGGATTGAATGAGCACTGACCTTCAGACTTTTTCTGGCAGCCCGTCTTGAAAATAATTCTTTAATTACTTGCTCTTTGTATTTTTCCCTAAATTCTGGTTCAGGCAGGATCCAGTTAATTAAGGATTCTGCCTAATTAAGTTCCTATTTATCTGGGTTTCACTGAAATAAGAAATTAAGAAGTTGTTATTTTGGATGCAGTGTAGAAAACATTGTAGAAAAACAGACATTGTTCCAGGGATCTAATAGTAAAAAAAAAATGGGATAACTGCTAGACCCTAATGTCTTTTCTCTCCATTGCAATGGCCCTTCTGATAATTTCTTTTAGCTATAGCTACTATTCAAACTATTTTAGCTTATATATACTTATCCCCACCCCAAGAAGTCCATTTTGCTGAGAGAAACCTACATATCATTTATTCATTCAACAAACAGCATGCTCCTATAATAAGTAAAGAAGTCTGTGCCAGTGGGGCACAGGATTATGAGCAATTATGGTGTAATAAGTGCTAAGTACTGTGTAAGCTACATGCACAGGAGTACATGCAGCAGAAGCGTAGACAAGACCTTCTGGCAGAAGAGATACCTCAGCTTGTCCTCAGGACTAGCCTGGTAAAAATGCAAATTTAGGGCATTGAGGCAAAGAGCACAGGCACAACAGAAGTAGACAGAGGAAGAAGGATTGGCTGGTTTTACTTATTAATATAATCAGCCTTGGAATATTTAGGAATCCATTTGCAAGCATGGGCATCTTTACAAAAGACGATTTTTAAGGCACAAGTAAGTTGTGCCTTATCTCTTGGAAGGACAATTCACAGCATGTTCAATGAATCCTTGGTTTGAAAACTCGTTGTGCACAAATTGATCCCAGGAAGCTGAGATACGGCATTGTTACCCCTGCAAGGACTGTTAGGATCCCCAAGAGAGGTAGCCAGAGGGCAGGTGGAAATCCGTAGGCTAAGCTGATTGGCTCCACGGGTTAGCATGCAACTGATAAGAATGAAACTGGGCCTCAGTCCTGTGCGGATCAGTGAGCTTTCTGCTGATCCCCAACTGTGGGACCTCTGACTGTGGAGTGGACCTTTGTCCCAGCTGTGTCAAGACCTAAGTGTGGTACAGATCTGCCACCCTCATGAAAACACCACTTAGAGACCATATTTTCTTGTGGATAGGTCGGTAATGTATTTTGATATGAAGGGTGGCCTATATATGAAGGATATATATTTTATTCATTTCTCTATCACAAACAGCATTGCTTAGGGAAACTACAGGGGATCTCATTGTATTTTTTACCTTTCGTTTGATCTCGATCATTCCTTATCAATCTGTATCTAGTCACCAGATACAGGTTTGTTTTTTTAAGTGTGATTAATTCACATTTACCCTTCCTTGTTCTGAAAGGATTTTAGGTAGTTTAAAAGATATATAAACACAGAAGGATAGCATACATTAAGAGTAAGCGATGAGAGACATGCTGTTTAAAGAAAAAAGTGGCTTATAACACAGTTACATACTAATGTACCAATTTATTAAAATAGAAAGATGTATACATGTATAGAAAAAGACTATAAAATATTCTGGGTTTGTTATTTTTGCTTTTCTATATTTTCCAATTAGTCTAAGATAAACAAGAACAGTTTTACAATTATAGTCTTTTTTATAAAGTACATAAGAAAGGAATAGGAAACACACACACACACACACACACACACACACACACACACACAGAGAAAGGCAAAAGCACATATCCTGTAAGTTACCTGACTGACTAGTCACAAATAGGGCCCAAACTGTCTAATAGCTACTGTGAGCATGGAAACTTGGTTAGCAACAATTTCACATTGTTTAAAAGAAATCAGTTGTTCAGGAAAAACACTGATATTCCTGATATTTATATCCAAGAAAAATATCTCCCTAAGACACTAAAAAAGAATAATATACTCATAATAAAAAAGAATCAGTTTATTACCTAACCACTCAACTTTTTGATACTCACTAACTGTATATAGGATAATAGAATAGGAATTATTTTATATTCATGTCACAGGAATTGAGTATGAGGCAAGGAACTATTTCCAAAGTGGGTTTATGTTGTAACTTTGCAATTCGTGTATCCATTTGAGAATGGATAACAAGAGTGGGTCGCGCATAATGTCTCATTAGAGGACTTCATTTATTAACTAGAGAAATGAAGGAACTTGCCCTGACATTTAAAAATAGAAAATGGAATTATCCACGTGTATTTGGTGTGCTAGGTGCAGTGATTCAGACTATATTTTATAAGAGAGTGGTTTTAGTAATCTCTCGTTGAGTCCTCACGAGCGAAGACTCAGGGAGAGTGCCCATTCTCCTGGCTTCAGAGTGAGCAAAAATCCTTCTGAGGTGGTACTCAACTGGGGCACACAGCGTTTCTACTATGACACAAATCTGCATTTTCAACTATGTTCAGGATCCAGCCATCAATGGCTACAGGGAAAAGCCTCCCAAAGAGGCACAGAGACAGAAGGTTACTCCTAGAAATCCTGGTAAGGGGAACACTAATACGCCTCAAATAGGATCCTCTATGATCTGAGCCCCAAATGCTCAATCATTACATTCAACTTTTATAAAGATTGAGGAAGACAGATAATTTCTTCTCCCAATTCTGTATAAATTCTAATTCACATATAAAGTGTACAAAATTCAGATTATTTCTATCTACACAAAGGCTATAATTTAACAGATGAGTTCCTGGCACCTAGTTTAAATTTAAAATCCAATGTTTCAACTTAATAGCATTTATTGAACACCTACTAAACTTAACACATTCTATTAGGTGCTGTGGCGTACACAAGAACACAAGTATGTGACTTTCAGAAATAATAGTGTTTTCTTTTCAGAATATAAGTGCTGAAAGTAATTATCAGGCTTCATGCGCTATGTTCAACATGGCTACATGACCTTATACTGAAGAACAGCATTAGTTAATCCTTAGAACTCCCCAGGAACAATGAAATAAATATTTTTATCAGCTGGGATCCCAGCAGATGCTATTACATATATCACAGTGGTTTTTACAGTGATTCCTAAACCTGCACTAGACTAGGTGCAAGTGATTCAAGGAAAAAGACACAAGACACTAAGCAGTGTTCACATCACACAGCTGGACAGCATGGAGCTGGGATTGTAAATCAGACCCTTGAAATTTGGTACCTGCCCCAGCAGCATCAGCATCACCTGAGAACATCAGCAGTGCAAATCTCAGGCCCCATCAAAGACCTACTGAGTCAGAAACTCTGGCCTGGGGCCCAGCAATCTGTGCTGTGACAAACCCTCCAAATGATTCTGATACATGCTGAAATTTGAGAACCACTGATATGCCAAGATGTGGAGAAAACTTTAGCTGACACTTGATTTTTCCAGCTGTGGCCATTATGTTCTGAACCTGATCTGACGTTACATCTTAACACTAAAGGCCAATTGTAATGTGCCTTCTAATCCCATATTCTTCTCCCCAACTCTCGGAAGAGTTCATTTTAGCTTCTGAGAAAAAAAAAATTCTCCTTCACTGATCAGTATGCCAGCTTTTATTCTTAGAACCAAGCCTGCATTGAATTATCTGCAGAGATTTCAAAGATCTTTAATAGCCCACCAACATATGGGAAAATAAACTACTGACAATGTGTCAATGTTTTCTTTTGCTTTTTTTTTTTGCTTTGCTTTTCTGTGATTGAGTTACTGAAAACAATGCATAGCTTTTGCAATCCTGAGGTCTGTGGACTTACACAAGATCTACTAAAAATGTCATAAATTCAAAGCAATTTGGTAAAGGAAAATAAGAATTCAAGCTATCACACGAATGCCAATGGCCCAAGTGGCTTATGATTAAAACATGACATCGGGACTTCCCTGGTGGCGCAGTGGTTAAGACTCCGAGCTCCCAACACACGGGGCCTGGGTTCGATCCCTGTTCAGGGAACTAGATCCCACACGCATGCCACAACTGAGAGTTTGCATGCCACAACTAAGGAGCCCGCCTGCCACAACTAAGGAGCCCGCCAGCCATAACTAAGGAGCACACGTGCCACAACTAAGGAGCAGGCAAGCTGCAACTAAAGAGCCTGCCTGCTGCAATTAAGACCCAGCACACACACACAAAAAAACCATGATGTCTATTTTACATGATGTGTACAGCTAATTAGGAAGATTTATCAGCATCCAAAAGAAGCCCCCCAGAGGAAACACGGCTGCACACATTGATTAATGATAACCAGTTCTTACTTAAAGTGGAAAACTACTACACTCCAAACACTCCTGTCTGGCAATGAGACTATTTTTTCTGAAGGGAAAAACTGATCAGAATTGAGGGCATAATAAGGCCATAAATGACACTCACTTGCCTACCTCCTCCATATATTCTTCACCAACTCAAGTCGCATCAACTCCACAAAGCTTCACTCACTGGCATTTTATTTCCTTCTTTTACAGACCAAATTATTGTAGCCTATGAGTCAGAGTGTAGGGCTGAATTATCAAAGTGGTTGGAAGTCAGACCAGTTTGGATCCTCCACTTACTAGGTGTATGGTTATTAGGCAAGCTCAACCTCTATCAGCCTCAGCTTCCCCATCTGTAAAAATGTGGGAAATAATACTACTAACATCACAGAACTGTTATAAGAATTGAACGTAGTAAAACATATAAGATGCTTAGCACATTGTTTATATAAATGCTGAATAAGTGGTGCTGTTATACTGTCATTATCGTTCAAATTTGGTTTATGCGTGATGATGTAACCAACTAGAATGTTAAGTTCCTGGAAGAAAAGCACTAGGTCTATGATTCCTATAGGAAAAAAGGGAGGAGTGGAAAAGAGAGAAAGGGGGAAAGGGAGGAAGGAGAGAAAAACCATACAAACTTTCCCACCGACTGGCTGATTCCTGAAATTCTACCTTCAGAGGTTCATTCCTTTATTTTTGGTTTTTGATCTCACGAATCCATCTGGTTTTGCAAACATCTCTCCCTTAGGATGAATGTAAGATCTGAAAGTCAATTTTTATTCAAATTTTGGAGAAAGAAAACATGTGAGAATACCAGGTACGTGATATTGGGCCAAAAAACAAGGGAAGAGGGTGTCTGTGCAGCAAGGATAAGCCTTGCAGCTTCCAAAGTTCTCTGGACCCTAACCACAAGCAGCAAACTGGAAACTACTATGGAAACCAACATGTCTCTTGATTCTGATGTAGGAATCCTAGACAGAAAGCAAAAGAAGTGAAAGTTCCTTCATTCTCTGATGGGCAGCACATCTCCATCACTGTCTCCAGAGATTAGACCCCCTTTCCTGACTGACTTTCCATCCAGAATTCAGAAAAGGAAAGGGACCCATGGCTACTATTTATTGTGTCATCTGTTGTGTTTGCTTTTATTTTGATCCATGTGGTTCTACTTTTGTAGGACTCTCTAACTGCCCCCAAACCCTCCCAGAGGGATCCACTGGGAAGTAGCCATACCTTAACTCCTCTATTTGACTCTTCAAAAACAAAGGTAACTTTAACAGGGCATTTATGATAGATCCTTTTTTGTTTCAATGAAACTAGGAAGAAACCTTCATTTACAGAAACCAAAGGTATCACTATTGTCAATCTCTCCCTCATGTCCACAGTTACAGCCTTCAAAAACAAAAGAAAAACTGTTCCTTAGAAGTTTCCAATAACCAGAGAAGACGATGCCTTTGAATGCTGGCAGGTCCTAGATGACAGGTTCCGGAAACAGCGACACCCTGCTGGCAGCAGCAGATGGAGAGCTCCCAGCATGAAGCTGTTAACAAAGGGGAGCTGGGATAACATGCAGCTTCGCAGCTTGCCAGCTGTCTCCAATTGCAGGGCTCAGACATAGGTCCAAAGCAACTAAAACAGCAAGAACATTTAGGTACAACTCAATGTTGGAGTTTTATTGTTTCTTAAGAAGTTTGCCTCTTTTAAGAAAAAGAAACTATGTAGACACCAGAGAAACCCAAATGATCATTGCTTTAGGGATGTTTTCAGAATTCTCCCAGAAACAGTAAAGGTACAGTCAGTAAAAGTTTGGCATTTTAGTGGTTGCTCACAACTTTGTCTCTTTGGCATCACAGACAACACATCTGCTCAAAGGAATTTCCTATATCTGATCACAAACTACCAAGCCATTGGTTTACGGCTGCCTAACATTTGTAGCCTAGTCCTGCTGTGTGTTCAGTCAAGCACAGCCTTACAGGTAGTTGGGGCAAAGCAAGAGAAGGGAGGAAGGTAACTCATTTACTCAACATCTTCTGTGACTTGGCATTGTTTGGTGCTGATAGAGACCCTTCACTCATTCAGTTATCAAGGAATCAGAATGACTGGATTTCACCAGCTTCCAGGCACACACCTTGATACCTTAAATTACAGTGACTCCAAGTTCTCCCTCCCCAAACTGGCAGACTCTCTCCTTTTCCTTGGTCCTCGAGGACCAAGAATCCCCAGATATGCTGACTCATCTCCTAAATGAGTCCTGGCTCTTCCCATAGGTCAGGAACTCCAACAGCCCTCAATTCTGGATAACTCCACAACTGCTGGTCTGGAGGTTGGTTCCTACAAAAGCCAATGCCAGACCGCAGTCACCACCATCATAGCTGTAGTGCCTGGAATACAGTCACTCACAAAGTGAGAAGAAACAATTCTTTTGGGATCCACTTTGTAAAACTGGAAAAAAAAGAAAAAGAAAAAAAAGAGGGAATGAAGAAAGTCTTTCAGTCAAAATTCTAACAGATGCTTTTGTGGGACTTGATGAGTTTTAAATTCATAGGAAAATGCAAAGAGAAATAGTCAAAATGCTCTTTTGAATAAAAACAAAAAAGAAAAGAGAAGATGACTTGCTTTTCCAGATATCAAATATCAAATCATATTCTAAAGTTACAGTGATTAAGATAGTGAGGTATTGGTCCAAACACACACAATTCTATCTATGGAATAGAAAAAGTCTTAAACAGACCTGTGCATAAATGGATACTTGGTTTATGTCAAATGTTGCCCTGCAGAGCAGTGGGGAATGGATGATGTTTTAAATAAATAGTGCTAGGAAAACTGGATATCTTAACAGAAAGAAAATAAAATTTGATCTCCTTAACTCACACCATACACTAAAATTATTTCTGAGTGAATCAGAGCTCTAAATGTGAAAGGCAAAACAACAGATTTTCTAGAAGATAATATAGGAGACTAACTTCATGACCTGACTTAGGAAAATAAAGTATTTCTAAAACAGGACACATAAAGTTCTCACCATGAAGAAAAAAATTGTTCAATTTATACGTAACAAAAATGAAAACAGCTGTTTATCAGATAGTAATATTAAACAAGTAAAAAGCCACAAATTGAAGAAAGGTTCAGACTCAGAATTTTTTAATAACTCCAATGAAACAATTTTAAAAAGATGGACAACACACCCCCAAAAATGAGGCAGAGACTTAGACACATCGCAGATGAAATCCAAATGATCTATAAACATGTGAAGAGGTGTTCATCTACTAGAAATCAGGAAAATAAAAATTACAAACAATAAGTAATGGTTACACAATTCTGTGAATATACTAAAAATCACTGAACTGTCCATTCAAGAAATGAGTGAATTGTGTGGTATGTGAATTCTATCTCAATAAAACTATTATTAAAAAAAATTGTTTAAACACAGCACATTTAGCACACATTTATCAAAATGACTAAAATTAAAAAGATTGTATTGGTGAGAATGCGGGGCAATTAAGTTCTTAATCACTTCTGGTGGGAAGGTAAATTGGTACAACCGCTTTGGAAAATAACCTGGCATAATCTGTTAAAGTTGAAAATACGCATACAGTATAACCTAGCAAGTCAACTCCAAGGTATAAACCCGACCAAATGAATGTATGCGTTTACGAGCAGACACAAAAAAATGTTGGCAGCAGCATTATTCATGAATGCCAAAATCTGTAAATAACCCAAATGTCCATCATTGCTAGAACTGATAAATACTGTAAACTATAGTATATTCACACAGCAAAGAACATGAACAAACTTTGGTTAGATGCAACAATATACATGAATCTTACAAAAGTGTTGGGCAAAACAAGCTACCAAACCATGGTGTTTGAAGATGCACTCTTAGGTGGTAAATCTCTAAGGTAAGCAATGAAGTGCTTACCTGAAAGTCAGGATATTGATTCATTCAACAGGCACCAGGGCAACTGTGTTGGGAAAGTGGCACATGGATGACTTCCTGTTTGGGCAATATTCTATTTCTTGATTTAAGTGATGGTTACATGAGTCATGTGTGTTTACTCTGTGATAATTTATTGAACAATATACTTATGTTGTACACATTTTACTATATATATTTTACAAAACAGCAATTATTTTAAAAATAAAGTTTTGAAGGGAGTTGCTCAGGCCCCCCAACATTCCAGCCATTAAGCAATGCACCTTGTTTTCACCTTGGCTAGTGGAGCCAATGTTCTGGTTGTTCAGGTAGAGGGCACTTCAAGCCTCACCTCTACTGCACCATGTAGTTTGCCCTTTGTCTCACCCTCAGGGTAGGTCTGACAATTCACCCGAGGTTTCCATCATCTCTAGGCAAGAGAATGTAGTATTCCGACTGAGGAGTATATTCAGTCCACAGAGTGTCACGCCAAACAGCATGGGCCTGTGATTCACTCACTACAAGGCAGGAGAGGATGAATTCTGGCCCTCAGGGCACCCCTGGCTCACCCTGGCCAGCCGGGAGAGGCCAGCCTTGGTACTGGCCTGCAAAATGTGTTTCTTCCAGAGGGCTTCCTTGCTCACCTACTTTTACAGTCTGGCCTTGATCCTGTTCCCTGGAGCCATCCAACAAGGGAGGAGGTCTGAATCCTAGTCCCTTTCTCTAAGGAGTCTGCACTCCTGTGTAAATGTAAATGTGCAGGCAACTCTGCCCAATACCATCCGAGCTCCACCTGTCCATAGGCTGAGCATCTGCCTCAGCATCCATCCTTTTTTACCCACAATAAGTTCATGAAATAGGTACTATTATCCTCATTGTACATATAAGGAACAGCTTCAGAGAAACTGTACAATCTGCCCTTGACTGCATAGCTAAAGAGTAATAATAATATAATTTTGATGATAAAGTATTATCTTTTGAGTACTTACTGGGTGCAGGCACTGTCCTAAGCACTTTACATGTGTTAAATTTATAATCCTCACAACAGCCCTATGAGATAGGTACTATGATTATTCCCATTTCACAGTTAAGAACACTGAAGCCCAGAGAGGATTAAGTAAGGTGTTGATAGTAGTGAACAGAGGCATCAGGAATTAAACCAAGCCTACTTAATCACAATTTAGCCAGCGGTTGTCCAGAATTAAAGGATAGATTATTTTGTTTTCTGGTTTGGAGTCTTCCAATGTACCAAGAGAAGGTCACTGTCAGTGGATAAAACACAAAGGGGGCATCCTTTACATTGCTGGGTAGCAGGGCTACATGAGGACTCAGGCTGGTGGGATTCAGCTCAGTCCTGCCTGCATCTTACAGGAGCCCTGTAGCTTCTCCAGGCCCAGGCTCAGTGGACATCATGACAGAAGAAACAGATGACGGGACCAAGTATCATCTCTCCTCTACAGTACTCTAGTTAATAAATTCCCTTTATATAGTAGGTGGTCTTGTCAAGCTATTTACTTAACAGTAAAAAAAAGCTTCAGATTCAATCATTTGGGTTTTTAGAGCTCCTTTTCATAGGCAAATAGTTCACATCTTTTTGTGAGTGAACTATGGTCAGTGGTTTCTAGCTTTGGGAACTAGTTTCTACCCTTTCACTTTCTCCTTCTGTCATCTCTGTCCCCTAGTGAGTGTAAGTGGTGACTCTGTACTTATCCGCAGATGAGGATCTCAGCTGAATCCAGATGCTCCTAGACTCAAAGCAGGGGCCCCACCCCCGCCCAGAGGATCAGTCTTCACCTCCAAAGTAAATGCAAGTTCTGTTCTAGTATCAAGTTAATTATTCTTTGTAACTATCCCTGCTCTGCATCAAAGGTAGTAAGCAAACATAAAACAAGGCTTTGAAACAAACAATTAAGTGACAATGAAAACCACTGGGCCTCCTAACGTACATGATTTTTTGGCCTGCAGAAACCATGTTTTTGACCTGGTGTTTGCTCTCAAAATAGAATTTGCTCCTTATGGTTTATTGACCATTATTATCTTGTCAGAAATTGTCACAGTTTATTAAACAGAAAGTTTTAAAAGATTGTCTCCAATCTTTAATTGTGACTTTCTTTGTATATTGGAGGCAAATTAATTTTTTCTTATAACACTGCCTTTCAGCTTCAGGAGGCAAGTTGATTGGGAAATGCAGTCTAATAGCACTTGCCTCTATTTCCCCTACACAACCTCAATCCAGGAGCCCACGGCTCTGGGTGACTCTGGCAGCAGTGTAGTTAATGTACTCTAATTCCCATTTTGAGAAGAGAAGATACTAATCCTTCTGGAACTGTTCCCATGTACTTAAAAGTGGACCGCAGAGCTCTGGTTTAATCCAGGGTGTCAGCTGGCACATAGGCAGACTTTCAGAGATGCCTTGGGCTGTCCTCAGATACCCCACAGGTCAAGGGTCCCAAATTGTTGCCTGGTCCCTCCGTTCCTCCACTGCAGGCCCACCTTTGCTCAGTAGTCAGCACCAACATCAGCCCTCACCATCACCTCCTCCCTCCCCTCCTCCCATGCTTACAAGCTGCCACTTCTCCCAAAGTATCCTCTCCAAATGTTGCCGACCTCTAGCTCTTTCTAATCCACTGGGTGAAGGAGACCATCAGTGGCATCTTCAGGAATGTTATATCAAATAATATTGTAGGAACAGCCATGTCAGTGAAACCAAGCAGGACCCTGTGAGGCTCTCCTGAGAACAAAAGCCTTTCCACGTCCCCCATTTCTTGTTAGTAGGGAAAAGGCCTCAGGCTCCTAGACCCTCCCTGAGTTCTAAAGGGCAGATTCAAACAATTACTAATTAGGGGAGTGATATTTCTGAGTCCTTCTACAAGGAATAAGGGTCCTATCCAGGTGGAGCATGATAACTTCAAGCTGAGCATAAGCACATGGACTCAGAAGTCTGATTCCTGCAACGCCACCCTGTTACCTCACTACCATCCAATCAGAGGAAGGTCACACACACTGCCTTCCTCTTCCCAAACTTTGCCTATAAAAACTCTTCCCTCAAAATCAGTGGGGAGTTCAGGCCTTTTGAGCCTTCAGGCCTTTTGAGCACGAACCAACATTCTCCTTCCTTGGCCCTGAAATAAAACTTTATCTGCTCCAAACCCCGATGTTTTGGTTTGTTTGGCCTTACTGTGCATCGGGCACACAAACTAGGGTTCGACAACATCAGTAGGATGGTCTCCCTCCTTGCATGGTCCCCCCTCGACCCACCTCCACATGTTCTGATCCACCATCTCATCCCTCACTCCTACTCCTAGAACTCTGACCTCAGTTCCACTCTGATGAAACCTTCAAGTCCCAGACCCAGAAGGCTCAAATCCTCCCAGCTTTCTGGCCTGGACTCTAAAAGCTTTTGCTCAGTGATTGTTTATTTTTCCTTGGCTTGGAATGATTTCCAATGTCATTAAGAATGACAACTTCGGTCTAGAGACCCTTGCCACTCAAAGTGTGGCCACAGACCAGCAGCATCGGGCTCCACCTGGAAGCAGGATGGAAGTACAGAATCTCAGGCCTCACCATAGACCATCTGCATTTTCACAAGATCCCTAGGGGATTCACATTAGGATTTGAGAAGCTCTGGTCTAGAAAACAGAAACGCCTGTTCTAACACAAGTTTAATTTATTCTTTTTTTTTAATCCCCAATTGCAGGATGTTTTTACAAAATCAGAACTGTTGCAGAAATATTTTCTTAATTTATGTTCCACTGAATTTGGTTAATTAAAAATAAAAGCTAATAAGACTTTCCACATTCTCAGGAAAATTTAGTATTTTTGTAATTTCTACATTGTATAATAAGGTTTAGTCTAGATATCTAATCCTTGACATATCTCCCCATATTAATTTATACACAAAGTTCACTGAGTCTCTATTTTATTTTTAACTAAAAATAACCTTTTCTTGTTTTCATGTTATAAAAGCAAAACATGTTTTTATAGAAAAATCAGAAAAACACATAATTGGAAGGAAATAAAACAAATCAATAAAATAAAACTACACAGAGATAACCACTGTAAGACACTGCAATATTTCTGTGTATATGTAACATCATTACAAATAACATAATAAAATGCAATCACATGGTACATACCCTTTTTTAATTTATCTATCATGGACAACACATGTCCAATAAATATTAATCTACAATATTTTTTAAATGGCTGAAGAGTATTGATTATTTATTTAGGACATTAAAACAACCAATGTTTCACCAGGATCCATTTCTATTTTCTTCCAAAGGCATTTAAAAAATAAGTAACTACATGTTAGCTATTCTCTGGGCTTGATTCAATTGATTGTTTATAAGGCAGTATCATTTATTCATTTGATTAATTTGTATCACCTTCAGTCCTTTGTGTTCACTAATACAATTAAGAAATACATCTGTGGGAAAAGTGTGTGAGTTTTTATGCAGCTCTATGAATAGATAAAACCAAAATCTGTCCACTAAGTAACATCCTTTGAGGGTCGTTAAGTGGATTAGCCTATACTAACAGTATTGTTTTCTGTACAATAGATTGATAAGCTATACATGTGTTCTTTCTTTCCCTGGGGTTAATTTTGAACTCACTTAGGATGTACTAAGAGCACATGAAAACCAAAGTCATAAGTTTAAAAACACACTGAGGTTAAGGTTGAAGTTGCCACGGAAGTATCACCTACCTGTATCCTGGTGATTATTGATTAATATTAGCCTTTGCGAAGACATACATATATATAAAAAACTACAACAAGGTACACGATAAAAGTTATACATAACATTTAAACAACCTTAAAATCTTTTACACCTGGCTATGGAACACAACCCAGTCAATGAAACAAAGTGGAAAGTTGTGGTGATTCCTAAGTGCCATCCCTCCTCATTAAAAACAAAACTGGTTTTCCACAACATGAAACATATTTAGACGCCTTTGCTCAGCCAGAGTTCTTTGGTTTGCATCAACAGAAAGGAACTGTGGCTATCTTAGGCAAATAAAAATGGAATATATTGTAAGAACATGGAATAGCAACAGAAGAAAAAGTTGAACAGCCAAGCCTCAGACAGGATGGTAATCCAGAAACTCCAGGATCTAGGCAGCAATGGTCCTCTCAGCTCTTATGATAGACTAAATGAGCTTCAGTATCACAATCAGAGGGTGCCTGATTGGCTTTGCTGTGGTCACACACCAACTTATTTGGTCACTGGAGGGGAGAGGACCTTGATTGACAGCCCCACCTATCTGGAGGCCTCTGATGAGGAAGACGTTATTATGAAATAAAAGGGAAATGGGCCTCTGGGCAGGCAAGACCAACAGCTGTTCACAACAGCCATTATCTTCTAACAGTGTAATGACTACACACTGGCTATTGGTGGCAAAGAAGGACACCAACAACTTCAAGTATCAGACGGAACTGGTTACAGGCATCAGCAACTGAAAGAACTGACTGATCCTTGGTTCATTCTGAGGATTGTGAAGCGTGTAGGGAAAAAAAAAGAAGCCTGTGGTTTACTGATGTATAATAAATGGTTTTGGAGGGAGTAGGCCATTTTAGTTTAAATAAACAAATAATTAACCTTGATAACAAAAGTTTAAGAACTATGTTAATGACTTTAGTCATCTTTCTTCTCTGCTATTAGACAACAGTTGTTACATATGTGGTATGAATGGAAACTTGTTTTGAGTTTGGAGCAGTGCTTATCAAATTTTAATGTCCATATAAATCACTTGGGGATTTTGTTAAGATGCAGATTCTGATTTGGCAGGTCTGGCATGGGGCCTGTGATCAGGCATTTCTAACAAGCTCTGGGGTGATAACAGCAAAGGACCAGAGGGCTGAGCCTCCCCCCTCCCTTGCGGCTCCCCCGTGGCCGTGGCCGTGATTCTCCTCTCACATCATGTGCTCCTTCATTCAGCCCCTGCACTACTCACCAGCACTTCCAAGTAACAAGAGGCTACTTACCTTTTGGCAACTTTTAGAAAGATATGGTGAGGAAGAAGATTGAAACTACCCACAAACGTGAGTCTTATGGATTTCGTTTATATAAGTGCAATGGACTGAATATCTGTGTCCCTCCCAAATTCATTCTTTGAAATCCTAATCCCCAATGTGAAGGTACTAGGAGGTGGGGCTTTTGGGAGGTGCTCAGGTCATGAGGATGGAGCCTCATGAATGAGATTAGTGCCCTTATGAAAGAGACCCTAGAGAGCTCCCTTGCCCCTTGAGCCGTGTGAGGACACAGCGAGAATATAACAATCTATGAACAGGAAGCAGGCTCTCACCAGACACCGTATCTGCGGGCACTTTGATCTTGAACTTCTCAGCCTCCGGAACTGTGAGAAATAAATTTCTGTTGTTTATAAGCTAGCCAGTCTGTTATCCTGTTATAGGAGCCCAAACAAACTAAGACACCAAGTGATTCCCTTTCCCCGAGCACAGAAACTACAATCCATTTGTCCTCTGATCTAAAAGCAGACCACAGTGGTTTATGTTGCATTCTCAAAATGCTGCTCAACTCAGAAATCTAATATACTGACTTACATCAGCCCTTAAAATGGGGCATTGTCTGTCATCAGAGTTGGGAGATTCATCAAAAGAAAAAAGGGAAACTTTGAAACAAATCTATTGTGTGCTTGCTGGACAGAGCCCAGGCCTTGTGCTCACCTCTGGCAGTGACTGGCCACATCCTGTGAGCAGGGCCAACCCAGACCCTCCGGATGTTGTGAGGTGCTTTATCTGCACCTTGTCACAGATGCACTGAGTGACAGAACATGGAGTGAATGGTCTATTCTCTCTGTAGAGACAGAGTCAACAGTGTTCTTGTAGCACACTTGGCCTTACTTGCCTGAAGGAGGGTGAGGGCACCACACACACCCCCTCTGGCATTTCACTTCCCTCAGTGGACAGCTTGAGTTGGAGAGCCAGTGATAAGATAAAAGTAAAACAGAGACAGCAGATGTCAGGTTCTGAGGCGAAGCATTATTTTTAGAGCTTGTAGGTAATAGAGTAGCTAACCCTAAGGGGAAAACAATTCCTCAATTTTAAAATTTGAGTTCTTGACCTAAGGTTTTGAATTCAAGAAACATAATAAAAATCTTGCAACCAGGTCTAGGTTGGGTCTACAGCATGAAGAAAGGAAGAAAAAAACAAGCTGCTCACAAAAAGTAAAAAGTGACAACGCATTTGAAGTAAATCCATAGGGCTTATCTAATTTTCCTCTGAGTCTTGATGGTCCTTGTCCATTCATTTTCACTAGAATGCTGGTGAGCAGAGGGCTCGTGAAAACATCATGGCCAGCAGAAACAGCTCTCACCCACATTTCCATTGACCATGATTTTTTTCCTTCCTTTTCTCCAGATAAATTTTCTGAATATATTCTCAGAGCTGTCTTTGGACATGACAATGTGCAGTTCTATGTCAATGGAGAACAGGATTTAATTCCATACAACCAGACAATATGATTAGGTATTGAGAATACCAAAATGAATGGGCCAGAGGCCTTATCCTGGAAAAACCTACAGTCCATAGGAGAAAAGAGTTAATAGCTATTGGTAGACCGTAATGGTCCAAAGTACAGACGTCATCAGTCAAATGCAGGTTCAAATCTAACATTATTCACCATTAAACCACTTACTTCATTTAGTCTCCATGAATTTCAGTTTCCTCATCTGTAAAATGGCATAGAATGGCCATGAAGATGAAATATTCCATAAAAAGCACTTATTACAATGTCAGCCTATTAAATATTTGGTATATTTGGGTAATTATTATTAGCATTGCAGCTCACTGAATTTCCTCATGCTCAGCCTCTACCTTCTATCCACTAACTGTTTCTCCTACTACTCATGTTTTTGGTCTGTTTATAAGAGCTGTCATAGACACTCATTTTAGCCACACGATCCCTGGTCCAAAATACATTGAGAGAATAGGGAGGAACACCCTGAATTGTGTGATGTATGATTGGCTTGTACCACCTCTGGGATCTTTCTGGGCCCAGAATCTTAAAAGTGAAGAGAAACTTAGAAATCTAGTAGCTAACCCTGTTTATAGTACAGCTGTTACCTGCCACATCTGTGGCCATCAACAGGGAGACAGAGTGGTGCTGATAGACAGCAGAGGTGCAAGGACTCAATAAATCCAGAGGCATAGAAGGGAATAACCTCAATACCCAAGGTAGACTCCTAGACCCATCTGAGGCACAATAACAAAAATCCATCCAGCTCCATCATCTGCACTGGACATATCCTTTTGAAATACTACTGGGGAGATGCAGCTGCCCAGCTAAGCCTCTCAATCCTCACCTGCCCTTTAGCAAAGATGCTCTAGTAGAAAGACTTTGAAGACAACCAGGGCCATAAGGAGGTAATCTCTTAGGCCACTAGGGCTTGACCTATGTGCCTTGAGTTCCATTGCTGTGAAAAAGCTAAAACCATCTCACATACAGATGGCAGGTTTGATTGCCTGAAGACAGTGGTGTAAATGACACATTTTCTGTGTTTTTCCTGAAGACTAATTGCTCCCTGCACAGAAGCATTTTAACTATTTTAATTATCACCAAACCCATTACAAAACTCCTGGTGTCTGCGCATTTAAAGCAACTTTAACCAAGCTTGTTTTGTTCACTGGTCACTATGATTTCTCCTAGAATTACAGTGTTCAGACCTCTGATTTATATTCAACACTGACCAAAAAGCCACCAATCCCTTCCAATCAGTAGGGACTCTAAACTTCTCCAGAGATCCCCTAACAGAGCAAGGAATAGAAACAGTATGTCCACCCAGATATCCCAAAATGATTCACCAAAAGACTCTCCTTGAAAAGTATCTTATTTTTCCCTAATATATGGAAGATAAATAACTTCAAAGAAAACTTAACACATAAGACTTAATTCCCAGCATCCGAAAGTCAAGACATAAACCACAGACACCATCAGACAGTTACCTGTGGAATAAACTTTATTTCCTGCCACAGAGGGATGGAGAAGAGTAAAGAGGGAGATAGGGGGCAGTAAAGTCTTGCAACCTTGGACACTCTCCCAGGCATCCTGGGGCTTTGCTTAGGCTGCTTTGTAAAGGAAAATTAATGCTCAAAACAAGTTTATCATTTATTGAGTATGTACATATTAATAATTCTCTTAAAAAAATAAAAGAAGTCTATGAAGGGCATAAGATGAGGGATCCTTTGATAAAATGGCACCAGAATTCACTGACCAGAGGACAGCGGTCTCGTCCACATAACTGCAGGGCTATTTGTCACTACACAAGGCTCAGTGGGCTGCCTACCCGGAGCTGCTATCTGCACTAGACACAGCCTTTCCGGGACCAGGTGCAGGCACACACACATCAAAGCCCGCCTTATCTCCGTCCCTGCTTCTTATCTTCTGCGGATAAACAAGGGCTCCAGCCCGGGCTCTCAGGCCAAGTCCCCTTCACACATGCACATTCAACGGCACACCGAGTCCGCATTCCTTCCAGAAGTACAACTTCCTCCCAAGTAAAGGGCACGCTTTGCCTCAGGGAGGATGGTGACCTCCACCCTAAAGAGACAGTCCTCCAGCAATCTATTTTTTCTCCCAAACCCACATGTTTTTCAAAGTAACCTTGACCAAATCTTTTCTCGATTGGAAACCACTCCACGGACCAGAAAGGAATCAAGCAGCCCAGGAAATAAGCCTCAGCTGATCCCAAAGGTGGCCGATCAGGCAGCTAACAAAAGGAGTCGCATTCTTTGCTTAGTTATGCACCTAAGAAAGGGCACTGCCTCCACTAGTTCATGGGAGGACTCAAGAAAGAATCTGAAAATTGACAGGAAATAAATCTATCCTTTACCTTTCCCTACTGAGCCCAACAGCCCCTCTGCGTCTCTTCATTGGAAGTTTTGAAATCAAGTGAAAGACTTTTTTGGATGATAGCCTGCAGGATTTGACTCTCTCCCACGACAAATATGCCTGACGGGTTTAGCTTTAGGCTCTGGGTTTTCTCTTCCCTTAAAGAACAATCTTTTAAAATGCATTTATACACATCACGTCAAGAGACTCTCATTCCAAGGGAGATAGATAAGGAAACATTATTATTATTTTTAGGTTAACAATGAGAAGTAGACACAGATGAAGTCAGAGCTGTCCTGATGGTGCTGGGAGGGACCCTCTCACTTCTGGTTCTTTTGTTACCGGCAAAGCCCATCAACAATTCCTGGGAAATAAAAATAGAATCCAGGTAATAAAGTCTAACCTTTTGTTTTTCCTTTTCCTTTGTGCTTGGTCTAGTCTCACTTGCTCACAGGCTGCCGCGTGCAGAGGCCTTGCCCGGCCCTTCAGACCAGAGTTCCCGGTGACAAAAGGCTTCGCAGACACCTCATTCGGGGACCTTGGGCAGAAGCGCTGCGCTCGACACCACAATTCAAGATGGCGGCCGGCGTGTGCAGAAACGCTGCCCGCCCCGCCCACCCCACCCCCCCGTCCCCGCCCCCGTTCCCGCCCCGCGACCTGGAGCCCCAGCAGCATAGTGGCGCCTGCGCCAGTGCCCGACCCGTGAGAGCTCTGCTCCACCCCCTACCCCGGCCAGGAGAACCCTGTAAAGCAGCCCGGATCAAGGCCTGTCAGGGAGGGCGTGGACTCTAGAGCACGAGCTCTCACCTCTCCAGTCTCTGATCAAAGAATAAAACTGTTCTTTGCTTCTGAACCGAACTCGGTCTCTTTCTATTAGCTCAAACGACACCGGGCAGGAAGACGCTTGTTGGGGCCCAACTAGAAAGGGTCGGTCACACTTTGTTCCTGCCATGTTCCACATGTGTGTTGCAATGATGGCTTCACATTTGGACTATCCTTTGTTGTTTGACATTGAGCTAAGCCATCTGTGACAGTGGTTGTCTCCAGGGCAGGGAGCTGGGTGGCTGAGGCACCCACTGGGAGGGAAAGAGGGGAGAGGGAAACTTTTCACTGGGTATATCCTTTTAAGCTGTTTTGGATTTTAAACCATGTAAACTTATTGCCTATTCACCAAATTTTAAAAAAATGTTTAAAGGACTGTGGAACTTTATAGAACACAGAGGAAGCATGAAAAAGATAACTGTAGAGCTTTATAGGAGGAAACATGAACATTTAAAGAAAATGGTTAAGGGATGAAAAGAAATATACACTAAGGGACTTCCCTGGCAGTCCAGTGGTTAAGGCTCCACGCTTCCAATGCAGGGGGCATGGGTTCGATCCTTGGTCGGGGAACTAAGGTCCCACATGCCCCACGGTGCAGCCCAAAAAAAGAAATATACACTAAAGGAGAAAAATTTTCAATTCTTTTAAGACTGACTATATCTCCCAGCCTATCTCCCCACCATTCCTAACCTCACTAGTTCCTCAGCAAGAGAACAGTATTATACTGAAAGTGGCACAGTCTAGCTTTGTGTTTGATATTTTTGCTTGTTTTTTTTTTTTAAGTACCAGAGTTTGGAACTCAGAATATGATTTTTAATAGTGTAACAAAAATTAGCTTAACCAAAGACTATGTATATAGCTTCTCAGCCCAAGAAACAGGCTTTTTATCATCTTTTTATCCAAGGTGGTTGGTATACATCAGGCATTCAGTAAATGTTGAAGGAGAAGCAAGAAGGGAATGATAGAGGGAGGGGACTGGAGAGGAAAGAAGGATGACAAACAAATGCCCTCCCTCTCATCTTTGTTACTGATGGGTTTTTAAAGGGTCATAAGAATTTGGTGACTCAAAAAAAAAAAAAGACTGTATGCTCTGGGTAGGCTACTTCAAGGAGATGGGAAAGACAAGTGCTCGGGGTTCTGAACCATTTTCCTTCAGGGAACACTACAGGTCTTAGATATCAGAACAATGGACCCCAAGGCAAAGCTCTGAAACAAGCAACAGTGTTTGAATCACAAACCGTTTTTTATTTATGAGAGATTCCTTGAGGTTGATCAATAAAATATCCTTTATGTCTATTGCTAGGATTTCAAAATCATGACACTTCAACAGCTCATTTGTCTTGGAGTGAAGAAGCAGCTCCCGGAGACAGGGTTTGTGTTTGTCCTTGGAAATAAGAACAAGAGCCGGCAACTCAGGAGTCTTTATTTTTGTCAGCTTGCTCTTCTGCAAGCTTACACCGTCAGCACTGTGTGAAGAGTGAAACCAATAAAAAGCATCTCACTCAATGCAGGAGGCCAACTCAAGACTGTTTCTCGGCTCTGAAGCAAGTGTCTGTCAGTCAGGGTCAGGGAGGTTTCTGCTGCATTTAGGTGGGAAATTTTTCACACAGTGTAACTGGGAGCCTAAGAAGGGAGGCTAAGATGAAGAAACTGAGGCTCCCAGGTAGTAATGCTTTGCTTCAGGCCACCTTAAGTATGTGGCTTGCCCCACTGAACGGTCATTAACTGAGACCCAGAACCAAGAAAGGAACAGACCCTAGAGCAGTGGCAAAGCCACAAACTCCACCACCATAGGACCTTTGTCAAGCATCTCAGCCACAGGGTGCCATTTTGCAAGAAGCTACAACTTCCTAAAGAGCCTTGGCAACAGCATAAAGGGAACGATCCTCGTACGGAGGAAACTTCTCCCAGTTCAGGTCCAAACTCTGTAGAAAGGCATGTAAGTCCTTTATGATCTGGCCCTCATTTCCTCTCCAGCTTCATTTCTTCTCTTCACCCAACACTTTTAGTTTAGCTCCAAGTATCCAAACTACTTGAATTTTTATCCAAATGTGCTTTTCCCTCTGCCTCGAATCCCCCTCTCGCCCTCACACAACCTGATGTCAGCTGGCAACTTGCACTGCTTCTTCTTCAGGAGTCTACTTAGATGTCACCCTCTCCCACCCCTTATATTTTAAAATGTAGATTTTATGATTATTCAAGTAAGCTGAGACCAACATATTAGAATATGATTGCCATTGAAAAGATAGCTTGCTCCTCAAAGTTCCCCAAAGAGAGCATGTCTTGCCATGCAGGGGCACACAGGTTGGTCAGAAGGCAGAGGGGAGCTCGGGGAAAATGTGGGCAAGAGCCTTTACTGGGGTTCCCACAGGAACAAACTGTGAAGTAGGGTAAGCAGGCTTGAGATTGGCTAGTTTGAATAGTTTCAGTGGGCTCTGGGGTGTAGGGTCTGTCCTTAATTGTCTGTATCTGGCCCTTGAGTGATTATGACATGGGAATAGTGGCCCAGAGTATAAGGGGCTGAGAGGACGTAGGGGTATATGGGCTCTGAGCTGCTTAGTCTGCATATGAGCGACACACTAGCAGGCGAGTCCTTCACCGCCTCTAGGAATTGGCTGGCCCTGGAAGGAGCAGTCTCTCCAAGATCAGCAAGGTCCCACATGTCAAAATATCAGAAACACATGGTTAATACACCCTACACTATTCGAAGTGGTTAACTGCTCCTCTTATATTCACCGTGGACTAATGCTCTGGTAAGACTGGCGACTATTTGAATTGACTACTTATCTCCTTGTTTACTACCACTTGCAGCCCCACCGGCTATAAGCTCATTGAGGACAGGGGCTGTGTCTTTTTCATTGCTAAGAATGGCAACAAAGTATACAGAGATCAACTTGATAGGCTTCGAGGTCTAACCCTTGGTTCTGGTGCACTAGGTGACATCACCTGCTGCAGGACTGAGTCTCCTGGACCACTCACAGCTCGTGGAAACGTGTCATGTCTTCTCCAAGAAGCCTTGCTCATTACACAGCACTCATCTTGCCCTTCTTTCCTCAGGAACCCACTTAGCATCATGCAAGTTACTCTCTTCGGGTTTAGAAGCCAGACTGGAGGCAAAAACAAAGTTCTGTTGTTTTCAGGTTCTTGACCTGTTTTTCCAAAACTAAGAAAGAAAACAAGCTAACAAAGGCATAAATCAAAAAATAAATTTTTATTCTCTATTTTGCTCCAAAAGATAAGACTGTTTGTAGAATTAAATGTCAAGGGATCTTATGACATTTCCTGGCAGAATTTGTGTGAAGCTTTCGACCAGTTAGTTTAATCCAAATTAGTAGGAGCTTCAGAAAAGGTTTTTGGCTCATCCTCAGCTGGGAAGAGGTTTTGTCATGAACTCTGCCAAATGCGTAAGTATATATAAAAAGGGAGTAGAGGGAAATCAGGATTTTGGCCCAACTTTTTTTAATAACGAAGAAACAAACAAAACCCCCAGTTTAATTAAAAATTTCCCCATTCTGGCCTACCCTGTAATTTTTATGTTGCTACCCAAAAGTTATTACATAGTTACTTAAAAAAAAGAAAGGGGAAGTATTTTTAATTTTAAAGGATAAGGAGAAGAGTGAAAAAAACTCTTGAGTTTTTCTTTTCCTACATCCAGAGTTCAAACAGCATGGCCTGTGTTTCTTTAGCAGGTTTCTCTTAGAGGCAACTAACAGCAGCCTATCGGTTTTTAAAGTTCTAATTCTACGATGAGGCTCACTGATGTATACAACAAATGGAGTGCGTGCACCCATCCAGTCGGACAGAAGCACATCACCCCAAAGCCAGTGTTGCTCTCTGCAGCTTCTAGTAGTACAACATAGTAATTTCATCTCATTAGTAACTCGAATATAAATTTCTTGTAATAACTTTGGAATTGCCTGATCCAGTCTCATGGGTATTGGGTCGTGCCAATTCTCTTTGCTAAACATACATACCATGCAGGGGGACAATGCAACAGAATGAACCTTAGCTCTGTATGGGGTATGTTAACTCAGTAGTTCTTTGTCTCACGCAGGGATCTTCTGCTCCTCACGTTTGCAATCACTATCCAGCTTCGGCCTTGAATACTCAACAGCCTGCTGTGCAGGTCTCTGTGCCTGTTCCATAGGCTTCTCATGTTCAGGATGTCTGTCCGATCCTAAACACATCCTCTTTCCACTATTTTCTATGCCAATTTGTGTCATGCCATCCATGCAGTCACCCAGTTGGAACCCTGGATATCATCCATTACTCATCCCTGTGCCCAGTCAATCACCAAGACATGCTCATTTCATCTTCTTAATATTCTCCATTCAATCTTTACTACCACTGCTCTAGTTGAGATCCTTACATCTCCAACCTGGATGGATGACTGCAACAACCTTCTGACAAACATCCCAGCTTCTAGTGTATCTCCCTTCACTCCAAACTATTACCACTGGAGTGATGGTGTTAGACCAAGCCTGATAATATCTCCTTCCCACTAAAAATCCTGAGGTAGCTTCCCTTCCTCCCCCAGAGCAGAGGGAGGCAAGGTTAGAAACCCCTCCTGCCATAATCTCTAGCCTTACTTCGTTGATTCCCAGGTCACACATCACCCTTCAGTGATTCTAAACCACATGTAGCTCCCCTACGCACCATGCTCTTTCTCTGCCCTGGCATCAACCAATCACCAGCAGGCAAGCCTTAGAACACGTATCATAGGGAAAATAGAGTAGCACATATAACTGCTACAGGGAAAAGCAGTTACCATTAAAATAAAATAGAAGACAATTTTTGTTTACATTTTTTGAGATCTAGAGGAAAGTGTAGGGAGAAGAAAATTAAAGATAATAAATCAGATGAAATATTGATTATCCGGCTTCAACATCAATAATAAAGCACACTAGGTAGAGGAGTCCTTTTGGACCAGATTGTCACAGCTCCCTCTTTGGTGCTGGTTTTGGAAACCTTCCCAGCCTGAGACTCAAGCTATTAATCAACAGCTGTCTCTGAGTTGAAACCCACCAACTAAAAGACTTAGGTGTCTGACAAAGGACAAAACACTGCACTAGTCAGAGCCAGCTCTGGAGCAATGTACTAAGCCTTTCTGAGAAGGCTTGGTAAATGACTGCCAGAGAAAACACAGAACAATGTAGAGAAAATTTCCAGAGATCAAAAATTCCAGATGCCTGTGGATGGTAGGGAGCGTGGAAAGTCTACCAGATACCTTGACTATCAGCCCATGGTCGAGTGGCTTTTGCAATGAAAGGTATAATACCGTTGTCATACCAAATACCAAATGGTCCAAAAAGCCAAACATGTGACACGAATTAGTCTCAAGGGCCAAAGTGACGTGGCTGGAGTCAACTGCAGAACAACACTGTTGTAACCCGAGAAAGCGCCAACAGCTCTGAGAGTGGGGCAAAGATCTAAAATAATCAATCTGCCAGAAGCAGGCTGGACAACACTCCATGCAATGTGGTCTCCTTCACCACAAGGCAATCAGAGTCTACCTTTGGCAGGAGTCACAAGTCTGGCAGCAAATGGTAACTCTGCATCAGAAACATAGTCCTTTACTTTGTGTCCTGTCTATACAATGGTGGATGTGCTGCCATGTGTGGGACAATGATGGCAATCTGGGTGGTGCCAGCCCAACCAACAGCTTTACTCTAGTTGGTCTCATCAGAGAATGACCCAGACAGCTCTGCCGGCAGCCACAGTCTGTTTCTACTATTTGTAGCCCCTAAGGAAGGGTATCTTTAATCAGCTAATCTGTAGTTTCCCAAGTGACAGAACAAACCGTAGGTCATTAGCAACAGCCTAAAAGTCAGTAAAAATATAACAAGGCTCAGCAAAGAGGGTATTGGCTGGAGTTATGAGAACAGCTTTTTCTGCCCATGGACCAGGCCAGCCACATCCGTTTTCAGGTCTGTGTACCTGGCGCTGAGATCGAGCAGCCACAGCAGCCCACCACCACTGGGTTTCAGTTTGGCCAATCCATCAGTGAACGAGGCAGAAGGCATTTAGAGCAATCTCCTGATTGTAGCCTAAATGTATTTTTAGCCCACCCTAAATGCAACCTTTATGAATCAAGGACACCATTGAGCCACTCCCTTTGTTTCAGGCAGTGGAATGGCGGGTAAAACTTTCCCCAAACGGATAGCTGGCACCTTTTCATCTAAATTCAAGATGCAACAAGGGCTAAGCCAGCTGCATTCTTGAATATACCAATTCCATTGGACAAGTGAGGCTTGTTGGGCCCTTCTATCTTGGTAGTTGTGAGTCTGTCTGATCCACTCCACTTTGGAAGTATCAGGTTGGATGGCTCAGGTGTTCAGTTTTGAAAAGAGCCCAGTAGTTAGCTAATAGTTAGCAGACTATTAGCTAGAATAGCCTTCTTCCCTTTTCAGAAGAGGGAGGAGGCAGGGGAGGTGGAGACACTACCTGTATCTTTCAAGGGTGCTCACACCCCACCAAAAGACGGTCTACGATGCAGGGGGTCAGTGCCCTCTTTAGTAAGGTGTATAGAAACGCAAGGCATCTATGGAGAACTGTCTCCCAAGAGGTAAAAACTATAGAAAAATAATGCAAAAAGAAGTTTTGCTGTTTGTGCTGGAAGCACTCAGACTTGTGGTGAGATACTCCAGCCCATGATTTATAAATAAACAGACATTAAAGAGGTTTTACAGATTTTTAAAGCTCATCAATACCAGCTCTGACCATCCTGATCCACTTCACGAATGTACAACACATTAGATACAATACTTGGGCAGCCCATCAAAGCCCAACCCAAGTACCATTTCATTTCCAATTTTAATTTTCTCCTCAGCCATTTTAAAAATCTGACTAATTTCACACATAAGCCCAGCTAATCTCCACTGCTGGATGTTAGACAAAATAGAGTTCTTCTGATAAGCCCTCAGGAGAAAGTCAGGAAGGCTTGATTAAAGGAGAGATTTTAAAGTCATAGAGGTCAAAGCAGATTCCTTTTTAGGTGATTCAGTTTGGCATCACCGCGATATAATTATCTTAGTAAGAACATTCAAATTCTAGAACAAAAATATACTAAGCACGTCCTAATGTCCCAAGAAATAGGGCTAGCAGTTACATAAAGTGAAGCTGGCTTATCTTAACATTCATCTTTTAAGCCTATTTTGTTCCATGGCCCAGGCTTCTTAAGAGACTGCCATGAGAATTTAGCCTCCATCCCCCTAAGAGCCTGTCTACAATGGCTTATAAAGCAAGGGATAAGAGCCAAATTCCAGGTTGGCCTCAGTTATGTCTAAATGTCAACTTGCTTATCCCACATAGTGAAACATATGAACATCCTGAGGCAGACCTCTATTAAGGGAATAGAGTCAGGTTTGCCCAAAGAACATCAAGGAATGTGCTGTCTCCATGATGCTATGGCTAGATAGAATCGCAGATATGTTTATCATTCCATTACAATTCTTTACACTCTAGACCTTATGTTCTTAAACCACTCTGTTTTAGAGACGATCTCAATGTTTTAGTAAAGTACAAACATCATCAGTCTAGTGTTATTGTGTCCATGTGTATGTTCTGGATTAAGGCACTTTTTTTTTTTTGGTTTGGATTACAAACCACATTACTTGATAAATATCTGAGAAAAATGGGAGTGGGTGAGTTGGAAATCAAAGTAGACTTCGCTTGTTCTATGAATACAATCCTTCTAAGACAGAAAGATTCTTACAAGTGTTTAGTTTTCTAAATAACTTTATAATGGAGAAAACCCATGCTCTTGTAAAAAGAGCCAAAGTCCTTATTCTGGTATAATTTACTCCCTTTTGGTCAAACAGGCAAATCAACAATAAGGTCATCAATAGTCTCAGCAGCACCAACCTCCATTTCTACCCCTATGTTCCATTAATGAATTTATACAGGGCCAGTGCCTTGTTTAGTATTAGAACCATGAACATCAGCTTAGTTCCACGGTGGTTTTACAAGGGAGATTAGAATGGTGTAGAAAGATCATTTCCCCCTAAAAATGTCACCTTTGATTTTCAACACATAATGTTTTATTACATATCTCTTTGGATTAGCAATACTTGATAATATTTCCAGCATGGGTTAGTTCTCTTAACCCAAAAGGACTAAGGCCTTTGATTCAAGAGTCAGATTTGCTTATATTGGCATCTAGATAACACAAACTTAACATCTAATTTCCTGATGTTAAAAAAAAAAAAGTCATCCCTGATTGTTTAATTATAAGAGTATAAAACATATTACCTTAAAAGTTGTTTCTGTCCCAAACTTTTAAAGCACATTTTTCATCCAATAATGTAAACACATTCACTACAATGCATTTGGAATGTTAACTCATACTCTACTTTTCCCTACCGAACTTGAAATAAAGTTCTTTAGTTGTAATCACCATTCTTCTTAAATATGTAGGGTATATCAATTTTTTTTTTTTTTTTTCTTTTTTGCGGTACGTGGGCCTCTCACTGTTGTGGCCTCTCCCGTTGCGGAGCAAAGGCTCCGGACGCGCAGGCTCAGCGGCCATGGCTCACAGGCCCAGCCACTCTGTGGCATATGGGACCTTGCCGGACCGGGGCATGAACCCGTGTCCCCTGCATCGGCAGGCGGACTTTCAACCACTGCGCCACCAGAGAAGCCTTGAATTTTTTTTTTCTTTTTTCTTTTTTTTTTCGGTACGTGGGCCTCTCACTGTTGTGGCCTCTCCCTCTGCAGAGCACAGGCTCCGGACGCGCAGGCTCAGCGGCCATGGCTCACGGGCCCAGCCGCTCCGTGGCATGTGGGATCTTCACGGACCGGGGCGCGAACCCGTGTCCCCTGCATCAGCAGGCAGACTCTCAACCACTGCGCCACCAGGGAAGCCCAGTCCTGAATTTTAAGTGAGTTTCCACCATAAGGAAATAATGGTAACACTAACTTACCTCCCAGAGTTTAAACAGTTTGAAAATGTTTCATTGCTCAATCTCTGTACTTAAAGAATTAGTCATAAGGAAGTTAGTGGCGAACAGGCCTAAACCTGGGTCACCTTGGGCAGGAAGTGGCTAGAAATTTGTAGCAGATTTTAAACTTTGGCTAAATACCCCAAAGACCTCCTATTCCACTATTCCTTCCCAACTATCACAGCAAAAAAAAAAAAAAAAATCCACCAGAATGGATGGGAAGGAGGTTACTTATGATGAAACACCACCAAGATGGTTACATCCGTAACCGTCTGTATTTTATGGATGTTTTAATATATGCCAGAAACAAAATTATAGAGTCTGTCATATTATAAACATTAAATAGGCCAGCCCACAGACCACCTAGGGTTCACTCACAGATTACACTGTAAATTCATACTACAGGACTACCTAAAATGTAGGCATTTTGCTAGGTGATATTCCTGCCAGTAAGTGCATGAGGAATACACATAAAATTAAAGCAATCCCAGAAATGATCTTCTCCAACTTATGCAGAAGTAGTAAGATCCTGATGCCAGAAAATAAAGTCTCTTTTTTTTAGAATAAGAGGACGTGTTACCTGCACTAAAATCAAAATCGGTTGAAAGTGATCGGGTTTCTTTTTCACTTCTGAGTACTAACCTCAAAACAACTGCACAAATTCACACTCTGAGTCCGGTGACATTTCAGGAATGGGAGACTGAACTTATTGATATATATGAAAATAAACCTCACAACAATAAAGAATTAAAGATTAGAAGGCCTCCACTAATGGTAATAAGAAATAATTTGAAATATATTTTTTTAATGTTGGATAATTTTTAAGAACAAAGTGACTAAAATTAATGTTGCAACTTTTCCAGATCTAATTTGGAACTAATTTGGACTAATTTTTGTGACAACCAAAAAATGGGGCAAGGCTAAAATCTCATTCCAAATTTAGTCAGCTACAAAGTTTCAAACTCACCGCCCATATAACCTCAAAAAATTTTAAATAAGTCAGTTTACAGCAGAAATACTGAAAATAAATCATCCTTGAATACTTTTAGATTTTCCCCAGTGTACCACAAATCACATCCAGAAACCAAAACAAAACAATCACTGAAATGTTTGAGATCTGCTGCTGAAATTCAGAGCTGCAGGACAAGAAAAGGAGGGAGAACTAGGCGGATGGCCTGCTCTCTCTCTCTCTGCTTGGGCAGCACTGGTCTTCCGGAGGTCCTAAGCTATGCACATTCAAACTGTGAGTCCATAAAAGCCAGCAGTAACACTAAAATAATAATAATAGCATAAATAAAAATAGGCTCTGGTTAAAGAGAGAGGATTCGTTTACTGCCGTCCTGCTGAGGTACTTTGACCACCGAGAGCAGGAAAGCTATTAGCATCCTGAATTAATGGGTAGAGTGGTTTTCAAACAAGATATTTTCATGATGGACACAATGTGGACTCAGCAAAGTTTCTCCTTCAAGAAAATACAGCTTCTATTTCAAAGAGCTCTGATTAGACTTAATGCCATTAGGGAACCATCAAGGATTTGTGTTGTTGTTACTGCTTTTAACTATCAGTTACTTTCTAAACCAAAAATTGTGGGTAGTTAACTTGACCGACAGTCAAGGTTTAGGAATGCAGAAGCAAATCCAAGGTACAGACGAGCTTCAGATGTGGACAGGCCTCAAGGAGTTTGGAATCTTTTTAGGTTGTCAGGTCCTAGCCTTTCTCATCATCAACATTATCATTGTTACTAACTTGTCTGGGATTTATAAATAAAAATTCATTTCCTTCATCACATCCCCTCTGTATACTACACGATTTTAGGAATCCTCAGTAAGCTTTATTAGTGACAATGTAAAACAATTACAATCAAAACCAAAATTAAACAAGCCTACCTAATGAATAAATTCTCAAACACTATTAATGCCTATAACATATCCAGCAGATATCTGTTTAAAAAGTCAACACCATTTGTAAATTAATTACCAAAAATATAACTGTTTTCAATTTCCATAATACTTGAAAGCATAAATATAAAGTTCAAAAGACCACATACAACAGAATAGTCTATAAAACAAAGCTAACGTTAAAAGAATTGTTCAGTTGACTTTATAGCATTTATTTTGTTATATAAAATTATTTAAAACAGTACATTTTCTGTATCATACATGAAAGTTCACATCCAGATGTCTTTTCTATCAAATCCTTATTCTTTCTCCATTGTCAAAATCCTAATTTTCATTCCTGGCTAAATTCTTCTTCCTTGGCAATTCTTTTTGTTACCCCACTGAAATATTTCTCACGGAAGGAATTATGACCTTGGTACGGCAGAAAGTGATCACTCAGCAGATGTGAATACTGGTCCCGGTTCTGGTTGGTTGGAAAATACAGAAAATAAAGATGTTTGAGTTATTTCTTTCGTTAGCCTGCAACCAAAGCAGTCATTTACTTTAAGCAAAATCTCACTCTCTGGTACACAGTTGTTTTCCTTTATTACATGAACAAGAAATACACCACCACTTTATATCTGTATCATGCTTGGGTATCCAAAGTGTTTTCACTTACTTCACCTCATCTGATCCACACAACAGTCCTCTGGACAGAGAAGACAAAAACTTTTACTGGGCAACTCGAGTTGGGACAACCACCTGCATCTTCCGATTCCTAGTTCAGCACAAACTGAAACCGTCTTTGACTATAAGAATTATCAAGCAAGGAAGCTTCTACTCCAATGGTGTACAACAACAAATTATTACATTTGTATGATGTCATACAGATCAGTAAAACTGTTTGGGAGTACATGCACGTTCAGTTAATGAAATAAACTATTCCTGGCAACTTTAAGTAACCTCAGTAGATGAAGATACAGGATAAACAAGTGATTTTCACACTTTTAGACTTCAGAGACAGGTGAGGACTAGTGCTTAGACTGACATTTGGAAACTGGAAATATTAACCTGGGCTAAAATGTCATGTTTCAGCTTAGAAAATTGAGGATAAGAAGACTGACAGACAACATTGAAACATCAGCTTCTCAGCCAATTTCACTAGCCACCTTAAACTGTGAAAAAAAATCTAATTAGAAATAAAATCTCATTTCCCATGCATTTCTGTAAATTCATATTCAAATGTACAGGGATTAATGTGATTCTGAGAATAGACGGGAGACATAATTAGAAAATATGAAGCCTAATTATTTATCGGTTTCAGTATCAAAATGATATCTACAAATATATCTGGAATATAACAATCCTCAAAATAGTTTTGTATTTTTCCTCATTCCTGTATGAGATGAATACTTTCATTCTCTCCCTCATATCTAATATTAATAAAAGCCCAGGTTTAGCCAAAATAAAATTATGTTGGCTGATTTGTTTATTCAGAAACTATTTTGCCCCAGAATGTTTTTTTTAAATTACACAAAAAAAGAAATTATTAAACATGCCCAGATTTCCTGATTCATTTAAAAAGAAAAAAAGTGGCTATTTAAATTTTATGGCACTAAGTATACTACAGTTCCAAATTCTTGCAAGCACGTGAAAGCATGCCAATGGTTACTAACTTCAGGCTATATAATCCCCAAAAGATAAAAAGTTAAAGAATACCAAATGAAAGGTAGTATTTATGGGGTATTTATTATGGGCCAAAAATCATCCTAAATGCTTTACATGCACTATCTAATACAAACTCATCAGCTCTAAGAGATAAGTACACTCTTATTACCATCTACAGATGAGGAGTTATTTAAGAGTACAAGCACAAGATAATACAGCTGGTAAGTGACAGAGCTAGGATTTGAACACAGGTCTACCAGACCCAGGGACTACACCCTTTAACTATAACATAATGAGGTTTTTTTCCCCAAAAGAGCTAACTCTTGCCTCAACTCAAGAAGAAGGAGTATCTCAGGGAATAAACATGTGATGAACAAAGGCTCCCCAGAAAGGAAGAGACCTGGATCAGAAATGCTATTAACTTTGTTCTAGTAACTAAGAGGATTATTTCAATGATACAAAATTTTCATACTAGAAGGAGATATAAGGAGCCACAGGATGCCTGAGGGATACCATAACCCTAGCAGTACTGTCGACTGGACAGGAGGACTCAACGTCCACATCTCCAGACTGGGCCTGGGAGAGCAGCAATACAGGATGATGGTCCAGCATTTAGCCTTGCCTTGTGCATGGCAACTTTTATCAGAAGTCTGACTGAAGAGTCATAGGAAAGGAAGGGATTTGCCATCATCTGCTCTTCCAGGCGTTCTACATTCTGTCCTTATATCAAATAAGATCACTAGAAAACTTGCCTACTTTCTGAACTACATTACCTTAATCCTGGCAGAAATACCTTTACTTGGTTATATGTAAAGCTATGTCCAGATGTGACATCTCTCCTGCTACATTACTTCTCACAGCTCTTTGCATCATTCTCCACCCAGTCATCAAAATCAGAAACCTGGGTCAAATCGCTCTCCCTTTTCTTCTCACATTAAGTCAGTCCTAAAATCTTAGATTCTGCATCCTAAATTTCTCAAATCCACTCCTCCTCTTCACCCGTAACTCCACTATTATAGTTTAAGCCTTCCTCATCTCTCCTTGCTTTTTTCCTAAACTGCCAGTTGCCTTGCCTTTGTGGCTCCCTCTCTATTCTCCATAATGGGATCAAATGCAACTTATTAAAATGCAAATCTAATATTCCAGCATTCTGGCTAAAATCCAAATGGGTTCAAACTTTCCCCAATTCTGAGGCTTTTCCCTTAACATTTGGGAGTGAGATTCAATTGCACATCAGTTTGCTGAATGTCTTTTCACTTTCCTCTTCTGTACAAGAGGGATCAGAACACTGTCAGGCAGTGAGATCCTTCCCAGCTTTGCCTTCTGTCCTCTCTTCTCCCTGTGACTCCTCTAAGCCATGCAAGAGCACCTCTACATCTCAAAATGCACTGCAGACTACTTCAGTGAATGTCCTGGGGCTGCAGTGGAATGACAGGACAGAAATGTGTGATCCCAGAGTGCTAGATTAAAAGGTAGAGGCATGGTAAGACAGCTGAAGACCAGGATGGGCCGGGGACTGACTCAGGCTCAGTTACTTGTGTGCCTAACCCACCTAAACTGCCAATTATGCAGCTCACTGGGGGAAGCAGGAGAGAAAAGCTGAAGCACAATAGAAGGTAGGTATCCTTATAGACAAAAGTGGGAGCTTAACCAAATAGCTTGTCTTTGACTTAAAGGATATATATAGGACAAACTGAGGATGAAGAAGAGACTATAAAGACCAGAGGCAGAGACGGAGAATGAACAGCAGAAACCTGGAAAACCCAAAAGTAATGATTAAAACCTATGCTAATTAATGTTTATCAAGAAAACATATACTACCTATGGCATTCTTTATCTAACTAGTTTAGACTTCAAGATTCGCTCAGAACATATAGTAGTAAAAGCAAAATAAGCCCCTAAAAGACCATATATTCAGTGCTACAGAGACCCAGTGACAGAGAAATACATGCTACAGGAAGAGTGGGGAAAGACTATTAACCTTCGAAATGCAACCTCTGGGGGCTGGGGGAAATGCTATTTATCTCCCAGGGAGTAGAGAAGAATCAATGTGAGGTATGTGTTTGGGTCCTATAGTGGAACGCCTCCTTCTATAAGATTGATTGCCCCCTAATTGTGAAATAAGACATTCATAACAAAAACTCCTGGAGAATCCAAAAGCTCCAAATCCCTTGTGCAGCCAGGGACCCGGCAAGAGCCGTTCTATTACTAGCAGCGTTAAGTCCTGCTTCGGGATAAGCCAGACACTCCAGAGACTTTGGCTACCATTTTCATCTAGGTGGAAAAGATATGGTTCATAAAATGTTCCACATAAAACATTCAGTACATTTATGGTCCACATATTATCACATACATATCATATATGTAAATATCATTACCTATGAACAATACACATTTAACATATACTCTGGTCCTTATGAAAAATACCATTTGCAGCATTCAGAACTTATGTTAACTTGATGCTGAATAAAACGGCAAGCTCGCTATTTTTTTCTCTTTTCCCTCTCTCTTTCATCCTATCTTTAGTTTAGTTTACCAGGGCTCACACTTGAGATGATGATATTCAACTCTACATATTTTTCATCACCTTTTGATAACTCTTCTCTATTCACATTCCCTGCCCATCTCAACCAAGAATATCTGCAGATTTTTTTTTCAACTCAGTATCTCAAATGCCAAGGGTTTACTTAAAAGGAGAAGAGTATCCTCAAGCAACACAATGCTTGATATCCCTCACTAACTCAATCTTGCCCCAATGTTTGATTTCTGGTTTCTCTAACACTTCCAAATCTGTCTATCACTATCAGTCATGATATCACCTATGTATCATGAAACCTGAGTTCTGCCAATCTTTAGTAAGCAAGAAATACTTCATGGAAAATAAAAATACACAAAGAATTAGGAAATGCCAAGAAAGAAAACTATGGCAATGAAAGATTACAGACCACTTTTCCCAAATTTCATAACTACTGGTTAAATTTTGGCACATGGCAGTACTTAAGGAAATATGAATAAAATATTAAGATTGTTGATTACACTATCTACTGTTTATCATTTTTATAACCAGAAATCAAGAATTTCTGTAGGAAAATCTGTGCTAGCTACAGATGGCTACATAATGGAAATACACAGCTTTCAGACCTATCACTTAACTTTGTAAGACAAACAGCAATTGTAAATATGACAAGAAACATACAAGTTCTGATTCAAGAAAGCAACTGATACATATTTGCAACTATGTGTTTTACATAAGTGAATTATTTAATTTTCTGCATCTTTTCACAGATTATTATCTAAATTTTGCAGATATGGAAAGAGACTAAAAGAGTCTAAATAATCTGCCACAAGTCACACATCTAGTAAGCAGTATTTCCAGAATTGTAGACTAGATCAGACTTCAAAGCTCATGCGTTTTCCATCACAGTTGTTGTTTTTTTTTTAAGTAGAAATTACATCAAAACAATGGTTAAAGAGTTAACTTCCCACATGGTAGATTAGTGGGTCGTTCAAAATGGAGTTTGACATTTAGAGGACATTCTTCACGGAACAGCAACATATTTGGTAGCACATATTTCAGATCTAAACTTTTAGACAGAACCCCTTTAACCACTGTCCCACCCAGCCAATTTCCTGTCCTATCAGTACTGCTAATTCTAAACATAAACCACTCGAGGAATTTTAACACACTTGCCAAAAAAAATCAAAGGAAGCTTTACAATTGGTAGTGTACTTTTATGTGTACAGTGCCCTCTGCTGGCTGAAGCAGATAAATCCTTCTGTATAGTATTTCCCGCTGTGGATAAAGATAGTTTAAAGCAGAGCTGACCATCATGCATCCGACTGTCAGGAGCGCTCTATTTCCCTCACTGTCTCTAAGTCCTGATTGCTGTAAACACCTAGAGTTACAGAGCAGCAACATGATGGCCATTTTCCTTCAGAGGGCACTGGCATTTATTCACACCATTTCATTTTCAGAAGAATAGTGTGGAAATATACAAATACATATTTACCTTAGTGACTGTAAAGTGTATCATTGTCATTTATGTCCATTTGCAAATTATTCTCGAGAAAAATAAAGGAAAAGTACATAAACTAGACCTTATTCAAGTTAATCTTTATTTTTACAAATAACTCTACATCAAAAGTAGAGCATCAAAAAGAACACAGGAGACATTGAAAGGAAAGTACTTCAGCCACTTGTAATTTAATAAATGTTAATCTAAAGGGGAACAACTTTTCAAGAAAAGAAAAAAAAACTGTATGTTTTGTAGTTACATCTGAAGCTGACACTTTTTTTTTTTTTTTTTTTTTTTGCGGTACGCAGGCCTCTCACTGCTGTGGCCTCTCCCGCCGCGGAGCACAGGCTCCGGACGCGCAGGCTCAGCAGCCATGGCTCACGGGCCCAGCCGCTCCGCGGCATGTGGGATCTTCCCGGACCGGGGCACGAACCCGTGTCCCCTGCATCGGCAGGCGGACTCAACCACTGCGCCACCAGAGAAGCCCTGAAGCTGACACTTTGAATGGAACGAATGACACTCTGGATTACACTGGGAGAATACATATATGTAAGAGCGTCCTGAACATCATAAAACTGCTCAGACTTTAAAGAAACTAAAGTTCACAACTCCATTTAGGTAAAACTATCCTTCTAATTACTGCCTTCTCCCAGAAATCTGCCATTCTTTGTTATCATCTCCCTTAAACAGAAGGAAGGTGTTATGATTTTCCACAGTATGGCGATTCAGCTGCTTTTTTGGTTTGCTTCTCATGAGAAATGAGGCCTAGGTATGATAGGATTAAAATGTTTCTGTACCACTGACTTTTGAGGAGTGATATCAGGGTAATGATAAAATTCAGTGTATTTTGAAACAGAAAACTTTTAGCCAGCCTTAACTATCTATTCCTACTCTTCTTTCAAATGGATGATTTAAATGCTGTTGAATTTGATTGTTTTTTATTCTAGAGGGGCCCAAAACAATCACTGAACAATTACTATTCACTCCATAAATATTTACCGAGTGGTGAGCAAAACAGTCAAGCTCCATGAATTCACAGTTATATACTAGCGGGAAGAGACATTAAACAATGTATACCCAAACATGTATTTACAAACCATGATTAAACACTGGGAAGAAAAGGGTTACTATAAGAATATAAGGAGACACCTAGTTAGATGGGGGAGAAGAGAATGCATAAGAAAGGCTTCCCTAAGGAAGTGACATTTATCTGAGACCTAAAGGATGAGTCAAATTTACTCATAGAAAGAGACCAGAAGAAAGCATTCTAGGGAACACAATGAGGGAGGAAACAATGTGAAAAGACTCAGACTTGAAAGAGGTAAGTACATTCTGGGAACTGAAAGCAGGCTAGTGTGGCTAAGGCTTGCAAAACTAAAGGGAAGGTGGCACAAAATGAAATTGGAGAGACAGGCCAGAAGCCTAAGATCGGGCCGGCCTTGAAGGTTATGTGAAGGACTCTGAATTTTAGTCTAAATTTCACAAAGTTATTGATGACTTTTAGGCAGGGGAGTTTCATTATCTGTTTACATTGTGAAAGATATTCCGGCTACCGTACAGGAAACATAATGGTAGGAGAAATTCCAGAGGCAGGGAAACCAGCTGGAAGACTCCTGCAGCAGTCCAGGAAAGCGGCACTGCGCCATGTCCTTTGGGAAGTAGGGAGGACAGGTAAAGATACATGCACCTACTCAGCTACCCCAAGCCAGATTTCTAAAAGTTATCCTTAACTCCTGTCTCCCTTACCCCAATTATTCAATTAGTCATTAGGTCCTGGCACATCTACCTCCCCTGAAGCTCTCAATTCCACTGTCTCGCCCACAATCTCCAGTTTCTACCTTTATTAGTTGACAGCCGCATCATCTTCACATGACCATGCCAGAAGCCTCCAGGCTGGTATCACAGGCATCTTTCCATAATAAAAACTTGCCTGCATGTTAAAGCCCGGGTGACCTTCCTAAAACAAGAACTTCTGTCACTCTACTAACTCACATTCCTCAGGGCTTGCCATCACCGATAGGATAAACTTGAAACTCTTTGGTATGTAAAGACCTTCAACACTAGGCAGGCCTTTGGTTTTCCACTTCTCAAGCCACTCCTCCCCACATACTTAGTATTTCAGTCATGCTTAAATGTCTAGGGTTCCCTGAATGCACCATAACCCCTCTCATGTCTCTGTACCTTTGCTGAAAATGTTGGTCTCTTGACTCAAGCACCATCTCCTCAGGTAGGCGCTCCCTGGTGTTCACAGAGCAATATGCACTGATCACTACAGAACCAAACACGTGATGCTGGAATGGGTTGGGTCATCGTTTCTCCCACATGCAAGTTCTCTAAGGATAAGGACTATGTTTTATCAGTCTGTTCTGTCTCAACACATGACACAAATGGTCCCATAAACACATGCTGAGTGATGAAAGCCATGGCTTTCCCCTCAGGGAACATGCAATCAAATCAGAAAAAGAAAACATACTAAAATATGAAAAATACATGAATGTAAAAATCAGTAAAAGACAGTTTTCTCATTTCTCATACTACCTTTTCCACTCACTCTCAACAAAAACTTACATCTTTCTTTACAGAGAAAAAAAAAGGAGTCATCAAGTATGAATTTTCTCAACTTCCTTGCCCCCAGTCCCCCTCTACTACAAACTGGATCCCCTTGCTTAACTCTACGGTCTGTCTCATCACTCCCAACCCACATTCTAACTGAAGCCAAAATTCTCTCTCACGGTTTCCCTTTACTGCCAAAAGAGTTACTTTCAAAGAACCCCCCAACAATATACCTAAGAATAATCATCAATTTATAAAAATTACTGTTTAAAAACAAGAGCTTTCCCCTAGAAAGGTGTCACTTTGGGGATGAAGCTGAAAACCATCTGGAAGAAAACCAAATGGCTATTTTAATTATAGGTCAGGTTTAAGTTGTCCTTTCACTTACTGACAGCTCCTGATAATGAGATAATGATTTCTTCTACCTCACTAGTATTAACCTTAAGTCATTTATATTCTCAAAGTGGCAGCAGTTTATACAAAACAGCAGTTTCACTGCAAACACTTGAATACAAATGGCTTACGAAACTTATTCTATGATAAGTGGAAACCAATGATGCTGTCATCGTAAGTAAAAGCCAGCAAATTGGTGATGCTCACCTAATTCTGTCGAGGATTCATGAAACAGATTAAAGGTATAATACACATTCTTTAATAAGGTGAGAGGAAGAAGGCAAAGAGATGGAAGAGGAAAACAGTGAGTAGATTTTCCTTCTTATAATCAGCAGAGAGTGAAAATGAAATGTAAATGACAGTGCTGAACATAATGGACCTCAGTTCAGCTTCAGGGTAATTATCCATGTCCGGCTTTTGTTTAAAAATCCTGCTCCCCTTATCAAAGCTTCCCAGTGTTCTACATCTGGTACTGGACAGTAGCTATAGAAACCACTTGTGCTAAAGTTATACAACTATAAACAGCACTAGGCCATTTCCAAACCAAGGACAAGCAGGTCAAAAGTCTGGCATCCAATACTGTTAAGGAAAAAAACCCTCTAGCACTATTCTTAATGGGAGCAAGGTAAGGGTTGGAAATCTTCATCCCTAAACTTTGTATTTACATATAACCTGTACTTGTAAAAAGTTTAATTACTCTGTAAGATATTAAGTTACCTAGAATTTGTTAAAATATTTTAATATATATAAAAATCTTTATATCTAGAGTTCTGAAAATGAGTGACACCTAATGATTGAACTTTGACATCTGGCACTCAACACATAATTTCTTTCTAACTAAAAAAAACCATCATGGATATCTGTGCTATCATGTTGATACAGAACTATGAATACTTCCTACATACTCGCCACTAAAACCTATAACTCCATAAAATTCAAAACTTAACCTCAAACATTAAAATACAAGTCAACACAGGGGATAAAAATGTAATGACAACTTATTAGTTACTATATCTAAAAGTCAATTAAAGTTAAGAAGAACCTTACTTACCTAAGCAGCAGAGGATGAGTAACAGACCAAAACACGCATAGACATGAACATACATACTCTTGCTTTAATGTGGAGACAATTCATCTCCTAGGTGACTTCTTAAAATCATCAACAATCCATTAAAAGAAAAATTAATTAAAATACACCTGCATTTATATATGTAAACATCAAAAACAAACAAAATTATTTTGCTTAGGGATGAATTCGATAGTGATAACATTACAAAGGAAAGTAAGGAAGTGATTACCATAAAAGTCAGATTAGTGGTTATACCTGCAGGAGGAGGTGTTTATGATCAAAAATAGCCACAAAAGGGGATGCTCCAATACTCTGTAATTCTGACCTTGGTGGTGGTTACAGAGATGTTTACTTTATAATTATTCATTAAACTGTACCCTTTAGGTTTGGGGCAAAAAAAATACACATTAAAATCTCAGGGTTGGGTTCTTGGTGGGTCATGGAGTGAGAAGAAGACACTAGTTTGTGTCTGAATTTGAAAAACACTAGAAATACAGTTCTAAATTAAATAACCATTTGATAAATAAATAAAAATACAAAAAATAGAAAATGTGTCATTTGAGAATTATAAAAAAAGCTCCAGAGGATTATGCTGACTATGAACATAAACTTCTCATTTCCCTAAACCATTCATGCCTTGGACCCCTAGATCATACTTTATATTTTGCAACTGACCTCTGCCTAAGATTCTGTAACAACAGTTAAAGACTGTTTTACTGCCATGGTTTGAAAATATGAGCATTAGAGCTGGAACATTAAGATGGATGCTCTCTCTGCCTTCAGAGAACAACTGCTTTTTCCTGCAAATAAAAGAGCCATATCCAAATAGCATCATAAGTAGAAGGATCCAGGTATCTTAAATGATTCCTTCTTGGAGCTAGTAGGGGATAGACTTTTGCTTTTTCTTGGTTTACCAGAAATAGTAATTTAAAACTATTATGATAGCATTAATTTAACAAAACATCCAGTTTGGCAAAGTCACTTAGTTGCAGAAGTATAAAAGAAAAAGTCAAGTGATGACTCTCTAAAATTTAAATTCAAGGAAAAGTACCATTAACAGCAAAAGTGATTCATTCAGAACTAAGTAGATGGCATGATCCTTAAAACTGAATTAATACAATATGATATGCAGCATCAGGCTTCTTTCTGTTTTTATAAGCCTTTTTTAAATATCTCAAGTTGAAATATAATTTATAAATAATGCAAATAGCTTCCTTCTGATTTCTAATGCAAAATAATTTAAAAGAGTCTCTCTTTCTCCATCTCTCTCCCTTGCCCTCTCTCTCTCTCTCACACACACACAGACACACATTTTGATGGTAATGAATACTGTATTGTACTATGACCTAGACTCAGTTCATATCCAACTATCATGTTCTGATTTAGTGTCACCCTGTCTTATTTTTCTCACTGATAAATGAAGTAGCATCTATTTCCCACCAGGCATGTTATAAGATCGAAATACTTCATACCTAATCTCTAATCTTTCATAGCTCTAATCAAAAGGAAAATACCCAACCATCCTGGCAAAAGACAGGCAAAAAACAAAGTATTTCAGAAAGAAAGGTCAACAGGAAGAGACCACCTTTAATTCAAATGGCTGCCAAAGGAAAAAAAATTGACAACATGGATCCTGGGAAAGGATAATGCATAATGGAAACAGGCACAAGCATTATGTCAGCAAAACACCACAGGTTGTGATTAGTAACACTACTATCAGTATAATATGGAAACTACTTATACAAAGACTAATTTCTTCCACTTCAAGCCATTCATAAGTCATTTTCTCAAACAAGTGACCTCAGTTTCTCTTCTCTCTCTTATTTAAAACACCGTTGTTGTTGTTACAATGTTAATGGTTCTTTTCTCCCTCCACAGCTTTAAAATCTTTCAGTCCTTTAGTCAAGTCTTTCAGTTTTGGCCACCTTCCATCCTGATTAATGAAGCATTCATAGGCTTCATGTTACTGGACTCTTTCATTTGGTCCAAAATAAAAAATTACATTAACTTTCATCACCTGCTACTATGACCTCCCAATATTCTCTACTTTAAATCATGTGAACTATACTGGCTAGCTATAAAAAAAATAACAACTGGTTTACACAGTATTATAACTTTAGTCTAAACTAATGTCCATATGGTATCTAAAATTAAATTTATCTATACTTCAGTACTTCTCAAACCACCAGCAGTGTAAGGCAGGATGTCCAGTAAATAAGCCACAAAACAAATAGGGCACATGACGGCCCATTTAGTGCAATGACAATTTAAGATAATTTTCTTATATTTAACCAAGTACTATAGCATATAAAAGTTGCATTAATGTTTAAAAAAAATTTCAAGGAAGTCTTGAAAATGGCTGCTTTGGGTACTCATTTGTCTATCCAAGTATATTGGTATAAAACACTGAGAGAGTATTATTTTGGGTACTTCACTGAAGACAAACTACTACACTTGATTTCTGAACTGTTCTGGACAACTCTAGAGAGCAGCATTTTTCTCCTATGAATTTTATATGAGAAAAATGTTTTATAGGAGTAACCACTGTGACCACAACTATATATAGCAGCACTGACTACATGTTGTATCAACAGGAAAAATAAGTTCTAGTAAAAACAAATCATTCTGCCATGGCCCCATGAGTGATGAGAAAAAACTGGCTTTAAAAGAAACTTGTAACATGCTACTGAAGAACATTTGCCTTTTAATCTTGGCATATTCTAAAGGTAGAATTGTGTTTTGGTGAAGAGGCAACATGATCTACAAAAAAGGAGAGAATTTCAGGGACAAAGAGGAGTTTTGGTCTCAAATTGGCCACTTCCTATTTAAGTGGACTGGGCTAGGCCTTGGCCACTTCCTCATCTCTAACAGAGGCAAAATAATAAGGTCAAATGGATGTGAAACCGCTGTAAAAAATAAAGCATTAAACAGTGTTATTTGTCATTCACTTAGCTTTCAGACTACATCAACAGGGAATAATGACAGAAAGCTAGCTTTTCTTAATCAGGCATCTTCATAATTTTAACATGGTTAGCAAGAATTTTCTCCTTTACTACTAATGTTCAGTAAGTCTGAAAACTATAGCCAATAATGTAAAGATACAAAGTTTTATGAAATATCTATATTCTTTAGATATTTTTACATTTATAACTTATGTTTACATTTTAAAAGGGGGGGGAGGGAGAACACTTTATAACAACACATCAAGTGGGTCAAAAGTTATACTGAAGTTAAACCTAACAAGTAACAAATCAAAAATGAAGAGACACAGTATACAAAAGTGTAAAAATCTAAAATTAATAGTCTTCCACTGCCAAAATCAACAACACTGAACAAGGTCGAGAATAATTTGTTAGATGTGCATGAGAACTGTTTGACAATTTTATGTCATCACTTTCATTATAAAGGACTGGGATCTTGCTGCAATTATATACACTCCTCTCCATACAAACAGAAGGTAGAAATGAAGTAATTAATAAAAAGCCAAACACGACTAATTTAACATGACAAAGTAATTTCAGTTATAATAAACTCCATACAAGTTAAAACTCACTGATTAAATTTGATCTTATAAAGTGAAGGCCATTTCAAAAAATTACTTGAGCAAAAGGCTTGCCTTGTTTTATAAATTAATTTGAAAGGACAAAAGTAAAATGATAAAAAGCAACCAAACAAAAATTAACACTGCCTTTATAGGTTTAAAAATATCTAAGGTGAGTGACCTTATTTATCATTTTTAGATAGGAAAAAGCATTCTCAGAAGCATTCTTAGATCATTCTCTATTTCTTCTTCTGTGTATCAAATTTGCTTAGGGAAATATTATAAATCTACCAAAAAAAATATACTAGACTTTCTTAAACAAATTAAACTCAGGGAAAAGCAAATGTGAAATTGTCCACAATGGGTCTTAATTTTGTCACTAAAACAGAAATGACTGGTTTATTATGGGGCTCCATTAATTATTAAAGCCTTTTCTCTAGATTTTTCTCCTTCCAATTCTTTGGAACAGTGCTTCAAGCCCTCATAATCATCATATGGTGCAAGTACTTTTTATGGAGGCCACAAAATAAAGATTGCTGATGTCATTCACTGTACTTTCTAATATCAAGACTTAAAACTGCAAAATATATAGGTAATATTTGTATTTTTAATGCATTAAAATAAACATTAAACAAACAACCTAACTTTACACCTCAACAAACTAGAAAGGAAGGAAATAAAGATCAGAGAAGAAATAAGTGAAATAGAGACTAAAAACATAATAGAAAAGATGAATGAAACTAAGAGCTGGTTCTTTGAAAAGATAAATAGAGCTGACAAGCCTTTAGCTAGACTCACTTGAAAAAAAAAAAGACTCAAATAAGTAAAATCAGAACTGAAGAAGAAACTTTAAACTGATACCACAGAAATACAAAGGATCATAAGAGACCACTATCAACACTTATATGCCAACAAATTACACAACCTAGAAGAAATTCCTAGAAACACACAACCTTCTAAGATTGGGTCATGAAGAAACAGAAAATCTGAATAGACCAATTGCTAATAGAAATTGAATCAGTAGGGGCTTCCCTGGTGGTGCAGTGGTTGAGAATCTGCCTGCTAATGCAGGGGACACGGGTTCGAGCCTTGGTCTGGGAGGATCCCACATGCCACGGAGCAACTACGCCCGTGAGCCACAACTACTGAGCCTGCGCGTCTGGAGCCTGTGCTCCACAAGAGAGGCCGCCATAGTGAGAGGCCCGCGCACCGCGATGAAGAGTGGCCCCTGCCTGCCATAACTAGAGAAAGCCCTCGCACAGAAACGAAGACGCAACACAGCAAAAATAAATTAATTAATTAATAAACTCCTGCCCCCAACATCTTTAAAAAAAAAAAAAAGAAAGAAATTGAATCAGTAATCAAAAACTTCCCAACAAACAAAAGCAGAGGACCAGATGTCTTCATTTGTGAATTCTACAAAACATTCAAAGAAGAATTAATACCATCTTTTTCAAACTCTTCCAAAATATACAGGAAGAGGGAACACTTCCAAACTCATTCTACGAGGCCAGCATTACCCAAAACCAGACAAGGATACCACAAGAAAAGAAATTATAGACTAATATCCTTGATGAATATAGATATACAACTCCTCAACAAAATATTAGCAAACCAAACTCAATGATACATTAAAAGAATCATACACCATGATCAAGTGGAATTTATTCCAGGGATGCCAGAAGAGTTCAATACAAGTCAATAAAACGTGATACACCACATTAAAAAAAGGAAGAATAGGGCTTCCCTGGTGGCGTAGTGGTTGAGAGTCCGCCTGCCGATGCAGGGGACACGGGTTCGTGCCCTGGTCCGGGAAGATCTCACATGCCGCAGAGTGGCTAGGCCTGTGAGCCATGGCCGCTGAGCCTGTGCATCCAGACCCTGTGCTCTGCAACGGGAGAGGCCACAACAGTGAGATGCCCGCATACCGCAAAAAAAAAAAAAGGAAGAATAAAATTGTATGATCATCTCAATAGATGCAGAGAAAGCATTTGACAAAATTCAACATCCATTTATGATAAAAATTTGTATGGAACTGCAAAAAAGCCCAAATAGCTGAAGCAATCTTGAGAAAGAAGAACAAAGCTGGAGGTATTATGCTCCTTGATTTCAAACTATATTACAAAGCTATGTCAATTCTAGCAGTATGGTTTTAGCATAAAAACAGACACATAGATCAATGAAAGAGAATAGAGAACCCAGAAGTAACTCACACTTTTATGTTCAATTAATTAATGTATGACAAAAGAGCCAAGAATATACAACGGGGAAAGGACAGTCTCTTCAATAAAGAGTGCTGGGAAGACTGGACAGCCACATGCAAAAGAATGAAACTCTATCCTCTTACATCATACACAGAAATTAACTAAAATGGATTAGAGACTTGAAGAAAACACAGGTGGTTTCTTGACATCGATCTTGGTGATGATCTTTTGGATATGACTTTAAAAATAAGGTGACAAAAGCAAAAATAAACAAGTGAGGGCTTCCCTGGTGGCACAGTGGTTGAGAGTCCACCTGCCGATGCAGGGGACACGGGTTCGTGCCCCGGTCCGTGAAGATCCCACATGCCGTGGAGCGGCTGGGCCCGTGAGCCATGGCCGCTGAGCCTGCACGTCCGGAGCCTGTGCTCTGCAACAGGAGAGGCCACAGCAGTGAGAGGCCCGCGTACCGCAAAAAAACCCAAAAAACCAAAAAAACAAGTGAGACTACATCAAACTAAAAGGTTTCTGCCCAGCAAAGAAAATCATCAACAAAATGAAAAGGCAACCTACCAAATGGGAGAAAACATTTGCAAATCATGTACCTGATAAGGGTTAATATCCAAAATATACAAAGAACTCATACAACTCAAAAGCAAAATATTAAAATTAAAAAATGGGCAGAGGATCTGAATAGACATTTTTCCAAAGACAACATACAGATGGTCAACAGGCACTTGAAAAGATGCTCAACATCACTAATCACAGAAATGCAAATCAAAACCACAATGAGATATAATCTCACACCTATTAAAATGGCTGTTATCCAAAGGAAATAACAAATGTTTGTGAGGATAAAAAGGAAAGGGAACCTGTGTGCATTTTTGGAAGGAAGGTAAATTGGTGCAGCCACGATGGAAAACAATATGAAGACCCCTCGAATTAAAAACAGAACTAACATATGACCCAGCAATTCCACTTCTGGGCATTTACCTTATGAAAATGAAAACCCTAATCTGAAAAGATACATACACCCCCACATTCAGTGCAGCATTATTTACAACAGCCGAGATATGGGAGCAAGTTGTATGTTCATCGATGGATGAATGGATAAAGCAGACGTGATATGTATAATAGAATACTCCTCAGCCATAAAAAAAGAATGAAATCTTTCCATTTGCAACAACATGGATCGACCCTGAGGGCATTAAGCAAAGTGAAATAAGACAGAAAAAGACAAACACCATATGATCTCACTTATATGTAGATTCTAAAAAACAAAACAAACAAAAAACGAAGCTTATTAAGACAGAGAACAGACTGATAGTTGTCAGGGGGTTAGAGGAGGGAGGCAGTGGAGAGGGTCAAAAAGTACAAACTTCCAACTATAAAATAAATAAGCCATGAGGATGTAATGTACAGCATGGTAACTAGTTAATAATAGTGCATTGCGTATCTGAAAGTTGCTAAGAGAGTAGATCTTGAAAGTCCTCATCACGATAAAAAAAAATTTGTAACTATGTATGGTGATGGATGTTAACTAGACTTACTGTGGTGATCATTTCATAATGCATACAAACATTGAACCATGATGTACAGATGAGAAATATGTCAATTATACCTCACTAAGAATGCTAATGTCACTCACTTTACTTTCTCATTTCAAGACTAAAACTACAAAATCTATAGGTAATATTTGTTTTTTATACATATTACTCATGTGGCTGGCACATGTTAGTTATTATTCTTATTATTAATAACTCATATAAGTACATTAAGTGCTGTGATTTCTAAGAGCTGTAATGTTACTATCTGAATTATCAAATGTCTTACTACTTCCCTCAAAATATAAAAGACATGAGAAGTGACTGGGAGAGTATGAAAAAAGCATACTCTAACATACAACAGAAGGCTTTTATTCAATGTGACAGATACTGATAATCAGTGTTATGGACTGAATTGTGTGCCTCAAAATTCATATGTTGAAGTCCTAACCCCCAATATTTCTGTACTTGGACATAGGGCCTTAAAGGAGGTGAATGAAGTTAAATGAGGCCATCACTGTGGGGTGGCAATCCAATAGCACCGATGTCCTTGTAAGAGGAAGAAACATCAGCAGTGTGTATGTACAGAGGACACAAAGAGAAGGCGGCTGTCTACAAGCTAGGAAGAGAGGTCTCATCAGAAACCAAACCTGCTGGCTTTGGACTTCCAGTCTCCAGAACTGTGAGAAAATCAAGTTCTTTTATTTAAGCCACTCTGTCTGCAGTATTCTGTTATGGCAGGCTGAGTAGACTACAGTTAATTTAAAAAGTCAGTAAAAGCAGGAAAAAATTAAAATGCTTTGTTAATATATTAAACATCTTATTTCAACTTAAAAAATTGTATATTCAGGGACTTCCCTGGTGGTCCAGTGGTTAAGACTACGCTTCCACTGCAGGGGGCATGGGTTCAATCCCTGGTCAGAGAACTAAGATTCCACATGCCACGTTATCAATCTTTTGATACAGAATTAAGACCTGCAAAGATGTCCAGTTTTGGCTTCTGTAAAATGAAGCAAGAACTTAGACTCTTACAAAGCAACCTCAGTACAGAAACCTGGATTGCAGTAACTTTTTCCCAACCTGTTATAGTTATCTCAACCATTTCCAATACAAGACTCTAAATTTTTCAGCAATTCACTTTGTCCTATCTTTCTAAAGCATTCATATTTGTTTCTACAGAAATGACAACTTCATTCTTCCATTCACATTTCACTGGTCTAACTAGTATTTAGATTATATAAATGACATAGCAAATATAACTGGCATAAACAGCTCACAGGAAAAACACAAGTGACTCACAATAGACAATTCATCTGTAAGTACAGAAGTGTACAAATATAGTAGAGACCAAGTAACTCACTAGCTCAAAGTCTCTGACCTATTCTAGGCATCATGCATTGTGTTTTAGAGCAGGAACAGCCAGTACTGGTTAATCAACTGAGTTTGAAATGAAGTTAGTTAAGAGGGCTTCTTGGTACAGTCCTCCCTTGGCATCCACAGGAGATTGGTTCCAGGACCCACTGTGGATACCAAAATTGGCAGATGCTCAAGTCTGAGAGTCGGGTCTCGGCATCCACGGGTTCCGCACGCTCAGTTTCAACCAGCTGTGGATCGTGTACCACATTTAGGATGAGCAGTTTGGCTGAATCTGTGGATGTGGAACCCTCGGATAGGGAGGGCTTACTGCATATCCAAATAAACGGTGGCCATTTAAAATGATCGCTTTGGAAGGTTGTGTCACTGTGTCAAACAATTTGAAAACTCCTCTTTTGGAATTTCTGAAAACTGCTTATGTTTTAAACGTTTAATGGTAAACTGTCATCCTTGGAACGAGATGTGACTTCCAAAAAACATTAAGTGACCTGTCTGGTATAAAATGTGAGCAGCAAAGTCCAGGAATATAATTTGAAGAAAAGCAAGGTGTACTATAAAGTAAAATAACTGTTTAATATATTTCTTCTTTAAATGTAAATCTAAAAGTTTTAAGAACATGCTGAATAATTATGACATAAGTATATTGAGTACAAGATGCCACTCCAAGAATATCTGCTACTTGCATATACACTTCTAGTATTTGTTTAAAATGACTATCAGACATTCATTTTAATTACATCACATATACCTTTACATATGTATGTATGTACACAAATACATACATACACATATATGTAAGAGTGGACACCAATCAACTTTATACACACCCACACACACACACATACGTATATGTATATATACACATAGCTTAGCCTTCAGAAATGCCCTGATACTGGAGCCCAATTATTGAGGAAATTTTGTCACATTGAAGATTCTGAACCTTACTCTTATAAAAATGAGTCACGAAAATTTTTGCATCAAGAAGTGACTTAACAAATGCAGTGTTTTAGGAAGATTTATTTAACATGTAGGAACTAGAGGTGTGAAAAATGGAAGGAGAAAGGTAATTTAGGAGATTATCAGCATAAACCAGGTATATGGTAATAAGGGTCTAAATTAGAGACAGACAGGAAATGGAAATTAAAAGGACAAAAACAAGAAATATGTAAAATAATATATGCAAAAGGGACTGTACAAACATTAGTTTTTATTATTGTGAAAGAACCCGTAAGCTGTGAAGTAGATGAAAAATATCAAATGCAGAGTAAGGATGAGTAAGACAAAATCCTCAGGCAGTAACACCCTGTTCTTCTCCGCTTGCCCTACAAATCCAAAACAAAGATGGGGCTTACTCAAATTTCTAGTGAATATGGAAGAGCTTTGGTTGTCAATCAAGATAAGTACAGCCCAGTGAGCATTCTGTAGATTTAATTAAGCTCCAGTATGAGGTATTCATATCAATTCTGATCTGGATATGATGTAACAGATGTTTTGTTCTTTCTTCTCAAGCTTAAATGAATTATGTGTGGGGGAGAAAGAGAAAGAAAAAGAGAGAGAACACGTGTTGGACCCTAACAGATGGGGGTAAATTACTTTCTCCTTTATTCAAAGTGACATTTTCTCTTCAGTACAGTCTGCAGTCAAGTAGGTTCTGCTTTTGGGGAGAAATGGTAACTAGTACATCGCTAATTAGACAATGGTTGTTTAATTAAGAGTGCTCTGTTTTATAACTGAGTTAGCCCAAGGATGTCAAATAAGCCTGAAAAGTAAAGGTCAACTTTTATTTCTAGTCTTCAACTTCTATATTCTATTCCTACCCTCTGAACTCCACCAAAGGCCACAAACCTGCTCAACTTTTACCTCTTCCTGAACTCGTCAATATTTTTTAAAAAATCAAGGACTAACGTTTCCAAACTTCATTAGAAGAAAACTAGAAAAATCTACTTCTAATTCTTCCAGAATTTATCTGAAAAACACTAGGATAACTTACCTCAAATCCCTTCACCTTTTCCATCGTTATCAAGCGCCTTGATGTGCGACCGGAAAGCTTCTGCTCACAGTTGCTGATGAGTTTCAAGCAAGGGTGCCAGGGTACCATCTCTTCAGTGTATCTGAAGAAAGAGCAGCTGACTGTTAGGGACACTTACATGTGCACCCCGCAAAGGATCATCATGGGGGTTATCCAGTGTGGTATGGGACGTCCTCCCACTACTTGCTGTACCATTTTATTTCACATATGCTAATTGTCCATATAATCCATAAACAATCTGCATTTATGAAAAGCAAAGTATTTAACATAACCACATCCAAAGAAAGTAATTGAATGTTTTTACCTGTATAATGAGGATGAGAGAGAACACAGGTATGTTTTATTGAAGAATGCCAAGCATTTAAACCACAGAAATACAAGATGACAATTCTACCCTAAAGGATCCCACGAGAGCACATGAGACAGACAGAAATACATTCCATAACAACCCCCTAACATTCATGAGGGACTGATTCAACTGGGGATGATTATAAATTCCCAAAGTAAAGCCCACTACAGCATATACCCCTTTAAAATGAAATGTCCCTGCAAAATTTTCTATGACATCTTGAGACCTCTATTAACCTTGTTATATAAGATTATTCAGCTAAACTACCACTAAATTAAACACTACAGATGACATCAATCCTCTGCCATGAAATAAAACCAAAGTTATGATAAAGAGCAGTGGTGCTTGCTGCTGTACAGCACATGTACTTAGTGAATGAAGATGACGACATCTAGAAAGCAGGACAGTCAGGGTGCAGTAGTTCAGAACTTCATGTCTGATAGGTTGTTGGCACTAATCTTGGTAGAAGAAACAGGTAACAAATGTGGGGGAAACAGTTACGGAGCAGAATTCAGAAGAACAGCAGGAGAGAGGGCTCACTAGGTAGGGGCACCTTTAAGAACACTGTGATTGCCAGTTTTTATTTTTCCTTTGCAAACCTTCATGTTTCTAGATAAACAGCCTGCAAACATTTCTTATACGGGATATCTTAAAGCTCTGATCCAAAATGGGAAAGGTGCTGATCAGCGCTTCCTGTAAAGGACCACCATCCGACCAGCCAATTCTAATGCATCAACACTGTCTTCCCCACCACTTGTTCACTGATTTCTCTAGGTCCCTGTGACCTTCAACAAGCTCTCCCTCATTACCTTGACCACATGCTCAAAACTTTCATCACCCACTTACCAAGCAACATTCATAATGCACTTCACTTCATTATCAGTGGAAGGAATTCTCTTGAAGTCATTCTCTGCCTCCCTCCTTAGGGCTTTCCAACAAATAATGGCCATTTCAGATTTCATCTCACCTAATAATTCTCTAATGCTCACTATACAGTCAGAAATGTTGTGCTCCTATGACATTAAGTTGATGTCAAATTTGGAGTCTTCACACAAAGCATTTATGATATGAAAGAATACATTCTACACCATAGTTGACAGACTTAAGTAATGGTAACAAAGAGAAGATATAGTTTTGACCTTAGGCTTGCAAACATCAGGGTTTAGAAATGTCTGAACTTGTCAAATTTAGTAACATACCCTTTTTTAAAGAAAAAAATCTTATTTCTTGGCAAAGGAAAAGGTATTTTTATTAAATTTTATTTATATACCTTTTATTGACAAGGTATTTTTATTAAAATGTTTCTTAAATGTATATAAACATAAATTCCTCATGCTTATATAATTTATATAACTATAAAACCCAAAACAAATTTATAAATTAAATCAAAGTACAAAACCAATACAATTTTAGTTAATATTTATGACATGAATAACGCTAAACTGGTGAAACTAAGTCATTGGCATTTGGCTTAACAGCAGAAAAACATTTACATGTTCTAGATCATTTTTTGACTTGAACTTTGAGTTTAAGCATGAAAGGACATCATTTAGGTCATCATTATCATTAACAAACTTGTTTTTAACCACTACTCTATTATATGAATGAGCCAATCAATTTAACAGTGTACTCCCAAAATATCACACTAAAAAATAAAAAACAGCAGTTAAAAATTATTTACTATATATTTACTAACATATTTCATACTAATGGACTGTTTGCAATCTGTTAAGTAGAAGCTATAAATCTGTACTATGCCTAGACTATTATGATAGTATGGTATCTTATCTTAATTCCCTGTTTTTAGTACTATTCCCCTATAATCTAAGCCTCTATTTAAAATCTAAATCAGCCAGAATAGGTAAATCCACAGAGATAGATAAGTGGTTACTAGGGACAAGAGCAATAGTGACTGCTTATGCATACAGGGTTTCTTTTGGGGATAATAAAAATGTTCCAGAGGGCTTCCCTGATGGCGCAGTGGTTACGAATCCACCTGCCAATGCAGAGGACACAAGTTCAAGCCCTAGTCCAGGAAGATCCCACATGCCGCAGAGCAACTAAGCCCATGCACCACAATTACTGAGCCTGCGCTCTAGAGTCCACGAGCCACAGCTACTGAGCCCGCGCACCACAACTACTGAAGCCCACACGCCTAGAGCCCATGCTCCGCAACAAAGAAGCCCACGCACCGCAATGAAGAGTAGCCCCCACTCATTGCAACTAGAGAAAGCCCATGCGCAGCAACGAAGATCCGACGCAGCCAAAAATAAATAAATAAAATAAATTTATTTAAAAATTGTTCTAGAATTAGACAGTGGTGATGGTTGCATAACTCTGAGGTTATACTAAAAACCATGGAGTTGTACACTTTAAAAAGGTGACTTTCATGGTATACAAATTATATTTCAACCTTTTTTAAAAAAGAAAAAAAAAGTGTATAGGTCCCTAGCTTTTCCATCAATCAATTTTGACAGCCATTTATTTTCCTGTGAATCTTCATGACTCAAGCTAACTATTTCCAAATGTCATTAGAGTTTCACTTCCCATTTGAGAAACGGATTTTGTGCTGATTGATTTCAGCACTTACTGAAAACAATTTAAAAGAATCACTTTTCTCTGTTTCCTGTATGAAAGATGAAAAACAACACGTTTGTTTCTGTTTTTTGTGGCTCTGAGCCACCACAAAATTCATTTTATCACAATTAAACTTTATCCCCAAATCTTACTTTGGAGTACTTTATTAGACTTCTTCACTTTGTCATCATTTTTATCACAAGCACTAGCAGTTGGATTTCCAGTAAAGGACAGCCTTCACAAAGAAACACAGTTTCTAATCACTTCAAGAGCATTATCTGTGTATAAATGACAATTAGAAAACAACACATAGGGATATGTGGAACCTGGGCAAAAAGCTACACTCACTCAACTGCTTAGCAACTCCTATAATATCAAATACATGAGTTGAATGTATGCCCTGCCCAAATGAATGTTACACAGTTCTTCAGGGTCATTTGCAAATAGTTGAAATTGTGAATAATAAACTCACAAATACCAAAAGTCAAGAATAATTTTATGTGGTAAGTCTCTATGAGTAATAAGAGCAAACTACTAGGAGAGCACATATGAAGGACTGATGAATTCTGCTTAGAAGGTTTCAGAAAGTGTCACAGAGGTGGTAACAATTAAGCCAGGCCTTGAAAGATGACTAGAATTTTACGGCTGAGGAAAGAAGAAACAGTATATCAAGCAATGGGTACAGAATAAATAAAGGTTGAAGGACGTAACATATACAGAGTGTCTTGATGCTGGCCAAAAATACAGTATACTAGAGTGGGGAGAATCTGGACTAGAGGAAGCAGAAGTTTGTTGAGTAGCAGTTTCTTCACCACAATTTAAATTACCAAATAGTGAGAAAACCCTTTTTCAATCATCAGTTCTGACAATTCTTCACAAATAACTAAGCTGTTAGGTAGTATTTTGTTTTTATCGTCTTATACCTTTCAAAATGTCTTGGGTTTAAAAAAAATAAAAATGTTCTGGGTTTAATGAATAATACCTTAACTTGATTATAATGTGCGAGTCTTATTTTTAAACTTCAATCATATAACAGGATTTGGCTGAGTAAATTAATTCAATAGTAGGACTAAAAGCGTACATTCACTATACCAAAAATACAAAAGTTTTCAAATTAAGCTGTGCTAAGGTACAATTTTAAAATGAATTCTTTATTCTTAGTCTAATAAAAAGCTATATATGCAATACAACATAACCAAACTAATTCTAAATTGTTTAATTCAGAAGCAAGAACGTTATTTCAAACTTTTGCAGATGACTTTAGTTTTAAGTTCATCTAATACTGTGTTATTTTAAAAAGAGTAAATACTTTGGATTATGTTTACTGCAAAAGTGAAAATAGTTCACTCCCTAATATAAACGCAAGACAAACTAAGTTCATTAATAAGATCACTTTGAGTTAAGGGGAGGAGAAGGCACAACAGAAGTCTAGTTATGAACATCAGAAGACCTGACAAATAAGTCAGGGAAGTAAATGCCATAGGAGTCTTTCCATGTGTGTCCTAGCCTGGATGAAATTTGTCCTTTGATAAAACATCTAAGGTAAAAAAAAAAAAACAAAAGTGACAAAAACGTGCCTTTTTTTACTTCTAAAAAATCCCTTTGGTTATACGGACTTGGAAATTTCCCCTTGTCGAAAATTATTAAAAGAGAAGTCACTGAAGAAATACCCAGTGGCCATTTTTTAAGGTCTTCAGAAATACTAAAATAGTTGAAAGTGCCTCCAGTTTGACTTTTTATAAAAAACAAAGAAATAAAAGAATTACAGAAGATATTCATAGCCACATTTAATTTCAATTATAATTAAATAATAAACTACAAAATAGTGGAAAGTCAGAAATGCCAGAATATAAGAAACACACAAAAACTCATGAGGATATTTCAAAAGGACAGAGGAGCCACCTCAGAGGGACTCCTGCTGATCATAAATCTGGGACAATTTGAACAACAAAATAATGATAGTAATAAATTATAACCCAATGAATAATATAGGAATCTATGACTCCATACCAGTATAAATTAATAAATTAATGGGAGAGAAGGGAAAACTAATCCTTATAGTAGAATGCCAACTTAAAATGCAGAAGGAATGATGGAATAGAAAAGTCATCATTATGGTGGTTGTCAATGTGAGGAGTCACCTGATGAAGAACAAGATATTGGTGTAATCTTGTGATACCTCCCCCTGGGAAATAGTAATCGAGAAGAACATGATAACTCACAGCGGAGAAACCTGACAGAGAACAACATGACCAGATGATCAAGTTTAAGACCTCCAGTAGAGGTTGGCTCTGTGTGTCCCATAATGCAGTGCACTAAGAGCACAGTATCATTTTTGTGGTATTTCTACCAAAAGCATTGCCTGAGTCTGGTCAAGGAAGAAACATCAGATGGACCGGGTTAGGGGTCAACCTTCACAATATAAGCCCTGTACTCTATAAAACTGTTAAGGACACAAAAGATAAGGAAAGATTGAGGAAATATTCCAGACTGGAGGAGAATGACATGATGGGTCAATGCAGTACATTTTCCTAGAGAGACTGCAATCAGTAACATCTGACTGGGGTCCATGATCTGGACAGCAGCACTATCAATGCTGACTTCCAGACTTCAGGGGTTCATGGTGATTTGACAACAATGCTCTTGCTTCTGAGAAATGCAATGAAATACGCAGGGGTGATGGGGCATCATATCTGCAACTTCTCAAATAGTTCCAAAAAATGATTAATGATAATGGGCATGTGATTAATGTAATGGGTGAGGAAAGGGGGGTAGAGGAGGTGTATGTTAATAGTTGGAAAATTTGGATGGGGGAGAGATGGGAGTTTTTTGCATTTGAAACTTTTCTGTAAATTTGAAATTTATTTCAAATAAAATTTTTAAAATTCCAGCTCTGAAAACTTGAATTAAAACAAAAAGACAAGTTAGTTTGCTGCTGGAGTTCAGCTTGTCTAAGGCAGAAACCACTTTTGAATAAAAATAAACAAATATGCTCTTCTCTGAAAATATTTTTTTTCTCTGAAAATATTAATAAAACACCATCTATCACTTCACATACCAGACACCTGAGATCTTGGCAAGATCTTGAATTATGTGAACAGCACTAGGAATAACGAAAACAATAAACTAGCTAGCTTTTAACTTTAGACAAGTCATTTCACTCCTTGGAATTAATTTCTCTTATTTCCAAAATTAAGAAATAATTAATTTCTTAACAGAACATAAGCCCTGTGTTAAGGGGTATGGGTATGAATGTGTACAGTCTTATTAGCTGATAAACAAGATGCAAAACTAAAGTTAGGTCAGGGCTTCCCTGAGGGTGCAGTGGTTAAGAATCCGCCTGCCGATGCAGAGGACACAGGTTCAAGCCCCAGTCCAGGAAGATCCCACATGCCGTGGAGTAACTAAGCCCCTGGGCCACAACTACTGAGCCTGTGCTCTAGAGCCCGTGAGCCCCAACTACTGAAGCCTGTGTGCCTAGAGCCCGCGCACTGCAATGAAGAGAGTAGCCCCCGCTCGCCTCAACTAGAGGACGCCCATGCACAGCAACGAAGACCCAATGCAGCCAATAAATAAATAAATAAATAAATTTATTTTAAAATAATAATAATAAAAAAATAAAGTTAGGTCCTGGTAGCTCCCAATGAAACATTTATAAAAGAAACAACAAAAAAGCATAGCTTCCAACTGCTGAGGGACCATCAACCATTATGAAAAGACAAACAAGAAAACACTGGTCTAAAATGCTTTTTGTACAATTATGTATAGTAAATATAGAAATTAAAATAATTTCTAAAAAAGATATCTATAGCATATTGAACAAATAGCCAAATTTTCAGCTTGACACTGCCTTTCAAATCTAAAGATCCTGTTTTGTCAACACATCTTGTCTTTCATTGTTGGTGTACACAGCTCTGTTTATAATTAATAACTACTGAATAATAAAACCCAAACCAATAATGTTGAACATAATCAGGGCTTTAAATATATGTATAGCTCTTAGTTTGTTTGGTCTTAGCTTTTAAAAAAGATTTTACTGCATTTACAGTGATCATAAGAGCCAATATATATTCAAGCTAACTAGCAGTAGATAGATGAATCACTCAGCTAAGTTGTTAAAATTTATCTAAGTTTATGGCCTGGCCAAAGAGCTATTGAACACACAGGCCCCGAGCTAAGTATGATACACAACAGGGGCAAACTTTTGCTCTTACAGGCCAGATAGTAAATATTTTAGCCTTTGTGGACCACATGTGTTTCTGACACATATTCTTCTTTGTTGTTTTTTTCTTTTCTAATAACCCTTTAAATAGGTAAAAACCAGTCTTAGCTCAAGTGCCTTACAAAAACAGGCTGAAAACCATATCAGGCTCACAGGCTGTAGTTTGCCAACCCCTGATGTAAAATAAAAAGTTCAAAGCAATTCAATCAATAAGAAGAAGGGGCCTGTTTTATGCAGCGTGTTGGTAAATGAAGGCCATCATACACATTAAACACAAAGATATTTACCCTGAATATGATTAGAGACAGGGAAAAAAAGTATGCTAGATATACAAATACCATAAGAAAAAGTAAAATTATTTAATATTTTAAATAATTAAAAGTAAAATTATTTAATATTACATACTCTGGTGTGTACACTGGTAACCAATAGACTAGTCTTCCACCTAATACGAGGGTCTCAGCTGCAAAGTTTAACAGGTCAAAAAACATATCACTCAGATGATAACTCAAGGAAACAGGAACGTGGCTTTCTGGACTAGACAAAGAAAACAAAATTTCAAAATCAGTGAAAAACTTTAAGACTATTAAACTAAGTTAATTAAAAAAAAGCAATATGCTTCTTCCCAAAGTAGTAACATACCATATTTAACTTTTACTTACCATTTTTCTATCCCCTTTGGTATTTCCTTTTGTGAACCTGTTCTTCTTGTAGACTCTCTAATACCATATGGAGCTAGACAGAAAACAGGTAACACGGATAGTCAAAAGTCACCTAATCACCACTGCAAAGCAGATGGACATCATGTGCCTCCAGATGTGACACCCTGAGAAGGACACATCACCTATGCAATATCCCACCTGAGAATGCATAACAAGAGGGACATTCTATTTAAAACACTGGGAGGGCAGGCAAGCAGGTGACTGTATTCTTCAAAATGTCAATGTCATAAAAGACAGAGAAAGGTTGTGAAAATGTTACAAACTAAAGGAGGGTTAAAAGATATGACTACTAAAGGCAATACCTGACACTAGGCTGGATACTGCACTTCAGGGAAAAACATGCTATAAAGGATATTACTGGGTCAATTGACAAAACTGGATGAGAAACTACAGATTAAAGAATTAGCGATTCACTGAAATTGGTAACTGTACTTTGGCTATCTAAGAGACTATCCCTATTCTTAGGAAATATACACTGGAGTATGGGGGGGCGGTGAAGGGCCATGATGTATACAACTTACTCTCAATTGATCAGGAAAAAAATTACGTATTTTTATAAATACACATAGAGAGTGAGAGCAAATAATAAAGTAGATTATTAATAAAAAGTCACTCAATTTTCAAAAGTATATTCATACTTGCTAATTTTTCTTTTGTTAGATTTGAAAATATCTAAGTTACCAAAGAACTGAAAAGGTCTGAGATGGAAGGGTTGAGATACTGTATGCCACTATATACAGATTTACTGCCAAATACTATAGAAAAGGTAGATTTATTCTTAGATAGGATGCCTGAAAAGCCCAAGAACTCACATGGCATGAGAAAACAAGTTCTCATGCACATTCCTGAAGCTCAGTGGGTTCACAAGCACAGTGGGTCACACCCAAATTTCTTTTAACTCTATAAAGGAGATGCCAGTTACAACGGGCACAACAACAACAAAAAAACATAAAAGCTTACACATAGAGAAATGGGAGATATCTGAAACTTTCTTCTTCAAATGTGATACCATAATTGCAAATGACATTTTGGCTCCAGTTGCTACACTAATAACCAATTACGGTCAAATATAAAACAAATAGAAAAACAAATTTATGTCTTAAAAAATAAGCCGAAGAGAAAAAGGGATGACAAGTTAATACATATAGTTTAAAAAATCAAAACCACTTAGTTAAATTGGTGTCCTGCCCTACATTCATAATTTTTTCCTTCTCACTATGTGAAGAAGTCAGGGGTGAGGGGAATACTAATACAAGTTGGCTTTCTTTGTTGTACTGATAAATCTTGTAATTTAAATGTAAATGACTTTAGGAACCTAATCCTACTCCTACTTTTGTATAAAAATAAACTTACGATCAGTGATGATTGCATCAAAGTATGTGCCCTTCCTCCAAGAAGGTGTAGATGCATCTGAAACCAGGACATCAAGGTAATACTTCTCTAAACCATATTGACGAAGATTTGCCCTAATGTTTTCATCTGGTCCTCTCCATTTCTGGTTTTTCCTACTAGCCTTTCCTGAAGGGAAAGAAAAAGGAAGACAGAACAAACAAACAACATTCTTACCTCGTCATTTGGCTAAAAGTAACGTTTAACTTATCTAAACCTATATTTAATCAAATAAAACTTGCTTTCATTTCAAATCTTAATTTTATTTATACAAGGAACAATTATTTTTATTTTAACTTATTGTAAAAAATGTTTCAAAAAGTAAACTGTACTGATGTCTAACTATCCTTTCACATAAAACTGCCTTAAAACACTCATTCAATAATTAATGCATTCAAAGCGTACTAATAAAGACACAGAGTTAAACAGAACATGGTCCCTTTCCTCTAGCAGTGTAGAAACACTGACGAATTAGATAAATGGAACAGAAATGAAGAGAGCTAACTTGGGAAATGCAGCAGCTGTGACCATGGACAGAGGAGGTAAAACGAGAACACAAGAGATGAAGAGTTAAAGTGGGGGACTCAAGGAAGAAGTTCAAAAGTTTTAGTTTAGGAGACATGAGTGGATGATGATACCATCAATCAAGATCTGAGAAACCAAGAGGAAAAGAAAATCTAGGAAAGAAGATGAGATTCATTTGAGATACATCAATCTTGATATACCTTGAGGTACCTACAGAAGCTTCAGAAAGAGATATTCAGCAGGTAGGTAGAGGCCAGAATACATATACCTGAGAGATGTCAGTATATAAACTTAAGTTAAATCTGTAAGAATGAATGATATTTCTGATTAACCTAGGTGGCAATTACATAAATGTTTGTTCGATAATTACTCTTGTTATTTTAATAAACTCTTCTGTATTATGATCTACTTCACAATAAAAACAAAACTTAAAAAGCAAAAGAAGAATGACATGACTCTGCACAATATGTAGTGTGATAAAAGGGGTCAACAAGAGATGCCTGGAGAAAAGCAACATATAAACAGACATTAAAGAAAACTGCAGGGCCTTCAGGAGACTGAGATCAAAACAAAGAAATCAGAGTACCACCCAATGAAGCCACTGTCTAGGAAACCAAGGGCTGCTTTATGAAGGTCAACACTGCCAAATACTGTAGATCTGTGGCCTTAGTAAGATTTTTCAGTAGGCATGCAAGCTGAAAAATAACAGGCAGAAGGCAGTTAGAGATGAAGAAGAGGAATAGCAAATAAACTAGTCTTTTTAAGAAGCACTTTGGGGGACTTCCCTGGTGGCACAGTGGTTAAGAATTCGCCTGCCAATGCAAGGGACACAGTTTGAGCCCTGGTCCAGGAAGATCCCACACGCTGTGGAGAAACTAAGCCCATGTGCCACAACTACTGAGCCTGCGCTCTAGATCCCATGAGCCACAACTACTGAAGCCCTCACGCCTAGAGCCCGTGCTCCGCAACAAGAGAAGCCACTGCAGTGAGAAGCCCATGCACCGCAACAGGGAGGAGCCCCCTCTCGTCACAGCTAGAGAGAAAGCCCACATGCAGGAACGAAGACCCAACACAGCTAAAAATAAATAAATTTATTTTAAAAAAATGAAAGAAGCACTTTGGGGACTTCCCTGGTGGTGCAGTGATTAAGAATCCATCTGCCAATGCAGGGTACATGGGTTTGAGCCCTGGTCTGGGAAGATCCCACATGCCGGGGAGCAACTAAGCCCATGCACCACAACTACTGAGCCTGCGCTTTAGAGCCTGCGAGCCACAACTACGGAGCCCACGCGCCACAACTAGTGAAGCCCACGTGCCTAGAGCCCATGCTCCGCCACAGAGAAGCCACTGCAATGAGAAGCCCGCGCACCACAACGAAGAGTAGCCCCCGCTCGCCACATCTAGAGAAAGCCTGCGCGCAGCAATGAAGACCCAACACAGCCATAAATAAATTAATTAATTAATTAATTAATTTAAAAAACTCAATCTCTTAAAAAAAGAAAAAGAAACACTTTGGTAAAAGGAAGAGGAAAACAAAGTAGTAGCTAGGAGGGTCCCTATAGAATTGATAGAAAAAGTTCTGTATTTTTAAAATAGAAGAAACTTGGAAGTATTTGAGAGTATAGTAAGAGATTAGAAGCATAGGAAGCAGAGGGCATATCTAACAGCATCTTGGATAAGCTCTGAGGAAACTCTACCTCAGTCAGAATTCTACCCAAGTAGACTGAAAGGTTATCACATAACTTTTAAACATAACTCTAATAAATAAAAATTCAAATGAATTATATAGGACAATATCCTTAAAGCAAACATACTGCTTCTACTAAAAGCAAACAGGAATAATTCTTCTTAGCACTTTGTCTACTCTAACATACTGCAGACAAAGACTATCTTTTTCTGGTTAGCCCATTTAGGTGAACTTTATAAAATGTTACTCATTCTCCTTATAGTACTAAATTCTTTATAGCAAGGTAGGAAAAAAGACAGTTCATCAAATACAATATATCAAATTACTTAAGCAAAAGAAAATAAAGTCTAATAAATTCTCACCTATATAATAATTTACACTGGGTGAGTAAGAGGAAAAGCATGTTTTATAGGCTGATTCTAGTTACAACAATGAAATACCAGCATAACTACAATTTCAAAATCAAAGAAACTTTACATTTTTAATACTATTCAGCTATGAAGAAATATTTTCAGTTTGATTCAATTTCATCCAATCACACTTCATTAGCAAAGCTTCTAGATTTTAAAGTATTTTCCAAAATTGCCTCAAAAGCAAGCAGATGCTTATCTCAAATTACCCTCAGTCTAATGCAGAATCTTTACTATTACTGTCACCTTAACTGTCTCAAAGATGTTTCGGTCAGTTATGAAATTAAAAACATGTATGGTACTCAAGGACTAGAAATTAGAGTATACACATATGACTGCTGAATAAAAGAACGGTGATAATTGTTAAGTAGAAACTCTGTTTTACTAACATGAATATGCTAATTAAAAATGACTAGTCCCTCTCCCACTTCCTTCCCAACCCAAAAGTTTTACAACCTTATTGATTGCCTACTTTTTAAAAATCTAAGACCAAAAATAGCTCTGAGAGGAGGGAGTTTTCCTACTCATCTTTGTGTTTCCCTGGGGGTCATTTTGCTCACACTGGATCACTTCATAAAAAGCAGATACCCAATGAAGTCTTATTGTTGTAAGAATAACTAAAACTATATCACAACACTTTAACATTAAAAATAGATGTATAATGCCATATATAACTATTTAAGTATCTTAAAGGCACATTTGGTACAAGAGCAAAGACTGTAACACTGTCTAGAACCACTACTCACCCAAGCCATGAACGGTGTTGTAGTCTATGTCTGTTCCATATACATATGCACCAAAATGAGCAGATGCTATCAGAAGGCCACCTGAAAAAAATCACACAATTGTGATCTGTTAACCAGAAAGTCCCAGACTCTTATTTCTTCCCCTATTTAATCTGATCCAAATTCTTACAAACCAGCTGTAGGCAGAGTACCCTAGAATGACACTGGTTCTGGCCATATTTAGTAGGCTTCAGAACCGAAAAAACAAACGCCTAAGCTGTGCTCATCACACTGGTCACAAAGCAGGGAATTAATATATGCCCTGGCATTATTACTTTAGACAGCACTACTTTGGGAAAATTATCCTTTTCTTGGTCAAAATAATGTGTATTTAAACATTTTCATCTTATTTTGAGAAGTCTATACAAAAGCATCTTGCTCCTTTCTTACAATGAACATACAAGGCTGCTACACAAAGAGCTGCCAATAAATAAGTCTGACAATTGGGCTTAATTCTCACTCAAGTCAGAGTTTCAAATAACTTAAAGAGGGCATAATTAATATATAAGAGATTAATTCTTAAAAAATTAAAATATGAGGACAACAAATAGTTACTCCTATTGTCAGTGAGGTAATTATCTGATTTTAAACTGTAGATACAAATTTCTGAATAACTGTTATCAGACATACACAAAAATAGTTAATACAATGAATTTTCTGTTTACTTAGTGCTGTGAACAAAGAAAGAACAGATGTCCTAACACGATTTGACTAGACTAAGTAATTTGGTAGGTGTGACCAGTTCACATATGAAGGAACATCCTTATAAAGATTAAAAATTAATGAAATCCTTTAAACTAAAAGGTATAATATTTTTAAATTGTTTAAGAATAAAAATTCACAAAGTTAAATATCTTAATAATTGTTCTTTTCAATGAACTTCACTTTTTTAATTATCCAAATTAAAAATGTTCTTAGTACTTGGGTAAGTCCTAATAGCTATACTGCAGAACTATCTGTCAGCCAAACTGAAATCAGAAGTATACAGAAAAATATTCTTAGCCTATGCACAAACTTGGATATGGGGAAATAACTAGGGCTCTTTCCATTATATCCTTTTGAAATGTAATCTCTAAAATTAAGATGGGTAGTGCCTCCAGAGGGTCAAGGTCTATAAATGAATGTGTTCCTTCCATAGCCATTTAAAACATAGTTTGGTAACATGTACTTAAAAATACTTTGCTCAATGAAAAATATTATAACTACTACCTAATGGAGCCATGAATAAGAGAAATGGAAGACTAAAAGTACAGCAGAAACCAAAACCTAGGTTCCCTCATACTAACTACAAAAAGCATTTGTTTGAGGAGGTAAGGTTAAGTAAGCCCTCATAATTCTTAGCCTATAAATGGAACAGTCCATATTTAGGAAAGGTACTATATTTAGTAATGACTTGAAATACAAAAATCACTTCACCCATATTAGAGGAATTACTACAATTCTGCCAATTAAGGCAGATACTCACCTAGAAGAACTAGTTGTCAAGGGGAACAGAAAAGCTTTCCTGTGTTCCTTAAACAGAACCTTATCCATTTGGTTAGAGTGAGTTTTGAGAAGACCCAATTTAGAGTACACTGCTGAAAGGAGATGAATAATCTGTTAGACTACATCTGTTAGTTAACTTTGTGCCCTTTAAAAGCTTTTCAAGTTTCAAATAAAATCAATATAAATTAGCTTCTCTGAACTGGTCACTGGGTAATCACTGTTAATCATCTAGTTATTTTTTTAATTAAATTGAAGCATTTTCACGTTTAGTTATACCTCAGTTGGAGTTTCCCTGGAAGCTTTTTGGTGGAAGAAGGGGTGATAAAAAAGGAGGGGGTGAAGTGTTGAGGGGGCAGATAACATGACTCACCCGATTTCTTATTAGCTATCAAGTGTAAAAATACCACATATGTGATCTAGACTAGCAAATCAGTATTTTAATGTCTTATTACCTAAATAGTAACCAGTTTAAGGTTAGGGTAATATCTTACAGGTAAAAGGACACAATAACTGAATTATGATATAGAAACAAATTTATGAGTTTCATCTGTAGAGATTTAAGTGGAATGCCTTATAAAAATGTGAAAATGAGAACTGGGCTTTGGTTTTGCCAAAAGAAAAGGAAGAAAAATTGTAATACTATGTCCCCTATGTAATCCTTAATAAAAACAAACAAACAAAAACAACTCATAAATTAAACTAGCAGCTTAGGCAAAAGGATATTGCCAGAAAACAGAGATTATACCAAACTATGAGACTCAGGAAAAGGGGTCTACAAAGAGTTGTGGATAAAATGGGAAGCAGAGATTCTCACAAAGACCTACAGAGATCCATTATCTGTCTGCTAACTTTCTCTTTTCCTCCTCATAGTCTCCTCTCAGAGGTAGACAGTGGGCTTCTCAACACCTTGCTCCCATGTCTATCATCTGCAATGACAAAATTTCAAAGTTTTACTCCTTTCCTTAAACCTATGAGCCACTTGAAGGTAGAACAGGCAAGGAGTACACAGTAGTCTCCTGGGTATATTCTCAACTACTAAAGGAGTAGACTCATTTGAGAGAGGGGAAAGGGAAAAGCAATCAGAGCTGGGGCTGCAGAGCTACATCACTGCACCTACAGACATCAGCACACACTTGTGCCAATTATTTTCATTATGAACAAAGAATTAGAAGTTTACAATTTTAACCCTCAATTACCTTGCCTGCTGCCATAATTTGCCAGTAGTTGCAAATTATGAATATCTTGGAAATCAGCCAAAGAAGGAACTAGAAAATGAATTCATGGCCAAATTGTTCATCATCACCATTCAATATTAGCTATATCTAACATCTTTCACCAAAAAGGTATCTAAGTGCTTAACAAAATAATTAAAAAATGATCAACAGTATGGTTAATTGACTGTCTTCCATCCATCATACAATTTCCTAAGAATTTCATATACATATATTACCTCATTTAACCTCACAATATATTACTTATTACCATTTCACAAATGATGGAATTGAGGCCCAGACAAGTAAAGCATCTTGCTCAAAGTCATATAGTAACTGACAGAGTAAGGATTTAAAACTCACTCTCTTTGCTCTTATGGTACGCTATACTATATAACTTCCTTTAGGGTCAGCAGCAATTGAAGTAAATATTCATTAGCCTACTAATTAGATACACAAAGGTAAAATTTGTTATTAAACAAATTAAATTAAGTAAGGCTGCACACTCAGTTAATAAGAGTTGTATACAATTCACGAGTCTTGTATCACATCACAGGCAGGCCTGTGCCATTATAGGTATTCAACTTATGCATGCTGATCATTCCTTTAGCAATGTTCATATTAGAACAGCAGTACTTCCTAATTACTGACAGCTTACCCACGATATACATCTTCCCCCTTGAGAAAATGGAGATGTACAACTTAAAATAAATCTTACTATAATGAGAATCAATGTATTTGCTAAAATGGAAATGAAAGTGTGTTTCTGTAGCTCATAATGTCATTCTAGACAAGAGAACAGACTGTCTAAAAGGAAAAGGAAAGGTATTTAGGGAGGAAAAGATTATATCTCTCCTTTCAACTTCCCAGAAGCTTTCTAACCTACTCTATAACCTTGAGAACATCACAAGCCATAAGTAGTCTGTGGGTAAAGCCTTCAGGAAACTAATAAACATCTATTTTGTACCTTTAGAATGGAAAAGGGATATCATACATTTGAATTAAAACAAAAATACTAAAAAAGGAAAAGAATATCATCCACTACTTATGAAAAACTACGACCATGGAGGAGGGCACAACGCTACTTATTTCTCCAATCCTTCAGAAGGTACTACCCATCAAAGAGACAAAAGGTCCAGTAAAGAGGACAAACTGCTTAAGAACTGTGCCTATTCTCAATTATTAGCCATTACCAGTTATAAAACAAAAGCACCAAAAACTAGCTAAAGTCTTAAAGCTATGCTTAAACAACAAACACAAATTATGAAATGTATTTTAGCTGCATCTTTGCAAAGATCTTCCTCTTGCAATTTTCCATTAACTGTCCTACATATTGCAATTAATTTTCCATTAATTGTCCTATACAGTATAAACAGTCAAATGACCAAGATATGCTACCCACCCTAAGGAGCAGCCTTAAAGCAAATTAGGGGCAGGTCTGCTCACCCCTTACCACACTAAAAAGAGTCAACACCTTGACTGCTATGGAAGTTAGCATTTCATAATATGCCCAGCCTCGTCTACATCAAAGGAAGGAAATTTTACCCATACCGGTAACTATTTTTAAACTTTATGGTCTGGTCTATGTGTATGTGTGCATACTAAACACGTACATGTATGTATCTCAAAGAATCACTTCACAGGAAAAGGTTTTAGAAGTCCAAGAACAAGATTAAGAATTAATAGAGGGTTACCATTTGGAAAAAGATAAATTAAATCAGTTCCTCACGGCATACAAGAAAATAAACTCCAAATGCATTCGAGATCTAAAAGGAAAAAAATCAAAACTACTAAAGTACCAGAAAACAGAGCTGAATTCCTCTACAAATTGGATGTAGCGGGAAAGTTTTTGCCTGGCAAAAAAACAATTACATGCAAAGTCAAAACATAAAGGGCAAACTGGGAGAAAATATTTTACATATTTATATACATAAAACAGGAAAAAAGGGGGAGAGTGACTAAAATATAAAGTATTTTTTAAAATAAGGGGGGGGGGAATCAAAAAGTCTACAGAAAAATAGGCAAAAGATTTGGAGATAATTCCAAAAACGTTATAAAACTGGACCTTAAAATAGAAAAAGTGATTAGATTTCACTCGTAAGAGAAATACAAATGAACACTTCACTGAGATAACATTTTCACCCAACAAACTGGCAAATTTCAAAAGCCTGACAATATACTCCGCTGGTGAGGCTGTGAGGGAACAGGGGCTTATATATTGCTGGCGAGAAGGCAAGATGGTATAATGGAGAGTAATTTGGCCACATTTAACAAAACTACATACGCTTACATTCTTCAACCCAGCAATCCTAATTCTAGGAATTTACCCTGGAGCTATACTTCCAACACTGTGAAAGTATATATGTACAGATTATTCATTGCAAGCATTATTTGTAACTGTGAAATATGGGAAACTACCTATATCCAAGTTTAGGTGATTGTTTGACTAAATTACAGTACATAAACCCATGGAGTACAACTATAAAAAAGAACGAAGATAATCTCTATGAACTAAAGGAAGTGATTTCTAAGAAATACTAAGTGAAGTTAAGTGGAAAAAAAAAAAAGAAATCTGTACGGTTAGACCAGAATTTGTAGTATATGTGAAAACTCACAATTTCTAAAATATGTATATGTTTGGTTGACTCAAAATAAGGAACATTCTGGATAAAAAATAGAGGAGGGATAGTATTCTTCAAAATTGTAAGTTTTATAAAAGAAAAAGTAAGATTCTGGATATACTCCGCATCAAGGGATCAAAGAAATGTTAACAACAAAATACAATACCTGGAAATGAAAACAGATGGTATAAAGGGACATCAGTGGGTCAATTACCAAAAATGGAATACAAACACTAAACTACTGTATTAATAGTACATTTACTAACACTGAAAACTATACTGTGGTTATGTAAGAGAATATCCTTATTCTTTTTTTTTTTTTTGCGGTCCGCGGGCCTCTCACTGTTGTGGCCTCTCCCGCTGTGGAGCACAGGCTCCGAACGCGCAGGCTCAGCGGCCACGGCTCACGGGCCCAGCCGCTCCGTGGCATGTGGGATCTTCCCGGACCGGGGCACAAACCCGCGTCCCCTGCATCGGCAGGTGGACTCTCAACCACTGTGCCACCAGGGAAGCCCGAGAATATCCTTATTCTTAAGAAACATATTCCAAGTCTTTGAGAGGTAAAGGGATGTAATGGATGCAACTTACTTGTATATAAACATAATGAGAAAATAAATGATAAAGCAAATGATGCCAAATTTTAACAACAGTCTACTCTGGGTCAAGGATATGTATGTGTTCTTTCTTCTATTTTTAATCTTGTAACTTTTCTATCAGTTTGGCATTATTTCCTGTAAAGTTCAAAAAGTTGGGGAGGCACTCAGGATAATGAGGATAGGAAAGAAAGGAATAGGTATAGTAGTATGTTGGGGGTGGGATATATGAAGACAATGGTGGAATAGCAGAAGAGAGACTCACTAAGATTAATTCAACAACACAGGACATAATTCCACCAGTTAGAATCTCTTGACCTTGATTCTATTTGCTCCTAATGACATGGGATTGTATTCCTCAAGTTAGTTTATGGTACAATAGCTGGCTGGCAGATCCTAAGGCTGAGAGAGGCAGCATTATGATAGTAAAGAGCACGAGCTCTGGAGTTAGACTGCTTGAGTTTGAATCTCACGAGATTTCTACACTGTATAACCTTGACCAAGTCACTTAACCTCTGTCTCTGCCATAATCTCAGGAAGATTTTTTTAAGTATCTCAATTTCAGTAGTTGTAAGAATTAAATTAGATAGTAACATTAGAGTGCATAGCTAGTACCTGACATGTTTACTATTCAACAAATAGTAGCTACTGCATCACCACTGCTTACAAAGTTTCTGATGAGTTTCTAATGAGTTTCTGATGGGGAAAGACCACTACAGGGAGAAACTCCAACCACGCATAATTTGTTCCTAAACGATCTGAATCATAATGAATTTAGCCAGATGAACCTAAATGTGAGTACTCCCTAAGTATAGGCAAGATTAAAAAAAATGGGTTGAAGCAGGAAAATGTCTTCAGAGTCAGATGAAATAAACTTGGACTTTTAGGACTTCCACACAAAGTTAATTATGAGGACATCCAATCAAGTGCATACAGAACCCAGGTCATAGCCTCAGCAGCCAAGCTCTAGTCCATTGATACTTAGCCACTTTTCTTATTTTCAAACTTCACATATGAACCTCCACAAACCAAAGGCACATTTTTTTTCCATGTAAGTATATAATTATCAATTTTAAAAGATGAATACTTTTTAAAATTCTGTCACTCAAGTCTTTCTTCCCCCCAAGAGTTTTCCTTTTTTTTTTTTTAACTTAAGTATAGTAAGAGTTTTCCTATTTAAATAAACTATATAGCTTTACAACATTTCTACAATGTATGGTATACTCCCCTTAGTGGTTTACTTGGGGAAATAAACCCCACAAAATTCTTTCAGCATCCTCTTTGGAAGTGGCAAAAGTGTTAAATATTGGCTACTATACAAATACGTGGTTGTCTCTTATCTAATGATAAATAAAGGATTATTTTATCTTTTAGCAAAACTATTACTATGACCTTGACTAATATAAACAAGCAACATCTCTACACTAGTTTAACAATTAAATTAAAATACCTGTTCCAACAAATGGATCAAATACAATATCATTTTCTTTCACTTTTCCATGGTTGGCCATGATGAATGATAAACCAGCATCCATGCTTGTATTTCCAATAAAGTGTCTCTTTTTGACACTGTATGACTCAATAAGCTCTCTCTGCCCATCTGCAATCTAGATTAGAGATAATTTTCAATTTGTGTAAATGTACAGAACAGATTTAAGATAATTATTCACAATAAACCCATAGTATCTTGATAATGAGAACTTCTTTCCATTTACCACTGCTTCACATAAATATGTGATTAAGGCAGTTATGGACAAATACCTTTATTTCTTAGTGTGTTCCCATTTACTTTTGCTTTTCAAAGCAAATTTGAATTGAATTTGAATGCAATTATTCCAGGGCTTGGTGGTGAGCTCTAGCCACCTCTTTTTTTCTCCTAAATAACAATATTCTGTAACATAAGCCACAGCTTCCTGCCTCAGGGAAGTGGGCAGAACTGCTCTGCAGTAATTTCATTTCTCTTCAGAATGGAAACCTAGATCAGAGAGCTCCACAAATAAGAATCCTGCTATCACAGCACTCTGCCTTTTCTCTGCTTTATTAAAAAAGCAGTTCACACTTTCCGATGAGTCTTAAGACTTCCAGGTACATGACCTCCTACCTGGGCCCCATATCTAACAATCCTCTTGCATTTCATCAGAATCTCTGGAAAAACAAAACACACAACCACATATTTTCCACTGATTTTAATTCATACAGTAGTTCTGACTCTTCAGCTCCTTTAAAGTTTTACATATAGAGTCAAATACAAAGGCCTACCACTTAGAATTTTTTCTTTTTTTTCAATTTTTTATTGAAGTATAGTTGAATTACAATGTTAATTACCGCTGTACAGCAAAGTGACTCAGTTATACATATATATACATTCTTTTTCATATTCTTTTCCATTATAGTTTATCACAGGATATTGAATATAGTTCCCTGTGCCATACAGTAGGACCTTGTTGTTTATCCATTCTATATATACCAGTTTGTATCTGCTAATCCCAAACTCCCACTCCTACCCTCTCCCTCCCCTCTCCCCCTTGGCAACCACCAGTCTATTCTCTATGTCCCTGATTCTGTTTCTGTTTCATAGAATAGGTAAAAAGAACACTTGCTTACCCATCTACCAAAATAGATATTATGTGGATTCTCAGGGATGCAGTTTGGGTCCAAACCATAATCCTCCAAAATAGAGAATATATGTTGTGGCTTCTTTAAATTCACTTTTCCTTCAAATGGCAGAAATTCAAGGGCCTAAAAAATAAAAGTAATTCCAATGTCCTATAAAAATTTAAAAGAAAACATAGTGCTTATATAATAATACCAATCTTGTAAGTCTGGTATCAGCACTAAATAAGACAAAACATGAAAAGTACTTAGCACATAATGTGGTACAAAAGAAGCACTTAACATTGCGGATATTATATATCAACAGTGGCTATATTACATGAATCTCATAGGTTTTTGGTTTTTGCTAAATGCACTTACATCTATCCGTTTGATTTTTTCTTCTTGTGTCAACGTTTTATTAAATGTGTGAATCTTTATTTTATATGTAGAATCTGAATGCAGAAATGGAACCTAAAATAAGAGCAGATAAATTCTTTAAGCTTAGTAATTCTACAGTATCTACAGATATGCTTACAGAAAACCACATTTCACTACGCACCATCTTCTCCACAGGGTAGTTTCTCAAAGAACTATATAGCTCCTCTGGAGACTTTCCATGACCCCACAGTTCAAATATAGACCTAGGAAATAAATGATTGACATTAACCTCAGTAAAAAAAAAAAAAAAAAATGAGTTCATACAGTAATACGTAACAATTATTTCACTGGTTCTTTATGCTTGCTCCACTAAAACAATTATTGCCTATGTTTTCTAAGCTATAAATGAGAAATACGCATCCTGGAAACAAATATAGCTTAAGTCTAAATTAACACAGAAGTTGAACTTTACACAAATAAGGAGGATTTATAAGTCAAGATTTTTTGAAGTTTTCATCATAATCATTTCATCATTTTTAAAAAATTTTTATTGGAGTATAGTTGATTTACAATGTTGTGTTATCACTTCATCATTTTTTAACTAGAACACAAATGATTCCATAAAATGACTTGTGATTTTAGTGAAACAGTAAAAAAGGTGCAGGAAATTCAATCATTCCCACTGTCTTCTGAATAAAACAAAAGGAAAAACGACCAGATAAAAATGTTACCATTAATATTTAGCCATTATTTAATAACATTTAGTAATAATTACTTTTATGACTATTACAAAAACAAAATTCTTACTACAAAAAAATCTCAAGCGTCTATCAGGAACAAAAAATTAAGCAAAATTTCATTGTAATCAATGAAACAATTCTTAGAATTAGTTGTAATGGAACTTGATCTATATATTAGTACAATTTTGTGCATCTGAATTCAACTACTTTATGATTGTAAGTAATGCTGCCGTTAGGACTGAGTATACTATCTTCTGAAAATGAATTCCTCCTTTCCCTTGTAATGAATTATAGAAAGAGGGCCTCTACAGTAATACTACCCTTACTTAGCTAACTAAGAGCTAACAATATAACTCAAAGTACCAGGGACTGTTCTAAGGCCACTTAATATTAATTCACATATTCCTCACAGGAATCCTATTAGGTAGCTGCCAGTATCATCATCCATTTAACCAATGAGGAAACTGAGGCACAGAAAGATTAAATAACTCTCTCAGGTCATATAGCAATTGGTGAAGCTAAGATTCAAACCCAATCCATCTGACTCCAGAATCTATACACTGCTTCTCAGATATAAATATGCAAAAAGACAGGAACTCCAGGCCATTCAGGAAAGGCACAGACAATTCCATAAATCATAATTATCCCTAATGAACCATTATACAGTAATTTATAGGAACGAATGTTTGTAGTGATAACCTAGAATCAGTAAAAATGAAATAATACTCCCTATCCTCTTTTTCAGAAAGAATTTATATAACATTAATAAATTTATATTTAAATGGCAAAATAAAAATATTAGATATATAACATCATAAGCTTCAGTTATAATTGGAACACTGGAGTAACACCCTTTGTAATTTAGATTTCGGAATAAATGGTTTTCATATATATGACTGCACTATTATCCCTATTTTAGAGATTATAAAACTTACATGAATTGCCACATCTCGTGGGTGCTATATAAATAAGCATGGAGGTCAACTTACTAATATAATATCAATATGACCTAAAATATTTTACTGATTATAGCAGTAATAATGAAACCTTTCTGACAAATAAAAATGCTTTAAGAAACTATGCTTTGAGGGAAGAAGGGTAATAGAATGGGGAAAGATACACAAGGAGCACCAATGGTTCCTGTCATGGTTTATTTCTTTAAAAAAAAAAAAAAAAGCTGTGGCAAATATCTCAAAATGTTGAGATCTAACAAGGTAGGTACCTCGGTGTTTGTTATATATCACTGCTTGTGATATGCTCAAAATAGTCCATGTTAAAAATAAGTCAAATAAAATGAACTTTCAATCCCTATTCTACCACAAAAAAATCTGAATTTAAGTTAGCTTTGAATGCACTGTTCTAAAAGTCTATTAGCTCCAGAACAATTAATGCTACAATTAGAACTGTAAATTTTATCCTCTGAAAATGAATTCCCCCATTTCTATTAAATTTATAGAGATAAGGTCTCTGCAGTAATACTGTTCTTACTTAGTTATCACTTAAGGTATAACCTCAGCTATGCAAAATATACAGAGACTAAAAAGCAGCCAGGGACATTATTTCATAATGTTATACAACTATTACACAACTATTTATTGTACCATTACTCAAATATATTCATCAGAAGATATGAGCTTTGAAGGAAGTATACAAGTTCTGGTTCTCAAGTAGCTATTTTAAACCTATAAGCTTTATCTTTGGAATTCAAACACCTCTTAGAGCCATAAATTTTAATACACTAATGTAGAGTAATAATTATTCAAAGGATGTGTTTCTTAGTTCTGTTTCTGCTTTCTAGTCATTTTTATTGACTAAGACCCATCAACAAGCCTCAATTTACGAGATTAGATTTAGTACTGCAGCTAGTTTTCAATAGGATAAATCTAATATGGGGGTTGTAGTCTATTCAATAATATAGCAATGACATACTATGCTATAAAGTATTGCTAACCATGCTAACAAAACTAGATATATGTAAATTATTTGCACTGCATTATTAAATATTATAATTTCTAAGCAAAAAGAAGTTTTCAGAAATGTTTGGGGATGGGGGAGCATGTAAAAAAAAAAGCAATTCAAGGATAAGTTGTTCAGTTCTTAAAATGGTAGCTAAAAACGCAGTTTAATTTTCAAACCCAAAGATAGAATTTTCCAACAATAAAAAAAATGAAAGAAAGAAAAGAAATGAAAAAAGAACAGATACTAATGATAAAAGCTAGAAAACACTCAGGCAGGATAAATAAGGAAGACACCATTATATTAATCCATATCAAGATATGATAATCAGAGTTCCTCTAACAAATAAAACAGAAAACATACTTTATGGTAGTCCTCATTTTTGTCATCTTACACTTCACCAATCTGTTCATCTAACTAAAAACCATCTATAAGAAAAACATTTTTAGGTTTTCAATACTTTGGTTATAATTAAATGTGGCATTTATTCTATGTAATAACACAGCATTTACATCTTATACCATATGCTTGCTTAATGTAGAAGTTTAAAAAAATTATTCTAAAGCAAGCGTTTCTGCATTTCACCACTGAAATTCTCTCAACCTCAGTTTCAGCAGATAACTCTCCTCTGTTCTCCTACCACCATCCAGTGGCAAATACATGTAACTACAAGCTAAGCTGAGCTCCCCAAACAATCAACCCCCTTCTACCTTCTGCCAACATAAGCAAAAAGTAGGACAGAGTAGTTATGAGAAGTCTGGTTTACACTCATGCAGGAGGACACTATAAGTTTTTCTTACTTGGCACACACTGTCCGTTTCATTAAGTTTCTGGCAATATCTTCTGAGGGAATGCTAAGAATCCAAAAAGGAGACTGAAAGAAACAACAATATATGGTTTTATGGCCTCATATGCTTTCGTTTAAGAAGTCAATAAGGAGAGATTCCTATCTGCTACTTTTATGTAAGAATATTTGATTTGACACTAACCAAAATAAAAATTGCTCCAATAGATAAAAAATAAATAAATAAATAATTTTAATAGGTAACCTGTTAAGATAATACAGTACGGTATCAGAACACTTTTATAAATGACTGTATAAATGAAAACATCAGCAAATTTAAGGATATTTAAACTTCAGGTTAATTTTGTGTTTGCTCTTATATAGTTTGATCAAGAATTGATGAGTATTTTACCCCAAAATATAATTTCAGAATTTTTTATTGTTGCTAATTATTTCTTATAACACAGCTATTTTATTTTTAACTACTAAGTAATGTATTTCTTTGAATGATCCCTTTTTTTCTAGGTAGTTGTGGCCACCCGAGGGGGTGGGAAACATAGTTATTGTCTCTGCAATAACTATGATGGAAAACTATACAGTATATTATTAAATTATCATTTATTTTTATTATTTTATCTAAGGAAAAAAGTTCCAAGTGCATCAGCGGGTTTTAATACCCAAGATTATAGGCACTTCTGTGCTCCACCCAGATAACCACTTGCCAGAATGCAGCAAAATGTAGCAGGATCCTAACCTCAGTTTAACACCCTCACCCAATTATATCCACACTCTCCCTCTTTCCCTCCTCCCTCAATAAGTGAAATTCATTCAGGAGTACAAGTCCAACACCAGGGGACTTTCAAATTAAGTTCTCTCATCTTTTGTGAAAAGTCCTCCCTGCCACACCCAGCCTTTATTCCAATATTCACACTACCCTACAGAAAAATTCAAAATAATCCAAACAGGAAAAAAGATGGTCATCTCAGTATTATTTTTATTAGGAAAAATTTAAAAGCAACCTGAATGAAATGAAATCATTAGATAAATTATGGTAGAGCTAATCGATGGAAAATATTACACATCCCTGTTAGTAATGAAAGCTATGCAGAAATATGTGCCTACATTAATGCTATCAAATGAAAAAGAAATGCAGAAGTTCACTGGTAGCATTCCCACTGAGCGGAAAAAATGTATATGAAAAAAGACTAGAAGGCAGTATCCCCAAATTATAAGTCACGTCAAGGAAGAAGAATTGTGAATGATTTTTTCTTTTTCTATTTTCCAAACTCCTCTAATACACTGATAAACCATCAAATACAAAATATATAAATAAACTCACAATTTCACACATGCACAATTACAAATTTTAAAATGAGTACCAATATAAGCCTGAAATTCAGCTAAATTCTAAACTCTAATTATACCTCATCAATAGAAGACAGTCCTTTTTCCAATGAAGCAACAGATATAAATTATGGTATAACTGTTGAACTACAATTTAAAAACTAATAAAATAAGTGAATACTGGAAATAAATCTAACTTTCCAAAACCAAAATTTCTCCCAAATATCCTTTTTATTCAATTGCCCCTAAAAACAGACACAGGTAACCAAAAAAATATAAATTTAAGATTTTGAGCTCTTCTCTTTAAATTCAAGGTTCTATTTATAAGGATACTACATATGGTCTAATGAAAAATACAAATTCAACTTACCTTTCCATAAGTTTCCTGACTATTGGTGAACTGACCTCCAAAAAGTGAAAGCAGAGACTTTATTTCCTATATTGAAAATATCAGAGAGAGAATACATTTTAACACAGGGAACTTAAAGTCTATTAAGATGCAGTTATAACACACACACACAGACACACACACACACACACACACACACACACACACACACACACAAAGAGCAGATTATCTACTTAAGGTGTTTAAATGTCAATACCAGACAAATTACAACTCTGGGTTCTAAAAAAATTTTACAGTCACAATCATGGTAAGTAATTTCGGAGAAATTTTAGAAAAAAACAAAAAAGCGTTGTCAAAAAACTTTGAGAAAATGCACTGAGTTTTAAAAGGAAAAAGCAGATTACAAAAACAATAGATTAGTAAATCTGACAATGGATCAATACAAATAAATTAGATAATTTGAGGATGTTCAGAAAAGAAATAACATGTTTGTAATGATGTTTAGGATCCCTGTGTTTTCCCTTTGAATATTAATATCATAAACATTTTCTTCCTTGGCATCAGGACTGCAAATTTTTCAGTAGGAAACAATACACTTTATGTTGGACATTTAGGTGTTTTCAACTTTATCAGTTTAAAACAAAGCTAAATACTTATTTTCACAAATATATGGATTTTTCCATTTGAGATTGCTTCTTTAAAGTAGCATTACTATACTCAGAGACGTGAAAAATTTTATGGCTTCTTAGAGTATATGTGGCCAAAATACTTTTTTTTTTTAACATCTTTATTGGAGGGTAATTGCTTTAAAATGGTGTGTTAGTTTCTGCTGTATAACAAAGTGAATCAGCTATACATATACATATATCCCCATATCCCCTCTTTCTTGCATCTCCCTCCCACCCTCCCTATCCCACCACTCTAGGTGGACACAAAGCACAGAGCTGATCTCCCTGTGCTATGCAGCTGCTTCCCACTAGCTATCTATTTTACATTTGGTAATCTATATATGTCCATGCCACTCTATCACTTGGTCCCAGCATAGCCCTCCCCCTCCCCGTGTCCTCACTTCCATTCTCTACGTCTGCGTCTTTATTCCTGTCCTGCCCCTAGGTTCTTCAGAACTTTTTTTTTTTTAGATTCCATATATATGTGTTAGCATACGGTATTTTTCTCTTTCTGACTTACTTAACTCTCTATGAGACTCTAGGTCCATCCATGTCACAACAAGTAACTCAATTTTCTTTCTTTTTATGGGTGAGTAATATTCCATTGTATATATGTGCCACATCTTCTTTATCCATTCATCTGTTGATGGACACTTAGGTTTTTTCCATTTCCTGGCTATTGTAAATAGAGCTGCAATGAACATTGTGGTACATGATTCGTTTTGAATTATGGTTTTCTCAGGGTATATGCCCAGTAGTGGGATTGCTGGGTTGTATGGTAGTTCTATTTTTAGTTTTCTAAGGAACCTCCATACTGTTCTCCATAGTGGCTGAATCAACTTACATTCCCACCAACAGTGCAAGAGGGTTCCCTTTTCTCCACACCCTCTCCAGCATTTACTGTTTGTAGATTTTTTGATGATGGCCATTCTGACTGGTGTTGAGTGATACCTCATTGTAGTTTTGACTTGCATTTCGCTAATGATTAGTGATGTTGAGCATCCTTTCATGTGTTTGTTGGCAGTCTGTATATCTTCTTTGGAGAAATGTCTATTTAGGTCTTCTGCCCATTTTTGGATTGGGTTGTTTGTTTTTCTGATATTGAGCTGCATGAGCTGCTGGTATATTTTGGAGATTAATCCTTTGTCAGTTGCTTCGTTTGTAAATATTTTCTCCCATTCTGAGGGTTGTCTTCTTGTCTTGTTTATGGTTTCCTTTGCTGTGCAAAAGCTTTTAAGTTTCATTAGGTCCCATTTGTTTATGTTTGTTTTTATTTCCATTTCTCTAGGAGGTGGGTCAAAAAGGATCTTCCTGTGATCTATGTCATGAAGTTCTGCCTATGTTATCCTCTAAGAGTTTTATACTGTCTGGACTTACATTTAGGTCTTTAATCCATTTTGAGTTTATTTTTGTGTATGCTGTCAGGTAGCATTCTAATTTCATTCTTTTACATGTAGCTCTCCAGTTTTCCCAGCACCACTTATTGAAGAGGCTGTCTTTTCTCCATTGTATATTCTTGCCTCCTTTATCAAAGATAAGATGACCATATGTGTGTGGGTTTATCGCTGGGCTTTCTATCCTGTTCCATTGATCTATATTTCTGTTTCTGTACCAGTACCATACTGTCTGGATTACTGTAGCTTTGCAGTATAGTCTGAAGTCAGGGAGCCTGATTCCTCCAGCTCCATTTTTCTTTCTCAAGATTGCCTTGGCTATTCGAGGTCTTTTGTGTTTCCATACAAGTTGTGAAATTTTTTGTTCTAGTTCTGTGAAAAATGCCTTTGGTAGTTTGATAGGGATTGCATTGAATCTGTAGATTGCTGTGGGTAGTAGAGTCATTTTCACAATACTGATTCTTCCAATCCAAAAACATGGTATATCTCTCCATCTGTTTGTATCATCTTTAATTTCTTTCATCAGTGTCTTATAGTTTTCTGCATACAGGTCTTTTGCCTCCTTAGGTAGGTTTATTCCTAGGTATTTTATTCTTTTTGTTGCAATGGTAAATGGGAATGTTTCCTTAATTTCTCTTTCAGATTTTTCACCATTAGTGTATAGGAATGCAAGAGATTTCTGTGCATTAATTTTGTATCCTACTACTTTACCAAATTCATTGATTAGCTCTAGTAGTTTTCTGGTAGCATTTTTAGGATTCTCTATGTATAGTATCATGTCATCTGCAAACAGTGACAGGTTTACTTCTTCTTTTCCGAATTGGATTCCTTTTATTTTTTTCTTCTCTGACTGCTGTGGCTAAAACTTCCAAAACTATGCATAATAATAGTGGTGAGAGTGGGCAACCTTGCCTTGTTCCTGATCTTAGTGGAAATAATTTCAGTTTTTCACCATTGAGAACGATGTTGGCTGTGGGTTTGTCATATATGGCCTTTATTATGTTGAGATAAGTTCCCTCTATGCCTACTTTCTGGAGGGTTTTTATCATAAATGGGTGTTGAATTTTCTCGAAAGCTTTTTCTACATCTATTGAGATGATTATATGGTTTTTATTCTTCAATTTGCTAATATGGTGTATCACATTGATTGATTTGCATATATTGAAGAATCTTTGCATTCCTGGGATAAACCCCATTTGATCATGGTGTATGACCCTTTTAATGTGCTGTTGGATTCTGTTTGCTAGTATTTTTGTTGAGGATTTTTGCATCTATGTTCATCAGTGATATTGGCCAGTAGTTTTCCTTTTTTGTGGCATCTCTGTCTGGTTTTGGTATCAGGTTGACGGTGGCCTCGTAGAATGAGTTTGGGAGTGTTCCTCCCTCTGCTATATTTTGGAAGAGTTTGAGAAGGATAGATGTTAGCTCTTCTCTAAATGTTTGATAGAATATTCTGGTGAATCCATCTGGTCCTGGGCTTCTGTTTGTTGGAAGATTTTTAATCACAGTTTCAATTTCAGTGCTTGGGATCGGTCTGTTTATATTTTCTATTTCTTCCTGGTTCAATTTCAGAAGGTTGTGTTTTTCTAATAATTTGTCCATTTCTTCCAGGTTGTCCATTTTATTGGCATATAGTTGCTTGTAGTAATCCCTCATGCTCCTTTGAATTTCTGCAATGTCAGTTGTTACTTCTCCTTTTTCATTTCTAATTCTGTTGAGTCTTCTCCCTTTTTTTCTAGATGAGTCTAGCTAATGGTTTATCAATTTTGTTTATCTTCTCAAAGAACAAGCTTTTAGGATCAATTATCTTTGCTATTGTTTCCTTCATTTCTTTTTCATTTATTTCTGGTCTGATATTTATGATTTCGTTCCTTCTGCTAACTTTGGGGTTTTCTTGTTCTTCTTTCTCTAATTGCTTTAGGTGTAAGGTTAGGTTGTTTATTTGAGATGTTTCTTGTTACATGAGGTAGGACTGTATTGCTGTAAACTTCCCTCTTAGAACTGCTTTTGCTGCTTCCCATAGGTTTTGGGTCATCGTGTTCTCATTGTCATTTGTTTCTAGGTATTTTTTTATTTCCTCTTTGATTTCTTCAGTAATCTCTTGGTTATACAGTAGTGTATTGTTTAGCCTCCACGTGTTAGTATTTTTTACAGATTTTTTCCTGTAATTGATACCTAGTCTCATAGCACTGTGGCCAGAAAAGATACTTGATATGATTTCAATTTTCTTAAATTTACCAAGGCTTGATTTGTGACCCAAGATATGATCTATCCTGGAGAATGTTCCATGAGCACTTGAGAAGAAAGTGTTATCTGCTGTTTTTTAGATGGAATGTCCTATAAGTATCAATTAAGTCCATCTTGTTTAATGTATCATTTAAAACTTGTGTCTCCTTATTTATTTTCATTTTGGATGATCTGTCCATTGGTGAAAGTGGGGTGTTAAAGTCCCCTACTATTATTGTGTTACTGTCGATTTCCCCTTTTATGGCTGTTAGCATTTGCCTTATCTATTGAGGTGCCCCTATGTTGAGTGCATAAATATTTACAATTGCTATATCTTCTTCTTGGACTGATCCTTTGATCATTATGTAATGTCCTAGTCTCTTGTAACCTTCTTTACTTTAAAGTCTATTTTGTCTGATATGAGAATTGCTACTCCAGCTTTCTTTTGATTTCCATTCCCATGGAATATCTTTTTCCATGCCCTCACTTTCAGTCTGTATGTGTCCCTAGGTCTGAATTGGGTCTCTTGTAGACAGCATATGTACAGGTCTTGTTTTTGTAACCATTCAGCCAGTCTATGTCTTTTGGTTGGAGCATCTAATCCATTTACACTTAAAGTAGTTATCGATATTTATGTTTCTATTACCATTTTCTTAATTGTTTTGGGTTTGTTATTGTAAGTCTTTTCCTTCTGTTGTGGATCTGGCCTAGAGAAGTTCCTTTAGCATTTGTCGTAAAGCTGGTTTGGTGGTGCTGAATTTTCTTAGCTTTTGCTTGTCTGTAAAGGTTTTAATTTCTACCTTGAATCTGAATGAGATCCTTGCTGGGTAGAGTAATCTTGGTTGTAGGTTTTTCCCTTTTATCACTTTAAATATGTCCTGCAACTCCCTTCCGGCTTGCAGAGTTTCTGCTGAGAGATTAGCTGTTAACCTTATGGGGATTCCCTTGTATGTTTATTGTTGCTTTTCCCTTGCTGCTTTTAATATTTTTTCTTTGTACTTAATTTTTGATAGTTTGATTAATATGTGTCTTGGCGTGTTTCTCCTTGGGTTTATCCTGTATGGGACTCTCTGCGCTTCCTGGACTTGACTATTTCCTTACCCATATTAGGGAAGTTTTCAAGTATAATCTCTTCAAATACTTTCACAGTCCCTTTTTTTTTTTTGTGGTACGCAGGCCTCTCACTGTTGTGGCCTCACCCATTGCGGAGCACAGGCTCCGGATGCGCAGGCCCAGCAGCCATGACTCACAGGCCCAGCCGCTCCACGGCACGTGGGATCTTCCCAGACCAGGGCACGAACCTGTGTCCCCTGCTTCGGCAGGCAGACTCTCAACCACTGCGCCATCAGGGAAGCCCCTCAGTCCCTTTTTTTTTCTCTTCTTCTTCTGGAACCCCTATAATTCGAATGTTGGTGCGTTTAATGTTGTCTCAGAGGTCTCTGAGACTGTCCTCAATTCTTTTTTCTTTTTTCTTTATTCTGCTCTGTGGTAGTTATTTCCACTATTTTATATTCCAGGTCACTTACCCATTCTTCTGCCTCAGTTATTCTACTGTTCACTCCTTCTAGAGAATTTTTAATTTTATTTATTGTGTTGTTCATGACTGTTTGTTTGCTCTTTAGTTCTCTAGGTCCTTGTTAAACGTTTCTTGTATTTTCTCCATTCTACTTCCAAGATTTTGGATCATCTTTACTATTATTACTCTGAATTCTTTTTCAGGTAGACTGCCTATTTCCTCTTCATTTGTTTGGTCTGATGGGTTTTTACCTTGCTCCTTCATCTGCTGTGTATTTCTGTGTCTTCTCATTTTGCTTAACTTACTGTGTTTGGGGTCTCCTTTCCGCAATCTGCAGGTTCGTAGTTCCCGTTGTTTTTAATGTCTGCTCCCAGTGGGTAAGGTTGGTTCAGAGGGTTGTGTAAGCTTCCTGGTTATGCAGGTTGGTTCAGAGGGTTGTGTAGAACTGGTGCCTGTGTTCTGGTGGATGAGGCCGGATCTTGGCTTTCTGGTGGGCAGGACCACATCCGGTGGTGTGTTTTGGAGTGTCTGTGAACTTATAACGATTTTAGGCAGCCTCTCTGCTAAAGGTGGGTTTGTGTTCCTGTCTTGCTAGTTGTTTGGCATAGGGTGTCCAGCACTGTAGCTTGCTGGTCGTTGAGTGGAGCTGGGTCTTAGCGTTGAGATGGTGATCTCTGGGAGAGCTTCTGCTGTTTGATATTACGTGGGGCCAGGACGTCTCTGGTGGTCCAATGTCCTTAGCTCGGCTCTCCCACCTCCGAGGTTTAGGACTGACACCCGGCTGGAGCACCAAGACCCTGTCAGCCACACGGCTCAGAAGAAAAGGGAGAAAAAAAAAAAGAAAGAAAGAAAAAAGGAAAAAATAAAATAAAGTTATTAAAATAGAAAAAAACTATTAAAAATAAAAAATTTAAAAAAAAAGAAGGAAAGAAAGAAGAGAGCAACCAAACCAAAAAACAAATCCACCAATGATAACAAGTGCTAAAAACTACAGTTAAAAAAAAAAGTCAGAACCCTAGGACAAATGGCAAAAGCCCAGCTATACAGTCAAAATCACACAAAGAATCACACACATACACACTCACAAAAAGAGAAAAAGGAAAAATATATATATATATATATAAAATTTAAAAAGGAAGAGAACAACCAAATCAGTAAACAAATCTACAAATGATAATAAGCTTTTAATACTAAACTAAGATAAACATAAAACCAGAAACAAATTGATGCAGAAAGCAAACCCCAAGTCTACAGTTGCTCCCAAAGTCCACCACCTCAATTTTGGGATGATTCGTTGTCTATTCAGGTATTCCACAGATGCAGCGTACATCAAGTTGATTGTGGAGATTTAATCCGCTGCTCTTGAGTCTGCTGGGAGAGATTTCCCTTTCTCTTCTTTGTTCGCACAGCTCCTGGGGTTCAGCTTTAGATTTGGCCCATCTCTGCATGTAGGTCGCCTGAGAGCATCTGTTCTCTGCCCAGACAGGATGGGGTTAAAGGAGCGGCTAATTCGGGGGCTCTGGCTCACTCAGGCCGGAGGGAGGGAGGGGTAAGGAATGCAGGGTGAGCCTGCGGCGGCAGAGGCCGGCATGACGTTGCACCAGCCTGAGGCACACCGTGCGTTCTCCCGGGGAAGTTGTCCCTGGATCATGGGATCCTGGCGGTGGCGGGCTGCACAGGCTCCTAGGAGGGGAGGTGTGGATAGTGACCTGTGCTTGCATACAGGCTTCTTGGTGGCTGCAGCATCAGCCTTAGCATTTCATGCCCATCTCTGGTGTCCACGCTGATAGCCATGGCTCGCGCCCGTCTCTGGAGCTCGTTTAGGTGGTGCTCTGAATCCCTTCTCCTCGTGTACCCCAAAACAATGGTCTCTTGCCTCTTAGGCAGGTCCAGACTTTTTCCCAGATTCCCATCCAGCTAGCTGTGGCACACTAGCCCCCTTCAGGCTGTGTTCAGGCAGCCGACCCCAGTCCTCTCCCTGGGGTCTGACCTCCAAAGCCTGAACCTCAGCTCCCAGCCACCACCCGCCCCAGGGGGTGAGCTGACAAGCCTCTCGGGCTGGTGAGTGCTGGTCAGCACCAACCCTCTGTGTGGGAATCTCTGCGCTTTGCCCTCCACACCCCTGTTGCTGCACTCTCTTCTGTGGCTCCTAAGTTTCTCCCTCACCACCCCTGTCTCTGCCAGTGAAGGGGCTTCCTAGTGTGTGGAAACTCTTCCTCCTTCACAGCTCCCTCCCAGAGGGGCAGGTCCCATTCCTATTCTTTTGTCTCTGTTTTTTCTTTTTTCTTTTGCTCTACCCAGGTATGTGGGGAGTTTCTTGCCTTTTGAGAAGTCTGAGGTCTTCTGCCAGCATTCAGTAGGTGTTCTGTAGGAGTTGTTCCACATGTAGATGTAATTTTGATGTATTTGTGAGAAGGAAGGTGATCTCCATGTCTACTGCTCCGCCATCTTGAAGCCACTCCCAAAATACTTTCTTAAAGGACTGTTTTAAATTATAAAGTGAGAGTATCAATTTGCCTTCACTACTGCTCAGTTGGATGTTGTACTGTTTTTGTTAATTAAGTAGATTAAAAAATAGTGCTTTTAACTTGTTATTTTAATTTTTTGATTACTAGCACAGAAAATTATTTTTACTATATTTGTTTACAAGCTGTATTTGGAACCATTCTTTTTCTAGAAACTAAAATCATTAGTAATGTATTATTTTATGATTAAAAGACTAAAAGATGAATAATAGAATTTTACCAAATGCCAGGAGTCCCTTTAGAGATTAACTCTGCTGTCTTGTCCAGTTAATTAGATGAATAAATATATGTTAAATTAAAAAAAAGAAAAGTGATTAACTAGGGAGCATCACTGTGGATTCATTATGTACAAGTTATGGTACGTTAACCTCCTTTCTGGATAAAATTACAGAACTAGAAAGAGAATACAAAAGCTACTTTAAAACATCAGGTATGCAAACTTGAAATCTGTTCAGATAGTACATATAGTCTATGAAGCAATCACTATGTACTGATAAACACAGGATATTATACAAACTTTATGATTTATACTACTAAGAAATTTTGCCTCCCCAAATAACATAAAGCAGGTAGAATCCCACTCCTCTGTATAGGTCTTATAGAGGAATAAACCTAATGAGAGATAAGTGTCCCCACTGAGGGGTGCCTACAATCCCCTTTCGTTCCAACTAGGGGAAGGGACGAAAACCACGCCCATCACGAGCCACAGCCACCATGAGAGAATGTACACCCAGACCATGAAGTCCTCTACCTCAAGACCAAGAAGAATGGGAGGTTTGAACAACTAGTACCTTCTCTGTTTTCCCTTTTGTCTATGCAACAAATCATTTTCTTAATCCCTGGCATTAGAAGGTGCTGAACTCAGATGAATCACATGGACAGACCAAGAACTAGCATAGACTATCAGTAAATCAATGAAGGTAGTCCAAAAGTCATTTTGCAACATGGGTGACACAAATTTGAATAGAAGGCATCACTGGACCTCAGAGTCAGACCACAATTTGTTCTTCAGTTCTTCCAAATAGCAGCTGTGTGATTTTTTTTTTTTTTACAAGAAGCTTAACTCCTTTGACCCTCAGTTCCCCCACCTATAAAACAGGAATCAGCTACCTCACGAGGTAAGGTCTGTAAAGAATGGAGCAAAGAACCTAGGCTGTTATTAAAGGAATCAAGCTGATGATGACCAACACTATCCTTGAAGCCCAGTGAGTCAAGAAATCAAGTGAGACTGACAAAGTTATAATACTTAAAAGAAAAAAATGAAGTTATAGATTGTCTCTTGAACTAGAATGATTATTGTTCATTCTGTACTAAACCATATTATGAAATCAGCTTTACATTTAAAACAGGAAAGTGTGCTGCTCTTGGAATACATTGTTAGAAATTAGCAACAGGTTAAAGCACAAATGTTCTAAGAGATTTTTTTTAAAAGTGAGGATTATTGGAAATTTTACAACATAGAATTAGCACCATTACCTAAAATCTAAGCAATGATTTAAAGTGAGAGTAAATGTGATAATCCAAGTTTCAAATTTAAAAGCAAAACACATATTAAAATACAATATCAACCTACTTGGAAAAATCAAAACACAAGATTTTTATTCATCATATGGCAAACCCACTTTCCAGTTGAGAATCTTTTTATATCAGGAATAGAAGAATTTATATTAGACACTGGATATAAAAATATGGCATGATCTGATGCATACCTGATACATTAATTCATGAGCTTTTCAGTTCTTTTAGCCACTCTTTCATCCATTTAGTTTGCTTCAGAACCAGCAATGAAACCCAGGGGTCTGAACTTTACTTTTAGTACAATAAGGCAGCTGCCAACTAAAACTGGCCCTGATTAACTGCACAGAGGTAAAACCAGACCACACTTGCACTCAGTCTTTATTTTAAATCATAAAGTCACTTAGTGATTTAAAATGAAAAAATGTTTGTCACTTTCTGGCTTAAAAAGGAAAAAAAAGAAAAAAGAGTCAATGGCTCTCCATTAAATCTAAAACAAAATCCAAATTCCTTCCAATGGTTTCACAACACTCCAAAATCTGGATCCTACCCACCTCTCTAGCCTCAGTGCCCATTACTTCATCCTCCTTCCCCTCACATCCCCCACACAAACCACCACAATCAACCATCCCTCTGTGCCTCTATACTTGCTTTCATTTCTCAACGCACCTGCCCAGCAACACATTAGTCCCGAATCAATGCCACAATCTTCCTTCAAAACTCCCAAGGCCAGTGAGTTGAACACAACTGAAGAAAATCACAGAATCTTGGCACAATTACAAATACATGCTCTTCACCCTCAGCTGCGTTTTCAGCCTCGCTCTAACACCTGAGTTCTTCTCTACTCAACTGTTGTAGCTCATCAGCTCCCTCTTTGCTCTCAATGATTATTTCAGATTTTACTACTTTTCTCAGTTTCTCCATTCAATCGCTTGGTCCCCCATCTTTCAAGAAATAACCTTGACTCATTCATTACCCAGAAAACAGGCCCTCAGGCAACTACCCGCACCCATCTTAAGTCCCCTCCGCCCACACTCCCCTTCTACTGAAAGGCCAACACCTCCCACTGTGTCCTTATATCCATTTTCCCCTTCCCTTCAGCCTACAAACATGCAAATTTCTCCAAGAGGGATACAGATCCTCCCTTGACTCTAGGGCCCCCTCAAACTGTTAACCAATCCCTTACTTTCCCTTCTTATGTTAAGAGCAGTCTATCTCCCCTTCCTCATTTTCCAGTGACCACTAAACCAAGCAATCTGGCTTCTTCGCCTAAAACTACACAACCACACTAGCAAAATCCTAAAACTTTACCCTCTTGATTTTTATGGTCTCACATACTTCCTATTCTGACACTTGCCTATCTTCATGACCTCCTTTTCCCAATTCCCCTTAATATCAATGCTTCCAAGTACCTGCATTTGGCCCACCACTCTTTTGAAGCTATGCTTTCTCTGAATAATTTCATTTTCTCTCCTAGAGTTCATATGCAGAAGACTCCCAAATATTAATTACCAGTACATGCAGCTCTATCAACGTCTGTGCATACTCATATTCACTGCCTCCTGGTCATCTCCATTTGATGTTACACAAGCATAACCAATTCAGCATAACCAAAATTTAAATCATACAGCTGCCTGTGCTCTCTATTTTAAGTGGAAACACCCTTATATCCATCCCAGGAATCATCCTTGATTGGTCCCTCTTGCCCCCACCTTCAATCAATCATCAAGCCCTGATGATTTTATCACCTAAATATATCCCCAGTCTATTCCATCCTCTTACCCCCTGCCCTAGTTCAGGCCTTCTTAATTTATTAACAAGACTATTCCAACAGACTCAACTCCTAACTCCTTATTCCTCTCAACTCCATCCTCCGTACTTCAGCCAAAGTGATTTCTTTAAAAAAAAAAATCTGATTCTGTCACTTCCTTAAAATTCTTCAATAAAGTCCCCTTCTAAGATACAGAGTATTTAAGGCTTTGCATTTTCTGAACCCTACCCTCCTCTCCTGCTCTCTTCTTGTCATTCTTTGCTACATATTTGGTAGTCAGGTAATAATGAATAGCTTGTAATTCTAATTTGCTTATGTCTCTCCTTGGCCTGGCTAACTCCTACTCTTCTTTTATGTTACAGTTCAAGTGTCATGCCGTCCTGGAAGCCATCTTAACGGCCAACATCACCCACCCCTCAGGTGGATCATATTTCCCTTCTATATGCTATTTCCCTACCTATCACTGCACTTACCAACATTATTTCATAGTGCTACGTTTATGCATCTGCTCACCCCTTAGCCTAAACAGTAAACTCCTTGAAGACAGAAACTTTGTCATCATTATATCCCCAGCGTCCAGAATATTCGATTACAGGAACTCTGAAAATGTTTCTTGAATGAATAAATAAAACAATTTCCCCAACTTTTCCATCATCTAACCCTACCACCCACCATCACCACCATTACGCCAACTCCCACGAAACCTGACCCGCATATTCGACACTTAAAACGCTACCCTGAGTACTTCTGTCAGCTGTCTCTATTCTCTAGACGAAGAGCTCCAGGAGGGAGAGGACCGGTCATATTCACCTGCCTGACTCCGGTACCTGGCACATGGGCTGAAGAATGAATGAAAATGCTTAGCAAGGCTGAGAGGCTGTCTCGGACTTCTCTCTCACACCCTCCGCAGAGTTCAGACCAATCCCAGGGGCCGAGGGACTGGGGGGACGCGTGATCTCCCCGACAAGCACAGACCCCCCACTGCCCGCGGGCTCGGACGGCGTGGGTCGCCTCCGCTCGCACACCAATCTCCACCCCGCCGTCCTCTCCAGAAGAAAGAGGTGGAGGTCAGTGCGGCGCTTACCGGCAGGCGGAACTCCAGGTGTTCCTGTGCCATGAGCAGAAGATACCTGTTCACGGGTCCCGGCAACGCCATCGCATCAGCCCGCAGCGCGCCTGCGCCACCAAGGGTGTCTCACTCTTTTCTTCCCCTACAGACCGCTTCCGCTAAGGCAGAGCCTGAGGAGCCAGAAGCGGAAGTGGGGAGAGTCGGTTCTCTCCGGAGGTTCCCGGCTTGCGGGATTTGAGCCCCGCAGTTCCGGGAGAGGTTTCTTCTGCTGCCGATTGCGTTCTGTTTGAGGTCCCGGTGTACCAGGAGCTGGTGTGAGAAGATGTGTTGTGTTCAAGAGAAGGTTGCGATGAGACAGTGTAGTTCCCAATGATCCTCCACCTGGAATGTACTTTTAACTTCCCCTACAACTCTTCAAATTCCAGGTCTTCGAAACTGAACTGAAATTTCTGTCTTTTCCCTGCAGCCTTCTCTAACCACTCCAGGCTTTGGGGACTGACTTAGCTGGACTTAGCTATACTTATTGAAGTATAGTTGATTTACAGTGTTGTGTTAGTTTCTGATGTACAGCAAAGTGATTCAGTTATACACATATATATATATATTCATTTTCATATTCTTTTCCATTATGGTTTATTACAGGATATTGACTATAGTTCCCTGTGCTATGAAGTAGGACCTTGCTGTTTATCCATTCTATATATACTAGTTTGCATCTGCAGCTTTTTCAAAAAATTGTACTGGAAGGGGCAGAGAGGTTCAAAGTCTGCCTTCTAGACAGATGCAAAGCTCCCCAAGGCAGATCTCGTAGAGACCTGGCCCCTCTTGTGAGATTACTATTGTGTAAGCATTGGAGCCTCTGGTATAGGCTGCTGCTTATTAAAAAACCAGAGGTGTTCCTGGGAAGGACCAGGAATTGGAAAGGAGAATTTGGAGTTCTGGTTAGAACAGGTCACTACAATGTTGAGACTAGTAAGACACAGTCAGTGAAGAAAGAAAATTAGCGAGTTAACAGGTCCCAGTGGCAGAAGTCACGTGTAATGTCAAAGTTGCCCATACATCTGACTAAACATCTATCATTTGAAAAGGGTTTAGGTGTCCCTATGGTTTAGAACCATAGGGATGTGTGAACCAATGAGAGGGAGAAAAGCTCTCTTCATACATAGGAAGACTAGATTTTTGCAATGAGTAAAAAACAAGGGGTTTTTAAACAGTTTGGAGAGTAAAGTTTTATTGTAACAAGTCATATAAGAACTATGGAAACTTCACTATTGTGAAGCATTCCTGAGGGAGTTCTATTTCACAAGATTCCAGAAGGGTCCTCAGCATCTTCAGTCTTCATGAAGATAATTCAGGAAGAAGAGAAGAGAGGAAAAAACACTGGCTGCTCTCAGGAAACAAAACTGAACAAGTTGGGACTCTGAGACACCTGTTCAGACATAAGCAACTGCAGTGGATTTAAATATGATTCAGCTCCTCAGTCCGGAACCTGTGCTCCACAACGAGAGGCCACAACAGTGAGAGGCCTGTGTACCGCAAAAAACAAAACAAAACAAAACAAAAACTATCACAACATTCATAAATAATGCTTTTGATACTATTTTAAACATGGTTCCGGACGCGCAGGCCCAGCGGCCATGGCCCACGGGCCCAACCGCTCCGCGACATGTGAGATCCTCCCAGTCTGGGGCACGAACCCGGATCCCCTGCATCGGCAGGCGGACTCCCAACCACTAGCGCCACCAGGGAAGCCCTATTTTAAACATTTTAAAGACAGGTTATGAATTAGCTTTGTACTGAGCTAATGTTATAGATGACTAGAGAGTTACCAAATAATTGAACTACTGAAAAGGCTGAGTAAATTTAAATTGTCATAATTTGATTATTGATCTTTACAAGAGAAGAGCCACTGAAAATGTAAGGTTCCAAGGGTTTTCCAACCTCCTTACTATGAGAGGGTGTAATCTCATATAAATTAAATCAAATGGCTAATCACATTTTTAAGAGGTCCATAAGGCATTTGAGAATTCCTTAAATACCTTACATATTGTTATCATAATACTGTCAATTATATCACTGTAAGTTCACTAGTACAACATGTTGCACATGTTGAAAATTCCTTTTCTGAAGCTGATCACAGTAGAACTGATTTATAGAAACATGTAACTGCTAATCTGTGTGGATGCTCAGCCAGCTACTTAGCAAAGCAGTGCTGAAAAACTTGTAAATCTAATTTTGAGAGCCCGTAACCCCTACTTCCAAATTCCTCTCTCCACCTTCAGTGAACAAAATGGAATTTGGATGTTCAGTTGTTAAGTAAATAATAGTGGAAGCAGAACCCAAGGAAAGTACATGTTGGTCTCTCAGCCTAAACTTCCACTATCTACCTGCCTAACATTGAGTCTCAAATACTCAGTTCTACTGCCACCTGCTCTCAAAATTGTTTCCCTCTCCACAGCCTCTTCTATGGACATTTTTGTACTTAACATACCAAATTGTACTCACTGGTTTTGTCTGATCTTCGTATTAGCAATTAAAGGCAGACTGTCCTTTCTCACTTCTATATTTCCTGATCCTGGCAATGTCTGGTACATGTTAAATGCTCACCGAATTTATTTTTTTTATTTTTGGCTGCATTGGGTCTCCGTTGTTGCGTGCAGGCTTTCTCTAGTTGCAGAGAGCGGGGGTTACTCTTCATTGTGGTGTGCGGGCTTCTCATTGCGGTGGCTTCTCTTATTGCGTAGCACAGACTCTAGGCGCAGGGGCTTCAGTAGTTGTGGCACGTGGGTTCAGTAGTTATGGCTCCTGGGCTCTAGAACTCAGGCTCAGTAGTTGTGGCACACGGGCTTAGTTACTCCACGGCATGTGGGATCTTCCTGGACCAGGGCTCGAACCTGTGTCTCCTGCATTGGCAGGTGGATTCTTAACCACTGTGCCACCAGGGAAGCCCACTAAATGTTTTTTGAATGAATCAATGAACAAATGAACTAAACAATATTGATTCCAGAGGTTGTAACTAAGTATTTCATTACTTAAAACTATGTTTAATATCATCCCCCAAAAAAGAAGGTTAAAAAAAAAACCACTACTCTTCTCAGCCTGTTCCTAAGATCAATACTTTAATCCTTATGTTCATTTATATTCATGTATATGGTACCGTTATACACTGGCACAATGTAAGATTAGCTTTCAGTACTTATTTTTCATTCACATTCACTATTGTTAGTAGATTAGCACCAAAAGACAATTCCTAAAGAAATATGTCTCATGAAATGATTTATCAATATATTAATGTTGCTATTAAAATTAATTTTCTCATCCAATCTATCTCTACTTTCAAATCAGGACTTTTTCATGATAAAAGACAGGTCTAACCACTTTTTAATTCTAATTTTCCTTTGGTATAATAAATAAGCCATAGAGCAACAGTTTCTGCCAGTTTTAATAGATTAATGTAACCACTTATGTTTCTTCCCAATTTACGTTCTTACAGGTAAAATTCCATTACAATGAATTCTCTTGGATAGCCAAATTGATTGTTATAGCAAACCCACTGTTACAGTGAAATTATTTTATATATATTACATAGCTTCAGGATCAATTTATTACAAAGATGCTAGGATTCAAGAAGTGAAAGCCAGCATCTGAAACCTGAGTAAAAAGTGACACATATACAGTTCTTTCCATCAATAAGATCAGAGATCCCTGTGTAGTACAGTACTGTTTATTTTGAAATTTTGTGTGTAAAATTACAGAACAATCAAGAAATAATTTCTCTTTCTCCTTCATATAATAAAGGCTCCAACAAGTACTTCTTATACCAGTTTATTCTTCATAAATAAATCACTATTATAATTGACTATTGAGAAATTAAAATGTTTGAACTTTAAAAAAAATACAGAGCCCTTCTTGATTAACAGAATTTGTTTTAATGGGATTTTATCTATAGTATCTTATACCTTAGACAAGGAACCACTAAAACAAAGTCAATGACAAAATATTCATATAACTATATCACAGATTTCAGGAAACAAACATTAAGAAACAATTTAAAACTACCCAGTAATAGCTTCACATAAAACCCAATTGTAATTAGACTTCAAAGAGACCAGAATATTAGTTTATGTTGAGCTAAAATTAGGAAAATCTTCCACTGTTGACATTTTCATGTTCTTAGTTTGTCAATCAAATAATCAGCCTGTAATGGAAAAATAACATATTTTTTTATTCTAGTTATCATAGCCTACATGAAATAATTCTACTGGTACCCCTATTATAATAAGCCACAGCAGAAGAACTGGATACTACATATTCTGTTCCTAAAAATATCTTACAAAATACTCTCAACATAACAGTTTTCAAACTACAGTAAAGGTGTTTATTCTATACTATATATAAATATGCAGATTTTTATCCACATTGCCTTTTTGTTAGATAGTTTCAATAAGGAAAATAAATATAATACTAAAGACATGGAAGAACCTGAAATGCATTTAACTAAGTGAAAGAAGCCAATCTGAAAAGGCTACAAACAATATGATTCTAACTACATGATATTCTGGAAAAGGAAAAATCAGAGACATTAAAAAGATCAGTGGTTACCAGGGATTAAGGGGGAGGGAGAAATGAATAGTCAGAGCACAGAGGATTTTCAGGGCAGTTAAACTATTCTGCATGATTCTACAATTGTTGATATATGTCATTATACATTCATCCAAACCCACAGAATGTACAACACCAAGAATGAACCCTAATGTAAACTATGGACTTTGAGTGATAATAACATGTCAACGTAGTTTCATGGATTATAACGAATGTATCACTGTGGTGTGTAGGATGTCGACAGTGGGGAAGACTGCGAGTATGTGGGGACAGAGGGTATACGGGAACTCTGTGTACTTTCCATTCAATTTTGCTGTGAACCTAAAACTGCTCTAAAAAAATAAGGAAAACAAAAAGAATAAAAAGTAAACTAAAGCCTTCTAGTTACATCATTTCAGATACTTTTCTCAATCATCATATATCTGAAAAATTATGTAAGATTTCAGAATAAACGGTAACATCTTTATCTTGATTTTTTCAGTCTCATAATATATACTTAAATACCTAGATTTAAGAAGAGTTCAGATTCCCAGGACGAACCATTAATAGATCTCATAACTTTGTTCATTCATTTTTTTCCCAACTAAAAAATCATGTAAGGAAATACAGTTTAAAAAGTATAAAAATGTATTTCTAATTATTTTTTACTATAAAAGCATAGATAGTGTAGAAACTTAGAAATACAAATAAGAAAAAAATATCTGTTTTTTATCATACTGATTTTTTTTAAGAGACCACACCAGCTTCCTACAAAATGTCCCACTTTTTAATTTCAAATATATACACCACATACATTAAATATATGGACAACAAGTTGAGGAGAGAGATAATAAGTTTGAAATATGAAGTTTCTAGAAATCAACTGCTTTTTCATTTCTTTTGTACTATGACTATAATAATAATCTGCATTAACTAATGGTAATTACTTAATTTGCAATTTGATGGTTTTTCAGATATAGCAACTATAGGTCACCTTATCATCATGGACACATAAAATAAGAAACATAAATTACTAGTCAAGTGGCCCTGGAAGGACAGAGTCATTTAATAACTAAAGCTTGACTGTCAGGTTACAAGCCAATAATCAGTTGAATTCTATTCTACTTTTGCCCTAGTAAAGCAAAATTCTGCAATTTTTTTAGGCTCAAAGCTTCAACTTCAGATCTAGTAGCTGATGCTACTACTTGCATCAATTTCTGCAATGAGGTTGATGATGACAGAGGCAGCAGATAACATTTACTGAGCCCTCACTATCTGCAATGTACAGTTTTAAGTGCTTTACATGTTAATTATTTCATCAATCCTCTTATCAACCCTAGATGTAGGCACTATTACCTATATGTCAGTAGTAGATAAAAAAACTTGGGCCTTAAAAAGTTTAAGTAACTTGTACATGGTCACTCAAGTAACTAATAGAGCCACAATTCAGAATTCTGAACTATTAATGCCATGAACTTCTATATCATATCCTCTGCTTACAATTGAGAGACTTTGCCATAGTATCGCTTCCTACAGATTTGATGACCTGGAAAAGTACCCCAAATTAAAAATATTATTTTAGATATGTGCAAATAGAATGTTAAAACAGATGATCAAGTCTGTAAGTGCCCACTGTTGCCAAGAAAAGAAAAACTACAACAAAAAGGACAAATATTTTAAATATTTTTGTATGCTGCTAGCATAACAATAACACTTACTGTGATAAACCAATAGGAATTCACTCTATAAACCAATTTTGATAAGAAGCTAAGCTGATCGGCTGGTGCCAGAACATGAAGGTGCAAATGGGAAATGGAACAGAATGGTGGCACATGGAAACCCATTCTGAAACAGCAAGGTAAGAGATAATTGACAAATTAGTTCTACAACAGTTTAAAACTATATTTTCAGGTTAAAACACATAAATATTAAATATATCCAAAACAAGTTACCTAAGGTAGACAGATTGCCACTCAAACATCTCTTTCCCTGTTTTTCTTTATGAACTTGAGAGTATTCACACAGTTCATCTTCATGTTGAAGTTCACAATAAGATAAACTCTTCATTGAGAAAGGTTTTCACAGAATATTATGCCTCTGTATAACCCTTATGAATTCTGAGCTGGCATTATGTCTTATTACTTCAGTTCTTATCATATTAAGCTTTAATTCTCCTAAAAGATGTCTCTGCAGTGAATCTTAAAATTACTGAACGATGAAGTAGAAGTAGGATTCCTTTTTCCAAGACATAGCCAGTAGATAGCGCACTTTCTCCTTTAATAAAGTGGTCATTTCCTTACCCTCACTAAAAAAACTTTATCATCACTTAAGTTTCTTGAATACTAAAAATAAGTTAGATGATAACTATTCATAACTATTTGCTTTATAAAATATTTACAAGAGAATTCCTTTGGTAAAAAAATTTTTTAATATGATTTAACCTCTTAAAAATCCATTTACACACAGTTTTGGAAGTCTACTTTGTAAGTGGAGCAAGGCACACCTGTAACAATAATTCAAGCCTAGAAATATTTGCCTGTTCAAACTAGAAGTAAGTCTCAATTTTTAAAATAGACTAAAAATGACTGGGAACGTGGGAAGAAGGCAAGGAGAGGTGCTATAATGCAGCAGGACAGGACAGACTGTGGAATCAGATCCGTAACATACTGAAAAGCCTCTACCACCACCCAGAAAAGGAGACTAGGTTTTCCCTCTATGAAACAGGAGTCATATAATGGAATCAAGTAATCTAAAAGCAAGAAGTAACTCAAGGGTTCACTCAACCTTTTCATTTTAAAGATTTTAAAGATGGGGAAACCAAGATCTAGAAAGTTGAAGAGACTTCTCAAGGTCACAAAGTTACGCAGTGGTAGAGCTAGAATTGAAACTCAGGGCTCTTGACAACCAGTCCAGTGTTCATTCTTCTAATGAGCACTTCTATGACTGGGAAGGGAACGTGTTGGTTTTGACCAAAGGGTCTCAAATACCATCTGTTCCTTGTCATTATCACCCTTGGATATAGTTCATAATAGTTTTCACAGGATTTTCACACATTCAATCTCATTTTAGCCTACAAGTAGGCACTGCAGGTATTATCTTGGAGAGTTTAAATGACTTGTCTAAAGTAACACAGCCAGTACAACTACAGTAGAAGCAAGTAACACTGATAGCATTAGAATTCAGGCCTCTGAATTCCAGTTCAGAGGTGTCAAAGTAATCACTATACTTGCCTTGGTACTACTTTGATCATACAAGGCAAAATCGAAATCTTTTAAAAAGAAAAAATAAATAGATTAATTAAAACAGTTACCAAATTGAATATTGAATGCTTTTACTCAAACTTTGGTTAATGTCAGAGTGCAGTTCAACAAATTCAAGTTACTTTCATGCTAGAAGGGTAATAATATATTTTTAACTCACATAAAATAAATTTTTTCTAAGGAAATTCAATTTACTCACAATTTTATAGGAATGCACATATTGAACAAAGAGGACTAAGCAACTAATTTTACCTACCCACTGCTTCAATATACTTGTCTGTCCAAAACTAAATGTGGTGATTATTAGACGATGTTGAGATGTGAAAAAAAGTTTTGTTTATTAAATTTACCAATGAACAATATGTTCACTTTCAGGAAAACTGCATTTAAACCATGAATTCTGCCATCTCTACTTTCGTTTTCCTGAGGAAATAACATTTCAGAAAAACCAACTGCATATATTGGTTTCTATCTGGAAGTATACATACCTCGTATTTTTGAAGTCAGTGAAATTATTCCTTTCAAGAATGGTTTTTCCAACAGTTACCATGTTCTCAACTACAAAACAGTAAAGAAACTACATTACACTATAGGAGCCATTAAGTTCACTATCTAGTTATTAACCCGAAATTTTAGGGTCCTAGTAAACAGTCGTATCAAATGCATACACATTTAAAGACATCCAGTAGCTCTAAGTTACGAAGAAATTTGCTTATCAACAACTGAAATGAAGGTTCAACCCATCACAAACTGTCACACATAAGCTGACTTTGAACAGCTGTTGAGGGATATTACCAAGTGACTGTTTAGGACATCTGATCCTACTGAGGTCTAATTCTAATCATAAGGAAACCAAGTAATTAAACAAAAACTGTTTGAGTTAAGAGGACAAGAAAACTTTGAATTTGTCTTTGAACTCAAATTAGGAATATGACATCCCTTTATGTTGGCCCAGCCATGACTAGCTAAATGTTTTGTTTTGGCTTCCAAACTCTTATTTGCCTTAGCATCTTTATTGTCTCAATGTTTCATGGCCTTCAGGTGGGAATATGCTTCCCCATTAAAAAAATTTTGGTAACCCAGGATCTTCAAAGCACAATGCCAAACTTTAGATCTCTTTTGTTTCTGAATGGTGTAATCAAGCATTTGAAAAGAGAAGTGAGAGAATCTGCAGAGGGCAGTTGTTATAATGAGGCTTATAAAATCATTGCTAACAGTTTACCTCTCTAAGTCAGGCTTGAGTGGGAAGGCTTCCATGACAAGGCCAGTACCACAAGGTCAAAAAAAAAGCTCATGTTACTTCGAGCCAGACTGTATCTTGTTTTCTTTTAAAAATACTCCCAAGGGCTTCCCTGGTGGTGCAGTGGTTGAGAGTCCGCCTGCCGATGCAGGGGACACGGATTCGTGCCCAGGTCTGGAAAGATCCCACATGCCGCGGAGCGGCTGGGCCCGTGAGCCATGGCCACTGAGCCTGCGCGTCCGGAGCCTGTGCTCCGCAATGGGAGAGGCCACAACAGTGAGAAGCCCGCGTACCGCAAAAAAAAAAAAAAAAAAAAAGACACAAGAAGTATTTCCAGACATAAAAAGGAACATTTTACAATGATAAAAATGGATCATTGAGAAAACATGACAATCATAATTACATATTCACTTAAAATCAGATCCAAAATACATGAAGCAAAACCTATTGTCTCTTTCCTATTTCATTGATATCTACTCTACTATTTCCTTCTTTATACTTTATTTTGATCTGATTTGCTTGCCTCTTTGCAGCATCCTAAACTGGAAACTTAGGTCATTGGTTTTGTACCTCCTTTTCTAATGTAAGCACTTAAAGCTATAAATTTCCCTCTAGGCACTTCTTCAGCTACATTCTACAAATTTTGTTATGTTGTATTTTTATTACCAATCAGTTCAAAATATTGTCTTTTTTTCCTATTTATTTAGAAGTTACTTAAAAGTGTTTTAACTTAAAAATATTTAGTGCTATTCTAGCTTTTATTATTTATTTTAATTCCATGGTCATCAGACAATGTATTTTATAAGATTTTGATCATCTGAAATGTATTGAGACTTATTTTATTGTCCAGAATATGGACTATCTTGGTGAACATGTGCTCATAACAAAATGTATATTCTATAGTTAGGTGAAGTTCTATTAATGTCAATTATAGTCACAGTGCTTGATAGTATTATTAAGTTCTTCCATATGCTTATTATTTTTCCAACTTTATAGACTGTATAAAAATATTAATTTCAAGGACTTTTAAAGTTTTATTATGGAAATATTCAAATATACACAAAATCAGTAAAAACAGTACATATAATGAAATCCCAAACACCCACCACGGTGCTTCAAAATTAGTAACATTTGATTTGCAACTGTTATAAAAACTTTTAACAAGAAAAGAAATACTAGAAAAAGAAAAGCAAGCATAAACACATTTCTCCCTCCTTAAGAAAAACAGTATAAAAGGAAATACTTAAGGCTGGTGGCTGTTGCCTAGTACTAAATACTGCACGTATATTGGCCTCTGTCTGTTGGAAGGAGCATGAAACATACTGATAGAACTGAAGATGACTAAGGAATTTCACAATATCTCGAAAAAACAGTTTAAAAACTGGTAATTCAGTAGTCTAAACACTAATAAACCACATATCGAGGTTTTCATCAAAGAGATTTCTTAGTCACCTTCAAAAATCTGGCCCAACTTATCTATCTTGCCAGCTACCTTAAAGTATTGACCAAACATCCCAGACCCTGATGACAATGGCTATTGAAGCAGGTTTGAAGTAAACTTAGCAATGTCTTAGTAAACCGTAGCTGACAAGTCACAGAAATCATGTATAGGAAAATACAGGATAATCCTGTAAGAGACAAGATTTCAGAATCTCTTTTTCAGAGGCTAAAAGTTCATCACTAAAATCTCATAATTAAACTTTGGTCCTACTTCATCTATACAGGAAATTACCAGGCAGGAAACTACAAGGCAGGTACCAATATGGTCTCACTCTCAGGTAATATGTACTCATATGCCATACTATAACTTATTTGTTTATAACTTTTTTAAAATTAATTTTTATTGGAGTATAGTTGCTTTACAATGTTATGTTAGTTTCTGCTGTACAGCAAAGTGAATCAGCTATATGTATACATATATTCCCTCTTTTATGGATTTCCTTCCCATTTAGGTTACCACAGAGCACTGAGTAGAGTTCCCTGTGATATACAGTAGGTTCTCATTAGTTATCAATTTTATACATAGTAGTGTATATATATCAATCCTAATCTCCCAACTCATTCCACCTCCCCATTGCCCCCTTGGTATCCATACGTTTGTTCTCTATGTGTGCATCTCTATTTTTGTTTTGCAAATAAGTTCATCTGTATCATTTTTCTAGATTCCACATATAAGTGATATTATACGCTATTTGTTTTTCTCTTTCTGACTTACTTCACTCTGTATGACAGTCTCTAGGTCCATCCACGTCTCTGCAAATGGCACAATTCCGTTCCTTTTTATGGCTGAGTAATAGTCCATTGTATATATGTACCACATCTTCTTTATCCATTCTATTTGTTTATAAGTTTTCATATTATCTTTCACTTTCAGAATCAAGAAAGCCATCATTTAAAAAGCATAAAGAGGCATTATCTTTTAGAGATTTAAAAAATTAAATAACATGGTGTCTGAGATTTGCTTAAAATCCACTGTGGGAGAAGGTTAATATATGTAAAGAAATTGGCCATGAGTTAATAAATGTTGAAGTTGGGTGATAAATACATGGAGATTATACTATTTTCTTTATTTTTGTACATATTTGAAATTTTTCATAATGCAAGTTTCAAAAAGCCATAATGCTCCTTTATCACAATACCTGGCTAAACTGTTTCTTTTCAATTGTCACTGCCATCACTGATGCCAGTTCACGATGATATAACCATGAAGAATACTGCCATCAACTTACCCAGTTCTATCTGATCTTTCTTTAGATATCTGCAGTTTCCAATATGCATCTTTGGCACCACAAGATAATGATGAGGTGCTGCTGGCTTGATATCTTTGAAGCAAACTAGGTCTTCATTCTAAAGGAAAATATCATTTGTTAGTGAATTTTTAAAAAGAATTTCCTAATGCTGTTCTGGCATGTCTTAAACATCATACATAAATCTCAGTCTGATAGGGAAGTGGTGCTTATGTTACAACTAATCTCAATTGGGCAGTTTTGTGATTATGCATTATGTCCATAAAGACAAGCTTTAGCTTCCTTCATGAGATGCTTCCTTCATGAGATTCCTTCATGAGATGCTTTAGCTTCCTTCATGAGATTTATTCCAGAGAAGAAAAAGACTTATATAAAATCAATTTCCGGAAAACAATTATGAATGAAGTTCATTAAAACTTCATTACCATAATCCCAGAGTTCTTTTTAATTTCATTATATATTTCTCCATCTCTACCCTAAGGTTTTTCTACTCCTAATATGTACTTTTAAAGGTTCTACCACAGAATCATAGCAAGATTGATAAATTCTTTTTTACATTTACTTTTTTTCCAAAGTGCCATTTTCTTCATTTATAACATCATCTAGCATCTATATATCCAGGGGTTACATTTTTAAACATTTTTACAATAATTATAAATACTTTTTCTTTATGTTTACTTGCCACTTTATAGCATTAAAAAGACTCTGAAATGCTGAAACAAACTCTAGTATACTGTACTAAGTTATGTGTCCAGTCCATTACATGTATGGTATCAGTTTTCTGGTTTCTATACTCCACACATTAATGTAAGGAAAAAAGAAAAGGAAACAAAAAAGGGAGTCTTTCAACCTATTAACATTTGAGTTTCAAGTTTTTTCAAAAGAAAAATCTATATTCCCTAAATAACCTTATTCAATATCTTATATTAAAAAATTAGTCAAAATTAAATAAAATCAGTATCAATAAGCATAGTTTCCCAGAATGCACTGTTGCTCACTAGTTCTCCATTCCAAGAACTAAAATTCAGTTGGAACAAGGGCCTCATATCCATGCCCATAATCTTGATTTCAGTGAGAATAATGATGAAAGGCAATTGTACATCCTGTAACACGAACTTCCTTATCAGTATCCATACTGCTCATCTAAGCTTCAGGTGACTGACAAATTGACCTGCAGTGAGACCACAATTCAGTGAATGGGACTTTTTGTCTACTTTAGCCCCCAGCAGAGTCATGACTGAAATGGAGGGCAGCAAAAATACAGTATTATGTGTCCCTCTCCTATCTCAAGGCTTCTATAAAATGTCCACAATATCACTCTATTAAAATATTGCTTAAATATTGATTTTGTTGCTGTCCTCATTTACATACTTTCAACCAAGAGCTGCCAGAATGTGGAGGCACAGCCACACAAAAATCTCCATTATTTTTCCAGATATTGAGTGTAACCTGCCTATAAGATGAGAATAGAGAGGGGGAGAAATTGTAACTTTTAAGACCTTGAAGTAAACAGTGATCAACTGAATGTAGCATGAGCTATGAGGAAAGTACACAAACAAGAAATGAATTGAGGTGCCTGCCTACAGAAACGGATTTATGCTGTGTTTAAAGAGTATGAGAATCCTATTGCCCCCAAACTTTGAGGAAAAATCTATAGCAGCTATTGCTTTGCGTTAATGTATCAGGAAAATGAAAGGAAAAGAATCTGTTACTCTCTTCGGCTGATGCAAGACAAAGGTTTGAGGATAAGATAGAAAATTTAGTAGAAACAGAAAACCATGAGAGGTGACTAGGGATAATGTATGCAGCATACTCCCCCCAGCGCCAAGAGGAAATCTTCTGATATACTGGGGAAAGTGATGGGTTTCCTGCAATTCAGGGACAGAGACTCAGACCAGGTGTGTGTGTGTGTGTGTGTGTGTGTGTGTGTGTGTGTGTGTGTGTGTGTGTGTGTGTGTGTGTGTGTGTGTAAATTTACGTAAATATGTATACATGTGTATATATATGTATATGTGTGTTATATATACACACACACGTGTGTGTATAGTCCCAGAAGGTTGGTTGACTTGGGGAACCCCAAGAGCTAACCCTAACCCTAAAATAACAAGCATGACAATTATTTCCATTTTTATTATGGTTTTCCCGTCTAGTAGTAACTTTAAATATACATATCCATGGAATGTTTTAGAAAGGGATAAGATCAAAAGGGATAAGACAGCAATGTTTTTGAATGTTTAAAGTTTTCCATTATTTACTTAATGCTTCCAGCTGAGAAACAACTAGTATCGGGGGTCAAATCTAGTACAACAAAATTGTACTTCCCAGACTGATTCATAACACAACAATTTTATATGTCTTTATTTCCCCCTCAATTATGGCATTAACTTTTAAAAATCCAGAGGTAATTCTTTCTGGTACAGAATACATCCCGATTAGAATTATTTTGAGATAATATAGCTGAATTCTACCTCAAAGCAGGAGTAACACTTCTTTAGATTCATGGAACTACAAAATGCTAGTCTAAAGGATAACAGGAGAAAAACATTAAAGAAGCTCTTAAAAATCTGCTGTCATACATGACTCAGCCATAAGAATGAACCAAATGCCCAGTTCTGTCCTCATCTCCCAAAACCCTATTTTGAAAGGTTCTGTTTACTAAATGTCATGTGTGAATATTTTATTTTCCCAATTCTCGTTAATTAAAGAAACCTACCAATTGACATAACTGTCATCATCACCAGCAGATAAAATTCCTGTCAAAAGCAAAGCGATGACGTTTTATTTAGCCTATGCAATCAATGACTGAATTAGATTTCCGTTAAGCTTTCTAAAATACTGAAACTGGCTCTCTGATGTCTCTCATTGCTACTACAGATCTAGGCAGTATTTAGACTCTTCATTTAAAAGAAAGACTGGGGCTTCCCTGGTGGCACAGTGGTTGAGAATCTGCCTGATAATGCAGGGGACACGGGTTCGAGCCCTGGTCTGGGAAGATCCCACATGCCGCGGAGCAACTGGGCCTGTGAGCCACAACTACTGAGCCTGCGCGTCTGGAGCCTGTGCTCCGTAACAAGAGAGGCTGCGACAGTGAGAGGCCCACGCACTGCGATGAAGAGTGGCCCCCGCCTGCCACAACTAGAGAAACCCCTCGCACAGCAACGAAGACCCAACACAGCACAAATAAATAAATCAATTAATAAACTCCTACCCCCAACATCTTCTTAAAAAAAAAAAAAGCCACTACAAACCCGTACAGGAAAGCTATCCAAAGATCACTCATTAAAAAAAATAAATAAAAGAAAGACTGTCCTCCCATTCCACAGATAAAGAGGCAAAAAATATGAAATAATATTTGTACAAGGCTATTCTTTGCAGCATGATTTATGATAGCAAAAGACTGAAAATAACCCAACTGTCCATAAAATTCAACTAAGACTGGCTGAATAAATTACAGTAAATCCATACAGTGGAGTATTGTGTAGTTATAAAAAGGAATGAGGAAGATCTTTATACACTTATGAAATCATTTCTGGAATAAATTGCTAAGGTAAAAAAGAAAAAGCATGGAACAAGGTTAAGCTATCTTTTGTGTAAGAAGGCAGAGTATACATATAAACACACGCATACATATCTACTCACAAAGGAAAGATAAACCAAAAATATTTTTTAAAGGTTTGTTACGGGGAAAGAGGAACACGGTAGAGATAACAAGAGAATGGATACTAGACTTCAAATGTACTTTGCTTTACAATTTTGATTTTAAAAGCATGTGAATATTTACCATACATTTTTGGACTCAAAAAAAAAAAAGTAGTCCTTAACAATGGAAAACAAACAGAAATGAGTGAACCTAACTATTTGTCATGTTGGTAGCATAATTACACAGAGAAAAGATAATTTCAAGTGACTTTAAAATACAGAATTTTGACTACCTATACCTAGTGATACCCACTAAAAGAGAATTTTTCATGTCAATTCAGATCATAGGCAAGCTTCTCAAGCTTGCCTATGTAGGACATGCCATGTTCATCTTTGACCTCCAAGTGAGTAACACATATCAATAGTAAGCCTGCAAAACCTGTTCAGTAAATGACAGTTGCTTAAACAGAAAGATAAAACTACCCATATTCCCTTATCTACCCCTTAAAAAAATGGTGTGTCATTAGGGTTTTCATATACTTTTCCTCAGAAATGGATGCCTCAGAAATGGATGAACTTCAGGCTTCCCTGGTGGCGCAGTGGTTAAGAATCCGCCTGCCAATGCAGGGGACACGGGTTCGAGCCCTGGCCCGGGAAGATCCCACATGCTGTGGAACAACTAAGCCCGTGTGCCCCAACTACTGAGCCTGCACTCTAGAGCCTGCGAGCCACGACTACTGAAGCCCGTGCGCCTAGCGCCCGTGCTCCACAACAAGAGAAGCCACGGCAATGAGAGGCCCACGCACCACAACGAAGAGTAGCCCCCGCTTGCCGCAACTACAGAAAAGCCTACGCGCAGCAACAAAGACCCAACTCAGCCAAAAATAAATAAATAAATTTATTTGAAAAAAAGAAATGGATGACTTTCTTAAAGTTGGAATTATGGCCATTGTTTGATTATAACAGCGTTTCTTAAACTTTTCTCATTATCACCCTCCTAAGGAACATTTTTAGACTTTTTCCTAATTGCCCTCCCATGATATGTTAATATCACAAATATACTGTGTATCTCTCATGTCCTATATGGCATAGCTGTACTTTATATATAAAGAGTAAACCATATACTTTCCTCCTTCACCTCCTTCAGGGCTTCATTCAAATGCCACCTTCTTAGTGCAGCTTTTCCTGACTAAAAATTTAAAATTTGCATCCCTTTTCTCTTTTTTCATTCCCATCTAATGAACTATGTATCAATATTTTGATATATATATATATATCCATTCTCTATATTTTACTTATTATGTTGCTTACTATTTCCTGTGAGTAAGCTCCATGAGGACAAGGATTGTTGCACATTTTATTTACTGCTATATCCTAATGCCTCCAACAGTGCCTGACACACAGAAGGCACTCATTCAAATACTGAGTAATGGATGAGTGACTGAGTTTCTCTTTCTCAGGGACAAAGCTCTACCACCGTGGGCCATTTTAAACCTCTCTCCATTGGCGCCTTCCCATCGGAATTTAAATGCACCAAAGTCTTCCCTGTTTTAAAAAGCTTTCTCTTAACTCCATCTCCTCCTGTAGTTACCTTACCTTTTCCCTTCTCCCCAAGACTGCCAAACTTCCTTCAAAAAGTCGTCTGTATTTGCTGTCTTCAATTTTTTATCCTTCAGGTTCTTATCAACTACAATCTGCCTTCTGCCTCACCACTGCACTGCAGTTGCTCTCCTCAAGGTCAATGACCATCACTCTGGGGACAAAACCAGTTCTGATCTAAGTTGCCCTCTCTGCAGGCATATTGGAGAGTCACCTAACCCAGATTCGAGGATTAGGGAAGGCTGATGTTGCTAACATACTCCCTTCCCTTAGCTTTCCCAGTTTTCCCTCTGTTTCTCTCTCCTCCTTTCAGGTCCTCTTCCTCTGCCTCTCTCTTGTAGGGGCCCCTTCACTTCTTACTCTACATATACTTCCTAGGTGATCTTATTAATTTCCCTCTTTTCAATTTCCATCTGTAAGCTGACAGTTTCTATAATCTGAGCTAGAGATGCACATCTGTGCAGAGTCAGACTCCTAAATATCCTTAAATTGATTGGCTTTTCTTCATTCCCATTACTACATCTTATTTCAGGCCATCATCAGGCTGGATTACTTCAACAGCCTCATAACTGATCTCCATGCCTCCAGGCTGGTCCTCTCTAAATCATTCTCCACAATGGTGTCAGATAATCTTTCAAAGATCAAACCCTTTCATGTAACTTCTCAACCCCTTCCTTCCAACCCAGCATTAACAGTAGCATTAAACACTGTAGAGCTTCCCTTCACTCTTCAAATAAAGCCAAAACTCCTTAACATGAATTACAGTAGCCTTAATAACTTGGCCCCTTGTCTACCTCCCTAGCTTCACCTTTCACCACTCATCCCCTCGAACTCCATGCTCCAGTTAGACTGAATTTCTGTTCTCCTGTGGCAGAAACCAAACCTCTGAAGGTGCTCTTTACCAGGGGCATCTTCTCTCCTCCTCACCTGACCAATGCCTACTTACTTTTTCGTGTCTCACTTCCTCTGGAAAGCCTTCCCTATCCCTTCAAATCTGGGCCAGGTGCTCCTCGCACGAGCCCTGCAAAATACTGCAGGTGGTAAAACCATCTCATCATACAACAGGGCACTGTTATCAGCTGCCTCTTCTGTCCCTTTAGATTATAAAATCCAGACAGGGACTATCCTTTACCTTGCTCACCAATGAATCTCCAACAGTGCTTAGAAGGAAGTCAATTTACTTTTAACAAATGAATGAATGATTACTACAAAAAACCACAAAGAAGCCCAGAATCTTTGGAGCTGATTCTTTCAAAAGATGTTTCTTGGGCTTCCCTGGTAGCGCAGTGGTTGGGGGTCGGCCTGCCGATGCAGGGACACGGGCTCCTGCCCTGGTCCGGGAGGATCCCGCGTGCCGCGGAGCGGCTGGGCCCGTGAGCCATGGCTGCTGGGCCTGCGCGTCCGGAGCCTGTGCTCCGCAACGGGAGAGGCCACAGCAGTGAGAGGCCCGCGTACCGCAAAAAAAAAAAAAAAAAAAACAAAGTATGTTTCTTTAAAGGCAAGTCGAGCTGGTGGAAGAAAGTGCCTACCAGATCATCTGTTTTAAAATATCTGGACAAAGTCTTAATGCTCTGAAAATGTCCACATATCCTAACTGATAACACTTCTAAGGAACTGGACCCTTTAGTGGAAATCAGAATCTATTAAGTAATAGTTTGACCTCGGACCCACTCCTGCCAGCCTATTTTCAGTCAATCTAACAAACAGGTTTTCACAATTACCATTATCTATTTTCTACTGGTTTCTCTTCAGTACCAGTATTAAGAGTGCGGAATGTAAAAGCAGTGTCTAGAAAGGCGGGGGGAGGGGGGTCCCTTTAATAAAATCAGAGGCCATACATGCTATTGTCCACAAAGTACCTCGGCAGCTGCAGAGAGACTTTACCACTACATTTTCTCCCCTTAGAATAGCAAAGAGGTGGCTGACACTCCCTGCGCCTAGAGAAGCAAGTCTGTTATTAACACTAGGACACCCAGCCTCCCCTAGCCCCATTTATCAGGACCCTCCCCACCCGATCCACATCAGCGAGGTCCCCTCGCGGAGCCCCCAGGAGCGATCGGGTCCCCGGTCGCGCGTCACCGCCAACCTCACAGTACAGGAGTTCAGTGCTGGGATCCTGCTGCGCCGCGATCCGGCAGAACACGCACTTGCTACTGTAGTTCTCGAGCTCCGGCGACTCTGCGGCGACGGCGGTGGTCTCCGAAGGGGATCCCAGAGGTTCTGCAGCCGCCGCTGCCTCAGAGTCGGCACATGACTTCTTGAAATCACATTCCTGCTCCTCCGCCATCGCCTCCGCTCCCGCGCCGCCGAGAGCCTCAGGATTCTCAACAGGGCCTACGCAGAGTTAGCCTCCCGCACCTCCTAGATTTTACCTCGAGGCGTCGCCCCTCGCCTGGCGTTGGGGCGGATAGGGAGTTGGGCACGCTCGCTGATCCCGGGCCACGCCAGACCCAAGGCGACTGACTAGCTGCGGAGCCTCAAAGCCAAAGGCTCGCTTGCACGCCGGCTGCCACTAGGAGACGTGCGAGGACGCTACACGGAAGAGTGGTCGGCCGCGGCAGTTGCCCCTCCCTCTGCGTCTCGTTGGTAACTACGCAGGACTTCCGCCAAAACGCAGGCTCGCGCCCCACGTCGCGATGACGTCACGGGAGCGCCGTGTCCTCGGGGCGGAATGGAACCTGTTGACTGTACTGAACGTCGTTTCCCTGAATCCTGTAATGTAAGGTGCCCCAAGAGTGTATAACGATGTCTTAAAAAAAAGTTTTTAAAGTTTAATTTTTTAAGCTTACGAATTCGTAGGTTTTAAGAGAAAGAACAAAATATCTAGAACTTTGTTTTCAACAAGATCATAGTTGATCCTTTGTGTACGCATTTTCAGCCATGATAATTTTAGGTGCTAAGCTCAAAATGTGAAACTGAATTTCCCATCTGTCCTTAATTGTTGTTGTTGTTAACAGCACCAGCTAGATCAAAACAGCGCGCTTTATCTCATTCTTCATACACAGGTAATGCGGAATCCTGTAGTTTATAGTCTGAAATATTCCGGAACTTTACTGCCAGTGGCTCATTATGCCTCACCTGGATCACTGCGATATCCTTCTAACTAATTTTCCTCCTTGTGTTTTCTGCCACTCAGGTAAAAACCGTGTGTTACCAACTCAGGTGCTTGGACTCTTAGGAGTCTCAGACTAAACTTTTAAAAGGCCTCTCGGGGCCAGGAAAGCCATGCCAAGGGATTATCACAGATTTTGCCTAACAGATTTGGATGAATTCCTCCCTTTTTGAGGTTCCCCCCAAAATACCTTGAAACTCTTGCATTTGTTTGGAGGTGGCCTTCCTTATTTATTGGATAAAGTTTCTGGGAACCTCTGAGTTTCCAATTTCTGGAGGGTTCAGGTAGAGAGAAAATATAAATGTTTCAATTCTACTTAGGGGTGTAATTTACCAAACTGCTATAAATCATAATTAGCTTGAGGGGAAGGGTTTCCTTGTATCTGGAGAACACAGAATAAAAGCCAGTAATATCTCAGGTGAGACGGAAAAATTATAACCATATCCATCAGTTTACTCAATCTCATGTAATTAATAGTTTTATAGAGCCATCTGGTTTACCCAGTTCAGCGGTATGATTTGAAAGTTATCAGAAACTTGTACTTGTCAAAAAGCCCTTTCTATGAATCTTCCTGAAATGAAGCATTTTTGTTTTTTTAAACTTATTTTATTGAAGTATAGTTGATTTACAATGTTGTGTTAATTTCTGCTGCACAGCACAGTGATGCAGTTATGCATGTATGTACATTCTTTTTCATATTCTTTTCCATTATAGTTTGTCACAGGAAATTGAATATAGTTTCCTGTGCTCTACAGTAGGACCTTGTTTATCCATTCTCTTTATAATAGTTTGCATCTGCTAATCCAGAACTCCCAATCCACCCCTCCCCCATTGGCAACCTCAAGTCTGTTCTCTATGTCTGTAAGTCTGTTCCTCTTTTGTAGATAAGTTCTTTGTGTCAGATTTTAGATTCCACATATAAGTGATATCATATAGTATTTGTCTTCCTCTTTCTGAATTACTTAGTATGATCATCTCTAGTTGCATCCATGTTGCTGCAAATGTCATTATTTCATTCTTTTTTATGGCTGAGTAGTATTCTATTGTATATATGTACCATATCTTCTTTATTCATTCATCTGTCAATGAACATTTAGGTTGTTTCCGTGTCTTGGCTGTTGTGAATAGTGCTGCTATGGACATAGGGGGAGGCGCACCTGTCCTGACGATGTCCCTGGTGATACCGGCGATTGCTTCGCTCACTTACCTGTTACTTTCAAAAACTTGCTTCCCATTCCCAAACCTTGGACTTGATATAGTTCCCTACCATGGAAGTGGGAAGAGCAAAACAAAGTATTTAAAATTGTCTGGAGTATATGTCCCGGTGTGGGAACAGGCAAAAATATAGGCACTTTGTGTGCACAGAGCTGCTACCTGGTGGGGTTCTGGATAGCTCCCCTGAGGAATAGCAATTTGCGTTGTGTGATAGTAAACTAATTTTAAATTTTATTTGTGAAATGGAGTGCTCTTTTCTAATTTCAAAAGGGCACCATATGGGCCAGTAGCAACCCTGCTTCAGAGCAGGCTCTGGAGTTAGACAGCTGTACAACTTACCATCTGTGAAGACATGGGCTAAGTTTTTTATCTTTCCCTGAGAGATATATATATATATATATATATATATATATATATATATCTCTGAAACACTCTGCTGCACACTTGAAACCAACACCTTGTAAATTAACTACACTTCAATAAAAATAACCAATATTGAAAATAATATACAATATGAATGTAAGTCACATTACTGTTATCAGTAGCAAACATTTATTAAGAGCCAACTCTGAACATCATACCATACTAAAACGAGCCTTTATTTGTCTGTGCTTTCCGCATCGCTTACTGATCCATTTCTCTGCTCTCCTTTGCAACCAAACTCCCCCCCAAAAGTTGACTATACTCTTCCGAATCCCTCTCTCCTCTCACACTGTCTCCCATCAAGCTTTCACTGCCGTCATCCCATCCAAACTATGCTGTCAAGTTGACCAATGACCCCCATGTCACCAAATCTAATTGTCTCTTCTCAGTGCTCATCTTTTCAGCAAAAGTTGATTATTATCTTCCTCTTGATAAAGCATTTTTTTCCTCTTGTTTTCCAGCACAGCACACTTTCAGATTTCCTCCTACTTGATTGGTTGTTCCTTCTGCAGTCTCCTTGGCTGCTTCCACTTCTTCCAAACCTCTCTCGTCACTAATGGGCTTTGGTCCTAGGTTTTTCTGTCCCTCCTTCTCTCTCTCCCTCCCACTCACACATAAAAAGCTGTACATATTTAACATATACAATTTGATACTACTCTTCTCTTTAGCTATACTCACTCCTTTGGTGATCTCATGCAGCCCAATATCATCCCATTAGTCAGTGACAGAGCAGAGACCCCAACCCAAGCAGTCTAATGGGAACCTGTGCTCTTAAATCATGGTACTTTGACGTGTACATGTGTTCAGATACGTCTAGTATGAGTCATGTTTATTAAATATACATATGTGAAAAAAAAGAAAAATATATATACATATGAATTTGTAAGAAAGATACCTGAAAGAATAGATACCAAATATATTTGCATTGTGATCTCTGGATGGGTAAATTATGTCTTGATGTTTTTCTTTTTTTTGGTTTTTCTGTATATTTTACGTCTTCAACAATGAAAATATAGTACTTTTGTCGTAAGGAAAACATTTTAACAGATTTTTAAAATTCAGAATTCCAAATAAACTTCATTTCCTTTAATCATTCTCTATTTCATAAATAATCTCATTCCATAAATTTTTGAGTTGTTCAACCCTGATGTCAAGAGCCATGAAGCATTTTTAGGCAGATTTCTTGGTGTTTTGGGGAGAGACAGACAGTGGAGCTGCTACAACCATATGTCTGATACAGTGCAGTATTTAGTCCATTTTGCAGTGAGGATAGGAAAGTGTGTTGGTGAGTTTGTCTTAATCTCATAAAGTATCATCTCATCAGTAACACCCCTTTTCCACATCCTAAATAGAAATTTCCTGGACACAAATACAAAAACCTTCTCTGGCTTATATTTAGTAAATAGGAGTAACTTTTTGCTGTTTCACTAGTGTCTCAAGAATTTTAGATTTTTCTGAAGGTGAAAAAAAAGCGTGGACACACTTCCCTCTCCTTGAGAAAAACAGTATAAAAGGAAATACTTAAGGCTAGAGTGGCTGTTGCTTGGTACTAAGTACTGCATAATTTTGGCCTCCATCTGTTGGAGTGAGTGAAATGTCTGTTAACAGGCAAAAGAAGGGGAGGAAGGAGTGCTTGTGTGTGGGAAAGGAGGGAAATTTCCAGTTTCCAATTATTAAACTGCCTTATTTAGAGCTCTCTTGGAAGAAATACTGGCAAGTGGCCCAGAGTCCCGACTTGTGACTGTTTGAGCTTTGCTGAAGTACTTTAAGGGAAGTCCTGATGTGTTGTTCTGAAGTGGAAACTGTGTAAATTATTTGTAATGGAGAGAATGATAAAAGAAAAAAAAATCCCATCTCCTTATAGCAATTTTCCCATTCCTGCTGTTTCCCTGGTAAGTTATTTTGTTTACTTACCTACAGAGTATAATGCAGACACTTCTGCTTTTTTTCATAATACTTTCCTGAAAGCCATGTCTTCAAAGCATTGAAAGTAATTTCTACTTTTATCAGAAATAAGATTATACTTAGACTTTGCATTTCTGATAAAGAATTCAGCATAAACAAAGTTTGATGTGACTAACACCTTACCTTTGTCTGGCATTTTGCAATTTTCTAAGGCACTTTCATATATGTAAGTTAATTTGATTCTCATAACAAATCAGAGAAGTAGATTTTATTACCCCTATTGTAGAAATGGAGAAAATGAGACGTAGGAAGATGAATCAGCCTACTCACGATCATTTAGTTGGTGGATGATAGAGGGATCCAGACCTTTAGTAGAACCAGACCAGAGGCACTTCTTTTCTCCCTCAAATCAACAGAAAACAGCTACCATGTAAATCAGCCCACCCCCATCATCTTGAAGTTAATGTAAATTTTCTTGTCAAATTCACACCTGTATTTTTTCATAATCTCAAGGCCAATAAATCTCATCTTCACCATTCATTCTTTTTCTTGTTAAAATTTGTTTTTTAGTTTTCTTAACTGATACCCAAAGCATCCTATGCTGCTTTTTCCCCTAACGTTTTTCCGTCTCTGACTCTGAATCTCTTTCCACTTTAAAAGCCACAGTTTATTTGTAAGCACCCTAATCTGTATCCTCAGCTTCCTCACAGAACCATACCTTCACCTTCTTGCCTTAACTGAAACCTGGCATTCCCCCAAGGATATCACTTCCCTTGAGCATCGACAAACAAAAACTACTTTTTCTCCCCACCTTCCAACATGCTGAGAGAGATTTGGAAGCAGTGTTGGCGTTCTCTAGCTTCTAACTGCCAGTCCAGGTGATCCCATTCCCACCTGTATGCAACTCCCCACCCTCTGCGCCCTTTCGAGTATCATGCTATAGCATGAAGCATAATCACATCGTGCACCAGCTTCTTGGTCACTCCCCCAGATTCACAGAGAGCTTCAGGACCTGGCCCACAAATGCCGCCAGACTCCCGCGTTATCTCAGACAACCTCAGCATCCGTGATTCATAGCTTCTCAATCACACAAAGGGATTCCAGTGCCCTTTGCCTCCATTCCTCTTTAGCACAACTCATTCCTGTGGCAAAGTCCTAGCTTGACATTTACCCAGATGCCCTGAAAACCTAAACTTTAGTGACTCTTCACACCTCTGAAAGCACCTGTCCCAGCAACTTCCTGACTTCTGAGTAATTTCTGTTCTTGATCTTTCTTCAATGCTTTCTGTTGCATTCCTACCTTCACTTCCTTCCCTACCCAGCATAAACCCCAAAAGCCCATCATTTCCCAGAATTGCTTCTGGGCACCCACCATGCCCTCCCTCTATTTTTGCTGTACTGCCAACTAACTTGCTATCACCTATGGTTATCTAATTGGTTAAAGACATGGGCTGGGGAGTCAGACTCCCTCAATTTCTACCATTTAGTAGTGATTCCACCTTAGGTAAGTCATTAATTTTTCAGGGCTTCTGTTTCCTCAATTGGGAAATAATAATAGAGTACTTATCTCATGACCATCACAAGTTATTGTAAAGATTAATTGAGATAATATATGTAAAGTGCTTAGGATAGTACCTGATGCATAAGCGCTCAATAAATATTTACTATTTGGATTGGCCAAGAAGTTCATTTGGGTTTTGAAAAACCTGAATGAACTTTTTGGCCAATCCAATATTATTACAAATAAACTGCTTGATGCTGCTTCTAAAAAAAAAAAAAATCACATAATCAAATTAATAAGTGCCAATACACTTATCTGCAAAGCAAAACACAAACATTTTTCACCTCTCTCCCTAGATATTGTCCACTTAAGGGAGATGCTTGAGAAAATACCCTTGTAGGGCCTGAGGACCTCTGATACCATCATGTTATCTATTTGTCCTCCTCATCAAAGGTAGATGGGATTAACAGACTGACTAATGTCCATTATTCTTAAGGTAGTAACAGCAAGGATTTTGTGTGACCGCTTCCCAGAAGACAGACTAGAAGAAGTAGGCATTAGACGTGAATAGACATCTCACAAAGGAGAAAAGATAAATGGCTAAGAAATACATTAACAGATGCTCATCCTCATTAATAGGGAAATACAAATTAGAACTACAATGAAATAACATTGCACATTCTTGAAACTGGCAAAAACTAAGAAATCTAACAATATCAGATGTTGGACAGTATATTCTAATAGGCATGTAAATGGTAAAATCACTTTGTGAAACATTGAGGGGTTATCTTGTGAAGCCAAATACATACTCTGTGGACCAGCTGTTCCATCCCAGTGAAGCTCTTTCTCATGGGCCTCAGGACAATGGTTAGAGCCAGACAACTCTGTGCACTGACAGGAGAATGGATTAAATAGTGGTACATTCGTACATTCACACAGAAGAATATTAACCTCACACACAAATGAAATATAGCAGCAATAACAACCTGGAAGAATCTTAGAAACAATGTTGAAGGGAAAAGAAAAAAGCACATCTCTAACAAGTAAATGTATATATTGAACAGTATAATGACATTTTACATATATTAATCCATTTAATTCTAACATCTCTTTGAGGAAGGTAGTATTGCTTTCATTTTACAGATGAGGAACCTGAGGCACAGAGAGTTTTTAAGTATTGATAACTTGCTGATAAGTGGAGTTTCCAGGATCTAGTTGACATTTACTTTATGCTTACACAGTACCACACACTTGCCTAGATTATTATTTTATAAAAAATGCTCCACATAAAATGTCCTTGATTTTTCTGCCTGATTTAATCTTTCTTCCAAAACCAACACAATGAGTTAGAACTGGGGAATCCAGTTTATCATATGCCTTTGCACTCTTTCAACCTTATCACAAAAGTGCAGGCTCACTGGATAGTTTGATCTTCCTTGAATGGTCTTCTGAGCTATTTTCCAGATTTCACATGTGGAAACAGAATGTGACTCACTTTCAATGCCCTAAATTAGCCCTGAGGCCCTGGAACTTCCCTTCAGTCTATGCTTTTCAGAATGCCAGTAACCAAGAGATCTGAAAATGAAGGAATTCGTTTCCCAGGAAGCATCCACACACACCCCACCACCACCACCCTACCCCCCAGAAATCTCTTCCTCAGTCTTTACTTAATACCCCTAAGACCCAAAGGACAGAACTTGAGCAGCTAGAGGAAGGATCATTTCTTCCTGCCTCACAGTCTTAAGAATAATGCTTGTAAATTTGTGACTAAGCACTATATAGCAGGAAGGGGAGGAGAGCCAGGAATCCAGAACCTTTGTTTTATTCCCAAGTTCTGCTTAGCTGTGCAATGTTGGGCAAATTCAAATTCTCTGGAGTTCATTTCCTTTAGTTATGCACTTTGCTCAGACTTGACAAACATTTATCGAACGACTCCTAGGTGCCTTGCACCCTGCCAAGCACTGGGGCTATAGGGATGCGTAAGACCTCGTTAGCTACAGAGGACCTCCCAGCCATTAAAGAGCTGTCTTTCCAGAGTGGAAAAGTATGGATCTTGGTGCCTGAGGTGGTTAAGCAGAGTGTGGGTAGCCTTGTGGTGGAGATGTTGTAGAGACTACACAATGGTCAGCATACTGTTGTGGTTAAGAGCTCAGCTCTGGGGTCAGTCATAACTATAGATATCCTGGCTTTAACCCTCATGAACTCTGTGACTTCAGGCAAGTTACCTAACCTGAAGAATCAGTTTACTCATCTCTAACACAGAGATAATAATTAAACTATATTCGATTTGAGGATCAAATATGATAAATGCATATAAAAAGGAGGGTGAAAGTCATGATAAATAAATGTTACCTGTCTTCCTCATTCTCCTCTTCATATTATTATTGTTAATACATCATTTATTGCTCAGCAAGGTGTTGTTGCAGGGTTTGGAGATTTAGAAGTCGTCCATCAATCTTGCTCAGCTCTAGCTAACTCACTGGAGGATGGTACTTTAGATGGATATTCAGATCTTGTCCCAAGGCCTTTCCTGAAGATGTTGACATGTGTTAATGGGATGATTACAGGCCAGTGAAAAGTGAAGTTGACCTTGGAGGAGGTTCTTCTAAATGTTCTGAAGTATGAGGGATGGTGTAATTAAGCATAGAATAAGCAAGAGGATGCATTTTAGATAAAGTAAGGGTGTGTTAATACATTCTATTGGGAGAGGTTTAAATAAAGAGTGAAAATCATGCTGAATAAACTTGACTTGATCTAAAAAATTATGGTCCAGAAATTTTATCAGAAGTGAATGATGAATATGACTACAAAGAAATTGTAATTAACTTCTCATGTATTAAAAATGCATGTATTTCAAAAATATAAACTGAGCAAAATATTTGCTATATTTTGTCATGTTTATGACAAAGGGCTAATTTTGTGAGTATACTAAAGAAATCTTACAAATCAGTAAGATGAGGAATAACTCAATTGAAAAATGGATAAAGGACTCAGACAAAATATTCAGGAAAAAAGACACAAATCTGGCCAATGCATGTGGGAAGATGTTCAACATCATTCATGATTAGAATATGAAACTTAAGATAACATTCAGCAAAGATTAAAAAGAGATCAGTATAACCAATATTAGTGAGGTAACTAACTGGCATACTCATACACAGTTGGTGTAAACTAGTATAACTTTTAGGGAGGAGTAATTAATACTATCTTTTAATATAAAAAGTGCATATACTCTGACTCACTGCTAAAAGTTATCTTACAAATATACAAATTCATAATGCACAAAGTTCTATACACAAGGATGTTCACTAAGAATTATTTGTAATAGCCAAAAAAAATCCATTAGTGAAGAACTGTTTAAACAATGACAGATCCATGCAATGAATAATGAGGTAAGTCTACCTATATCGATAAAAAATGATGTTCATAGTATATTGTTAAATCAGAAAGACAAACTAAAGAACAGTGTGCATAGTATGCTTCTGTTTATATGAAGAAGATATAAATAAGGATATATGCGTAGAAATGCCCTAGAAGGAAACACAAGGAACTTTTGTGGTTGTTACCTCTGGGGATATAGGGGAGGAAGTGTTTGTCTTTTACTGAATTCCCTCTGTACTGTTTGATCCATGAGCCTGTAGAGATTGTGGTTAAACCATGGACTGCTGTGGGGATTAAAGGCTGAATTGATTGGCTGAATTCCCATGTTTTCAAAATATGTCAAGGTAAGGAGGATTTTTTAGCTGCAGAGACATGAGAAGACATGCCTTATCATCAAAGTTTGTTGAATGTGAGTGTTTCTTGTAGGTGTTTCTTGTTTAGCATATTCCTCAGTGTAACCTCAGAGTTATATTAAGCTAGATCAAGGTGACTTTTTGTAACCCTAGAAGTGGAGTGGTTGATGAAATGATGGGCTCTTGTTGATAGGGAAATAGGACACCAAGATTATCTAATCGTCTCTTTTCTTATGCCTTTTGATCGCCCTTCATTCTAACAGGCTGATATTGAAAACTTTCTCCACAGGCAGGCAGGTTCTCTGGGTGTGCAGGGGGCCATTGGGCATCCCAGCTGGCAAGCTTAATAAGGAAGATTGGTCACTGAATAGAACTGTTTGAGGCATTTTGGGCAGTTCATTAATCCTTGATGATTCTGAAACTGGTTGCACAATTCTGCATAAGGAATACATTGTTTTTCCTTCCTGTGGTTCATTGTGATTGTGGATGGGTGCCTGGTGAGGGGTATGGCTCCTATAGGACTGCCATGGCAGTAGAATGTCCAGTATGGCAACAAAACACATACTGATGGCCAAGGCAGGAAATGTTTATTTGAGACAAGGCCTGGGCACTGGGAGAGGTTTTTCGTTATTTTTCATTAAAGATGAGGATCAGTAATGCTATAGAGATCTAAGTTTTCAGTGTAATCAGGGAACTGAACCCTCTGGTCTTTTTGTTAGTTGATGACCTAAGCAGTGAGACACACTGTTACTTTAGGTGGTACCACGTTTTGTAAGGATCCATAATGGCAGGGACAAATCAAAGTACTGAGAACTAAAGGTTCTCTGTGGCGAGGGAGTAACAGTCTGAGTTCATTGCTGATGACATAACGATTTGGCCGTGCCAAATCTTGATCTCAGGCTGTGCTGTTCAATATGGCAGCCACTGGCCACATGTGGCTAAACTTAAATACTTTAATATTAAATAAAATTAGTAAAATTAAGTGAATTAAATAAAAAATTCAGCTCCTCAGTCATCCAAGTCACATTTCAAGTGTTCAACACCAGTATGGTAAGCTAGTGGCGACCGTAAAGGACAACACACGTTCATGGAACAGTTCTATCAGAGTAGAATGTTCTGTTGAGCAGCACTGATGTAGAAAATAAATAGGTCTCCAAAGATATTCTATCAAAAAACACCATTTGGATGCTTGCTTGACCATACCAGGGAGTCTCTGGTTTTTATTCTGAACCACTAGAGATCTGAAGTAGAAGGGTGGAGGCAGTAGGATTTTAGATTTCGGTGTGAATTGTAAAGTCTCACTTTTTCAGTTAAGATACCTTTTGTTGGCAGATCACTATGGATAATGGTCATAGGCAAGGAGGTAGGAAGATGCGACGCTCTGAGGTTAGGGCTTACCCTGAATGAGGAGTGAGTGACCTGATTGGGCAGAAGGAAGTAGTCAAAGATACTTTTAATACTTGAACAAAGGGCCAGTACAGCTGTTTAGTTTCTGGAACTTCCTTTGGTTTCTGACCTCCGTACCTTTCTTTATCTGATTATATTGGTAAAAATAGGTTAGGCATCCTAAGAAGAACATGAATCTCAGCTTCCCTTTCTGGTTTAAGAGATTCTTAATGCCTTCCTCAAAAGGAAAGTACTTCTTTCATTAGTCCTGTTTCATATGCCTCTAAAACTTTAAAAGGATTTAAGGAAAGGGAAATCAAATGAAGGCCAATACTACTTCTCACACTAGTTCAGGGTGTCCCTGGTGGCTTGTAGCATATCTAAATCATTTTCAACAGAGTCTGGTGAGACATTTGGTTGCCCCCTCCCATCCACATCTTTTGAAGTAGACTCATGAACTGAGGAATTGGCAAGGAATGAACACTGTTTGAGGTCTTCATCTTTAGGGGCTAGGAGACAGGATGTCAAAGAAAATCAGAGGGTAAGGTAAGGTGTCTCTCATGGAAGTTAGAAAGTAGGTCAAGAGAGAGACGTTAAAAAGAAAGTCACTATTCAAAGAACAGCTAGGATTAAGAACAGAGAAACTGCTAGACAGAGCCAAGAGTTTTCTCTAGTAACTGTAACAGGAGCAGTTTTCATGAACTGATGAAAGAATAGGAGAGTGGCTACAGGGAACAAAGAGGGAATTTCCAAGGCAGCAATAAAAACATGAGCACTGGACCTCATTTATTTAGTCTTGGATACTTCATCATCCTCTCATTCAAGTAAAAGCTCTAGCATGCAATAAATACTTGTTGAATGAATCCTCAGGAAAGAAAGTCACACTGAATGCATAAATTCCTTTATTGAAAATATTGGGCTAGCACTGCATTACATATATTCAGTATCCATAAATGAAGGGCCACACATTTCTGATTGGACAATACTGTTTTAAATAGAGAACACAGCATCTGAATATGCTCTCACAAGTATAATATCATGGACTAAACTAGGTATGAGTGAACTATATGCAAAATGACCATTTCGTTAATAGCATATGGTTGCAAATGGCATAAATGGTAAACGTGATCATCATGAGACATTCCTGGTATCTCATACCAACACATAATTTAACAAGCAGATTCAGGTTAAACTGCCAATAAGTTGTTAATCAAGAGTTCTCAATAGGAGAACTTGGGTGAAAGTGCACCCAGGCTATAGACTTAAGATTTTATAGCGTTCATTTAAACTTGCGTGGAATGTGGGTGGAGTAAAATAACTGTTGATCTGACAGGAGGCCACTTGGCAATTTGTTTGTTCTCTTTTATAAATAGTCTAAAATAAGAGAATAAGCTAAAGGAAATATTCTGCCAGCTTAAGGCCAACATTCTAAGAACTGTTTACTTCTTTAAAATGCAGGTATATAAACACTACTTTTTATTAATTTTTCCTTCTAAGGTCACTGGGTATGTATCTTATGACAGACCACTTTCTCAGCTTTGGCTATCATTTGACATTTTTTTTCCATTAGCAGTCTTTGGCTTTCATAAACGTCTGACAGTCAATAATATTTGTTAAAATTTTAACAAGTCTTTATTATTAACTTTAATAAAAGAGTGTTTTATGATGTGGAAGTGAGTTGATATTAAAAAACAAGTTTTTACTTTTTATTCTAATTTTGGTATGAATGCATTTCTTTGCATTGATTTTTCTCAAATAAGAGAGTCTAGAAATCAAGACAATTGGGATAATTTGCCCTTTTTTTCATTTGATATAAAATATACAGAAATTAAAACACTCAGTCTCATTTCAAACAGAGGCCTGTTCATTAATGTAAAAACTTGGGGAAAATTATGCAAAAAAATCCAATAAAAATACAATTTTTGTTATTAACACGTGATTTTATAAGAAGCAAAACATTTTCTTTTCAAAAGCAGGGTTCTAAATCTAGGATCATAAAGGTATACATTTCTGTAAATATCAACTTATGACTGAGAGAAATAGCTTATTTTTCTTTTACACAGTTGTGTTCAGAGTAAATAACTAAAAATGTACCTTTTTAATGACTAAATGGAAAGCTGGCCTACAACAGTCAAATCGATAAACATTGGTATTGAGTTTTAAAAAATTCAGAATTATGTGTATATATATATATGTGTGTGTGTATACATATATATATTTGGACATTAAGCAGCACATACATATACATATCACCCTAAACAATCAGGGCAAAAAAAATTTAATATAAAACTATATAAATCAAATGGGTTTGTTGCCAAAACATAGCACAAAATGTATACATTTCTTTATTTCAAAATTTGACACATTAAAAGAAAAAACTGCCAACACATTTCAGACAATATACTAGAAATAATAAATAAAACAGTTTTTAAAAATCATATATTCCCTTTAAGTGCTGTGCACTCTGAGTTTTCCTAAATGAGACTAAACTTTTCCATGGCAAACAACAGTATGCTGTACATTTTGGTAATGAAAATTATATTGATAAATATACAAGGAATGTATATACTTCCACAGTATTTTCTTTTTCACAGTTAACAAAAATAAAAATTGCATTCAACTCACATCTATAAATATTCTGATTCCTCACTGTATGGATTTGAAGGAAGTGAGAGTATAAAGTCTTTCAACAATCTGGACTTCAGATTTCTTTCTTCATCGTCTGCCTTCCACATGTACCTTTCAGAATCTCTCTGCAATGTGATCACACGCTGAGATGAAGGCAGAAAGAAAGCACTATGATGGGATGAGGCAGTCTGGGCTGGGGCTTGCTCTTCCAGCCAGCTTTAGCAGGGCTGATTGAACCCAGTCTTTTTAATGTCGTATTTTAAGGCAGTCTGAATTTCACTCGAATGTCCATACCTCGAGATCCTGAACTATGAAGTCTTCCTTTTTGGAAAGAATATCATTATTAAAAGTGCTGCAGGAGTTGCTTCGTCCATGGTATAAATCAGCATCTAGCCATAAACCAAATCGTCCCCTGAAAAGGTTAATAAAATGGTGAAAACATTTCAATTTTATGTGCACACTTTCTGTCCTCCCTTGCCCCAACTTCTTTCTTTTATGCTGTACACAGACAAAACCCTAAACTGCTTATAAAACAAAAGGTACATTTCCTTTATTTCATTTAAATGACCCATCTTTCCTAAAAGACGGGTGGCAGTAGTCCCTCATTTAGACACATAAATAAGTCATTTTACCTTCAATTCTTAGTGTCATGTGTTAGACCACACTGTCCTAAATAATCGAAGCACATGGACTAGCTAAAATCACCTGACACCAAAGTTTCAGTTACCTGGGTCAAAACAGGCTCACTCAAGTCAGGTGGTAATTATAATAACAACAAAAACCTTACCCTCCACCACCAAGTTCCAAAGAACTTATGTCTCCATTGATAAAGTAAGAGTTTTCTCCACTCCACTTAAAGACCTTAGGACAGAAACACAAGACAGAGAACAGACATTTCAATCTGGAGAATTCACGAAGAGGGAGTAGCAGCATAGTACCTGTGTGTGTGCAAGGGCACTACCCATTGGCTGAGGAAGCTCCTGACGGCCAGACCTCTCCCACACCAGGATGAGATCTCCAAAGGGGTTATGATGTAGGAAAGACCTCTCAGACACATGTTGGCTCTGACTTGCAACCCCTCCCTGATATTAGACCATGCAAAAGAGCAGTTCCCAAGGCCTGGGGAGGGAATCTAAGCAGTTTCTGTGCTGCAGTCATGAAGGGCTGGCCAGGCTAGAGTGAGGCCAGATGAGGTTACCTCGAGTAACGGGATGGGACAGCTGCTGCTCCAACCACAGCCCCCCATCACCGACCCTCCTGACACCGTGACACCAGGAAGTTGGGTATTTCTTTCATCTAGGTACCTTGAAGTTAGGGCTAAACGTGTAGAGAAAAGTTTCGCCTGTGCCATAATAGTGATCACTGAACTTGAAAGGATGAGTTGCATATGCTCCAAAAATCTGTCAAAAGAAAACAGAAACCTTATCTACTTTCAACCATAAACCTCCCAAAAAAAAGACTTTCTGAAATATTTTAGCACAATCCTATTCTGAGATCTCATTATATCTCTTTCAGCAAAGATCATTACTAAATCAGAGTTCCTAAATAAAAAAGACCACCATCCAACAAATAAAATGTCCCCAATTCTCATTAGAACCCAAGTGGCTTAGAGAACTTATCTGTCAAAGGCCAACAATTGCTCCAGTTTTAAAAGACTTCCGAAGTCCACTACAGAGACAAATTTCTTTTAGTGAATACAGAGGACATACTGGAAACATTAACAAGATGCATCTTGCACACAGAAATGAGTGGTTGAGAGAATGAAGGCATATCTCTGATGTGTTTTCTAAGTAAAATTGTGGCCAGAGGTTTCCCTGGAGAAAATAAATTTTTCTCTCCTTTGATTCGAAAAATGAGTTTTCAACATACTTATTAAAACTGCATCCTTAACGTGACTGATCCAGTATATCTTAGTTCAAAATGGCTTTTAAGAAAAAAGTAACAATTCCGTAATACTGTGGGCTTTAAAGGTGGGTTAGATGTATCTGAATCAATGATTTTTCTATTATTTCTTATTGGGGTTGGAAGGAGTAGTCTTTTCAGAACACGCATGTCCACTGCTTCAGCTTCCTATCCTCTGCTCAGATCCTGACCAGTGTGTGCAGGAGTGAGGACTGGCAAGAATATATATTCTGGAAATGTCCCTAGGTGATTCTGATATATTTTCTCCAAATCCCACTTGGGAAACAATGCTTTTTTTAAAAAATATTTATTTATTTGGTTGTGCTGGGTCTTAGTTGTGGCATGCGGGCTCCTTAGTTGCAGCTCGCTGGCTCCTTAGTTTTGGCATGTGAACTCTTAGTTGTGGCATGCATGTGGGATTTAGTTCCCTGACCAGGGATCGAACCCGGGCCCCTGGCATTGGGAGCGTGGAGTCTTAACCACTGCGCCACCAGGGAAGTCCCAAGAAACAATGCTTTAAATGGAGTCTACCTGAAAAATGTCTTATAAGTTTTCAAACTAATTTAAATTGGATTATCATCATCATGGAATCTCTTCTTTACCAAGTACACTCAGTTCCTAGCTCCTTGAAATACTAAAAATTAGGTAGAGTAGAAGTCTAGAATCTCTTTCTAACCCATGTTCTTCATACCAAAACCTGTCCCTAGAGCTGTTAAGAACAAGGAAAAAACAGTAACAAATTTTCTTAGCAATCATGGAAATCTGTTTAAGCACTGGAGATATGATGATACTAAGAAATTACTGTTAATTTTTTAGGTATTATAGCATTATGGTTATGTAAGAAAATGTCCATTTTATTTTTTTCTATTAATTAACTTAGGAAGAAATTGTAGAATAATGGTATTGTTGGATCTATACCATCGAAAATTTTAACATGTTTGACAGTAATAGAACAAAGGAATCCAGGGGAATGAATGAAGATAGCCCAAAGTGGTAAAAGGAAAGTTAATATGACAAAACTTATAAATGTATAATTGCTCTCCTTTCTTCTCTCAGCTTTCTTAGTAGATAAAAATTATACAAACAGCTATGTAACAGTTTATTGTTGAGTTTGTAATATATATCAACGTAATATAACAGAATTACCACAAAAAGTAGAAAGATGTCATAGAGCAATATAGGAGTAACATTTCTATATTTCACTGGAATTAAGTTAATATAGATCGGACTCTATTACCTGATGATTGTTCTATTATTTTCCACAGTGCTTTGTGGTATAAATTACTCCACGGTCTCATTCAATTAAATTTGGGCCCCTTTGCAGGGGTAGTTTCTGTGGCCAGTCTATGAAGTTCATCCTGACTCCAGGAAGGCTCTCCTTAGCTGTCTCTTTCCCCGGTTCTCTCTGGTAAACTAGATGGTCTACAGCTTAGTTTGCTGCCTTCATGGAACTACCAGCCTCCTCTTAGTTGTTTACCACCAAAATTTTCATTGTTCTCTAGAGTGTCCCTTGGCTTGACCTTCCCCATGTTCTTCTAAATAACATCAGTTCCTTTGGAGAGAGCTTCTGAGCTATATGTTTTATGGTCCGCCTCTTCCCCTGGAGCTGGGGGCTGGACAGTGGCCTGCTTTTCTCAAAGGTACAGTCCTGTTTTATGAGCAGGGTGCTGGGCAGGGGCAGCAGCCACTGGTCTTGGCTCCGCTCACCTGACATGGAACTTCTGCCCTATGTGCTGGAGCAAGCAAGGGCAATAGAGACCCCTGTATTCTCGGCCTGCCATGCAGAAGGTAGAGCAACTGTCCTCTGAGAAGGGGCTGGTCAGAGGAAGAGAGCCCTGAAATTTAGCCTCTGAAACAGAGATCTTGGGTAGGGGATAAGACATGCTGGGGACCTGCCCCTAGAGGAGGCATATCATAGTCTTTGCCTGGGAGCTGGCAGCTGAGGGATCCTCATCTTGTCCACACGTGCCCAGAAGGAAGCTTGTCTGAACAGGGGTTGGGGGAGGGAGCAGGCTGTGCCTTCAAATACCGCAGAATCTCACTATTATTACTGGGCTTCATTAGATTTTCTTAAATAAATGGTTCTTCACTTGCTGTATGCCCTTAGGGCAATTTCCAGAGACTTTAAATGATTGTTGTTTTTATAATTCCCACCAGTAATGATTGTTTCACTGGGGATTGATTCCGTAGAACTCCTCATGCCTGCCATTCTGCATGCCTAATGCTTTTATCTTAGAATTTTATATAATTCATTTCCAGATAAACTTACAGGTGTTGTTCTATCATGTTCCCAAGCACAGCAAGCCGCATCCTTGCCTTGGGGGTAGGTGGGGTGGGGAAAGCAGAGTTATGCCTTCAAATAACACAAATGCCTCCAGGGCACCAGATCCAGTAAGATTATACCTCTAGACAAACAGTGTAATCTTCAGGTATAGGCAGGCCTCCTTTACATATCTGCTGATAGGAAGCTGAGTAATACTGGGCATCATCAAAACCTGCTCTGTGAGGCCAACACATTCCCCAACAAGTTCTCTTTTGGTAAATTAATAGAACTAATCTATACCTACGGTGCAGGTACGGGCACGCGTGCGTGTGCGCGCGCGTGTGTGTGTGTGTGTGTGTGTGTGTGTGTGTGTGTGTGTGTGTGGTCTAAAACCATCTAGCCCTATCTCATCTAAAAAGTAGCACCTAACTTTGCAAACATTTCACTAAATCCCTAAGTAATTCCATTTTAAACCTTTGTTATTATTATTTAAATTTTTAACTTGACTCTCCCTACTGTTCAGCTTGGACTATGATTAAATAAAGTGTTCTCAATCAGTAAATAACAGTAGGAACAATGATAGTAACTAAACTATTCCTCACAACTCTTAATCTACTTACAGGAATGATCACCGTTGAGAAAGACAGTGCCCTTCTTTCTGCTAATTTTTCCCAAGACAAATTATGACAGCAAAAATCTGTTTCCCCTAAAATGATCCTAATTATATGGCTTCTCAGTAAGCTCCCCAATGCTTAATAGTGCCCCACATCTAACAGACAGTCATTATACATTTTCTGAATGGATGAATAAATAAATGGTTGTCAAGTAAACCCTGCTTCCAAATGCCAGGAAGAGAAAATAATGACACCTACAAAAAGTGTAAAGAAATTTCTTCTTGCTATAATATAGACCAAGTTGAAATGAATAAAGAGCAGACTTGAAAGATGCTTTCCTTTTGTGAAGCAGAAGTCGGCCTGGATGGTACATGAAAGAAACCTGGACAGATTCCACTCATACTCCAGGCTGACCGAGTGAAGAATTATTAGCTTAGGGGAGATGGGGGTAATATCTAGATTTCACCAGTGCCTCCAAGACCGACAGCAACGTGGGTGAAAGTGCACTAAGCAATGGTCCAGAGCATTTTCTCCTGTTTCGTAACAACTGGGCCCTTCAGGTACAACATACCATGGCCTTAACTGACTCTCCATCTCAGCAACTATGCGGGCAAGGTTGGTGGGCACTACTTCAGCTACCTGGAAGAAGTTCTGGTATGGCACTGGGACTGCTTTCTGCAGCTATGTCCAAATCTAGACTTGACTTTTCTTCCAGCTTCTCCAGTTTTAGGTTACAGAATATCATTATAGTATATATATATTACAGTATATATATTATATATAGAGTTTATATATATATATACTCCATGATGAGTACAGGAAAAAAATTCCTTAGAATGTGACTGTATTTGGAGATACGCTCCATTTTCTTTTTTAGAGATGCATTCTGAAGTATGTAGAGGTGAAATGACATAATAATTGGGATTTACTTCAAAATACTTCAGGGAAGAAAAGCCAACAAAGGAAAGAATGAAGTGTATGTGGCAAAGTCCTGCTAACTGTAGAATCTGAGTGATGAGAGGTCATTGTATTAGTCTCTCTACTGTTGTGTAGGTTTGAAAAGCTTCATTAAAAAAAATGTTCCTTGGGCTTCCCTGGTGGCGCAGTGGTTGAGAGTCCGCCTGCCGATGCAGGGGACACGGGTTCGTGCCCCGGTCTGGGAAGATCCCACATGCCGCGGAGCGGCTGGGCCTGTGGGCCATGGCCACTGAGGCTGCGCGTCCGGAGCCTGTGCTCCACAACAGGAGAGGCCACAACAGTGAGAGGCCCACGTACCGCAAAAAAAAAAAAAAATGTTCCTCTATAAGAGGAACAAGCCTCACCTGATTATCCATATCTTTGATGACCAATAGGACAGGACCGTCTAGTGATGCTGACTTCCGGTAGAGAGTTTTCAAGCTGGTCCCATGCTCTAATGTGCTGTATACGAGACTCCATGGATACCCCTGTACCCTTGCTGGAAGGCGTCGGGCCAGCTGTGAATCCAAAGATGAAGATGTAAATACACAGTCTGCCTACAAATCACTCATGAATTTGTAGCACAAAACCGATGCCTGTGGCTCAAACTCGATAATTACACTACTTCCATATCTCTCCCCTATACTGTAGCAAATATTTGCCACTATAAACCAAGAAGGGAAAATCATCCCTTGGCAGGGATGCTCCCCAGAGCACGCATTCCCTCTCAGGGATGATCCTGAAGGGTCACTATGCCACTATATATTTGAAGATACAGCACCTAGCTTGATAAAGAGGTATGAATTAGACACATGCTCTCTTGTTTACACTTCAACCTGACTTTCACCAAGCAGTTCATGTTTCTCGAATTGTTCTTTCTAAACCTTCAAAGGCTCAGAGCTGCTACTGACAGCTGTAAATTCCCACCAAAGTGAGAACAAGAAGACACGGGTGTTTTATGCTAGTAATCAGATGTAGTCTGTCCTCATTACACTTGTATCTTTCACTTACATTAATATTAAACTTGGCTGCCATAAATATCAATAATGCATATCTCTTCAAAAATACACACAAAGGAGGCTATATAAAATGTTCAAGTCCTCAAGAATGCTTGACATAGTTCTAGAATCAGCATGAACTCCATCCCTGTAACTGCTTGGTCAAGTCGCCTAGCTTTCCTGGGCCTTCGGAGATGGCATTTGTAAATTGAGGGACTTGAACTTGATGATTCTTTAAGGTGTCTGAAATTCAGGTTTCTAAGCTGACTGATGGGGGAAGCACAAGAGGTCCCTTACTAAAGTTCAAATACAAGCACGTAGTATTTCATAAAAACTCACATAAGAGATGTTCAGAAAATAGAAAGTAAACCAAAAAAAAAAGTACAGAAAAAGGAAAATTACTCCTAGTGGTAGGTGGTTTTCATAAAGCAAGTAAAGTGTACTTGCTATATGACTTTTACTGAGCTCAATAAATTGAAACCATCGGAACTCTGCGATAATCATTAGGATAAATTTGGATCCTTTTAAAATACATTAGGACTATAGTAGGACACTTTAAAAATTGTTTTGAAGACAAGAAATGGCTTTTTGTTCAGGTTCGGGGAATGGACGTAGGTGTCTGGCCAAGTCCTTGCACTCCCAAGAAGGTGGCAGGGATGCTGCCTTTCAGAAGCAGAGAAGGGCCCTGGTTAGGCTGCTGGTGTTTCTTCCTTTAAAGCTCGGCTCATGCTTCACCCCAAGTGAGAAGAGCAAATGCCAGGGGTGGGAAATGTGTTCTAAGGTTTGGAAGACACCCATCCTAAGTCCCCAGGAAGAACCCACCTGCTCGATGTGCATGTTCTCCAGAAGCGCACTGTGGGGCTGCAGGATCGGCAGGGCGGCCTCATCCTCATCTTCATAGTAGCTACACGTGCTCTTCCTGCGTTTTGCCTCCTCAACGGTGATGATCTGAAATGGAGAAGACATATAAACCAAGAAAAACGATATTTTTGCTTTTCCTTCACCTGCTATAAAGGACCTCAGGTACACAATTGCCTGTAACAGGTAGGGTTTTAGCAGCAGGACATAAGTTGAGCCAGCACTTTGGGGGAAATGGCTAATCACAATGTCAATTTCAGAGCAAATGGAGAATTAACACAGTACAGCTATAGCACTTAATATGTACAAATTAAAGTCACAAGTTTTCCAGTTTTACTATTGCTCAGTCATCAAGTAAGAATTATGTATAACTCCACAAGCGACTTATACCCTTGAAATGCCCTAAATTATTCTCCATTAGCCTGCATCTAAATTTGAATTGTTACGGGACTAACAGATATCATACTATGAGCAAGTCTTCTATAAATAGGGAAATGGGGACGATAAGGATAGTCCTTTAATCAAGAATCCTAATGTTTTCTCTCAAGGCTGATCATAGCAACCAACCCTGACAGAAATAGCAAATGATAACATCTAAGGAAAGCAACAATACAAAGAGACACAAAGCTTTAGTCTAAATTACAATTAGGTATGATTCTTTATGGAGAGTTGAGAAACCATCAAAATAATCTTTCCTTCAAGGCTGAGAACAGAAACATGATGTTGTACACAACATTTATTATTTCATCATAAATACACTTATAAACTACCAGGTTAAAAATCATTTTTCTTTTGCCTCTCCGAAAGTCTGGATAAATCACTAAATTACTTTGTAATTGAAGGATACAGACAGAAGGTAACTAATTCACCAAAATTCCTGAGTACAAATATTAATGACTTTTGCATCATAGAGAAAAAACATTTACATTACATTTAGTGAAGGTTGTCAGACAATGACTACTTAGTTGCCAAAATGCTGTCATCTGAGCTGGATATACAGGTAAGGAAATTAGCCCTTAAATGTTACCGTCTTCTCAAGGGGCATTTACTTAAAGAAAACACTGTTGAAGAATCACACATCCAGCATTTTAAATGTATTAAATAAAGCATATATTTGGGGGGAACTCTACATTTAACACAGGTACAAAGTGGGGCTGTGGAATGAAAAAATCAGTATGGAGTTTTGACTCCAAAGGGAAAGGGCAAACCACACCATCTCTCTCTCCAAAGTGAATAAAATACCTGCTCTGGCTGAAGTATTAGCACGATCCTTTCTAATTAGAAAGCATTTCAAAGCATCTTAGCGGCAGAGCTTGGAGGATTCACGGGCACATGATTAGCCCTCAGGACTCCAACATACCTTCACAAAAGGCTCTTGGTCCGGTCTGGCACAATAGAAAATCTGAATGTCCAGGGGCAATCTTCTCATCGTGAAGTAGTGTGAACTGCCTGCTTGCTCTCTAAAGAGGTGCAGGTTTTTTCTCTTATCTGCCTCCACACCACTGTTACTTACAGCCACACTGAGCTACAACTGTTTATGCAGTATCTCGTTTCCTGCATGATTGAGTTTCTGTTTCCCTTAGGAGACAGTTCAATATTTCTACAGGAACACACCCAAATTAGGATTTAGAGCAAACACACACTTCCTGTTAGGCATAGCTGTGAGGCTGTAAAAAGACACTTTCACCTTTGAAATGGTAGTTTCCTAACAGCACAACAAAACCGCATTGTTGTTTTTTTTCTTCTTCTCTGTCTTGTACTTTTCTTCCCAATTGTCCTCCAGCTGGCTGAGCTAGCTTTTCTAGCCCTGCCTTTTCAGATTTTTTTTTTCTGCATTCTAAAGCGAAACCTTCATTTTAAAAGTTTATGTGTGTTCCCTGACGTCAGTTTGAATCTCAAAGGAAATATGAAAAGGAGCCTTTACCAGAGGTAGGTTCATTACGCTTAGAACAATGGCGTTTCACTTCAATACCGTCATGTTTGTTAGGTATGAGAAACTTCAAAGAACTGAAAGAACATCCGGTTTATATGAGGCTGAGAAAAATGTTAGTTTAGATTCAGGTTTTCTAAAGAGCACCTTTTAACCTTTCAAAATATTAATCTTAATGACTAATAAGCATGATGAGTCCTCCTCTACTGCCCAGACCAGATATCAGCGGGTTGGAAAGAAATGTAGATTACCATTGGATCAATTTTCAGGGATCTTTCTGTGAGTTTTCCAGATCGAAAATGGCCTCTTGGTCTCCAGTACCCCTGGGAGATCGGGCGCCACTACACAGTTCATCCTGGGGGTCAGTTCTAATGAGGCTCTGGGAGATAACTGGTGACCAGTCTCAGGTCAGCCAGAACTTATTCTCAATGCAAGAGCCTGGACACAATCTAGGGCAGAATCACTTGGATTTTGTGCCAGTGAGACAGCATTCTTTTCAGTGCCTGACACTTCATGACAGCTAACATTTACTGAGTGCTTTCTATATGATGGCAAGTGCCAGGTGCTTTGCCAGGCATGTGGCACAAATAATTCCAGTATATCATTTATCAGCTTTTCAAATTAGCGAAAGCTTTAAGAAAGGGATAATAGAAATAGTACTTTCTGTTGCCAGAAGCACAATGAGAAGAAGGGTATTCCTCACATTTCTGGAAAATTGTCATTATATAAAAGATTAGGAGCCTTAAAAAAAAAATCAATAGCCTTATACTAAGTAATATCACTTTCAGGAAATTAGGGGAACAGTCAGAGTTACAGATCATCTCATCCTTGTGAAAACCTTGAACCAACACGATTCCTAAAAGTGGGGAATTGTTAAATAAATTCTGATTGAGGTTTAAAATATTATATAACCATTAAAATGAGGCTTCAAAATCTTTAATATGATACAGTTCTCACAAGATGTCAGGTGAGAAAAGCCAGACACCAAACTATACATAGAACATTATCCCATTTTGCAAAAATACTCTCTCACCCTTACCGCCTAGAAAACACCCTAAAATAGAAAAAAATGAGTCCAAAAAATGTACAAAAGTAATGTGTGGTTAGATACTATTTTCTAAATGTTCTGCATTGTGCTTTTCTGTAGTTTCCAAATTTCCTATAATAAAAGCAGGTGTTACTTTTATAAAATTAAGAAGTAAAGCTTATTTAAAGAGCTTGGGTATGGAGGATGGACTTAGTGGTTGGGTTGACTGGAGTTGCCCTAGAGTTTAAGTGAAGGATGCAGACAGCTGACTAGGGCAGTGGTCCCCACCCTACGTAAGATCAGAATCAACACATTCTAACTAGAGATGACTGACTACATATGATGATGAAAGAGAAGAATCTGGGTTGATATCTAGGCTTCTAGCTTGGGGCACCACTAATTAAGATGGGAATACATGAGAAGAAGCAAGTTTTGGGGAAAGATGAAGAGACGTTTTGGACACGCTGAGGATCAGACACCTGTCAGGGGAGTGAAGGTTCCTCTTCCCCACCCACAGAGGAGAAGCAATGCCACCATGAAGCAATGCTATCACAGTGGCCTGGCCTTAAGGTAATGCTAGTAAGCAGAATTTGCTCCTGCATGGGAGGGAGCTTGGACAGCATTCTTCTCCTCATTGTACTTTTGACTTTCTCTTCCATGTGGCAAGAAATAGGGATAGGGGCTTCCCTGGTGGTGCAGTGGTTGAGAATCTGCCTGCTAATGCAGGGGACACGGGTTCGAGCCCTGGTTTGGGAGGATCCCACGTGCCACGGAGCAACTAGGCCCGTGAGCCACAACTACTGAGCCTGCGCATCTGGAGCCTGTGCTCCGCAACAAGAGAGGCCGCGATAGTGAGAGGCCCGTGCACTGCGATGAAGAGTGGCCCCCGCTTGCCACAACTAGAGAAAGCCCTCGCACAGAAACGAAGACCCAACACAGCAAAAATAAATAAATTAATTAATTAATAAACTCCTACCCCCAACATCTAAAAAAAAAAAAGAAATAGGGATAACAGTCCAGTCACCTCTCTCTCCAGTTATCTTTTGTTTCCATGTCCCAAGTGTTAACAAGTACACTAGGAGCTCGCAACAAGCCAACCCATTTCTTCCTCCTTCTCCATCCCTTCTTCTTTTCTTCCTCTTCCACTACAGGTCTAGAGACACCTTCTAAAGGGATCTGCCCTCTCATTCTCCTCAGTGGCTCAGTCTGAGTGGCTCACTCAAGCCCACTCTACTCTAGATCTGGAAGCAGACCTTTCTCTCTCTGCATGCCCCTTTAGCTCCTTTTCCTCTGGTGCTGGTAGGTGTGGCCTCTTCTCCCACAGGAGTTGTCAAGAGCTGAGATTCAAGGTTGGGATTAGTGGAAAGATGCAGAATAGGCCTAAAAGCGGGCTGCTTCAGTTCAAGATATTCAGGCCTAGTCGGGAAAGGATTAAATCCCCAGTGAAATTTAAACCTTCTCTCTGGCCCTCCATATTGGGCAAGAGACCATAGCCTCACTAAGAAAATATACATTTCCTAGCTATGCTTCGTCTGTGCGCATATCTCATGGGGGTGGGGGCCTCTTGGGCACAGATGGTTAGGTGAGGAGGACGGGAATTGATATTCTCTGACGCCTTGGCCAGAATGCCAGTGTCACACCATCTCTGCCTCGTGGAGACCCAGTCATGCCTGTGGGGCATCTATGTGCTCTAGAACAGCAGCCTGGAAGAAAGGTGTGTGGAGGAGACAGAGGTGGGAGTCAGCAGCAGAAACCTTGAAAGCCGATGAGCTCGTCCAAGGAAGATGTAATAGATGAGAAGAAAAGAGAGCCAAGGACAAACTAGGGAACACCATGAGAAAAGGGACAAGCAAAGTATACTCAGAGAGACTGGCCAGAGACAGAAAAAGAGTTGATATGAAGAGCCAAGGGAGGGACAGCCTAATAGGCTTGAATATTTTTAATCAATGGTTTCAAACAAGAAGCTTATGAACTGTGGGAAGACAAACATGCAAACAAGTAAAGTGCTGAGCGATACACTACAGAGCTATGAGCAATGGGCTGTGGAAGGACAGGAGGAGTAACTCTGGCTGAAAGCATCACAGAAGTGACACATGAGCTGGACCTTGAAGGATGACGGGAGTCTGACATGGAAAGCTGTGTGTGTGCATGTACACATTCGGGCTGCGAGGGAGTGAATGAGAAAGGGACGAGTGAGGGCAAACACACATATGAAGGGACCTGGCATTCCAGAAGGAGTTAGACCCAAGGGGCAGGCCTCATCATCCTTCATCATCCCAGTCTGACAGAGTTCCAGCCTTGGAAGATCTGACTGCCCACTTGATGAATCTAAACCCAGGCTGGGAGTATTGCTGGAGAAAACCTGCCCTCACTGCAGCCTGGTGTCAGACCCCACCAGGGCTTTCAATACCAGACAGCCATCCTACTGCAGTTCTTCAGTTGGCTTTTTTCCTAGTCTCTATAGCTGCTACTTCAGACCTTCTCCGTATTCCTCTAAGTCTTCCCTCCTTCACTTCTAGGGGGTGCTCCCTCCTGCTGCAGAGAAATAATCAAATGAGCAATGGCAGAATTTACCGCCAGTGAGTCTACATTTTATATGCACACATCCTATTCTTTTCTGCCGCCCGACCACCTAAGACCGATTCTATCCCTACCCCCACATTCCCGGACAATTCTCGGGGATCCAGCCTCCCGCTTATTCCCTCTCCTATTCCCTTATCTTCTGTACCTTCTGTTCCACCGTTCCCGCTGACCTCATCCAAAACGTTACAGTGTCTCTCACGAGAGGGAAAACCTCCCCACCCTCACCTCTTCTTCCAGCCTTCCATCTCATTTTTATTCTCCAAAACCAAATTCGAGTGGTTTGCCCACCTTTACTAGCTCCACTTACTCACCCCCAATTCATTCATTGAACACTGGTAGCTGCATTTTGAAGCTACCACTTTAATGAAACTGCTTTTTGTCAAAGTCACCAACTATTACCTCCTTGGTTTTAAATCCAAAAGACATAGCTTAGTTCTTACCTTCTGACTCCTCCGCAGCATTAGGCATTTTTGACCACTACTCCCCTCTTGAAACATTCTCTTCCCTTGGCTTCTAAGACATGACTTTTCTTGTTTTCCATGCCCTCCCCTGGCTGTTCCTTCTCAGTCACCTTTGTGGGCTCGACTATCTTTGGCCCCTTAGAGCTGGCATCCTGAAGGGTTCTGTTCTGAGTCCTGCTCCTTTGCCAATGGACACACTCTCCTAGGCTGACCTCACCTACACTCACAACTTCAACTTTGCTAATCACTTCCGAAAGTATATCTCCAGATCTTTTTCCTAAGTTTTATTCTCAGTTGTCTCTTGGACATTCCACAGACACCTCAAATTTAGATTAAAACCAGAACACAGAGCGTTTTCTGCCAAATCTAATCCTCTTGCTATGCTTCTTATCGCAGTGAAGGGCAGGTACCTCGATCCCTCCAGTTCCCATTCTAAAAACCAAGAGATCAATCTTGACATCTTCCATCTTCTGCACTGCCGCTCTTTCAGCAACTGTTCTCTCTCAACACTGATTCCTGCAAGAGACTCCTAATGGGTCTTCAAGCCTCAAGTGTTGTCCAACTCCATGAACATCTGCCAGCAAGAGCAAGCTCTCCAAAATGTGTATCTGTATTTACTTCTCCAGGCTCCAAACAGCTCCTACTGGTTGAAGCTGTTTGAGGACAGCTCAAACTGCTGCCTTCCTACTGCCCTTAGGAAAACAGCCAAACCAAACCTATGACGAACAGTTCATAGGTCCTTCGTGATCTGCCATTTCATTATCTCCAGCTTCATTTCTTGCCACTCCCTCAGCTTTGCACTCTTATGATCCAGCTACACTGAACTCTTATTAGTTCATCAAATGTCCCACACTCTCTGTTTCTCCCCTGGGTCATTCCTCTACATAGACCTTTCTCTCTGGCCAGAACATGTTCCGTGTTCCATGTCCCACTTTCACCCCAACTGCCTGTCCTCCCACTTCTGATCTCAGCTCAGATTACTCCTTCTGGGTCGCATTTCCTGATTCCCTAGCTCCATTCAGGTGCCTGGGTACATGCTCCCATAGCACGTGGCATTTCACCTACAACGGTAATTATCTCACTATATTGTAATGATTTATCTATACTCCTTGATCTCATCCACCGTGCCCCTAACATGAGAAGGGTGTGGTAAGTGCTCAAAAAAATTATGAACAGTTTTTTAGGTCAAATTAAGAAGCTTGACTTTCATCCTGTACGTAATGGGGACCCTGCAGCAGTTTCAAAAAAGAGAAGTGAAACTGCTGGGTTGTAGGGGTGGAGATGAGGTCTTTCTGACACACATAACTAGCTTCAACACAGATGAATAAGGTTTTTTCCCCATGTGATTTCAAAGAGGCACAGGAAATCTGACTTCTTGCCAGCCAAGAGGTTACTGGAATTTTGACACAAGAACATTTTGTTTGTGGACTGGACTTTTTTTTTTTCTTTTTTTTTTTTGCGGTATGCGGGCCTCTCACTGTTGTGGCCTCTCCCGTTGCGGAGCACAGGCTCCGGACGCGCAGGCTCAGCGGCCATGGCTCACGGGCCCAGCTGCTCCGCAGCATGTGGGATCTTCCCGGACCGGGGCACGAACCCGTGTCCCCTGCATCGGCAGGCAGACTCTCAACCACTGCGCCACCAGGGAAGCCCTGTGGACTGGACTTTAAGGGACAGTCTAGCCCTCTCTTGAGTCTCACCTCCCAGCTCTTGGTGGTCGGTTCACTGAAGAAGTTGTCAATCATATTCAGTTCTTCTTTTTCCACCACCACAAAGCCTTGCTCTTTGGCATCTTTCCCATAGACATCAGGAGACCACTGAACAAAGAACGTGTACAAGTGATCCACCCTGAAAAACATGTTCATCACAGGGGTTAACACCAAATCTACTTTCCTGGCAGGCACCAGTAGGAACTTGGGCATGTACAGCTATCTTTTTCCTGCTTGGCAAATCCATTTTGCTAATTGGGAAATCTCCCATGTTGAAGATAATCTCTGCTAATGCATTCCAACTTCAAAAATAAGTCAATAAATGGAAGCTAAACTCCACAGACACTGAAAAAATGTCTTTCAATCTGAGGCAAAGATCAAGAAATGGGACATAAACATAAAAAACACAATGAAATATTTACACCAAATATTACACCTCATTGGGTCTTTGTTTATTGGACACCTGTATTCATGGGAAAAAAATTAATCTGAAGCTTTAGATGGGAACAAATATAAGCAATATTCCAATGGGTCTTATGTAGATTGAAGCATTATTATATCATAATTTTAATAAAATATCTTTAATAACTAGAAAATATCAGGGGTAGTATTAGCTGTTGTTTTAACATTAGAAAGAGACAATTTTATTGATATCGGAATGCAGTTTGCTTCCAATATCTCTGTTCTCTTATACATATTTAACATCTGAAGCATCTCTCCAGACTTAATCAATAGAGAGGTGGCTAGTTCCTGAGCAGAGGGTGGGGCTTTTGGTCCCAGCACCTACAGTATCCCCCCACCCCCCGCCCATGTAGAACAGTCAAAAGCCCTCTGACCTTAGATTCTACACCTGCAACCATCACAGTGGGGGAGTGGAAGATAGATAGGATCAAATGATTCTTAAAGTCTTTTCTAATTACAAACTGGTAATTTCAATTTGAGCCTACTCTTTGGGACAATGCTAACTTATTGCTAAGCTTTTAAAAGTTATAATTGTAAAAATATTACAACACAATTGCTATAGATTGAATGTTTGTGTGCCCCTAAAATTTGCATGTTGAAATCTAATCCCCAGTGTGACGGTATTTGGATGTAGGACCTTTCAGAGGTGCTTAGGTTATGAGGCATGATTGGGATTAAAAGAGACCCCACCGAGCTGGCTAGCCCCCTGTGCCATGTGAGAACTCAGTGAAAAGACAGCCGTCTATGAACCAGTCAGCCCTCACAAGACACTGAATCTGCCAGCACCTTGACCCTGGACTTCCCAGCCTCTAGAACTGTCAAGAATAAACCTCTTCTCTATAAGCCACCCAGTCTATGGTATTCTGTTATAGCAACCTGAACAAACTAAGACCAATATTAATTAAAACAAAAAAGAAATGTCACTATAATTCTAATATTCCCATCGGTCACACTGTCTTTAGGCTTCTATAGTCCTATCTGTTCTTGAGCACATGTACACAGTTTTCTTTCCATTGTTATCAGGGCTAAGACATAATTGTTATATGTAACATAAAATAATGCATATTTGCCATGTTGCTAGTCCTTGTACTGACTTTTTAAATTTTTTATTTATTTATTTATTTATGGCTGAGTTGGGTCCTTGTTGCTGCGCGCAGGCTTTCTCTAGTTGCGCCCAGCATGGGCTACTCTTCGTTGTGGTGCGCGGGCATCTCACTGCAGTGGCTTTTGTTTCCGAGCATGGGCTCCAGGAGTACGGGCTTCAGTAGTTGTGGCACGCAGGCTCAGTAGTTGCGGCTCACGGGCTCTAGAGTGCAGGCTCAGTAGTTGTGGCGCACAAGCTTAGTTGCTCCACGGCATGTGGGATCTTCCCAGACCAGGGCTCAAACCCATGTCCCCTGCATTGGCAGGCAGATTCTTAACCACTGCACCACCAGGGAAGCCCCTTGTACTGACTTTTAATGCCTACATTTCATGAAAGTAATAAACCGTAATTACCCAAATTCCTATGCCTTTGGGATATTTAGGTTTTTTCCATTTCTTTGATTATACAACGTTATGATGAACATCCTCATGAGCTATGCCTTTTGCCACCTTTTGAATTATTTCCTCAAGATTAGTTCCCAGAAAAGGGATTATTAGGCCAAAGGGCATGATTTTATAGCTTGTGATTCATCCTGCCAAACTGCTCTTGAAAGGCTGACTAGTATACTGTGACACGAGCATTGCAGTTTGCGTCTAAGTCTCATAACAATCCTGCTTATCCTTCTTTTTCTAAATGAATTTAATATATATTTTAAGTTTTACCCGACTCACTTTGCATTTCTTTGAGTGGTAGTGGGTTGAACATTTTTTAAATGTTTTCTCCCTGGCTGCTTTCATGAATTGGCTCCTTGTGATTGTGGAGTCAATGTTTTTCTTTTCAATATGTGGGAGCCTTTATATAATGTAACATTAACCACTATCAAATGTACTTCTAAGCTGTTTTTTCCTTTTTATATTAATTATGCTTTTTCTTCCATAATACAGAATTACCAGTTTTCATATATTTTATACACACACACATCCTCTCAGTTCCGTTTCTCTTGAGATCCTTGACTAATACAATGGACTACTCTGAAAAACTATACAAGAAACTGATCAGAATGGTTATCTCTGGGGAATGGAATGAGGTAGGAGATATATTGCATTTATATACATATATATCTTTCCATAAATTATTTAAATTTTTGGACTAGGTAGTACATTTTATAATTGGAGAATTAAAATTATATTTCAAAAGGCAAATAATGAGAAGTTTCCATCTCACTCATATCCCTGTCCATCACATTCTGGGTCCACCTTTTTCCGCTATAGTTGACCACTTTATTATTTCCTTGTGTGTTCTTGTAGTGTTATTTTTGTAGATAGAAATAAATACGAATATAGATTCTCTTTGTCTTTCATTTCTACAAAAGATAGTACTATCCTCTGTCTAGCTTTTTTCACTAAACAATATAGCCTGGATATCCTTCCACAACAGTATAGAGATGGCTTCCTCATTCTTTCTTTTATAGCTACACAGTACTTTACTGTGTGGATTTATCATAGTTTATGTAACCATCCTCTCCAGCTGGACACTTGGGTTGTTTCCAAGACTGTGCTTTTATAAACAATGCTATGATGAGTAACTTGGTATGTCATTTTTGCACGTGTACAGGTAGAGTTGTAGGACCTATTCCCAGAAGTGGGACTGTGTCATCAGAGGAGCAATTCACTTATGCTTTTTATATATAATACCATGTTGCCCTTTTTAGGGATGGAATCATTTTTTGCCCTCCTACCAGCAATATGTATACTCTTTTGAATCTCTGAACTATTATTAACATGTAGTATGACATTTCCTATTAAAAGTTAACTTAGAAAAAATCATGACTCCAGAAAGGTTTGAAAAATATATAATTCTAGTGCTTCCCTGGTGGCGCAGTGGTTAAGAATCCGCCTGCCGATGCAGAGGACACAGGTTTGAGCCCTGGTCCGGGAAGATCCCACGTGCTGCGAAGCAACTAAGCCCGCGCACCCCAACTACTGAAGCCCGTGCGCCTAGAGCCCACACTCTGCAACAAGAGAAGCCACTGCAATGAGAAGCACACACACCTCAACGAACAGTAGCCCCCGCTCGCCGCAACTAGAGAAAGCCCATGTGCAGCAACAAAGACCCAACACAGCCAAAAATAAATACATTAAAAAATATATATATATATAATTCTAACTCTTTTAGTTTGCTAACACCTAAAATTTAGTCCATCTTAACTGTATTTTAGAAAAAAGTTGAGAACCAAATATGCTTCACTCTAACTTTTGGAAAAGGACACATTTATTACATGCTTATCCACATCAAATAAAATGGCTTCCAAATATGTGTTGGCTAGCTTATTTGTGAGAAAGAGGAAAGCAGTCCCTGATACGTGGGAGCTAGCCTGCTCCTATCGGTCAGGCCCCAGTGTTGGGAGAAACTGGCCTGGCACTCACAGCTAGGCCCTGGTATTCTCCCGTTGAACATTAACAACTTCCCAAAACATCAATATCCGGCAAAGCCACTCTATCACCATGATGAATCAAGACAGAAATGAGACCACTGAGGCCTGACATCTAAACACAAACACTGTCCAACCACAAAAATGACCAAACATCTCTCTAATCTGGCTAATATAAATGACTGTGCTTCTTTACCAATTACGGCACTAGCCTCTCTAGTTTTTCCTCCTTCTACATAGGATTTATAATATACTCAATCACAGAATGACCTTTGCTTCCTGACAGCTTCCAGTCTAGAGCAAAGTCCCACTTCTTTAAGTTATCCCTCGAATCACCTAACGTAAACCTACATCCTACGACCCCTTTCAAGCACCCGTTTACTGAGATGGCCCTAGGTCCCATGCAGTGCATTCTCCCTCGTTGCAACAAGTCAACCCAACACATTCAATTTCAGGTGTGTCCCTGGTTGTCCCTGGCTGCAGCACATCGCTTCCTTCAATAATACTCCCTGTGTACCCACTATGTGCCAGTGACCCTGACATTGAGGAACTACCTTCTGGAACATTAGGGTTGGTGGAGATATAGGATATCATTTAATCCAGCTAACTCTCCTTAGATGTAAGAGAATGGGGGCTCTGACGTCTACTACCAGCATCACAGCCAGGACTAGATCGCCTGAGGTGGCAATCAGTGTTCTTTGAACCACACTACAAAGTCCTCCCCTTAACCCACATCGATTTCTGAATTGTTTCCCACTTAACTTCCTGGTTATGACACAAGACACATTTTTATCACTTTCTGAACCTACTTTCCATGAAGCACTGCTCATTTATCCTCTAACATTTTACTCTCAAAGGAGAAGTCACTGTACAAGCATAAACACTGAAAAAGCATCCCAAGAAATGCTGAAAGCTCATGCTGACATATACCCCTGTGTAAGACTGCAAGGGAATGAGGGATGAGGCACAGATTTGAAGTTAAGATTTCATTTCTTCTTAGATATTATGAGAAAATATAAATTGTGAAAACTGCAGGTCAATAAAGATTTTAAGGTGAGATCCAATCTTAGCAATTGCCAGTCACTTCCCTTTTTGGTGACCAAGACATTGAGTTGCTTGGGGAAACCATTTGAGCAATCCTTTCTATTATGTAGATGCAAGGTGAGTAGGACTTATTATTCTGGAGGAAGTTATAATTGAACATTCCCTGCTTGAGGAAGATAACTCTTTCCTCCAACCCACTGGGTGGGTGGATGGGATGGAAGGTGGGTGAGAGGGGAAATCTGTATAAGAAGGAGGATTTCCTAAGAAGGAGGAATTGTGTGCCTAATACCTCTCTTTCAAAGTTCAAGATTATCAGAGCATCTCTGATGAATTAAGGTGGTCCTAATAGAGGTAAGACCTTAGGAAAGGATAATACCCCTTCTTCCACCCCATCCTTCTTGACGAGAAACTATTCAAGGGGGTGGGGAGAATGGCCTGGTCTAGACTCATGACCTGGGATCCACAAGATGCCATGGTTATCTTAGGAGTGGGTGAATGTGGGCATGGTGTGCTGCTGGGAAAACAGTGGGCATACTATGGAAGGAGATGGCTACATATGTCATACACATATGTGTGAGTTCCCAGGAGCTGTAACAAGTGAGGGGCTGGGGGAAGGTGAGTTTTGGCACAAAGTATTCTTGCCTGCCCTGTGCCTTTCTCTCTAGAAGAAATATGTCAACCCGGGGCAAGAATCTGGGATGACCAAGTAAAAGAGGTTTATTCCAAATCTCTTCTCTTGGGACTGCTGGATTTCCAGTGAGTGGTGAATCAAGCCTCTGGGATCGTCTGTTGCCAGAGTGAGTGGCCTATTTTGCAGCAAGGTCAAGAGCAGCCAGGGCCAGCACTGGGCTTGTTGAACTTACCACAAAAGGAAATATCTACAAAGGAGGAAAAAGGCATTCTCAAAATACCACAGAAAAGAGGGTAAAAGTCATAACAATTTTAATGTTAAACAGAGAAGCAACCTTCTGTTTTAAGCAATGCTGATGAAATATGTCAGCTACCTGAAAAGAAAAGATGTGATTCCCTGCCTTGAGGACCGCACACTGCACAACTCTAAGAGGCAAGTGTTACTATGCCCAGTTTAAAGATAAGGAAACTGAGGCTCAGAAGATTAATGTGCCCAAACACCCCATCTCTGGAAATGTTCCAGCTAGTCTAAGCTGACTGCCTCTTCTTTTGTGAATGCTAAACCCTAAGGGGGATGGTACATTTTTTGTACCTGTCCACAGACAGAGGTCTCATACTGTAGGTCAACTACTTCCTTGGCTTTGGGTTGTTGTTTTTTTTTGCGGTACGCGGGCATCTCACTGTTGGCCTCTCCCATTGCGGAGCACAGGCTCCGGACGCGCAGGCTCAGTGGCCATGGCTCACGGGCCCAGCCGCTCCGCGGCATGTGGGATCTTCCCGGACCGGGGCACAAACCCGTGTCCCCTGCATCGGCAGGCGGACTCCCAACCACTGCACCACCAGGGAAGCCCTTGGCTTTGGGTTTTATTAACGAAGCTTAAGTAAGTGTGAGATGCCCTGAGTGGCCCTTAGGTCACATGCGGCCCACTCCCCATTCCCGCTCCCCCACCTTGCACGCACAGGCGCACATCGCTGCCAGCACTGTGCTCCATGCTCGGGGAACATCGCGGGGTGGCCGCCTCACCTCAGCCACACTCCTGGGAATGGTTCTCCACTGGCTGCAACAGGCAGGGCAGCAGCCCTGGACAACCTCCCGCCTCTCTCAGGTGGTGGGCTTTATCTCTGCAGCCAACGAGGTTGCCCCAGCCTCGAGAAGCCTCAGGTGAGATGGCAAACCTCCAAAGTATGTTCTGCTATGGGGCAACCTGATGGGAAGTGCTCATGTCTCTTCTCTCAGACATCCAGGGCACTGGCATACGCCAGTTTCCCTCAACTACAGCCTCCCGCATAAAATCTCCTCCTTCTCTCATGTAGAGAGGGCCCTCACGCGATGCCTCTGAGGAAAAAGGCGTGAACAATTAAAATGGCCTGTTCCACAAGAGAAAATTAAAGTTCACTTGGAGCCAATCTTATTGCTTAATTCTTAGGTCCCTGGAGACCAAAGAGAAGAGGATGTGACTTCATCTTTTCTCCTTCTAGATTAGAGTGGCACTAAGTTTATTTAAGTTTATCTAACCTAATTCTTGGAACGGCTCTTTTTGGCTAACTTAACTGGATTTTCCTAGTGGTTAGTTACCAGAACTGAACCCTGCCCTCTGGAAACAGGCCTAAAGTTCTGAAAACTCCCCTCCTAGTGCCTCTGGGTTCACCTCGCCCACTCCTTCCTCCTGACTATACCAGTTCCACTCTCACCTTGACCCTCAGCCCTCCTCTTTCCCCAGCATTAGCCCCTCCTGGATTCACACACCCCCAGGCCAGTCTTTCCACCTTACCTGCACCGCCGCCCCCTGGAGGCGCACAGCTTTGATCCTTCTATTGCACTTGCCCTTCCAAACGCCTGCCCACAGAAACAAACATCATCTTTCTAACTGCTCTCTCGGGGTGATGCACGTTGCTGAGTTTGCTTGTTGGCGCTTAATGGATCCATTACAAGTCAAGGGCACCTAACACTGGAGAAACCCTCCCTCGTGGGATTCTCTACTCCCCTCTAGCTCTCTTCCTTCACTGCTTCGCACAGCAGCTATTCCAGACCTCTACTTTCTCAAGCTCTCACCCCCGCTCTCCTACCCACCCACCCTGCCTAAACAGAGGACTCTCCGTTGCACCATTCTAGTAATGCACTCCCCTCTGCTCCCCTCTTAATGACCTTTCTCTTCAAAAGAAGGAACTACTCTCCCGTTTTAACCCTCCTCTCTGAACTTTCAACAGTCCTGCTCCTTAGTGGATTCCCTCCATTATTCCCACCCCACTTCTTCATCCCTTTATCTCCTTCATCTTTTTTTTTTTTTTTTTTTTTTTTTGCGGTAAGCGGGACTCTCCCTGTTGTGGCCTCTCCCATTGCGGAGCACAGGCTCTGGACGCGCAGGCCCAGCGGCCAAGGCTCACGGGCCCAGCCGCTCCGCAGCACGTGGGATCCTCCCAGACCAGGGCACGAACCCGTGTCCCCTGCATCGGCAGGCGGACTCTCAACCACTGCGCCACCAGGGAAGCCCTATCTCCTTCATCTTAATCCACAAATTTACTTGCACTTCCTTAAAAAATAAGCCTCAAGATTTTGTTTCTCCCTAAAACCTCCTTCCTACACCTCATCTTCCCTTCAGATTGTACTGTTAACATCTGGGTTATGCATTTTTTTCCAACTCCTTTTCATTCCTGATTTTATTAACCTTTTAGTATACGCCCTTTCTTAAACCTGCCTCAGACACTGTCTGGAAGGAGGCAGGGTTTTTAAATCTTATTTAAAAGATTATAATGCTTGATAATCTTATTATTTATTTTTATTATTATTATTTTAAGAAGAGTGATGACAAAGGTAATCCCAGTGGAGAATCATTTCACACTGGGGTCAGGGACAGCTTCCCAGGGGCCAAGGGCAAGCTGAGTTTTGTTTTTTGGGGTTTTTTTGGCTGCATTGGGTCTTTGTTGCTGCACGGGGGCTTTCTCTAGTTGCGCTGAGTGGGGGCTACTCTTTGTTAAGGTGTTGCGGGGCTCTAGGCACGTGGGCTTCAGTAGTTGTGGCATGTGGGCTCAGTAGTTGTGGCTCTTGGGCTCTAGAGCACAGGCTCAGTAGTTGTGGCGCATGGGGTTAGTTGTTCCGCGGCATGTGGGATCCTCCTGGCCCAAGGATTGAACCCGTGTCCCCTGCATTGGCAGGCAGATTGTTAACCACTGCACCACCAGGGAAGCCCCCAAGCTGAGTTTTGAAGGAGGAGAAAGAGCCAGTTACAGGAGGAAGAGAAGTGGCATTCTACTGGAGGGGATATGTGCAAAAAGACCTGGCATCTTAAGGGCAGGGTGATGCTGGAAGGAGGTCAAACTGGACATGGCAGAGGGAAAGAGGGGCAATACAATCATGTCACTGGTGGCTTCTGACAGAGGATTCTGTGATAGGGAAAAGCTGCTGAGATGCAGTGCCTGCCCAGAGTGATCCAGGCCCCGCCCTAGAGCGAGCAGGTTGAGAGAAATAAACAAAAATTCCTAACACAGTTCCAACAACACAGCCAGTGGGCATCTGAGCTGGGATGTCCATGTTGAACAGAAACTCATCAGGCAGGGGAAGAATTCCTGACAGGTAGAATGAAAGAGCAAGTTTTACTCTTTGCTAATGGAATGGCAGGAAAGGAAGAAAAAAAAAAAAAACGCCAGAGGGGCCAGGTCACTGGGTCACAGAAAGTCCTGGGCATGAGATAAAATGCTTTGACCTTATCCTGAGGCCACTGTTTACCAAAGTGTAGCAGGGGCGGCTCCACTGACTTCAGAGGATACACAGAGGAACCCATTTTCATAGTTACGTATTTATTTAAAGAGTATTAGGAGGAAATGCAACTAGCATATTATATACTTCAGATTTCACAGCTATTACTGCTCAGGAAAAGCCTAAGTAAAAAAAAAAAAAAAGATTTGACCTAAATCCTTTGAAGACAACTATTAAGTAAACAGTAGTACAGATGGTTTGCAGATATGGGGACATTTGGAAAGGAAGTGAATGACCAAAGCTTGAGAAGCACCACTAGACAACACCCAGGGCTCCAGCAGGGAAGAAGCCTGGCCAGGTCTTTAGTTTAGAGAGATTGCTGTGGAGCCAAGGACGGAAGGTCAGGAAGAGATAGGACCGACTAGAAACAAAGGCTCTGTGGAGAAGGCGACAGCGGTGATCCAGCCATAAGATGATCAAGGCCAGAGCCCAGGCGAGGCAGTGGAGATGGGGAGAAGGCTGCCATCCACACTCCTGCAGGCACAAAAATAATCCCCACCCATCCAGAAACTGGTAATACCGAAACCCAGCACTCAAGCTTTGTTCAGGTTTTCTGTCTAACTACAAATGTGGACTTAATCAGATTTCTTCATAAGCCTCAAGGCTCCTTTAGAGATTCACCCCAAAGGAGACACCACATTCAAGCTACAAATCCCCATTCAGCAGATAAAGTTGTCATCTCTGAAGAAGGAATTCTTTGAAGGTAAGTGACAAAGGTCCTCAGAAGGCAGCAGGCTTACCTTAGAGGCAACAAAGCACTGCCAATTATAAGAAAGGAAGCAACAGCAGCAGTAACAACTAACTTTCATTTAGTGCATGGACAAGCTCATTTGTTTCTCACGATAACCTCAGGAGGTAGCTACCGTAATTATCGGTCCTATTTAAAGGTGGAAGAAACAGACGCTTACACCGATTAACTAACTTGCCCACACCGATTAACTAACTTGCCCAAGGCCACACAGTATGTTAGGGGCGGACCTGGTATTAACCTCAGGTCAGTTCGTGGTCCCAACCAACATGCTTCACCATTTCCTTTATGGTCAGTCCCTCTGTCCTGGTTTTACTATTTCATAAAAGCCCATCACTGACAAAGCTGTAGGGTTGAGGGATATAAAAACTGATGACAAATCTGAGTTGATGCTTGGAACAAAACATTATTCTAACTATTCACAGATTAGGGGTATGGGTTTTAGGTATGATTATAATCTATGCTATCAAACAAGACTACTAGTTATGGTGGGATTTTATTTACTGTTGCTTTTTTCCCTTTTTTTTTTAACATAATTGTGACGTAAAGTACAAAAAGCACACATTTCTAAGTTAAAGACCTGACCTCCCAAGTTGGTGCCACTTGTTATCAGCTGGAAGCTTAGAGAAAGGTCCTTAATCTCCCTGAGCTTCTAAAACGAAGATAAGAAAACCTAGCTCCTCATATAGGTATCTGGAGCATTAAATGTATAAGTTCATTCTACTTTCGAACAGATCTTTCAGAAAGTCCCTTCCATGTGATTCTCTAAAATCCTGCTACCACATAAACCAACAAACTTGACCAAAATGACCCAGAAGCAGTTAGGCACTCTTGTCTTATCAAAGGTCACCTGACCAGTAAGAAAAGAAATTGGGGCAATACACAGCAAGATATAACCCCTAAATCACTCACTTGATTTCAAAACTATAAGCAGGAACCACTAAATAACTTAATAACTATTTCATTAAAAATATACTTCAGAGTACATTATGGCACAGAGAATAGGAAATAAGATAAGGAAAGGGAAGAAGAGAGAAAATGTGACCTAGAGAGTACTGAACTATATACGTATGCAGTCCCACCATTCACTTGTATTGATTGTAAATTAAAGATATTTCAATGCACTTTGGCCTAAAACCTTCCCAGGCTCCTCCATTCTGAATACAGCCAGAGAAACCCAATAAGGCAAAGCACTCTTGACCACAGAGGTTGTTACTAGAAAACTATCACCTTTTAAAACCCACCCTCGGGCTTCTCTGGTGGCGCAGTGGTTGGGAGTCCGCCTGCCAATGCAGGGGACACGGGTTCGTGACCCGGTCCGGGAGGGTCCCACATGCCGCGGAGTGGCTGGGCCCGTGAGCCATGGCCGCTGAGCCTGCGCGTCCGGAGCCTGTGCTCCGCAACGGGAGAGGCCACAGCAGTGAGAGGCCTGCATGCCGCAAGAAAAAAAAAAAAACAACCCACCCTCAGTGGCCTGACCCAAGGTCCTTATATGAAAGGGGTCATTTTAGGGACTTCCCTGTCAGTCCAGTGGTTAAGACTCCATGCTTCCACTGCAGCGGGCATATGTTCGATCCCTGGTTGGGGAACTAAGATCCCGCATGCCACGTGGCGTGGTCCAAAAAAAAAAAAAGAAAGGGGTTATTTTACTTGCTTGTAAGGCCCCTTCTGGAGCCAATATACTACAACTCCAGAGGAAATCAACGGTTAGTAATGCCCTGATGTAATGCCCATTCTTAAACGTTCTTTGTGTGTCTATGAAAAGAAAACATTATTTAAAAATCACCAACTAAATAAGCTTTGTTCTAGTTCACCAAAAATAATAGGAATCTTTTGAGAATCACTATCAAAAGTTATAGTTACAAAAAAGGATCACTCAAACATAAGTAAAAACTGGGACTTCCCTGGTGGCCCAGTTGTTAAGACTCTGCACTCTCAATGCAGAGGGCCTGGGTTCGATCCCTGGTCAGGGAACTAGATCCCGCATGCCTCAACTAAAGATCCTGCATGCAGCAACAAAGGTCCCGCGTGCTGCAACTAAGACCTGGCGCAGCCAAATAAATAAATGTTTAAAAAGATAAGTAAAACCCAAAAGTTTATGTTAATATCAATGCTGGAGGCCTTCAGCTGGCAGCCTGTGGTGCTTTTTAGACTGCTCACCATTTTTTTTTTCTTAAATTAAACAGTGGCTAACACCGTAAAATCGGGGAGATTTGACACACATAATCCACAATTCCATTTCTTTTGAAACAGATGGGAAGATGTAGCAACACCAGGCTCACGTTCCCACATAACAGCATTAGGTTGGAGGTCGCGAGTTACCGAGCAGCTGATTCCCAGAGCAGTTAGTTAACACTGGCCCCTGAGCTTCCCTCCCTCCATCCTTCCATCTGGCCCCTGAAAATATTTAGGTTGCAATAATCACTGTTTCTGCATACTTACTCCCAAACGCTATGTGCAGCACCCATCGGCAGGGACTAATTATCCTGCAGTGGAAACAGGCGACAAGCTACTCTCCAGAGCCCTGGCGCTCACTCCTCCACCAGAAAGCACAGCCACGACAGTAGAGCACTCGCTTAAAAAGGGGGTTATTTCTTCATGTGCTTAGGTCTGACTGTAGAGTCACTGATTAACTCAAGGCATTTGCCAAAGCTGGTTAGTGAAGTTACTGAGGGGTGGCTGCCTAACAAGGTGCTTCTGGAAAATGATGATGAATTTCTAGAACTTTCAGTCAGTGAATCAAAGGTAAAATGACCAGGAAAAGAATGAGAGGAAGCAAGATCACTTCAAACCATTTTAAAGTATTAAAAAAAAAAAAAAAGTGAGAATATTTATATAAGTAACTAATAATCCTATCACTTATATTTGTTCAGTAGTTTCCTCAAACTTAGAACTTGTGTTAAACACAAAGAGAGAAAGATAATTCCTTTAAGGAATTATTTTGGAGACCTTTTTGAATTTTGTCTTTATTAGTGACATTCTCACCTTAAAACATCATTATAAGACTACAGTAATGACATAAAAATCACCAGGTTTGTATTCTGAAACATACCTGGTTTGGCTAAGTATGGTCTAAGTTGTTCTAGAAAGTATAGTACTTTAAAGATTATTCAGCACTATGGTCTTCTTGTCACTGAGAGTTATTAAAGATTTCAATTTAGCTCTGATTCCATTAAAAGATAACTTTTTTTTTTTTTGCGGTACGCGGGCCTCTCACTGTTGTGGCCTCTCCCGTTGCGGAGCCGGACGCGCAGGCTCAGCAGCCATGGCTCACGGGCACAGCCGCTCCGCAGCATGTGGGATCTTCCCGGACCGGGGCACGAACCCATGTCCCCTGCATCGGCAGGCGGACTCTCAACCACTGCGCCACCAGGGAAGCCCAAAAGATAACTTTTGATCAGAAAATCTAGCATTAACTACGGTTAAAGATTCCATGGTAGAAAACTAGGTCAGTCTGTGATTCCTTTAATTCACCCTTTTTTCTCTAAGGAAAATGTTAAGAGCATTTTGCTTAGTCTTCATGAGGGTCCTTAGGACTTGGCTATCTTCCCATTGTAAAGAGAGTTTAATAGGAGAATCAATTTTTTTAATGATTTTTTTAATGATTTTACTTCTTGTTAACAAAAGTAATACATGCTCACTAAATGCATGCAGATAGAATATTTAATGGCAGAGAAGGATACTCTTAAGTAAAAGCAGTTTACAAAAGAGTGTGTGTATATCTATACATACACAATTGTATATATATACACTATCATTACATTAATCCATGCATAGAAAAAGGCTGAAAGGCTACAAAAATAAAGATAAATTGTAGTTATCTTTGTGTAACAAAATTATAAACTTTTTGTTTTCTTTTTTATATTCTTCTAAATACTATATAAAGTATATGCATTATTTTAATTATAAGTGATAAGTTATTTAAGCATTTTTATCTATTAGACTATAGGCTAATTTATTCATGCACCCATCCAACTAACATTTTAGCAATATATTATATTCTAGACCTTATGCTGTTTCTAGGACACAGTGTCATAAGACTTGGTCCCTGCCCTCAGAAGGTTAAAGTCCAGGAGGAAAAAGCCACAAGTAGTCCACATTTGTAGAAGAATGTAGTAAGTGTTATGATAGAGGTGAAAGTACAGGGGAGCAGCATCTAAACCAGATGGGGGAAGTTCTTAGAGATGATATTTGAACTAATTTGTGCACTTAGGTGGGGTGGGTAGGGGGGTGGGCACCCAAGCAAGCAGCTAATAAGTCTGATTCATGTTTCTTAACACTGAAACACAGAAGGGTCACAATGGGAGCAAGAGATCCTAGAGATGTTAAATGGATAGAATAAGCTGGATGTGGTGACTGAGCAATGTGGGGAGATGACTGAGAAGCAAGATTATGCCCATGTTCTGGCTTTGGGGACTGAAAGGCTGGTGGTACCAGTTACTGTGATGGAGAAAACAGAAAGCAGGAGTTAGGGGGACAGTGGCAGGGACAAAGATGGAAATAAGGGGACTTCCCTGGTTAAGACCTCGCGCTTCCACTGCAGGGGGCGCCGGTTCGATCCCAGGTCGGGGAACTAAGATCCCGCGTGCCGCGGGTAAGACAGAAATCCTAAGGAAAAAGAACAAACCTTTTCTTAAAAAAAAATGGAAATGAGAAGCCCAGTTTAGAGCATGATCTGTTTTGAGTTTGTTTGATCCATGGATGATCCAAATATTGAAGTTTACTAGGTATATATGTGTTTGGGGCTCAGTAGAAAGTTCTAGACTAAAGATAGCTGAAAATGATTGGCACATAATAAAAAGAATTAGGTGCGGGCAATTGTATCTACAATGAGGAAGAGAAAGAGTCATTTAAAGGGTAACATTTAATGAAGAAACAAACTAGGAAGGGATGATAGAAGGAAAGAAGGTGTTAAAGAAATGAGGGATGGTCAATGGAGTCAAATGCTGCAAAACAAAGTCAAATAAGAACAAAGTAACACCCATTTGTTTACCACAAATGGGAGAATGCCTCGCAGATTCACCAATCCAAAGCAGCAGGATGCTCAGGGAAGGACCTGGGTACTTTGCATGTTTAAAGGCTTCTAGATGAGTTTATTACAAAGCTAAATTTGGCACCCGTTGATCTAAGCCATAAATTCTTTGTTAATGCCATATACTTTCATATCTGTGAAACAGAATACACTCCGCCACAGGCTTCAGTCCCCAACACGCCTCAATCTAGAAACTGGGGATGACCACTCCTGTGAGGGGAAAAGGTGCCGGACTTCACTTCCTCTCCCCAGTGCATCAGTACCTGAGGGTTGTTCCCCTGTCAAGTGCAGGCTGGGAAAGGGCTGTAACTGTCAGTCTAGAGAGGGATCACTGCAGGGTGTATTGTTTGGGGAAACAAGGATTTACGCAGGTAGAGAAAAGAAGGGAACCACCTGAACTCGAGAATATAGTATTTTTAGAGGTGCCAAGCTAGAAAGGTCCTAGACTTACTGCGAAAAGCCCATAAAACGACTAATTCCAGTAAAACCCCAGATTCAGGCAGATCAAGAAAAAGCTAGAAAGGTAGGTCAGTCTGCAAAGAGCTTTTAAAAACAAACAAGGGGTTTAGACTTGAATCCTGAAGGCTTAAGATATTTTGGGGGCAATGTGACAAGATCAAAATATCTTTTTAGAAGATGTGGCCATAAGGTACAAAATAGATTTTAAGGGGGGGACTTCCCTAGTGGTCCAGTGGTTAAGAATCCACTTTCCAATGCAGGGGATGCGGATTCAATCCCTGGTCAGGGAACTAAGATCCCACAAGCCATGGAGCAACTAAGCCCACGCATCACAACTACTGAGCCCACGCACCACAACTAGAGAGAAGCCCGCACACCACAACGAAGATCCCATGTGCCGCAACTAAGATCTGATGCAGCCAAATAAATAAATATTTTTTAAAAAAATAGATTTTAAGGGAAGTAACTAGAGAAGAGGAAATTATAGTTTACGTATAAAGTGCTGTGTTCACAGTAATAGTCATATAAAATAAGGTACCTGGATCTTCAGAAGATGGAATATTATGTGGTTTTTTTGTTTGTTTGTCTGGTTTTGGTCAGATAACCACTGTAGCACATAAAAGTTCATTCTAATACTGAGCCAATGCTAGAACCAGCCTGAACTAAGTTAAGACATCAAGTATCAGAGAAAGGACATTTTAGTCAAGCTCTTTATTTCCATACAATGTACTGATTAGACTACTTCAGTTCAATTAATGAGCACCCATAGAGTATCACCCATAAAATACCAGTCACTTCCTCTCCCCATAACCGCTGAAATATATCTAGCCAGACGGAAGGCACTTGATCAAAGTCCGAGTTGAATAAATTTGAGGATACTGCAAATTTTCATTCCCTCACTAGCCAAGACATGACTTAGACTGTATGAAGTACCCCTTTCCCACTCCCATTTCAGTGATTTGTTAGCCCAAAGAGTATAATCAATACAGTTTCGACTACTTGCTCTGGAAACTGGTTATGAGAATGGGATTTGAAATCAAAATGACTTGAGTATAAATCCTGGATTTGATGTTTGCCAGTTTGAACAAGATGTTGAAACTCAGTGTGTCCCAGTTTTTGTATTGGTAAAATGGGGAATAACGCCACATGGCTCACAGAACTATCATGAGTATTAAGTGAGATAACCCATGCAAAATAGCATCCAGAGTACCAGGACCAGCTCAGAGTCAAGGAGGGTATCGAGTGCCCTGCCTGCCCTCTTGGCTCTCTGACTTAGAGCTGGGGAAATGGATAGTTCAGCTGGTGAGTTAGTTTCTTTGCTACTCCCCTTTGAGTTTCTAAGAGTGGCAATCCTACTTTAGAGGATGAAGATATCGTAAAAGCATCTTTGTGAAGGTAGCTGCTCAACCAGAATGATCTGATGCACTTTACAAAGTTGCAATTCAAGCACCAGAATTATATAAGGGTCCAAAGATGCTTAGACCCATAGTTTGAAAATGAATAAGATTTCAGATACACAGCACATCATGAAAAGCTCAGTACTCATGACTTGCAGAATTTATTCTAAATATTCCAAAACTAAGACAGAATATTTTTTAAAGACAAAAGGAAAATACAAAGAAGAGCTGAAAGGTAGATCCTGACTAGGATCTGACATCAACCAGTCCCTCCTAACAATGTAAGATAGCTTTGACGGACAAAAGGTTACATAAAGGGTCTTTGTGTCTTTGGCTGCTACTTCTAGAAATGTGAAAAAGAGAAATAAATCTCAATTTGTATTTACTATAGTATAAAACCAACAAAGATTGGACTAAAATGGTCTCTAGATAGATAGATAGAGATATCCAAGTATCTCATAAAATTAAAATGTGATTAGAGAAAATTTTTTTAAAAAAATCAATTATATTCCATTATATCAGTACAAGGAAAAACAGTAAAGAGTAGGAAATAAAATTAAGAAATTCCTACAAAATCCTATTTAGAAAACAGTAACTATGAAACTCTAGATAGAGCTAAGGACTAGCAATGAAACATATTTAATATGAAATACTTATACTTACTTATCCATGGGATGAGCTTTCCGCTGAATATCTTTGGGGGAAATGCTGACCTAACGAAAAGGCACCCTTCCTAAAAATGGGGGCTTGAACACTTGGTTCTACTCTTTGAGGTAGGCAACCATGGAGAACCCTGGAGAGAGAATACACACACTTGCAGGAAGTACCTACTGCTCACGTATTGGATCTGAGAAATATGCATATGACATGGACAGCACGTTTTAAAAGGACAGACACCTGTGTGCTCATGGGTACATAACTTAAATTTTTAAGTATTAAAAAAAAAAATCCCAACCATTACAACGTGCTTGGGAACCTCAGTTATTCTTGACATTATGTAAGGAAATACCACGCTTTCTAAAACAGAATCAACTTAACATATATGATGAGTTTACTCTAAATGTGGGCAGGCACAAAATGTTAATTATCCCACGTAAAACAAAGGGCTTGTTGATCTCAATTAGAAACAGATTAGAGAAACATGGTATTTTAGATAATTTTTAACAAATATATATTACAAAATAGAAATATCAAGGTATAAATTAATTTCTCATTAAAAGAGTCACACAGAATAAAAATCCTCAGGCCACTACTCACTTGACTCCGTAACAAATGTTATATAACAAGTGTTCACTCAACTTTAAAATAAAACATTTAAAAAGCTACATTTTCTTCCTTTCTCTTCTACCAAATGGATAGAGAATCATACCACTTAGATTTCCCAGTATGTGGGGCAAAGGGCACTCATGCTGGTGCTGTATAAATTGCCACACACTTTCCTGTGCAACCTGTATTTAAACGCCTTACACGTACCCTTTGGTTTGGTAAGACAACCTGAAGAGTTTTACAAAGGTGTTTAATATAGCGTTGCTTATAATGGAAAAAAAGCTGGAATAACCTTATATACAAAGCAGAAACATAATTAAATCAACCAGGAAACATAATGGGGGCTACTAATTATATTGTTCATATACATATAATAGTATAGTAGTACGTAATGTGGAAAATATGCATAACATATTAAGTGGGGAAAAAACCAAATTGCAAAATAGATTCTACCTTCCTCTCCCCTCCTGCTTATCTGTATGTTCAAGTGTTGCTAAAACTATCTTAGCATAATTATTTTCAAGTTTAAACACATTTAAAAATACCCACGGGCTCTCTCTTTCCCCCTTCCCCTCTCTTATTAGTTTACTTATTACACAAATCACACTAACCAATTAATTCATCTTGGATTAAACATTTATACATGATTTGGTAAATTCTACATAATTCCCAGTTAACTCCATTTCCATCTTATTTATTTTAGAAGCTGGATATTATGAAATCAATTATTATGAAACACTTCAGAGATTGAGGCCATAAATAATTGAAAAAAGAAAACTTTTAATTTGAATAGGAATTATTGGTTCTTTCTAAGAAAGGAAATATCTCAGTGTTAAGAAAGGAAAAAAGACAATTGTATTTTTTATATAGAAGAGTATCCAAATGTTTAGAATACAATCTATATCATCTCTAGAAAGTGCGAGGAACTGTTTTCACAAGATCCTCAGGGTAGGTTCCCAGTCTTACTCATTTATAACTAGCCCAGTGCCTGCCCGGACGTACACACTCAGTAATTGTACAACTATGATCTAGTTACTTAACCCTCACCATGACCCGTTTTTCAAATTAGGAAATCATGTTTCAAATGGATAATGTATCTTACTCTAGGGCCCACAATTCCTAGGGATTCTCATTCATCTCAGTCCAATTTGGGGGCTCATTATTCCATTGGCCAGAGCAGGGCAACCCAAGGCGCCATACCTCTTCCAGGGCAGGACACGATTCTGTCTTCTTAGACATCAGATAGCTTCTGGCACAGGCTCGCACAGAGTAAAGGTGCAAAAAATAGATGCTTGTCAATAACAACCACCTTATTGCCTGTGGTACTTTATCAATTTAGGATTATCTTCCCGATAAAATATTCCTTTAGGAGCAATAGTGTTGGGGTTTTTTGTTGTTGTTGTTTTGTTTTCAAATTGAAGTATAACTTACAATATTATATTAGTTTCAGGTGTACAACATAGTGCTTTGGTGTTTTATACATTAGGAAAGGATCACCACAGGAAATCTAGTTACCATTTGTCACCATACAAAGTTATCTATTGTAGATTTCTGATTTGTGGTTACCATGGGATTCACGTATGTTGACCTATAAGTACACTTACTTGTTTTAAGCAGGTAATTATTTAAGTTCCAACACATTCTAAAAGATCTACATTTTTACCCCCCCATTCTGTGTTTTTGATGTCATATTTTACATCTTCATGTTTATCCCTTAACTGTTTATTGTAGTTATAGTTGACTTTACAATTTTTCATCTTTTAATCTTACCGGGACTTCCTTGGTGGCACAGTGGTTAAGAATCCGCCTGCCAATGCAGGGGACACAGGTTCGAACCCTGGTCCGGGAAGATCCCACATGCCGCGGAGCAACTAAGCCCGTGCACCCCAATTACTGAAGCCTGCGTGCCTAGAGCCCGTGCTCTGCAACGAGAAGCCACTGCAATGAGAAGCCCGCGCACTGCAACGAAGAGTTGCCCCCGCTCATTGCAACTAGAGAAAGCCTGCGCACAGCAACAAAGATCCAATGCAGCCACAAATAAATGAATAAAATTTTTTAAAAAATCTTCGTACTGGCTTATTTCAGTGGTTGATCCACAGTCTTTACTATATATTTGTCTTTACTAGTGGGATTTTTCCTTTTCTATAAATTCTTCTTGTTGAAGCTTTTTCTTTTCCACTTAGAAAAGATCCTTTGACATTTGCTTTTAGAGTTGGCATAGTATTAATGAACTCCTTGCTTATCTGAGAAGTTCTTTATCTCTCCTATTCCGAATGACAATCTTGCCAAGTAGAGTACCCTCAGTTGTAGGTTTTTCTCTTTTAGCACTTAAAATTTATCATGCCACTCCCTTCTGGCTTGCAAAGTTTCTGCAGAGAAATCAGCTGATAGCCTTATGGGGATTACTTGTACATGACTCTTTTTCTCTTGCTGCCTTTAGAATTCTCTCTTTAAGTTTTGCCATTTTAATTACGATGTGTTGGTGTGGGGTCTCTTTGGGTTCATTTTGTTTGAGACTCTCTGTGCTTCCTGTATCTGGATATATGTTTCCTTCTTCAGGTTTGGGAAGTTTTCAGCCATAATTTTATCAAATACATTTTTGACCCTTTTCTCTCTCTTCTCCTTCTGGGACCCCTATAATGTGAATGTTAGTATGCCTGGTGTTGTCCCAAAGGTCCCTTAAACTGTTCTCGTTTTTTTCTTTTTGCTGTTCTGATTGCATGATTTCCACTATTCTATCTTCCAGATCACTCATGTGTTCTTCTGTACCACCTTGTCTGCTGTTAATTCCTTCTAGTATGTTTTTCATTTTAGTTATTGTAATTCTTCAGTTCTGACTGGTTTTTGTTTTCTAGTTCCTTGTTAAAATTCTCACTCTGTTCATCCATTCTTTTCCCTAGTTCAGTTAGCATTCTTATTACTAATGTTTTGAACTCTTTATCTGGTAAATTATTTATCTCTGTTTCATTAGTTGTTTTTTCAAGGGAGTTTTCTTGTTCTGCTGTTTGAAACAACTTTCTCTGTCTCTATGAAATTAGGTCAAACAGTTACCTATCCTGGTGTTGACGGGATGCCCTTGTGTGGAAGCATACCGACACAGTCTGCATGTGGCTTTGGTGGGAGAGCTAGATATGAAATGAGCACAGGTCATGTCTTTCCCCAGGGTGTGCTGGCAGCTCTTACCTTGGTGGGAGGTGGAGTTGGCGATGGAAGCAACAAACCCAGAGCCAGGTGTGAGCTGGGGCTTCTCCTGTGCTCAGTGGCTGACACTTCCTCACTGGGGGCAGGGGCAGGTCCCAAGGTGCTGAAGCAGAAGCACTGAGGTTCAGGTTTGAGCTGGTTCTGTTCCCTCTAAGTGTGTGCTCTCCCTGCTCCCAGCATCGGCACCTTTGCCCCAGAGGAGCAAGGGGCTGGAGCGGGCACCTGGAGTGGGCAGCCCCATTGTGCCAGTCAGCACTCCAGACCACACACAATCTGCTGGCTCCATGAGCACCAGGGAATGGCTCCTCTCTCTGCATTCAGAGGTAGTGCCAGGTCCAAGCTGGCTCCTTCCCCACAACTGTGCGCTCTCCTCGGCAAGAGCAGCCTTAGCCCTAGCGGGGAGCTGCATCAGAGAACAAGAGGGGCCCAGACGTGCACTGAGGTGGTCATGGGAAACTGCCCATGGGAAACCAGTCAGCATCCTGGGCAGTTTCATCCTGAGCAGTTTCAGTCTGCTTCCTCCGCCTTGTTTCAGGAGAAAGCAAGTGTGTGCGCGCTCTTCAGGAGCAGAGTCTAAGTTCCCCGCAGCCCCCCTGCTATTCCCACTGGTCTTCAAACAAGCCAAGGGGTATCATCTTCCCTGTACTGGACCCCAGGGCAGGGGCACCCAATATGTGGTTCAAACCGCTCACTCCTCAGGGAGGATCTCCCAGCCCATGTAATCTCCTTCCTTTTCTGTGTCTCCTCCTAGAGGCACAGGTCCTGACCTGATCGTTTCTCTTCCCTTCCTGACTTTGTGTGGATCATTTTTTACAGCCTTGCTTGTACAAGAGTCTTTCTCCCAGTTTCCAGTTTGTTTTCAGTGAGAATTGCTCTACTTGAAGATGTATTTTTGATGTGTTCATGGGGGAAGATGAGCTCAGTGTCTTCCTACTCCACCATCTTGATCTTTAAAATTACTACACTATTATTGACTATATTCCCTGTATTGTACATATATCCCAGGACTTATTTTATACTTGGAAGTTTGTACCTCTTAATCCCCTTCACTTATCTTGCCAATCCCCATGGCAACCATCCAGTTTGCTTTCTGTATCTGTGAGATGGTTTCTGTTTTGTTATGTTTGTTCATTTGAATTGTTTTTTAGATTCCATATAAGTGAAATCATACAGTATTTATCTTTCTCTGTCTTACTTATTACACTTAGCATAACACACTCTAGTTCCATCCATATTATTGCAAATGGCAAGATTTCATTCTTTTCTATTATGGCTGAGGGATATTCCATTGTGTTTCTTCCTTACCCATTCATCTATCGATGGACACTTAGATTGCTTCCATACCTTATTGTAAATAATGCTGCAGTGAACAATGGGATGCATACATCTTTTTGACTTAGTGTTGTTTTCTTCAGATATATACCGAGAAGTGGAATTGCTAGACTGTGTGGTAGTTCCTTCTTTAATTTTTGGCGGAACCTCCATACTGTTCTCCATAGTGGTTGTACCAATTTGCTTTCCCACCAACAGTGCATGAGACTTCCCTTTCTCCACATCCTCACCAACACTTGTTACTTCTTGTCTTTTTGATGACAGCCATTCTGACAGGTGTGAGGTAGTATCTAATCATGATTTAGAATTTATTTATTTATTTTTGGCTGTGTTGAGTCTTTGTTGCTACGCGCGGGCTTTCTCTAGTTGCGGTGAGCGGGCATCTCATTGCGGTGGCTTCTCTTGTTGCAGAGCACGGGCTCTAGACGCTCGGGCTTCAGTAGTTGTGGCGCACAGGCTTAGTTGCTCCACAGCATGTGGGGTCTTCCCAGACCAGGGCTCAAACCCGTGTCCCCTGCATTGGCAGGCAGATTCTTAACCACTGCGCCACCGGAGAAGTCCTCTAATCATGATTTTGATATGCATTTCCCTGATGATTAGCGATTTGAGCATCTTTTCATATGCCTGTTGGCCATTTGTATGTCTTCTTTGGGAAAATGTCTATTCAGATCCTCTGCCCACTTTTTTTTTTTTTTTTTTTTTTTTTGCGGTACGCGGGCCTCTCACTGTTGTGGCCTCTCCCGTTGCGGAGCACAGGCCCCAGACGCGCAGGCTCAGCGGCCATGGCTCACGGGCCCAGCCGCTCCGCGGCATGCAGGATCCTCCCAGACCGGGGCACGAACCCGTGTCCCCTGCACCGGCAGGCAGACTCTCAACCACTGCGCCACCAGGGAAGCCCCTCTGCCCACTTTTTAACTGAAATTTTTTTTGATACTGAGTTGTATGAGTTCTTTATGTTTGAGTCCTTCATGTGTTTTGGATATTAATCCCCTATCAGACATATAATTTGCAAATATCTTCTCCGTTTCAGTAGGTTGCTTTTTCATTTTGTTGATCATTTCCTTCACTGTGCAAAACCTTTTTAGTCTGATGTAGTCCTATTTGTTTATTTTTGCTTCTGTTGCCCTTGCCCAAGGAGACATATCCAAAACAATACTGCTGAGACCGATGTCAAAGAGCTTATTGCCTATGTTTTCTTCAACGAGTTTTATGGTTTCGGGTCTTACATTTATATCTTTAATCTATTTTATTTTTGTATGTGGTGTAAGAAAGTGGTCCAGTTTTCCCAGCGCCATTTATTGAAGAGACTGTCTTTGCCCCCATATTCTTGCCTCCTCTTTTGTAAATTAATTGACCATAAAAATGTGGGTTTATTTTGGTGCTCTCCATTCTGTTCCATTGATCTATGTATGTTTGGTGCCAGTATGCTTTGATTACTATAGCTTTGTATTATAGTTTGAAATCAGGGAGTATGATGCCTCCAGCTTTGCTCTTCTTTCTCAAGATTGCTTTGATTATTTGGGGGGTTTTGTGGTACCATACAAATTTTAGGATTATTTGTTCTATCTCTATGAAAAACACCATTGGAATTTTGATAGGTATTGCATTGAACCTGTGGTATGGACATTTTAACAATATTATTCCAATCCATGAGCATGGGATAGCTTTCCATTTATTTGTGTCTTCCTTGATTTCTTTCGTCAGTGTCTTATAGTTTTCAGCATTTAGGTCTTTTACCTCCTTGGTTAAATTTATTCCTAGGCATTTTATTCTCTTTGACACAATTGTAATTGGAATTATTCTCTTAATTTCTTTCTGATAATTCATTATTAGCATACAGAAACAACTGATTTTTGTATATTGATTTTTGTATTCTGAAACTTACTGAATCATTTATTAGTTCTAAGAGGTTTTTTTGTTGTTGTTGTTGGACTCTTTAGGGTTTTCTATATATGATATTGTGTTATCTACAAATAGTGACAGTTTTACTTCTTCCTTTCTGGATGACTTTTCTTTTTCTTGTCTGATTGCTGTAGTTAGGGCTTCCAATACTATGTTGAATAAAAGTGGCAAGGGTATCCCTGCCTTGTTCCTGATCTTAGAGGAAAAACTTTTCAGCTGAAGTGAGTCTTTTGTATGCAGCATATAGACAGGTCTTGTTTTATCTACTCAGCCACCCTGTGTCTCATGATTGAAACATTTACTGCATTTATATTTAAGTGATTATTGATAGGTGTGTACTTATTGCCATTTGGTTCATTGTTTTCTGGTTGTTTTTGTAGTTCTTCTGTCCCTTTCTTCTTCTCTTGGTCTCTTCCCTTGTGGTTCAGTAATTTTCTTTAATGTTATGTTTGGGTTCCTTTCACTCTATTTGCTTGTATCTATTGTAGGTTTTTGTTTATGGTTACCATGAGGTTCATACATATTGACATGTGTGTGTGTGTACATGTATATACATATATATACATATGCATACACACACATGTACATATACATGTGTGTATATATATATATAGTTTATTTTAAGCTGATAGTCATGTAAGTTCAAACATATCCCAAAAGCACTACACTTTTACCACTCCCCTCCATGTATTATGTTTTATGACATCCTATTTTACCTTTTATTTTGCGTATACCTTAACCATTTATTGTAGTTATAGTTGATTTTACTCCTTTTGTCTTTTAACCTTCACAGAAGCTTTTTAAGTGGTTAATCCACTGCCTTTACTATATATTTCCTTTTATCAGTAAGATTTTTTTCTTTCATATATATTTTTATTTCTAGTTATGGTCTTATCTTTTCCATTTAAAGAAGACCTTTTAACACTTCTTGTAAGACCTGTTAGTTCAGTAGTGATGAGCTCCTTTAGTTTTTGCTTGTTTGCTCTGTATCTCTCCTTCAATTCTGAATGATAAACTTGCCAGGTAGAGTATTCTTGATTTTAAGTATATTTCCTTTCTACACTTTAAATATATCCTGCCACACACCGTGGCCTGCAAAGTTTCTGTTGAAAAATCAGCTAGTATCTTATGGGGCTTCCCTTGTATGTGACTAGTTGTTTTTCTCTTGCTGTCTTCAAAATTCTCTTTAACTTCTGCCTTGTTAATTATGTCTTGGTATGTATCTCTTTGGGTTCATCTTGTTCGGGACTCTCTGTGATTCCTGGACTTGGATGTCTGTTTCTTTCCCCAGGTTAGGAAAGTTTTCAGCCATTATTTCTTCAGAAAAGTTTTCTGCCCCTTTCTCTCTTCTTTTTCTGGAACCCCTATTATGCAAATGTTAGTGCATTTGATATTATCCCAGAGGTCCCTTAAACTACCTGCATTTAAAGTTTTTTCTTTTTGCTGTTCTTATTGGATAATTTCCACTATATTATGTCTTCCAGATCACTGATCCATTCTCTGTATCATCTAATCTGCTGTTGATTAGGAACAATAGAGAGGAATAGTGAAACACGTTTGTGAACTTATGTCAACAGGAAAACATTAAGGAGCTGCGGTGCATTGCATGAGCCAAAGAGACCTGCCCATGAGAGTACACTGTCACACAGAAGGTCTATGAGAGCATCTTATGACCTAGAAAGAAAGCCACTGCTAGGGCGACTTCACTCTGCTGCTGAAACTCCAATGATATGAAGACCCATTAAATAGAAAGGCAAGAAGAAATGCTCAGTTTGATGTAGCAAGGGAATCCAGAAGTTATCATCAGAGTGAGAAAAGCACTGCACGCCACTTCCTAGCTCCTTAAGGACTTTGTTGACCTTAAAGTCCTGAAGAATTTCATAAATTGGAAATAAAAATGAACTTTGATTTCTTGTGCACTTGGAGTTCTGGGTGGGAGCTAACTATAGAATTTCTTCATCTTTCCCTATCTTAAACTAAAATGTAGCTTTTCTTAAGGGTAGGTAGAGATGGAAATACATAAAGGAACAACAGAAAAAAAATTCCTAACATCTATACAAAAAATCATTAACATAGTGAGATAATGTCTCCCAGAAAAATCTTTGGTTAATTAATGATTAGCTTAAGAAAGAAAACTAAGAATGTCAGGTTATTTGTTAGCCAAAGACAAATAAATCATGGACACTATAAAACACAATGTAATAGAATTCAACAAGTGACCTACTTTAAAAAGCTCACAAAAACCACCTCTGTATGAGGTCAAAGAGAAGTACTGTTTCAGCATTACAGACTTATTCTGGGTTAAAGAATGACAGTAAAATAACTACATGTGTGAGACTGCAAAAAATTTACTCTAGAAGATTCCTTCGTATGCACAAGTCTCATTAAAGATAATAAAATTGAAAAATCCTAATGCCCTTATATTATAAACAGTACATTTCTCCAGAGAAAAAAACATATGATAGGTAGTTTTCCTGACGGATGAGGAATCCACATAACATAAATGTGGCTGAAAGTTTCAGTGCTTTGTTTTCCCCACCTTTAAAATCAGTTTGTCCATCTATGACATCTGATTCTAGAACACTGATTTTAATAGGATTTCAGAAATTTATTATTTAAAAATATTTCAACAGAAGAAATGTGAAAGACACATATTTTCTTTGCATCTCCTCAGTGTCCCTAGTTTAAAGTTTCGTGGAGATAGCATTGGGGCTGCAAGCACAGGACAGGAGTGTATTTTGTAAATAGGAAACAGATTATGTTTAACGTCTATGTAAACATGGGTCTGTGTCCAAGCCAGAAAAAATATTAACAAATTTGTTCATTAAAATCCTATTAATTATCTTCACATTAAACTATGATTTATTAAAATCAGGCAACTCGATGAGAATTATCATTCTGGGTACTAATCAGCCAGAAGGTGTGCTCGTGCTTGAAATTTAATTTTGCTTTATTAAAAATTCATGCTTTGGAGTTCCCTTGTGGTCCAGTGGTTAAGACTCAGTGCTTTCACTGCTGTGGGCCCGGGTTCAATCCCTGGTTGGGGAACTAAGATCCCACAAGCCACACAGTGCAGCCAAATAAATAAATGAAATGACCTCTTCACTACTGAGATATCAGGGGGAAAGTTCATTAAAAAAAAAAAAAAAATCATGCTTATGGAAGCTCAGTGAGTATTTGTTCTTGGTAGGTACGTTAGCCAAAAAGTATGCCTTGATGACTAGTTAGGAGAAGGAAAAATGTGTGAATTTAACAATTTTGGAAACTAATTGCAAGGCCTTTGTAAAGAAAGTATATTTTATTCTATTACATACAAAAGAAAAACAATTTTTTCTAAAAATAATATTTCCTAAATATTTCTATTATAAAGATGTCTTCAGTGACCTACTGCTGAAGAATGTCTATGTCACTATCTCTGCTATCCTAGACTGTCACATCACCAATAAATTTTCTTCTTTGGCAATTTAAAAACACAAATCTCTTTAGAGGTATATAGCCCCTCGAGCGTACCCAGGTGATCTCATGTTACACTTCTCACGCTGCTGAGTCACAGATACTTTTCTCCATAAGGCGAAAGCAATCTTTAGTCCCCCCAGAATAACAGGCACTTTAAAATTACAATCATGCCTCTCTATTGCACTTGGGGTTTGGATCTGCTCCATCATAGTCCTTTATTCCCAACAGAATAGCAATTGCAATTACTGGCACTTTAGAATATCTCAATCTTCCTTCATTTAAAATTCAACTGGGTAGAAAGTTTTGAAAGTGGTTCGGCACATAGTACCTAGGATGATCTCAAATTTGCTATATTGAAAACACCCTTTAGCAGAAAGCTACTGAAATAATATCCTTCTAGAAATTCTAAAATGTACAATTAAGAAAAACCTATTATTCAAGAATAAAATTATTTCAAGATTAAATTAAAAATCAAGATGCAATTAGAATCTACTTGACCAACAGATTTCCCATTCTAGCTCACACTCACCTCTCCCGAGGAACAGCAAACCAGTACTCTGGTTGCTTTCTTCGTTTGCCATACTGCTGGACCATGGCTGCAGTGTGAGTGGCAAAGGACTTTCTCATTGGTTTTCCCACTTTAATGCACAGAAACATGGGTGGAGTCTTGCTTTTCTCTTCTTTTGAAGGAAGTATATCTGAATCACACATGAAAAAAATTTCCTCATTATTGACGATATTGGTGATAGTTGGCATAAACATCATACAACATCGTCATATTAGGACTAATTAAATTTTTCAGATCTTCTTTAGCACAAAAGGAAAAAGCTTTGGATGTTTCAGGTTTGTCTACACCACATGAGATGCTACAAACTAGGAATAAGGATAAAAACCAACACACAAAACAGCAAAGGGTGGAGAATTGTAACAACCCACAAGAATACATATTAATGAACGGTACTGAGGACCCAACCATACCATAACGCAATTCAGTTTAGAACTGAAATACCTTCAAAAACCTTTTAAAACTCCTTTAGATTTAGAAATTCAAAGTGAAAAAGGAAAGTTACCTGAAAGATGTAAAAAAGCGAACTACTTTTGAAATAGAATTCTATGTCATAGTTTAATGTTCAAAATAGATAGCATATATTGCTAATTTTTCCCAATTACAGTTGAGCCCTGAACAAAACAGGGTTTAGAGGCACTGACACCTGTGCAGTTAAAAATCTGTGTATAACTTTAGACTTGGCCCTCCATGGATTCAACCAACCATGGATGGCGTAGTACTGTATTTCGTATTTATTGAAAAAAATCTGTGTATAAGTGGACCTATGCAGTTCAAAACCTTCTAATGTAAAGATATATACCCTATTGAGAAAATGCTGTTCTCGAATAATTATACTACTTTTGCTATTGCATGTACAAGTTTTAGGAAGGCAGCTATACAGGCATACCTTGGAGATATTTGTGGGTTTGGTTCCATCACAATAAAGTGAATATCGCAATCTAGTAAGTAACACAAATTTTTTGGTTTCCCAGTGCATATAAAAGTTATGTTTATACTATACTGTAGTCTGTTAAGTGTGCAATAGCATTATGTCTAAAAAAGTACATCTTAAAGAATCCCTTATTGCTAAAAAATGCCAACCATCATCTGAGTCTTCAGTGAGCTATAGCAGTAATATCAAAGATCACTGATCACAGATCACCATAATAATGAAATGAAGTCTGAAATCTTGCAAGAATTACCAAAATTACACAGAGACATGAAGTGGGCAAATACTGTTGGAAACAAGGTGCCCATAGACTTGCTTGACACAGGGTTGCCACAATCTTCAATTTGTAAAAAAAAAAGAAAAAAAGAAAAAGAAATGCAATGTCTGTGAAGCACAATAAAACAAGATATGCCTATACAACAGAATATAAAGAAATTAAAAGTGGCTTACCTTCAATGGGTACCTGAATTCTCTTTAATAGCCATAACTGAATTTCAGATTTATTATCCATTTGTGCACCCTGGCAGCTGTTGTCCAGAGTAGGTTCCAAAGAGGAGTCTGGATCCACTTGATTCATATTTTCTTCTGTAGAAGAGCCTAGTTGCAATGGAAGGGGTGCTCTCTCTTTCACCCAGGTTTTATCGGCCTGTTCATTGCCCTCAATCGGGGGATCACCTGCCTGGGGAAGAGAACTACTAAGAGTGATGTCTATTCCCACTGGCTCAATACTTTTGCCATCACTTAATTCTGCCTTCTGCAAGTTATCAGGTAACTGTGACCCTTCTTTGTTCTTATTAAGGTAATATTCAATGAGTTTAACTTTATCTAGATCTTCATGTATGTTCAATGTGTTTTCCACCTGGCTCTCTGGGGAACCAGACTGCTTGTCCACCTCTGGCATTATATCTTGCTTCTCACAGGTTTCTAAATCTAGGGTCCCCTTCAATTCAGCATCACACTCTGTTTCTGAAAAGTTCAGGGCTGACTGCACCTGCATTTCCATAGTAGAACTGATTATTTGTGATTTAGTCTTCCTTAGCTCCGCTGGGTCAAGAGAAAGGCACTCCTTTGAGCTGTCTCTTTTGTCCATCCCACTATCATTTTGAGAAGAAAGTTCTTCCAAGTCAACGAAGTCGTCTTCTTCTCCTAAGAGAGAATTTTCTTTGGCTATAGATTCAAATGCAGCCTGAGTGTCAGAAAGTTCCTTGCTGACTTTAGCTACTGCGGCAGACCGTTTGATTGCCTCTGCAGAGAATTCCAGTTTCTTTAACTTGTCTGACACAGAGCTGTCTGAGGGTTTCTTTTCTGTGTGTTCTGTTGACTTCTCCAAAGGTCTTGTTGATTTGGAATCTGAAGTGATGGTTCTCTCTCCATTCTGCTGCCGTTTTTCTTTGTTGAGAGATTTGAACTTACTGAATGGGTTGATATCCTTTTCTGAAGCCAGGTCTTCCCATTCTCCAGGCCTGTACAGAGGACAAAGATCCTGAGGTAGGTCACTGTGGGGGGAAAAATGGTGGGTGCACATGGAATGTTAAAAACAAAAACCAAAACAAAATGGATGAAAGGCAAAAAACAAAACAAAACCCAGCCAAAAACCAAAACATAAATATACTACAACTTAAATTTATGTTTAAAGGACTTTAAAATAAGGAAATGAAATCCAGAAATTGACTTCAAAATGAAAAATAAAATCAACTATAAAAAGTGGCAAAATAAAGAACCATGAGAGTTGCTCGCATATCCTATTAGAAGCAAATGAATGGTATTTGAGGTCATTTATGAACATGGAGATGTCACCCACCAGATTTTTAATGATGAAATAATGTTTCTGATTTTCATGAAGGACAAAGGAGAGGGACTGTTTCAGTACTATGACTAAAATTCCTTAGATATTCAAGGCTTTTCCTTTTTTATAAAATAGTACATAAACCAACTACATTAATTCTGAATGGCTCATTGACTGAGTAGCTACTCATTTAACTGCTCTATAAAATGACTGACACTGAATCATAATTTTGGAAGATCTGATGCTTCCAATAAAAGACATCCTTCTACTCCTGAAGGAGATGCAAGAGGATGATTTCCACTATTACTGTGTATATACAGCACCTGCTCCATTTTACAGTTTAAAATTTTATAGTTACCTGGGACACAGTCAATTGTTTTTCCTTAATAACAGATGCTTTACTACGCAGATTTGAGGTTTTATCAGTTACTCATTGCCATAAAGTAAAATTGATATTGTAATAAAATGAAAGAGTTAAGAAATTTATACTAATTATTATAAGTAAGAGCTCATTCAATTTACTTTTCTATAAAATTTTGAACTGGGACACAGTTAATTGTTCTTCCTTAATAACAGATGCTCTACTACCCAGATTTGATTTACACAGAAAACATTGATTAAACATGCTCTCCAAAGTTTAAAATAAATTGTCAAGAAACACTTTTTTAAATCTGTACTTCCGCTTACCCTAGTGTCGATAGTGGGTTAAAACACAGAGGTATAAAAACCCTATTTAAAAATAATATTTTTGGATTTCAGAAATAAATTTTCTAAAAAGGCTAGATCATATTCAGGTAATACTTTATTATTCTTGCTTTGAAATACTTATGACAATACTCAACAAAGTGCCAGGAAGTTCAAGTTACTGAACTTGAACTGTCTCCCCAAAGTTACCAAATAGATCACTTGCATGGAACACCCATGCTTTTTCCAATACAAAATAAAAGCCTATGTAATTGTCAGCCTCTGACAAATGCTTTAAAAAGCCTCTAATTCATAATTCATTACAATTCAATAATCATTCATCGAGCCCCTAAACACCACATGCTAAAAGACAATTGTAACAGTATCTCTGTTCTTCAGGAACCTGCACATACAAAAGTGTTCTGCTCAACGTGAGCATCTCAGATGTTAAAGATGCTTCAATTCTAGAGTCAAATAAGTTAGTGTAATGTAGTATAATTTCCATTTTCAGACCCAAAATTTAATTTGGCATATTAAAGGCCAAAGTAAGTCCTGTAACAAAGAAGCCCAGCTTTTCACATACTTAACTAGCAAATTAATAAGCAAAACCATCTTCCATGAACACCTAAGCCCCTTCCTCATCTCTTCCTTCTCTAGCTAGCTTGACCCCCACAAAGAATGCATTCGACTGCACTCTAATCAGCCTCCTATGTTACCTTCTTGTCTATCCCTCCCTTCTTGTTCTACCTAATCCAAGCCGGGATTAATTCAGCCATCTCTTTTTCTGCATCACAACTGTCAAGCTCTGTCGGGGCAAAGTACATAGTGGTGTCAACTGGCTCTGCTGTTAATTAATGTTTTCTAGACTCAGCCAGAGACCTAATAATGACCAATAATCCTTTCGGTTGTTCCGTTCCTAGTCTCCGTGGCAGCTGGAGTTGCAAAATGTCTTACACAAAATATATAAAGCCTGAAGGTGAGGATGGAGAGATTTTACACACGCACACACACACACACACTCTCTCTCTTTTAAAAACTATTTGCACGTGGCAGCTAGATAATTTGCACTTCTTGTTTTACCATACAACTTTAAATAATGAAATTTAAACTACTTTAAACAACTGATGGAATTCTGAGGTCAATACCAAGTTCATTTCACACTGATTCCACTACCACATTCTATTTTGCTCATTGGTGCACAAACTGTTCATTAGCCTAAGAAGTCTTTATACACCTGCATCCACGGTAGCAATCACTGTACAATTCTGAAATAATTTCAACACATTAGGAGCCAATTCTCAACTCCTCTCTCTCCCCCCATCTACAGCATTAGGCCCGGATCATGAAACACAATCTCACATTGAGAGAAATCTTTCTGTAAGAATGTACCTTCCCTATTATTAAAAGAATACTTAACATCCTAAGCTGAAGATGTGTAACAGTATTACTCCACTGAAGCCATCATTGGGCAAGAAATGCCCCTATCTGCCTGTGCATCCACTTCCAAACTTAACTGTATCTTTACCTACTCTTATCTTCTTTCCTCTTGTCACCTCATGTTCACACTTTCTTCCCAAAAGTGACTCTTTCACTCCCTCTCCTCCTTCTCATCTAAGATTCCAAGGTAGCTGGACACTCCTTCACATGGTTCTCATGGAATGCCGTGTGCACGTCTGTATCTACAGTGTTGTTCAATTACCACTTCTCTCCACCTGTCGCACCCAGTAAACTGCAGGACAGGGGCCGTGACCCACTTATCTTCATATCCTTGCCACACAAGAGACGCGCACTAAGATGCATCAGAAGCCTCATTCTGCGTGAATAAAAGATTCCCACGGAACAATGATTAGAGTTTCAGATATGAACTGAAGGTTCAAATAAACAGCCTATACTTATTAGGTACCAGGCTATTTTCTAAGAGTTTTGGTATATCAATGCTTTTAGATCTTGTAACAGCTCTGCAAGCAGAAGAATACTATTAATTCCATTTTACAGATGAGAAAACCGAGGCTCAAGATTCAGTCACTCGTGAAGGTCATGGAGCCATAAGTGGCAGAGCCAGGGAAACCCAGGCATCATCCTGCAGGACTGCCTGGTCTGCTACACTGCCTCCTAAACCTCTAGGCACTTCTGCCAGAACTTGGAAACTACCCAGTGACCATGCTCCAGTGGTTCCTTCAGTGGCTGGGCATGTAAGGGTCTAGTGGATCAGATGCTAAGGACTGTAGAAGTCCAGGGGAACCTGCTGGCATAAACCCCTAGGGACGCTGTGTCTGGGTTAGTTCCCTAGTTACCTTCCCTTCTTTTCCTGAGCCCAAGGGGCTAGCTTCCCTTTGTTCTGTTGGACCCACTGCTTTGCCTTTACCTTGCTATCACTGAGAGTTTCTAAAGTGTTTTACTGCTAGCACATACATAGTATACAGAAATAGGCACACTGACAAAATGACAGAAAGAGTCAGATTATCCCTACAAGTGAATCGATTCTCTGAGTTTTCTTAAACCCTTTCTTCATGGGGAGCTTCTTTAAATCAGAAACCTCAGTTTTAGAAGGCAAAAGTAATCAGGACTAAAGTAATATCCATCTACATTTAAGAGACAAAACAAACTACTATTACAGCCTTTGCACACCACTTAAGGTATTCTGGTTACAGGGGCAGTGCCTCTGCATGTCCACGCAAATCTCTCTCCACACAGGATTAAGGAAACACATGAGCTGGGAAGATACCTATCCTAGAATTTGAATGAGGAAGAATGTAACTCTGTTTACCAATTAAACCAAAGAGAAAATACTATTCTCTTATCGATAATCAGACAAATTCTTTCAGAGAAACTTCATTTATTCTTTCATAAATTAAGAACATGCATTGCTCTTCAGAAAAATAAGCCAAAGAAATACCACTATTACGTGATTTTTTGATTTGAATGTTTCACTCTTCCTTATTGACCTTATCATTTCCATTTCCTCTCCTTTTTCTATTTTTTAAAATTTAGTGCACAAATATTCTACCTTCAAATTCACCTCTACACAATCTCTCACTCCTGCCAATGCCCTCACTTTTTAATTGCATTTAATTCTCCCAATACCCCTTTTTCTGGTAAACAAAGAAAGATCTCTTACGATGGCAAGGCATCTTTGATCTTCATGTGGGAGATGTCATTGTAGAGCGCGATGGAAACAACCTCTTCCATGGGGCAAATGAGGCCGTACTCCTCACACCCATTTTCAATGACCAGGGGATCGGACTTATGAGGGTCAAACATGATATTGTTAGGAGTAACGATCATGACACCTCCGACCACACCCTGAAGAAAAAGACAGTACAGAGTCGCTACAGGCAAGATGCAACCACCCTAGCAGCTTTAATGAACTTATGTTGCCATTCCATTGACCTTCTGAACCATGGTATCCTGCAGGGCAATTGCATCCCCTCTACAAGGGCTGGAAAAAACAGGCTGATGAAATACAACGTTGGGTGCGGTGTGCTGAGCAGAGAAACAGGCTTGCCTCGCTGTGGCAATCAGCTGAGCCTGGTTCTAGCATGGCTGCTGCAATAGTACAATTGTGGTAGGATCTTGGGTTTCACATGTATGTCTCAGATTCGCCAACGTCCTGTCTGTAAAATGAGAAGGGCTGTCCCAGGTACCTTCCAAATTGAGAACTGGGTACTCTACAATCCACTCAGCACATATTCACTACCTGTCCAGCAAGTGCCTGGTACTGTGCTAAGGGAGCGGCTGCACTTCTAATATTTTGCTCTAAGATGCTTAGAAAGCCCATATTCAGCAAAATCTGACACAAATAGGAGTATGAAATTTTTGCAGACAAAAGTGAATATATCCAAACTATGGAAAGCGAAAGCAAAGAACAGTAGCTTGGTGGGTACTTAAAGTCTGAAACTTGGTCAGTTTATATGGTAGACCCTGTTGGCCACAGGGATGTTATCAACCAGGGACAGCAGGATATAAATAACTCCCTTTAGGTAAGTTATTTTTTTTATTTATTTTTTTTTGCGGTACGCGGGTCTCTCACTGTTGTGGCCTCTCCCGTTGCGGAGCACAGGCTCCGGACGCGCAGGCTCAGCGGCCAGGGCTCACGGGCCCAACAGCTCCGCGGCATGTGGGATCTTCCCAGACAGGGGCACGAACCCGTGTCCCCTGCATCGGCAGGTGGACTCTCAACCACTGCGCCACCAGGGAAGCCCTAGGTAAGTTATTTATTTTGATACTCTTAATGAGTTTAGTGATCACCTTGGCAAAAAGTTTTGCCTTTCAGCACTACTTAGTCTTGGTTGCAAAAGTTTCAAGTGCATATCAATAATGTATTTTCCTACCATTTGAACCTGGCATGAAGTCTCTACTATGAGCACAGGAATTCGCTTTATATCAATATTACCCCTTCTTCAGAGGCTCACAAAATGTCAGATTTGTTCTTTATACAAAACACCAACAACCAAAAAACTGAAACCAAGATGTAACAGACATTTTTCATACCAGAATTTCTAGCGGCAAACAGGTCGAGAACTTAACCATTTTCCAGGTTAGGTGTTTAGCTCTTCACATGAACTTTCTTTTAATTAGCATACCCTATGAGTTAAATTTTATTATTGTTCCTACTTTATAGATGAGGAAAAATGGAAGCTTAAGAAATTCAAATACTTTGCCCATCGTCTCAGAGCTAGTGGTGGTAGAGTTGGAATTTAAGTTCAGTGAGCCCGGCTCCAGCATTTGCTCTTAAACACATTCTGTACTGTCTCTCTAACAATTTATGGGCTAAGAACTGAAATATAAGTAATAAACCCAAGGTCACAAAGAATTGCATTTCAACGTGATGACTGTTATTCCCTCAGTAAGTCAAATGTCAGGCATCCAAGAGGGGAAAACTAATGGACAGTTGTGAAATGTTAAAGCTGAAACTTCGGGTAAGATATTTTAAAATAGCCTGCCTTCAGTCTTTTGGAACTAGTTTAGTTTTCCATAGACTCCAAGAAAAGGAAACAAATGGCATAGCCATATACCTTTCCATCGGTGAAGTAGCGACAATTCATTTTTAAGAATTTTACCACGCCTGGCTCGTCCTCTTCAGAAGTGGATGATAAGACTCTCTCAATGGGTTTTAAGGCCTTTCTTGCTAAGTCAGCATCCTTTAGAAAGCAAAATTTTCCAAAATCAAATAGAAGCACTTTTTCAAAAGATTATTCATTTATTTGAATCAAGCCATCTACGTTCCCTGTAAGTAACCTGTTCCTATTTAACGTGAACATAAAAAAAGGCATATGTCTTTCAACCTTCAAAAGTATCACCCAAATCAAACTAAGATTTTTAAAAAGCACATATGTATGAACCCATAAAAATGCCTCATCAAGTGTCTTTAGAAAATACCTTAAATGAAAGAATTTATATTGGACTCATGGTTCAAATTCTTTAGAAAAAGGAGTAAAGTAGTACAAATAAATTATTGGTCTCATTGAGAGTTTAACTTCATACTTCTACATAAATAAGACATGCATTTCTGCCTTTGAGACCTTAAATGTGAACAGGTTTCTTCTCTCAACTAATGACAAACTACTTAACCCCACCTCTTTGTCGAGGGAGGAGAGTTTCAGATGAACTCTTGTGAAAAATAACATGTAGAATTCTGCAATAACTCAAAACCATTGCTGAGAAATATGAACTTCAGTGCATGAATGAAATACATACAGGCAGTTTATCATATTCTGCATCTGATGATGAAGGAGAGACAGTAGCACCAGGACTGGATGATGATAACCTTAAGGTACTGGAAGCAAAGTTGGCATCTGGCACAAAAAGGACCTGAGAATGGGGAAGACAAGCTAGGTGAGTCCCAGGAACTGGGCAAACCACAAGGCAGTGTTTAGAGCAATTACTCTCTGTACAGTATCAGGCTGGGTGTGTGACTAAGACCTAGTTGGCTGTCACAGAACTCATGAGCTACTTGGGGCCTTCCAGACTAATCCATGAAACTATACTCAGCAATATGAATGTGTGCAGATGTGTGCAGTGCAAAGGGTACTGAACACACTGCAGGAGCTCACAGAGGGGAGAGGAAAGTGGGGAAGTATTCTGCAAAGGCCATATGAAGCAGGTGGGTCCAAGTGAAGCTTTGGACAATACATAGGATTTGGATAGGGAGGGAAGAGCCTTCCAGGGCAGGGTGCTAATAGTACAAGGGAATAGAGGAGAGAGTCACATGGCGTGCTTCTAAACGTAATTCCTGTGTCAGGAAGGAAGGGGACACATCTAGGCTTTCTAGGCAGGCCCTGAGTGCTAACGCAGTAAGGTCCTTATATGATAAACTGTACAAGATAGTATCAATGTACAAGATAGTATCAATAATCAATACTTTCTCTTCCATCACTGTTTAGGTTATCTAAAAAATAAAATAAAATAAAAACCCCTGAATTGTACTAAATAGCTTCCTTCTGTAAAGTATTCTGGCTCCCGAAATGTTATTGTGATTCTGTTATTCAACACTTTTTTCACGAGACATGGCTACATTCTGGCATTATATCAAAAACAGTCTTAAAGTGACCTCTAATGTTATAAAACATAATTCAGAGCAAATCATGTAACAGCTGTTTAACACTGTTATTCACTCTTTTCCATCCTTCCAGTCATCTCTCTATTTTAACTTTAGTTATTTTAAATCTCTCTTCAATCCAGAAAAAATGAGGCAACAACAAAAGACACATTAAGATAAAGGTGGGAAAATCACCATCAAGGAGAAATAAGATGAGGACTGATTATACTGAAACTGTGCTCCAAAATTACCAAACATTCATTGAGAAGTGGGCCATAAAACTGGCTCTAAGTTTCCAAATAACCAATGCAAAGAGATAGACATCATGAGTTAACAGAATTCAATGTTCATAAAATAAAAACAAACCAGTTTCTTAGAAGTACAAGTATTCTCCCATGAAGTCTCATTAAAAAAAAAAAGTGTCTCCCATGAAGTCTCATTAAAAAAAAAAGTGTCTCACAGTGAACTCTTTGTCCTTGATGACACATTGACAGTGAATACAATAAACAGTTTGGAGGACTGTTCTTTACAATTTCAAAATGGGTCAATGGAAAATGTCAGAAGTTTGGAGTTCCATAAAAGCAATTTACAGAAGGCTACAGCTCTTATGTATCATATGCATCTAGGCTAGAGGGACGGACAGATGTCATTTCTTCCAAACAATTCTCCATTCATATTTTTTTTGCACCTGAGCTCTTGACAGGCATTAGGCAACATAGAGTGAGATTCTATTGTCTGACACTCTAAATGTCAAATCAAAGGGATAATTCCTACGCATAAACAGTTCACTGCACTGTAGACAGAAGTAACAGTTGAACACAGGGAAGCTCAGTCACAATACGTCTTACTTCAACATGGAAGTGAGTCTGGATCACTCTTCTCAATTCCTTATCTTTGCCAGAAAAAACATGAGTGGAGCTAGATGCTGGGACAACTAACAGCACATAACTGTTGAGTTATATGAGGGTTACACAGCACAGTAAAGGCTAGAAGGGACATCCGAGATAATGCAGCCCAACCCCTCATATTTCAGAGATAAGGAAACCAGGGTCAAAAAAGGAAGTGACTTAGCCAAGTCAAACAGTTACTAAAGGGTCAAAGGAAATGAAGCTTTGGGGCACCTATTTCTATATTTTTACCCTTAACTAGGCATATTAAAACAGTTCCTATACCTCCTATTAGCTGCTGGACCTTAATCCCGTTCACTTAGTAAACGAATAAGGAATCACCCTAAATTATTTTACTAAGTCCCAGTGACTACAGTCTTCAGCCTTGAATTAGTAAGCCTAGGTTCACTGCTATGGGTCAGTTACACATTATGCAGCAATACCCCAGATTATAAGAAACCCAATAAAAGTGCCTGAAATCTAATTTTCCCAGAGATAAAAATTTATTAATTTTTAAAAAGTTTTAACTCATATTTCCCCTCAATTACCTGGTATCAGCAATATAGTAATATCTCCTTTTGACAAGGACATAAATACCAAAAGCATGATAGTACAAACTGGCCAATTTATGGTCTGTTGGTTTCATTTGCTGCCCGTGAAAGAAACGCAAAGACTACCACCATTGCCTGAATGAAGTTATACTTAGAAGAAGCAGTATACATCCTGAATAAAAATGTCACTCTAATGTAGAGATGCAGGAACATGGTCTAGTAAGTCAATAATGGAACCGGAATGTGCTCATGGCAACCAAGTAGTTCTACAGATGGGACTGGAAACTTGGCCTCAACAAGGATCTGCCTATGACTGGGCCATTTACATTTATTGGCTAAGTGTAGTTTTCAAGTAGAAACATAAGAATATCTTATGCAGAAGGTATTTAAAAAATTGCTGGATTAACCGAGAATGGCAAAATTATATGACATGTCAATTTCATTTAGTTTAACAAAGTACTAAAAGCCTGGGAAAAAATGTGTGGCTTTTTTTTTTAAATTGAAATATCACTGATTTATAGTATTGCGTTAGTTTCAGGTGTACAGCAAAGTGATTCAGTTATATATATATTTTTCAGATTATATTCCACTATAGATTATTTCGAGATATTGAATATAGTTCCCTGTGCTATATGGTAAATCCTTGCCGCTTATCTATTTTATGTATAGTCGTTTGTATCTGTTAATCCCATACTCCTAATTTGTCTCTCTCTCTTTCCCTTTCTCCTTTGGTAACCATAAGTTTGTTTTCTACATCTGTTAGTCTATTTCTGTTTTGTATATAGACTCATTTGCATTATGTTTTAGATTTCATGTGTAGTGATATCACATAGTATTTGTCTTCCTCTGTCTTATTTCACCAAGTATAATATTCTCTAGGTCCATCCATGTTGCTGCAAATGGCGATATTTCATTCTTCTTTATGGCTGAGTAATATTCCACTGTGTGTATGGGCACTTGGGTTGTTGTTTCCATGTCTTGGCTATTGTAAATAGTGCTGCTATGAACACTGGTGCATGTATCTTTCTGAATTAGAGTTTTTGTTTTTTCTGGATATATACCCAGGGGAAGGACTGCTGGATTATACAGTAGCTCTGTTTTTTAAGGAACCTCCATACTGTTCTCCATAGTGGCTGCACCAATTTACATTCCCACCAAACAGTGTAGGAGGGTTCCCTTTTCTCCACACCCTCTCCAGCATTTATTATTGTAGACTTCTCAATGACAGCCATTCTGACCGGTGTGAGGTGATACCTCATTGCTGTTTTGATCTGCATTTCTCTAATAATTAGCAATGTTGAGCATCTTTTTGTGTGTCTGTAGGCTTTTCTTGATGGTCCTGCTGAATGTCTCCACCTTTGGCTGGATTCACTTCTTTTGTCATGGTATCAAGTCAAGACCAAAATGACAAAAGTTTTGTCTAATTTAAAACAAAACAATGACCACAATGGACCCCAGGAGTGGACTAAACTGAAACTTGCAATTCTAAATTAAATATTCTAAGAATATCTGTATGAAATTCTACAGGGAAAAAAGTTACATTAATTTAACTTCTCTTGATGGAAACATCTATAACACAAATGATAGTTTGCCAACTGTGTTAATCATTTGCAAAGCATTCATCTCTGAACAGTTCATAAGTACCAGGATGCTTTCAGAATTCTTGGATCTAAATGGAAGACTGAACCAATGCACATTATCATTGATGATAATCCTGTGACACTAAGAGTGAGTCATCAAAAATGGCAACAAAAATAAATGCAAAATCTCTAAAGTAAAATTCAACAAGAAGATCATTACCTGGCCTGGAACAATAGTATGTGTGAAAAGCTTATTCAGTTCCACTAGTTTATTGGGAGTGATGTTAAATTTCAGTGCTATGGAGTTTAGGGTGTCCTGGCTTCCAGCCTAGAATAATCAAACAAACAAGATTCAATACACAAAGCAAAAAGCAAACAAAACCTTCCTCTTGATAGTCAACATTAATCTATTTGTGATATGAGTGAATAAAAATGTAACACATACATCCAAATGTATTATGAAAAAAGAGAATACATTCTCAATTCTTAAAAGAAGTCTTAGATATTATTCATTTCTGGACTCCCTTATCTTCAAATTTCACTGTCCACTAACAGATTTCTAAACTTACTCTGGCACAACTTAGGTGTATGGAGTAGAGGGTGTATGAGGTATAATATAAAGCTAAGAAGAAAAGAAATATTACAGACAATACCACTCCTAGGGGTAACAGGACTACTTTTTCTCTTTGCATTTTTCTGTCTGTCTATTTGCCTGTTTCTTTACTGCACTTTAGGCTCCTGGACTGTGGCCTGTTAATGGCCTTTTTCCCCACAGTGCCTGACACATAGAAGGCACTTAAATATTTGATGAATGAAAAAAGTGAAAGGCAGGGAAATCTAAAATAACTTCGGATTAGCTACAAAAATTGTTCACTGACATTAAAAATGACAATTTCCCATGGTCAGCCAAATTAGTGTTATTCTCTAAATCTATAAAACTTGTGATATGTCTCAGGTGTACATGTTTCTTTCCTTCTCTAATAGAAGGGGAATAGGAATAAAAAGGGCAGTAAGAAGATGTGAAACTTCAGTGAAAAAGCTCCACCCAAAAAGAAGTCTGCTGCCTCTGGTAAGGTCAATATCCCAGGACAGACTCCCTGTCCAGGGTCACTGGATGGAACTTGTTAGCGGGAGGTCATTCTGGCGAGTGTCACTGAGAAGTTCCCAACTATAGCCCTGGGTCAACACTGGTGGCTGACCCTGTAAGCAGAACTGGCTCCACCAGGGGAGCCTCGAATTATAGGTGGAAATTTGAGGTGGCTGCAGGAGGTTGTGGACAGGGGCAAAGGTACACATGTAGAATTCAACTTACCACTCACTGCCCTTAAGTGTCAAAAACCTACCAACTAGGGCTTCCCTGGTGGCGCAGTGGTTGAGAGTCCGCCTGCCAATGCAGGGGACACGGGTTCATGCCCCGGCCCGGGAAGATCCCACATGCCGCGGAGCGGCTAGGCCCGTGAGCCATGGCCGCTGAGCCTGCGGGTCCGGAGCCTGTGCTCCGCAACGGGAGAGGCCACAACAGTGAGAGGCCCGCGTACCGCAAAAAAAACCAAAAACAACCCCACCAACTAGATGAACTGTCTCAGGCTAACCAAGTTCATAGTTACGGACTGCATTAAAATTACCTCAACGTATTTCTAGAACAAGACATAAATACGTATATTTTTAAAAAATTATTGAGAACTTAACCTATGCCCCTACCTTACCCTGAGCAAAATCACCTGTACTAAAGTGAAAAAACTTTTTTAAAATATATTTTTTTCAAATATTATACATTTACATAACATATTCAAATCTGGGGGGTTTCAGCGTTTAGCGTCAGTATAAGACACAGATTGATTATACAGACCAGAGCCAGACTGCTGGACCTGAATTCCAAATCTGCCACTTGCCAGCTGTGTGATCTTGGGTCACTTGTTTAACTTCTCTGTACCTCAGTTTCTTCATCCAAATTGAGATACATAATTGTAATTTCTAATTCAAGAGCATTTACTTCATGGCAAGTGATCAATAAATCGGCTTCATACTTTTACACAAACACTTGAAGATACTATGTATAGGGGTTTCAGGAAAGGAGAAACATTTTAACAATCTGCCGTTATTACACAAGGATAAGACATACATATGGAACCAAGCTACAGACCCTGGGAGGGATACTGGTATCAATACATGTTTGAAACTAAACAGAATGCTTGAACATCCACAGCTCTGGAGCAACGTAAGCAATCGGGTAAGGGGTTCCAGTCACGGTTCTCTAAACACGAAGTTATGGATCCCCTTTTATTTCCGACGACAAGTACACAGAGTAACTTGCCAACTAAAACTAATCCCCATAACATAACTCAATCAGGTGGATAGATCTGAATTACTAACTTGATCACCTGTTTATATGAATTAATTTGGGGTTGATTTTTTTACTCTCACTGCATTATTTAGTACGTGCTATGTGAAGCATCTCCTAGCAAAGATACTTCTCATTTCCTTGGAGGGGCTCGTGAATCACACTGTAGGCTACACACGTGGCTTTAGAATTAATATTGTTATTCATGATAAATAATCCAACACTTCCTCAGTATCTTCTAGGAGGTAAGGAACTGTGCTAGGTGTTATGGGGATCAACAATATATTGCAAACAGCGGTAATGTGAGATATATAATCACCCCCAAATCCTTTCTGGAAAGGACCAAGCCTATAAACCATAGAAAGATGCCTAGGGATGTTCACAGAGCCCTGAGCATGAAATGCGGGTGCCAGGGCTCTTCAGTGTGATGCTACAGAAGCTTGGAGAGGATTCACCATTCCAGAAGAAACGGCAGGGAGGGACAGGCCTTGCTGCTTGCCTTATATAGAGCCTGGCACGGCACACAGATAATGAGTAGAAAAGAAATACACATGAGGAAAACACAGGGGCAATGGCAACAGCACTTAATTTCTTTCTAGAAGTCAGAGATCACTCTTCAGCAATGCTGGTTCAAAGTGAATTAAAACAGATCTATAACTGAGTGCCCACTTTACGCCAGGCCTAGGATAAGTAGACACAGCTCCTGGGCTCCAGGAGCTCATGGCGCAATGAGAGAGATGAGCACGTTAACGTGGAAGTGCAGTAACGGACACATACGCTGCATTATTCATGTGCTGATTCAACCATATGGAGGCCTATACCCTGCAAGCACCAGAAACAGAGTGCTGACCAAAGAGGAATCTAGTCTCTCTCTGTGGGTATATGAATTAAGGCACAATCTAGATATAACAATCACACGAGTGAATCAATAGTGTTAAACGGAGATAAACTATGTAAAGATTCCATGAGAGAGAAAAATGAAGGGATCTGGCCTAGACTTGCTGGATGGTCACGGAAAGGAAGATCGAACATGGAGAGTAATGGGAAGAAGATGTTAAGGCTAAGGTTCTGGTTTGTAGAAATGTACGGATGATGGAGCCACTGCTTCTTGAACAAAGACCAAGCACGGAGGTCTAAGTTAATGTCTGAGTAGACAGCTGAATCTTTGGTTTGGGAACTCAGAAAGCATGTCTGGGATGGAGACCTAAAATTGGTCGTCCTTGGCATAGCAAACGGTAATTCAAGTAACAGGTATACCCAGGGAAAAAATAAGGAAGGAAGAGAAATGACTAAGGGGAAGGATGTGTCAGGGAGAAACATTATGTAAATCTAGTGGTATTAACAAACTTTCATTCTACCTGTTTATACTTACAGTGTATTCCATAGTACCCTGGGGCTTCTGAACCACCATCTTCTTTTCTTTTTTATCATGTGTTTTGTTTTGATTGTCATCTGGAGAATAAAATGTTTATAAGTGAACGATTTCATTTTCAGAAATTGAGGATAGGGTAATCTACAGTATATTAAAACCCACTTTCGAATTGACTTTGAAAAAAAAAGATTAAAAGAAAAGTGGACTAAAGGTACAAATAGACCAAACTCATAAAAACATATTGTTCATCCATGTATACTTGAATAAATGATTAATGTTAACTGTGATCAAATAGTACAAATAACAATGAGGTTACGCTTTATAGTTATTCAAGTATTCGTTTAAATGATAATGTATAAAGACGAAGTTAAAGTAAAACTAGTACAGTCATGATATAAATGATGTACAATGATGTATAATGTAAATCAGTATAGCCCTTTCAGAAGGTGATTTGTCAATATGTAACAATAGCTATAAAAATGTTCATTCTTTGACTCAGTAATCTTTCCCTTATTTATCCTAAGGAAAAATTCAAAAGAAGAAAAATGCTATGCACAGCATATGGTACTGCAGTATTATTTATAATAATGAAAACTTGTAAAGACCTATATGTTCAACAACATATTGAGTTGGACCACAGAGTTTGCTATTTTTAAGGGTCAAACTGGTCAACCTGATAGTTTGGCAGCTACATATGATTCAACCTAATTGTTATGATTAAATGTATCAACCCGGACACTGAAAACCAGAGACATATAACAATGGATACAAATTAAGTGACAAAAAGTACCAAATTGAATTAACTATGAAAAGATGCTCTAACTTGTATGAGATCAGAAAAATGCAAATTAAGACGCAGCATCATTTTACATCTATTAACGTGGCAAAAATCAGAAAGCTGGATAATTCTAGTGTTGGCAAAGATGTGAACTGCTACTAGCGACGTAAACTGGTACAGCCATCCCAGCAAATTAAGCATACGTAGCCCATATGAGTCAGCAAACTAACCCACAGATATACATCCTCTCCCAGGAGATATCATGAAGTAACATGCTGGAGGGTATACAGAACAACAGTATCTGTGGCAGTGGCGAACAGGAGGGTCAGCAAAATATATCTAATTACTGCCTAGAATCCCAGAGCATAACAAGCCCAAGTATACACTGCAACATGTTTACATCGAGAGAAACAGAATGAGATGTACAGAATGGTATCATTATGTATATTTTAAAAAGCTGTCCACAAAACAACTACACACATTTTTCAAGGCCACATCCAGAAAATAGCCTATACACATTGGACACAATAGAATGGAGTGGAGCGGGGAGAGAAACGGGAGTGGGGAATGAGGATAAAAAGGAACTCGTGAATAAATAACGAAGGGCCCAGCTCTGACCAGTGATGACAAGCCATGCACTCTGAAGTGTGATTAACGCATCCCTCTCCATCTGAGGTCCTACAACTCCCCACACCCACATGCAAACCAACAATATCATTTCAACTACACAACAAATGTGGGTAAACTGGATGAGAGCTGGAAGGTAACACAGAAATATGAAAACAGTTCATTCACATGGGATTTACTGACTTTTAAGTATTTCTTTTACATTATTTTAAATTAAGAACCAAGAAAAAAAATAAAAGATGCTGCTATTAGTATCCTTTTCTAGTCATTTGTAGAACCAGAGACACCCTGAAAAATCCCTGTGCTGTAAAAAATGACCTCCCTTCTGTCAGGTGACCCCATCTAAATTAGTTCAGGAAGATGAGGCTGTACTGACTGTGGTTTTCAGATCTCCAAATTCTGCAGATCAGGAGATTCCACACAGCCTACTGAAAAACCCAATCACAGTATTTTACAACTCTTATCATCTACCTGGTGCTCATTCTTGTTAATATCTCAGCTCCACTCTGTCCCACACTCCTGCCCTTCTCTTTGTCACCACAAACAGCCGTCCCTTTAGTTCCTCGTGCTTTCAGCACAGTCTCTTCATGTCCTTCTGTAGGCGCTTCGTATTTCTAGAACCTAAGCTGCTGTTTCCCATCTGTGGCAGCTACAGCCCATGCCCTTCCATAGGCCGTGCATAGTCATCTCTGGTCCCAATGCGGGCACTGCTGTAAGCCACCATATCATGAGAGTTTCCGTACTGTTCAGCTGCCAAAGAAAGACAGGTGCTGGCTGAACCTTTCAGGATAAACTTAACTATGTGCACCTGAATTAGTACAAAACTTACTTTCCTTTGGCACGAGTGGGTAGGCCAGAAAAATGGCAATCACAGTAGTATTATTAAAAGAAACAAAAACCCGCCAGAGTCTAAGATTTTGAAATCCTTGAGGTAAAGACCGTAATGTACCCATCTTTGAGCATCCTGTGTTTTAATATGATATCCGTTACATAGGCTTGCATGAACTTTCCAATACAGATCAACGAGCCTGACAAGTTTGATGGTGGGCAACAGTCTCACTCATAGAGCATCACACCAGGAAAATCGTCGGAACCAATCAAAGCCACAACCCGAACACTAAGTTTTACAGCTGACTGAATACAGAAAGCAGAGGAGTAACTGGCACAGTCTAAGGACCCAAACGTCTTCATATCAGTAACGCCCAAGGAAAGGCTTCATATTACTTCCTAAATATTTTCTTGCAGTAAGTTTTCAAGATGGCCGGCGGCTTGTCTCAATAAGCGAAGTCCTGGATACCTTATCCAGATGGATTCTGCAGCACATGGTCCACAAGGCACTGGGGAGAGCGGGGAATAGACCCAAGCCTCCTTGGAAAGAGCTCCTTTGCTGTGCTTCAGGAGGGGACTCCACCTCCAGCACTTCAGGTGAGGACTCATGGCCATCCACAAGGATGGAATTCTCTCTCAATGACACCTGACACCTCTACTTGAAGCTTTAGGCCTCCTCAGGCCCTTTGCACCTATCCAAATTCGGAAACTCCCCCTGCTTACAAAAACCTGAAGCAAATGATGTAAAAGTATCTACTGCCAGAGGAGAAAACTGGCCAGGTGATCCTCAGAAGCTATTCAGAACAAAGCAACTATACCTCCTATTCGCCCCCCTTCGAAAAGTTTCAGAGCCAGTTTTCCCACCCAGTAAGAATGTAACTGGGGCAAAATTGACCAAAACCCTAGAAGAATGAAACATAAGCCCTTTTGCCTAACCTGTCTCGTTTCTCATAAATCCTGGAGGGGCCCGAAACAGGGAACGGGGAGAACCTGTGTTGACCTCAGGTGGACCTGGTGCCCTGCCCACGGCCCTGCTTCTTCCTCCCTTCCCAGCCCACAGAAGGGCTGGGGTGTCCAGAAAACAAGGCTCTTGCCTCCTGCATCTGAGGAGATGCTAGGTATGTTTACAGAAAGACTCTTCTCTCTCCATGTGTTGGGGCTAAAAGAAGGTGATGTTCAGGAGAATGTCCAGGGCCTGAAAAGGCATAAAGTCGGATGTAAAGGAATCCTTTCACTAGGTGATCTGTGAAGTCGTGGAGCTTACAACTGCCAAGAGAATATCTGAGGTTTGAGAACAGAACCTAAGGAAGGCTTAGATTTGGGGGGCAGGGGCCAAAAAGAAGTGTGGCTGATTGGCAGGTGGGGAGGATTGAAAAGATAGGAAAATGAGTGTAATGTCACAAAGGCGTGGAAAAAAGTTAAAGGAAAGTTGTACTGACGCTGTCAAATGTTACCCTGAGGATGAGAGATGGAAACCTGGAAACAGGTGACTGGGAGGTCACAGAGGTCCTGAGATGAAAGTGGAGGGATCTCAAGACAGATGGTGTTAACCCTATCAGTAAAGTTATTTGCTAAAATGTAAGGAGGTGAAGACAGGACTGGGGCTTTAAGGGGTTGTGACATTTGGAAGAGTTATTGTGGCAAAGGTCAGGTTTTAATAAAGTGAATACTGAAAAAAGCAACAAGCAGCAGCAGTAAGGGTTCCCCCAGGGGTGGGTCTCAACATCAGGGTGACAGACCATGCAAGAAATCAGCCAATCCCCTGCTGTCACGGCCACCCATGGGGTTAGGACACGCAAGCAGGGCAGCAAGAGCTCGAGGAGTGGTAGGTGAGGGGCACCGAGACGGGGTTAGGAGAATGACATGACGTGTTAGCTTCCTATTGCTACTGTAAGACGTTACCACAAATCTCGTGGCTCCAAATAAAAAACAGACACAAACGTACTATCTTACAGTTCTGTACGTTCCAAGTCTGACATGGGTCTCACCGGGCAAAATTCACGGCGTCAGCAGGCAGTTCTTGCAGTTCTTTCCGGAGGCTATAGGGGAAGACCGGTTTCCTGGCCTGTTCACCTCAGAAGTAGCCCATGTTCCTCAACTCAAGGTCCCTCCCTCCATCTGCAAAGCCAGCAACACCAAGCCGTGCGCTCTCATGCTGCCGTTTCTCTAGCTCTCTTCTGCCACCCTCTTTCACTTTTCAGAATCCTCATGTTTATACCGGGCACCTGGATAATCCAGGATGCGCACCTCCTTCAGGTCAGCTGATTAGCAACCTTAATTCCATCTACAACCTTAATTCGCCTTTGCTGTGTAACCTGACAGGTTTTGGAAATTAGGACACGGATCCCTTTTGGGGAGGGTGGGAGGGCATGAGGGCATTATTCTGCCTACCACAGGTGGAGAACAGGTTTATGGGAAAAGATAAGAGGTTCAGATCCAAAGAGGGGATTTTTGAGGAGTCAAGTAGTGATCTCAGGTGTGAATGTGAGTGTGCCGGGGAGAAGGGGGATAGGGAAAGGTGCGTGGAGGTGTTCAGGAATGCAGCTCTGGTTATATGTTTCAGTTCTGGAAAAATTCCAGCAAGAATGAGACAATATCAATGTCACTGAAACCAGAGCATCTGGCTCCTGGCACAGACCCCTGGGGACTGAGTGAAGTCAGGACAGTGGACATTATTATCCATTATTGTACATGAAAACAGAAACAAAGAGATACCTGTGAATTCCCTGGATCTTGATTCCATAAGCTCTACATAGATAGAGGAAGGATAGAAAAGTCAGTGTGTAGCTTTGTTTTTTCTATTATCAACTATCTGAACAAGCACAAACAGAATGTTGAAAATTATCAGGTTTTCAAATTATATCAGAACCAATTTTTCTCTGGCCTTACATCAACCGGGTGTGTGTGCCCCTTCTTCCCTTACTCCTCTTGAACAATCGGTTCTCTCCCTTCCTTCCAGCTCTATCATAAGACCATCTGAATAGGTACATGAAGCTGAAAGCACAGGACCCACTACACACTTGTCTGAAGAGGAAGGACAGTTTCCATGGCATCCAAAAGATGTGGATTCAGAGAGCAACAATTGTCTATGTCTCTCTAGATCTAAGAAAAGGGTACCCTGCTTAGTAAACAGGAAAATCTGTTTCCAATGACAGACATAGCCCTAAACTGGGAACAGATGTATTTGGTTATGGCAATCTGATGATATTAATCAAAGTCAGGTCATGTGCCATTTCCCTTATGTCACCCAACATTTTTCTGATTATTATTTGGTTTTGGGGTCAAAACAAGCTGGATTCACCGAACAACCCTCATAGCTGTGCAATGTTAAACAAGTCACTTGAAATCTTTGTGCCTCCGTTTCCTTATCTGTAAAATGGAGATCTCACAACGTTGTTCAAAAGATTAAATGAGATAATGGGCACAGTGTTTCTCTCAGAGCCTGGCACAAAGTAAGTGTTTAACAAATGTAATTAATAATACTGCAGTCAACATAAGTAAACAGCAATTTGAACAGAGCAGGGTGTTAAAAGAATTATACCATAAGCAAAAGGTTTCATTCCAGAAATACAGGAGTGATATAGCATTAATGTGATAGATGATTATAAACTGCTTAAAGGAAAAAAAACATATCTGATCACTCTGATACATGTCAAAAATCATCTGATGAAATTAAACAGCCATTATTATATTTTTAAAAAGAATAAAATTTTTAAAAATCCAACTGTTAGAAAACTAAGAATAGGAGTGAATTTTCTTAACATGATGAAGAATGTTTAGTTACTCTTTGATATTAATGAGCAATATGCTTCTGAAAAAGCAATGAAACCCTAAAGGTTGTATATCAAAAGCAATTTCCCCATAAGAATGAAAACTAAATGACTTCATGACATCACTTCCAGGACTGCAGTGCCTGGTTAGTTACCTAAATGCAGCCTGAACTAACACACTAGTGAGGCTGCCACCCCAGCCTTACAGAAGGTTCCAGGGTATGCAGTGGGAGGGATACCCACAGGCACTGCACAAGCTCCACCCATTCTTTTTACTCCTGTTGTTCTATGAAGACAAGTGCCTGAGAGCACTTCCAGCAAAGCTTTTAAGGCTTCTGGGCATAGTATCTCCCAGTCCACTAAATTACAACAAAGAGGCTAACCTAATGTGAGGCAAGGCTAAACCGCAAGTACTCATCAAGGTCATAAAAATAAACTCTGCAGCGGAGATGAAAGCAGAAACACTTCAAACATAAGGAGACAGCTTGGAAATCCTGAGGAGGAAGAGGGAACCCCTGCCCTTTATTGGAGGCCACCTTTTAGAGCCCTGAAAGGCAACATGTGTGCAGAATGGACTCCATGTGCCCACTTGTTCCCCAATGGTCTCTAGAATTAAGCACTATTCTAAACCCTCCTAAAGCAGGCCTGAGTAAACAGATGAATTCTTATAGCAGAAACCAAAAGCAAATATAAAAAGTAAAACACTAACCAAAATAGATACAGGAATTCCTACTATCATAGTTTATACTCAACTTTGTTCTGGAATCTCTAGTCATAAAAAAGTTTTAAATACTGAAAAGAAAGAAATGAAAATTTGATTATTAGCAGATGAATTAATTCTCTACCTCAAAAGCCAACATCATAAAAACATCCAGAAATCATAAAATTGTTCAGTAAGGTGACCAGATGTAGCAATCTTTTATACTTGTGATAAAAACTATTTGGAAAAGTTCCAGCATAATGGTATCAAACTAGAAAATATCTAAGAATAAATACAGCAAGACAATGGCAAAAGATATATAAAAAAAGTTTTAAAGGTTCTCTGAAGTATATAAATGGAAGCTTGAATACAGGCTGGTGCATATAATGTTCCTAAATAGGAAACATCATTCTTGTGAATATTTCACTTTCTCTTCAAATTAATTTTTAAATTATATGCGATTTAGGTCAAAAATTAAAAAACATTTTGGAGAAGGGAAACATGTCAAACTGTTAACCAGGCATAAATATATAAGACTAGAAGCTAAATACATTAAGACTATCCAAAATTATTTTTGAAAGAGAAATACAGTTAAATACAGAAATACAGTTAAAATACAGTTGAATGAAAGAAGAAAATACCAATCACCCATTTTACCCCCATTCAGAGAGAAACAATGTTTGCATTCTGGTAAATATACTTCCAACAGCTCTCCTTCTTTTACACAAAGATGGAATTGTAGTCTATACACTATTGTCAACCTGCTTTTCTACTGTAACAATATTTTGTGAAAATTTCCCACGGCATTAACTGTTTTTCTTCATCATTAAAAAACGGTGGGAATTCCCTGGTGGTCCAGTGGTTAGGAATCTGCCTTTCAATGCAGGGGACGCGCTTTTGATCCCTCCTCGGGGAACTAAGACCCCACATGCCGTGTAGCAACTAAGCCTGCGCACTCCGGAGCCCGCATGCCACAACTAGAGAGCCCGCATGCCGCAACTAAGATTCGATGCAGCCAAATAAATAAATATTAATAAGTAAATAATTATGTTTAAAAAACACATTGAAAACAAAAAAATGGCACATGGTATTCCATTTAAAGTTATTTATGTTATTTTAATTTTTCCACTATTTTAAACATGCAATGATAGTCACTGTGGTCAAATCCACTACGCTCATGATCATTTCCTTAGGGTAAGCTTCTGCAAACAGAATTGTTGGGGAAAAGGGTGTGCAAAAGTAAAGCTCTTGATAAAAATGGCCAAACTGCCTTTCAAAAAGATCCGACCACATTCCTCCTATCAGTGTTTTTCCCTTGCACTCTCCCCAGTTCACTTCTAATTTGATTTTTCAAAATCACTAACCCTATTTAGTCTAATCTGTTGTCCTTCCCTTGGCCCCAACCACATTCGAGTGTTTCTCTAAAAGTGAGATTTCTCATAATACAAATGTGATATCACACGACGGACTGAGCAGGAAACAAGATTTGCAAGATGCAGACCACTATAGTCATAAGAGGACTAGACTTTCAGCTGGAACAAATACAGCAGGTTCTGTCAAACAGCTGCTTCACTTAGTGACTAGAATGGATTACAATATACTGTGTTAATGGGAGGGCTGGAGCTGTGAGGAAAAGGAAAGAGGTTCCCTTGAGCGAAACCCAGCCAGTTAGCAGGGCCTGGGGGGTGTGGGAATGGGGAGACGTTGGTCAGAGTACAAACATCCAGCGATAAGATGAATAGGTTCTGAGGATCTAATGAACAGCATGGTGATCACAGTTAAATACTGTATGCTATACTTAAAAGTTGTTAAGAGAGCACCTCTTAAATGTTCTTACCACATAAAAGAAATGGTAATTATGTGACCAGATGAAGGTGTTAGTGAATGCTAGGGTGGTAATCATTTTGCAATATATCTATGTATCAAATTAACACATTGTATACATTAACCTTACACAATTTTATGTCAATTATATCTCAGTAAAGCTGGAAAAAAGAATTATGATGCCTTTTTATATTCCTACTTACTGTCATGTTTACAATCATTATTATGTATTTTTAATTTTATGTTTTATTTGTTGCAATGCTGACCACCAATTCTTTTATAAAATGACTTTTTAAGGACTTCCCTGGTTAAGAATGAGCTTGCCAATGCAGGGGACATGGGTTCCATCCCTGGTCCGGGAGGATCCTACATGCCTTGGAGCAACTAAGCCCGTGCGCCACAACTACTGAAGTCCGCGCACTCTAGGGCCCACATGTCGCAACTACTGAGCCCACATGCAGCAACTACTGAAGCCCACGCACCTAGAGCCTCAATCCACAAGAGAAGCCACTGCAATGAGAAGCCCTCGCACCGCAACGAAGAGTAGCCCCTGCTCACCACAACTAGAGAAAGGCCGCACGCAGCAAGAAGACCCAACACAGCCAAAAATAATAAATAAATAAATAAATAAATGACTTTTTCACTCTTGAGGACATTTTGACATGTGTCTCAGAAAAAAAATCACTCCCTCTCAGTAACTTTATTTTTAAAAAGGTATGATACAAAAGGTATGTTTCCTAAAACCTTAGTATGTCTGAGGATGTCCTGTTGTCTTTGAGTCTGAAAAACAACTTTTACTTCACAATTCTGAAGGAGATTTAATTCCCCTGGTGTTCACTGCTGTGGAGAAGTCTGTGCCTCTCTTCTCTGCTCCTTTGTAGGGAACATTTTGTTAAGTCTTTTGTGGTTTTTTTTCTTTTTGCCTGTTTGTTTTTTTGTTTGTTTTTACCATTTATCCATAACCTGTAAACATTTGCCACATTTAAGTGCAGAGTTTTCCCTTTAATTTTGCTTAAATATGATGAGCTGTTCTGATTTTAGAAGTCAGGTACGAGTTTCAGCTCATGAAAGCATTCTTCTTATCTTACATTATGTCTGATTACTGCTTCTATTCCCATTGTTCTGACCTCCTCACCAAGAACACCTTTGATTCCTAGGTCCTTCACTTACGCCTCCCACATCTGTCATCTTCTCTCAACGCCTGCATTCTTTCTGTGATGATCCTTTGCATTCTGGGGGCACTTGTCAGATTGGACCTGTTCACCACCTAGGCTTTCATGGTATGACTTCACTTTAAACATTAGTCTGACTTCCTTGATGGCCCCAAGAAGCACAAGCCTAATTATTTCCATCCTAATAATTTCGATTTATTTTATACCCAAGTCCCTGAAGTCTTTATACACTGCTTGATTAAAAAACTGAATAAGGTTCTTAATATCCTCTTTCCACATCAAAGTCCATTTTTTTGTTTGTTTGTTTTTGGTTTTGTTTTTTGCGGAACGCGGGCCTCTCACTGTTGCGGCCTCTCCTGTTGCGGAGCACAGGCTCTGGACGCGCAGGCTCAGCGGCCATGGCTCACGGGCCCAGCCGCTCCACGGCATGTGGGATCCTCCCGGACCAGGGCACGAACCCGCATCCCCTGCATCGGCAGGCGGACCCTCAACCACTGCGCCAGCAGGGAAGCCCCAAAGTCCATTTTAATCCTTTAATTTGAGCTCTAAAGCACTAGAATGATCATTACTTTTGAACAGAAGAGTCATGCTATTGTATGTTTGTGGTTTGACCTACTTTTATGTTTAGGAATTAATTTATCAGAATAGCACATCTTTGGCTTTCTGAACTTGCTAAGTGAAACAAAGATAAGCAACAGATAGGAAATCTTCACACATGTGGTTAAAAAATACCCTAAGGGCTTCCCTGGTGGCGCAGTGGTTGAGAGTCCGCCTGCCAGTGCAGGGGACACGGGTTCGTGCCCCGGTCCGGGAGGATCCCACATGCTGAGGAGCAGTTGGTACCGTGAGCCATGGCCGCTGGGCCTGCACGTCTGGAGCCTGTGCTCCGCAACGGCAGAGGCCACAACAGTGAGAGACCCACGTACCAAAAAAAAAAAAAAAATACCCTAAGAAAAAGTAATCTGTATGAGGAAAAGTGTCAGGGTTGCCATCATGAGAAGTAATTCAATAGTTGGTTACTTTCATCCTGTAGCAAACCCCAAAAATGTTTAACAAAGGAAAAGTGGAGAATTTCATTTATTTTACTCTTGTTAAGTTCCTTTTGAACTCAGGAGGGAAAACTATGATGTGAAATGATTTAGACGCTGCAGATTTATTATTGAAAAGCTAAATTCATTCCTTACACTGCAGAGGTTTTCTCTAAATAAATCTTTATTGCAATAACCACAAAACTGACCAAACTCTTACCTAAGTGCTTTCTGTTTGTTAAAATAACCTCCCAATTCTCTTACAATAACTACTTTACTACCCAGGATTCTTAGTATTAACCTTTTATATTAAAACACTACAAAAACATAGTGATATATTTAGTTCCAATTTAGGCTTGCCTCCTGTATTTATAAAATTTCTCTATCTCTTTCAGGTCTTACATCTATATATCTGTGTTTCAGTTAAAGAATTTCCCACTGAGACATTATCCACATTTGTAAAATTCCCATTCCTATATCCACTTCCACAGAAGCAAAGATGTGTACCATTCTAAGATTAAGGAATAATGTATTCCTTTAATGTAAGAGAATTTTGAGATATAATTCATGCAACTTAATATATTTTGATATTGTAATATGGACCAAACATCTTTTGAAACATATGTAAACATTCCTACTACTTGTGTCAAACTTAACTATAACTTAATAGCTAATTTTGAAAAATATATTAACATTGTTAAAATATAAAATTATAAAAATATATTGTTATCAAACAATTCCTTAAGGGTTTATATAAATAAATAGAATAAGTGAATAAGGAGCCCTATATATCAGTAAATACAAGTGCAAGCATAGAAGGGCTGAGTTCACTTATGTTAGAAGCTTTTGCATGGATGCTTACCGTGTGCCCCGTGCTACAATAGGTGCTAGACCTAGATTTATCTGATGCCATCTGCCTCGATGTAATTAGTCCACTTCCTTTCTCCTACTTCCCCTCTCAAAAACAAAACACTTTTGGAATTGGCACCATTTTGTTACAAGGCAATTCCAGTGACTCAGTCTTTCCATAACATCTTTTATCAGTATCTTAGCTGTAGTGTTCTCCGAAGTGGTAGGAGAGAGTAATGAATTACTACCCAAGGCTTACATGAGGCACAGATAAATCTAATTTAATAAGTAAAAAACATTATTTTGTCTAAATATGCTTCCTGAAATCAGGTAGGTAATGTTACAGATGTGGAAATAGATACCTACAGAAAGTAATCACTTTCTTTTATATTGATGATAGAACTTTGCTTTTGTCTAATGTTCTTTTTCTAAAGCCCTTGGGTTTGCTCTATTACATTATTCAGTTCTCTATAATTTTCTGATTAATATTAAAAATAAATTTAAACTGTGTAATGTGCAAGAACATAAAGAGAACAAAACTCCTTTGCAATTTCTGTACCCAGAGAAAACAATAATCAACATATTGTTGTAGATCCTTTCAGTCTGTTTTTCTATAAGTTATCATTTATCATCCATTAACTTTTTATTTATTTATTTATTTATTTTTGGCTGTGTTGGGTCTTTGTTGCTGTGCGCGGGCTTTCTCTAGCTGTGGCGAGCGGGGGTTACTCCTCTTTGCGGTGCATGGGCTTCTCATTGCAGTGGCTTCTCTTGTTGTGCAGCACGGGCTCTAGGTGTGCGGGCTTCAGTACTTGTGGCTCGCGGGCTCAGTAATTGTGTCTCGTGGGCTCTAGAGCGCAGACTCAGTAGTTGTGGTGCACGGGCTTAGTTGCTCCGAGGCATGTGGGATCTTCCTGGACCAGGGCTCGAACCCATGTCCCCTGCATTGGCAGGCGGATTCTTTACCACTGCACCACCAGGCAAGTCCCTCCATTAACTTTTTGTTTTGACTTTCTGTGCGTTCCCTGGATTACTTCTTTTACACATATTTACCTCACACCTTTAAGTAGCAATTTCCAGGCCTTTCACCTAAAATCCAGGTCCCTCTAGACAAATCCATTTGGTACCTCTAAAATACCTCCAAACACAAATTCATTATTTTCCTTCTTTCTTCTTGAGTTTTCCAGTTTGTCAGTTCTTGACGCTGTTCTTTTTCTCCCTCACACACTACATTGGTCACCAAATACTGCTGTTTCTATGAGCAAAATCTCTCCTTAGGGTGCTGTTTCTCTTCTGCCCCAGTCTCCAACCTGCCTTCAGGCTCACTTCCATCCATTGTCCTTAGATTTATCCTCTTAAAACAGACAGTTAATGGAGTTCCCCCAGCGGCTTCCCACTGATACAGGATAAAGTCCAAATCCTTAATGTGGCTGACAAGATCCTCCCATTTTAGCATCTCTCCTCCCCAGACTAGAGCCACCAAAAGAACTTGGACTAGAATTACTTTTGACTTGAGGTCTAATACTCCACCTAGTGGTATGGGACAACATTCTGGGATGGGAACCTAGGAAATATGCCACGTCAGCCCTATGAGATCAAGCAAACCTGCCAACACAGCTGTCTGTCAGCTAGAGTCAGATGCGAAAAGGGACAAGCAACCCTGGGACTCAATGGCCCACCTGGTAGTTTTCTATAAGCACTGGATCCTCCTAAGAAAATGCCTCAAACCTCCAAACCGTTGTTATCATTGCCATTCTTGAGAGAAAATGAAAAGCTACGATGGCATCTCTTTACTTAACTGTCACCAAATAAAATCACAGGATAATTCTGACTCAACTATTGTAATGTTGCCTACATCCTTCCAGAATTTTCATGAAACTCAAACGAATCACAGTATTCATTCATCTATGTACATGTCACCCACTCAATGCACATTTAAAGAGCACCTGTAATGCAGATACTACACAAAGCTAAAATACAGGGTCCAAGCCAAAGCAGCCTGTAAACAGGAGAGCAGATAAATAAATCCATGATGACATGCAGAAGGGAAGTCTAACCTGTCCAGGGACAGGGAGGGCTTCCTGGAAGAAAAGATGACTGAGGGGATTTGGTGAAGCCTAGTAAGAGTTAGTTAGGTAAAGAGCAGAGTGAAGGGTATTGTTTCACATTCAAAGTGTTACACATGCAACAGAGTGCAGCACGTTAAAAATCTATCCCAAAGCAGCATCTGCAGTTAGTGCAGCATCATGAAAAGAGAAATCTCAATGGATAGGACTCTATCAACCTCCTTCAGGGAAACCCTACAGAGCAAAATGTCTCCATTTAAAAATACTTCTTAAGGGCTTCCCTAGTGGCGCAGTGGTTGAGAGTCTGGCTGCCGATGCAGGGGACACGGGTTCGTGACCCGGTCCGGGAAGATCCCACATGCCGCAGAGCAGCTGGGCCCGTCAGCCATGGCCGCTGAGCCTGCGCGTCCAGAGCCTGTGCTCCACAACGGGAGAGGCCACAGCAGTGAGAGGCCCGCGTACAGCAAAAAAAAAAAAAAATACTTCTTAAGCAGCAGCATTTAAAGTAGCATGAGAAAAGACAGTATTTTAAACTGTACAACTGTAAAAACCACACATTTTCAAATGTCCAATGTGTACACTGTAAAAGATGTGAAATGCAATTTTCCTTACTCCTCTTTCCCTTTTAGGGATAATACTCAACACTTAAAATTTTAAGAGGAAGTTTATTAATCACACAGAAGTCTCTTTCTATAGGTTGACAGTTACAGCTTTTTATAAAATGCTGAATGGCTTCAGATTAAAAGCATCCATGAAGCTATGTAATATATGACATAATCACGGGAACCCACTGGAATACTACAAACCACAGGCTTTCCACTGCAGATACCTCATCTGCCTCTGTTGGAGCAATGTCAGCAAAACCTCATTTATAACCATCCCAATGGCAGCCCACCTTTATCTTTGATGAGCACTAGTAGAGAGTTATATTAACACAGAGGCGAGATCTGTCCCCCGATAACTTTGGCATCAACTGGGACCAAGTTTGGGACCCTGTGGACCAAGTGCCTGCCACCAGCCCAGGTTTCATATACTGGACTGCAGTTTGTTCTCAGAGACCTCAGTCTTCTGTCTCTGAGCCTAGCAATCTCAAGTACACTGTAACCCGTGTGCCACATCAAGTTTCATCTCCTGGTTCCCTTTCTTTGCACTCTTTTTATTTTTTTGGCTGCGCTGGGTCTTCGTTGCTGCGAGCGGGGGCTACTCTTCGTTGTGGTGCGCAACCTTCTCATTATGGTGGCTTCTCTTGTTGTGGAGCATGGGCTCTAGGTACACAGGCTTCAGTAGTTGTGGCCCACGGGCTCAGTAGTTGTGGCTTGTGGGCTCTAGAGCACAGGCTCAGTAGTTGTGGTGCACGGGCTTAGTTGCTCCGCGGCATGTGGGATCCTCCTGGACCAGGGTTTGAACCCACGTCCCCTGCACTGGCAGGCGGATTCTTAACCACTGCACCACCAGGGAAGTCCCTTTGCATTCTCTTTTGAACATACTCCAGGCCTGCATGTGATAGGAGCAGTAGGTATGAGATGGATGGTAAAGTAAAGCGGGATCATCACCTCCATCGTGCTAGACAAGCCACCTGTGCTAATGCAGCTGCAGATGCAATGACTATCCTCAGAAACTACATGATATTGTGGACTCATTTTAAGATTCCCCTCAGCTACAACTCTCAAGTCATCATCATCGTGGTCTTTTTTTTTTTTAACCAATGGATGCTAGGCCATTTCTCCTCCATTTCCTATTGCCTAGGAAACAGTGCAGGCATTTCTATCAAGATTTTTATGGACATGTCTATAAATATTAAGAAAAATATTCCTCATACAAGAAAAGTGACCATTCATTTAATAAATATTTATGAGCAGACACAATGTGCTAGACACTGTGTTAGATGTTGGGAACATAAAATTAAACAAGACACACCAACATTATTCAATTGTCATTCCCTTTAAACAAGATTATATATATATTTTATATATATATATATCTTTACAAAATATTTATATATATTTATATAAATATAAATTATTATATAATTGTCATTCCCTTTACACATTATATATTATATATATACACACACACACATAGTAGCTGCTCAATAAACTGTTACTATTATTATTATATATTATGACCAGTTACAAATTATTTTTTAAAAACTATTACAGATTTTTTAAATGAAAATACTGCAAAGTTGCCACCAATACTCACCAATACTATAATATCTCTTTAGTTCTGTACGCCTGATCTCCTTTAACTGATTACTTTTTCTCTTTTTTTTCTCATCAGTAATATATTCCTCTTCCACAGCAATGTTGCACATGTCTTGTTCTAAAATGACTGTACTAGCATCTTCTTTTCCAGAATGAGTCCTTGTAGCCATAGCTGAGGCTGTCTCTGCATTTTGTTTGGCTTGCTTTTTCTTTTTCAATCTAGGGATGAGAAAAAAAAAAAGGAAAAACATTGGAGAAATAATTTGCTAAGAGGAATCATATTAATTTCATGCTACTGGGCTTTGAGAAACTAATTAATTGATATTGAAAAGTCTTTATATTACTGTTAATTACACTTTCCTGTTATTATTTTTTCTTTTTTAATCACTTAAAAATTCTTATGTGGAGATCTGTGGCCTTTCCTCAATTTTATATCCTCCACACTTATGTCTCAAAAAAAATCACTGGGAAATGTTTTAGACCTGAGGAAATACTAGATTCTTCTATAGGCTATAAAATGTTGGGTATTTTTAATCAAGATATGCAGCTACCCTACTACAATGCCATGTTTAGTGTGTTACATTTTTTTAAAAGTGTTTCTGGTTTCAAGGGTACCTTTGGACTGATGGGCAAGCACATTTATAAAAACAAATCCTTTATAATTGGCTCACACACTGAGTAGAAAGGTTTGGCAAGGTATGAACTGGTTCAGGTCCGAGTAATTCCTTTCCTTTACACATGATAGTAGTAGTGAAGAAAGAGCTGCATTTCCTGAGATAGAAAATGCCACAATGACAACATATAGTTGTTATGATTACTAATATAATAGCTGACTGATACATTAGTTAACATATTTGATGTTTTCAATTCTTCATTCCTAAGTCAAAGACGTATAACAGAAGAAGTTTATAATAATTCACTGAAATCCAGTAACTCAAAATATTTTCCAGTTGATGTATCACTCTGGTTAACTGACGTGTCACTCTGTACTCAGTAGTCCTTCGTAAGAATGTTTTTACTACCCCAGAATGTAAAGAATAAGGGCCTTGGCCTCTACTATGTGTGGCAGTCTGGTCATATATAAACATTTTTAAAATTAGGACCATTTTCCCCCTTCTATCTAGGCACAGTTGGCTTTCTCACACACATGTCTATTTCCTTTGCTCTCTTGAGCATCTATACAATTTGATGCTGGGCAATGGATGAAATGTTTTGGGAGAAAAAGGAGATAACTGTAGGATCAAACAGGGACTAAGGTTTGATTTCATGCTGATTTGCTCTGTAATGTTGGAAAAATTAACAGTCTAAAGAGGTCCCTCACTGAGGCTTAGCTATCTAATGGGGTCTTTTATTAGGATCAATTGAACAAATATGTATCAACAGTAAAATACAAACCAACAGAAACAGTAGAATATACCCAAATGCAATCATAGAACTATATAGAACATGAGAACTAAGCATGGTATAGTTCATGCTTAGTTCAAAAAGTTCATGTTATAGTTCAAAAACTCAGCTTTGGAGATAAAGGTACCATACCATGTTCTAACAAAACATTTCAACTAAGCTGTTATTCACTGAGCAGCCAAGTTCTTATACTTTCATTAGCTAATCAATGAGTATATGGCCTAGGAGAAAGGAGAGCTGGAAAAAAGTCATAAATGAATATATTGCCCATCTCTTAGCTTAGCCCTCTCTTTAGGTTTACTTGTTAAAAAAACAAATAAGAACACAAACTAAAAAAAATTGGAAATTCATAAAAAGGAATTATATCCAGGAAGCATGTTTTTATTTTCTATCGTCAGATTTTAAACTGTTTTTTTCCGGTAAAAGAGTAGGTGGCTCTTTGCAAAGGCGTGTCAGATAATGCTCCTAATAAAACAAGTTCTCTCTCGATCAAGATTTCTGTATGAGGCTGAAATTAATATGCAGTAACCTGGCTATCACACAGAGATCAGCTCTTTGCTTCGGGAGGTCTATGCAAAGAACTGATCTCTGTATCCAGAAGGACATGCTGATCTTGTTCTGATATACTGGTTTAACAAAAACATGCTTGAGGTGAACATTATTGCCCACTTCCCAAAATGATTCCTTCCAGGGAGGAGAGAAAAGAGACTTCAAAAATTAGTTCTATGCAGACTGAGATATGTTGCTGCTTCTTAATCTCCTGAATTTTTCTACTGTAAGTTAATTTAAATGTCCTTATTTCACTGTTCCCACTATAATTAAATTCACTCAGATCTAGGGCACATGTTTTGATGAACAGCAGCACTGTCGGAGACATCTCATTAGAGGCTGATTTTCACACGCAGAAATAACAAAATGGGATACATTGTTTCACTCATTTTCCCCCCCTTTCCACACAGACCATTATTGTCAACCCATATAGCCAAACATAGTTGTTATTTCAGAAAGGAAAAAAAAAAAGCTAGATAATAGCAATACCAAACTTGTTTAACAGAAGACAGTGTACAATTTAACACTTCAGTAATTTTACAATCAGCTACATCTTTTGTTTTGACTAGAGAACTCATGAGAATTTGTTTCTCTGGAGGTTATCAATATGAGGGGAACATTCTGATCTTGTAACTGGAAATCAGATGTGAGTTCTGGAAGCCCACTGTAAAATCCTTCCCCAAAGCATGGAAATACATTGTTAATACTTTTCTAAGGGGGGATAACTGCCAATCTGATAAATGTGGTATAGTTAATGCTCTTCAAACATTCCTTTTTAGGGCTTTTATCTTTTAAGCCTTCCTTTGTTTTTTGTTTTTTGTTTTTTTTTTTGCGGTACGCGGGCCTCTCACCGTCGTCGTGTTCTTTGCGGAGCACAGGCTCCGTACAAGCAGGCTCAGCGGCCATGGCTCACGGGCCCAGCCGCTCCGTGGCATGTGGTATCCTCCCAGACTGGGGCACGAACCCGTGTCCCCTGCATCGGCAGGCGGACTCTCAACCACTGCGCCACCAGGGAAGCCCAAGCCTTCCCTTTTGTTCTTCGAATCAGTATCATTCTAAGACATTCTCACAAAAGGGTTTTATTACTAAATTAAGATAACTGGAAACAAAAAGTTACATAAGAAAATAAACTCCCTTTATTTCACCAAAGCTTTTTTAATGGCCCCAAATGTACACATTTATATGGTGGACTAAAAAAATTACCTGGGGCTTCCCTGGTGGCACAGTGATTAAGAACCCACCTGCCAATGCAGGGGACATGGGTTCGAGCCCTGGTCCGGGAAGATCCCACATGCTGCGGAGCAACTAAGTCCGTGCACCACAACTACTGAGTCTGCGCTCTAGAGTCTGCGAGCCACAACTACTGAGCCCACGTGCCACAACTACTGAAGCCCGCACACCTAGAGCCCGTGCTCCACAACAAGAGAAGCCACCGCAGTGAGAAGCCTGCGCACCACAACGAAGAGTAGCCCCCGCTTGCCGCAACTAGAGAAAGCCCGCACAGAGCAACAAAGACCCAATGCAACCAAAATTAATTAATAAAAAAATTACCTGGCAAGTCATCTTAAACAGATGAGTGATTGAAAATGGTGAGACATATTTAACATTTGATTGCTGTGAATCCAAAAAAACCCCAAAAAACCAAACAACTAAAAAACAATAAACCTTTTGTGATGCTCATTTCTTTTTAAAAAATAGATCACAATTTCATAAAACAAGTGTTTATTACACAATCTCCTCTCACTACTGTAACCAAGCCCTGTCAATTCTATTTCCTAAATCTCTCCCTCTCAAATACACCTCTTTTTCTTGGTCTCTGCTCCCATGGAATGATTTCAGGCTTTCATCATCTCTCTGACTGAACTATTTTTTTACAATATAATTTATTGTTCTTTGTTTTATTATGAAAATAATATGTGTTCATACTAGGAAATTTTGAAAATGCAGAAAAATAAAACTAACACTTAAATCAAATGAAATGCTAACACTAAGAGGCAATCACTGTTTGGGGGAGAAAATGTAAAGGGAGGGGCAATTACACTAGTCAGACCTTCCCCAAGAGCAGAAGAATGAGGCAGTGTGGCTCACCATCGTGATTCTGAGCTGCTTATACGTGCCTTTCCATAAAGGATATTAAAGGACTATATAAGATAAACAAGGACCTACTGTCTTGTACAGGGAACTATACTCAATATCTTGTAATAACCTATAATGGAAAAAATCTGGAAAAGAATATATAAGTATGTATGTACGTATAACTGAATCTGTTGTACACTTGAAACACAACATTGTAAATTAACAATACTCCAATTTAAAAAAAAGGAATACTAAAGGACTTATTTTGGAATCTCTTGGCTCTTTTTACATTAAAATTGTGTGCACTTGTAAGACATATGCACACCTCACTTTTTCCCCTACTCGTATCCTAATCCAGAGATAGCAGACTATAGAAATAAATAACGTGATACTGCTAAAGAAAGCATTCTTTAGTAGCTCAGTGAAAACTGTTTTCCTATGAAGCTTTTTCCTTTACTAAAGGAAATAAGTTTAGAGCACTGGCGGCCATCAAAGCCAAGGGCCTGGAGCAAGTTCCTTTCTTTGTCTCTGCAGAGGTCTTCCCTGTTGCTTGCTGACCGCCAGTGGAATGTAACAAAAAAAGGCACCAAATGCAGAGAGGAGGTTTTCATTAGCACTAGAGTGAAAGCTTCATGAGGGCAGGGATTTGTTTAGGTTCTGTTAATGCCATAGTCCCAGGGCCTGTGCATGGTACACATTAGCTATTCAATAAATACTTCTTGAAAAAATAAATAGATAAATGAGGTTACGTTCTGATTTGTTTGAGATCTCCTCTCCTACAAACATGCCATTTCACAGCTTTCTTTGATTAGCAACATGTTCTCAAAAATAAACTCTCATCTCCGTATCTAGATACTTAAAAAGAAAATATATTAGCCACATATAATTAAAAATATATTAAACTATAGACTTCTTTCATTAATATTAACTTAGTGGCTCTCTACGACTCTTAATTCCATAATTTGAGGTCCATGTGTTTCTATAAAAAGTGCCATAGACATAAACATCTAGCACAGCACTGTCTAATATGGTAGCCACTAACTAGTCACCTGTGGTTACTAAATGTAATAAAAATTAAATAAAAATTTTAAATTCAGTTCTTCAGTTACAAGAGTCATATTTTAAGAACTCAATAGACGCATGTGCTAGTGGGTACTGTATTGAACAACACAAGTATAGAACACTTGTGTCATCAGACAGTACTGGACAGTGCTGACCTAGAGCTGACTCAACAGAGAGCCCTATCAGCAAGAGACTAGAGGAAAGACTGAAGACAGAAATCGTTTCATATTTAAAGCTTACTGAGTATGTGCATAGAATACGTCTACAAGGGTATAACAAAAAATTTGTAAAGTGAGTTTCCAGCTAAAGAAAGGTAGTAGCTGTGGGGAAAGAGAGAGTAAGAAAAATTACTTTCTGCTTCTCTTTTATATATTTTGGATCTTAAACCATGTACAACATCTAGTCCCCCCCCCCAAATTTTTTTAAGTATTTAGTCTTTGAAGTCTCCTTCCTACAATAATTTAACACATATATTGTCACATTTTTAAAATTGAGTTTTACTTTTTAAAAAAGATTATTACGAAAAGTTTGAAAGAGCTTTCTTCTAACAGCAACTACTATTGAGTTGACTAATGAACCAGGCACTGTGTTATGTACTTTATAAATATTATCCTATCCTCACAAAAGGCCAAGGAGGTAGGCAATCTTATCTTACAGATAAGAAATGGAAGGCTGAGAAAAATTAGGGCCACTTTGCAAGGTCACAGGGCTTGGTTAAGTTGTGGAACAGGAATTCACAATGGCCACAGGGCCTCCAGGATCTCTCCTAAAGGTGTTATGGCATATATATATTTTGACTTTAAAATAAAATCCACTGGACTTTGGAAATTCTCTGAACTATTTGAGGGAGAATGGTTTGGCAACCTGGTAGGCTTCAATGGAGAACATGCTCACAGGAAGGAAAGAGGTTCTGGGCTTGGCTGTCTGACAATCAGTTGTGACCTTCTTTGGAAATAAGATAAACTCTCCAGGACTTCTAAGGTAAACAAAAGCAAGAGGCTGACATGATTTTCAAGGTCCTGTCTGCTTCTAACAGTTGGCTGAGCTTAGGAAATGTGCTAAAGCTATTTTTGAGGTTAAGAAAAAAACCTTTCAAATCCAAACTAAACCTTCCTAAGAGTCTGCACTTTCCTGTGCTCCCTCACATCTGATTACATCTTCCACTGCAGAGCTTCCAGCCCTGGGAAAATCCAGAGGTTAAGAAAGAACACCCTTCATATACAAAGGATGTTTAAAAAAAAAAAAAAAGGCAAGAAGCTCTGCTCTACAATTTGAGCTAATATCTCCATGAAGAAAAGTAGAAAATGTCAAAACTGAGCAGCCATGGAGGCAATATAATCTTCTTTTTCTTTTATCGTTTTTTTTTTAAGTTTTTTCATCTTTTAATTTTCTTAAGCATACCCCTTGGTGTCTCATTTCATCCAGTTACAGGTAAAGAGGGGATGAGGGCTTCCCTGGTGGCGCAGTGGCTGAGAGTCCGCCTGCCGATGCAGGGGACACGGGTTCGTGCCCCGGTCCGGGAAGATCCCACATGCCGCTGAGCGGCTGGGCCCGTGAGCCATGGCCACTGAGCCTGCGCATCCGGAGCCTGTGCTCCGCAACGGGAGAGGCCACAGCAGTGAGAGGCCCGTGTACCGCAAAAAAAAAAAAAAAAAAAAAAAGAGGGGATGAGATTTGGTCTGTGGAACTCCAGAGAACATATTAACGAGCAAGAGGAAGTCACAAAAAAATAAACATTAGTTCAATATAACTTTCTAACAGAGCAATCCAATAGTGGGACTGGCTGTTTCACCAGAAAGGGAACTCCCCGTCACTGGAAGTATTCAAGCAGGTCAGGTCCAAGTTGTGACCTCCCAAACTGCATGTAATAGCCTTGCATATTTTTTATTGGAATATAATTGACATATTATATTAGCTTCAGGTGTACAACATAATGACTCAATATATGTATATATTATGAAATGACCACCATAATAAGTCTAGTTAACATCCATCACCACACATAGCCACAAATTTTTTTTTCTTGTGATAAGAACTTTTAAGATCTACTCTCTTAGTAACTTGCAAATATACAATACAGTATTATTAACTATAGTCACCATGCTGTACATTATATCCCCAGAACTTATTTTATAACTAGATATTTGTGTCTTTTGACCACCTTCACCCATTTCACCCACCCCCCAATACAGTCTTCTTTAATACAAATATTTCTCCTCAAAATTGCTTCTGTACGGAAATAAGAGTATTAACATAAAAGATGTAGATGTAATATTATTTCATTTAAAAAGTTATAGAACAGTATTATAGTATGACCCTATTTTTGTGAAATAAAACAAAAAATAAAAGAAAACTCTCCAAGACCAACAACTATTCCATTTAGCTATATATGTACATAGGTTTAGATATATAGGTATGGGAAAATGGTTGGTCAATGGGGAAAGAGAGAAGAGGGGTAACTTTTACTTTACACTTACGTAATTTGGTGTTGAATTTTTTTATACAGCAAGCATATATATTAATTTTGTAATTATAAGGCAAATACATTTTAAAAAACTAAGCATCTATAGCTATGACAACATTTTGCTAAATCTCATTCAGAGGTATATTCTTTTTTCTGAATCCAGCTATCACAGTAAATTGCTGCACTGCAACCCCAATCCCCTTCTTTATCAAGGCGGAGCTGGTCTGTGGCCCTCAGGGGACGTTCTCTTCGTTCTTGATCTTGGCTGTTCCACTGCAACCTTGTCGTTGTACTGTTCTGACCTTCAGAGTCTTGGCTGTTTTTTCCCGGTTGCCTAAACCAGACTCTTGCCATTTCCAGACTCAGGGGAATGGGTGTTGCCACCGAGTAAGTTCGGCCTGTGAGCCAGAAACATCTGTGTTTGAACCCTCATTCTTTATTAGGTATGCATCTTCAGGCAAGTTACTAAATCTCAACTCGGGTTCCTTATCTGTGAAAGGGAAACAACGGCCTCAGATGGGGTTTTCTGATGATTAAACTAAGTAGTACACGGACAGCTTACCTGTACTATTAAACTCAACCTGTGCCTGGCTCCCAGTAAGAGGTCAATAACCAGATGTTCCTACTTGGTTGTGCCACTGTTGTTGTCACTACTTGGGGATCTCTCAAGATCCAAGAAAACGAGGTAACATATAAAAAGAGTATAACACAACAAAGAAGATGTCTGAGAGATTCCAGACATTGTTCTTCTCACTGTACATAAATATTAACTTTAGTTAACTGTGCTATGAATTTAGACACCAGCACAAAGCTATTTATTATTTCTAGGAGAACATCACTTCTGGTGTTCCATTTCATTTTGTGATTTCACAAATGGAAGGTCAGTTTTCCGTTTCCATTGCAAATTCCCAACTGGGATAAATGCCAAATAAAATCAAACTTCAAGCCGGGGGCGGGGGGGAATCATTGAAAAACAAAACGAAACAGAACACTCACCTAATGAAAATTCTCTCTTGGAATTATGATCAAATAAAACCAAAAAGTTCAGGAGTAATCCCTGGGAAGATCTGTAGATGTACCTGATTCTAGTGCCACCCTTTGAAATGTGCATTCATTTTTTTCATTTAGTCTAATTTTGATCATGAAATCCCCCTCTCCCCCAGGAGAATTCATCAGTTCAAATGGAAAAACTCTGGTTCCATAGAACCAACACAGTTAGAAAATGAAATCCTTTGGCTTTGAGTTCACTAACCAGCAATACAGCCACCCAGATGAACACAGGTAACAGAATTTCCCTTGACCTCAAGAAACAACTGCGTTCCAATAAAGACTGCTAAACAGAATGCCAATCAGGGACACACCACAAAGTTTTCCCTTTTCTAGGATTTCTTTGTGCTATTATAACAGTGGTGGAATCAGCAGATCTGAGGGGACTCTGGTAATCAAAGTGCAGGTGCCAGGAGTGGACATAAACAAATTGTCACACTTTCAGAGAAGGCTTGGGGGGTGTGGCTTCATGAGGGACATTTCAGAGAAACTTACACGCTCCCCCCAGTACCAGGATGACAATGGTACGGCCACAAAATGGATGCCTACTGTGTAGAATGTTTGCCTTGTATTTACGAAACAAGACAGGCTTTTGTTGCATATATAGAGTGCCCGTGTGGGAGTCTGGTTCCCTTTTCCAAAAATCAGGATGCTGAGTCACAACCTGAAAAAGTTACATGGGAATCAATAGTGCGTACGGACAAGAGCAATATATACCTCAGCCATAAACTGAGAAAGGGAACCAGAAAAGGGAACTTGCTCTGGGAGATAAGAGAATTGCATTCTGCTAAGAGTAATCGGCAAAGTCCTGTAAATATAATATAATATTTAAATATTAGGAATTTTACTGCTTATCAGTCAAGAATAAGCTGATAAACACAGCAATACAGAAATTAACCAAAATCTGCAAACAGAAATGTTAAGAAATGACTAAGTATTTGGCAGTTTTTAAACTTCCTTTTGCTTTATAATGGTATTATGTATGTAGTTTATTTAACTTAATATCATCAAATCAACTAGCTGTATTAGCTTCCTATGGCTGCTGTCACAAATTACCACAAACTTGGTAGTTTAAAACAACACACACATATTCTCTTACAGTTCTGAAGGTCAGAAGTCCAAACTCAGTCACGGGGCCACACTACCTGCAGACACTCTTTCCTTGCCTTCTCCAGCTGCTAGAGTTGTATCCCTTGTGGCCCCTTCTCCCATCTTCAAAGCCAGCAGCACAGTTTCTCATTTCACTGTCACACATGCTTCTCTGCAGTCAAATCTCCCTCTGCCTCCTTCTTATATGAACACTGAGATTGCATTCAGAAGCCAACCTGGATAATCCAGGATAATCTCCCCATCTCAAGAGCCTTAACCTAATCTTATCTTCAAGGTCTTTTAGGCAGAGAAGGTAACACTCCCAGGTCTAAGGATTAGAAGCTGGATATCTTTGGGGGTCATTATTCAGTCTACCACACTGGCTAAATTAGCTTTTGTGTCACAAATAATTGTAAACTGAGCAGCATATCACTGTAGTGTCTTAGTTTCCCATGTCTAAATCATTTTTGCATCTATGCAATGTGTTGTCTACGTTACTTGAAAAAGTTCACTCCTGTCAGTGACCGGCAGTAAGCAAATATTTCTCAAGAAAAAACAAAAAGTTTACTCAGGACCATCTTGAAATCTAAAGGTGCAATGAAAATACCACAAACACGAGCTCTCATTTTATGTTGGGTGACTGCAAAACAGCCTCTTGGAGGTGGAGATATTGGAAGGAAAATTTTTAACAGTCAGGATTTTTAAGGAGTTCATCTCATTTTCATATCTGATTTCTTTAATCTTCACTGAAAACAGGTATTCATTCTTTATGACCAAAGCCAAGAAGTCCTCCAAATACTTTTTTTTCTTTTACTAGAGCCCCTTAGCATGCCCAGAAATCTTTTTTTTTTAAGTCAGTTAACTATTTTTTAAAATATCTTTTACTCAGAATGAATCATATGCTCAGACTCCCCAGTGACATTTACAGAAAAGAGCATTGGGATATATACTTCAATGACATATACATCTCAGCATAACAGCAACATATTTCAGGGACACAATTCTTCTGGAGAAACAGAAAATTTTGATTTATTGAAGCCACTTAAGCAAAACAAGCAACTAATTAAAGAATACTACTCTGAAAATTTTCAAGCTGAAATACGAAGATGCCAGGGATCTTGTTCTCAGATTTTAACCTAAATCCCTGTTAACTGCTTAAACTACAGAAACATGGAGAAAAATAAGGCTGAAAAAAGACAATCCTGAAAAGAAATCAGTTTAGTATATAAATTAACATTTTCTTGAAGGCCTAGTGAGTGAAACACAACATTTATGATCAGCAGAAATGGCCTGCTTACAGAAAACAGTTATGAGTGGCATAATATTATAATATGCTCTAACTCAACTTCTCTCACCCTTCCAACTTTTAAAATATATTCTAATAATTTTTAACTGCTTTTTTTTTTTTTGTGGTACGCAGGCCTCTCACTGTTGTGGCCTCTCCCGTTGCGGAGCACAGGCTCCGGACGCACAGGCTCAGCGGCCATGGCTCACGGGCCCAGCCGCTCCGCGGCATGTGGGATCTTCCCGGACCGGGGCACGAACCCGTGTCCCCTGCATCGGCAGGTGGACTCTCAACCACTGTGCCACCAGGGAAGCCCTTAACTGCTTTTAAACAAGCTAGACACACACATATCCTTTTATGATAATGTTATTTCAATGTCATAAACTAGACACAGGATCATAACTCCTCCCATTATAGGTACTTTCAGAAAGAATAACCTTATATCAGGCATGACATTTTTTGAATTATTTTGGCAGATGCCCATAATTTAGTTGGCTTACATCCAGTATGTAGATGTATTTCTTCCAATTAATATATACTGGTCATGTCCTTGGGAAGTGACATTGCTCAAAAATAAAATTCAGGGAATGGGACACTAGTAATACCTACTTTGAAATCTTTCCCTACTGAAATTAGTGTTGAACTCTGGAGTAATTCATTTGTGTATAAGGGTGAAACAAACATAGATTTTGGAAGAAAAAGTCTGGCCTTGCTTTCATGTATCTGAGGGCCCATCTCTAGGGTGATGATCTTCCAACCACAGCAGTCTTGGTCAGGGTCTTCAAAAAACCTCATCCGTGGTTGTCTCTCAAGTATACTAGTTTGCTTGTAACCAACCAAAATAAACACCTGTGGTTTAATAAAAAATAATATTTGATCTTTTTCTTCCTTTGGTTTCTGGCACAGAGTTCCCAGAACATTTGGTGTCTCCTGAGTGATGAGAATGTCTCTGTATACTAATGAGATGACTCTGGTATGTGTGGGGAGGAGGGGTAGGGAGTGAGGGGGCCTAGATAGCTTCAAGATAGGGGTTGGTCACCAGAAACACCAAGGCTTGATTAGAAGCTTGGAACTTTCAGCCCCACCCCTAGACCTTGAGAGAGGGGACAGAGGGGAGGGGCTAGAGATTCACTTCAATCACCAATGGCCAATGATTCAATCAATCGTGCCTACCCCGTGAAACCTCCGTGAAAGCCCTTAAATGACAGAGTTCAGTGAACTTCCAGGGTTGGTGAACAAATCAATGTTCTAGGAGGGTGGCACACCCAGAGAGCACATGGAAGCTCTGTTCTCCCCACCCACATACTTTGCCCTATGCTTCTCTTCCATTGGGCTGTTCCTGAGTTATATCCTTTATAATAAACTCGTAAATGTAAATAAAGTGTTTTCCTGAGTCCTGTGAGTCATTCCAGTGAATGAGTAGGGGATCATGGGAACCAAATTCATAGCCAAGTTGGCTGTATGTATGGGTTGACTCGGGATGTGGAACTAACAAGGAGCATCTGGGGTGAGGGCAGTCTTGAGAAACTGAGCCCTTAAACCTGTGTAGTCTGACATTTACTCAGAGCTGTTAGTGAGAGAATTGAATTGAATGGTTGGACACCCAGCTGGTATTGGAGAATCCAAGAATACCAGATGCTAGACTTTGCCAAAGAACCAACCTTGAGCACAGCAGAGAAGATGGAGGTGAGACTGATAAAGACTTGTGTGAAAAACATGCAGGCTCCCCCTTCCTCTGATGAGAGTTGAATGATTGAACACCTGCTGGCAAGTCCTGCTTGGCCCACAAGCACTTTCTAAAAATCCAAATGACCTAATGGTGAGCATTTAAAATGGGGACATTTTACATTAAAATCCAGATTTCAGGCTGACCTTGAAGAATTAGAAGACACATAGCACTGGACTAGAGCCCCACATGGCAAAACAGGATGGAGCAGAGCAAGAGCAGCCACCCTCCTCTGAGAGGGCATGTGCCGTGCAGTCACCAGTCTCTTCCATCCGAGCAGCACCTCCACGCCCAAGGCTGACAGCTACCACGTAGCATCCACTCGTTTACATCACTGCTTTGGTTCCTAAGGTCACTGTTTGCATTTTTTGCTACAGACAACATAAAGTTTTATTCTTAGGTCAATTCAGATCATCAGGAACCTGCAGTCTTGGACTGTACTGTGTTGGCCTACTGCAGAATGTCTTTAAGTCACGTTTTGGCTTCATATCCTCTCTTTTCACTCATAGTAACTGCAGTAAATTGCTCTTATGGATGTTAAAGACACTACCACTAAATTTTTAGTGTTCCTTTTATCTAGGATGTGAATCCTATGTAATTTCAGAATTAAAGGCTAGGAAGGGCTTTGTCACCTGGGGAACTGGTGTGCTCTACTCATGATTAGGGAGAACTATGGAAAGGAGTCCCTTTATATCACTAACCATGAAGTAGTCATCCCTCGGTATACATGGGGGATTGGTTTAGGACCTGCAGCCAGATACCGAAATTCATGGATGTTCAAGTCCCATAGTCAGCCCTCCATATCGGCTAGTTCTGCATCCATGGCTTCAACCAACCCCGGATCCTATATTAAGCTTTTGATCCACAGTTGGGTGAATCCAGGGATGCAGAATCTGCAGATTCCGAAAGCTGACTGTATTTATTGGAAAAAAAAAAAAATCTGCATATAAGTGGACTGAGGGACTGAGCAGTTAAAACCCATGTTGTTCTATGGTCAACTGTAATTCTGAGTCAACTATACAACTAATAACAGGCCATTTAGTGTTCTATTTTTCATCTCAATTTATATGTTCCCTAGCCTGGACTTTCAGTTTTTAATTAGTATTTTACAATTTTTTTTATAAGGGTAACACAGAGAAAATATATGAATATGTGGATAATTGCAACCTCATTCCTTGTGCTACCTCCTAAGGGAAACTCTGGGTTTGATTCTCAGCTTTTTCCCCTTTCCCTAGTTCTGGGCTTATTGACACAAATGTGAGAAATAAATTAGCAGGAGGAGAGAAGTGGAGAAGAATATACAATGAGAGAGGAAATAGAAGAAAAGATATCGGGACTTCCCTGGTGGCGCAGTAGTTAGGAATCTGCCTGCCAACGCAGGGGACACGGGTTCGAGCCCTGGTCCAGGAGGACCCCACATGCCGCAGAGCAACTAGACCCGTGCGCCACAACTACTGAGCCTGTGCTCTAGAGCCCGCGAGCCACAACTGCTGAGCCTGCGTGCCACAACTACTGAAGCCCGTGCGCCTAGAGCCCGTGCTCCGCAGCAAGAGAAATCACCACAATGAGAGGCCCACGCACTGCAACGAAGAGTGGCCCCCGCTCGCTGCAGCTAGAGAAAGCCCGCATGCAGCAACGAAGACCCAATGCAGCCAAAAATAAATAAATAAAAACAAATAGATTAATTAATTAATTTTTTTAAGAAAAAGAAGAAAAATACCTAAAAATGAAGGTGGAAAGAAGGAGAAAGGTAAGGACTGACTGGATTTGAGGAGACCCTTTGTGTAGGCTTCAAGACAGAGAAAGTTTGGGGAGATAGCTGACAGCCATGTAAAAGTTCAGAGAGATGGGCAAAGAGGATTTTTTTAAAGTTCTATTACATATAATGCATTTATTCCCCTTTTGGATGTTTTCTGAGAGGTGAAGTAAGTATTTGAATTATTTTCAATTATTTTCACTGTCATACTTATTTCTTTGAATATGACTTAATGCTGGGACTGGACCACAACAAGTCTGCTTATATATATGGGTTACATAAATGTAGTTTTTATAAGGTGCCTCAAATCTCTATGGAATAAGATGGGGCATGAATGAATGAATGAACAGATAAGAAATAAACAAACTTCAGTGCTGCAATGATAAAGCAGGCTAATAATAAGTTATCTATGTCAAATTCCACAAATCGTTAAAATCCTTGAATCCCAGCATGTCACATAGACTAAAAGGGACTAATACCACAGTGAAGTTGCTTGATACCCTTACAATGACAGAAATCAAACTCTGCCCAAAACCAATGTACTAATTTAAAGAATATAAGGTGCTCTGAGGGGGACAACTACCCTGAAACCTAACAACTCCCTCACCACTCAAACACCTGCCCATTTCCCCAGATAAAGAGAAATGGACTTTTCCATCATTAACTCTTCTTCATACTTAATATGTCACTTGGCACACGGAAACAAAATTCATTATATGCCATTAACTGAGTAATCAAACCACCTTCTACAAGAGCAGTCTTTACCAAGAAACTTTCACTTTGATTTTATTACATTTTCTTTTTGATTTTTTAATAGTAGTTGATAAAAGGCAAGGTAATTTCATATAGATTTGCATTTGTTTATGTAGTTTTCATTGTTCTGATCTGAGAAATTCCTTTTAATTTCCGTACACATTATGGAACTCTTTTACACCTTTATAATATTGGAATAATAGTCATCCAAATTTCCTGTGGATTTCCATGTTCCTGTGTTAGGCCATAAAAAACTCAGCTGGACTTTATTCTGGCTGAGATTGAAGAAGCTTCTGAACAAAACCAAAATATAATGATAACAATATTTCATAAGATGAGGGAAAATAAATATGTTTTTAACTATCACTGAGATGCTCTGCAGGGAGTATACTAGTTGCAGTTCAAATGAAAGTCAAACAAAGGAAAGTTTCATTGCCGTTTATATGGATTAGCACAAAGAAGCCCCAATCAGTAAAAAGCAAGGCTCAATATTTAACCCATGTATTACACATTACAATTTCACAGCAACACGGGCAAAAACTAAAATTCAGCATTTATCAACTATTATATCCTTAGTAAATCTATTATACACACAAAAAATAAGGAGTTCTTCATCAATATATATTAACTCCTCTATATTCAGATATTGTTTAGAGGACATGTGATGTTAAAGCACTAAATTGAGTTTTCAAAATTCTACATAAAGCTGTCACAATATTAAAGATTCTAAAATGGTAAGATAATAATAATTTAAAATAATTACCTAAGCTAATAAAAAATTTATCTTTTCCATCTTGTTTTCCAAGAAGCACAAATCATAAAATTTCAGGTAGGAAAGCTCCTTAAAAGTCATCTCACTGAATTATCTATCCAGTGATGGGATTAACAATTATATTTACAGACCCTTTCCAAACACTCCAGTGCCTAGAAATTCACCAAGACGCAACATATATCATTCTTCTTTTTAAAACTCAACTCCAGTGCCTAGTTCAGTATCTGATACACTATAGATAATTGTAGTAGACTTTTGTTGACCTCCCTACAATCTGTTCCTCCTTGTTTTGCCATCAAGGACCAATTTTCAATAAATATACCCTTCCCCCACTTTTAATACCGTATCTGGGTAGGGTTCCACCCCAGCTCTAGGGATGAAAAACACAGTTGGTCCTTGAACAATATTAAGTTTGAACTGCACAGGTCCACTTACATGGGGATTGTTTTCAAGAGGTAACACTACAGTACTACATGATCTGAGGTTGGTTGAATCTGTGGATGCAGAACCATGGACACATCAGAACTGCAGATATGGAGAGCCAACTATAAATTATATGTGGGTTTTTGACTATATGGAAGGTTAGCACCCATAACTCCTGTGTTGGTCAAGGGTCAACTGTATTTAACCCAGGCCAGTCAAAGCACCGAGGCTCCTCCTGCACAGCTGCCCAGAACCAGCACATGATGGAAGCTGGTCCAATCAGAGTGAACCTCAGGTCTCACGTGAACTACAGGTAACACACTCACTTTGCCTACTGTTGCACAGGGGAGATCCTGTGTTGTCAGTGTTTATCAAGTAAATCCTGGGAAGGAAGACAAAAGAATGGAAGAGCTTATATACAGAGAAACTGAGTCATGACAACATTATTTGGGGCCCAAATCAAGGTATTCTTTAAGTCAAATCTAAAATCTATCTCAGGACTTTTTAACTTATGGGTGCCAGTAAATCTCCCAACTCCTTTCCCCCTAAGCTGGTTTGATCTGTTTTCTGTTACTTGACACCACCCACCCCTCAAAAAGAGAGTTCAGACTATTGTGTAAATTTACATGTGAGTGACTCCAAAATGTGGACTGTCTGAGCTGGGGTTGGATAGCAGCTGGGAAGTTCGCCATTTTTGTCATGTGACAATAAAATGGATGCTGTATGCTAAAACTAGATCATGTGTCTATCAGGACTGCATTATTAGGGGACTTAAGAGAATTTTTAGGATTCTAGAGTAAACTGTCTACTTATTTAGCCTTCAGTAAGGTCTTCCAAAAAGAGACAAGTTTGGGCTGTAACTGATCTGCTGAAAGTAGAGCCAGATGAAAATACAATTTCACGAAGAGAAAACCTTTGTTTGCGGCTAAGGTGTGGTGACCTAGAGTCTTGCAGAGGTGGGAAAGCCAAATTATCTGCCCCAAACTAAAGTCAGTACAAGGAAAGTAGGGGGCTTCACTATTCTTTTTTTTTTTTTTAAGTCTTTATTGAATTTGTTACAATATTGCTTCTGTTTTATGTTTTGGTTTTTTTGGCCATGAGGCATGTGGGATCTTAGCTCCCTGACCAGGGATGGAACCCGCACCCCCTGCATTGGAAGGTAAGGTGTTAACCACTGGACCGCCAGGGAGGGACTTCACTATTCTGAGATGAGGATTTGTGAGAAGCTGATCTTCCTCAGGCCCCTTACCTCCAGTTATTCCCTCTGCCAGACACACGTGATGATGGCCCCATTGCACAAATGCAGCAGAAATACAGCCCAGGGCTCCTAAGAAGGAAATCAATAGTGCCTCCCCAGCTCAGGTCACTGGTTTTCACTGCCCTGAAGCACAGACCCAGAGGGTGGTGCTACTCTCAAGGCTAAGGAGATGGGCTGAGTACCAGCCCACAGCTGAGAGACCAAAATTCTCAAGCCAAATTCTATCTTCATCCAAAGACCGTGGCTCCGCCAAGGCTATGGTTCTGGTTTCCAGCCATGGTGTTTGGCCAATGAAAACAGAATGAAAGCCTGCTAAATTTTTTAATGGAATTGTATTGCCAGGAAAAAAAACCCTGATTTGTCAAACAAAATGGATTTGTAACTGCTCAACTCCCAAACGAATCCCTCGATCCCCAAATCTATGCCATCAGAAGATGGTTACTAGAGAAGTCCGGCTCCCAGAAGGTTCCTCCTCCAAGCTGTCAAAACAGTGGATGAGAGTAAGCGGCTCTGAGCAGAACTGGGGCTGCCCAGGGAACTGATCCGCCACCAGAGCAGCAGAACCTGCCCCCTGGCCGAGTACAGCACACCGCTGGCCACCGTGCGCGCCTTCCCAGGTTGCCTTTCCCAAACCAGAGTTTTCTTATTTTTATTTTTGTTTTTTTCCAAATGGGAGTTTTCACTTAGGGAGACTCTAAGCTGGACAACTACATGAGCCCTTTCCCACCCAGGAAGGTGTGGGGCTGGAGCTGAGGCAGTCTGCTTGTCACCACATAATGAGGGTTCGGAGCCACCCCTGGCAGCTCCCTGTGGGGTCCACGAATGGAGAGGAAACAGCTGAGAGATATAGTGTATGAACCCACTTAGTGCCCTGTCTACTCTTGGAGATTTTTTTTCCCACTTGCATGAAAAGGAACACTAAACAATGATGACTTACAAGTAAATCAACGGCATCTATAAAGTTCTGCGTGAGACTGAATGCCATGTTCCACCTCTGAAGTTTCTATCCATTGGTTTGACTTCCCGCTTGCACCAGAGAACTGAGATTTCTGCTCCTTGTGGCAGGCCTTTCAACATGTGAGACAGAGAGCACACCCACGCCTCACACCAAGTTTTTTTTCTTCTTCTGACTAAACACCTCCAGTCTTTTCCATTTCTCTTCACACAAGATACGCGCATGCTCCTACTATGCTCATTGCTCTCAAACGAACACAGTTCAGTGCCTGCAGAATCTCATCTGGGCCTGGGCAGGCAGGCATGGAATCTTCTATCCTCTCGTCAGGGTGACACTAGCTGCTTAGGGCTGTCACAGCACACTGTCCAGTGTGGAACAGCCTCTTAGAAAATACTGGTGACTGGATGGATGGTAAAGGAGGAAGGGAAAAAGAAAGGAAGGAGAGAAAGAAGAAAGAAAAATAAGAAAGACATAAAATGAGGAGAGACAAAAAAGACAGGAAAAGAGAAGGAAGGAAGGGGGAGGGAGAAACTTAACAGACCAAGACATCCCCAAGTAGCAACTTTTAAAAGCATGTGTTTTACAGCAGTGGTAACATCCTATGAAAAACACTGCTTGTAGCCGCATAGCACAGGGAGATCAGCTCGGTGCTTTGTGACACCTAGAGGGGTGGGAGGGAGGTGCAAGAGGGAAGAGATATGGGGACATATGTATATGTATAACTGATTCACTTTGTTACAAAGCAGAAACTAACACACCATTGTAAAGCAATTATACTCCAATAAAGATGTTAAAAAATAAATAAATAAAATTTAAAAAAAACACTGCTTGTGGGAGTGCAAACTGGGACAAAATTTTTGGAGGGCAATTTGGAGTAATTATTGAAATTTTAACTGTACATAGGCTTTGATGACTGCTAGGAGTTTATTCTACAGAAATATTTGCACAAAAACACAAAAGATATGTATAAAATGCCATTCAATGCAACAATGTAATAGCAAAAACATGGAGCCATCATGGAAAGATGTCTATATTACATATAGCATTAAGTTTTCAAAAAGGAAGGTACAGCAAGTAAGAGAAAACATGATTATATATGCATGAATATTTCTGAAAGGATAGGCGTGATTCTATCACCCAGGTTACCTTTGAGGAACAGAAATTGCAGACGAGAGGGGGAAAGAAGAAGGTCAGAGGACTTTAAAAGTCATGTGTGCTACACTCTTTTATACTGTTTGAATTTCTTATTGTTACCACTTACTGCTGTTTCAAATCATGAAAAAATGGTGAACAGGGAACTCTGCTCAGTACTCTGTAATGACCTACACGGGAACAGAATCTAAAAAAAGAGTGGATATATGTATATGTATAACTGATTCACTTTTCTGTACAGCAGAAACTAACACAACATTGTAAATCAACTATACTCCAATAAAAATTAATTTAAACAAAAAAAAATTAAAAAAAGGGTGAGCCTCTGCAATTAGTAAAAACCGTATTTTCTCAATTACTCTTCTGTTCCTCTAGTCTCTATTTCTCGTTCTAACAAGAATAATGCTTCAGTGTGCAGTGCCCTTGACCAGTTAGGATACCAAGCTTCGTGGCACAGGTGAACTACACACTCATCCCAGCGACACTGCAGTCACAGAGCAGCTGGCGTCAGGAAATGCTCCACGCGGGGTGCAGCAGTGATGGAGCCAGCAGAGGCTGGGGGCTGTGAGGCCCCAGGAGACGATTTCTAATTCTGGTCTCATCTGACCCTTCAGCTGCAATCAACACTACTGACCAGACGTTTTCTGGCCTTCTTGACACCACCGCCTCTTGGTGTGGAGGGGTCTCTCCATCTCAAACCCCCTTGTGCTTGTGTTCAGGAGGAAGGCCGCCGGCGACAAGGAGGTGGTGCCCAGGTGAACACTGATGAGATCAGAGAGACTGGCAGAGGCTGGGACACACAGGCCTTCTACCAGAATAAGGAGTTTAGAGTTTATTTCAAGGGCTATGAAAAGCCACTGGAAGATTCAGTGCAGAGAATGAGATGATCTGATTTGTGTTTTAAAAGTTTTTCTCGGGGGCTTTCCTGGTGGCGCAGTGGTTGAGAGTCCGCCTGCCAATGCAGGGGACACGGGTTCGTGCCCCGGTCCGGGAGGATCCCACATGCCGCGGAGCGGCTGGGCCCGTGAGCCATGGCCGCTGAGCCTGAGCGTCCGGAGCCTGTGTTCAGCAACAGGAGAGGCCACAACAGTGACAGGCTCGCGTACCGCAAAAAAAAAAAAAAAAAAAAGTTTTTCTCTGGCTCCTACATGAAGAATGGGTTGTAAAGGGCAAGGATGGAAGTGAGGAGTTCAGTTAAAGGCTATGGCAGCTATCCAGAAGAGAGGTGATGGGAATTAGGAGATGAAGTGGACGGATTTAGGTTACGTTCTGGAGGTAAAGTCCACAGGGCTTGCTAATGGATTAGGTGTGGAAAGTGAGGGAAAGAAGGTTGAAACTGACTCCTAGATTTTTGGCTTAAGCTAATGGGAAGCCGTGCTTACTGTGATGGGGAAGACGAGGGACGGAGCAGGTTTGGGACTTGTCTTCCCACACTGTCTTCTCAGAAGACTCACTGCCCATGCTTCCATTTTTATTCCCAAACTCCTGACTCTCAACTTTATACCTGCAGTTCAGGATTATGCTCCGAGCTTCCTCCCTGTGGATCCAATCACCTACTCCACTTTTCTATGCACTCTTCACAGCACACCAAACTCAAGATGACCAAAACTGAGCCGGAAAGTTGCCTCCCCAAATCCTGGTTTCCCTGAGGTGAAACTTACCATTATGTACTTACTGGAGTACATACCACTATTCATTAAGCTATTTACATAGAAACCTGGACCCTGGATTCTGCTCCATTTCGATCTCCACACTCCACCGTTGCTACTTCCTACTGATTTTACCTTCCTTCTACCTTTATACAAGCTCTCCCTCTACCGAGAATGCATCCCATCACCCTTTAGCTACCTCATCCCTATCACCCCTCAGAGATCAGGTCAAACATTACTTCCTCAAGAAGGCCTTCCCTGATCCTCAGACTTGGTTAGGTCTCCCAGCTATAGACTCTCTGCTGCCATCTATCAATACTTTCTCTTTGCAGCACTTAGCAATAGTGTAATTGAGTAATTATTTCAATTAGCTGTTTAATAGCTGGCTCCCCCATTAGAATGTAAATTTCATGAGATAAGGGACAGTGTCTGTTTTAGTTATCACTGAAGGCTCAGTGCTTTGCACAGTATCCAGGCTATACAACAGAACCAAAATATACATTTGTGGAATGAGTGAATGAATGAATGAAAATTCCCTAACTAGCCACTAGCTGACCCTGGTTAAATAACAACCTCTCAAGGCTCAGTAACTCGTCTCTACCAAGAAGTTAGCTTAAGTGGCTTTTAAGGTATTTTTTTAGCCCTAAATGTCTATAAAAATAAAAAACTAAGTACATAAATATAAACCATATGGAGATTCATTATTCAGAAAATAAAAAATCTTCATTATGTTTTTTTGAAATGTCTTAAAATTTTCTTACAGCTGCAGAGGACTATTTTATGTCCACATGTATTTAATAAGTATTATTTATATCAATATTTTTAAGTCACATTAGTTGTATCTAGTGATTTCAGATAAGTGTTTCATGACAGCTCGCTTTCCATGGTTAAAGCCAAACAGGTTCGTTTATTAAAAACAAAAATAAGCCACCCACAAGTTCCTTTGAATACTCTCCCACTGTGTATCAAAGTACACCTTATTTTTAAAGATTCTTTATCGTTTCTCGATAATCCGCCTACCAAATATTTTTGCATGCATTATGATTTTTAAAAAACAATGAAAACTTCACAGCTTAACATGACAGTTTTTTTTTTTTTTTAAGGGCCATTATTATTTCTCAGAGGAAACAATTTTGTAGAACCAACAAAAAGGAAGGAAGAAACAGGGAAAGAGGCCCTGCTTATGCTAGTGACCGCTCTATAATTTCTCTACAGGAAGAAGTGGGGGGCAGAAATGAGTTTTAGAAAGCTTAAGGAAGACTTGGGGACTTGTGTTAAAGCTGCATCTTTTATTAGGACTACACGTTTCTCTGGGGTGGCATGGAGGAGTACTGACGGCAGTGGCATGAGGGAGGATGCTAAAGCCCCCAGAGCATCCTGCCTCCACCCAGACTGACACCAAAGGCCTGCCCCACTTACTTCTTCTAAGCGTTTTAGTTGTCTGCCTAGACAACTAAATAGTTTATGTGTCTGTGCGTGATCTTCACTATGAGCACATTTGTCTTTCCTGGTTTCTGCTTCTTCCTTAATTTATCATTTTCTCCACAATGAGGTCAAACTATGAGAATCACTTAAAATTTATGACCTCGAATTAGTAAGTCACTAAATTTCTAGGACCAACAGTTTTACTCCATGGTCACACAGATTGGAGCAAAATTTTATCTTGAAAAAATTAGTTTCATTAAACACAATGTCTAGAAGTTGGAAAATAATTTAGATAAGATGCAAGAAAGAAAGTTATTCAGTGGCTCCAGAGAGAAACTGAAACTAGTAACAGAATTTTGGTGGGCAGAACATGTGGCAGGGGAGAGAGCAGGCTCAGAGACCATGCCACACTGGGGACACAGGATGATGACATCACACTGGTGTGAGATCTGGACCAACCTGGCTGTGGAAAACAACAGAAGCTTCTGAGATCCTAGCTGTCCTTCATGAGTCCTGCCAAAGAACTTCCCACTCATAGCAGCACTTCCCTAGGAGGTAAACTTGGTGCTGTGTTTCATTATACCTGGTTGTGAATTCTGAGTAGCCCATCAGCCAAAGCTGATTTTAAAAACTCAATTTCTAAGTCGGAAAGACAATGACAAATACCATATGATATCACTTATATGTGGAATCTAAAATATGATACAAATAAACATATCTATGAAACAGGAACAGACTCACAGACATAGAGAACAGACTTGTGGTTGCCAAGGGGGAGGGGGTGGGAGAGGGAAAGATTGGGAGTTTGAGATTAGCAGATGCAAACCAGTATATACAGGATGGATAAACAACAAGATCCTACTGTATAGCACAGGATATATTCAATAGCTTGTGATAAACCATAATGGAGAAGGATATGAAAAGAATATATATATACATGTATAACTGAGTCACTTTGCTGTACAGCAGAAACTAACATTACATTGTAAATGAACTATGCTTCAATAAAATTTTTAAAATTAATATTAAAAAAATTAGAAACTCAACTTCTGAGCATCTTTGGTACCCTAGACCTTCATGGGCCATAAATGAAGCCTCTTTACTGACCAATGACAAATGGGACTTGTTAAAACTAATTGTTTGTGGGCTTATGGACTCATTCTTCCTCTCCAGAATTCAAACTTCAATCCTTCATTAGCATTAACAATGAATTCGTGTGTGATTTCTTACCTAGCAAGTAATAAAGTAATTCAGTGCTTGTTTTATTGATTGCTATAACAGTTAAAAGAGAAAGAGTAAAGTCCTGGGGGCTCCCTGTAAGGGAGGGGGGTTTGAAAGCAACCAAAATTTGACCAGGTTGTGTTAGTTAGGACAAAGTGGCAGAGAACCTCCTAACAATTATCAAAACCATCAGTCAAGAGGAACTTGTCCAGACACATGGTCAAGGGATTGATCCACAATGGAAAAAAACTGAAATGATTCTCTAGTGACTTGGAAGTTCTGGGTAGGAATCTTGTGGATTTGGATCTTCAACGATGTTTTCCTCTTACCTTTCAGTTGAAGATTGTGACTGTAAATCAAAAGGAAGATATCTAAGTATACAGTAGGTAGTGCAAGACAACTCACCCAAATGATCTAAGAAAATCTCTCTCAGTGTCCCAGTCACACGCAATCTCATATGCACTTTCATGTGACCATGCATCTACCCAGTCTTCCCTCCTTCATTCTCTCTTTATGGTATCTGAAGACAGCCCAATGTCACCTCTTTGACGATGATGCCCAAGCTCCTTTGGACAGTCACTTCTTTTGCCCCACACTCATAGCACTTGGCAGTCACACCGGTTCCAGTATTTATCCCATTGTTACTACCTTATAAGCATCCTGTTATTACACCAGACCGTGCATTCTTACAAATGTTTCCTGAGGGAAAGGACAGATGGGTACGACTTCAAGGCCACAGTCTAAAAGGGAAATGGCTCAAGAGGCATACGTTCTTTCAAAACAATTCTGCCAACTCCATCACAGATGAGCCTGTTGGAGAGGCAAAGCAGAAAGCATCTCCAGAAACAAATGTTTCCTGATGAGCCCATGTTTTCAATGGGCATGAATACGGGATGGCAGAAAGGCACGTAATGAAACTCAAACAAAAGCAACACACAAATGACACAAACCTCTAAGAACAACAATGGACAGCTGAAGATCTGAATGAATAGACGTTTGTAAACAATGCGAAGGAAAAAGTAACAAGGAAATTCTATGGATGTTGAGAGGATGAGAAGCAATAGGCCCACTGCCTATGGCACCCAGGATGAAGTTAATTTACAAGAGAGATAAAGTGGATCTAGTCCAATCCTATTTTGCAGCTCTATCAAACAGACTAGGTGAAAAACTAAAAAGCACAGAGCATCCATGGCTAAGAAGAAAATGAAATCCAGGATGAAGTCTCTAGCCCTATAAGAAGCAACTCCTTGAGTGGTAGAACCATTACCAGTAAGAATCACGGAAAAAGATTAAAAGAAAAAAAATCCTGGTTAAAAAGAAAAACAACACAGATTAAATCCTGGTTAAAAAGAAAAACAACACAGATTCTAGAAATGACACACTAAAAGCAGCTTGATACCAACTCCCAAAAAACAAACTGACAGATGTCAGACAAATCATTTGTGATTGCTTAAAGATGAATTATTGGCTGCTTGGAGCCACCACTGGTATGCTAAAATGAGTGAATACAAACTAAAATAATTATCTTTTTAATACGGCTGCTAGATTTGGCATACTGATGGACAAGTCACAGGAGGCGGTATATCAAGATTTCACTAAGGCTCTTGAATATGTCTGTTGCTACCTTCTTAAAAGTAAGATGGAAATAGCCGAGCTAGAGAATTTGGTTAAGCAAACTTAGAGAAAATTGATTTACAGCAAGTAGAAAGACTTAAAGATAATTATTTAACTACTAATGGTAGTAGTTCAATAATGAATATGCCAGACTGCATAAAAGCTCTCCAATCCAGCATTTTTATCAACTATTTGGATAAGGACGTAGAAGGCATGCTGTTCAGGCTGTGTAATTTGGCCCAAGCTGGAAAGGACAGCAAATAGGTTTGATGTTGAAAATCAGGCTTCAAACTTCCTGGTAACTGAATAATGAATGGAAAACAAGATAAAATTAAAATTACAATTCACAAGGAAAAACACTCTTTTCCCTCAGTGTGAGTATGATTGTCAACAAACTAAGGAAATATGATGCTGTATTAACAAAAGTAAGGATAACAAGTAATATTCCTACAAATACATTATTCAAGACCATACCAAGATGGTGAAGAATCTGAAAACTATTTTATGTGAAGAGATTTAGAAACTTAGGATAGTCAGCCTGGAAAGGAAAAGGTTCAGAGAGAATATGATGTTATCTTCAAATACATGCGATGAGAATATACGAAAGAAGGATTTTATTTATTTTGTGTGGATCCTAAGTAACTGGGAATGAGAGGAATAAGTTGAAAGGAAATAAATTTTAACTAAAAATTAAAAAACAACTGTCTACTAACAAGAGCTTTTCAAGCAAGAAACAAGTAGCCTTGGGAGTCCCTGGGACATTCCTCTGGCTGGAAAAACTCAGATCCAGGCTGGAAAAGGCCTATTTGTCAGATGCAGCGGAGTTTCCGGCCATGGCTTGGTAGCCCAGATGACCTTTGTCTTTCAACTAAAAGATTTTATGTTTCTGAACTTAGACGTGGTGCCTGTAGTAAGATGAGGAGTGGAAGAAAAGGAGATATCAAGTTTATATAAACTTGACACTTATTTAAGGAAATGCTGTCTTTTTCTGATCTCTCAAGCACTTCTTTCAAGCCTCCAGGACATTACCTAGTTACTATATTACCTGGTGCTTCTACATGCCAGACCTACTCTCAAGAGAGGGGCTGAAGTTTCTCATACGATGCGCCTATAAAAGAAACTGTGTACTAAAAGAAAGTCATGGAGACACATTAGATTTCTGAATGCAGGAAAAGAAATTTCCCAGCTGTTATCCAAGTCATACAGACTCTCCACTGCACATTATTACTTACTAGCAGGAAGATTTGCTAGTGCCTTGCTTTCTGTACACAGAAGAGGATACTTCAACAGGCCCAACCAGCCCTTCTCATCAAACTTACTGTCCATCAAGTTCCTATACAGATGTTACTGCCCACAGCATAAAGATTAGCATTTTTCATTTAAAACAGACATGAACAACTGATGCTCACCTACAACAGAATAATTGTATTAAAACATTAATATTTTAAAATTCAGTCACTTTTAGTTTATTTTTAAATTCATATTGGTAAAAAAAAAAAAAAGTTAATACCACCAAGGTACTCTAATTCCAAGCTGGTACATCTGTTTCTTAAATTAATACCCAAAGGTTCTATAAACTTAAACACTTAGGAATTCTCCAACTACCTTTGGATATATACCCCAAAGAGGGCACATTCTAATAAATTATTTAAGTAACTGTTAAAAAACCTTTTATGGGAAAATTTCTATAAAGTTTTCAATGAAGATATTACAACTGAACATTTCTATTATGGAACAGATTTATTCTATTTTTATATTATACTTGGAGGGTGCTATGGGGGTAGCGGTTCATGAAGGCTTTGGAGTAGGACACAAGAAGGAAGAATTCCCGGCTCCATTACTTGTTAGCTGTATAACTTGGGAAGTCACTAAACCACTCTGAGCCTGTTTCCTCATCCGTCAAAATGAGGAAAATACCATCATCTAGCCCAGGGGTTGTCCTGAGATTTAAACGAGGTCAAATCTGTAAAGCTCCTGGCACACAGTGAGCAATCAGCAAAGGAGAGGGTGGTATCATCAATATAGACAATAAAGTCGTTATAGACCCTGGATGGACAGAGTACAGGCGACCTGGTGTGGCTTATCTCCTGCTTTATTGCTCTGCTAATATTCTCATGACTCTACACAAGGGTCAGTCATTAAGTTAGCCTCTGTGAGGGACCGCCCTGTCTGAATGATCATATCCATTACCTGACAGACATGCTCAAATAGCTTCTCTTCCTCCTCCATCTTCAAAAACGTACTCTTCCTTGACCTCCACATCTCCCTCCTGCCATGGCCCTAATTTTTGGCTTCGCTTCCCAGACAAGTTCCGAGAAGAACTGCCTAGAAGTTCTGCTTCCACTCCCTTATTCCCCATTTACATTAAACTGGCTTCTCCCATCATGGTACTGAAACTGCTTTTATTCAAATCATCAATGACTTCCAAGTGGCCAAACTTAATGGATACTTTTCAGTCCACATCTCAATTTACCACTCTCTGCTTTCAAAACTTCTGATCATTCTCTCCTTCTTCAAATGCTTGCTCTGTTCTCCTGACTACTGTGATTCCACTTCTGCTGGATTTCATCCTACTAGATCACTATATGTTGGGTTTACCCAATTCTGTTCCCCATTCCTTCTGTTCTCTTTTCACTTTACACTCTCCCTACATGATCTCATCCATTCCTATGGCTGGGGCCAACAACTCTTCAATATCTATCTCAGCCCAGACCATTCTGTTTTCACTCCAGATTCACATATCCAATTAATTGTACATACAATGGTTCCACTGGGATGTCTCATAGACATCTCAAACTTAACACATCCAAACTTAAAGTCTTGAGATTCCCTCTCAAAATTGTTACTTTTCTAGTTTTCCCATTTCATGTCATGGAATCTCCATCCATGCTTAATCCTTATTCCCAAACATCACCAACAAGGCCCTGAACGACCTGCCCCAGATTACTCTCCACCCTTCTTGAACTATCCTCACTAAATGTACTCTCTTCCAGCCACACTGACCTTCTTGCAGATCCAAGAACCTGCCAAGCTTTTTCCCACCTTAAAGATGTGAAGTCTAAGTGTTTCCCCCTACTTAGAATAGTCGCTCCCTTCCTTTTTCCCCAGTCCTTCTCCTAAATACGTAGATCATGTGGGAAATTCATGCTCACACCCAAGATCTGCTTAAATGTCATTTTTCTCCAGAGTTCTTTCTTGAACATCACTCTTGTCTAATGTGGATACTTCCCTTGCAATTCTTTCATAACATCCTGTTATTTTCCCTCAGAGCAAACACTGCAATTTCTATTGACATATGCATTTATGTGTTTCTTTAATGTCCTTGTGAAAAGTAATCTCCATAAGAGCAAGACCCACATTTGTTGTGTTTGGCACTCTGTCCTCTGGGCTTAACAGGTGCAGGCACATAAGGTCTGTCTGAGACATAAGCAATGCGTAAGGTTCTCCTCCTAACACAATATACTTCAAATTCAATGATAAACATCAAATGACTCTAATAAAGTCTTACCTTTGATTAGATCAGAGAACTAGGGGATGTCTTAAGTATCTACTTGTATCAGATAATAATATAAAAACCAAATTCAAAATTAGAGAAAGATTTTCCTATGCATTAAAAATAAACAGGAGGGCTTCCCTGGTGGCGCAGTGGTTGAGAGTCCGCCTGCCGATGCAGGGGACGCGGGTTCGTGCCCCAGTCCGGGAGGATCCCACGTGCCGCGGAGCGGCTGGGCCCGTGAGCCATGGCCGCTGAGCCTGCGCGTCCGGAGCCTGTACTCCGCAACGGGAGAGGCCACAACAGTGAGAGGCCCGCGTACCGCAAAAATAAATAAATAAATAAACAGGAAAGGGCTTCGCTGGTGGCGCAGTGGTTGAGAGTCCGCCTGCCGATGCGGGGGATGCGGGTTCATGCCCTGGTCCGGGAGGATCCCACATGCCGCGGAGTGGCTGGGCCTGTGAGCCATGGCTGCTGGACCTGCGCGTCCGGAGCCTGTGCTCCGCACCAGGAAAGGCCACAGCAGTGAGAAGCCCGCGTACCGAAAAAAAATAAAATAAAATAAAATAAACAGGAAGGTAAAGATTATATAGATTAGGTTTATAACTCAATCAATTTTATAATTTTAAGTTTTCAATGACCTGTTAAGACAGTGCAAATTTCACTTAAAGATAAATACATGTGTTTATAACATTTCTTTTATTTAAAAAATCCATATACTCTTATAAAAGAAAAATTATGTTTTCATATATATAATGTGGACATATTACTCATTTTTACATTTAAAATACATCTACTCTTATAAAAGAAAAAATATCCTGAAATCCTGATTACATAAGCTCAGAGTTGCAGTTAAAAAAAAATCAAATTTCTCTCAGTATCTAGTGAAAGCAGTTGATTTAGCAAAGTAAAAGGAATTATCCCCCACTTAAAAAAAATGATGGAGCCATTGAAATGGAGATGGCTCAGTCCCCAATGACCTCACCAGCATCTGCTTCAATTACCTTCTGAAAATGAAATAACCAAATTACCATTCAGCTTTCTGCTGTGCTAACAAAGTTAATCTGAAATATCGAAATTCATCTGCTTTAAATTATGTATTACACAACTTCTAAACCCAAATCTCTTCAAGCTCTAAACTGTGAAGAACAAGCACCAAGGCTGTCATAATCAACAGGAACATTTTCACATACACAGGAAAAGTTAATGGAAAGATTGATGACCTAGCTCAAATCATCCATGACAGTAATGTGATGCAAATCATGCCACCTAAAAAGCAGGATCAGTCAATTTTGAATCTATTCTGCTTCGTACAACAGATGTGTTCTTGAACATGTATGTGCAAACTGTATTTTAAATGCCACAGAGTGATTTAGAAATATAATTAGGTTTCATGGTTGCTTTTTTTCTAAGTATAGAAAAGAATATCTTAAGCACGGATAACTGGCCTCTAACCATTTCCTAAGTTCACAGGATCATATTTTGGCCATCTAGTTTGTCAAGTATTCCATAAGTACATTAATAAATACCATTTTAAAATTGTGATGTACTCCATAGCCTTGTTTTCTGGTTCTTCTATATGTACATCATACCCTCTGTTCACACCTAAAGAAATCTTGTCTCAAAACCACCAAGCTACATTTCTCATTTCAGTACATGATATATCCACTTCAAAGTCACCTTTGATTCTTCTCCAAGTGAAATCAGTTGCACGGTTCTAGTAATGGAACCATTAAGAAAGGCCCTCGGGCTTCCCTGGTGGCGCAGTGGTTGAGAATCTGCCTGCTAATGCGGGGGACACGGGTTCGAGCCCTGGTCTAGGAGGATCCCACATGCCGCGGAGCGGCTGGGCCCGTGAGCCACAACTGCTGAGCCTGTGCGTCTGGAGCTACACAACAAGAGAGGCCGAGACAGTGAGGGGCCCGTGTACCGCGATGAAGAGTGGCCCCCACTTGCCACAACTAGAGAAAGCCCTCGCACAGAAACGAAGACCCAACACAGCCAAAATAAATAAATTAATTAATAAAAACTCCTACCCCCAACATCTTCTTTAAAAAAAAAAAAAAAAGCCCTCCTTGCTCTCCAGCACCTTCTGCCTCAGCAGATGCTAGATCACGTCTTGCTTTGGGAAGAGATCCAGGCCCCCCAATCCAACTAACATTTTCCCTTCTCATCCATAGGACACTCAGATTCATGCTCTGTGGTGCTGACTCATCTGTCTGTTTTATTTGGTGCCGAATCACATTTGCAAACCATAGGCCACCCTACATCTTGCCCAGTCTCTTTAAACCTGGCCCACTATCCTTTTCAATACTGTTTTCATTTACGTGTGAGAAGCAAAAAGCTAAAACAAGTAGGCAAGCCTGCGGCATGTTCACTGGCATAATATACCACAAAATGAGTACAGAAAAAAAAATGGGACATTAACCATTTTGGTTATGCAAACTTTATTTAAAATAGTAAATGAAGGAAGAGGGAAGTAAAAATGCATGAACACATGCCCTGTGACACAAGCACCAGGTAATCGTCTTTACAACAGAAGTGACCAAGCTGGAAGATTTTCACCTGTTAGGGCCTCCAACTCTGACTTAGAGAAGAAATAATAGGGGAATCCTTGATATACCTCCAAACTATAGAGGAAGGTCAGGAGATTGCTGACTTTTTCACTGGTATGTAGGGACTTACAAAGTTTCCTTGAAAGAGCAGAGATTCCTTAACTTGTTCCAAAGTTCCTAATAATTCCTCTACACGGAAAATCAGAAAATATCAGTTTAGTACTTAAACACATTTAATTATTGAATCATTTAGATCAGTGAGTCCTATTTATGGGTAACTGATAAGGTTCTATGAAATTCAATTCAACATAGTTTATTGAAAAATATGACATAATAATTAAGATTGTGGTCTGTGAGGTCAGGCATACCAGGGTTGAGTCCTAGATCTGCTACTTCATAATTATGTGACCTTGGGCAAATTACATCTATGATACAGCTTAGCATCTTTGTCTGTAATTAGGATGATAACAGGGTAATTATGAGATTAGACAAGTACACAAATCAATCTCTGTTACATAGTACATGTTGGTTATCATTCAGAGTGAATGACTGTTAGGCGCAGGGCATGAAGCTAGACCCTATGAGGAATATAAAAACGAAAAAGAACTGACAATAAATAACACAAGCAAATAAGGCAGAGAAGATGAGAGTGCTACTGGGTGTATCCAAAGATAGACTATGCTAAGCGCCTCAAGAAAAGGGATAAGGAAGCCTAGTAATGCCTTGGCTCAAGTGGCAAGGGAGGGTACATCTAGTTATGTGTGTGGGTGGTGGTGAAGGATTAAATGAAACAGGAAAGGCCTCAAGGAGACAATGTCATAATTAAAGATGGGTGTGCCAGAGTGATGGGTTTGACATCACTGTAAATAAAAAGAGGATCGAGAAGGGCAGCTCTTTGTATGATGAAAGCAAAGTTCTGAGGGGGGCAAAGAGTAAGACATGTATAGAAAATCGAAGTAGGAGATAAAGACAGAAAGGTAGGAATGAGCCGTATTGAGCAGAACCTCAAATTCAAGGGAAGAACTGGGAATGCAGAAGTGACATATCTGAAGTGCACCTCAGGAAGACTAATGTGGGAGGATGTGAGGGAGGAAATGCAATCAGCATTTGACTTATGAGTTAGAGGGGGTGAAGACTGTAGGAATTTTCAGATATGAATTTGTGTGTGTGCGCAGGGGGAAGACAGGAAAATTTCTACTAAAATCACCAACATGCTGGACTACAAGCATGAGCGATGAACTTTCAGAGCTGTGAGCACAAAGCACTTTCTGGTTCAGAACTCAATTTTCTCTTGCTGAAAAGTTGTTGTACCAGCAACAATGAACGGTTTCAAATGCATGTGACAAGAGTATCTTGAGCCAGTCGTGTCAAATTTAAATCCAAACTCAGGAGTGATTTCAGCTGAAGTCTTTCTTGACTGTCAGCAACAACATTTAAGAAAGAGGAAAAAAAAAAAAAAGGAGGGAGGTGGCTTAAACCATGTACTTTTCACATGCTTTGGTCTTTCTGTGTCTTGGAGTCATGTCTTCGGCCTTTCACTGAAGGCCATGACTAGAGCATGGACAAGTTTCAAGGGATAAACTCTCTGAAATGTACACCAAATTTATGCCTATATATTTATTCTTGCTTTTTCTCAATTTCTCATTTATTCCTATATTCCTTACTTAGGCAGCATGCTTTTATATTAAAATTCATTAGTGCTTATTTTTCAATAGTGCTTATTACAAAGACTTTATACATTTTAATTCAGTCAATCCTCTCAACAATCTTAAAAGGTAGGTACTATTATTATTCTCATTTAAGAGAAAAGAAAACTATACAGCTCCACAGATAGTAAGTAGTCCTACAGAGAAGAAACCTCCAGGAGGTCCCAAAGCGGAAGTTGCCCAAGCTTAGTTCCATCTGGTGGTTTTGTTGAATTACAGTTTCCTTGGGTCTCGCTCTAGGATCTGGGACAGTCCAGACCAGCAAGGGAATTTCAGGTTAAACAGAGACATGCTTGTCATTTATCCTTAAAATTAGTTAGACCCATTACACTGCACAGTGGGAAAGTATATTTATATAACAAGTATCTTATGTACAGCTTTCTTTGAGCAACTGGTTGATGTGTGTTAGATCAAGGAAATTTGTTCTTCAGTGAGGAAAAATAACCTCACTGCCAGTATACTAAGCACCAAAGAATCCTCTAAATCAATGAGTCATTGTTCAATATGGCCCAAAATAAAAATAAATTTTTAATTGTGATTCAATATAAACATCCTTATAAATATTTAAAAGAAAATTTTCATGAAATATTATTTATTCTGACTACATACAACAGATGCTGATATTTTCTATTCAGTCTAAGTCTAGCTCAGTCCAGATTGATCTATTCTATTCCATTCCATTAAAACAATGCTGTTTCCTATCCACTAAATTGATTTCATGACGCCCCAATGGGTTGGTAACCTACTGCTTGAAAAGCAGTATTCTCCATGGAATTAAATCAAGTAACTCTGCCTGTTCTTTAAAAATGAAGCCAAAAGCATGAGTCTAACTGTTAATGGCTAAATGTTTATATGCATTTTTTTTAATCTGTAAAAAAAAAAGTTAATGATTTCCTGAAAGCATTAGCAGGTCAAACTTGGCCATGGCTGTTTTTCCCAGTAATGAATGACAAGCAATATGTAAATATTCCCTTAAGAGCCACTTGATCTGAATTCAAATCAAGAAAATAGGAAACATAAGCCTTAAAAGACATTACAGCTCAGGCAAGTGTTTACTTGGTAATGAGTAATATTTTCAAATAAGGCACACACAGCTTTTTCACAGGAAATGGTTTTAAAATATTCTCAATTTTTTTAAGATTAATAAAATTCCTGAATACTGAAAAATTTATAGTGACAAAAATTAAGACTCACAAACCATTTATATCCTACATTAAAGAAGCTGTTTTAAATATTCTCAATCTGTCAGTTGGTCAAAAAATACTTAACAGGCTTCCCTGGTGGCACAGTGGTTGAGAGTCCGCCTGTCTATGCAGGGGACGCAGGTTCGTGCTCTGGTCCGGGAGGATCCCACATGCCGCGGAGCAGCTGGGCCCGTGAGCCATGGCCGCTGAACCTGCGCGTCTGGAGCCTGTGCTCCGCAGTGGGAGAGGCCACAGCAGTGAAAGTCCCGCGTACCGCAAAAAAAGAAAAAAAACAAAAAAAACTTAACACTTGTTATATGTCAACCGGTACTTAACAAGGCACAAGGAAAGAGCACTGAACTATTGCTGAGTCCCTTCCCTCCAGATGGCCCATCTGGGGGGAGAATGACTGTAAACACATAAACAGCAAATAGGAGCTCAGAAGGTCACACACGAGACTGTCCTTGGATAGGGCTACGGATCACTACAGGCATGTGTCCCTAACAGCGCCAACAGCCCTCTAGGATGGTTCTTAGAAGCTGAAATCAGATATGGTTTCCAATAAAGTTAACTAGAACATTTACTTCCAAATCCATATACAACTTCCCCTACTTATGATGCTATGAATATGTTCTAATCCCCCTCTCAGACAAAGTAAAAATTAATGTTTAATGCTGTTTAAACTGATACAACATGGAATGAAGAAAAATAATCAGAGATAGAGACAAAGCAGACTGGGATTCAGGGGCCAGACCCTCCATTTAAAGGCTAAGTGACTGGAGGCAAGTTATTTAACCTTCCAAACTACAGATTCATCATCTGCAATTCTATCTGCTCATAGGATCATGGTGAGGTTGAAGTGAGGGAATGCACATGAAAGCACTTTATAAAGCACCACAAGTGTTATTATTATTAACTTTAGAATCAGTAGGCATAGTAAAACTGAGAAGATATTCACCAAATATTAAGAAGGTATAGAGTTTACATGTACCAAGCACTTAAAACGGGTCTATTTGCTTTTCATATACCAACTCAATTAAACTCTGCAATATGACAATGTCTGAATCCAACAACTGGTAATAATAGGGTTTTTCCTCAAATCTGGGACATACTAAGTTTCTTCTCTAATGGTCCTTGGCTAGCAGGAAAAAACAATTAGAGACTGTTTATTAAAGGAAGGGCAAGAGTTCACACCACACCACTCCACCCACGTGGTATATGCATTCTTAGCCCAGCTGTACCACAAAGAGACGGCTCTTCCCCTAAGGTTCAAAGACTGCCTCCATGGGGCTGGAGCTGGGAGCACTCCCTGTTGTCCTCAGCAGTGCTGCAGATCAACCGGCCAGGCACATCCAGGTGACGCCTTCTGCTGGATCTTAGACTCTGGACTTGACCAAGAGGGCAAGCTGAGATTTTCTGTCCAAATGTTATCTCTGCATTCATTTCTATTATGGGCAACTACTCTTTTTAGACAAGATGCAATCCTAGGGTGTAAAGTGGATCACTGTAATGCAAACCACTGACTTACACAGGTGGGGTATACAGACTGCATGTTTCCTATTGCCTTGCTTGGTTAACAGTCTGACATTAACCATGTTACGGATGGATAAAGTACATAAGACATGGATTATGGGATGTCTTCAAGTTATAAACAAGTTGTTTTAGAAAAGGTCACTTATAACTTAGATCTTTGGAATCCAGGATGCATTTCTGCACATTAATTTACAGTGGTATAAATCAATGTTAAGCTGCCAGGACTGCCCACAGAAATCTACTCAACCCACAATGTGAGCAGCACGAGGTCTGGTAACCTGTGTTCTATGGGCGCCATTCTGCCACTGAGCTGCCACATGGCCCTGGGCAGCATCCAGCATAAGCTCTGGATGGAGAAGGACAGAGTTGGGCACAAATGCTGCCTCACCCACCTGCTGTGTAATCTCAGTGAAGTTATTCAAACCCCTTGAGTCTAAATTTCCACAGCAGTCAAATCATACTTGGGGATGAAACATATATATAAAGAGCACAAAGGGACCTACACAAAAATCACTACAAGGGTACTAAATTCTGCAAAAGCCAAATAATGTCAAAATGAGTGTGGAAGAAGGGAGCCCTTGAAAAAAAAAATACCTGCATTCTAACTACAAGGGAAGAAAGACGGAGCAGGGGCCATAATGAATAACGATCACTCCAGAGGATAGTACAGAAAGTACAATTTGCTTTAATAATTCAGTTTTTCATTTGGTTTCAAGACTTGTCAAGTATCAAGGAATTAATACACACATATATAATATACTAATTTTGTATATACAAATTATTTGCAAAAGCATGGAAAAGTGTCTCATGAATCATTTGATCTGTAATAAACAACTGGTACAGAACACTGAAGATGGTGAAAACCAGGTGGGGCAGAGTCAGGAGATCCTGAAAACTCCAGAATAGATTTATCTAGTAGTGATGCTGACTCACATGTCCATGTAGATGTACACAGGCGTATTTCAAGATAAATTATAAGAAAGAAAGTATTGGGTGATCCTCGAATCACTAATTTCAATGCAAAATTATTAAAATGGGGCCTTTTAAACTTAACTTTGCTTTGATGTTAACTTCAGAGAGAGAGAGAGAGAGAGAACCATCAACAAAGGGGGTAGGTAAAGAATTATTTACTACATACAATCATACAATGTTTATGAAACCACAGGGTGAAACAGTGCACCAAGAAAACAGAGACTATTTAAATACTCAGAAGGGTAAAGGGATGGGGGGGTTAAAAGCAATTTTTAGGATTTCTGATACATACTGTGGTAGCAGGCAGAAATCAGGGCAAATCTTCCTTTTGCTCTCCTCTGCACACTAGCAGAGGTTTGCGTAAGGTGGTATGGCTGCACCCTTGGCCTGACTCTTTATATTCCTCCCTAGAGATCTTGCTTGGAGGGCCCGTATACACACACTCCAGAGCAAACTGCCCTAGGTTGTCAGAAACCAGCTTTCAGGCAGGTCCAGTTGGTGATTCCACTTTATGGAATTCCACAGTTTAGTCAGAGGTAGTTGAAAAGATTTATAACTTTGGCTGCCTCTTTTCTAATTATAACGTTTTTGGAGTGTTTGTTTGCTTTTTGCTTTTAATAGCTTGACCATTTGGGGCTGCAACTGCATTACAGTAGCTAAACTGCACGTTTATCTTTTCTCTCTCTCTCTCATTTCCTAGTAACTAGTCACGGTGATCTACTATTTTAATGGTACCACTGACTATTGGCCTTGTCCTGCTATCTCTATGCTCCTAGGATCACTCTCCATTTTTGGATATGTTTTTCTTTTTCACTGCTAGAATACTTTTCACAAGAGGTCAAGGCAAGCATGACAATTAAATTTTGTATTTCTGAGTTGAAAAAAGTATGCTGTTCTTCCAGAAGTTTCATCTTGCATTCTCAGTTTAAGGGGTTCCCCTCACTCTACATCTTAGGAGCAAGACATGGTTAGCCATGAGCAGGTTGTTCGTGAACTACAGTCACCTTTACTGTTAGAATCAGTTTGGAAGCAAACTGAGAAGGCACTACAGCCTTTGAAATCACTATATAGAGGCATCCCTAGGCAAAAAAAAGAGAGAGAATCTTGACCTAAATTCACATCTTATATAAAAATTAACTCAAGATGGATCACCAACTTAAGTATGAAACATAATACTATAAAATATTTAGAAAAAATGAAAGAAAATCTTCAGGACCTAGGGCTAGGCAAAGAGTCGTTAGACTTGATACCAAAAGCACAATGCATAAAATGAAAAACTAATAAATTGAATCATTAAAATTAAAATTTAAAACTTTTGCTTTGCAAAAGACTGTTTTAGCAAGTTGAAAAGAAAAGCTACACACTGAAAGAAAATACTGGCAAACCACATACCAAAGGACTAGTATCTAGAATGTATAAAGAACTCGCAACACTGAACAGTAAGAAAACAATCCAGTTAGAACACAGACAAAACACATGAAAAGACATTGTGCTGAAGAAGATGGACAGATGGCTAATAAGCACATGAAAAGATGTTGAACCTCATTAGTCATTAAAGCAATGCAAATTAAAACTACAATGAGATATCACCATACACCTCTCAGTATGGTTAAAATAAAAAAGAGTGACAATACCAAATGCTGATGAGGATGCCAAGAAACTGGATCATTTATACATTGCAGATGGGAAGGAGTAGAAAATGGTACAGCCACTCTGGAAAAGAGTCCAGCAGTTTCTTATAAAATTAAACATGTACTTATCATTCGACTCAGCCATTCCATTGAGCCTTTATCCCAGATAAATTAAAACTGACACTCACAAAAAAATCTTTACACAAATGATCCTAGCTTTATTTGTAACAGTCCCAAACTAGAAACAACCCAAATGTCCTTCAATGGGTGAAGGGTTAAAAAACTGTGATACATCCATAACATGGAATACTACTCAGCAATAAAAAGGAACAAACTGTTGATACATACAACATCTTGGGCAGATCTCAAGTGCTATGATCTGAATGTTTGTGTACCCCCAAAATTCATATGCTGAAACCTAATGCCCAATGTGACGGTATTAGGAGATGGATGTCTTTGGGAGGTGATTAGGTTATGAGGGGCAGAACTCTCATGAATGGAATTAGTGCACTTATAAAAGAGGCCTGAGAAAGCTCCTTGCCGCTTTCACCACGTGAAGTTACAGTGAGAAGGTGGCCTTTGATGAACCAGGAAGGGGGCTCTCACCAGACATAAAGCCTCACCATGATGGCTCCCTGGCCTTGGACTTCCAGCCCCTAGAACTGCGAGAAATAATTTCTGTTGTTTGTAAGCCACTCAGTCTGTGGTATTTTGTTACAGCAGTCCGAATAGACTAAGATATCAAGGGAATTGAACGAAGTGAAAAAAAATCTCAGAACATTAGATACTCTATGATTCCATTCATGTAATATTTTTGAAATGACAAATTATAGAGATGGAAAACAGATTAGTGGTTGTCAGGAGTGATGGGCAGAAGGAAGAAGGTGAATATGGCTACAAAAGGGTAGCACATGGGATATTTTTGATGGAATTGTTCTGTATCTTGATTGTGATGGTGGCCACACAAATCTACACGTAATAAAACTGAACAGAACTAAATACACACACACACACACACACACACACCCCCATACATAAATGAGTGCTTCAGTGCTTGTAAACCCTGGTGAAATCTGAATAAGGTTAATGGACTGTATCAATGTCAATTTCCTTGTGATATTTATTATACAATAGTTATGTAAGGTGGGAAACTAGATGAAAGGTATAAGATATCTCTGTATTATTTCTTACAACTACATGTGAATCTACAATTATCTCAGAATAAACATTTAGTTCTTGTTTATTCTAAGTGTCCTATCTTTCAATGGTTCACCCATTAGATGCCTGATTTCTTCCTTCCCCAAACAATCTTGCACTCTCTGGGGTCCTAATAGGAAAAAATAATTCACTAAAATTAATAGTATAACTCTTTGTTTTCCAAAAATTCTTATTCATGGTTTACTATTACTAAGTGAAACATGTCCTTTGGATACAACCCTATATTTGAATACTGACTCTTAACACTACATGAAACGGACAAAATACTTACTTTCTGAGTTATCTCATTAATAAAACAGGGAGAAAACCTATTTCACAAGTTTATTGTGAAGATAAATGAAATAATAAGTAAAGTACTTGGCACACAGTAGTTCCTTAACAATCTAAAACCTAGCTTAATTTCTGAATAAAAACATCAAAGAAAAACTTTGTTTTTCAGTTTCCAAGACTTACATTTGGGAAACAGGAAGTGCATCTTTAACAAGAATATTGGGGCTGGGGATGTGGTGAGGTTGAATTAGTTCTTAAGAAGTATTTCAATTTAGGAGACCATAATGATCATTTTAAGCCTATGTTCTCACACTGAGTTTGAAAACATTCCAGTCATCAAAATGATTTATAAATGTTTTAATGTACCATTCATGTTATTATGATTAGTGAGTGGCTGCCATACAGATGTTTAAATCTGTAAATAGTAACCAATAATATAGTAGATTACTCCTATTCAGATACTAACACATGTACATATGTTGGACGAGTTCAAGCTTTAAAAATGACAGGTACTACAATGATACAATTTCATCCATTCCATTTACCTACAAAAATACTTTTTAGTAATAGACACCCCACAAAGTAATAAGCTTTAAATATGTCAAAGATTTTTAGTTATAACTCAACTAATTAAGCTACAGAGCAGCAGGAACTAAGTACTTAGGATTTAAAATTCAATGTAGGTTGTTAAACACAGGATTCTGAGCAATCTGCAGTGCAATGCATATAGAATGTTAGATTCCCTGAGCAGTACAGGCCTGAGAGAACTGTCAAGGACAGAAAGAGAAGAACCAATCAAATGTTACTTCTCTAGTGTAAATAAGAAAAAGGATGAAACAAAGTGCATTTAACTTCTACTGGTTACCTGCCCAGTTTATGAACAGTCACAAATCACAAAATGCCAAGTAATACTTTAAGAACAAAGTCCCCTCAAACATTTTTTAAGTTCTGATATAAATTTGCAAACTGAATGCTTACCGAGCAAAATAACTTTGTTTCCGTTCCTTCTTCTCTTCCTTGGTATCCATAATATGCAATCAAAAGTGCAAAGTATTTGAAAAATTCCTTTTTAATCAATGAGTCATCACCCTGTAAAAAAATAACAAAGTGACTGTAAATTAAGAAGTTTATAACGGCAATATGAAGAATGAAGCAGGGTGGAGCTACATGGCCCCAACAAATGGAAGCTAAACTTTAACCGGTAAGCATAGTCACATGAGTCATATATGAAATACAAATGCCCCCGCGGGAAGGGGAGGGGGGCAGGAAACTACAGTTAGAATGGAAGAGTTAAACTATAAAATAAAAAGTGGCTGGAAAAATAAACTGAAGTATTTTCCTCATAATTAACAATTATTTCAAAACGTGCTAAAACAAAAACCACTGACTTTAGAAGGCTTTAGGCTAGCTATGCAGAAGCTAATTTTTTTTAAATTTCTGAATTTATAATCACTCTTTTGAAGCCATTAATGACAAATATATCTCATACATAATGAGGAAAAATGGATCACTTAGGTGTCTTACAAGAATGTTCTTTCTTTAAAAACAAATCAGTGCTCTATTTTACTTCGGAAACATGCCAGCGAGTACGTCCCACTTAAGCAAATGTGGAAATGAAAGTTCAAAGCCTCAGGAAGCTATTCTTCAGAATGGCTTTATATGCTTGTCTCTGCCACTCCTTCCTTCTCACCCCTGCAACCCTCACCTAAGTTTCCCGGAAGCAACCCAATTTAAACCTGTAATAAGAGGTTGTCTCCAGATCAATCTTCCTTAAATATCACTTTCATCATGCCATGCCCCTGCTCAAAATTTCCCAATATCTACTTACTGCCTGGTTCACTAATCTAAACTGTCTGCACAGCATTAACCTTTCCTAAAATCTGTCTTTTCACCCTGAATGAGTCTCAAAGTAAAAGCAAAGAATTTTCATTAATCAAAATTATTTCTCCATCTCAACTCCGTAAACAATTTAATTCACAATATATATTACAGAGAAGGTACCGTGATAAGTATCAGAGACCAAAGATAAATAAAACATGATATTTGGCCTAATGAAATTTATTGTCTTCCAAGGGAGACACTTAGGATTTCAGGTCAATGGGATACAAATCACTATGAAGAAGGCACAGGGCCTAGAGGAAGAACACTTAGCCTTATGCAGGGCCCACCCCACCGCAATCCCCACATACACCAAGATCTCAAGGATGAGTATGGGTTCCTGGTTAAACGGTACAGGAAGCAAGTCCAGCTTGAACAAAAGCAAGGAGACACAATATTTCTCTGTTGCTCCAGGATCAAATGTGAAGCAGGGCAACAGTGGGAGATGAGGATGAAGACATAGGCAAGATTAGGGTCATGAAGACCTTTCATGTCATGCTGAAGAGTTTGAACTTGATCCTAGCTATGCATTATGTGCTGCCACCCCCTTCCCTGCACCTATGTCAGCACCTATGTCACTAAGTGATCATGCTGGCCCAAGGGCACCACTCCCGGCAGACATCACCAAAGGGGAGGAGGGAGTGTAACACATACAGATCACAGAGGATGGACTTGAGAGGATCGAGAACAGGGAAAACGGACGCACTAGAAAGATATTACAGTAAAACTAGTAGAGAGAGGAGGGCCCACACTTTGGCCAGCAGTAATTGACACAGAAGGAGAGGGCACAAGTTCAAAAAATATTTAGGAGGCAAATGAGTTCAGATTTGGTGACTCATTCCATGTAGACAACATGGGACAGAAAGGAATGATAAATGCTTTCCAAGTTTCTGCTTCAGGGACTGGGTAGACTGTGAAACCAAAGATATGATACAATCTACAGGAAGTGGCATGCATTTGGGGCGGGGGGCAGAAACAGATGAAAGATCAGTTTTGGACACGCTGCCTTTGAGTGCTCATGGGATAGTCAACTGGAAACATTCACCATGCTTGATTTCATGTAAAGCACAGGAGTGCAGTGAGGGCTAGAGAAAAAGATTTAGAAATTATCAACATATGGCTGTAGTTAAGGAAAAAAAAAAAAAACAGTACGATAACACCCTGCAGGTATGACAACTATGCACAGGGTCCTGTATGGAAACAATGGATGACACAGTTTCAACTCTTACTGCTTGATCTCCATGGCTTTAACATGGTGGTGCCCTCAAGGGATTTACCAACCAGTAGGGAAATTAAGATGAGTGTCGGGTCAATGGGATACAATTGGTTAAACTAACTCCACAATAAAATGTGGAGTTAGTAACCTGGAGCTGTCCGAAAAATAACACTAAGAAACCAGAAGACACAAAGTTCAATTCTGATTGAGGTGACAAAGTAAACCTTCTAGGGTGGTGAGGATTTCAATAAGTAAAGAGGAAAAAGAGACAGCATTCCAGAAAGCGGGAATACCTGAGCCTAAGTATGCTCATGAAAAGGGCAAGATGGGCAGAGTAGCTACCGGGCAGAGAAAGAAAACCAACCACGATGCCTACCTTCTGTTAAGTCACTATTTCAACGTATTATCCCCATGTTCTCTCTTTTAATCCTTACATCCACAATATGAGGTAGGTATCCTTACTTCCATTAAACTGAGGCTGAGAGATACTAATTTCCCTAGTTCAACATGACCAGCCTTGGTGGAGCAGAGATTTAAGTCCAGTTTGGTGTACATTTCAATGTCTTTCAATAACCTTTGGAGCCAGAAAGCATTTGGAGATGAGTTAGAAAGAGTGGTCTGGAATCAGCAGCCTCCAACGCCTCGGCGTAGACTCTACAGGTTAGGACAAATGTACCTGGCCACGAGTAGGATGGGGGTCACTGAGACCTCCAACAGGACTGCCTCAGTGGAGCAGTGGGGATGGAAGCCACGCCTCAATGAATGAGGGAAGTACTCATTCAAGAACTGTGGTAACAAAGATAAACAGTGGCCGAGTGTCCAACTCTCCTAACCTCCATTTCACATGTGGCCTGAACCCACTGGGCTCCTCCCCAACTCTATACCTTAATCCTTACTCTTTTCCCAAGCTTGAGGTAACCTTGCTAACACTCCTTCTGACCAGATCCAGCACAAGGGCCCAATTCTGCTCCCCCGACCACTCGTGTGACCTTCTCTCTTGGCCGTGTAAGCGTACTTCACGTGTCACTTATCACTTACTGTGAGGCACTTAATCGTACGCTGTGTGACAACGCCACTTCACTTACCCTCCTCAGCCCCAAACAAACCAAAGTTCCTCCAAGTCAAAAACCATCATGTTTCATACTTTCCTTATACTTCCCTAAATACCTAACACAGAACTAGGCAGAAAAGCCACATAAAAGCTAAGCAAGGAATTAATCCAGTCCTGGGGATAAGATCAATTATATGGCAAACTGATATCAATCCAAGGATTCCTCCCAAATTAACAATTATTTGGAAATGGAGAATGTAGGTTCAAGCCAGCCTCTCTGGAACTCCAGATAGAATTAGAACCCTGGCTTTCTGCCCTGCCCTGGGCCAGGTGGTTTATTTTAAAGTTCCTCTCCTGCATGCCACCATATGTGATGATCTCTGTTTATTAGATCTCCCCTCATGAATAAAAATGAAGTCATAACAATCTAATTGGAAAATTTTTATATTGCAAGCTGAGCCAGAAACTAATATGTGGTTCCAGTGGAAAAATATTGACAAAAATAAGTACAAGAGGAAAAGATTAAATGATCCGAGAACTGACATCTGGTGCTGCTGTGTCTGTTTAGAACTGGCAGAGCTCTTTTTCCATTTTCTATTTGATAAATAAAAAAATATCCAAATCTTTGGCTTCTTTTAAATTTCTGGGAATTTATACATTTCTTAAACAAGACAGATGCAGTTCTTTCAGGTCTAGGCACACCAACAGATTAACCAGAAAGAGATCAGCAAAGGATGCTATAAAAATGATTTGCACAGCACACCACCCAGCAGCCTTCATGCTTCAGTGAAGAACCAGAGCTCCTTTAAATCAGTCTCTAATGGGAACTACATTTTCCATTATAAGTGGTTATAATGGGCTTCTTAAAAGCCCTTTTTTCATTTAATGCTGACTTTCTCCTCACATCAATAAACGCTAGACTCGTCCAAACACTGAATTACAAGAGTCTCCTGCATTTACAGTGTGTTACATTTTTACATTTACGGTGTATTACATTTACGGTGTATTACATAATTACAAGAGTCTCCTGCATTTATGGTGTATGAGGGAACACAAGATGTATCTTCTATTTAAATATTATTTTGTAATCTTAAATCAGAATGGTCAATTTAAACCTACATTCAGTTCATTATTCAAAAAAACAAAAAGAAACCGGCACATACAAAATCCTTACCTCATAAGAGCTGTGTTGAAGACAAAGTATTTTCTGTGTCACCAGCAAATGTTTGATGCTCCCCATGACACCACTTAGAAGGGATTTAAGGACAGAGCTACCAGACTCCCTAACTACATCAAACCAGTGTGGACCCACAGCCCAGTGAGGCTTTTTGGCTTCACATCTACACTGCAGCTCCTTGTTCATTCAGGTATAACCAGCGAGGACTAGAAAAACACCAGAGCACCCATGATGTCCATCAACTGTTTTCCCAACAACAGGTTTCCTATTATACAAATGAAATAATGACAACAGCATGCTTTAAGGCTTGGTCACACTAAATTTGGCCACATAAGGAACAGACCAAAATGTACCACTCTATGCAGACATTTCCTCCTAGAAAATACTTAGACTTATACTGAAATATGACAGGTGTTCAGTCTTTCTCAAAGCCATACTGTCATCTAAACACGTAAAGGGTATTCAAATATCAGTGTTAACCAAGGTCAGAAATTTGAATACTCTTTTTAACAAGAAACCTGGGAAGAAAGACACAGAAATAGAACAAAAGTCTGCCACAAACATGTAGGGGGAGCATCTAGGAGATTAACGCCCCCAGATAAACAAATGTGTGTCACAGAAGCAAAGCAACAGAAAACAGAACTTAATGGCAACAAAGAACTAAAAAGTTATGCCTGAATCAAGGTGATGATCAAGGACAGGCCAGTGGTCCATCACCTGAATGGGACAAAGGCAATGGATGGCAAAATGACTGGAGACCTGATCAACTCTTACTCCATTATTCTTTGCCTAGGGAAATGAAATTAGACCTGAAAAGAATTAAACAAATGTGGGTTTCAGTGCTCTTTTACCTAAGATGAGTACAGAGGTTTCATCAAATCTCCTAGATACTCTAAATGAAGAATCAACTCTGGGCTAGACAGATCACTTTATAAGTTCTCTCTAGGAAGAGAACGTGCAAATGAGATTTCTAAAACATCACTGGCAGGGTCAGGAGTTGTTGAATATGTGGAAAATGCCAAAAGCCTGACAAGAGGCAAATACTTTTTAATTTTCAACAAAATAGAGAAGGTAGTGTGCAAATTACACAGTGGAGAACATCACATAGATCCGTAGCAAAATTTTAGACGTGATCATTAAAGGCAGCTTAGCAAGGGCTCAGAAGAGGAGGCAGTGAACCCTGAGATCCAGAATGTTAACAGAAAACCAACCATTCAGCGGAACAACAACAACAAACAAGCAGATCCCTTTTTGAAGCATCTACCATGGACCAAGGACTCTGCTGGAGATACAAAGATGAAGACAGCACTCATAGGCCAGGAAGCTCAGGTGGAACAGGCAACGGACACCCATCAGCTGGTAAGACGAGTGGTCCGATATTGGTGGGTACAAGGAACCACACAGCACAGAGTGGAAGCAACTACTCTGCCAGGAAGGGAAGGAGGGTCAGGGAAGCTCCACAGATGATGCCAGAGCTGGACAATGAGGGAGGAACGGGAGTTTGATCCTGAATGCAGAAGAGGTTGGTCTCACTAGGCAGAATGAGGATGGTACGAGCCATCGGGAGGGAATACATGGTACACAGGGAGGCCTGCGTGGTCTGGTGTGGCTCTCGTATAGGGCTGGTAGAGGGGAGGAAGTTCAGAGAATGGCGGCCTAGCCAAATTATACTGACCTAATTTCCCTCTTGGACATAGTTACTGTTCCAGTGCATCAAGGAAATTAGGTAACCACTGTGTAACTGTACTTAAAAGGCATTGGGTAAGTTTCTCTTGATCTGCTTATGAATAAGACTGAGAAATGTGGCCTAGACATGGATGGATGCTTCTATGATTAGACTCATTACAGAAAGCACTGAACCACTGTACCAAGAGGTATGTGCTGACCAACTGACTGGCCTCAACCCGGAGCTGGGAGCTGACCTCCAACTTCAACCTGGAGGGAAGATGTTAACAGCTTAATGCAGTGCTCGTCCTTAAGGCTTGTCCTCACCAGTAAATTCATCACTGACATGAATGAAAACAGGGGCCTCGGGGCATCCTTGGTGGCGCAGTGGTTGAGAATCTGCCTGCCAATGCAGGGGACACGGGTTCGAGCCCTGGTCTGGGAGGATCCCACATGCCGCGGAGCAACTGGGCCCGTGAGCCACAACTACTGAGCCTGCGCGTCTGGAGCCTGTACTCCGCAACGGGAGTGGCCGCAACACTGAGAGGCCTGCGCACCGCGATGAAGAGTGGTCCCTGCTCGCCGCAACTGGAGAAAGCCCTCACACAGAAACAAGACCCAACACAGCCAAAAATAAATAAATAAATTAAAAAAACAAAAACAGGGGCCTCATTAGACTTTTGGAGGGATAAATAACATCCTGGATAACAGCATTTCAATTCAGACAGACAACAGCTGTCTGTAGATTAATTTGGGGTTCTACATCTGGGAGAAGTGCTAAGGAATGAGAGAAAGGGAGAACCCAACATTAGCACAAGTGACTATGACCTGCAGTTTGAGGTGACAGTAAGATCCACACACCCAGTGGTGTGATGCCACTGCTTCCCAACCCCTCCCGCCCCACCTTGGCAAAAACAACAAAACAAAACAAAACAAAACCACTAATGCAATCAACCCAGAATAAAAAAGACTATGGTGGTCTGTCCCACCCTTTTTGAGGATTCGAATATATCAAGATTACTGCACTTAGCTCTGGGTCTCCCACTACCGTACAGGAGAAATATAAGGAAACTGGAACAAACAGAATGATTAACTAACACAAAATTAAACTTTAAGAATAGTAGTCAAAGGAGCTGGTCAGGGTTAGCATGGAAAGAGTTGGGAGGAAAGGACAGCTATTTCCAAATACCTCAAGGATCTTATCTGGCAGAGGATTTAGCCTTGTACCAATAGAACTTCAAGGGTGTGCCTAGGACTAGGCACCGGATATTAAGGGAGAGGCGTCTTGGCTCAACGTAAGGGCTTGATGCAAAGAGCTGTCTCCAGAGACAGCAGCTTCCTAATCGCCAAAGATGACTGAGCACAAGCTGGACAACCATTCTGTGGGGTCGCTGTAGACTGGAAGTTCTCAACCTTATCAAAAAATCAACACCCCTCACCTAAATAAATACAGTTGCCCCTTGAGCAACAAGGGTTTGGACCTCGTAGGTCCACCTATACTCCTATTTTTTCAGTAACTATCGTACAGTCCTACAGGATCCTCGGACATAGAGGAACTGCATATACAGAGGGCCCACTGTGAGTTATACACATTTTTTTACCTACATGGAGGATTGGTGCTCCAACCCCCCACATTTTTCAATGGTCAACTGTATATAAGTATTTTATAACATGTCCTTTATAATGCTGAGATGAAGATGATAGATAATATAACCCATTTAACACACTGAATTTTATGAAGTCGATGTAATGCCCCAAAGGAAAGTAATTGATAACAGGTAGTTCAGTATGTAAATTCTCAGGTTTCAAAAATCAATATAATGCCAAAAGAAAAGTAGCTTACAACAGGTAAGTTATAAGTTAATAATTTATAATAATAAAGTAAATTCTCAGGCACAATTTCATTAGAAGACACAACAAAACACTCAGATGCTTATACTAACTTATTTAGGACAAGTTTAGCTATAGGTGAAATAAGATCAGAAATAATTTCATACATGTGAGAAGTACAGAAACATGAAAGAGAAGAGGTGAGAGGTTGGGAGGGGGTGGGTAATGGGTAGGTGGGAGTGCACAGAACATTAGAATAAAAACTAGTGCTATAAATAATAACCAGCATTTCTATACATAGTAATTTAGAACCAATCTCTTTCTCTTTTCTTCAGAATGTCCCAATAAATATTCATGTAGGTCCTACAGATGACATGAAATTTGAAATATAAGGACAATTATTTGTTGTCTAGGACCGTCCTGCTCATTGCAGGGCACTTGGCACCTCTGCTTCCCCCAACTAAATGCTAGTGCCCCTCCCCAGGAACCATGCCAACCAAACTGCACCCTAGTGGGGAATACTACACTCACTGAAAACCACTGTTACAGAGGAAAGTCAAGTTCCATGGATAAACTAACATTTTTAATTAAAATTTTTTAATTTCAAAAATTCCTTCAAAGCTGAGATCTTACAAACTCCACACAGCTGAGTCATTCTCTGTTTTCAAGATTCTCTGTGCTTTACCTGAATAACCTCTCGGACTCTTATTATTAAGGCAGCACAGCACCCTTAAAGCAGGACAAGCCCAGTTGGAATCCAGACTCTACCATCTCCAAGGTATGCAGCCTTGGGCAAGTTACTCAATTTCTCCAGACCCCAGTTTCCTTATCTGTAAAAGGCCTGGTATAGAGATGAAAAGTGTTCAAGAGGTATCTATCGAGTCTAGCACCCCACGGAACAGAGAATTCTCTCCATTGAGATTTCAACAAGCCCAAACGTTCCTGTGTTCATGAAAGTTACACCTGGAGAGCCAGATTCAAATTTGCCCCTAAACAGAAACATTAGATCATGAACTAACTCAAGCCAGGCAGCCCGGGTGAATGAACGTAGAGATGACAGCAAGCAGCAACAGTTAAAACTGTTTACTGAACATTAACCACATGCACCAGATTTTTTTGTTCAATGCTATTACACACACTGTTTAATCTTTATGACTATATGAGAGTTCATATTCTCAATCCTTTTTAGATAAAGAATCTGAAATTTAGAAAGGTTGAAACATTTATTCAAAGTCAAACAGCCATAAAAGTTAGAGCCAGAATGATCAGCTTTATCTAATGCCAAAGTCAGAGCCACTCATTATGGCCTCTAATGAGAGGCAATATTACTACACAGAATTTTCACGTCAATTGCCTGGTTCTTTCCAGATTTACCCACCATTAAAAGAACAAGAGGGTGAACACCAGTTTTCTGGTCAATTGTCTTTTAGGACATCGATCCTGAACTGTATTCAGGTTAGTCACTGCTATTCATTAATAAATGCACTGCACTGAACATGTTCAAGCATTTAATAAACATTTATTGCACTGAATTAGACTTTTAAAGAGCTAACTGGAAAGCACATTCCCTTAATTCACTAAATTAAGTGAATTACCTCTTAAGTTTTAAGGACAGAAGTAATAATATAACTTTGAATATGCCAGAAATATTTCCCTTAGCTGTTGGCAAATTTTTTTTGTTTCTGTTGTTTTGAAAAGTAATCTTCTGCCAATCCAATTATTTCCCCGTTGAAAACGAAATTAGTAAATACAAAGAATCAGAATTTAAAAATGGAATTTTGATCTTTTTAAAAAATGTTCTTTATTGATTTTAAGGTACAAAAGCCCCCCCTTTTTTTTTAGGGGCTAAAACTGAAGGTCCTTTTTAGAACTAAAAATTATGATTCTATTAACTTCTACCAGAGGTTTTTAATATACTGCATGCATTCTCTCATTAATACTTATAAGGATATAAGAATTCAGTCTTGTACAGTTTTCTACCTGTACACAAAGAAAGTCATATAAAAAGTTATTGGACACAATGAAAACAGAACAGAGTCTGCTCTGCTGATCTCACATCTCAACCATAAGAGGAAACTTCCTCTTTCTCACCATCAATCACTATTTATTGGTTGTCTGCTCTATGCATATGATTGTCCCTACCCTCACAAGAGTTGAAAAAAATCTGATGCCTGCATCGCCACAGAGGTAGTTTCTAGGGACACCCCCTACTATTGCTCCAGTACTGTAAGATCACTTCAGATGATCTCTAAGGTGAGTCTAAAGATGGTAGGCTCCAAACAGCATCAATAAACAAACAGGTGACATGGGAAGAAAAGTTTGTCTTCAGTTACTTCTGGAATTCATTTTAATATTATTCAATAGACCCACTGCTAAAATCCTAGGATCTCTGGCCTATTTGACTTTTTTTGCAGATATCTTCTAGCCCTGGCCCAAAAGGAATTTAAAAAAAAAGAAAAAAGTTCCACAGTCTTCTGGAGTCTCTACCAGTATAGAACTCAAGCCTATTCCCCAAGGCCTTCCAGAGAGTAGGCACCAATGTGAATCACTACACCAGCTGCCTTTGCTCACAGCAAATGGCATCACTGCTGCAGGGGTTCTGGTCTTGCATCATGCCCCAACTCCTTCAATTTTAGGACAGAAATAAGTGTGGCCAGTGGTTACTACTAATTATTATTATTTGATGGGAGGTATCTATTTGATGGATCTGAATTAGGGTTAATTCATGCAAACAAAACCAATAAAGTTTGATGGATGAAAGATGTAATAAATGGAATACCTTTCCATAGAACATACAGTATATGGGCTGCAAACACTAGTTTCCAAGAATTACAGTGTCTTTTGAGACTGTGAAGAGACAGGAAGTTCACTTTACCAGGTAAGCTGCCATTTCACTGAGGAAAAGTCATATGCTTCTTTGTTCTCATGTGGATGGTACCGGCAATTGAATGCTATTTTCAAAATGCACTGGCATACACCCAATATGTGTAAAAATGCAAAATAAAAAATAATTGAATTATCACCCTTTTTAATACACTTTCAGCATATTTATTTACATGGAATGTACAGGTGGCATTAAACAATTTACACTTACTCAAAATAGTGCCTTGTCACATACTGACAAGCAATCTCTTCAATCAGTAAGCTTACTAAGAACCTGTTTTATGCCTATCACTGCACAATTTATCTAAAACCTATGCATATAAAGAGGACTCAATACACTCTGAGAAAACTTCGATTTTTGACAAGGAAATAAAATCTACAAAAATTAAACAATCAGAAAAAAAGGATATGATAGAAAGTAATGCCAAATAAAATTTGTTATGCAAAGAGAAATACCAATGGAAAGAAAAGGGCCAGGTCACATAGGCCAGTGTTCTTAGGGAAGGTGTTTGAAGTGGGACAACACCAAAAACAACCATTCTGGTTATAGTTCAACAGTGCTACCCAATGAACAGTCATATCTGTAAACCAGAAAGAGTTTTCTCATTAATGAAAATGTTCTCTATCAGAGCATGCTCAAGAGGACTGGAATTCTACCCTACCCTCAGATGTGTAAGGCACAAATGGAGAGGCGCGTGTAGTGCTTTGGTCGGTACGGCACAAGATGTGGGAAATATGCAAACGTGGGTTCAGGAAGAAGCATAGTGAAAAGTGCTACGGGGCAGGGAATCTGCTCAACACAAAATTAAACCAGCATCAGGAAGTAGTGTGACCTCTTCTTTGAAAAAAATTATGCGTATGATATTCAATTCTAATTTTCCAAGAGACTGGGTTAAGAAATCAACTCTGTGGTTTAAATATGTTTTCTTTTAAAGGTTTATTAAGTTGTTTGATATAAAAGTTCTTGCAGAATTCAAAAGAAAATGGGCTCTTTGGCCATTTGGCCAGACTGGATTGTTGTACTCAATTAAGCACTCCCGCCTTGTAAGAGAATTACACGTGCAAACCGTCTGCTATGCCACTTTGCGGTGCTTTGCACTAGTACACAGAGTATTCTTCTCTACTCTGTTGGCCATGTGGCTTGTTTTAACCAACAGACTGAGGACTAACAGTGTACCCACTTCAACTTAAGGCTCTAAGAGGCCTGGCAAGTTTCTGTTCTCCACCAGAAAAGTATGCCTCAGGTAGTGGCTTTTCCTTCTTCAGCACGGGTCCCAGAATGAAGATGTGTGGAACAGACCTGAACTCCTACCTCAGCTTTGGAGTCCAGCCCAGCCCTGCTGGACCCAGCCAACAGTAGCCAAACCACAGTTAACCTGCAGATTCATGAATGTGAAATAAATATCTGTGGTTCTAAGCCACGAAGATTTGGAGGCTGTTATGCAGTATTATTACAACAAAAAACCCAACACACCTTTAGAAATATCCTAATCCACAAATTACTTTGTGGATTTTTACCAGGAAGATCAAAGCCACATAGTACATCTTACCATCTATAGGCATAATTCTACCGAGGCCTGGAATACCAAAGCCCAGAGACAGAAGCAGCCAATTAACAAAAACAGCCAAGAAAGCATCCCTTCCTTCCAGCTGTCATTTACCTCACAACCAATGTGCATGGCTGTGGAAGTTTAGCTACAAGGAGGCATCACTTGACACCAAGCGTGACTTATGTACATCTTGGTACATTCACCTACAGACTTTGATATTATTTATTGTTATGGTTGAACTGTGTCACACCACCACCACCCCCAAAAAAATGCTGAAGTTGTATCCACTGTAAGCCAGGATGTGACCTTATTTGGAAACAGGGTCACTGCAGATGTAATCAGTTAAGAGGAGGTCATACTGGAGTATGGTGGGCCTCTAATCCAATATGACTGGTGTCCTTATAAGAAGATGGCCATGTGAAGATCAAGACACACAGGAAGAACTCCACGTGAAGACAGAAGCACAGATTAGAGTTAGGCAGCTACAAGCCAAGGAGTGCCAAGGACAGCCAGCAAATCACAAGAAGCCAAAAGCAAGAAAGGATTATTTTACAGGTTTCAGAGACATCGTGGCCCTGTCGACACCTTGATTTTAGACTCCACCCTCCAGAATTATAGACAATGAATTCCTGTTGTTTTAGGCTACCCAGTTTTTGGTAATTGTCAGAGCAGCTCTAGGAAACACTCACTTATCTTAAATCTTATATACTATCACTGTTCCAAAAGGATACTACCTCAAAAATATTGTTACTTCCCCCTTATGTCTATTCTGCCACTTTCTCATATAATTTAAAGGAAATGTGGGGATATGATTGAGAGCATCGGTAAATATTAGTTTGAATATTAGAGCAGAAAGCTCACATAGTTAACATCTGTACCCAGGAGCCAATTCAAGCACAGTTTATTGAGTAGATGGACTAAGAACTGACCTGATTATCAGGGAAAATTCTTAACATAAAATGAGTTTTGAAATCTTCTGAGAATGTAGCATCACCATTGTGGCATGCCACTCTTACCACACTTTAGCAATTTTAATCTAACAAACTCATACTGCTACATTTCTCACACACACTTATGCTGTCTTGTACCATTTTCTAATTAATGGCTCCTCATGCCCATATTCCTTTCAATCAGACTGTAAGCTCTCAAAAGGAGTGTCTCATGTTCTACATGCATAAGCAAGTATGTAATGTGCACACATTACAACTTCTAGTTCAGGTTAAACATAGGATTTATGTTTAATAAGTTGACTTTTTAGTTGTTATGGCTAAATACATAACAGAAACTGACTTTGGTTATAGAACAATAAGGTCTTACCTTTTATTTATATTAGTGGTCTCCATTTTCTAAAGTTATATTCCATGCCAATAAAAGCATCCGAGCATAAAATCCTAGTATGTATATTTTTCACATAAAAAATGTCTTCTGCACTAATACATGCATTATAAAACATATAACAAAATAGAAGTCATGAAAAGATGATACAGACATTCTAACAATTTCTTCCCATACCCTCAAGGGGCACATGAACCCCACTGGAGAACCACTGGTCCAAGCTATGACAGCAGATACATGAAAATATCTCCTAGGATTTGGTCCTTTCTAGGACACACAAGACCTATGAGAATCTAAAATATTTACGAACTTTAAACACATTCTCTGGCAAACTCCTGAAACTCTCTTGATCAAACAAGCAATACTTTACAGTTGATGATAGTTATCCTTGCAACTAGGATTAGTCTGTATATTACTAGACCCTAATTGTAAATGCATTTAGTAACTGTGATGTTCTTTGCAATTGAGTCCTTTAGTTTTTAGACTTTAGGAATAAAAATCTATTATCAAAATTTCAGGCAAATATCTGTAAGACTGAGAGAACCAAATGATACAACATTCTGATCTTGAAAATAAAAGAATGAGAAAGATGGGCAAAGAGGAAGATGGAACAGAAAACTCATAAACCATCTCCTAAGAATGTTATCAACACAACAACATGCAGTCTTCTTGTGTTCCATGTGCATGCATGTGGACAACCATGTGCTAGAAACCTGAAGGGCATAGAGTAGTACAAAACACAACCCCTACCAGCTAACTGTAAGAAAAACTAAGTCATAAAGCAAGCCTATATTTAATTTGCAGTACAAGATGCTACCAGAAAACTACTAGAGCTAATCAATGAATTTAGTAAAGGAGCAGGATACAAAATTAATGCACAGAAATCTCTTGCATTCCTATACACTAATGATGAAAAATCTGAAAGAGAAATTAAGGAAACACTCCCATTTACCATTGCAACAAAAAGAATAAAATACCTACGAATAAACCTACCTAAGGAGACAAAAGACCTGTATGAAGAAAACTATAAGACATTGATGAAAGAAATTAAAGATGATACAAACAGATGGAGACATATACCATGTTCTTGGATTGGAAGAATCAATATTGTGAAAATGACTATACTACCCAAAGCAAACTACAGATTCAATGCAACCCCTATCAAACTACCAAAGGCATTTTTCACAGAACTACAACAAAAAATTTCACAATTTGTATGGAAACACAAAAGCCCCCGAATAGCCAAAGCAATCCTGAGAAAGAAAACTGGAGCTGGAGGAATCAGGCTCCCTGACTTCAGACTATACTACAAAGCTACATTAATCAAGACAGTATGGTACTGGCACAAAAACAGAAATATAGATCAATGGAATAGGATAGAAAGCCCAGAGATAAACCCACACACATAATTGTCACCTTATCTTTGATAAAGGAGGCAAGAATATACAATGGAGAAAAGACAGCCTCTTCAATAAGTGGCGCTGAGAAAACTGGACAGCTACATATAAAAGAATGAAATAAGAACACTTCCTAACACCATACACAAAAATAAACTCCAAATGGATTAAAGACCTAAATTTAAGGCAATACCCTATAAAACTCTATAGGCAGAACACTCTATGACATAAATCACAGGAAGATCCTTTTTGACCCACCTCCTAGAGAAATGGAAATAAAAATAAACAAATGAGACCTAATGAAACTTAAAAGCTTTTGCACAGCAAAGGAAACTATAAACAAGATGAAAAGACAACCCTCAGAATGGGAGAAAATATTTGCAAACGAAGTAACTGACAAAGGATTAATCTCCAAAATATACAAGCAGCTCATGCAGCTCAATATCAAAAAAACAAACAACCCAATCTAAAAATGGGCAGAAGACCTAAATAGACATTTCTCCAAAGAAGATATACAAATTGCCAACAAACACAGGAAAGGATGTTCAACAACACTAATCATTAGAGAAATGCAAATCAAAACCACAATGAGGTATCACCTCACACTGGTCAGAATGGCCATCATCAAAAAAACTACTAACAATAAATGCTAGAGAGGGTGTGGAGAAAAGGGAACCCTCTTGCACTGTTGGTGGGAATGTAAATTGATACAGCCACTATGGAGAACAGTATGGAGGTTCCTTAAAAAAACTAAAAATAGAACGACTTCAGCAATCCCACTACCAGGCATATACCCTGAGAAAACCATAATTCAAAAAGAGTCATGTGGCACAATGTTCATTGTAGCTCTATTTACAATAACCAGGACATGGAAGCGACCTAAGTGTCCACTGACAGATGAATGGATAAAGAAGATGTGGCACATATATACAATGGAATATTACTCAGCCATAAAAAGAGACAAGATTGAGTATTTGTAGTGAGGTGGATGGACTTAGAGACTGTCATACAGAGTGAAGTTAAGTCAGAAAGCGAAAAACAAATACCGTATGCTAACACATATATATGGAATCTAAACAAAAAAAAAAATGGTTCTGAATAACCTAGGGGCAGGACAGGAATAAAGATGCAGATGTAGAGAATGGACTTGAGGACACAGGGAGGGGGAAGTGTAAGCTGGGACGAAGTGAGAGAGTGGCATGGACATAGATACACTACCAAATGTAAAATAGATAGCTAGTAGGAATCAGCTACATAGCACAGGGAGATCAGCTCGGTGCTTTGTGTCCACCTAGAGAGGTGGGATAGGGAGGGTAGGAGGGAGACGCAAGAGGGAGGAGATATGGGGATATATGTATATGTATAGCTGATTCACTTTGTTATAAAGCAGAAACTGACACACCATGGTAAAGCAATTATACTCCAATAAAGATGTAAAAAAAAAAAATTTCAGTACAAATAGTTAAGTGCCAAAATAAACTGAAATTAGTAGAGCAGATGTCTTGGAAAGTGTTGATGGAATTAAGAATCAACCTGGTGCAGAATATTGGCTTCAAAAGGAAGAAATGTGTAAGGAAATTCAGATAGAGCGGGCAGCCAAAAGCCTGAAAGCAGGAATTACCCCATGTGCGTGAGGGGTACTGAGGACCCTTCTGACCCTACTAAAGTGCTGAGTTTATGCAGGTGATGAGTGGGAGATACAGTTGAGTGCCTGCAATGTGGACAGGATACAGTACCATTATCACCTAAGCAGCACTCTCTGGCTTAAATTTCCAAGAGAAAGCCACCACCATGAAAATCTCATAAATCCTTTCACCTACTCTACTTATTCTTGAGGAACTAGTCTTGGGGCTGATCTATACATAAAACAAGCAAGCAAGCTAAATGCAAGAAAATACCAAGCAGATGGCGTGTGGGTGAAGATGTGGAGGAAGTGAAATATTAGAAGCTTTGAAAAGAGGAAGAGAGAGTAAAATATGTCAAAATGAATATGCATCTGATGAAGAAAAGTCAAGAATATAAGAATCCTATGATATATTAATTTTAATTATTTCTAACAATTATCATTGTAATATATATGGATAACAAATAAAATGTGAAAATAGAAATTGCCTATGATCCCAGCAATGGAGACAAAAGTCTCAATATTTTATCACTTTCCTGTCTTTTCTTCCATGAAGCTGCATTTTAAAATCAAATTAGGGTTTTTTGTACATACAGTTTAGTATACTATCAAAAAAGACTTCATTATGGGATTTGTCTCCAATTTTTACAATATCAACCTTGCTAATAGCCAATACTTATATAGTTGCTTACTCTGTGACAGAATTCCAAGTGCTTTACATATATTAACTTATCTAATTCTCAATACAATGTGAGAGGTGGATACTATTATTATCTTCATTTCACAGATGAGAAAACCAAGGAGAAATTAACTTGCCTAAGTTCACCTAGCTGACAAACGGTGGAAAAGGACTTCAAGCCAGGCAACAGGCTCCAGCATCCCTGCTCTTAACCCATCTACCATACCACCTGCCTTCCAGAGACAATGTGCTCCCCACTGAAATTAAGCCTCATCTCTGATTTTTTTAGAATGTGCTCAGAACAGAATCACGGGTGCCAAGGGATTCTATGAGTTGAACTGCTCTCCATCAAAGGCATAATACCCCCATATAACCTCTTACCATCTGTGAAAAGGGAAAATGACCCAACTTCAACTTGCCAGCATTGTTATGGACTTTTATAATCTAATTATAGTCTGCATTTCTTTGATGCAATGAAGTTGAATATTTTTTCATGTTTTGGCCGTTTGTAGTCCTGTTTTGTGAATTTTCTATTCCTGCCGTATAGATTGTTTGTGTCCCCCATCCCCACCCCAAATTCATACTTTGAAAACCTAATGCTCTAGGTGATGGTATGAGGTAGGACCTTCAGGAGGTGATTAGATCATGAGGGATCTACCCTCATGGGATTAGCGCCCTCATGGGATTAGTACCCTCATAAAGGAGGCCCAGAGAGATCCCTAGCCCCTCCTACTAGATGAGGAAACAATAAGAAGTCCATGGTCTACACCCTGAAAGAGGGTTCTCACTAGAACCTGACCGTGCTGGCACCCTGATCTTGGACTTCCAGCCTCCAGAAATGTGAGCAGTAAATTTCTGCTGCTTATAAGCCACCCAGTCTATGGAATTTTGTTCTAGCAGCCCAAATGGACTAAAACGATTCCTTCCTAGAATGCTTTTTAAAGAGTTAAACTGTGTTAAATTGAAATTATTTTAGAAGATCAGAGGGTTGCTAACTAGCTGTTTCAGTGGGGGCCTAGAGCCCGGCAAGTAATATACCTAGGGGGAATCACCAGGACCTAGGGCTGAGGGCTCAGCTGTAAATACCTGGGACCGTAAGGATTGAGCAAGCCCTCCCAACAGATTAATATCCTAAAATTGTGCTTTACAGCATACAGCAGGGGCTGTACCTACTGGATGGCTGGAATAGTCATTACTGCTACTCAAGACACACTCAATTCCTCACATCAACATGTCTGGGGAAACAAATGAGTAAATCTGATGTTTGCTTAGTGAGGTCAGAATTACAGAAGGAAAATGAAAGATTTCAAGGGATCTCACACCTATGGAGCAGTCTTACAGATTTTGCCTATTCTACATGGCTAGTTTGGTTAGTGATCAGAATCGTCCACTAGTCAGAGGATTCCACAGGAACAGTGCTGAACAAATGCTATTAAATTCTTACTGGCTAAATCCTCTGTTAATCAGTCAACAGCAGTTTACCTCATGTCAGGCACTTTGCAATAAAATCAAGCACAGGGCTTCCCTGGTGGCGCAGTGGTTGAGAGTCCGCCTGCCAATGCTGGGGACAAGGGTTTGTACCCCGGTCCGGGAAGATCCCACATGCCACGGAGCGGCTGGGCCCGTGAGCCATGGCCGCTGAGCCTGCGCGTCCGGAGCCTGTGCTCCGCAACGGGAGAGGCCACAACAGTGAGAGGCCCGCGTACCGCAAAAAAAAAAAAAAAAAAAAAAAAAATCAAGCACAGAGGACGCCCTCCGATTACTTGGCTTGGAAAGAAAAATACTATATTCACATACTTAGGAGTCACTTCGTAGAATGGGCCACTATCTCCAGATGGTTCATGTCATCCATCAGGGTTGGCGGTTAATACTTTCGATTTTTAAGAGTAACACCACACTTGGAGGGTTTCACTCCTTTATGTACGAACTACAGAAGCAAACCCAGAGGCAGAGGCAAAAAACAAAAAACACTCTCTTAGGTGAGGGCCATAATAAATATGAACTTTTTTTTTTTAATGAGTGTTAACACAATGTTTAGAGAGAATTAGTAATAGTAAGGCAGGGATGCTAAAGAAAATGATACAGACATATTCTACGGAGGATGGCGGGGAGCAGAGTAGAGGAGGGATGAATAGTTAAATAAAAGCTTCAACCTTGGGCTTTTTTTTTTTTTGACCAATCATAGCATGTTATCCAAAATCATAATTAATTTTTACTAGAAAGGCAATTTTGCTATTTATGAGAAATGCCTGTTGCCAGTATGGAAGCCTACTTGGGATACTACATTACATGTGGAAGGCTCCATGAGTTTCTAGACTCTCAACCAAGAATGGCCCCTAGAGATGACACCAGAACTGAGTGTGGCTTGCTAATGAAAGTAGGAGGACCAAGTGTTCCATGCAGAGGAAACAGCGTGGAGAAGAAAAAATCATATGCAGCGCATGTGCAGGAAGTGACAAACAGTTTTGTGTTACCAACATAGAGATTCTGAACTTGGGGTCCATAAACAAGGACATGTAGGCAAAATGGTGTGTTTCGTGTGTGATGAGACCATGAACTTTCATCAGATTTTTTTAAAGAGCCCATGATTGGGGATGGGGAGGTAAGTTAAGAACAACGGTGAGCCACATGCATGACAGGGAGGGGCAGGGGACAAGAGATGAATTCCTCAGGGCCCAGGAGAGCAGGCTAAGTAAGATTCATGGTGGACTCCTTCCTGCGCAGGATGGGAATCCTTTATAAGGTTGAAGAGGGAAGTTTAGAAGGAAGACTGGGTGAAATGTAGGGGAAAGTAAAGTGCAGGCAACAGTCCAAAGCATCTGAGGAACCAAACAAGAACAGTGGGAATGGAGAGAAGGCAATTAGAGAAATGATGATGAGATCAAAGGGGCAGGCTGAATGTTCATATTTGCTTGTATGTGCACAAAATGTTACTGGAGGATTCTCAATTAACTGATAACTCTGGCTGCCAGTGGACAGGGGAAGCAGGTAACTAGGAAAAAGGATGAGAGGGAATCCTTTCAATGTTTACCCATATGTACCTTTTGAATCACATGAAGGTATTGCCTACTACAAAAATAAAACTTTTTAAAAAAAGACTTGGAGGTTACCGGAATGATATGCCTCTATGTAAAAATTTGCCCACATCTCTCTCCAAATCCCCTCCTCAATGTTTCCAGTTGCACTTTTGAATTCAGATTATTTTTACCTCAAAAGCTCCTGGACTGCACCAATGACTATCCCTTGAGAAGGGCCAGTCTCTCTGTGGACCAGGGTGATAAATGTATGAAAATGAAGTTGACACCACACAGATGCAAATAACTATTTACGTGGTTAAATTCAACCAACTTAACAGGTAGTTGTCAAAATACCAGAATGAAGAAAGTCTGATCAATTAACTCAGGGAGCTCAATCTTTTAAATTTTATGGTGAATAAAAGAGACTCAAGGAAGAATCTCTATGATTTATTAAAACAAAGATGAATCAAATAAATTACTGATGTGAAAGAGGTCAGATGTGAGGTACAGTGTGGTGAGTGTTAAGCTAATTTAGGCTAGCCCTTTGGCTAAAAATGACTTTTTTTTTTTTTAATTAAATAGAGTGAATCTCCTGGTCAATCCAGAACTGACTTAAACTGAATGGTTTTACCAATTTTAAATTAGTCAATAGTAGACATAAATTTAATAGTTAAAAAAAATAAGTGGATCTTAGTTTTGCAAAACTATGTAACATTGTTTTCCATTTGGCTATACAAGTGTAAATATACTAAACTTGCAATACTTGTTCAAAGCACATTTAATGGAACCTATTAAACTTGTTAATCAAAACATACCATATCCATAGATCAATTCTGCACATGTTTCCATTTATTGGTATTATGTTTTATATTTTTCCTTGTTCTACAAAAGATGTGAGTCAGCTTAATAAATTCAATAAAATGGGAAAATATACTTAGGTTAAAAAAATCAGAAGAAAAAAAAAAAAACAAGGTAGAACAGAAATTCCAAACCAAAGGGAAAGTCAGAACATCAATAATACGCCATAGGTTTTTACAGGGTTATTAAAATTAAGTTGTAAATCTGACTCTGTGTTTCCTAGTTGCCAAATCAGAAAGGGAAATATAATCGACTATCTAATTCTATTTTTGCATGATGAAAAATGGACACTCCATAATTGTTCAGGGGAAGTAAAGCTTTTCTTTGGCATTTAGAGTTGAATGGAAATTCTTGCAAGAGTCTTCAAGCAGGAGCTGTAGAAGGAACTATTATCTTAATAACCACATCTCTTAATAACAGTAGGTTTCTTATGACTGTATTAATAGAATGCTTCAGTGTGAGCACAATTTGGGGGGAGGGGTGCAAAGGATGCAAAACAAGGTAACCAAAGTATACAGTTTCTGAAGATCTGGCTAGACTCCTGGTGTAACACCTAGAATTGGAGGGGCATGGGTGGACATCATGGCCTCTGTTCAGCCAACTCTCTATAAACATTTCTTTCAATTAAGCTTCTGGTCAAATTTATGAGCAGACAATTCATTGTCTCTGGCATTCATTACCGTTTTTAAAGGGAGATTAGTATACAACAATTATTCTTCATCCACTAGTTCCCTATATTTGAAATTCAAGGTTATACCAATTTTCTTTTCTATACTTTTTCTGCAACCATAACAATTTTGGTTCTAACATATGTGAATTGAGTGGATCTTACTGGATGTAAACAACAACAACAAAAATCATGGGCTGGGATAAAAAACGGTGGGATAAAATAGGGACACTAAGGGACATTTAGCGAGGAAGGGATAGGGGGTTTGGTAATAAAACCTCAGGAAAGATATAGAAAAGTAAGATAGAGTAAATCTAGGTCTTAGGATTTCATTCCAGTGGTGCATGTGGAGTCAGGGTACTGGGGGGCTCACTTGTCAGGACCCAGGTAGTGAGTCATTCAATTGCAGGGGCGCTACCCATTTGGATGCAGGACACACACAGAAAAATGCCTCTTCCATTCTAACATTAGGAACTGATTTCAAGGTCAAGAGTGCCACACAGTCAAGCGCTCAACTTCTCTTTGTCAAATGAACAAATAAGTGTCTATTATCTGCAACAAAGTAAAGAGAGTTTACTGTAACCACAGGGGAGGGCTCTTTTGAGAAGTTTAAAGTGAGCAAGGAAGAACAATATAAATTAACTGCTCAATATCCTTGACTACAAATAGAAGATGTGTAAAATGTAATTATCTTTATTTCATGGGAGAATTTTTTCTCTGTTTGAATAAATCATAACTTTTTTTTCATAAGCTCCCTCCCACTGCTGGTTCCCCCAATCTCACTACCTTTTACATAAAAGTGTTATTTCCTCACCATCTAGGAAGAGCCCAAGTAGGCTGGAGAAGCAATAATAATAAACTAGGGCTTACCATAGTTTTGTGAAAATAAGTCATTTGGGTAATATGTAGTAAGGACGGTGAAGAGGTATTAAAATGACAAAAGAGAAAGAAAGAAAATAAGTGACTGGACCACTCCCAGATAATTCTGTTAAACAAAGTGATTGAAAAAAGGTTAATACTGACTCAGAAAACTTACGTAACAGGAAAATAAAAACAAAACAGGAAATATTGTATCACAGTGCAAAAATAAAGCAAATGAAATGTGATGCAGTTATCCTTGATTATTTCAAGATAACGTAAGATTTAAAAGCAGAGAGGCACCAAACCTTCCAAACCTGCAATGTCACAACCACCCTGGGTGTCAAACTTGAAAACTGATATGTTTATATACTGAGGAAAACCATGCAGTTGAAAATGTGTATCTATACCGTGTATTTTGAATCATTTAGGAATCACAGACACTTCTAAATGCTTTATTTCCACTTTTACCTGTAATAAATACATTATAATTAGGTCAACCACAACAACTCAACTCTAAAATGAGTTAATATGTCACTTATTAACCAAATCATTGTTACCTCTGGAGTAACCTAGAATTTCCTTTAAACATGAATTGTACTTTTTAATTGTGTTTTAGAGTTTAATTAAAATAAGTTTGATTACGAATTAGAAAAAAATTGCAAGCTTAGAAATGAAATTAACTTATATTAAGAGTTGGGGAGAATTACCTTATTTAGTAACACATTAAAGAAGGATAACATATGGCCCTAAAAATGTCAAGATTCAACTTAAATGCTGGGATAACCGAATTTGACTATTTATACAAAGAAGTAATTTTTAAAATCCAGTTAAACTTCAACGGCCACAGGAAAACACATTTTAATCCTAAATTGTCTTTAGATGAAGCTTGAAACACAGTTCATTCAACAAATAACTAATGAGCGCCCACTATTCATCAGACTAGGGGATTACAGAACTGAACAAGACGAAGACACTGTCCTCCTGGAGCTTACACTGGTTCATTTTCCAAAGCTCTAAACCTTAATACGTTAATAAAATTGGCGCTTACAATGATCCACTTTCCAAGGCTCTAAACCTATTGCTTAATACGAAATTTAAAAATGATAGCCTGTGAAGAGATAATCTTGCCAAAGGCTCTGATGTATGAACTTTACACTTGGGAGAGAAGAAAGAATTTATAACCAGTTTCTCAGAAATACAGACCTTATTAACATCCAGTTGGAAGCTAGGCTGCGCCCAAGGCTGCCTCTGCTGGCCGACTCCGTCCATCCTTCCAGCAGATTCTCAACTCCCTACACCTGTATCAAACTTGCCACGCTCTTCACGAAAGCCGAAGGCTCCCAGGTAGGCAGCACAAGAATTCCTCAGCCTCATCTATCTCTTGAATATTTGACTCCTAGAGGAGCCTTCTCTAACTGGCCCTAAAATGTTGACTGTAAGGGTTGGAGACATCAATTTTATATATCAGCCTGCCAACTCTGAAATACACAAAAATCCACAGCGACTTCTCCATGCCGCTGAAATAACGCTGTGCGTGGCTACATATTGAGAGAGAACAGGAAGAACGCATCTGTTCATCAAGCCGAAAAAATACGGTGACATATTTCCACCTGAGCTGCTGAAAATTCAACGGTATTTCTCCCTTCACCCCCCAATAATCCACACAGCAACACATCCTCCCCGTCCCTGCCCGAAGCGCGCACCCCACGGGGCCCAGGGTGTGGGCTGGGAAGGGTCAAGCTCTCCTTCGCCACAGCTGGGCCTCCCGAGCTCAAGAAGAGGTTGTCAGGTTAACAGGGGGCTGCGCTCAGCGCCATTAGGACACCTCCGAGCGCTGCACCGAGCTCCAGAGGGAGGCAAGTTTGGCGGGTCCTGGCCCCGGCCCCCCGCCCCTACCCAGCAGCAGCATCAGCAGCGGGCGGCTGCGACGGCTAGTCCCCGCCTCACCTACTTACCTACAGGGCGGGGGCGCCGGCTCTTCGGGTCCGGGAAAAAGGGAGCCGGTGCACGCATTTCTGAGAGCGGTGGCCTCTGCCGCTCGGCGCCTGGGAGCGCATCCTCCAGGGTGGGTGGGAGGAGGGGTCGGGGGAGGACCTTGCGGTGACGCGGTGCTGGGGCAGGAGGGAGGAGCGCCCAAGCGCGCGCCCCGGGGGACCGGCGTCCGGTGCTACTGGACGCGGTCGCCGCGGGGACTCCTCAGGCCTTTCCCCGGGCGCGGTGCCTAGCCAACCCTGCAGATGCACCCGCGGTCAGGACATCGGCCACGACAGGCTGCCGGGCCTGGCCGGAGGCGGGGAGCAGCGGGTGGCGCGACGCGGTGCAGACGCCCACCTCTAGCTCCGCCCGGCCCGCGCCACGCTCTGCGCCCCTCCGCTGCGGCGGGGGCCGGGGAGCTCGGCGGCTCAGCTCGGCCGTTCGGGCTGCTGCTGCGGCATCCTCCCTGCTCCGGTGACCTCCTAGCTGGCGGTCTGGGAGCCGCGCCACCCCCTGGCGGCTGCAGCCTCCGCTGACCCGGCGCAGCCCCAGCCCGAGCCCGGCGGCTCCGCCCCGGAGAGGTGCGCGGTAGGCCTCCGCAGGCCTCAGCCCTTTGTGACGCCTCCCGGGAGTGAGCTCGTTGCGACTCCGGCGGTCGGACGCCCGGCGGCTAAGCCTGGGAGGGTCTTCTTACCTCTCCCCGGGCTGCATCTCCTACAGCTGGCTCGCTGTGGCCACCACTGTTCGTGGGAATACGCCTCTGAGAGCAGAGCTGGAGTTAAAGAGTGTCTCCCTGAGCTTTAAAGCCTTGAGTTTCCTTCCAGTTCGGGGACCACTGGTCACAATAAATTCATCCTTCTGTCCTTAATGGCGTTGTGTTTCTCAAAGGGGCCCACCATCTCTTCCCCCCTCCCGCTCCCATCCTAGGCACAGCATCCCGGATGCTGCCATTACAGCAATAGGGACGTAGCAATTGAGCCCTCCAGGACGACTCTTGGCAAAGACCCGAGAGAGCCTGGGTTGGGAAGATTTGCATCAGCTGCGGGGCAGTGCCTGTGAGCTTCCCATCCCCATCTGGGAGCTGTTCCTTCTACGGTCCCATGACCAGCACTGCAAGATGACTAGGAGGATTTGGCCGTGCGGTTTACCCGTCCGCACAGAAAAAAACTTCATGGTGGAGCCTGCAGCTGGTGCGATAACATTGGTGTGTCAGAGGCCGGACACACAGGCACACTAGATAGCGGCCTCCTCTGGCTTGTTGATGCTGCTTAAGCTGTAACAGCCTCTCGTGGAAGACTGAGCGAAGCATTTAACAGTGATGGCTTTGGGATTTCAGTTGCAAGTGGTCATGCTATATTATCTTGCAAAATATGGAATAATCGCCCATGATATGCTGAGCATGTATAAAATTGGACCTCAGGTTTGCATCTTTTTGGTTTGAATGTGAAGAACTGAGTATTTTACTCTTTTCTCTTTAGGCATTCATTATGTTATTTGCAAATTATTTCCAAGGGAAAATTAGGCTTCTAAGGTATAAAGAGCTGATTTCATTGAATCAGAAGAACATGGTTTGGGATTATCAGAGAAAGTGAGTTGCTCTCACAGTTCTTTAACGATTTTGAAATCTAAGATGAATTTTTTAAAAACAGGCAAAGAAGAGACATGTTCCATAGCAGTACAAACTGTGATAAAATTGCTTAGACTTTCTGAGATGAGTTCTTTTAAGTAAAGTGGACATCCAGTGGGGAGCAGGGTAGGAGCTGCATTGTATACGGATCAGGAAACACAGGGCACATGACTTGGTTACTTCCAGAGACTCTGATTTGATATAGAGCCCCAGTTTATTTTCAAAAGTACCCATTATTATTCATCATATCTAGCCCCATATTCAGAACGAATTGACTATAGGAATCTATATGTATATTTGTGATGAATAAGTGACAAAACAAAGTCACTTAACGAGAATCTGGCAGTTGCTGAGTCTCACATTTGTAAAGAGTCTGCTTTAGTCTGTAGTTTCTGCATGAAATGTCCATTGAGTTGCAATTCTTTTTTTTTTTTTTTTTTGAGGTACGCGGGCCTGTCACTGTTGTGGCCTCTCCCGTTGAGGAGCCCAGGCTCCGGACGTGCAGGCTCAGCGGCCATGGCTGACGGGCCCAGCCGCTCCGCAGCATGTGGGATCCTCCCGGACCGGGGCACGAACCCGTGTCCCCTACATTGGCAGGAGGACTCTCAACCACTGCGCCACCAGGGAAGCCCGAGTTGCAATTCTTGATTGTTTACATCCTTTCACCACCAAGAGTTCCCTTTTGTTTTTCTCTCTATGGACCCCAGATTTTGTCAAGAAAAAAATTAAGCAGTGATCTTTTTTTTATTAGGCAAAGATATAACTATGTGTTCTAAAAGTAGTAACCATCAATTATAAATGGTTTGTCAGCCTTTGAAAAACATTGCTTATAATTTAAGGATCCTCTTTACTGTCTTCATGAACTGCTCTAGGACTGCAGGCTGTATCATATGCTTATTATAACATTTTATTACAATGAAAGTCACGGTAGACTAAAGATTTCTGCTCTACAGTTTAAAGAGGAAGAAAATTCCCCCTTAATGATTGTTCATTTATTCTTTTTCATTAACTCAGCATTTATTGATTTGCCTAAGCCTTGTCTTTATAGAGAAATCCAAAGAAATAAAACCATTTCCTCATCCTCTAGATCTGTGCTGTCCAATACAGTACCCACTAGCCACATGTGGCCATTTAAATTGAAACTAAATTAAATTTAAAATGTAGTTTTTCATTTCACTAGCCACATTTCAAGTGCTAAAGAGCCACACGTGGCTAGAGACTACTCATTGGACAGCATGGAATAGAGCATTTCCGTTATGGCCAGAAATTCTTCTGGATAGCACTGCTCTAACTACAAGGTGAAATTTTAATTGGGAGAATAAGATATAGTATATAAAGTTATTGGGGAAATCTTAGTACACTACAGATCAAACCTCATTAGAATGTGTACTTCTTAAGAACAGGGTAATCTCTAAGAGTTCGGGCTCTGGCTTCAGACTGTGGCTCCATCACCTGCTGACCTTGGGTAAATTACTTAACCTCTGTATCTGTAAAAGGGGGATGATAATAGTACCAAATTTCAGGGTGGATATAGGGATTAAATGAGATAATCTGTGAATGACGCTTAGGCTAAAGTCTAGAACGTGACCTTCAAGAAAAGTTAGGTATTTTTATAGCAATATACATTATTATAATAAAGGTTTTCTTTTTAAAAAATTGTATCCTTGGCACCCCTCACTGTACTTAGCTAATAGAAAATGCTTGGTAAATGCTGAGTTGATGAAAAATTGTAATGCTACACTGATTTTATGGATATGAGGGCCTCTATTAAAAATGAAAACTGATCTTTATATCTCTGTTGAAGGGTAGAGGCCATTTTAGTGGAATTTAGGCAGAATTGTCATCTCACTTTTTCTGGGGTAAAGAAAGCTGTATGATGAGACTTTGGGGGTAGACAGAAGCAGAAAGGCCTTCAGCTCTTAAAGGAAGAAAAGAGGGTCACTTGCCCTCCTTTTTTTTGCTCCTCAGGGCAGGAATTGGATAGTGGGAGACAACTGGATCCCTGAGTTCAGGCATCAGGTGTTCACCCAAGGGACTTCCTGGAGGAGGTGGGTATGAATTCCACATCTTTGGGAACATCACCAAACAACAGCAACCATTATTGCAAATGTGTTCTGTATTTTTCTTACATATCTATCCAAGAATAGTTTTGTAATGAAGTATGTATGTCTGCTTCTGACCACAGCACTGGTAACCTCTCATGAAACTGGAGTTCCAGAAACACTGGCAAATACTGCTGCAACACCTTGTCAAAATGAAAGCTTCCTGGTAAGTAATGAGCTCACAACTACAGAAAGAATTGAAACTTCTTCGGGAGTTTTCTCGGTAAAGATGTTGAAGAGGAGATTTTTGTACTGGTTGGTGAGTTTAATCTACCAGCACCAAGAAAGTTCATTCTCTAGTGGTTAAACCCATCCTGCTTTTCCTAGCACAAAGAGAAACACACCTCCTTGCACACACCTGACGTAGGCTAGTTGAGACACAGGGGTTCCGTGGGAGGGAAACACTGATGACATCTTGGAGGTCTGTGGGGGAGCCATCTTGCACCTAAAGAGGCAGAATAGAGTTCACTATTTAATAGTGTTGAAGGCAGTAGCTCATTTTCACAACTGGGGTCATTGGTCCAGAACATCTTAGATACCATCTTGAGTTTTGAGAAGAATGTAAATAGGTCCTTTTGTGGATAGGCCTAGGTTCAGTGCTTCTCTCGGCTTGTTATGAAGAAGAGGTAGAAATCTTGTTTAAAGAGGAGGTAGAAATCTCGTCTAAAGAGGAGGTAGAAATCTCCTTGTCATTTGAAAAGAGAAAGAGCCTGCCAGAGTGTATTGAGAAAGAAATACTGACATATATAGGAACGGATTGCTGTCTGGGCGCCTGTTAGTAGGTAGAACGTATGGCTGCTTATTTAGAATAAGCCCCCCCCCCAGATTTGTCCCTTTCTTTTATTCACAGTTAATTAAAAAGTATCTACCCTTGGACAGTTTCTGCTGCCTTATTTCTGCTAAAGATAGTCTATTTAATAGCTTGAGAATTCTTTTTTTTTTAATAATTTCTGAAAAACTTATTTAAATAATCTAGTGCTAAGATATAATTTAAAATGTTGAAATGAATCCCTAAACTCAAAGTGATGTTAAGTGGTGATTGTTTACTGGACTTATTTGAGTGAAAGAAAATTACAGTGCAATAAGCTGAAAAGGGAGTTTTTCGAAGGAAATAGAGATTCACAGAAAGTTGCAAAAAATGTACAGGGAAGTCCCAGGTTTTCCCCCAGTTATCTCCCAAAGATAACATCTTACACAACTACAGTAAATATCAAAACCAGAAAATGACATTGGTATGATCTTTAGAGCTCATTGAGATTTCACTAGTTTTACACATGTTCTTGCCTGTGTGTGTGTGATTTCTATGCAATTTTATCATCGGTATAGATTCTTCTACCACCACCACGATAAGCTACAGCGGCGGTCTCCAAACTTTTTGGCACCAGGGACCGGTTTTACAGAAGACAATTTTTCCACAGACCGGGTGGGAGTGGGGGAAGAGATGGTTCAGTGGTAATGTGAGCGATGGGGGACCATGGGGAGCAGCCGATGAAGCTCCACTGTCTGCAGCTCACCTCCTGCTGTGCGGCCCGTTTCCTAACGGGGGGGTTGGGGACCCCCGAGCTACAGGACTGCTGTATCACTCCTACAAAGGTACCACACCTACCCTTTTACAGTCACCTCCATCCTCCTCCCCACCCCATCTAATTCCTGTCAATCACTAATATGTTCTCATCTCTATCATTTCAAAAATTCTAGATAAATGGAATCATCCAGTGTATAACCTTTTGGATTGGCTTTTTTTTTTTTTTAATTCAGCATAATTCCCTTGGGATCTATCCAAGTTGTTATATGTATCAATAGTTTGTTCTTTTTTTTGAGAAATATTCCATGGTATGTGTGTCCCACAGTTTAACCATTCACCCACTGAAGGATGTTTCCGTTGTTTCCAGTTTAGGCTATTATGAATAAAGCTACTATAAACATTCATGTGCAGATTTTATGTGAACATAAATTTTCATTTTTCTGGTATAAATGCCTAAGGGTACAATTGATGGGTGCATAATTAGTTTTATAAGAAACTGCCGAAGTATTTTCCAGAGTGGCTGTACGATTTTACATCCCTATCAGCAAAGTACGTGCGATAAATAACATGCTTTCAATGTATTAAATGAACTTATTAAATTGAAGTATAGTCAAAAGTTTCTTTTACTATCCACTACTCTACTGACTGTAATTGCTTGTTTACTTGAACCCCGCCAGACTAAACTTCAAGATCAGGCATCCTGTGCCTAACATAGTGACTTGCATATAATAGACAGTCAATAAATATTTGTTCAGCAAATGAACAAATTAATGAACAGAAGAAGAATAGCTGAGTCAGGTTGAAATCAAGTTGAAAAATTACACTGCCCATAAATTATAACGAGAACTGAATTTGAATTTGATGCCATGATTTTTCTTCCAATATATAACATTTTCAAGTCAGAAATTGGCAGTCCATAAGATAAGTCATTTGTGGGTCAATTAATAAAAACTAAATGCCTATTATGTGGCACCAAGGTTATTTGTTGTAGTACTTTGTTAAGAGCAAAAAATTGAAAATAATCTAAATGACCAATGATATAAAACTACTTTAATAAAATATCTATACAATGGAATACCATGCAGTTATCAAAAATAATGAAAAAACTCTTTATGTAAAGAATGGACATGCTTCAAAAGAAATTAATTTAAAAAAAGGTCACAGAAGAGTATGTAGAGTATGCCCCTGGTCATGTAAAATTTTAAACAAGGAAATTAAAAGAGAAAAGATACATGCATAAAGATGTTAATTCTCCATAAATCAGTTTACAAAGTAGAGGGTGTGCCTGCACCATCTTATGCTAGAAAGTAATTGCTCAAAAATTTATAGGGACATGTCAAAAGAATACAGGAGCCAGCTTACAGACACTCCTTCTGGCCATATTTGGAACAATTTAAGTATTAATAATGACAGCAGTAGATTATAACACATTGACTAAAACCACAAAAATAAAAAAAGAATGAGTCCAAAGTGATATTTTAAAATTAAATAAAGAATAAAAAGAGGGAGTACAGAAAGGAAAGTTCTTTACAGGTGAATAATAAAATTACACCGTTTTGCGGTCAACAGAGTAGTAATTGATTCAGGCAAGCATCATCGGTGGATGCTAAAACCACTGGGTGAAATTTTGCGGGGGAACAGAAAATTCATACATTTTCAAAGTATTACTTCCATGGTGATATTTGCTTTTTGTTGTTGTTGTTGTTGTTATTTGTTAATCACAAGTGTAAAGCGTAACTTTACAATGGAGAAATATGGCAGACACCTTCACCAAATGATCAGACTTACTGTGTTTGTTTCCTATTGGTGCTATAAAAAATTCACCACAAACTTAGTGGCTTACAACAGCACAAATTTATTATCTTACGGTTCTGTAGTCCAGAATTCTGACATGGGTCAGAATCTAGGTGTTGGCAGAGCTGCTTTCTTTCTGGAGGTGCTGAGGGAGAACATTTTCCTTGCCTTTTTCAGTTTCTAGAGGCCCCTTGCATTCCTTAGCTCATGGTCCCCTTCCTCCATCTTCAAAGCCAGTTAAACGCTGGTAGAGTCTTCCTGGGATCACATCACTGGGACTCCAACCCTCCAGTCTCCCTCCTTGACTGAAAAGGACCCCTGTGATGATTTCCGGCCCACCCAGATAATCCAGGCTAATCTCTCAAAATCCTTAATTTAAACACATCTGCAAAATTCCTACTGCCACGTGAAGTAATATTCATATATTCTGGAGATTAGGACAGGTACATCTCTGTGGGAACCATTATTCTGCCTACCACATTTACCATTAGAGATAACACAATACATCAGCATTATTTGAATTATGATATAATGCACTGAGAAGGACATATCACTTAAGGTAGTTTTCCTGACAAGAGAAATACTTGTCTAAATTGAGGGACTTTCTGAAGCAAATGTCTTCCACTATTCAATGCTATAAAAAAAAAAAATTGGGGAATTGTTTCAGATTAAAGGAAGGAGACTACAGAAACTTGGCAATTAAATGCAGTGTATAATCCTTGAATGGATCCTGGATAAAAATGAAAAAGTATAAAAGGTGTTAGGACAATTGAAAAATTTGACTATGAACTGTATCATAAATAATATTGTATTAAATTTAAATTTCCTAAGTGTGATAATTGTATTGCTTGTTCTTAGGAAATATATGGTATAGTTTTTCGAAGTAAAGTATCATGGTGTCTGCAACTAACCTCAAATGGCTCAGAAAAAAGATCAAGAGAAAGCAAATATGGCAAAATATTGACAACTGGTGAATCTAGATTAGTACTATAAAATAGAAATATAATGCAAGCCATATATATATATATATCAATAATTTTAAATATTCTAGTAGCTAGGTTAAAAACAAAGAAGAAAGTGAAATTAATTTTAATATTTTAACTCATATTCAATTAGCATTTAAAATGTGCTCAATGTAAAAATTATTAATGAGATATTTTACTTTTTTTTTTTTTTTTTTTTTTTTTTTTTCCTTTTCCTTTTCCTTTCTTTCCTCCTCCTCCTCCATACTAAGGCTTAAAAATCCAGTATGCGGGCTTCCCTGGTAGCGCAGTGGTTGAGAGTCCGCCTGCCGATGCAGGGGACGCAGGTTCGTGCCCTGGTCCGGGAAGATCCCACATGCCGCGGAGCGGCTGGGCCCGTGAGCCATAGCCACTGAGCCTGCGCGTCTGGAGCCTGTGCTCCGCAACTGGAGAGGCCACAGCAGTCAGAGGCCTGCGTACCAAAAAAAAAAAAAAAAAAATCCAGTATGCATGCAACACTTATAGAACACCTAAACTCTTACTAACCACATTTCAGTGCACAAAAGTCACACGGTGGATGCTGGTACTACTAAATTAGCACAGGTCTAGATGAAGGGTATATGTGTGTTCAATGTTCTATACTTGTAGTTTTCTGTAGGTTTGGAATGTTTCAAGATAAAAAGTTGGGGAAAAAAGAAATAGAGATTTCTAGGAAATAAAAAATAAAATAAATAAAATTTAAAATAGCATAGACAATTTCTAGGAGGATACAGAAGAAACTGTTAACACTGGTCAACTCTGGGAAGAAGAAATGGAGAGTGATGAAAGAGGAATGATGGTTCTCGCTGTACCCTTTCGTACCTTTTGTACAAGACTGTGACTAAACCTATTAAAACAAATTTAAATTATTCTAAAAGTAATATCTGCTTTATCTTTTAATTCAAAACCAGATGCTCTTTCATGCTAAGCTCTGAAAACCCCCAGTTGAGAGGTAAAACTCCACCTACTGCACTCGATTTCCTAAAAATTCCTTGATATAGGAAAGGGGTGTGGGTCCCATCTAAAATATAGTAGTTGTTTAGAAATTTCTTCTGGTGATGTTTCCATCTTTACTTATTAGTCTTAATAAGTCATTTTAATCTTCCTGTTTGCATATTATTAAATAATTTTAGATAAGTTTTATCAGTAATCTAAACTCCATTTCTGAGTTGCTGAAAACAAGAAAAAATATTCTAGCTCAGGCTCACCTAAATTCTAGGTGATGGACGAAGGCTGTAATTCACAATGGCGCCGGAGGTTGTGCGCAAGTTCATTACAAATTTATATCTGTTTTACTTAAGCCTCCTTCCATTTTGCACCGGAGCGGGGTCTCTAGGGTTACATTTGTCCAACTGTAACGGCTGACGCTTTCAAAACTGAGTTTCATCCTATTGTCTTCTGCTCGTATTTCATGAGGGCTTCCGAACTGAGGCTGGGCTGGAAGGTTTCTTGACTCCTTTGGTAATTGCATCATTTCCTGGCCGTTTCTCATACATAATGCGGAGAAAGGAAGCACTTGCCCAGATAATAACAGCTTGAAAAGCAGGAGGATAATGGAAACAGCGCGTTTTAACGCTGTTTACGCGTTTAAAACGCGTTTTACTCCGATCCGGGTGCAGATGCCCTGGTTCTTCACTAAGCGAATTACCCACAGCCCTCCCAGTTTCGTTAATCTGACTCTAAAATAAGTAAATTAAGTAGTCGCGTCCTAAAGGCCACGAGGCCCTTCATCACCCACACTTAAAGAGCATCAGCTCTGTGCCAAGCTCTACACCGGGAAACACTCTCCGCCCGTGGCAATCTTACCGTTAGATTTAGTAAAATGTTTAGTGGGATTTAACATCTGCGTGAGAGGGAAAGACAAAGACATACACAGAGAGAGAAAGAGGTTAGATTTAGGAGCAGCTAGATGATTGAGAAAATGATAAAGCAAATTGCAAGGTTCTGGACAGTACTTTAACATTGTCTAGATACAGATATTTACATGTTACATAATTAGGATGAAATCCCAGGACGTCTTTTCCAGCATGGCAGTCGGAAGAGGATTCGATTTGGAGGATCCAGCCTTTCCCCTTCGGAGCCGCCGCGGAGATCGCCTGAGAGCGCAGGGCATTTGCCGGGTTTAGTCAAGTGAAGAAATTCAACAGTTCCTCCCGTATCCTCCTAGAAATTGTATATGCTATTTTAATTTTATTTATTTTATTTCCTATAAATATCTATTTCTTTTTTCCCCAACTTTTTATCTTGAAACATTGCAAACCTACAGAAACGCAAAACAGGAACGAAGTGGGCAGGGCTTAGAGGCAACAATCTCGTTTTTTATTGGCCAGGTTTACGTAGCGATTTCTAAAGAAACAAATGCACTGAGAGAAGAAACTTAGCAAGTTCCCTGGTGGTCTAGTGGTTAGGATTCGGCGCTCTCACCGCCGCGGCCCGGGTTCGATTCCCGGTCAGGGAAGCAACTTTTCTTGCCTGCAAATGAGTTACGATGGTTGTTACCGAATTTTTTCTATTATACAAATTCAATTAGCTTTGAATATTATTGAACCTAAGATTTTAAATTCAATTACGTTTCAATATTATTGAACCTAAGATTTAAAAAATTCAATTAGCTTTGAATATTATTGAACCTAAGATTTAAAATACGCCATACCTTTTTACAGATATTTGCAATCAAATAAGCAACAAAATGATCCCTGATTCTAAAGTACTCTAAATACAACTACGTCACTTATAAATTTGCGTTTTCCAGCTTTGCAAATAGTTTGGATGTGTATACAAGCATTAATTTATTGAGCCTTTGTTAATCTGGAGCTTCGTTTGACTAATAAGAGGAGGAAAATCATTTTAGGAGGCATTATACCTATTTTGCATCACGCTGAGAGTCAAGTTTCATATATTCAGATTTTGTGCTTTGTAGATTGCGTATGTTGGAGCTGTTCTTACCCGGTTCTTCTTTATGAATCTAAGATCTTTTCTGAGATATGTTGTTGGTTAATTATCAAGTAGCTGCTTTATATTTTCTGTTACTAACACACTGTAGTAATTATTTTACCTGTTGTATTTTAACTTTTCTCAAAGACCTTCACGCAAATATGGCAAATTTCTTGCATCCAGTGTGTCGATTCCCTGTAGGTTAATCATATAGGTCTTTCAAAAATAGTTAAGTATCATTTGGAATTCTTACATTCAGGGCAAAGAAGGACTCTGGGAATTCCCCAAAAGAGAATATGGAAATGTTGGAGTCAAAAAGAAGATAAAATGGTGCTATATAGACATTACATTTTTTTTTAATCCTGAAATTTCAAAATCATTCTAACCTTTGCTAACTTTTAAGCTACTGGGGTTTTTTTTTTTGACCATTTCATTTTAAGCCTGAAATTTCACAATAGCACAGAAATAAACCAAGAGCTTAATTACAGCTCCTGTGGCTTTGTCTTACTTTCCTTTTAGCTGTGCTGAGCCTGGTTTGGAAGAGGAAAAGGAAGATTATTTATTAATGGTCCGGGGGTAGAAAAAAGCAGAAGTGTTTAAGGAGTCTTTCATTGAGGAATTAAGACAGAAATATATTTCTTATTATTATCGCCATTAACAAAAACAAAGGCACCTTTCCTCGACTCTTTGCTATGTGGTAAGTACTTCAAATAATTGAAATATGTAATGAGGGAAGGGAGAAAGAAGTGGATATGAGAATGAAAATAGAACTGGAAAACTGGTTCCCAAAATAGCCTAGAGGCTAGCAGGATCTGGAAAGCTTGAGAAAGTGGGAATGGGCATTTAATCTTAGGGGATCCACGATGACCAAGGCCTGGGCATCCAGTGTGGCTGTACCAGGCTGGCTATAGAAGGGCACCTGTGCTAGGGAACAGTGCAGGTCCGGGTAAGACAGGTTAGTGCAGCCAGATTATGGAGGACCTTAAGACAATCTATGGAGTTACAAAGGGAATGCAAGAAGCCTTGGTATTTGATAGGATAGAAAAGCTTAAGAATAATAGGGAAGAATCAGTAATGACAATATGAGTTGTGTTCTATGTGGTTAGTAAAGTTGGAGTGGCATGGAAAGTGGTAGGGAGGTTGAGGTGGGGAAACAGACTTGGGACAGAAGGTAAGTTCAGTTGGATCCCAGCTGTGGCAGCACAGGTAAATGGTGGTTGGAAATACTGGATGGAACTTAGGAAGGTAGGGATTTTGGAGCTATTAGCTTAGAAGTTTGAGAAGATATGAGCTCTCTCAAAAAGAGAATCTAGAAAAAGGACAGAAGACCAAGTAATAAACCAAGGTGAGAATATATTATAGGAGAATGGGAAGAAGTAGAATAACTATAAAGAAAACAGCAAAGGAGCAGTAAGAGAGTTTATAAACAGATCAGAGAAATTCAAGAAGGAAGTAGCAGTGAAGAGAATAGGATATTGTAAAAAGGTCAAGGAGAAGATGAAGGAGAGTAAGTAAAGACGGGTGGTGAGACACGGCTGTTGGGTTCAGAATAGACCAGTGGAAGCCAGACCACAGTAAGCAACTCTGTCTAGGAGACCATAGCTTTAAACATGACTCCACGTGGTGAGGGTCTGGACTAGTGTGAGAAAGAGACAGCAAATCTATCAATAACTAGATATTGCAGAAGAGCAAATATGGAGAAGAAAAAGAGGTCTTAGGAAAGCAAAGAAAACACTCTAGTTCAGGAGCCAGAGACTGTGAAATAATCCTGTCCGCCAATATCAGCTGAGTTCCTTGGGAAAGTGACTCAGCTTCTCTGAGCCTCTGGAGCTTTTTCTGTACAATGGAGATGCTACTAGCTCCCATGCATGCTTCACAGAGTTATTGTCACTCATTCATTCATTCATTCACTGATTTAGCAAACACTTCTTAATTCTCACTCCATGCCAGTCACTGTTGTAGGCACAGGTAAGAAAGGGCAGTAAGACTTTATCACAGTTGAGTAGGAATCAAAGGGGAAAATGATTAAGGTTTTGATTATGGCCTATTAATTTGGAAAGGGTGTTGATTCAGAACGAGGCACAGCAGGAAGTCAAGTTGCATTTAGGTTTGGACTAAAGAGAGGGCATCCAAGTGAAGCTGTCCTATACATGGGTTGACATTTTTGACTAATGATGATAGATTCTGAGGAGATCCATCTTTGAATTGAGAATTGAACCCTCAAGAATGGAAATGCATGCCAAGAGATTGAGTACAGCAAAATGAAGAGTGGAGGTTTGCAAGCCTGACTGGCTAGAAGAGGACAAAGGAGGAAAGTCTGAAGGAGCAGAGTGAGGATAAGTCAAGGTCAAAGAAGTCAAAGAAGAAAGAGTCTGGAGATTGCAGGGTAGTCATTAATAGCAGTAGCATATTTCTCTTGTTTGATTTATTTTTTAATGGAGTTTTATTTTGTTATGGTTAGAATCATTTTGTGTTTTATCTATTCTACTGTTTTTTATGTATATATACCACTATTTATTTATTTATTTATTTTTAATGTAAATTTTTTTTTTTTTTTTTGCCACACTGCACAGCTTGGGGGATATTAGTTCCCTGACCAGGGATTGAACCCTGGCCACCACAGTGAAAGCCCTGAGTCCTAACCACTGGACAGCCAGGGAATTCCCTCTACTCTTATTTTTAGTCCATTTTTCTACATGACATTGTCATTTAGACACAGAAATATATCACATAACCTACACATAGTATGAAATTACTGCTTCGTAGAGCCAGAATATTGTGCTCCATTTCTGTGCTTTCAAAGAGTGGGGAAATGCTGAAGGACTGTCTGCAGAAATACTCCACATATGAAGAGGCTCCTTAAGGGTAAAGGAATAGAAATTATTTAACCTGCAGAAAATATAGCAGGGGTTATTTGCTGTATACCAAAAATATATTTCTGGACCTGTCAAATTACTTTATTTAAATAAATAATCATCATTCACCCAGGGTTGGGCTACTACAGTGGACCTTGATTGGGCTGACAAATTCTAGAATTATAAAGGATGTCTGAGAGTAACTAAGGTAGGAAGGAAAGGAAGGACTTTCAACAGCATCTAGTACAGTGCTTGACATATGGTTGGTGCTAAATCAATGAATTAAATAATCAATTAAACCAAGAAGTAGATTGCTAGGACTTCACTTGAAAGCTAACCCCTCATAATACTATTTTTTATGAATCACACCGCTATATTTCTGCTGAGAGCAGAAAGCAGAAAAAGAATTAAACTGAGTCATCCTGAATAATGTCTACCTCTTATTGTCTTCTTTTAGATGAATTTCTAAATTATTTCTATGAATTTCTATAATATATATAATATAATATATAGTACTTTTAATAATTTGTGTATTGTTTTGTGTAAGTTATGGTTTTGAATGCTGAATCCACAATATTAGAATCAATTCTTACAATTATCCTTGCTTTGTAGTTTAGGAAACTTAGAAAGTTTATAACTTATTTATAAGTTATACAAGTATGTCATACAAATATGTTGGGGAACCAGGATTCCCGCCTGGATTTGCCCAGCCTAAATCCTGTATTCTTTAAGACTCCCCAGCTACAACAAATTTTCTGGTGGCACTATGGAGTGTTCTTTAGAGCAGTCTTTACAAATAGGGTGATTCATGGGGAGTGTTCCACAGAAGGAAAAAGGAATTGTATGATATCTCAGGTTCTATTTCAAATGAATAATTGAACTCTATGCATTACAATTTTGGTGAGAGTCAATCCTAGCAGCTGCTTATTGGAGGTTACCAAATTCCCCAGAAAGTTGGGGAAAACTTTCAATTAAGAAATAAGTTTAGGGCTTCCCTGGTGGCGCAGTGGTTGGGAGTCTGCCTGCCAATGCAGGGGACACGGGTTCATGCCCCCGGGAAGATCCCACATGCCGCGGAGCGGCTAGGCCTGTGAGCCATGGCCGCTGAGCCTGCGCGTCCGGAGCCTGTGCTCTGCAACCGGAGAGGCCACAACAGTGAGAGGCCCGCGTACCGCAAAAAAAAAAAAAAAAAAAGAAAGAAGTTTAGGGGCTTACCTGGTGGTGCAGTGGTTAAGAATCCGCCTGCCAACATAGGGGACACGGGTTCAAGCCCTGGTCCAGGAAGATCCCACATGCTGTGGAGCAACTAAGCCCGTGCGCCATAGCTACTGAGCCTGTGTTCTGGAGCCCGCGAGCCACAACTACTTAAGTCTGCGTGCCTGGAGACCGTGCTCTGCAACAAGAGAAGCCACTGCAATGAGAAGCCCACACACCGCGACGAAGAATAGCCCCCGCTCACGGCAACCAGAGAAAGCCCACATGCAGCAACAAAGACCCAACGCAGCCAAAAATAAATAAATTAAAAGAAAAAAAAAGTACTCTTAAAAAAAAAAAGAAATAAGTTTAACAGCAAACACAACATACTTGCATTTATTGGATAAGCATGTTGATTTGTGAAAGTGTTTCTTTCTTCAGCATAATTTTTATTTAATTAAAACTAATCTTTGCCACATCTCCATGTTGATCACTATTATCTTATTGACTTAAATAAAAATGGTTCTTTTTTTTCCATTTTCCTCATTTAATGAGTAGGCTATAGAAAAAAATGTTTTTACATTAGTTACATAAAAGAAAAGAAATTTAAATTTAAACCATGGACACACTTGATCAATTACTTTTTTCTGCTTATTACATCCTCTGAATTTTTATAATATACGTAACATAATGTATGGTACTTTTAATAATTTCCTATTGTTTTGTGTAAGCTATGGTTTTGTAAATTCCTTGAAGTTTGAGTTCATAAAATGTACTTCTGTCTTACAAAGTGATAATCGTATAATTGGTGCTCAAAATTGTTGTTGTCTTTTGGTCTTGATTATTAGTATGATCCCTGAAAGCAATAATGATAGTAAGCCAGGAGCTTCATGAGGACAGGGTCTACATCATATTCATCTTTGTATCCTCTAGACAATGACAGTACTTGGCACATAGTAGCAAATCAAATGACTCGAGTGGATAAATGAAAGAATGAGGCAAAAAATTGAAACTGGCACTTTTCAGAAGAAACATGGTCACCAATAAACCTTTGAAAAGAGGACTGACTTCTTGTGTAACCAAGAAATGCACATTAAAACAAGAGAGTCTGATTATACCCATAAATTAGCAAAAATGGAAAAATCTAACAATATCAAGTGCTGGTAAGGATATAGACTGAAATTTGTATACGCTAAAGGTGGGAGTGTAAATTGGTGGATAAAATAACTTTGGAAAATAATTTGTATTATCTAGTAAAGTTGGAGGTTCTCATGCCCAGCAATTCAATTCCCTGGGAGAAATCCTGCACGTAAACTCCAGAAGACATATACAAGAATGTTCACAGTAGTACCATCATAATAGACCCAAACTGGAAGCAACCTAAATGTCCATCAAGAGTAGAAGAGCTGGGCTTCCCTGGTGGCAAAGTGGTTGAGAGTCCGCCTGCCGATGCAGGGGAAACGGGTTCATGCCCCGGTCCGGGAAGATCCCACATGCCGCAGAGCGGCTAGGCCCGTGAGCCATGGCCGCTGAGCCTGCGCGTCCGGAGCCTGTGCTCCACAACGGGAGAGGCCACAACAGTGAGAGGCCCGTGTACCGCAAAAAAAGAGTAGAAGAGCTAAATTATATTGTGGTATAGTCGTAAAATGAAATACTACAGAGTGGTGAAAACAAATGGATCAAAGCTCCTCTTATCAACATGATGAATCCCAGAAAAATACTACTTAATTTAAAAAGCAAATCAAATACAGAATGATCTCATTTCATATGCAGTTTTAAAATGCTAAATGAAAACTATTACTTATTGATATGTACATGGATGGTAAACTATAAATAAAGCAACACAGTTTGTGTGCCTGGTTAATAGAGATATGGAGAAAGGATTCAATGAAAAGCACACAGAGCTCTTTCAAAGTACTGGTAGTGCTAAGCTGGGTGGTGAGCACACAGGTGTTGTCTCCTTTGATTATTTATAACACATATATCATTTTTCTCTACCAATTCAATATTTCATTAAAATAAAAAACAAAAAGGAATGAATGATAATGTTTGAATAAAGTCTTTGGGATAATGACATGCAAGCAATATTTAGATGAGCAAAAATTCCACTCCTCTCTATTGCTGTCGGTTTTTTTTTTTAAAACATCTTTATTGGAGTATAATTGCTTTACAATAGTGTGTTAGTTTCTGCTTTATATCAAAGTGAATCAGCCATATGCATACATATGTCCCCATATCTCCTCCCTCTTGCGTCTCCCTCCCACCCTCCCTATCCCACCCCTCTAGGTGGTCACAAAGCACCGAGCTGATCTCCCTGTGCTATGCGGCTGCTTCCCACTAGTATCTATTTTACGTTTGGTAGTGTATATATGTCCATGCCACTCTCTCACTTCGTCCCAGCTTACCCTTCCCCCTCCCGGTGCCCTCAAGTCCATTCTCTATGTCTGTGTCTTTATTCCGCTCCTGCCCCTAGGTTCTTCAGAACCATTTTTTTTTTGTTTAGATTCCATATATATGTGTTAGCATACGGTATTTGTTTTTCGGGCCTCTCACTGTTGTGGCCTCTCCCGTTGCGGAGCACAGGCTCCGGACGCGCAGGCTCAGCGGCCATGGCTCACGGGCCCAGCCGCTCCACGGCACGTGGGATCTTCCCGGACCGGGGCACGAACCCACGTCCCCTGCATCGGCAGGCGGACTCTCAACCACTGCGCCACCAGGGAAGCCCTGTTTTTCTCTTTCTGACTTACTGCACTCTGTATGACAGACTCTAGGTCCACCCACCTTACTACAATAACTCAAATTCGTTTATTTTTATGGCTGAGTAATATGCCATTGCATATATGTGCCACATCTTCTTTATCCATTCATCTGTCAATGGACATTTAGGGTGTTTCCATGTCCTGGCTATTGTAAATAGAGCCGCAATGAACATTGTGGTACATGACTCTTTTTGAATTTTGGTTTTCTCAGGGTATATGCCCAGTAGTGGGATTGCTGGGTCATATGGTAGTTCTATTTCTAGTTTTTTAAGGAACCTCCATACTGTTCTCCATAGTGGCTGTATCAATTTACATTCCCACCAACAGTGCAAAAGGGTTCCCTTTTCTCCACACCCTGTCCAGCATTTATTGTTTGTAGATTTTGTGATGATGGCCATTCTGACCAGTGTGAGGTGATACCTCATTGTAGTTTTGATTTGCATTTCTCTAATGATTAGTGATGTTGAGCATCCTTTCATGTGTTTGGTGGCACTCTGTATATCTTCTTTGGAGAAATGTCTATTTCGGTCTTCTGCCCATTTTTGGATTGGGTTGTTTGTGGTTTTTTTTTTATATAGAGCTGCATGAGCTGCTTGTATATTTTGGAGATTAATCCTTTGTCAGTTGCTTCTTTTGCAAATATTTGCTCCCATTCTGAGGGTTGTCTTTTTGTCTTGTTTATGGTTTCCTTTGCTGTGCAAAAAGCTTTTAAGCTTAAGTCCCATTTGTTTATTTTTGTTTTTATTTCCATTTCTCTATGAGGTGGGTCAAAAAGGATCTTGTTGTGATTGATGTCATACAGTGTTCTGCCTATGTTTTCCTCTAAGAGTTTTACAGTGTCTTGCTTTACATTTAGGTCTTTAATCCATTTGGAGTTTATTTTTGTGTATGGTGTTAGGGAGTGTTCTAATTTCACTCTTTTACATGTAGCTGTCCAGTTTTCCCAGCACCACTTATTGAAGAGGCTGTCTTTTCTCCATTGTATATTCTTGCCTCCTTTATCAATATTGCTGTAGTTTTTAATGGCGTTTTTTTCTGAAGTAGGAAAGTTCCAGGCAGGTTTAAAACGATAAATGTGAAAATAAACCACAAGGTGGCGTCCTAGTCTCATGTGTCTCATTCAGACACGTTTAATCCAAGTAACTCTTACTTACCTTGGAAATGTTGGATATAGTCAAAATCTAGAGTTTACTGTATTCATAAGGAGCAACAGAGGATTTTTTTTTCTTTTAGCTTCTTTCTTCTCGTTTCATATGCTTGATTTTACTTGCATATGTACTGTGCTATCAGATTAAATTTGGGGGGAAGCAATTCAGATAAACTCAATACAAGTATGCAGGTCTAGCGTATGACATTTATTCATTCATTCCTCATTCAGTCAGTCATGCATTCATGTATTCAGTCACTTAACTAACATCCACACATATTTTTTGAACTTCTCTTCTGTACCAGACACAGGGCAAAGAGGCCCTGGAAACAATGATGAACAGAAACATACTATCATTTGCTTTCAGTGTAGCGGTGGAGACAAGATTAATCATATAATCACAAATTTAAATTGCAACTGACAAATTCTGTGAAAGAGAAGTATGTGGTTTACAAGATTCCACAATATGGTTTTGAACCAGTTGGCGATGTTAGAGGAGTGATCCATCTCTCAAGATGTGAAAAATCAGATGAGTTACCTAGGTAAGAAGGAGAGAAAAGAACATTGTGAGTAAAAGGAACATGTGCAAGGCCTTGTGGCAGGAGACAGCAAGGAGAAAAAGGGCTGGAAAAAAGGGGGATGGCTGGGTAGCAATTCAGAGGTAGCAGAGATAGGTGAGGAGAGGTCTAAGAAGTGGGCAGGGGACAGATCTTGCATGGTCTTGTGGCTTGAGGTTAAGGATTTTGTCTTCATTCTAAGAGTATTAGGGAAGCACAGAAAGGAGGGTGGGAGCAGCTCAAAGTCCCTGCCCAGTCACTGGTGAGTCAATAGCTTCATCAGGGTTTATGACAGATTCTGCCTTACGTGCTAGACGGTGGCACGACTCTGTCCGCCTGTGTGTGATTAGCTTTTCTGATAGTGAAGGACATCATTTAGAAACAGTAATATAATTTCAATCTCGGCTGCATTTACTAGATTTAAGATTTTTCTTTTAAAGAAACATGACTTCATTGTATTTATTTTGGATCAAATGAAAAGCCATAGCTTTTTGAAGACAGAAAACATAAAGTGTGCTCTCTTAACAAATAAATAGATCTATTTAGCTCATCCACAACAAAATAAAAACCTTTGGCACCTAAAATATAAAAGGTATGAAAGAAAGTGTTTCGTTTATGGTCATACTGTCTCAGAAAGAACCATGTATTGGCAATTAGGAGACTTGGGTTAGGAGACGACTGTGGGGAAAGATCATCGAACTTCACTGAGCTTCCGCTTTTTTCACCTGCTAAATGAAGCACTTGGTCTAGGTTATGTTCTTCCAACTCTGAAATTCTGTGAATCTCTAAATATATTCAAAAAGAAATATGTACATGCTATTAATTTAAAGAGAATGGGTATTGGGGGACTACCTGGGCATGTATTTGAGTAAAGTTGTGTGAATGGGACTGAATGAGACTTATTTAGGATCTTAAGACTTTTTTTTAACTTTTTGGCCACACCACGTGGCACATGGGATCTTAGTTCCCCCATCAGGGGTCGAAACTGCACCCCCTACAGTGGAAGCATGGAGTCTTAACCACTGGACTGCCAGGGAAGTCCCTTAAGACATTTTAAACGAACTAAATTTGAATAAGCTACACTACCATTTGTTGATAGTATACCATGTGCAAGTCTTATGAACATTATCTCATTTAATCCTCCAAAAATCCTTGTGAGATAGATGTTGCTTTTTAAATCCTATTTTACTGATGAGAAAAACAAAGCTTACACAGATACAGAAATTTGTCCAGAGTCACACAGTTAATACATCTCAAGATGTATCCAGATCTGTCTGATTTCAGAACTTGTCCTTTTAGTCATTATACTATTTATTATACCCACTGAAGAGTTGAGATTTTAAAAATGACTTAAAAATATTGAGTAGAATAGAGAGACATTGACTAGAATTATAAATATGGATTTCAAGTTATTTATAAGTGATTTGAATAAGTACCAAAATTTTTAATAAGCTGCCACATCTTAAACAAAACTGCTTAATAGACGTGATTTAACTAAGTTAAACATGCAGTGTCCTAGATAGGGCTGTGAAACGGCACTACCATTTAGCAAAACACCTCCTTGCTAATATGTCTTTACTGTATCAATAGGAGATATGCCTACAGAATTAAACTTCTAATCTGTACATTTAAAAAGAACAATTAAATAACTTTTACTATTCTCTCAGTTGTCATATCCTGAAAATAAACAGTGGTGAACTTTGTTTCTCCTTCTGTCTCAAGCTCCTGATACCCAAAGCAAGTAAGTTGCCTGCTGGACCTCGGTGTCTTGAGAAGCGACTAAAGGCACTTACATTGAGTTATTGCTCCTGTGTTGTTTTGTCTGTGGCTCCTGTTGTTGGGCACGCTTGGGGTTTGACAGTCACATCAAAGGGGCAGACTGTGTTGTGAGAGTAGTCAGCATGGGCCAGATAATTCATGGGTTTATTGCTGAGACCTGTTCCCATGATAGTCATGTCAGGTGGTACTTGGTGTTTAAGTCTGTTCTCTTGGTGTAAAACATATGCCTTAAGCCTGCTGAATGACTCAGCAGTTGTTGACTCATGGATATTTTTGGGGGGGCTTTCTGAATTTTGAAAGGGGACATAATGGCCCATCAAGCCTCCTTATTGTAGCAGTAAAGGATGTTTGTCACCATAGGCAATGCTTGCCCACTGAGCTTGACTGTACCCTCATCTGATGTCACCAGGCTGTCTGTGAGTTTTGATGTTACAGCACTCAACCATTTGTACTATGCTATGCTTATCTTTCTGCTGTCAGAAATATGTCAAAATAACAAAATAAATTTAACAGTGGCTGCTTGTGAGACAAAAAAGTGACTGGCTTAGTTCCTGTTTAGGAAGTGGCTGGTGACTGTGACTGAGAAGTGTGTTATGATGACAATAAAATATGGCCTGTGTGCCTCTGTGTTTTGCCCTCCTGACTGTGAACACGTCTCCATCATCTTGCCAGGCCCCAAGGGAAGCCTATTTAAAGCAGCTGTGCTGGGACAGACTGGCTAGGATATGGGAAGAGGCCAGCCATTGCTGGCCCAGGAGAAAATTTACACAAACAGAGCTACACGAAGCTCTGGTCGTGTTGTTTTGGTGGGAAAAAAACAAAACAAAAAAACAAACAAAAAACACAGTCTTTGGGTTCTCTGCAATTAAGGGAAAAGGCTAAAAAAAAAAAAGCAATGGAAGAACTAGGAAGCAGGCAGAGTTTTATAGTTTTATAGTATGATAAATAATATTCAGTTCAATAGCTTATAATCAGGAAAGAAGGGGTTAACTCAAGATGCTCAAGACGTTGTTTCAGGAGTTTATGAGCAATATAAAATTTATCACCCTACTTATACAAGTGAAACATTATGAATAATAGCCATTCTTTGCAAAGTAGTTTTTCTTCCACAGGAGAAAATTCGACTGTTTTCACAGCAATGAAAACATAAAACTATTACAACGCAAGCTTAATGCACGAAACTTTAGAGTTAACTTGCCACTTTCTACCCCTTAAAAAATAAACTTATAAGGCATTCTATTACATGCATATTCCATTTCATATGCATAAATCTCTTCATTCCCACAGACTAACAGAATGACAGCAGAGGTCAAGGAAACAGAATATTCAGTTCTCAGGAGACTAAGAATTTAGAGGCATATAAAAATGTCTCTGGATATAAGATTTTTGCAAAATTATACACATATAAACTGTTAACTGCTATAGAAAGCATGCTTAACTGCAGGCCAAAGAGTTTAGGTTAGTTAAAAACCCCTTCCTGATAACAAGACTTGTTAAAGTGAATGGATTATTGAGCAGGTCTTCATAGGCCAAATGAAGAATGTTGTTTTATGACATGATGGACCTGGAATGTATAAACATTCAGAATAATCCAGCATTTTTCCCTCAAAAAAACTCTTATCTTTTATATCTAATGGAAGACAGGATTTTTTTTTCAAACTCAATTTACTCAGCTATCTAGTCTTAATATGTCACTATTTTGCCTCACTTTTGTCAACCACTTTGACTGAGATTATAGAATATTTCTGGTAGATTTAACAGAGGATAACTTCACTGATTAAGTAATTTAAAACTTTATTAACTCTCAACTGCTTGACAGGTGAAAGTTAAAACTAGGGAACTGCCAAAATAATTTCCTTTTACGTTGCATTACAGAAGAAAGTGGAGTTTTTTTTATCCTTTAATATATTAAAAGGGAGAGATGGTGGAGATTTTTATGCTAATTTACTCGTATTTAGCTCAAAGTGATCTCAGGCAGGTTGAGATTCTTGGTTAGTCTGAATGAGTGAGTCCAAAAGTACTGCCAGAAGCCACAGCCTAGAGGTCAAAGGTATGGGCTTAAGAATCAGACAGGCCTGGGCTGAGTCACAGCTCAAACTGCTAGGTATAACCTTGGACAATCAACCTCTTATTCTCTAATTCCTAATATGTAAAGGTAATAAGACTATCTACTCTATACGATAGTTAACCAGGCTTAAGTGAGGTAACAGATTGCAAGCACTTAGCATGGAGCTTAGCACAGAGAACGAAACAACATTAACAGTTAGTATTACATCTTATATCCGTTTTAAGACCTGTGACTTAAACAGTGTGTGTTGGTTCTGTCAGTTCTAAAAGAGGACCTGATTCCCTAACCAGCCAACCCCATTCATGTCTGTTCTTCTAAAGTTAGAAGTGAGGGAGAAAGTGCCAACTGGGACCTAAGGAACCATTTCTCATCTGCCTCTGGCCCCTCAAACAAGTTTGTCTATGGAAGCCAAGGGACTTTTCTTCTTTTAAAGATGTCTCATCCAAGTTCAAAGACTTATCCTTCCTTCCAAAGAATATGAGCTATAGTCACAGTTTATGATGTCATATTTGCTGTAATGCTTTGTTATAGTTGCTGAAATGCTCACAGCCTCAGTTGCTTAGATCTTAAAAGAATTACAAGGGGAAGTCAAACTCCATTCTTCAGTAAAATGCAGAACTAGGAATAGTCCCATTGGGCAATAAAAACATGAAAAGCTTAAAAAATATATATCTATCTTTAGATCATTAAGCCATTACAAAGTCAACCCAGATTCTTTGATTTGACTAAGACCCTATGCTGGTATTTTTAAAGTAAGCTAAATCACCCACATTTAGTCTATGTATATTTCTAGCCATGGATTTTAAAAATCACATTCGAATATAATATTATAGTAGTGCCTCAAATCCAAGATACAATTTTGAAAAAAAGTTTTACACTTTGGAAATTGGGATGTGTAAAGTTATTTCGTGGTGGTACTTTTCTTTAAAATCTGACCTTAAACTAATAGTGTATCTTGTAATTGATGGAGTTTTAGACTTATGAAATTCTAAAATTATCTTGCTTTGTGAAGATGTTACCTGAGGTGATTACTCTTACTTTGTGTTAACTTAATTACTAGCAAAGGCACAAGTTGAATATATAATAAGGAAGATAATTTAAAAGGCTTCATTAAGACTGATGATACATGTGGATCATACAACCATCACTCTAGTTAATATTTGAACTATTTTATGTTTGAACATTACTTTAAAAGTCCCTCAGGGACTTCCCTGGTGGTGCAGTGGTTAAGAATCCGCCTGCCAATGCAGGGGACATGGGTTCGAGTCCTGGTCCAGGAAGATCCCACATGCCGCGGAACAACTAAGCCCGTGCGCCACAACTACTAAGCCTGCACTCTAGAGCCCGTGAGCCACAACTACTGAGCCCACGTGCCACAACTACTGAAGCCCGCACGCCTACAGCCCGTGCTCCGCACCAAGAGAAGCCACTACGATGAGAAGCCCGAGCACTGCATCGAAGAGTAACCCCCACTCACCACAACTAGAGAAAGCCTGCGTGCAGCAATGAAGACCCAACAGCCAAAATTAAAAATAAATAAATTTATATAAAAAAATAAGTCCCTCAGATTTCTCCAAATATGATAGGAAATATCATATTTGTAATTGCCAAAGATCCCAAGGAGAGAAAAAGCTTCCCTGGCTAGTTCCTAGGAACCCGTTTCCTCATTTTCAGGGCACCTGCTTCTTTTGAGGGTCCCTATGAATAGCTAAGGTGGTAGTCATACCCATCAGTCAGGCTGTGGGATCCCGTAACATTAGAAAGCTGATGTAGACAGCACAATGCTAGGCACACGGTAGTTATTCAATAAATACTTTCTGGCTCAATGATGTGAAATATAAAACTGAGTCCTAATTAGACATACATATAGCTTTCATCATTTGGGGAAAACCAAATTTCTAAAAAAGTCCTCCTTTTCCTTTTTTATCCCCCCCACCAAAAATCCTTTGAGTTAATTTTGGGACTAAATTTTACACAAACAAAACCCACCAAAAATCAAACCCTAAAAGTTCTTTTCCCATGAACTATAAACAAAATTTTTCTTTTTTCTGTTTTGGTAGTGAACATGAAAATTACCACAACTAAAGGTGAAACACCACTTTCACAAAACATTGGGTCAGAGATGGAAAACTCAACGGTAAATTTAATAGAGTGAAATATGATGTTAAAAACTGAAGATATGAAACACTGATCAAGAACCAATGAACTTTAAACAACTGAAATTACTGACAATGATTATCTTTAGGAACACTGAAAACCCTTAGCAATTATGTAGCATGTTGGCTGGCAAATATTTTAATCAAATGATTTGAAAAATAATAACCCATATGTAACTGGGAAGAAAAAAATGTAAGAAAAATAAAGGAAGAGGATAAAAACAAGAAGGAAGAAGGGGATTTATCTTAAAATATTTAATCAAAAAAAAAAATCCCAATCACTAAAATAGTTTACATTCCAAAAAAAAATTATTTGAATGCTGACATTACAACAGGCACAGAATCAACTATTAGATCCTAAATCAAAATTATTTCTATGCCTGCTATCCACAAATCACGATTAAAAAGCAAACTCCAAATACTACTAAATCCATTTTCTTATTTGTTACTTAATCCTATCAGCACTGACAATATAATAGTCACAGAGCTTACAGACAAGGGGAACAAAGGTGATCTGTTTTTGCTCATTTTTTCACCTACTTACAGAAAAAAATTAGATAAACTATATGCTTGATTTTTCAAAACTAAAATAAGAGGCTCCCACTCTTTCCTTTAACTTTGAGCATAATTGATAAGCATAATAGAAACATTTTTTTAAAAATTCTTCTCATATGTTTGGCCCAACAGCTTCAGAAACTCTGAAATAGTCTATTTTAGGCTTCACTGAAGAAGGAGGGATACCTGCCTAATTTCTACAGCATCAAAAGAAATCTTGAGGTAGGTACAGAGAATTTATCATCAGGAGGCATATATATGCACACACATACACACACCTATCATGCATGCATGTGATGTTTTAAAAATACTCTATAAATATTTCTGAGTTCCAAAATGTATGACACATTCTACCTTATTACCCTTTGTTCGGTGTACTGTTATTTGACCTTCTGGTTTTTGCACTTTTCCAAGAAGAATGGTTAAGAATAAAAGGCAGAGGAAACTGATCACTTCCTGCCTCCAAATAATGTCATACCTATGCTTAATTGGTTTACAAGCTCAAATACATGCTAATTTCAAGGCTGTGAATTATATCAAATGACTTTGAAAGAGCAAAAGAAAAGCCATGGCTTAATTTGTTAGTGAAACAAGGCCTTGCTTGAAATTCACGTCAACTTTCCATTCTGCAAAGCAACTCATCCACATAAAAATGGTCAAAAAAGGACTTCATTTAATTAGTGATATGTAGACTTTTGCATAGAAAAAGGTTACAAAGTAATACAAAAAAGACTAGGTACAGTAATTTTAAAACAAATATTTAAAAGTATAATTTTGCATAATGTTTAACATTCTCATAATGTTTATTGCTTTCTCCACACAGCAGAGAAATGAAGTGCATAATAATACATGCTGTGTCTTTGTCTTTCAAACATAAATTCTCACGTGCTCAATTTCAAAGTATTAAGAGATTATTTTGTCATTAAACAAAATAAAAACAACAAAACCAAAACACCATTATGTAGCACTAATCTAGGCATGGACAAAAATAATTTATGTACATCCCATTACATACATTCATCTTGATTTGGGATCAAATACAATCACAAGCTTGACAAAGGACATTTAAAAATCGTGGCTTTTCTCTTCCTGTTGTTCTCTCCCTGCCTCATCACTTCCAGAAATGCAACTTCTCCCCAAAAGGTGACAAGAATAGATTTTACATGTTATCAGGATGAAATGAAGAGGATAAATATGTAAAAATAGTCCAAATGAAACTGAATAAATTAAACTTTTACAAACTGGAGAGTTTTCAAGTTGGCATGAGTCAGATAGCCTCTGGTGGGCACACAGTAGGCAACTGCTTCTAGGTGCACTCTATAAATGCATGTTTTATATAAAGAAGCACCATATTTTGAGCCATAAAAAAAAAAAAGTGCCTGGGAGTTTGCAGGCGGGGCAGAAATGCTTGTTAATCTGAGCGCTGACGTAATAATTGCTTATACTAATACATTGTTAAATGTCACAACTTGGCAAGTTTGTACAAAAAAAGCAAACTAGGATAAAACTAGGTTTCTCAACTTGAAAATTACTTTCAGCAATCCTTTTGGCCAATAAAAACCTGTTGATTTCAACAGAGTGCTCTTTTCTGGTATTTGTACTAAAACGTCTGCAGTCTAATGCAAGACTTCTGTCCCTTCTCCTTTCTTAACCTAACCTCTACGCTCTTCTTTACTTGTGCAACGTTGTATGTTCAAAAGAAAACTTTATTAGCTCAGGCACTTATGAAACATTAATATTTTTTTTTCCATTTAGTTTCAAGAAAATTCAGTCAGGGCATTTTTCTTCCCCAATTCAGACATCGTGATGCACTGCTGGATGGTTCAGTCCGTATATTTTCCAGGAGACTTCTAAATGAAAACAAGTGTGACATTTTCAAAAGTTGCTGATGTCAGTTACCAAACTGCCTTAAACCGAAACAGAGAAAAAAGATAATACCACATTTCCACTTCTGAGGTTTGTGTCTCAAATAGCTTTATTGTTCCTTTGTGGATCCGCAGACATCTGTATGGCTACTTTCAGGGTGCAGAGGTTTTAAGCTGACTCTGAAATGAAGGACATTCAGTTACTACTGCAAGAAGTTCAGTGAAAACTTAAAAAGCTCCCACTTCTGTCCCCCAGGGTCGGTAAGGTTTACTGTTTGTTCCACTGCTTGTCTGCTGAGGGCTGGACGTGGCTGATACCGACAAGGGAGGGCTGATGGCTGTGGCAGCTGCCACTGCTGCAGCTGCGTTTGGGGGGAGCATGGGGAACGCCCCAGCGAAGGACAGAGGGAAGCTGTGCGCAGCTGCCGTGGCTGCTGCAGCGGCTGCGTGGACAGTGGCCGAGAGAGACAAGAGAGAAGTGGAGAGAGGTGGCACACAGGGGGCGACACTGCCTGTTGATGGCATCCGAAGGGCAGAGTCTGCGTGGGCAAACGTGGCCGTGAGGAGGGTGGAGCCGTGGGCAGGAGGCACTTCTGAAGTGGTGGAGAGGCGGCAAGGCGTGGGCTCCGAGGCATGGAGTCCGCTGGGTTGGAGCAGGGCTGCCGGAAGGTGGTGGAAGGCCGCCGCCCAGTGGTGAGGATGCAGGGGGTGATGGTGGTGGGCCAGAGAGGAGGTCATTGCCGCCGCCTCTCGCTGTGAGGCACACGTGCTGAGATGAGAGACCAAGCGCACCCGCAGTGGATCGGAGGAGTCCAGGCCTTCCACAGAGCTCAGGTACCTTGCCACTTCGGTTAAGCACTCTCGGAATCCAATGCTCATGAAGTCCATGGCAAGGGCATGGGCGTCAAAGTAGCCTGAAAGGAGGTTTGAGCAAAGTGGGGGCCAGGAGAGACAGTGAGAGAAAGAAGGATACAATTATGAAGAGTAGCCACCACCTACATTCCACCCTGTCCTTCAGAGATTTAAGAAGAACGACGATCCTTTCTGAGAACGTTGCCAGCTATTTATGGTTGTAATTTTTGCAGAAGTTAAGAAAGTGCACTTTGCAATTCACATGTGTGACAACTCTGGCAATGCTATGTACTGCAGTTGTTCCTGCAACCAAATAGCACAGTGGGGAAAAGAATTAAGAACATCTGTGTTTCAAACACTTCCAGAAAAAAAAAAATGGTGTCTCTTCTTTTGTATTGTGGGATAGTGAAATTTTCTAGTAAACTTTTCCACGGTACAACAGAGTACCAGTCTCTCTGTCTCTGTCACATGAATTGGAGATTAAAGGGTTTATCTGAAACATCCTCACTCTCTTGGCATTTATAACTGAGATGTGAAATGCATATAAGCAGTTTGAGGACTTTTTAGAAATGTGCCAGAACTGCTCAATAAATTCATAAATGCTTCTTGACTCAGTGTTTTTTATCAACAAAATGAAAACACCATTACTTTGTATGGAAAAAAGTTAAAGCAGCAAAATGATTTTTAAAAATTTGGTTACTAATTTGAAGATCTTATTTTTCTATCAGGTAATATAACATTACCTGATATATATAATATATATATATTATAATATAATATATATTATTATATTATATATTATAATATATATAATAATATATATAATATATATATTATTTATATAATAAATATAACTCCTAGTTTTCCTGAAGTCCAAATATATATTTCTTTCATTGGTTAGCTTACTTTTTTCTGGCATCCGTCCAAGAAAAAAATGTATATTAATTGTGTCAGTGTGTATGCACATACCCTTACACCTAAGGTTACTACCATTAAAATGGCTAGAGCTGGTCACATTTATGAGAATCCCTTTTTACCCAAAGATAATACATTAGAATAGAAAATAGTAACATCTGATTAGTATCAGTGCTAATTTAGGGTACTGATAATAATCAGACATTTGGGGAAATGTCACCACTTTGAATAAGTGACCTCTAATATGTATAAACGTATCCTTTTCAGACTTTTTTTCTCATTTGCAACTTTTTTTTTTAAACAATTTTCAAATTAAAATTTAGTCTACTCACTTCGGGGATGTGTATACATAAATGAGAAATATCACATTCAAACAAGGTTATTTTCATCTAAGGCATTTATTTACTACATTCCCTTTTTTATGTTTTTGTAGATCAAAGTATTACCTGTTTTGTTTATCATCTATTAACAATTAGATTAGCACTTTGGAAAATAGTAGTCACAATATTCAAAGTCCAAGAGCTAGAACTTCAACAGAAATTTGGAAGTCCCAAAAAGAAATTTGAGGAAAACATATACACCATTAAGACCGTAACAACAACAGCACAAAGCTGACATAAGAGAACATCATGAAATGTGGAAGATAGCAACAAAAAGAGTCATCATCCCAGGACTTCAGCATGGTTAGCAATAAAGCCCCTGGCATTAGGAGGGAAAGTTCTTCCTGAAGAAGACGCCTCCAAAGAAGGCGTCACATAAGAGTCCTCAGGGTTCTCTGCAAGGCTTTGCAGACTTCTGACTTCATGAGAGAAGGGAGATAATCATCAGAGTAGACAAGAGTCCAGAAACCCAGAGGGATCTAGAAATTTAGGTTACTCTACTAAATCCTCTCTAGAAACTCCTGCAATACCAAGACAGATTAAAGAATGGACCAACAGAATTGTACCCCAGGAGCTTCCAAGTATCTTCATGCGTCGGCATGAAGTAATTGAAATTTGTGATTTGCCAGCTGTATGGGGTTGTATATGGGTGAGTTCTCTGTTGCATCTTAAGGAATATAAATTATGTAATTCCTATACTGTTGCTGAATGCAGAGGGAAATGACGATGAGCAACTGTTTCCTGCGACCGCATCTTGGGCCAATAATCATAGCATAGGGGTCCACACCACTTCCATCACTGCTCTCTGGGCTTTAAGTGAATAAGCTCACAACAACCTTGTGAAGTGAACACTATCACTGTCCTCATTTTACAAATGAAGAAACTGGGGTTCAGAAAAGGTCAGTCCTTTATCTAGGGTCACAGACCAAAAAAAAGAAAAACAAGCCAGGATTTGAAACCAGGCAACCCAAATGCAGTGTCTGTCCTTCACCAGTACATTCTGAGGCCCCCATAGCAGCTGTGAGTCTTTAACAACGCGAGCCCACACTGCCAGCCCCACTTCTTCAAGGCCCACACGTTCTCCTGTGAGGTGACCTCTCTAATGAGCTGGCAGTCAGGCGACTCGTAAGGAGCTCACTCGGAAATGTCTGTTCGCAAACTATTTTGGGATGAATTTTAGGACTGTTCAGGTAGCCAAGAATAGCAACCACGATGGAACTTAGTGTTTATAATAAGGCATAATAACAATATTACTCTTTAGAAGTATAGCTCATGCCAAATATTTGAAACGCTGATAAAAATTCTTAGCCTTGTGGCTAACAATGCCAAGGGAAGTAAAGCAATCAAACAACTTTCCCTGCACGATCGCTAACCCGATCAGTCCCCTAACATCCTGAGGGAGCAGGTGTAGAGACAGAATCCTGGGGCGGCGGGGGGCCTTGAGGGCTCAGAGTGCTAGTACAGGCCTCCTTGTGCAGCCCAGCACCTCTGTCTCGGCTTAAAGGTGGGTCAGTGGCCAAGCTGGGCTGGATCACAGGCTTCTAGAATTTCATCCAGTTCTCTTCCCTATTACGTAAGAATATTTGCAGCCTATGCTGAGGGTTACATTTTAAAGAGTAGAAATCACAATTCCATACCCATTCAGGATGGTTATTCAGGCAGGACGGACGGTTCCTTGAGAAGGTACAACAGAGGGTAAGTCACATTGTGTGTGAGGGCGTCCCTTTACAATGATCACCGCCCCCCCACCCGACACAGGTAAAAGATGGTGAAGGTCAGGGCTGATGCTCCACAGGTCCTCAGCTGGAGTTAGACACTGAAATACTTCTGTACCAATTGATAAACAGCTATTTCCCTCCAATGCCCTGCCCCTGTCCTGATCTAGGGCAAACTCTGATACTACATAATAAAATGCTGAGCAGAGACAAGCGTTCAGGGTGTAGCTGCAGCACTTAGCCCCTGTGGTACCCTCTCCTTACCCCGTTATCAAATATATGGAACAGCCCTTGGCTAAGATGAATACCAAAGGCCTGTTTGAAGGGTGAAAAAGATATAAAAGGGCAAAATCAAGTCTGAGTGATGTGTGAGAAGTGGGATAATGAAATCTGAATGAATACTACATCGTTTAGGATCTCAAGTCCATTCATAGCATGAACTGAGGGTCAGGAACTGGACTATTCTTCCCTAAATCACTATCCAGTACAGAAGACATCTCTCCACAGCACTGGGCCCAGGGCACCTGCTCCTGTTTGCTCTTCACAGGAATGACTGCTCCATCAGTGGTTTCCAGGACAGAGATTCACTACCTGCACTTCAAATGCTCTGTGTGGTCTAAATCCAAGATCAACCAAACTCTGAGAACAACAATGAAAATTCACTTCCTTTGGAAGAGCTGCATTATAGTGAGTCCTATCCCTGATTTAACAGGGGACTGGGGAGAGGGAAAGAAGAGAAGAAGATTGTGTCTAACCTCCTGTTTATGTTTGGATGTTTGTGTGTTTGTTTTGTCTTTCTGTACAAATTCCAGCATGCACTTCTGAAAGTCCCAAACAAACCTCTGACCAGGCTGCTGTGAATGAAGCTTTACTCCCACAGTATTATAAAAGCAAACACAAGCCCAGGGTCAAGTGCTTCTTTTGTTCCAGAAGTTCTTTCCCACGAGTTCAATCCTGCCATTAGCATTGATTTCCACGGCTTTAATCTGGGACCTCCTATCGCAGCTCGTTAAAGAATTGTTCAACTATGACTTCCTTACAATCTTAGGGAGAAAAAATGAAAAGAGAAAGGTAGAAGGGGCGGCGGGGGTGGGGATGAAGTCACCTACTTACCTTTACCCCCAGTTGCCTGGAGCATCTTTAAATGATCGACTGTCATTTGCAGTATTTCAGCTTTTTCTAACTTTGCAGATCCCTGAGTAAACAAATAATAAAATCTTATAAGTCCTATGGAAATGAATTTGGAACAACTTACCCTGAATTTTTCATTTTCCCTCTCACTAGAAAATTCTAAGTTTAACTTTTTCACAGAAAAATATGAATTCTTCCTGAACTTTACATGAAAACACTAATTGCATCACACCTAATAACAGATATTTGCCATTTTAACTTTTAAAGACTAAAAGGCATAATAATTTTTAAACACAAAAATAATTACACTAAGATAACTCTACTCAAACTACTACAACTGCAAAAATCTCAAACTGCATCAAACTGGTTAATAATATACTTTACTTTATCAGGGGATATACAATAGTCTTATATAATGCTTAAGTCTAGATCAGTTGAATCCAACTCTGGAGGAAAAGCAGATAGGATCTCATAAAATTATTGTTAAAAAGCATATCTTTCAAAAATAGATAATTCTATTATGCCTTTAAGGTAATTCATACTACACCACTGTAAGTATAGAACCAAAAGTGCGAAAGGAAGACTTTCAAGGTTTTTTTTTCCCAATAATTACCAGCAGGTGTCACTGTAAATTCCAAGATCATAAACAAGGAAGCATAATCTAACTTGAATCTAATAAGCATCAAAAATGCTTAAGGATATTTGAATCCTTTAAAATAGTTCTTAATAAAATTTTCATTGTATTTTTATGCCCCTCCCCCATTTTAAAACAAGGCAACCTCTGGAAACCAACTGAAATACAAATGTGCCACTTCAAACTGTCTCAGAGGGCTGTGGGTGGCTTCTAATTTCTTGGAAGAGCTAAATAATTAAATCAGTATGTTTTCTTGAAAAGGAAACTGCAGTTTATTTCAGGTTCCTATGCTTTACTTGTTTTGTGAAAATTGTCAGCACCCAGTACATGGTGAGAGTGCCAGAGTGACTTAAACTGCTTGAAAGAACACTCTTCTAATTATATTGTGACAGGGCCAGCTCTCTAGGGTTGGTCGCCAAGCTCAGCAAATGGGAAAGCCTGTGTTTATGGTAACTAACTGCCAAACTACTGAGGTTTGCTTTTAAGGTTTAAGTCGACATTTAAGAAAAAAAATCTAACGAACTCCAACCCCCCAACCCCCCGCCAAAAAAATCACCGAACTGTTTCTCATAATTGTAGACATTTCAGCACTGAAAGTAAAAACGTCACTGATTACTGACATTTTCATTTTCAACGTATTGTCATGGGAAAAGATAATAATCAAAACTACAATTTGCCCATTACATTTAGCTCATTAAAGACAGTTTCAGCATATAGAGTGGTGCCTTTTTTCTCTTAAAAATGTATAGTCAACAGCATTTGACAACTTGTACTTCTATCAATGTTCAGTTTTTCCATGAATATGTACAATAGTCTCAGTGAAAGTGACTAATAACAAAACTGCAGTTTCTGGATAATTTCCAAGGGCTTTGTAGGGCTTGCTTTATAATGTTTGTGGTTCATGAAGTAAACAACAAAATGCAATAAACAAACAACAGCTGTCTTATACCCTATTTGAATTTAATTGAAAGTTACTTTCAACAAAGGTATGATGCCATACTCTTTGAAAGATGCTCTTTGAAGTCTATCAGCCATGGCGGCAGAAGGAAAAACACAACTCTTCAAAAATGAAAAGGAAGATTTAAACATTTGGCTTTCTACTTTACTAAGTGTGCAAATCTTTTTTCCTTCTTTTTTTTTTTTGGTAAAGGAATACTTTAATTCTGAAAAGGGGAATTTATGGCTAGTTTGATTTTTTACCAACTTCCACAAAGATGCCTCGAAACAAACATCATTCTATTAAGCCAGGGATTAAAAATGAAACCAAGTGGTTTGGTAAATAAATTTTGTTAGTATTATTATTTAGGAAATAGAGCTAGAGGTGTTACTTCCTCGGCTTTGATTATTTTTTAAAATAAAAAGCTTACTTTTTAAAGAATAGTTTGAGACAAAAATGAAATTTCACATGGATATCTTTTCTGAAGAAGAATACTACATACAGCTCAGTTTTAAACAAAACCACTACTGGTATTCACAGAAAGAACAGAGAGAGCGTGAACATGTTACCCTTAAGGGAAAATAAGCTAGAGAATGGAAATGTTTTTCAACTTCATGATGGATTATGTTTTTAATAGTTTTGCCACAACAAAGCATTTTATTGAAATAGCTGCTCTGTGCCAGATCACGGCACATACACCATTATTTTAATGAGCTTTAAGAAGAACCCACGTTGCCAGATGAGAGAATCAGCTTTTTTGAGCTCACTGGTGGGGTGGTCAGGATGGGGGGGCAGCTTACTTGTTTTTCAAAAGCGGTTGGCACCAGTCGTCTCAGCTCAGATAAACTGTTATTTATCCGATCTCGACGCCTTTTCTCTATTATCTATCCCCAAAAAGCAAAACAACAACAAAAGTTCATGAATACACAAATGATAAAATTACTCGTAATGGAAAAATACAACTGCTACACATTAGGCTGGATTACATGAAATAAAAAGACAAAAAAAAAATCACATACCCCTCTCCTTTTCTTTCTTGCCATAATCTGAGATGTCGTTGTTGGAGAATTCGATCTAATCACAGAGCTAGTACTTTGTCTATGAAATAAGAAGAGTTTGTCAGGTGCTGCATTAACATAACAATTGTTTTCTTCTGGGTGCTTGATGGCATGCATTAAATATTCAGAGTGATAGCACAGTTCAGATCAGCATTATTTTATTCTTAATTCTTGCTCTTTACAGACTTTGCTTTCAGCCCTTATATCTCTTTTCAGATAGGAATCATGCCTTTTTTTCTTTTAATTTTAATGACTAATCCAGATGTCAAATCCACTGGCAAAAACGTCCCTAAACTTTTACTGAGCCTCCCAATGAAATAATTATGGGCAGTCAGGGTGAGAAGTTAGATATTAGTATTTCCTAGTTCCACTCATAAATGTTTCTTAAAAGTCAATTAATCTCTAATAGCATCCCTCCTCCTCCCTCTGGTAAGACCCACTGAACAAAGCAAAGCTATTTTAAAATAATTACTATCAAACAGATATACAGCCATCACATGTCAAACTGTTGTCCCTAGATGCAATCTTTAAAATAAACAGAAGTTACCTTACTATTTCAAAACTCCAAGTAGTCATACAAGAAAAAAATGACAACTTCAATGTTTTCTATATTAATCTTCCAAAAGAATGACCCAAAATTAAATATGCCACTAATAGAAAAATTAAAATTAGATCAACTACTAGGTAAATGTTTTACTTTGAAAATAAAACTCTAGGTGAGTATCTCTCAGCCTTCAATCTAAGCTTAAACCTCTCAGAGTTGTAATCCATCTTGAGTTTGCTAATGAAAAAATATTTTATATCAAAAGTTCAAATCACTATATTGTCACATAGTTTTTATGATCCTTTCTAGTTTGTATCTGTTTCTCTTCATAATTCATAGATACTCTGCTTCCTCATGTTCTCAAATTCTCCAGGTTCCTGTTATTTGTTCTCTTTCATTATAGAAATATTGCACACACCAGGTTCTTATTACCTCACCTTCTCACTTCTGGATCTTATTTCTGAATTAACTGTTCCCCTCATTCCCATCCCCTTCTCAACTGGTTTCACCTTTCACATGACATCTTTTGTTTTTCGGATCTCATTTTTTAAGATGACACAACACTTTATTAGAAGATACTTTGCAAACAACGTTTCAAGCGAATATCTTTGCTTTTAATGATTCCAGTCTAAGGTTTGTACATATTAAAATAATAATATTGAAAGAAAAGCAGTTTTCCAAACGTAGAATTTTACTCTTTGAGTGACAGCTGCAGATAAATAATTAAGGTGCTTCTGGGGATGCCAATTAGAAGCAATTATCATTTGACCCGCCTTGGCACTAAAACGCCTCCATAACCTCTCTCTGTCACTGGAAAGTGGAGGTCTGGCTTCCGTGATCACGATCTCGATCTTCTCCAGACTCAGGAACAAGCAAAGAGATGATGCCTGAAACGATCCTTCATCTGTCACTCACACTCCCGTCAGCCAAGTCACATACGATCAACTTGGAAATCTCAGCCTACTTAGCCTTGACATCGCTAATTGCTTTCATGGCTCCAAAAAGCAAGTCATCTTTTAGTCTCTTTAAAAATAAAAAAAAAATCATTTTTTTCTTTCTTCGCCTGGCCCATTTTGAAAGTGCTCCCAAATGCAGTTTCGGTGGCGGGGGCGTCGCCCGTCTCCCGGGCGTGCCACTCCGCACGCCCAACGCTGACAGCCGGGGACCCTCCTTCTCCAACCTCTGCACACTTTCAGCCGCCCCACCCCTAGGGTGCAAACCCACATGCCTCGCCCCACCCGAACACGCGCTCCGTGAGCGCCCACCCCTGAAAGTTTTTCGGGCAAAACTTTCCCCGCTCGGTTAGAACGCGGCGGAGAGGAACCTCGGGATTTCCAAGTAGCCGCTCGTACACAAAGCTCCCCGATGCCTCGGGCTCCGGACAGCTCCCGCCGAGCCCGCGCTCACCCCGAGTAATTGTTCTCGCTCCCCACGTCGATGGTCTCGTCCATGTCGCTCTCAGAGGTCGTCTCCTCGCAAGGGCGCTTCATCACGGCGAACACCGCGCGGGGTGCAGCCGGGACGGAGCCTCGGACACCAAGCCGAACGCAGCGCCCTCCCCGCCTGCCTCCTCCCTCCCGCCCTCCCTGGGCCCGGGCAGGCGCGGCTCGGCCGGCGGCGCGGTCGGCTCCTCGCGGCTCTTTCCCACGCTGCAGCCCAGCTCGGCCGCAAGAGCCGGCGCCGGCCACGCCTCCCCGCGCGGGCGGGGCCCCCTCGCCCGCCTCCAGCGCGCAGGCCCCCGCAGCTCCGCCGGGCACCGCCTCCTCGGGAGTCAGCGTGGCCCGGGATTGGCCGGAGCGGAGGGGCGGGGCCGCTGTCGCCAAAGCCCGCCGCGGAGCTCCGGCTGAGGCGTGGGAACGCGGCCGCGCATCTGGGGCCCGGGAGCAGAGCGCGGGTGGAGAGAGGCGGCGGCGAGCGGGAGCGCGAAGTCGCTAACTCTAGATAGGGAAGCGCGCGGACGTGGGCACAGGCGCGGGCGCGGGCGCGGCGGGGGCGGGGGCGGGCTGGCGAGGGGCGGGCTCTGGACCTTGGGTTTTGGCGCTCCTCCGCACCCAGCAGTCTGCCGGTGAAGTTTCAGCCCTGTGTTTAAAGAATAACCCCAAGCGCGTGGCTGAGTGTGAGCGAGCGTGTGTGACGTCGGGAGGCGCCGTGGCTTAACCGAACCGCCCCACTCGGCTGTCCCTTGTCTGGACCAAAACTGCTGACTGACTGACCCTGGCGGTCACATTTGCCCTCTGGGGTTTTCGAAAACCCTAAATCAAAGTTGCTTTTCTCTTTGGCAACTCCCAAGGCTACTTCCGCGGCCTCTGGGCTGTGAACAGATAAGGACGCAAGTTTCCCCGACCAGGTACTTGACAGCTGGCGGTCGGAGGGTCTGAGAGACCGGCCACCAAACGATTTTCTAATTGCACCTAATCAGTTCTTTCCATTTGGCCACTGAGGCTGTGGATAATAGATCCCGTTGAGTAGACCGTGGGCTGGAGTTGTGTCTACTCTGGTGGCAGGAAGGACTAGAGCAATGATGCGGGTATTTCAGGACAAAATTTTAGTAGTTTTTCAAGTTCGAGTTTTTCGGGCTTGGATTATCCAGATAATTGCAATTCACACTCCCTGGTTTGGGTAATCTCAGCGGTAGAGTTAAGTACAATCCCGGACGTGAAAAAAAATCGCGCTTGGAAATTAATTTGTTTTCTAAAAGACGAATGCGTGTCCAGTCTTTAGTGCATTGGACAGCGTGGGTTGTATAAAACTCTAGATATGCTTGTAAAACATGTTTTCAAGCTGCTCTTTCCATCCATGCTCTGAGGTAGTTGTTTGAACCCGCTACGCAGTTGTGTCTATGCGAGGGCAGCGGGAGGCGGTGGGCCCGCCGGGGCGCCGCGGTACCGGGAGGCGGGCGCCGGGTTGGTCGGGGTTGAGCTCGAGACTCCACTCGTTGCGCCGGGACAGCTCGGTGCTTAGGGCAGAAAAGCCTCTGAGACAGAGGCGTCAATCAGTCGCCACAGCCCTACGCCACGACGGAGTCTTATTTTTCTGGGGATCTGCTTAGGGCGTCCCCCTCTGACACTCCATTCTCTCCTCACACAAGACCGGCGCGGGGCGGGGAGGAGAAGAGGAAGGGATGAGACTTGAAAAGACCGGGCCCGGGCCGGGGCAGGGCAGGGGGAGAGCGGGAAGGACCTGCAGTCCGCGGGTTAAGCCCTCGTTAAACCACAAAACCCCTTCCCCACACGCCCTCGTCTCTTTTGTGCGGTCCCCACCGCGGCGCCTGCAATAACCGTGTGAACAGAAACCCGAAACGTTCCATCCTGACTTCTGAAACTTAACACCGGGCAAAACACACAGTCGTCGGGAGCCGGGCGGGGCCTGGTGGGGATGCACCCGGTCAGCTCGAGGCCGCGGGGGGCGGTGACCCCCCAGCTCGGCTGTGGGCCTCCCCTCCGCGCGGGTCTCCGGGCCTTTGCTTCGCTGCAGCGCCGGCTGCCTGAGCGCGCTGCGGGGAGCCGAGCGGGCTCGCCTCCCTTCGGCTCTGACCTCCCCCGACGTCACTCGGCTCTCGGTCCTCACAGCCCGGCTAGGGAAGAGCCAGATCTGCGCGGGTCGACCGTCCCACCTCCCCGGCGGATGCGCCCGCGGCCAGTCCGCGCAGGCCACGCGGGGACACGCCGCCTCCAGCCTCGGGCGAACTCAGCCTTCACGACTTTTAGCGAAGGGTGCGCATTTTTCTGAAAGCGAATGTCTACAGATGCAATTAACCTTGGCCACGCGATCAAATTAGCGGGCGCTTCAAAACGCCGGGGACAAAACCTGAGATCATTACTGAAAAAAAATTTAAGAGTTCTTTCTCGCTATCCTACTGTATTTAATTATAATAATTGCGAAGAATTGCGAAGAGGGAAATGACTTGCTTGAAAAAAAGTTGCAGCTGGTTAAAGTTTTTCCATACTTGTCTCTGAAGACTTAACCACTGTACCATGCTATAAAGAAAAATGTGGCAGGGACGTTCGAAATGCACACGCGGATTTACTGTCGCTCAAAAATACTTCTTAAGCAAAGAGGGTCATATTTTAAAAACGTTTAGAACAGTGCCTGGTACGTTGGAAGCGCTCTATACGTCTGTTAAATAAACAAGAATGCGTAAGGCAAAAGACCTCGGCGTTTTGAACACGACCAAAGTGATAACATGCTAACTTATCTGCAAGATACTTGATCGCAATTAGGCAGCACGAGATGTTTCAATTAGGTCTTTTATTCACCTCTAATATCCCATTTGCCTATGCCCTGGTCAGGCGCCTTGTCTAACACTGAAAGTGCTTCTCGGGTCAGAGGGAGAAACGGAGGAAACTCTTTAAAACGCCCCAGCATCATTAAAAACGGTGGTGGATTCTCTGGAGTGCGAGAGCGAGGTGTAGGGGTGGCGTCTGCAGAGAGAAAGAAAAGAGAATGAGAAAACCGCGGGATTTCAAGCTTCATCGCCCCTCAGCGACATCCTTTTCAGTGAAAGTTGGTTGAAGGCTTAGGAAGAACTCGGGCAGAAGAAAAGATGTCCGCGCGCAGAGCAAACCACAGTTCGTTCCTTTTCAAAGATTTGTACAATGAGATAATTAGACCGAAAGATACGAAGAACTTCCCTACAAACGAAATGCCATTAGGAAAGAAAGCCCAGAAAGACAGATCTAAACGAAATGGAGGAGGAAAGACTCAGCTGTCTTCCCGAAATTGGTCCTTTCCTCCTTGTTTTGTCCTTCTGTGATTTAACTCACTTACTGACGTGAGTGAGATGTCTTAATATAAAGTTACAGTTTTTGCACCTGTATTTTATACATCTGGCCATTTTGACCCTGTTATAGCTTGTCCCACAAAATTTGAGTTGTGTTGCATAAATTAATGAAGTGATTACTTTGCTGCATTTTAAAATGCTCCTTGCAGCATTTTTGGAAGGAAAGCAGGATTTTTTTTTTTTTTTTAATTCTAGGTCTGCTTTTTTCCTCATTAGAGCACTCTGATTTTTCAAGATCAGTGGTCACACTTTGTTACTTGTTACTTCTCTGAATCCTTTGAGGTACTGCTTACAGTTACTGTAAAAAGTGTCAGCCACTCCAGTGTTTGGGTTCGTTAGAAAGTCACTAAGACATGACACCACTTTAAAAAAATGTTTTAACTGAGCTTCACAGTGAAATACAGGCAGCTCTGTTATTTAAAGACCTTTATGTTAGTCTGAAAAGGCTAAGTGCACATAGGTCATATTGAGAAGTCCAATATTTTGCCCTTTCTGAAATATAATTATTTACACAGCTTTCTCTTGCAAATGGAAGACAAGCAGGTCGCCCCAAGATGTGCTAGTCTATTTGCAATTGCTGGGGCAGGTGACATGCACGTGCGTGCGTCTGTGGGCAGCCTTGCTGGGCTGGCTTCCCTGACTACAAGACTATTGTGAGCTGGCAACACTTTAAAGTGTGTGAGAATGCTGCACCCTGAGAGTGGAGGCCAAAGGCAAGATCCTTGTAAATTTCAATACCTTTCTCAACATCAGTCTGGCAGCAGGCAGGCCAACCTAGGGTCACCGTTGGACACACATTTGCAAGCTAGTAAAGCAAAACAAAGCAGAAAGCAAGGGGAAATTTAGGCCCACCAACCTTGAAGTCATCCATAAAAGGGAACTGCTTTACCAGTTAACAATTATCCTTGCCTGGTTACCCACAAAAAGTGCATCGTTTTTTCTTGGCTTGCCCCAATAGGTGCTACTTATTTTTTACATCAGAAGCTTCAAGGTAGGAAGTCTAAGACCCAAAGGCCCCTTTCTTGGAGATTAGAATGTTTAAATTGATCTCTGTTATTAAGGGGCAATTTATTTAAAAGCTTTTATTTCATGAGTGATGTTATTAGTACCTAGCACATGCCCAAGGAGGAAGGCTGGTTTTATTGCAGGACACAGGAGAAGAGGGTTGTATAATTAAGTAACCAGTTTTCCATACCCCTGTAAGCAACAGTCAAAAGATAACTAAACTCACTATATTAACTTCCTCTTTGTGAGTGTTAAACTGATGTTGGCAGGCTTTTCTATTAAGGAAATTCTTTAAAATTTTCATTTTCTTGAAGTTGGTTTGATTGAGAGATTTTTTTTCCCCTCTCAGGAATACAATAAGAAATATTCGCTCCTCTCATGGAAATCATCTTTTAACTAACTTCATCCCCATCCTCTAGAATAGAATAGTGCCTGACACATAATGGATATACAATAAATGGTTTGTGAATGAATTTCTTGTCAAAATTAATGAACTCCTTGCTTCTTTCCATATATACAGAATTTAGATACATCAGAATAATAAAATGGAAATAAACAACCGTGAAGTAAAAAAAATCATGAAAAAAATTGAAAAGAATATACTTAAACATGAGCAGGAAACCATTTGCTGTGAATGGGCCCTTAGGTCACTCCTGAGCTTCCTGGCAGCCAAGTCAGAAGAAACAGAGTGAGTTTTCTAATTCTTGTAATCGGAAAAGAGGAAGCACATTATTTGTCAAAAAGAAAAAGTTTATCCAGCTGCTGAATTCTAAACGAGCTACATGATTGCCTTTTTCACAGATTTAAAATTTTTATTTTGTTTAAAACAATTATTTTCTTTGTCTAAAATTCTTCCCCAAGTATCTACATTAATTATTGCATGAACATTCGTATTATGTATAAATGAAGACAATAGTTTATCTCCTAATAGCTGAATAAGTCGTTTTCTATGCTCTCGCGATTAATAAACTGACATTAATAGGACCAGTGCCTCACATAGTTACAAAAATGTGGATTCTCCATAGGAAAATTTCTTTCAGTTTTAGAAAAAGTTAAATCAAAGATTCATGGATCTGGTTGGTTGGTATTACTTGATGAAAGTGAAAGAGACTCTACAGGTTTCTGAAATATCAAGTGCTATGGAAAAGTTTAAGACTAAAAGAATTTCCCAGTAGAATGCAAATGACCATGTATATATTTTTTCACACTTTTATTAGGATACTTTTATTAGATGGGTGCACATTTATGCCCTTATCTGCTTATTTTTAAATTGATAGAGACTTTATGGGGAAAAAACCCTCATAGACTGGAAATAAGAAGTTGCTAATTTTAGATTTATTGTAGAAAAATTGAAGGCTATTTTTGGACCTTCATGCTTTGTAAACCTATTGAAGTAGTATGTTACAAGAAACAGAAAAATAGCAAGTTTGGCATCTGTTGTTTGAAGGGACAGCACAGAAGTTGTTTTTTTTTCTTTCTGGCTTTAGACTTCAAAATAATTTAATAATGTCATAATGTATTGGGAACATATGACTAAAATTTTTTAGAGATAGATTTTGGGTCTTAAGTAATAGCTCATTCCATTTCTAGGAATTGAATAAAGAAAACAGTTCTGTGACGAACTGCAGTATTCATCAGGGCAGTGCAGTCTGTTTGGAAACAAAATGTCATGGTGCTTAGTAGAGAGCAGCCATGCTCGGCTGCAGCATGGAGAAGCTGTGTACTCTGCCTTGAATATGTAAGAAAGGTACATGGAAAGTACGTTTCCATAGCACTTTTAATCTGAGACTCCTAGGGCATTATTGAATCATGAATCTAAACTCACAGCACTGCAGCACTTGCCAAGGCTGGCTATCACGATTCTGCTAGAAAAACAGTCTCAACAGAGGCATTAACAGAGTCTGAAAATAGAAGACCAAGTTATGGATATAAAACAAAAAACCAATAAAACGGTGTATGTGGGTATATATGTATCTGTCTCCCTATATACAAATGGATAGATAAAAGTATCTGTATATAGACAGATATAAAAGGCACAAAATAATTAAAGGTTTTTTTAAATTGAAATGACTGGATCGTTAGTTTATAAAAGGCTATCGTAATATCTGGCACTGACCAGTAACTCACATCACAGAGGAAAATGCTGCATTTTGTAATTAAACCACCATTTGTAACATGAAATTCACAAATTGTAAATTTTTGTGTGTATTTTCTCCACTTTTAAAAATTACATTGACTGTATTCCAGTTTATATTATTTTAGATACTGAAATATGTTATCTTTATTCTATCATCTACATTTAAAATTAGTTTCCTTATGCAATTTAAAAAATGTAGATCCTTAGAAAAGCAGACTAATAGTTGAACCTCTTGGGGCAATGTTACGTTAAAGGGTTGGGAGAGTGATTCTCTCTGGTGTTCAGGTGAACAACTGAAAAATCATGTTCTCTGTACATGAACGCATGAAATATTGTTAAATTAACTAACTATATACTTGCGTGCATAGCTTCTAGTTGAAATAACAAAGGTTTGAGCAAAATTTAAGATGAAAACATACTAACCATAAGTTTATTTTTGTGTGTGTGTGGGAATTGGGAAAAGGATATCCATACTTTAATTTTAACAACGAAACTCTTTGTTCTTATTCAAAAATGTAGTTTGGGAACTAATACATTAGGAACATCAGAGTGGGGACTAAATAAACAGAACTGAGGGAGGAAATGATCTGAAAATAAAGCCAAAGAGATTATAGACAGAAATCACTGACAGAACTATTAGTGTGTGTACTTGAAATTAATAAGGCTAACTCATTAATCATGGCTTGATTTTTTCAGTCTGTGCCTCTCAATTTGTCTGTTCTCATTTCCAGGCCACTAAGTATTGAACACCTACTTTGAGTACTCCTCTCTCTCAGTTAAGCAGTGTGAGTGATACCTGGTGAGTAAGCCTCAATTCCTGCTCTCAGGAAATAGCAGGGGAAATAACACGGCAGTCTAAACGCAAACAACTGTTACCGAGATGGGATGTAGTCAAGGCCAAAGTAAAACTGCATGCTATGGGCACAAAGAGAAAGAAGATTCATTTTTAAAGGGAGATCGAATCAGAGGCAGCGCCAAAATTTTTGTATAAGATTAGAGGTGGCAACCCTGTTGGAAGGGTGGGAGTGGCCCAAAGTCTTCAATTTCTGTTTATACGACAATCACACTATTCTTATTTAGATATTATGTTTATTGTCTTTGTATTGCTCTTAAGCATTATGAGAAGGGGAGTTTTCTAACCCCTTACCTCTCCTTTGGTGCAATCATAGGATTAAGGGAAAAAGTGAGCAGAGCCCTGAAGGATGTCCAGAATAACCACACTCACAAATACACTCTCCTGGAGAAGGACCAGCATTTGCAAAGACACCTGAAGAGTGCAGGCAGTTCTTAGGGGAAGATGGATGATCCTCTGCTGGAGTGAAGGATATGGAGGAAAGGTGGGTGGAAGGGAAAGAGTTGTCTTGGGAAATGAATTAAGCTGTAGCCAAGTCATGGTGGAGCTTGCATGCCAACCTGCATGTCTTGAAGTCATTTGAGAGTCACTGGAGGTGTTTAAGAGAAGTGACATGTTTAGAGCTATAATTCATTAGATTGATCCAGTCAAGTTTCTTCCTTGTTTTAGTTGTCACTAATATGAATGGAAAACATTATAATAGAAGAAAAATTCCAGGACAATTTGTCTTTATAAATGGAATTCTTCATCTTTGTTGCTCAGTGCAAGTCATTTAGCCACCAGAAGAGCATTGTCAGGTAAGACTGTTAACTGAGTCCTGGGGAAACTCGCTGCTTTTAATTGGGTTCCTTGGGTTTTCTTTAATATGACCCAATTTAGATGAAAGAACATGTTCACTACCTGTTTTGTGGAGTATTCACAGAATTATGCTAGGACTTGCACATCAGTATTTATAGATTTGTTTTATAATATGTCATGTCATAATTAAAATCAGCACAGTTATACTCTCAAGGATTCAGAGAACTTTCTAAAGTGAGGTTTTCATCTTCATTGACTTCAAAGTAACACATGGGACATGAACATTGCTAGCCATCTCAGATTTATCCAGATTGAAAACTTTCAGTGGAAGACTGAGTCCTGATTCCTTCTTGCTACTTTCTTGCTGAAAGAGAGAAATAGGTTACAGTTACTTTTCTACAGGGTGCCATAAATAAACATTCAAGGATGTTAACAATTCAGGTGTTATTTAACAATTTTTAGACTAGTAAAATTACATCTTTCCCTGAAGGACCTTGTTGAAATGAAAGTAACTTGCATTTAAATATTGGATATGCAATCAGTAAATGGCAATAATGTTTAATAACGAAATGCAAGACAGCCTTAAAATTGTGATTTTCTTTTAGTCACTGCATTGCAGTTGAGAATAAAACAAGGCTCCTATTAGTGAACTAAGGTTAGCAAGGTAGGGCTCTCGATGAAGTTGAATCAGAGCGGAGAGCTTGCAGTGCAGAGACTTCCCTTCAGATAATACTTCACATTCAGCTTCAATCCACTGAACAAACATCTAGTGTGCTCATTAAGAAATTCAAAAGCAATATAACAAGTGATTTTTGCCCTTGGAGAGTTTACTATCCAGAGAATACATTAATGATTTGAGTAACTGCCATTTATCAAGTGTTTGCTATGTGTCAGACACTAAGCTATCAAAGCGCTATGTGGATTAGTTTATTTAATCCTCACCAGAACCCCTTGAGGTAGGACAATCATTGTATGTATGCGTGCATGTATGTGAATTTAGATTTATTTATTTTTTTCTTCCAGTTTTATAGAGATATAATTGACATACAGCACTGTATAAGTTTAAAGTATACAGCATAATGATTCAACTTATATGCATCATGAAATTTTTGCCACAATAAGTTTAGTGAACATCCATTATCTCATATAGATACAAAATTAAAGAAACAGGAAACAAACTTTTTCCTTGTGATGAAAACTGTTAGGAACTACTCTCAACAACTTTCATGTATAATCTACAGTACTGTTAATTATATCTCTCATGTTGTACATTACATCCCTAGTTCTTATTTATCTTATAACTGGATGTTTCATTATCTTTATCGTACTGATGAGGAGTCAGACCCAGGGATGTTAAATGACTGCAGAAGGTTTTATGGGTCTTAAGGGATAGCTAGAGTCAGGTTTGACCCAGGGAATCTAATTCTGACCTAGTGCTCTTACCCAGTACTGGACTTTGCCTCTGAGAAGAATTTATGTGACACAGACACAGACTGTGCAAATCGGTAGAAGTGACACACTTTAAGAAAAATTTGTTTCCCAATGACCATTTCTAAGTGTGTTGTTTGGAATGCCAAAACATCTTCTCATAGAAATTGTGATACCTGGTGGTTAGTTTTTTGTCTACCCTCAAAAAGCCTAACTACTCCATAACAGAGCCAGGAAAGTTTGTGTTTAAGAACATAAGCTTTAGCATCAGACACTAGGGGGGCATTCCTAGCTCTGCCACTAGTTTCATGGCCTTGAACACACTTCTTTTTCTAAACCCAGGACCTCATTCATGGGGTTAATGATACCTAATGAAAGGGTAAGGATCAAATAAAATAGTGTCAAGTGCTCTTAGAAATGTGCTTCACACAGGGAAAGAGACAGATATTATAGCTGATTAATCATGGGTCCTGAGAACAGAGGACAAACTTCCTTGTTATTTTATTTCTTTATGAAAATTAAAGCCATCTTTTATTGCGTTTATATTATAGTAGCAATACATGTTCATTGAAGAACAATTAGTAGATCATGTTAGTAATAATAACATTTAAATTGCCATTTAACCTGACAATCACAGATAATCACCATTAGTACTTTGATCATTATTCTTTCAGTTTTTGTATTTTTTCCTTTCCACAAAACATGGGATCATTTTGCCTAATAATACTTAATAACCTGATTTTAAACCTAAATATATATAAAATGAACATTTCCCTCATTTCGTTAAATAGTCTATAACATTTTTTTTCCTGATAGTGTAGTATTCTTTGGTATGGATGTGCCATAAATTCACTTAATGATTCCTTATCGTTGGACATTGAAATGTTTATAATCTTTTTTCTATTATGAACAATGCTGAAATAAACAACCTTGTAGGTTAAAAATGTATATGTGTCTTAAATTATTTTTAATCTAAATTATTAGAAATAGAATCAGGTGACCACTTTTGGTATTTCCTGCCAAATTATCTTTCATAACAGTTCGACCAATTTATATCCCTTCCAGCAATGTGTGAGAAAACTCATTTCTTGTATCATCGCTAGTTGATACATTGATAGTTGCCAACCTGATGGGCGAAATAGTATCTATCATTTTAATTTTAGTTTTTTTGATTATTAATGATATAAGATGTTTTTCATAGTCTTTTTGGTTATTTGTAGTTTTTCATGACTGTTGGTACACTTTATTATTCTCTTGAGGTAGTTGTCCTTTTATTATTGAGTTAAAAGTGCTAATTATAAATAAAGGCACAATGTTGGTCTCATATATTACAAATATACATATATAATTATTTCAGCTTCTCATTTTCTTTTAAATCTTATTTATGTACCTTTTGATGTATATGTACAGAGGTTTTTACTTTTTCATGTTTATCAGTATTTGATGTTTTTTCCCAGTTAAAAAAATTTTATTCAATCTAGAATTTATTTTGGTATATTTTATTATATAGGGATGAATTTTAATTCATTCAACAAACCTTAACTGCATGCCTACAATGTACCAGGTATGACTTTGCTTGGGGAATAATTGCTGTGTAAGGCAGGCAGAATTCCTGCCCTCAGGAGGCATTCCTCTTCAAGTGGCTCATTAGTTGATGCTCATACATTACTTTCCTCTCACTGACTTAAATTCCTCCTTTATTCCATACCAAATACATGTGTATAATCAGGTCGGTTTATAGACTTTCTACTTGATACCATTTATTTGTTTCTTTGTTTCTGTGCCAGGATCTCACTGTTTTAATGATCATAATTTTAAAATAATGCATTTTAATAAGTAGCAAGGCAAGGACTAATTTCATTCCTCTTGCTTTGTTCTTTAATTTTTTTCTTGACTTGTCCCTTCTTTTTTTTTTTTTTTTACTGTTTCTTTTATTGTGGCATAACATGTATAACATGAAATCTTCCATTTGAACAATTTTTAAGTGTACAATTCAGTGGCATTAATTATATACACAGTATTGTGCAACCATCGCCACTCTTTTTCTAAAACTTTTTATCACCTCGAACAGAAACTTTGTGCCCATTAAGCAATAACTTCCTATAAACCTCCTCCCCCAGCCCCTGGTAACCTCTAATCTACTTTCTCTCTCAGTAAATTTGCCTATTCTAGATATTTTGTATAAGTGGAATCATACAACATTTGTCCTTTTATGCCTGGCTTATTTCACTTAGTATATATATATATATATATATATATTTTTTTTTTTTTTTTTTTTCTTATGTGGTACACGGGCCTCTCACTGTTGCGGCCTCTCCCGTTGCGGAGCACAGGCTCCGGACGCGCAGGCCCAGCGGCCATGGCTCACGGGCCCAGCCGCTCCGCGGCATGTGGGATCTTCCCAGACCAGGGCACGAACCCGTGTCCCCTGCATCGGCAGGCGGACTCTCAACCACTGCGCCACCAGGGAAGCCCCACTTAGTATATTTTTAAGATTCATCCATATTGTAGCATGTATCAGAACCTAATTCCTTTTTATGGCTGAATAATATTCCATTGTAGGTAATACCACACTTTGTATATCCATTCACCTGTTAGTCGTGTCCTTTGTATTTATACTTCTGGAAGAACTTTAGAATAATTATGTCAAATACCTCTCCCAAATCCTCTAATGTCTTCTTAACATCCTCTCATATCCCTTTCTATGTACCTTTTATTCTATTAATCCTATCTCTCCAGGTTACTAGTACTGAATGCCTTCATACTGGCCCAAGCCTAGCACTGTACCTTGATCCTTGAACTTCCCTCAAGCTGCCCCATGCTTCAAAATTAACTACTTCCATCTTCAGTCTCCTAATAAAAATGGACAGCTCCTCGGTGCAATTGATCTCACAGAAGTATTGGGAAAACCATCTGAATTATCCCTAAATTGTGAAAGTTAGATGCCCCTTGGTGGAATGTGTATTTTAGGAAAGGGGTATTTTATCCTTTAAATGAATTTAAATGATTTGCTATTTTTTAAAAATTCCAATAGCATAACAAAGTATCTTTTAAAATTTCAATCTACAGGAGGGTAACTTACTTCTGAGCTGAGAGCTTCTTGAGTCTGCCTGCCCATGCACAGTATCTTAAGGCATTCCTGTTTTGTCAGATACTTTCTGTGTTTTCACTGATGAACTCAATAATTTTCTTTCCTTTTGGAATTCCTACCATAGTCATGACTTTATTGACCCCAGTGATGGTAGAAGTGTTGGAGGTGGTTTATGTGTCTGATTGGCAGTGGGTAGGTATAAATCAGGTACTATTTTAAAATAGAGGCTTCCTGTAAGTAATCAAATACTAAACTGTATATTCTGGTCCATAATTCAGGGATGGAAAAGAGAAGTGAGGGCTTGCATGGTATGAGACGGCTTCACGGGTATTTCAAGAATAATTTATTTGAAAAATATATGTTTCTTCGGTTCTTTGCAAAGGTAAGGACAAGCTCCTAAAAGAAAGAAACTATTAGATTGATGGTGTTTATTAGTCCACTGCTGTACGTGTAATGGAAAGAGCAATGGCTTTGGAATCATGCAAAATTGGCTTAAGTTCCTGGCTCTGTCACATGGTAGCCTATGTTATCTCAGCCAGATTAATGTTTCCTCTAAGCCTTAGTTTCCTCAACTATAAAATATACCTCACTGAGATGTTTTAAAGTTCAAACAAGATAAATAATGTGAAACCTCCTAGCAATATGTAGTCCATTGTATACCCTCAGTGAAGATCAATATCCTTTACCTTCCTTCCCTAAATAACAACAAAAGTAGTCTGTATGGGGGAAAGCATTTGTAGTACTGAATCTCAATCCTTCTTGGTTAATAGCTGAATAAAGATAATGTCTTAATTTTTCAGAATACCTCACCTTTCCTATGTATAGCTTTCATTTCATGCTTCACTAAATTATGGTGCTTGCAAAGCACCTTGAACTTTTCCAGTACAGAGCACACTGTAAGCAGGATGGAATTAACATTACCCCTGGTCTATAAATTATCGTACCTACATTCTTAGTGATTGACAGGATACATGTTTATACAGTTGATGTCACCTAGGGACATATTCTTGCCTGAGTCCTACAGCAGTGTTTTGCCACCTGTAACTGTGCTGAATAAAAATGGTCCTATCTATCATTTCTGTAGCTTTTCCTCATAGAAGCAGTCTTGATAAGGATAAGAAATCCAGGACATCATAGCATCAACAATCTTTTCCTCTTCAAAGGCGTCTTTCAGACCAGGCGCTAGCAGTCCCTTACAAACATTAATTATATAAATCATCCACACTATTGCTTTGTGGGAGGTGAAGTGTTTAGTAAAAATGATCGTCTGAACACAGGTTGGCTGTGTGGGTGCAGGACAGAAATTTGGAGAGTGGAAAGTGAGTGCTCAGCATGCATTCATTGCTGATACGAAGTCAGCTGCATGCTTGGCTCATCCTGGGTACGCTTCTGCTAGCTTTTTGACTAATATATAAAATTCAGACTATTCTTTGTTAGAGAGAAATTTGTGAGTGCTGTGAGCTACCTGAACACTAATGATATTAATTCTTAAGGTTAATTCTTGTACTGCATACCCAGTGGCACCCTGAGGTCTGGGGTTGAGAGGCTCCGTGTCATAGGATGAAGAAACCACCCCAGACTGAGCTCAGATTGAGTCCAGGTGGCTCGGTCTGACTCCTGTAGGGAAGTAAATGGTAAATAAGAAATTTGGAAGCCCCTCATCAGAGTGTATCTTCGCGCTAGAGAATGATTTAGTGGAGGATTGAGCTTTAAAGTTAATACGAACAGTGTATAGGATTTATATGAGTTATGCATATATATTAGTGTCTACACTTTTTGTTCTGTTTTATTTTGGTCATTGCTCCTAAGCTGGGGCCCTCGTATCACTCATGATACACAATGGTAGTCATGAATATATTTTTTTGGCGGGGGTGGGGGCCTATTTCTAAAAGCCTAAGAGAAATCATATATGTTATTTATTTAAACTTTAATAATGCATCTTAGGCTACCAGCAATTATATTACCTATTTATTTATATCATAATGATACTTAATAGACTAATAAAAATATCAACCTAGCACAGCACCTGGTATATGTAAGTACTCAGTTAATATTTGCTAGATGAATCAGAATTACATAAACCATTTTCCATAGTTGAAATTCTTGCTAATTTGACTCTTTGATTTTTTCTGATAAACTCATTATTTCTGCATTTGTTAAAAACATAATTTAGAACAGAAGGATTATTTTTTCTAATGAAAATCTTATACTTTCCCATAGTTATACTTGCCCAAAAACATAAGCGCTGCTGTGACCGTTTGCACGAACTACCTGTAGTGAACATCAGTTATCTTCTGGTATCCTATACACCTTTTCCCTCCTTCCTTGCAGTACTCAAATTTTCCTCGAAGAGCCACCCCTCCTCTTGTGTAGCAGCTGTTAGTTGTGTGGGATTGAACTGCCTTCAGTTCAGGAGTGGGACCTGCATTGGTGTAGACCAATCAGTTGATTGCACTGAAAATTCAATCTCAAGCAGGTTGGGAGATGTGAGTAAGAGCACATGAAACCCACCTTCCTGGGAGACTTGTTTTGGAATCACGAGGGGAGCCTGAAGATGACATTATGAAGGAGGGCAAAACCAGGAAAATTGTAGGAAAACAGAGCCATGTTCTTGATTGAGCTACACCTGAGGCCAGTCCTAACTCTGAACTTTACTGTTATGTGAGTCTCTTTTGGTTTTTAAACTAGTTTGTAAGAGGTTGTCTGTTCTTTGTAAGGGGAAACAAGAAACAAAAAACAACCACCTTAAATGATATACAGCCTTATCTTAATTATATTATTTTACAAGTAAACGTTAAAAAATACTAGGTTCTCCGCAAAATATGTTAACTTTTTGCTTTTGGAGAGAGGCACAATTAATTCCAAAAGCACAATAATTTTCCTTTGCCTAGAAGACAAAGATACATTTATGTATTTTAGATTAAAAAACCACTAGAAAAACAGGTTGAAGTTTATGAGAAACTCATAAATATTTTCCTTTGTTTTCTTCCACCAGTACCCAAGCTGTTATGGGGTTTTGCATGGCACAATTCGTCTACTGTTACACGCACCTGAAATTTATCATTGTACCTTTTAGGCATTGTTCATTTAGAAAAAAACCCCTATTATGAAGGAGGTTGGAAAAAAAAAAAGTCATGTCAACAATAAGTCCATTTAGGTAACCTTTGCAGAGTTGGTGTTTTTTAATGTCAACAAGTCTTTTGCTTTATATTCTGCCTTGGTTTCCATCATTGTTCATTTCAAAAACCTCCCCAAGTCAGATTTTTCATGAAGAATCATTTAAAACAAAATATATCTGGAATTCTACTTCTCATGACCTAGTCGTATCACAAGAGGGATCAAAGAGGTTTTGTTCTGTTTCTATAATCAGCTATTTCTTTGAGAGGGCAGATTCATAAGAGTTTGAATTATGCTTAGAAATGCATACAAGGCAAGCAGCTACAAGGCATTTTAATTACCTCCCTCCACTCCAATGGAAAGAAAAAACAGGCATAAACAGATGTCTAAGTTAAATTCAGTTTGATTCTTTTAACATAGCAAATAATTGGAGTCTCTCCTTTCTTCCTAGGCTTTTTCTTTTTTCCTGTCTTTAGTCTGTTTTCTCCCCAGCTCTTCCCTTTTATTTCCTAAGCATTCACCTTTTGCTAATGTTAAGAGAATTTCTACTTGACAAATTCTTTTCCTTGATAGACGCTATAGGACATAATATTAATACTCACAAAGGGAACAGATGGCTGCCTTTGGAATCCACCAATTATAGTAGTACCTTGCTTAATCTGAATTGACTAATTAAAATCCTCAATTAACTGGAATTGATAATTCAGTGTACACGACCCCTACGGTGACCTCACGATATAGTGAGCTTGCTAGTGAGTATTTAGAATTATTTTCCTGCCCTTTGTTGTGAGGACATGTACCTTACCATGAAAAGACAAGGTAATTGACTCATTTAAGGGATTTATTAAAACTCTAAGAAGATCAAACCCTAGTATCCTAGGTTTGCTACGAAATCAGAATACATATAACCTAAGTTTCCATATTTTCAACATGTACATGTGTAACTTTAGATTAATCACTGCTACTTTGAGATTTTCCATTTTTCCATTCAATTTGATGAACATTTATTAACCTTTCAAAATATTCAATATACTATGCTAACTGTCAAGGCAATAAGAAAAAAAATGTTTCCAGTTACCATTGTTGTCTAAAAAAATCACTCCAAAACTGATGGCTTAAAATAACAGCAGTCACTTTATTATGATCATAGATTCTGTGTGCAGGAATTCAGGAAGGGCTTAGATGGGTGGTTACAGCATTGGGTGCCTTATATGGTTGCAGTCAGGTAGTGGTTGGATTTAGAAGAGGACGGAGCTAGAGGAGCTGAGGACTCTATTTTCCTTCAAGCAGCTTCAGGGCCTGTCATTGTGGTCTCTCTGAGTGGGATAATTTGGGCTTCCTTACAGCATGGAGGCATCGAGGCAGTTGGATTGCTTACATGACAGCTCAGAGCAAGAGGTTAAGGTAACAAGGTAGACACTGTAACACCTTTTATGACCTGGCCTTGAAAGTCATGCAGTGCCATTGCTGCCACATTTCATTGATTACAGGTGTGTCAATAGTCCCTTCAAATTCAAGGGGAAGGGAATTAGACTTCGTATCTCTTTGAAAGAGTGGTAAGTTTCTAGAAAAGCCTGTAGGACTAGAATGTGGTCATTTTTGGAAAATATAATTTGTCATGATGAATGAGACTCAATATCTTTTCCAAAGAAGCTCATACTCTAGTGGATAGAACCACAATTCTAAAACTGTGCATTGAGGTATTCCAGGTCTCTGGAAAATTCATAGGGTAGCTGCAGGATACTTTACATTTTTGAGGGAAACAATGTGACATCTGTAAGATATCATGTGAATTACTACTATTAAGTAGCTTGGATTTAATAAGTGGAACTGTTAGGCATTTCTTTTGCCCTAGTTATGCCATGAAAAAATTACAAAGATACTAAAAGATTATAGAGGCAGAGGAAGTTTAGGAACCTCTGGGATGAAAAACAAGACATAGACATTCCAACTACAGTCTTAGCAGGCCCATAACTGACATTTGTAGGGTCTGGGGCATGATAGAAATGAAACTACTAGCTTGTTCCTTTCTTTTCCCATTACAGCATAGGATCTCCCCCTTTATATCCAAGCTCTGTACCTTCTCCCCTACTGCAATAACAGCTTCTTTTTGGCCCTAGGAGTGAGCATACCAATGGCAAATCAGCTCTCTGGAGGAAGGACTAGGGTAAGAGGCCCGTGCAGAAGCAGATTCAGTGTGGATTTAAGCAAGTAATTCTGGAGTCCCATGTATGTGATTTAGGAAAGGAGACCAGGGCTCTGGATGGGCATGCCCCACCGGGCCCACAGACCTCCAGCCCATTTGGAGGGGCGTGGCTGGAGGGCCTTCTAAAATTCAGGATCCTGGGCAAGGCTGGGACCAAAGGACGTACTGAGACTCAGCACAGAACCCAGCATATAACTGGTCCTCAATATATATGTGATGTATAAATGAATCCAGGGAAGATTCTGATAAGTATGATGTCAGAGGCAAATATTGGCTGCTGTGAAAACTGTAAACAAGAACCATTAATTTTGGCTAGGTATCTTGGAAAGCCTTCTGTGTGTGTTACCTTCAAGGATGAGGGATCGAAGAAGTAGGGCGTGGTGGCACAGTGGTTGGGAATCTGCTTGCCAATGCAGGGAACACGGGTTCAGTCCCTGGTCCAGGAAGATTCCACATGCCGCGGAGCAACTAAGCCTGTGTCACAACTACTGAGCCTGCGCGCCGCCACTACTGAAGCCCGCGCGCCGCAACTACTGAAGCCCAGGAGCCTAGAGCCCGTGCTCTGCAACAAGAGAAGCCTCCGCAATGAGAAGCCCACGCACCCCAACGAAAAGTAGCCCCTGCTTACCGCAACTAGAGAAAGCCCGTGTGCAGCAACAAAGACCCAACGCAGCCAAAAATAAGTAAAAAAGAAAAGAAAAAAGAAGGAGGGGGAAGTGGGATGGGAAATCAGGAAAAGGCAGGGATTAACAAAGCTGCTAGAGGCAAGCATCAAAAGAAAACTATGTTCCCCGTCAGGGTGAATCTGGATTCGGTGGCTTCCTGAAGCATATAATAATTTGAGGGGCCTTTTTCAAAAAAAGAATACAGAATTAGGTACAAAAAATACACACAAATTACAATATATGAAAGTTCATAAAGTCACAAGTACAAAAAAAATCTGAAAAGAGCAATTTTTAAATTACCTGTATGCCACACCTCTATACTACTTCTTTAAAAATACTGTTTTGGCTGTATACTCTTTGCTTCTTTACTAAATATCAATTTTATGTTCTGTAGAGAGACAAGAAAGATATTTTAGTCTTGATTGAATTTTTTTTTTTTTTTTTTTTTTGCGGTACGTGGGCCTCTCACTGTTGTGGCCTCTCCCGTTGCGGAGCACAGGCTCCAGACGCGCAGGCTTAGCGGCCATGGCTCACGGGCCCAGCCGCTCCGCGGCATGTGGGATCTTCCTGGACCGGGGCACGAACCCGTGTCCCCTGCATCGGCAGGCGGACTCTCAACCACTGCACCACCAGGGAAGCCCCTGAATATTTTTAAAAATTATTAGTTTAAAAATTTTAGCACCATCGTTGTTAGTAATGTCATGAATTTTTACAACTGTTGTCAAATTGGGAAAACCTTTTATCATATTGTTGAACTGTGATAGACCTGCTTTCTATTTTTAATATAGTTAAAGGTTTGTTCCCTTCAAATCAAGAAATTCTGATAAATTCTGTCTCACACAATTAGCATAAACTGTGAGAAATATGGACCTTTTATCATTGTATGCACTGCTTTTTAAAATATATTCCTGACAAGAGAAAACATCTGTTTTGATAAGATCTTGATGAGAACCAAATCCTCTGTTAAAATTTTACACACTTGGTATTTGAAAGAATTTTCTATGGATTAGCTTCTGGTTCCATACATTTCAACATCATCTCTCCACCATCACATGCCGTCAGAGCTGAGCTATGAAGGAATCACTGTCTGGCCCTCACCTTTGTGTCAGGAGGCCAGGAGAGTTGACACAGTGGGCTGTAAGGAGATTCTTAGAATCTATACTCTATACTTGCATGGGGATAGCTGGTGACGACTTTCATGGGAGTATCATCTGTGAACCATATACATAGATGACAATGTACTGAAACTATATGTATCCCCAGCTGAATCAACCACCCCTTAATCATGTCCTCCAAAGTCACATGGCCACCCAATGTCACCTAGTAGGAGGAAATGCTGGAGTGGAAAGAGACAGTGGCCTGAACCAATTGCTGTTAAAAATAGTTTACTTTGCACATTTTACAAAATCAGGTGCGCATGTGAACACAATGCTATGGCCCTCTCAGGACCTTAGAAAGGGCCCATGCAAATTAGGCACTTGAAGTTTAAACTTCATTCACTTAAATCCACTTCTGCTCACCATTCTCTCTATATTCGGTAAAGAAGAGAAGTAGCCCAAACTGAGAAAGCGTGTTTTGTGACAGAACAGACACTGGCCTAGAATATGGACAGGAGCTTTGTCCCAGCTCTCTCAGCTCTGTTCCTTTGGGCCACCCTTTAGGATTTACTCTTGTTATCTGTTAAGTTTTGGCCCTTCCTCATCTGCAAAAGGAAGTGAGAAATTGGAATTCCAGTTATGGGACCCTTTGTGGCCCCACCTGGAAGGTAAATCATATTAAATTATGCCAATTATGTATATTTTAATCCACATTTCCATCAGTTTCCATCATGTTTCCATCAGTTAATACTGCCATTTCCATAACTCACACTAATGTCATCATTTATACAGTGATCAAGAATTTAAAAATAGTTTAACTCGACCATAGAGAGGCAGGTGTAGCACAAAGCACTCAGGAGAAGGGAGAACAAACAACGTATCATTCTGGATACCATCACTAAAAGTACATTGGAACATTTTTTTTCCAGTTTTAAAACTGTTTGTCTTTCAAGAAAATTTGCAGAAGTCACACAAGCTCCTTATAAAAACAATTCAAATGCAGAAATTTATATAGCAAAGAATAGAGATCTCATCCCCAAATTTCACTCCTGAGGAGAATTACTGCGAACAGTTTAGACAAGTGTAGCCTTCCAGAAGTGGTCTATACCCACACAGTGGTAGGATGACATTTTGAAATATTAACTGAGGGTTTTTTTCCCCCTGTATTTCCTGGTGGTCCTGGCCTTTCACCCATTCCATAAACTAGCACATTCTGCATTCACTGCCTCAGGGAAAAGATGACCCAACTGAATGCGTTTAAAAAAGGAAGTCAACAACTTTTGGGTTGCAACATTTTGAGCCCTTGTGGGAATAGAAAAAGACTTAGGGAATAAAAAGAGATTTGGAAGAACATATGGTATATCAGAAGAAGCCTTAGAGCTTTCGAGACTAGATAAAAAAGCTATCAATTCTTGGGAGAAGAGAGAGATTTAGAGAGGAAGAAAGGACCTCTAGCTGCTTATGCAGCTTCATTCTGAAAATTAGAAAAAGGCCACATTTTGGTGAATGAATTACAGTAAAGTGCCTTGTTGAGCAGATCCTTCCCAAGGGCGGTGGCTTAGGTGGCTGACAACACTTTCATAGAAAGACAAAAGCCCTTCTTTCTTCCAGCGGCCTTGGCGTCATGCCAAGGGTCTTGACTTTCTAGATTTCATCCCTATTCATACTTAAGCAAGTACCTTTGTGCAGTGTTTAAACCATACAACCGTATGGGTTATCCTTTTTTATGGGTTCCTGGGAAAGAAGGTCCTCTGCCCTGACTCCCCAACTCAAGTGAACTTGGTAGTGGAGAGATAGGATGCAAGCAGGTTTAGTGAATCTGAAGGTAGAGAGGTTGTGCCTGCTGTCCTGGTAGACCCTCAGGCAGGGGTGGTGTCAAGGCCCCACGAAATGCCACTGTGGTGTGTCTAGACCCATTGGACTTTAGACAGTCTCTCAGAATTTCCTACAGTGTAGCATGAATGGAATGACTCTAGGGAAGGGCATGGAAGTAGCCGGGAGAGCCAAACTCAGGAAGGGGAGGATGTAGAAATGACTGGAGTGATCCTAAGATGGGTGACCGGACAGGGTGAGAATGGATCCTAGGATCCTTGATAGAGGACAAAATCAAGGACAAGATGTCTCTTCACCCATATGTTGACCCTAAATAAGCCTTCCTGGAACACAACTGCAATACCAGGAATTAATTTCTATTACCACATAAAAATAAGGTTAAAACAGAAAATAAGTTCATCATTTTAAAAAAGTTTCCTTTCGGGCTTCCCTGGTGGCGCAGTGATTGAGAGTCCACACGGGTTCGTGCCCCGGTCCGGGAAGATCCCACATGCCGTGGAGTGGCTGGGCCCATGAGCCATGGCCGCTGAGCCTGCTGGTACGGAGCCTGTGCTCCGCAAAGGGAGAAGCCACAACAGTGAGAGGCCTGCGTACTGCAAAAAAAAAAAAAAAAAAAAAAGTTACCTTTCTTGCATATTTGAATTTGTAAATCGAGATTCATACTTCACTAGCATTGTAATGCTAATAAAATTGTATGTACACTTGACAACATATTTGGAACAATCTTCTTGATGAGCACATATTAATCAACCTCCGTAAAAAGATCCCTTCAAAGTATGGCTCAGTGTAGCATTTATCTGACCATTTCCTGGATGTTTAAGTTGTAGTTATCAGTGTTTCACTCTTATGAACAATGCAGCAGTATTTACCCTTTTACATAAACCAACTATTGTTAGCACAACCTCTGTGAACAACTTTTTTGTGTACCTAGATGCCAGGTATTGAGAGAATTACATTCTAGCTGGAAATACACACACACACACTCCTATCAATATGAGAAATCATGTGCTGAAATTCATGTTCAGTTCAATTTTTTTAGCACCAATATCCTTTTATCAAGTGAAATATTATTTTGTGGCAAGTGTATACCTTAAAGCTATGAAGTGGAGGCACTCTGCATGGGTGGAAGTAGAAGGCTAAGAGATGTTCTGCTCTGGTCAACTCTCTCCAGCTCAGTGCCTCACCTCTTCCCTGCCTCTGCCTCTGAGTCATTTCCAAGGTGTAGGGATGATACCTCACCCCTTTCGATGTTCAGGGGTCAGGAATACCACAGACAAGATGTAGGATGTTGGCCTGGAAAAGGCAGGTAGCTTAGGTGTCTTTTATCGCTTTTTTGACTCTTGTTCTGTGATTTAATATCAACTGTTGTGAGGTTAATCGTGCTCTCCTTTGTGTTTCCATAATACTTAGTATATAATTCAATTACAGCACTTACCACATTGTTCCTTCCTGAAAATATTGTTCCAGAAGAGGAACATTTCCTTTAGCTTTAAAATCTGTAGAACTTATCCACAAAACTTGACGAGTACTAGTTTTTCCATCAAGGCCTTCTGAGTGAATGAATGAATGAGTCATACACATTTTGCACAACGACTTAAATATAGTGCAGACAAGCTTTTCTTCAAGTATATAGATACTTTTCAAAAAGTACAAATGTTCCTATTTTAGTCTCCCTTAGTCGTCTTTAGACTGACTATATAGGTGTCTAAGAGTTCCTGCTTTAGAATAGATTTATAGAAAAGGATTGGAATTGGCCCAAATGTCTCACATCATATTCTTGCAGCCACCTTTCATAGATGACATAATGAGAGCAGCATATGTACCTATAAAAACTACGACTGTGTGTGAGGGATGGATTTGGTACATGTTAAACAAAAATGGGAATATGTCTGCTTTTTACATCTGACAGGAGAATCAAAAGGCTGCCCACTCCACCCAAACTTTCAATTTTGTTACCACGATGTGTGGGTGGAGGACCCCATAGAATGAAACACAAAATGAAGTAGAGTATGCACAGTAACTAATGGAGGGATTGACCACAGAGGATAATAGTTTTTTTTCTTATGTGTTTTTATTTTGACATAATTTCAAACTTACAGAAAAGCTGCAAGACAATTTCAAAGGATTCTCTTATACCTTTTACCTAGAGTCTCAAAAAGATAAAAACTGAAACTTGCAGACATGATGCCACTTACCCCTAATTATTTCAAGTGTATATCCTGAAATCAAGGACATTCTTTTACATAATTAAGTGTAATCATCAAAATCAGGAAGTTAACATTGATACATAACTATTATTTAATATACAGCCACATTTTTCAAATTGTCCATTTAATTACCATTGTAGAAAACAACTGCACAAAAACACAACAGCAGCAAAACAAACAAACAAACCCCCCTGCTGAATCTCACATTGCATTCAGTTTAATCTCCTTTAACCTAGAACAATTCTTCAGTCTTGCTTCGTGTTTTGTGACACTGACATTTTAAAGTGTGTGGCCAATTATATTTTGTTCCTCACATTCCTCAATTTGAATTTGTCTGATGTTTCCTCAGGATTAGATTCGGGGTAGGCATTTTCAGCAGGAATTCCACAGGAGTGATGCTGTGTCTTTCTTAGGGTATCATACCAGGAGGCATGTGATAGTGACATGCACCATTACTGATAACGTTTAATCATTTGGTTAAGGAGGTGTCTGCCAGATTTCTCCACTGAAAAGTTACTGCTTTTTTCATTGTAGTTAATAAATATCTTATGGGAGAAACTTTAAGGCTATGTAAATACTCTGTTACTCATCAAATTCATACATACTAGTTTAGTACCCATTAATGATTCTTGCCTGAATCAATTACTTCAGTGATGGTTGTTAATGGTGACTTTCCAAGTCCATCATTTCTTCTATATTCATTAGTTGGTTTTGTACTGTAAGGAAGAACTTTCTCTTCATATGTATGTATGTATGAAGAGGACTATGGACTCATGGATTCTTATTTCATTCAATGGGTTATAATAACTTACTGTTATTATTATTTCGATGCTCAAATTTCCAGATTTTGACTAGTGGGAAGTTCTTCGATCTGGCTTCTTTGTCCTTTTGGTATGCCTCCACCATTCTTTGAAGCACATCGTTATTTTCTGCCACAAAAAGATTTTCTAGACTCAAGTTGTCCTTTCCGTGCCCTGTTTTGTTTTGGGAATGGAGAATAGGTGTCACTGCTTCTAGGTCTTCTGAGTAGACAGAGCTGGGAAAAGCCACAGGAATCATTTAGACCTTCCTTCTTTCCACATTTGTAACTTTGTCAGTGAGGAATCGGGCTCCCACTGACCACTGTATATTTACTTATGTGCTTAATCCTAGAATATACAGAAAATAGTTTCATACCTTTATGTCAGTGATAGAAAGAAACCCTTGCTGACTGCACTTCAATAATTGTTAACACTTTTTGTTTTAGGCCTGAAGATATATAGTCCAACTATTCCACTTAAAAGTTACTTGAGTTAGTTTTCTCCCCCGTCTCCCAACTGGTTCATTTGTTTGTTTCTGTTTGTATTCCATTTTAGTTTCTGCCCATCCTTGTTTTCTTGAGTATACGAAGAAGCATTCACATGATTCCACAAGTCAGGATTATATAAAGAGTGGTGTAATTTCCTACTATTCCTTTTATTATTTTCACCAATATTATTAGTTTCTATTTTGTCCTGTGTTTCTTTATGTGCAGATGAGTAGTTATATGTGTATTTTCTAAATTTCTCTTCTCTCTTACACAAAAATAACACTGTAAATATGCTTCTCTTTTTTCATTTAACAGTATATCCTGGAGAGCACTCTATATTGGTTCCATAGAGATCTTACTCATTCTTTCTTACAGTTGCCTAGTACTGCATTGTATAGATGCATCATTGTTTATACAAGTGCTCTCTTGTAAATGGGCATTTAAGGCTGGTTTCCAATATTTAACAATTATAAACAATACTGCAATGAATAATCTGAGTAATATTGTACAGATATATTTTTATAGTTTTGGAGGTGTATTTTCAGGGTAAATTCCTAGAAGTGGTATTGCTGGGTCAAAAGGTAGACACACATGTAATTTTGTTAGATATTGCAAATCCCTGTCCATAAAGGTTTTGTACACACCCATTAGCAATGTATGAGAGTGCCTGTTTTAAATTTTTGCCATATGATAGATGAGAAATATAATCGCACTATAATTTAAATTGCCATTTATTTATCTTACCATGACTTAGGTTGATTATATTTTAATATTTTTAAGGGCCATTTGTATATTTCTTTTGTTGAATTGTCTATGTTTTCTGGGGACAATATTTAGTTGGCCCATAGAATAAATGGAGCAAGTGAAATAAACATGCTCATCTTTAAACAGTTTTTGAGAGAGGAACCAACTTTATATTCAGAGGATTGTTGGTCTCCTCATCTGTAATCCATTGTCTACCACTGACAGGACTCTACCTAAGCTATCTCAGAGAGAGGGGAACCTACCTTGTTTAGAAGGATATCCAAAGCGGGAAGTTCCATAACAACTAGAGACATTGTTCTGATGCTTGCAATTGAGTTTGGGAAGTCAGGGAAGAAAGAATGAAAATAAAAGCTGGTTTTTCCACTTAGTTGGTGGTTAAATTAGCTGACCTTTAAGGTTCTTTTCCACCCTGAGTTTTATGATTCCATGAATCATTCCTCTGACTCAGGCAAAGTTAACGATGAAATGGCTGGGGAGGTGTAGGGGTCAGAGGTGACCTGGAGAGGTGGTAAGTGGGTGAGAACAAGGGGCAGAAGGGAGAGATTTTAAATGAGAATGCAGAGTTAAGAAATAAATAATTTTTTTTCCTTCTTTCAAAACCTGGTGTCAGGAGGAGGAGCAAAACTGTCCATTGGCAGAAAGGAATATTGAGTGGATAGGGAACGGCAGGGGGCGATAGTGTGGCTGTAGTAGGGGATGCGTTCAGAGAGCTGGACAGGATTTTAAGGATGAGTAACATGAGAAAAGCATCATCAGCCACTGTTCCACAGGGAGAATAAAGCAGTTATGGGGGTGCACAAAGTCCTTAGAGTGATTTTTCCTTCTTCCAATTCCAATTACTTTGTATTTACATATATTAAAAAAAAACTGCTTGGGATGAAACAAACTAAGGTAAAACCTATAACATTTTCTGAACAGAAATAAATGCACTGCATTTTGAAAAACTATTTCAGATTTTAAGGCCTTACTTAGAGGCAAGACATTAAGGGAGAAGTGAAAATCTTCTATGCATCAAGGTATTTATAAGAAAAGATTGAAAGTATCTTGAGGTAACAATGTTATTTAGCTATTCAGTTGTAGAAGATATTTTCCTTCAGTTGACCCAAGGAGAGGTTGAGTTTGCAAATCATTGTATACGAAAGTAGACATGCCATTTTCATTTTGTCTTAAAGAAATATTCGAAATAATGATATACAAAGGAGAAGAAAGCCTGGAGAATGACTTCGGTGACTATGGCACTATGGTCACTTAAAATGACTATATAATGTTTGCTTATTATAGCAATGATGATAATGATGATGGTTATTATGATAGTGATAATTAATAAAAAGGCTCACTGGAAAGCTTGAGCTTCTTTTTTTGCTAGTATGATGGAATCTTTCTATCGCCACAGGGTTGAAAAAAATCTGAGAGTGGAAATTCACGCGCAAGCAGCACCAAGGGAGCATAAATAAGGAAATGATATTCCCTTTGAAATGACCTCCGCGCTTCCCTTATTCTTCTGTGTTGGTTTCACTTTGCTCGACTTCTGAATGATTGAGCTGCAGAAGACAAGTCCTTAGTGCTCTTTGATCAGTGCTCTCATGCTTTTTTTCTCTCTCCTCCTTTCAGAATGTGCTTTCAGGACTTTCTTTACACTAGGATATATGTGTCCAATAAGTTTAACATGCTATTTACCTCATGAGTATTTATAAGAGCAGAAGCACTAAGAAAAAGGAATAAACCTCTGATTGTAGAATCTCAGTCACCAGCTACTGGGAACATTTTTGAGGGTATAGGAATCTCTAAAAATGCTCCTTAACTCATACCACTTTATCTGTCCATTCATTTCTCAAATATTTATTAGACACATAATGGGTGTGTTGCAGGTTGTGTTCTCTGGAAGCATCTGGAGTCCAAGATATTTATGAGGCATCAACACCTGTGAAAAGAAGGGGACAGAAGCAGAATTGGGCCAAGAGAAGTCAAATTGCAAAGAAGAACTGACAAGATCTCAGCTCATTGAGTGGGGAGCCCTGACGTCAGACTGCCCATTAGAGTTGTCTCAAATCAGCTTCAGGCCTTTATCCTCCAACACCACTCTCCCCTTCTTGCTCAGTTACTGGATGCAGTCTTCCGGAAAAGGCATGATTTCAGGTGAGGCAATTATTTATCTACAGCTGAGGCCAACCCTGATGGAGCTAGCAGCTGGAGGCTGACCCCACTCTCAGCAGCTGGGCAGCAAGTCTTTCCTTGAAGGGGCATCTGGGAGGCACATCTCTGTGCCAGACCCTGAGCTAAGTGCAGGGAACAAGTAGGTAAGGAAGACACAGTTCCTTTGCTCGAGGAGAAATAATTCCATCTGATCTATCGATGGTTATCTCTGACTAATTTTTTTCTTAATAATTCTTGATTGCTCAAAGCCCTGGATGAGGAGCTTTCCTATTCATGGGCAAACAGTAATGGTGTATTGAAAATAGCACAGAGAGACCTGGGTTAGCCCTTGGAGAAGTCACGTTTCCTGAGTCTTCGTTTATTTATCTATGTGATGAATATCACAATATCCTTTAGAGAGAGTTCTAGAAATTAGACAAGGTATTTATACATTTCCTAGCAAAGTGTTCTAATACTTAGTAAGTGCTCAATAAATGGTAGCTGTTATTACTACCCTCCTCAGCCTCATTGGGTTCATGGCCACCACCATCAGCCTTCTCTATAAATCCATTATGATGGGCTTGAGTCATCTTTTCTGTCCTTCATTTTGACCATGACATACCTTCTCAAATATGTCTGAGTCCTCACATCCTATTTCAAAGCTCTTTAGCTCTCTGATTCTTATGAGTTTACTAACGTCTATTTCCCCCACCCCTGCTATTTATATTTGCTCCTTTCTAGGAAAAATTTCCTTAATACTTCTCCTCCATCCTTAAGTTTTATCTCCTTGGCTACAACTCATGTCTAGAAAACTTGTACCCTTTAGTTCGGCAGACATTCTTACACATTAAAACATTCCATATTTTTCATAACTTTCTCCAGGATGACTGGAAAAGAGCAGCAAATTCTCACTGGCACAATCCTTCCTGATTCTTTTTTAATACTATTATCAACTATATCTTACTGCATATGTTTTCTACTTGGCTTACATGCGGCATTCGTAAAAATTCATTATCTAGGTAAAGCTAGAAGTAATCGTAGAAAATTTTGGCCTCATCTTTCTCATTTAGAAGATGGGGAAATTGTTCCTAGAGAAGTTAAGTTGCTCATATTCACACAACTAGTTAAGCAGACACTAGAATTCTGATGATTAAAGTTGCTTAACTCTATGCTTCGGTCTATTCTTTATTTTCTGTGCCACTAATGCCATCTTAAGTTTATATCCCTAAGGTCTAAAGAAATGAATCAACCTAGTCAGCAGAGAATTCCTCTTTAAGAGCTTAATAAACACATGAGGGAAGATGATTCTCACTTACCTTTTGTTTTCTCAATTAGTCATCCCAGAATGAGGGGAGATGGGCCAGTCTTGAGCAGTAAGCTAGCTGTCTTTGTCTCCATCTTCCCTTCTCCCCTCTCCGTACACCTCTGCCAGGAACCCTACAAAGTTAGCTAGGCTGTCTCTGTCAGGTGATGCTTCGGAAAGAATTGAGGTCCTTTGCTTACCTTCAGGTTCTGACCGTCCTGCAGTCCCGGATCTCAGATATCAGTTTCCTGAGACCTTTTAAGATGAGGGCAGGACCCTATACTGCAAGTCTCAGAGTGGATATGAGAATCTACAGGTCCAGCAAGTGCTCTCAAATGTGAGTTGCTCAGAGGAATGCACATTTCACCTGGAATAGAGAAAGGGAAATCATTCCAGTGGTATGTTCATGAGGAGGTTTTGTTGGCGGTTGGATGGACACATTTTAAACACATGAATAATCCCTGGAAAACACCTCATGGAACTAGTGACTTCAGAGGGCTGTGGGGTTTTCCCTTTGTTCAAGTTCTGGGTCGTGGTGTTCTTTGCTGACAGTTCAATGTATATTCAGAAAAATTCAGTTTGACTTGGGCCAGTTCCAAACCACAGACCTCCTTTGCATTCCTGCCCTCTCTACTGTGTCCTCTGTGGGATTTGTAGAGGAGGACAAGACAGTCTGGAGAAAAAAAAGATTTTATATTTATTAATTATAATTATAAATTTGTCAAGTTGGGAAGTTTATCTTTAAGTCAAAAGTTAGATCTCAAAGACCATGTGAGAAATTACAGATTATCTCAAGTGTTTCTGAAAGATGCAATTTAGGTTTACAGCACTCCCTCTGAGTAACTCAACAGGTGTCAAATGGGGTATCCTTTCAACACAATGGTTGTCTGGGAAATTTTTTTCTTTAATTTTTGGAGTCATAGGTTCAGCAAACATACCTTTTCCATTTTTTTTTTTTTTGAAGCCCAGACACTGCTTTTGCTCATTAATTGATGGTAAATTGGTTTATATTATTAAGAAGTTACTAAGACTTATTAATGCTCTTTGTAATTCTCAAAAAGCATAGAATTTTAACTTACTCTTCTTCACAGTTCCTAAACAATAAAAGCATCATGGCACACCTCTTGTTATAAACATCTTTTCACAGGGTTGGAATTGTGATTAAGGAATGAACTGTCCCTGCCCTCATGGAGTTTAAAGTCTGGAGAGAAATCAGACATTGAGCAGGCATTTATGTACCAGGAAGACAACACCTCCGTAAATACTGGATGCTGTTGTTTAATAAGATTACTGTTGAACACCAGGTAAGAATGATTAGAAGTGGCCAAAAAGATAACTGCACGTAGGAATATTTTAATCTGTGTTGAATACAGTGGTGATTGCTTAGCAACTCTTACTTAAGAGGGTTGGAGAAGAAAAGTGAAAAATTTTTACAAAGATAGCTATTGTTTTTAAGTTTGTAGTTTCTCCTTTCTCAGAAGAAACCTAAATAATGGCCTTTAGGCTTTGGTTGGGGCATAACTATTTAATCTGGTTGTTCCTGGAATTGCCTGGGGGCGGGGGGTTCACAGTGGGCAGGGAGGGAATGTTGGCCTGGCTTCATTTTTGCTTGCACAGATTCAAAACACTTACTTCTTTTCAGAGACCCTAAAGATATTTTTTATTTAGAAATATAAATTAATAAATAGGAACAATGGAAACTTCAAGGAAAGAGGCTGTATCTGAATATCAAGAAGCCTGTATCAGTCAGATCTGCTAGCCTCTGGAACAGCATGTCTCAGGAAGTATGAGAAACCTTGTTGCTTGGTATCATTTCAAACTGGAGTGACTAATCTGATACTAAAACAAAAGAAATCATAGCTTGCACCAACAAAAGAATAAATGAAAAGACTTAGTAAAGATTTTCTACTTTAAGTTCTTTGCCATAGTTTTCATATTTGACCGACCATTACCAGCATAGTAAAGATAATCATTTCCTAGCTTAATAGGTTTCTATTGGGTATATATTCTCATAAACACATAGCACAATAATAAAAAGCAGGAAATTTTGAAATCATTACATGACAATAAAATTATAGTGAGGCATGTACTTGCTCTGCACATCTGGAATAAATATTCCCCAGAATAAAAGAGACTATTGGGTGAGTTTTCAGTCTGTTTTAATTCCAGAAGCTCATGGTGGATATGCTGATTAGAATCCTCTTCTGCTTTTGTGATAGATAGAAACACACAAATGTGGCACCACAGCATCAACTGTAAAGTCGTAGCTGGAGTCCGCTGCCATCTCTTTAGCACCATCCATCCCAAGCACTTGGTATCATTTCTGAAATTCAGCCCAGGATGCAACAGTCAGATTCACTGCATTATATACCTTCAGAATGCATTGGTTTCAACTTTTTAACAGTCTAGATTTATTATTATTAATAGAATGAATGTAGGAAGATATTTGCTTCTACATAGTAAATGTTGAATAAAAATAATTTTGTTTTTACTGGAAGAAAAAAAGATGAACCTGACAAACATCCGGATAATATGTATCTGGAGTATGTTTCATTAGCACAAGGAAGTTTTAGCATGTAAGCAAGTTAGAAAGGATAGAGTCTTTCAGGTGAATCAGGAGATAGTTCTGAAGTATCCAGATCAGGATGTGGACTACAGCAGGCCAGGGCATTTGGTCAAATTCTAGAAATAGAGACAGGGTTGGCTGCTTCAGGTAGGAAGCTCTGAGGCAGGGAAGAGCTGGGCCCCTGAGCAGGAATGGTCAAGCATGTCCTATAGGCAGAAGTCAGCAGGCCCAGTTTCTGGGAGGCTAGTGGATCAAGAGACACTCAAGGTGAGCAGTGAAAAGAAGACAGAAGCGATTTGTTCTCGGCCTCTTTTTGAACTTCTGCTATGTGGGTGGGCCAGGGCTTGCAGGTGTCTGTAGCCAGGAGAGAAGGACCTCGCTAAGATCAGCTTTCAGTTTTCTGTTATCCTCACCCCTTGTCTCAAGCTATTCAGCAATATTGCATCTTTAATGGTTAAGCTCTGAGGCAGGTGGCTATTTGTAAGCCTACTAATTAGATAAAGGGACTGATTTGCACCAGGATGCAGATAATGCATGGAATTGTGCCAAGACCCACAGCTCAGGAGTTTATGACCCCCAGCTACCATGGCGACCACAGCTATTCAGTTGGAAGAGCCTTTTTGTTGTGGGATAGTAGGCAGCACACAGGGCAGAGCATCAGCTTCTGTGTGGTTTGAAACAGAAAACTGAAAATGGAAGAGAAGAGACAAGTAGGCAAGAAGGCATTAGATTTATACCCAAATGGGTAGAATATTCTGTGGGCTCACTTCCACCTGTTTATGAGAAAAAGCAGGGCCTTTCCTTGAGGGCAACTGTCTGATAAGCCTGAGATTTGGAAGGAAACATGTGTTTGTGGATCTTCTTGCACTGTCTTCACACTTCACAACCCTTACCTCTGTGCCTTTGATTTCTTATTCTTATCTTTATTTTTTCCAAATGTTTTGTTGTATTCACTAAGCAGAACATATAGTAAGCTGCAACCTCATGACTCCAGAAAAAAACAGAGATCTATTTTCTGGTTTTAATGTGTGTACTATAATCATATATTCTAGAGCTGGAAGAGGCTATAGAGATAGATGGTCACATGCCCAGTTTCACTGAGACTCTCCTGTGTCCTGGTGCAATAATGAATAGTTCCCCTTTTCATCCTTGAAAGCAACCTGCTTGGGGGCAATGATTATCCTACTTAGAGATTATGTTATCCAACTCTTCATTTTGTAGGTAAAGACCCAGAGTATTTAAAAAACTTGAACACCAAGCTGAGGAGTTAGAACTCTTGAAATGGAGACAACTATTATAAAAGGGGAACATAAGAGTGAAATGAAGAACTATTGAATCTAGGCTGGATCGGGAAGAAAATAAATCCAGAAAAAGGCTGAAAGATGGGGAAGCAGGAGAGGGAGGGATCAGGCGCAGGAAATAGAGAACTGAAAGGATAGGAAGTTGTGGTCAAAGATTGGGATATTGAGTTTGTGATTTCAAAGGTGAAGCATTAACAGTGTGGCCTCGGGGTGCGGGAGCCCCAGCAGGAAACGAACAACCCACGTAAGGATTAACCAGAGAGAGTTTAATAAAAGGACTGTTTACAGAGATGTGAGCAGGTAAAAAGAAACAAAAAAACCCAACAAGGGATGGTGATACATTCAGGAATGAGTACAGACAGAAAGCCATGCCATTTTCATCCCTAGGCTTAAAAAACCAAGGAGAGGGAGTGGTGTTATTGAACCCTGGCTGGTGTTGTAGCCATGCGAGAGCTACTGTGCCTAGGAGCTCTGGCCATAACTAGATGAATGCAGCTATTGGCAAAACTTTGGTTAGAAAAGGATGTGTGAGGATGGGATCACTGTCTCCTTCTACTCTTAGATCTCCTGCCAGGGCCTCCTGTTGGTTAAGTCTAAACAAGAGGCAGAAAGAAGCAGAGAAGCTCAGAAGATGGATCTGACAGGCACTGAGAAAATAATCAACACTTTAAAGTGTTGTGAAAATAGAGAGTTGCAGCAATTGTCTGTAGATATTGGCTTCACCCAGGATGATAGTGAGAGAGGGGGTGGAGAAAAGATGTAATATTCTCTCCCAGAATTTTATATATATACAGTACCATTCTGCAGAACTATAATATATGACAACTGATTCTTAGAAATATGACCAGAAGGCAATCTAAGATTTTGAGGTCTCATAAAAAGTAAAGCTTATTCAGATAGTTTTGTGTTATCTGTATTTTGTATTCCTATTATTTACAAATGATAAATCCTTGTGTAGGCCATAACAAAGGGCTGAATATACATTCCAACTTAAACAACTAGAAAACCAGAGAAAATATATGAAGCAATGGTTTTTAGACATGGTCAAAGGCAGCTGAGGAGAGTGATCACTGAGAACTCTATGATTTCCACAGTTTACTGCTTGGGAGAGATTCTAGGCTGCAACCCAGGGAAGGGAATCCAAAGAGATCTTAGATAATTTTCTAAATTAAAAAGACAGAATTTGCAGTTCGGGAGGCCAACATGGCTAGAATTTGCAGAGAAAAATGCCAGAAAAAGGGAACTACCAAGTGAAAAAGAATTTAGAGAGATGTACAGAGGGGTTCCTTCAAGCCTTTGACTGAATACTTTTATGAACATGCATATGAAGAAACTCTTCAGGCTGGGAAAAGAACCATTGCAAAGGAGTAGGTAGAATAATCTCTGGAGCTTAGACAGATTGGGAATAGTTCAGGTTTCCACCAGCCAGAGTAGAAAGATATTCTAATACATGGGGCATTAGGTAGACTCCTTAAAAAGGACCAAGTTAGCTGTAGACTAAAGGCTGCTCTGGACGTACCCTAACACATTTTAAAAGCAAACCTTGGGGGCTTCCCTGGTGGCGCAGTGGTTGAGAGTCCGCCTGCCGATGCAGGGGACACGAGTTTGTGCCCCGGTCTGGGAAGATCCCACATGCTGCGGAGCGGCTGGGCCCGTGAGCCATGGCCGCTGAGCCTGCGTGTCCGGAGCCTGTGAAAAAAGCGGGTACCAATAAATACGTGTGTGTATTTTCTAGCATTAAAATTAAAACAGTGGAGGATAAATAAACCATAAAAAAAAAAAAAAGCAAACCTTGACAGAATCAAACTGATTTCAAGCAACAAAACTGTGTCCCAGAAAAGCTTCATAATATTAAAAGAATACAAAAAATCCAGCAGCTAAAAATATAATATTTGCTAAGTCAGTCATACAAACAAAAAGATTATCAGACATTCAAAGAAACAGGAAAAAAAAAATAGTGCTGATGAACTTAGTTGCAGGGCAGGAATAAAGAGGTAGAAATAGAGAATGGACTTGAGGACATGGGGTGGGCAGGGGAAGCTGGGGCAAAGTGAGAGTAGCATCAACATATATACACTACCGGATGTAAAATAGTTGGCTGGTGGGAAGCAGCAACATAGCACAGGGAGATCAGCTCGGTGCTCTGCGATGACTTAGAGGGGTGGGATAGGAAGGATGGGAGGCAGGCTCAAGAGGGAGGGTATATGGGGACATGTGTATGCATATGGCTGATTCGCTTTGTTGTGCAACAGAAACTAACACAGTATTGTGAAGCAATTATACTCCAATAAAGAACTATTAAAAAAGAAACAGGAAAATATAACCCATAAGATCATCACTAAAGTAAAAACAAACTCAAAAATGACCCAGAAGGTAGACTTAGCAGATACAGGTGGTAAAACAGCAGTTATAAATATATTCTTATATATTGAGAAAGATAAAGGACAACATGAACACAATGATCAGAGGAAGCAGAAGATATAGAAAAGACAAAAGTGAATCTTCTAGAGTTGAAAAATACAAGTCTGAAATAAAAAGTACAATGGAAGTAATTAACACCACATTAGACACTGCAAAAGAAAAGGCTAGTAGTGAACTCAAAGACATAACAATAGATTCTATCCAAATTGAAACACAGAAAGAAAAATGACTAAGAAAAAGTGAACAAAGCATTAGTCATGTGTGGGACATAATGTGAGACAATATCAAACCATTTAACGTACATGTTATTGGACTCCCTAAAAGGGGATGGCAGAAAAATATTTAAAGTAATAATCAATCACTTTATCTACCAATATCTACCCTCCCTTTCCTTCCTTGTGATCAAACAAGTGACAACAGTCAAATCTCTTACCACACAATCCAGAAATTACTCCTTGGTATTTACCCAGAGAAGTTGAAAACATATGTCCACACAAAACCCTGCACGTGTTATTCACAGCAGCTTTATTTATAACTGCCAACACTTGGAAACAACCAAGATGTCCTTCAGTAGGTGAGTGGATAAATAAACTGTGGTGCATCCAGACCATAGAATACTATTCAGCTCTAAAAAGAAATGAGCTATCAAGCCATGAAAAGACATGGAGGAACGTTAAATGCATATTGCTAAGTGAAAGAAGCCAATCTGAAAAGACTATATACTGTTATTCCAACTACGAGAGTCTGGAAAAGACAAAACTTATAGAGACAGTAAAAAGTTCAGTAGTTGCCAGGGGTAAGAGTGAGGAGGAATGAATAGAAAGAGCACAAAGGATCCTTAGGACAGTAAAAGTACTCTGTATGATACCATAATGATGGATACGTGTCATTATATATTTGTCCAAACCCATAGAATGTCCAAACACATTTTTGTCCAAACCCACTCTTATGACACCAAGAGTGAACCCTAAGTAAATTAAGTGCTTTGAGTGATTATGATTTATCAATATAGGCTTATCAATTGTAACAAATGTACTACTCTACTTTGATGAGTGATGGTGATAATGGAGGAGGCTATGCATGCGTATATGGAAGTAGGGGATATATAGGAAATCTCTGCAACTTCCCCTCAATTTTTCTGTTAACCTAAAACTTCTCTAAAACTCTGAAGTCTTAAAATAATTAGTATAGTAGATTTAAACCCAACCACATTGACAATGATATTAAATGTAAATTGTCCAAACTAGATTTTTAAAATAGAAATACAGTGTGAGCCACATACATAATTAAAATTTTTCTAATACTCATGTGATGAATAAAATGTATGAAAATAGTTTTAATAATTTACTTCATTTAACCCAAAGTATATAAAATATTTCAAAATGTAATTAGATAAATATTGAGATATTTTCTATTTTGATTTCATGTAAGACTAAGTCTTCAAAAACTTGTTGTATTTTACACTTGAAGCATATTTCATTTTATGCTAGCCATATTTCAAGTGCTCAATATCCACATGTGGTCAGTGGCTACCATATTGTACAGGGTATGTCTAAATACTCCAATTAAAAGTCAAAGATTGTCACATTAAAAAAAAGTAAGGCTCACTATTTATCCTTTATAAGAAACCCACTTTGAATGTAAAGATAGCATAAAAGTCAAAGAATGTAAGAAGATATTCTATGCAAACACTCATCAAAAGGAATTTGGAGTTGCCATATTAATATTGAAGTAAATTTCAGAATAAGGAATATACCTGGGATAAAGGGGGACATTTTATAATAAGTGGTAAATTCATTATGAGGACCTAACAAACCTAAATGTTAATGTACATAACAAAAGAGCTTCAAAATATATGAAATGAATCTGATAGAAATGAAAAGAGAGCTAGATAAACCTACAAATATAGCTGGAGATTTTAACAGTCCTCTTTGTTGATGGAATAAGTAGACAGAAAACTCATTGAGGGAAAGGAGACTGACCAACACTATCAGCCAAATTGACCTAGCTGACATTTATAGAACCATTCACTCAACAACAGCAGAATAAATATTCCTTTTGAAGGGTGAGCTGTGACAAAGCGAGAGAGAGGCATGGACATATATACACTAACAAACATAAGGTAGAGAGCTAGTGGGAAGCAGCCGCACAGCACAGGGATATCAGCTCAGTGCTTTGTGACCACCTGGAGGGGTGGGATAGGGAGGGTGGAAGGGAGGGAGACGCAAGAGGGAAGAGATATGGGAACATATGTATATGTATAACTGATTCACTTTGTTATAAAGCAGAAACTAACACACCATTGTAAAGCAAATATACCCCAAAAAAGATGTTAAAAAAAATATTCCTTTCATGTGCACATGGAATATTCACCAAGGTAGATCATATTCTGAGCCATAAACCAAATCTCAATAAAATTAAAACATTTGAAATTATACACAGTATGTTCTCTAATCACAATGATTTTAAATGAGAAATCAATGACAGGTAGATATCTATTTGAGGAATCTTCAAATAGTTGAAAATGAAACAAATCCATTTAAAAAAATGGGCCAAAGAAAGAAATTACAAAGAAAATTAGAAATTATTTTGAACTGAATAAAAATGAAAACACAATTATCAAAATATGTGCAGTGAAAGCAGTGTTTAGATAAAAATTTAAAGCATTAATTTCTGTTAGATACACAGAAAGTTCTCAAATCCATGATTTAAGTTTCTACCTTAAGAAACTAGGAAAATAAGAGAAAATTAAACACAAAGTAAGCACAGGAAGGAAATAATAAAGATTAGAACTGAAATAAATGAAAGAAAATAGAGAAAAATCAGTGAAACTTAAGATGTTTCACAATAATTCCACTCCTAGGTACTTACCGAGGAAAAATGAAAACATATGTCTATAGAAAAATTATATTTGAATACTCAAAGCAACAGCTTTATTTATAATAGTTGACAGTTGGAATGAACCCAAATGGCTATTAGTTGGTGAGTGGGTTAACAATGGTATATCCACACAATGGAATATTACTCAGCAGTAACAAGGATTAAGCTACTGATACATATAACAATATTGATGAATCTTAAAAGTATTATGCTAATTGAAAAAAGAAGCAAAATTTATATGATTACAGTATGTGAAATTCTAGAAAAAACAAAACTAGTGAAAGAAAGCAAATCAGTGGTTTCTGGGACCCAGGGATAGGGTTATGGGATTGGTAGCAGAGTGATAGGAGCAAATTTTAGGGGTGATGGAGATATTCTATATCATGATTATTATGGTGGTTACATGACTGTATACAATTCGTCATAACTCATTGAATTGTTCGCCTAAAATCAGTGAATGTTATTGTATATAAATTGTACTTCAATAAGGGTTTCTTAGGAAAAAGAGAAACTTTGGGCTATAGATGATGTTTTACAAGTTAGCTTTTAAAAATTATATGCTTATTTAAAAGAAAATCAAACAGAAGGGTATAAAATGAAAAGTAAAAATCATTTTCTCTTCAAATTCCCACTTCTTGGGGGCATTTTACTAAAAATTTCTTATGGAAATTAAAAAAGTTTTCTATGTTATTTCTATTATTTGTTATAAACAAACATTTATCAGATGTGCCTTATGCTTTAAAATTTTTCTTTCTTTCCTTTCTTCTTTTCTTTCTTTCTTTCTCTCTTTTCACAAGTAGACTCCTATTTTATGAGTTAAAAAGTTTTGGACACAGAAATAGGTAGATTTACCTTATTCCTTCCTACTGGTGGCATGTTCTTCTATTGAATGGATTATTCTAGTTCATTTAGTCATTCCTCTACTATCAGATATTCAGACGTCTTCCATGTTTTGCTAGAATAAAAATTGCTACAATAGATAGTCATAGGTGTGTATACATTTTTGTATCTTGTACCTAACCATGTAATTGTGGGGCCATTGTTTATGCAAATTTAAAAATTTGATGAATATGGTTAAATAGTATTTCCAAAATCTTACTTACTCCAATAGTATCTATTTCCTTGTATCTACACAGATTCTGGGAATTATCAAACTTCCTCATATTCACCAATCTGATAGGGGAAAAAAATGCTACCTCCTTGTTTTTTACTAAATGGTATTTTCCTTGCTACCAAACAGAGCACAAGATCATAAGACTGTCTGATACAATAAATTTCAGAATAACCATATCTGCCTTCTAGAATTTTTGATGAAGACCTAAATGGCTCTATGTGGACAGCTGCTGAGAAGTACTACCTGTTGTTTTCAGGAATCCCTCCTCTTTTCTCTTAATGATCATACTGCAGTATGTTTTCTGTATAGACCTACTACTTTAGATCTTACGGGAGTAGAATATATATCCACGTGTCTCTTAGAGTTCATGCTTTTAGTCTCTTCTTTTAAATGCTTTTGCTCTCCCCAGCGTTCCTTTCCCGCATGGGTATTTAATCATGTATATAACAAACCAGGCTTACATGTGACTCTCCTAGTAATGCCATATGGTTTCCCTGAATGAGGATAGATGGAGGAATTTATGGACTTTGATCAGCGCACTATAACAAATACAATTATGGCATGGGAAATTTCCTACTAGAGTTCAAGAGAAAATGGGGTAACCCCCTCCTCTGGATGATTTGTGTGTCTGAATGAATCAGGAGGTTTTCCCCAGATCCCATCCTCTTTCATATGTAATCATGGAGATGATGTGCCCATATGCATTACTGGTGAAGGATTTCTCTCCACCCCCATTGCCAATCAAATAATCACTCCTTTAAAACAGAGGGAATGATTTAGCAGTTCAAGTGTTGGCTTTGAAACATTTAGACTTGGTGGCATCTTTCAAAGTTTCATCAGGATTGACTTAGTCCTTCATTCTGGAAATATCACAACCACATGGAATTCTAAGCCATTACAGAAGAGCTCTCTTTCTAAGAAACTGCAAACTTGGGGGCCATATTTTCTCTGAGATTATTGTACATACAAAGTATCATTTTCTGAATTGTGTCCTTATGAGACAAACTAAGAACCATCAGATTCTGATCTTAGTTATCCCTGGTAGGTTTCAGAATTTTAAATGGAGAATATAAACTAAATATTTAGTTGAATTCTTAACTCACAATGCTATCTGCATTTTCATACAGAGTGCTTTTATGCTTTTTATGGTTCCATAGTTGTCCCTGTGAATAAATAAGTCACTTTGTTTAGGTTATTTGCCATTTTAGTGTTGCTTTCTGAAACTCTAGCAAAATTTAGCCTTTTGTTTAATCTGTGTTCTTAAAAAAGGGAAAAGATGGAAGCTAAGTAAGTTTCAAATCCGGGCCACCCAGATAGAATTCCTGCTTTATGCATTATTTCCAATGAAGGGAATTATCAGGGAGTTGGATGCCCCCTCAGCCTTGGCCTGGCCTCTTTGAGGACCATCACTGTCATTATTGTGACCTAAGCCTCAGTCAAAGAATTCTTTATTAGAGAACAGAAGAAGTCTTGGGAGTTCACAGAGCCACGACATATGTAGCACAGTGTCTGAGGGAGGCATGCAGAGGTGGGAAGCGAAGGTAAAAGCAAAGGTCACTGAAATACAAGGAAATGCCTTTGTGTGAGAGGCACAACCTGCTGTGTGATTGCCAAGATCTCTCTGGAGAAGAATTAACCAAATTTGTTCTCACACTTGATAGGATAGGAAGGATTCTCATGGGTGTGTAGTCCGAAGGTGGCTGGGTCACTGAGAAACACAGGAGCCCACTTAGCCCAGACCTGAACTAAAACAATAAAAATACAGCAGCTTGGCCCTTTCTTTCAAGTTTCATCTAAATGTCAACAGTTCTGTGTCTCTTGGCAGCCCTGAAGCTTCAGCCCCTGTTGTCCCAGGAGTTTGGCATCTCCCAAAGTTGGAGAGCTGTTTGAAAAATCAGCCTCTGCACTCCCACTCCGAGGTGGCTATATCCCTGACCTCCTGGGCTCCTGGGTAGTTTCTGATGTGTTTTTCTTCTGTACGATGTGCTTGTGTTCTTGTTGTTTGGTGAGTCTGTGGCAAATCCTCCCAGCCTTGGGAACAAAGAGGTTCTGATAAGAGTCTCTTCAGTGGCAGATCTCTATTAAACAATACATGGCTTTTCTTTTTGTTTGTTTCTAACACCCTGCTGGTTGCCAATGGCACCGTGTCCCCCTAGTCCAAACTCCACTGAGGAATGATATCCTTGTTTTTTTTTTTTTTTTTTTTTAATAAAGTAGTCTGTAGGTCTCAATAAGGACTCTTCCTTAACATCAACCACCATCCTGTTGAGAAGCCTGGGGAGACCATTTTAATTGACCAGAACCTAATCCAGTTGTTGATCACAGAAAATGAATGCTTTTAGGTTGGTTTCCCTTTGCACACTTTACAGAGCTAAAGATTAAATATACAAGCACTCTGTTACTAACATATAAGAAGGCAAATAATTACAAGGGCTTTTTTCATTTTGAAAATTGGATGGAATTCCAAGCATCATGATAAAAATATTCTCTGTGCTAATAGAGGGTTCTGCGGATCTTTAATTTTTCCCTTATATAAGTGACATTGATGTAGCATGGACAGATGGTTAAGGGCTCCGTTTAACTGGAGCAAACTCGGAGACTTTTTCTAGTTACTCTGAGGCTTAGTCTTCTCATCTGTAAAATGGGGATACAGACAGCACCTATCTCCAAGAGACATTATGAAGACTTAATGAAATAATCCATGCACGATGACTTCCGTGTAGTAAAAAATGTTAGCCACAAAAGTTTCCTTAGTATAAGTATGCAGAAATTTCATAGCTGGCTAAATGCATTTGATTAAAATAAACATATAAAATTAAAGCTTTAAAAAATTACAGAGGGGAAAATTATAGTTGTGGCCCACATTCAGTGGGTTGTGTCATTATGCTAGATAAAATAAATATTTTGTTGTCTCCCCACACCCTCTCCCCCACCCAGGGTTGATGTATCTGGTGTTTATTAACTCATTAGGGAGAAGAGGGAGTATATATGACAGATTTTGCTTTTTTACTCCCTTCTCTGAGTCCATACCTACTGTGCATACATCTCTCTTAGCACTTACTAAATTGTATTGGGATTGTGCATTCATCTGTCTGAATTATCCACTAGGATGAGAGCTTTTTGAGGACAGAGACTGTGTCTTATTATCTTTGTCTCGTGAGCAAATTTTATAGCACTTGGCACATGGTGCCATGGTAGGTCCTGAATAAATGTTTCATGGCTGACCAGATGTATTTTTAAGAACTTTCTGCCAGCTGATAGCAGTACTTAGCTATTATTAACTACAACCAGAAAAAAATTTTTTTAAATAAAATAAAGCATAAAATGTGTTCAGGCTGAGAAAATATTATTACAGTGACAAATATATCATGTTTTTAATATCAAATAACTGAAAAATAGTTTTTAAATTTTGAAATATTGAGTTCAGAAATTAAAATAATAGATGCCTATATGTCTATCACTAAAATTCAACAAATGTAAATACTTTAGCTTTCTCTATATCTTTATAAAAACATAATGTTAAAGATAGAGGCCTCCCCCATCCATCTCTCCTCTCTCCTCATTACTTCTTCCCTTCCTCTCTGGAGGTAACTGCTATCCTGAAATGGTATATATTTTCTCTGTGGTAAAAGTGCAAAAACTATTCAGTTGTTTTTTGTTTTTTGTTTTTTAAATAAAAGTAGAGTCTTTTCAAATACAAAGTCTTTCTTAAACTCTTGTTTTGGTGATATGCTTTTTTCTCTCATCTCAAAACACCATGCTAACTAGGACAGTGGAAAATGTCACAGCCCCTCTGGCTAGAGAGCCTGATTAGGGAGGGGTGCAGATTTAAAATTAAACATAACTATGCCCTGACTTTTGTTTGTTTAATAGAAAAGTGTGATCTAGGAGTTTAAACACCTTGCATTTTTGGTCTTAAAACCACCAATGACATATCTAAGCACGAGGCACTTCATTTTTCAAAGTCTGCATCAGTTCTGGAAATAGTCACTAACCTCCTTGTCATGGGTGCATAATAGTTTTTCTGCCTGAAGAAAAAAAAATATTGATTTTGTTCATTTTTTAAGTGATAGACCTCTCCCTGTCTTCTTCAACTTTACCCTCACTGTGCACATGTAACACAGCAGAGTACACCCCAGAATATATAGTCCATTTGATACAACTTGTTACTCCCTAGATTCAGGTTTTTTAAAAATTGAGGTTTAATTCACATATCATGAAATTCACCCTTTTAAGGTGTACAATTAAGTGGTTTTTAATATATTCAGAAGGTTGTCAAACCATCATCACTAATTCCAGGACATTTTCATTATCCCCAAAATAAACCCCATAACCATTGGTAGTTACTCCCCACTTCCCCTCCTCTCTTTAAGCAACCACTAATTTACTTTCTGTCACTATGGCTTTGCCTGTTCTGGACATTTCCTATAAATGGAATTATACGGTCTGTGACCTCTCATGACTGGCTTCTTTCAAGGTTGATGTATATTGTAGAATGTATCAGTACTTCATTCTTTTTTATGACTGAATAATATTTCACTGTAGATCACATTTTGCTTAACCTTTCATCAGTTGATGGACATTCGTGTTGTTTCTACTTTTTGGCTATTATACGTAATGCTGTTATGAACATTCATGTACAGGTTTTTGTGTGAACATACATTTTCAGTTTTCTTGGGTATACATGCTTAGGGGTGGAATTGCAGTGTCATATGGTAACTCTATGTTTAACTTTTTGATGAACTGCCAAATTATTTTCTAAAGTGGCCGCACCATTTCATACTCCCACCAGCAAAGTATGAATATTCTAATTTCTCCACATCCTCAGCAACACTTGTTATTTTGTCTTTATTACAACCATCTAGTGATTATGAAGTGGTATTTTGTGATTTTGATTTACATCTCTATAATGACTAAAGATATTTAGCATCTTTTCATGTGCTTATTGGTCATTTGTATATGTTCTTTGGAGAAATGTCTATTCAAATTCTGTGCTCATTTATTAATTGGATTGTCTTTTACTGCTAAGTTGTAAGAGTTCTTTCTGTATTCTGGAAACTAGATCCTTTTCAGATATATAATTTGTAAATATTTTCTCCCATCTTGTGATTTATCTTTTCCCTTTTTGATAGTGTCGTTTGATGTAAAATATTTTAATTTTGATGAAGCCCAGTTTATCTTTTTTTTTTTTTTTTAGTTGCTTGTGCTTCTGGTGTCATATCTAGGAAGCCATTTCTTAATCCATGGTCATGAAGATTTAGTCCCACGTTTTCTTCTAAGAGTTTGATAGTTTAGCTCTTACATTTAGGTCTTCGATTCATTTGAGTAAATTTTTGTATGTAGTATGAAATAGGGGTCCAACTTCATTCATTTTTTAAGCCTCAGTAACTTTATTTATTTTTAACTTTTTATTTTATATTGGAGTAAAGCCAATTAACAATGTTGTGGTAGTTTCAGGTGCACAGCAAAGCGACTCAACCATACATATACATATATCCATTCTCCCCCAAACCCTTCTCTCATCCAGGCTGCCACATAACATTAAGCAGAGTTCCCTGTGCTGTACAGTAGGTCCTTGTTGGTTATCCATTTTAAATATAGTAGTGTGTACATGTCAATCCCAAGCTCCCTAACTATCCCTTCCCCCCCCCCCCGGTAACCATAAGTTCATTCTCTAAGTCTGTGAGTCTTTCTGTTTTGTAAATGAGTTCATTTGTATCATTTCTTTTTAGATTCCACATATAAGCGATATCATATGGTATTTCTCTTTCTTTGTCTGACTTCATTCTTTTGAATGTGGATATCCAGTTGTCCCAGCACCATTTGTTGAAAAGTCTATTCTTTCCCCCATGAATGTTCGGTACCCTTGTCAAAACCAACTAATCATAATTGTTTAGGTTTATTTCTAGGCTCTCTATTCCATTCATTTCCATTGATCTGTTTATCACTATGCCAGTATCACACAGTCTTCATTACTGTAGCTTTGTGGCAAGTACTGTAGCTTTGAAATTGAGAAGTATGAGTCCTCCAAATTTGTTATACTTTTACAAGATTTTTTGGGTATTATGAGTCTTTTGTATCTCCATATGAATTTAGGGATGAGCTTGTTAGTTTCTGTAAAAAAGGTAGCTGAGATTTTGATAAGGATTGTGGGGAATTAATTTGGGGAGTATTGCTATCATTTTTTTTTAAATTTTCTGCAGTATTTATTGATTTACATAAATGGGAAAATCATAGGGTTTTTTTCTTTTCTTTACATCCATATTGGAGTATAATTGCTTTACAATGGTGTGTTAGTTTCTGCTTTATAACAAAGTGAATCAGTTATACATATACATATGTTCCCATATCTCTTCCCTCTTGCGTCTCCCTCCCTCCCACCCTCCCTATCCCACCCCTCCAGGCGGTCACAAAGCACCGAGATGATCTCCCTGTGCTATGCGGCTGCTTCCCACTAGCTATCTACCTTACGTTTGGTAGTGTATATATGGCCATGCCTCTCTCTCGCTTTGTCACATCTTACCCTTCCCCCTCCCCATATCCTCAAGTCCATTCTCTAGTAGGTCTGTGTCTTTATTCCTGTCTTACCCCTAGGTTCTTCATGACATTTTTTTTCCTTAAATTCCATATATATGTGTTAGCATACGGTATTTGTCTTTCTCTTTCTGACTTACTTCACTCTGTATGACAGACTCTAGGTCTATCCACCTCATTACAAATAGCTCAATGTCGTTTCTTTTTATGGCTGAGTAATATTCCATTGTATATATGTGCCACAACTTCTTTATCCATTCATCCGATGATGGACACTTAGGTTGTTTCCAACTCCGGGCTATTGTAAATAGAGCTGCAATGAACATTGTCGTACATGACTCTTTTTGAATTATGGTTTTCTCAGGGTATATGCCCAGTAGTGGGATTGCTGGGTCATATGGTAGTTCTATTTCTAGTTTTTTAGGAAACTCCATACTGTTCTCCACAGTGGCTGTATCAATTTACATTCCCACCAACAGTGCAAGAGGGTTCCCTTTTCTCCACACCCTCTCCAGCATTTATTGTTTCTAGATTTTTTGATGATGGCCATTCTGACTGGTGTGAGATGATATCTCATTGTAGTTTTGATTTGCATTTCTCTAATGATTAATGATGTTGAGCATTCTTTCATGTGTTTGTTGGCAGTCTGTATATCTTCTTTGGAGAAATGTCTATTTAGGTCTTCTGCCCATTTTTGGATTGGGTTGTTTGTTTCTTTGTTATTGAGCTGCATGAGCTGCTTATAAATTTCGGAGATTAATCCTTTGTCAGTTGCTTCATTTGCAAATATTTTCTCCCATTCTGATGGTTGTCTTCTGGTCTTGTTTATGGTTTCCTTTGCTGTGCAAAAGCTTTGAAGTTTCATTAGGTCCCATTTGTTTATTTTTGTTTTTATTTCCATTTCTCTAGGAGGTGGGTCAAAAAGGATATTGCTGTGATTTATGTCATAGAGTGTTCTGCCTATGTTTTCCGCTAAGAGTTTGATAGTTTCTGGCCTTACATTTAGGTCTTTAATCCATTTTGAGCTTATTTTTGTGTATGGTGTTAGGGAGTGATCTAATCTCATACTTTTACATGTACCTGTCCAGTTTTCCCAGCACCAGTTATTGAAGAGGCTGTCCTTTCTCCACTGTACATTCCTGCCTCCTTTATCAAAGATAAGGTGACCATATGTGCATGGGTTTATCTCTGGGCTTTCTATCCTGTTCCATTGATCTATCTTTCTGTTTTTGTGCCAGTACCATACTGTCTTGATTACTGTAGCTTTGTAGTATAGTCTGAAGTCAGGGAGCCTGATTCCTCCAGCTCCATTTTTCGTTCTCAAGATTGCTTTGGCTATTCGGGGTCTTTTGTGTTTCCATACAAATTGTGAAATTTTTTGTTCTAGTTCTGTGAAAAATACCAGTGGTAGTTTGATAGGGATTGCATTGAATCTGTAGATTGCTGTGGGTAGTAGAGTCATTTTCACAATGTTGATTCTTCCAATCCAAGAACATGGTATATGTCTCCATCTATTTGTATCATCTTTAATTTCTTTCATCAGTGTCTTATAATTTTCTGCATACAGGTCTTTAGTCTCCTTAGGTAGGTTTATTCCTAGATATTTTATTCTTTTTGTTGCAATGGTAAATGGGAGTGTTTTCTTGATTTCACTTTCAGATTTTTCATCATTAGTGTATAGGAATGCCAGAGATTTCTGTGCATTAATTTTGTATCCTGCTACTTTACTAAATTCATTGATTAGCTCTAGTAGTTTTCTGGTAGCATCTTTAGGATTCTCTATGTATAGTATCATGTCATCTGCAAACAGTGACAGCTTTACTTCTTCTTTTCCAATTTGGATTCCTTTTATTTCCTTTTCTTCTCTGATTGCTGTGGCTAAAACTTCCAAGACTATGTTGAATAAGAGTGGTGAGAGTGGGCAACCTTGTCTTGTTCCTGATCTTAGTGGAAATGCTTTCAGTGTTTCACCACTGAGGACGATGCTGGCTGTGGGTTTGTCATATATGGCCTTTATTATGTTGAGGAAAGTTCCCTCTCTGCCTACTTTCTGCAGGGTTTTTATCATAAATGGGTGTTGAATTTTGTCGAAAGCTTTCTCTGCATCTACTGAGATGATCATACGGTTTTTCTCCTTCAATTTGTTAATATGGTGTATCACGTTGATTGATTTGTGTATATTGAAGAATTCTTGCATTCCTGGAATGAACCCCACTTGATCATGGTGTATGATCCGTTTAATGTGCTGTTGGATTCTGTGTGCTAGTATTTTGTTGAGGATTTTTGCATCTATGGTCATCAGTGATATTGGCCTGTAGTTTTCTTTGTGACATCCTTGTCTGGTTTTGGTATCAGGGTGATGGTGGCCTCGTAGAATGAGTTTGGGAGTGTTCCTCCCTCTGCTATACTTTGGAAGAGTTTGAGAAGGATAGGTGTTAGCTCTTCTCTAAATGTTTGATAGAATTCGCCTGTGAAGCCATCTGGTCCTGGGCTTTTGTTTGTTGGGAGATTGTTAACCACAGTTTCAATTTCAGTGCTTGTGATTGGTCTGTTAATATTTTCTATTTCTTCGTGATTCAGTCTTGGCAGGTTGTGCATTTCTAAGAATTTGTCCATTTCTTCCAGGTTGTCCATTTTATTGGCATAGAGTTGCTTGTAGTGATCTCTCATGATCTTTTGTATTTCTGCAGTGTCAGTTGTTACTTCTCCTTTTTCATTTCTAATTCTATTAATTTGAGTCTTCTCCCTTTTTTTCTTGATGAGTCTGGCTAATGGTTTATCAATTTTGTTTATCTTCTCAAAGAACCAGCTTTTAGTTTTATTGATCTTTGCTATCGTTTCCTTCATTTCTTTTTGATTTATTTCTGATCTGATTTTTATGATTTCTTTCCTTCTGCTAACTTTGGGGTTCTTTTGTTCTTCTTTCTCTAATTGCTTTAGGTGCAAGGTTACGTTGTTTATTCGAGATGTTTCCTGTTTCTTAAGGTAGGATTGTATTGCTATAAACCCCCTCTTAGAACTGCTTTTGCTGCATCCCATAGACTTTGGGTCGTCGTGTCTCCATTGTCATTTGTTTCTAGGTATTTTTTAATTTCCTCTTTGATTTCTTCAGTGATCACTTCGTTATTAAGTAGTGTATTGTTTAGCCTCCATGTGTTTGTATTTTTTACAGATCTTTTCCTGTAATTGATATCTAGTCTCATAGCGTCGTGGTCGGAAAAGATACTTGAAACAATTTCAATTTTCTTAAATTTACCAAGGCTTGACTTGTGACCCAAGATATGATCTATCCTGGAGAATGTTCCATGAGCACTTGAGAAAAATGTGTATTCTGTTGTTTTTGGATGGAATGTCCTATAAATATCAATTAAGTCCATCTTGTTTAATGTATCATTTAAAGCTTGTGTTTCCTTATTTATTTTCATTTTGGATGATCTGTCCACTGGTGAAAGTGGGGTGTTAAAGTCCCCTACTATGAATGTGTTACTGTTGATTTCCCCTTTTATGGCTGTTAGTATTTGCCTTATGTATTGAGGTGTTCCTATGTTGGGTGCATAAATATTTACAATTGTTATATCTTCTTCTTGGATCGATCCCTGGATCATTATGTAGTGTCCTTCTTTGTCTCTTCTAACAGTCTATATTTTAAAGTCTATTTTGTCTGATATGAGAATATCTACTCCAGCTTTCTTTTGGTTTCCATTTGCATGAAATATCTTTTTCCAGCCCCTTACTTTCAGTCTGTATGTGTCTCTAGGTCTGAAGAGGGTCTCTTGTGGACAGAAATATATGGGTCTTGTTTTTGTATCCATTCAGCCAATCTGTGTCTTTTGGTGGGAGCATTTAGTCCATTTACATTTAAGGTAAGTATCAATATGTATGTTAGTATTCCCATTCTCTTAATTGTTTTGGGTTCGTTATTGTAGGTCTTTTCCTTCTCTTGTGTTTCTTGCCTAGAGAAGTTCCTTTAGCAGTTGTTGTAGAGCTGGTTTGGTGGTGCTGAACTCTCTCAGCTTTTGCTTGTCTGTAAAGGTTTTAATTTCTCTATCAAATCTGAATGAGATCCTTGCTGGGTAGAGTAATCTTGGTTGCAGGTTTTTCTCCTTCATCACTTTAAATATGTCCTGCCAGTCCCTTCTGGCTTGCAGAGTTTCTGCTGGAAGATCAGCTGTTAACCTTATGGGGATTCCCTTGTGTGTTACTTGTTGTTTTTCCCTTGCTGCTTTTAATATGTTTTCTTTTATTTAATTTTTGACAGTTTGATTAATATGTGTCTTGGCGTATTTCTCCTTGGATTTATCCTGTATGGAACTCTCTGTGCTTCCTGGACTTGATTAACTATTTCCTTTCCCATATTGGGGAAGTTTTCAACTATAATCTCTTCAAATATTTTCTCAGTCCCTTTCTTTTTCTCTTCTTCTGGAACCCCTAGAATTCGAATGTTGGTGCGTTTAAAGTTGTCCCAGAGGTCTCTGAGACTGTCTTCAGTTCTTTTCATTTCTTTTTCTTTATTCTGCTCTGCAGTAGTTATTTCCACTATTTTATCTTCCAGGTCACTTATCCGTTCTTCTGCCTCAGTTATTCTGCTATTGATCCCATCTAGAGTATTTTTATTTTCATTTATTGTGTTGTTCATCGTTGTTTGTTTCATCTTTAGTTCTTCTAGGTCCTTGTTAAATGTTTCTTGCATTTTGACCATTCTGTTTCCAAGATTTTGGATCATCTTTACTATCATTATTCTGAATTGTTTTTCAGGTAGACTGCCTATTTCCTCTTCATTTGTTAGGTCTGGTGGGTTTTTATCTTGCTCCTTCATGTGCTATGTGTTTTTCTGTCTTCTCATTTTGCTTATCTTACTGTGTTTGGGCTCTCCTTTTTGCAGGCTGCAGGTTCGTGGTTCCCGTTGTGTTTGGTGTCTGTCCCCAGTGGCTAAGGTTGGTTCAGTGGGTTGTGTAGGCTTCCTGGTGGAGGGGACTAGTGCCTGTGTTCTGGTGGATGATGCTGGATCTTGTCTTTCTGGTGGGCAGGTCCACGTCTGGTGGTGTGTTTTGGGGTGTCTGTGGACTTATTATGATTTTAGGCAGCCTCTCTGCTAATGGGTGGGGTTGTGTTCCTGTCTTGCTAGTTGTTTGGCATAGGATGTCCAGCACTGTAGCTTGCCGGTTGTTGAGTGAAGCTGGGTGCTGGTGTTGAGATGGAGATCTCTGGGAGATTTTCACCATTTGATATTATGTGGAGCTGGGAGGTCTCTTGTGGACCAGTGTCCTGAAGTTGGCTCTCCCACCTCAGAGGCACAGCACTGACTCCTGGCTGCAGCACTAAGAGCCTTTCATCCACACGGCTCAGAATAAAAGGGAGAAAAGGGAGAAAAAGTAGAAAGAAAGAATTAGTAGAAGTAGAAAGAAAGAAAGAAAGGAGGGAGGGAGGGAGGAAGGAAGGAAGGAAGGAGGGAAGGAAGGAAAAAAAGAAAGAAAGAAGATAAAGTAAAATAAAATAAAGTAAGATAAAATATAATAAAGTTATTAAAATAAAAAAATAATTATTAAGAAAAATAATTTAAAAAAAAACGGACGGATAGAACCCTAGGGCAAATGGTGGAAGCAAAGCTATAAAGACAAACTCTCACACAGAAGCATACACATACACACTCACAAAAAGAGGAAAAGGGGAAAAAATCATAAATCTTTCTGTCAAAGTCCACCTCCTTAAATTGGGATGATTCGTTGTCTATTCATGTATTCCACAGGTGCAGAGTATATCAAGTTGATTGTGGAGCTTTAATCAGCTGCTTCTGAGGCTGCTGGGAGAGATTTCCCTTTCTTCTCTTTGTTCTCAGAGCTCCTGGGGCTCAGCTTTGGATTTGGCCCGGCCTCTGCGTGTAGGTCGCCGGAGGGCGTCAGTTCTTCGCTCAGACAGGACGGGGTTAAAGGAGCTGCTGATTCGGGGGCTCTGGCTCACTGAGGCCGGGGGGGGGGGGTGCGGGAGGGAGGGACACGGAGTGTGGGGCGGGCCTACAGCGGCAGAGGCCGGCGTGATGTTGCAGCAGCCTGCGGCGCGCCGTGCATTCTCCCGGGGGAGTTGTCCCTGGATCCCGGGACCCTGGCAGTGGCGGGCTGCACAGTCTCCCCGGAAGCAGGGTGTGGAGAGTGAGCTGTGCTCGCACACAGGCTTCTTGGTGGCGGCAGCAGCAGCCTTAGCGTCTCATGCCCGTCTCTGGGGTCCACGCTTTTAGCCGCGGCTTGCGCCTGTCTCTGGAGCTCCTTTAAGCAGCGCTCTTAATCCCCTCTCCACGTGCACCAGGAAACAAAGAGGTAAGAAAAAGTCTCTTGCCTCTTTGGCAGGTCCAGACTTTTCCCCGGACTCCCTCCCGGCTAGCTGTGGCGCACTAATCCCCTGCAGGCTGTGTTCACGCCGCCAACCCCAGTCCTCTCCCGGCGCTCTGACCGAAGCCCGAGCCTCAGCTCCCAGCCCCGCCCGCCCCGGCGGGTGAGCAGACAAGCCTCTCGGGCTGGTGAGTGCCGGTCGGCCCTGATTCTCTGTGCGGGAATCTCTCCGCTTTGCCCTCCGCACCCCTGTTGCTGTGCTGTCCTCTGTGGCTCCGAAGCTTTCCCCCTCAGCCACCTGCATTCTCCGCCCGCGAAGGGGCTTCCTAGTGTGTGGACACCTTTCCTCCTTCACAGCTCCCTCCCACTGGTGCAGGTCCCGTCCCTATCCTTTTGTCTCTTGTTTTTTCTTTTTTCTTTTGCCCTACCGAGGTACGTGGGGGAGTTTCTTGCCTTTTGGGAGGTGTGAGGTCTTCTGCCAGCGTTCAGTAGGTGTTCTGTAGGAGTTGTTCCACATGTAGATGTATTTCTGGTGTATCTGTGGGGAGGAAGGTGATCTCAGTGTTCTACTCTTCCTCCATCTTCCCGGAAGCCCTCGAGTATTGCTATCTTAATAGTATTAAGTCTTCCAGTTCATGAACATGCAATAGCTTTCTATTTATTTAGAAATAGAAAGATATTTTCTTTAATTTTTTTCAATGATGTTTTGTTATTTTTCAATGTGTATGTCTTACACTTCTTTTGTTAAATTTATTCCTTAAGTATTTTATTCTTTCTGACACCTTTATACATGAAATTGTTCTCAATTTTATTTTCAGTTTGTTTATTGAAAGTGTATAGAAATTTCTATATATACTATATTGCATGTAACCTGCAAATACATATAATTTTACTTCCTCCTTTTAAATCTCAATGCATCATATTTCCTTTTCTTGTCTGATTGCCCTGGTTGGAATCTCCAATACAATGTCAAATACAAGGGGCAAAAGTGGATATCTTGACTTAAGGGGAAAAGCTTTCAATCTTTTACCATTAAATATGAGATTAATTGTCGGCTTTTCATAGATGTCCTTTATCAGGTTGAGGAAGTTCCTTTCTATTAGATTGTTGTTGTTGTTGCTTTTTAAATCACAAAAAGATACTGGATTTTGTCAAATGTTCTTCTGTGTCTATTGAGTGATGTTTATTTTTTTTAAATTTTGTCCCTTATTCTACTAATACAGTGTATTATGTTGATTTGTTTTGATATATTGAACTAATTTCACATTCCTCAGATAAATCCCACTTGGTCATGGTGTATGACCATTTTTATATGTTGATTTCAGTTTGCTAATATTTTGTTGAGAATTTTTGCATCTATATTTGTGAATGAAATATTGGTCTATAGTTTTCTTTTCTTGTAATATCTTTGTCTGCTTTTAGAATAATTTGGGAAATCCCTTCTTTCTATTTTTTGGAAGCATTTGTGAAGGATTCATGTTAATTCTCTTCTTTAAACATTTGATAGAATTCACCAGTGAAGCCATTTGTTTCTGGGCTTCTCTTTGTGGGAAGTTTCTTGATTATTAATTCAATTTCTTCTTTGTTATAGGACTGTTCAGATTTTCTATTTCTTCTTACTCAGTTTAGTTTGACTGTGTCTTTTTAGTAGATCGTCCGTTTCACCTAGTTATTAATTTGTTGGCATGTAATTGTTCATGGTGTTTCCTTATAATCCTTTTTATTTCTGTAAGACTAAATAATATCCCCTTTTTCATTCTTGATTCAGTAATTTGAGTCTCTTCTCTTTTTCCTTAGTCACTTTACCTAAAGTTTTGTCGATTTTATTGATCTTTTGAAAGAACCAACTTTTGGCTCTATTGATTTTCTCTATTTTTCAATTCTCTATTTTATTCATTTCCATGCTAATATTTATTATTTCTTTCATTTTTCTCACTCTGGGTTTAACTTACTTTTTCTTTTCTGGTTTCTTAAGGTAGAAATTGTAGGATATTTATTTGAGATTTTTCTTTTTTTAATGTAAGCATTTACTGTTATAAGTTTTATTCTGAGCACTGCTTTCTTTGCATCTCATACATTTCGGTATGTTGTGTTTTGTGTGTGTGTGTGTGTGTGTGTGTGTTTTATGTTTCATCTCAAAATGTTTTCTAATATCCTTTATGATTTTTTCTTTGACTCTGGTTATTTGTGGTGTGACAAAAGGAAATTCATTTCTAATTTACTTCTGTTGTGGCCATACATTGTGTTGATTTCAATCCTTTTATATTTATTGAGACTTGTTTTATGGCTTTATACATGGTCTATCCTGGAGAATGTTCCATCTGCACTTGGGAAGAATGGACATTCTGCTATTGCTGGATGACGTGTTCTATAGATACGTTAGGTCGAGTTGGTCTATAGTGTTGTTCAAGCCTTCTGTTTCCTTGCTAATCTGTCTAGTTGTTCTATCCATGTTTGAAAATGGAGTATTGAAGTCTTCAACTATTATTGTTGAATTTCTCTTTTCAGTTCTGGTAGTTTTTCTGATGTATTTTGGGGCTCTGTTAGGGGCATATAATTATATAGATTCAGATTAGGAATGTGTCAAATTGTGCCAGATGAAACAATTGTATATGGACTCATATAGTTTCAGAGCTGGAGCCCACCTTGGTCCTTATCTAGAACTCTTACAGATGAGAAAAAACTGAGATACACAAAAATAAAATGAACTTCCAAAGTGATACAGATACTAGTTATTCCTGGAGGCAGGGTTAGAATTAAGGTCTCCTGACTCACAGACGCTCATCTCTACTAACGCCCAATAGCAGCCCGAGCTTTTTTTGAAATGGTATACATATATTACCTTATTACTAACCCTAGAAAATAGTCTTTTTCAGTGTAAAGAGACAGATGAAAAGCTATTTGTCCAGTTTTCCTCAAATGGAGAATTTTATATAGTCAATATTAAAAAATCTTAAAGAGAAACTACATGGGGAAGGAATGTGGCTAAATGATGATAATGGATTTTATGTTCCTAATGGAAAATCTGAATTTTTAAAACATTAGATGAAAGACAAAATTCAGACTAACCTATGTCAAAATAATAGAATGTAATGGAAAAGTAATCAAGGTATTAACTAGCTCTTGCAAACCAGCCATGTTATGTCGAGAAAGATATTAACCTAAAAGAAATTTCAATTATTGTCACCTGTTGATCTGAGTTAATGGTTTGTTCTTTGGTTGCTTGTTTGTTTTCAGCAGAACTTAGATCACTGGGCTAGCAAAAGCCAATTAACTCAAATTGGAAATGAACTTTCCTACTAGGAAAGAAAAAAGACAAAAATAAAGAAAACATGTAATAATAAGTTTTGAAGTAGCATTAACTTTGATTTATTTCCCAAGATAACTGTGAATATTTCTTTTAAAATTAATTTTGTTTTCAATAGTCTATGATTTCAATTAAATGCATTAAAATTTGTAGTGATTTAAATCTCAAATACCTTTTCCTACCCGTTTCCCTGTTTTTTTGAGAGACACTTAAGTATAGTTATTGGCCTCGTGTAGCTGAAGGTGTGTCTTTTTCTATTCTGTAAGTTAAATAGCTTCTTTCCCTAGAGGTGTAGATTTAAACTAAACTCAGTGACACGTTTCATGTATGGCTCACAGTTGTATTTATCTTCTCTAATTATATTTTTTATACTCTTTTTTTTTTTTTTTAGTCTTAAGCACATAATTCAGATTTGAGTTTTTCAAAGTTCGCCAATATCTTTACATTCCCTTGCTTTTGTGAACTAGCACTTTTTTGCCCAAGTGACTTGACATACCATCATTCTTCCAGTGATCATTTGTAAGAACCTGAGTGGACAACAAGAAAGCCCAGTAAACTTAGGACTTTGGGGGAAATTTGGCTAAGATTGAAGGTGTATAAATAAGGGATTACCCTTCATTTGTTTAACAAATATTAAAAGGACTCCTACTATGTTGTCAGGCACCATTCAACAGTTAACAAAACTGACAAAGTTTCTGGCCTTGTGGAGCTTATATTCTAGTTATGGGGAAAAGATAGTAAAGAAATAAGCAAATAAATATGTGTCTGGTGTTAATAAGTTCTAGAAAGAAAAATAAAGCAGGTCAGGGGAATAATATTTAAACAGAATGTATGTTTAAGGAAGGCCTTTCCGATTAGAAGTCATTGATCTGAAATCTGAATAAAGTGAGAATTGAGCTAAATGGCTATCTTGAGGTGAAAAAGCAAGCCTTTGAGGTAAGAGTTTGCTGGGTAAATTCAGAGAGCAACACGGAGGCCAGTGTGGTTGGAGATGGAAGAGGTGAACCAGCAGGTGAAAGCAGAGAGGTAACAGAACCAGGTCATTTTGCGCCTTGCTGCATATGGTAAGAACTCCCAGTTTTCTTTGAGTTGGGTGGGAGTCTTGAAGGTTTTGAGCAGAGCAGTGACAAGATCCAACTTAGGCTTTAAAAGGATCACACTGGCTTTTGTGGGGAAAATGCAATATAGGGGGACAGGCGTAGAAAGAGAGAGACAAATGGGGAAACTATTTGATATTCCAGGCAAGAGATGGTGCTGATTTGGACCATGATGGTAAAAGGGAAAGTTATAGCAGGGAAGTGCTAAGTACTGTTAGTTTGGGTTGGTGAGAGGGAAATGGAGGTATACAGCAGCTAAGTGACTTTTCTTACTTCTTTAAGTTTTGATTGTTTATAGAAGTTACAGGAACAATGTAAAGATTTATACTAAAATGAACACTTGACTATTCATTACCTAGAGTAAGAAATAAAAATATTGCCAGTACCTTGAAAGCCTTTGTCATCCCCTTCCCAATCATATCTTTTTCCTGCCTCCCAGAGCTAACCATCATCCTGCCTTGTTTTGATCATTCTCTTATACTTTTCTATAGATATACCAGTGATATATGTATCCCTACACAATATATTGCTTTGATTTGGAAAACTCTGTGGCAAGCACAAACCTAGCTGTGTAGGGAAAGGATAATACTGCCACTGTGAGATAGAGGCTTCTGGGAGAAGATGAGTGACCAGGACTGTATGGTCACAATCTGGCTTCAGCTTTTCTGATAGTTTGCAAGACCCCTCACCTCGAGAAATCTTTGGGCAAGGTCTTGAGTAACTATCGGGAAGCACTGGGCTGGCATACTGGAGTTGGGCCAGCAACCAGGACTGTGTTGGGGGCTGGGTTCTAGATGTCCAGCAGGAAAATGATAGTGAAGTGAGTTGTTCTTTATTTTCTGCCTCTCAGCTAATCACTGCTACTAAGCTTCTAAGCTTACCTCCAGCCCTTAGGAGCAGGTCAAAGCAGAACATTTCTGTGGAGTGAACTGAGTGTCTTCAGCTGATCTAGGCTGCAGGGCATGGAGTGGAGTGGAGTAACTTACTCAGCATGTAGTCAGGAGAAGCCAAGTATAGATAATAGTTTCTTCTGGCTCATGCAGACATTTTCAACTCATGAAGAAAAGAAGATATGATTGCCCAGTCTTCAACGTGGGCCTGTATCTTGAGTCACATTGTTCCAGTCTTAGCTAATTGCTCTCTCCTTCCTGTATAACTATCATCCTGGGATCTCCCTTCACTAACCTTCTTGAGATTCCTTCAGTTTTATCCTGCTCCCTGCATCCTATGTTTTTTGAGGTTTGAGCTTAACTCTACTATCGTTATATTCTTTTATAATCATTTAGGTTAACCAACATACCATTTTCTGATGCTCTTTATTTCTTCTTATATCTTTATTTTTCCATCTGGGATCATTTTCCTTTTGCCTGAGAATAGCCTTCAGAATTCCTTTGATGCATGTCTGTGAGTGGTGAGCTCTTTTGGAGTTCTTCTTCCTATTTAAAAAATGTCTTTATCTTCTGCATTGAGAATCAGCAGTATTTAAAAAAAAATTTCCATGTGACTATTTATTGACCTTCACCTGACTTTCTTTTTTTCAGTGTTATTTGTTTGGAACTATTTGGCCCTGCATGACTGGCTCTTTTGTGCCACATTCAGCCATCTGGCTCTACTGAAATGGGAACTTCAGCATCTTTTCATCATTCCCACCCTCATTCTCTCTGTTCCATATGGAGGATTTACCTCCTGATCTTCTAGACTTTCTTGTCCTCTCTTCCTCTTACCTTTTGACCTCACTTCACGTTCTTCTCTTATTGGTCTTGCCCTATTCCTTCAGACCAGGCTTGGCACAGTTTTTTGGCTAGGCTCCTGACTCCCTCCTTGACTGTCATCCAAGTTCTCTTCCAGCTCTGCTGTATCTAGCCACTGTGGATAAATCTCTCTCCAAGTTAGGATTGGATCCTGGAAGCACTGACTTCAGTACAATTTTTATGGGTATAACTTTTGGTGGGTTAGTTCAAAAAATTCAGATTCTGGTTGATGACACAGTTAATTAAAAAAGGGACAGAGAGGATCTTGGGGTGGAAGGGAGCAGTTGCTTCACAATTTATCAGGATAGAAATTTAAACATTACTTAGAACAAACCAAATGAAACTCCCAACATATACGTACAAAACATTGTTTAAGTAGGTATAAATTTTATCTGAAATATTTAAGCTGTTTTCCTGTATTAGGGATTTAGGGCAAAGAATTTTTTTTTTAATAAATTTATTTATTTATTTTTGGCTGCGTTGGTCTTCGTTGCTGCGCACGGGCTTTCTCTAGTTGCTGTGAGCAGTGGCTACTCTTCCTTGCGGTTCACAGGCTTCTCATTGCGGTGGCTTACTCTTGTTGTGAAGCATGGGCTCTAGAGGTGCGGGCTTCAGTAGTTGTGGCACCCGGGCTCAATAGTTGTGGCTCACAGGCTCTAGAGCTCAGGCTCAGTAGTTGTGACGCATGGTCTTACTTGCTCTGCGGCATGTGGGATCTTCCCGGACCAGGGCTTGAACCCGTGTCCCCTGCATTGGCAGGCGGATTCTTAACTATTGCGCCACCAGGAGAGTCCCAGGGCAAAGTTTTATGATTTTTAAGTCTCACTATTAAGAAGTAAAAAACTTTTTCATAGAATAATTAGATATGATTATGCCTTGCAAATTTATTGAATCATTGGAATTAGAAGGTGAGTTGGGAAAAATGTATCATCAAATAATTTTCAAATGATTACAAATGAATTAAAACTTGATCTAAAATATATATTGTTCAGAGTACTGCTACAATGATCTATCTTATAGTAGATTTATTGGACTGATAGTATGCTTTCAAATAAAAGTCAGTTTCTTTCTGAGAAAAGCGTTCTACCAAGAAAGTAACTTTTATAGCAGGTGTGAAAAAAGAAGTTGCAACTCAGTTTGTGACTCTGATTTTCTGTGTGTTTGAAGGAATTACTTTATTGGCCTGGATCTCACTTTCCTCAGCTATAATATGGGGAGACTAATTGTTGCAAAGTGTTATGAGAGCCTTCAATGGAAGATAACTATCAAAGTGCAAAGAATAACCAGACATTTTACTACGTTTGTGTTCTTCTGATTTTGAAATTTGTGCTCTTTTTTCCAATTTCATAGAGGAAACACCATCTGCATATTTCATCCTGTTGTGATGAATTATAAGGAGGGATATGGAAGTCAGCTCTGAATTTCCTTTTCTTTTGGTGTGTATAAACCAGTCTTTAATGTTATTACCCTGTTGTTTTTGTGGTTTCCTTTCCTCTACGTCAACTGCATTCGTGTGAAGGGCTTTCTCCAAGATTAAACATTTGCCTCATTGGCAGCTTTTCTGAATTTTCATCTGCCAAACTCTTCACATGCAGACTACATAAAGCCATTTTTTTTTTTTTTCAACTGAAAACATGACGATGTCCTGACACCTCATCACTGTCAGGACCTTGACAGGGAAATCAGGCAACTGTTATAATGCAGTGTTGAATATGAAGATAAAATTGTGATGTGGGGAGGGAGATCAAGAGTACCGAAGGGAAGTTCTTTCTATTAATATTAAAGAGAAATCCTTTTTATCCAGTGGTCTGATTGGACAGAAAAATGGTGTCAGTGACCATAAGGCAGAGATGCAAAAGTCAGGCAAGCTGAGAATAGTGGGTGTGTCTGGGGTCTTCTTCTAGTCAAGAAAGCCACTGCACTTTTGGAAACTGGAGATGGTCTCTGAATTTGTGAGGTTACTGCAGCAGCTGGGAAGCTGAGTCTGTGGGCTCAGAGGTATGTGCAGAATGTGTTTGATCAGTTTCCCCACTTGGGGTTGAAGAAGGGGGCATAAAAACGATATGATCGAAATAGGGTGAAAGGACGAGTCGAGTTCTGGGGAATAAATCTCAGCTTGAATTTAGATTCTAGACAGTTTCCCTGTTGAAACCTGTTGCTGCAGAAAAAGTTTGATTTTTTGAAATTTCAATATGTGAAAAGCACACAGGATGTTTTAGTGGCTCCATAAGCACTTGCAAGTCTCCTATTCTTTCCCTCCCTACAACAGCTCCTGGAGTCTGACACCAGCTCTGCCCTTTGGGGAATATAACATGGAAATAAGCATGATAACGGTCTTCATGACTTTATTGTATCCTTGACAACCAAGAGATGTTAGTCAAAAATGGCTTTGAGAAAGCCAGGATTGGAAACCTCAGGTTTTCTTTTGAAAGAAACTTTGGTAGTAGCCTATTTATAAATTTTATTGCTTTTATCCCGCCTTTCCTCATGAGTTCAAGGAATCCACGGACATTTTCTCCTGCCACATACCCAGGCAGTCACATAGCCTAATGCCAAGAGTATCCTCATGGATGTAGATCTTTATTCCGTGGGTGAACCACCAGCCCAAGGTTGCCTGGGATGTTGGCGGAGAGGCTGGGACCAAGCCACAGCCCGGTTCTCAAATTCTGTACAAATAACTGTCTGCAGCTCCTCTAAAACGTATGGACAGCTGATGCAAGGTATTCTTGTGGGAAAAAAACAAAAGGGCGGTGATACGGCCAGGTACTTTTATTTGTGCCAAGAGTGCTCAAGTGGAGAGGTTATTTTGTTGGACTCTGGAGACCTGAATTCTTGAACTAATTCTGCTACGAGAATTACTGTACTGGTGGTGGATGAGTCACTTAGTTGTTCCATGGCTCAGTTTACCCATTCAGAAATGAGCCTAGTGATGCTTGATCTGTCTCTTTGAATAGGGTTCTTTTGAGGATTAAAAAAATGATGTGAAAAGTGAAGTGTTATATAAGATGTAATATTTGGCATTGGCACCATATTAAACAAGGGCAATGTAACAAAGTATCTTTTCAAAGCAAATTTGCATTTAATAGGTTCTTGGTAAAGTTTGTCAAATGAATAAGGAATTGCAGAATGTTGGAACAGGAAGAGCCCTTGGTAATGATGGGAAACCAAGACCCAGAGGACTTAGCTGGCTTTCATAACTTATTTATGGCTGGGTTCCTTGTCATGCCCCCTCCATGTTCCTGGCTCCTGTTCTATTGCTTTTTCTGATATAACAAATTGCATCTCTTAGGCATGACCATGGTAGCTTATACCCTAGATACAGAATTAAACAACACTGAATTCTAGCTACGGGTAATAGTTTTTGAAAGGTTTTAAAATTACCTCCACGAGCTATTTTAAACTTCTTTAACCTGTTTTATTTTTCCCCGATAGCTCTACCCTCAGAGAAATACTTCAAACACAGGCATGAAGAAACAAACATTTACTGTAAATTAATTGTTGTTTCCATTTCAAAAAGTTGTGAAAGGTCTATAGACCTCCCCAAGATTTACCCAAGTTGGTTTCTAGGAATATTTTCCTATAATTATAAACATGCAATTATAGGAGTGGTTGGGAGGATAATTTCAAACTTTGTTCCTCTTGTTTCTTCCTAAGGGCACAAAATCCCATTCAACAATACAATGTTTATTATTTTAAAATATTGATGTAACATTAAAAGATATTAGGAGGAATAGGAAATGTAAATCTTGTAAATGCAGTCAATTCACATTCATCAGGGTCAGGACTGTATAATATTTATTTAATTTTTAAAACTTTATAAATTACATACAGAGGATTTGAAAAGGAATCAAGGAAATGCTTTATACTTATTTCTGGCCAAACTAAAAGCAAAATGTATTTGAAACATTCAGAAATGTTCATTTTCAGTAAGGTTCCATCTACATTTAGGAGAGCCAGATAAAGCTTACATGCATCACTGATCAAAATTCATCTTGTTAAACCTCTTTTAGCTCAATGAACTATATACCAGTTTCGATTCTTGATCATGAGGTGATTTTAAACACAGTAGTGATGCCTCCTTAGTCCTATTCAAGCTACAATCAAGCAACTGTTTTTTGCTTGATGATTTAATATCATGTAACACTGGAAAATTAGGAAAATAAGCCATATAAAGAGGCAGAAAGTATTTACTTTAATTGAAGAGGTACCATGACCTGTACACAACATCAAAATTAATATCTTATTCACTTAAATACACTTGGGATATTTTTGCTGCTAACTAGAGATAATGAAAAGTCTCGACCTCCTAAAAATTTTGTTGAGAGAGAGAGAGACACTAATTTAAATTAAAAAAAAGAAAGAAAGAAAAACAAGCTAGAAACATTGGTATTTCTTTGTTTAAAGTTGTGAGGGAAAACACACAATAAGACATTTATAACTGCCACTGCATTGTTCAAAACATTGCTTCTTGGATGGATCTGACTCAGTCATGAAGTGAGTTCACAGGACAACTCCCTTTTGGTGTGGCAAGAACAGAAGGGAAAATAAGCCAACGTTCACAAAGCCACTTCAAAAATGAAGATCGTACCACAGAGGCATTTATTTAAAAGTTTATATATTCTAAGCCCTTTTAAAAACACGTTGAATCTACGAGTGTTTTGTCTGGGCTGTTATTGAACCCCACAATCTGAGAGTTCAGTTGGCAACACTTGGGCTTCTAAGGCCGTTTTCTGCCAAGGTGAGCACTGTCAAGGGGGCACTCCTTCAGCTTTACACTTGGTTTTCACTTTTCAGCTGGAAAATCATGTCTGGGCCACAACACAGTCAGCAGCTGGGGCAGAAGGTGTCTGGATGGTCACCATCTGCTGTCACCTAATTGACTGAAGCCCTTGGAATCTTCAGGAATGTGGAAGCAGTGGGGAAGGTGGATATTAGCAACGCTTTTGAGACATTTCCATAATTTTCTTGGACAGCTGATAGAACCAGATTCCAGAGAGAACAGACAAAAACTAGCAGTAAAATGAGAGGAGATAATGTCCTGGGCTAAATATAGTCCTAAAGGCTCCATTTCTAGATAGAGGGTTTTATATGCCACTTGGGAGTTCTTTGGCATTCTCAGTGTTCTGAGGCACTTGTTTCTTGAGCCAATTGAAATCAGCCTTGAAGTCTTCCCATCCTCTGTGTTGGGTAGCTTTCTGTTCTTTAGTTGAGCAAAGAGACAGTGATGAAATCAGACTGAGTGTGGCATTCAGAGCTTTGAGTGAGAAATCAAATCAGAACAAGTGTTACCAGAGCCAGGTGTGTCGAAGATTGACAGTGAGTCAATTTTGAGGATATACCAAGATCCCACCACATACATGGTTTGTATATTTGGAAGATAAAGCAAGAACAAATGATATGGGAAAAGGAGGCAAATCTAGAGAAACAAGTAAACACTGAAATTTCTTCTGGGAGTGAGGACTATCAATTGATAGCAGACGCTCTTATATCTCCTTAAGCTGCTGTAGTTAAGGTTCTATATCAGAAGGTGCTGAAGGAGCTAGAAACCAGATCACCAAGGTTTTCTTGTTGGTTATCCTGGTTTTAATGTATTCTGGAAGGTATACTTAGCATCACAAACCTCTATGACACAGGTATTTCCTCCACGTTTATGGAAGAGGTGTGTCATAGTTCGGGTTCTCCAAATACAGACTCTGAGATTTATTACGTACAGTAAATGTGTTGGGAAGTGCTCTTGGCAACAGTACCTTCGAGGGGTAAGGAAAGCAGGATTAGGCAGGGAAGAAGCTGAGTTATGATGCTTTTGCAGTCAAGGCCTTAGCTGCTCCTACAGGGAGTTCTAGAGCTGGAGTAGTCCTTGCGAGTTCTTCCAAATTGGGGCCGGGATGTGAGTTCTGAGTAAAAGTCACAGGATGCACAAAGAAAGGATTTTTATCCCTATTGTGCAGATAAAGAAAAAGACTCAGAGTGGTAAAGTAAATGCCTAAAGTTACACAGCCTCTAAGTGGAATAGCTAGGGGCTGGTCCTGTTACCACTGAACTCCAGACCCATGGTCACAGCCAGATAATACAACACCTCTGGCAGAAGAGGACAGAATATGGTCTCCCAGTGACCTGACCTAAGAAGTAAAATAAATGTGCCTCTGAGGTTCTTTAAAATTATCTGATGTGCATATCTTTTGGTTTTGTATAATACAGATAATAGCACATACTTTATTAAAAATTATTTTTTACTGATATAATTTTCAAACGTTTTCTTTGCCACTACAATTTTCCTTTTTAACTTATGGTTTAATAGTAACTTCACATAAAACTCTTAGGTCTTAGGTTAGCTGATCTTTTCTTAAAAACAGACCAGAAAACCATCTCATTGTTGGTACTGAATACTCTCCCTTGAATTAATGTACATCATAATAAATTATAAACGTAATAAACATTGAACTTTTAGAGTTTTCTACCCACTCCACACAGAAGTTTTATGGGTTTGAGTAATTGTGGCCAGAGCATAAATGTGCAATCAATGGTTTCGAGAGATAATGAGATTTGCCTGAGGTTACATAGCCCGTGCAGGTGATCCTCACGTACACCTTTCTGGGATACGAATATCCTGTGTGCTCCTTGTATGCTGCCTCACCCTAAGGAACACTCCACCATGGCTCCATGGTATCTAGGAGGTGACGTGTTGTACCATAGGAGTCAATGGAAGAAACAGGGCTAATGTATTTTCAATGTGAGAGGTACAGCCAAAACCACTGCAAAGAGACATTGGAATTCTAATCTCCCATGAGTTCTTAAGAAAAATAATTGCTCTGGAAAGGCATTAAGAGTTTCAATTGAACTTGTTATCTATTTTCTTTGGATGAACTCTGCTATTAGTCAATGTTACCTGGGCTTGGGTACCACATTGGAACCAGTAACAGAAAATATAGATCATACAACTTGCGAGAAGCATGAAGCAGGCCTGGGTTTATCTCAGTGCTTCCATAAATGGTGACTTTGATTCTAGTTACACGAAGCCTTCTTGATTATTATTATTTGAAAGGGATCCAGCTAAAACAGCATTTGCTTGGATTCTTGGGTCAACAATTTCACTTCCAGTGGCAGAAAATATGCTACATAAAAGGATTATGTCTATTTTTTTAACTTTCCTTTCCCTTTTGGTCACTTAGCCAAAGTGAGGTCTTGGAAAATATTCCCCACACGCTCAGGTGTGGGGAAGAAGTGTGTGTGTGTGTGTGTGTGTGTGTGAGAGAGAGAGAGAGAGAGAGAGAGAGAGAGCGGGCACAAGTGAATTACCTGCATCTGAATGTGTTATAACAGTAAGCATGGCTTGTTCAATAGACCAAACCTGTTAGGAACAGCTTTGAGACTGGCTAAGGTTTGGTTTGGGCTGCCTAATAAGTGTTATTTGAATGATGTGTGTATCACATAGTGAGTGTTGGGAGATGAATCCTTGGAAGCAGTGGTCCAGGCTGTGATATATCTATGGCAGGATTCAGACTCTGTCTTCTTCAGAGAGGTTGTCTCACACAGTGCTGATGGCTCTAGTGCACTACTCAGTCTAACCTCTGATGGGCCCAGGTAGTGCCACCTTTGCTGGGGATAATGACCAAAGATATGTTGCTGCCAATAATTAAGATAAACATTTTTAGAACAGATGGACAGCACAGGAAAGGCGACTGACAATTCCTAAGTTCTATAGGGGGACTTGAGGTTACAACAAAAGCAGTTTTTGGTAGAGATTGAAATGCCCATGGTTATGCACATAGAGTTACTAGATGTTGCCAAGAACTGAGAGCTCCAAGTTTATTAAATAACCCAGGAAATACAATATCAGCATTAGAAGTCTTATCATTTGACAAATTTAATCATTTTAAAGAGAATTATTAGGTCCTGAGGATTGAGGGCCACAGAAAATTTTCAGCACTGAATCAAATAATTGTATTATAGGTTGCGGTACCAAAAACTTTAAAAATGTCCTTGAACCTGGTTGAGCAATTGTTTCTAGGAATTTATCTTAAATAGTTAAAAATATGTGCAGACAATTTACTACAAGAATTGTCTTTGAAACTTCTCATGAGTTAAAAATTGGGATAGGGCTTCCCTGGTGGCGCAGTGGTTGGGAGTCCGCCTGCCGATGTGGGGGACACGGGTTCGTGACCCAGTCCGGGAAGATCCCACATGCCGCGGAGCGGCTGGGCCCGTGAGCCATGGCCGCTGGGCCTGCGCGTCCAGAGCCTGTGCTCCGCAATGGGAGAGGCCACAGCAGTGAGAGGCCCGCGTACCAAAAAAAAAAAAAAAAAAAAAAATGGAATAAATGAAGTATTGAAAATGAGGAACTTGTTAAATTATTGTTAATCCACATAAGAGAATCACATTTAGTCATTAAATATGATGGGATAGAAATGTTTATTTGTTGATAAGTTTTTTTAAAAATTAATTTATTTTTGGCTGTGTTGTGTCTTCGTTGCTGTGCGTGCTTTCTCTAGATGCGACCAGCAGGGCTACTCTTCGTTGCAGAGCACGGGCTTCTTTTTGCCGTGGCTTCTCTTGCTGCAGAGCACCGACTCTAGGCACATGGACTTCAGTAGTTGTGGCTCGTGGGCTCTAGAGCGCAGGCTTAGTAGTTGTGGTGCGCGGGCTTAGTTGCTCTGCGGCATGTGGGATCTTCCCGGACCAAGGCTCGAACCCGTGTCCTCTGCATTGCCAGGCGGATTCTTAACCACTGCACTACCAGGGAAATCCAGAAATGTTTATTATATGTTTATATAAATGTAAATATATATATGTATTACTTTGAAACATTTCAAATGCACAGAAAATTTGGAAAATGGTGCACTGAATATCTGCACCATACCTTCTCTTTCTCTCTCCCTCTCTATTTATATATGTATATGAGCATTCTTCCCTTTTGCTAACCCTACTGTAAGCAGGCTACCAATATCATGACACTGTACCTCTTAGTACTTCATTCATCATCCCTCTCTAAAGAGTAAGAGTATTCTCTATCACAACACCATTACCACCCTAATACAATCATCATTAATTCAATGACATCATTTACAAACATTTAAATTATCCTAAAAAAATTCTTTATTATTTTTTTTTTTCCTGACCCAAACTCCAATGAAGTTTCACTCATGGCATTGGCTACTCTATATCTTCAGTTGCCTCAGTCTAGAACACTGTTCTTCTGTCTTTCCATGATATCAACCCTTTGAAAAGTCCAGGTCAGGCTTCTTACAGAATGTAATTCTTCTTACAGAATGCCTCACATTCTGGATTAATCTGTTTCTTCATGATTAAATTCAGGTTGGACATTTCAGGCAAGAACACGTTATAGGTGATGTGTGTACCTCCTACTGCATTTTGTCAGGAGGCGCATAATATGAGGCCGTCGCATTACTGGCAAAGCTTGACTTGACTGGTAAGTGCCTTTATTTAAAGGCACATTTTCAATATATTGTGGGCTGATATTTTGAAGTGCAGATGTATGTTTATTGATATGGAATGATGTTTATGCTCCATTAAGTATAGATAGAAAATTACAGACTGCAAGGATCCTAATTTTGTTAAAAGGATTTTACACACACACACACACACACACACACACACACACACACACACACACGGAAAGGTCTAGAGGGATATAAATCCCAAGACATTTATAGTAGTTAAGTCAAGGTTGTATGACAATAGATTTTTATTTTTCTCTTTTTTATTTATTTTTCTTAATTTTTATAATGACTACATTTAACTTGCATATATATTTTTTAACTTGCATATTTTTAATAAAATGGATTGGATGCAACTGACGTTTTACAGTCTGACTGTTTTAAGTAGGTGAACATTGTATGTGTGTTCTTTACCCCTCCCTGCTTTGGTGACAGTAATGTTAAATACTTTGTCTGCACACTTGGAGCTACTTTTATTATTACACCAGATACTACTGGGCATATTTCCCTAGGAAGGAACCGTTAGATTAGTTCAAGGACAGAATTCTCATACTTCTTTCCAGAATTTTAACATGTATATTTTAATAAGTACAGTGTACTTTAATGAGGACACTTTATTTTATACTTTAAAATAAAGTCATCACAGAATATAAAGCACTTGTTTATTTCTTGTTTATTTTTACGCTTCAGGATAGCGTAAAAATGCTGTGATTTTGGCCAGTATTTATGCATTTTGCCTTTCCAAGTGATATATACAGCTGTGGCCTAAGGTCACTCGCCCTCTTGGCAAATGTCCTCTGGCTATTTGAGTAAAGGAAGTTACCTTTATTGAGCACAATCACAGGGAGCTGGTGGGTCAAGGAGGGCTGAACCTAGACTCATCTTGTCTGCTGACCCATTAGTATATGCCAGGTGGTAGGGCCACCGAAGACCAGAGGCTTAGGGCTCTGGGGCAAGGCTCAGAAACCCTGGGGCAAGGCTCAGAAACTGTCTTGGCTGAAAGACAGAGTTGAAGACGGCCAGATCACAGCCTCCTGCCACCTTTGTTATGGATACGCAGCATGTTTTTGCTGGAAGCAAAGGCTGCCACTGGCGTTCCAGGGAAGCTGACCAGGCAAGAGGCAGTGATGTTGGGTTCTGTCCTTGGGGAAATCTTCATTTCATCCCTGGGAAGGCAGACAAACTGGTGCAAAAGGAAACCCACACCTAGTAACTGATACACAGCAATGACGTCCTGCTGGGAGATCTGTAGAACAGGGCTAGATGGAATTCTGCATCCCATTAACTGTAAGCAGGATGTGAGGGATTAAAAGGGAGTTGGAATGGGCAGCACAAGTCTAAAAATTATCTATTGGAATCACTGATATTTTCCACTGAAAACATAAAAAGCACCCTTGGTATATACTGCAGGAATAAATCCTCTGGAATACTATTTCTGGGGAATATAGTAAGGTTAGCACTAGGCAAAACTGATGAGTAGGTGGTGTGATTTTTATAGTCCACTACTTCTATTTTAATGCCCGTCTCCACCAACCCTGGCACCTCATTTTTCTTAGTGCTGTATTCCTTTCCATTGAAGAATCTGTTCTCTATTTTATACCTTGGAATTCAAGGAGTAAATGAACTTCGATAAACCTTGGTGGAGCTGAAAGAACTCTAGACAAATCTTTAGAAGACCTGGGCTCCAGTTTCATCTCCATTACTAACTGTTTATATGAACTTGGGCAAGTCTCTTAGCTTCTCTGAGCCTCAGTTTTATCATCTGTAAGTGGGAATCATAATCCAATATTTAACCTAGGTCTTAGTACACAGTGAGGGAAGGGAAGGAAATGAGAACCACTGCTTGCTTGGCATCTCCTACGTTCCAGAATCTGTGCTGGGCTAACTTGTGTAGCAGAGTCTCAGCTTGAGCCCAGGCTATAATCAGCATTTGGCGTCTGCAATGTCTAGATGTGTTTGGTGACCTGGTAAAATGGATTTTCCAGAAGTTTGGGGGAACTGAGAAGCATCCAGAAAGAGAACTTGAGTGAAGAACAAGTTCAACGGACAACTTTGTTCTCTAACACATTATTAGCAGAGAGGAGTTTCTAAGTAAAGCACGGTGCTTATCACTCATAGATAGATACCTAAGTCCAGCCTCTCATCGATTTACATCTGAAGTCTGTGAATAAGTGGAGCTATATGTGAAAAAAAGACAGATCTTGAGGAAGGGTGGCATTCTCTCTGCGGTAGTTTATATCCAAGATGGCCACCATCGATCCCTTTCCTTCCTGTATGTCATTCCGCTATCAAGAGGTAGAATCTGTTTCTCCTAATCCCTTGAAACTGGACTGACCTTAGTGACTTGCTTGATTAATAGAATGTGGCAGAAGTGATATTCAGGGATTTCTGAGACTCATTCATAAGAAGGCTTGGCGCTTCCATTTTGGGTCTTTTGGAATGATCTTTCTTATAACTCTAAGCATCCAGGTAAGAAGCGCATCTCAAGACCATCATTCATGAAAAGTCCAAGCCACGTGGAGAGACCCTGGTGACATCATGTGGAGAGAGTCCAAGGAGCACTGAGGCACCAGATGTTTGAATGAAGAATCATTGTAGCAGAGGAATCTTAATTCCCAGCTACCCCACGAGGATGCCATGTGATCAGAGAAGGACCACACAACAAAGCTCTCCCCATAAAACTATGAGCAAAACGTAATGGTTGTTTTAAGTCACTAAGTGGCCTTAAAAGGAAGACTGCGTGTGTGTGTATGCTTCAAGTGTCCTAGAAAAAAGTTTGGAAGCTATTTTTGTAAAATAAAACATGTTTTCAAATCTATCTCTGTGAAATAATGTAGAAAAACTGTGGTTGGGAGTGAGGGGATGGTTGAGTTGGGCACTGACGGAAGAGGACAAGGAGCCAGCTATGAACATGTTAACCATGAGCTTCTCGTTATGCTCGGGTTTCCATAGGAAGAAATTTTATTGATAAATTAAGACATGAGGGCAGTGGTATCTTGGGAGACTTTTGGATAAGCTTTCGCGGATTCCTTTAGTCAGTTCAAATCAAGAAAGCTTTGAGAGAACCTAGCTCCTTGATGTCCAGAATTGGCCCTGGCATTCCAAGTTATATAGGAATGGGGTTATATTGATGTGGGTTGAGTATATGGATGCAAAGGGACTCTGGGGCAATAGGCAAACTCTTTATAAGCCTATGACTTACTTTATATTCAGAATAAGAGCTTCTTTATTATGTAGGAGACCTAGCTGAATGGGAGGTCCCCTTATGAGGGAGTTAAAATGAAAATAAAAACCACATGAAAATGATTGACTGTAAAGAAAGGCATCAGATCGTCTTGGCCAAGAACTTGGTCCTTGTGTAAAAGACCCAGGACGTGACCTCAGCTGTGCCGTGGCCGGTGTACTAGATATAGACATGCAAGGCCATGGACCCCCTGCTTTGTGGGTTAGACTCATTGACTGACAGCGCACGGACTGCGCTAGCCCTGCTACACCCTGGGAAGGATGTGGTCCTATAGTTCAGGAGTGGCACCCCTGGCAAACGGCACTTCTGTTTGGGGATTGAAGGACTAACTAAGAGATAATTTGATAATTCGGTTGCAGTGTTGGAAGTACAAGGGAGTCAATGTGCTGAGTGTCTGCAGATAGAGAGATACATTTATTGCAGGGGTTGTGGAGAGGTTATCACAGCTCTTCTATATTACAAGTTTACTTCAGCTTCTTTTTCAAGGAAGCTTTCTCTTGCTAGCTGGATTAGCTGTGGAGATACACAAGTCCTGAAGCAGGAGACTTTTGGGCAGTAAGTGGATACAAGGAGGTGATTATTCACTGAAGTGCATTTCTTATATTTGACCATGCTTTACCCTTGGGTATTGTTGAATCACTTTCTTCTTCTTAGTCATGCAAATAATCACTCTTCATTGGAGAGTCATGGTGTTCTATTTTTCGGTGATTTTAATGTTTTAACATTGATTTTCAGTAACTTAAAAACAGTGTGTTTACAGGCTCCAGGTTGTCTGCCCACTTGTGAGTGGGGTCTTGGGTCAGGTCACTCAGATTCTCACAGGATTCATTACTCACCTACATTGTGGTCTGCAACGTACACCGTACGCCAATTGGAGGTAACTATATAGCAGGCTTTTGTCTGCAGTGAAGAAGCAGGAAATCAAAGGTACAACTACTTCCTGACCAATTCAGCTCTCTGTCATGGAGTAGATGTACGTTTGATTACTTAAATAGAGAGGAAGAAAAACAAGTTTCAACCTCTGCAGGCAAGCAGTGGCTAGGACGCCATCTGAACCCTTGTGAGACCACATGTCAGGCCTTGTTTTTACCCAAGTCCATTGAAGTGTAAGAGAGACTTTCTATAGGAAATAAGCAATTGAATATGTTCATTGTCAGAACAGGCAGGGAGCTTTGTTAACAATCATTGCACAAAATGGGGGGCAGTCAAAACGGGATTTTCTCTTTATGCCTAATGTCCCTGAGATCAGTACTGGGACCCAGAGCAAGCCCTATCACACCTCCTGCACTGTGGTTTGAATCACAGGTTTTATCTCTCTGAGGTTTGAATCCACATGCATGGAAGGCAAGGCTGGTCAGGTCCACACAGCCCAAAGTACAACGAAAAGGCAGCATGCATTCTGTTCACACACCTTCTAGAAAAGCAGATAAAATATCTGCATTAGGACATAGAGAGACCAAGGCTTCATGTAATAGGGTGATGGGTAACTGTGTGGACCTGTCTCGGGCAGAAGAGAGATACAGAAAACTAAACTCTGAAATTTACACATACTTTGCAGAGAAGATCAAAGAGCTGGGTCTCAGATGAATGTTACTGGTTGGTTTCCGTGCCGAACTTTGCCAGCACTTTGAGGTTACTTCTGCAAAACTTAAAGAAAATAAGAAACCAGCAACTCAGGAGAGATGCATGAGAGACACGAGGGATCTGAATTAACTGGCACAGTATCTGGTGGGTGAAGATCTAAACTCCAAAGTCCCTCTGACTGAGATCCCTCTTTCTGACATGTTCCGAACAAATTTAAGGCAGGACAAAAATTATTCTTTTGAAGGAGAGGTGTGGAAGGAGATAGAAAATAAAGCATGGAAAGGGAGCAGGAAGCTGCCCTGAAAGCTCCCATTTAAGACTTAGAAGCAGAGCGGATGGAGGAATTATACCCCGATCCATCCACTCACCCACCCTTCTTTACATCTGTCCATGGAAGAAAGAGAATAACAGACCAAGACTCGCTGCCACACACCATCCTTTGAAAGCAGTTTGCTTATTTTAATGTTTCCCAGATGGATGCTTAAAGAGATTCTACGGGTTCCCGTCAAAATGCAGCGTTTCGGTTTTTGGGGTGGGGAGCGGAGGATTCGGTGTAAGGGCCGGTATTTAAAACTAACAGCCTTTTCGTTGTTGTGAAGCAATGAGGAGAAGCCAGGAGTCGAGGGGTGAAAGGACACTGCTTTCCTTCTCCTTTAATGCCGGGACTGGGGACACATTTGGTGAAGCCCAGGGGGGAAACGTATCTCTGTCAGTGTTGTGTGGATGAATAGAGAGCTTTTGTCTCTTAGGATGTCAGTCCAGCACCTTCCATCAGAATTAAGTTCACTCAAAAATTTAAAGCACTCCACCCCTACCACCTCTCCTACATCCCTGAAGGATTATATTACTGTAATCAAAGTAACTCCAGATAGAAAAGGCCTTACAGGTTATCCGGTTCATCCTCTGTTAGTGCAGGGTTTCCTCCTTCGGCGTGGCTTTTACTGTTGTGCTGTGTCTGGTTTCCAGTGTCCTGCGTGAGGGAGTTTCCCGCCCTTCCCTGGGGAGGCCGTTCTCTAATCCAGCAGTTCTCACTGCCAGGAAGTCTTCTCCGATACCCATCTCTAGTTTTCCCTTCTTCAGCTGGGTCCCATTACTGCCAGGCACTGCCTTTGTACCAAGCCTCCCTCTTGGTGGCGGCATGCTGTTTCCCACCTTCGTGTCCACACGGATTAAAACCCCTTTTGTGTTGTTCACTCTCCTTTACGCATCTTGTCCTCCCTTCTGGAGACGGCAAGGTCTCTTTTGGGGATTCCTTCTACCCTGTTTTGTTTGTATCTTGCCTCATATGTGACCAAGGAATAGAAGCCTAATTTTCATAATAAAGTGGGGTGTTATTAAAAACTTCTTTTTGTAACTTTAGTGATTTTAATTTTTTCCCCCAAAAACTAATTATAAAGCTCTTGTGTGTTTCCTCAAGAGGCTTAATCTTCACAGATCAGCTTTGTTATACACTTAACGATGACAAAGTCGTGTTTGTAGAAATGAGAGGAAGATGAATTTAGAAAAGAAATACACATGTTTTTAAGCAATAAGATGAAAAGTTAACCTTAGGGAAAGAACCTGCAGAATCATCTGCAGTGTGGCTTTGTTAGGTTGTGTGTTGTCAGGGATCTTGAAGTAAGTGTTTTTTTTGTCATAAGCAGGATGGTCTCAGGGGCTGTTTGGTGCCACCACCTCACAGACTGGATGACCTAGCGAATGACACCCTGAGTCCAGAAGACCAAGGGCAACTCCAGATTCCTGAGTCTTTCCAGGCTGTCGCAGGTGGACTGTCTAATCAGACAGGTTCTGTACATGCGTCTGATGTGGAGGGAAATCCTACTTTTAGGAGGGAGAATGTCAGAAGACATGGCAAGTCTGGCACTGTTCTAATTAAAAGTCTAGGCTCTGGAGGCAGACTGGGTGTGTCTGTGTGAATTTGGTCAAGATACTTAATCTCTCTTTTCCTTAGTTTTCTTATCTGTAAAAGGAATTAATCATAGATTATTTCACAAGATTTTGGCAGGGGTTGAGGTAATGCTTGCAAAACAAAGCACAGCACTTGGCACATAGTAAACACTCATAACATGTTCCAAGTTCACCTAGAACATCCTTCTGAATGTTGAAAAAGCCTTTGCCAAATTACGTACAAGGATGCTCTCATAGCATTGTTTATAATGGTTAAAACAAATTGGAAATAACCAACATATCCAATAATGGAGGATTGAAGTCTGGAAAATTTCATTAACAATTTAAGTTAATTTAGAAGAGCAGAGTACGAAGCTGTCCAAACAGTAGGATCACAATTTTTATGCAAATATACAACATATATCCATCAAAAAAGACTGGATGTAAATGCACCAAAATGGTAACTGTGGCTGATACTTTTTTTTCTATTATTAGCAGATGTTACTTTTATTTTGCTATTTTCAGAAATAGAATGTTTAATGATCTGGGGAGATATGGTCACTGTATATAACCTATATAATTTATGTTTTTACTCTTTTAGAGTAAGGAATCTCCTTAGTCTAAGCCTCTGCAAAGCCTTGCTGCTTTATATTCAGCATCTAGACATGCTTTTTTATAATCAGCAAAAAGGAGATGTGTAAAACTCTGTGCTTTATCAGTAGTGTCTTGCAGGCTGTTACTCCATGACTCTTAGGAGGTGGCCCTGGGCAGGCCTCGGTCTTGCTGGCTCCGGGCCTCTGAGCTCTCTCCACTCTCTTTCTTGGCACCTACTGAGTCACCTTCTGCCCAGGGCAGACCTTGTCCCCTGCTCTGCAGAAAAAAGAAAGGTTATTCATTCACTTTTAAATCAACAGATCTGAATTTGAATTCTAGCCTTGACACTTGAGAGTCTCACGTCCTTGAGCATGGGGAGAGAAGGAAGCAGAGTATGTGTGTATGGGTGGGCCAGGAGGCACTTTACATAAAAGTTAAACTAGGGACCAAACAGCTGTGTAGGGTGGGACAGTCTTCTCACTCCACGTCCTATGCTCTTCTCTCTGCATCTAGCAGTTGGCTTGTTGTGAATCTTTTTTTTTTTTGCCTACAATGTGGGAATAATAATGAGGGGATTAAGCGAGGTAACCTGTTTGGGAGTCCATGGAACATGATATATGCCTAGTTCAGAAGGGTGTGATGGCAATCTTGGATGAAGAAACTGAAAGGGGTTGACTTGGAACCAGAACAGAACTTAAGCAACCTGATTCCTAGGTTGGTATTCTCTTTACCACCATGGGCACACACACTCTCGGACATATACTGTTATTATTTCCATGAAAGAAAGAATTTAAAAGTAAAAGCAGTGTCCTCTTTTTTTTTTTTCTTAAGTAGTACGTGTTCAAGTCAAAAGGAATTTTGACCCAGATAAAGCTTTTTTTCCCACTTAGTCTACCCTATGTTGTGTTCCGAGTCGTATCATAAAAGATATTTTTAAGTGAAAGAATTGACTGATGCTGATGGATTTACAAGTGAAACCATATGTCAGATTACGCCTCATGAGCTAAGGTTTGAACTCCTTGTGATGTTTTTTTAGTCTTCGTCTTGTTTGGCATATTTATTCACATAAGCAGAATGGTCAGGGGCTGGGTGTTTTCTAGGATTTGCCAAGCCCTCAGACTATGTGCTGCGTGCTCAAAGAGACGAAAGCCCAGTGATGTACTTCCTGCAGCATCAAGGTAGGTGACCTGCACTTTTTCTGGACCCTGCTCCAGGCTACAATTAGCCAGTTTCATTTTCTCATCTCAGAATAGGAGACATTTGACAAATTATGTTTTGCAAATGGTTATTTTGAGTAGCTGAGATGCCGTATTTGATACGGCCCATGATTGTGATGTTTATATTATGAGCGATATCACTTTCCTTGTTTTTTATTATAATCCTTTTTTCCTGCCCAATTCAAGATGGCTGAAGGAGTGCTTCCGGCCCCTGCAGCGACTAAGTGCTGCAATATGCTTTCTGTCTGCTCCCCTGACCTCAGGAACACAAAGTAGGCTTCTAAGGATTCCACTGTTTGCTTCAAGCCTCACGCTGGGTCCCTGCTGTTGACCACATTTTGAATGTTTTTCTAATGATTTTTCAACTACTTCCTTGGAAAAAAGGTTCATTTCTGGAATCATCTGTTGGTAATTAGGGTAACCAGCTACTTGCCTTGTATTATAAGGTCTGGATGAAGATTTCGTGGGTATTGGTGTTCCAAGTCACCTTTGTATTGTAGCAGAGTATTGGTTCATTGCGAGAGTTTGGGAATCACTTAGATTCTGTAATCTGGAGGCTCTCGGTCAATACATAGTAAAGCTGTTGATAATGATGATAATTGGAATTTGTAGTGATTCATAGTTACAAAGCAACTTGTGAATATTCATTTATCCAACAGAAATTCTGGTTATCCAACAGAATTCTGGTTATACAACAGAATTTCCTATTAAATTAAATTGCTCAAATTCTGTTTATCTAACAGAATTTTCTAAGGTCTACTGTATGCTAGGTACTCAGGATTTAAATATTAGTAGAACATGGTCCTACTCTCACAAAGTTCATAAGGAAGTAAGATACAGTAATTTATTTGGTCCTCACCATAATCCTGTGAGATAGGATTTATTTTTTCAGGTATGATTATTTAGGCCGGGAGAAGTTATGTCGATATTGTCACATTCGAAGGGGGCCATGCAGATCCTCAAATCTAGGCTTCTTTGCTCCAAACTCTTGCTCTTGCCCATGAGCCTAGGCTCTGGACTCAGACGTCTGCATTCTCATTCTGAGCTCCACCACTAATTAGCTGTGAGACTTTGCAAATTACTTAGCCTCTTTTAGCTTCAGTCTCTTCACCTGTAAAATGGGGGAAATAATCTTCTTGCCTCCAGTGTTATTGGAGGGTCATAAGATAAGCACGTGAAGCACTTAGCACAGTGCCTCGTGCTTAGTAAGTCTCAACAGATACTACCTGTGATGGGAATAACAAGAATCATCATGATTACAGCTACCGTAGGAAGCTTGCCTGCTAGACATTCTTATATATATATATATATATATATATAAATAATCATTTATTCAATAATGAAATACTTATTAAGCATATATTATGTGCCAGGCATGGACCTAGGTGCTGGAAGTTTACCTTCCAGGAGCTATTTAACCATCTCTTGAGAGGTGGTTATTTGCAATATCTGCATTTTACATGCAAAAGAAATGAGACTCAGAGAGCTGTATACTTACAGTTATATATAACATCTCTTTCTCTCCCTCTCTCTCTCTCTGTCTCTCTCTCTTACTCTCTCTCTCTCTCTCTCTATATATATATACACACACACACATACACACACACACATATATACACACACACACAAACACACACATATAATTTGCCTGCAGTCACCTGACTAGTAAGTGGCAGAGTCAGAATGCTAATTCAGGCCCTCTGCCACCAAGTCCAGTGCTCCTTCTATTACTATCTAGAGCAAGAGAGCTCTTTCATTCTAGAATCTGCTTTCCTTTCTTTGATGAAGGGATGGAAGTAACCATAGAACACCATACATGTTATGTAAATCTAAAGTTTTAGGTTGCTGTAATTAGAATTTATTCAGAGAGGTCCAAACAAAATTTTTTTAATTTAAAAGGATAACAGATTAGATAAGAGGTGATATGGTAGATGCCCCTCTTTCCAAATAGATTCACTCTACAGACAGGTGGATATTTATCCTTAAAATCACCAAAGAGGGCTTCCCTGGTGGCTCAGTGGTTGAGAGTCCGCCTGCCGATGCAGGGGACACGGGTTCGTGCTCTGGTCTGGGAAGATCCCACATGCCGCGGAGCGGCTGGGCCCGTGAGCCATGGCCGCTGAGCCTGCGCGTCCGGAGCCTGTGCTCCGCAACGGGAGAGGCCACAACAGTGAGAGGCCCGCGTACCGCAAAAAAAAAAAAAAATCACCAAAGATATTCCATAACCATTTTTTCCCCTCACAACCAGTTTCACTGTCTAATAACAAACATGCACAGAAATCCCTTCTTTTTGTACAATGTAAATATCTAACATGAACTTGAGCAGTCACAGGCTAAAGGGAGGCTTTTACATGGCACTCAACGTGTGTTAAACTGAATTAAATTCTTTCTCATTCTAGAAGCAGTGGAATTAAATATCAGCTGATCTACTCTCTTCTCATAAGATTGTCATTTATATATAATACTTAAAGCGGGCTATTTAATCCAGATTAGTTCTCTCTTTTGGTAAATAAATTCTAAATCCCATGCTTTTTCCTTTTGGCAGTTATTATTATTATTATTTTACCATTTTAAATTTATCTTTGCGATTTAGCACCAGTCACACACCTAAGGTGCTTAATTTCAGCCCAAGGATTTCAGATAGAATTGCTCCCTGTCTGGACCTGTGATTTCTCCCTCACAGCTTGAGGCAGCAGAGTCCTGGAAGCCACTCCTGAAAGTGTAGGCTTGTCTAATACACTTGAAGGTGGAAGCTTGAGAGTCAATGGATAAATTGCAGGGTGAACTTTAAACACCTCGAAGAACCGAAACTTGCTAAAAGATCACCTGGCGCACAGGCCTGCTTCATAATTCATTCATTCATATGTATATTTCTCTACCTGGCCTTTTCTACAGTGCACGCTAGAAACCTGTAACCAATCTGCCCACTCACCATATAGTGGCACTGAGTTCCAGATAAATGTGGTGGGATCATCGCTAAGCTCCTGTGGTTGTTTTGAATCTTAATCCTGAGTTCTAACCTTCAAAACCAGATGAATTTAAGTAGCATATTTTTCCCATTACCTATTTCACTGATCAGTATCTCTAATCATCCAGGTACAAGGCAGACCCTCTGTAGAACATCAGAGTCTTCCCCCACCGCTTGGCCACACATACCCAAACATATCTGAATCCCACTTAGACTCAAGCTCTGATCTTGGCTACATGGACCCAATTGGACAATAAACTATAACTATTTTTAGGGAAAACCACTTAACTGTAATATCAGTGATCTAAAACCATTTACATGTGGATAAAATAGTACCCCTTTTGGGGGCAGAAAAATGGAAGAAACAAAACAATTTCTGGTATAATGGAGAAAGGACAGTCTCTTCAATAAGTGGTGCTGGGAAAACTGGACAGGTACCTGTAAAAGTATGCGATTAGATCACTCCCTAACACCATACACAAAAATAAGCTCAAAATGGATTAAAGACCTAAATGTAAGGCCAGAAACTATCAAACTCTTAGAGGAAAACATAGGCAGAACACTCTATGACATAAATCACAGCAAGATCCTTTTTGACCCACCTCCTAGAGAAATGGAAATAAAAACAAAAATAAACAAATGGGACCTAATGAAACTTCAAAGCTCTTGCACAACAAAGGAAACCATAAACAAGACCAAAAGATAACCCTCAGAATGGGAGAAAATATTTGGAAATGAAGCAACTGACAAAGGATTAATCTCCAAAATTTATAAGCAGCTCATGGAGCTCAATAACAAAAAAACAAACAACCCAATCCAAAAATGGGCAGAAGACCTAAATAGACATTTCTCCAAAGAAGATATACAGACTGCCAACAAACACATGAAAGAATGCTCAACTTCATTAATCATTAGAGAAATGCAAATCAAAACTACAATGAGATATCATCTCACACCAGTCAGAATGGCCATCATCAAAAAATCTAGAAACAATAAATGCTGGAGAGGGTGTGGAGAAAAGGGAACACTCTTGCACTGCTGGTGGGAATGTGAATTGGTACAGCCACTATGGAGAACAGTATGGAGGTTCCTTTAAAAACTACAAATAGAACTACCATATGACCCAGCAATCCCACTACTGGGCATATTATACCCTGAGAAAACCATAATTCAAAAAGAGTCATGTACCAAAATGTTCATTGCAGCTCTATTTACAATAGCCCGGAGATGGAAACAACCTAAGTGTCCATCATCGGATGAACGGATAAAGAAGATGTGGCACATATATACAATGGAATAAAAAGAAACGAAATTGAGTTATTTGTAGTGAGGTGGATAGACCTAGAGTCTGTCATACAGAGTGAAGTAAGTCAGAAAGAGAAAGACAAATACCGTATGCTAACACATATATATATGGAATTTAAGAAAAAAAAATGTCATGAAGAACCTAGGGGTAAGACAGGAATAGAGACACAGACCTACTAGAGAATGGACTTGAGGATATGGGGAGGGGGAAGGGTAAGCTGTGACAAAGTGAGAGAGAGGCATGGACATATATATACACTACCCTACGTAAGGTAGATAGCTAGTGGGAAGCAGCCGCATAGCACAGGGAGATCAGCTCGGTGCTTTGTGACCGCCTGGAGGGGTGGGATAGGGAGGATGGGAGGGAGGGAGACGCAAGAGGGAAGAGATATGGGAACATATGTATATGTATAACTGATTCACTTTGTTATAAAGCAGAAACTAACACACCATTGTAAAGCAATTATACTCCAATAAAGATGTTAAAAAAAACATTTCTGAATTTCAGGATGATGAAATAATAATAGTAGAAAACGGACAATTCTGCATTCCATATAAATGAAACTTCTACTTAATGAAAACCTCAGTGAAATGCCACATATTGCAGTAGATGAACGTTTATATAGGACACAGAGAAGTATAAACCCTATGATATGATATCTATTACACATCAAATTTGTACTTTTCAAAGGGAGACTTAAAAAAATTAATCCTGGTGTAAATTAATGGAGAATCTTTCTCACAAGCATTTTCTCTGCCTCCCAGTGACATCATATTTTGAGAGATGATCATGGACAAGCATAGACTTGGTACACTTATCCATCTGGGCTGAGCCGATAGGTATGGGTTCTACGAGTGAGTGGATGGAAGGGACAGCTGCCCTTGATGAGCAGAACGGAAATCATCTCTCAGGCAGTAGCCAGTGAAAGCCTTGGGTGAATGCTCCTAAAACCCAAGTATCCATTTAAAAATTAATTGCATTTGACATTGGAAACACACATCATGGATCTCATGTGGATGACTTTCCTTTGAGGTCTACAATGCTCACTGCTGTGCTGCAGATGTGCTCAGCCCCTTGTAACTACAAAATGTAATTGGGATGATCCAAATCTTTATAGTTGGATGATGAGAACCAATCATCAGAAATCAGGAAACGGGGTGAATCTGAAAGTTCCATGGTATGGGGAGGCTCAACTCCCCAAAGTGTATAATAACACCCAATTAGTCTCAAATACATTCTCACTTTGATGGTAGCCACCACAGTCATCTGTAGTAATATGAAGAATTATTCTGGGTTAAAGTGCTGATTTTCTCTGAGAGCCTTCTTTTGGTCATACTAAGTTCATGTATTCCTTGCTCTATTTCTTTGCCTTCTCATCTTACTTATACGCTTATTGATTCAGTGCTTAAAAACTGCAAGTTTAATCCTACAAGTGGAGATTGAAATTCTGTGCTTGCTTTCTTTTCTCAATTAAAAATTTGTGTGTGTGTGTTGGTAGACTAGTATTTCTTTAAAATTAAAAAGGAGTTGTTTCCAGCTTTATTGAGATATAACTGAAATTCTGTACTTTAAATAACATTTTTGGGACTCCTGCGCTGCTGCTTTTCCCTGTTTTGATCCTGTGGTATCGTATCGCAAAAAGAGATACTCTACTCTATACTCTACTCTACTCTCCACACATACCAGTCATCCTTTCAGAGACTTTGTGCTATTTCTCCAAGGCAGCCCAGCATCATTTGGCTACCGCCCTGGGCTCTCTACCACTCTTCTGTTGTGTGTTGTGATGTTATTGGACGTCGTGTGTGTCTCTTTTTGGCGTGGCTTGCTGAACCCTGAGCAGGTTGTTTTTGGATAGTTTGAGAATTTGGCAGACCGCTGTGCCAAAATATCTTTATGTCTTGAATTGGATGAGAAAATAAACTGTAAAATTTTACTTAGTGATAATCCTATGCTTCAGTGAGTTTACAAGGTGAGTCTGCAAACTCGGTGTTCAGTGTTCCCCTTCCTTTCTGTTAGGATGATAACACCATTCCTCTCAAGGACAATCATTGGAGCAATTAGTGATTTTGTTATTTCGACAAAGTAAAATTCCTCATCTTTGCATAAACTCTAGCATTTTTTTTTTAATTCTTGGTGTACCTGAGGCTTTTACACTGATTTAGTTAAATAACCCCATCAATGATATAGTATTAAAGTCTTCGCAAAATTATAGAAAGATAGAAGAAGAAAGATAAAAAGAAAGGGAGAAAGAAAGGAAACCCTTTCTCCCTGTCAGCCTCCCAATCCCCAGCACCACCAAAATCTTCCAAACTCCTAAATTTGCTTTCCGTTAAGACAGTGGTTAGACAGCAGCTGTTTAGCTTCTTAAGAGAATACACGATATGGTAATAAACATCATTTCAGAAATATGCTTTTTGTCCACTTTACTAGGAAGCACAATAATGAGCTCTGCATGTTCACTACACTTTTTACTCCAGGCCCTGATTTTAACGAGGAGGGCTCACTGCAATTCATTCACTCCCTACCTACCAAATGGAAATGTTCGTTTTGTCTTTCAATTCCAGCCACCCCTGACTTGAATTCTTCTATGCTGTGTGTTGCAAAATGCTCTTTGAAGTTCATGGTGTCATCCATTTAGAATGAACCATAGGTCGGCATGTGCAGCTCCTGTCTCCAGTTGTGCTTGGTGTCCCAGTTTCTCCGGGGAAGGTTCAAACCTGACAATAACCTTCATTTATGGTATAGAAATCCATGCATAATGCTGGGCTTGCCAGATGGAATCTAAAATTTTATGGCAGCTTGCTTGCTGTTTGTGTAGGAAATTCAGTTTATAGGGAGATAGAAGGGTGATGATTTTAATGCAATCAAATGTCTTGAAAAGTACTTCCTGGATGTCTCATGTTATATGCTCAGCTGGCTGTGTGTAATAATAGAAGTGGCTCCTCTTTCTCTATAGCATTGGGCAGTCCTGGGGAAAGTGGAGAGAAGACAGATTTGGTTTAGGACAGTTGTTTGTGGGTGGAGATGTATGTGGAAGGGAGAAGGAATTGGAATTTAAGGATGCCCCAGTGTATTTTTCAGGACTCTATTTGGGAGCCCACAGAAGCAACCAGATATATCCTTTATGATAATGTTGAGTCTGGACATCTTAAAAGTTACAAGTAAAATATTCTTTAGGAGACCATGCACTTTGCTCTATGTGGGCATAGTGCTTTATGGTTTACAAAGCTCTTTTTAAAAGACGTTTTTTTTTTTCCATTTAATCCTCACAATGTTGTTCTGAAGTTAAGACTAATATTTCTGATTTCTAAACAAGAACAAAGCATGGGTTTTGGAAGAGTGATGTTGGGTTGAGATTCCTGTTCTGCCATCTCATCTAACCTCCCTAGGGATTGAACAAGACAGCTTTCAAAAACTGCCTGGCACACAGGAGGGGCTCCATAAATATTTTTTCTCACCCTATCTTCTCCCTCCCATCCTTACCAGCTAGATAGGTAAACTTCAAGGAAAGAGGTTGATTGTAAGGCTGAAGATAAGCACTATTTGTATACTGAATAATCAAAGCACTGGGTTCTTTAAATTTGGTTCTGATCATAATCAGGGTAGTACAGAATGGGCTTTCATTAAGGGTGAAATTAGTCATTGAAGAGAGGCAAACTGGCAGGCTCCAAGTAGCTTGAGGTATGTTGCTTGAAGATTTTTTGAGATATCATTTATGAATGAGTTGATGAATTTTATCAAATAATTAATTTTTCTATTGTAAATTTAAGTCTGTAATCCCCTTAACTCTCTGATCTTGAGGTCCTCATTTATAAAGTAGAATAGTCTGACCAGTCATTACTGTGTTGAAGGAAACTCTGAAAATTGTTTTGCCAGCCCCTTCATTTTACAGACAGAGGGAACATAACTGGTTCAAGGCCAAGCAGGGGAAACTGGACTCGAATGCACATCTCTGTAGCCATATGACTTCTAACCCCTGGACTAATGCACTTTCCATTTTAAGTTGCAGGGAAGTCAACTCATTTCTGTGTGTTAATAAGTGGTTATAAATTTTAATATGTGGACCTTATCTTTTTTTTTGTACAAACAAACGGCTTTTTAAAAATGGTGAAATTCAAGAGACAATTGTGAATTTAAATACTGAGCAGGTATTAAGGAATTATTTTGATTTTAGATGTGGTCAAGGTAGGGTGGTTATATTGAGAAAACTATAGAGCTTATTTTTAAGAGATCCATAATGAAATATTAATAAATGAAATGATGTGTCTGGGATTTGCTTCATATCATATAGCAGGGGTGGAAAGTGAGGGGATAGGAGTAAGTACAGAAAAAACAAGACTTGCTGTGAGTTGATAATGGTTAAGTTGGGTGATGGGTACATGTGAGTTCATTATGTTATTTTATTTTTATACTTGTTTGAAATGCTCCATAATTTTAAAAAATTTATGATTGGTTATATTTTTATATACACTTGGTGTGTCCACTGTTAAACTTTCCATCTTGTCTTCTGATCTTGTACACACCAGCAAACATTAGTTTCTGTTTATGCTTTTCCCAAGAAATTGGTTTGCTTTTTTTCTGAAAGACACTGTGAATCATAGAGTTAATTTGTTGCCCTTTTTGTTTTGGATGTTAGAAAGCTTAGGACAAAATGTGTGGCCTACCACATTCATTTATTCTTTCATTTGACAGAGCTGAGGTGTCGCTGAGATGGCCTTCTTTGTTTTCTGCCAAGTTTTTCATGAGCAGGGATTCTAGAGAATTAATTTTGGAGGCTACATGGTGCAGTGGTTAAAATTCCAGGAATTAGACTATCTGGGCTCGTAACCTAGTTTTGCCACTTAGCTACAGGTTAGCTTCTTTGAAGCTCAGTGTAAGCATCTGTACAATGGGGATAATAATAGAATTCACCTCCGTGGTGAATGTGAGGGTTAAATGAAATAGGGCTTTTATTGCCCTTAGAGACCGGATGTAGTACATAAAAAACAGTCAATAGATTTTTCTTTTATTATCGGTCAATAATTATTGAGTACCTTCTATATGCTAAATGCTAGGCTGGGAAGGGAGCTTGCAGTGGTTTCCTAACTTCACTTTGGGTTATCTCTTAACTTTGTCACATTTGTTTTTTAATTCAATAACTTTGAAATTTAGCTTTTCCTGTTGTATTTTATGTATTTTTTTAAGCATTCATAAATTCTTTTTGAAATAAAGTAGCATATAAATAAAAATATTGTTTCTGAGATTATGTTTATGTCTAACTCTAGGCATATTTTAGGTAATATTTTGATGAGTAAAGTATTTGATAATGAAGCACCCCCAGTAACCATGTAATTGAAAACTCAAAAACACAGTAGTGGGAGAACCAAAATCTGGAGTCAATGAATGCTGGAATTTGAGAAAGAGAATTGCTTAGCTTCTAAGTTGAAATTTCTCTATTAGTTGGTACTCAGCTTTCCCTAATATAAATCATTCTCTTCATATCTTCCACACTTCTTATTTGATTTTGATCCTTCTTATTTAATTTTGCCAACTTTTAAAAATGTGAGCAGGGAAGTCAAATGTGTCATTATAGCAACAGATCCCTAGGGAGTTAACAAGATTTGACCCACCTATTATTGTGCAACTCTTCCCCCTAATATGAAGTCTACACTGTATAACAGATATTAGTTATAGTATACATACACCCCAATGTTCATAGCAGCATTATTTACAGTAGACAAGATATGGAAGCAACCTAAGTGTCCATCAACAGATGAATGCATAAAGAAGATGTGGTACCTATATACAATGGAATATTACTCAGCCATAAAGAAGAATGAAATTTTGCCAGTTGCAACAACATGGGTGGGCTTGGAGGGTACTATGCTAAGTGAAATAAGTATGACAGAGAAAGACAAGTACTGTATGATATCACTTATATGTGGAATCTAAAAATGAAAACAAACTAGCGAATATAACAAAAAAGAAACAAACACAGATATAGAGAACAAATTAGTGGTCACGAGTGGGGAGAGGAAAGTGAGAAAGAGCAAGATAGGGGTATGGGATTAAGAGGTAAAAACTATTATGTATAAAATAAGCTTCAAGTATATATTGTACAGCACGTGGAATGTAGCCAATATTTTATAATAACTATAAATGGAGTATAACTTTTAAAAATTGTGAATTACTGTATTGTATATCAGCTATACTTCAATTAAAAAAGGAAAAAAAAAGTAACTACAATTAGTTAGTACATGGTATCAATGTTAAATTTCCTGAGTTTGATAAGTGAGAATCATGTCCTTACTCTGAAGAAATGCACACTGAAGAGTTTAGGGGTAAAAGGACATGATGTCTCCAATTTACTCTCAAATGGTTGAGAGACAGAGACAAAGAATGGGAAAAATATGTAAACAATTCATATATCTGGGTAAAGGGTATATGGAGGTTCCTTGTCCTACTAATTCTTACAGCTTTTCTGTATATTTAAAATTAGATCAAAATAAAAAGTTCTAAAAAGTAACAATAGAATTTTTTTACTTAAAATGTGAGATGTTTTTAACAGTGATGTTTCAATCTAGAAGTTATTCCTTCCCCACCTCTACCCCCGACACATAGCACTGTCAAAGATTTGCTTTTCTGTCCACAGGCAGGGGAAAATGCTTGTTAACACTAGTATACTCTGGCATTCAATATTAAACTTAAATTGGGAATGGAACATGGAAAAAGGATGCAGAATATGTCAAGTTTCTGGCATTTCAAGGCCCAGTGAACTCTTAATGGTGACATCATGATCATCAGAAACCAGTTACAAGGATTGTCCTCATTTTACAGGTCATAGAGTTATAAAGCTTAAATGAGTCATTCCAGTGACCCTCTCCCATAGAACACAATGTTGTGGTGACAATTCTAGAAACAACAAGCCATATCCTCACTTAAGTTCATTATGATGTTTGTGCTGGGCAGAGGCAAAGGGTCTCCTTTACCCTCCACCACTTTTTCCAACAGCAAAGCTTCTTGTGTAAGTTTCAACCCACATCTGAGGCTTTAGATCAACAAAGTTTCCCCAAATGGTCTAATTACCTGATCTTGTCGCCTTTGGGAAGATACATTGTGAGAGTAAAAACAATTTTCACTTGACATAAGCACTGCTACTTGTTGCTGTGCATTGAGCTCTTTTAATATCATTGTGTGTAAGGACTTGCAGGTGGGAGTCTACATCAGGGTGAGAGTTCTTTGAAAATACATGCAAATGGCTGGAAAAATTAGAGCAGAGTCTTGGATGTTGTAAGTTAAAATCACAGTGAAAGATTGATTAGTGGCAATTTCAAGCATTTATTAGAATAATGATAGCTCCACACATATGAAATAAAAATCTATTTTATGAAATATGCTATAGGAGAAATGAAAGGGAAGAATGATGCCTGATTCCTCTGATGAGGTTGCTTGTGGTTCTAATGGGGATACAAGATGAACACACCTAAGGCAATAGAGACTAAATTGGTGGGCTGAAGAGCACTAGTCCTGGAGGTTTCAGGTTGGTCCCTGATTTACTGTGTAATCTCAGGAAAGTTCACCACCCTCACTAATCTGCAGTTCTCTTATCTGTGAAATAAAGGGTTGATCAGATTCCCTTCTAACTCTAAATTGTACTTTTAATAATAACATTATAAAATTCAGTCTTTCAAGCAGTGATGATATTGTTAGAAATTTGTTATATAGTGAAATAAGTTTTAAAGTCTTCTAGTCTTATATAAATTATGTCTGAGATTTTTAAAGTTAAAGAAGGTCAGTCTCCTAAAGTTTTAGTAATTTTTACTCTAGAAGACGAGGAACTCTTTGGATTCATATTTTTAGCTCATGCTGGCATTCAAGCCCTGACTCATTCTATTGGAAAACAACATTGCTTTTTAAATGCCAGAATATGAAATATTTATAAGGCATATCTACAATGATTGAATAAGCTATTAATATAATGCTAACACAAATAAGATGAGGTGCATGTTATCACAACCCTAGAGAAAGGAAGCAAATTAAAAAATTCAAATAAGTCAGAGGAGTCAGAAGCTCCCATGAGAGGTAGCAGAACAATAATTACAGTAGTGACATTCTGAGAACTTGAGACTGGCAGAGGGGGTGTGTGTGTGTGTGTGTGTGTGTGTGTGTGTGTGTGTGTGTGTGTGTGTGTGTGTGATTGCTCCTCCACCAAAACCAAAGAGAGAGTTGACAAATCATGCCTGTTACTTCATAGTTTCATAGTTACTTCTTTGTGTTACAGATTACAAACTTTGGTCTGTCTTTTGCTGATTTTCATGATACTGATAGGCCCACTTTAAGAAATTCTGATCTGTGAAAATCCCTACTTACAAAACATATCACTTCTGGAATGATCATTTCTTTGACAAAGTTACTTTACACAGACAGCCTTGTAAGCACATAGAAAGTATGATTTGACTGTCAAACACATTTACTGTTTAAAGTGGAGTATAAAGTGATTGGTTCTTGAAGAACCCCACATTGAGCAAACAGACAAAAAAACCAGACATCAGAAAAGAGCACCTTCAAAACTCAGAAATGCTAAAATATAGAATTGCTTAGTAAATTAATTATTTAGAGTCTCAAGACAAAATTATTTTTGAATGGCAATATATTAGGTCCCTTAGACACAATTCTGAAATACAAAAGTCTAGGAAAACTAGGTTTTTTCCACCTTTATGTGATGGCAAAACTTAAGCTGACCTGAAAAAATTTGGTAGAAAACCTGACTTGAATTGATGTGAGTCTATTTATAGTCTTATTTACTTCACTTAGTGTGAATATTTGTGCTTCTTGCTGCAGAAATATTAATGTGTTTGATTACAGGGAATGACGCCAGCCTTGGCTGACTTGTTATGTAACGTGCAGCAGATGTGCTGTTACCTTTGTAAAATCCCCAAATTCTCAAGTTTGAAATTCATATGGCCATGTGGATTTCAGCCGAGGGACTATGGAAAATAATATATGATATGATATGATATGATATAATTCTTCGAGCTTCCATTGACTCCTTTATATAGATTCATATAGAATTTATATAGATTAAAAAAAATCAATAGTTCACACTAATGCTGTAAATTTGTTTTTATTTATAGGTATTTATCCCTTGCCTCTTTCAGCTTTCTGAAGAGTTGACTCTAAAATGAATTTTTCAATATAAATCATATTTTCCTATGGGTTACTTTATTTCCCAAAGATAACAGAAACCCACAGATACTACCAATATAGGATGTATATGACTATATAAAGAGCTTTGGTTTCATTTTACAATAAAATAACTTTAAAAAACTTACTATACTTATAAGATCATACAATTAAAGGAGGAAGTTAATATTATGGTGTTAATTAAATTGAAAAATCAAAAATATACTTAGCCTATTTCTCAAAATCCAAAAGTTGTTCTTGGAGATTCAGCTGACATGTGAAAGAGATTTGCTCACACATTGTGAAGGCTTGCTTGATATTTCTATTATGATTCCGAAATGAATACACACATTGGAAATATAAAATGTTTAGTAGCTTGCCACAGGAAGTAACACACATAAAAATTTTTCTTTTGATCGTGCTGCCAACTTGCTGAGTGACCTTGACCAAGCTACATTTCGCTCTTTAAAATGATAGGTTATTTCTAATTTCTTTCCGGATTTAAATCTATTTTTCCGCATTTCCCTCTAAAAAGTTTATGATGTTCTGGTTAACTAAAAAATAACAACATTTTGATATTGGCAAGGATTTTAGAAGCACCAAACCTCTTCAGTGTGAACATGCAAATGAGTTGTACTGCCCAGGGAGAGGCTGAAGGAGTACTCCGCGGGCCCACAACAAGCTGTGCCAAGGATCAGCGCTCAGAGCGCTAGAAAGGCAGGGAAGGGAAGAGCTGTGTGCCCTCGCCCTGAGGGGGAAGGGCTGACACAGGTGGGTCACCTGGAAATGCTAAGTAAGACAAGTTCCTTTCTTCCTTTGGGGAACTCGGATTACAAAAGGGAAAACTGAAGAAAAGCTGGTTGTTTATAGAGTGGGTGCTAAGTGTACAGGAGAGATGTAAAGCTTTTCTTGGAATAGACAGAAAACAAATGCCTATACTGTAGTTATTTTTCCAGGGCCCTTAGAACCACAGTAGAACAAAAGGTCAGAGATTTCAGTTCTTGGGAAATGGGCTAGGGGAGCCTCAGGATGTAGTAGAGACTTGACCAGCCCGAGGCAAAGCTAAGGAAAATGTGTGGTGAGTTAGATTATTTAAAGCCTGCGGTCAAAATCAGAGCAACTAAGCCATGATTGAGAACAATGAAAGAATAAAAGGATTTCTGTAATTTTTGAAACCTTTCTTTAAGTAGCGTACATCACCTTTTAAATCTTGCCGTTATATGTAGACTATGCTTACATGTAATGGAGAATAGAAATATTATCAATCATGTTAAAATCAAGAAAGAAATAGAAGTCAAGTATTTGTGAGTCACGTGGTTTGACGAGGCTTTCAGGGAAGAGTCAGAGTTGGGTCTCTAATGTTCTAGATAAAACATGTACTTCACTATCATGTGGCCCTGTTCCGCATTTGAACAGAACCTATTCTATATCTGCTCACTGTATGATTGGAATGGCTTTTATGCCTGGTTGTTGCATTTCTCCATGTTTTTATGGATAATTTTCCTCTCTTTCCCAGGATTACCAAACAACTTTGGTAATTGTCTGGATTACCAAAACAACGTCTTAGATGGCCTCTTTTTCTTCTACAAACTGAGGAAAGTCAACTATACTGCTGAGATTATTTTCCGATTGCTTTGTCCTGACATCACAATAAGGCCATACTCCTCCAGGCATTGAGAACAAGTTTCAGGCAGAAAGAAAGTAGAAGGTCCTTTTCTGCCAGACTATGTCTTTTTATGAGAGGGGCGCTTTCCAAGAGACTTTGGTCATGTTTTATTTGCCAGACTGTATCTTAATGCTCACCCCTAGATGCAAAGGAGGCTGGGGAAACGCATGGCTGCCCCAAACAAAAATTTCCCTTAATTGTTTTGGTAAGGAATTAAGGGAAATTTACATTAGGTAAACACAGTTTGTGATTGACACACCTTGCCAAAATTTCCCCCAGGTTTTGTTTGTTTGTTACTCTATGCCTATATGATGCTTGTCATGTAGAGTTTCACAAATTTTAGTGAAGTTAAATTTATTAGTCTTTTCTTATATGGCTTCTGTGGTTCATTGTATACTCAGACTGACTTCTCAATTCTGTTTTTTAATTAAAATTTTTATTTTGAGATAATTGTAGATTTGCATGCAGTCGTAAGAAATAATACAGAGAAATTCCATGTATCCTTTACTGTTTTCCCCAATGGTAGCATCTTACAAAATTCTCGAACAATATCACAACCAAGATATTGACATTGATACAGTCTAGATACAGAATATTTCCATCACCATGTGAATATTTGTGCTTTTTGCTGCAGAAATATTAATGTGTTTGATTACAGGGAATGACGCCAGGCTTGGCTGACTTGTTATGTAACGTGCAGCAGATGTGCTGTGTTACCTTTGTAAAATCCCCAAATTCTGAAGTTTGAAATTCTGCCCTAATCTTTATTATTTCTTTCCTTCTGATTGCTTTGGGTTTATTTTTTCCTCTTAGTCTAGATTCTTTAGCTGGGAGCTTAAATTATTGATTTGAGACTTTTCCTCTTTTCTAATATAACCATTTAGAGCTATAACTGTCCTTCTCAGCACTGTTTTAATTGTGTTCCACAAATTTTGATATGTTGCATCTTTATTTTCACTCAGTTGAATGTATTTTTTTCCGTTTCCCTTGAGATGTCCTTTTTTGGTCTCTCCCATTCAATTTTTTAAAAATGTACAAGTCAATGGTTTTTAGTATATTCACAAGGTTTACAGTCATCATCACTAGCTAACCTGAGACTATTTTCATCATCCAAAAAAGAACCCCCTACCCACTAGCAGTCACTCCTCATCCCCCTTCCCTCCAGCCCCTGGTAACCACTAATGTATCTTCTGTCTCTATGGATTTGCCTGTTTTGGATGGTTCAGATTAATAGAATCATACAGTATGTGTGTCTGGCTCCTTTCACTTAGAATATTGTTCTTAAGGTTTATCCATGTTGTAGCATGCATCAGTACTTCATTACTTTTTATGGCTGAATAATATTCCATTGTTTGGATATACCACATTTTGTTTATACATTCACTAGTTGAAGGACCCTGGGATTATCTCCATCCTTTGCCTATTATGAATAATCCTGCAACGAACATGCACATACATGAATGTTTTTGTATGAACACATATTTTTAATTCTCTTGGATGTATCCCTAGGAGTGGAATTGCTGAGTCATATGGTATCTATGTTTAACTTTTTGAGGAACTAACAAACTTTCCCAAAACAGCTACCCCTCCTTTCTGTTTCATAAAATATTTTTGGCACATTTTCTTCTTGGACTTTCATTGCTTCTTTTACAAATCTATTTAAATCTTATATTTATCTTGAATTTTGTTTTGAAATCAGAGGTTAAGTAGGAAAACAAGTGATTTTTTCCCCCAAAGTGGCTACCTATTCATCTGAGCTTTGTCTTTTCATCATTGGTTAAAGATGTCATATATACTAATTTCTCATAGGTAATTAAGATTTTTTTCTGATTTCATGCATTTTGTTTCATTAATCTGATTGTCTACTTAGGAACCCATACCATATTGTTTTAATTATTTTGGTTTTCTTATGTACTGTCATTTTCAAAAAAGTTTTCAACTCTTCTTACTTTATCCACTCTTCTTGACTTGATTAGTTCATTTGACACTAGGAGTTCTTGGGAAGATTCACTTCTATCTCTGAAGAAAATCAAGTGAGAAAAGGTTTCCAGGGTGAAAGGAAGATGGTGTCACTTGCTTTGCTGGAGAAATTATGGAATATAATATTAATTTAAATATTAGTCCTTTTTAGCCTGAGATCTTTCCTGCTTGTTGCCTCATCAATTTACCATTTAGGTGGCGAGTATTTTGACAAAGGATAGTCCATCTAGATTTCAACAGTATATCTTTCTTTCTTTTTTTTCACACTCTGGACATTAGGCTAATTATCCTAAATTTTGTTTACTTCTACATGATTTAGGTTTATGGCTTGAAGGGATTCTCTCTCTCTTTTTTTTTTTTTAAAGAAGATGTTGGGGGTAGGAGTTTATTAAATAATTAATTTATTTTTGCCGTATTGGGTCTCCGTTTCTGTGCGAGGGCTTTCTCTAATTGTGGCAAGCGGGGGCCACTCTTCATCGCGGTGCGCGGGCCTCTCACTATCGCGGCCTCTCTTGTTGCGGAGCACAGGCTCCAGACGCGCAGGCTCAGTAGTTGTGGCTCACGGGCCTAGTTGCTCTGCAGCATGTGGGATCCTCCCAGACCAGGGCTCGAACCCGTGTCCCCTGCATTAGCAGGCAGATTCTCAACCACTGCGCCACCATGGAAGCCCTGAAGGGATTCTCTTAATTCAGGACTCAATTCTCTGTGAATGATGAAACCAACTCTATGAAAAGAAGTACATGCAGTTTATTAAACATTTACCTAAATAATAATAATTTAATAATACTATTGCCTACTGTTCAGCTGTTACATGCTGACTTATATATAGATTATACCCAGATTCTATAGGTACAGTCCCTCTACTCTCTCCTGAAGAGCAATGTGCGGCCATTATTAGTTTTTGAGAAGGTCAATTACTTAATGGAAGTCATTACATTTTACAAAGAAAATCTGATAATTGTACATGAAAGAGGTGGAACAGAAGAGAAGCCGGACACAGGGAGGCCATTTAAAATGTTACTGGCACAACGTGCTTTATGGCCTTGTGGTGGTAGTAAGAAAAACAGGATTGAAAAATAAGGCAAAAGGAAATTTGAAGGTAGAGTCAAAGGAACTTGAAAATTTGAGTTATTGGCAACTTGGAATATAGCACATGGAGGTGTTATCAGTGATCTTTTTCAAAATTTGCCTCTTCTAGGAGGGCTGTTTACATGTTGCTTCACTGAGTTTTTGGTTGTGCTTTATTGCTTTCCAATTTATAGTGACATTTCCCACTGTGTTATGCTGTTGCTTTCACAAAATGTCATGTTGCCTCATGCTTGTGGGTGGTTCTTCCTATACTAGTCTATATGCTCCTCAAAGGCAGGGATTATTTTGCTTATTTCTTTGTATTTCATGGAATCTAATGCTGCTGTTCTGCCTACAACAAGGTTTTAATAAATATTGTTGACTGATAGGGTGACCTAAAGGGGAAAGAGAGTGTAAGACCAGGGGAACTGGTACAACACAGGAAGATTCAGGAAAATAGACTGGATTCCCATGCTTCTTTCTGATGACAAAAGTAGAAATAATCAAAGGAGACCCCCTGTGTGAAGTGGATTCTTCTATAGCAGACCACCCTGCCATTTCATCAAGTCTGGTCAGTGTCCCGGGGAGCCTTTTCTTCAGGCTACAGCCTGGTGCGCAGCACTGGGCCAAGAGCCTCCCACAGTCTTCATTAACACATGGGCAACACACACACACACACACACACACACACACATACACACACACGCACGCACCCCAACTGGTTAAAAAAAAAAACCCAACCAAAAAAAACTATAGCAAGGAAAGGAGACTGTTTATACATTTCAGTTCCTCAACATCTGTGGCTGTCATCTGTTTTTGGTTTGGTAATTTTTATTAAGGCAAAGTGGCACATGCTGTCATAGGAACGGCTCCAGCTCACGCTCCCCAGCAGGTCACCGGGTATCCCCTGGTGTGCTGAGACATGATATGTTTTCTGCCAGTGGATGAGGTGGAGGGAAAGCTCTGCTCAGCATTAATTTCTAGTTCCACACGGAAGCAGACAAGCCATGGGCAGACATGTGAAATGCAGAGAACAATTACTCCCTTTAAGGAGTTTGTCCATTAATTTTACAAATAATTATTCAGCACTCGTCCCTCACAGTGATTTTATTTCCCCAAGGAGGTCAAGATAGTTGGCCTGCTATCAGGAGGGTGACCTGTGGGCTGTGATCTTCCCTTGTGGTCCATTCACATGCCCAAGCTGTTCTTCCATAACCCAGTCTGCATCTGGGACCAAGCTGCCTGGGTTTGGGGGTGTGGCCTGTGGTCAAAGAACAAGATTCACTTTGCAACAAAATCAGTGGTTCTCAGGTTCGTTAGTACCAAGTATGTGAAGTGACCGCAGTGATTTGGAAGTGGAACCTGGCCACTGAACCTGATCTCTGGCAAACTTTGGGATGAATTCACATTTTTATATGCTTTGAAGGAGTATCTGGTGGTAGTTGTGGCAATATATGTGGATCTTCTCCCAAGAATGTCTCATTAGACAATAGTGAAGGATAAAGTAATGTTGCAAACACATTTTCCTAGAGTGGCTGATGTCACTGACTTTGAGAGTGACCGTGATTCTGCCCAATGTTGAGAAAAATGAGGATAAAACAAGGTGGAGTCTGAGACTAGAGATTGCTAGATACGTGGCACTCTCTCTCGGTGACCTGCAGGCTACAAGGCAACATTATACTGTCAGAAGATGAGCAGTGGTGAGTTCTAGAGAGAGCTCAGCAGGGGCCCTTTAATGACATAAATCTGCTCTGGAAGGGTGGGTTGGGTAGTTTGGCCTGAGCTGTTTCCCCTTAAAAGCAAGCAGAAGCCTTTTTGCCAGTGTCTGAGAAATTGGGCTATAGCCCATCTATCGATGCTCTGACAATGAGCTTCATAAGAGTTTTGGTCTCAAAAAAAAAGCTGAATTTCTTCTAAAGACTTCCTGCACGTAGCTCAGATCCTTCAACTGAAGACTGTGATTCCACCACTTTCTTGATGCTCATAGTGACTTACCCAGCTTGCCTGCTTGATCCTGCTGTCTCTGTCACTCACACCCTTTTGACCTCAGGCAACGGGTTAATTTCTCTTTAATTCCTTCTCTGTAACTCATGGAAAAAAGACTGTCCTTCTGGAGGCAGGGAAAAGAAGCAGGATTGAAACTCTCACTTGCACATGGTTGTAGTGTAGATAAAATACATAAAGTACATACTGTAAAGCTCTTCCAAGATCGCCTCCTCAAGGCTGATGTACCCCACCCTGGCTCCTGGGGATAACAGCCACAGATGGCTCATATCTGCTCTCCTCTCTGGGAATTGCCCTCCATAGCAGAGAACTGTCTCACCCAAGGTTACATCTCCTCCTAAAGGGTGAAATAAAACCAATGCTTGGCTTCTGTAGGGATTCATAGGCGAGTCCCCTTTGCTTCATTTTGGAACAATTTTGAAGGGCCTTCCAGCTCTAGAGCTCACCATAGAATCTGTTGACGTTCACTTGTCACTTCACATGGATCACCTTCTCCCTCTGACTGTTCCTACCTTTTTTACTTCCTGATACGTATCTCTTCTGAGAACATTCTGCAGGCAACATTCCATTTTTAGACTCTGTTTCCAGTGAACCCAGTTGAAGACAGTTGGTACCAGGAATGGTCATAGGAAATAGACTCTAAGAGAAGAATTTTTTGCTGACTCAATGGCAATGAAGACCCCATTACTACTTGCAGGTAGAATATATATAGTCCCTGCTGTGTTGTCCTGGTGCAACTGTTAAAACTTTTAGTGGTGGTAAACTGGATTGGGATATTGGTGGAAGGAGATATACTGGCTGGTACAATACATTGGCTGGTATTGAGAAGTATGACAGAAATTGTAACTATAGGGACTTTGGAATTGGATGGCTGTTGATTAGCACCACTGATTCATCAAAGAGGGATAATGGCAGGCTTAGGGTGATTAATTACCAATTCAAGGCAGACTGTGAAAATTAGAGGGCCTCTTTGGCAGCATTTAGGGAAATCCTAATCTCTTGCAGCTGGAGGGCAGAGAGAGAGGAGGACCAAGTTCAGGACTTAATCATAAGAGTACTGGAGCTTCAGAGAACTAAACTGAACTGAACTCACATCCTGGCAGTTCTCCTGAGCAAATGTCGGGGCCTAACTAGAGAGGAGTGGAATCCTGAGACCTGGGCTGAGGATATCTGGATAAATGCAGTTGTGAACTTTGAAATTTCCAATTCCCTTAAATCTTCTGGGCTTGCAGAAATGATGCATCTTCCCTTATTAGAGTGGCTCTACTTCGCTTGAAGATCATGCAGAAGACTCAGTGATGAGGAAAATACTTGCTCCCCCCCCACCACCAATATCTACCCTCCCTTTCCTTCCTGGTGATCAAACAAATGACAACAGTTAAATCTCTTACCACTCATTCCAGCAATCATGCTCCTTGGTATTTATCCAAAGAAGTTGAAAACTTCTGCCCCCACAAAAACCTGTATGTAGATGTATGTAGAAACTTTGTTCATAATTGCCAAACTTGGAAGAAACCAAGATGTCCTGCAGTAAGTAAGAGGATAAATAAATGATGGTACATCCGGACAATGGACTATTATTCAGCACTAAAAAGAAATGAGGTATCAAGCCATGAAAAGACATGGAGGAACCTTAAATGCATATTACTAAGTGAAAGAAGCCAGTCTGAAAAGGCTACATCCTGTATGATTCCAATTATATGACATTCTGGAAAAGGCAAAACTATGGAGACAATAAAAATATCACTGTTTGCCAGGTGCCATGGGCTGCTGAGTAGGGGTAGTTAGAATGAATAGGCAGAGCACAGAGGATTTTTAGGGCAGTAAAAATATTCTGATACTATACGATGGATACATGTCATTATACTTTTGTAAAAACCCATAGAATATACAATACCAAGAGCAAAGCCTAAGTTAAACTATGGACTTTGGTTATTATGATGTGCCAATATAGGTTCAATAATAGTAACAAGTTGATTACTCTGGATCTCCGTCACCCCAGAAAAGGCAGCAATTCATCTTTACTGAAATCTTCACATATTCTGAGGTATGAGTATGCCTTTCCTGCCCACAGAAACTCTGCTCAGTACCACTATCAGAGCACTTACAGAGGGTTTGATTCACCAACATGGAATACTGCATAACACTGCCTTGGACCGATGGGCCCACTTTACAGCAAAAGATACGCACCATTGAGCCCGCGATTATGAATCCATTGGTCCCATCACACGTAGAAGCTGCTGACCTGAGAGTGGTGTCATGGCCTTTTAAACACACAAGTGAGATGCCAGCTTGGAGATAATACTGTCTGAGAATGGGGCATCTTCCTCCAAAATGTAGCATGCAATCTCAGCTTTAGGCTCTGTGTGTCTAGAGGGCCTAGTTCCCAGAGGAGGAATGTCTCTACGAGGGAACAGTAGGAGTGCCACAAACGTGGAAGTATGGCTGACATCTGGTCTTTCCAGGTTTCTTTTGCCAAGAAACCAACAGAAAAGAGTCACCATACTGGCAGGAGAAATTAGACCTGATCCTCAAGAGAAGGTAGGCTGCTACTAGACAGTGAGCACAGGGAAGGCCGTGTTCAGTGCTTTCACGCCCAGTGGCAATGGTACATGGACAAGTATATCAGCCGTGGCTGAGGAAATGCATGGTGACCAGAAATAAGGGTCTGGGTCGCCTTACCAGGCAAGTTCCTAGACTAGCAGAGATACCAGTTGAGAGTGAGAGGAACTGCGAGTGGAAAGTAGACCAATGCTGGGAATATTGGCTGCTGAGGGCTCGTATCTGTGCCCTTACAGAGTTGACCTGGCAGCATGGAACTGCCTCACCCAAGGATATATTCCCTCCCAGAGGGTGGTCTCTGGCCAATGACTGCTTCTGTGGACATCTAAAATCCAGCCCCTCACCTCAGTTTGGGATAACTGTGAAGGCATTTCAGCTCCAAAGCTTCCTGTGGGATAAGCTGGTCTCAACTGTTACTTCATTGTGGGTCAGCTTCTCTCTCCGCATGATCCTTGCCTCCTTCCTTCCTTACGGGTATATCTCCTGAGAACACTCCTCAATAAACCTTCTGCATGCAACTCTTCACCTCAAAATCTGTTTCCAAGGAACCCAAGTGAAGATAATATATAAAGCTCCCAACACTGTGCTGGGACATAAGAGACATCCAATAAGTGTCAGACTCACCTCTTTCCCTCTGTTACTTATTTCTTACTTAAAACCAGTCCTTGTCTGTAATCTTATAAACATTTATTCAATAGTCATAATATAATGGATCCTATTAAGAGAGAAGGATGAGAATGTGGCAACTGTCACAAATCCCAGAGCTACACAGGCCAAACCAAAGAACAACCACAGTCCTGGGCACCCTTCATAGGTCAGGTACTTTACTACTCATGTTGAATACATCGCCTATTTAATCTTCTGAGGTGGGTATGATTCTTCCCATGTGGAATCGGTCCACTTTCTAGTATGCCATATTGCTTCCTCAAAGCCCTCTCATTTTATAAACAATTGTATTTTCCTGGCAGCAAATCATTGCCCAGTAAATCACTACTTGCAGTGAGCACTCCAGATTTTCGGCACCATAGTACATAATGATCTTAGAAAGGAGGTATGCAGTACTGCATCCTAAATCTGAACTCCTAAGGTATAAAGGATAAGCAAGAGAGTGAGCTATTCTTCCTAAACTTGAACTCTAATAAAAACAATCATGGTGTTAGAAAGTCAGACTTTTTTGGCGGTGGTGGTGGGGAATGGGGTTGGAGCTAATACTCCCTGGGTTCCTTGGCTGGACAGGAATGGTGTAATTTTGCAACATTTGTTAGCAAGGACATATGGAAGGATTAACGGCAAGAATCTTGGTTTTGGATGGTCTTCCTAGAGAATTCACCACAGTTTCTTCCTCTGTCTTTTCACTACATCAAAGTCTGATGGGCCATATTTCACTGAGTAATATGTGCCTAGAGACCTATTGGAGGATCTAGAGAGAAACGTGTTTCAGTTTGTGACTTACAGCAGGTGAGGAACTGCAGAGAGAAACAGACAGGAACAGAGAAAGAGAGATCAGTGGAGGGGAAGGAAAGTATGGGAAGGGGAGGGGAGAGAAAAAGAGACCCAATGGAGGGAAAAAATAAGTCCTTGCCTTCTCCCCCTTCATGCCCAATGGGCCCGTGCTGCTGCTAGGAGCACTTGGCAGACTGGTACAGTCAGCGACAGCAGTGAGAGAGCTGTGGCTCGGGGCCAGCGGGAAGCGGGCTACAGTGACAGACGGCGCTGAGCATGGGCAAGGGGGCTGGCAGAGGCTGGAAAGACTGGAAGCAAATTGTTCGATCTAGCACAGAGATTTGGTAACTGAAGTTTAATCTGTGGGGTAAGGAAGGAGTGACTAAAAATCCTCTCGAAGCTGCTATTGGGTTTCGAGGCGCATGTGTTTCTGGCACATTTGCTGAAATGAAAAAGATTTAAGATTACAGGGCTGTACATTTGTGGCCCATGTGTCTGCTGCGTGGACAGCCCCTTTTTAGTAAAACAGAAGAATCTGGACTCTCCCTCCCCCTGCCAGGCCAGCTTCCCCTAGTACATTTGGATAAAAGTCTGCGCTCTTCTGCTTGGAGCCAGGCCAGGTGCCAGCTTGCTTCTCTGCTGTTGCCTCCACTGTAACCCTGGCCTCTGCTGCCTCTGACACTCCTGGAACTTGGGACAGTCTTTCTCTTGCTTTGTTCCCCAGGGTACTGCTACAACAAGGCTTTGGTGTATATCAGTTTCCATTGAAGGTCTGGGACAAAGGAGAGTGATCACAGAATAGGCGATGACTGGAAGCCCCTCAGAGCGTGTTCTTGCCTACGGTCTTCGCCGGCAGTCGTGGGGCTGGGCCTCTTCTGCCTTGACTGCTTGCCATGTGCTCTTCTTTCCTGTTCCTGCTCTGAACTGTAGTCCGTCCTCACTCCATCTTCAGGCGCTGCAATCAAACAGTAGGCCCAGGCTCCCTGCTTCCACCGGGGCTGATCTTCCATTGGATTAGGGGACTTCGATTAGTCTCTGCACTCTGTCCAAAGTCCCCCTTGTAGTGAGGCTCTGATAACAATGCATGTCACTCCAAGCAGGCTTCTAACTCTCAGAGGGAAACATGAGTCCTTGATATCTAATTCTTCCCTTGATGTTTCCTCTGTTCAGTTTTCTTTCTCCCCTTCAGGGGATGCTGAGCCCTCCAGTTTATATCAAGCTAACCTCCATGGACCAGTGCTGGGGCACTGGTTCCTTTGTGAGCAAAATGGGATGTCTTTGACCAAGCATCTTCCCTTTCAACATCTCATGCTAGCCTAGAACAATTTTTAAAAAATATATATGTATGTATATCTATATAGTCGATATAGATATGTAAGATTCTTCATTTAGTTCAGGTTGTAGTAGAAAAAAATTGAAAAGAATTTAACTGTCCATCAATACAGGAAGGATGGATTAGATTATGGTCCATAATAAAATAAAGAACTATGCAACCTTTAAAAATAACGAAGGGTCTCTATGTTTGCTTATCCTGAATAATATCAATGATTTACTGTAAACTGAAAAAGCACTTTCTAAATCAAAAAGTAGAACAGGATAAAAAAAAAAGTACCTCCTCTTTCTCGCTTTCTTTCAATGTAGAGATATCTTGATAAATAAAGGAAAAAGAAAAGGAAGACCACAAGCTGCTTCTGGGAGAGATGTGCTTTAATATCTTCATAAAATTTTTCATGGCAGTGATTGAGTTGTGGAATTATGAATGTCTCTTTTTTGTTTTTCATATTTTCAAGTAAAAACATTTACAAATATGGTATAATATAAAGCCAACTGGTAAAAACAAAAGGATCAGGTTAAATATTCTCTAGATACTTTCAAGTTTTATTATTCTGAGAATGCGTATGTCCATATGAGGAACAAATAAAATTTTTTAAATCTGAAGTGCTTAAAATAATTCCTGGAATATTTTAAGCACTTGCAACATGTAAATTTTATCCAAAAATTTAATTGTTCATTTAGTGTGTTCTATTGCTTCTTACGTTCTTTTTTATTATGATGATGTTTGAAGATGTCCATTAATTTGAAAGTATTAGTGAAATTAAAATTTTTCTGTAAAAACTTTACTTAATAATTAAATGTATACTTATATGAATCATTCTTTCTGGATCTGTTTAGTATCTAGCCAAGCACATGTATGGTATTTAGCAATCTTAATTCAACCAGCAAATTCACACAGCATTTCTGTGATCATGGGGGGTGGGGGGTGGGGTGGCTCAGGAAGGAAGAGACAGCTCCTAGCACTGGGCCCATAGATCAGCAGTCTCCTCCTGCTGTTTTCACCACAGGTAAGAGCCTTACTGCATGATGGCTGGAGGTTTGTAGCTTGCTTGTTTATCCTCTTCTTGTCCCATCTGGGACCACTGTGTCTAACAGATAAGTAAATGGGCATGAGGAGAGAGACAGGACTAATCTTTCAGAATGTATCCATCAGTGAAGTCATTCACTCTCTACTACAGGTCTTTATCACATTCTCTGACTACCGGACTATCCAGTTTTGATCCTACGTGAACCTATGTAATCCTAGGTCTAGCACTTTGACCCATGCTGTTCAACCCACAGTCTTCCCGTATATTCAAAAAATACTAGATTTGGCCCCTTAAGAAACTGAATTAGCCCTTTCAGATCAAGACAAGAGTCTATTTATTTCACAGAAGCAGTAATTCAGTTACTGTTGTCCTGGTGGCCTAAAAAAGTCAATGCCGCTTCCAGAGGTGCCTGATTTACTCCCTGGATGTAATTTATGTACTGGGAAAATCTGACTTGGTGAGTCTTTATTCTGTGAGGCTCAGAAGCAGGTCAAAGTTGAGAATTCACCCCATGACCTTGGAATTTGTGGCAAGGATGCAACGCCACTCAAAATGGAAATAATAAAGCCCGCACATTCCGGAAGAGATTTTTTTGGGTGCATTTTTCTTGTTCAATTTTGCAACCCTTGATGTAGGGAAGAGTTTCTCTAACATGAGGCTGCTGCCAGCATAACAATTCATTCCCACAATATCTAATGTAACTTAATCACCGTGTGACAGTTGCTGAATAAAAAACTGATAGCAACGACCCATACCAGGACCCTCTTTTACTTCTAGAGCACGGTCCCTTTCCTCTCATTCATTCTCTTGTCATGTTTGTTTTCAGTCTGTCCAGGGAATGTTAGAGATTTGGAGGTAAATGTGTATCAACACTTAGGTGGGAAATATTCTCATTTTTTACTTTGCCAAAAATGACTGACAAAGTACAAACCAGGAGTAGATGAAAAGGTTGTTGTCTGTCACCAGGGAGTCTTCTCTTAGGAACGCTTTTTCCCCCAATCTCCTCCACTACCCTGCCCTTCCCTCTTTTAGCCTTGATTTTAGTGTTGGGAGTTTTTATTAGTTAACGGATGGTGTTTTTTTGAATTAAGCAGTATAGGAAAGCATGAAAAGAAATAGAATATGAGGTCCCAGCTCTCAGAATACCTGTAATCAAAGGGGTCTGTATCCTGTAATCTTTTCCTTTTCTCTTCTGAAAATTTTAAGGGTAGTCACTCAACTGTCCTCCCTTTTGTGGTCTGTTGGGGAACAGTAAGATGATCACATTTTATTTCTCATCAGAAGAATGTGGAATAACTCAGAAATTAAAAAAATATTAATTAGCAGCAGCCATGTTTGAATCAGGCAGAATCTCATACAGTCTTGGGACTGAGAGCTTGGATAACAGGGAATTTTGACCAGCATGGTCAACAAGAGGTAGCTGGCAACTTTTTTTAAGCTAGAAAACCCCAAATTAAGCATCCCATGGTTTTGTCACCAGGCTGTAAGCTGACAAAGTGAATTTCTGAGCTAGGTGGTTCTCCGTTTGGGGCAGTCCACAGTGTTCAGCAATCTGGACTTTCCAGAACACCAGTGACAAGATGGATGCTCCAGGCAGGAAGCTGGGATACCAAGATCCAGGACATGCAGTGCACAAGGTACTGAGCCAGTACTGAGCAGGGCACAAGGTTCAGGATGAAGTTTACAGCCCTTCAACTATCTCAGAACTACATAAACCACAGTGTGCCTATTTCTTGCTCTGTTGGCTGGAGAATGTATGTATGTGAACATTTTCTACACCTTCTACTCCATTTTTCCCATGACTTACGTTCACTTGGACACTGTTCTCCAGGTAGTAATGATGTATTTAGGCTAGTGAAAGAAATCATTTTTCTATCTCCCAGGAAATTTAAGGGATGATCCATATAACTTCGATTTCCTTATGGTGCCTGACATGTAGTAAGTGCTCAAAAATACATTTGTTAATTAAATCAGTAATTGAACAAATAAAATCTGGAGAAAGAAACTTTCTCTTCGCATTTTTTAAAATTTAATTTTTATTTTATATTGGGGTATAGTTGATTTAAAATATTGTGTTAATTTCAGGTGTACAGCAGAATGATTCAGTTATACATACATATTTATCCATTCTTTTTCAGATTCTTTTCTCATATAGATTATTACAGAATATTGAGTAGAGTTCCCTGTGCTATACAGTAGGTCCTTGTTGGCTATCTATTTTATATATAGTAGTGTGTAAATGTTAATCCCAAACTTCTAATTTATCCCTTCCCCTCTACACCTTTCCCCTTTGGCAACCATAAGTTTGTTTTGAAGTCTGTGAGTCTATTACTGGTTTGTAAATAAGTTCATTTATATCATCTTTTTAGATTCCACATATAAATGGTATCATATGATATTTCTCTTTCTGTGTCTGGCTTATTTCACTTAATATGATAATCTCTAGGTCCGTCCATGTTGCTCTTTCATAGCTCTAGGATCATCATCCTCTCCTTTAAACGAGCAGAATATCAGTTTCCTTTTAGTTTAACCCTCTGCGTACATTTTCCTTTCTTATTGACACTTATTGGTTAGTGACTATGCTTTGAAGTAGTAAGGAGACTGACAAAGAGATGGGTGAGCCCTGCCACACTTAGGTTTGTTGAATATTGCAAACTGCTTTGAGTTCAGAACAACCCAGAGCATGTTTTGCAAAGCACTTTCCCTCAATGTTTTAAGAGCATGTGGCCTTAGATGGAAATTTAATCTGCGTGTTCATTTACATGTAACTCATCAAAACATTTTAAACAGTCCTTTGAAGTCTGCAGAGCCTTTTCAATCCATCTTATGGAAACTTTTCAAGCATTTCGGGGATTTTCTTGGGAAGCTGTGTTTGGCTAAGATCAGGCATACTGGATACTGAAGCCAGTTACCTCCCAAATATTTCATATTGATCTAAATCCCATATCTTATATTCATAGGCGCTCCATTACTGTGCCAACCCACTTCTTCATTTCTAACTTGATGTCACTCGTTAAACTTTATATAGAGAGGGGCAAATAATTGAAACTTGATGGACAAAAACTGAACATAGTCAGTTTTTGATGGCATTCTAATGAGGAAAATTCTGTCATGGACAATTCAAACAGGCCAAAAGGAGAAAAAAGTTCATTTGGTTTGAGAATGACTAGTGTCCTATTAATTGATGAAACTCAATATTCCCAGAAACATTTGTTTAGTTTCAGTTAGATCCATAAAATATTGACAGATTTTTGGCAGAGAGTGGCATGGTCATGTTTGCATTTTGGATAGGAAGTTGTTGCAGCCGTGGAGGATTGATCCATGGGTGCCTGATTTAGATGCAGTGGTCTAGGTGGTGAGGTAGAAAGGCAGACAGAGATTCAAGAATATTTAGAAAGCCAATTACCAGGACTGGAGAATGATTGAATAGCTTGGGTGAGTAGGTGGATGACAGTGATACTATGAAGACGAGCAGGCTTAGGATGATAGAGAGATGATGAACTCAGTTACAGACATGTAAATTGAGATGTTGAAATGTAAGGAGGTATTGGACTTAGGATTCTGAAGCTGTGGGGCGAGACTTGAGCTGGACAAAAATTTGTCAGTTGCCAGCTTATAGCTGGGTAGTCATAGACGAGAAGTGGGTGAGCTTACCTGTAAAGGTTAGCAGACCAAGTTTGTAATTGTGGAGATAGAGGAGGACACAGCACAAAAGAAAGGGAGCGTTATTTTAAGGTGAGGAAGAGGAGCTTGCTTCGAGAAAGGAGAAACTGAAGAGTTAGGGTTGAGATGGGATTTCTCAGGGAAAAATGGTAGGGACAGGGTGGCGAACGGGGTCCAGACTAGGTGGAGTTTTGGTGTGTGGGAAAGAGAGCACATTCTCTGAGACCAGACGGAAGAAAATGAGAGAGAGGAGGAGGTAGAATTCTAAGATGGATGCATATGTATGTACGAGTGTGTGTGCTTTAATTTTCTCAAGAAATGGTAGACAATGTGGTTGGTCAAAATTATAAACAGGAGCATGCTTGAAAGATGAGAAAGCTTGAGAAGAATAGCGAGTAGTAAATATATATTGATATGCAATAAAACATATATGTAATATTTGCCCAGGGAAATAATAGGCAACTGGCCCAGCACAGGTAAAAGACCTTGGATTAGTCATTTGCAGTGACTCTTTTGGTTGCAAGTGACAAAAAGTCAACCAAGTCTTAAGGAAAAAAAAGAATATATATTAGCCTACATGATTAGACATCAAACAGTGTCCTCAGGAATTTTCAGGCTCTGCTCCAGTCTGAGTTGTCCTAATTCTAAAGCAGGTGGTCCTCTGTGGTAGCAGCAGTTCCAGACTTTCATTCTATTTGGAAGGATAAGATTGAGTTTGAGATGCTGGAGTTTATTTAAGATTTCTGATACGGAACACTTCTCAGGGATAACATATTACAGAGTCTGGCCATGCAGATAGTTAATTAAAGTATGGTAGAGATAGAAGTAGTGTCAACTGAGGAAGCCAAGGAAGTATGAGGCCAGGGTCAGGAATCCTCACAAGGACATGTTCAGGATGATGCTGGAGTTGGGGTAGGAAGGACCACTTTGAAGTACTTGAGTGAAAGAGAGTAGCTGGGAAGTTGCTAGATGACAATAAAAAGAAAAGGTGATACAAGCCATAAACAGATGGCATAAGCACGTGGCTATTTTTTCACCCAGTGAGGAAAAAGATTAAGTTTAAAGGAGCACTAGGAGTTAGGAGAATGCTGACTTCCAAGTGATAGAAATCCAAGTCCAATTAGTTCAGGTTAAGGAGAATTTACCAGCAGATGTGGCCAAACTGAGGAGAGGGTGTGAGTAGATGGAGTTGCTCCTGGGCCATCAGAATCAAGGATGTCTCCGCCAATGGCACTGTCTTTCTCTACCACTCATTTTGCATTTCTTTACCTTTTGGCTTCTATTCTTGTATTTTTCAGCTTTGCTACGTGAGAACTCTCCCTCTTCTCTTAGCTCTAACGTGAAAATTGGGGAGAGAGAACGCTGGCATAACCCAGTTGAGTGCCCATTGTTGGGTCTAATACTGTGGCCAGTAATGTGGGGAGGCTATGATTGGTCCAGTTCGGATCACGAGTCCAGTCTTAGGCCAGTCACTCTGCCTAAGGAGGTGGGACCTGTAAGACCGTTTTCAGAATAAAAGCTCAAGATCTTAACCACGGCCTGTAGGCCGTACCAGCAGATTCCCTGCCAGCTCTTCAACTATGTCCCCATTCCCGCCACAAAGCCCTTCCTTGAATGTGTCAAATGTGCTTCTGGATCAGGATCTCTGCCTCTGCTGTTCCACAAAAATACTTTCCCTCCAGATGCCTGTATGATTCAGTCCCTCACTTCATTCAGGTCTCTACTCACATATCACCTCCCAGAGAGGTCTTCCCCAACCACTCCATCCAAAACAATGCCCCTGAACCATCTAATCTCTAGCCTCCCCTGCCTGTTTCTTTGTAACATCGGTTACTTCCTGACATATTATGTATTTGTTTATCTTGCCTCCCCCAAGAGAATGGCAGCCCCATGGGAGTCGGGATTTTGTCTGTTTGGTTTAGTTCTATATATTCAGCACCTTGAATGGTGCCTGGCCCCCTCTGCCTCAAGGTGGGAGAACTCTGCCAGGAGATTTAAGCTGTAGAGCTCCTCTGCCTGCAATCAGGCAAGGACCACATCCTTGTTTAGCTCCACCCCCTTCCCTGGTCTGCTTCACTCCCTCCCTTACAAGAATTTCCTGAGACTGTCCCCGTAATAAACCAGGGAAAACTGAGTCCCTGTTCAGGATCTGCTTCTGGGAAACCTGACTTAATACATTTATATTAAAGTTACCTATTTTGCATGTTATTGACTGAAATTTTTAAAGTCAAGTCTTCTCCTCAGTAAGCTGGAACATACTGAAATTTCCTAAAATAAATAAGGAAAATACAGCCTGTTTCTGAACAATAAGGTTGGGGATCTGGTAGGGGGAAGAATATGACAGCAGATGAGGGGTGGTGCCGCTCTTGGCAGACAAAATATTCCAGTTCTCTTACTGGTCCACGGAACATGGAAGACTGAATAGAAACATCTGCTCCAGCTGCTCCTGGAGGAAAAGCCCAGTTTTAATGAAGGCAAAGGAATGAAGAAAATGAACATTCGGTAGAGAGGTCGAGGGTATAGAGAGTTTTGTTTAGCTTGGCATGGAGGATAGAGGGAAGAGTGAAAGATTTGGAAGATCAGAGAGCAGATAGAGGAGAGGAGAGGAAGTAGAAAACAGTATGGAGATGAGAGTTGAAACAGGGAGGGGATGGTACTAATTCCAAATGGTGTTAAATCTGGGCCTCAGGGCTTTCGAGTCAGCCTCGTTTGGGGCTGGAGTGGGCTGAGATGGCTGTGAACCGAAGGTCTTGTCCTCCTGGTGTCAAGCTTGCAGCTTTGGGACAGTCGGCAGGCAGCCTCTCAGGAGAGGTGGGCCCACAGTGCCTGGGAGGAGGGACTGAGAGTCCTCCATTCGGGTAAAGTGTTAGTAGGTTTTGCCCCATATATTAAGTGTGGAAGATGAAATAGGAATTAAAACTATCATTAGCACTAACTTAGCAGCACTAAATACAAGCGATTTTCAATCCTTCAAATGATGGGGTCATATTACTACAGCCAAAAATTCTTTACCTGGGATCTAGAATTTACTTCAGAATCTAACAAAATTTCTGAAAATTCATGCAAAATATTGTATATATGTGTTTTTGTGCCTATTTGGGAGAGAGGATCCCTAACTTTCATCAAATTCCTAGAAGTTTCCAGGATTCCAAATGAACAAAAACCATTGTTCTAACCTCAGTAGATGATCATACCTCTCTTCTGGTTCTTTGGGAGATTTGACGTTAGCTCCCTCTCTCTGGCTACTTAGATGACATTGACATGGGAATGCTGAATATGTACAGACTTACCCTGTTATATGTGTTTTGTTTGGGACATTACTCAGTTATTTTGCATTCCTTTCTAATCAGCAGCTAGATGACAGGGAGAAGCATTCTGCAGATGGCTGAATAATGAGGCAAAGACTCTATTTTAAAATGTTCAGTAGATAAAACATAAAGCAGGTAACTCTAATATAGTTGTCTTAGTGAGGTTGCCTAAAGACAGAGCCTCAGACAAGGATTCAGGTGTATGTGACTTATTGATCAGCATTTCTCAGGAAACCCTTGTCAAGGAAGGAGGGAAGCAAGATAAGGAAGGGGAAGGAGCCGGCTATGGTGTGATCCTCCATCTAATTGTGGGAAGTTTAAATCTCACTGCAGAGTTGCCCCACCTTGAGGCCAAAGGGCTAGGATTTGTACCTTCCTATCAGTCTTTGGTCACCTGCTGGGGATAGGGTGTAAAGTACAGATGTGATGGCGGTGATGGTGGCGATGCTTGTGGTGGGGCCCCATGTCATCAAGGACATGATGCTTCCCAATAATTGCAAATGTCAAATCAATCCAATGTACCAAGTGGAAGACAAGATCAGCTACACTTTATTTTAGCCATTCCAATGGCCTGGGGGCCGAGGAGGCAAGTCTGAGGCCTCCACAGCACATGGAAGCAGGCCAATGGGAAGCTGTCAAATGTCGGTTCCAATTAGTTTGAGGTTAGCAAGAGATTTAGCTTCATTCCTGCCTAGAGGCAGGGTGCTAAAGCTCATGTAATGCAAATGAAAAAAATAACGAAAACTATACATATAGGGCTTCCATATAAAATGCTTTCATATGTCTTATCGTCTCTTTGAGTTGGTATCCAGAGGTAGGTTGCATTATAGTATCTTTCCCCCATTCTACAGGTCATTATGGTCAGTGACCTGGTTACTAAGGGGTGAGCCTAGATTTGAACCAGAGTTTTCTGGTTGTTACCTAATCCCCTTGTACCCAGACATTGCCTGTGAAGTACATGCAAAATGGGTGCTCGGGGGTGCAAGAGATGGAGAAAGCAAGGCCTCAGATCATTCTATAGTTGAATGATGTCAGGTATTTCCCGATGTATATTTTTTTCCTTTCTCGATGAACTGTAAGTGGAAGGACCTTTCAGTGCTTTGACTTACACCTCTGGAAACTTGAAAAATTCTGGACATTATGTTAGTGTAGATATTACACATTTGTGTTTCCTTCCTCAGCTTCTACAAGAGACAATAGTGTAAAAACCAGAGACCTGAGATTGTCACTTGGCCTACTCTTGGCCGACCCTACCCACTCTCACTACTTCCCTGGGCCCCTATGACCTGTACCCACGATGGGGAACTTGAACTGAGATCCATAGCCTCATCTCAGCTTTAGGTGGGCTGTGTGCAATAACTGGAGAGGTTCTTCTCCTCTCGAGTGAGACACTGAGGCACAGAGGATGACGGAGTTCTGAGTTTTCAAACACGAAGATGAGGCTGCCACATAGCTTTTAATGTCACGTGACTTGCAGGATACTAGTTAAATGAATTAGATGTGACCCAGAAGATTCCAAACTCTGTGCTCAAACTTGGCTTTATGTTAGAAATACCTGATAGAGGAGCTGATTCAAAGACTATGGTGATGCCCAGGCCGACCCCACAGAGATTCTGAGTTCACTGATCTGAGGTGAGGCCCTAGTATCTCAGATGATTCTAACATGAGACCCGTGTCAAGAAGCATTGGAAAGTAAACAGTTTTTTTGCAAAGTAAAAATTTATTTATTTGTCATTCCTTCTCATCCATGCAAAATTTCCAGGATTTCTAGGAAAATCAAGCTTCATTTTAGAAGTGCAATTTATTTAAAAAGAAAACAAGCTGCTTTCATATTTCACAAATCCTTTTGGGAGGGCAGATTAAAACAGGCAATAATTTACTCTGCTGTCTTAGAAGGACCCTGGAGAACTTCAAGGTGGGACAAGAGTCATGAAGTGGTGAGTGCTAACAAAATGTTCCCCACTTTTTACTCTTCCCTCTCATACACTCTTTGTCTCTTGCTGTTAACTAGTGACATTTATTACTAAGTAGAAGTTTTTGTAATCATATTATTTACTATTTTTTTGGAATGGAGTTTTATATTCTTGGATTCAGTTTTGGATAAATGAGAGATTAAGAAGACCTGAGTTGAAGTCCCAACTTCTCTTCCATGTTGTGTGGTCAATGGGCAATTTCCTTAAGTCTCTAGTCTTTGATATCCTTGTCTATAAAAAGGGGGCAATAATAATTATCTCATTGGTTGTTGTGAAGATTAAACTGGATTATGTATGAAGACTGTTTCTCACTGAGTAGGGAGCCTTGCCTTTAGCGAAGTAGCGAAGCCTTGCCTTTCCCACTACAGTAAGTCAAAATACAGCAGCCGGATGCCTAACAATCTTAGTTTGTCCTAGTCGTCCTCCCCACCTGAGTTCTCTTTAAGGAACTTGAAATAACATCCCTCTATGTGCACCAATCCCTTCCCTCACCCTACAAAATTTTTGCCATTTTCTTATATGGCTCTCAGTTTCTTCTGAAAGTCAGTATTGCTTAATGGAAGAACTGTCCATTAGAGCAATTTCACTTAATTGACCTCATTTTCCTCTGTTGAAAACCCAATACTGGTTTGTATTGAATGAGTTTTTCTATTCCGTATCACCAGCTTTGGGGACACCTATGACTGGGACCTGCCTACTGAATCACACATGCCCTCCTTTACATTTCAAGGAATTGTATACAGTGGTCAGCAGGCATAACTGATTTCTTGCTCCTCAAGAATGCTCTTTCTTTTCAGCTTTCAGATATATTGTCTTGCCCGTCCCCACCCCTGCACATAGCCACATCTTATTCCTCACCTCAAAACCAACTTTTTAGTAAGATTTGCCACATAAGGCCACTGAAATTATGCTTTTTACATATCCGGGGGCAAGCTATGCACACAGACTAGGGTGTGAATAGTGTTCCTTAGACGTTTGCTATGTATTACTGTATAACTGTATCCTTTAATATGCCTCCCTTCTCATAGATTTATCAAGAGATACTGTTTTCCAAAGTGGTTGTACCATTTTACATTCTCACCAGCACAGGTGTATTAGAGTTTCAGTTCTCCCACATTCTCACCAATACTGGGCATGGCCAGTTTTCCTAACTTTAGCCCTTCTAGTAGGTGTGTAGTGGTATCTCACTGTGGTTTTAAGTCGCATTTCCCTAATGATCAATGATGTTAAACATCTTTTCATGTGCTTATTTGCTATTCATAATTTTTTGGTGAAGCTTCTGTTCCAGTCTTTTTCCCATTCTTTAAATTGGGTTGTTTGTTTTCTTAGTATTGAGTTTTGAGACAGACAGACTTACACGCACATATATACCTTCTATATACATATACATTTTATATATATATATGTATTTGAATTTTGATGTCTTCTTGCCAACTTGTAAATTCCTCCGAACAAGGGAGTTCCTTAAGAACAGAACACGTTATAATATGTAAATCTTTGGCATCCAGTGCTTGATGGATGCTTCCTAAGCATTTCATAGTGATAAAGACCAGTCCACATGTCTCTCTCACACATTTGGAGACCATGCTACACAGAGTCAAACATTTTTTAATGTTAAGACTGTGGATTAACCTAATCCTATTTAAAGAGCTCTGTATACATAGCATACGTAATACAAATTGCAACAGAAGTACTTCTTTTTTTTTTTTTTCGGTACGCGGGCCTCTCACTGTTGTGGCCTCTCCCGTTGCAGAGCACAGGCTCCAGACGCGCAGGCTCAGCAGCCATGGCTCACGGGCCTAGCCGCTCCGTGGCATGTGGGATCTTCCCGGACCGGGGCACGAACCCGTGTCCCCTGCATCAGCAGGCAGACCCTCAACCGCTGCGCCACCACGGAAGCCCCAGAAGTACTTTTAAAGTTTTTTTAGAGAATGAAAATTTAGTAGTTTCCCCAAGGGAAGCATTTGCTTCCAAATTGTTAGCAATCTGCTTGGAGTACCAGTTTAATATTTCCAGTGGACTGTCTTCATAGATAATTTTAAGTAAGAAATAATTTTACAGGAACTAGTGTCTGTTTACCAAATGTAGAATGTGTCAGTTGGTTGTGTTGCCAAAGGGTAGAATCATGGTTTCTGAAAATAACTTTAAGAAGTTCGGACCAATTGGCAACCCAAACTGAACTATCTTACCGAACATAATGTCCTTTGTGATAAATGTCATTTGAAAAGTGAACAAGAATAATATATTAAACTGGTCCTAGTAACTCTGCCCTTATCTCTGGTTGACTCAGTCATGTGCAAGTTGGTAGCAGCAATTCCCATAAGCTGTGAGAAAAGATCATTCTCTTGGATCAAATGATACCACATGCAGCATTGTGGCATACAATGCTAGTACTTTGAATTTGACTTTGATTTCATTTTTAGACAAAACAGACAATTTCCAGTCGGTCATTGGCACCTTGATGGATTTCCTAGTTTTTCTGCACTCTTCTGGTGGGCTGTCAGCTAACCAAACCCAGGACTTCCACTCACTGAACCACCCAAGGAGATGCCAGTTTTGTTTTATCCTCTGACTCTGATGTCTCACAACCCAGGATCTTTCTGGTTGCAATTTTAGGTCTATTTTTTTTTTCCTTTGGTCTCATTCTCAGAGCCCAGCTGTTTCATTCTACCTGAACAGCGTAGCTTCATGTAGGAGCTTGTTAACTTTGCTAGCTACATGATTGAATGCTCAACCCAGTTTATGAAAAGGAATTATTTTGTTAAAGCTTTCTTATTTTCATAATATGATTTACATATGAGATTCTATGTTTGTTTTCTGTTGTTTGGAGGCTAAATTAAACCACCAGACTCTTACAGTAATCACCACCATCCTATGGCAATTCATGGAGTGTTTATAAGTCCCAGACACTTTTCACATGTTATTTTTAATCTTGACAATAATTTTGTAAGATAGGTCTTAATTCACTCATTTTATAGATGAGGAAAGTAAATTACTTGCCCCAGATTACACAGACAGCAAGTGACAGAGTTTATTATTGTTATTACCAGTAGCAGCAGTATTTTTTTTTTAATCTGTTAAAGCTTTGTGCTATAATTTGGAAAAAATAAATGGTGGAAGCACTTCCATCATTATTATTAATATATTTTGAAAAAGGTTTATGATACACTTGAGAAGGTGGTTTAACTGAAATCATTTACATGTTTAAAAGACATGAAATGGAGATTAAGGGCTTTAAGTTCACTGGAAGCTTCTACAAATCTCTTGAAGAATCAGGTATTTTGACATCTATTATCACCAATTTTTCCACTTGGTAAAGAGAGAATAGGTTTGTTTACTTACAAACATGGGCTTCCAAAACTTGTTACTTTGGATCTTTTATCTTCTGGATTGAATAAATATTCTTTTTTTTTTAATTAAGTTTTTAAAAAATTTGTGATTTTACAAATTTCACAAGCATATATTATTTCATGTATAGGTCTTGGAAAACAGCCACTTAGAACAGTTACACTCTTTTCATTCAGATACAATAAAGAGGGCAGATTCTAAGATAACCTTCTAGTGAAGTATGTTTCAGGATTTGGGAACAGATAAAGTTGTTATAACATGGATATGATTGTTTGCAGGAGCTGGCAAGGTCAGATTAGTTAGAAATTGATACCATACAAAATTTATCAATTCTACTTACATGCAGAAATGAAGGAAATTAATATTGTGTTACTAGATTGTGATAAAAATTTATAAACAGTTAGTATATAAGCTTTACCAAATTCAAGAAGGGCATAGTATTGGGGAAGCTTTTTTTTGACTAATTGATATGCATTAAGCATTCAAGTTATGCTCTCCACCACCCCTCCCTGCCCCCAAATCAGTGCTATGACACTGTATGAGGACACTTGTGAGAAATGCATTAAGAAATCCTTCTATCTTCATGACATCCTATAACGTCTCTTCACAACACTTACCAGTTTTAAATTATTCATTTATTTGAGTGATCAGTCAACCAATGGTCAGCTCTCTCACTGGACTGCAAGCTTCTTTTTTTTTTTTTTAATAAATTTATTTATTTTATTTATTTATTTTTGTCTGTGTTGGGTCTTCATTGCTGCACGTGGGCTTTCTCTAGTTGCGGTGAGCGGGGGCTAACTCTTCGTTGCGGTGCGTGTGCTTCTCATTGCGGTGGCTTCTCTTGTTGCAGAGCATGGGCTCTAGGTGCGCGAGCTTCAGTAGTTGGGGTGTGCAGGCTTAATTGCTCCGCAGCACGTGGGATCTTCCTGGACCAGGGCTCGAACCTGTGTTCTCTACATTGGCAGGCAGATTCTTAACCACTGCGCCACCAGGGAAGCCCCTGCAAGCTTCTTGATGGCCGGAACCACATCTGTTTTGCTTACCATTGTATCTGCCTGGCAAGGTTTCTGGCACATGACATCTATTCACTAATATACTACTTGTTAAATAATTGTTAAATGAGTGAACAAATTCTTGTTCTGGGACTATAGTTTGAGAAGGAGGCAAGCTAGACATTACACCTATGTAACCCTCAGCCTCACAAAGGGGGAAGGGGACAGTGCTGGTGGCTTGTGTGCCCCAAGGATCTCCATACCCCTTCCATTTCTTGCTAGCGAGTAGAAGAAGGAGGGTGGGATAAAGCATCTACAATGTCCATATTATGGTCAGAATGAGGAAAAGTGACTTTCAGCCTTTCAGAGAAAATGGGAACTTTTTCATCTGAGTTGGCGTCAATGTACTAAGCCCAGGGTATTTAGTACCCTTTTTAGGAGAGGAGATGTGAGGCTCCTCTATTATAAACTCCTGTGGGGTCACCTCTCTTCTGCTGTCCTCCTAACCAGCTAAGGTAGATTCTGGGCAAGCTGTTAGGGATCCCATTTCACTCCCTTTGAAAGAGAGGAAACAGAATTCTAAGTTGAACATAGAAATCAGTATGAAAGTGGTCTCCACATGTGGATATTTATAGCCATCTTAGGTGAAATATTGAGTACATTTTTTGTATGTTGAGAGACAGTTGGTTGGCAACAGGAAGCCAACTTGAATAATAATTTGGCCCAACTGAAGAAGGATGTGTGAAAATAGTGTTAGCTTTCAGTGTAGAAAACTTTGTATTGGAGAGAGAGACTCTTTATATTGGTTTGTATTTATCTTTTAAAGGACATGATTAATTCTTAAAATAATGAACAAAATAATAAAACAAACATAAAATTAACCACGTAAGCTATAGAAAAACCCAGTTTTCTTCCCCTAACATATATTTAAGCAAAATACATAGGTAGGCACAAGCTTTAATCACAATGCAGTTCTGGCAGCAGTAAAGTCATGCATTGTAACTTGGTATGTGATTTCAATTTTAAGTGATCTCATTATTAAAAGGCCTTTGAAATAATATGTCAAGGAAAAGAGGAGATCTACAAGAACAGAGAAAGCAATGAATTCCCTCTTTGGAGAATACTTTGCCTCCGATTGCTGAAGTCTGAATCTGGGAAGAATGAACAAGAACCTGGCTGATTCCGTTTGCCAGGGAGCTGCAGAGTGAAGAAAGCTGACCCCAGAGGCTTGAAGTTCTGAAGAAAGGACTTCTGGACTCTAACAGCTCCCTCGTGAGACTTTTGTTGTACAGTTTCTCCCTCTATCCCTTTATCCAGGTTGTCATTTTTACTCTCCCTAGACCCAGCTGATGATTTCAATGATTTCTCCACAATAATCCTTGGGTCCTGGTTCTGATCAGCAAGCTCGATGCCTGTTTCATTTTTTAGATATTCCCTTGATTGCTTCCTGGTTCCCAGTCTCCATATTTTGCATTTTTTCCTAAAAGAACAGCATTTGCCATATGCCATATCAATCCTATAATTGATCCAAGTCCTTTTATATTTGACTGTACTGCTGAAAGCAATGACAGTGTCATTTCTTCTCTTTAAAAAGTTATCTGTTTTCCTTGTGTGTCTGTCTGTACTCCAACACAGCTGGAATCCTTGAATCTGTTATGCTCACAAATGGGCATGCTATCTGAACAAATAGATACTCACAAATGTATCTCCATGTGTTATCCTTATCTGAAAATTTAGTGGCCAAGATGCAATATTCACAAATTCTAATTTCCCAAAGGAGAAGATTTATAGACCTAATAGTTGACAATTTCACTCCTCTACACGTACTTCTTTGTAATTCTGAGTGGGTGTAGGTTTTCCCCAAGATAAGCCATTACGATAAGAAATGTTTAATTAAGTGAAATTAATTGATAAAATATTGCGTTCTGATACTTAGAGTAGAAGGAAGACCTACAGGTGGAAATTGATATAGAATCAGAATTTTCAGAATGAGAAAGAATTTTTGAGCATCTGGTTCTACATTCTCATTTTTCAAAGAAATTAAGTGTCTTGTTATTTCTCAGTTGTTGGGCTAGGAATGAAGAATAGACTTGTCCAAATTTATATAGTTTTTAGCATCAGAGTTAAAACTAGACTGAATTCTCCAGACTCAGTCATCATGCTATTTCACCAGCTAAACACATACATGGATTTCTCAGGTAAAAATGCTATCATTCTGTATAAGCAGAGAGGTGGAGATGGGGATAAGTGTAGATAGTGTTTGAATAGTGGGACAAGGAGGTGAATAACTCTATTTCTCCTATCCTTTTTTTTTACAAATAAAGTAAATATTTGAACTCACTTAAGGAGGTTGTCTTGACTACATTTGGAAAATTGGATGATTTAATATCATGTAACATTATCTAGGTTTGTGTAAAAGCCATCTAGGTTCAAGTCTACCCTCAAGTTGAAACCCTGCTAGTTTCCCTGAAAAGTATACTGATGTTCAAGAAATTTTCTTTTCTGGTGCCAATGAAAGAGGGAGCAGAAGTGAACTTACACTGAAAATTTGATTAATAAGAACCACTTTTCTAACACAGTAATCTTTTGCTTAATCAAAAAAATAGTATTAGTAGGGAGGAAAATGGTTGTCCAAGGGAGACATGACTCTTTAGATGATACTCAACAGTCTTCCTGATCCAGGTTTAAATTCAACCTTCACCCCTTATCTAAGCGTTGTCTGAATTTCATGTACATTGAGAGTTCAAAACCGCTCAGAAATCTTCTCCTTTATTCTTAGTTTTTCTTTCAGCCCCCTCTTCAGTCCCCATGATTGACAGCTGTGAGGGGCAAAAATACCAGGCCTTCAACTTTGTCCAAGTTCAAGTGAACACAGTATTACATGAACAAGAGCGGACACGAGAGGTTTGCAGGTACAGCATCCAGAACCAAGTCAGCTGAGCTTTCCAAATGGTTCCTTTGGGTTGATTTTGTGTCTATAAGCACATTTTTTAAAAAAACTAAACAAAAAATAATAAAACCAGGTTTCAGGGCATTAAGAAGATAAATTGGGGAAAATTTTTTAACCCAAAATAATTATGCTTCATTTAGATCTCATGAGCTATTGCTATTTGACAAAGCAGCTGCAGTTTTAAGAAATGGCCAAGTGGGAGCTATATGCACTTTCCATGGTAGGAGTTGATTATAAACATTGACCTATTGCTCGAAGCAACACATTAGCCAGCCCTTTCTTTGATGGAAAAAATACATACATAGGATCCTTTTAAAATCCCTATGGAATATGCCTGCTGGGGGATGGGGGCAGGGGAAGTGTAGGGTGTTGTGTATATGTGTGTATGTTTAAGGGACTGGTTGACAGGGACACAGAAGGGCCTTACTACAGGTAGTCTGTGTTGTTGTAAGAACAATATGTTGAATATTTCTACATTCAAATTTGACGAATAGCAAATAAATTCATGTTATAACAAAGCTTTAAAAATGTTTTAACGTAAGTTTTTTAAAAAGATAAGTTGATTTTAAAACTATCCTAACTAGTATAGTTGCCAGATATATTATAGGACATTTAGTTAAATTTGAATTTCAGATAAATAGCAAGTATATTTTTAGCATAAGTTTATTCCAAATATTGCCTGGGACATACTTATACTAAAGACTTATCATTGTCTAGCTGAGATTCAGATTTAACTGGGTGTTCTGAATTTTTTTTTCTCTTTGATAATTATTTTATAATAGTTTTAGATTTACAAAAAAGTTGCAAAGATGGTACAAAGAGTTCCCTATATTTCACAGCCAGTTTTCCCAGTTAACATCTTTTACGCTAGTTTGGTACATTGTCACGATTAATGAACGAAGGTTGAATTTTTATTTGCTAAGTCTGGTAAGAAAATAATTAAGTAAATGTATGGAAGTCATTCCTTCAGAATCATTTAGTACCGCATAGCTTGAATGTGCTGTTTCAAAATAAGGGAGCCGTGTCAATAACCCTTGAGAAAGTTGTGTGATCTGCTGCTGTGTCAATACCAAAAAGCTCATGCCCCTGATTTTTGTCTCTTTCTTGTTTTATTTTATTAAACAATTGCACTCCCAAGCCCTCACAGTTATATGCATTCACTTTGAGGGAGGACACCACATTTTAAGCTCTTCCCTTATCCTTGGAGACAAGAGCTTTGAAAAATTAGGACCATGTTTGAGTCCTAGTTACATAAAGTATGCTCCCCAGCAAAATGCGATGTATTGTTTCAAGCTGATTTTTCCCCCCTTTTCCTTGGGAGAAAAGTACAGCATCTTAAACTAAAGCACACTTCAGCGGTCCCCCTGCTTGCTTGGTGCCAGCAGCCACGACACAGGGCTTTCATCTCCGCTTCAAAGTGTGGTGGAGGGAGTTTGGGGGATGGGAGTGGGGGAGAAAGGGAGGGCAAGTTGAATGCAAAGAGGGAAACAAACAAACAAAAAAGAAAAATGGGGTGGGTGGGCAGAAGGAGAAGTCGCCTATCTTGCAAATAACACGTCCCGGTGGCCGGGCTGGGAGATGCAAAACCTTCACAGTTTTCCCCTGTTGTGTATTTTTTTGTTACTGCCACTTCCCATGCTGGGAAGATTCTTGTCATCCCTCACATATTTTATCCACAGAAAAGGCTGCCCTGCCCTGGGCTTGGTGATTGAGGCTGTGCTCCTGGTGTGCCACTCTATCAGTTGTTCCCAAGGCTGTCTAGCCTGGGAAAAGCTGCATGGACACGTTCCAAAATCAGCATTACATGCATCATTGTTCTTACTCTCCCTGATTAGAGTGCACACAATGAAAACAACAGCAACAGCCTCGTTTTCTAGCCCTCCTCCCAGCACAAGGCAGTTCTTAGTCTGTTTTTCTTTCTCTGGGTCTTCCTACAAGTTAACTGCTTCAGTGCTGGGGGAGTCCCAGACCTCACAGCAACTGCCCCGCGAGCTCCACTGTGCTTCTGGGAGGTCACTCGCAGCTCTGGGGCAGTGGAGGAGCAGGCAGTCTTGTTCTTCTCCTGGAAATCTGGGCAGAGTAGCTAGCTAATGGGCGAAAAGTCAAAAGCTGTGTGTGGTGCCCTGGGTTGGCTGTGGGTTCCTATTCCAGGATGGCCCTTCACAGCCTTGGGGTTGGCTAGGCACTCAGTTTCTCGTAAGCAATGCGGGGACAGTTGTAAAGAGGTGAGTGGGGCTCATGTTTTAATTCTTAGAGCCACAAAAATCTGCATTAAATCTGTTGAATTTAGTTGTTGTGTCCCAGTTATCCACGTGAGACGCTTCGCGACCTTTGGAACTTTTGGATAAAATCTTTGCAAACATTTGCAAGCGTGTGGGGTTATGGGGGGGATGACAATTTTTACTTTAAATGCTATAGGGCAAATCCAAGTCCTTTTACAATAAATATTAAAATAAGAATCTGTTACCTCCCCCTCCCCCCCAAAAAAAAGAAAGGAAAAAAGAAAACAAACTTCCAACATGTAACTCATGACTTCTTTATTTAAAATAATGGACAATACCTGACATTCCAGTGAAGAATTTGGATGTTCCTGTGGATTATATTGTAACATAATTAACCTGACTTTTATTTAGGGGTGTGAGTGGATGAAGGGTGGAGAAGGCTTTGTGAGCATGTGTCAGTACATTCAAAGCAACAACTGAAACTCTTCATCAACTGGGCAAATATCCTGAGTCTGGAGAACTCTTCCACACACTCAGAGTCACAGCTCTAATGGAGAAGGTCTTTAGTGCAGATGTGGAGACAGACATTATTTGCTGCGTTTCTGGTGTCTGTCCTGAGACCAAACATGATATACATTTATGGCCTGGATGGAGGATTGGTCATGAATTTGCCTTCAGCCCAGTCAGAGAGATGAAAGGCTGAGGTTCCCCTTTGAGTCACTATCCTTGACTTTTAAGTACTTATAGGAGATAAAACAGAGAATGACCCAAAACTTGGTTAGTTCTTAGAAATGTAGCGCTTCACTGCTGCTGTGTCAAGGACTCCTCCTGGTTGAGACTAGATATGACTCTCCTGCTACGTTAATAGAGATCCATAAGACTGCTAGTAGGAAACCACTGTCATTCACTGATCTGTACATGTGGAGACGCTTCCTTCCTCTTCCTTCTCTCCCCCCACCCCTTCCTCCACACAGGCCAGAGGCATGGCACCGCTGTAATTAACATAATACTCTTAGCCAATTTCTGATAAGTGGTGTTTTGGGCCGTGTATCACATTATTTCAAGAAGTTGATTCCTCCTCTTCTGTTTAATTGTTGGTCAGCTGTCTCCCTGCAAATACCTACATGAGTTTTTTAATGCCTCAAAAATGAAAAAAGTAAATAAATGAACAAAAACTCCAAATCAAAAACAACAAAAACTGAACCGTGTCACTTGCCTGAGGCATGATTTTTCTTATCAACCATAAAAAAATCCCACAATGAGAATCGAGATAGTAAATCATAGGATCATGCGTGAGGCAAGAAGAGACCCCTCTTGTTTGGGGAAGTGAGTTGGTTCTGGTTTCCAAGGCTATAAATATCCTTTTTTATATTTATAAAGAAAGCTTATTTTTTCAGACTCGGGAGACAGCTAGGGAGGAGATGCAACAACATGTCATTTTATAGGCTCTTTTTTCTACTCCTCAAATCTCTGAATATAAACGTTTGTTGGAACGAATTAGACTATTTACATTATTACATTGTATCGCTAGCGCTTCTTTCCTGGAAGTAGACCTGCTTGCTGGCACTTGCACTAATATCTCTAGCCCACTCTTTTTGAATACACGTGTAAGCAATTGCAGTGCAGCGATCTCCCTCATCTGTAACCTCAGTTTATCCTGAATGATTCTCAGCGGACATGAGCGGTTAGAGTCACCGATGGGGCGGAATGCAGGCAACAGCACAGGATTTGAAGCCGGAAGTCTTGTAATTTGACTTTCACTCCATCACAGGGTAACTCACAATCAGTGACAATCAGTGGTTTTCTCATGAGTCCCACCTCCCAGAACTGGTGTGAGGATTATATGAGATAATGGATGAAAACGCTTTATAAAGTATACTCAAATTGTACATGCTAAAATCTTTTCATTGTGTGAAAAATGTGATAATGAGATTTACTATCGAACCAAATTGGTTTACAGTGTGTAAAATTTATAGTCTTTTTTTTTTAAGCTCTGCGTTAGGCATTATCTTCGAAGATGTTTAAGCTTACACACACACACACACACACACACACACACACACACATCCCATTCAAACTTTAACGATATCTGTATTAGTTTCCTAGGGCTACTTAGTTTCCTAGGGCTGTTTTTTTTTTTTTAATTGAAATATAGTTGATTTACAATGTTGTGTTAGTTTCAGGTATACATAAAGTGATTCACCTGGACATATATATATATATATAAATATATGCATATTCTTTTTAAGATTCTTTTCCATTATAGTTTATTACAAGATATTGGGTATAGTTCCCTTTGCTATACAGTAAGTCATTGTTATCTATTTTATATATAGTAGTATGTACATATTAAGCCCAAACTCCTAATAAGTTCCACGCCCCCTTTCCCTTTGGCACCTAGGGCTGTTTTAAGCTACTATAAACAGGTATCATAAAACAACAGAAATTTACTCTCTCATAGTTGTTAAGGCCTAAAGTCTGAAATCAAGGTATTGGCAGGGCCATGTTCCCTCTGAGATTCTGAGTGGAGTTTTCCTTGCCTCTTCCTAATTTCTGGGGGTGGCCATAATTCTTGGCTTTCCTTGGCTTGCAGCCAAGTGACTCCCGTCTCTGCTTCCATCTTCACACGGCATTCTTCCGTGTTCCTTGTCTTCACACGGCTACCTCCTTCTTATAAGGTCACCAGTCCTATTGGATTAGGGCCCACTCTAGTGACTTCATTGTGATTACACCTGCAAAGACACTATTTCCAAATAAGGTTGCGTTCATAGGTGCCGGGGGTTAGGACTCCTTCAATATCTCTTTTTTGGGTACACAGTTCAACCCATAACAATACCCCCACAAAACAACCCAGTTTCTCACTGGCTGGGGATGTGGCTGCCAGGCTGGAATTTGCCATTAATTAGCCAACTCACTTGTAGGTAGATGGGGGAGTTGGAATAGATCTCTTTGGGTAATTTTCAATGTTAATGTCCTAGAATTCTATCATTTTAGTATTCTTCCATTAAGACTCCTTTCTCCATGATGGTCCTTTTTACTCACCCACAAATCTGTGTGCAACAAACCCCAAAGTCTAGCTACAGAACGAATGGGGAAACTTGCAGTTTCTCTGAGCCCATCCAACAGAATTATCCTTCCTCAGTGTCATCACGGTGAACACCTCACTCCAGCCCCTCAGTTTCTCTTGCCTGGACTTTTGCAGTAGCCTCTCAGCTGCCCCGAGTTTCCTCCTCCAATGTATCCTCCCCTAGGGGCTGCCAGAGTCATGTCACACCCTGGGAAGCACCCTTTAAAGGCTCCCCATGGGTACTGTACAGGTTACAATTCCAGGCATGACACCCAGGGCTTTATAAGCAGGAACTGCTCACCCAGACTCATTTGTTCAAGAATTAACCTCAATAAATATAACCTACTCATTTTTCTCCCACCATATTTTGCATTTCATACTTTGGTGCGTTATATTCCCTCTGTTTGTTAGGCCTTTTCCCTCTCTTTTCTGCCCAGAGAATTTTTATTTATCCTACAAATTCCAGTTCAAATAGCATCACCTTTGGGAAGCCACTTCTGACTATCAGGAGTAGTCAGAAGTAACCATTCTTTTTTCTGTTTCACCATTTAGTTCATATTTATTTCTATTTTTGCACCTATCATTGAATTATAATGTGTGTGTGTTTATTCCTGCTGGATAGGATGCTGCTTACCAGTTGGGGTGATGTTTTTGTCTCTAAGCCAGGGCCTGTACCTTCTTTATTTCCAGGTGACAAACACATATTTGGTACACAAAAATGTTTTATTAAATTGAATTAAATAACCAGTTCTTGACATAGAACTGAAACTAGCAGTCAGGGTCACGTAGCGTTTTTACGTGGGTTGCTTTTGAATTAATGAAACAGTAAGACGTGCTTTGGCACAGCTGTCTGGCATACCTGGGTTAAGTTCTAGTGCAAACAGCTGCGTTGCTGTAACTTGCTGTAAAACACCCACTTCATACAGGGCCATGTGCTGTGGGGCCCATGGAAGGGAGCCAGGCCCAGGGCTGGCCGTTACCTGAAAACACTTGGGTTAAGTTTCTATTGCCATGGCAGTTAGACAGCTTCTTGCAATTTTTCCCTTCAACTGTCAGGCTTACCTCATAGGACATATTCTCATAGGGCTGGACTCCCAGACAGGCACCTTTTGCTTGCCACCTTAAATGTTTCACTGCTGAGAGCTGTCCCCAGGTTGCCTGGGAACTGCATTTCAAATAGACTAAGCCCATGTCAC